>NW_023416324.1:159546331-161946331 GCF_014108235.1 Myotis myotis
ATGGCAATAATACTTTGAAGTTTTCTTCTTCATTAATTAATTCGTTATCACTGGTATCTGTTTCTCCTCCAAAGCTCTCATCCTAGCTTTACCCACAGGATTTATACTTTGGTCTTCTGTCTCTGCACTTCACCAGGGAATGTTTTTACCCTTCATGGATGCAGCTATTATTTTAATGTTAATAGCTCTCAAATCAACATATCACCAACCTGGATCTTTGACTCTAGCTCTAGAACATATTCCCAGTGGACTAAAAATATCTCCACTTGATTATCTATCTGCTAAATCAATTTCCTAAAACCTAACTTATCATCTCTAAGTAATTATCTTCCCCTTCCTTCTCTTTTCTGACCTAGGTTCCACCACTCCTTGAGTAAAGCTGGAAATCTTCTTTTGGTCTAGTTTTACATATGTCTTCTTTTTTCCTGATTGACCTCCCAAAGCTAGAGATTTTTGAGTTCCTTCTCTTCATCCATAATAATGAGTGTGCCAATAAGGTCTACAATTCCTGTCTTTGCAAATTTTCTTTTACTTTCTATTTGCATGGCCACAACTGTTCTTTAGAACTGGGGCCACGCCCCAAACACCAATGTGAGGGGATGCTCTGATGAACTCCAGCTGCTTCTCCCAAGAGAGTGAACCTGGGACAAGTGCATTTATATGTTAAGTGACTGGAGAGCACCAAAGTCTTAGCATCGCTCCAGACTTCAGAGGCCTAGTTCTCAGCCTGGCCTCCCTGTGCTGTGCAGCCAGACTACATTGCTATTTACTGCCCTGGCCTGGAATCCTGATTTCCTCCATTATGTTGTCACCCTTCTGTTGCCAACTGAAGGGTGCCAGTGCCTTTTGGCCCCATTTGTGGTACTCTCCCATTCTGTTTACTCATGTAGTTAAGCACATAATAATTCAAAAAAGATTTGAAATGTCCTAAGAGATATATACCAGAGAGAAACCAAGATAGTGGCAAAGGAAAACGCTGGCACTTGCATCCTCCCACAACCACATCAAAATTACAACTAAAATACACAACAACCATCATTCAGAACCACCTGAAATCTGCTGAATGGAAGTCCTATAGCTAGAGAATAAAGAAGAAAGCACCCTGAGACTGTCAGAATTGGCTGATCTGACCCCCATCTGTGGCATGTTTTTAATCGGGAGGGAGGGACATCTTGGTTGCGGAAGACTTCCATGAGGAGCAAGAGGTCCCAGCCCAATATCAGGCCCCAAGCCCAGGGTTCCAGTGATGGGAAGAGAACTTCTCGTGACTTCCTTCCAGATGTAAAAGCCAGTGGGGATTGTGTCTGAGTGACATGGAGGCTGCTGGAATCCCAGGCAGTTCCTTTTAAAGGGCTCATGCACGGACTTAGACTCATTCCCTCTGAGCTCCAGCGCTGGGGCAGCAGCATGAAAGGATCCAGGGACATATGGGGACATAAATTGTCTGGCAGCAGGGCAAGCCATCTTCTCCCTCCTTCTTTTGGTTATTGTTGGCATCTCTAACCCTTTTCCTTTTCAACTTCCTATAATTGTGTATTTAAGATAATAGCATATACTGTACTTGAGTTTTGTTTTTTATTCATCCATTTGGACCATCTTTACCTTTTTTATAATATGTTTTTGATGATTTCAGAGAGAAAACGGGAGGGAGAGAGAGATAGAAACATCAATGATGAGAGAGAATCATTGATTGGCTGCCTCCTGCACATTCTCTACTGGGGATAGAGCCCACAATCCAGGCATGTGCACTTACCAGAATCAAACCTCAACCTTCTGGTTCAAGGGTGGATGCTCAAGCACTGAGCCACCCTGGCTGGGTCAATCTTTATCTTTTAATTGGAGTACTTAGTCTGTTTAATGAATTTACTGATATGTTTGGGTTTAAACATGCCGTATTAATCTTTTGTCCTATGTATCACTTGTACTCTGCTCCTTTTCTCTCTTTTCCTACCTTATATTACATTAAGTATTTTTATCATTTCATTTTTATGCCCTATTAAAATGTTCATTATATATCCTATTATAATCCTTTCATTGGTTACTTAGGGATTATTAAACTCTAGTGCAAATTTCCCAAACAATGCAATGAACTTTGAACACTTTAAACACATTTGTCCCCTCTTGCCTCTTGTACTACTTTTACCTGTATTTTATTTCTATGTATATTTGAAACCCTATAAAACTTTTTATTTTTTTAATACAGTCATTGTATATTTACCCTTTTATCCCACTGCTCCATTCTTCTTGCATTTTCATGCCTACACCTTGGGATCATTCTCCTTCTGGTTTTACTTTTCCTTCTGGTGAAGATCTGGTTGTGATGTTTCTGGTAGTCTAGTTTTTGTCTGAAAATGCCTTCATTTCACTTTCATTCTTTTGAAAGATATCTTTGCTGTGTGTAGAATTCTGGATGACAGTTATTTTCTTTAAGCACTTTGAAGGTGTTATTCTATTATCTTCTGACTTTTTCCCCTTTTTTCACTCTGCACTGCCCTTCTATCTTGGAACTTGGTCCATCAAATCCTTGTTGCCTTCAAAAAGCTATACCCCTTGCCCTCACCCTCAAGCCCTTCTAATAGTTGTTGGCAAGAGGATTGGTCTGATACAAATAGTTTACTACAGCCAGAAGCCTACTGCTAACATAAACCTACTAAGTAAAGTTTTAAGATTTACTTGCATTGTGTTTTTTTAACCTTATAATTTACCCCATTAGGAATATAGAATCAGATTACTGTTTTCAAAACTTCTTGAAGTAATTCTTTTCTTTGTGTGGTTATTAAATTTTAGAAGGTTGGGTGCTAGCTTCAGCAGCACATATACTAAAAAAAAAAGGTGAGGAACAAGAATGAAAAGACTAAGAAGTAAGAATTATTTCAAAACTCTTTAAGATGAAATTTTTAAGGCTTTTGGAAGATGAGTAAAAGAAATAAAATTTAAGGTAAATAGAAATGGAATAGAAGTAGGCAGTTTAAAGATTAGAAACTTAATTGTAGATAAAAAGAAAAATAAATTTTAAAATCACAAATCAGATTAACAAAATGCATGATAATGCAGAGACTTTGAGCTAGAGGTCAAACTGTATCTTAATAAAAATAGGAATCCCAAAACTGAAAAAACAAACAAACCAGATGATGGCAGGTAACAGTATTAGAACTGAGAGTCCTTTAGAATGGAAGAAGATTCTGACAACTTTATGGAACTACCACTACCTATTGATTAGGGAAGTTTTGAAGCTGATCTGCAATCCAGGATCCAAGGAGTTTTCACCACAGCCCTGGAACCATTGCCCATAGAGGATGGTCAGTGCATGGCCACTGTGCAATGCAGATTGGTGTAGCCATTATGAAAAATGGTGTGGAGGTTCCTCAAAAAATTAAATATGGAATTGCCTTATGACCCAGTGATCCCACTTCTGGGAATATACCTAAAGAAACTAGAAACACTACTTCAAAAGAATATATATGCACCCCTATGTTCATTGCAGCAGTATTTACAATAGCGAAGATTTGGAAGCAGCCCAAGTGCTCATCAGTAGACTAGTGGGTAAGAAAGTGATAGTACATTTACACATTGGAATACTACTTTGGGCTGTAAAAAAGAAGGAAATCTTACCTTTTATGCCAGCAAGAATGGAACTAGGAGGGATTATGCTAAGTGAAATAAGTCAGAGAAAGACAAATGCCATATGATTTCACTTATATGTGGAATCTAATCCTATCTAATAAGGAGGAAATATGCTAATTGACCCTCACACCATTGCAAAGATGGTGGTGCCCACAGCCAATAAGGAGGAAATATGCTAATTGCTGCCCCACCCTCAAAGATGGCGGCACCCACAGCCAATAAGAAGGAAATATACTAATTGACTTCCATGCCCTCAAAGATGGCAGTGCCCACAGCCAATAAGGAGGGAATATGCTAATTGACTGCCCCACCCTCAAAGATGGTGGTGCCCACAGCCACAAGATGGCGGCACCCAGTCCCCTCAGCCCTGCTGGGGCACATGCCTCCAGAGTCCCCCAGTCCCCTCAGCCCCTCAGCTGCCCAGGGTTGGCTCGAGACACATGCAAGGTTCAGATGGTGGCTGCATAGCCGCCCTGGGCCACCTGAGGCTCAGGTAACCAGGGCCAGCTGAGACTTGCTCTGCCGGCAGTGGCAGCAGCAGAGGTGTGATGGGGTGTCGCCTTCCCCTGATTGCCGGGTCGCCTCCCGCCCCTGAGGGCTCCCAGACTGTGAGAGGGGGCAGGCCAGGCTGAGAGACCCTCCAGTGCATGAATTTTCATGCATCCGGCTTCTAGTGAATACAATAAACAAACAAAATAGAAATAGACTTATAGATACAGAGGACAGACTGATAGCTATTAGAGGGGAGGGTACTGGGGGACATGGTGACAAAGGTGAAGAGATTAAGAAGTACAAATTGCTAGTTGCAGAATAGCCACAGAAGTGTAGATTACAGTGTAGGGAATATAGTCCATAATATCGAGATAAATGGGTATAGGACTAGGTGGGTACTTGACGCAGCGGGGGGACCACTCTGTAAAGTACATAATTTTTTAACTACTTTGTTGTACACCTGAAACTAATAGAGAATGATATTGAATGTAAACTGTAATTGAAAAATAAATTAGAAAAGAAAAAACAAGGCCACTTTGGTCTCCAGCCAGACTCCCTGTCACCAGGATTCATGCCCCACTCTTCCAATTGGATGAGTTCATGAACTAATTTCCTTCTTGCCTAAACATTCTAGTGCTTCTCCCGTGGTTAGAACTTGGCTAGGTAAACCAATATCTTAAAAGGACTTGGATGGGAGAGGCAAAGGGGCTTACCCAGAATACCTGCAATAGGAGCAGTAATTACAGTGAAAGTAAGAAGCAGGAGTTGAGCTGCCTTGGTCGTCCAAGATCCTAAGTATTGCTTGCTGCATGTGGTGCATAAAAGATGTTAAAAATTGCCCTAGCCAGTTTGGCTCAGTGGATAGAGCATCAGCCTGCGGACTCAAGGGTCCCGGGTTTGATTCCGGTCAAGGGCATGTACCTTGGTTGTGGGCACATCCCCAGCAGTGGGTGTGCAGGAGGCAGCTGATCAATGTTTCTCTCTCATCGATGTTTCTGACTCTATCTCTCACCTGTCCTCTCTGTAAAAAAATCAATAAAAAATATTTAAAAAAAAGATGTTAAAAATTAAAACAACTTTTCACCCAAGGCCTGATTTGTGAAGCACTGGATGTAAAAAGATTTTCGAATGCAGAGAGCTGCCACCTGGCATTGAATTTGCTGTTTATAGTAATTTTTACTTATAAAAAATAGTGGTCATGCCCTGGCCAGTGGTGGCTCAGTTGGTTGGAGTGCCATCCGGAACACCAAAATGTTTTGGGTTTGATTCCTGGTCAGGGCACATACCTAGTTTGTGGTTTTGAGTCTTCGTTGGGCACATATGGCAGGCAATAGATCGATGTTTCTCACATCATTGCCTATCTCTATCTCTATCTCTAACTCTATCTCATTTCCCCTTCTTCTCTCTAGACATATACTCTGGTTAGGATTAAAACAAAAAATAGTGCCATGGCTGGTTTGGCTCAGTGTATGGAGTGTGGGCCTGAGGACTCAAAGGTCCTGGGTTCGATTCCGGTGAGGGCACATGCCCAGGTTGCAGGCTCAGTCCCCAGTAGGGGGTGTACAGGAGGCAGCCGATCAATGATTCCCATTCATCATTGATTCTCTCTCGCTCTTCCTTTCCCTTCCTTTCTGAAATCAATAAAAATATTTAAGTAAAAATAGTGATCATGTTTCATTTGCTGTATCTGCTACAGGCCATTGGCACTGACAGAATGTTTTTCCTTATTGATTTGCAGATTGAGAGAATCCAGAATCCAAGTCTCTGGCAGTACTACCAGACAAAGAAAAAAACCATGGATGACAAGAATGGCCATACACAAAATGAGAAGCTGCTCTTCCATGGGACAGATGCTGACTCCTTGCCACATGTCAATCAACATGGCTTTAACCGCAGTTATGCAGGAAAGAATGGTAAGGAAGTAAGTCACGTGGCTGCTCCAAAGGAGGTGTCAGCCATGAGAAGCCAAGCTGGCTCAGGGGTCCCGCGGATTGCATTGTGTTCCCTCATGGCTCATGGTCATGGTGCAGCCAAAGTTTCAGGTCAGACTCACTATGTTTCCTCCCAAAGGGACTGACTGACCCTTTGAGGTGGAGGAATGATTTTTTAAAATTAAACACACACACACACACACATTATTTTTAAGGAGGCTTTAGAAAGAACTGAACATTATATTAACATTATTGGACATTGAGTCAATACATCAAATTATAGACAAATTGGAATTCTTTAAAATGTTGTTTTTCTTTTCACAGCTGTGGCATTCGGAAAGGGAACCTACTTTGCTGTCAGTGCCAGTTATTCTGCCCATGATACTTACTCCAGACCAGACGCAAATGGGAAAAAGCATATGTATTATGTGCGTGTGCTCACTGGATTGTACGCACCTGGAAATCATTCATTACTTGTACCTCCTCCAAAGAATCCTCAAAATCCTCTTGACCTGTATGATACTGTCACAGATAATGTGAGCACTCCAAGTTTATTTGTGGTATTTTATGACTACCAGGCTTACCCAGAATACCTCATTACTTTTAAAAAATAACATTTTGGTATCCTTCACAGAAGACATTATTTATCTACACAAGTAATTTTCAACATTTTTCAACTCATGGCACACATAAACTAATTACTAAAATTCTGTGACACACCAAAAAATATATTTTTTGCCGATCTGACAAAGAAACGAAACAAAACAAAAACGGTATAATTTTTATTCATTCACACCAAATAGCAATAGTGTTGGCTGTTGTCATTAAAAATATATTTTTTTATTGATTTCAGAGAGGGATTGGGGGGGGGGGGGGGAAGAGAGGGAGAGGGGGAGAGGGAGAGGAGGGAGAGGGAGAGGGAGAGGGAGTGGAGGAGAGGGAAGCAGAGGAAGGGAGAGGAGGAGCGAGAGAATAGGAGAGAGATAGAGGACAACACCTGATGAGATTTCATTGATAGCCTACCTCCTGCACCACCCCACACTTGGCGGGAACCCTGCAACCTGGCAATGTGCTTCGGCCAGGAATCAAACCGTGACCTCCTGGTTCATATGTCAACGCTCAACCACTGAGCCACAACAGTTGGGCCCAATGTCTTAACTGTTTCCAGCTCTGCATGTCAAAGACTATTACTTCTGAGTCAAATGCTTTGTCCCAGAACAACTTTCAAATGTTTCTGACCTACACTAAGAAATACATTTTATATTAGGCTCAGTACACACACAGATATACCTGAAAAGTTTTATGAAATATATTTACCCTGAAAAAAAAATACTTTTCCTGCAAAGTTTCACAGAATACTTACATTTACTATTGAATTCATTGAAATTACCTATTATGTCCAATTAAAAAAAATGTTGGTCTCACTCACTAGATTGATTTTATGACTCACTAATGGGTCACAGCCTGCAACTTGAAAAACAATGGTCAAAGGAGTAACAAACATAAAAAATAAAATTTTTGAAGACAAATAGGATATGTATTTCTGCAATAGGGATATACCTATTAAGGTTCATGGACATCATACCCTTGGCTACAACATCCTCTGCCCCAGTGTATTTGATGGAGTATTGCCAACAAGGCATCCTTTTAACAATAACCTGCCCAGATATTTAACGAACAGCTGCCATATTCTGGTCACTGATCTGGCTCTGCGAATACAGCAATAATCAAAGTCCAAACCCTCATGCAGTGAGATTCTGGTTGGGGAAGATAAACAACAATCAAATCAATGGGTAAATATACAGTGATTAGATGGTGGTAAGTGCCACAGAAGGGTTTTTCCAGATCCTCCTTTCCTAGTCATGTTCACACAACACCTTCCTCCCTTGCTCTCACCTGGAAGGCAGTTTTTTATTTATTTACTGATACGTTCAATCTGAAGCCTGAGAAGGATGGGGCCAGTAGTGAGCTAATCAAAAAGGTGACTTAGTCAATCTTTTGTTATGTATTTGTTTCATAAGTGGTTATGCAGAAATCAATATGCTTTTCTAATTTCTAAATTCTTACAGAGTAATGGTAATAATTATCCCCAGATCTTGCAAATGTAATGAGTGGGATCAATTTCACCAAACCAAGCTTTTAGTCAGTTTCGGGTGTCAGTAGCATCCAGGCCTTTTTGTTCCTAGGGCTGATGTTCCTACATGTCCCAGTTCCTTCCATATTGGACCCCCACCTACTTTTCTCCTGATTGGTATCCTGCCCTGATGACAGGGATTAACAGCAAGAATTCTGCAGGTGTCAGAAGTGTGATCACTTCAGGTCAAGGCTAGAATCTACCCAGTGGATGAATTAGGCCAGGGGTTGGCAATTTTTATTTTCTGTAAGGGGATAGTGAAGATTTTCAGCTCTGTGGGCCATATCGTCTCTGTCACTACTCAACTCTGACGCTACAACCCTAACCATCATAGACAACATATAAACAAATCGCATGGCTGTGGTCCAATAAAACTTTATCACAAAAACAAGCAGCAGGCTGACCCCTGCTTAAGGCTGATGGAGGGATTATTTCCTGTTGAGAACACTTGGGGCTTACATTTGAAATAGGCTGAGGAGATGGGAAGGGAGAGGAAAGAAAAGGGCTCAGAAAGAAGGCCTCACAAATAACAAAGAGCCAGTTTGGGCAAAGAGCAATGTACATGCAAGAGGGTGGCAAGAGGCTGAAATTTAACGAGGCAAAAACAAGTACATATACAAGCCTGTGCAAACTGCTTTTCATTGTTTCATCTTTTAATTAAAAATCACACTATTTTAAAAATGTTTGAAATATTTAAAGTCATTTTCTATTACAATCACAAACTCCTTCCTTGTATCAAAAGTTGTGCCACTATCTTGGTTACTTGTGGATTCACCAAGCAGTCCAGTAAGTCATCTGTAGAAATGACTGTTTGGGAAGGGGCCATGGTACTATTTGAAGCAATGCGTTCCACAATTTCATTCTCACGTCCACTCATCATTCGTTGCTTCTTGGTACAGTGCAATTTGTCAAAGTGCTCTCCAGCTTTGCCAACAAAGTCTTTACCATCATTTTTAAACATGCCTCCTATTTCTGAGGGTGGATCTTCAGAACTCGGTAGTATGGGAACCAGATCAGGGCCAAAGGGAGTTGCTGCCTGCTCTCCTACTGTTCCCAAGGTTAAGTTCTGGCTGCCTGTTTGGTCTACCTCCATGAGGTTGTGCACGTTGAATTCTTCCTTTTTCAGGTTCTCTCCGTTTGTTCTGAGTGATTGGATTTCTACTGTCTCAGATGTTCTGTAATGATCAAAAAGGGCAGAAACAACTCTATTTAAGTAGCGACAATTGACTTCATGGGATGTTTCCTCAACCTAAGGAAAAAGAGAAATCTTTTAAGTGGTTAGATAAATTGGAAAATAAATCTAGTCAGGGTTGATTTATTACAGAATACCAACTGCCATGATGGAAACCAGGAGCGGCCTACCTCCGTTGGGTTTAACCAAGCCCTGGTACTGTGTGGGTCCTCTGCAGTTTTCAGGGCGCACACAAGTATGCGGGTGATTGCCTCTTCTACCCGAGCCTGGTGGTCCTCTTCCTAAGTTGAGATAAAAACATCATTTTTTCATTTGTCTCTCTGTCTCATGGCTTACAACAGAGACTAGAGTCCCTAATTGTGTGTTCTGTTCTCATCAACATAAGCTTTGTTACACAAGGAATGGCAGACCACAGTGTTTTATGTGTTCACTATCATCTGACATCTAGAAGAGCTGTGGAATAGTTCACTAACCAAACTTACATATATATCCTGTCTATAAGGCATAGGCCTTGAGTATGAACTGTCCTGTGATGTTTTTAACATTCTCTCTACTCTCTGACATGTCTCAAGCAAAAAAAAAAAAAAAAAAAAAAAAAAAAAAAAAAAAAATGTTTTTCTCTATAGGGGTTAATATGCTAATTATTTGAAGAGTGGAAGAAAATTTCAAATAAACATGCTTAGCCACAAGAATATAAATATGTGAAGACACAATAAATATAAATATAGCATTAATGAGAAATTGTACTAAAATTCACAACTTCTGTTCCTCAAACACATAAGAGAAAAAACAAACCAGATGCCTGTAACATCCATAATAATAAAAGGGTAATATGCTAATAAGACCAGATGTCTTCCAGACGTCATTCCGACGTCCTTCCTGATGAAGCTGGGGCCAGAGGGAAGCTAGCCCGGGTACAGGTGCCTGCCAGCGGTTGGAGGAAGAAAGCCCGGGTCCCGGATGTTGGAGGGAAGCCAGTACTGGAAGCTAGGGGAAGGAAAGCCTACCCTTGCACAAATTTTCGTGCATCGTGCTTCTAGTTTAGTATAATTGGTATGAGATTAATATCTGGAATACATAAAGAATCTGCACAGTTCAAAAAGAAAATGACCCATTTTTTTTAAATGGTCAAAAGACATGAAGATAAGCATTTCAATTAAAAAACAATTATATGACTAATAAACATAAAAATGTGCTTAACCTTATTAAAAATAGGGGAAATATAAATTATGAAACTAGTAAAAGAGGGTTTGATTATTTCAAGTGGTGGAAAAATGTGCACAGACAGAAATCTTACACACTGGTGATGGAAGTGCAAACTGACAGAACCATTTGGAAAACATCTTGGCATTATCAGTAAACTTGAGTATTATGTACCCTACAGACCACCAATTCCACTTTGAGAATCACACATATTCTCTAGAGAAACTTGTACTTTTGTACAAGAATATTCTATTTATAGAAGTAAAGAATTGTAAACAACCCAATTATCCATCAATAGAACAATGAGCCAATACAGTGTGGTATATTAACACAAGAAAATATACCACAGTGAAATGAATGAACAGCTCCATGTGACAACACAGATGAATCTTAAAAACATAATACTAAATTTTAAAAAGCAAATCCCCACAATGAGACACCACTTTACACTAGGACAGATATAATAAAAAAGATTGGTAAAATTGTGGAGGATCCAGAATCTTCTTACACTGCTGGTGGGACTGTAAAGGGTGCCGCTGCTTTGGAAAATAGCCTGACAGTTCCTCAGAAGGTTAAACATAGAGTTGCTGTATGTGATGGTTATTTTTATAAGTGAACTTGATTCGGCTATGGTGCCAGTTGTTTGGTCAAGCGTGGCAGAGATGTTGCTGTGAAGATATTTTCTAGATGTGATTGATATTTATAATCAGTTGAATTTAAATAATGAAGATTGTCCTCAACAATGTGGGTGGACCTCATCCAATCAGTTGAAGGCCTTAACAGCAAAAACTGAAATCATAATCACAAATGAAAAGAATTCTGTCATGATGGCTACTGAAAATAGTACTCTGTACCCAGTTAGTAGGATATAGTCTAACGATAAAAAAGATGCAAAAAAATACCAAATTTTACTGACAAGTTTTATAGTTTCTGAAAAGAAAGTCACATCTGAGTACTAGAATTTGGAATTGTAAATTCGACATCTGAAAAAACATTGGTGGATAAAACAAAGAAGTAAATATGTTACTGTTATTATGGACCCAGAAATTCAGTGTAAGAGAAGACTAAAGAAATAAATAAGAAAAATCCCTATAATGTTAACTTTGATTTAGAAGTATAGGTATATTTCTATCTATCAATCTATCAATCACCTACCTATCTATATCACATTCTAGCTTCACCACTTAGAGAGTCTGGAAACAGTGACACCAGTAGCAATGAGCAGCCGTAGAGCCCAAATCTGGATTTCTAAATACCATTCCCACTAAAAGGAACCTTGGCCACTTGGAGAAATTATTGACTTCCAAGTTTGGGGCAGCCCAAGTACAAGGCAATCCTGGGGTATCTACTATGTACCAGAAAGCAAGGATAATCTCAAAGATTAATGGTGACATACCAAAAGGGCACAAGCCAGCCTGAAGGAGTTTCACTAAAAGACTCAAATTCAAAATTATCTTGGGAAGCTGCAATACTCAACCAAATAGACATGATGAAAACTAAGAGAGATGACTAAAGAATGGGACTCAAATTTAAAGAACCAGCTTTACAGATTCAGGATGAAGGACAATCTGATGTGACTGTTGATCATGTGAGAAACACATGGATATTGTAGGGCTGGGTATGAGTCGCAAGTGAGATAAGATTACTAAAAAAGTTAATGTAGTATTATAAGCAGTACTGAAGAAATTTAGTATCAAAAGTCACATGAGGTAGAAATCTTATGCTCCACCAAATGAGGCCCACTGGTTTTCAGTTTTAGGTGCCGGACATTAAGAGGGCTATGCTCGGCATAACAGCTCTTTCTCCTCCTCATGGCAATTTCTATTTTTGAACACTTCCCATGTGCCAGGCACTGTATTAGATGCTTATACATGTTTTGCCCAATTTAAACCTCACAGCCACCCTACTGAAGTGTAATAATAATCCCTGTTCTACCAGTGAGGAAACTAGGCTTCATGGCATTAAGTAATCACCTAGGTTAGACAGCTAACAAAGGTATAGACCTGGGGCTTAAGTCTACCTAATTCCAAGTCTACAGCCAAAATGGTGGAGAGTCTGAAAAGAAAATCACATAAAACATCGTGCAATAAAAAGAGGTTTTGAGCCTGGAAGAGATTAAGGAGACACATCAAAGGTATTGTAAAATACTTAGAAAGGAAAAAAATTGTGTATAGTTTCAGAAATAATGGGTATGGCTGTAAGCAGGCAGATGACAGGCCCACTATTCAAGAACAGGATGAGCTACCTCGGGAGAAGCGGCATCTGTTGGGGTACTGCACATGTGACTGGTACAGGGAGTGGAAGTGGAGTCCATGGACTCTGCCTTGGCATGTGCTCCAACTCCAATTCAGCCTGCCACAAGCAGAACTTCGGTGAGTCTACTGATCTGTCCCACCTCTCACCTAACTCCCAAGGGCGACAGCTCTGCTCTAAGCTCACACAATACAGCTTCCTACTACTGTGTGTTCCACCAGAGCCCTTTCCATCACCAAAGGGTAAGAAAAGCCCGAATGAGAGGAGAATGCAGCCGCCAAGGAGAGGAGATGCAACCAAGGTGGGAGAGGACAGCGGAGATGGACTGAAGGCCTAGGTTAAAGAGGGCACAGGTGCAGTCGACACCTCTGGTGAAAGAGCGTATAGATGCAGTCAAGGCCTTGGGTTGAAGAGATAGACTTGAGCCAAATGGGCAGCCACTTTAATTGTGGAGTAGAGCAGGCAACCAGGACTAAGCATAGCATATCGGAGAGAAAAGGCTTCAGGCAGAAATGAAATGATAAAAACCTAGCACGACTCTGCTTTGAGAAAATGTATAAACCAGGACTGGGAATTGTCCAACTAGTTATGAGAGATCTGAATCAAGAAGCAGTATTTCTGGTCCAGATGGTGTGAGATGGGTCTGGCAACATGAGACATGCATGGCAGAGCCAGCCAGGCCCGCACAATCTAACAACACTGGTCAAGGGAAAAGACCCTGCAAGCCAACCTCAAGGCCCATTGTGTACCCTTAAAAGAAAGAATGGCACATCACTAAACATCCTGTTTCCATCCTAAACATCCATCCACAGAGCACAGAACACAATTTATGATACAGCAACACAAAGTAATACTGGAACGTTGGTTAAAATTAATCACGTTTTAGAAACAGACTTTGTGTATCTTAAAAGCAGGGAATACAATTATTAAGAAAAAAAAGTACCAATTCAATCCACGAGTTTATACTGACAGTGACAGGATCAACGGATTCTACATAATGCCACCAGTGTCTGGGAACAAACAGAACCTGAAAACCAAGTAAAGAATGGTTAGTACAAGTCCAGGACATTTTATTTTTATATCAGAATCAAAATAAAAGCCCAACTGAAGATACTAGAAAAAGTAATATAAATGAATTTACAGTAATATTGCTGTAATAAAGGAAAACAAGAAAAAAACCACAATCCTTTCATTTTCTTTTTTATTGAGAAATTCATCTGTTCTACAAAGGATACTGCCAGCTCCTCCAGTTTCTACTCTCCTTAATCCAAGACCTTATCTGTTTACATCTAGGTCTTAGTAAAGAATTCTGAGATTCTAATATTTCCTCCTTTCCATTGCAAAATAATTGCATGCATTCTGAGAAAGGGCCTAGGTAAAAAGATAGGCCATAGTTTCTGTCTCCTCACAGTCTAAAACCTAGCCAGTGGAAAAGTAGTACATAGAAAGGTGGTATAAGTGGTGAAGTAGATGAGTGGACACTGGTGCAAGGGAGCTTCAAAGGTGGGAGAAGCAGGCACGAACCAAGGTCAGGGGCATCCTGGATGGAGGAAGTGTGATTTGAACCAGGGCTGGTAGAGAGTTTAAGACAGAGAAAAGGATGAGGACCTATCAGGAAGGAGAAGTGGCACAGACAAGGGAGGTGGGACTGTTGATGCACAGCAACTAGGCCAGTAGGCCAGTCTTACCACTGCAGGGCCAGTCTTACCATTGCGAGAGATGAGGTGGGAGAGTTAGTTAGGTGAGGGTCTGTGGAGGGCTCTGAAATCAGAACACAGAGTCTGGATTTTATCCTATTGGCATTGGGAGTGGCTGAGAAACTTTGAGTAGGGGGATGGTTAAAATAGTGACATTATGGCACAGAGTGTGGGAAGGACGAGAGATTCTTGCAATAGTCCAGTTATTAAATGTTAAGATCTAAATAGGAAGGTATAGGAGACAAAAGCAATGGGCAGAGTCAAGGAGGACTGCGCTTGTCCAGACTCAGTATGAGATTTCCTCGGAAGGCTGAATAGAGCACATGGAGATGCCTCAAGCTTTTGGGCTTCAAATTTAGGAAACTGGTGGCACTGGATATGGACAAGCAGAGCTGGGATGTGGGAAGAGAGCATTTTTCAGTGAGACAGGACTAAACACAACCACTGGATTCCATCATTAGGAGGTCATGAATGTCCCATCACAGAGTATATTTTCAGTAAAGTAGGAAGAGAGAGAGCCAGTTTGCAGTGGATTAAGTAATGAGCAGGATGTAAGCAAATCTGATATAATAGACAAAAACACTCATTGAAATTTGGCTAATAAAATGAAAGAAAAAATGAATTACAACCACTTCACACCCACTAGAATTTTTATAACCATAATAACAGTAAAGAGAAATAACAAGTGTTGTTGAAGTTGTAGAGAAATTGGAACTGTCAGATGTTGCTGGTGGGAAGATATAATGAAGTAGATGGTGTGGAAAAAAGTTTGGCAGTTCCCCCAGAGTTACTAATATGACCCAGCAATTTCACTCCTATATATGTACCCAAAAGAACTGAAAACATATGCATGTACAAAAACTTGTACACAAATGTGCATAGCAACATTACTTATCATAGCCCAAAAGTGGAATCAACCCAAATATCCATCAACTGATTAATGGATAAACAAAAAAGATCTCCAAACAGTGGAATATATTCAGCCATAAAAAGGAATGAAGTACTAATAACATTCTACAGCATGGATGAACCCTGATAACTTTATGCTAAATGAAAGGAGCCAGTTCTCAAAGCTCATATGCTTTATTTGTGCACTTATGTGAAATGTCCAGAACAGGTAAATCTATAGGGAAAGAAAATAGGTAAGTGGTTGCCAGGGGTTCGGCAGGGGAAGGTGAAGGGGAGTAACCACCAATGGGTGGAAGCAACTTAGTCAAATTGTTTGTGTTGGCATACTCAAGTATGAAGGAAGCAGGAAGGGAGCCAGTGAAAAAAGAAAAAAAGAAGGAAAACAGGCAGGAGAGAGGGATAAGGGAGGGAATAAACTCTCTGTAAGAGTCTAAGAATACCTTTCAAGTTGTTAATGAAACATCAGACAGCAAATGCCAGTGTTGTAAAGGTGATTTTCCCTACTGGGTAGCAGCACTAGATACAATACTTTTGGAAATGTTTCAGAGACAATTACAAAAGCAACATCCACTCTTGCTTAAAAGCAAGTCAGTCTGCCTCTGTAATGCCTCTGCCTCCTAGATGCACCACAACGATATGTGTCTGGGTTCTAGCACGGTTGAACAGATATTAACTGAATAAAGGTTCCAGAAGTGCTCAAATACCCATGCCTTGACACTTACTCTTAACATGAAAAAAAGAAAATGACTTAGAGAGCTGTCTTCCTCCACAATGCATTCTCTTCTTTACCAGTAGGAAGAGCTGTGATCCCTGCTCCCATCTTTCCATGACCTGAGAAGCATGTATATGCAGTATGTATGTGAAGCCTAGAGCTGGAAAAGCTACCTTCCAATAGCAGAGCACCAAGGAAGAAACCCTTCTTATTTGTACTAGTACTATGTAGGGGAAGGTGAGGAAAGGGAGAGGCACGTGTTCTAAGGCCATGAGACAAGTCCCAGCTTCCGCATTACCTGTCCTGGGCTCAGTGTAACCACATGTCTTCGAGCTTCCTGAAACTAAGGAAAACCTTTTACATCAGGATTGACAACATTGACTTTACTAAACACATTAGATTCTTCATAAGGGACTCTAGTTGGATAAAGGAAAGGAGTATCTTCAGGGGGAAAGAGATGCTATCTTTTCCTAATTTAAACAAAAAAGACATAAATTAGACTCTGAACTTGAGACAAAACATGTAAGAAGGCCACAGTAAATATTCGTTTTTACTCATTTTCATTCAATCCATAAAGGAATAGAGGAGCAATGTCAGTGGTCACTTGGGCCACCTCTCAGTAAGTGCTGGCATCTCTGCTGAACAGAGTGGAGGGAGGGCAGGAAGCAAAGAATAATCTCATGATGCCCTGAGGTAGCCCTTTGCTGGGACAGGATCTAGTTTGAAAGGTCATTCTTTCTTCCCAAATCAAAGTCCTCATAAATTGTTCCTATTCCTCATTCTAGAGCCGTGGTCGCCAAACTGCGCTCGCAAGTCACATGCGGCTCTTTGGCCCCTTGAGTGTGGCTCTTCCACAAAATACCACGTGCGGGCACACACGTACAGTGCGATTGAAACTTCGTGGCCAATGCGCAGAAGTCGGTATTTTGTGGAAGAGCCACCTAAGGGGCCAAAGAGCCACATGTGGCTCGCGAGCCGCAGTTTTCTGAGCCGCAGTTTGCGGACCACTTTTATAGAGTAACTCAGAGCAATCCCCACCCTTTCAGATATCTCTATTCTTATCTTATCCAGAGTGACCACCTGTAGTTTTATCCTCCAAATAGTTTCCAGACTTCTTCCTGTTTGGTAAATTTAAGTTAAACATTTGGTATGTTAATCCATTAAGGAAGACAAATGCATAAATGATGCCACATAACTAATATAGTATAGTATAATAGAGGAGTTTTCAAAAAGAGAAAACTGTAAGAAGTTTCAGTCACTTTAAAAATTTTTGAAAAATGGAGGTGATAAATTTTAACTTACACAACACCAGACACACCCATACTTCCAGCCAATAGGGGGAGGGCATGGGAGGTAAAGGAGGAGCAAGTGTCAAAAAGAAAGAGACACAGAAATACATTGGTGGGGAAGCAAAGAGAAAGACAGATAGAAAAACACACCGGGTTCTGAGAAAAGCCCGAAGCCCTCTCGTGACCCAATGCAGTTCCACTGGGGCTGTCATTCTTTTCTGGAAGCAACCTTAGCTGGTTTTGCTCAGTGGATAGAGTGTCAGCCTGCAGACTGAAGGGACTTAGGTTCGATTCTGGTCAAGGGCACATGCCTGGGTTGCAGGCTTGATCTTCAGTAGGGGACCAGGAGGCAGCCAATCAATGATTCTCTCTCATCACTGATGTTTCTATCTCTCTTTCCCTCTCCCTTCCTCTCTGAATCAATAAAGATATATTAAGAAACAACAACAAAGAACTGGGAAGCAGTTGTCTGCCATTTTCAAACTAGGGTGTATACACTCAGGTCTCATTTTGCTTTAGAGATGATAAAGCTGCTCCATTCCACTATACCTATGACTAGTTTAGAAAAATGTTGGATATTTAGTATGATTAGAATGTTGGAAGGACTCTTAAGAGATCATCAGTCTAATTTTACTTGCAAAGTAGTGGAAGAGGGACCCAGCACTTGCTTGGGTCTTCCACTGGGCTAGTGTTAACGGTAGGGCCAGAGCTAGGTCACAGCTCTCCTGACCTCTCCAGGTACCAGCTCCTACCTCTGCCCCATAGCTGTGGTTCCCAAAGGAAGAGCGATAATGATAACCAGGCCATACAATTTGCTTGGCTTGGCTTAAAGTGTAACATATATGCATCCTTCTTTTGCTAATCAGAAAGCATAGTCAATCCATATGTCAAACCCTGCTCAAAAAGCCCTCATGGTTCGGCATGCTGAAAGAACAGAGAATAAGCAGTGTTTGCCTGGGAGGCAAGACCCTTAGGACCCTTTCTGCTTTTCCCTCTGTGCTGCCCTATAAAAGCCCTCAAAGGCCAGGAGAAGAGACTGGGGAGTCATTAATTAGGGAGAAATAAGGCTGCACATACAACAGCCAGAGTACATCTCCAAACTGGCAGGAACACTTACATTCCTACATAACTCCTAGAACCAGGGGCTATCAAAAGTATTAGCTGACTTAGCTCTTATGTCTCTTAGGGTCCACAGATAGGTGAAGATACAAAACTGACCCAAGTTTAAAAAAAATATTGCCTTGTGTCTACAGGTAGGCACAAACTAAAACTTAAGAGGTGAAAGAGGCAGTTCTGGTCCAGCAGTTCTCAAACTAGGCTCCCTGGCATCGCCTCAGGGGCCGGGGGGTGGCAGCAGTCTCTTCCTTTCGACAAACTGCTCTGTTCGTACTTGTTTAGGCTTGAAGGAAAGGTGTTCCTGCTTTTAAATAGAAGTTTAAAAATTATGCAGACTCTCATGTAAAAGAGTAAGCAGAGCACTATCTCACTGAACTGAGATTCTAGGATCAGCTTTCTGTTGTTCTTAATCCTCACCAGAGGATATTTTTTCATTAATTTTTAGGGGGAGTGGAAGAAAGAGGGAAAGACAGAGAGAGAACAAAGAAGGAAACAACCAGAGGTCAAGAGATCCGCCTTGGTCATGAGGCAGGCTGACAGGATGGGGCTGGAGCTAAAACCTTGGGGTCCTACCGCCCGTTTCGTACTGGTTCCTCTTCCTGTGCAACACACAGAGATACACTAGGCACGCAGACACACACACTCTCATGCATGGGCCTGTGTGTTACCTTCCTTGTACCTGGAATACCAAGTTGCAACCATATGAATCCAGATGACAGGGTGTGTGAGCCCCCAGGGAGCCAATCCACAATGTACTTTCCCGTCCATTTCTTCCACGAAACCCGAAGTCAGACCATATCACATCCTGTTTTGAAAATAAAGTTATAGTCCATTAAGAATCAACCAATTCCTCTGTATGGTAGTGTTGCACATTAGTCTGACATAAACCCAAACCCATGGAATTAAAAAATATATATAAGCTAGAAGAGAGCAAACTAGTGAACCAGCTTGCAGGTTTGGTTTTATTCATTTTTTTCAATCATAATCATTTCCTACTGTGTTTAAGAAAACAAGAAAACTTCCATGCACAGAACATAGTCCTACATGCTGACACTTCTTTTATCAGTATCTTCAATCTGTATTTTCTATTTTTAGAGGCAAACCATTAACAGCTGTATTCAGAGAAAGAATATTTTGGGGAGACAGTTAATGGATGGTTTTGAGGAAGATTAGAATGAACATTTCCATTTTTGTTCTGAGTGATGAAAATAGCGGAACATGTGAACATAACTAAGGTCTGTTACAGAAGGGGGAATTTTCGCAAGGTCAGCACCACTATAAATGCCTATGGCTCACGTGCAGCCACTCCAGGGAGTGGCAAAAGTCATGTGTCTTCTGGATATAGCCCATAAGCTCCACGCAGTGACTCAGCTCTGCATTCCCAGAGTCTAAAATTACACCTGCCTCAGGGTGAGTGCTCATAACACTGGCTGCTTGGGAAGGAGAGAAGAATCTGTGGCCTGGTTATGGGTAAATGGTTCAGGCCAGGAACATTTTAAAGCATCTATCACATAGTTGGTATGACATTGGGTGTTTGGGATATAAAAATTAATGCAACCCAGGCCCAGCCTTCAAATCTAATAAAGAAAGATAGTCCCATAAGTGGAACCTTTCACTATAATGTGGCGGATGCTCTGACAGAAGTGAGCAGATAACCAAAGAAGGACGCCTGGTCACCAGCAGGGAGCTTGGGGAAGGCTGCCAATGAACCTGGGTCCCTGTTGAACAAGTCACCACACCTCAGTCTGGAATTTAGCTAAAGGCAGCTTAAAGACATGTAGTATAAAAACAAAAAGCAGGGGTTTGCCCTAGCTAAGACGCAGCTGGTTTAAGTGATTCTTAATCTTCTTCTAAATACACTCCCTTGGGAATCTAATGAATGCCAACGCCCCTATCCACAGAGAAATGCAAGCACACACAAAATTTCTTGTTTTGCGGGAGTCGAAGCACTGACTGCAGGTGAGAAGCTCTGTTCCACAGCACTGCTTCAGAAAGAACCACAGAAAAAAGGTTTTCTACAGGATGGGGGTTGAGGGGGAGCGGAGTTAATATATGAGAAACTGACAAGAGGTTTCCCTGACCTCTTATCTACCACAATATTGATTAACAAAGGGAAATTGTTTGGGAATGATTAGATCAAGGTGACCTAAACTACCTAAAATTTCAGCAGCATATTGGCTGGGAAACACCAGAGGAGGAAGAGTTGGGGAGGCGGGTGATCGGGTTGCAGAGAAAGTGTGAATCAAAGTAAATTTGTCAGGAAACGAATAGCATTTTGTTTCTTTCCCCACAGGCTCTTAAGAGTTGGGCCTTTCTTACCAATCGAGGTCAGCTACTTACAGGTAGCCAAATGTCTGAAATCAATATAGGCCCAGGAGGAATCAGCCTCAAGTCTTGCTAAAAACAAGTGACCCCGTTAGGTCACAACATCAGTGAAACCAACACAGGGGATTGATGGGGTGATCCACCCTGGAATCTATTCTCGCATCCACCTCAAGCACTGGAAAAGTCTTTTTTTTTTTTTTTCTAATATATTTTTATTGATTTCAAAGAGGAAGGGAAAGAGAGAGAGAGACAGAAACATAAGTGATGAGAGAGAATAACTGATTGGCTGCCTCTTGCACGCCTCCCCTGGGGATCAAGCCCACAACCCAGACATGTGCCCTGACTGGGAATCGAACCATGATCTCTTGGTTCATAGATCGACATTCAACCACTGAACCATGCCAATCAGGCCAGAGAAATCATCTATATCCAGAAAATCTTTATTGTTGAAAGTATTACATATGTTCCCTTTTTCCCCTTTGACCTCTTAACAATAAATGCTATGTAAAACTTATAAAGAATAAATATTTCAATTTAAATTTCAAACAACCCTTAAATGGACATTACAAATTAGCAAGTACTTAAGACTCTGTTTTTCCTTAGGAAATTACCTTACGTAACATAAGCAGAAAACAGGTAGGCTTGGATGAACACCCAAATTCTTACATTCCAATTTGTTTCATCAGAAAGCATTACTGGCTGTCAAACAAATCCCTTTAAATCATTACTAAACCACCTGGTTCAATTTCAACATACTCTCATAAGTATGTTATACAGTAAAGTCCAAGACAGTTAGATAAAACTAATCTTCCATGTATTGCATTTTGGGATTCTGTGTCCTGGTGATTTCCTGACTCTCAGTAGCTAATCTGAATCACAACATAACATGGAACCTACCTGAAAAACATTCTTGGGGCAAGATCCCTTTTGCTATATATTGATTCTTTTTTTTTTTTTTTAAATTAAATCTTTATTGTTCAGATTATTACATTTGTTCATCTTTTTTCCCTCCCATAACTCCCCTCCTCGCAGTTCCCGCCCCACCCTCCGCCTTCACTACCCACCCACTGTCCTCATCCATAGGTGCACGATTTTTGTCCAGTCCCTTCCCGCATCTCCCACATCCCTTTCCCCCCCAAGAATAGTCAGTCCATTCCCTTTCTATGTCCCTGATTCTATTATAATCACCAGATCATTCTGTTCATCAGATTATTTATTCACTTGATTCTTAGATTCACTTGTTGATAGATGCATATTTGTTGTTCATAATTTGTATCTTTACCTTTTTCTTCCTCTTCCTCTTCTTAAAGGATACCTTTCAGCATTTCATAGAATCCTGGTTTGGTGGTGATGAACTCCTTTAGCTTTTCCTTATCTGTGAAGCTCTTTATGTGACCTTCTATTCTGAATGATAGCTTTGCTGGATAAAGTAATCTTGGTTGTAGGTTCTTGGCATTCATCACTTTGAATATTTCTTGCCACTCCCTTCTGGCCTGTAAAGTTTCTGTTGAGAAGTCAGCTGACAGTCGTATGGGTATTCCCTTGTAGGTAACTGAGTTTCTTTCTCTTGCTGCTTTTAAGATTCTCTCTTTGTCTTTTGCTCTTGGCATTTTAATTATGATGTGTCTTGGTGTGGTCCTCTTTGGATTCCTTTTGTTTGGGGTTCTCCGCGCTTCTTGGACCTGTAAGTCCATTTCTTTCACCAGGTGGGGGAAGTTTTCTGTCATTATTTCTTCAAATAGGTTTTCAATATCTTGCTCTCTCTCATCTTCTGGCACCCCTATAATTCTGATGTTGGTACGCTTGAAGCTGTCCCAGAGGCTCCTTACACTATCCTCGCATTTTTGGATTCTTTTTTCATTTTGCTTTTCCGGTTGGGTGTTTTTTGCTTCCTCGCATTTCAAATCATTGAATTGATTCTTGCGCTCTTCTGGTCTGCTGTCGGGAGTCTGTATAATATTCGTTATTTCAGTCCGTGTATGCTTAATTTCTAGTTGGTTCCCCAATATAACATCGAGGGTCTCATTAGTTTTCTTGTAGATCTCATTAAGTTTATCGTCGGCTTCTAAACAGTTCTTGAGAGACCTTAAAAGTGTGGTTCTGAACTCTATATCTTCCATTGACAATTTTGTCCTGTTTCTTTGTCTCCGCATTTTGTTATGCTTCCTTGGTGCACCCCCTAGTGGTCTTTGTTCCCAGTCTTACAGTTAAACCTTGATTGTTGTAGCTAATACCAGGGAGGGTTTGACCTCCAGGCCAAGTGGCTATGAGAATCAGCTGTGTCAGCAGTGAGAGAACTTCTGTCCTCTAGGGAGGTGCTAATCTAGCCTTTGCCTGAGGCTATCTGGCAAATGCCTCTGTGCAGGGCTTGGGCGGGGCGGGTCGAACAGGATCAACAGGGTGGGCCAGAGAGAGCAGTTATGGCGGCTCTCAGTCCTGTCCCCAGGGGCTCTGCCTCTCTGAGTCCCAGCGACCGCTGCAAAGCTCGGAGAAAGCTGCACTCGCTCTGACCGAAGCCAGACAGTCCCGCTTCTCCCGTTTGAGTCTGGGTCCCTAAAGACTCGCCTGTATCTGGAGCTCAGAGTCTGCGACTCCCTCCCAATTGAAAACGCCAACCGCGCCCTCCGCCGCCAGCCCGCTCCGCGCACTCCGCACCTCAGAAATTGACTTCAGCACTGCGCCTCCTCTGAGTGTCCATATGCGTTTCTCTTTCCTCCTAGTTGTAGGACTTCCACTCAGCCAGCGTTCCTGTGGTTCTGGGTGATGGCCGTTCCGTCTTTTAGTTTCACTTTTGAAGTAGTTGTTCAAAGCAGCAAACTCCGGCATTAACCTATGCCGCCATCTTGGTTCTCCCCTATATATTGATTCTTAATAGCTTCAATTGTGATGATACTCATTGATAATTATAAAAGGTAACACACCTGTCATTCTTAACCTAATGAATCAGAGGTAAAGAAATTTTATATGGAATGTCACAAATTCCCTACTTTCCTTGGGAAGTAGAACACAAAATGTTTCAAATAAATGCTTTACTTAGATTAGTCAATGATATGATACATAACTAAAAATTAGTGAGACTTATTAATTTCATTTTCCACTCATGAAAGTCAGTTAACTGTCAATATCCTAATTTTGATCACCGGACATTTTCCAATAATATTAACATATTTGCCGGTGTATTTACCAGTATGTGTATTGCATGTTTATCAGTGGATGATTTTAATTTGTGAAATAACATGGTTAATAAATGGAAACTTTAAGTAAAGCTAAGTAAAAACTTATAAAACTAATAGAAGGCTGAAGAGAGCTAAGAATTTCATATCAAGATTAACAAATGCTATAATTGATTAACTAGAAGCCACAGAAAATTTGACAAGGGTGAAGCTAGGGGTTTAAGTTAAAACATTCTTTGGAGGGCCCTAGAGACCAAAGAAATATCAAAACAAGAAATAAGAAAAAAATACACTTATGTAATCATTCAATTACTTACTACATACACTGGTCCCATCCCACTTTCTATGCAGTTTCACTTTCCATAGTTCAAATATATTAAGTGAAAAACTTCTGAAATAAACAATTCATGTTTTAAATTCAACAACCTTCTAAGCAGCATGATGAAATCTTACAGGGAATGGCTCTGTTCCGCCCAGGACATGAATCATCCCTTTGTCTAGTGTATATTCATTCCATAAGCTATCTACCCTTAAACATTTAGTAGCCTTCTGGGTTATTAGACTGTATTCAATGCTTGTGTTCAAGTAACCCTTATATAACTTAACAATGGCTCCAAAGCCATTCACAGAACTTTTATTACAGTATATTTTACAACTGTTCTCTTTTATTACTAGTTATTGTTAATGTTTACTGTATAAATTAAATTTTATCAAAGGTATGTATGATTAGGAAAAATAGTATACATGGGGTATTATCTGTAGTTTCAGGTATCCACTGGGGGTCTTGGGACATACGCCCAGTAGATAAGGGGGACTACGCAGTCAGCACTATGTTAACACTTCTGGGGAATAAAAAAAAATTATAAAACACAGTCCCTGTTCCCAAAGAGCTTAGATAGAGAAATTCTATGTAATATACCATTTAAATAACAATCCAAATAAAACAGGAATGAAACCAAGGGATGAATGGATGTGGGTGCAAGTGGTTGAGGTTTTATAGCCAAGGCTGAACCTTAGCCAGACCCTAAGAAGTAGAGTTTTAATAAGGAGAAACTGATAAGAGCATGAACAAAGGCCAGAAGGTGAGAGAGAACATAGTGGCCCAGCACTCAGCGAGGAGACTAGACAAGGGACTAAGTAAAGTATAGGAGAAAGGTTGCATCAGTCATGTTGGGGAGAGTCTTAAATGCTATCCTTAATTTTAAGTCATGAAACGTTTGTGAACATGATTAACATATTTCAATATTTAATCTGGAGCATGACTTGAAATGTATTTTCATAAGAAACTGTTTTAGAAGTAAGTAGAGGAAGAGTCAGAACTGGAGGAATAAAGAGTAATTTCAGAAGTGATGTAGACCAGAGGTTCTCAAAGTGGCCCATAGATCCCCTTGGGGGTCTCTGAGATCCTTTCACAGAATCTGTACGGTTAAAATTATTTTCATCATACTACTAAGATGTTACTTAGCTATGTTAAGATGCACTGTGTTCACACTGAGGGCACAAAAATAATGGTGAATAAAACTGCTGGTCAAGACAGTGGAACCAAAGTATACTGGTAGCACTGCATTCTTTTTTTTTACAGCTCTATCTATCTATCTATCTATCTATCTATCTATCTATCTATCTATAAAAGCTTAAGTGACCGTTATGACTGAACAACCGGTTGACCAGTCACTATGACATACACTGACCACCAGGGGGCAGACGCTCAACACAGGAGCTGCCCCGTGGTGGTCAGTGCACTCCCACAGGCAACCTCTCGTGGCAGACCAACCTCCCCCTGTCCATCCCATGGCTGGCCAACCTCCCGCGGTCCCTCCCGCAGGCCGGCCGGCCAGCCAACCTCCCGTGGTCTGTCCCCCATCCGGTATCCCCCTCTGGCAAGCCGGCCAACCTTCCACGGTCAGTCCCTCCACCCCGTTGGCTGGCCAACCTCTCGTGGTCCCTCCCCCAAGCTGGCCGATCAACCTCCTGCAGTCCCTCCCCCCAGCTGGCAGACCCCAATTGGCCCAGCTCCGATCGGGACTGGGTGAGACGGCCCCGATGGCCCTGATTGCCAGCCAGGCCAAGGGATCCCACCCATGCACAAATTCATGCACCAGGCCTCTAGTTAAGATATAACTAATGATACAATAAACAGCATATATATTAAGTGTATAATTTGGTGAATTTTTACATATATATATATATATACACACACACACACACACACACACATATATATGAAACCATTACTACAATCAAGATGAGAAACATTTTGATCATGTCCAAAAGTTCCCCAGTGACTCTTTGTAACCCATCTCTCCCTACTCCCTCATTCTTAGACAAATACTAATCTACTTTCTGTCCATTTATTTATGAGTTCTACAATTTCATACAAATGGAAGCATATACTCAGTACTCCTTTTTCATGCTAACATTAATCCAAAGGCAAATTAAACAAAGTTGACTTTACACAAAGTAGATATCAAAACAAGGAAGAACCCAGGAGAGACAGTCATTGCATCATGATAAAAGATCAATACATTAAGAGGAAATAATCATCCTAAATGTGCATGAATCTAATAGTTTCAAAATACACAAAACTAAAACTGATCAATCTTAATTGAAAAAGAAATAAATACATAATTACAGTTGGGAAATTTCAACACCTTTCTCTATATAATGGGCAAAACAAGTGCACAGAAAATTAGTAAGGATACAGGAGACTTCAACAATACCTTATATTTATAAAAAACAACAATATACACATGACTTTCAAGTTCACCTGGAACATTTATCAAGACTGACTATATTCTGGCCCATAAAACCATAAACTTAAAAGGAGTGAAATCATACGAAGTATATTCTCTGATTATAATGGGATTAAACTGGAAAGCAGTAACAGAAAGATAGCTAGAAAACCTCCAAATATTTGGAAACTAGATATTATACTTCATAAGCATAGAATAAATCACAAGGAAAATTAGAAAATATTTTGAATAACATCTGCCTTCCTCCATTTATTCCTTTTTGGAAATTCACCACCAAACTGGGGGACTGCATACCAACAAAATTGTAAGCATTGTTAGGTTTTCGAGTAAGACTCTTGCTGTAGTGTGGATAGCTGTGATTGGTGAGTCAACTGCCTGTGGCTTCCAGTTACACCAAGATTGTAACAGCATTTTTACCTTTTGCACAACAAAGAAGCTTTGTAAATAACATTTTAACATGTCAAAAAGAAAAGAAAAAGGAAATATTATGAACAGAATGAAAATGATTTTGGAAATTTGTATCCTGAAACCCATAAATTTGAAAGCTTCCTAATACTTAAGTCTTTCTGATGAGAATGGTAATATTAGCAAGTCACTTTTTTTATGATGATGCATATAGAAATGTGTCAATAGTTGAAGACCTACATAACTCAATAAACCAATATTTTCCAAATGGCCAATGAACGGTATTATAAAAGCTTCATTCTATACAAGAGAGACCAATGGAGTTTATTGTGAGAGTGCAAAGAGTTCAGTGATTATGGGTTCAGACTCTACTGCAACAAACAAATCTTTTGAGAAATTACTCCTTGTCAAGTTTGGCAGAGTATTTTTAAAAATCCACAACTATCTAAAAAGGCTGCTAAAAAACTGTTTTCAGCTGCATATGCACGAGGTAAGATATTCTTCATATACTTCAAATAAACCAATAAATTACAAAAGACTGAATACAGAAACAGAAGAATCCAGCTGTCTTCTATTAAAGCAGACATTAAAAAGACTAACAAAAATGTAAAATAATACCACTCCTCTCAGAACTTACAAGTCTGAATATAGTTATTTTCATTAAAATGTTACTTATGTTCACATATGAGTTTATTTAAAATGAATTAATAAATACTTTAAACATTGATCAGTTTTAATGTTTAACTACCTACCATGACAGACAGAAGAATACTTGAAACAATAAGTAATAAGACTAAGTGGCCAAATGAGTTATAGCAGTAAAAGTAAAATGGTAAACAACTTTGGTACCTGATGTAAGAACACTTGGTACTCAGAAAACTCTGAGCTAAAAAATAAAATAATCTCAATAGATTTGGTTTTTCATAGCAGATTTACCTGCTCTAATCCGGAGACTTAATCACCATAATGTGAGCAGACAGAAAACTCATTCAACTAAAAAGATCAGATTTTATAAGGGCTCAATTAGAATTCCAGCACAATGCCAAAAGACTGTTTTTATGTCCACACTTAATGGACTGGATACGTGTATGCCCAGTGCTGTTATGCCCGGGCTAAGACAGATAACTGAGGGGGTCAGATCAGAGATTCATCCAAGGCAGAGTGAGCCTAGACTGAGCATAAATGGAATTCCTTAATTCTGGCTGTAGAGTTCCCACAGAACTGAATGCGTTTAGACCCGCTGGAGGCAGTGAAGCAGAGAAGCAGTTAAAGGTCGCAGGGCAGACAGCTCGGGTTATTCTTTTCTTAGTTGTATATTTTCAGAAGCTTTTTCACTTAACCACTTTGTGCCTCATTTTTCTTAAAATAAGGATAATTATTAAATCATAGGGTTACTGTGAAGATTATAAATGTAAAGTACTTAGAAAAGCATCAATTATAAGTACTTGATAAGTATTACTATTACACAACATTTTGCCTGAAATTTAGAGTAAAAAAGTACTAATCTAATCTACAGATTGAGTGG
Source organism: Myotis myotis (assembly GCF_014108235.1). Classification (NCBI taxonomy): domain Eukaryota; kingdom Metazoa; phylum Chordata; class Mammalia; order Chiroptera; family Vespertilionidae; genus Myotis; species Myotis myotis. The sequence goes on from NW_023416324.1 coordinate 159,575,065, forward strand.
GGGATATAAGAAATAATAATGAAATACTCTAAAAGTTAACTATGATATTTAAAAGGTCAGGGTTAAACATCCATAAAGAGATCACAACTAAGGTTGTAAGAAAAAAATTACCTCAAAATTATCATTTAAAAATGAGTAAAGAGTAGATTTGGTATAGACTTTGGATTCAGAAAGCATCTACGAAATTTTTTTAAAACTGATGGATTTCTTTCATGGTTATGAGAATAAAAATATATCCTCACCTAACAATTATGAAACAGGTGAGATAATTTTCATTTTTTAAATAAAAAGCAAAAAACAAGCATTTAAAAATTTAATAAAGAAATCTACAAAGTATTAACAATTGTATCATAGTTAATTATGTAAACATCAGCATCTACACCTTGATTCAAAGTGAAAAAAACAAAACAAAACGCAGGCTGCATTAAAAACTTCTCATGAGTCCAAGGCCTACAGCCTATGTGAGAGGGAAGTCCAGAGAGGGAGTGGTGGTAACGGGCAGGAGGGGAGGAGAGGGGGGTGAATAGCTGGCAGTGACGGCTAAGACTTCTCTCCACAAAGGGTGGGCAGGGTAAAGGACTCTGGAGCCTTGACCTGACTGTGGGCAAGGCAAAGTCATCCTAACAGCTTCAGGGACTACTCCCATTCATGGCCAGGCCTAAGACACCCACCCAGGAATCAGAGCAGGGAGTTTGCAAAATCACTCCACAAAATAAACTGACAGTCTGCAGAAGAAAACACATAAAAGAAAAGAGGATATTGTAGCCTGCAAAGTCTGCTGTCAATTATGTCAACACATGGCAAAGAACTTCCACATTCTTACTTCTGCAAGTACGCCCACACTTCTTCAGGACTTCTACAACCAAATACAACAATAAAGTGGGAACCAGCACCTGACCCAGGCCTTAAATCTGCACTAAACCCTCAGAACAGGGAGAGATGGAAGCAGCAGCTTGGAATGCTTCTTCATGTAATCAGCTCTGTACCTCTGTCTCACCAGAATGAATGAAAACTTCTATGTAGGTCAGAGGAAATGAAGTGTTATACATAATCTGTGCTTCTAATACACTCCAAACCAGCTTGGGGGCTGTTTAAAGGCACAGGAGAAAGTGCATAGGAAATGTGATGAGTAGAAAACCAGTGAGAAGGCTGCTCATGTGTGTGTGTGTGTGCCCAACATTTCGCTTCTCTTGAACAAATCTTTTTGGCTAGAGTGGATAAAATACTCAACACCCCCAGTGAATCTCTTTTGAGAGAAAAATGACAGTGAGGAAAAATGGTACCAGGGAATTTCTCAAGAATAAATTATTACCGTGATTAAAAAGAATGTGTTGACTTACCTGGAAAATATCTGTCTTGTCTTCAAATAGACTGACAACATATTTATAGTCAGCATAAGCCCAGAATTTGGAATAATCATAATCTATAAATGGTCCAGAAATACTAGAGTGGTCACAGTTCCAGGTCAGAAACTCTTCAAGTGTAGCTTCTACATAATTACATGAAGTTTCAAACTGAGGAACTGTAAAGTAAGAGAACCCAACTTTAAATGTATTTGAAACAGTTTTCAAAATTGTTTTTTTAAAAATAATTTCAACCAAAAATGTTAACTATCATTTCAATTAATTAAAAATTAACTTTGCACTTGCTATATAATTAAAATCATTTACAACTTTCACAATGCTATTGTGGTACATATATACAATAGTATATTACTCAGCCATAAGAAAAGATAAAATACTGTCATTTGTGACAACATGGATGAGTTTTGAGAATATCATGTTAAGCAAAACTAGACAGGAAAGTCAGGAACCATATGAATTTAACTCTTATCTACAATAATAAAAGCGTAATATACAAATCGACCGAATGACCGAACAGCAGAACAACCATCCAGACAATATTCCCGATGACCATGCTATGACACGCACTGGCACCAGGCCAGCCAAGGCAGGTGTGATGTGATTGGTCGGGGGGCCTGCCATTGCCCCAGGATTGCCCCACAGAGGGAGGCCCAGGCCACAAGTCAGCAGGGCAATCGATCGGGTGGCTCCATGACTGCCTCGCAAAGAGAGGCCCAGGCCACCTGCTGCAGGACAATTGATAGGGGGGTGGGGGGGCACTCTGCAGAACCAGGGAGCCAGGGGGGTGTGGTGGCCAATGCGGGCAGCACCAGGCCAAGGCAGGTGTGGGTCGGAGGCGGGGCTGCGAGGCAGCAGGGTTGTGAGGCAGCTGGGGCTGCAAGGGCCTACCCTTGCACGAATTTTGTGCATTGGGCCTCTAGTATGGGATATAAAACTGGAAGCAACAAATGAACAAATAAAACAAACAAACACTCAAAGACACAGACAACAGTATGGTGGTTACCAGAGTAAAAGGGAAGTGGAGGGTAGGTATCAAAGGGTAAAGAGGATCAAACATATGGTGATGAAAGAGATTGAACTTTGGGTCGTAAATGCATAATGTAATATGCAGATATATTATAGAATTGTAACTTGTATAATTTTATTAACCAATGTCACCCCAATAAATTTAATAAAAAAATTTTAAAGGCACTATTGAATTAAGCATTCATTTTTAAATAAAATAGTAAAATATTCTAAGATTTTTTTTTATAAAAAGACAGTTTTAACCTTAGAACTAAAAACTACCCTTACTATTGGCTGATTCAGTTGTTAAACAACAAAGCCAAAAGCTCTTCTGAAAGAAAGCTTTTATTAAGATATAAAAAAGAGAAGAGAACCAAGATGGCGGCATAGGTTAACGCCGGAGTTTGCTGCTTTGAACAACTACTTCAAAAGTGAAACTAAAAGACTGAACGGACATCACCCAAAACCACAGGAACGCTGGCTGAGTGGAAGTCCTACAACTAGGAGGAAAGAGAAACGCATACGGACACTCAGAGGAGGCGCAGGGCTGAAGTCAAATTCTGAGGTGCGGAGTGCGCGGAGCGGGCTGGCGGCGGAGGGCGCGGTTGGCGTTTTCAATTGGGAGGGAGTCGCAGACTCTGAGCTCCAGATACAGGCGAGTCTTTAGGGACCTAGACTCAAACGGGAGAAGCGGGACTGTCTGGCTTCGGTCAGAGCGAGTGCAGCTTTCTCTCCGAGCTTTGCAGCGGGTGCTGGGACTCAGAGAGGCAGAGCCCCTGGGGACGGGACTGAGAGCCGCCATAACTGCTCTCTCTGGCCCACCCTGTTGATCCTGTGCGACCCGCCCCGCCCAAGCCCAGCACAGAGGCATTTGCCGGATAGCCTCAGGCAAAGGCTAGATTAGCACCTCCCTAGAGGACAGAAGTTCTCTCACTGCTGACACAGCTGATTCTCATAGCCACTTGGCCTGGAGGTCAAACCCTCCCTGGTATTAGCTACAACAATCAAGGTTTAACTATAAGACTGCGAACAAAGACCACTAGGGGGTGCACCAAGGAAGCATAACAAAATGCGGAGACAAAGAAACAGGACAAAATTGTCAATGGAAGATATAGAGTTCAGAACCACACTTTTAAGGTCTCTCAAGAACTGTTTAGAAGCCGACGATAAACTTAATGAGATCTACAAGAAAACTAATGAGACCCTCGATGTTATATTGGGGAACCAACTAGAAATTAAGCATACACGGACTGAAATAACGAATATTATACAGACTCCCGACAGCAGACCAGAGGAGCGCAAGAATCAAGTCAATGATTTGAAATGCGAGGAAGCAAAAAACACCCAACCGGAAAAGCAAAATGAAAAAAGAATCCAAAAATGCGAGGATAGTGTAAGGAGCCTCTGGGACAGCATCAAGCGTACCAACATCAGAATTATAGGGGTGCCAGAAGATGAGAGAGAGCAAGATATTGAAAACCTATTTGAAGAAATAATGACAGAAAACTTCCCCCACCTGGTGAAAGAAATGGACTTACAGGTCCAAGAAGCGCGGAGAACCCCAAACAAAAGGAATCCAAAGAGGACCACACCAAGACACATCATAATTAAAATGCCAAGAGCAAAAGATAAAGAGAGAATCTTAAAAGCAGCAAGAGAAAGAAACTCAGTTACCTACAAGGGAATACCCATACGACTGACAGCTGATTTCTCAACAGAAACTTTGCAGGCCAGAAGGGAATGGCAAGAAATATTCAAAGTGATGAATGCCAAGAACCTACAACCAAGATTACTTTATCCAGCAAAGCTATCATTCAGAATTGAAGGTCAGATAAAGAGCTTCACAGATAAGGAAAAGCTAAAGGAGTTCATCACCACCAAACCAGGATTCTATGAAATGCTGAAAGGTATCCTTTAAGAAGAGGAAGAGGAAGAAAAAGGTAAAGATACAAATTATGAACAACAAATATGCATCTATCAACAAGTGAATCTAAGAATCAAGTGAATAAATAATCTGATGAACAGAATGAACTGGTGATTATAATAGAATCAGGGACATAGAAAGGGAATGGACTGACTATTCTTGGGGGGGAAAGGGATGTGGGAGATGCGGGAAGAGACTGGACAAAAATTGTGCACCTATGGATAAGGACAGTGGGTGGGGAGTGAGGGCGGAGGGTGGGGCGGGAACTGGGAGGAGGGTAGTTATGGGGGGGAAAAAAGAGGAACAAATGTAATAATCTGAACAATAAAGATTTAATTAAAAAAATAAAAAAATAAAAGGATAATAAGACAGAGAAAAAAAAAGATATAAAAAAGAAATCATTAAGTTATTAAAAAATATTAGAATATTTATTTTCAGACCTGGCTGGCATGGCTCAGTGTTTAGCAATGGCCTATGAACCAGGAGGTCATGGTTTGATTCCAGGGCACATGCCCAGGTTGGGGGTTCAATCCCAAGTGGGGGGCATGCAGGAAGCAGATCAATGATTCCCTCTCATCACTGATGTTTCTCTCTCTCTCTCTGAAATATAAAAATATTTTTTAAAAATATTTATTTTCAGGATACAGAAGGAATTTCTAAATAAATAGGATTAAAAATATTAATGAAATATATGATTTGACTATATAAAAAGGTAAAAATAATGAAGCAAAATCAGACAGCAAATAATAACATGGGAAACACATTATGTATCCTTGTAGAAACTGCATTTCTTTAACATGATCCATTCTCCTTTCTGCCAATCCTCTCTTTTTTAATGCTTAAGTCCTTAGGACATCAGACTTCAGCTAGCATCAACTGTCTTAAGAATGAAGCCTCAAGTCTGTTGACCACAGAAACAGAGCTGTGGTAAAACCAACCATACATCTTGACCTCAGTTGTGTTTCAGTCCCAGGCCCATAAAGCAGAAGGACCCCACTGACCACACACCCTCACAGCGCTAGGCAGAACAATGCCATGGCTGACCTCAGGACCTAACACAATGCTCAACTACTCCCTACCTTGGCCCCAACCAAAATCACCATGATTACTAATTTTCCCCATTCGTAATCTGTCCCTGTGTGGTCCCTCCTGGAGCCAGGTTTTAGAGTACTAGCTTACCTGTGACTCCGGGCTTGTGCCATTTCCTTAAATAAATCTTTACTTTCTTTGCTGTAAACTCTTGGTCACATCTTATTGGGCTTTGATGGGTGCTGGCAAATGGACCCTTTTAGTCTGGTAAGATCAGTAACAAATACAGTATCTTAATATGTAAGGCACTTATTAAAAAAAACTCACACACCTCAAAAAACCTGAAAGCCCAATAAGGAATAGTCAGAGAACAATTACCAGAAAGAAAATACAAATTGCCACTAAACATGAACACATGTTCAATACCACCAGCAACCAAAAAAATGTAAATTAAACTCATGAGATGTTACTTTTCACCTATCAGCAAGATTGTTTTCATTTCTTTTTAACTGAATTTATTGGAGTGACACTCGTTAATAAAATTATATAGGTTTCAGCCTGCCCAGCGTGGCTCAGTGGTTGAGCGTCGACCTATGAACCAGGTCAGGGTTTGATTCCGGCCCGGGGCCCATGCCCGGGTTGTGGGCTCAGTCCCCAGGAGGGGGTGTGCAGGAGGCAGCCGATCGATGATTCCTTCTTGTCACTGATGTTTCTATCTCTCTTTCTCCCTCTCCCTTCCTCTCTGAAATCTATCTATCATCTATCTATCTATCTATCTATCTATCTATCTATCTATCTATCTATCTATCTATCTTAAAAACAATTTTATAGGTTTCAGGATACAGTCTATAATACATAATCTGTATGTTGTATTGTGTGTTCACCATCCCAAGAAAGATTATTTTTTGAAAAGTGCTGTCTGCAAAGAGGTAGGCGATAGTATCAGAGGTCTTTCATTCTTTCACCCCACACATATCTGAATATCCATTAGGAGCTCAGTCCACGATGAGAAAGTGAACTTCTTCATGGGAAGAGAGACTTTGAACAGTTCATTACTGACATAACTAATCAGTTATCATAACTATGCTAAATGTTACTAAGAAATAGTAGGTGCTCGGAGATAATTTAAGAGTCACACATTTGGGGGTAGGGGAGGGAGATGTGGTCAGGAAAAACTTCCAGGAGAAAATGCCATTTGAGCTAATATCTGAAGGAAGATCTGAAGGAAGAAATTAGGTAAAGGTGGAGTAAGGGGAAAGAGGAACAGAGAGAAGCATGGCTAGACTACAGACGCAAAGGCCCTGAGGTAAGAAACAAACCTCTGGAAATACGAAAAATGCAGAAATGCTTGTCTGGCTTGAGCTCAGGAAGAGGGATTAAGCTGATGAGACAAATACAGCTTTCTACACCAAAACAAAATTTTGACCTTTACCTTAGAGGTAATGAGAAGCCATTTAAGAGTTTAAGCAGAGAAATAAGATGAGTTTAAAAAACAAAAACTGTCTCTGGTTTCAGTATAAGAATAGCCTAGGTAGGGAGAGCAGGAGGTGCAGTGGGACTATAGATGAGGCTACTGGGATAAGAGAAAGCAGGATAACCCCAACTAGAAGATGGCCATGGAGAAAGAGAGAAGCAGGCTGCTACTAGATATTTAGGGTGTCAGTCATCAAGTCACCGGACACCACTTAAGCGAGGCATTCCCGAACAACTCAGAAGGTTCTTGTGTTAAGAAGCTTCATGAATATTGCTGCCACTGATGATAATGGTCATATCCCTTGATCTAGTCACAATCCTTTTAGAAATCTATTCTAGAGAAATAATCACAAACTTGGACAAGATTTATTTTCAAAGTTGTTTACTACAGTCCTATTTAAAAATTTAAAACTTCAAAGCAACCTATATATCAAAATAAGAGAATTTAAAAAATACATTCTGATACTATCATACAATGGAATATTAGGTAGCCATTTAAAAGTCACATTTAATGTTAAGAGAAGCTGCTCAGAATATGTTAAGTAAAAAAAAAAAAACCAGGCTATGAACATTAATACATTATTTTTAAAAGACAAAAAGGCCTAAATGGACATATGTACACTTTGGTGATAGGACCAAGAGCTTTTTAATTTCTCTGGATCTTCCCATTTTTTTCAATATTCTCTACAATAAGCAATATTCTCTACAATGTTATTTTTAAAATAACATTTATTGAGCATTTACTATGTGCTAGGCACTGTTCTAAATGTTTTATGTGCATGAACACATTTAATCTATTACAGAGAAGTTACTTACCCAAAGTCACACAGTAAGCCAAAATTTGAATCCATGCAAGCTGACTGAGTCAGCTCTCTTATTGCTTGTGGCAGAATTGCATTTATACTCAAAGAATAACTTTAAGATTTAGTATCCAGAATATATAAAGAACTCTTTGGCAACTCAACAACAAAAGACAAAAAAACAAAAACAAAAACAAACCAAACAACCCAAAAGCAAAAAATATCTCAATTAGAAAATGGGCAAAGCATCTGAATAGACATTCTCCAAAAAAGATATCCAAGTGGTCAATAAGCATATGAAAAGATGCTTGAACATCATTAGTCAAGGGAAATGTGTGTCAAAAGCCTAATGAGATAATAATTCACACCCACTAGAATGGCCAGAATAAAAAATGGAGTTAAGTGTTGGCAAGGACAGAGAAATCGGACACTCATACATTGGGATGGGAATGTAAGATGGTTCAGCTGCTTTGGAAAACAGTTTGGCAGTTTCTCAAAAGGTTTAATACAGAGTTACTGTATGACTTTGCAATTCTACTTCTAGGTATAAACCCAAGAGAAATGAAAACGTATGTCCACACAAAAACTTGTACATAAATGTTCATAGCAGCCTAATTTATGATAGCCAAACAGTGGAAACAACCCAAATGGCCAGAAACTGATTAATGGATAAACAAAATGTGATATATACACATAATGGAATATTATCTACACTAATAAAAGAGAAAAATGGTAATTGGCGTACGACGCTACCCTTTTCATTGGCTAATCAGGGCTATATGCAAATTAACTGCCAACTAAGATTGGCAGTTAACTGCCAACAAGATGGCGGTTAATTTGCATATGTAGGCACAATGCAGGGAGGCGAAAGGGAAAGCAGGAAGAAGCCCCCTGCCACTGACAGTGATCGGAAACCCAGGGGGGAGCTAAGAGCTGGGGGGCAGGGCAAAGGCGGCCCCCCAGCCATGATCGGAGAATCGGGTGCCTTTGCCGCCCTGGCCAGTGATAGCAGGAAGTAGGGGTGGAGCCAGCAATGGGAGCTGGGCACGGTTGAAGCTGGCAGTCCCGGGAGCTAGGGGTCCCTTGCCTGGGCCTAAAGCGGAGCCCACGATCGCGGGGCCGCTGCAGCTGCGGGTCCCCGCTGCCCGGGCCGGACGCCTCAGCCAGAGGCGTTAGGCCTGGGCAGGGGCGGAGCCTGCAACCGCGGGGAGCTGGGGGTCCCCTGCCCAGGCCTGACACCTCTGCCAGAGGCCTCAGGCCTGGTCAAGGGGCCGATCCGGTGATTGGTGATCGGAGGGTGATGAGGATCAACTCCTCTGGCCGCGGCATCAGGCCTGGGCGGGGGGCTGGGGGTCCCCTGCCCAGGACTGATGTCTGGGCCAGAGGCATCAGGCCTGGGTGGGGGGCGGAGCCGGGGATTGGGGGGATATGATGGTCCCCTTGCCCAGGCCTGAAGCCTGGGTCAGAGGCGTCAGGCTTGGGCGGGGGGTGGAGCAAGCGATCAGAGGGAGATGGGAGTCCCCTGACCAGGCATGATTCCTGGGCCAGAGGCCTCAGGCCTGGGCGGGGGTCAGAGCCAGTGATCGGGGGGAGATGGGGGTCCCCTGTCAAAGCCTGACACCTCTGGCGGAGGCGTCAGGCCTGGGCAAGGGGCCGATCAGGCGATTGGAGGGTGATGGGGGTCAACGCCTGAGGGCTCCCAGTATGTGAGAGGGGGCAGGCTGGGCTGAGGGACACTCCCCCCCCCCCCCACACACACACCCAGTGCACGAATTTCGTGCACCGGGCCCCTAGTCTGTAAATATAAAAGCCTAATATGCAAATTGTCCCTGTAGAAGTTCAACTGGGAGACTGATCACTCACTATGATGTGCACTGACCACCAGGGGGCAACGTGGAACGAAGGGAGGCCCCTGCTGGCAGCCAGAAGGCCCTGATCGGCCCTGATCGCTGGCCAGGCCTAGGGACCCTACCCGTGCACGAATTTTGTGCATTGGGCCTCTAGTTCATTAATAAAAATAAATGAAGTACAGATACATGCTACGACACGGGTGAATCTTGAAAACATGCTATGTGAGTGAAAGAAACTAGCACAGAAAGCCACAATATTGTATGATTACATTTATATGATGTGCCCAGAATAGTAAAATCAACAAAAACAGAAAGTAGATTAGTGGTTGCCAGGGACTGGCAGTGAGGTAGAACAGAGGGTGACTGCTGAAGGGGTACTGGGCTTCTTTATGGAGCGATGAAAATGTTCTAGAATTAGATAGTGATGATGTTGCCCAACATGGTGAATATGCTAAAACCACTGTATACTTAAAATGGTCAACTTTTCACTATGTGAATTTTATCTTAATTTTTAAAAAGAACAAAATATCTTTAGTAAAAACTCAGAGGAGTTGTTACAACCACAAAGACTTTCTACTTTCTCTTATGCTTAAGTATCAACTTGAAAGTGTCAAATTACTGTGATTCATCTATAAGTCTGAAGAAGATTAAGAGTTAATATCTATAGAGCACTTACACTAGTGACTGACACAATATCTCTCAATAACTGTTAGCTATTAGTAGTAGTATTGTATTTGGAGTCTAACCAGGATGGGGAAAAAATTACATCCTATTTCTCTCCAAATTATTGTCTTCAATGAGTGGAAGATTTATTTGACTACAATCAAGAAGGAAAAAGCACAAGCTGATTTTTATGTGGCGGCCGCTAGTCTAGCATTTAATTTTAAAAATACAGTAAAAACATTTCGGTCTGTCATGGGAATACAAGGAGACTCTAGACACGAAAAACCAAATAATTCTATGAGATCTACTAGAAGGTTAACATGAAAGAAAGAAGCTTTGAGAAGATGGACACCTTCTTAAACTGTCTCAGTTAGTAGATATTCATCGGCCACCTCACAGCAATACTTAAAACGCTGAATTTCTATACTACCAAACCTGCCCATATTTAAATATAAGTTAAACACACATTCTGAAGCAAGACAATGTTGTGGACTCCTTTAGACTAGAAACTATATCCTTCTCTTATATTAAGTATTAAGTATCTGAGAGGTAACAATAATTGTGCTGACTATAAGGCAAACCAATCAAAACATTACAAGTCTTCAGGGAAGAAGAGGGAGCTGGCAAAATCTAATTGCTTAAGAGAAAAAGAAAATAGCTATGCATATTACCTGCAATGGAGGTCAGGCAGCTGATAAGGCAAAGAGATAAAATTTCAACTAAGACTGAGCACTATAAATAGTGCCTGAAGCCACACATAAAAGGACACATTCTATGCAAGTCAAAAGTGGGAGCAACTATTAGATTACTATTGGTCATTTTCAGTCATGTGGGAACAGAAATAATAGCGGATTAACAAATATTTATTAAGTGTTTGCCACATGCTTGAACAAAAACATTTTATACTAGAGGCCTGGTGCATGGATTCCTGCACCAGTGGGGTCCCTCAGTATGGCCTGTGAGGACTGGGCCAAAACCAGCTCTCAGACATCCCCCAAGGGGTCCCAGATTGCGTGAGGGCGGTTCTCGGGTGACGCACCCCAGAATCAGGCTCCCTCCTCTCTGGTTCTGGGTGTGTCATCCAAGAACCGCAGCTGCAAGTCACTGCAGCTCAGCAGCTCCTGCATTGAGCATCTACCCTCTGGTGGTCATTGCATGTCATAGCTATGGGTCGGACAGGCAAACAGTCAGACGGTCGCTTAGGCTTTTATATATAGAGATGAGGTTATAAACTATAGGTTGTTTATTCTTTAAAAAAATCTTAACACAAACTGTCCTAAAACTTCCAATAAAATATTCTCTATCTGAAAATGGTCAAAAAGAGAATCAGAAATAAAGGATTTTCTAGAGATAAAGAACACACTGCTGGGAATGTGGAAATACTATTGAAGAGACATTATTATTATGATTACCTGTGGTAATCATACCTACCTGTATCTGTACTTTTCATTCCCATCCTAAATCGTATCTGCTTGCCATGAAGGACCTTGGAAAGGTGCTCAGCAGTCCAGTGTTGTGCTGGCCAATCAAAAACCATATTATAGAAGACAGCAGGTTGCTGTAAAGACATGATAATTTCTTTTGCTTTCTCTGGTGTGAAAGGTTTGACATATTCACCTAGGAAGAGAAATAAATAAAGCAACAGATAAGTAACTATAGTTATAAATCTATACTAACAAAAGGGTAATATGCTAATTAGACTGGACATCCTTCCAGACAAAGCCACAGTGGCGGGGGCTGAGGCAGAGGCGGTTAGGGCTGATCAGGCTGGCATGAGAGAGCAGTTAGGGGTAATCAGGCTGGCAGGGGAGAGCAGTTAGGGGCAATCAGGCAGGCAGGCAGAGAGGTTAGGGAGTATCAGGCAGGTAGGCAGAGAGGTTAGGAGCGATCAGGCCAGCAGGGGATAGCAGTTAGAGACAATCAGGCTGGCAGGGGAGAACAGTTAGGGGTGATCAAGCCAGCAGGGGAGAGCAGTTAGGGGCGATCAGGCAGGCAGGGGAGAGCAGTTAGGGGCAATCAGGCAGGCAGGCAGAGAGGTTAGGGGTGATCAGGCAGACAGGCAGTTGAGTGGTTAGGAGTTGTGGTCCTGGATTGCGGGAGGGATGTCCAGCAGTTGAACATTCCCTGAGGGGTCCTGGACTGGAGAGAGTGAAGGCTGGGCTGATGGACCCCCCAGCCCCCTGCATGAATTTCGTGCACCGGGCCTCTAGTATAAATATAAATATCAAACAACCATAATTCATCAATGATATTTCTTATATTAAATTTTAAATGTTAGAAAATACTTACAATTTTTAACGTCAAGATTTTTTTAACCCTACCAGACCGCTGTACCGATTTTTCGGTAATTTCCGAATCTGCCGCTATACCACTGTACCTAATTTTCGGTACTTTGCCTAGGTTCAGGGCCTCAGGTCTGGTAGACTTAAAAGGCTTTCTATTTAAATTTTAAAAGATGCAATTTTTTTGAAAATATTATTTTCTAAACAGAGGATAATATAAGAAAAGCTGATATAAGCTACTCTAGAACAACCATAATTGCTGGGGTCAGCAATAATTCTACTTGCTCTATCACATATTTATGTCCCCAAAACCAACTGAATTAATAAAAATACATCAGTCAGTGGGAAAAGGGGATTTACTTTTATTGAAAGATTTAAAAAGGATAAAAAAATGTGCTAGGAAGAGTATCAGGGTTAATCCTTGACCAGTTTGGCTCAGTGGATAGAGCGTCAGCCCGTGGACTGAAAGATCGCAGGTTTGACTCTGGTCAAGGGCATGTACCTCAGTTGCAGGCCCGGTTGGGTTGTGTGTGAGAGGAAACCAATTGATGAATTGATGTGTCTCTCTCACATAGATGTTTCACTCTCTCTGTCTCTCCCACTCCCTTCCACTCTCTCTAAAAATCAATGGGAAACTGTCCTTGGGTGAGGATTAACTAACTAAATAAATAAAACATTTGTAAAAATAAAAAAATAATCATTGGCTTCAACTGCATTTATAAAGAGTATAGGGGCTAAGAACTGAGTACTGCAATAAATTCCACAGAATTATATAATGCTAATTCTGGATAGGATAGTAAATATTAGTATTTGCTAAATAAAAGAATAAGTTTCTCTTTAAAGACATCTTAAACACACAGTAGTTTTATTGCTAGCTTTACCCAGTAGCCAGATAAATTTCTATTGAACGAGTACAAAAAAGTTTTACATAAATGTTAAAGGCACGCTTTAAAGTTAAATACCCATTGCATTTTGAAGTTATTTATTACATATGCTTACAAGCTAAGATCTTTTTAAAGTATGATACTTTGTAAAACACTGTGTAATATGAAGCAAGAATTCTCATGATCCAGCCGCAATGTGTTAAGATGAAAGTGTTCTGGGAAAGGTAAAAAAAATGCTTGATACTTTGACCCCCAAAACATATATTTATGATTCTCTGAATCAGCTAAATTGTGTATTTCAGTTACATAATCTGTAATTACACTTAATGCAAAAAAATTTAGAAAAGCTCATAACTAATCCAAGTTCTCCCACCATCCAACTTTTTATAAACTTTCTGATAAAAGAAGAGGAATGGGGCAGGACTCATCGAGGAACTTGAGTAACTTGTCTGAATATAAGACTTACTTTTAAAGAAAATGAAAATTTAAGTCAATTTGATTTCCTTTCTTAATCAAGGGCTAAAACTCAGAATCCTTTCCTAAATCCTTGGTGAAAGTGAGCAAGCTCTAAGCCTTCAGCAGTTGACATTTGATAACAGTGTGTTGCCTTGGAAGTCAGGGCTTCCAAGTGAGGAGGAAATCGGTATGGATGCTTAGAGAGAGTAAGGGCAGGTAGAAGAGCTGGGGACTACACGGAGTAAGGAAGGAGAGACTCTCTTAGGTCTCAATGAAAAAAAAGCCGCAACTCTATCTTTATTATGTTTTTAAAATATATTTTTAAAATATATTTTTATTTATTTCGGAGAGGGAGAGAGATAGAAACATCAATGATGATTCCAAATCTTAGCTATGGTAAATTGTGCTGCTATGAGCATAGGGGTGCATATATCCTTTCTGATTGGTGTTTCTAGTTTCTGGGATATAGTCCTAGAAATAGGATCACAGGGTCAAATGGGAGTTTCATTTTTAGTTTTTGGAGGAAACTCCATACTGTTCTCCACAGTGGCTGCACCAGTTTGCATTCCCACCAGCAGTGCAAGAGGGTTCCTTTTTCTCTGCATCCTTGCCAGCACTTATGCTACATCTACATAATGGAATACTATGCTACTGTAAAAAAGGAATTCTTATCATTTGCAACAGCATGGATGGAACTGGAGAGCATTATGCTGAGTGAAATAAACCAGTCAGAGTCAGAGAAAGATAAATATCACATGATGTCACTCATTTGTGGAATATAATGAACAACATAAACTGATGAACCAAAACAGATCCAGAGACAGAGAAGCATTGACCATCAAATCTCAGAGGGAAGGTAGGGGAGGGTGGGGGTAAGAGGGAGAGATCAACCAAAAGACTTGTTTGCATGCACATAAGCCTAGCCAATGGACACAGACACCAGGGGTGTAAGGACATGAGTGGGGTGGGGTGGGGGGCTATGGGGGGATCAGGACACATATGTAATACCTTAGCCAATAAAGAAAAAAAACAAAGTACTAATACAGAGTACAACATAGGTGAACCTTGAAGAAAACATTATGCTAAGTGAAAGAAGTCAGTCATAAAACACCACATATTGTCTGATTTCATTGATATGAAATGTCCAGAATAGTCAAATCCATAGAAATAGAAAGTAGATTAGTGGTTGCACAACTCTAAATACACTAAAAACCATTGAAGTATACATTTTAAATAGGTGAATTGTGTGGTATGTGAATTGTATCTCAATAAAGCTGTTACAAGAAAAAAAAAAAGAAACATCAATGATGAGAGAGAATCTTTGATTGGCTGACTTCTGCATGCCCCATACTGTGGATTGAGATTGCAGCCCCGGCAATGTGCCCTGACCAGGAATCGAACTATAACCTCCTGGTTCATAGGTCGATGCTCAAACACTGAGCCACACCAGCCAGGCCCCAACTCTATCCTTAAATGACCTTGAAGTACCCTGTTAAAGAAAACAGGATGCTATGAGGAATAAAAAAAATGTCTATCTTTCCTTGAGATGTTTACCACTTTTGACATGTATGATAAATGCACATTTAAGGTCTGAACTCATACTGGTCTATACATACAAGGTTACCAGATTGCAGTGCACCAAATCTTCCAGGACTTGTAGGGCCAGATTTCATGTGCATGAAAATGGACAAGGTGCATTTTTATTATATTTAAAAACATTTTTTTTAAATATATTTTTATTGATTTCAGAGAGGAAGGGAGAGGGAGAGCAAGAGAGAAACATCAATGATGAGAGAGAACAATTGATCAGCTGCCTCCTGCCCACCCGACACTGGGGATGGAGCCTGAAACCCGGGCGTATAACCTTGACTGGAATCAAACCCAGAACCCTTCAGTCTGCAGGTTGACGCTCTATCTGCTGAGCCAATCCAGCTAGGGCTATTATATATTTTTAAAGTTTTACTAGACTATGTATGAAATGCTATTAATACATTCATAATACTCTCTCATTTGTGGCATAAAAATTAGAACTATCCTTTGAGAAATAACTGGGAAAAAGAAGCAGAAGTCTCAAAGAACCACCCACTAACCTAGTAACTCAGGAATTTGCTTTTAACAAAATAATTAATCATAAGATATACATTTGTAATATATGTATATAAATACATATAAAATATCTACCACCACAAAATAAATCTGAAAATATACACCTAATGTCTAAGAGTAAAATTTATAATTAAATATTTCCCCCATGGTACATATGTCCAGTAACAATGAAAATGAGGGCTATGTAGAAATCTGTAGAGTTGTAAGGACTGGAATTGACTCCGAGAACTATTGCAATAGCCAAGAGAGAAGTGTGATAACAAGGCCCTGAACAAGAAGTGGCAGTGAGGAAGGCAGAGATGGTAAAGATGGAGAAATATGCCACATAGTTCTATATACATTAAAATAAAAATGCACATGTGATCCTCTAAGAAGGCAGATAAGGTATTTTATTACCACTACCCAAAGGAAGAAATGGAAGCTCAGATATCAAAGGGCAACACCCTGGTGGTGAACTGAAATTATAGGTCACATTCCTGATTCCAAGTCCAGTGCTCTTTCCACTGCATAATCCTGCTACCAGAGGATTAACACTGAGGGACTTACACTGGCACTAAAATCTCAAGAGAGATAATATAAGCTGAAAAGATAAATAGGTGCAGGAAAGCTTTAGATCGACTCATAGATAATAAATCCATATGTGCTGTTGGGGAGGGAGAAATGGTTTGGTTTGTGCATCGTGTATGTGTTGAGGGAGGTGTTAATACCTGTAGTAGAGGCTACTGGCTGCCTAACTTACCATTCTCTTCTTCCTTACTGGCAGAACTTTGGTCATTGGGAGTAGCTGAAAAATTACATTTCTTAGACCCCTTTGCAGATAGGAACGGCCAGAGATACATCTGGAAGTTGCAAGTCATCCTTTTTGCCCTTATCCTCCTCTCCTATCTTTGGCTTGGGAAACAGACGTAATGGTTAACCATCTTGAGAGATAAAAGAACAGCCTAGGAAATTGTAATGTCAGCTGAAAGAATGCAAAGATGTCCATCTTTGTGCCACTGAGCCACCAGCCAAATTCTACTTCCTGAATCCTTTCATAATAAAAAAAATTAACTCTTATAGTCAATACACTGTTATTAGCTCATAAATGGTATAACATCTTGCCTTCTGAAGCTATGGTTTTCAAGGACAACCATATATTCTCTGTTACAAAGACAACAGGCTCAAAATGGAGTTGCTTATGTTAAGCCCCAAGTCACCAACCTCAAACTTACAGTTTCAGCTCTCATAGAAATGGAACATTGAACCAATCAAGAATCACCTGGTTAGCCCTAACCAGTTTGGCTCAGTGGATAGAGCGTCGGCCTGTGGACTGAAGGGTCCCAGGTTCGATTCGGGTCAAGGGCATGCACCTTGGTTGCGGGCACATCCCCAGTAGGGGGTTGGCAGGAGGCAGCTGATCGATGTTTCTCTCTCATTGATGTTTCTAACTCTCTATCCCTCTCCCTTCCTCTCTGTAGAAAATCAATAAAATATATTTAAAAAAAAAAAAAAAAGAATCACCTGGTTAGTACTGGCGACACAATCTGCCTGATAAACCTTGACATCCCTAAAGAAAAATGACCTTGCCACAGCCAATCCACGTTTTGCTAGTGTAACTTCCTTATTCCCACTCCCCTGTGCCTATAAAGTCTTTCATTTTGTACAGCTTCTTGGAGCTCCTTTCTATCTACTAGATGGGATGCTGCCCGACTCATCAATCTTTGAATAAAACCAATAAGATCTTTACATTTTACTAAGTTGATTTTTTTTTAAACATTCCTATAAAGTGCTCTGTGGCTTAAGTTGGATGAATTATGGCTGGTCTAATCCACTGTAGCATTCTGTCAGTTCTAAGGTTGTAAGATATTCAAGCTTTGAACATTTTGCTCCTAGGAATTTAAAGGACAGAGATAAACAGAAGCACCAGTCTGTTTGGGGTTGGGTTTTTATTTATTCTGCTTATCTTAAATCAGAGCTGATAGATCATATGGCTTTGAAAGTTCCCAAAACATGACTAGTGTTTTGACAGAACAGTTTCGAAGAAAATAAGTACTTTTCCCTCTAACATAATGTTAAAATTTTTAACATTTAATATTAAATGATTAATTTAATTATCTGATGTAAAAAATTCCAGACATTATTTAATAGGAGACTCTAAAAACTAAAACATCTGGTCCAGTGATTAGAATACATTAAATGCTCCAATATTTGCTAAATGAATTAAAAGTGCTATAAAACGTATACAATGCAGAGCAATAGGATGCTCCCTGTAATAGGAAATCAGCATAGTTACAGGATTTCAGGCCTATCAGTGAAATAAAACAACCAGCTGGTTGTGAGATAAAACTACTTTGGTTTCTGATAGTTTAATCAACAATGAACCGGGCCATTAAATTAACAAATTTAAGTATTACAATTTCCTTTCAGAAGAATGCAATCTATACTGTATTAATTAAACAGTCTAGGAATGCACCAGTTACTCCATGCCAACAGTATTTGCAAAGAGCAAACTTGACAGCCTTTAAAGAATAAGTGTGTTTAAGTCTAAAATTCTAGGAAGCAGCGATGTCTAATTAGATGACCTAGAAACCCCCGAAAAAGCAGATTAGTGACCTAGGTGTTGCACAACAGTCTAGTCTCTATTTCTTCTAAATGTAGCATGTTATTCAGACAATTTATTACAGCTTGATTAATAACTGATTTTTTGTAGATAATGATACACCATCAAAAAGCAAATTGCCCTTTTCTCGGCAATTTTTTTCTTTAGTTAATGCAAAGTACAAGATAATTTGAAATCTAATTTCTCTGAATTTGCTAGCAATTTGGCTTCAGTCAATATCTGGCGTGGATTTGTATCTGAGAGTTAGAATTCAAGACAAGAATGAGGAAAATATACCAAGTTGTGGAGGAGAGGCTGCTCAATGATGTGATCACTGCAGGACCTGAGAGCTGGACATGGGCCAGAACAGAGATTGCTTAGTGTTAAGCCTAGATTTCAGGATCCCCAAAAGACCACCAGGGAGCCGAGTCCGATGCAAAAGCAAAAGAGCCTTTATTCGAGCTAGCTGGAGCTCCCCGTCCATCACACTCGCCGACGCAGCGGCAGGAGGGAGGGAGGGAGAGAGAGAGAGAGAGAGAGAGAGAGAGCGCGAGAGCTCTCTGTGGGGAGAGGGGTTTTATAGGGGGGTTGGAGTAAGGGGAGGAGAGAGAACTGTGGGCCCTGCCAATTGGCCAGGCGCAAGTCGGGGTCTTATTACACAGGATGTGGTTGTGTCTATGGCGCGCACTTCCCTTGATTATCATTGGTTAGTTTAAAGAAATCCTAGGTGTGGCTAACAGAGGCTTGGGCTTCCGGGAAGAAGCTCCTTGCTGAGCACATGGCTAATGGCTGCTGCCCAAAAATGGAGGATCCGAGGCAAGATGGAGGGCGTAGCCCTCGCCCTTTCACTTAGCACAGATCCCCCTTAGAGGCAGTCTGATTGTAATCCATGTTCATGCTGATATAAGTCAGCACCTCTCCCCTGCCTCCCACTTGGTGCTGGTTCCTGGAACAGGCCATAGTTTTGAGCACATAAAGTAATTTTCTGTACCTGGTAGCATTCACATACTAGACCTATGATATCTGCTCTTTACACTGTATAATTCTTTGATCCCTGCCAAGAGGTGGGGGGAACCATTTCATTCTGCACAATACAAGATACTTCTCAGATGTAAATTTCCCTTAATATTCTCTACTAATCACCATACTGGAGTGGTCAGCCTCTTCCTTCAGCTTTCCCTGCCCGCGGCTTGCAGAGGTAGATTTCCAGTCCAGGGACCTTTACCTGGGTCTGTGTGTACTAATACACGTTTCCAGAATACTCTCCTAATGTTAATAGAATACTACAACAAAGATCCTGAAATTAAAATAAACTCACATATAATTTTAATAAAAATTTAACAATTATTAAATTTGATAGCTTTCAATCTTATTCAAAAACTTTCAGAAGGTGATATCAGAGTAAGTCAAAAGTTACAATACAGCCCTAGCTGGTTTGGCTCAGGGGATAGAGCGTCAGCCTGCAGACTGAAGGGTCCTGGGTTTGATTCCGGTCAAGGGCACATGCCTGGGTTGTGGGCTCGATCCCCAGAAGGGGGCCTGCAGGAGGAAGCCAATCAGTGATTCTCATCATTGATGTTTCTATCTCTCCCTCTCCCTTCCTCTCTGAAATCAATAAAAATATATTTTAAAAAGTTACAATACACAGACCCACCATAATGGTACAGTGTGTGTGAGTGTGTGTGTGTGTGTGTGTATACAATGTATATGTGTATACATATGTACATATACATATATATACGCACATGTATACACACATACATCCCTATGACGGTTTCATCAGGCTGACAAATACTGTATATACATACAGGAAATTTTAAAACCTCTGGAATGGTAGATATTAGAAATGGTAGATATTAGGGTAACAAATCATGAACATTGGGCCATGTCAGAAAAATACTGAACACTAATGGAATTATGCAAGTACTACTTAACAAAATGACTAAATACTAAATGGTAAAATTTACACCAAACATAATTTTTCATTTTATAGTCACTATTTTAAAATGTCAATACAAACGAAGATAATTCTCTTGAAAGTTAACATAATGCTTAAGTAAACTGATGTATACTTTAAAAACCCTTTAAATTTCAAGGCCTAGAAGATGGTGCCACTGAAGATACCACAAGCAGAAATGTTGAGGCTGTTATGACTTCATCTTGCCAATAACAATACTTGGTGTGGTAGTGAACCCTCAAGCAAGTTCACCTGGGGATGGCAGACAGTTACATGCTGGACAGCTACCATCCTCTTCCCATCTTCTTACACTTATCACTCTTGCCCAGTTACCCCTCTTTCTTACTTTAATCCATTCATGAACCAGAAACTGGCTCATAAATACTACTTACAAGTTCAAAAGTAATACTGGTCTTAAACCTAAAGCAAGGAATAGTAAATCTGTATTTTAAGTGAAGTTAGTACTAGAAAAAATGGTGTCTCAATAAAGCTCTTTATAATGTTCCAAAATATCTTTAAAATTTCTACCAAAATGTTTCCATCTCTTCAGCTTTCACTATGTAAATTTTTCATAATCAAAAAAAACAACAACAACCACACCTTGGTTATTTTATCTCAATTTTCATAAAAAATATTCAACAGGAGAGTCATGAAAAGGTATCTGCACATCCACATTCACAGCAGCACTATTCATAATAGCCAACAACAGAAGTAACCCAAATGTCCATTGAGAGATGAATGGACAAGCAAAATATTTATACATACAGTAGAATATTATTCAGCCTTAAAAAGGAAAGAAATCCTGTCACATGCTACAACATAGATGAACCTTGAGGACATTATGCCAAGTGAAAGAAATCAGTCACAAAAAGATAAATATTGTGTTATTCAACTTATACAAAGGAACTAATACAGGCAAATTCATAGAAACAGAAAGTAAAATGACAGTTACCAGAGCTGATGGCAGCGGGAGTGTGGGGGCAGGGGGAATAGGAAGTTTCAGATTTGCATGATGAAAGGTTCTGGAGATCTGTTTCACAATAATGTGAATATACTTAACACTACTGAACTGTACTCTTAAAAATGACAAAGATGATAAAATTTATATTATTTGTTTTTTTACTACTATTAAAAAATCAATGGTATACTTTTTCCAATATTCATTATTATCAAGTATGAAGTATTTTACCTACATATGAATTATTTACCCTTTATCATACAGGTATTTTTCTTTGAACTCTTGTGCCTCCCCCTGACCTTATTTTAAAAAGTGAGAATAAGAATGACACAAAGAGTATGGTATCTCTAACTAAAAAGTAAATCTAGTATAGGAGAGTCAGCTATATATGAAACTCAAATCCATACAATGCTAAAATGAGATATTTCCTTGGGCAAGACTGAAAGAACAATAGAATACATCCTTCTTTTCATAAAGATATAAACCTAGCTATAACTAAAACTTGAGAGCCTAATAGAAATAAACATAATAACCTCAGTCTGAAAGACAAAATCAGATTCAAAGAGTTACAATTTTTAATTTCACTAAATGCTTTAACCAATGTGCGATCTTGGAAGTAACATCTCACACTCAAATTTTAAGTTGATTCTTAACAAAGTAGTTTTATATTTGTTTGTTTAGGACTATTAGATTAGTTTTAGGCTTACAACAAAATTCAGAGGAAGGTATAGAGATTTCACACATACCCCTCCACTCACACATGCATACTCCACCCCCCCCCTCCCATTATCAACATCACTCATCAGGATGGTACATTTTTACCAGGAATGAGCCTAAATTGATCACATTTCGCCCACTCCTTAGGACTTCAGATGAAGAATCACCAGTTTCCTCAAAAAGCTAAATATGGAATTATCATATGACCCAGAAATTCCTCTTAGATATTATGACCAAGAGAACTGAAAACATATGCTCATACAAAAACTTGGATATGAATGTTCATAGCAGCATTAGTCATAATAGCCCAAAAGTGAAAACCCAAATGCCCATTAACTGATGAATGGATAAATAAAATATGGTATATCCATACTATGTGTGGAATATTATTCAACCATAAAAAGGAATAAAGTACTGACACATGCTACAATGTGGAGGAACCTTAAAAACATTATGCTATGCTAAAACAAACATACACAAAGGGCCTCATATTATGATTTTATTTATATGAAACTAGAGGCTCGGTGCACGAATTCGTGCACGAGTGGGGTCTGGCCAACCCTGACCTCGATTGGGGTGGGGGTCCAATCGGGGGCAGGGTTGGCTGGGGAGAGGGGCCCTGGGCGGTTGGCGGACCAGCCCTGCCCCCTAGTCAAAACTCAGTTGGAAGGGACAATTTGCACATTACCCTGTTATTATATAGTATGTCCAGAATAGGCAAATTCGTAGGGACAGAGAGTAGATTAGTGATTGCCAGGAGCTGGAAAAAGGGGTGGATGGGGCGTAACTGCTAATGGGTACCAGGTTTCTTTTGGGTGTGATGAAAATGTTCTGAAATTATAGTAGTGATGGCTGCACAACTTTGTGAAAATAGTAAAAACCAGTGAACTGTAGACTTTGAAAGGATGAATTTATGGTATGTGACTACCATAAAAAATAAAAAGCTCATCTTCCCCTTCTGCTTGCTTGACATCTTCTTTGGCAGTATCCCTCCAAACGTAAACTCTGTGCATTCACATGAAAACTCGACGGTGCTCTCCCAACCACCTCCTTTTTTCTTCAGGTTCCTAATTTATATGTCATTTCTCAGACTGGGAATTTTCAGGTATCTCTAATTTATTTTCTCTCAGTTTCAACATCAGTCAGTCAGCAATGCCAGTACTTTCTATTAATAATACAAATGGTTACCTTTATTAAATACATAATTCCTGCCAGATACTGTGCTGGATGATCTATAAGTGTCTTTAACTTTCACAATAATTATGCATTTTACAGAGGTAACTAAAATTAATGGCGATTAAGAACTTTGTCCTTCAGTCTTTCTCCCTTGAATCTATGTCCCATCCTTCAGCCAGAGTGATGTTCCCTAAAACTAAATCTGATCATGTCACTCTCCCAGATAAGCTCTTCAAAGGCTTCCCACGGTCATAGAAAGTCCAGACTTTTTAACTTGGTATAAGGTGCCCTTTATGATCCTTCTTCTTTTCTCACCACTCCTCATACCAACTCCTTTCAGTTCCTGGACCCGGCCAAGCTCTTTTCTCTCTTGCTCTGGACTTGGCACAGGGTTCCCTTAATCATTCCCTCAACAAATACGTAACAAGTGCTCACTATGTCTGGCATTGTACTTGCTGCCTGTGGTGAACAAAACAGACATAGGTCTTGCCCTCAAGGTACTTAAGGTCTAATGGAAGAAATAAAAATAAACAAGTAATTGCAGATTGTGATAAGAGAAACAAAGGAAGAAGCATGCTGTGTTATAGAACATTTAGGGTTAGAGGTCGTGGAAAACTACAAAGAATGTTTCAAATAGGTTTGTCCTACTAAGGTCTCAGGTAGTGACATACTCTGAAACCTGATGATTGAGGAACCAGCTATGTGAAAAGCAGGTAAAGGAAGGGGGTGAGTGACAGATGTCCTTAAGAATACAACCCAAACCAAGAATTTTTGTAGGCTGTGGTTAGGAATTTGGATTTTATTCTAAGTTCTAAGTGCAATGGAATTCATCGAAGAATTTTAAGTAAGGAAGTGTCACCTTTTGCTGCTGAATAGAGAAGTGATTGGAGGGGTACAAGGCCTGAAGAGGTTTAGTTGAGAAATGTGAATGATCTGGACAAGGATCTGATAGTGAAGGAGGAAAAAGTTGACAGACTAGATGCAGAACGGACCTGACTTACGAAGAAGTCATCAGCTGAAAATGAGAAAGAGATGAAGAGAGTATATACAAAGTTTAGGGAATTGTAATTGGAAAAAGAAAGTAGGCTTACCACAGAAACAGAGGATAAGAAGGATAAGAAGGATCTCATGCCCATACTGAGTGAATCTTCAAGTGGTTGACCATTTTCATTTTACAGTGTCATCAATTTATCCAGGACTTTTCCCAGCAAAGTTAATCCAGATAGGTGCAGGTGCAAAAAGGGCAAAAAGATTGGGTTCATCCAGAGTGTGGGTTTTGCCAGAAAAATAAAAGGCAGGGAGAGATAAGAGATAATGTATTTTCAAGGACAAGATCATAATGATAAACTATGACATGCATTCCTAATTGGGTTAGGGGATACAGATAGGCAGAAAGTGGAAGGATCAATGAATCGGAAGTTTAGATGAAGTTCAAGAATTGTCCCCTTATCTTTACTGACACAGCTCCTAGGGCAATGGAGACTAAGGAGAAAGTAAACAAATGGGACTTCATCAAAATACATAGCTTCTGCACAGCAAAAGAAACCATCAACAAAACAACAAGAAAGCCCACTGCATGGGAGAACATATTTGCCAATGATATTTCCAATAAGGGTTTAATCTCCAAAATTTACAGAGAACTCATACAATTTAACAAAAAGAAGATAAATGATCCAATCAAAAATTGGGCAAAGGACCTAAATAGACACTTTTCAAAAGAGGACATATAGAATGCCGAGAGACATATGACAACATGCTCAAAGTCACTAATCATCTGAGAGATGCAAATCAAACAACAATGAGGTACCATCTCACACCTGTCAGAATGGCTATCATCAACAAATCAACAAATGACAAGTGCTGGCGGAGATGTGGTGAAAGAGGAACCCTCGTGCACTGCTGGTGGGAATGCAGACTGGTGCAGCCACTGTGAAAGGCACTATGGAGTTTCCTCAAAAAGTTAAAAATGGAACTCCCATTTGACCCAGTAATCTCACTTCTAGGAATATATCCTAAGAAACCAGAAACACCAATCAGAAAGGATATATGCACCCCTATGCTCATAGAAGTACAACTTACAATAGCTGAGATCTGGAAACAGCCTAAGTGCCCATCAGCAGATGAGTGGATTAAAAAAACTGTGGTACATGTACACAATGGAATACTACGCCACTATAAAAAAGAAGGAACTTTTACAATTTGCAACAACATGGATGGAACTGGAGAGCTTTATGCTAAGCGAAATAAGCCAGTCGGAGAAAGATAAATATCACATGATCTCACTCATATGTGGGATATAATGATCAACATAATTTGATGAACAAGAATAGATCCAGAGACAAATGGCAGGGGAGGGGTGGTTAGAGAGCAACCAAAGGACTTGTATGCATGCATATTAGCATAACCAATGGACACAGACACTGGGGTGGTGGGGGCTTGCCTGGGGTGGGAATGGCTGGGGAGGGGGTCAATTGGGGAAAAAGGAGACATATGTAAAACTTTACACAATAAAAAAAATAGTTAAAAAAAAGTAAAGTACAGTATAGGGAATATAGTCAATAATACTGTAATAACTATGTAGGGTGCCAGGTGGCTACTTGAAATATCAGGTGGACAACTTTGTAAAGTATATGACTGTCTAGGCACTATGCTGTACACCTGGAACTAATACAAAATAATATTAAATGTAAAATGTAATTGGAAAAAAAAGAATTATCCCCTTGGGGTACACAAGCAAGTGAGTTATAAATGCAGGAGATTTGGGTCAGATATTAAGTTATAATTTGTTTCTTCTGTTTGGAACGGTCATTTCCCCCTCTAGGCAAACATGACTTTTATCCGGAATCACATCCATCCTGCCCCCTCCTGTCTTCCAAAGATTCCCCATGACTACCACCTGAGTTTGTCACTATCTCATCCAATCATAAAGGCCCACCTCAAACTCTCCCCACCTTGAAGCATTTATCCCACTCTACTGGGCTCTCTCCTCCTGGTGGCAGATCTCACCCAGTGTGTACTGACAGTATTCCCGTTACCACATGTTAGTCACTGTTTTTCCTTTCTATACCTCTTTACTCGGTTGGGAAAAGGCATTGTTATAAACAATCTCTGGTCCTGCGGCAGTCCCCAGAACAGCACCAGGAACCGAGCAACCATTCCATAAATGCTAACAGCGATCTCAGGCTACTGGGCTTCCAAACCTCACCCGTCCTTTAAAGCAGGATTCCACCCAAATCAAACAAAAGCTCACAATCTCTGTTCGCAAAGGCCCCAGACATCTCCATCTGCCTCAAGAGTGGGCTCCAATTTCACACATTTAATTTTAATCCACTGTAACATTCGAAACAACGTCAAGCGTGCAACAGCGCTGGTAGGATGCGGGGATACAGGGCCTGTGCGAGGACCCAAAATCTGGATGCCAAAACGTGAGAACAGCCACGTTCGCTAGAAAACAATTCCCCTCACCGCTTACTGCAGGGCTAGAGAGGCCTGAGACAGGAGCCAGACCAAACGGCCACAGGAGAGGTGCCAAGAGAGTCAACTGGCACAGGGTTGACCTCAGGCTGGCACCTACCTTCCTCCTCTCCAGTTCCAACTGCAGCGCCCGCAGCGGTGGTGGCCCCCGAGCCCGCCGCCATGGCTAGCACGGCTCCAGCTCCGCCCGAAACCCAAACGTGGAGTGGAGAGTGAGAGGGTCCCAGCAGGGCCAAGGCTCTGGCTCTGCAGCCCGTGCACAGAAAGGAATTCCAGCGGTTGCTACCGGCTCTTCCGGAAGCGCCGCTCACGTGCAAGTCATGTGACCGGCGCTGGGCGGGGCCACGCAGGTTTGTTTTGATTCCACCGGAGCCGTAATGTAACCACATGGTCTCGGTTGTGGTTCTTTTTGCCTTCCGCAGTTTTGTCCTTCTTTCAATGCTGGCTTTTCTTGGCTTCGTTTCTGCTTCTCCTCGTTTTCTAGTCAGATCCTCCCTTTCCGCCTTGGTGATTTCCTCTCTCCAATTATACTGGAGTTTTAGGGGATGTTTGCTTTTTTTTTTTTTTGGTGGAGCTCGGAGCAGTGGAATATGGCCCTGCGTCCGTTTACTCTGCTAACGCTCTTACAGCCTTGGATACTAGATCGCACGCTTCTCCTCCTTTCCCTTCCCACCTGCTTTGCCCTTCTGGCAGCAGCATGACTCCACTTGGTTTTCGTGGCTGCCGGGAATATGAACCTCGATCAGATGTCCTTTAATTGTGTTCCCTGTGACTCATCTCCCCACCCAGTCAGGCCAAATCGCTTAGGTTTTCAAGGGCACTAACCAGCAGCTGTGAGGCGTCTGGATTTGTATAGCAAAATAAACAACCGTCAGCTTGATCTAGAGATCAACAACCCCCACCCTTCTCGTTTACTCTTCCTCAGGTCAAAATCATAATTGGATATGGATCTGGGTCATTTGGGAACAAATCCTCCAGTGTAGGTTTTTTCCCCCTTCAGCCGAGGATATATACTAGTAGAATTGATTTGAGAGAGAGAGAAGAGATTGGTGAGAGAGAGAGAAAAGAAGAAAAGAAAAAAGAAAAGGAAAGAGAAGAAAAAAGAAAAGAAAGAAGGAATATCTGTTTCTTCTATTAAGCTCCCAGAACCTGGATGAACCTGCAACATGTGCCCTGACAGAATGGAACCCGCAACCTTTTGGTATACAGAAGGACCCTCCAACCAAATTGGCCGCCGGGCCAGGGCACAAATCTTCCAGTTTAATGAACATATCTTTTTTTAAAATATATTTTTATTTATTTCAGAGAGGAAGGGAGAAGGGGGGGAGAGAGAGAGAGAAACATCAATGATGAGAGAATCATTGATTGGCTGCCAGCTGCAAACTGGGGGGTGGGGGGGGACATGGGGGGTGCAGCGCGAGCCCCGCAACCTGGGCATGTGCCCTTGACTAGAATCAAACCCAGGACCCTCCATCCACTGAGCCAAACCAGCTAGGGCAGGACCATATCTTTATTGCTCGCTTATTGATGACAGGAAAAAAAACAGAAACATCATCTTTTATATATGAGTAAAATTAGCTAGTTTATAATCTCATTGGGTATGTAATACAAAAAGCTGCTAAAACTAGGCAGTACTTACTGTACATTAAAAATTATTTTCAAGTGGCGACATTTGGGTCCCTACTACACCTGAATTTTATTCTACCTCCCCCTATAATTTCTGAAGTTAAAAAAAAAAAACAACAAAAAATAAAACCCAATATAGAAGCAAGCATTAGCTTGAGTGACTAGAGGTCAACAAGTTGTTTACTAGGCACATGATGTAAAACTTGGACACTTCCTCAAGCAACCCGGGTTCTTTGCCCAACCTCCTCTCATACAGCCTCTCTGGCATTTTCCCGGGGCCAGCCGCCTCCTCCCCGCCGTCCCAATTCCTCACGGTCCTCCTCTGGGACGCCAGCTCCGCTCCATCTCTCCTCACCCGGGGGCCGTCCCGCTCCTGCACCCCAGCCTCCCCAGGCGCGCCGCACCTGCCACCCCGCCCAGCCCGGACCGGCTCGCGCGGCGCAGGCGCACCAGGCGCGGCCGGGAGGCCGAGGGCGTCCGGAGCAGCTCCGGCCTCCGCCGATTCCCGTCGCCTCCGCGCGGGGCTGGTCTGCGGCCGCCCGGACCGCGCTGGGCAGGGGCCCCGCGGGCAGCGCGTCGCCATGGGCTCCGGCTGGAGCAGCGAGGAGGAGCGGCAGCCGCTGCTGGGGCCGGGGCCGGGGCCTGCGCCGGGCGCCGCCTGGAGAAGCCGGGAGGTAGCGGCGGCGGCGCTGCCCGCGGCGGCCCCGGGTCCCGGGCGCGTGTACGGGCGCCGCTGGCTGGTGCTTCTGCTCTTCTCGCTGCTGGGGTTCGCGCAGGGCCTGGTCTGGAACACCTGGGGCCCCATCCAGAACTCGGCGTGCCAGGCCTATGGCTTCTCCAGCTGGGACATCGCGCTGCTCGTGCTGTGGGGGCCCATCGGCTTCCTGCCCTGCTTCGCGTTCATGTGGCTCCTGGACAAGAGAGGTGAGGGGCTCCGGGGAACACCCGCCCGCGCTGGCACTCCCGGGGGGGGGGGGGGGGGCGGGGGGGGCTCCTTCTCGGTTTCGTCTTGGAGGTTGTCAGAGGTGACGGGAGTGTCGCAGGCATCCCTTTCCTGTCTAGGAACCCTCTGGGCCCAAAGCCGCAGCTACGGGAAGGCATCTTTGCAGCTATTATTATTGTGTTGTGTTTTTAATCAAGGCTCATTATGCAACAGCAGAGATAAAGCGTTCTCTGAACGTTCGCGTTTTTTGCATATTGCGGACCTCAGAGCATTCCCGTGCACGTGCTGCGTATGTTTTTTTACCCCTCACAAAAATGACTGATGCTTTGACTTCATGGGAACTTGGGGATGTTGAGGGTGAAAGGTCAGAAAATAGGTATGCCCAGATCTAGGGAAGTAGTGAGCTGGCTTTGCCTAATAGATGAGTCCAGCCCAGGAAGAGCTGTTGGGAAACTCCGGATCTGACTCTGGTTTCTGGGAACTGGTGCGCCGCAGCTTTAAAGTGTGTGAATGTGGCTAGGTGGCTGTGTCAGTTGAGATTTTTAATTCTCAGATGAAACTTGTAGATAATCGAGTCTCTCTCTTCACAGAAGAATACTCTGGTCAGATATCTCGCTTTACCACTTGCCAGTATGATTCTTTGAGGAGGAAGGAAAGGTCATAGGATTGAATGATAAGGCATTGATTTTTACCACACAAGTACAAGCAAATGATTCACGACAGATGTGACAGAACTGCTGGAAAAGGGCAGGCGATTTTAGGCAGAGGAGCATAGTGTCAAAAACAAGAAGAGAAAAAAAATTGGATAGGCTCTACTCCAGTGTTCAGTTCTGAACATTAATTTTAAGAAGGCTGTTGACAAGCTGGAGTACCTTAGAAGTTGTGGGGCAAGGATAATCAAGGATGTAAAAATCATAATGTGTAACATGAAGGGAACTGGGCGTGTCAGGCTTCAAAAAGAAACTTGAGGCAGAATATAAAATATGTGGAGATCAAGTGAAAGAGGAATTAGACTTAATGTGCGTGGGTCTAGAAGGAAGAACTAAACTGAGTGAAGTTACGAAGGGAGAAGCCACACAAGGAAGAACCTTCTAACAATGAAAGGTGCCCAGCCCTGGAAGGTGTGTCTCGGTTGGCGTGGAACCTCCAGGTAGAGCAGGTACTTATGCAGAAGATGTGCACTAGGTGCTGAGATAGGGTTTTTGTTCTGAATGGAGGTTTTCTGTTCTTTTAAAAAAAAATTTTTTTTTATTGATTTCAGAGAGGAAGGGAAAGAGAGAGAGAGATGGAAACATCAATGATGAGAGATAATCATGGATCGGTTGCTTCCTGCATGCCCCACACTGGGGATTGAGCCTGCAACCCAGGCATGTGCCCTGACCAGGAATCAAACTCTGACTTCCTGGTTCATAGGTCGATGCTCAACCACTGAAGCCCAAGAGCCAGGAGGAGGTGTTTTTTCTTTTCTTTTCTCTTCTTTTCTTTTTGTTTGTTTTGTTCGCTTTTAAACTAAATTATAGACTTTATTTAGATTTCACTAGTTTTTCCAATGTCTTTTCCCTTCCCCCCGTTCCAGGGTTTCAGTGGAGGGTCCCAAATTGTGTAGTTGTTATTTCTCCTTAACCTCCTCCAATCTGTGACAATTCCTCAGTCATTTCTTACAAGGTTGGCTAACTTTAGAGGGAAAGCTCTTTTTGTTGTTTCGTTTTACCAAGAGCAATTTTCAATATTGTTCACTGAATTTAGCCAGCCTTGTTTTTATGGTGGAGAAATGTTAATTTTCACCCTTATGATTATAATTCTATCTGCTATCTCTGGCAGATAAATTAGGGACTACCTATTTGCTTCATAAAACATGTTACTTTAAGAGTTGTTTCAGATTTCCCATGAATATGTAGTGAATTCAATTTTATGTTTTCAGTTGGTTGAAGCAATAAAAAATAGATTTAAAAATTCTCTCTTTTAGGAAGTGGTTTTCCTTTTTAGTAGGAGAAGGCTAATAAACGTTTATATGTTGGTTGTCCTGCTGCAGATAGTCTATCTGCACACATTGAAAGTGAGTTCGTGCTATTGTTGGGTTCTACAGTATCTCTCTTCCTAGAAGGTAGAGGGAGTTATCTGGCCTTCCTGCTGCCATGGGTCACAGCCAGCTTAGTGTAGAAGACTGTTTTTCTTCCTGAGGTTGGTTTTGTACTCCTTCACCCCTTTTCATTTTCCAGCAAGGAGATAAAAAAGGACTAGCTAGTGAGATAATAGGAGAGCCAAAAGCTAGTGTGCCCTAGAAGCCAAATGAAGAAAGGTTTAAGAAGAGATAGCATCTACATGTGTACTAAGCACGGGGGAGATAGCCCTCACAGAGTCTGCATTCTAGTGAGAAGACCCAGGCATCATCTATATCAGGGGTCCTCAAACTTTTTAAACAGGGGGCCAGTTCACTGTCCCTCAGATCGTTGGAGGGCCAGACTATAGTTTAAAAAAAAACTATGAACAAATTCCTGTGCACACTGCACATATCTTATTTTGAAGTAAAAAAAACAAAACGGGAACAAATACAATATTTGTAATTGCATGTGGCCCGCGGACGGTAGTTTGAGGACCCCTGATCTATATTATAAAAACCCAGTGGCCCTAACGCTGTAACGACCAAAGGCTGATCACCAGGTGGGCGGGGACTTGACTCTGGATCCCGTGGTGCCGCACGGTCTGGGGTCCCCAGTCTCACACGATTTCCTGCACTGGGTCACTAGTGCAACAATAAAATTAAATATTTACTATGTCAAATGGCAAATAGTGCTTTGGAAAATAAAGCAAAGCAAGGGAGAAAGGGGTGTGACTGCTCTATATAGAGCAGTGGTTCTCAACCTTGGCTGCACATTAGAATCACCTGGGAATCTTTTTAAAATCCTGATTTCTGGGCCTCATCCTCTGGAAATTCTGTTTCTTTGTTATGGGGTGAGGCCACAACATTAGTAACAAAGAAACATAATTTCCGGAGGATGAAGCCCAGAAATCAGGATTTTAAAAAGATTCCCGGGTGATTCTAATGTGCAGCCAAGGTTGAGAACCACTGGTATAGAGTGTCAGGGAAGGCCTTATTGATGCGTGTGTTTGAGGAGAGACCTGAGGTTAAAAGGAAGCTTGATTTGTCAGTTCTGGATATGACTGTTTAGGGAAAATATCCAAGCGCAAACAAGTTTGGTATATCCAAGAGCAATGAGGCCTGTGTGGCTGGAGTTGATCCATGAGGGAAATTGCAATTGTGTCATGGATACAATTATGGCAAACTTAAGGTCAGTGTGTAACCAACAGAGAGTAGGACTAAGCTGGGGTAGAGAACATGATTGTGGAATAAGAAGTCAGGAGACTGAGAAGGCAGGATATTGAAAGGATCTGCACAAGAAATCACCAGACTTATGAAAGAAGTGGTGTCCTAAGGAGGAATAATGAGCCAATTCATTTTCAAGTAGTGAAGGTGAATGACCTGGAGGCAGGTATGTGGTGGTCTGTAGACAATTGCAGCCAGGAGTGGTGAGTATTACAGTCAGATAGAATGAAATCAAAGGCTGTTCTGGCCATGATGGAGTAACAAGAACTGGATATATCGTTCCACTTTAAACAACTAAAAACAAAATCAAAGTACATGAAGCTGGTTTTTAGACGTTGAGCAACCCGCAGAGCAGGATAGTGATTCATGTGGTTGCTTCAGCTTACTACCTGGAGAGAATTTCCAAGCAACACTAAAGAGCTGGCAAGTCCTGCAGTTTTCATTCATTAATTAATTCATTTATTATTGATTTCAGAGAGGAAGGGAGAGTGAAAGAGAGATTGAAACATCAGTGATGAGAGAGAACCATTGATCAGCTGCCTCCTGCAACCCCCTTACTGGGGATCAGCCTGCAAACCCAGCATGTGCCCTTGACTGGAATTGAACCTGGGACCCATCAGTCCTCAGGCTGACTTTCTATCCACTGAGCCAAACCAGCTAGGGCAGCTGTGGTTTTCTAAAGTTGAGGAGACAATTGAGGATTCAAAGAGTCAAACAGAGCTAGAATTCTTAGTGTAGACTACCAGAGAGGGGAAAGCTTCATAGAGAATGAGATCTAGATCTATAGGGAGTTCCTCTTGAGTCAAGTTCCTGCTGCCATGGGTCACAGCCAGCTTAGTGTAGAAGACTGTTCCTCTTGACAATGTAATTAGTCCTGGTCAGTAGGTAGTTGTAAGGAAACTAAGTCTGGAGAAAGGACCACCGAAAAGGAGCAGGCAGAACAATTCCCAAAGGTTATACAAGGCTGGGAATAGTTCACTTTCCCAACAGCCATAATGGAAAAAGCTTGTAATACATAGGAGGTTGGGTTGAATACTCAGAAGGGCATTGCCTCAGTAGTAAAGATAGATGATTCCTAGACTAAAGGATGTTCTGGTTCCAACTAGTAAAGCTTAAAAGATCAAAGATAACTTAACTGTATCTCAGAATATTGTTCAAATATATTTAAAGGAATAAAAAAAATCCATCGCAAAGAAGGTAAAAATCAGAATACCCGACATCCAAATCAGAAATTACCAAACATGCAAAGAAGCAGGAACATTCAACTCATAAAGATGAGAAAATTCAGTTAATAGAAACACGCAGAAATGTCACAGATAATAGAATTTGTAGGCAGGGACATCAGAACAACTAGTTTAAATGTACTACATATGTTCAAGAAGATAGAAGAAAGCAAGGAGAGACACAGAAACAAAAGACCAACATTAAACTTCTAGAAATGAAAATGTGATCTATGTCTGAAACCAAAAAATATACTCTTCAGGATTTAAGGGCAGATTAGATGTTTCAGAAGAAACGGTAAGTGAACTTGAAGACAGCAATAAGTGCTCTCCAAACTGGAACATAGAGAATAAAAGGCTAAAAATTAACAAAACCCCCAACAAACATCAGTGGGCTGCAGGACAGTTTTAAGTAGCCTAATAATTTGCATGTAATTAGAATCCCAGAAGAAGAAGTGAGAAGTAATGGGAAAGAGTATAGAGTGAAATGAGGTGTATGTATGTGTATGTGTGTGCACGCGCACGTGTGCACGCATGCACGCACGGGGGGTTGGGGGATGGAATAAAGAAATAATGGTAGAAATAGTACCAAATTTGATATCCACAAATCTAAGAAATTAAAAAAATCCCAGCAGAAGAAACATGAAGAAAATTATACCAACACACATCATAATCAGTTTGCCTAAAACCAGAGGAAACCTTAAAAGCATTGAGAGAAAAGAGATTAGGAAGCTTAAGGGATGAGAGAGTAACAGTGAGCTACAAGTGGCTGGGGAAACAATTTTCTCAGGAGAGAGGTTTCGGTGGGAGTAAGAAGGTGAAGATAATATTTAGAGAAGAGCTTGAGGATATAGGGATTCCACTGACCCACTGATTCTGAGTACCTCAGAAGGCAGGCACAGTGGAAAGGTTTCAGGAAGGAGTTGGGGAGGTGGCAGGTGAGGTTAGATTAGGGAGTATATGAAGCCATACTGGGATATGGCTTGGATCCCATCATGGGATCTCTGTTGACTAATGCAAACAGGAATAACAGGCACAATGTAATTAGTCCTGATGGGCTCTAAGACAGAGTGTGCTGGCCTGGCTGTGACTGTTGGGGACAGGGAGGCTAGAGGTCTTGCAAGGAGCAAAACAAGGCTTGCCTTCACTCCAGCTGATAGAAGCATGGAGGCTGGAAAGAGTAGTCTTTCCAGATAAACATTGAGGCCATAACTGCTTTGTTTCCCAGGCACCTGATGTAGAGACTCCATTCCTGTACTAAATAGATGCCCAGCAAAAAAGGAGTTATCTCCTTTACTGGAAGGAAGCTTCCTACCATGTCTGGATTCTACATTAGAATGGAACTTATTTTTATTTTCAGTCATGTTTTCCAAAATTGTTCTCATACCTTTCGTCAAATGGTTTTTGCACTCATGTCCTAGTACTACTGTAATCACTTGGGATCTAGTTATTTAAAGGTGTTAGATGTCTCCTCAGCCTATTTTCCTGGGGTCCTCTTGATATCTTTTTGATTACATGCAGTTATAGAATCCTGCCTCGTCAAGATTTGAATGAGGTAAAGAAAGCATTCTTTTCAAAATTGAGTATCAGCTGGGGTGGATTAAGTAATACTTAGCAACAATTAAAAATAAGCAAGAAAGCCACAAGCTGTACTTGCGAGGTTGCTTTCATAATTAGATTTTGACAACTCTTTATTCTTAAATGTTTGTATTAGCTGTTATATTATCATTGGTTTGATAAAAAGCATACTTGAGTAGAATCATGTGCTAGCCTTGAACAGTAGTAATAGAGAATCTGGTTATTTGGGCCATATTGCCATAACCAATGCTCTACTGCTCACTTACAAATCAAATATTTAAGGGAAAAATAAATATCATGTAGAATGTAAGCCTTATAGTCCCAAATCTGAAAAATCTTATTCAGTATCTCATAGGGCACCCATTTTGAAAGTTTAGGATATGTATGATCATAAATGTACTTTCTATTAATTACATTCTATTTCCTGTGGCTCTAGTGTAATGTTTGAGAGAGAGAGAGAGAAAGAGAGAGAGAGAGAGAGAGAGAGAGAGAGAGAGAGAGAGAGAGAGAGAGAGAAACATTGATCAGCTGACTCCTGCACATCCCCTACTGGGGACTGGGCCCACAAACCTGGCATGTGCCCTCACTAGGAATCCCACCAGCATCCTTTTGGTGCATAGGACAACACTTAACCAACTGAGCCACACCAGCCAGGACG
This sequence comes from Myotis myotis, assembly GCF_014108235.1. Lineage (NCBI taxonomy): Eukaryota > Metazoa > Chordata > Mammalia > Chiroptera > Vespertilionidae > Myotis > Myotis myotis. The sequence continues at coordinate 159,611,111 of NW_023416324.1, forward strand.
ATAATGTGGTTTTAAAATATGTGTTCTGTTAGTAGAAGCAGTAAATGAGCAATGTGTATGCATTGCTTGTTACTGAGAAGCACAATTTTCTGTGCTATTCCTTCTGCCAAATTGCATTAATCATGTTCAGCTCATATAAGAATATTATAACGTTCATATCACAAATTGTCCTCAATGTAGTGTCTACGTGTGCCTGATCTGGATATCAAGTTTATTTTCTTCACTATGTTTAATCTGAATAATTATAGTTTTGTTGATTTTCAGTTTTCTTCAAGCAGAGAAGCCCTTTGGAAACCAAACATTTAACCATCTCCCCTTTGCCAAAAAATGAGAAAGATCTGAAAAGAGAGAAAAATTTGCATTAAACAATTTGTCTACTCATTGTGAAATGGTTTCAGAGAGGTGTTGAGTTTGGGAGAAATTGAAAGAACTTTTGCCACCTCTGCCACATGCTCACTATGAGCCACTGTGTGATGTGGCTGCTGCAAACAAGAAGGCGGCATTCGTTTAGAAGCAACAGCAGCTTTCCGATAGTAAGAGGATATAGTCCCACTTTATTACTTATATTATTGTGTCCATTTTTTGGTACCTTCTGTTTATATTCTCTCCTACCCTATTATCCATGTGACCAACCAGAGGCAAACATTTTAGAAATAATTGATCATATTGAGATACAAAAGGGAAAGCTATCTGACCTAAATTGTCTTCTAAAGTCCTAAGCTATGTTTTCTTTTTAAAACAACATCTTTCTGTAAGTTGAAAGCCATTTGATAAATCAAGAAAAATAAAAAGAAAGACCATTATTGTGTTACTACTAATCAAAGGATTCTAAAGATCACCCCCATGACCCTATAACAAGCATTAGCTTATCCTGATTATACTATAAAATATGTAATTAGCCATTTTCTCCATTTTTGGAGAAAATTTAAAGCAATAATATATCACATTAAAAAATATTTTAGCGCCCTGGCCAATTTGGCTCAGTGGATAGAGTGTTGGCCTGTGGACCGAAGGGTCCCGGGTTTGATTCCGGTCATGGGCACATGCCCAGGTTGCAGGCTCAGTCCTCAGTTGGGGGCGTGCAGGAGGCAGCCTATTAATGATTCTCTGTCATCATTGATGTTTCTATCTCTCTCTCCCTCTCTCTTTCTCTCTGAAATCAATAAAAATAATTTTTTAAAGTTAAAACTACCACTCTTTAAAAATATATATATTTTAGTGAAAGTTTAGAGTTTTTGCAGTTTGCATTTGAAAATTAGAAATTTTATATTGGAGATATAAAACTAAAATACCTAGTCCTTTAAAATTTTTTTCTACATTTTTAGTGTTCCATATGAACAAAACATATAGCCATTTATTTTGAAAAAACCAGAGCTAATGGAACTTCTTTTATCCTTGATGTGATCATTAAATTTTCTATTAAAGTTATAAAAATTTCATTTTCAGCATGTAGAGGTCTTTTTTGCATGTTGGGTATTATGGGGAAAAGCTATAATATTAGGTTATAACATTATTATGATTGAGTATAAAAATCTTTGTTCTTAACACTGGACTTACTTGAAGAGAAAATAGAAAATAATCCAAATGTTTTTGTTTCCTTTTAGGTCTTCGGATAACTGTGCTTCTGACATCCTTCCTCATGGTTTTGGGAACTGGTCTAAGATGCATACCTATATCAGACTTAGTGCTTAAACGAAGGTAACTCCTATAAATAACTTAAAAATTTTTTCCCAATTTTTCTTTTGTTATGAGTATGTTATGCATGTTTGCTTATAAACTTTTAGTGAACAGTTCTATTTTTAAAATGATAAATAGAGGGTCATATTTATAGTAGCATTTATTTCCCCCCTATATAATGATTAATTCAGTATACATTTATTAGTTGTTATATGGAAGACATTATACTAGTTATGTTAAGAGAACAAGTTCATCTTCATGCTATCCAGGTGCTGTAATAACCACAGGAAAATAATAGTGTAACTTAAGGAAGAATGATGTAGTTAATGTCATAGAAGAGGTTAAAATTGCTCTGAGAGACTGAGAAGTTTTGTCTGAGGGTATGAAGAAGAAGAGTTTGTGAAGGAGCCGATAATTAAACTAGGTATTGAAGGATGAGTAGAATTCTGATAACTATTGTCAGGGGAAGGATATTCCGGGATAGCAAACATTAGGAACAAAGGCATGGAGGCAGGTAAGTGTAGGGCCTCTTCTGGGCTGGATAGGTAGTTTCATTTCTGTCACTGGGGTCCATGGGTTTATTCTCCGAGGGTGTAAAATATACGAAGATTTAAAATGTTTGTTTTCCTTTTGGTTATGATACTGTATTAAGAATTATTTTATCAGTAACAATCCATATTTTAAAAAGATTTTTATTGATCTGAACTTCAATTTCTTAAATTAGTGTTTCTTAAGTGGGGGCCTTAGATGTGACCTTGTAAGCCATTAAGAATTTTTTTTCCCTTTAAAAAGGACCCATAAAGTACTCGATTTGGGGAGACACTGGTCTATAGAATAAGGTATAAGAATGGAATGTAAAGATATGAGTTCAGAAAAGAGTATCCAGATTATGCAGGATCTTGATGCCACCCTATAGAGCTGTATTTTCCTCAAAGGACAGTTTGCAAGCCACTTAGGTTCTTAACCAGAGCAGCAATAGAGTCAGACCCATGTGAGGTCAACTACTGATTTGAGGTGTGTAGGATTAATTACAGAGCCTGCCGGGAGGAGACCAGGAAAGATGCAGTGAGAGCCCAAGCTGGAGTCATTCTTTTGTTTGTTTATTTATTTATTGAACAAAGTTAACTGAGCTCCTATCATGTGTTCTGGGCGTGGGGGATACAGCATGGAACACAGTAGACAAATCCCTGCCTCATGGAGTTTACATTCCAGTTGGGGAGGCTGGCAATAAACTAGGTAAGTAAGTAAAATATGTAGTATGTGCTATGGAGAAAAAAGTAAAATAAGAAAGAAAGATTTGAAATGTCAGGGGAAGGATGGTAACATTTCATAAATAACGAAAAAAACCTCATTGGGAAGTTCACTTTTTTGGATAAAAACCTAGGACGGAATGATGCATTATCTAGGGGACAAGAATTCTGAGCAGAGAGAATAACAAGGGAAATGGGTGGGAAGGGAACGACATAGCTTGGCAGGGAGATATGGCTGGAATCGAGTGAGAGACTTCATGGGAAGAATAATAGGAAATGAGACCAGCGCAGTTATGCATGGTGGTGGGAGTGTGAGCTAGGAAACCACTGGAAGTTTTGAGCCAACGAGAACCAGAGTCATATTCTGCTTTACTTAGAATAGACTGAAGCTGGAGGTCAAGGCAGGAGTAAGGAGACCTATTAGGAAACCAGTGCTATAAACTAGGTAAGAGATGATGGTAGCTTGGGCCAGAGTGGTGGCAATGGTGGTGGTGAGAAGTGGTCTTTTTTTTTTTTTTTAGTATATTTTTATTGATGTCAGAGAAGAAGGGAGAGGGAGAGAGAGATAGAAACATCAATGACGAGAGAGAGTGGCTGCCTCCTGCACACTTCTTAATACTGGGGATCGAGCCTGCAACCCAGGCATGTACGCTGACAGGGAATCAAACCATGGCCTCCTGATTTATAGGTTGATGCTCAACCACTGAGCCATACCGGCCAGGCTAGAAGTGAACAAATTCTGATTATGTTTTGAAGGATTTGATGATGGATTAGATAAGGAGGTAAGAAAAAGAGTAGGGTTCAGAATGACTCTGGGAAGTTGTGGGAATGAAAAGAATAGCACAGATATGAGAGAAAGAAATTGAAGGCATGTTTAAGGTTTCACTCAAAGAACACAGGAGGGAGGAGTGAATTTTAAGGACAAGATGTTGACTTTCATTTGGAAAAGGATTTTTCCATTTCAAAATAAATACTGTTCATTTTCAAATTTTTAAAATGTTACCTTTCCAGAAAATATAATCTGCAAGTATTTCATATTTTAAAAGGAAAACAGCCAAATCATTTGGGTTCCTATGGAAAGCTAGTCTTATTTCCTATCCTGAGTGAGGTTTTAATAGATTACTTTCATTATTGTGTTGTGATTACTTTCATTATTGTGTAAGACCATCATTATGGTCTTACTTTTTCAAACATCCAGTTTTTTTTTCCCTAAGCATCCTCAGCTTTTAAGTACAAATTTCAGGGTAAGCTTAAATTCTACAATACATTCTTGTAAAATGCTTATTAATATACTTGTTGGCTTTTCTTCTGTTTGGGGCCATCCATATTATTCTCTCTGGTTTTATATCCATCCCTTCATATACTTTCCAGACATAAAATTCCAGGAATAATAAAGAGTTGACTCTCTGTTTTGGTGGAGAAAGTGGTATGAAAAAGAACTAAAGCTCATAAAGAAATGTAAACAAAGCAGGAAAGAGAAGAAATAAAAGAGTTCAGAGAGATTGAATCGTTTATGAAAAAACCATATAAGTTGAATTTTCAGTCCTCAAGTGTTCAATTATAAAGAATTTAGTGACATTATCCCCTTGAAATTAGACTTCATTTTATGTCTATACAGTATTTCTTTTAAGCAGCATTATTTATTAACAGCTGTTAAAATGAAAATGCTACAACTGGAATATGTATTGTTGACTAGTAAGTTCAATTCATCACCACTTTGAAGCTTCATCGGACACTCAGTGGGAAGGGGATAAAGACTGTTAATGTGCATTTGTCCAGCACTGAAGCAGCATTTGGCAGTCTGTGTTTTTGTGGCCCTATTTCACTTGGAGCTTTTGAGCTACTGACCCAGCCTGTAGAATATTGTCCATGCACCTATGGCTTCCTGTATCTTAGCTTATGTAAATCTCGAGAATAGTGGCTTTCTAGCAAGCTCTTTCCTCAATCAGAACTAGACTTAACCACCTTCCAAATGGTGTTCTACCACTGCATAGTATCAATTATTTATTTTATGTACATCGTACCAATGAAAATTCAAGAAAAATTATTTTACTACTTTTATTTATATCATAGACAAATATGGAATTTAGAATAATGAACTATGAGACATTTCTTCTTTTATGATCCAAAAGCAATTCAAACCTAAGAAATTATAGATGGCATTGCTCTATAGTGTGAAATGTGATTTTGCCTACCCAGTGAACAATTTAAAGACCTAGAGGTGAACGTGTATAGTAAGTTATACCTGCTTTTAATCATAGATGTATTCAATAATTCCTATTGTTCAATTCAGTGTAATTTTCATTAGTATTACCATTATTTTTCAATTCAGTGTAATTTTAATTAATATTAACAATAGATAACATTTACTAATATGTATTATATGGTTAAATACTATGCATCTAGTTAAGATAGATTTTCTAGAAATATGCTCCATTTTGAAATGCTTTGCAACTGGCAAAATTACATTTTAATTGATCATAACAGAAAAAAATGATTTGTTTAGTGTATGGTTTTGTGACAACTGCTTACTCTCTGGGGAAAAAAATAAAGTTGAATCTTAAATCTCTGCCTCAACGCTTAGTAAATTTCAGATGGATCTAAGATTTAAATGCAAAAAATAAACCATAAACATATGTGAAAACAAGACTGTTTTTTAATAAGACTTTTTTAAATAACCTTAGAAGGGAGAAGGCCTTCCAACTAAAACACACATCCCCAAAGTGATAAAAGAAAGGCTTAATATATTTGACTACTTAAAACTTTTAAATATCTGCATGATTAATTATACTATAAAACAAAGTCAGAGACAAGTTAAAAACTGGGAAATGTTCTCTACAATAAGAAACATAGCAACTCAGTAGGAAAATGGGTGATAGATATGAGCAAGTAATTATAGAAATTGAAATACAAATGACATAAACTTAAGATGTTCAACTTTCCAGCATAATTAAGGAAATGAAAATTAAGATAGCAATTAAATATCTGTTTATTAGCAAAGATGAAAAAATATGATAATGTGCTGCGTTGTTGAAGTATAGGGAAAAACAGAACCCTCTGATGGGCGAGTAGTTTGATGCATCCTGTTTGGAGGGCATTATGGCAGTACTTATCAGATTCAAAATGCACATGTTCTTTAACCCAGTATTTGCATGTCTAGAAAATTGGCTCACATATAAAGCTCTACCAGTTTGTAGCTTTGCTTATAATAGTAGTAGCGGCCCGGTGCACGAAATTCATGCATGGGTAGGGTCCCTAGGCCTGGCCAGTGATCAGAGCCTCCCTTCCCCAGCTACCGGCTGCTGGCTGGGGCCTTCCTTCATTCCACACCGCCCCTGGTGGTCAGTGCACATTATAGTGAGTGATTGAACTCCTGATCTCCTGGTCAAATTCACGAGGGGACAATTTGCATATTAGGCTTTTATGTATATAGACTAGAGGCCCAGTGCACGAAATTCATGCACGGGGGAGGGGTCCCTCAGCCCAGCTTCGTCCAGAAGGATGTCCAGAAGGTCATTCGGCTATCTAGTCTAATTAGCATAATCCTCTTCTATTATTATAGACTAGAGGCCCGGTGCACAAAAATTTGTGCACTCGGTGGGGAGGGAGTCCCTCAGCCCGGCCTGTGCCCTCTTGCAGTCTGGGACCCCTCGGGAGATAATGACCTGCTGGCTTAGGCCCGCTCCCGGGTGGCAGAGGGCAGGCCCAATCCCTGGGTGCAGCCCCTGGTCGGGCTCAGAGCAGGGCTGATTGGGGAGTTGGGGCGCCGCCCCCTGTCATGCACAGAGCAGGGCGGATCAGGAGGTTGTGATGCCACCCCCAGTCACGCTCAGGGTAGGGCCAATTGGGGGTTTGGGGCACCGTCCCCTGTCACACTCAAGGCAGGGTCGATGGGGAGGATGCGGCACCACCCCCTGTCACGCACAGAGCAGGGCCAATCAGGGGGTTGGGGCGCTGCCCCCTGTCACTCACAGAGCAGGGCCCATCATGGGGGTTGGGGCTCCGTACCCTGTCACGCACAGAGCAGGGTCGATCAGGGGGTTGGGGAGCTCCCCTCTGTCACGCACAGAGCAAGGCCCATCAGGGAGTTGGGGAGCTCCCCCCTGTCATGCAGAGAGCAGGGCCAATCAGGGAGTTGAGGAGCTACCCCCTGTCACTCACAGAGTAGGGCCGATAGGGGAGTTGGGGCACCGCCCCCTGTCACACACAGAGCAGGGCGGATCAGGGGGTTGGGGCGCCGCACCCTGTCACACTCAGGGCAGGGCCAATGGGGAGGTTATGGCTCTACCCCGTCACACATTGAGCAGGGCGAATGGGGGGGTGTTGGGGCGTCACACCCTGTCACACACAGAGCAGGGTGGATAGGGAGATTGTGGCCCCGCCCCCTGTCACACACAGAGCCGCAGGGCGATCAGGGCATTTGGTCGCTGCCCCGTCACTCTGATCCTGGTGCCGGGAGGCCTCACAGCTCCGCTGATCCCGGTGCTGGGAGGCCTCACTGCTCCGCTGATTCTGGTGCTGGGAGGCATATTACCCTTTTACTATATAGAATAGAGGCCTGGTGCAGGGGTGGGGGCTGGCTGGTTTGCCCTCAAGGGTGTCCTGGATCAGGGTGGGGGTCCCCACTGGGGTTCCTGGCCAGTCTGGGTGAGGGGCTGAGGGCTGTTTTCAGGCTGGTGGGTGACTGAAGCTCCCAACCACTCCTTTTTTTCTTTTTCTTTTTTATTCTGGGCCACCTTTAGCTCTGAGGCTTGGCTCCAGCTCTTAGGCCAATGCTGCTGAAAGCAGGTATCTGGTTTGTTTGGGTTCTATAATCGAAACACTGTATCAATTCCAGCTCTGAGATCCTGGCTGGCTGAAAGCCGGTTTCTGGGGTTTTGTTTAGCTTCTATATTTGTAACAATGTTTCAAACTGCAAACTCAGAGGCCGGCAGCAGCAGGCGGGGAATGTTGGAGTCCTCCGTCACTGAAGCAAGTAAGCCTCATGTTCGCTTCAAGCTGCCTGGCTGCCGGCCGCCATCTTGGCTGGCAGTTATTTGCATATCGCCCTGATTAGCCAATGGGAAGGGTAGCGGAAGTACGGCTAATTACTATGTTTCTCTTTTATTAGATAGGATAAGGCTGGATGCAACTCACTGTCTTCGCCAGAGGACTGGTTATGGTGAAGTATATAATGGAATAGTATGTAGCGATGAAATAGAAGTAAAGTTTTGTAACTGCTGATATGGAATAATCTCCAAAATATACATTTTAGAGTTTTATAAAAAGGCAAAGTTTACATATTATGTAACACTAGAGGCCCAGTACACAGATTCATGCACCGGTGGGATCCCTTGGCCTGGCGTGCACCCTCTCACAATCCAGGACCGCTCGGGGGATGTTGGATAGCCATTTTCGGCCTGATCCCTGCAGGCCAGGCCAAGGGACCCCACCGGTGCATGAATCTGTGCACCGGGCCTCTAGTATGCATATAAGATCTTTGGTTAATCTCTTCCTGCCCTCCCCCCACCCCCTTTCCCTCAGATTCATCAGTCTGTTCCATGTTTCCATGCATGTGCATTGAGGGTTGCCCCCTGGTGGTCAGTGCGTGTCATAGCTACTGGTCGAATGGTTGAACAGTTGCTTAGGCTTTTTTGTGTATATATATATATATATATATATATATATATATATATATATAGTGTTTTATATCTTCTTAAATAGAAATAAGTGAGAAGGATATACACTGAGTGGCCAGATTATTATGACCACCTGACATTTGTAGGCAAATTAGCTATAATTTTGCGCTGAAGTTGCTAGAGGGCCAGACCATTATGAATAGGGAAGCAGGTTGTTTACCATGACAGTAGAAGTGATTTTTTTCTGAAGATATGGGTAAACAATGGAATTTAACAGCCTTCGAATGTGAGTGGCCAGATTATTATGACCACCTCATTAGTACTTTGTTGGACCACCTTTTGCCTTCAATACTACGATTCTTCTTGGCATTGACTCCACGAGATGTTGAAAGGTGATGTGAGGAATCTGACACCATGCCTGATGAACAGCACTGTCCAGTTCTGTGAGATTTGATGGCTGTGGAACCAGCTGCCTGATGGCTCTTTTAACTTTGTTCCACAAATGCTCAATTGGATTGAAATCTGGTAATTGTGGGGGCCACCTAAGCAAGCTAAAGTCTCCCTCATGTTCTTGAAACCACTCCTGCACAGTACGAGCACCATGGCATGGCACATTGTCTTGTTGGAAGAAGCCATCTCCATTGAAATATGCCATCAACAGGATAGGATGAACTTGATCAGCAACGATACTTAGGTATGTTGTGCTATTCAGACGTTGTTCCGCACGAATTAAAGGGCCCAAATCATGCCAGGAAAACATGCCCCAAACCATAACACTGCCCCCAGCAGCTTGAAGGGTTGTACTCATGCAGGTGAGGTGCATGCTTTCATGCTGTTGCCACCAAATTCTCACTCTGCCACCTGCATGATGCAACTGGAAACGTGATTCTTCGGACCACATGACTTTTTTCCAATGCTCGAATGTCCAATCCTTGGGCTCCTGTGTGAATTGGAGATGTTTTATCTTAGTAACTGCAGACAGCAAAGGTGTTTGAACAGGCCTTCGGCTTCCATATCCCATACGTATCCCATACGATACAGCGTATGGCTAATTTGTCTACAAACGTCAGTTGGTCATAATAATCTGGCCATTCATAATAATATATATCCCACGTTCAAAGGCTGTTAAATCGCGTTATTTACCCATATCTTCAGAAAAATATCACTTCTACTGTCTTGGTAAACAACCTGCTTCCCTATTTATAATGGTCTGGCCCTCTGGCAACTTCAGCATGAAATTATAGCTAATTTGCCTACAAACGTCAGGTGGTCATAATAATCTGGCCACTCAGTGTATATGCCATTGTTTGGCAAGGGCTATTTCTAAAAGAAACTATTACCATTCGTTATTTCGTGGGAGGAAGCTTAGGGAACTAGAAGTCTAGATTGAAAAGAGATTTACTTTTTATTTTATACTCTTTTCTAGTCTTTGGAATATTTTTATTTTTGCATATATTATCTTTTTGACTGAGAACACCAGTTAAGTGAAATAATTAGAGCTTTAATAATGAAAATAGGAGAAGGAAAGGTAAGGGTTATATGTAAATTTCCCTAGTACAGAAATAGAAACCTTTTGATGTAAAAATGAACAATTGATAGATTTGAGAACTAAGGCTCTTCTCTGTTTTTACGTAAGATTCATATTCCCCTAGGTCAATATTTTTTAGAAGTATGGTTCAAAGATTATGGTACATGCTTATTAAAAATACGGATTCTTGGGCCTCACTCTAGTCCTACTCAGTTAGTCTCTGGCGTGAATCCCAAATCAATAATTTTAACAAGTTCCTCAAAGGTTCAATTATTGCATCTAACTCAAATTCCAGGATTTCTGGTTTCTGCGGAGTTTTTGTGGCTCTCTGGGAGTATTTCCTTTGATTGTTGTTTGTGGCTTTGCGTTTGTCCTCTGCAAGGATCTTTTTTTGTCCAGCATCCTCATTGTCCATGCCTGCGAATGTTGGAAGAAATGCTCTTTGTGAGGGCTACACAGCTTTGCATTTCCCTTTCTGCCTGGTGCTGATTTGGGGACCTGAGGATTGCTTTAGGCATCTGCAATCATAAACTTTTCTAGAACTGTTTTGTAATGTCTTCCCTCTAGAAGGGAACACAGCCATGCCGACATCTTGATTTTAGCCCAGTGAGACCTATGTTGGGCTTCTGATTTATAGAACTGTAATATAATAAATTAGTGTTGTTTTAAAGCTACTGAGTGTGTGATACTTTGTTATAAGAGCAATAGAAAACTAGTACACCAAGTTACTTTTGTGTGTGTGTGTGTGTGTGTGTTTGACTGTGTGCATGGGCGCACGCACGTGCGTGCATGTGTGCATGTATGCATAATTTTTTAGTGATATTCAGTGCTGATAAGGCACATCCTGTCATCCACTACTGAGGGGAATGAAAATTACTACAAACTCTTTTGAAAATCAGTTTGTTTTTTTTTGTTTTGTTGGGTTTTTTTAATATATTTTATTGATTTTTTACAGAGAGGAAGGGAGAGAGATAGAGAATTAGAAACATCGATGAGAGAGAAACATCAATCAGCTGCCTCCTGCACATCTCCTACTGGGGATGTGCCCACAACCCAGGTACATGCCCTTGACCGGAATCGAACCTGGGACCTTTCAGTCCGCAGGCCGACGCTCTATCCACTGAGCCAAACCGGTTTCGGCAGAAAATCAGTTTTGAAGTAAGTTTCATGAGGGCTGAAATGTTCATACCTTTGTTTCATTGATCTTAAAGAAATAATTTGGAAAGTGGCAAATATTTACGTACAAAGATGGTCACACAGCATTATTAATATTAGCAAATAAGTAGCAAACATTAGAAAAATGCTTAAATGGGTTTTTGTACATCTGCATAATAGACTGCCATGGAGCCATTATGATTATGATAATAAATTATGGAGAATCTTTAGTGAAAGGATAAAATGCTTATGATAGGCTGTAAAGTTAAAAATATTTGGTGCATAAAACTATATATTCTATATGATATCTGTGGTTACCTTAAGCTTAAGTATTGATTGGGGGGGGGAGGGGAATGAAAAAAAAAAGAAGATTAAAAAAAACACACAAAGTATTAGTAGTGCTTGTGTGAGTTACTTAACTGAATTACTGAATGTATTCTTTTTTTTTCTCTTTGTACTCCTCTACTATGAGTACATATACTTTTAAGTTAAGAGTACAAAATATAAGGTAGGAGACAAGAAAAAAGTTATGAGACAAATGTGAGGAGGTTGACATCTCTCAGATCAGTTCATTTCCCCCTGTACCTTGCCTAGAGATTATTGCATTTGGCCTTAATAAAAACTCTGTGACTAATAATAATAATAATAATAATAATAAAAACTCCGTGAGATAGAACAGAAAGGGAATAAGTGATTCAACAAAGATTACATGGTTAATAAATTTAGCTAAGACTAGAAGCTGAGTCTTCTGATATCTAATCCAATATTCTTTTTCTGTGTTTTTTCTGTGCTTTCTATAACTGGTACTTGATAAGTAATTATAAGCTTCTTTAGGGACAAGACTGTAATACTCATCTTTGTATTCCCTTTGGTGTCTAGCTTCAGGTGCCTTCACTATAATAGATATTCAATAGATATTTTTAATTGAATCTTAATTGGCCAAGATTATTAAAGATACAAAAGTGAAATAGATTTTTATAAAAGAAAACTGAGGCTGTGATAACAGTCTTTAAGGGCTCACTTCCTTCCCACCATTATCTCTATTTCGTCCTTCCTAACTTCCTTTCTCCTGTAATTGATTCATAACATCTCTGATCCTTTTTATTGCCCTATCTTTTCTTGGGCTACATAAAGGAAAACTCTAGCACTTCTGACATTTTCAATATACAGGAAATTCTATAACACATGAGTTTATTCTGATATACAATGATTAAGAATTGGAAAACATGTTTGTGAGCCATTGGCATCTTGAGCCTTACAGGGAAGTATTTTTATAGATTCTAAATTATTTCATATTAAAAATACATATAATTTAAGTTAAGATTGCTGTACTTACACTAATGCTGTATCTGTTAAGTTTCTAAAAAGCTGACTCTCCAATGTTATCACCAATGCTAGTCATAATAAACTGAAGGTTTATAAAGTAGATTTATGCACATAATAAAAATATACTAGCTACTGTATGCCTTTGGATCTGAGAACCTTAGGTTGTCTTAGCAATCAATGATTTTTATTATTACTGTTATTAACAGAGAACCTTCAGAATGAGACCATGTGGAAGAATAGAGAAATTTGTGGGCTGATGAAATCATTTCTAATTTTTCTTACTAGTCCTGGCTCAGCCAATAGCTAATTGTATGACTTTGGAGTTCCCCCCAATACTTTTAGGGGTAAGGAAAGTTACAAAATTATGAGTGTTATTTTAAACATGGTAATAGCCTTTCTGGAACTCAATATTTCTATAAAATGAGAAGGGTGGGTTATCTAGGTGAAGTTTCAGGTCTCTTCCAGCTATAAAAATTGTAAGGCTAATATATCATACTAGAGGCCTGGTGCACAAATTCATGCATGGGTGGGGTATGTCAGCCTGGCTGGTGATCGGGGCTGATGAGGTCAGGAGCCGGGAGGAGGGGCCATGGGAGGTTGACCAACCGTGGGAGTTTGGCTGTGGGAGCCCACTAACCACCAGGGGACAGCTCCTGCGTTGAGCATCTGCCCACTGGTGATCAGTGTGAGTCATAGCTACCATCTGGTCATAAAGACCCTTAGGCTTTTATATATATAGATTATTCCAAGTAGAAAATAATTTAGGAATGATAGGTGTTTGTTTCAGGATATCAGAAAGTAAAAGGTTAGGATATTAGAATACCATTAAATACAAATGGAAATGTCAAGTACATTAGAAAATGTGAACTAAGAGATCTTCAGTTTGAACTTTTGCTATTGGCATTTCTTTGAAAAGCTGTAGAATATTGAATAATACAAAAGGGAATGCAGCTGTACACAAATACCACACAGACCACCAGGCCTGAGCCTCTCTATGGGCAGGGCCACTGATTGAGGGCAGAAAGTACACAGGCAAGGGCAGGACTTGGTGAGTCCCGTTTAGGAGTCCCCCCGGCCTACCACAGGCCAGCAAACCTCAGCAAGACTGACACTGGTGGGCAGCATTCGGCCTTCCCAGTCTCTATGGTATAGTTCTGCTGATGCTGGAGAAATTCACGAATCTTTACTCTTCCTCTCAGCCTCTATGGAAATGCCCCTATCTCTTATCCACTTTCCTACTGGGCCTATGGGGATGGCACAAACCAGACCTCAGAAACAGGCAGAAGCTAGGTAAAGAGAAAGGGAAAAGACCCAAGGGAGAAAAGAGGAGGGTGGGAGACTGGGAGAGGGAGTAAGTTTAGGGGTCAGTGAGAGGAGACTGGGTTGATCTGCCACAGATTGGCCTGCAAAGGTCAGACTTGCTATCCCCTAACTCTGAATATGCACCTGCTTCTTTCTTCAGGCATGAAGTTTCAGGTGAGGAAGCAAGAGTTCACCCCTTGAATTAATTAGTCAATTTCCAGGGTGCTCCCTTTCTGCTGCAGAGCTTATTGCCCAGGAGACAAAACTGCCTCCTCACACTCTTAACTTCTCATCCTTCCCAAGTCCACTGTGCTTGGGACAGTACTAAAGTGTTGGCCTTGCTTTTACCACCCTGAGTGTCTTTTTAAAAAGGTTTATTTCCAAATATTTGTTAATCACCTTGTTTTTCATATTGCTGAATTTGAAACATTTAAAATCTACAAGTGCAACTGACATGATGCATGTGTTGGGTAACTGGGATTTTTAAAAATATATATTTATTGATTTCAGAGAGGAAGGAAGTGGGAGAGAGAGATAGAAACATCAATGATGAGAGAGAATCATCGATTGGCTGCCTCCTGCATGCCCCACACTGGGGATCGAATCCGCCACCCAAGGCATGTGCTCTGACTCGAAACCATGACCTCCTGGTTCATAGGTCCATGCTCAACCACTAAGCCACGCCGGCCGGGAAAGGTAACTGAGATTTTTAAAGGGCAGGTTAGCTATGTATCTCAGTGACCCTACCTGCCTCTACTTGAATCGGTCCCTGCATTCCTAGAGAGCGTCCACACTGCCACAGCTCTTCATGAAGCACTCTGGGAATTCAGAAGCCATGGTCCTTACCCACAAGGAATTTAACTGTTACTTGCAAAACAAAACCGAAGCATGTAATGACACACAAAAATAGACATTAGGTTATACGATTCGCTTCACTTCACTGGAGATTGAGAATCACTCCTCTTTTCTTTATCTGCATTATTTTTAACAGTCAGCCCAGATCGCTAAGTATTAATTTCTGAAAGCCAACTTCTTCCACGCGTGCTTAGAAAGCATTAAGACAATCATAATGAGGTGCATTTATCTTTCATTTCATGAAGGCAGAGAGACTTTTCAGCCCAGACTGTTCATTTAAGCAGGGTGCTTTTCTTTTTCACATTGCTAAGCTTATATACCTAACTTCTGTTCTGGCATCTGTTTCTCACTACAAGTATGAATAGTCTAAATTGAAATTTCCATTTCCTCAGGAAGCATACTGCTTTTATTCAGATCAGGAATAACCTCCTTGTTGCCGAATCCAGTGGTCACATTTCAGTTAAACTGTCTCTCTGTTAATTTTGATGCTATCAACCACTCACTCTCATCTTCTTGATACCCTTTTCTTCTCAGTTGCTATAATGTTCATCTTTCCTTTTATTTTTTTCCTGGCTCTATAATTGCCCCTTCTCAATCCTTTTTCTTGACTCTTGCTGGTCAGGGCACATACTTGGGTTTCAGATTTGATTCCCAGTAGGGGAGTGTGTGTGTGTGGGTGTGGGAGGGCGGGGGTGGCGATTGGATGGCCAGTTGATATCTCTCTCTCTCTCTCTCTCTCTCTCTCTCTCTCCCTCTCCCTCTCCCTCTCCCTCCCTCCCTTCCCTTCCCTTCCCTTCCCTCCCCTCCCCTCCCCTCCCCTCCCCTTCCCTCCCCTCCCTAAGCATATCCTCTGGTGAGGATTAAAAAAAGAAAATATATATATATTGGTATTCTCTAGTTTTTGTTCCCAATCCCAATGTACATCTATTAGCTTAGACCTCTTTCCTTAGCTTCTAACCTATCTTAAAAAATGTACTGGACATTTTTACAGAGATATGGTTGCAGGCCTTCCCTCCCCCTACCCCCCAATATCCAGTCATTCACCTACCCATATAGTATGGCTAGGACCACTTCTCCAAACCACCCTCTCCTCTGTAGCCGCACTCTTGTTGCCATCACTGCCAAAGGGTCCTTGTCCTGGACTCCATGCTTGAAAGTGTCCCACTCTGGTTTTCCTTTAGTTTTGCCATTCCCTATGAGCTGAGGAGTCTGTAGGGCCAAGGAAATGTGAAATGTGTGTGTGTCCCCTCACCCCTGCCGACCGCTATCTAACTACACAGACCCCAGAAATCCCTGCAACAGGCCCCCTTCCCAGGTCTGTTCTTCCAAGTGTAGACTGCATGCCTCATGCGTGCTCCCTATGCCCAAGGACAGCTGTTTGAAGGGGATAGATGGTGCTTGGATGGAGCTGGTCATGTGCATACCTGTGAAGCCCTTGGTGCTATAGATCAGAGCCAGAGGTCAGAGGAGGAGGAGGACACACAGGGACCTCCACTGGTACTCATCAGAGGCCCACAGCATTAGGGGTAGGACTAATCATTGCCTTACTTTCCTTTATATTCCTGGTACAGGGCTTCAACTACTTTCAGCGATTCTTAAGGGCAGGGGCTTTACCTTTTTAACTTTATGTTCCAGTATACATAGCCTATCACAATACCTACCTCAATATGCAGTGAATACACAGTATGTTTGTTGAATGAGTTAACAACACAGCTTATAATGAATAATTTAAAATTATTCATCTTCTTCATTGTCATTGTAAAGTTTATAGATTTTATTATGTCTTATGGCCAGCATTTTTCCAGAAAACATGCCTCAAATTTTGCATTACTATTTTTTGAGAAACTAGATTTTATATATAAAACTGAATTTTATTTTTAAGTATATATTTAGAAACAATTTATAAAATAGAGTTAGTTAATGGTAGGTAGCAGAAAATACTGTCAGGCAAACATAAAATTCTTGATAATACAAGTTAGTGTTATATCATGGTTACCAGGACAACAGTGCTTATAACCAGTTATATTAGTAACTACCAAGCCCTGAGGGGCTCTGGGATACTAGTGTGAGAAGGAGCAGGAAAACTTAAAGATGCTGGTAAGAATGGAATTGGGTTTCCTTACCAGGTTTCCCATGAATTCAGAGAGTAACCCCAAGATCCTGTTCTACTGAGGTCCCAGTTCT
The DNA here is from genome assembly GCF_014108235.1 of Myotis myotis. NCBI lineage: Eukaryota > Metazoa > Chordata > Mammalia > Chiroptera > Vespertilionidae > Myotis > Myotis myotis. The sequence goes on from NW_023416324.1 coordinate 159,628,006, forward strand.
ACTGAGCTCATTTGTGAGGGGTGTGTCTGTGTGTGATGACTTTTAATACAAAACAGACATAATTATTTAAATTTGAGTAATTTTAAAGTACCAAATCATGTTTTAATTCAAGATGACTTTTCAGTGTGATAATACACATATGTTCTAGGTCAGTGATGGGGAACCTTTTGAGCTCGGTGTGTCAGCGTTTTGAAAAACCCTAACTTAACTCTGGTGCCGTGTCACATATAGGAGTTTTTTGATATTTGCAACCATAGTAAAACAAAGACTTATATTTTTGATATTTATTTTATATATTTAAATGCCATTTAACAAAGAAAAATCAACCAAAAAAATGAGTTCGCGTGTCACCTCTGACACGCGTGTCATAAGTTCGCCAACACTGTTCTAGGTTCACCCCCCCACCACCACCACCACCAAGTTCAGTGACCTTAGAGATTGAATGCCCCTAGTATCATACCTGCTTTGGTTTCTACTTGAGCACATGTACCACACTATAGTGAGGAATACTCTGATAGGAGAATTGAGTAAACTGGATTTGGATGATCCTTACATTATCGCAAGCTCACATGTTCTGACTCTTAGGTTTGCTCTTTGGAAAATAGTCAATTCATGATTCCGCAGAAGAGTGCCAAAATGTTAAGCCATGGCAATAACTTTAGTTTTAACCTTAACTTTGAGGATTCATACTGTTTTGTCATTTTTTTTTTGTTTGTTTTGTCTTTTTAATGGGTTGTTTCTTCCTTATTCTCCTTCTATTCTTAACATTTTTAGGACTAATAAAATGTACTTCTTCCACCCCTCCCCTTTCCAGATGAGACGAGTCTTTCAGGAACACCTTATTAAAAGTATTAAATATGAAAGCAGTTACCTGTGTGAGCCATCATGTGCTGTCTAATTGTTGCGCCATAACGAGTCATGATTATGGGAGTCATGATTAAAACCACTTAGTGACATTGTTTCAAGAATACTTTTATGATGAAATTGCTGTGTGACAGCTTGGTATCCACTGACTTTTGGAGGAGGCATTCAATTTATAAACACTAAATTGTTTTTGTCATCTAGAAAATAGTTCCCCTTACACAAGAAGATTTTAAAATGTTTTTAGTTGCTTTAATTTAATAATGACATGTGAAACCATTTGCCTTCAAATAATTTTTCCAACATTTACAAAGATGTGAGCAGACCTAATTCACATATTTTACCTCCCACTCACTTATGCTTCTACATTAAGGCCCTACCTCTCTTTCATATACTTGTTTATTCTTTCTGCATTAAGAAACCTTTAAGTAAGTAACTTAAGGTGGTAATTCTTTATAAAGAGGATTTGACGCCCATATGGTGATTAAAAAACAAAACAAGCAACAAAAAAAAGTAGTTATTATCATGTATATGTTACATATACTGTCCCTACCCTTTCCTTTACCTTTAAGACAGAAAAAGTGGACTCATCTCCTTTTTGGACTTCTGGCTTCTTTTCTTCTTCAAGGCTATTCATGAATGTGAATGTGAATGTTGGGGATGGATAAAGAAATATTGGGAAAGGGTTTGCTCAGCAAAGAACAGGATGAAGCATTGACTAGAATGCTGAGAAAAGGTGGACAAGAGAACAAGTGGAATGGAAGCAAGACACTATTCTTCACCAACCCTTACAAGTCATGTGAGTCAGAGAACTAGAACCAGAAGGGACCTAGTGATCCTGTGATTACAGTCCCTTAACCTAACAGGTGCTTAGTACCTGCTTATGCAACTTAACCCCACATTTTACGGGAGAAGAAAGGGAATCCCACAAAGGTACATTACCCAGTGCCATTCAGCTAGTTAGTTGCACACCACGTCATCTGATTCCTCCACTAATTCCTCTTCTATTAAAAGGTACTGTGATAACTTTTTCTGTTTTTATAATTCTGTCGCTTGGTACAGAGTAGGCATGAAATGTGGAGCTCATTAAATAACTGTTTCATTTGTAGGGCTGGTAGCACTTGCTAGGTCTCTTTATGAGTATGGGTTTTGGAGTCAGACTTAAATCTCAGCTTTGCCTGTTAGCACGTGGGCAAGTTTCTTATTCTTTCTACGTGAAGCTCTCACATCTCAATAAATGGGGATAATAATAGCTCCCACATAGTGTTATAACAAATGAAACAAGATTATTTGGAAGTCTTTAGTTTGGTGTGTTGCACAAATCATAGGCTTCAGTAAATGTTTGTGAAATGAATAAGGGATAACTATTACTGTATTTAACCTTTCTCAGAGAGAGTCAATATTCTTTACCCTTCAGGTGTGGGATATTATTTACAGATATGTATTCTTATTGCCCTAGTTAACTGCTGTTTGGCTACTGTCTTGTCTAGAAAATGCCTGCTTTACCTACCTCACAGCCTTTTAATTTGTTTAATTCCAGACTAATCCATGGAGGACAGCTTTTAAATGGATTGGCAGGCCCAACCGTAATGAATGCAGCTCCATTCCTGTCCACAACGTGGTTTTCTGCAGATGAACGAGCCACTGCCACAGCTATCGCGTCCATGCTCAGTTATCTCGGTGGAGCATGTGCATTTTTAGTTGGACCGCTTTTTGTTCCAGCTCCCAATGGCACATCGCCTCTTCTTGCATCCGAGAATAGCAGGGCCCACATTAAAGACCGTATAGAGACTGTATTATATGCAGGTATTTTGAAGTTTATTTCCTTCCTGTTATACTTTGTCTTTTATCCCAGTCATCTTCACTCTGCTTTTGTGTAACAGAGCACTTATGAAATACTTAAGAGGGCTCATATATACATATGCATATATGTGCTTTCTTTGTTTTATAATACTAGAGGCCTGGTACACGACATTCATGCACTGGGGGGGAGGGTCCCTCAGCCCGGCCTGTACCCTCTCACAGTCCAGGACCACTCGGGGGATGTCTGCCTGCTTGCTTAGGAGTGCTGCCTCGGAGGCGGGAACTGTACATAACTTGGTATGTCTACAGTAGATTCAGTATTTGTGTTTAGGTGTCGATAGCAAGTGGCAGAAAATGAGACTGGAAAAGTAAGGGACCAGATTATAATAAACTTTGAATTAATTTATTCACTTATTAATTTGACAGCTATATTTTACATTCCTATATATCTGTCACTGTGCTAGGCACTGAGGTAAGCATGGTTCCTCTTCTCATAGAACTTACAGTGTCGCAAAGGATACAAGCAGGAAAGCAAACAGTTGTTAAAGAGGGTAGTAAGTACTATAACCAAAGGCCTACACTTGTTCTAAGAGCTGAGAAGTGGAACACCTAACCCAGATTTTGGAGGTCAAGTAGAGCTTCCCAGAGATATAGCATCTAAGTTGGAAACTGAGGGATGGCAGAGAGTTAGCCAAGTACAATGGGCAGGAGGAAGAATATACCAGAGAGAGAGAACCAGAGAGAGAAGCCCAGTAAGGGGAGAGAGAGTGCTACATTCAAGCAACTTAAAGCCCAGAGTGGCTTAGGTGTGGTGAGAGTAGATGAAGCTAGAGAGGTAAGCCAGGCCCTGTAAGCCTTGTAAACAGGACTAAAGGGTTTGAAATTCACCGCGTTTTCAGCAGTGGCCATACTCTGAAGAATTTTATGCTAGAGAATTACATGGTGAGATTTACATTTCCAAATATGGTTTGAAGGGAATAAAAGTGAAAACATGAAATTAGGAAAACAATGCAATTTACAATAGCCTCAAAAAGAATAAAATATTTATGAATAAGTTTAACAAAATAAGGTAAAACTTGCACTCTGAAAGACTACAGAACACTGTTGGAAAAAATTAAAGAAGACCTAAAGAAATGGAAAGAGAATCCATGCGAAAATTTAGTGTTGTGAAGATGCTAATATCCCCAAATTTATTTACAAATTCAGTGCAAGCCCAAATAATATTTGGCTGCCTTTGTTGCAGAAACTGGCAAGCTGCTTCTAAAGTTTATATAGAAATTCAAGGGACTTAGACTAGCCAAAACAATCTTGAAAAAGAACAAAGTTGGAGAACTCACACTTCCCAATTTCAAGTTACTACAAAGCAATGCCAATCAAAACAGGATTGTACTGGCATAAGGATAAACATATAAGTCAATGGAACAGAAGTAAGATTCCAAAAAATAAACTACTGCATAATTTATGTGCAATTGACTTTTCACAAGGGTGCCAAGACAATTCAATGGGGGAAAGAAAAGTCTTTTCAATGACCAGTACTAGAATAACTGGATATCCACATGCAAAAGAATCCATTTGATCCCCTTCTTTACACCATACACAAATGAACTCAAAATAGATCATGGACTTAAAATGTGAGAGCTAAAACAATTAACTTATATAAGACGAGATAGGAGTAAATCTTCATGTCCTTGGGTTAGGCAAAACCTTTTTTAAATCGAAGTTAAAACTTTGTGTTTCAAAGGACACCTTCTATAAACTGAGAAGACAATCCATAAAATGGAAGAAAATAGTTTCAAATTACATATCTGAAAAGGAACTTTTAACCAGAATATATTTTTTAAAACTTACAATTCAACAACAGAAAGTTAGACAACCCAATTAAAAAATGGGCAAAAGACTGAATAGACATTTCTCTAAAGAAAATATATAAATGGCCAAGAAGTACCTGAAAAAAAAGCTCACTTTCATTAGTCATTGGGAAAATGCAAATGAAAGCGATAATGAGATAAACTTCACACCCAATAGGGTGGCTTTATTCAATCAAATTGAAAATAAGTGTTGGTGAGAAAGTGGGGAAATTATACATTGGAACCCTTATACATTGCTAGTCCTATATAATAAAAGGCCAATATGCAAATCAACCAAACAGCAGAACGATTGGTCGCTATGATGCGCACTGACTACCAGGGGACAGACGCTCAATGCAGGAGCTGCCCCCTGGTGGTCAGTGCACTCCCACGGGGGAGTGCCACTCAGCCAGTAGCCAGGCTCAAGGCTGGCGAGCACAGCAGTGGTGGCGGGAACCGTTACTGCCTCCGAGGCAGTGCTAAGCTGTCAGTCGGACATCCCCTAAGGGATCCTGGACTGCGAGAGGGCACAGGCAGGGCAGAGGGACCACCTCCCCTCCCCGAGTGCACAAATTTTGTGCACCAGGCTTCTAGTAGAAATGTAAAATGCCACTTTGGAAACATTTTGGCAATTCCTCAAAATGTTAAACAGAAATTGCCATATGACCCAGCAATTTCATTTCTAGGTATATACCCAAGTGAGATGAAAACACATCTGTGCAAGAAATTGTACATGAATGTTCATAGTAGTATTATTCATGATGACCTAAATGTAGAAACAGTCCAAAATGTCTGTCAAATACGTGGATTAAGAATGTGGTATATCTACTCAGTGGAATATTACTTGGCAAAAAAATAATAACGTATTGATATATGCTCCAACATGGATGAACCCTGAAAACATGCCAGTGAAAGAAGCCAGTCACAAAACCCCCCAAATTATATGATTTTGTTTATAAGAAATGTCCATAATACTCATCCATAGATATTGAAAGTAGATTAATGGTAACCTAGGCCTGGGATATTTGTGCAGGTAATGAATACAGAGTTTCTTTTTTGGGATGATGAAAAAGTTCTAAAATTGATTAAGGTAATGGTTGCACAATTGTGAATATACTAAAAACCATTTAATTGTGCACTTTAAAAGTTCAGATCTCTGGAGGGAATAATCGGGATAGCTAGGAACCTTCCCTCCCGTGATAATGCCAAACTAAGATTGTTGCAATATTCATTTTAATTCTGATTGTTTAATATTCTTCAGTAGCTAGTCATGTTTATAATTGTATATTATGTGAATTATATCTCAAGCTGTTTACAAAAATGCCAGAAGAAAGATGGGCAAAGAATATGAACAAGGCAACCACAGTAGAAGAAATACAAGTGGCCAATAAGCATATAGAAGACTAGATGCCCAATGCACGAAATTCATGCAAGAGTAGGCTTTCACAGCCATGGTGGCTGCCTAGTTCCCTCCCTCGCAGCCATGGTGCCGAAGTGGCTTGGATCCTTGATCCTGGTCTAATTAGCAATTATGCTTTTATTATTATAGCTGCTCATTCATTGTTACTAATAAAAACTGTAAATTAAAACAATTCATTAACTTTAGTTGCTTCTCAGATTGACAAAGAATAAAGATATTATCTGTGGCTAAGTGTCATAAGAATGTTGTATTTTTTGCAAAGAATATAGCCCTAGAATTAGAATTATCCTACTGAAAGATCCCTGGAAAATCACTTAACCCAAACCTTTATTGGCCCAGAAAGAGTAAGTGATTCATTCAGATTTCAAGTTAATTGATAGCATAGACAGGTATATACCTTAAGGCTTCCAGACATTTCTACTAAATTAAGCACAGCTAACAAAAGGTGGGACTTCTAGGAGACAAATCTCTGGAGGGAATAATCGGGATAGCTAGGAACCTTTCCTCCTGTGATAATGCCACACTAAGATTGTTGCAATATTCATTTTAATTCTGATGGTTTAATATTCTGCAGTAGCTAGTCTTGTGTTTATAAATTTTACTTTCTGTCTCTTGGTTTCTTATTTTGTATGCTTTCCTGTTCTGTTCAAATTTCCCATATAGCCTGTAAATTGAGTCTGTCCTACATCAGAATATCATATCATTGATCAACCAAACCTCCTGATCTCTTCTTACATATTTTCTCATATTTTTTATTTATGAGGACCATGCATATTAGACAACCATCCCAGACCTGTTTCAAAATCTCTTACAGTTCAATACTGTGGGTTTCTTTTTCATTGTATCTATATTTTTATATGAAATATTCAGAAAAGGCAAAGCCACTGGGATAGAAAATAGATTAGCAGTTTCCACAAGCTGGGGAGGATGAGGGTGGGGAGTGGGGTCACTGCTAATGGGAAAGGTGGTATTTTGGGGGGATGAGGAAAATGTTTGCTGTTGTTGTTGACACTATTACAGATGTTCCCCCCTTCCTTCCTCTTTGCCCCCCTCCACCCAGCCCCCCTCCCTTTTCTCCATAGAGCAACCTGTGCTTACTGCCTCAATCTTTTTGTCTATATAGTGCACCATAGTACCACCATACTTCATTGCTTACAGAAGGACTTCTTACCTATGACCTGCTGAAATGTTTATCTTGACATATTATTTTTCTCACAAGACTGAGCTATTTTGGTTAGGTACTATATTTCGCCTATTTTCATATGCCTAGTGCTTAGTTGATGCTCAATAAATATTTGTTAGATAAGTAATAGTTGAAATGTTGAACTGTTTGTGTCATCCGGTTAACATTTTATTTTTTATTTTTTTATTTTTTTCAGAATTTGGAGTGGTCTGCTTAATATTTTCTGCAACTCTCGCTTATTTCCCACCCCGGCCTCCCCTTCCTCCCAGTGTTGCTGCAGCTAGTCAGCGACTGAGTTATCGGCGGAGCTTTTGTAGATTATTAAGGTAAATGTACTTAGAATTACTGAGTGGTTTTGACTAGCACATTTAAAAAGAATTTCACATTTATTTAAGATAATTTAAAATAGTAATTTTTCAGCAATCTATTAATCAGGTTGTAAATAATTGATAAAAAATGGATTAAATACTTTAATGGGACTTCCTATCAGAAATCTATCTTAAAAAGTTGCCCAAAACAAAAACCTCCATAATTTTTCCCTTCTCTATCTCTATTGTTATTTATTTAACATTTTAAAAATTAAATCTTTAATTTAAGTGATTTCTTTTATAAGGAGCCATATCACATAATAGTATCTGTGAAATCATGGATTTTATGTGTTTATTATATTTTTCCTATTATGTAAATTCTTTTTATTCATTTTGTATTTCTTTTTTTAAAAAAACATATTTTTATTGATTTCAGAGAGGAAGGGAGAAGGAGAGAGAGATAGAAACAGCAACCTGGCATGTGCCCTGTCCGGGAATTGAACCGTGACCTCCTAGTTCATAGGTTGATGCTTAACCACTGAGCCACACCAGTCGGGCCATTTTGTATTTCTCCATACACATTAAAATAACAAGTGAATAAAATAAATAGTGCTTATTTATATGCCTCCAGTAGGATCATACTTTGAGAAATTTAATATTTTATTTTATTGGTATAATTTAACTGTAATTAGATTAAATTCTGCCCTTGAAGGCTCAAATGCTATAGTACTGAACTCGATTCTTTGGATATATAGACCATCACTGGTGATTATGATTTGCAGTTGGACCATTAGAACTTATCTTTTGAAGTTTTCCCCCAGTTTGTTATAATAAGTTTTTAGTGATTCATTAGCAACTCTCTCTGGTTGGTTCTTTCTTTTCTAGTCCTCCTCTCCCACCAGATGATAAGACCCTGTGGTCAAAAACTATGTCTTTTTGTCCACAGTAATATTACCTAATTCTATATAATAAGGCTAATATGCAAATTGTCCCCTCGGGAGTTCAACCGGCCAGGAGTTCTACTGCTCGCTATGATGTGTGCTGACCACCAGGGGGCAACATGGAACAAAGGAAGGCCCTGGCCCGCAGCCAGCAGCCAGGGGAAGGAAGGCCCCGGCAGGCCCTGATCGCCGGCCAGGCCTACGGACCCTACCCTCACGAATTTCGTGCACCGGGCCTCTAGCAGGATTATAATATGAGCCACATAATAGGTAATTTAAAATTTTCTAGTAGTTGCATTTAAAAAGATTAAAATAAATAGGTAAAAATTAATTTTAGTAGCATATTTTACTTAAGCCAGTATGTCTAAAATATTATTTTAACATGTAATCCATATTAAAAAATCTTAATGAAGTATTTTATATTCTTTTATTCATACAAAATCTTTGGAATTTGGTGTATGTTTTACTTACAGCATATCTCAATTCAGATGCTAGATTTTCATTAGAAATACTTGGTCTGCATTTAAATTTTGTTATATTAACAATTGAGCAGTGTCTCCCATATTGCACTATTTTATCTAAAGTTAAAAATACGCACCTGCAATTTTTCAAGCTTGGAATCATTGCATCTGTGATATTATTTCAAAGGTCTTATATTCTACAGACAATTGTTTGGGCCTTAATTGAAGATCTTTCACTTCACTTTCGTGGAAACTTCTTAATAAAATTCATTGTGTATTTGTTGAACATGTCTCTTAATATTATCCACTTAATTATCTTAAAATTTGTTTTACACAGCAGACATCATTTTGCTCTGCTGCAGCAAGTTGCAATTGCTATTCATTACGAAATTTGCAACATATTTTATTCCAGTCTCATATTTTTCTCTATAAAACATTTAGATAAGCAAATTACAATGTTATTATGTAAAAAATATTTAGAATTGAGTTAGTTCACTGACACCAAGAAGGTCAGTGACAGGTTATAATACTAGAAGCAACACATACTACAACATGCACACTACAATAGCTTACCCAGTGCAGCAGTTAAAGTGAATTGTAGTTCTACCAAAAAAAAAAAAAGTTGCATTTAAAATTAGTTCTAAAGTTGCACTAGCCACATTTCAAGTGTTTCATAGCCACATCTGGCTTGTGACTACCATGTTAGCATAGCTATGTAACATTATTTTTCAAGTTTGGTTCACAGCCAACTAATGAAAGAAGGTTGACCATCTTTACTTTTTTTTAAAAAAAAAAAAAGTAGAATAAAATAGAATAATATTATTGAATCATTTATAGTAATGATACATATCTTTTGTGAGAGTTTCAGTCTATCTATATGTACATATATATGGGTAGGTCACAAAGGTAGATTAGGGTCATATTATGCCATATTAGTAATTTTGGACTATTCTGTGGGAAATGTGGGGTCATTGATTGATTTTAATGAAAGAAGTTACATAAAAGATTGTTCTGAGAAGGGAAAACAACTTAAAATTATCACTCTGACTACCCCCTGCTTCTAATCGCCCCAGAGTCAAGATCTTTATTTTCTGTGTAAACCATGAAATGTAAGATTTTTTTTCTTTATTTAAAAAATATCATTTTCATTAATGTTAACATTCCTTTGTCTCTCCCATATTCGACTGTTTACTCTGCAGAATTGCTTGCTTCTACTTTTGGCTCGCCATAGTCAGTACATACAGAGTTTCCTCAGGGGAGTTCTTTGGGCCTGCCATGCTGTATTCCCCTAGCCTACCAATGTAATTTAAATTTTCTCTGATCTTTCAAAGAAACCCTGGTTACTTTATTATTTCCTGGATTCATTGGAATAATTGTTTTCTTTTTCTAGACTAATTGCATTATCTGGGGTAGGTGGTGAAGGGAAGCAATGGTTATGTGCTAAGGTTTCCACCACAATTTTCTTGTACTATTCATACCATTCTCATCTCTTAATATGCATTTAAACTGTGTAACCTAATGTAAACATTTCTCTCCCTTTATGTGTTGGTTTAATGTTCGATGACGGTGGTGGTTGTTTTTGCCTTTCAAACTTCAAGGGTGGAGAGTTGAGTTGAACATGTTCTTTACTTCAGGGCAGATGAACACATTTACTCATTTATTTACTTGTTCATTCTTTTATTTATATTTCCCACTTTCATTCCTCTCCCCTTCCCTTGCCCAGGCCACCTTTCAAATGCATTTAATGTGTATCTGTCTGTGTATCTCATTCTTTTTTACTCTTTTCACTAAACATGGTAAGATTTTTTTAAAAAAAAAATAAATAAATAACTTCATTTGGGGAATTTATAGAAATATCCAAAGGTAGAATAGTTCAACTTCCATGTCCCTATTACCCAGTATCAACAGTTGCCTATTTATAGCTAATATTATTTCAGCTCTACTTTACCTACTTCCCCCATTCCTGTATCATGAAGCAAATCCCAGATGACAAGTTATTTCATCCATAAATATTTCAATATGTGTAATATATGTTAAAAAGATAGGGACACTTTTACATATAGTACCATTATCACACCTAAAATCTTTAAAAAAATAGTTTACTAATATGACATCATAGTTTATATTTCCAATTGTCATAAATGTCATAAAATTTTTTTAACAATTTGTTTGGATCAGGACCCAAATTAGGTTCACATACTGCATTTGGCTCAAATCCATTACAATCTGTAGGTTTCCTTTCCTCTCTCTCTCTCTCTCTCTCACCCTTGTAATTTCTTTGTTGAGGAGCCAACTCTTTTGTCTCCAGGGTCTAGGTTTTGAGGATTGCTTCCTTATGGTGTAATTTGCCATGTTTCTCTGTTCTTTGTATTTCCTGTAAATTGTAGTCAGAGCTATGTTCTAACTCAAGGTTTTGCTTTTGCTTTGGTTTTGGTTTTACAAGACTACTTCATAAATGATGCTTCCTTCTTCTAACAGGAAGAGCAAAGGAATAAAATTATGTTATATATACATATACAAAAATAGTAAACTACATATTATATAAAATGTAAAATTGTATGTCTATATTACAGTATGGAGCTGGATAAATAAATTATGATATACCAACATAATGGGATACTATGCAGCTATGAGAAAGAATGAGGAAGCTCTGTATGTATTGACTATGGAAGAGCTTTAAGACTTAAATTGAAAAAGTAAAATTCAGCAAATGGTTGTACTATGCAATCATTTATGTAAAAAGATTGGGGAAAATATATATTTTGTATGTTTTGTAATATTTCTGGGAAGTTACCAAAGAAAGTGATAACATTGAGAATTGTGGGAAGAGGGGAAGAGGGAATAGAGGGAGATATTTTCCCCATATTTTTTTCCCTGTTTGGTTGTGAGCCATTTGAATTGTATTGCCTATTAAATAATTATCTAAAAAATAATAGTAAAACAAATAATAATAAAACAAAAATTAAAACGACTTTCTGAAAATGGTAAAACTAGCAAATTATACATTTGTTTTTAATCTTTTTTTCTAACTTGTTCGAGGAGAAAGTATAACTTTTTTAACATTTGAATTGTTTATCTTTCAACTACAGTTGACATATTATATTAGTTTCAGGCATACAACATAGTGATTAGACATTTATATAACTTATAAAGTGATCACCTGATAAGTCCAGTACCCACTTAAGCAACAGTAATTTATCCTTTCAAATAGAGCTTTTTTTAAATTGAACCTACCTACGTCATTCTATGAAATAATGTTGGTAATTCGTTGATGTAATAAACATTGACAATTTTAAACAATATGAACAAAAAAGACTATTCTTATTAAAATAAAAAATTTAAAGAACTTTGATTTTATTAACGAACTGACAACTATTTTTTATTTCTGACTCTGATGTTCTAATTTTCAAATGACTGTTTTCATGAGTAAGTTTAAATTCTAGAGTTTGAATCTGCAATAATATTTTTCACTTCTCTTTCACAGCAATGTGAGATTTTTGATGATTGCTTTAGCATATGCCATACCGCTCGGTGTATTTGCTGGCTGGTCTGGAGTTCTGGACTTAATTTTAACACCAGTGCATGTCAGCCAAGTAAGCATTTTATCTTTATATTTGAAGGTATTTTTAGTTCATTTAAATGATAACTGTTGTCTACATGTTCTTGGTTTTAGCTTCAAGGCCTGGATAAAACAATAGTCCATACCATTATTGCAAAAGCAAGGTCCATGTGAAATACTTATAAACAATATTTATTTTCTTCCTGAAAAAAGCCATGAATTTCACACTTATTTGGGTGTTATTAATGATGCTACTAAACAAAAAATAAAGAAGGAAAATCTTAGTTTTGTTGACTCTATCCTTTACGTTCTTGCTTTATGCTTTATGAAGATTAAGATCCCATCATCAAATATATGGCTATTCCTACATCTAATTTCTCACTTTCTCTCTAGTCTCAGGATAAGGATATCTCATGTATTTAAAAGTAGCCATTTCTTTGGTGGTGTGGGGTCCTCAGCAAGTGAGAAATGTGCTGCACATGTAAAGGGCAAAGCTACCAGAGGTTTAACAGAGAGACTGTTACAGGGTTGAAAGCAGAACAAATACAGTAGAGGGTGAGCAGTACTGGGCTCTCGGAGTTCGGGCCCTGCCAGAGTGGAGAGACCTCATTAACATCTTGGGCTTCTGCTGAGACACCAGGAAGGCCAAACTTTAGAATGTAGGACTCTGCCCGAGAGAGAGTAAGATCTAGCCTACTTAAACCCAGAAACAAAGCCTAAAACCAGGCCCCAACGAAAATCTGCAGAGGAGGCAATTGAGTCCTCTCACCTTGGTTTCTACTTCTCTGCTATAATGAAGCACAAAATCAAGCCTACCCAAGTGCAAAGTGATCATTTAGTAGCTGAACTGAAAGAGTTCGGAATCTTTATATTGTATTTTCCATGACATATACTTTACAATTAAAAAAAAAAAGAAACCACACCAAAACATTAGACATACAAAGAAACAGGAAAATGTGACCCATATTTTAAAAATAAAAGTAAAAAGAAAAGTGAAAAGAAAAGTAGTCAGTAGAAACCAACTTGGAGATAGTCCTGACGTTGGATCTAGCAGACAGAGACTGTAATGTAAAAGAGAGAGAGAAATCTTTGCTCCAAGTTCATAAACATATTCCCCTTGTTAATCTCGTAGACCTGAAAGTATAGTAGCCACTAGCAACATGTGCCTGTTAAATTTAAATCAGTTGAAATGAAATAAAAATTAAAAATTCACTTCTTCAGTGATACTTTTCAAGTGCTTACTAGCCACTTGTAACTTGTGGCTACCATGTTGAACAGTGCAGATATATTACATTTTCATCATCATGGAAAGTTCTATTGGACATTGCTAACAGCTGTCCTAGAAGCTTTATCGTTATGCCTGTCATATTTAAACCTGGAATGGAATTTTGTGCTTGTTATAGTTAGGAGTTTATTTTCCCCCAATATAAATAAATAAATATCCATTAACCTAATATCAGTCTTTGAAAACATCATGCTTTCCCATTGTCTCTAGTGTCATCTTTGTCATAATGAAGTGCCCTCGTGTGCATGAATGTGTTTCTAAATCATTTTTTCCCTCTATCCTTGATGCCATCCATTCCTTCCTCTTGTATACAGTTTTTTTGTCATCTTTAGTCTATGTGTGTCAACCTCTAGTCTATTTGTCTGTCTTTGTGCCAATACCAAATTGTCTGAAGTATTTTCATATTACAAGTTTTGGTATCTGATAGAATAATACTCTTTTTTATTCAGATTTTGATGAAATATTTTTGAATCAATAGATCAGCTTGAGAATTAACTTATTTATAATACTGAGTCTTCCAAGCTATGCTCATTGTATTTCTCTTCATTTACTTAGGCCATAATGTCTCTGAATGATGCTTTATAATTTTCTGCAAAGATGTCATCTGTATATTTGTTAGATTTATTCCCCGGTATTTGATATTTTTTGAAGCTGTTGTCATTGGTAATTTCAAAAATTACCAGGAGGCCACAGTTCGATTCCCGGTTAGGGAACATACCTGGGTTGTGGGCTCCATCACCAGGGTGGGGAGTGCAGGAGGCAGCCGATGAATGATTCTCTCTCAACCACTGAGCCATGATGGCTGGGCTATGCTAAATTTTTTCTAATTTCACCTTTAGGAACTCTAACTATATATGTTATACCTTCATATTGTATTTCCTAAGTCTCTTACTCTCAATTCTGAGTTTTTCATCCTTTTGTATTCCTTTGCTTCAGACTGGATATTTTATCTAGCCTTTCTTCCAAATCCAATTTTAGTTTTCAGTCTAATATGCTATTAAACTTATCTAAGGGTTACCGATTTCAATTATATTTTTAACTTATAAAATTTGTTTGGGTACTTTTTTGTAGTTTCCAATTTTCTATAAAATTCTTGAGCTTATCTTTTATTTTTTAAACTTTTAAAAATAGTTATTTAAAGTCTGCATCTCATAATTCCCTTTTCTGGATCCCCTGTGGGTATTTTTATATTTGTGGTATTCATTGATGTTTTCTAATCTCCTTACATGTTCTATTTTTGACTGAGTGCTAGACATAGTAGCATTATGAAAAGTTGTAGAGATAATTTAAGCTCCAAGATGATGTTATTTTTGTCCAAAAAGAACTTATATTTTTCTTGCAGGAGTCTAGAGATCATTTAATCTAGTTCCAGAAATAGGGATTATTTATAGCTGGGCTTCAGTCCCTCAAAATATAGTTTTCAGGTCACAGTACTCTTAAGTATAGTCCTTCAGAGCCCCCAACTAAAGCCTGGGATTTTTCACAAGGCCACTCACCCCACAATAAGCCTCAAATTCATTTTTCCCCCCTTATGTCAATAAGGCTGTTGATAACTTCTCAGCCCCTTAGCCACTTTTTCTAAAATCAGCAGACACCCCACCCCTAAGGGAAAAGTGTCACCAAGTACCAGGTGTATCTGAGTTTCCTTCCCATTCTACATAATAATAAAAGCATAATATGCTAATTGGACTGGATAGCCGAACGATCTTCTGGACATCATTCTGGACGTCCTTCCAGATGAAGCCACAGTGGCGGGGCCAAGACAGAGTGGTTAGGGGTGATCAAGCAGGCAGGCAGAGGCAGTTAGGGGTGATCAGGCAGGCAGGCAGAGGCAGTTAAGGGTGATCAGGCAGGCAGGCTAGTGGTTAGGGGCGATCAGGCAGGCAGGCAAGTGGTTAGGGGCAATCAGGCAGGTAGACAGGCAGGTGAGTGGTTAGGGGCAATCAGGCAGGCGAGTGGTTAGGGGCGATCAGGCAGACAGGTGAGTGGTTAGGGCTATCAGGCAGGCAGGCAAGTGATTAGGGGTGATCAGGCAGGCAGGCAAGTGGTTAGGGGTGATCAGGCAGGCAGTTAGAGGTGGTTGGGGATGATCAGGCAGGCAGGCAGAGGCGGTTAGGGCTAATCAGGCAGGCAGGCAGGCAAGTGGTTAGGGATGATCAGGCAGGCAGGCAAGTGGTTAGGGGCGATCAGGCAGGTGAGTGGTTAGGGGCAATCAGGCAGGCAGGTGAGTGGTTGGGGCAATCAGGCAGATAGGTGAGTGGTTAGGGGCGATCAGGCAGGCAGGTGAGTGGTTAGGGGCGATCAGGCAGGCAGTCAGAGGTGGTTAGGGGTGATCAGGCAGGCAGGCGAGTGGTTAGGGGTGATCAGGCAGGCAGGCAGGTGTGTGGTTAGGAGCCAACAGTCCTGGATTGCGAGAGGGATGCACTGGGCCTCTAGTGTTTCCATAATTATGTATTACCTTCTTGGCTCTCTGATGCCATCAGATAGATTTCCTTCCAGATTTCCTAGTTCTCAACCAGAATATTAATCCAGATTACTTAGTATACCTTCACCATAAGAAGTAAGCCTTAATTTCCTAACCTGTTTTCTGGATGGCAGGTATTTCAAGCATGTTCACTTTCAAGAAGGAAAAGTGTAGCACTCATTTAAATGATTCTCATTCTGCAAATCCTTTTTCATTTTTATCTTCACTAGGGGATATTTTTCCATTGAGTTGTAGAGAGTGGAAGGGAGGGGTAGAGACAGAGAGAAACTTTGATGTGAGAGAGACAGATGGATTGGTTGCCTCCTGCACACACCCCAGCTAGGCAGGGAGGATGAGTGTCCTTGACCAGGAATTGATCCTGCGACCCTTCAGGGCTGACATTCTAAATATTGAGCCAAACAGGCAAGGACTAATTTTGCAACATCTTATGCTTCATCTTATAAATCCTTCCAAGCATCTGCCTCTGTACAAACTCTGAGAGGTATAGAGACCATAAATCACACCAGGTATTAAGTAAAGCGAAATTTAAAATTAAATGAAAGCAGCAGATCAAAACAAAGAAAATATTTTAATTATTGTGTAGAATGTTATTAAACAAAGCAATTATCATGAGCAAAGGAAGCAGGAAATTACAAAAGCCTGACAGGACCAGGGTCAGTATGGTCAGAAGCATGGTGGTTCTTGCCCTGGTACAGGACCCCACTCGCCTAGGGGACAGATGGAAATGTTAGTGGGAGCCTGATAGCATTATCTGGGCCTTAGATGATGGATGCAATGAGAGGGGCAATTCTGCAGAACAGAGAATTCTCTTGCTCCAAAAACCAATAGTATAAAAAAAATGTAGAGAGAATTTAAGCTTCAGGGTGTTCTCTTTTTTCCAGAGAGAGTTTTTCTTTGTTTTAGCACCAAACACTGGCACAACAAAGGACTTGTGTAAAAGTATTGTATTACTTGGAGCAGAATCTCAAAATTCTGAGACTTAAGAAGAAATCCATTTGTCATTCGCTTAGCAATCTAGGACAGCTTGCCTGGTAATGTAGGACAGTTGTCTACAGTTTGGACAGGTATTTTCCTCACTCTTATTTAGAGACCTGGGTTGCTTCCACTTTGCAGCTCTTTGTCTCCTAAGACCTTGTCTTTATAGTCATGGGTGAAGCTGGGTGACCACATCTGGACTCCAGCTGGCAGAAGGGAAAGAAAGCATGGAGGAGGCATATAACTGTGTTCCAGGTTCTAGCCCAGAGATGGCACACCTCAGTCTGGCCACTTCCAGTAATGAGAACTTAGTCACGTGGTCACATGGAAATGAATGGGGGTTGGGACGTGTAATCTAGCCAAATGCCCAGGCAGAAGAAAACAATATGTTTTGGTGGACAGCTGAACATTTCTGACACAGGTATAATGAAAAATATGACTAGAAAAAATAAAATGTTGAAGTTAGTATGGGCAGCTCTCAAATGCCGGTTAGATTTGGACTTCTCCCAGTAACCACAAGGAAATCCAGGAACTGTTTCTGAGAAACGAAGGGGAATGATCGGGATAATTGTTCTGGCAGGATGGGAGGAGTAGATTGTGGAGACCATTCCAGATGCTATTACAGGAGTCTAGAGTAGGAAATAAGATAAGCAAGTGTGGTGGACGTGGGAAAGGGAAAGAGGAGACAGACTGCATCTGTATTGTTAGGGACACAAGGATTTCAGTGTAACAACAACTAACATGTACCAAGCACTTTACATTTATTAGCTTATTTAATTCTGAAAAAAAAAAATTCTTTATCATCCCCACCTACCTAGTGAGAAAGCTGAAACTTAGAGTATGAGTTGAGACAGAAGCCAAGTCATAATAAGAGTTAAAGATACAGGCATGATGAGCAAATAAAGGCAGCATTTGTAGATTGCTCTGAATAAGTTTGTCCGTGAAGGTAGGAAAGCGATTAAGACATCAGGTAGATGGAGAAGCATCATCAGGTAATGATGACAGCTCTAACCTTCATTGAGCATTTCCTCTGTGCCAACCACTGATCTAAGACCTATACATAAATTATCTCATTTAGTCTATTTTGTAGGTAAGAAGATGTAATAACATTTTTCTCAGGGTCACAGAGCAGGGTACATGGCAGGGCCAGAAATGTTTTCTCAAGAACTGACTGAGCTATACAATTGAAACTCAACTCAAATTCTCTTGCTCTATTCAGTCTCTCCAGGTGCTCAACCCTCAAACCTACATTGTCCCCCCCCTTTTGTGTTCTGTTAAATACATTTTTAGTTGTTGCTAGGTGTTTAACACTCAATTATTTCCTAGTAGTTGCCTTTGTGTTGGCTATTTTTAAAAAAATATATTTTATTGATTTTTTACAGAGAGAAAGGAAAAGGGATAGAGAGTTAGAAACGTCGATGAGAGAGAAACATTGATCAGCTGCCTCCTGCATACCCCCGACTTGGGATGTGCCCTCAATCAAGGTACATGCCCTTAACTGGAATTGAACCTGGGACCCTTTAGTCCACAGGCTGATGCTCTATCCACTGAGCCAAACTGGTTAGGGCATGTTGGCTATTTTTAAACTTTTTTTCTGTCAGTGACCATCTTTTGTCCTTTTCGTGTTTTCTTAAGAGTTCCTATTATAAAGCTAGGCATGTAGAATATATTTTTAAAAATTTGTTGTGACATTAATTGTAAGGTATGACACTGATAAGTTAATGGAAGACATATTTACTGAGATACATTTGTATTACTTAGTCACACATAAATCCTTTCATTTGATTCATTTTCTTTAATGGCATTTCCTAGATTTGTTGTTGTGTAGCTATTAATATTGATTAAAGAGGACTTTTTTCAAGCCTTCTAAATTGCAACATGATAATCTTATGTTTAATGTGTCTGCCATTTTCTTAACAGGTAGATGCTGGCTGGATTGGATTTTGGTCCATAGTTGGGGGCTGTGTTGTTGGAATAGCTATGGCAAGGTAAGAACATTTCATGTTAAACATGTGAGTAGCCAGAAACAAAAAGCCCAAAGAAATAATCAGCTCCCCTAAATAAAAATTAAAATTTAAGGAAAAGTAAATAGTCAAAGGTCAGAGAAGGGGGCTACAAGAAAATCGACATAAAGTAGGGAGAATGTGCTGCTAGAAGAAACCTCAAGAGTGGTCCATCCTGAAATGTTTTTGTAGACTGGAGATGTATTTCCAGTGTAACTGAGCTGCCTCTTTCCATATTATTAGAGAACATCTACAGATGGAACTCAAAGAAAGGTGATAGTGTAATAGAGGCAAATTGATAGTTATCGAGAATTGAAAAGAATTGAAAAAAGTCATTTGTAAGAGCATGTCTAGAAATTTCCATGAAAAGGTACTGTCCTGATTAGCATATATTGACTTCTGGGTTTTTTTGGCATGTATCTCAATGGTTATTCTATTTTGATTAAAAATGTTCATAAAGACTTCCAGTTTCATCAAACTGCCTATGATCTTAACACATTATGACAACACATTTTTTTAAATATATTTTATTGATTTTTTTACAGAGAGGAAGGGAGCGAGATAGAGAGCTAGAAACATCGATGAGAAACACCGATCAGCTGCCTCCCGCACACTTCCCACTGGGGATGTGCCCGCAACCAAGGCACATGCCCCTGACCGGAATCGAACCTGGGACCCCTCAGTCCGCAGGCCGACGCTCTATCCACTGAGCCAAACCAGTTACAGCAACAACACATTTTTAGAATGAGTCAAGAGAGGGAAAAAGTTTCATTTATTCTAAAAAAGGAAAGAATGACAGTGTCACTCATGTATGTGACTGCCTATAAAGCTACTCTTGGTCTTTCCAAAGCGATGATATTCATTCATTTCCCAAATAATTTTACCCTATTTAATCAGAAACAAAATTAGGCAATCAACTTTGCCAGGAGAGGAAGAATTTAATTACATATTTGGGGAGGTAAATAAGATGGGTAAATCACCTCAATATCTAAATACTTAAGCATAATTGACACAGGATAATATTATATCTAAATCTTTTGTTTGTTTGTTAATCCTCACTTGAGGAGATTTTTCCATTGATTATTAGAGAGAGTAGAAAAGAGAGGGAAAGGCAGAAAAAAACATCGATGTTAGAGAAACACATCGATTGGTTGTCTCCTGCATGAACCCCAACCAGGGCCCAGGCCAAGGAGGAGCCTACAACCAAAGTATGTGCCCTTGACCAGAATTGAACCTGGAACCCTTTGGTCTGCAGGCTGGTGGTCTATCCACTGAGCCAAACTGGCTAAGGCAGTCTAGATCTTAAAGTTTGCAAAGTGTTTCTTGGATAATGAAAGAATAAATTGACACTAATTTCTAAATCACTTTATGAGGTTTTTATAAGTTAAGAAAATATAAGAATAAAATCTAAAAGATAGTTATTTGTAGCAAATCACTACATTGATACTGAAATGTATTGACCTATTACATTTGACAAAAATCATACCTAATTATTCTAATTAAATCTCCAAGCCAATTAGAGTAAGTCATCATTTACCAAATTCTATTCTGAGCACCAAATAGATTAGAGGAAACCATTATCAAAAATGACATCTCACATTCTCCTTTCTCTTCATTTTCTTTCCATAAACCTTTCATTTTAACTCTATAGAAATAGAATTAGAGGAGAAAATTAGAATGAGAACAATTTGTTTTAATATGTTGAAATGGAAGTTTTATAAAGTACTACCCTTACTCTGGGATCTGAAATCAATTATAGGTATCTCCTAGACCTTAAATAAATTTTAAAATTACATTTATAACACCAGTTTTTTGGGACCCCTAGATTGCAGTCCCTTTGTAGACATGAGTGCTTTGGGTGATTATTTTATAATTATGTTGGCAAAGGCCACTATAAATGTACTACTTTGGTCCTAGCAGTATACTTATAGTATTTGCCCATTTGAAAGGTCTAGGCCTCCAAAAAAAGCAGATCCCAGTGGTCAGTTTATTCTTGGGTCATCTGGCCCTGCGAAACTGTCTCCCAGTTCAACTTCACTCAGCTCTGCTTGTACCAGAAAACTCTTCTATTCTCTCAGACCTGGCCACCTGCCTATCTGACAAGTATGTTCAGGAAGCATACCAAAAATATATACCAGAAACATGTGTGATTTTTAGATTTTCTTGAGGGACATTTCTAAAAAAGGTTCCACAGCTTCAAGATCAAAATCTTCTGTCTGTGAACTTTCATAGTTGAGAACAAACCTGTCACTGGGCAAAGGTGCAGTCATTTTTCCTACCAAAAGATGGCATCAGCTCTCAGAGGAAGTCATTTTAGTCTAGAATGCTCACAAACATGATTAACCATATCATGCCAAGTAAGTGCAATACAAAAGATAGTATTGAAAGTATGTTGATAGGGACAGACACATAATTACAACAGAAACTAAATTTATTTATAAAGCTTCAAAGAGAAAACATGGTAAATGCCAGATTTGGGATGGGATCTGTTTTTCTGCAATGGAAACAATTCCGAAGGACAGAGAAAGTTGTATGTTGGCTCAGCCAGAGGATTGTGCCTGTACAGTCAACAGTTAATCAGCAGATGAGGAAAAGCAATTAACAAATGGAAAAGGTTTTGGTCATAACTAAATGGTAAGCATCTCTACCAGATGCCTTTTAGTTTCACGTTAATTCAGAGGGAAAAGCAGGGATTTTAAGAACTTAAAATGCTAGGAAACAGTAGTCACAAGGTTTAAAAAATAGTATTCACTGTTCCAGAGCCATGTTCTTGCTCTCACAAAGCTTACAGTCTGATAGGAAAGACAGAAAACAAATGCAAAAACAGGAGGAATTGCAATAGAGGTAAATGATATGAAGAAAATAAAGAAGTGGCAAGGCTTTTAAATGAGCCTGTTGAACTGACACCTGAATGACCTGAGGAAGAAGCAGGAGTAACTCATGTGAAGAACCGGGGTACCAGCATTCCAGGCAGACAGGACAGGTCACTGCTGGGGAAACAGCGTTGCATGTATGAGAAACAGAATCAGGGCTGTTCAGCTGGAGCATAGTAAAGCAAAGGGAGGGTGAGGCAGAGACCAGGCCATATAGGACCACAAAGCATTAGTATTGGTTCTCTAATTCTGAATTTTGGGAGAGCCATCTCTGCAAGTTTATGTCAACAATTAGCCTGTTTTCTAAAACTAGAACAATATGTACTCATTAGAGGATATTTAGCAATTATAGAAAAAATATAAAGAAAGTAAAAGTGGTATTGAAAAGCTCAGAATCCATCCTGTAAGTTATAGATCCTGAACAGAGATCACCTTTTTTTTTTTTTTTAAATATATTTTATTGATTTTTTACAGAGAGGAAGGGAGAGAGATAGAGAGTTAGAAACATCGATGAGAGAGAAACATCAATAAGCTGCCTCCTGCACATCTCCTACTGGGCATATGCCCGCAACCCAGGTACATGCCCTTGACCGGAATCGAACCTGGGACCTTTCAGTCCACAGGCCGACGCTCTATCCACTGAGCCAAACCGGTTTCGGCCAGAGATCACCTTTTGTGTGTTTTGTAAGAGAAGAAAATCATTTATCACAAAGTAACATTTATCACTTATGTACACACACACAATGTATCAGTTAAAAAAATTTAAAACTTGCTTTTAAAAGAATGTATGGAAATTTCTTTAAGAAATTATCTATCTTCTTCTATATATGTAAAAGGCTAGTATGTAAAGTGTCCCCTCGGGAGTTTGACCAGGAGACTGGAAGTTCAATCCCTCGCTATGACGTGCACTGACCACCAGGGGGCAGCGCGGAATGAAGGAAGGCCCTAGCCAGCAGCCAGCAGCCATGGGAAGGAAGGCCCCAGCTGAAGGAAGGCCCCGATCGGCCCTGATCTCAGGCCAGGCCAAGGGACCCTACCTGTGCACGAATTTCATGCACTGGGCCTCTAGTCCTTAACACTGTCAGTCACCGGTGACTGACACTATACTTTCTGTCCCAAAGACAAAAAAGGCTGGGTGCTTAACATGTTAAATGAAAGTGTATCATTGATTTAAACAGTATTTTTAAAATTCAGCTAGGATTAATAAACTATTGTTTCTTTTTTTAGGTTTGCAGATTTTATCAGGGGTATGCTGAAATTAATTCTTCTCCTCCTGTTTTCTGGGGCTACACTATCATCCACGTGGTTTACCCTCACCTGTTTGAACAGCATCACACACCTGCCTTTAACCACAGGTAAACACTGACTTTTGAACTTTGAATAAATATTTTTAGTTCATAGAAGTATGTATATTTTGACAGTAGGACTTTTTCTTGCTTTCTATAAGTAATTGTTAAATATGCAAAAAGGTCCTTTGCCAGCCATCAAACCATTATCCCATCTAAAAAAAGCTCAATAAATAACTAAAAATATAATATTTCACTGGTATTTTACATATGAAAAAGAAATATTATCTTTAACCCAAGCTATATAACATAAGCTTATATGCTTTTAACATTCATATCAGTGCATAATACAAAGATTTTTATCTTCTTTATAGCCATTACATCATTGTAGAACAGTAAAGAAAATGAACAAAGGCAAAAAGCTATGATGTTTGTAGTACACTTTAGTAAAATCCTTTGAACCAGCAACAATATTTTATATTTAGTATAATTACATCATCAATACAAACATTACATCATCAAAACAAAACTTACTGGAAATATCTGTTGGAAGTACATTAGAGGCAGCTTACTTAGCTCATCCAATTAACCTGAAACATTTATAGTTGTTGTTTTTATTGTTGTTATTAATATCATTGGGGGTCTGTATTAGTTTTCTGTGGCTGTTGTAATAAGTTACCACAAAGGTAGTGGCTTAGACCAACACAAATTTATCTTACATTTCTGTATGTTAGAAAACAAATGCAAAAACAGGAGGAATTGCAATAGAGGTAAATGATATGAAGAAAATAAAGAAGTGGCAAGGCTTTTAAATGAGCCTGTTGAACTGACACCTGAATGACCTGAGGAAGAAGCAGGAGTAACTCATGTGAAGAACCGGGGTACCAGCATTCCAGGCAGACAGGACAGGTCACTGCTTGGATCTCCCTAAGGCCTAGGCTAAAATGAAAGTGTGGGCCGACTTGGGAAGAACTATTTCCTTGCCTTTTCTATCACATTCCTTGGCTTGTAGCTCCCTTCCTCCATCTTTAAAGCCCAGGACAGCCTGTTACATCCTCCTCACATTGTATCATCTGTGCCTCTCTTCCAAAGCCACATCTTCCTCTGAACTCTCACCTTCGGTCTCCCTCTTCCACTTTTAAGGATCCTTGTGATTGCATTGAGCCCATCCAGATAATCTAGGGTAGTCTCCCAATTTTAAAGTCAGCTGATTAGTAAACTTAATTCCAAAGATAACATGTTCATGGATTCCAGGGATTAAGACATAAATATATTTTGGGTTAGGATTAGGGGGACATTGTTCTGCCTACCATAGAATCTTTGTAAAATTACTATGACAGCCCAGCCAGTGTGGCTCCATGGTTGAGCTTCAATCTATGACCTTCAACCAAAGGTCACAGTGTGATTCCTAGTAAGGGCACATGCCCAGGTTGAGGGCTCAAACCCTAGTGGCGGATGTGCAGGAGGCAGCTGATCAGTGATTCTCTCTCATCATTGATGTTTCTATCTCTCCCTTCCCTTCCTCTCTGAATTAAAACATTTTTAAAAATTACTGTGACAAATCATTTTATAAATCAAGGGATTCTGTTCCTTTTTTTTTTCCACTTTAACAAAAGATTAAGATTCATACACTAGTCTCTCTTATCCATGGGGGATATGTTCCAAGACCCCCAGTGAATGCCTGAAAGTCCAGAGTACCAAACCCTAAACATACTATGTTTTTTTCCTATACGTAAGTACCTTTTCACTTAAAGAAAGCTCTTTATGGCTTCAGTTTGGCATATTCTAATTGCCAGCATCTTTTGTGCTTTTGGACCATTATTAAGTAAAATAAGGGTTACTGGCATAATCCCTGAGCTACCATGACAGTTGATCTGATAACAGAGACTACTCAGTGAGTACCAGGCAGGTAGCGTATACATTGTATGCATCATGGATGTGTGGACAATGATGATTCATGTCCCAACCTGGATGGAGTTTGGGAAGGTGACAGTGAGAGATTGCATCACCCTACTCAGAAAAGTGTGCAATTTAAAACTTAACAAATTACTTATATCTGGAATTTTCATTTAATATTTTCAGACTAAAGTTGAGCTCGGGTAACTGAAATTGCAGAAAGCAAACCCACAGATAAGGGGGGACTACCATATTTTTTTTTTTACTTCATTTGCAATTAATATTCAGCCACCTGTTGGATTAAATAATTCTAGGATTATTTGTTGTGAAGGTAGATTGTAGGATTATAGGGTTATTTGTTATACCAAGCACTTACATGGGTAGGAGTGAATAGTCTGAAAGTGGCTCTGTAGCCACCTCTTATCCAGGGGCATGCATGTTCCCTGGGACTCCATGAGAGGAGGGTTCCTTGTCTACAGATAATTAAGGAATACTACACATCCCAATTTGGACTTATACTGTCTGTAATAAAAGGACCAACACTTGAGATGTAACGGGGAGGGGGGCAAGTCCACTCATTTATTTGGGAGTTCCTACACTTTCATGGTAATAATAGGGCAACAGGATACAGTTGTCCTATAGCCATGATTACCAAACTGTGCCAAGCGAGCTGCCCTGGAGTGCCACAGCAAACTCACAAGGCAACACGGGCTATTTTAAATTTCCAAAGGAAACGGATATTCCACATCTGCCAGGCACGGTGTGAGCCTCTAGTTCCAGGCAGTTTCCACTTTCAGCATGGATCCTGCTACGTTATTTTTGATGATGTCTTGGCAAAGTTAGGTTTTCTGCAGTTGCTGTGATAAAAAGCAAATACTGCCAAAAATCAATGTGGAACAGGAAATGAGGGTGGTGGTGTCAGTCTGATTCTAAGATCTGAGAAGTTGTACAGTGCCCATTAGATGCACACATCCCATTAGTAGGTAACTGCGGTTATTTAAGAATGAAATAAAAACATATTTATTTCAATATTTGGGTATTATTTTTTAAAATAGCTACTAAACTGTTAGGACATATATATTTTTTAAATTGTTTGGCTCTAACTATATGTAATTAACACAATTGTTAGCTGTTTCTCTTGGCTTTGGAGCACCATGAAAAATTTACTGAGAACTGCTGCTGAGAGGGCGGGTTTGAAACCTCTGCTCTATACCACCCTGGGAATCCTCTGTAATGTTTATTGCTTTGCCCAGTGTCCAGAGTAATCATTTTTGGATATTACGTACTTTTTATACATTAACATTCCTACTTTAGGGTTTTGAGCAATTTGGGAAATATTCTGGGCCATAATTTTATTTTATTCTGGTATAATTTCATAGTTTAGCAGTTGTACAACATTCTGGTGGAACAGTTTTGGTTTATAACTTTTCTTATTCATGGCATTATGCTCAGATTTTTGTGTGATATTGTATGTCAAGTATGCATCTGTTAGATTTTACAAGAACACGGTCATGAGTACCCAACGAACAGATTTCTTTCCCTTGAATTAAGTGGAAAATACTCATTATAAGATAGTACATTCATTAAATTATATGTATTTTCTAATTAACATAAATTAACAGTTTTATCTCTAGATGGAGGCACTAGGAATGAATTTAACTTTTTACCTCCTTTTTTTGGTTTGGGATTTGTATAATGAACATACTTTTATAATCAGGGGAAAAAAGTATATATTTGAAAACAATACATCTTTTTTAACCTTAAAAGAAAATTGATGTAACTGAACCTGGTCACAACTGTTTTCCCAATTTGTCCCTGAAAATATGTTGGACAGAAAGGAAAAACATAATTCTAAATTAAATCAAGACCATAATTGAAAGGTTGAATTTGACTTGGCCGTCTTAACAACTACTGAATTTATAAATTCTACTGTTGTTTTCAACTGCAAGTCAGTTTTTGAATGTCACTTAGATACTCCTGAAAGATGCATTTTAAATATTTTTTACATTTATATTTTATACATACACTGGGTTAAGGACTAGATTTGTTCACATTCCTTCACTTGATTGTAGTATATATTTTTTGTCTTTCCTGATACCACTTAATAGTTACTTGAGTGTATGTTTCATCTCCTCTAAAAATGTGGAGCATGAACTTGTGCCTTATAAATTCTGACCTCAACTCCCACCACAGTACCTACCACAAGCCCTGAGGAATGAATGAATGAGTGAGTGAATGAATGAATGAATGCAATGTATGTATTATCTCCCTTTTGATTCTCAGTAGATATGACTTATTGCAAGTAGTAGTCAGCAATCATGCCCACTCTTTGTTATTCAGCACTAGCTGTAGGAAGGCAAAAGGGCACATTTTAATGGAACAGTGGAGCATTTGAATAAATCTGTCACAGATACTCTTCCCACCTTTGTAAAAATCTGATCTCATTTCTCTTAAGTAAAAGAGGTTTCACAAAAAGGAACTTACTATAAAACCTAATTATAGACAAAGTTAGACCTTGGAGCTATTTAAAGTCAGTAATGGCAACTTCATGTTTCTTTTTTTTTACCACAGTCATTCTTTTTTTAATCAGGAAAATATCTAGCCTTATTCCCCATTTCTAGCAAACTTAGTATGTCTGTTACTGCTTTTTCTATATCAGAAGAATCTACATGAAAAACACTTGAAAATATATTCATTAATTATAACAGTTGACATAATAAATTAAAAGCTAGTTAATTTTGTTCAACCCATGTGTTGTAAGTGCTAACTACTACTAAAAACCTTCTATTGCAATCATTTTGTAATCCACTGATCTTGACATTATTGTGCCATACAGAAGAAAACTGGATCATTTCAGTTGTGTAAAGACATACTGTTTTGCTATATGTACTTGCTTACACACATCTTCTTGTAGGCTACCAGCAATATGCTTTTATTTCCTTAAGGAAACTTAATATTTAAAATTGCATTATATCTTTATAAATTGAAATATCTACAATAGGGAAAATAAATAAACTCTTGACTAGATAATGCAGGTTTCAAAATCTTGAAGCTATGCCATGAAAAAAATTATGAAAATACATTATTCACCTTATCTGAGAACTTGATGCCTAGCCCTGTTAGCCACAACTCAGTCATTTTTCACAGAACAGATGAATAGTTTGAAAATGGCATTTTGAAAAATGTTAGCACTTTGGTGTTGAGTTTGCTGAAACAATATAATTTGGGTATTCAACAGAAGTTGCCTTGGGAGACATTTTTCCTCTAATTCAAGTTACTAGAATGCCATGATGATGACATCAGAAACAGATAGTGGGAGGGGAATAAAGGGGGTAATTAGCTAGACATGAGCCCCTTGAGAGTGATACCTGACTACAAGCTGACTTCAAGTGATATTTGAAGAAAGAAAACATATTTGTTTGTACTGAACGGCATGTGACATAAATAGGGGAGAGCTTTAACCTCTTAATATATTTTCATGTATGTTGCATTTATTAAGATAATTATGTCCCATTTTAATTAGCATATAAAGAAGTAAAAACATAATTGCCAAAAATGGGTGGTAAATAAGAAAATTCAGGCCCTGGCCGGTGTGTCTCAGTTGGTTAAGTGTCGTCCTATGCACTGACGGGTTGCCAGTTCGATTCCCGATCAGGGCACATGTCCGGGTTGCTGGTTTGATCCCCAGTTGGGGTATGTATGGAAGGCAACCAATCGATGTTACTCTCTTAAATTGATGTCTTTCTCTCTCTCTTTCTCCCTTCCTCTTTCTCTAAAATCAATAAAAACATATTAGAAAACAGAAATATTTTTTAAAAAGAAAATTCAGAAAAGAATGATGAACATGATTAAAGAAATGCATATTATTAAGGAAATTAGAGGTATTGAGGGATAAATTTGGGATATTAAGAAGATTAGAGCCGAAACCGGTTTGGCTCAGTGGATAGAGCATCGGCCTGCGGACTGAAAGGTCCCAGGATCGATTCCGGTCAAGGGCATGTACCTGGGTTGCGGGCACATCCCCAGTGGGGAGTGTGCAGGAGGCGGCTGGTCGATGTTTCTCTCTCATCGATGTTTCTAGCTCTCTATCTCTCTCCTTTCCTCTCTGTAAAAACTCAATAAAATATATTTAAAAAAAAAAAAAAGATTAGAAATGACTTAATTATTGTTTTCAATTTTTATGAACTAAAAATGATTATTACTCATGTTTATGACTGATCAAGAGTGAAAAAAATAGAACATAGATTAAAAGAAGAAAATGAATTTGTGAAAAATCTGAAATGTAAGTCATGAAATGCTCAAAGGACCTATTAGGGAAGACCATGTACTGTTTGTTTATCCATGAGATTGTCAAGAACAAATAATTTTCCAGGCAGAATCTGTATTTCTTGAAGGTAGAGGGCTTGACCAGGTGATCAGTGTTTCGTGATTTAATAGTACATCGCCTTCTTCAGATCCTTAAGTAATTCTTTGGGAGCTTGAAAGTTACTGATTAAACCTATATCTACAATATCTGATTCCACACTAGTCTCTATTCTGGGACCATTGTTACAATGGATTATTAGTTGTGCCTCGTTCCTGCGAGATAATCACTTCTAGCCCTTAGAGACTCTAAACATAACCATCACCTTTGGAGGACTGGACTGTGTCAACAAAGAGGCTAAACAAGGGACACCACAAATTAATAACACAAAGAAAGAAAATCATCTCCACTACTGAATACTGCAGCAAAATATGCCCATCCTCTTTTGGAACCACAGTTTCATGCACTGCATATTTTAATTATGGTAGATCACGAAGGCCACAGCAGTCATTTTTAGGAAGGAAATATGAGGCTGAGAAGAGAAACACAGCTCAATGATATAGGAATGTGTATCAGTGAGTGTGTATGCATACATATGTATTCTGCCTGTTCCACACGCTCAAAATCTATGAAGAAAGACTGTGTAGTTAACAATGTGGGTGTTTACTCTTTCTCTTTATAGGTATGTCTTTATTTCCAAAAGGATTTGCAATATCAAGTTTAGATTGTAGAAATATTTTTAGTAAGGGTCTAATATAATAACTCCCAGTTATTTTCCTAAATCATAAAATAAAATAAAATAAAATAAAAATTCAATCAATATGCACAAGAATAAAAGTTTATCTAATAAAGAGTATTAATGTTATAAACCTACTCTTTAGGGAAATTTCTTGATTCTAATTGTTAATAATTCATAATAAAAATGTATTGTTATTTTGTAATCCTTATTTCTTATTTATAATGCTTTTTAATAAAACCACAAACAAATTCTCTATTATTCTTATCTATCTAGATTCTAGAAGCACCTATAAGATTTTTGTTTTTCATATCCTAGTTAAGCTCTCTTGCCTACATCTTTTTTTTTTTTTTAAATATATTTTATTGATTTTTTACAGAGAGGAAGGGAGAGAGATAGAGAGTTAGAAACATCGATCAGCTGCCTCCTGCACATCTCCTACTGGGGATATGCCCGCAACCAAGGTACATGCCCTTGACCAGAATCGAACCTGGGACCTTTCAGTCCGCAGGCCGACGCTCTATCCACTGAGCCAAACGGGTTTCAGTGCACATCTTTTAATTTTGTTATTGATCTACTAAAATAAATCCTGGTCATCATCTGATATAACTTATCATCCCATAAATGTATCAGTGTATCTCTTTCATTACCATCCACATAGATCTTCATCACACTTCAATTTGAATACCTCCCCAAACGTACATTACCAATTCTGTTGTTAGTCAGCTCTGGGTCCTGGGAAATTGTTCCTTCCATTGAAATAACTGATGTGGAACAACACAGCTTCCACAGAGCAGGCCAGCTCCCTCCCTCTTCCATTAATGGCCCTCAAAACATTTGAAGACATTTATCATGTCTGGCCTTAGCCTTTTAAGCTAACCATCCCCCAGTTCTTACAACTCTTTCTCACTGGACTTGGATTCCACACCACTAACCAGCATAGTCACTCTCTTCTAAACCTACCATTGCTTGTCATTGTCCTTCTTAAAATGTACTGCTAGAGTTTAGCACACCTTTCCTGCTGCACTCAGCACTTAAGATCAGGAGGCTCTTATTTCTCATGGTTAGACATTGCTTTTTCTAAGAGAATGAAGAATAATTATCTCCCGAACTCTTCTTGTGCATGTAAATGGCTGCTGAGCCAATAGGCATCTATCATATTTCTTTAGATTCAGAGTGATTTGAGGACAGAGTATGTCCTATTAATTGTTCTAGTATAGTGGCTTACATATATATAATAGGCTCCTGATAAATGATTTTGAAGAAAGACTTAAGCTAAAGTTTTCCCTGTTATATGCCTAAGCAATAATTTTTGGACTTATTTTGCATTTATCACGATTAAAGTTCATCTCTTTCTTTGTAACCTTTTGGTGCTCTATTTTTGATTTCTGTCATCTGTCTTATGTGCAGTCACTTCCAGCTTTGTACTGAATACAGATTTGAGGAGCATGCCTGTTGTGTCAATACCATTGAATAAAAGAAATACCAAGCCTTGTTTGTGTTTTTCCAACCTGACACAGTGGCTTGATGGAAAACATGCTAGATTCTGTAGGCCTTAATTACATTATTTTTACCACTGCTAACTCACTTTGTTCCTAAATAAGTCCTTTTGACCTTCGGAACTTTGGTCAGTTCATCTGTAAAATACCTTACCTGCCTCAAAGAGTTGATAAGATGATAAAATATGATAATATATTTGAAAGTATTTTCAAAAATGTTTTTAAAATTATGTAAATCCAAGATTTGAAATTGTTCTTGTTATTGATGATATCTTGAGAATCTCATTAGATGTTGAGTGGAAATAGTCCTTATCTGAAATTTTGTGTTTGTTTTATAACTGCTACTCATCTAAGGTTTGAGTATTTTGGTTAAAAAATATATTTATACATAGTTTTATTCCCTAAAGTTTAGTAATTTGGTTTGTCATTGGGAGCAGGGTTGGGGGACCAGATGTTCAGGGTTATGATCCAATTCATGTTCTTGAAACACATCCATTGTAACTGTATTTTGTGCTACACAGGGCTTTGTGTTTTTATAATTTAAATTATGGGCCTGTGAATTTTGTTAGCTTCTTTGAAAGAACTCTACATCAGCATTGTGTTTGTTCTGCTAAATTACCTTGGCTTTTTAATTGAAAGGCAGTCAGTTATAATTTTAGTATGAGTACTATAGAAAGTCATGGAAATATTTAATGATCATGTAGTTTGAACCCTCTCTGACGAGCAGGAAATTATCTTGTCTGCCTGACTTTTAATAGATGACATTCACCCACTAGATCTGCCAAACCAGTATATAAAGACAATGTATCAGGCTCTAAACTGCAAACTCAAATGGAAGTCAAATTCAGGCTCTTAAAAATCAGCTTCTACTTTCGGCATGTCCCAGAACACTGGGGAGGAATATTTTAAATCAGTCCTGACAGCCACCTTCCCCCATTCTGCTTATGGAGATCTTAATTTAACCCTTTCCTGTGCAAATTACTTTGATTCTTTAGTTTCTACAATAAGAAGTGATTTCAGCATAACCATCAAGTGTAAAACAACCTTTTGCTGATCTTTTTTTGTTTTGTTAATCCTCACCCAAGGTTATTTTTCTATTGATTTTTAGAGAGAGAGAGAGAGTGACAGAGAGAAACATCGAAGTGAGATAGACACATCGATTGGTTGCCTCCTGCATGCACCCAGCCAGGGCCAGGAAACCTGCAACCAATTTATGTACCCTTGACTGGAATCGATCCCAGGACCCTTCAGTCCTCGGGCTGACACTCTATCCACTGAGCCAAACTGGCTAGGGCTTGCTCATCATTTTTATAGTAATACTAGTGGCCCAGTGCAAGAATTTGTGCACATTGAAAGGAAATTAATTAGAAGAAATATTTTAATATTGCTGTTTGCCCTTTCTCTATAATAGAAGTGTTAACCAAAATCACGATCAACAGTGACAGATCGAAACACACGCATGTGATTGGCGCCAGCAAGAGCTTTACATATATATAGATAATGCTTAATTAGACCTGCTTTCTGATTTAGCTAAACTTTCTCCAGCCCAGTGAAGCACCCCAACTTCTCTTTCAGGTAATTGTCAGAAACACAGCAGGAAATATCAACACGACGCAAATTGTTATTATAGATCATGCAGGGAGAACAAAGGGTAAAAGATTGAACTGCAGCAGTGTTTGACTATATTCTGCGCAGTGAGAAAACCTGACGTCATTTTCAAGGTCCACCATTTCTTACTTCTTTTCAGTCGGGTCAAGTTTTTAAACTTCCTAAATCTCTGTTTTCCAGCTAATTAAAAGAAAATAGGATTCCACTGAGTCTCCTATCTACCTACTCCAGGACTTCTGTGAGGATCAAATGAGATGAGGCATGGGAAAACACTTCACAGACATTTGATTAAATTGTGAAATATTTCCACCTGCCTATAAAGCAAGTCGTCTTCCTGGGCTGAAGAAACTGCAAGGAGGCTAGTCGCTAGGGAGAGGAAGCCAGGCGTTGCTACGTGACATCATTACCCAGCGCCCACAGCCACCGTTTGGGGCCACATTTTGCACCATAGGGTCCCGGCAGCATCAGTTGCAATTTGGTGGGGTGGGTGTCGTTCCAGGGTGGTGGCAGGGCCTGTGTCCCACTTGGGAGAAGCCAAGTGTTGCTTTGTGGGTGCCACGTCCACGGTGCCATTTCTCTGTGCACATCACGGCAGCACCAGTCAGACACTTAGCATATTAGCCTTTTATGTATATAGACTAGTGACCCAGTGCACGGATTCGTGCACATTGAAAGGAAATTAATTAGAAGATGGCCAGCGGGGAGGGACTGGGCAAGACAGGCCGGAAACATCCTGGAGCCAACCTCCTGTGGTCCCTCCCCGGCTGGCTGCACCTGGGGTGGCACCGTGGCTCGAAGGGTGTCTCCATAGTGAGCAGGGTCCCTCTGGCATGTAGGTTCCCTTGGCCTGGCCTGTGGGGATCAGGCTGAAACTCCGATATCCCCTGAGGGGTCCCAGGGTGCAAGAGGGCACTCTGCAAAGTTGCTGTTGTGCAGGGTGTGGAATGCAAACACAAGTGTGCAGTAAACCAGATTCAGGGCCAACAGTGCCCCAGCAACAGCATAACCCACAGCCAAAGGTGGGATCACGTGACCCCATGAGGAATCGGGATCCCTCCTCTCTGGTTTCGGGGTGCGTCACCCGAGAACTGCTGCTGCCAAGTCACTGCAGCTCTACAGCTCCTGCATTGAGCATCTGTCCCCTGGTGGTCAGTGCGCATCATAGCTACCGGTCGTATAGTTGGACACTTAGCATATTAGCCTTCTATATATAGAGATACGAAGGAAACATTGAGAGTAAGAGAGTTGAATGAAAATACTCACTTTTTTATTACTGGCCTCTGAAGTGATATATTATTCATCACAGCACATTTTTCCTGTGTATAACAGGAATTCTAGTAAATAAAATGGGAATGATTATGTCAAGGCTCCTGCAACAAGACTGGGTTATGTGGCTCCCAGGTGCAGACATCATTGATGAGTCAGTGAGCTAACAATTTTGCATGAAGGGGAGTTGGATGAGCTACCAATTCACTATTTTATTACCAATGAAATTTCCCTTTTTATTTTGTCAAATAGGCAAGATATACACATAGTTAAAAAAACAAACAAAAAAAAAACACCCTCAAATTCAAATGGTAGATAAAGGGTATACAATGAAAAATGTCTACTTTCCTGTGCCCCCAATTTCCCTCTCTAGAGGCAACCCTGAATGTCAGTTTCATGGGTATTTGCCCAGAGAATTCTATACATTTGCAAATGTGTGTGTATCCTTTTTAAAAATATAACACTTGTACCTTTTTTATTTACATATCTTAGATGTCCTTAATATCAGTACATATAAAGTTAATTCATTTTTAATGATTGTGTAATGTATCTTTGTTGGATGTTTGATAAATTTTTTAATGACCAACCTCCTATTGATAGACATTTAGCTTGGTTGTAATATTTTCATGCTACAAACAATATTTCAGTGAGTCTGCTTTATATACTTGGACTTGCAGGATAAATTCCTAGATCTGGAATTGCTGGGTCAAACAGTGTGCATTATTTATTTTGATAGACATTTTCAATTACCCACCAGAAGATGAATTATTTACAGCTCCATCAACAATAAAAATTTTATTTTTCCAATGACCAAGATTTCCTCTTCCCTTCCCACAGTTTAGATACCTAAGAAACCAAAACTGGAAGATTTATAATGAGCATAAACTGAAGCCACGGGAGCTGCATGGCCATGAGAGGTTTTCAGACAGGGCTCTTTCCCTGCGTCACCAGGCTCTCCTTCTCCAAGATATCCCAAGTTTCTTTCTCTCTCTCTCTCTCTCTCTCTCTCTCTCTCTCTCTCTCTCTCTCTCTCTCTCTCTCTCTTTCTCTTTTCTTCCCTCCCTCCCTCTCTTTTTTGTATCATGATTGATAAAAATCAGCAAACTCAGATATCTCTTTTCAAGACTCCATACCCATAGATGGTCCCTTTTCAGTATGTCATCATTACATTATCTCTCTTTTTTTAACAACATGCAATTATTCTATTATACAGAGATTATGATTATTTTGTAGGTATTACATTTGAATTTGCCTGATTATACATTACATGTGAGGATATATATACCCTTCAGAAATACAAATGTCAAAAGGATTATTTCCAAACATATTTTCTAAAGAATAGTAAGTCTGTCAAAGGTTTATGAATTCTTAGCAGTAGCACTTTCTAGTTCTTAAGGGTTTGCTTTTTTCCTGTCACTTATTTAAGTGTTGTCTTGTTTTACACTCCTAGGCCTGTCGGTGTTTGGGTCAATAGCCAAATCTGCTCTGATTACCATTAACTGCCCATTAAATTATTATAAAATGTTTTGTAGATAGAATACTTTATAAAAGCTACCAGTGATATTCCATCCCTGGATTTCCTAATGGGTCACTAGTGAGTCATGTGTTAGGTAGAATTGGTGACTGAATTGCATGATCTATGTCTAGTAAATATACAGTGAGCATGTAGTGTTAGGTTTTGTTGTTTCCAGGAATCTCTTGACAATTACTTCATGATTTAAATGGTATTTATTGTAACTATTAGATGCTTCCCATTTAATTTTGTGGGTAAT
Organism: Myotis myotis; assembly: GCF_014108235.1. Taxonomy (NCBI): domain Eukaryota; kingdom Metazoa; phylum Chordata; class Mammalia; order Chiroptera; family Vespertilionidae; genus Myotis; species Myotis myotis. The sequence continues at coordinate 159,664,376 of NW_023416324.1, forward strand.
TTGGGGACTGCTTTAGCCAGTAGCATGTTCTTTATTCACTGTCATCCTTTTGTTCTCTATTTTCATGTGTCGTCGATGCAAAGAAAGTCAAAGTAATCACCAGCTATTTATGTTATTAGAAGGAACTAAATATTTTATAACCCTGAAAGGCCAGTATAATTGGAAGAGGAAGTGGGAGTTGAGGTTAATTGGAGAAATTTTATTAGAAAACAGTGGATATTATTTTTTTACCCCTTCAACAGTGTCGTAGACTGTTAATTATTGTAATCAGTATGATAAATTGTGGTAATTTGCTATGCTCTATGAATAATACATTAACAGATTTGGGATCACTCCTTCACTTTCTGTACAGAAATTTCTTAACAAATATGTTTATTAAAAATATTTTCCTGGTAACCTTAACCTTAGAATAAGTTCTATGCATTATCACTAGTGGGTATGATATACTTATTAGTCTATAGGAAACATGTTTTAGATTTCTAAATAGGATATCATTTTTTCCTCACTGGTTCCATTTTTACCTTCAAATTAAAATTTGTGAAGGTTTGTATGTAAGCAGTTTGTATGTAGCAAAGGATATAATTATTTGGAGTGGGGTGCATGTCTCTAAACTTTATTCTAAGAAAAAGAATAATGTCCTTATTCAAAAATTTTACTACAGAACAGGGTTAATGGGCTTTTTATTGACTAATCTAGGGTTCTAACTACTATTTTTTATTGTTGTTAATCCTCACATTGATTTTTTTTTTTTAATTGCTTAAAGTATTACAAAGGGTATTACATATGTGTCCATTTTATCCCCCCGCCCTAGACAGTCCCCCAGCCTCCCCTATCCCCCAGTGTCTTATGTCCATTGGTTACGCTTATATGCATGCATACAAGTCCTTTAGTTGATCTCTTACCCCCCTACCTCCTGCCCCCCAACCCTCCCCGGCCTTCCCGCTGCAGTTTGAACATCTGTTTGAGGCAGCTCTGCCTCTGTATCTATTATTGTTCAAAAGTTTATAATGGTCTCTATTATCCATGAATGAGTGAGATCATGTGGTATTTTTCCTTCATTGACTGGCTTATTTCACTTAGCATAATGCTCTCCAGTTCCATCCATGACGTTGCAAATGGTAAGAGTTCCCTCCTTTTTAGAGCAGCATAGTATTCCATCGTGTAGATGCACCACAGTTTTCCAATCCATTCATCTACTGATGGGCACTTAGGCTGTTTCCAGATCTTAGCTATGGTGAATTGTGCTGCTATGAACATAGGGGTGCATATATCCTTTCTGATTGGTGTTTCTGGTTTCTTGGGATATATTCCTAGAAGTGGGATCACAGGGTCAAATGGGAGTTCCATTTTCAGTTTTTTAAGGAAACTCCATACTGTCCTCCACAGTGGCTGCACCAGTCTGCATTCCCACCAGCAGTGCACAAGTGTTCCTTTTTCTCCACATCCTCTCCAGCACTTGTCGTTTGTTGATTTGTTGATGATAGCCAGTCTGACAGGTGTGAGATGGTACCTCATTGTTGTTTTGATTTGCATCTCTCGGATGATTAGTGACTTTGAGCATGTTTTCATATGTCTCTTGGCTTTCTGAATGTCCTCTTTTGAAAGGTGTCTATTTAGGTCCTTTGCCCATTTTTTGACTGGATTGTTTATCTTCCTTTTGTTAAGTTGTATGAGTTCCCTATAAATTTTGGAGATTAGGCCCTTATCAGATATGACATTGGCAAACATGTTTTCCCACACAGTGGGTTTTCTCGTTGTTTTGTTGATGGTTTCTTTTGCTGTGCAGAAGCTTTTTATTTTGATGTAGTCCCATTTGTTCATTTTCTCTTTAGTTTCAAGTGCCCTAGGAGCTGTATCAGTGAAGAAATTGCTTCGGCATATGTCTGAGATTTTGTTGCCTTTGGATTCTTCTAGAATTTTTATGGTTTCCTGTCGTACATTTAAGTCCTTTATCCATTTTGAGTTTATTTTTGTGTATGGTGTAAGTTGGTGGTCTAGTTCTCACATTGATTTTTAGAGAGAGTAGAAGGGAGGGAGAAAGGGAGGAAAAGAAAGGAGGAGAGAGAGAAAGAGAGAGAGAGAGAGAGAGAGAGAGAGAGAGAGAGAGAGAGAGAGAGAGAGAGAGAGAAAGAGAGAGAAAGAGAGGAGAGAGAAGCATCAATGTGAGAGAGACACATTGTTTAGTTGTTTCCTGTATGTGCCCCAACCAGGGCTGGGGATCAAACCTACAACCTAGGTATGTGCCCTTGACTGGGAATCGAACCCACAACCCTTCAGTCACAGGCCGACACTCACTGACCAGGACTCTGATTACTATTTATGATGCATTTCTGGATGAAATTTTTCTGTGTTCCAAAAAGTTACAAATTTTAAAACAATAGTTGATACAAAACTCATTCCAAAATTGAGGACTAATTCTATTTTAAGTGTTTCTTCTAGAATTACATACTGAATAATTTTTATTTTGTACCCGGAGGGTTGTTTTTTACCAGTCTCTTTAAAGATGTAACTTTCAGTAATACTTAATGTTTCTTATACTTATTCTTAGATTTTAAGTTCTCTTTAAAATGATAGAATGAGTCTAGATTTCAAATTTAGTTGCTATATTTTATCTATCTATGTGCCAGGAGTGTATGACTAAGGAGAAAGAATCCTTTTAATTATATTACAATGGTAAAATTGTTTCTGTGCTTTGGAATAAGCCACCAAAAAGATAAAACAATTAAACTGCTAAGCATCTAGCAACAAAACTTCTCCCTATCTGCTCACCGGAGCAAAGAGCTGACGGATATATGATGCCTTGTCAAACATTATCAGCTGCATTGAAAAGAGATGAAACTGCAGAGTCAATACTTATAAGAGAGAAGACCCAGAAGACCTACCTGCTGGGACTCACGCTGCCACCGGGAAACTGACCTGTTTGTGTTTTTATTTCAGTGACGTTGTATGCCTCCTGTATTCTCCTGGGAGTGTTCTTGAATAGCAGTATACCTATATTTTTCGAGCTGTTTGTGGAAACTGTCTACCCAGTTCCAGAAGGAATTACTTGTGGAGTTGTCACTTTTTTAAGTAATATGTTCATGGGAGTGCTTTTACTTTTTCTCACATTTTATCACAAAGGTAAGAAATTTGGCTTCTTGTTTATGAGCTAAACTAGAGGCCTGGTGCATGAAATTCGTGCGGGGGGCGGGGGGGAGGGGGAGGCGGTGTCCCTCAGCCCGGCCTGCACAGTCTCCAATCTGGGATCCCTCTCGCAATCCAGGACCACTGGCTCCTAACCACTCGCCTGCCTGCCTAATGCCTCCAACTTCCCTCCCCTGCCAGTCTGCCCGCCCCCAACTGCCCTCTCCCGCTGGCCTGGTCACCCCCCAACTGCCCTCCCCTACCGGCCTGATCACCCCTATCCCCCTGCCAGCCTGATCTTGCCCCTAACTGCCTTTGCCTCGGCCCCCACCACCATGGCTATGTCCGGAAGGAAGTCGGACATCCAGAAGATGGCTGTTTCACTGGTCTAATTAGCATATTACGTTTTTATTAGTATAGATGTGTTATGAGAGGGGTTTTGTGGCACTGCTATATAGGGAATTTATATGGAGAATTTTCATTAAGACCAATTACTTCAGTTGAGGTTTTACATACTAATAAAAGAAAATACCTTCAGTTTTTTTAAAAATGCATCCTAACATGATCTAATGTACCCTTACCCCCCTCCTCGAATTTCTGATTTAATTAACCTGGACCAGGGCCCAGCATTTATAATTTTTATAAATTCTAAAATGCAGGTTCCCATTGAGAACCACTGGTATATTACTTTAAAGAATATTTAGAATCTCCTGTCTTAACAGAGGTATATATTAATGTCAGGGGTACATAGTTTGAAGCCTTGGAATGAATGAGAGGTCACCCAAGGAGTGTATAGAACAGCACTGTCCAAACGGAGCTTTTTATGATAATGAAAATGTTTTTATCTGCACTGTCCGGTACAGTAGCCACTGGCCACATGAAGCTAGTGCAGCTAAGGAACTGGATTTTTTATTTCATTTTAATTAATTCAAGTTTAAGTAGCTACTCATAGTCGTGCAAGTATAGAGTGAAAAGAAGGTTGAAGTTAGGACCCCAGGGTACACATTTGAAGAAGAGGGAAATCCGTACAAAGGAGGAAGGGATGGGGTCCTGAACCCAAGTGGAGGATTTGCCTTGCACAAAAGGAGATAGGAGAGAAGGCTGTGTCGATGGGCATGGAGGCAGATATCTTTGCTGGGCAGAATATTGAAGGAGTTCATTCTAGATGGCATCACCGTTCTGCTTAGAAGCCAGTTCATCTATTAAGAGTTGGTAGAAAGAAGGTGGAGAACAGGCTTCAGGAGAGAATGAAATTTTCACATAACTTTTGAGGGGCGGGAGGAGGCGCTACGGGGACAGCTGGAGAGGTTGCAGGGCATGTTGAAGGCAGGGCCACTGGTGTTCGGGTTCGTGGTTTGTTTTTTTCTGTACAGTTGTCTGGTTTTCTCTCATGTTCTCTCTTCTGCAATCCAAATTCTGTTTTACTGTTTTCAGAAAATTTGGGCATAATTAACTAGAATTGTTTTTGCATGTTAAAATAAGAACTCATGCTTGTGACTCTTTGAATAGAAAGCTTTTATTAATTTCTACTAGATTTATGTCCCATTTTATTTCTCATCTTAATCAACCTAATATTACTACCCTCCCACACTCTGGTTGCTATTCTCTTACTACTCATCAAATGCCAGTAAATGTGAATAATTTGTACATGGAAGAATCTTTAAGATTCAAATGTAAGAAATGCTCTAAAATGTGTTGCTCCAAGAGGCCTAATTGTTTATAGGAAGCTTTCTGACAAGCTTATAATTGAAATCGTAGCCACGATAACCTGCTTACCTGGAAAAGACATTTTTGAAACTTTCAAAGCTGATGAAACAGAATTTGCCCTAAGTTTTGGGCAACTTTCGGCATCATACTTTCACTTAACAGCAAAAAGCATACACATGATATATTCACTTCTGATTATAATTAACAACAAACTAGATTATTTCTGTCAATCAGTAATGCAGGTAAAGTAGGTTTTAGCTTTGCTAAACCTGATGTGTGCTTGGTTTATCAGATGGAGAGTGACGTCAGTGACGTCAGACCACTCCTGACTGTCCTGGAAACGTGTGTTTCCTTTAGAGAAAATGCCGTCACCACCTACTGGACTAAGGTGTTTGCTTCCAGGGAGTTTTCTAAACAGAACCACCTGATAATTACCACCTATCAGCTTTAATCTACTTCAGTTATGTCACAGTTGCAATTAAGAGGCTCAGCACCTCTCTTTTGCCAGGTAAAGTATCAAAGATGGCTGTGTTGCCTCTCCGGGTGATAGAAGCAATTTTCCAGCTCATGGGCACAGGTTTGGTAGTGATCCTTGCAGCCCAGTAGAGCGTGGTTTTTCCTGTCTGCTGGAAATAGAGTTCTGTCTTCCCAGTATTTAGAAACAACAGTCGATGCCAGATATTGTTTCCCCCAATAACCCTCTTGTGTGCGGTCTCTGGACTGTAACACGTATTTATTGATCAGTGTAGGGCAGGGAATATCCTTACACTGTCTGACTGGAAGAGCCCAGGGCACTCCTGACTACCTGCTTGGCCAGTAGAATATCCCTGTCACGCCCGAGATCCTGACACTCCCCCAATGCTTGTTTTGTTTCCTTGTAGATAACTAGCTGGTTGGTGTTAGTAATTTAAATATCTAGGCTTCTATTTTAAAGAATTTCTTTTATATATTTGTTTTTGGGTGTCTATTAAAGGCACACAAACATACCCCACATCTCTCTGAGGCGGCAGTCCTCAGAACTCGGAAAACTGTGTTGAGAATCTTACACATACAGTTCATTGGTGTTGTCCCAAAAGTCCTGCAGCAAAAGTTCACGTGCCTTATAACTGAGGCATGATGATACAGAAATTGCAAATCTCAAAATTCTGTAAATTTATTTCCTAAAAATATCTTTTAGCTCCACAGCCTAGTACCCTTGACAGTTTTTATGATACATTGATTCCCTTCCATTAGAGCCAGTGTTCAAATGTCATCATTTAGTCATTTTAAAACTTGAAAAATTCACCCAGAAGTTAAGTTGTATGTCAGAATTCAGCTGTTAGTTACATGATTGGAAGGCCAGCTTTTTAATCATCATCAAGATCTGCGACTCTTTAGGTCTCTTCCCAAAGAAGCACTGCACTTCCTGCCTGGAGTTCTGTCTCCCACAGTGTGCTGCCCAGTAGGCGATTACGTCAGACAGTTTTTCAGGGCGTACAGACTGGCCTGCAGTGAGCCCTTTATACAGGCTTGCCCCGCAGGAAAGGCTCCACTGGCAATTAGCTTGCAGCTCATGGCCATCGCCACCCTCAACAGTGAATGTCACTCAGGCTCCTACACCGAGGCACTGGAGCCGGGGTCACAGGGCTCCCCAGGTCCTGCTTTGATTCTGCTTTGGGTACCTGGGACCGTGTCAGAAGTTTCTTAGAGTTGTTCTGACCCGGCTTTTTCATGGTCACTTTAAAAAAATTGTTACATGCTCCCTAATATAAGCATGTTTCTAAAACTCAGTTGTTTCCTATAATATTTACTTTGAGAATCTCAGTGAGTTATTTCACACAGCACAGTGATGCCTTCCTCTAATAACTTCACTTACAGCATCATTAGGGAGTGCTCTTATATTCTTTATATGCTCTGAAATGTATCCCAACGTTCTGTTGTATGATTTGTAACTTATTCTGCAGTTTGTTTTATCTGGTTTGTTGTTGTTGTTGTTCTAGAAGCTTCGCAGCAGGTTTTGGCTAAAAGCCTTAAAGTTTGTTGTTGTTGTTGTTGTTGTTGTTTACCTCAGCCCTTTCATTTTTGAAGCAGCTGACCATGAATTTGAGGCTACGATGTGGCTCAAAAGATTCAGGGGTCTGGCTGAGGTGGGAGGCATTGACTAGTGGTTACAACAGCTTCATCATATGTGGGCCTGTGAGAAGTATTCTGACATCTAAGGAGTAAAATCAGGCAGTGTGTTTGATGGTCAGATCTGGTGGGTAATTTACGTGGAGCGAAGGGAGCAGGGTGTTACTCTGTGTGTGAAATCATGATGTCAGCTGGATCCTCACAAATGAGAATGGAGACAGTTTTGCTAAATCATCTGGTTAAACCACCAAAAACAAATAGAAGATTCATTCTGGAGGGTGGTATCTGGATTCAGAAAAGTACCTGAAGGTGATAGAGACGAAGCCATGGCATCATTGAATGGAAAGAGCAGGTGGAAAGCACAGTAGTGCTTCTGGTAGAAAAAGGTGAAAGGATGAGCAAAACCCTAATTAGTTTGGTCCCAACAGAACATCACCATTTGGTGCAGAGCCACTACACCGAGTGAAATATAGCACCTGTCCAAACTGTAAATTGGCAGAGAGCCTCAGGTTACAGTGTACGTAATAACTGACAGAGAACCAGCAGAAGCAGAGAGGCGAATTGCGGAGCCTGGAGTATAGATCTGTATTTTCTCTAGTTAAGGACAAAGGAATGTTAGAAAACCGTGCTCACTTTAAAAGATTTAAGGATAAGAATAAGCAAATCCAATGGATTAGGACTCTGTTGGCTCAATTGGGTCTTATGACATCTGGCTCGAAAGGACAGCAGTTGACTTTGCGACTGCTAAGTTAAATGACACTTTTACACAAACCATTTCCTGATTGTTAGAGCGCCTACATGGTGGTTTATGTGAGTGGCTTCCGGTGGGAAAATGTACAGGTTCACGTCCCTGACCTTTTGCTTTCGTAAAAGGCAAAGAATTTCAAAGAACACTTATAGTTACTGAGCCAAGTGGGTTTGACTTTTCAGAGAGAAGCATAATAGTAAACATGAACCAACCCACCATGACACTAAAGAGTAATGATGAGGCATTTTTAAAGACTTCATCTGAATGTAGGTAGAAGGAAGAATTTATAACTCTGATAAACTAGAAGGTCCACTTTGGCAATATTTGACCAAGTTTTGCTTAGTATTGACAAAGTTTTGCTTTGGCAAACACTTAGCTAGGTTTAAGAAGAGCAAGGACAAGTTGATTGTTGCTGCATGTGTGTTTGCTCTAGTTCCCCATAAAAAACAGCTGAAAATTTTTCCTTAAAGTCAAAATACTCACTACAAATGGTATGATGTTGTCAACTGTTTTGCTGCTTTTTCTCTTCTTATTTTTATACTGCTTTTTTTTTTGCCTGTTAAAATTAACATCAGAAATCCAGAATATGGTTAATATTAAAGCAGAAGACACTGGGTGTGTCATTTCAGGGAATGTCAGAATAAAGACAAGATCCCAGAGGTCACAGCCTCTCTGAGTGTTTAGATTATATTCAGCCCAAGTAAAGCACAGAAAATAGCTTTGCATGAAATATGATTGAAATACATGCCTTTGTTACATGCCTTTGTTACATGCCATATAATAGCATGTCTGACTTAAAATGTAGAAATTGAGAGGTAAGGAGGTGGCTTTTCTGAGCATATTACAGAAAAAAAGTATTTCAGCACCTTCTCTTACCTGTTGGTTTTTGGGTTTCCATTCTGAGCATAAATTGCTCTTTTAGCCATATGAATTATGGATTAAACTGTGGGCATCTTTAGGATGATTTTTGAAGATTAGGGCAGTATTAGCATTCGGTAGAAGTACAAAGGGAAAATATAAACTGATAGCAGTGCCCAAAGAAAAGATGTCCCAGGGAACTTCTTTATCTCATTTGCTGTTTCTTTTTCAGTATATTTTATTGGTTTTTTTACAGAGAGGAAGGGAGAGGAATAGAGAGTTAGAAACATTGATGAGAGAGGAGCATCAACCAGCTGCCTTCTGCACACCTCCTACTGGAGATGTGCCCGCCACCAAGGTACATGCCCTTGATCGGAATCGAACCTGGGACCCTTCAGTCTGCAGGCTGATGCTCTGTCCACTGAGCCAAACCGGCTAGGGCCATTTGCTGTTTCTTTAAATTAAAAATGCTACATGAATATTAAACTATAGAAGTTATCCCCACCACTGCCACCAACCTCTTTATGCCAAGAAGCTGCGCACTTCTGCACCCAGCACCTCAGGATCGACTGGTCAAGGGGTCGGGATAGGAGAAGGCTGAGCAGATGCCTCGCTGAAGGGCCACTGGAGCTGGAGGAACAGCTGGCAGCAGCCACAGTGGGCTGGTGTGTATTCATAGCGAGAGGCCCAGGATTGGCCTGTTGGCAAGTCCTGAATTCAGGAGCAAGCCATTTTGAAGAAGCATGTTCTTAATTCCATTAAATCAGCTCATAACAGAATTGTCTGTTTAGGTCAGTGGTCGGCAAACTGCATCTCGCGAGCCACATGCGGCTCTTTGGCCCCCTTGAGTGTGGCTCTTCCACAAGATACCACGTGCGGGCACGCATATACAGTGCAATTGAAACTTCGTGGCCCATGCGCAGAAGTCGGTATTTTGTGGAAGAGCCACACTCAAGGGGCCAAAGAGCCGCATGTGGCTCACGAGCCACAGTTTGCCAACCACTGGTTTAGGTGATTCTTGTAGGTTTTCTGGTAATTGGCATCATATGTAACTATGATGCCAGCAGGAAAAAGCAAGAAATAAATAAGCCAACATATGCACAGTAGTTTCCGTGAGGGCAGAATTAGGATTAATTTTTTGTTTTTCTTTAATTTTTATATATTTTCTCATCTGTTTTACAGTGAATTACTACTTGATGTTTTTGCTGAGAATTAGATGTTTCTATCCAAAAAATAAAAGTGTTATTTCAAAGTTCAGGCGATGTTCTTATTTGTCTTTCTAATCCAGCAGCTATTTCTAAATAAGGACAAAAGTGAGAGTGATAGAGGGCCCTTAAAAATAATTAACAAACTAACATTTAAAGATGATTGATTTTTTTTCTTTGAAGTTAATAGATTCTTTTTTGCCACCAAAGTCAAGGTGGATTAAATTGATGAAAACTTATTAGCAAAGTGATTAAAAATACTCCACATGAAAGCCCTGTAGTATATTACATGCATCACTTAGACCCCAGACTCTCTCTGTTTATTGAAAGCCAGTGCCAGGCCTTCCAGGGTGAGTTTATCATAAGTGCTTTTGAATGCAGAGCAGCTTGCTCCCAGCCTACAGGAGGCGTTCTGCTGGTGCCACGTGAATGCTTACAACTGCGTGTTTTTGTCTTACAGAGTTGTCTTGGTTCAACTGGTGCCTTCCCGGGTCGTGTTTGCTCAGTCTCCTCCTCATTCTGTGCTTCAGGGAATCCTATGACAGACTCTATCTTGATGTGGTTGTCTCAGTGTAATAGCACAGACTCGAAGGAGTTTACAGAGAGACTGGAGATCCATTCTGCATCCTGCACATTTGCTCGGAATTGCACACCTGACGGATAAAAAGGAGAAGACAGAAAATTCATTCAGAGGTCTTGTGAAGTTACTGGTGATCACATTAATTTAATTACTACTAGGTAATGATAATGTGGGACTCCAATGATAACCGGGGATTTAAAAACTCTCTAAATGGCATGCCTGTGCTCGCTGCTGGGGTTGGCAGTGTGCTGTCTTACACACAGGGCACTACCTAAATAATGCCCTCTGTGCTCTGTGCCAGTGCCACACTGCTGATGGATCCATTGTTATTATGAAAAGAAATAAAGGGCGTCTATCACATGGAGATAACGCCTTCCCTAAGGGACATATCAGAACAGGAAGAAATGCCACTAACTTCTAAAGAAGTTTAAACCTTATATCCGATTTTAATAAAAAAAAACAGCCAACAGGTATATCCAGAATAGAAATTAGCCCCATGTACACTACATTTTTTTCTAATAAAGTCATTTCTTCTATGACTCCTTATTTTTAACTAGAGGCCCAATGCATGAAATTCATGCAAGGGCTCGGCCCTCGCAGCCATGGCAGCTTGCCTCCGCCCTCGCAGCCTCGGCTTCGTCTGGAAGGTCATCCAGAAGGATGTCCAGAAAGTCATTTGGCTGTCTGGTCTAATTAGCATATCACGCTTTTATTATTATAGATTAGGTCAGAAACCCCTGGCCATCTTATTATGGTGACCAACCACTTTCCAGTGACTTCAGAACACACACTTTGTGTCTCGACCTAAAGTTATCCTTGTTTCTGTGAAATACAGTTTCATCTATTAGACTCTTAAATGATTATATTAAAGGTGACTAAACGTTTAATGTAGCCTCATTAAAAATTGTATGACAAATGTAATTCCATTCTGATTTAGCACTTTGTTAAAAGAGAAATGACAAATCACATAGGACATTCTATATCTTCGGTTGTGTGTGTGTGTGTGTGTGTGTGTGTGTGTGTATCAGATATTATTTACAGGGGTTACATTTTATTAAATGACCCTTGTTTGAAAATAATAATTTATAACATTGAAACTTCTGTTAATTACATTTTGTATTTCAATTCAGGTTGAAAAATATTCAGTTCTATATGGAGTCGATGTATTTGAGAGGGCAGTATTTTGCCGGTACCCATTTTCTGTGTAAGGAGGATAGCTTTGTAAAAAATAACAGTAACTCATTGAACAGCTCTCAGACGTGTACTTCACTGTCACATAAAATATGCTCTGGTGGGATTATTACCACCATTCACATTTACATAATTCCCCTCACACAGGAAAACCAAACATTTCCCCCAGAAGTCAAGAGTAATACTTTGCCTTCATTATTCTCAGTTTCATTCAACCCTCTTTCCTTTTTCCTCACTTGAAATTGTGTCTTCCTTGTCAGCTAAATATAAAACTTATATTTGTCTTTTTTTGGGCAGACAAGGTGCAAGCCAGCTCTTTCTGTTAGCCACGGCGGTGACGTATGGTTAAGGAAAGCTGGTCAGCACTTAATTACTCATCTCTCCATGTGTACATATACCGTCACACACACTCATCCATAGTTCCAATTCTTAGTAAGTTCAAAGCTATTTATTAACTCACCTCGTTCCTGGAGGAAGATTCTATTACTTCTGAGCCTTCTTCTAAAATCCTAAATTGTGCAACTTGGAAAGTTTCTTACAAAAACCCTGAAATTTAACATCTGTAAGTCACCTTTAAATCATCTCCCTTTTATAACCACTCTGCTGACTTAGCAACAAGAAACAAAGGAACTAAGGAAGTTGCTGAAAAGTAGAAGAAAACCCATGAAAGCTAGACTTATTTCCAATGAACTCGATCATTCTCCTTAAATAAAAATAAAATAAAACCAGAATTCTTTAAGATGATTGAAAGGCAGCCACTAAGGATATTATTAGTTCATGCCCCAGAACCTAAATTAACCACCAGCCCTTCTATTTAGAAAGAAGATAGAGAGCAGAGGGAAGAATTCTTAAGTATTTGGTTTTAGCCAGATCGATTGTGTTTGAGGATGTTGCTGTATAAAATTTTGCTGTAATGCTTCTGATATACTAGTAGAACATTTTCATTATGGTTAATTCTAGTTTTAACACAAAGTAAAGAATAACACTTACTACCTAAATGACTAATTAGTTAACAGCTCATTGGTTAATTCAACATCTCAAGTGAGTAGTGATTAAAAGTTCTCACATGTGCCAGACACCAGCCATTGTTTTTAGCAGGAGATGAGCCCCTCTGTCTCATTTATATCCACTTACCACTCCAGCAGATCATTCATTGTTCTCAACACAAATTGCAGCTGTTTTAAATGATTAAAATTTCATATACCAAATCTGATAGAAAGGGAACCAAAAAGCTTTGGAGTGGGGGAGGATTACACACTATTTATTTACCTGAATATTTCAAATCATATTTTTTTATCTTTGTTTTTATTTCTAGCTTGCATTAAAATAGGCCAGCTGCTATCTTTGCACTTTCTAAACAAATGTTATAGAATCCTAATGAAATTTTTATAACTAAAAGAAATCTTAACTTTCCACTAACCCAAGCCTTCATTTTAGAATTTGTAGAAACAGTCCCAGAGAGGTCAAGGATCTTGCCAAAGGTCACACTCTTAGTGACAAAAGTAGAACTAAAACCCACATCTTCTGACTTCTAAAATACTTTTTTCCTACCTCACAGAATTGCAGCTTAATTTGGACACTTGGGGGAGTTTATGAATACTCCTCCATGTTCACAAACAATGGGGCTTAAGAGTAAACTGCCATTATTTTGTGTGGAAAGTACAGGGATTAAATTGAGGTGATTATTTTGTTTTTAAGTGAAATCATTCTATTCTCTTCTTCACTCTCCAGTTGGTGCTGTAAGTCTTAGTTTGCAATGACATGATACAGAAATATTCTGATGAATAATTCAGTCCTCATAAACCAAGTCCACAACATTATTAATTGGTAAGGACATGTTATAGTCTAAGTTCCCTGTGGCTTACCAATGAACACTTAGTCTATGGGAAGACACATTTTTTAATATGGTCCATGATGGAGGAATAGGAATAAGACAAGTACACACATTTCCCTGGAGGATGGAGCAAATAAAAAAAAATAAAAAGAGGGAATCCATACAAGTATAATCTTGTATAGTTAAGCATATATGGCCTAAGGGCCAAATTTTATCATAGATCACATATTCACGTTTAATTATTGAGAATGTTTACAACTTGTTGTTGATGAAGCTCTTCTAATGAAGGATTCAAGCTAAGAGCTTTTAAATTGAAGAGGTTAAATTCCCATCTACTTATCTTTTAATTAGTTTTTGTTACTATTATATTTATTAAAATCTAGGCATTCATCCTGCTGTTTGCATACGTACAAGCTTCACTTTAAGATCCAATACAAATGCATAGTAAATTTGCTTTAATGTTAACAACCACATTTCCACATTTGTCCCTGAAGTAATAAATAAAGGAATTACTATGATTATGCCATATTATCAAGCAAGTGCAAAAGCTGTGATAGGAAGAAAGTGCCATATTAAAAAAGAAATATATAGAAAACTGTGAGAAAATATTATCAGACCTGTTTGACCTAAATATAGGAAAACTAGAATTCCATTCTAATTGGGAATTATGCAGAAAGAAGAAAGATAAAGTTTATTTCCATAATATCAAACAGTTGCTACTTTGTTAGGAAATTGAAGCAATACTTTGGGGAAAGTGTTGGACCATCCTAGAAGAACAAAACTTGACAGGCAGGGGAGGGGATTTCCTTCTAGCAGCATCCATCAGGTAAGCAGGCATCATGTAGGCCACCCTGAGCATTCATTTCCTTTCAGGAGTTCTCCCAGCTCAGTTGGAACCTCAGAGTCAGGAGGTGAACAATACCAAGGCCCTTGAAAGGGTCACTGCTGGCCAGGGGATGGGAAGGATAGAGGCTGTGGGCAGTCTCTCCCCTGAACCATGCTTCTTTTTATAACAACTTTCAGTTTGTTCTGGGGCAGGACAGAAACATCAGCCTCTTGTTTCACCGAACAGTTTCTCCACTGTCCTCATTGCCTGGCACCTCAGCTTTCGGAACGCTTGCATGAGTCAGACCTCAGCTCCATCCCTGCGACTCCTAGGTGCCCGCTTCCTTGAACTGACTTCCTGGCACAGGCTTCTTCACGCCCTCTACCCCTCCCTCAGCTCCCAGGCCAAAGTCCCAGGCTCAGTCCTGACTGGTAGTAGACCTCCCTCTCCTGAAAGGATGCTAACATGACCCAAACACAAGTAAATCCAGGTACTCCAGAAAGATTTTAGCGATTCTTAGGGTCAAGGCTCATAAGTTAGACTGTCTCCCTGAGATGAGAATTACAAAGGTCTCTAACAACTTTCTATACTTGTTATTTGCTGCATTTTAGAATACGGACATTAGATTGCCTTACGTTGTCTTTCTGTTGTGCTTTGGAACTTGGTGGGCCTCAAACAGTAACTTTCCATCGCAGCCCTTACTGAGAAAGAGCAGAAAGTTAGCCCAGCCCACCTGCTGTGTTCATTCAACAAGGGGGCATTGAAATAAAATTTTAAAAAACACAGCTAAAAAATGAAACAAAGCACAGAATTCATTTCAGCAACTTTGATCAAATGATTTAAAACACACACACACACACACACACACACACACACGTCAAACTCTTTTAGTTTAAATGTGCTGGGCTTGGTACATGTTGAGGGTTGGGGCTCCAGAGGGACTGCCAGGAGATCCACCCCATGTCACAGGCCCTCGGGGTTCCCGCCTGGCTCTTCCAGTTTGAAAGAGAGGCGGCTTCAGGCTCGACACTAATGGCCAGAATGACTTGGAGATACTTTTAATTTACCTCAAGGTTAGAAAATGATGCTTCTTTAAGCAACTACAGTTTAATTTGGACTTCCTATAATTCAGATTGGCTTTCTTCCCATGTACCCAGAAGGATCATAGAATCAAAAAGATGATCTAATCCAACCACCTCATTTTACAGATAAGTAAAAATAGAGCCTGAGAAGTTAATGACACAGCCAGGGCTTAGCAGGTCACCTCCTCCCAGACCAGCATTTCCCCCCATAAATGTGTTAACCAGAAGTAAATTCTTACAGGTAAATTGTTTTCATTTCTTTAAAATTTTTGAAAATTAAAAATACATGACTGTATGCTCATTGTAAAATTCTTAGTCCAGAAGTATAAAGTGAACCCTACAAACAAGTGCTGGCTAGTCCGTTCTCCTTTCCAGAGGTCATCCCTAAGAAGCCTCTCAAATCTTTCTATGCAATTTCCTACAAATGTATAAAAACTTGGGATTTAAAATCAAGTTACCTAAGGAACTGTTTCTCAGGCCACATTGGCATTAACTTTGGGCAGAAGCAGGAGTTTCTGAGATCCTTATCTGTCTCCTCATGAGTCTGTATCAAATGTCACAGTGGTTAATATTTAGCAGCATTTCACCGGCTTCATTATATACCTTCAAGCTCTATCATATTCTAAAATGTAAAGATGGATTCCAACATGCAACATTCTGCTTTTCTTTTGGGAAATAGAGCTTCTGTTTTTAAGTCACCAACTAAGGTCCACATACAGTGAGGGAAGAAGATGAGTGACCCCCCAAAATCCAAATAGATTTCTCTTTTTTTATTTTATTGATTTTTTTACAGAGAGGAAGGGGGGGAGAGAGAGAGAGAGAGAGGAAGAGAGAGAGAGAGAGAGAGAGAGAGAGAGAGAGAGAGAGAGTTCGAAACATCAATGAGAGATAAACATCGATCAGCCGCCTCCTGCACACCCCCCACTGGGGATGTGCCTGCAACCAAGGTACATGCCCTTGACCGGAATCAAACCTGGGACCCTTCAGTCCGCAGGCCGACGCTCTATCTACTGAGCCAAACCAGCTACGGCCAAATAGATTTCTTGACAGGGCTTCTTGGCTCCCCATCTCAGCAGAGGCACGCAATGCTGCAGAACATCTGGAGGATGCACTTATGTGATTCCACTTGCTCAAAATAACAGATAAGGAAGATTTGGTAACCCTTACTGTTTTCCTGATCGGCTTCCTCAGCTCTCCTATCTTTCCCGCTAGCAGTGAAAATGATGAGCTGCAGCAGGACAAGAGCTTAGCTTTGTGTGGTCATTTCCTTTCCTGCCTTCCCTCCCATCCAGCTGTCCCTTCTGGTTGTGTTCTTACTTATTTCTGACTATGCTTGGAAGCAAGTTGTGTGAAACCCAGATTTTCTGAATTGCCAGCATCAGGGAGACAAGCTGGCCAACCAGTGTCGTAATGAACTAGAGCCAGTGGTTCTCAACCTTCTGGCCCTTTAAATACAGTTCCTCACGTGACCCAACCATAAAATTATTTTCGTTGCTACTTCATAACTGTAATGTTGCTACTGTTATGAATCGTAATGTAAATATCTGATATGCAGGATGGTCTTAGGTGACCCCTGTGAAAGGGTCGTTCGACCGCCAAAGGGGTCGCGACCCACAGGTTGAGAACCGCTGAACTAGACGAGAGAGGACCTAGAGAAAGCACCCTGGCTGAGGAGCCCCAGGCCCGGCTCAGGTCCCAGCCCTGGTGTCTTCAGCTGTTTGAGAGTAAGTCACTTCGTCTCTCATGTATTCACATCACTGAAATGAGGGAGTGAGCAACGATGTTCGCTAAGGTTTCTTCCAGGAAATTCGGGGCCACTCTTATCTGAGTATTAGAAAATGACTGAAGGTCATGCAGTCTGTGAAACTGCACAGCCTGCGGTACGGTCACGGTCATGTTTGTGCAGTAGCCCTCCTACTGTACCTGCTGGAATGTGAACACGTGGGCTGCTCCATCGCACTCACGTGCAATAAGAAGTGGTTTCTTCATTTTCTGCCAGGAGATAAACCACAGGTGCTATTTATTTCCCTGGAGGACTATATACATGACATGGGGTTTATTAAATTTGTCAAATGCAATAAGAGAAAATCTGCCATCTGATGCTGAGAGAGCATTCTGGCACCAGGCCAGAGTACTGCGTTTGCTCGCGGGAATCAGGCCTAACAGGAACGTCCTTTGGTTTGGTTTGATTCATCATGGGCCAGCAATGCGTTTGCACCCGCAGGAATCAAATTGATAGATCAGGTGGTAAAGCTGATCCTTGAATTGTGCGTTGATTTGCAAATACTCTCCTGAACTAACAAAAGGAATGGTGAGAGTTTCCCAAATACCTAATTATGCGTAGCAGGAACCCAAATATTTTTCTCACAACATCATTGACTATCACTGAATTCAAGGGAGGATATTTTGTTCCATTGAAGTTGCCATCATAGACAGAACCTGTACCTGCCTGGGAGCATAGGACCAATTTCAAGGAATCCCAGACCCTGTCATAATTCCATGACTGGGGGGTGCGTGACTGTTCCTTAGGGAAGCTGGGGATACTGTTGGCTCCTCAACTCCCCCTGGAGACAAAATTTAACAAATGCATACACATTGAAATACGCATGCTCAGAAGGCCTGTCAGTCTCCTTTCTGAAAGAGATTTGAGTTTTAATAAAGAACAAAGTCTAAACACCAAAAAGAAGGATTTCTAATGACAGAACTTTTTTTTTTTTTAAATGTGGATTCATCATTTTGATTTCATTTTTTTGGACTAGTGGTAACTTTTTAAAATAGATTTTTTATTGATTTTTTACAGAGAGGAAGGGAGAGAGATAGAAACATCGATGAGAAACATCGATCAGCTGCCTCTTGCACACCCCCTACTGGGGATTTGCCCACAACCAAGGTACACGCCCTTTACCGGAATCGAACCTGGGACCCTTGAGTCCGAAGGCCGACACTCTATCCACTGAGCCAAACCGGTTAGGGCATCTAATGACAGAACTTGGGATACCACCTATTCAGGTAGAGAAGGCTACTCTGGGGGCTGGAGACTGGGCACTGGGCTAGGCACTGTGGCTACAGAAACAAGTAAGACAGGGTCCTGGCCCTCAGAGACATTCATATTCTGAAGAATCCATTCATAAAAACTGATTCAAAGCCAGCAACACCACCTAAATGCTGTTGGAAGTTCTGCAGCTTATTTCTACAGCTGTCTATGGTATCTTTCCCTCCTTGGAAAATATGTTCTAAATCCTGTTTTCTTGGTCTGTTAAAAGTCCATGCTGTCTCTAATCAACGTATAGCTATGTGTAACCTTTGTGGACAGCCTTCGAAGGGAAAGGCAGAGAAATCTGGTTTAATGGCTTGAAAAGCATTGGAAAGAGTTTAGAGAAAGTTGACAAGCTTCCGAAGCATTCATATCTGCTAGTGTTCGTTCAGGCATGGGGTGAGGCAGGGGGAAGGGCCTCCAGCACGGGAAACCCAGGAGACCCCCTTGGAAGAGTTAGTGAGGTGTAACTGGCTTATAGGCATGTGTAAGCATGTCTGCTGAGCAAAAGTGGAGGAGCAGGTTTGGAGGCAGGGAATTGTGGTGGAAGCAGATTCCAGAAAACAACCTCGAGCTGGCTCATCTCCTGACTCATCTGGCCCAGCCTCCTGCCTCCACACACATCCTGTCTGCAGTGCGTCTGGCCACCTGCTTCTTCAGCTCTTGAGAGATGGCAGCTCTATAGTCCCCCTGTCATCTGTTCCAGAGCCAGCCCCTTCTCACTTAGAAGTGCTTGCTTTCAAGGAGTGGCGGCAGGAGAGATGGGGTCAGAGGGAAGACAAGCAGCCCGAGTCAGGGCAGAGGACCCAGTGACAAGGAATGGTGACGAGGAATTTCGCACTTCCTCCACACTCCAGAGCGCCCACCCCTCCCCCCCCAACACTGGAAGGTGGAGCCCGCCCACCCAGATGCCCCATCTGGCACAGTGGAGGTGCCTGTGCTGCTCTGAGAAACAGTGGGAATCTAGACCTGCACCGCCTCCCAAGAGGAACTGTGTTTAATTCAAAGGGCTGTTACTCTCACAATGCCCCCTCCCATTTTCAAAGGAATGTAAGTGAAGGCACGCTTTCAGCTCCCCAGTGTGTTTCGTGCACTCTGCCTGAGTAATCACTTTTCATACCTGGGCGTGGGGCAGAGGAACCTTGAGTTGTCCAAGTGGACCTAGATTCAAGTCAGGTGACCATGTCTTATCCATTCAGACTTTTCCATCTGCCTCCACCCTCTCACACTCCTAGAAGCAAGCCACAAAGCCTGTCCAACCAAAACCATTATCCCAACGCCCAAGCACTCTTGTTCTCCTGTTCTCAAGCCAGGGTGTGTTTGGTTTCATTTTGCAGGGGCAGCAGGCAGAAGAGAGTTGAGTGGGATGGCTGCAGAAATAGCAGAGGCAGCTGCTGGTGTGGGAGCCTTTAATAGTCCCATTGTCACCACTCTCCACACTCGGGGGCCTCACATGCCAAACAGGGTCTCCCTCACCCCATTCCCTGGGGTTCCTGGAGGTGACCCAGCCCTTGGCTTTAGGCCTCCCTCTAGACCTTGAATGCCATGCCTTCCCCTATTCCTCCTCCCAGTCCCGGCCACACTGAAGCCCTTAACTCCTTTTCAGTCTGTGGAAGAACGAAGTCCTTACCTATGGGGGTCCTGGGAGTGGTTCCGGTTGAAACCGCTGCAGTGGGACAGACATAAGAAGTTCCGGCTGCCCTAATGCCTGCCTCTGGGCTCTGAGTTAAGAACAGGCCAGGCCAGTCCCAGGGGACTGAGGATAGAGCACATGATGTATTGAGCTTCTCCCACCTCCAGGACCTGACTTTAAAATAGCACCTCTAAGTCCCAGGTGATTACAGGCTCCTGACAGCCGGTGCTCTCTTCCTGTGATGCCCCGTGGTCTCTTGGCAGGAGGTGTGGTGCAAATATGAGCGGGTGCAGAGAGGGGGCTTAACATCTGCCCGCACAGAGACGATGCTGGGGGTCCCAGCTCTGCGACCTGGTGGGTCTATGCAACTGTCAGAACATGAGTGTGTGGGATGAATTCTCCTAGAAAGGGTTCTGTGAGTTTTTAAATAATTCTTACCATGTAAAGGTTGTATTACATTTTAATAAAAGAAATTGTTTTGCATTTTACTTTTTCAACAATTGAGGTTTTCTAGATTTTTATTTTATGGCCAAGTATACTTTTGTAAGGAAATGTTGAAGTCGTATTTTTGTTCTTTTAAAACCATAGTTCATGTCAACTATAAGCACTGATCAATATTATTCATGTGCAATTTTCCTTCCTTTCCATTGGGCCTTTCTAAGAAACTGTTTTGGCATAGCTTTTTATTTAAAACTTCATTTTACATGTTGTGCATACTGAAGATTCTAAAAAATAAAGATGCATTTAAAATCTCTGTGCTGTTACGTTGTAGAAATGGTAATGTGCTTTGCTTTGCCAAAGTGGTAATTAAATGTTTAATGGTTTAGAACTCTGAGCTCAGAATGGAGGCTCTAGTCATTACTCGCAGTGTGGGAGCTTCCACACAGGCTGGCTTTTGGGGAGAATTCACATTAGAATGGCGATCGCCTGTTCAGTCAGGAAATACGGTGATGTTGACGGTGTAGTGACTGTGCTGTGCTTTTGCAATAAATGTGTATTGAAAGCACTTGTGCTAGCGTGGTCCGCATTTTGTTTTTAACCAAACTCCAAATGGCAGGAGACGTGAAGCCAAAGCTCCCTGAGCGTTTGGGCAGCAAGATGTGGTGGGAAAAACGTGAGCTTGGGAGCAGAACAGGCTGGGCCACTGAACCCTGCCCCTCAACAGACAAGCCCCGAGGCTTGGGAACTCCTTCATCTCTTTTGGAAATCCTGTGTTCTCATCCATTAAAAATACATAATTAAAGCCCTGGCCCTGCCCTCGCTGGTTATAGAGTGTCAGCCTTCGGATTAAAGGGTCCCAGGTTCGATTCTGGCCAAGGGCACATGCCCAGGTTGCGGGCTCGATCCCCCAGGTAGGGGGCGTGCAAGAGGCTGCCAATCAATGATTCTCATCATTGATGTTTCTATCTCTCTCTCCCTCTCCCTCTCTGAAATCAATAAAAAATATATTTAACAAAATATTTAAAAAAATAAAGCCCTGGCCGGTGTGGCTCAGTTGGTTGAGCATCATCCCGTGCACCGAAAGGTTGCTGGTTTGATTCCCTGTCAGAATACATGCCCAGGTTTCGGGTCTATCCCTGGTCTGAGTAGGTGTGGGAGGCAACAATTAATGTTTCTCTCTCCCTCTCCCTCTAAAGACCAATAAAACATATTTTTAAAAATACATAATAAAAATAAAGGAGGGGGGAGAAATTAGGCTTCCCTCCCATGAGTTTTGTGATGACAGCAAAAAGTGAGGAACATGGAGCACCTGGCACATTGGAACTGTTGAAGTCGTGAGTATTTTTCTTTTTTTTTTCCTTTTTATGCCTGGTGTTACTTGCCTTCTCCCCTTCCTTCCCTCTTATATCTCTCCCAAAGTCATTTTTATTTTTTTAATATTCAAGTTAAAATGTATTGGCATCTGAGAAAGAAGATTGTGATTAGATGTTTACATATTTAATGCTGCTTCTAATTTTTCATGGAAGCTAATTCCCAAAACTGTTGATCACAGCTGGATTGAAAGAGCAGCTGGGGAATGAGGTGATGTTGTTTATGTAAGTAAACAGTACCCTAAGTCCACTGGAGACCCAACGGGATTTGCCTTGTGGAATTCGAAACAAATGAACAAGCAGCAAAAGCCATTGAAGTAGGTCCAGATCCATTGCTAAAACATGGGGGCACTTCCTTTCTTAGTTTCTAAGCAAGTTCATCCACGAGTGAGTGGCCAGGAGCCCAGTCCTGGAATCACTTGGAGTCGTGAACGTCCTTTAACCTTGCGGAGGAAAGTTTTTCTTAATCTTCCCGGATTAGTTTCCAAACTGTCCTATTCTCCTCTTACAGGTTCCAAAATCTTCATTTTTAAAAATACAGAAAAATATAATGCTTTCTTTACATCTCATTGTGAATAGTTTTAATATAGAATGGATCATCACTGTATTTTTGTTTTATATTTTTAACATGTCATGAACATTTTCCCATGACAAGGGACACTTTTATAATTTAAGGTTTTTAATTTTATTTTTGGACATTAAGGTTGTTTCTGAGGAGATGTATTCTGGGGAAATACATTGTTTGATATTTATCTTTGTCCTAGTTTCTCAGTATTTTCCTATGAAAGATATCTAGAAGGAGAATTACTTGGTTCAGGTATGGAGACTTAGCTCCTGACACATATCCTCATATTAATTTAACTAGAGGCCTGGTGCACAAAACTTGTGCATGGGGGGGGGGGGGTCCTTCAGCCAGGCCTGTGCCCTCTCACAGTCCAGGAGCCCTCAGGGGAAGTCCATCTTAAACTATACTGATCCCCTGAGGATCAGGCCTAAGCTGGCAGTCGGACCCCTTGCTCCTTACCGCTCCTTACTGCCCGCCTCCAGGGCTGGCCAGCTGTGAGCCTGGCTTCTGGCTGAGCTGTGCTTCCCCTGTGGGAGCACGCTTACCACCAGGGGCAGCTCCTGCATTGAGCATCTGTTCCCTGGTTGTCAGTGCAAGTCATAGTGACTGGTCATTCTGCTGATTGTTCTGCCATTCGGTTGATTTGCATATTAGTGTTTTATTATATAGGATTATTTATCCAGCCTCAATGGAAAAACTGTTTCTTCTCTACACTCAGTACAGGCATACCTTGGAGATATTTCAGTTCCAGACTCTGCAATAAAGTGAGTATCACAATAAAGTGAGTCACACGAATTTTTGGGTTTCCTAGTGTATATAAAAGTTTAAACTATAATGTAGTTTATTAAATGTGCAATAGGATTATCTAAAAATGTACGTAAGTTAATTTTAAAATATTTTATTGCTAAAAAATTATGCTAACCATCAGCTGAGCCTTCAATGCATTGGAATCTTTCTGCTGGTGGAAGATCTTGCCTTTAATTTGTAAAAAAAAAGGCAGTGTCTCTGAAGCTCAATAAAATGAGGCAGGTCTATTCTCACTTCTGACATCAAATGTGTGGGGTTTTCCACACAAAGCAATTCTCGAATTCTCAGGAGACACCAACAATTTAACTCAATTCTGACACTAACTGCCCAGAGTTAGGGTAGACTTCAAGGTTAAGGCCTCAGCCCCACAGATGCACCCCCTCCCCACTACTTCAGGTGCAATGGCAAGCCAAGTTGTCACCTGTGTTTCTGACCAATGAAAGGCTTTAAATTAGGGGTTCTCATGAGCCTTTCCTCGGGTCTGATAATTTGCTAGGATGACCCGGAACTCAGGAAAACACTTTATGTACTAGATCACACATTTAAACTAGAGGCCCAGCGTGCATGAGTAGCTCGCTTCTGCTTGCCTCAGCTGGACAACCCGCTTCTAGCTCACACCCCTGCCCTCCACCCCTCATAGCTCTCCGCCACTAGTAGCTTGCGCCCTGCCCCACCCGCCAGGAGAGCTGCTGCTTGTTTGGTCTTGGCGTTATGGCGTCACGTCCAGAGGCCTTTTATTAGTATAGATACAACCCAGGAGTGACCCAGGTGGAGGAGATGGAGATATGGGGGAAGGGGCACAGAGCTTCAGCGCCCTCCAGGCACACCACCCTCTCAGCACCTCCATGTGTTCACCAAAGGCTCAGGTCCCAGCACCTTCAGTTAGGGTTTCTATAGGGGTTCATTAGCAATGATTGATTAAATCATTGGCTGTTAGAGATTAGCTCAACCTCCCATCCCTCTGCCCTCCCAGGAGGTTTCAGAGTGGGACTGAAGTTCGGTTTAATCACCGTGGTTAGTTCCCCTGGCAACGAGCCCCTGTACTGTAGCTATACCCCCATTTGTCTCATAAACATACAAAAAGACACAGCACTTAGGAGACTCTCCTGATTTTAGGATCTGTGTGCCAGAAAGTGGAGGCAGAGACCAAATGTCTATTTCTTATTGTGTCACAAGCCCCATTAAGTGTACCAGCAAATGAGTTTGATTCAGAGATGCTGCTCTGGTGGGAAAGTGACCAGTAAGGGTGACAGGAGGGCAAGTCACACTGGTCTCTCTTTCCCCTCCCTGTTCTTTTCTTCGCTTCTCATAAATTGCACACCCTTGACATGTATGAGCCTTGCTTCAACCCTTTAGTTCTTTCTTACATTAAAACACTGGATCTGCTGAGCATTAAGATCCCCTTCAATTCTGAATTCCAGTAAGTAAGAGGCCAGAAGGAGGCAGTATAAGAAGGGATGGAGGGAAGAAGAGAAATTCTCAAGTTCGGATAAATGGAGATAAATGGAAAGCCCTATAGAGGAGACTTTAGTTTTTCACTAGTGGTGTCTTGCAGAGCTGTTTCATGCATAATTTACTGGACTGGTATCTTCTGTCCCCAAAGGAAGCTAGGACATATTTTGGAATTTTGTCAACGAAGCAATTTTTGTGAAGCTCAAGACTATATTTTCCATATTTACTTTGACATACCAGTGACTTAGATTGCTGAAACAAACCTTAACCCCCATGCTTAGCTCAGTAACAATGATAACAATTTTGGGTGCTTATTGGGTGCCTGATACTGTTCTAAGCACTTTCCATGCTTTAGCCCTCACAGCAAACCCAGAGTACATTCTATTATTAGCTCCATTTTGCATAAGAAGAACAAATTGCCCAAGGTCAAATTGCTGGTTAGCGGTGTGCTGGATTAGAGGCCAGGCTGTGAGGATGCAGACCCCCGACTCCAACCAGGAGGCACAGGTCCTGGAAATCTCTCTCTCTCTCTCTCTCTCTCTCTCTCTCTCTCTCTCTCTCTCTCTCTCTCTCTCTCTCCTTTATTTTTAAGATCACTGCCAGACTTTGTTTCAGGCTCTGTTCTATAACATTTACTCTTCACAAAAGTCCTGCCAGGTAGGTGTCACTGCTCCCACCTCACACATCGCCCAGCCAGGAAATGGTGGGTCTAGAATGCAAAGGTCCAGGGGTCATCCTTCTGCATCAGGGGCTTTCAGATCAGGGCATGTGAGTGCAGGAGGTTCACAGGGTGCTGGATTTAAGGAAACCAAGTACGGCCTTTCCTAACGTACTTTCCTAATGTACATGGCTCCTGCTGATGGGAGGTGAGAGCTGGGTTCTATTTTTCCTACTTACCATTTCATCTTTGTCCATTTTCTACTTTATAAGTGACAGGTGTATCTCTCACACTTAGCAATGTTACTATGGAGGTCCTGGGATGTGAAAACCTGCCCACTGCCCCATAAAAGGGGAGGTATCGGGACAATTAGAAATACACATGTCCACAATGCCTCCTATAGTAAGTTATTATAGACCTTCATATCTATCCCTTTCTTTCTTTTTTTTAAAATATATTTTATTGATTTTTTTACAGAGAGGAAGGAAGAGGGATAGAGAGTTAGAAACATAAATGAGAGAGAAACATCAAGCAGCTGCCTCCTGCACACCCCCCACTGGGGATGTGCCCGCAACCAAGGTACATGCCCTTGACCGGAATCGAATCTGGGACCTTTCAGTCCACAGGCTGATGCTCTATCCACTGAGCCAAACCAGTCAGGGCTCTATCCCTTTCTTATACATATTTCTGTTACAGAAAACATGGCATTGTAAATGGGGTGCTCTGGCTCAGAATTCAGATGTAGTATAGAATGGGAGAGCAGGAGGGATGACAACTTTTGTTTAATAACCCCACCTTTGCCCTAACCGGTTTGGCTCAGTGGGTAGAGCGTCAGCCTATGGACTGAAAGGTCCCAGGTTCGATTCTGGCCAAGGGCATGTACCTTGGTTGCGGGCACATCCCCAGTAGGAGGTGTGTAGGAGGCAGCTGATCGATGTTCCTCTCTCATTGATGTTTCTAACTCTCTATCCCTCTTCCTTCCGCTCTGTGAAAAATCAATAAAATATATATTTTTTAAAAAATAACCCCACCTTTTCCATCCCCCAACTATTGTCAAAGATCATGAAACTCCTAAAGAACAGACCAAGAAAGCAAAGCAAGTGAGAGATGATGACCGTGGCAGGACCTTATCTCCCCCACATGACACCCTTGTCTGGGCTAAGGGCCTTATCTAACTGTATCTGTCTTAGAATCTTCCAGGTTGGAATAACACCTGCTGCGTGTGAAGGCTATCCATCCTCTCTGCCTCTCCACATGCCCAGCCCCGAGGAAGTGCTCTGAGAGGGCTGTCTCTCACCCAGGCCTGGCCTGGGTCCCAGGGGAAGCCTTGAGAGTATTCCAAAGACCAGGGGGGAAAGAAGTTCCCTATTTACTTCAGCCAGATCAGTGGTCAGCAAACTGTGGCTCCCGAGCCACATGTGGCTCTTTGGCCCCTTGAGTTTGGCTCTTCCTAAGACTTAGGAGTACCCTAATTAAGTTAATAGCAATGTACCTACCTATATAGTTTAAGTTTAAAAAATTTGGCTCTCAAAAGAAATTTCAATCATTGTACTGTTGATATTTGGCTCTGTTGACTAATGAGTTTGCCGACCACTGAATAGTACATCTTCAAGTAAAGGAAACACTGTAAGAGCTAAGTTATGTATTTTATATTTTCTTGGACACTTATTCACATTTTTTTAACAGCTTTATCAAGGTATAATTGCCTAACATATTTAAAGTGTACAATATGCATTTTGATACATGTACATACCCATGAAACCATCACTACCATAACTATGTGGGCATATCTACTGCCCCCTTTAATACCCCTCTCTCCTATCACTATACCCCATCCTAGGCCAACACTGAACAGCCCTCTGCCACTATAGATTAGTTTTCATTTTCTAGAATTGTATATAAATGAACAGTACAGTACAGTATGTACCCTTTATTTTTGGCTTCTTTTACTTAGTGTAATTATTTTGATATTTATTCAAGCTGCTGTGTGTATCAATAGTTTGTTTCTTTTTATTGCTGCATAGTATTCCATTGAATGGATATACCACAATTTTTACCCATTCACCTGATGAGGGGCTGTGTCTAGTTTTTGGCTTTGCAAATAAAACCTCTATTTTTTTCTTTGTGTGGACATATGCTTTCTTTTTTTCTTTAGTAAATACCTAGAAGTGGAATGGCTGGATCATGTAGTAAATACATACTTAACTATTTAAGAAATGGCCAGACCATTTTCTGAAGTGTTGTTCTGTAAATAATGCCCTTGATACTCAGCATTAATACATGTTTTGCAAGTCCTAAGATGGACTCTCTCTCTCTATTGTTAATCTTTCTCATTTTAGTAGTAAGTAATATTTATTCTAAACCACTGTTGCCTAAAATTTATTTTACATTTAATATTTTTTAAAATTCAAGTATCTCTATAATGTTTAATGTTAATAATAATTATGATATCTCAATTCCAATACTTGATTAACTTAGATCTTACAGTTATAAGAAATTTTTAAAAATTAACATTATAATCCATGTACACATTTTAGTTGCAGAGAAGTATGATAGTGTGAATATTAAGAGACTTTTGAGCTTAAAAATATGTTACATTGGGGTAAAATTCTGTGGGGTAAGTGGGATGATATTCACAGTCAAGGGTAAAGGAACAATGTGAATTTCCAATTGTTAAAGAACTCTTCCTGTATTTTTTTAAATGCTGTGCTTTTTAGGTTCTATTAGTTACATTTAAAAGAACAACTTTACTTTTAAACTAGAGGCCCAGTGCATGAAATTTGTACACTCAGGAGGGTTCCCTCAGTCCAGCCTGTACCCTCTTGCAGTTCGGGAGGCTCCCATCACCACCTCTGTGCTCACCAACCATAAGCCCTGCTCAGGGCTTATGGCTGAGCAGAGCTCCCCCTGTGGGAGTGCACTGACCACCAGGAGGAATCTCCTGCCCCCTGGTGGTCAGTGTGCATCATAGTGACCAGTCGTTCCACCGTTTGGTTGATTTGAATATTAACCTTTTATTATATAGGATGACGGTATTTACAATATGCCAGAAATTACATCCTTTGCAGCTCTTTACATTATGATGAAATATTCTAGATGTCAATGTAAAAATCTGAAGATGTAACTAAATTTTTCAAAATTCTTTCAGAAAGTATGTATGGGGAAAAAAAGATAATAATAATGGCCACTGCTCTACCCTTCAGGACCAGCAGGTGTACAAGAGTTGTTGGCTGGGTGCTGGTGTGCCTCTCTGAGGAGGGTGAGAAGACGTTCAGGAAATTGGATTTGCCTGAGCACATCGACTGCTTCTGGATGTGGCCAGGAAGGCAAACACGACTATGTCAGACTCCTCTTTTCTATGCAAGAAAAATTTAAAAGTAAAGATCATGAACCAGGCCAGTCTTACACCCTGTGGGTGGAGAATCTCCTTGGCCAGATATTGAGTGGAGGGAGAAGGTAGAAGAGAAGGTGGACCAGAAGAGTGAGTTCTGAGCTGCACCATGGTTGTCCATGAGACAGTGTCCTCCATGGTCACAGGAATCACAGAGTTACCTCAGCCATTCCAGCAAGGCAAGGTGTGTGGAGCCAAGAAAGGGCATCACCACCCCTCCCCCATCTCTCTTAGTCAGCCCAGTCTGTCTCGGTGGAGTCTCTGTGTGTCTGCTCCATTCTTCTACTGCTGTTGGCCAATCTTATCTTTATTCTTCATCACAAATCCCACAGAGTTCCAATCTGATTGGCTTAGCTGATTTTCCTTTGGGCTTCTGAGTCCTTCATGCCAGGCCACCCTGTGGCAGGTGGAGCCAACCAACGACCAAGTTGCTTGTCTGATGGGAGGAGGCCTGGTGTGAGGGTGGGGCTGCTTGAGAGCTTTGGGAACAATAGACTTGACAGGACTAGGTCTGATGAGTTCCTTTGAGTGTCATTCTGTGGGGTTGAGATGGAAGTCTGGTTCTCTCCATGCTTGCTTGTCCCAATCTCCTGCCACAAATCAAGTTGAAATAATGCCTTTATATTGCTATTTAGGGACCAGGATCCTATGCAGACATTAAAATGAAGATCAAGAAAACACAGGAGCCTTCTAAGTACAAAAAGATGCCCCAAGCATCCAGAGAGACCCCACTCCTTGTGCAGATGAAAGTGCTCAGTAGAGGGTCTGGAGGAAGCCATGGAGGAATTTGAGAGAACCCCAGGTCTTTTCCCAACTCCTGAAAGATGGAAAGGGGTGGAAGAAGGAAGTGTCAAGTGTCAAGTGTCCCTCTACCTAAAATGTCGGTCTCACCTGCCAGGTAGGGCTTGAAAGTCCCAGCATCACTTCTTTTAGGTGAGGCCTAGAAAGCCTAATTATTTTAATGCTAGGAAATTACATGAAGCAAGGATCTGCTTACCCAGCTAGTATTTTAGAGAACATGGTCCTAGGAAACAGAAGACATCGGACAGAGTTGGATGATGAAAGAACAGGTGTGGCAGGATCCTTGAGAGGGTCTGACCAGGTGCCTGAGGAACCAAGGCCATGCAGAGAAGGAGGGGACTCCTTGGAGGTGGAGGGACAATGAAATCACCTTGACTAACTCTCTGTAAAATTGTTTAACATTTGTTGACTCACAAAGACTATCATGAATCATTCTCTCACAATGTTCTTTTAACTCTCAACCTTTTCCCATATTTATTTACTATTTTAAAATGCTTACTTGTGTTTGGAAATACAATTAGCAGTTTCACAGTCATCATTAATGTGGCATTTTACTCTTACAATACTAAATATACATATATAGTATTTTAACATATGAAGCATAAGGAGATTTCTATTTCAAGGTCCGGGTATACATTTATAGCAAGTATCATCTATTAACAATAAATCTAAGTGGCGTGCCCTGTGCAAACCACTAGAGTTGATGTGCTGATTCAATACAATGGTAACCTATATAATCAAGCCTGTAGACCAGGCACAAGCTCAGGAGTTCTATAAATGATGACAAAGTACACATTCAGCGATTTAGACTTCCAGAAGTTGAGAGTGGAGGCCAATTCACAGATTTGGGGTTGAATATCAAGGTCAAAGCCAAACATTGGTGCATTTTATGTACATCCACATAAAGATACAGATATGTTTGTTTGTCCACCTCTATCTGCCTCAGGGAAGGGGAACCTGGGGCACAAGAACCAAGAACGAGAGACTCACTTGTCACTGGATTTCTTTTTTGTACTGTTTGATTTTTTTTTAACCCGATGCATGCATTCTTTCTAAATACCCACTATGCTCATTAAAGAAATGTATTAAAAATATATTGAAGAAAGTTGTACACTTACGTTCAAGGAGAGAAATGCTGTTGGTTGAGGAGGAATTTGGCGCTACCTACTTACACCTAGGAGAGCTGTGTGGCAGGGCCTACTTACAGCCTGCCCCCCTGGGAATCTTGCAAAGGAGACTTACTGGGGGGGAGGGGTGTGACCCTTATGTTTGAGAATGGCCAATGCTGGGCACAGCTGGATAAGAATGCCCCGAGTATGCCCCGGATAGAGATGAACTTTCCAATGACTTTGAGAGTTAGGAGTCCGACCCTGAGGCTGAGCACAGTCAGACGTGGAATTAGCTGGCCAGCCCTCGGGCACTGAGGGAGCTCAGGATGAGTCCAAAGCTTTGCCAGAAGTCCTTCCCAGGCTGGCCTGCAGGTTCTCCAGGAGTTCTGGGGGATAACCTAGTGGTGCAGCTGAGGCCAGAGTGACCTGGTCAGAGACCCAGGGCCACGGACACCCAAGCCATTTGACCACAGAGTCATATGGAAGACTATCCTTGGGCACCCAATCAGGTCTTAGGAACTCGGGACTCTGGACCCTTGTGTGGTATTAATGGCGATGCCCCTTCTCTAATGAAGCTCGCCTTTTAGAAGGTTGCAAGTCTGGGAGACAGCACTCGTCCAGATGACTCTCTGAGGAAGACATTTCCCCAGGCTCCTGTGTGAGGACAGTGGGGCCAGGGCTGGGGCAACACTGGAGCACTTGGCTAGTAAAACATCCCAAAGGGAAAAAAACACCATATCTAAGATTTTTTTTTTCCAAAGCTCTGGGAATCACAGAATTTGGCAGGGACCTTAGGTCCTACCTACCATTACATAGGCCAGAAAACAGAAACCCAGAGAAGGGAAGAGACTTGCTGAGGTCGCACATCTAGTGAGAGGTAAAGCCAGAGACTCTGGGCTCTTGACATTCTGTACCACGTCTGTTCTCCCACAGAATGAGCAAGCAGAATGGGCCCTATCGGGAGAGGTGCCTGCCTGTTTTTGGCTGTCAGAGCAAGTTTGGGGCAATATCCTCTGTCCCCAGACTACGTGAACCAAGTCAGACTAATTTTAATTTTGCACAGAGCGAGCTAAATTGTGCTGCATGACTTTGGAAGCAGGACTCAGAAGCCAGCATCGAGTCAGAGAGGACCTGGCCTTCATGCAGGTGTACCGCCTCCTGTTAGCGGCCCCTCCCTGGCCTTGTGGGGAGCGGATCTCTTTGCATCACCAATGCGCTCCTACCCTGGGGTGCTTGAGGGGCCCATCTGATCTGCTCAGAGACCTGGCTTGTGATCAAGGGTGCCCTGTACTCCGGGTTGGAATAACTACTGACCACTGCGGCCAGTCCCTGCCAGCCGAGAGAAAAGCCCTCGGTTTTGTTTCTCATCTAAAGCTCACTTGTCCTGGAGGTAGAAGGGGCCCAGCTGTATTTCCTTCTCCCAGAGACATGAACCGCTCAACCTACACTCTGTTCTCTTTCTCGCTTAAGCATTCCCCTTCCTTGGGACAGCATAAGGATGGGAGCTTCCTAAGTCAAACTCCAAACTGATCATTCCCCAACCTGGACCCGTCTTTACTTGCTCACCAGGCAGGGTGTACAGGAGAGAGATGTGTCCCCTAAAGTCTTCATACCTGAGATTCATGGTGGTGACCGCAAGAAGGGTCATCACTTCAGGGTCGTTCATGCAAAATCAGTGCAATTTTCATTTTTAAAAAATCAATAGTTCTGACTATGTAAAAAAATCAATGTTTGAAAATAGGCATAGGCTTAATTAGAGAAATATTTAAATCCGTTGACCAAGAATTAATATTTTTTATATACAAGAGCTCCTATAAACCAATAGGGAAAAGGTGACCACCTAAGAGAAAAGGAACAGAACATCCCCCTTAAAAAGAAGAAATGCAAATAGCCAGTATGCTTATGGCGGGGGGTGCAGGGCGGGGGCGGGAATGGTCACTCACTAAATATTTAAAAATGAAAATGTAAACCATTGTGCTTTAAAAAACTATCAAGTTGATAATAAGCTCATGGACCACCTAGTTTAAAATCCTGGCCCTCTTACAGACTGTGTGACTTTGGGCAATGAAATTTATTAAACCTCAGTTTCCTCATCTGTAAATTGGGCATGCCATTAGTACCTTCTTAGGATTGCAGTGAGAATTGAAGATGATATTAATGCACAGCACTTGGTACTGTGCTTGGAAAGGAGTTAGTGGTTAGGGTTAGTAATAATAAAATGAGAATACACTGCTGGTGGGATGCATTCCCACCAGCAAGATATTTGTCCTTAGACGTTAGGAGCCCTCACTTCTGCAAATTTATCCTGAGGAGATAGAGATATGGATAAGGTCCATAATAGCATTCTTTGATAAAGAAAATTTTGAAACAAATGAGAGTAATTTAAATTATAATAAATTTATGTAATAGAATGATACATTTATATGATAGAGTAGAATAAATTTATGTAATAGAATAGATAAATTTGTATAACAGAAATAGCACTTATATAATAGAATGTTTTAGGTTAGGATTTTTCAAATTTTATGCAAATTTTACATCCTCCGTGATGTAAACAAATGAGATATATATAAATTGAACTTCAAATGGTGTGGGTGGGGCAGGAGGTTCCCTGTGGAGCTTTACAAACAAGGCCCTGTGTCCCCTCCCTGACTCACTCCTAGGGCAGCTGCTGAAAGAGGTTCTGAGGCTCCAAGACTTTTATTTTTATATTTTACTAGAGGCCCAATGCACAAAATTCATGCAAAAGTAGGCCTTCCTTCCCCTAGCGGCTGCTGGCACTGGCTTCCCGCTGGCACTGGCTTCCCTCTGGCACCCAGGACCCGGGCTTCCCTCGCAGCCCTGGCTTTGTCCGGAAGGTCGTTTGGAAGGATGTCCAGTCTAATTAGCATATTACACTTTTATTATTATAGATCTTTATTGTTGAGAGTTTACAGATGTCCCCCCTTATTCCTCCTTGCCCACCCAACCCGGTTCCCACTTAACCTCAGGCTTTCACCACCCTGTTGTCTGTGGGTTATGCATATATGCATATAAGTTCTTTGATTAACCTCTTCCTGCACCCCGCCCACCCCCCCCCCCCCCCCCCACACACACACACACTCTGAGATTCATCAGTCTGTTCCATGTTTCCATACTTCTGGTTCTATTTTATTCATCAGTTTATTGTGTTCATTAGATTCCACATATAAATGAGATCATATTTGTCTTTCTTCTACTGGCTTATTTCACTTAGCATAATCATCTTCGGTCCCTCCATGCTGTCTCAAAGGGTAATAGATCCTTTCTCTTTTACTGCTGCATAGTATTCCATTGAGTAAATGTACTACAGGTTTTTTTTTAATCCATTCATATACTGATGAACACTTGGGCTGTTTCCAGATCTTAGCTATTGTAAATGATGCTGCTATGAACATAAGGGTGCATATATTCTTTCTGATTGGTGTTTCAGGATTCTTAGAATATATTCCTAGAAGTGGGATTACTGGGTCAAATAGCAATTCCATTTTAAATTTTTTGAGGAAACTCCACACTGTTCTCCACAGTGGCTGCACCAGTCTGCATGCCCACTAGCAGTGCAGTAAGTTTCCCTTTTCTCTGCATCCTCACCTGCACTTACTGTTTGTCGATTTATTGATGTTCCAGTTTTTCCTCTTGGTGCAGGGCAACCTCCTAATCTGTATCGCTGCTCTCTCCTCACCCCCTCTGTGTTAGATCCCCTTTCTTTTGCATCCACATTTTCTTTTTTTACTCTTTTGTTTTAGTGAAACAAGAGCACATGTGAGATACATTTTTTGAGATTACATGCCTGAAATTGTCTTTATTCTATTCTCATATGATTCATAGTTTGGCTGGGTATAAAATTCACACCCAAACATTATTTTCCAGAATTTTGAGGATAACTTCCACTGTATTCTAACTTTAAATTTTGTTAGTAAGAGAAACATCGATGTAAGAGAGACACATTGATTGGTTGCCTTCCCTCTCAGGCCCCAACCAGGGCTGGGGATTGAACCTGCAACTGAGGTATGTGTCCTTGACTGGGAATCCAACCCTCAACCCTTTGGTCTGTGGGCCCACACTCTAACCACTACGACAAACTGGCCAGGGCTGTTGTTTTTTAAAATTGATTTGAGAGAGAGAGGAAGGAGAGAGAGAGGGAGAGAGAGAGAGAGAGAGAGAGAGAGAGAGAGAGAGAGAGAGAGAGAAACACTGCTTGGTTGCCTCCTGTATGCACCAGACCAGGAATGGAACCCGCAACCTAGGTATGTGCCCTGACTGGAAATCAAACTCACAACCTTTTGGTGTATGGAAGGACACTCCAACCGAGTGACCTGGTGAGGGCCCTCCACTGAGTTTTTTAATGGGCTGTTATACCTCCTAGATTGATCCTCTAATTTTCTTACTCTTTTCTCCTATTTTCCATCTCTTTGACTTTTTGTTTGACTTTCTGGGAAATTTCCTTTATCTTTAAATGCCTTTACTATTTTTTTCTGCTGTCATATATATTTTTTCATTTCTAAGGGCTGGCTTCAAATTTTTTATTGCATCCTATATTAGTTCACGAATGCAATATCTTCACTTATTCTGAAGAATTATGGTGTCTTTGAAATGTGCTTTTCCATATGCCATCTGTATTTTCGTTGAAGTCCTCTTTATCTGTTTACTTGTTTTGGTCTTTCTTTCATGTTGGCACTTTTTTCTGATGTCTGTGCCCATTACTCTCTGTGCTTGGGCGCTGCTTATTACTGACTGTATTCGCTATAGGACTGTTGCATGGATGAATGGATGACTAGCTGGCTTATTCTTTTGGAATCCGTAGGCTTGATTTGTTTCTTCAAAGAATCATCTTCCAATCTCCTGCCTAGAGTCAGAGGGGGGAGAAACCTGGGTGCCAGGGTCTTGGAGTTAGCTGGAAAGGGCAACTGCTAATTCCCATTGATAATCATACAGTCCATAGAAAATCATACAGTCACTAGTTGTCTAAACAGGCTGTCACCACACACCCACCTCTGTGCCTAGCATCCCCATGTCCAGGGCCTCTCTGGTTCAGTGTCTGAAGGGAACATAAATATTGCCCCCTGTGGAGACCTAGCTGTAAAAGTTCAGAATGAAGACAACTTGAGGGTCTAGCTGAAGTTTACATGCAGATTTTCAACCAACCTCTCTTTTCATGCTCCCACCTTAATCTCACCTTTCTTAATACCTGGTTCCTCCAATTACTGATTCTTTCTGATGTTGCTTTGGTGCCCAGATTTGACCTACATCCACTCCACTAGATGACTGAGATTCCTCCATCTGTTTCTGTCTTCATGTGTTATGATTTGGGATTATAGATACATCCTAGTTTTATTGAAAATAGTGACAGAGCTTTTGTTTTTTGTATTCTTTGCTTTTGGAGTGCTGTTGAGAGAAGGGGAAGAAATGTCTTCACACCACCATTTAAATCCCTAAGTCTCTGCCTTGGTTTTTAATATAACTGTAATTATATTTTTGGTTTCCTGTATCCTCTAAATTTTCTGCAATGAACACATATTACTTTAATAATAAAAAAAGCACACCCCCCCCCACACACACACACACAATGTTATTGAAGGCCTGGGACACTAGACCCTGCATCTTCCTTCTCTTGCTGAGCCAGTTGGGCTCCTGAAGCCCCCTTATCTTTCACCCCTCAGCTTCCTGACACCATGCAGCCACCTATGAGGCTTCAAGCATCTGCCAAAGAGTACCACACCCTCCTTGTCAAGGAGCACAATCCTGGTTTCCTCATCTCTGAGCCAGGGCTGGTTATGGAGTAGCCATATCAACCATGCATGACGTGGATCCCTTCATGCATTCTGAATGGTCATGCCTTCAAAACCACAACAGTTTTTATAAAAAGATAATTCAGAGTGTGTGTGTGGCATTTTGCCATGGCGTCTATTGATTTCTTCCCAATGGTGCCATTGCAGTCAACAGGGGGTGGGCATTATCTGGGATTTTTCCATGACTACTTCCTACAGACCAATATACTCCCTCCACTTGGACATACATGAGTGGCCCTTGGGAAGCCGGCACACGGCTTTCAAACACAATTGAACTTTACTGGCTCTACCAGATCTGAGGGAAATCAAGACCCTAAGTTCTAACCACTAATACCGCCCACCCCCCGCCTCCTCTCCCCCACCCCCACCCCACCCCGGCCAGGCCTCCACAAGTTCTGGACTCATGGGGCTAACAAGAACCCAGTGAGAAATCCCAAAGCTGCAGAAATAGCCCTTGTCCTTGAGCTCTCTGACGGGCTCCACCCTGGCCTGAGGACGTTGCTATTTCAGTTGTCCTGGTAAGCACAGGGATTCCAGGACATGGGGTCTAGCAATGCTCTTTTCTTCCTCCTCTACCACTAGGATCACAGCCTTTACAGACTGACCTACAAGTAGATTTTGCTGGGACTCCTATGAGAATTGATCCAGCTAATTACTAGTGAGGAAATTGCTCTCTAAATTTAACATGTCCATCATTCTCATCCAAAAGAGCAGCATTGATGTGGTGGGCTGAGACTTTGAGGTGATTTGTATTTAACCCAGCAAAAACTGCATGGGGCTTCACAGGTTTACTCGTTTACACCTCACAGCTTTACTCATTTCTCAGTCAATTTTGATTTTATTAAACTCAGCATTGTAAAAACCTCATAAAAGAACCCTCATCAATTCTCCCCTGCTGGACTCACACATTCCCGCTCTGGAAGAGCTGCTAAGAGAACGGGCAGAGATTTCTCCTGTCGTGTTGCCACTGGCATACCTTGTGTTCCCACTTGTGGATTTGTTTATCCCTACTCTCTTTTCCAAAAAGAGACGTGTGTGATTGTACTCACACATGGAAAGGTATCCTCTATTCAAGTCAAACTCTACTCGGGTCATTTCCTCCACCCTGAGCAGCCACCTGTCACCCCAGCGTGCCACTCTGACTAGGCCATCCCAAGAGGAGCCCACACGCATACGCACGAAGACAGAGATCCCTTTGGAGACTGGATATCACCTGTAATAATAATGCCACAGCCCAGCACCCTTTTTGTTGCTGTAGCGGTTGTGATCGTGTGTGTGTGTGTGTGTGTGTGTGTGTGTGTGTGCGCGCGCTCCTGAACAGATGAGGGGCCAGAAGCTCCCAAGCAGGTCTCAGCCAACAGCTCTTTTGAGCAGCGACTGGAAGACAGTCTCCATAGCGGCACGGAGGCTGGGCTCCTGCCTCCTTTCCTCCTGGGCCACCTCCCGTGCATTCGGAGGACAGGGCTGAGGTCTGGGCCAGCCCAGATTAAAGGGCTTCTCAGCAAATATGAGTCTTCAGTCCTCAGTCCTCACTGCCTCTGACCAGAGGTATGAGCCTGGGCAAAGTACACACTGCTAGGCACAGGTGGACAACCTGGGCCAGCCATGGTCCCTCTGTCACACTGTGGCAGCACCACAATGACCCAGCCCTGAGCAAAAAATCCAGAGCTTCTGAGGCCATTGGATTAATTCCTTTCAGAGATAATCAGGTTGTAGCCCAGGCCCTTTCTGGGGCCAGCCAGAGAGGGACAGACTCAGCCCATGATGGCTACATGGCTGTCATTTCCAACCCAAACCTAAGAGCCTGCCCTCCTGCCATCTCTATTCTCCAATTCCTCACATGCCCACTAGGTCCACAACCCAGACATGGCAGGGGAGGTTAGCATGATGGTGAGTCGAAAGGCGGCCATGAGAGACCTGGGCTGAGCTGGAACTGCAGCCACGTGCCAGCCTGAAGCCAGCCCTCTCTCCCATGGTCACTGCCAGCCAGAGCTCTCTGAAGCCGGATGGGACCCCCACAGGGCAAGGCAGCAAGTTCTTGGCCTGGTGCAGAAGGAGAAAACAAAACTGGCTCCACAGTCTCATCTCCACCTGCTCTGTGCCTTAGGAAGGCAAGGAGCCCAAGTCCCCAGGACAGTGGTATCAGCTGTTGGGGAAGCACCGTTGTCCAGGTGAGGCCTCGGGCCGGAAGCTGTGTTTGATCAGTGGGCTGGGGTAGTAGGTAGTTGTGTACACATTGGTCTGCTGCAATGGGTAGAAGCTGGCTTTGTCATCAGGAATCAGGTTATTCTTGTTCAGGGTCTGTGGGAGAAGGAAGGAACAAAAAAAGGGGGCAAGGGACAGACAGGGAAAGCAGACAGCCAGGTTAAGGAGATCAGGAGCCAGTCAATGAAAGGACATTCTAACTGCTGATGTAGTATCCTGTTCACAACACCTTCCCAAGTGCCCAGCCCAGTAAGCCCACCTTAGAGCCAGAACCATTGCACCCATCACCCTGCCCTCTGCCTCTATAGGAGGGCTCTCACCTTGAACTCCATAGGTGTGTACTTCTCATTCTTAGGGGTGCCCCCACCCTTGTAGTGCAGGTGGTTTGGTGTGGCAGGATGGACGAGTGTGGACTCCTGGGACTGGCGCTGGCAGTGCTGGCAGGACAGGTACACGGCCAAGGTCAGCAGCCCAGAGCCCAGGAAGCAGGAGACGCCCGTGGCTACCAGGTGAATGAGACTGAACCCTGGGAGAGGGAGAGGTAAGTGGTAAGGAAAGGGCCACTGTGCAGCAGAGAGCCTCCCAGCTGCCTCCCAATAGGAGGCTCAGAGACATAAAGGAAGAGCTTTGAGCCCAGAGCCAATGGAAGCAGGCAGGCTGGGCAGCCCCTCACCAGGGCCGCTCCCACAGGACCTCCTAGGGCCTGGGTCAGAGGCGAGCAGAGGATGTGGAGTTGGGTGACTTGTGACTTCTTGAGTATAGACTTGATGACTGCCTCCTAGATGGGGGCATGGATGAAACTGCCCAGAGCCCCCTCCACATGGTCTGAAGCAGTGGGGAACCTCCACAAGGTTTGTCTATCTGGAGTAGGAGGTGGAGAGGTTCCAAATTTCAAAGTAAGGTGGGCCTCCTCCTGGAAGAGGAGGGTAGGGGACAGTGTTATAAAGGTGTGGGGGCAGGTTCCTTTTACCTTCACAGCCGGTGGCCTCCTCCACACTGGAGGCAGGCAGGATCACTGCAGGAAGACAAGCAAAGAGGATGTTGGGGCAGGGAGGGGGGCAAGAAGGGTCCCCGTGGGTCAGCACTGAGCTGTGGGATAGGCCTGGGGCTACCTGCCTCCCACTCTGATGTTCTATCTTGCACCCCCACCCCCCAGGGCACATGCTTCAGAAAGGGAAGGAAGCTGGGGCTCAGTGGGAAATGGTGGTGAGAAGGGGCTGGCTGGAAGGCCTACCGGGAATCTCGCTGTAAGGGCAGGGGCGGCTCTGGCTGCTGTTGCCAGCACAGGTGCTGGGCCCTGGGACCAGGTCCTCACAGTGCCGACTGCGGGCTTGGACTCCATCCTCGGTGCATGCGCTCCACTCGGACCACAGTGACCAGCCTTCTGTGGGTTGTGGGTTGGGACAAGGTTAACTGCCCCAGCACCCTCTGGTGGGGACTGGAGAGCTCCGTGGTGCTCCCCAGCCCGGGCCGGTTGTACTCAGTACCTGGGCAGGCCTGCGTGGCACACAGTGCCTCCTCCGTGTGCAGCCCCAGGCAGATGTCCTCTCCTGGGGAGGGCGCGGGGCTGGTGCAGGACCGTGTGCGTTGATAGTGGCCACCACCGCAGGAGGCTGAGCAGGGGGACCAGGCGGTCCAGCAGGACCAGGAGCCCCGCACTACAAGGGGATAGGGTGTGTGAGGGGAGCTGCAGGTGCAGGCAGGACCCGGAGGCAGTCTTCTGCCCCTCCCCAGGCAAGGCCACTTCTGCCCTGGGCCACACAGACCTCAACACCGGCTCCACCCGACTCCCACAGTTCACTGTGGGGAGAAGCCCCTCCCTGTCGGGGGGGCGGCTCCCTGTCCCAGGCAGGCTGCAGAGGAGTCATCAAAAACCAACTCAAAACAAGCTCCTTATCAGGCTAACCCACTAGAGGAGAGAAAAAGAAATGACAGGAAGGTGAGGAAAGCTCTGCTCTGTGGGAGTGGCTGCTGAGTCCTTGCTCAGGACTATTGCTCTGAGGCCCCTGGACAGAGACGGCAGGGAGAAGAGGTCACCCGAGCATGAGCTGTGGCCTGGGAGCCTCCTCGATGGGGGTTCCCCGGGTGGAGGTTTCCCAGGATTACTTAGCACAGGGTTACCTGGACAAGCCTGGGGGTTGCAGTCCTGGTACTCGATGGCGTCCCCCACGCAGGGCAGGCCCCCGTTGCGGGGCTCGGGGTTCGTGCAGGTCCTCTTGCGGACGTGGAAGCCCAGCTCGCAGTCCCGGGAGCAGGACGACCAGGGGCCCCAGGAGGCCCAGCCCCCGCTCACCACGTGCTGGGCGGTGCCCCCGCTGCGCAGGAGATCCTCCACCAGGGCTGAGGGTGGAGGGACTGGCTTCAGCAACAGGGGCTTCTTCCGAACCTAACCGAGCCACCCAGAGCTCCGCCCCGGCCCCGGCCCCGCCCCTCGCTCTGCGCCGGGGAAGCTGGGAGGCAGGTGGGGAGGGTGGGATGGACGAGGGGCTGTACCGTCTGTATCACAGGTTCCCGAGCTGTCTGCCGGGCAGGTTCGGGTCTCCGTTCTCCTCCTGCCAAACTGCAGGCCGTGGGGGTCGGGCAGGGGCGCGCGGCACGTGAAGCGGAATCGCTGCTCCTGCCGCGCCCCGCCCTGGGTCACGTTCACGGGCAGCCATGGCGTCCAGGGCGTGTTGCGCCGCACTTCGGGGCAGCCCTCTGGGTTGCAGGTCTTGAATTCCTTGGGGAGAGAAGCTGGGGCTGTTTCATAGCCTTGCAGCCCCCAGGCCTGCCCCACGGTCCCGCCCGGCCCACCCTCCTGTAGGTTACAGATTCCGAGTCCAGCCCGGCCCTCACCACGCCGCAGCCGGGGCAGGAGTTGCCATTCTCGCAGGCCCGACGCCGCGACTGCACGCCGCCCCCACAGTTGCTGCTACACTTGCTCCAGGAGCCCCAGGATGCCCAGAAGATGGGTACTGGGCAGGGCGTGTTCTCATTGCAGAACCTGAGGGGCATGAAGGGAGGGGGTCAGCCCTCTGGGGAGCAAGCGCCCCCTTCCCTAGTAAGAGGCCCTGGGAGTGCAAACTAAGAAGGACGAGAGTCCACTGGATCACCTGGAAAACCCCAGCCCATTTCTACGAGGCCGGGAAAGCCTGGGACCTCAGGGCTAGCTTCTCAGAACCCCCCAGCACAGACTAGCTCACCGCTCCTCCCGGCTCTTGCCCACGCAGATGCGGCCCCCGTGGCGGGGAGCAGGGTTGCTGCAACTTCGCTGGCGGACCTGGAATCCTATCCCACAGGTCGTGCTGCACAGGGCCCACGACGACCACGTGGTCCACGCCCCGTTCCTGGCGGGGTCAGAGGGGACAGAGACAGATGACATCTGAGCCCTTGCTTCTCTGATCTAGTCTACTTCTGGGCAGATAGACTTGTTGTCAGGAAGTGGCAGACAGTGACTCAACCATCTGTCCATCCATCCATCCATCCATCCATCCTCAAACATGTGTTTGAGAGCCTTCTTGCATATATCAGACTGTGCTCAGGGCAAAGGGTACAGAGATAGGACCTGGGCTCTGCTCACAGGGATAAAAGGACACATTCTCTAGAAACGGCCCCTATCGCCTTTCCCATCTGCAACCTTTGTTTCAGCCTTCTTGGTTAGCTGATTCTTGCACTCAAACCCATGCTCCCTCTCCTGCTCTACACCCTCAAGTGCTTTGCTCCAACCTTAGACACCACTCACTCCCATCTACTTTGACTCCAATTTTCAAATGTTGGCTCTACCACTTACTGGCTGGAAAAGCCTGGGCAAGTGACTAAAACCTGTGTGCCTCATCATTCGCTTATCTTTAAAGTAAGGATAATGATTATATGCCTACCACCATCAGGTTCTTGCGACAGTTAAATTAATAAATGTATACAGAATTAAGTTATTTTACGAGTGTCCAGAATTGGGGGTTACTTGTGATAACCACTTCATGAGGTCCCCAAGTACTAGACAGTGTGCAGACACTTTATACACATCACCTCCTGTAACGCTCTCAACAACCCTTGGGGTGGGAGTGTTGACCTCACTTAGGGAAGCTCAGAGTGGTTCAGTGGCTCGGCCAAGGCCACACCTCCAGGCAGTGGCAATTCAGGACTGGCACCAGGCCTGCCTGCCTTACCACCATGCCATGCTGCCCCTCATGTCTGGGACAGTAAGGCTTATTAAGGCTAAGGCCTGTCCAGGAGTGACTCCCAAGTCTGTCCAGCCTTCCTCTTTGTATCAAGAGTTCTCACAAGGCAGAACTTCTCTCCCACTAAAGTGGAGGCTCCCCCAATGCTGATGTTTCCTGCCTCAGACTTTAGCTACCTGTCCAGTTGCCTGTAAAGCGCTGACGTGGTTTCCACCCTTTAGTGCAAACATCTGGCTAGGGACGCCCCACTCCAGGTTAAGACAGTAGCCATGCAAACCCTGTATCCACACATACCTGGAGCAGTTGGCAATGTGGATGGCTGGCCCCAGGCAGTCTCGGCCCCCACAGCGGGGTTGAGGGGTATCACAGGCTCGGGCCCGACACAAGCAAGAGCCTGAGTTGTCCCCATCTAAGTGCTCACACGGTTGCCACGGTGACCATGGGCCGAAGCCCCCATCCTGAGTCACATTCCGCACCTGCAGACACACATCAGAGGCGGGGGTCCAGTCACAGAAGGCAGGGGTAGGGAAGGCAGGAGGTCCTAGGGGGTGTGGGGATTCTGCTGGGGAGTCACAGCCTGAAATGGGGGGACAGGTCCTGGGTGGGGTGGGGGAGGACGAAGGGGTTCTCACAGGACACGCTGTGATGTTCTGGGTCCAGAGGCTCATGTTGGAGCTGTCCTCGAGGGTGCTGCAACGTTGCTGCTTCCCGTCCCAGCCACAGTACGGATCCCGAGCCCCCAGGCATGCCCTGTCAGACAGAGGCCCTGAGACTCAAGCCCACTGGCCTCCCAGCCTCACTGCATCCCAAGAATACACCTGGCCACTCCCCTCTGGGCACCTCTGTCCATCCAATTCCCCTCCACAATGACAAGTTCATTGAACACTTACTATTTGCCAGGCATCACTTTAAGTGCTTTACAAGCATGTAAGAATGTAATACAACACCCCAATAATGAAG
Organism: Myotis myotis; assembly: GCF_014108235.1. Lineage (NCBI taxonomy): Eukaryota > Metazoa > Chordata > Mammalia > Chiroptera > Vespertilionidae > Myotis > Myotis myotis. Next base: position 159,708,029 of record NW_023416324.1, read on the forward strand.
GCACTGTTATTATCCTCCTGGAGTCTGCAGAGGCACTTTCCATTGGCCAGTGGGGCCAGGGGTGTCAAGGGCTAAAGGGCTATACTAAAGAGTCAAGGGGTTGCCCCTGTTGGTGTCTCCTTGAAGCTTCAGGGAGAGTCACCTGTCAGGCGAGTTCTTTATATTTAGTGAATTCAATAGACCGTGCCTCCAGACCAGGCTCCAGAGAAAAAAGAGGTTTTATGAGAGGCCTTACAGAGAAGAGGGTGGGGCTTCCCTTGTCAGCAGCGGAGGTCAAAGAAGACAATGCTGTCCCTTCTTCCAGCAACCCTTGACCTGCATATGGGAGGTGGGGCTTGGGGCTTTAGTGGGTGAGGGCCTTGCTGGAGCCCGGGAAGCATACTCTGGCCCACCTGGGAATGCAGAACATCATCTGTTGCTCAAGAATCTGTTTCCACTTTATTCACTCAAGCACAATTTGTGTAAATTGTATAGTATATAAGTACACTCTTATTTTCATCTAGGATCAATGGTTTGATTGGGGGATGTTTTGCCAGCAGAATGCATCAAATTAGACATTATGGGACTAAATACACGTGTAAGCATAGCCCCAGCAACCAGTGGTTTTCAGATTCTGCTCACGTGCTGACATTTGGACCAAATTGGCAGCTAGCAAACTCAACCAGTTAGAATTCAATAAAGCCCACTCCTGAGTGCATTTCCCCCAGCTCTCCGAAAGGGATACCAAACTCTAGAAGCAGCTGATACTGCACTTAATAAGCAACATACATTAAATTTTAAAAAAAGAACTAACCATGACTAGTGGTTATTAATAATAATAAAGATGCTATTTATCAAAAATATATGTCTGCCAATAGAGAAAATGACTAAGAGCAGCACATTTGAATCAGTTCACACAAGATCAAAGCAGAAGATTCAGGAGGAATGCAAGGCATCATTCTTTCATCTAGGGCCTAGCCAGTTCTAGAACCGTGGTTTCCAGTCTTAACTGCAAATTAAAATCTCCTGGGAATCTTTTAAAAACCTCAAGCAAGCAAACAAACAAACAAAAACCCTGCCTTTATCTGGGCCTTTGGACTGGAGTAGGCCCAGTCACTGGGAGCTTTTAAATACTCCCCAGGTGATTCTAATGAATAGCATGGCTGAGAACCGCTGTTTCAGGGCCACTTTTGTCAATGTTCCAAAGCCCAGACATAAAGTACCCTGTTTCTCCAACCCATCACGGAACAAGAAAGTAGCGAAGAAAAACCTCAGAGTAGATGCTAGCCCCAGCCCCCCCACCCCCACCCACCCACCCTGCACACCCCACCCTCTCTGTCTTAAGGATCCCTCACCCTCTCTGCCTCTCCTATTCCAAGGACACTCCTGCCCTGTTCTGTCTGGCCCTGGCTCTGGCTGCCTGGGGAGGTCTGCAAGGCTGCACTGAGACTAGTGCCTGAGCTCTCTTGTCTACATTCACTGCTTTAAGCCAAATGAAGTTCCAAAGCTTTCAGGGCATGGAAGAAAATGAAAGCTCCAAGCAGGGAAGAGTTAAACTGTGTCACTTACTGTAGGACTGGGTGGCAGTTTAGAATTGTGTGTTGTTGTTTTTTAAAAGCAACCATCAGACCAATAATGTATCACCATGTATTTTTTACTTCAATGTCTCAAGCAGCCATTATAGAAGGGAACAGGCTCATTCCATGGGCTCAGAGGGGGAACAGAGATGGATGGTGGAGGTGGCAAGCAGGCAGTTTCCAGCGCCAAGTACCAAGGCTCTAAATGGGAGCTGTCCAGGGTAGCAATGGTGTCCCAGGAGCTTGTGAGCAAGTGGCTGTTACTTAAGATGGCAGCAGAGGTGGGGAAGGTCAGGAAGAGACACTCTCAGAGCCTTCCTCCTGCGGGAGCTGAGGTAGAGGCCACGCCCCTCCAGTGCAGCCTGATTGGCATGCTGGAAGGAGGAAGGGGTGGGTCATGCATAAACACCTGCTTTATAGAGCCAAGTCAGCGTCATTCCCTGCTCCTGCTCTTGTGAGCCCTGGTCTCTCCCTGGCCAGGCTAGGGTTCTGGTTGTGCCCCACAGAACCTAGATTTCCCCGAGTGAAAGGAGAGGGCTGGACACAGCCCCCAGATTCTGGGCAGAGGAGGGGGGCCCCCAAAGGCGCTCGGCTTACCCACCCTCATCCTCCTGCCAGCTTTGAAAGGAATGAGGGGAAAAAAAAAACATGAAATGCCTATCCTAGGATAAAACTCTGTGACAACCCACCCATATTGCACAAATTCTGATGTACATTGTATGATAGACAGTTTGGCTTCCAGACTCTGAAGTGCACAGCTTGGTGGCTGCACGGGTTTACTCCGGCCAATTTATTAACTTTGCAATAATGAAACATCACATTTTCCATTTTTACATCCACCCAGAGGTTTATGGCAGGGTTTTCACTGAACACACAAATGGCCCTTATCCCAAACTCAGGAAGCCAAATAGGATGAAAGTTTCAGACTCCCAATTGACCTCTTTCTAACTTGCTGTTCCACCTGGCCATGCTATGCAACCTGCCTGTCCCTTCTCTGAAGCACTATGTGAGTGGAGACCTGTCCCAGCAACAGCTTTCTTCCTCTCTTCCACTACAGACCCCATTATTTCACATCTGACCAGAGCCACATTAGCTCATGCTGCCCGACCATCTGCCCTACGACAGTGCTGCCTGCCACTCTCTGATTGATCTTCATGAAACACCCATTCACTCTGTCACTCCCCTGCTCTAAGACCACTTCAGTGCCCACAGTCACAGGACTCAAATCAAAATTCTCCCTTGGCATTCTCAGTTGGCCTCAATCCACTTTCCAGCCCCATTCCGCACTCCTCTCCTGCACCAACCTCCTTTCAGGACAAATCAAGAAGGATCAGTCATCTGTGCAAGGCCAGTTGATGCCTTGGGCTGGGCGTGGCCCCTGGTGGAATATAAAAAATACTGGGACACTGAGTTTACCTTCAAAGCTTTACAACCTCTTAAAGAGCAAGGCACATGTGAAAAGTTTAACAGCAACACAAGGGTTAATGAACACAAGCAATGGGGGAAATGCCATCAGCAGGAGCCTGTGATTCACTGCCAAGAATTGCTATCTGTATTCAAGGTTGGAGACTGCAGACTCCAGAAAGCCCAGGAGGCTGGAGACCCCTGAATATATTTCTAGAGAGAAAAAGGAATAAGAACACTAGCTACCACTTATGACTCGCTGGATTGATGCTTCATGAGCATTACTCCCAATCCTTACAATGATCCAGCCCAAATTTAACAGGATTTGCTCCATCACTGTGTCACCCTATTTTCCCAATGAAAAAGCTGAAGCACAAAAGGTTAAAGAACTTGAAGATCAGATCAATAGTTGACAATGGAGCTGAGATGGTACCCGGGGCGTGTCCAATTCCAGCATGTGAGTCCCTCCCACCGCACCCCTGTCTCTCCCCACACATCAGATACAAGCCAAGATTTCTCTCCCCAGCCACACATTCAGAACTCCGAGGAAAATGAAAGCGTTCCAGACTTAGTTCCTCTTGCCTCGCTCCTCTCACACGGACAGCCCTGCAAAGGGCTCTGAGCACGGGAGGGCTGAGTGAATGTTTGGTGTTTTGTTGAGGGAGCCATGTGTTGGGGCTGAGGGCAGCTTCACTGCCTGCCCACTGTCACCCTCCCCCTTCCCCTGGCTGCCACATCAGAACTATCCGGCCTCTTCCCCTGCTCTCCAGGCCTCTGCCCGGCTCCCAGCACACCCTCCTGGGGCTGGAGGACAACCCTTGGCAGCAGGAGATCCATTTGTCTCCCAAAATCTCAAGGACAGATGGGCACAGCCAGGAGGTATCTGTGTTGCAAAGAGCACAGGAGCCCGTGTGGCTGTGGCTCTGCCAGCTAAAGGCCGTTCTTGATTAGCTCAGAAATGAAGAGCTGCAGTTTGGGGGAGGCTCGCGTGGTGGGAGTCTGAGCTATATCTCCATTTGGCTTTGGAATAAGCTTTTGTTTCCCCCCTTAAATGCCAGTGTCTCTGTTGCCAAATTTGTGAAGCCGCTTGAAGCTAAGGTATGGGGACCTGATCGGGGGCACAGCTGGGAAGGGTATACAGCTCCGCATGGTTCTTCACCTCCATCCCACCCCAGGCCGGCTTCTGTGTCTCTTCTAAGGAAGGAAGGAATAGGAGCAAAGATTGGGGGGAGGGGTGACTCAAAGCGCGTCTCCCATCTGCCCCCACCTCTCCCTGACAAGCACTGTGGTTTCACAGATAAAGACACTCTCTGAACAGAGGGGACAGAGAAGAAGTTAAGTGGGCTGTAACTATATGGGGCTGACAATAGGGATGACAACAGTGACAGTGATTTATGATGATTATCCCAATTAACCTTCACCAGAACCCTGCAGAGATTTTACGAGGAGGAAACCAGGGCTCAGAGAGGTTAAGTGACTGGTTCAAAGGCACACAGCTGGAGACTGTGCCAGGATGCCATGCGGGTCCAAACAGACCCCGAGAGCACGACGGGCGGGCGGGGATGAGCCCGAGGAGCCCCCCCGCCCCCCACGCTGGCTCGCTTACCTTTGGTTGCGGTAGGAGGCGCACCTCTCCAGCGGGACGCGCAGCACCCCGTCGCTCAGCCCCACGAAGAGCGCGCGGGCGCTGTGCAGGATGCGCAGGCTGCGCAGGGGCTCGCGGCGTCCGGGGGGCAGCACGTGCAGTTCCTCCAGGTAGCAGCCCCGGAGGCTGCGGCTTGCGGTGGAGAGGGCCTTCAGGATGGTGCCCGACTCTGGAAGGGTCAGGTGAGGGTGGCCTTAAAGGGCCGGGAACCTCACGGCCCTAGCCCTCGCCCCTCAACCTCCTCCCACTCCGCGCCCCGACCCCGCGGGCCGGCTCACCCGTGCCGATGTAGAGCACGTGGTAGAGCGTGTCCTTGGCTTGCACTAGGTCCACCACGAGGTGTGAGAAGCGCACACTGTCCTGGGTGACGCAGGGCTCGGGGGTCACCGGCTGCACCGCCTCACTCATCAGGAACAGACGCTGTGCGTCCTGCAGGCTGCGCTCCGTCAGGTTCTCATTGGGGCCCACCTCGGACAGGGTGCCGCACTGCGCGGGGAGGCGGGTCACCGGTGCGCAGCCACTGGGCTGCGCAATCCCTGACTCCCTCCTTCCTTAGTGTAACCCAGGCGGTCACTGGCACACTCTGGTTCTTCAGTCCTCCCCCACCCAGTCCCCTGCACCCCCTTCCAGGAAGCGATGCCTCTTTGGGAACTAAGGGAAACTGAGGCTGGGAAGGTGGGGCAGGAAGGACTTGCCAGGGCTGGGGAGGGGAGACTGATTGTATTGTCTAAAAAATGGATTATTTGAGTGCGGATAACAAGTGTCCTCTGATCTTATGCTGTGGCTCTAGGCGCCCCTCCCTCATGTTGTGTCAGCTCTGCCTTCCTCTCTCTTGTCCCTACCTGCTCAAGTTCATATGCCTTCCAAACCAAAACCGGCAGACTACCACCATTTAATGAGCACCTACTACATTCCAGGCACCACATCAGGTGCTTATCAACCCTCACACATATCTATGAGGCCAGTGGAATTGTCCCTGCATGCCAGATAAAGAAAAAGTGACGCAAGAAGGTTGAGCGACTTGCCCAAGGTCACACACAGAGAGAGGGGGGGTAGGTCTGGGTCAAGCTTGTTGGACCACAAAGCCTGAAGTCTCCCCCTGCTCGCTTCTGGCCTGGACAGGAAGTTGATGGACATTAAAGTCCACCATCTGTAGATTCCTTTGCCCCATGGCTCTTTCCCATTCCACCCAGGGCACCCAGTGCCCTTGAGAGGGTTAACTTGAAACGCAGGCAGATAGGGCAGGGGTCCAGTGGGAAACAAAGGCAGGTAAAACATAGGCAGGGGCAGGCATGGCATTTTGAGCAGCCTAACCATAGGAATCAACCAAGCAGAAATAATAAAATGTTTCTGGACTCAAAGCGGGAGGCATGGGAAAACAAGGGAGGGCCTGCAGTAAGCAAGATGTACTAACGCATAGAAACAGAAAAAGTTCAACACAGGAACAGAAAAACAACACAGAGAAACAGGGAAAGTTTAGATCCGTTGCTGGGAAAAACAATTGAGGAAATCAATCAGGTGATGACACACCCTCACCACTGCTGACATTGAAACCCTCCAGGCATTAGTACCCAGGCAGACGGCAAGCAAGCTTCAGCCAAAATCCCCAAATTCTGCCAGACAGAACATGTGTGCTCTCCTGGCCCGACCTCCCTACCTTCCTGGAAGAGGGGTCACATTTAGAGCTGGCTCAGACCATGATCCCTTGCTCTGTGACCCAACCGCTCTACCTTTCTTGTCCCACAGGCTTAGAGGTTACCACCCTCGTAGGGGACCACTGCAGACCCCCTCAGATGGGCGCAGATGAGCAGGGACAGGCTTGGGAGTCGGCTTGTGACTGGTAGTCTGGTGGAAGGCCATGTGTACAGAGAGGGGCAGAGAGGAGAAGCTGTACCTGGAAATTGGGGATGGGGTTGGCGATGGGGAGCCAGGCAGCCCTGGGGTTCTCCTGGTAGCGAAACGGGCCGTTGAAAGCCTGGGAGATGGCACTGAGGTTGAAGGCGCAGACAGCTGAAGCAGCAATGCTATTTCTGAAAGGCAAGAGTTGATGGGTTGCTGCCCCCGCATAGGCCTCAGCACTCTCCTTCAACCCCACAGCCAGCAGTCCAGGCACCACCTGGCACTGCTCCAAGGCTGACTGAACACCTACGACGAGCCTGGTGCCTCCTACATGCTGGGGGGTTACAGAGGAGGAAACGTGGTCCTTATGCTCTGGGAAACCTCTGGGAAACAAAGGCCACTGATGAGAGCCCTGGTGGGTTTCTCCGTGCTACCGCCTCATCCCCTTCCCTTCTCCCGTGGGAGGGTCAAATAAACTCAGCGTTTTCATTTTATCCATGGCCACTATAGGAAATATCCTATATAATAAAGAGCTAATATGCTAATTAGACTGAACAGCAGACTGACCTTCTGGAATGACCTCCAGAACGACCAGTGGGCGGGGGGCATGGGGCAGGGCCGAGGGGCAGGGCTGAGGCAGCCGGGGCTGTGAGGGCCAAGCACCTTGCAAGAATTTCATGCATTGGGCCTCTAGTATTTTATATTACAACTTAGTATAACGCACACATATATGCACACACACATATGCAATGAAGTTTTATGAAATAATACTTACCCTTATTAAATATATTATACTCTGATATTTTTATTCCAGTCTATTCTGTGTTATTTATTTATTTATTTTAAAAGCAGGTTACCAAACCACTGATATACTGCAGCCCACAACATCCTGAGCCAAATGACCTCTAAGACCCCTTTCAGTCACAGAGTCTCAGGTTTCTATGAGTCTGATGTGAACAGTTCAGAGATGATATCACTACACCAAGTGATTCCAGTTCCGTTCTCTGCATTTAGTTCTCTCTCAAATGTGTCCATTTCTGCCTGGTCTCCGCCGCCATCATCTCCCCTGGATGCTGCCCTGGGCCTGCCGCTGCCTCGTCTCCTGTAATCCATTCTCCACTCAGCTGCCAGAGTGTGTGCTTCAAAATGCACATCCCAGCTAGTATCTGGCCTGCTTCAAGTCCTTCAATAATTTATTGCTCTTAGGATAAATATCAAAACCAGTAAAACTGTCTACAAGGCCTGCAGGACATAATCCTCCCTCTCCCAGCCCTTCTGCCTCCTCCTGTCTTTTTCCTCCTCTCCCTCCAGGGTCTTGACACTCTGGTCTGGCTCCGTTCCTCAAACATTTCTTCCTACCCAAAAGCTTTGCATGTGTGGTTCCCTTGGGCTAGGCTGCTCCTCTCCCCTAGTTAATTCTTATTTATCCTGTGGGCGTCACTTCCTACAGGAAGTCTCCCCTGATCACCATCCTTCTATATGTTTAGAGGTTTCCCTGTGCACTCACTACCCTTTCCCTTTGTAGCATTTACCACGATTAAAATGGTGAGATATTAATATCACAGCTACTGATAACCACCCTCTCTAGAAGGTAAGCTCCTTAAGGTCTGCTCTTGCTTTGCTGGGTAGGGTTAGCAAGGCCATGGAGTCCTGAGGCTGGAAGGGACTGTAAGACCCTCTCTGAGTCTCCCCAATAGGCTGTTGCCGGACCCTTCTGGAGCTGCCATCCCCTCCTTCAAGGCAGCTGTTTCTCTCTTATCACCACAACTTCTTCATGAAGCCACAACCCAGCTCCTTTTATTTCTTCATATCTGGCCTAGCCTGGCCTTTATGGCAACTCAGAATACATGCTGACCACGGCAGGGCAGCAAGTCACTAAATCCTCAGAGGACCCGGTGCAGAAGGCACAACAGTTCCCATTGCACAGAAAGAGAAACAAGACTCAGAGAGGAACTTCCCCAAGCCCACCAGGCTGTGAGGCCAGACCAGCGCCTGTCCAGGCATCCCAGGGAAGGGGTGGCGGAGGCAGGGACTCACACGTTGGTGGTGAAGACCCCGTAGATGAGGTCCTGCTCGGGCAGGTGGAAGGCACTCTGCAGCTCGTTGTAGTAGAAGGGGACCTCGCCCGGACGGGAGCAGTTGAGCCGGGCCTTCATGAACGTGGTCCACGTGTCCTCCAGCAGGAAGCGGCCCCCCACGTCGTTCTTGCACACGCGGGCCACCCGCGAGTACACGGTGCGCCCGCAGTCATGCTCCACTGCGTTCTCTCGCAGGAAGAAGTACGCAAACAGCCCAATATCATAGGCTGCCACAAAGTTAGGCTCTGGGGGCAGAAGAGGAACAAGGTTTGGGTCAGGCCAGCAGGGAGGAAGGGGGGCGGAGTCGGGAGTAGTCGCCTACTTCCGTTTTCCCAGGTGGGCGTGACACCCTCTGACAGCCTGGCGACCTGGAGGTTCTAACTAACCCTGCTCCCACCTCCAATGCAAAGGGCAGTTGTAATAATAGCTAACATGCATTACTGGGCACATAATAGTACCCAGTACTATTATGTACCAGGCACTATTATGAGTACTTTATATGCATCAGCCATTTAACCCTCTTAACCACCTAGGAGGTTAGCACTATGATCAGCCCCAGGTCATAGATGAGAACACTGTGGCACAGAAAGGTCAATACTTGCTCAAGGTCACACAGCTAGTTAGTGGAGAAGCAGGGATTCAACTCCAAGGGACAGGAAACTCATGCTACCCTCCCCAGTCACTTTCCCCCCATAATCCAGCCTCCAAATCAATTCCCAACTCTTCCTTTCTCCTCACAGCCTACCCCTCATCTGCCCTGGGTGCTCAGGGCATCTGCGATTCCAGCCAGAGTCCATCTCCTTGGGCAAACATGCACCCTACTCTGGGCCCCTTGATGAAGCCAGTGCGAGACCTTTCAGAGGTTGGGCAGGGAGGAGGTCTAATGGGGGTCAGGGTGGGCTGGGGGAACCCCACCATTGGGGCTGTGTCTCCTTACCATTGAGCCACTTGGAGTTATACTGAGCAGTGCGAAGGGGCGGCCCACTGCCCAGGCTCCGGTAGATGGCAGGGTCCCGACCTGAGAAGTCGATGACTGTGGCTGCGTAGAGCTCCCCCTGGGAGGAGATGACAGCTGTGGAGTTGTGGCGAGGGTCGTAGGGGCAGCGGGCCACGCCATTGATCTTCTCCATCGTCCGGCTGAGGTTCCCCACCTGGGATGGCGGGGAGATGGGGCACTTTCCCCTGAGATCCAAGGGCTGCCTGTTTTCCCACCTCAGAGTTTATTTCTTCCTGGGCCCCTGGTCTCTGTGAGCCTCTCCCTCCCAGCCTCCCCCTCAATGCCCACCCCACAGTCCCTCTGCAGAAGCAGCCCTCATGGAGGGGAAGGTTGTGTCAGGAGCTCCGCCTGCCTCTGGCCCCTGTGCAGTCAGGTACACCGAGAAAACACAGCAGGCCTAGTAAAATGTGAATTTCGATGAGCAACAAATAATTTTTTAGTATAAGTATGTCCCAAATCTTTTTATTTATTTATTTCAAAGAGGAAGGGAGAGGGAGAGGGAGGTAGAAACATCAATGATGAGAGCAAATCATTGACCGGTTGCCTCCTGCATGCCCCCTACTGGGGATCAAGTCCACAATTTGGGCATGTGCCCTGACCAGGAATTGAATCATGACCTCCTGGTTCATAGGTTGACACTCAACCACTGAGCCATGCCATCTGGGCAGTATGGCCCAAATCTTTCATGGCACATACTTAGGCTAAAACATAATTTGTTGTTTATCAGAAATTAAATCTAACTGGGCATCCTTTCTTGTTTTGGGGTTTGTGGTTTGCTAAATTTGGCACCCCTATTCCAAGTCTATGTGCCTGGGCGGGAGAATCTGCCATGTCCATTTCTGACTGCCCCTCCCCACCCCCCGAGCGGTCCCCACCTGCCTGCTGGAGCACATGGGGGAGAAGGCGTTGGTCCCACACAGGAACACCTTCCGGCCAGTGACAATCAGGACGCGCACGTAGTTCTGACACTCCTCCTAAAGCAAGAAGGGGAGGTGATAAAGGGACAGCTCTCCAGGCTCTGGATGTCTTCTCCTCTCAGCACTGCACCACAGATACGTAAAAGCACTGCCCTGTGTCCCAGCTCACCCTGATCTGAAGTTCAGGTCGCAGTGTGGGTGTCCTCTGCCCCTCTATCTCCCTCCCCGGCTGTCTTACTGCATCACTGCCCACTCAAATGCTCAGGGCTGACCTCACCTGCCCAGGAGCCCCCAGTGCATCCAGTCTGGGCCTGTGCAAGGTGGCCTTGTGCCCACAGCATGCCTGTCCATCCCGAAACCACCAGCCTCCTACTGGCCCCAGCCAGGATCCGGGACCAGTAAGGCCACATACCTCCGTCTTCCCTTTGCTTTGGCAGGAGCGGCGCGTGTCCTCGTTGGAGGCCCACTCTGTGGCCTGTGGGGGGAGGACACAGACATCACACAGCTGTTCCACTCGCCGCCAGGGCAGGCAGCTGTCAGGTCTGGGTGGACAGGAAGCTGGGAATGGGTCAGGGACAGCCTGCAGGGTAAGGGTTCCTCTCACTATATCCACGGGGACCCAGTGGGCTGCAGACCTCAGTACCCACTCTTTAAGGAGTGACCATCCCCTCAGCCCAACACCCTCCGCACCTGCTAGGGTCTGGGGAGGTGGAAGTACCAGCTTCCTCAGCTGCATCCCCTGCAGCTCCATCCTAGGACCTCCCGGAGCCTTGCTCCCCGGGGCAGCAAGAGCTGGAAGTGGTCCACCTTCAGGACCACCCCAGGCCTGAGTGGGCAACGGGAAACGTGCTTCCCTCATGTACCACATGTCCCTCAATGAGTGGGAGGCAAGGAAGGCTAGATTCTGTAAACCTCAGAGATCTGTTTAATTTCCCCACTACAACCCTGCAAAGTGCTTTTTTGTTGTTTTTAGATGAAGAAACTCACATTCTGTGTGACTTGCTGCTGCTATAGAGTAGAGCTGGGATTGGGACCCACATTCCAGATTCAAGGGCTCTGTGTGTGTGTCTTTATCCCACCATCTCCAGAACTCAGGACTTCCACTCTCCCCACTGCTCTCCCTGCCCCAGCTCTGAGCTGTCTGCATCCCTTCTTGCTCTCCTTTAGCATCCAGCATGCTCTATCATGAGGCAACGTGCCCGGGGACACAGCTTTCACTCAGGGACCCAGAGGACACTGTCATGTTCCCAAGTGCCCATGGCCTGGGAGGGGCTGTTCCCCTCCCCGCTTTATCTATTCTGTCTCTACTCTCAGCCAGTCCCTCCTGGCCTCCGAAGAGCATCTGGAAGGAGAAGTGATACCTTTCAGGTCCAGGCAATGTCAACAGCCCTGGTGTGTGGCTCTTTAGAGATTTCTGGGTCACATGTATAAATATGAACTGCCTACCTGTCCCTGGAGCAGGACCCCTGAGCAAGCAGCTCTCCCACCCAAACGAGGACAATAAAAGAACCCCTCTTCTTATTTCTAACAAAGCTCCTTCTAGCTGTGCAGTCACTGCCTGCTAGGGTCTAGGGGCCCGGGGGTGAGAGGGCAAGAAGGGTGCCTGGAGGGGGGGCAGGGGTGCTCTCTGATTTTCAGATTGCAGCCTCCCACAGGCCTGAGGTGATTGCTTTGTGGGGCCGAGGGAGGGCTGACTTCCTGGATTTAGGAGCGGTGACAAGTTTGGTCATGCCTCCATCAGACCCGGGAGCAGGCTGGGCTCATCCTGCCAGGCCAGGGGCTCAGGGGAAGGTCAAATGACCCCTGGCATCTAGCCACATTGCTGTGGGGTTCATTTGGACAGAAACCAGGGAGCCACTGTCATCCTCAGGGCCCCAGCAGCTCCCAGGCTAAGCCCAGTGTGAGAAGGAAAGAGGGGCATAGACAAGAAACCTCAGGGCTTTGTGGGTAGAAATGCGCAGTGACTCACAAACATTGCTCATGTCCAGGCCTAAAGCTCCGGAACGCGGATGGCTGCGGAGGACTGTGTGGGCAAAGGGCCTCGCTGGGGCCTTGGGACTCCTCAGCACAGGGACACTTTGAAGGGGTCAGGCTTGTTCCCAAGGAGGTGGGAATCTCACTGGGTGGGGTCAGGTGTGTTCAGTCAAAAGGAGTTAAAGTCACCCTGGGCTGAAACCGGTTTGGCTCAGTGGATAGAGCGTTGGCCTGCGGACTGAAAGGTCCCAGGTTCGATTCCGGTCAAGGGCATGTACCTGGGTTGCGGGCACATCCCCAGTAGGAGATGTGCAGGAGGCAGCTGATCGATGTTTCTAACTATCTCTTTCCCTTCCTCTCTGTAAAAAATCAATAAAATATATTTTTTTAAAAAATAAAGTCACCCTGGGCTGAACCCCAGGACAAGCACTGTGCCAGGCACTTGCCACACCTTCTCTCTTGATCCTCAGCACAGCCAGTGAAACACGCAGCCCTTTGCTCATTTTACAGGTGAGGAAAATGAAGCTCAGAGAAGTGGAGCCATATGCCCAAGGTCACAAAGCCAGTAGGCAACAAACCCAACGTGCCAACTCAGACGAGACCAGCGCTCAGTTCTCTCTGCTGCATCCTACAGCCTCTCACAGCAAATAGATTTCTCAAACCAAAAGCGAGAGCAGATGGCCTGCAAAGAATATGTATATTTATAATGATAACAGCATAAAATGGGCTTGAGTCATTTATTTTATTTAAAAATTATTTTTATCAAAGTAATGATGCACAGAGTTGAAAAAGTTAGGTAGTATGAAAAAATTATTTAAATAAGCTCAAGTAGCCTACTCCTCTCATACCCCAGCCCCATTTCTCAAGGTCAACTACTTTCAACTATTCCTCTGTGTGTGTTTAATTCAGTTTCTGAAAAATATGTGTCAACCTCAGACTCATCTTCTGACTTCTGCTATGGAGGTGAGGATTTCCCCTGCCTACTCATCCCCATCTCTCCTACCTCACAGCACACATTCATTTCACCCTCCCCATCTTCCCATTACAGTTCTGTAACATTAATTCTTTAATCTTTGAATGTGATAGTAATTTAATTAAAAATCAACATTAGTATTTAATTAGTATTGTAAATATGTAAAAATTGTTCACTACTACCAACTTAATACCCCAGGTTGCATCATTGATTGTAATATGAACCACTAAGAAAGAATATTTGCTGCCAAACCTTTATTACTTAAAGTTTTAATGTAAATTTATTGACAGTGCTCTTATTTAGACATTTAAAATCGTATACCGGTATTGTATACAAAAAAGAAAAATGTAAGCAGAACTGAGTATCCTTAAATCTTCTCTGAATTCATAGTTCATCTCGTCTGAATCACTTTTCTATTCCATTGTCAGCGCTCATTTTTTGTTGCTGTTGTTTGCTTGTCTTGGCATATCATTCTTTGAACTACCCAGGGTATCAGTGATACAGCAATTCTTAAAGAATGTTCCACTCTGTTCTCCAGAGTTTTCTTCCAAGCTATTGATCCCATCCTGCAAGATTGGATGCTGGCACTTTCTTGGTCTTACCAGAAGGTGCTCGAAGAAGGTCCTCTGACAAAGCAGAACTCCTATTCCCTCCTCACATCATCTGAAAATGGTTTGTGGACTAAAATGTCAACGGGTTGGTGTTGTAGAATTGGAATACGGGAATGATGACCAGGTTCAAGCACAGGCAATGACAGCTCCACCAGAACTGCTGTCTGGCCACAGCGACTGTAGGATGCCTTCGACGGAAAGACGTGGCCTGATTTCAGACTCTTTAAAAATGTGAAAACGTGCATCTGAGAATCAAGGAAATTTGCCTATTCTGATGAGATTTCCTTTCTTGATCAACTTTTTGTTTTTCCTGAATGGAATAATTATCTTGGATAATTTTCTTCATTTGCTTGTTTTGCAAATTACTAATTTTCCCCAGGGGCTCAACAGGTGTTACAAACCCCTCTCGATGTTGTTGGCTAACTGCACACACAAATGGTTCAGATAATCTCTGAGTCCCCATCCTCTTCCTCCTGCCTGAGTGTGGACAGAAGCCTCCTGCATGCCTGTTCACCGGGGACTTACCTTCCCTCCTTTCCTGCTTGCTGAATCCCATGTTTCCCTCTTTCTTGATTTACATGCTTATTTTGGTGGAGCACATCTCCAGTATCTTCCTAAGGAAAGGAACATGGTAGATCAATTTTTAAAAACTCTTGCATGTCTGATTCAACCTATCTTCATACTTGATTGACAGTTTTGATACAGATTTTTAGGCTGAAAATATTTTTTCACTCAGAATTTCCAAAGCATTTATTCCTCCATTGTCTTCTAGAATCGAGGATTGCTATTCTGAAGTCTGGTGTGAGTCTCATTCCCCATCTTTGGTAGTGAGCATTTTCTTTAGGCTCTGGGAGCTTTCAGGGTCTTCTCTTTGATAACCGAATCCTGAATTTCACACGGATGATGTGCCTTAGTGCAGGTCTCTTTTGGGAACTCAGTCAACTCTTTCAGTGTAATGGCTCATCCTCTGTTTTGGCAAATATTCTCATGTTATTTTGTCCTTAATTTCTTCCTCACCTTTTTCTCTGTTCTCTTTCTCTGTAACTCTTATTAATCCAATGCACTGTTGGTCTTTGTATATTTCTCACCTAGTTTTCTGTTATTTCTCTCCTGTTTTTCATTTCTTGTTTTATTGTTGTTCTAATTTCTGGGAGATTTTTCTTCAATGTTATCTTCTAAATTCAAATTTTATTTCCACAAGCATATTTTTTTTTAAATATATTTTATTGATTTTTTACAGAGAGGAAGGGAGAGAGATAGAGAGTTAGAAACATCGATGAGAGAGAAACATCGATCAGCTGCCTCCTGCACATCCCCCACTGGGGATGTGCCCGCAACCCAGGCACATGCCCTTGACCGGAATCGAACCTGGGACCTTCCAGTCCACAGGCTGATGCTCTATCCACTGAGCCAAACCGGTTTTGGCCACAAGCATATTTTTAATGTCCATATTTTTAACTTATTGTTTTATGTAACAAGATATATTTTTATATCTCAGAAGAGTCTAATTATTTTTCCTAATTAATTTTTAATGTTTTCTTTTAGTTCTTGCATTGACCCTGTTTCTGACAGCTTCCTTCACTCAGTTTTCTTGTTTGTTTTGATCCTTCTCTTTCACTGAGGCTTTCCTCAAATGTCTGGGGATTTTTGACTATTTGTTTATATTGGAAAATGAATCTCTAACCATTTCCCACTGAAAGGAACAAAAACTTCTTGGAGCAATGGCTTATTCCAGATCTGGGTTTAGGGAATGTGCAAGGTGAGCCTCAAACATTTCCTTTATCAATAGCAAGGATGCAATCACAGGTGATTGGCATCATCATGTCAAAGGACCAAGGAGCCAACTTGAAGCAGCCCCTTAGTGACAAAAGATGGGATAGTCATGCAATGGATAGATAATGTTTAAAGCCAGGAGTCTGTAAAAATAATAACAAAAGAATACAATTAATTGATTACCATTGACAGATACTACCAACTGGTAAATAAAGATAGAGTATCAAACATTTATTCTGCTTTTCCTATATGACTATTGTTGGGTAACCAAATAGTAGATGAAGGGAAGTATCTCTTTGCAGAAGTAGTCCAGCTAATACATTATAATGCCAAAGGAATTAATGGATCCAGGAAACAATCATCAGTAATTGCTAATATATATATAAAAAAAGCTCATCCTCTAGAGAAAATCATATACTAATCTTTAAAGATACTCAATAACACCTATAAAGTAATCTTGCGGGGATCTAAATGGAATAAAGTCTTTAGCTCTAACAATCAATTTACAAATGATACAGAGGACAGGAGAACATGTTAAGTTATGCTTGGATTGCAATCAGCAAAATCCAGACTGTGGGAAACTCTGTAGGGCACATGACCAGGTTTATTCAATGAATAAATTGCACAAAGAGAGGAAGAGGAGAAACATTGTTCGAGCCTCAAACCCTATCAGTGTCCTCCCCTTTCCTGGAGTCTCCAAATGTGGAGCCTCAACAGTTGGGTCTTTAGAGAAAGGGCCTTAGTCTTTCTTTGTTGGGGGAGGGGTAAAATGGCTGTGTGGGATGGGACAGATGTGGGTTCCAACCTCTCAATTTAGAGAATTTCAACCATTCCCCTCTTTTAGGCTTGCACCTCATCCTCACAAGTCCACAATATCTGACACCTGATTTCTGAGCCTTCTAGGAGTCTGCCATATCCCCTCTGTAAACTCTTCTGATAAATCAGTTGCGATTGCTCCATCCACTCTCCATCTCTGCAGAATGCAGTTAATCTCTTGTCCACTGACATCTCTTTTGTCCTGTCATGGTGCATCTGTGCCTTTAACATCTGTCACTGTCCTCTCGTGGAGTTTTATGAAGGAGTCCAGATAGACATGAATGATCCATCTGCCACACATAGTGCTTTAAACTAGGACTGTCCTGGAAATTCCAGGATGGTGATCTCCAGTAGCAGAATAACTGCATGGTTTTCAGCCACGAGAGAGCAGGCGAGGCAGCCAGGAACTGGGTAATCTCCTTGCAAACTCAGCAACTCCCCTGGACACGAGAGACAGTGGCTGAACATTAAGACATCTTCTGAGTACTCAGCAGAGTTTAGATTTCAAACAACTCTAGAGCTGCCAGACTAGCTCGGAGAATGTGGAAGTAACTAGGCGAGAGCTCAGAATCAGCCTCACCGCGTGCCCAGGCCCAGACCGGACCCAGCCCCGGATGCGTTCCGATGCGTCTGTGCATTTCAGTCCTCATTTCTGCACTTGCAGGACACCTGGCAGCCTGCGCTTAGAAAGCCATTGCCACTAGACCTCCAGCCATGCCATGCTCTCGTCTCATCACTCCTCTCCTAATTGCCAAACCCAACTTAGCTCATCACACAGCTGCCCCTGACCCTGCCGACCACGTGCCACCTTTCCTTTCCCAGGCCAGTTTATTAAGTTACACTGATAAATAACATCACAGGTGAGCTGATTTGATTTCTCTGCTCCCTTCGAAAGCGCGCGCGCGTGTGTGTGTGTGTGTGTGTGTGTGTGTGTGTGTGTGTGTGTGTCCCTCCCACCCACGCCCCTCCATTCAGTGCTTGGAGACTGGGGTATTTCGATTTGTCTTAAGGAGCAGTAGTTTACATAAACTGTTTCATAAGGGGTAGGCACTCAAACATCCTTTTAATGGACACTGGTTTGCATGAACTGTTTGCACTTAGATTTTTTTAAGGGATATTAATTATTTAAACTACTGATAAAGCACTGAGTTTTAAAGTTTGGTTAAAGCATGCCCTGGGGTCATACGGAAGGAGCAGTGGGCTGTAATGGAGAGTTACGTTACAGCCATGCGGACCCCAGGCAGTTGGAGAGTCAAGGAAGCTGGGCCGGGGTAGGAGTGCAGCTCATTGTTAGCACTTGTTTGCTGTGAGCCACCTGTGGTAGCAGATTTGGGGACTGAACATTTACAAGCAGGGACCTGAAGCCTCCTTGGGCTGGGCTGTGGCAGGGAACTGGCTCGCTGGAGTTGGGAATTTCTCATTAGGCCTGGTGGCCAGGGGCTGAGGTCTGCTGCCAGCCTATTTGAGGGAACACTACAACCACTCACTCCAAACTCTCCCATTCTCTCTGCCTTGTGACCAGATGGTGCCCCCTATGGTGTGGACATGGACATGCAATGTAACTTTTTTTCTTTTTAGTTTCATTGGGAAGAATTTAGTCTGAATTCCAGAGATCAGGCTCCAAAGAGACAACCTAAAAAGATGGTAAACTAATTCCTAGTGTACTTGGGGCTGGTTGGCAGAGTCCTTCAGAAAGCCCCCCGAAGCTGAGCCTGCCCTCAGCATAAGTTATGGGCTCGCCCAAGATATCTTCCTATGGCTGAGATCAACATGGAGTTGGGTGAACCAAACCCCAGGCCTGGTCATCAACCCGGAGTGTCTAACATCTGATAAGACCCAGAAATGGGCATCAGCTTCAAGGACACCTGGGGAAGCCAAACCAGTTGGGCAGCACCTACAGAAAAAGCCTCCTTGACATCCTGGAGCAGCGGCTCCTAAATTTGGCTGCACCTTGAGCTTTTACAAATCCCAGTGCCCGGCTGGACCCCAGACCAAGTAAATGAGTCTCTGAGGGTGGGACCCAGGCATCACTGTTTTCTAAAGCTCCTCTGGTGATTCCAGTGGACAGCTGTGGGAGAACCACTGCCTGGAGTCAGGCGAGCTCCATGCCCATCCTGATCTATGCTACTCAGCTATGCCAGCCAGAATCCTGGATGGCACCACTGTGGCCCAAGCCTCCCTAAGCTATTCAGCACTGCCAGCTTCCCCAACAACAGGGGTCACCTTCATGCAGAAGACAGTGTGCCTGGTGCCCCCCAGTGCTGTGACCCTGTGTGATTCTGCCACCTGCAGACCTCTTCCTCCCAGTGCTCTCCATCCCCACTCTGCCGCCTTAGTTCAGCTCTCCCCATCACTGGTCTGGACTATTGCACTTGAGTCCTAACTGGCTTCTCCACTTATTCGTCTCTGCACTGGGCCAAGTGGTCAAAATACTTCTCTGCTTTAAACCCTTTGAGGAGCCCCCAGTGCCTTCAAAATAGAACATGGACCTCTCCACTCAGCAACGAAGACCCTCTGTGACGTGGCCTCTGTCTCTCCCCGGCGTCATCTCCCACCCTTATCCCACTCACACCCCATGATCCTGCCACACTGGACCCCTCAGTGCTCCATGCTGTTCCACATCGTGTCTCCTCCTTAGCTGCCTGGCAACTCTCATCCTTCAAGCTCCAGCCCACAGGCAGCTCCTGCAAAGCCTGTGCAGACCCTGCTGGGCCACCACTACACCTAGCACAAGCCCCTCCCTGCAGTCTTCCCCCAGCACTGCCATTCATTTTGCACATCTGTCTCTCTTCCCGCCTTTAGCCGCTTTACTCCTCCCAGAAGACCTTCATTTGCAGGCCATGGGAGCCTAATAAAAAGCCACTGCCTGAGCTCAGGGCAGCACCCCTGGATTCACTTCCTGCCCCTACTGTGAATCGCCTCTGCACAGGATCCCCCAGACCCTGACCTACTGGGCTTGGCATCTATCACTCATCATCTCCTGGCTGTCCATGAGACCTGAGGGTGAGAGACGCTGCTTGTCTTACTGCCCTTCTGCCCCAGCTCAGTTCGGATGCACAGAAAGTGCTGAATGAATACTTGATCATGGGGGGACCAGCAAGCCTCCTGGACACGAGGACTGGGGCTGCCAAGAGACAACTAGGCCCTGGGTGGGCTGCTTGTGACTGAGCCAGGCGGCCACAGGATGCTGCCTCTGGGACAGACGTCCTCTGCCTTGCTCCAGCCCAGACTCCAGGCACACGCGACACAGGTCCCAAACAGGAAAGGGGGTCATTTATGGTCCCTCATATATGTGCTCCTTGAGGCAAGGGATGGAACCTGATTCACCTTTGGATCTTAAATGCCTGGGACCGTGCCTAGGACTGGAGCTGGGCTTTAGCAGGTATTCAACAATGGTGATTGCAGCTGGTTAGATCAGTGGTCGTCAAATTCCTTAGTCAACAGAGCCAAATATCAACAGTACAACGATTGAAATTTCTTTTGAAAGCCAAATTTTT
The DNA here is from genome assembly GCF_014108235.1 of Myotis myotis. Taxonomy (NCBI): domain Eukaryota; kingdom Metazoa; phylum Chordata; class Mammalia; order Chiroptera; family Vespertilionidae; genus Myotis; species Myotis myotis. The sequence goes on from NW_023416324.1 coordinate 159,728,109, forward strand.
AAAGAAACTATATTTTAAATATAGGTAGGTACATTGTTATTAACTTAATTAGGGTACTCCTAAGGCTTAGGAAGAGCCACTCCTTAGGAAGAGCCACACTCAAGGGGCCAAAGAGCCGCATGTGGCTCGCGAGCCGCAGTTTGCCGACCACGGGGTTAGACGGATGCATAGGTGAGTTGGCCAGTAAGGGTATAGACTGAAGGATAGATCTCTTCTGTTCCCTTCAACCTCCCCTCTGGAAAACCAGCGGCAATGGCTCGTGGGGTGTAGACCCAGGTGAAGCAAGAAAAAACCAGACCAGAATGTCACACCAGCTCACCAAGGAGGTCTCCCCTTTTCCAACTGGCCTCTGCAGTGAGACTGTATACCAAACAGCCCAGCGCCTGACTAACTCCTCGTACCATTCCCTAGTTTTGCGCATCACTCATCAACTTCTTTGGGCTGTAGTGTGAGACCGGAGGGTCAGAGACTCTGCTTGTCTTACTGCCCCTCTGCCCCAGCTCAGTTCGGACACACAGCAAGCGCTGAATGGATACTTGATCCCTGAGAGACCAGCAAGCCTCTTGGACAGGAGGACGGGGGCTCTCTCCTCATCGAAGAAGAAGAGACGGCCATCCTTTCTCCGGAATGTTCAGCCCCTGCAGAGATGGTGTGGCAGCTGTTTCTCAATCTGGGACAAATGTTCTGGATCAAGAAGGCCCATTAACATGCCTTCTCACCCAGGGTACTTGGGGAATGAGGCTTGGGGAGTCCTTGGCAGTAAATAATTAACAAATCACAGCTCAGTGGAGCTGCTGGGTGAGAAGGGGTTACGCAGGCCAGGCTAAGAAAGGAACCAGCAGCATCCTGACCCTTGAGGCCCAAACTCAGATGCCTTCCTGTGGATTAGGCGCTGGACTTAGAATGACCCACCCGTCCTGGTTTCCCAGTCCTGTCCTGGCTTTAGCACTGTGGGCCCAGCACCCTGAGGCTCTTCAGGCCCAGGCAAGCAGGGCCAGGGCCACCGAGCTCTGGGCCTCCTTTCCTCCCCTCCTCGCAGGAAGGAGCCCTGTGCGTGCCTCCCTGTTCGAGAGGCCTCACTCCCGCTTCCAATGATCTTCCCAGCAATCACCTTGACAGCCAGGGGGAATCCATGGCCAGTGAGAAGAGCCTGGGGCTCCTATTTTCCACGCTAGGGGTTAAATTGTGACTCTTGCTCTTTGAGCTGCCCCAGCTGGGCTCCCAAATCCCAAGGACATTACAGAGAAGGGAAGGGAAGCAAATGTACCTGAAGGAGGGAGACATTGGCAAGGCTGAGCCTGAAGAGGTAGTTCCTGTGAAAACAGAGACGGAAATCATCAGTCAAGCTGGGCCCGCAGCCCAGTCCCGGAAGGCAGCTGCTCCTGCCTCACACGCCGGGTGCCAGGACAGGTGCCGAGTGCAGAGGGTCTTCGGTAAGCGGACCCCCAAGAAGAGCTTCACCTCCCTTAGCTCATGGAATCCTCACAGCAGCCCCAGGAGCACGGAGAAAAAAAAGAAAGCCATTTTACAGACGAGGAAACAGGGTGGGTACATGGCCCAAGGACGAGTTAAAACCCAGACTTGTCTATTCCATGTGTCTGGCCACCCTGGCAGGTCCAGGAAGAGCCTCCACCATTTTCCCACCCCTGGAGCCTGTTTCTGTTCAACTTAAAGCCTCCTGCAGCTCTTGTAGGGACCCAGGCAGGCCACCTGCCTTCTCCCCTCACCCCCCTCCCGGACCCACTCCCCTCCTCAAACAGGCCCAGTGACTCTGGGTCTGACTTTCCCATGGCCACCTCCCTGGACCACCTGTCTCTTCATGCCCAATCGCCCCCTCTGCCTCTTCACGATGCTCTTCCCCACCGGGCTGCCAGACTCGGATTCCTCAAACACCGTTTTCATCAGATCAGCCTGCTGCTCAGAAACCTTAAGGAAATCTGTCCACATAAAACCCTGCACGTGGAATGTTTATAGCAGCTTTATTCATAATTGCCCAACCTGGAAGCAGCCAAGATGTCCTTTAGTAGGTGAATAGATTAGTAACCCGTGGTCCACTCAGAAAATGGAATATTACTGAGCGCTAAAAAGAAATGAGCTATAAAGCCATAACAAGCCACAGAGGGGCCTTACGTGCATATTACTAAATGAAAGAAGCCCATTTGAAAAGGCTGCATACTGTCTGATTCCAATTATATGACATTCTGGAAAAGGCACAGCTATGGGACATTAAAGGGGATCCGTGGCTGCCAGGAGTGGTGGTGGGAGGGAATGGATGAACAGGCAGAGCACAGAGAATGTTCAGGGCAGTGAAAATGTTCTATATGATGCCATAATCATGGATACATATCATTATAAATTTGTCCAAACCCAGAGGATGCATACCACCACCAGTGCACCATAACATAATCTGTGGACATTGGGAGATAATGATGTGCCCATGTAGGTTCATCAATTGTAACAGACTTACCGCTCCGATGGGGGAGGCTGCACGTGTAGGGCTGAGGGTATATAGAAATTCTCTGTACCTTCCCATTAATTTTGCTGTGAACTTAAAACTGCTCAAAAAAAAGAGTCTTGCCCAGCCGGCGTGGCTCAGTGGTTGAGCGTCGACCTATGAACCAGGAGGTCACGGTTCAGTTCCCTATTAGGACACATGCCCAGGTTGCGGGCTCGATTCCCAGTGTGGGGCATGCAGGAGGCAGCCGATCAAGGGATTCTCTCTCATCGCTGACGTTTCTATCACTCCCTCTCCCTTCCTCTCTGAAATCAATTAAAAAATATATGTATATATTTTTAAAAGACTCTTAATGATGATGTTACCTATTGAGCACACAGTGTCAGGCACTGCTGAAATTGCTCTGGAGCCACAAGGCCCCCTTGCATGGACCCGAGGGTGACAGAACCACTGGTCCGAGGGCCATGTGAGAGTGCAGGTTCACAGCATAGACCCTGGGGCAGAGGCGGGGGAGTCCAGCTCAGTTGCTTGTGAGGGACCTTCTGAGCACCTCAGCGTCTGCATCTAAAACGGATGTGGCTGTCTTTCCTCTTTCACAGGGTGGTGGAGACAGGGCAATGAATGGTAAGATGCATGTTAAGATGCTTTATTAATGTCAAGCAGATGTAAAATACTGGTTTTCCCTAAGAGTCTTCTCTCCTTCATACATCTTTGGTCATTCCTCTTTTCATTCCTGGAGTTTTTAGAAGTAATTGCTTTGGAAAGTTCTGGCCTCCCTCAGCTGTGCTGGGAAGAGAAATGAGGGGAGAGGTTGTGGAGTGGGCCAGAATGCGGAGGGGCCCTGCCAAATGAACCCAGGGCCTGGAGGAGACCGCTCGGGCTGGGGACTCCTCTTCCCCAGCTCTGGCTGCTGGCCCGGGCCTCACTCAGCTGCTCTGCTGTCCTGGCGGGCCTCACCCATGACCTTGGCTCCAGGCTCCTGCTGCCCCTCCCCAGCCGCCTGCCCTGAAGAGCTGCCCCGCCCTCTCCCTCCTGGCCTGGGGACAGATGGGCTGTGGCTCATGGCTCTGCCCCGGCTGTCTGCTAGGTAACACAGGCATCCAGCCACAGCTTTAAAGAATGAGGGGAAACATTGCATCACTTTTTTATGTTTTCATTTTTATCCCATCAAAAATCATTCATCACAACATCGTCGAGGTCTGCTCTTCTGGGAGATGAGAACAGAGAGAAATCTCTGTAGCTTGACCCACCCTAAATCCCTCAGGAAACAAGGCGGGGTGTAAAGGAGCAAAAATATGTCCCCTAGCCGGAATTCCAGAGGCCGAGGGGCTCAGAAAGGAGGGGGAAATGTGAAAGGCAGAAGAGGAGGAAGGAAAGTGACTGAAAGAAAGGGAGGAGAAAGAAGCCAAGGACCCACTTCATTTGTTTCCAGAGGTGCAAGGGGCAAGTCCAGGACTGGTTCCCTCCCACCCCCGATCCTTGGGGCACAGCCAGGATTGGGGGGAAACAAGGATAGGAAAAGGTATGTGTCCACCGTGTGGAGGAAGCCTCAGATTGGGTCAGGAAGAGCAGTGTGACCACAGGCAGGCCACCTCTCCTTCTGAGCCTCAGTTTCCGGGTCCATACAATGGGGCCATAGAACACCATCCCTGGGGTTCTTGTGAAGATTAGATGCGTTTTTACATGGCTGACTGCCTACATGTTTTAGATGCTTCACTACATACATGGTACGTAAGACGGTGCCTGGTGCACGGCCGGCACAGGATGAATGACAGCTTCTAAAATGTTTCCACACAGTCCAGAGCCAGACATCAGGGTTTTAAAAGTACATACAGAAAACAGATGGGACCTGAATGAGGTGGAAGGCTCTTATCGGTCATATTCCTGACTACTGCTGTTCGGCTGTTATGCAAGATGTTATCATTAAGAGAAACTGGGTGGAAGGCTTATGGTTTGAATCCCTCTGTGTTAGTTCTTACAATTGCATGTAAATCTATGAGTATCTCAAAATAAAAAGTAGAACAATTACTCTCTTAGCTGGAAAATGAAATCCATACTCTTGTAGACTTGCCCATGTACAGATTACCTCTGGGCAGACACACACACTCACCGCAGGGCGTGCCCCCAAGGAGGGGTCCTGCTTGGAGTGCGGAGGGGTGGCCCTCCTCTTCACTGTATACTATTTTGTACCTTCTGAATGTTATACCAGAACACATAGCACCGATGCACTGTGACTGGTTCTTTTAAAAATAAAAATTAACCCGGCCGGAGTGGCTCAGTTGGTTGAGCTTCATTCTGTGCACTGGAAGGTCACTAGTTCAATTCCTGGTCAGGGCATATACCTGGACTGCGGGTTTGATCCCTGGTAGGGGCACCTATGGAAGGCAAATAATCAATGTTTCTCTTTCTCTATCCCTTCCTCTCTCTAAGCATGTCTTCAGGTGAGGAATAAAAAAAAAAAGTTAGAAAATAAATAAAAAGTGAAATGCTTTCAGCCCAGCTTCGCCATAGCCCTGTGAGGGTGGCAGCACAGAGACTGTAACCCAGACCTTACAGATAAAGAAACTGAGGCTCAAAGGTGAAGATCAGCCCTAGCCAGTTTGCTCAGTGGTCAGTGTCGGCCCTCAGACCGAAGGGTTATAGGTTTGATTTTGGTCAAGGGCAAGTACCTCAGTCGTAGGCTTGATCCCCAGCGCTGGTCGGGGGTGCGTGCAGAGGCAACCAATCAATGTGTCTTTCTCACATTGATGTTTCTCTCCCTCTGTCTCCCCCCCCCTTCCACTCGCTCTAAAAAAATCAGTGGAAAAAAATATTCTCCTGTGAGGATTAATAACAACAACAACAACAAAGGTAAAGAAGATCACCCAGGACAAGAATGCAACTCCTCGAGTCCTAATCCAGAGCTCTGTCCTCACCTGCCCCTTGTCATACGACAGTGAGGGGACAGGAACACTCAGGAAAGCCCAGACGTCAAGGCTGGTCAGCCGCCTGGTGATCACCCTCCCTCAGCCCCAGAACAGCAGAATCAGGACCTCTCGGGTGGAGAGCGTCTGAAACATGCCACTGCAGGAGGAGGGACTACACGGGCTGGCAGAACAAACTCCAGCCCTGGGCTCAGCGGACCTGGGTTCTGTCCTCAGCACTGTTGTCATCTGGCTATATTACCTTGAGAAGGTCACCTTGCCCTCAACAGGCCTCTCTACCTCTTCATGTTCACATCAAAGGCAGTTGGATTAGACCAGCGATTCTCAAGCCTGAGTGTGCTTCAGACTCCCTGGAGGGGCTGCTGAAGTGCAGGCTGCTGGCCCCCCAGAGCTTCTGGTTCAGCAAGTCGGGGTGGAGCCCAAGGATCTGCCTTTCTAACAAGTTCCCAGATGTTGCTGGTGTGGCTGGTCCACTCTTTGAGACCCACTGGAATCACCCATCTCCGAGCTCCCTTCCCTACCAGAACTCATGGTCTATAATTTTGTGAGAATTATCTCCTCCTGCGCCACCCCACAAAGTCCCCATAAGTTCTCCCTAGAGAGTGTTATCCTTTGGATACTGGCCCTGGACAGTGGGAGTAACGGAGGTCAGGTAACAGGGAAGCCAGGTCCTGCCTAAAAGAAGCGCAAGGCCTATGTCCGGGAGTCCCAGGTGCAGGTGGCCGGCCAGCCAGCAGGGGGCTCCTGGGCACCTTCTCTGCTCGGAGCTCCCAGGGAGGGTGCCAGGTAGGCTGGGTCTGGCCGCATGGCAGGGACAGGGGACAGGAGGAGGCCGCTCTCAGTAACTGCCAGCCACCGAGGTACGTGGCTTGCTGAGATCTGGAGGTCACTTCACCCCCAACCACAAATGCTTCCTTCTGTGGGAGACAGACATTCAGGCACAGAGAGGGCCTGGCTGAGAGGAACAGGAGCCCAGGACACGAGAATGCCCACAGTAGGCTCACCCCAAACAACATTCCCTCCACCCAATTCTAAGCACCTGCACTCTTGACCCCAACCCTCCTGCCCCATTTTACCTGGCTCCCACGATGAGCTGGTTCCTGGAGGGATCCAGAGCGAGCTGGGAGAAGTCTCGGGCTCCAGGGTAGGTGAAGTTAGAGACCCAGGGCTTCAGGTCTGGGGAAGGGAGAGAGGCAAACACCCACTTACCATTGACCAGGTTACCCGCTACCCAGCACTGGACAGGATAATGGAAAGGTGAAGAATCGGTCAGCGTTAAGTCAGGGTGCAGCCAGGAGACCTGTGAGCAGCCAGCTGGGAGGGGGTGGGGAGCAGGGGTGGGGTGCTGTCACTGTTCCCGCTTTGTTCCCTAGCTCAGAAAAGGGCTCCACCTGCCCCAGCTGCCCAAAGGGAGACCTGTAATCACCCTTGACTCCCTCAGACCCTCACCAGCTGCATCAAACGTGCTGGCCAATCCTGACTGGTATACATCCAACTCTCTCTCTGAAACCCATCCATCTTGCCCTCTGCACCCCACCCCCCATCCAGCCACCAGCAGCTCTAGCCTGGACTGGTGCCAGCCTCCTCACTAGACTGGCTTCCACTCCTGCCCTTCCAGCCCATTTCCCATAGGGCAACCAGAGTGATCTTTCCAAAATGCAAATCCGGTTGTGTCACTCTCCAGCTGGAGCCTGTAAAAGCTCCTGGAGAAAAAGTCCCAACCCGTGGCCCCACTGTCCCCCCAAGTCAGATGCCTGACACAGCCATTATTTCGTGATCCATGGAAAGAATGAGGCTTCATCTTTCACATCCCCTTTAGACTCCTCACCCAGCCACACTAAACAGAACACTATGCACTTCTCCAATCTAGTCCACAAGAGCCTGCACACTCTCGCACTTCTGTCCTCCCTACTCCACCTCCTCCAAGAAGCCCTCCCTGATGCCCCCAACCTGAGTAAGGGGCTCCCATAGACCTCTACTTTACTGCTATCAACATCCCCATATCCCTGGGTGTCTATCCCAGTGGTTTGTCCTGGGGGACAGGGAAGATCTTGCTTCTTGGAGTGCCAGGCTTCTCCCAGTACTTGGCAGTGTTTGAATGAATGGATGAATAATCCTCAGCTCCCTTCTTTCTGTACAAGAAGAATCGGGTTATCAGACAAGGCTCCACAGAGGGTGGGCAAGCAGTGTCCATCCCTGTCTCCAAGGAAAGGTCTTCCCAGACAAGGCCAACACTTTTCATGGGCATTGGGTGGGCAGAGAGGAGACCGTGCAGCCCTCTGGGTGGATGGGCAGCGGTGTGGGGAGGGCAGGCCTGGGCAACAGTACCCGGATGACTCCTTCTTTCCCTTCTGTGGAGGCCTGCTTCTCCCACCTCAGTGCATGGCCATGTAATAGCTGCCCCTCACCCCTGCCTCATGGATGGGAGGGAACTGACCAGTAATGAGAGAGCCTTGAGCAGAGGAACATTCATGCTGATGGGGTAAAGACGAGGGGGGAATGTGAGGCCCTGTGCTTTCTCCCCACGGCGCATTAGCGACTGGCTCACAGGAGGCCCAAAGGAGTGTGTATGTGTGTGTAATCCAAGGGAAATAAATCATTGCTCATTATCCCTCCACTACAGAGTAAAAGCAGCCCTTCATTTCTGCACAACAGGCAAACACTTAATCGCTCACTGGAGAACTGGAGGTTTTACGAGTTGGATGTTTTTTAGAAAACTGTGTTATGCATAATTTAAAAAAAATAAGAAAGGAATTCTACAACAAAATGAAGCTAACCCCTTGGTTCTGCCTCTGCCCCCAGCAGGTGACTATGGATTGGCAACAATTGTCATGTAATTGCAATGACATTTTTGCAGTATCAGTATAAGAAGTAGATTTGCAGTCAGGTAGACTGGGTTTTTAGCTGACCTCAGGGCCCCTCTCAGAAATCCTGGTAGGATATTATACTACCTGAGAGACTAAGCCAAGGGTCCTCTTCCTCCAGGAAGCTCTCCTGGATTATTTCCCCTCCAGGTGATCTTATTTTGGTCTACATTCTCTCTACCCTTTCTGTTCCATTCACATTGTATGTTATTGTCACTCAATGTGCTCAAGTGTGTTTTCTCACGGGGCGGGGGGCGGGGGCAGTGTGAAAGAGCTTGCCCATCAGACTGGGTGCTCCCCCAAAATAGCAACTGGGTCACACTTTAATTCTCTCCCCTTCCAACAGAGGTATTCCAGATGTGGGCAGCCAAACAGGGCAAGAGGTGGCATGACTGGTCTGCAGCAAACCAGGAGGAACTCCATCTGGGGACTTCTCAGCCCAGTCTTTGCTGAGGTGGGTCCTTGGGGAGGAAGGAAGAGGGAGAGGAAACAGGGCAGGAGCCAGGATGACAACTGGGGGGAGTCAGGGGAGGGGCGGGTGGAGGCCCCTTCCAGTTTCTGTCCCTCTCCCCTAACACAGGAGGGGCCAACGTGGGCCAAGGGGAAACGGGGAGATGTGCAGCCCCGTGATCGGGGGAGCCTTCTTGGGAAGGCAGCCAGCTTCCTCCGAATAAACAGGCAAAGAGGGCCAGAGGGAGGGCTGTCTTTAAAACACCAAGCACGTCTGAGCTCCGTGTGCAGCGAAGGCTTTGGACAGCGTCTTTAAGAGAAAAATGACATTCTCCATGACGCGCCTGTGATTTTAATTATGTATAGTCAATTCAATTACCCACTTTGTGGATTAACCACTGCCAGCGTTAACTCCATACTGGCTTCTCCCGCTGCCTGGAAAGGCCATGCCGTGGCGAGAGGAATACTGTGAGGGCCAAAGAGAAACACAGGTGGCCCTGGCCGGTTTGGCTCAGTGGATAGAACGTCAGCCTGCAGACTGAAGGGTCCGGGGTTCGATTCCAGTCAAGAGCACATGCCTAGGTTTGTGGGCTCGATCCCCAGTGGGGGGCGTGCAGGAGGCAGCCGATCAATGATTCTCTCTCATCATTGATGTTTCTATCTCTCCCTCTCCCTCTCTATCTCTTCTACGAGATCAATAAAAATATACTTAAAATAAAAAATATATCTATTAAAAAAAAGAGAAACACAGGTGGGCCCCCCTTAAAAGAAACACACAGCAGAGAATGTAACCTTCCACAACAGGAGGATGTCAGCCCCTGCACCTGGCAGCTCCTCTGGGTACCGAGGGGTTATTCCCAGATCAGTCAGGTGTCCGGGGAGAAGGAAACTCAGAGCTACGGGGTTGGACGCCTACAGCTCGGTCGGAAATAAAGTGCAACATCTAAGGGAACCCTGGAAGCCAGGGGTTGTGCTGGGATGGGTTACGGCAACTTCTCTAGAACACGGTGTCACCCAGAAGACAGTCCATCACTAGTCCCCAGTGCATACTCAGCTGTTCAGAAGGGTGTGGGCAGACAGCAGGACGGGCTAGTCCTGGTCCAGGACCAACTGCACTGGGGGCCACCGGGGAGTGACATTGAAGAAGCAAGGAGAGGCACGTGAGTACCCAGAAGAGACTCTTGCTCACCTCCGAGGCCCCACTGGGTCCCATTCTGTGCCCGGCGTCAAGCAGGGCCCAATAAAAAGTTAGCGAGTGGACAGGAAAAGCCAGAGCTGTCAGGATGGGGAAGGGGGTGAGCTGGTGGAGGCCAGGAGGGCTGGGGAGGAGAAGCAGAGAGGACACCACTCCGCAGGGCTGCCGGTCCCAGACGACAGACCGTCTCCTCTTGCTCGGAAAGAAGGGAAACCCTCATGACTCTATGTCACCATCGATGTCACCCTGAGCCCCATCCCCTCATCCTGAAAGGGGTGCGGTGGCAAGTCAAGTGATTTACACGTGAAGATACAAAATGGTGTCAAGGAAGCCAGGAACTCAAGGAACACATCTCCCACCCCCTGCCATCCCCACCCCCAGTATAGAGCAGCCTGGCTGGGGGACAGGGGTCCGCTGCGCTCATCCCATTGTCCCTGCCCCACAGTCAGCTAGTAGTGCCCCTGGGAAGCCCTGAGGAGAAATGTGGTATTAGGAGCCGCCACAGGGGAGCCCTCTGTGAAGGGGACAATCTTCAACCCTCAGAATCTGGCTCCTTCTGTCCCCCACTTGGTCCTTCCCTTCAGGGACAGCCACCAGCAGCACCTCAGCGGCATCAGAAGTCTGAGGGTGTGCATGCTCAGTTTTGTAGGCTTAAAGGGATGGTTAATTTACCATAATCCACTTAAGCCTTCAAAGCCTGGATCCCCGCTCAAGCAAGACAGAGAAAACAGCACGGAGAAACCAGCTGGAAAACCTCCCCAAGACAGGAGACAGGAGCAGCCCGCTGCTGGGAACCCCACACTTCTAAACGCCCCAGCCTTCCCCCCACAGCCCCCAACTCCTATTCCTAGGGGTCCCCAGCCCTCAATCCCATGCCAGCCTCCGACTCATGGGTTTATTTTTCTGTGCTGGTTTCCATCTCTTTTTAAAAAATATATTTTTATTGATTTCAGAGAGGAAGGAAGAGGGAGAGATAGAGAGAAACATCAATGATAAGAGAGAATCATCGATCGGCTGCCTCCTGCATGCCCTCCACTGGGGATCGAGCCAGCAACCGGACATGTGAACCTGGGACCTTTCAGTCCGCAGGCCAACGCTCTATCCACTGAGCCAAACCAGCCAGGGCAGCGCTGGTTTCCATCTTGCCCCTCCTGACGGGCTGTAGCATCCCAGAGGACGGGCTGCTCCTCCTGCCTGGCACCGGGGGGGGGGGGGGGGGGGGAGCGCTCCATCCCTCTGCCTGGGCCGAGTCAGGAGGCTCTGACTAGTCTCCCCAACCCTCTGCACCTCGGCCCGCATCTGTCAAAAGGGGTGGTGGCCTTGCCCTGCCTCCCAGCCAGGGTTATAGTGAAGGGGAGACAGGATAGGTGTTTATCAGACTTAAGGATCTGGGGACCCCTGAGACGACATCAGTGTGAGCTCCCGCGAGGCAATGGATCTGAAGTATTGATGTGATGTAACACCACCAGGGTCCCCCACCCTGGCTCCCAGGTCGGGGGAGAACATCCAGGAAGCTCCCGTATTTGTTTTTGCTTTGTTTTTAGATGATCATCAAACGTATGTACTAATTTTAGAAACTTAGTGAAAACTGATAGACCCTCAGAGTATGCCCAGCGATTCACACATCCCAGCTTGGGAAACACTTTAGCTGGACGCTCCCATGCCCTCCCTTGACAGACCAAAGGAGTTACCAGTCACCAGGGCCCCTTTCCCAGGGGGTTCCGAGGACCCCAAAGATGGGCATCCCTGCAGCCGTCTTAGAGCAGAAGGAGGCTGTGCAGAGATCACGAGGCACTTCCAAGGAATGAGTCATCCTCGTCTTCCCCCCAGAAAAGCCAAGAAGCAGAGCTCATGCTTCCAGAAGAGCCAGAGCTGAGAGACCGACCAGCCCTCGGCAGCTCACCCAGGGGGTCCACACCTCTTTCTCCAGCAAAGGAAGGCCCTGCCTCCCAGGTAAATATGAGAGAAGGGCCTGGACACATTGTCTGGAGACTAAAGTCAGACCCATCCCGCCCACGGCTGCTGTCCTTACGCATCTGAATCCTAGGTGGGACTGAGCCCTTCAGACATGTCATTGCAGAAAGAGCTGTACATGTACAGCGTCTCTCACCTGCAAAGGCCACGGTGGGGTGTTCCCTCAGGGCGCACAGCTGCTGCTCACGGCCGGGATCGCTGGTGACATCCTGGGAGCTGGAGAGGTGGAAGACCAGCAGCATGAGGCTGGGCAGCAACAGGGTGGCAGCCAGGGGTCCGGGGAGCACCATGGTGGGCCCCTCTGGGTCCCGGCTCCCAGCGGCAGGCAGGCCGGGGAGGACCTGCAAGGCAAACATTCAGGCTCACCACGTGCTCCCTCGGCAAGGCCCACTTCTCCGACATTCCTCGTGGATGTCAGTGGCCCCACAGGTTTGGTTTTTGTTTGTTTAAATAAATTTATGTTACTTAGAGTTTATTCTGCTCTAGAAATACAAAGTTATAGATCATAGCTTGAAAGCTAATTTCCCTTGGAATGGTATTCTACACAGAACTGACAAATTATAGAGCTTTTCCTATTATGATCCCAAATGGCTTAAAATTTGTTTTAATGATAAAAGTGGTATCTTAGGGACTTTAATAAATGGAGCTAGGACGAATGAATAGCCAGTTATAAAAAGATAAATTTGGGCCCATAACTTACACCTTATACTAGGAAAAATTCCAACTGGATAAAAGATTACATGCTAAGAATAAAACCAACAAAATACTAGAAGAAAATGTGGGCAGTAATCTTTATAACCTTGGAGTGGAGAACCATGACTCAAAATCCAGAAGTTAGTATAGACAATATTTAACTACATAAAAACCCACAAACTTCTGCATGCCTCCCTTTCCCCCTACCCCCTCAAAAAACAATGTTAAGCAAAATCAAATAACAAACTGGAAAAAATATTTGCAATTCATATCACAGACAAAGGGGCTAATATTCCTGCTATGTAAATAACTCCTGGGAATCAAGAAGAGAAAAAGCAACAGTCCAGTAGAAAATGAATATAAATGCAAACTGGGCTTAAAAACATGAATGACACTTATTCTCATTCATAATAAGAGCAACGCAAATTAAAACTTAGCCTAAGATACCTCTGCTCACCTATTGGTTTAGCAAAAATCCAAGTTAGACCACTGCTGGTGAGGCTGTGGGAAAGGAGGCACACTCATGTACTGCTGGTGGGTGTGCAAAATGGCACAGCCGTGGCGGGGCATCTGGCAAAACAACAGAGGCGCTTACCCTTTGACCTAATCGTGGGAGTCTAGATCAGTGCTACTCAGAGTATGGTCCACAGGCCAGTATGCACTCTGATGACTCTGTGGCAAGATTAATGCAGACATTGGAGAGTAAGTGTTTAAAAACCTGCATAGTTATTTGAGAGAATACTTTTTTTAAAATTTATATTTTATTGATTTTTTGCAGAGAGGTAGGGAGAGGGATAGAGAGTTAGAAACATCGATGAGAGAGAAACATCGATCAGCTGCCTCCTGCACACCCCCTACTGGGCATATGCCCGCAACCAAGGTACATACCCTTGACCGGAATTGAATCTGGGACCCTTGAGTCCACAGGCTGACGCTCTATCCACTGAGCCAAACCGGTCAGGGCTGACAGAATACTTTTTATGTCTATTGGATCTAATAACAAAATATTTGGGCTTTTATTTTGCAGGTTGTTTGTGTTTGGTTTTGTTTTTTCCAATTCACTTCCCTAGGGATTCACGTTTATCACATTTTACATGATCATCCCCCTGCGACAGGCTGTAAATTGATAAGTAAAACCTGTTTCTTCATCACAGGTTATCGAGAAGCACAATAGACTACAGAGGCACCTGCACATCTGCAAAGTCAGGGAGGCACACGATAATTCCGGTGGCATTCTGTGAAGTAAGAAAAGACGGGTAACAACCCAGTACCTGGATCTTTGTAATGGGATACTGTGCAGCTCTGGAAAAGAATGAGGTTTTCTCTAGATTTTAATATGGAGAACTCTCCAGGGATATTAAGTGAAAAAAAGCAAGGTGCACAACAGGGTAATAGCATGCCACCTTTTGTGTAAAAAGAGGGTAGAGACAAGAATATATATTTCTATTTCCTTATCTTAGCATTAACATACACTGAAAAAAAATCAAACCAATAAAAAATGGTTACCTATAAATAGCAAAATCGTGATCTGGCCTTCTCAATATAAACCTTTTATATTATTTTCATTTTTGAATAATAAATATGTCTAATATTACCTAGTCTATTAAAAATTAATCCTTTTTAAAAACTAGTTTTGGTTCCCTAAACCTTCTAAGAGGGAGGCTGGATAGCTCCCCTGCGGCCTCCCTTACACCATCTGAACCAGCTCCCAGCTCTCCTCAGAGGCCATCCACTATGTCACCAGGCTCCCTGGGCCTCAGGCCTCTCACTGCATGACCTCCTGGTGTCACTTTCCTCATCTGTGAAATGAAAGGTTAAATGAGCTCAGGATTTTCCAGAGGGTGCATGGGGGAACCAATCAGAATCACTTCCACTGGGGGTGGCGGCCTGGAGCCCCCAGGTGAGTGATCCCAAGGGGATTCTGCCAGCCTCCCTGAGACTAGGCCCCTGGGGTTCCGTCCCTCTCTAAGAGCCTTTGCTCCCAACCCCTCCTCTCTCTTCCCCTCCTACTGCCACTGCCCCACCCCAGGTCTGGAGAATCACAGTAGGATGGGTTCTTCCAGGCCTAAGCTTCCTCACTCGTGTGTGAAATGGCTAACACCCTCTTTGCCCTTGCGTTGCTGCAAGGTTTCAAAAGAATATCCCCATGACCACACAATGTGTGTGCCCAGGAGTGCCCCCTTCTCCCTTACTCTGCCCCATCCTGCTCCCAGGGGCAAAATCAGCTCCCTCCACAGATGTAAGTATTAAAGGAATTACTATCTTTAAAGGGCCTGGAACCGTGCCTGGCAGACAGTGGGCACCCTTTAGTGAGAACTCTTCTGATGCCCTAGAGGTATTTCCTTTTGCCCTTTGACCCCTGTGCTAGATGCCTTCTACCTGTCCCTCCACTCTCTCTCCTCCTTCCTGCTCTGTGCCTGAGCAGCATCCAGGGACCCCTTCCCTCTGTTTGACCAATGGTGGGGGGAGGGCACTGGCAGGACATAGGAGAAGGGAGGGTAGAGGGAGGAGGCAGCAGAGTGTGCTCCTGTCAGAACCCTGGTTCTAGCTTCTGTGCCTCCAGGTTTCAGTAATCATCCCCTCTCTCCCTCCCCCCTCACACCCAGGGGTACCACCGCCTCCTTACCAGCCCCTTCACCAGCCCCAGAGACCCACGGTGAGCACTCCCATGTGGCTCCGGATCCCTCCCCACAGCTTGGTAAACCGTTCTTTTATTAAACTGCCTTCCCTCATCCCAATTTGCGCCATCTGTTTCCTTGGGGTTACAACACCTAATTGGTGATATTCAACGCATATGCAAATATCATCTGACCTTAGCTGGGCTTTTCCTCTCAGCTGCTCAGAACATCTAAGGCAGTGGTTCTCAACCTTCCTAATGCCGCGACCTTTTAATACAGTTCCTCATGTTGTGGTGACCCCCAACCATACAATTATTTTCGTTGCTACTTCATAACTGTAATTTTGCTACTGTTATGAATCGTAATGTAAATATCTGATATGCAGGATGTATTTTCATTGTTACAAATTGAACATAATTAAAGCATAGTGATTAATCACAAAAACAATATGTAATTATATATGTGTTTTCCCATTGTCTTAGGCGACCCCTGTGAAAGGGTCGTTTGACCCCCAAAGGGGTCGCGCCCCACAGGTTGAGAACCGCTGACTAAGGTATTAGGACAACTGCCCTCCCCTCATTATTCCCAACCCTCGCCCTTCCCCTGCTCCCTTCCCAGGCCTCCTGCCTCCCACCCCAGGTCTGACTACCACCCACACTGCTCCCAGGCCTGTCCCTTGGTGTGGCCAGATCCTGAGCTCTGGGCCTGAATTAGGAGCACATTCTTAGCCCCTTCCCTCCCCTTAGGTACTTAAAGTACCTAACTTCCATACTTATGGTTTTTATGTAACTATGTCTTCCAAGGCCCTCCTGATCAATAATTGCTAGATTAAGATCCCTTCCTCCACCTGGGCTCCAGCACAGTGCTTCTCTGTTTGAGGAGAAAGGAAGGCGCACAGCTGTGAATGGGGGTGGGTGAGGTCTGAGGGCCGGACCTGGATTCCAGGTCTCCTCCACTCAGGTGAGGGGGAGAGAGAGAGGAGGAGAGAGCCTGGGCAGCAGATGGACGTGCATACAACACACAGACCGGGGAGAGTCGCCCAGAGGTAGAGAGAACGGGTACTGGTCAGGGAGGAGACAGGATGGGCATTCCAGTCCTTAGGAGTGCAAAGGGGGACTCGGGGGATGACTTAGGAATCCCACAGGGGGCTCACACACACCCTCTTTTGCCATCATCTTCCAGGACCTCCTCTGCCCTTGGCAAGGAAGACCGGAGACCCTAAGAAGGGTGCAAAGGAGGGACAGAAGGACTCGGGCAGCGAGGCATGGGCTGGAGTGTGGGTGCTAATGGTCAGGACAGAGCTCAATGAGCCAGGGCTTGCAGCTTTGCAAACGC
The DNA here is from genome assembly GCF_014108235.1 of Myotis myotis. Lineage (NCBI taxonomy): Eukaryota > Metazoa > Chordata > Mammalia > Chiroptera > Vespertilionidae > Myotis > Myotis myotis. The sequence goes on from NW_023416324.1 coordinate 159,744,617, forward strand.
CAGCAGAACAGGGGGTGCCACACTGGAAAACAGAGTGGTTAATCCCCCAATCACTGAGGGTGTTACAGGGACTGACTTTTGTTGTTGTTGTTAATCCTCATCCGAGGATATTTTTTTCCATTGCTTTTTAGAGAGAGTGGGAGGTAGGGAGAGAAAGAGAAACATCAGAAACATTGATGATGTGAGAGGGACACATGGATTGGTTGCCTCCAGCAACTGCCCCAACCAGGGCCAGGGATAGAAACTGCAACTCAGGTCTGAGCCCTGGACTGGGGTTTAAGCCTGCATGGGACCCTTCGGTGTGTGGACCGACACTCTAACCACTGAGCACACCAACAAGGGCCAGGGTCTGACTTTTTGAGCAGACTTTTAGATACTTGATGTAGGGGGAGCAGTGACTTCCCAACTCCCAAGAATTCCCCAGCTTTGGAAACTATCCCCCCTCCATCCACAGGTCAAAGGCCCCTGGCACCTCATATAGACACCATAGCTGCTGCATCAAGGATAGTCATGTTGTTAAAACAGACCAATCAGATGCCCTCTCATGGCAATTTTGGTCCCCCCTTCCTCCCCTCCAGGGTCCGGTCAGTCTTTCCAGAGGATCTAGGAAAATGTCATGTGGACAGGTGGGGTGGCCATCTTCCACCGGTCACATGGGCTGAGGAGAGGAGCAGAGATGACTTAAGGCAGTGACAGGCGACAGAGCAGAAACGTATAAGGGATGCTGATAGCCTTCCACTCCCAGTTCAGCCCTTTCCTGAGGTCAGACTACGTCCTACTGCCATGAGCTAACCCGTCCCGGATCCTGTAGTGAAGTTTTGCTGAAGGCCATCAGAGTGGGTGGTGTCAGACCAGGAGCCGCCCACGCAGCACTGCCTCCTCACGTCCACTCCTGCCCTCTCCTCCCTGAAGGAGCCTGGGTGTGGGGCGGGGCAGTGTGCCCTGCTCAACGCCATTCCCAGCCTTTCCGACAGGGTGGCCAGTGAGGGGCGGAGGAAGTCACGGTGGGGGTTTGGGGGAAACACTCTGAGAGGGCTCGCCTTCTTTCCGCCTGGCCTGCAGGTGGGGTGGGCGGGGCTGCGTTAGCCTGTGCTGCTTTAAGTGACGGTCAGCCGGGTGGTAAGGATGTGGGACCTGGGATAACGCCTACCTCACAGAGTTGTTGTGAAGATTAAATGAGTTATTTTGTCTACCCGGCTTAGAACAGCACCTGCCCCTCAACAGGCCTCGTATAAGGGTCGGCTGTCATTACTACTGTTATTACTAGAGACTCATTCACTCCTGCTCTGTTCACACCCTTGCTTTTCAGGTCTCAATTATCACTAGCCAAGTACCATTCCTATCCCTACAGTTTGGGTTCTCATACGTACAACCAATTCTCCTAAGACAGACAAGAATTTCTATTTTTAATAGGTTTGTCTGATCTGATGTTAAAAGAATCCCAGAATGTCTCTTCTGGCGGGGCGTAGCAGAAGCCGGCCAACGTTCCTGAGGAGTGTGGAGTGCCGTGGAAGTTCTGAGCTCGGGGGACTGCCAGACCTACGTGCAAATCTGTTTCATCACCTGTGTGAGGAGGTTAATAGTCCACCCTGTCTTAGTGAGAGAGCTCATAATGCACCCAGAAGGGAGACTGGCACAGAGGAGGTCCTTTATGAAACATGTTTGTATACATGTATTCATATACATAAAATATTCCACTAGTTACCGGGTGTCTGTCTCAGGCTCATTTTTCATTCATTTACACATAACTTCACTGGATGTTTACTGAACACCTGGTATGTGCTGGGCCTGTATAGATGGGGAAAGTGAGGGAGGGGAGATGCCCATATGACATAAGTATGGTCCCTGCCCTCAAGGAGCTTATAGTCTAATAGAGGAGAGGAGACATTTCCCCAAGGAACACTGTGTCACAGCCAAGAGAATGACCGCCTGGGGCCTGGGTCTGGGCGGATAAGGGGACACAGGAAACCTGTGCTTGGCCCTGTCTCAGGGCCCGGTCCCTGGCTCAGCTGCAGGATGCTCGCTCCAGGAGTTGGAGGAAGGGAGGCACAGCACCAGCTGACTCCTGCTATTTCAGGAAACCCCCAGTGATAAGGAAAGCATTTTCCCAAATCACCAGCCAGAGTTTCTATTGCCTTCTCTCCTGCTGCTGCCCCAATTCCCTGTAGTCCTCCATATGGGGTCACGCTAATGGTGCCTGGAGGCATGTGAACGCGTGTGCATGTATGTGCGAGAGGATGCACACCCACGCAGGCACCCCTGGAGGACGCCTTCTCTGGGACTTCTCCAGCGCTCACTCTCCCAGCACAGAGAGTGGGAGAAGGATTAGCTCAAACTGTGGCAGGGGATGACATTGCTGCGTGAGAGAGAAGGGCAGAGGGCCAGGTCAGAGCTGTTGGAAGGAACTCCTGCTCGTCTCTCTGGGGCAAAGGATGAGGAGCATGGGGTAGAGTGTGTGTGTGTGTGTGTGTGTGTGTGTGTGTGTGTGTGCGCGCTGAATTTCCCATGAACCCAAATTGGCCTCCCAACAGGCTCCCCCTGCACAACTGTGCCCTCCCCTGCTAGCCAGAAAGCCAGCCTTCCTACTGGGAGAGGCTGAATTGCCACGCAGAGAACCCTCAGATCCTTCAGGCTGAGGATGAAGAAGGGGTCCCAGCCCTCCTGTAGGCTCCAGGGCTGCAAAGGAGATGGCAGCAGGGCTAGACAGAGTAGGCAGCAGACCGGGAGGGGTCTGAAGAAAGATGCAAGCTGCCCTGGGCAAGGGCAGGGAGACGATGCAATAGGATGGAGGTCTAAGGTGCCTCGCCTGGAAAGCAGAACTCAAATACAATCTTGAAGAAAAGAAAGGGGAACTTCCCCAGGCATCAGGACAAGAGCATTCCAGACTGAGGGAACAGCGGATGAGGGCACAGGCAAAGACCTGGTTGGCCCTGGGCCATCCTCGCATAATCCATGGAGGCTGGAGAAAGGGACAGACAGAGATTAGAGGGAGATGAGTCTGGAACAGAAGACTGAGGCTGACTCATGGGAGAGTCTAGTGCAAACCTAAAGCTTTGGGATGTTTTCTTCTGCTGAAAAGGAGGACACGTTGATGGTTTAAGGCGGTGGAAGGATGGGGGCGGGTCTGCGCTTGGGGAAGTTAAAGGGCAGCGGAGCCGAAACCGGTTTGGCTCAGTGGATAGAGCGTCGGCCTGCGGACTGAAAGGTCCCAGGTTCGATTCCGGTCAAGGGCATGTACCTGGGTTGCGGGCATATCCCCAGTAGGAGATGTGCAGGAGGCAGCTGATTGATGTTTCTCGCTCATCAATGTTTCTAACTCTCTATCTCTCTCCCTTCCTCTCTGTAATAAATCAATAAAACATATTTTAAAAAAAATAAAAAAAAATAAAGGGCAGCGGACAGTGGGAGGGATGGGTTGCAGGGCAATCCTCAGAACCAGAATTGATTGGGTGCCTCTTCCTCCAAGAGAACCCAGCCCCACACCAGGAGCACGGCTGGATCTCGGCCCCCAGTGCTCCCTGTGGAAGACATACCAGCCCAACTGCAAAAGATGGAGGACCAGGTAGGGGAGCTGAGCCCTCAAATTACTGGCTGATAAAAAGGCTGTAATCAGACAGGAAAGAACCATCTCTGACCTATGGGGCTTGGCAAACACGGCTGCCATGTCCTAAGAATGTGCCAGGCGCTGGGCTAAGCTCCTTCCCTGCAAGACCCGGTGGCCATGGGGCAAGAAAGCCAAGAAGTGCCTTGTGATGGCCATGCTCAGCTGACAGGAAGGAACAGAGGCGGGTGGGGCTGAGGAAGGCGCCCAGGGTCCCAGTGCCCATTAGGAACAGAGGGATCTGCACCCCAGACTGTCGGCTGCAGAAGCCCGTGCCCTGGGCCCCGACATGCATCGTCCTCCTTGGAGAGAATGGGCCCGGCTCACCTTCCGTAGCCCTGGCTCCAGGAACTCCCCAAGCAGCCTTAGAAGCTTAATTTGGTTTCCTGAGTTGGCTTCCTGACCAGGATGAGCGCTTTCGAACTATAAATTATTAAACTGACTTCCTGCTGCAAATGAGCCTCCTGTGAGTTTGGGGTGTGGGAGCAGCTTTTCCAGGCCCTGAGCGGCTCTGGAGAGAGAAATTCCATTGGCTGCTGATGGACAGAGGGGAGTCCAGAGGCCCAGCCCAGCCCAGCTCACAGCAGGGACTGCCTGGGAGGCTCCCCAGCCCAGGGGACAGCCAGGCCGGTGTGGGGGCTGGTGTGGGGGCAGGGACCCAGATGCTTCCTTTTGTCCCCATCTCAAGCTTGGCCCTTGAGCCCTTGAGGACTTTGGGGAAGGGGGCTCAACGATCCTCCTTCCTGGGTCCCCCCCCCCCCCCCCCCCGCCTCCATTCAAAGTCTCCACTTGGCTGCCTGCCTAGAAAAGGGGGAGAAAAATTGAAGGAAAAGAAAAGAAGAGGAAATAGGGGGAAAACCAAGAGCAGGAGAGAATGTATTCTGTCTGCAACTTAGTGGGGAGGGGACGGTGTGGGGGCCCCTCCCTCCCTCGCCCTCCCCCCCCCCCCCCAGGGCCAGAATGCCATCTTCCCACCCACCCATCACTCACTACTTGGGGGGCAACGTTTAGCCAAGCCCAGGACAAAGATAAAATTGAGATGCAGATTCCTTCCCATTGCTCTGAATAGAGCAGATTGGATACGGATTTTCCCCTTTTCTTCCCATTTAGACCATCTGGGCGACTGGGGCCCAGAGGGAAGGTTGGGACCAGGTGGGGGAGGGAAGAGGCTCTGAAAGACTGCCCAGCACGTTCCAGCTCTGGAACCTGGGGGTGAGGGTGCGGGTGCCACCTCCACCCACCCCCTTTCCCAGGGGCAAGTTCATTCCCTGCCTCTGAGCTCTGCTCTCAGGTCTGGGCTGGGCCAGACCCCGCCCGGCTGGGTCCTCTCCTCTATTTCCTAGCAAACTAAAAGTCATGTGCCTTTGTCACATCAGTGTTTGGCAGTCCTTCCTGCAGTCCCCCCTCCCCCCGGCTGCAATTAAAAGTAAAAATGTGATCCCCAAAAGCTTAATAAGACGAGCTCTGAAAGATCATTTGGTTCAACCCTGTGTTTTACAGGTGAGGAAACTGAGGCCTGGGAGAGAGTATTGAGCAGGAAGCTGGTGGGAGAACCAAGACTAAATAACAACAAAAGCAACAACAAAGACCATGTTCTTATGCAACAGGCAGTGTTCTATGCTCTTTACATTTATGCTGTTTATCTTCAAAGTAGGGGCCCAGTGTATGAATTCATGCACCTTGAAAGGAACTGTGGGCCGACAGACGACCGGTGGGCACAGGGGCAGGTCTTGACCCATCCTCCGCATCCCCGCCCAGACCCTCCCGCCAAGGTGCTGTCTGCCAGCAGCCCACTCCTGCCACCACAGCTCCCATGCACTGACAGCGCTGGCCCCGCTCACACCCGCTGATGGCACAGAGCGATTGGGGCCAGCGCCAGCAGTGGGTGTGAGCAGGGTTGGTGCCATCAGCGGGTGCGAGCGGCGGCTGCTGCCCCAATCACCCCACAGGAGCAATCAGGGCCAGCAGCCACTGCTTGCACCCACTGATGGCGCCGAGAAGAGATTGGGACTGGCGCCAGGCACCGGCAGCGGGTGCAAGCAGTAGCTCCGATGCCAGCAGCAGGTGCAAGTGGGGCCAGCGCTGGCAGCAGGTGCGAGTGCCAGGAGGGACCATGGTGCACAGGAGCAAAGAATTTTCAGGTCAGCACACGTCATAGCAACCGGTTGTTCGGTTGTTCTGCTGTTGGGTCTATTTGCATGTTCGGGTTTCGTATATATAGATAACCTTGTGAGGCAGATACTGTCATCATCCCCATTTTATGGATGGGAAAACTGAGGTACAGGCCAGTTAAGTAACCTGCATAAAGCCAAACACATAGAAGCCAGATCCAAACTGGGGCAGTGGGGCTCCAGACCTGCCCCTTGCACAGTCTCAGCGGACCACACAGGAACATGGCTTTACTTGACATCACCTGTGAGAGGAGCACAGGCCCAGTGGGCGTCTTGCCGGGGCTCGCAGGCTGCTCCAGCAATCATTTGCAGATGGGGAAACCTCTAAAGCACGGCCACACCCATTCGGTATTTCTAATCATGGAGTCCGGACTTGCTGCTGTGAACAGCATATGTCAACACAAGGTCAGAACTGAAAAGAATAGAAAGGGAATGTTTATATCACTAGGGAAAATGAGCAAATGGGAACCTCGTGAGGGTAACTTTGTAGGTGACGACACGCGCGTGGAGGAAGGCGACCAAAAGCCTGGGGAAGAGAACGCTGGAGGGAGAAACCATGGGCTGGAAGCAGGACCCTGCCTAGCAGCTGCAGAGCAGCTGTAATGGATCGCAGTAACTAACACGTTAGATTACGGCTTGCACAGGTAAGTGCTATGAATGGTGCTGGTGGTGGTCGCACTAAGGTGGTATGACGATGAGTAGGGATTTCTTTTTTTTTGTTTTGTTTTCCAAACATTCTATAATATTTTATTGTTTTTGCAATGAAAACGAAAACAAAGGAGGCTTGCCTGCTTTAATTGCTGGAATTAAATGCTAAGGATGTTGCTAAACATAAATCAAGCTTATCTAGTCATTAGAGCAGCCTCTTTTTTCTCCTCCCCATGGGCCAGCTCTCTCCGTGGAAGCATTCTGCTATCAGAGAGTCCATTGCTATAGAAAATGAAACTGCTTTGGAAACCATGCCTACAGCTCAGAAGCAGACGGCAAATCCAGCGGACGGCCTGGGGTTTCAGTGACAGACCCACTTGCTCAACATAAACCCGTGTGGGAGGGCCTAGTCCCCTCACTCTCTGGAGCATGGCTCCTCGGCACCAGAGAGCTGGTTCTGCTCTTCTTCAAAGAGCTTCTAAAGAGATGGGTGGTGCTGATGGCTGCAGGACAGTGTGAATGCCCTTAACGCCACTGACCTGTACCCTTACACATTGTTAAAATGGCCCTGGCCAGGTGGCTCAGTTGGTTGAGCGTCATCCCATGCACCAAAAGGTCGCCAGTTCAATTCCCAGTCAGGGCACATGCCTGGGTTACAGGTTCGATCCCTAGTTGGGTGCATACAGGAGGCAATCAACTGATGTTTCTTTCTCACATCCATGTTTCTCTTTCTAAACCGAATAAAAACATATTTAAAAATGTTGTTAAAATGCGTTGGTGGGAAGGTAAGATGGTGCAGCCACTATGTAAAACAGTATGATGGTTCCCCAAAAAATTAAACATAGAATTACCATATGATCCAGCAATGACTTCTGGGTATGTACCCCAAGAAATGAAAGCAGGGACGCGAAAGGATATTTGTACACACGGGTCCACAGCAGCATTATTCACAACAGCCAAAAGAGGGACGCAACCCAAATGCCCATCCATGGATGAATGGATGAGCGAAGTGTGGCCTATCCATGCAACGGAATATTCTTGAACCTTAAAAAGGAATGAAAGTGTGACTCACGCTACAACGTGGATGAACCTTGAAGACATTATGCTGAGTAAATAAAGCCAGACACAAAAGGACTGGTATTGCATAATTCCACTTAGTGAGGGACCTAAGACAGTCAGATTCTTAGAGACAGCAGGTAGAATGGTGGTTGCCAGGGCTGGGGGAGGGGAGAAGGGAAAGTGGTTATTTCCTGGGTACAGAGTCTCAGTCTGAGAAGGCGAAAAGTGTGCTGGAGACGGACGGTGGTGACGGTTGCACAACAATGTGAATCTACTCAATACTACCGAGCTGTACACTTAAAAACGGGTAAGATGGTAAATTTTATGTCATGTATATATTATTATAATTTTCTTAAAAAAGAGCTCCTCAAACCCAGGGGACTGAGGAGAGCCAGAAGGCGTGCTGCTGACACCCCAGATCATGGGATCTTCTCCCACCACAGAGTGGTGCCCAGTGCCAGCCCCTCCCTGTCCCCCAGGGCACGCCTGCCCCTGCCCAGTGAGTGAAGCGAGCCTGACGCTGTATTCATTTCCTGTTGCTGCTGTAACCAATTTCCACAGGCCTAGTGGCTTCAAACAGCACACTTACTCTCCTACCGTCCTCTAGGTTAGAAATCCAACATGGGCCTCAATGGGCTAAAATCAAAGTGTCAGCAGGACTGCGTTCCTCTCTGGAGGCTCTGGGAGAATTGGTTTCCTTGCTCTTCCAGCTTGGGGAGGCCGCCCACATTCCATCTCCAGGCCCCCAGCACCGCCTCTATCACAGCTGGGAAAGGGTCTCTGTTCTCAAGGACCCGTGTGGTTACACTGGGCCCACCCAAGTAACCTGAGGTGATTACTGTCAACGTCCTTAACAGAATCACATCAGCAGCATCTCTTGACATATTTACTAGACTGTATGCCATGTTCCAGAGAAATGGAGGCCTTTGGCGGGCTGTTCTGTCGACCACACCCATCACCCGCACTCCCACCCAGTTGTTCACACGTGGCACCAAGACCCATCTGGGCCTGAATTTCTGAAGAAGGAAGTCCAGTAGCTGGTAGGTCATGGCCACAGTCTCAGGGAGGAAAGAAGAAGCTATAGCTGAGGAAGGTGTCAGTGAGCATGAGGTGTGAGCACGAGGTGGTGGGCGGAGGGGAGAGGACACGCACAGGGAAGGCGAGTGGTGTGTCCTATGAGAACGAAGACCCACGGAATACAAAGGGGAGGTTGAGGGAAAGGCTCACAGGTGAACTGCACTTCAAAGAAATTCATGACACTGGCACAAAAGTTTTACCAAAGGGCGATTATTATTCACTTCTCCAAAGGGTCTTCCAGAGCATTCTCCAAGTAATGAGTTCCACTGTGTTCTTAAAATAGGATTTACACCCAGTTTTTACAAGCACATAAAGGGATGCTTGTAAATCTACTGAAAGGAAGTGAGAGCGGTAACATCTGCCGCCTTCTGTGCGTGGTGTCACAGGGAGCGGGGAGGAAGCACTGAGGGGGAGAACACAGGCTCAGACTCCAGGCTGGGCCCTGGAACGCCATCCATTTCATCCTCCGGGCACCTGTCCTCACTCCACAGGCACAAACCAAGCCTGTAGGGACGAGGGAAAGGAAAACAGCAGGTCAGGGCTGGCTGGCCCAGGCTCTCTCACCCCCAGCCTCTGCTCCCTCCGCCTTTCCTAGGGAGGAGAGATTTTTCGGGGTGAAGGTTGAGTGTGTTGGTAACAGAAGCTGTACCCTTCCCACATTGCCTACTAGGTCTCACTGAAACTTTTACTTACAGACAAAGCCTGTCATCCTGAAGTTATTAGAGAAAATAATCCAAATGACCTGAAACAGGTAAAATCTGATGTGAATAGTTGATTCCTTGTCTCTTTGGGGTGAGCACAGGGCACTGGAAGGAACCAGGAATTTGGCCCCATTTCCTTCCCTCTCATGGCCACAGAGCACAGGGCCCTGGAAATCCTCCTTTGGCCTCGAAGCAGATAATGTAAAGGAAGGTGCCATAAAAATGTTGGCCACTGTACATATTTCTGTGCCATTTCACCGTCCAGGTTCCCTCTAACCTCTCAGTCAGCCCTAACTTTCACCTTTGGTTCCTTCTCCCAAACGTGTGGTTCTCAAGGTTCAGTTCCCAATTCCCAACTCCCCTCTCTCACTCCACTGCTCCCAGGGGGGTCTCAGCAGCCCGCCAGGGTTTCTTCTATTTTTTTTTTTTAAAGCCCGCACCCAAGGACAGACTTTTTATTAATTTTAGAGAGAAAGAAACTTCAATCAGGGACTGAACTAGCAATCCAGGTATATGCCCTGACTGGAAATCAAACCTGTGACCTTTTGGTGTACGGGAGGACACTCCAACCAACTGAGCCACACCAGCCGGGGTTCAGCGGCCACCAGGGCTTCTGTTTCCACCCGGCTCCCCAGACCTCCAGTCCCTCTCTTCTGGACTCTAGACTGTATGCCATTCCACCGTCACCCAGACACCCCCGCCATAGGCTGCCCAGAATGAATTTGTCCCCTTTCTCCCTTAACTTGTTCCTCCTGCGCCCCCATTTCTGTCACCAGAACTACAACCCCCACCTGACTCATATCTCAGCATTCCCAGACTCCCCTCTACCTCATCTCCCACATCCAACCCACTGTTGAGTCATGGCACTTGCACCTCTACAGCAGATCCCAAGGCAGCTGTGCTCAGGGCTAGCAGGGGACCTCTGAGCTAAGTGCACAGGGAGGAGCCGGGGAGGCTGGAGGACAGGTGCACATGTGGACACGACAGCAGTGACTCAGCTCTCCTCTGACCAGCCGACTGTTGCCTTCTCAGGACATGGGCCCAGATCTGTCCATTTTTAAAGAAAGGCTATGCATCTGATTTATGACATCCCCTTGTTTCTAAATGCTGCAATTACTTGCATTTTTTGAAACCCCTATTTACACCAAACAAAACATGTCTGTTTGTGACCTCAGGACGCGACCATCTCCTCAGGGCTACCTTCTCCATCTTCCCCCTGAAACAATGCTGGGCTCTTCTGCTTTAGATGCCAGCCCCCAAGAGGGGGAGAGATGGAAAAGAAGGCTGATGCCACTCAGGGTGACAGAGCCATTAATTAACAGAGTTAAACATCTGGTGCTTAATTAACACCCTACCTCCTCTCTCATTCTCCCTCCTGTTTCCCTTTCCCAGCAGGGCTCCTGGGTGAAGGAAACAGGAGCTGGAAGCTGGAGGGCAGACCGGGAGATGGGATGGGAGGTCCCGGCTGGAGGCAGGGCAGGGGAGGAGAGGGTGTGAGGTTCCCTGTGCCGAAAGGAAGAGGACAGGTCAGGAAGAAGCAGGTTTATGACTCAGTAGGAGACTGAACCTGGGAATCCATGGCTCTCCTTGTGGCAACACTGCTGGTTGCCTGCCTGATATTCATTCCTCTACCGGGGTCTCTGTAACAACCCCCAAGCTGCATAGACTAGCAATGAGCCTAGTAGCCCCAGGTGACACACTTTCCCAGTCTCTCACGCAGTTAGGGATGGTCATGTGCTTAGTTCTGACAATAAGCACAAGTCTGCTACAGACCCTAGGAAAGTGCTGCTTTGCTTATGAGAGAACAGACTCAGCGGACACCACCCCCTCCCTCCCGTCTCCTTCCTGCCTTCCAGAGAATGTGATGTCTTGGCTACAGCAGCCACTTTGACACTAGGAGACAAAAGGCACGAGGCAACAAGGGGATGTCATGCACTTGATGCAGTTGAGCCAGTGTGCAAAGACCAGCAGCTGCTGCCATCTCCAACCCTCTTGTTAAGTGATCAAATGAATCCCTATGTTTTGAGTTCTTGTAGGTAGTGTTTTCTGTTACTTGCAGCCAAAAGAATTCCTTAGTGATACACTCTCGCCTCTAAACCCTCTTGTCTCCAGGGAGATAAACTGACCACTTGTTTAATTAGAGTTGAGTGAAGTCATGAGCAGAGGTTGCTGTTCAGAGCATTTCCCAGCCTGGACTGCCCAGGACCTGGAACTAGGGACTGGAACGTGGACAGCAGTGTGGGCATGGCTGCATTAGATGGTGGGCTCCGAGGAAAGCCCCTCATCACAGCCTCTCCAGCGACAAGCCAGAGCCTGCCATGCAGTGGGAGCTCAGCTGACCCACGTGTGAATGAATACATGAATGGAGGGATGTGCCAATGCTTGGCACAGGTGTCCGTCCCAGTGACACCCAGCAGGCAGGAAGGGACCCCCAGCTGCTAGCTTGAATCTAGCTGATTCAAGAGCCACCCTTCCGCACAGGCCAGCCTGCAACACTCCTGCCCTTCAAAAGTCCCCCACCCACCATCCTGCGATGCCCACCCACCCTCTTACCTAGAATTCCATCAGACCTCCCTGCTTGCTACACATCCGGCTCCCTGTGTTGACTGAAGCCCTGAGGCAGATGCCACTATGCGTTTGAAGCCTCCAGAAACCATCAGTGTCTAGAACGCCGGAGGTAGCTGCCAAGTACTTTCATTTCAGGTTGATGCTTTGGAGCAAAGCTAAGAGGTTGATGATATAAAGAGCTGCTCAGAAAAGAGACAACCCTAAAAGGAACAGTCCCCAGATCTGTAGGACTGCCTGAAACGTACCATTAGACATGGACTACTTTGACTAGATAGGTCACCGTAAGTAAAACACTTAACCACTCTGAGCGGTAGTTTGTATGACGGGAAGAAGAATAATAAAACCCCTTTCAAACTGCTCTTGTGAGAACCAAATCAGCACCAAAGTACATTGTGAGAACGCTTATTAAAACAAGCCTTTCAATGTGCTTAGTCTTGGAAGAATTATCCGAACAGTTATTCCTTTTGAATGTAATCTTGCAGCTCTTAGGATAGAGACGAACCCTAGACCTCCACCTTCCCACCCGCTTCACAAATGCCCCCTGGGCCATCTCAGAAGTATGTGAGGAACTTCTTGAGTTGAATTGATGTGACAATTCATAGGTGAGAAAGAGGAGAGGACCGTGTGGGGGAGGGACAGCTTTGTAGCAGGTGCTGCGGGTGCCCTGCGCAGATCCTCATTCCCTGGCTCAGCACCCTCCTCCCATCCCCCAGCAACATTCTCAAGGGGCTGGCCCTTAGCCGAGGGCAGTCTCCTCCCCAGAGATGCCTGGGAGACTGCAGCTCTCACCCTCACACAGAGCCCTGGGCAACCACTGCCAGATGCCAGGTGCAGGGGTATAAAAGCCTCTATGAAACTGCTTCCCTCTCACCCTCTCTGGTGTTTCCTGTGGGCACTCCCAGGCAACCACCTGCACACCAGTGTCGCCTCAGGCTCTGCTTCTAGGAAACCTGTGCTAAGACTAAGCCTGCAGGAGCCCTTTGCAGAGGAGGGCTGACAAGAAGCGGGTGTCAGGACCCAAGTGCACAGCTCTTGGTGGGCCCAGGGCTCTGCCCCTCACCCTGCATGCAAGACAAGCATGGGGCCGGCCCAGCCCTCAATCTTCCAGGACGGGAGCCTTGACCAGAGCTGGTATCTACACCTCCATCCTCCACGATCTCCTGCTCTCCTCAGCACCTCCCCTCTCTCCATGGAAATGTGTAAATCCTCTCCAAGACTCCACATTTTCCTGGAAAGCTGTAAATCCAAAAATCAGTTGGCCTCCATGTCAGGAGATTATCGGGATGGGCCCCAGGAACGTTTCGGCCCATAGGCTCCTGGTATTAGTGAAGAAAGGGCCTTGGGAGACAGTGTAACTCCCCTGCACAGTTTAGTTTGGATTATACTTCTGTACCCATGCTCTTCCTTCTCGTTATAATTGTTATAATTATGGTCTGCTTTATTCCCCTCTAAGCCATTACCACAGCTGGACAGAGTGGGAAATGCATGGATGCTAATTCCCCCCGCCCAGGCCCTCTTTTCAGAACTGGTCTCCCTAGAAGCAAGGAACATGGTCCCGGGGTGGCGGAGTAGTGGGTGGGGTGGGGGTCGAAGGGGCCTGAGAGGTCTAGCCCCCAGGTACTGTGCCCCTTAGATGGGAAGAGGAGGAAGCTGTTTACACAATTGTGTACCCCACCTCCCCTCTATACCAACACAATCGGAAATATTTCTCTATTTAAAAAAAATGGAGAAATCAGGTAAATTTGGATCTTCCTGAGGTTAGACAACTGAGGTCATCCTTTCCCTTCCCTCAGGCTCCAGGCAAGACCGCAGCTCCTCACTCCAGAGCAGCTGGATTTGGGGAGGGGCCACTTCAGGTCAACAGCACTTAGTGGCCTGTCACTATAAGGACATTCTTTAATCTTTTCAACTCCATGAACCAACATTTATCAAGGGCCCTAATAAATGTCATGGGCCCCAAGTACTGGGGAGGACACTATCTCTCTTTGGAGGGCCCCTCTTTTGAGAATTCCATGGTTTTCTGCTCATGTATGAATACTCACCTCTGATTCCATTTTCCTCACCAATGACCCCAACTTGCCAAATTCCAGATACCAGGTCTTCCAATAAAAATATGTGGTTTCTGATCTCAAATAATTATATCTAAGCTTTATTGAGTTTTTCATTGTATGACAGTGTGTTAATGGTTTCACAAATGTTGTCTCTTTTTATCCTCACCATATGCCTCTAAAATGGGTTTAATTGCCTTTTGACAGTTGAGAAAACTGAGAAGTTGGGTCACTTGCCCAGAGTCACATAGGAAGTAGCTGAGCGAGGGTCTGATCGTGTGTCCCTTCAGTGCCAAAGCCCAACTCTTGGACAGCCTGCTTCCCACTTTCATACCTGGCTTCTGTAGTGCCAGTTCCCTCAGGAAGGAAGGTGGGGCTTGGTGCTCTCGCCAGCTATGGGTGCAGAGCAGGCAGCTTCCCAGGTCTCCTCCTCACCCCTGTACCCAAGGCTGAGTCCAGCTCAGTTCCTCCCCTGCCGCTCAGAGCTTTCATTCCACATCCCATTCCATGTTGGGCTCTAGACCCACTTCCTTCTCCTCTCCTGGCTGGAATGCTGGAGTCAGGGCCTTCACTCAGCCTCTCTGATTCAGCCTCTGCCAGGAGAGCTCTCAGCTCCACTCCATCCTGCTCCACCCCGAGACATCCAGCCCCAGGTCTTCCTGCCCTTCAGAGCCTCACTTACGGGGGGGGGGGGGGGGGGTGTAGGGGGCTGAGTCCTCAGGGACTCGCTGAGCTGCTCACTGCTGCAGGAGCTGGAGGCCCTGGCCCCGCTGCTCCTCCACGTCAGCCATCCCCTTCCAGTCACTGCTCATCAGCTGGGCCAGAGGCGGGGGTGGCAGAGAGCAGTGAGGCAGATAATCCAAGGTAGTGGGAATGTGAAAATCCTCTCTACTTGGCTGTGGAAGGTATTTTTGGACCCACAGTTGAATGTGGGTGTGTGCGATGTGCTGGGACTTCACAACACTTCAAACCAAACCCTGAAGAGAAACCAGCAGGGCCTGACTGCGGGCTTCAGGGAGTAGAAAGCCATATGCCCTGTTCCTCCTTCCTGCCCGGTTGGGTAGCTCGGGGTCCCACACCGGCTGAGCTGCTCCTTCTCTCTAGAAATCAGACCTATATAGTCCCCTGACCTGGAGCCCTGGCTGCAAACTCAGATGCTGACAGGGGCTGGGCAGCCAAGTGAGGCCAGAGGGTATAACTCAGAGGGAGTGTCACCCCTTCAGAAGGGCACAGCCACACCTCAAGGGTAGCTGCAACTCAGCTCCAGCCGATGACAGAAGCCAAACAAAACACACCTGTGAAAGAATTTGGCCCACTGACAACTGGGCTGCAATCTCCAGCCCACTTGGGCAAGTCTCGGAATTGCCTGGAGGGCTTGTTAAAACAGGGCTGGGCCCATCCCCAGAGTTCCCAATTCAGTGGTTCCTGAGCTGCGGAACCAAGCACTTGCATTTCTAAGGTCCCAGGTGAGGCTGAGTCCAGGACCCACTTTGGGAACTGTGGTTCTAGCCTCCTGCCTGTACAACTGGGGAACCTGATTTTCCTTACCTCTTAACGTTGGCTAGTCTTTCCCCAGCAAGTGTCAACTCAGGAGGCAATCATGTCTTTAAGTAGCAGAAAGTCGGATGTACACTGAAGGAAGGGTGGGCCTACCTCTTTTACATGTCAACGATGTGTCAGACGTTTTCATAAACAATATCTCATTCAATCATTGCAGCATCCCTGCTAGGTAGGCCTTACTGTCCCCGCTTGACTGCTGGTTCTAAGGCACAAAGATGTTTCTGACTTGTTTAAGTCACACAGCTAATAAGGAACAGTTCTGGGACTGGAATCCACATCAGCCTAACTTCAGTGCCCCCTTCCCCAAGTCATTGAGCTCCCCAGAGAAACAAGGCTCCTCTTCAACAAATGTCCCCTTTCTGGGGGTGCGTAGAATGGTCTCCTGTTTAGGGGCCCTCTGAGTCTGCCCAAGAGGGCAACTCTCACGGGAAGGGCTGACTCAGGAGCCAGGAGACCTGGAGAGTTTTAGGTATCGGTTGCCTTCTTCCAAAGGGAATGGCCAACCAAGACTTGTCCTTGGCCCAGTGGCCTATAGTTCCCAGAAGGCAGGATGGGCCAACTCTGGGTGGCATAGTGCCCTAGGGATGCCATGCCTGAGGAAGCTGCCCCTGAACCAAGCTCCTTAGTCCTTGGAAACACATCAGAGCAGGATAGAGTGGACTGATTAATGTTCATAAACTCCTAAGAGCAAGAACCATGTCTATTTTGCTCAGATTATATCCCTAGCTCCTAACACAACACCTGACACAGAGTAGACACTGAATTACTTGTTGAATGAGAATGGCTGAATGGTGGAACAAAGGGTAGGGGAATTTTGTTCTTAGCCAAAGGGACTTTGGCTAATGTGCCCACTCATAAAGCAGCCAGCCTTGAGAAGGAAGATGTGGGCAGGTGATAATTCTGCTCAATGGAATCGACAGGAAAGGTTTTCCAAATCCAGGGTGGGCTAAAAGCAAAGGTATTAACAGGTCTGCTGAGAACTGGCAAGAACGTTTTCCCCTCTGGGTCCCCAGCCACTGTGTCTGCTGAGTGAATGGATGTGAGCCTCCCATCCTGAAAGCCAGGGGGAAGGCGCTCCCACACTGCCGCATGGGTGGTGGCTGCCTCTGCAGGGGAAGCCTTCCCCAAGGCTTCAGAAGGATGTGGACCGAGTGGAAAGCCCTGGCTCTCGCCCTGCACCAGTCAATAGACAGTCCCAGTGGGTGCAGTGCCAGGCACTGTGCTCCTCACCCCTGGGGCCTGCTGCCTTCCTCTCTTTAAAAGAAGAATAATGGTAACAGCAACGATAGCAATAATGACGACTGCTTCATAGACTTGTTGTGACGATGAAATGCTGTGGAAATGGTGACACGGTGAGTAGAACAAACACTCGGCAGATGCTGTTGACCAGATGAGTTCACTGAGACCCACATGTCTGGGTCTCTTCTCCAGGCTGGATAGGGTCCCTCACCTCTCCAGACAGGAAGTTCTTCCGTCGTCTAACTTGCTTCCCTCCTACTGCAACATGAACCCTTACTCTACCCTCCACGGTGACAGGGAATAAGATGGCAGATGGCAGGATCTTTCCACAATCATGGTTCTCCAGCATTTCCAGGAAACCAGCAGTAACAGACTCTTTGCAGTCATGCACTGATGCTGTGAAGAGCGTGCATCGACTTAACGTCGGATGAGCCCAATCAATGCAACTCCAAATCACATGGTAACACATAGGGTTCTGCTCCCCAGGGGAGCATGCCAATCTTTCCCCTGCCACCCAGCACACTCTGGATCTCTCCCTTCATCCAGTGTGTGTGTGTGTGTGTGTGTATGTGTGTGTGTGTGTGTGTGCGTAGAACTCAGCCTGCATCAGCCACCTCAGACCTTGAGTCAAATAACAGTCATTCTTGGATTACACATTGGATTGCATTGCCTGTGCTGTGGTTTGACTTTATTCTGCTCTTTGTTTAACTCACTAGCTCTGGCTGATCCCACTGATGCTCTTGGGCAAACAGGCCAGCTCTGGGAGAGAGGGGGCCATGAGTCGTGAGTCGTGAGAGTGGCAAGAATGCGGGGCTGGGAGCAGTTGAAATGACTCAGCAGAAAGGTTAGTGTCAGGGATGAGACATAACCCCTTCTCTTTGCCGGCTCCATTGCTCTTTACAACCAGGACCTAGTCAGATCCCTGTGGGGTCTGAGGCAGGTTGCCATCCCTTCCACTTAATGGAGGAGACGTCAGAGGCTCTGAGAGCAGCCCAGAAAGGTAAGTTAACCCGAGCTACCCTCTCCCGCTGCAGCTCCTGGAGAGTCCCTTTCTCCCCAGGCAAGTCTGGATGGGTCACCCTGGATATGGCTCTCAATGACTTGGGGCTGGGAGCCAGAAACAGAGAGAGCCCCCACTGATGGGTGGCAGGTCATTCAGAGAATCTCCATGCCTTGTTTGGGGACCTGAGAGCTCAAAATGACGGAATCCTAAGATCCCCAGAAGAGTCAGTCTTAATACCTTCTTTGGAAAGTGAGACTATGGCGGGAAAGAACAAATGATGGCTATTCCTGCCAGTCTGGGTCCCTGGCCCCTGACACCAGCCTATGTCCAGGTTATGTTTCTGTCCTTCTTTCCCTTCCCACTGCCTGCTTCTCAAGCAGGTGTGCCAGGCAGGCCTGCATCCCCAGCCCTGAGGGGACCCAGGCCATGAGCTCTCAAACCCAGGGAGAGGCAGCCAGGAGAGGACAGCTTTCCAAATCCGAGCGCTGCAGGTGAGTGTCCTGCCAAGGTGAGAGGGGCAGAGGCTGGCCTGCCCTGGAAGGTGCTGGAGCCCGCCCCTGTCCTCCTGTAGAGAGGAAGATACTAAAAGGAGTGGGAGACACGGAGGTGGGAGGAGGAAGGGGTGTGTTATGGACCAGGACTGGAAAGGAACAAAGGAAAGAGAAGTTCATCTGTCAAGGCCATGAGATAAAGGGAGGTTTTCCTTTGGTTTCTGTTATTGCTGTTATGATGACGTTTGTGCACTAAACAAAACAGTGAAGGCATGGGAGGCTGGAGTTGTGTGATGCTGCAGATTCCCAGGGAAGGCAGACGGTGTGGAGCCCGGGGGGGAGGGGGGGGAGGAAGTGGGGGAGGTCCTGGGGTTCCGCAAATCCTTCAGGGTTTGCTCCTGGAGGGTTCAGAGTTTTCTACAAAAGGCTCAGATCCTGTTGATCTGGGCCCTGCCAGTGCAGATTCCTGAACTTCCAAAATATAATTGTGTCCCACCTCATCAGGGTAAGGCCATGGATCTGCTGGGACTTGGCTGCCATTCCCCAAGCACACTGGTCAGCACTCAGACCCATGTGGCAGCAAATGGTTGGCTGAGGGAAGCTGGGAGGAGCCCAGGCTCCCCACCCCCATCTGCTCTCCATCCCCCATCTGCTCCCCGCCCATCTACTCTCTGCAGTCCAGGGAGGGAGGAGGCCCACAGGTGGTTGGCTAATGGAGAGGGGACAGAGAGCAGGACACACGCAGCTAGACTGGTCTTTCCAGGACAACACCACCACCCTTGTCCCAAACACACCCCTGCAACATGCAAATGTGTACCTGGGTGCACTCACCTGTGCACATGCACACACGCTAAGATGCCCACGATCCAGGCTCCTTCTTACAAGGCTTCCCCTGCAGGCGCAATATGGCAGCCGCACTGCTCCCCAGCTGTAGGCAGCTGCAAGGCAGGTGACTGGCCCGTCTAGTTTGGGGGAAGGGGGGGGGGGCAGGGCAGGGCACGTGCTAGAGAACCTCTCAAGGGGATAGTGTCTAGGAGGTGAGTGGGCCTTGGGGCTTGGTGGGGGGCAGAACAGAGAGCTTCAGCCCTGGGCCCGGGGATGAGAGGCGAGAAGGGGGTCTTTAAAAGAAGCACAGCGAGCTCTTTCTGACCCGTATAAAAGCAGCCCTTCTTAGAGACAGAAAGATGGTCGAGCTCTGACAAAGCCCTTCCAGTGCTTCATGAATGTCTCTGTTTAAACCTGGTCATTGGTGCCAAAACCCCTTCAGCTCTGCATTCATAGAGCCCAGTTATAAGAAGAATAACTAACAGGCTTACTATTTGCAGGCATTTTTCTAAAAGGACTTTATCTGTTAACTCACCATGCAGGTCCTGCCCCCCATTCCCCCCACCCCCATCTCCTTTTCCACAATGGAACTGCCTGGGTACAGAGTTCAGTTGCAGCATCTGAAGTGCAAAAATTCAGGGGGGATGCCTGCAAGTGTCTTCTGCTCAGGCCCAAGGACAGCAGGGATGTAGAAGGGGCTGGGAAGCAGTGTCATTTTTCTCCTAGAAGCTTTAGTCAAGTGGCTGCAGGTGTGGTCTGCAGGCAGCTGTGGGGGGAACTGGCGGAGGAGGGGCAGGGAGTGGGGGAGAGGGAGGCACAGCTGGTGGGGAAGGGAAGTGGTGGAAGCTCCCCTGTCCAGCTGTGCCCCTCCAGGCTCAGGCCTGAGCCTGGGCAGGGGAAGGACAATGAGACCCTAAGCCTGGAAACACTGATGACTGCCTGCAGAGGTGACCAAGGCAGCAGCCTGCCCACCACCTCTTCCTCCCCACCCCTCCCTGTCTGTGCAACACACACTCACACACATGCACACACTCTCACACACACTCACACACACATACACACACGCACACTCACAGACATGCACACACACTCACACACACACACTCTCTCACACACATGCACACAGACTCATACACACACACACACACACACACACACGCACGCATGGCCCTCGGTTCAAATCCCAGCATCCGCACCCCTTAACCTCTCTGAGTTGCTTTCCTCATCTGTAAGACCACACCGGTCTGTTGGGAAGATTAAAAAGATAATGTCTGCAATCGCACTGGCTGGCACCTAGAAAGCACCGGATAAATGTCAGTCGTTGTTTTATGGTCATTGTTAGTGTTGTGACTGTGCGGACCCATCACATCACTCACTCCAGACGCTCCCAATAGGCCCCTAAGTGCGCTTCCTGTCTGTCATCTCTGCTCCCATCCGTCCTCACTGAGCTGCCAGGACGACAGTCCACAGCAGTGGCGATGATTTGGTCGCATTTCTCTGCTGCTAATAAACATATGCCAGCTCCCCGATACCTACATGATCAAATCCAAATGCTCTTTGCATCTGGCACAAACGACCCTCCTGCCTCCTCTCTGGCCATCCCCTCTGCATCCTCACTGCCTCAGCTCATCCCGAATCGAGTCGTGCAGCTGCCAGCTCCGTGCCTCTGCAGCTCCTGCTCCCCCCACGCAGAATGCCTTCTCCTCCAGAGAAACCTTCCCGTCCTTCCAGCTCACACAAATGCCCTCTCTTCTGCGAAGCCCATTCTGACCCTTGCTCAGCTCATGGCTTCCTCTGCTGACGGATGCAGCGTGTGGTTTATCCTGCTCCTGGCACCATTCCCCCCTGTGCCTGGCTGTGAAGGTGAGGGCAGTGCTTCTCAAAGTGTGGTCCCTGGACCAACAGCATCTACCTCCCCAGGAAACTTGTCGGAAATGCAAATTCCCAGGCCCCACCCTTGACTCACTGGGTGAGAAAGTCTGGGCACAGGGCACAGTAACCTGTTTTAACATGCCCTAGACTGACACACCTCGGGTGGGGAACCACTGATGTAGGGTATCCTCTCCCTAAAACGATGCTGAAAAGGTACTGCTGCCTGGCCCTCACCTGCAGAGATGTCATTGGTCTGAGGGGCGGGGACTATGCATCTACTACCTTTTTTCCTCCCAACCTTCTATGAATATTTTCAAACATACAAAGCTTTAAAAAGACTGTACAGTGAACACCTATATACCCACCATCTAGATACTATCATCAACATTGTGCTATGTTTGCTTTACCACATAGCTATCATCCTTCTACCATGCATTCATCCATTTTATTTTTTGATGCATTTCAAAGGAAGTTGCAGACATCACACACATCACCCAAACACGTGTGAGCAATTTAAAAACCCTCCAGGTGGTTCCGCTGTGCAGCCAGGTCTGCTCTGAACTCAGCTGGGGCTCTGAGAGCCTCCTAGCCTCAGTTCCCACTGTGAAGTCCAGAGGAGGAGGAGGAGAAGGAGGCCTGCTCTGCCTTCCACCATCGCAAGGACGGCATGAAATCGCAGCTGAGGAAGCCCTATGTAAAACGTTTTGCGGTTAATAGGAAACAATCAATGACCGGAGGCTGGAAAGAAGTGTCCAGAGCTGTCATGCAGCTGCCAGATTAAATGCAGGATGCTCAGCACAATTTGAATTTCAGATAAACAGCAAACAATTTTTTAGTACAAGTAAGTCCAAAATACCGCAGGAGGCATACTTATACTGCAATATGTTTCATTGCTTATCTGAAATTCCAATTTCAAATTTCACTGGGCATCCCGTGTCTTTCTTTGCTAAGTGTGGCCATAGGAGCTAAGTCCTGTTCTGTGGGGGCCTCTGGGTTGGGACCCTCTGCCCAGGGAAGAACCAGAGCAACAACTGCTCTGCCCCTCTGGTGTCTTGGAGCATGCGCCCGCGGGGCCTGGCTGGCAGACAGGGTCAGTCAGGGGTCTTTTCTAAGCTGACATCTGCCTAGGTGTGACCATGATGGCCAGGGCCTTGCACACAGCGAGCCAATGTAGTAATCAGTGTTCCCTAAACAAACAGAATCAATAGGCCGTGTGTGTGTGAGTGTGTGTGTGTGTGTGTGTGTGTATGTAGGTAGGTAGATAGATGGATATTTATTTTAAGGAATTGACTTATGTGATTATAGAGGCTTAGAAGTCCAAAATCTGGAGGGTGGGCTGGTGGGCTAAAGACCAGGGAAGAGAAGACATTGCAGATCAAGTCTGAAGGTAATCAGCTGGCAGGCTTCCTTCTTGCTCAAAGGGAGGTCAGTCTTTGTTCTGTTAAGACCTTCAACTGATCAGATGAGGCCCACCCACATTATACAGTGCAATTGGCTTCATTCGAAGTCCATCAATTTAAATGTTAATCTCCTCCAGAAACATCCTCAAAAAAAAGTCCAGAATAACATCTGACCAAATACCTGGGCTCTGTGGCTCAGCGAAGTTGGCACAAAACTAACCATCACAGTCAGCAAGTCCCAACCACAAGGGCACAAAAGTATCACTTGGGGGAACAATTAAAATGCAGGTTCCCCAGGCTCCACCTAGAAATTCTGATGCGGGTCTGGCATAGTGCCCAGGAGCCAGCCTTTTAACCATCATTCCAGATGGTTCCAATCCTAAAGCTCCATGGGCCACTTTGGGAAGCACTGCAGTTGGAGCTCAGTAAATATTTGCCTAGTCAAGGGGCGCTGAAGGCAACAGTATGGGCAGGAAGGCACCCACGCCAGGGCCATGCCACCCTCCAAGACTATGTCCTGGGGGCTGTGGTGCAGGTGCAGCAGTGGCAGATGGGAGCCTGCTGGCTAGTCCCACCTGACACTAACCCAAAGGGCAAACTCCAGAGCCCATCTGAACCCTAGAGTGCCCCTCTATCTTCTGTGTGCGTCGGTGGACGTGCTCAGGCTCACGAGAGTCCGATGAGATCATGGCTCAGGAATCTGTGTGTAGTCGGTTGCCCCTGAAAAGAACCGCTCACTCAGCTGGGGAAGCGAGCAGAGCAGCTGAATGTTCGCAGGCCAGCGGGAAGGCGGGGCTAGGGCTGCTGGGGCCCTGCAGCATCCCAACCAACAGCCGGCCTGCCAGCATTCTTCCTTTCCTGCAGAAAGGAGGAAAAATCGACCCCGGACAGTAGAAGCCCATTATGACACAGCTTGTTTTTAATGCACTCCCACAGACCATGGGTCAAAGTTATGTCCTAGAAAAACTAACAGCGAAATAGGTAACAGCCTGGGAGTGGTTGGTTAGGCCTGAATCCAGTACCAGCATCACAGGCCAGGTGGCCCCGAGTGAAGAGTGAAGCTCCAAGGGGTAGAGAGCGAGGACAGAGACTACCTGCTGGAAGGCTCATTGTCCTCAGCAGCCTGCCCTGCCTACTGCAGGGAGCCTAGGAGCTCCACAAACACATGCTCAGCTCAACTGGATAAAGGGGAAGGTCAAGCCCAGGGCAAGATAGGACATGGATGGCTGTCCTGTGCTCCCTGGGCACCTGTGATGGGTCCTGTAGCTCTGGGTGCTCTGTTCCAGCCCCTTGTGTGATCTCAATGCCACCGTGCTCCCTCCACCAGGTCCTGGTGACCTTCTTGAACCAGCCCTGTGATTGCACAGTTGCTGGGAAGGGGGTTCAGAGAGGGAGATGTGGGGTGCAAAGAACACCTTAAAAGGATACAGGATGGGGATGCTACAGCTGAGGAAGGAACACAAATATCAACGGATGAGAGGTAGGCGGGAATCAAAATCACCCAGCTTCTGCAGGGCTACTGCCTGGAGGGGATGCCCGGGGATGCCCATTGCTGTGAGGACAAAGCAAGGCAGAGAGGACATCAGAAGCGAAGCCGTGCGGCAGAGAGGCCCCTTCCCAGGAGGAAACGCAACTCTGTCTGACAACAGGGGTGGCAGGAGCCAGCCCGGCACCCCCTGCCCGCCCATGACGGCTGTCACCCACAAACACTGCCATAGGCCCCCTGAGCCTGCTCCTATATTTAGCTTATGCCACCGCTGGGGGTTATAAGTCCCATATACGTTTACTACCTGCTGTGTAAATAGCACTTACTTTCATTTGTGCTAAAGCTGCCTTTTACCAGCTTCAAAGCACCCCCCCCCCACCACTTCCTCCCCCAGTCCTGATCTCAGGGACTTACTTGGAGACCCAGTCCCTGTCTCCTCCACCACAGCCTTAATATGGGGAGGGGAGCACAGTTAGGATGGCCCACCTCACTTCTTCTGGCCTGCACGGGAGTCCGGATAGATTGTTAGTCTCACATCAGAAAGACAATCCTTAAGGAAAACAGGCCACACATTCGGTTTTGCTGAGGTCAGAACCAAACGCCACGTTGTTTCCAACCCCCTCACTATAATGTCTGCTCTTCCTGGCAGAACCGGCACCCCAGGCCAAAGCCTTGCAGTGGTTCTCACCCTTCCTGATGCCGCGACCCTTTAATACAGTTCCTCATGTTGTGGTGACACCCAACCATAAAATTATTTTCGTTGCTACTTCATAACTGTAATTTTGCTACTGTTATGAGTCATAATGTAAATATCTGATATGCAGGATATATTTTCAGGGGTCGCGACCCACAGGTTGAGAACCGCTGCTTTAGGGAGACATTCCCAGCAACTCCTTAGATTTGCTGGACTGTGTCAGATCATTGGCAACTCCCAGTTTATTTTTCCCCAAATGTGTGGCAATGGGCTGAAATGAGGCTGACACTGTTGGGGCCATACCACCAGCTGACCGGATAGCCCATCACTGGGGAGCTTTTGATGACGCCACACTTTCGTTTGGACTCTGCGGTTGGCTTCTTCTGTGCCAAAAATGCTCCCTTCATCTCTGACTCCCAACACCAAACCCCTCCTGTCCCAGGATGGCTTACTGTGGTGTGGATCTAAGGGACCCAGGAAGGTGGGAGGGAGGGGGTGGTTGTGTGTGTGTGTGTGTGTGTGTGTGTGTGTGTGTGTGTGTGCGTGAATGACATGCTGGGCAGGGCAGGGATGAATGCAATCCTACCTTCCCTGGAAAGCTTTAAGGTCAAAAGTGTAAAGCAAACCAATCATTCTGGCTGGCAGGGCTCCTCTTGGAGATGGGCAATGGCCTAAATTATTATAATTTTTATGGTGTTGAAATACACTTAACATAAATCTACCATTCTAACTACCTTTAAGCACACAGTGGCATTAAGTACATCCACACTGCTACCATCACCACCATCCATCTCTGGAGCTTTTTCCATCTTCCCAAATGGAAACTCTCTGCCTATTAACACTGACTCCTCCTTCCCCACACCTTCCACCCCGGTAACCACCATCCTACCTTCTGTCCCTATGACTTTCACTATTCATTGAAGGGGCATTTGTCCTCTCGTTACTGGCTACTTTCACTCAGTATGAGGTCCTCGGGTTTATCCATGCCGTAGCATGCTCACCAAATTATTGTTAAGGCACCAGGTGGCACTTCAGGAGTGTGGGGAAGAACAGGTGCGGTTACTGGAGTAGCACCCATAAATGTGGACGTGTGCACACACTTGCTCCACGTGTGTAAATGTGCCTGTGCTTGCACACTCCCCTTTGCATGACCTCCACGAGGTTGAGAGGGCCGCCCTCCCGCACGTTGGGAGCAGTTCTCAGCCCTCCCTGTGCATGAGAGACACCTGTAGAGCTGGTCATGATGCGGGCCCCAGGCCTGAAGAGATCCCTTTGGGGCAGGAGGCAGCAGGTGATGCTGGTGAAGGCGGTTGGGCCACACACTTAGGAAGGCACGTAGTCACAGGGGTTGCTCCATATGCAACAAGGGAAGGACCTGACCCCAGCCTTGGCTCACGTGCAGCCGGTCTGCATTAGATGGTTTCTCTGGAAAAACCAAAAGGTGAGGGATCTGGCAGGAAATCGAGTCATCACATGCCCCAGGGCACGCCTGCCCTATGAGAGTCAGCTCTCACTGCTTCCCCACTCAGCTCACCGCTGGCCTGTGCACCGAGGGCAAGGCGGGATGCTGGGGGCTCTGCAGGGAGGAGAGGTGTTCTGGGGCATCTGAGTGGAATAAGGCAAGAACACCATGGCTGTCATACCGTTAGAGCCCAACACGAGCCATGAGAGAGGCACATTAGCCGCTGGCCTTCTAAAGAGGGGGGGGGAGAGAGCGAGAGAGAGCGAGCACTTTGGAGCAGGGATGGCTCCTCAGAGTAGATGGCCCTTGAGGTGGACAGAATCCTGCCAGTAGACACAGGAGAAGGAGCAGGAAAGCAGGTGTGGCTTTGGGGGTCAGCCAGGATCAGTGGGACATGGATGGATGGAGACACTCTGAGTCAGAATTCTGGGGACAATTCCAAGTGCTATGCACTTAGCCACGTGACTGGCGAGTCACCAGGCCCTGCAGGCTAATGTCAGGAGCAGGGCTAGAGTGAGGGGGGCGGAGGCTGGGACCATGCTATGGCGGGCCTTGAATGCAGTTAATTCAGGAAGACGCTGGGAGCCATTCGGTGTTTTAGACTCAGACTCCTCTTCCTTAGGCACAGGCTTAGGGGAGGAGGGCTCTCTGGACCTGTGTCCTTCCCATGAGGTTGGCCTGTTGGCCTGACACCTCCAACTGCTTCATTTCCCACTTCAGGGATTCCCTCCTGTGAGTGTGGAATTCCTGGAGGAGGCTTCTTTTGGCTCCTGGGAGGACTTACAGCCCCTCCCACACCTGCTCACAAAATCGAGAAATGTGAACTCTAAATAATTTAGAAACATGTTAAATAAGACTGGTTCTGGCCTTGCTCCCTGGGGAGCTCGCTGTTAATACTTCCCTCATTTAACATCAGCCCGAGCCAGACATCATTAGGAAGGGAAATCTCTTTTCCTTTCTTTTAAAAATCATGTAGCTTAAATGGTTTGGGATTATTTGCTGCTTTGAATCATTCCTGCCACTGCTCCCTCCCATTACGGGGATAATTAAGAATTGACTATGGTTGGCAAAAAGCATTCAACAGCCAACTTTGTATTTGGTTTTTCAAGTGCCCCAGCCCTCCCTGCCTCCCGCCTCCCCCTCCCAGGCTTCCCTTTCTTATCCCCGCAGCCTTGCAGCCCAGGTCCCCCAGGGCCCCCCAGGTCTGCTGCCTGTAAACACACTTGGGGCTCCATGGAAACCACACACTAAATGGAGGGAAAGCAGGAGACCATTCACTTTCCTCTTATTCCACTGCCCCACTTCCTCCAGGCACCTTGCCTGGTGTCCCTCGGGCCCGGGGCCAGAGTGTGTTTGTTCGGCTGCCCTGGTCACCGGGGAATGGAGTGGGCTCAGATCCCGGGCCTGTCCCCCAGCTGGCCATTGTTTCTTTCGAGAGTCACTCTCTCTGTGGGGCTAAGGCAGGATTAGAGGCTTGAGGAGGAAGAGCTGGCCTCTGATCATAGAAGCGGGTTCTGAGGCCAGGCCGATCTCAGAGGATACCAGTCAGGGCCACCTGTCTCCATCCCTCCAGCCGCGCGGGGGCTCCTCAGTCCTGTTGATCAGAAAGGCAGGGAGTGTCCAGTCAGTCTAAATCTTTGAGGGCAGCCCCGGGAAGGGGGTGATCGCCTTTATTTCCCTGTCCCAACCAGAACCACATCAAAGTCATCACAAGCATTTTTTTTTTTTTTTTTGTCTCCCGGTCACTGACTTCTATTCTAAAATCTGAGAAGTTCTGTCTGCAGTCTAACTGAAATCTTTTCTGCTGAGGGTTTGAGGAATTGTGGGTAGTTCTGGGTTCAGGAAGCTGAAACAGCCCCCCGCCCCCTTCCTTTGTATAATAAACCATCAGGAAAAAAAATAAACTTGAATGACACACAAGGAGGTCAAGCTATTTGGAGGGTGGAGGGGTGGAGATTGAGATTAGACACAGAGGAGCTTCTAGAGCAAGTGGCTGCCCAAGTTCTCCTTCTGCATCTGGGTGGTGGTGTGAGGGGCTAACCTTAATATAACCTGTTACTAAAACATCTATTTTGTGGTTTGTGATACTTGTTTTATAATGTCTCAATTTAAAGTTGAAAGAGGAAAATTAAATGGAAATAACACGACTGTCAGTGCCAATCAGTTGTGTCATCACCCAGGCCTCCCTGCTCTTAGCTTTCCTTTGGGGTGAGCAACCCCAACTCCTTTAGCATCTCCTCCAAGGTTCAGGACCCCGGCACCAGGTGGTTAGCCAAATGCCGTGACACGTGTCAAGGGAAGCTTTCAGGCCAGGTGCTGCTGGACCACTTAGAAGGACAGAGAGCTGGGACTTCCTTGAGCTTCCAAAACAGGTTGTGTGACTGCTTCGTGCTGGCTAACTGGTCAGTATCTGAGAGAGAATGAGGCCTGAGGCTGCCTTTCCTGGTAACCTGGTTGTAAGGTGGGGAGGAGACTCATGTTCCTTACCTACCCCTAAAAGTTGCTGGAGGCTACTGATATTTACAAAAGAACCTAAGAACCAGGCAGGACCTGGTGGGCCAGGGGCAGTTCACCTCAGCCTGACACCTAGTAACTGCTCAATAAATGTTAGCTATTGTGATTCTCTCTGTTACCACTGATGTGAAGGGGAGGGGAGGGTGGCAGGGAACACAGCATGTGAAGGGAAACCAGGAAGGAGGAGAGAGAAGCAAGGGCAGGTCACCCTCAAGGTTTGGCCTTTAGAAGATACGAATTCATCAACCTCCTCATTGGTCCTGCTCAGAAGAGGGGTAAATAAACAGCCAGCAAGGCTGATGGAGGCCACCCTCACCATCCCTACAGCGTTTTGCTACAGAGAGTTTACCCATTATCTCTGGCTAACCTTCCCCCTTCTCTTCGCATTGGCTGCCTCCCCCAAGTGGCCTTCTTAGATCTTGTGATTTGTAAGAAATATGTATTTGGTCATCTGAATATTGGTCTTCATCTACAATTCCTGGCTCATAGCTACCCAAACCTTTGGAACTTCCTAAGTGATGAGAGCATAAAGGTGTCTTTGGTTATTAAATGAGGTGACTTTTAGAAAGCACCTAACGTTGGGAGCTGGTTGCCAGGGGAGTCAGCCTTGTGATAAGGGGGTTGGAACTTTTAGCTCCCAGCAGTCCCCCCCGCGCCCCCCCACCATCTCCTCACTTCTAGGGTGGGGAGAGGGCTGGAGGTGTAATCAATCATCAGTGCCCAATGGTCCAATCACCTATGCCTATGTAAAGAGGCCTCCATAAAAATCCAAGATTACGGGGTTTTCCGGGTTGGTGAACACGTGGAGATTTGGGGAGAGAGTTATGTCTGGAGAGGCCATGGAAGCTCTGTGTCCTTTTCCCATACCTTTTTTAAAAAACTGAATTTAATGGGGTGACATCTATATATATAAAAGGCTAAGTGACCTATCATCCGTCCGTCCGACTGTCTGACTGATGGACTGGCTGGTACGTATGACACACACTGGCAACTTAAAAATAAACGTTGACTCACGCATGCACGATATATATAAAGCTCTCGCTGGCACCAATCGCACGCGTGTGTTTCGACACTGGCCTCCTATTTAAATTAATTCGAAGACAATTTCCCGCGATGCCAGCATTTGCAATGACTATTAATAAATCACAAGGACAACTCTAGACAGGGTAGGAATATTCCTACCTGAACCCGTTTTCAGACATGGTCAGTTATATGTTGCTTTCTCTCGAGTTCAAAGAGCGTGTGACGTAAAAGTTAATGTTGTAAATACTTCATCACAAGGGAAATCAGTCAAGCACTCTGAAAGTGTTTTCACTCTTAATGTGGTATACAGGGAGATGTTAGAATAAGTTTAATCAATTTATCAGTCATTTTTGTATCATGTTTTTATTGTTTTTATATCATGTTTTTGTTTTTATCATGTTTTTGTTGTTTTTATATCATGTCTTTGTTGTTGTTATATCATGTTGTTATTGTTTATTAATCAATGTATATATTATTTTCATATATATTTTATTAATTTTCTTTCATCTCTGACACTTCTATTATAGAGAAAGGGCAAATAGCGATATTAAAATATTTCTTCTAATTAATTTCCTTTCAATGTGCACGAATCTGTGCACTGGGCCACTAGTTGATTAATAAAATCCATCAGTCTCAGGGGTATAGTTCTACAATACATCATCTGTACACTGTATTGTGTGTTTACCACCCCAAGTGAGGTCACCTCCCATCACCATTTATCCTCCTTATACCCTCTTCTTGCCCTATGCATCTCTTCCATCTGGCTGTTCCTGAGTTATATCCTTTTATAATAAAGTGGTGATCTACTAAATCATATGTTCCTCTAAGTTCTGTGAGCCACTGCAGTAAATTAATCCAACCCAAGGAGGGGGTCGTGGGAGCCTCTGATTTATAGCCTGTAGGTGAGAAGTACAGGTAACAGCCTGGACTTGCAATTGGCATTCTGATTTGGAGGGGGTCGTTAAACCTGCAGTCTGTAGCTAATTGATCAGAAGCACAGGTAATAACTTGGGCTTGCACCCGGCATCTGAAGTGGGTGGAGCGGGTGGGGGGGGTGAGGGGTGAGCCGTCTTGTAAAACTGAACCCTCAACCTGTGGAACCTGCTGGCATCTCTAGGTAGATAGCATCAGAACTGAGTTGAATTCTTGGATACCCTGCTGGCCTCCAAGAATTGCTTGTTGGTGTGGGAGGGCCTGGAAACACATACTGGAACCCTTGTACCCACACAGGCTCATTCACAAAAGGCCGTTTCCCAGACTGGAAGCATCACTTGTGGGTTCAAATGCCCAGAAGGGGCCCTCCCCTCAGGTCTGCCTGCCCAACCTCCCACCCCCACAGCTAATGAAAATGCCCTAACCACTCCCATGATGGCCAGGGGATGGACCCATGGTTAGATGTGTGTCTGGGTTTTCCACTAAAGTCTTCTTTCTTTGTCCCTTGTCAGTTGGGAGCTGCCAATCTGTCCATGCCTCTTTATGTCCACCGGTGTTCTCCAGTTTGGGCCCATGTCTTTCTCTTTCTCTCTCTGGGCTCTCCTGCTCCAGCCAAGAGTCATGGTGGAATTCTGGGCACATCATAAAATGTTTTTCTTTAACAATAATGGCAAAGGAAGCCACAGAGGAAGAAAGAGCAGGATGGATTTTAATTCTAAATGTATTCAATACAGGAGATTCCCCAGAGACAAGACTGAAAATGTGAAGGCCCAGAAAAAAAAGCACATTAGGGAAAAAAATCCTTTCCCGGTCTGTTTGGTCCCAAGACTTCCTTGAAACGAAATATTTCAAATATATTTCTGTATTCTGCAACGTTTTAGAATGAGTGAAGTGTTTAGAATGGAGTGTTTTTACATTCCCAGACTGTTTCTAAAAATTATGCAGTAGGATTTTATGTTGAACAAGCTGCATCAATCCTTCCGTCGGCATATAATGATGCACCTGTTTGACATTCCTTTCTAAATGACCTACAGAAAAATCAATTGTTCCTGGGAATCCAAGTACATTCCACTTATAAGTACAGAGGGAAGTAAAATAAATTTCTTTACTATCAAGTATGTGGAAAACTTTGTCCTCCGCAACTCATGTTGCTGCAGAAGCACTGGATCTAGGACCCGAGGCAAACCTGCAGAGAGGGGAGAGGGAAATGGCCACAGCATTTAACAGATCCACGAAAACCAGCACAGAACATGCCCCAGCTGTTCAATGCTGCAGACAGTGGGCATCTGTGGGGGTTTGGGTCTGGAGAAAGCAAATCCCCCAACACAGTGGCCACACTACTATAGACTCCAACCTGCCCCTGAGTCTCCTACTGCATATGAAAGGAATGGAGACATTTAGAAAAACCTGGTGTAAATCAAAAGGTAAAAGAGCATGTGAAAAAAGGAGAGAGACTCCTCTCAATCTAGGCAAATCTTCAGGACTTGTTTTCAGGACTCTGGGAAGATGATAAAAATGAAGTGTTAGAAGAATCAAAAATGACTCCAGGTGAAGGCACAGAGAATGAGGCTGATTACATCAAGTTCTAAGGAGCCAGTTGTGCTCAATGGGATTTAAAGGTTCCCCTCTCCTCTCTTCCCACAATTCCTCTTCTGAAAATAAGCGCTTTTCTGTTCCTCGCCAGCACCAGGTCCAGAAAACATAATACTGTCCTTTGTCTTACTCTAAGTATATTGTAGACAGATTCTTCTGTTCAAGGTTTTGCCTACTTAACTGTCAGAAGAGATGACAGACTTTTGAAAGGGCAGGCACTTCTATAACAGGAAACTTGGAATTATTAGCAGAATAAACTGTAACATACAATTTGAAATACCCAATAAGCTAATTTAAAAAAAAATCAACTATAGGCAATCATTTTGAGGTCCCAAAACAAAGGGGCATCAGAGCTTATGAAAACCAATAAAGAAAGTTTTATACATACGTTCGCTATCTTTCTAGTATTTACGAAATCATTCTCTTTCCCCGTGCCTTCCAAATTTCTGAGAATGTTTAAATCCTATAAGACACTCCTGCTGCTCCCCAGAAGTCAGAGGGAGGCAGGATGGGCACCAGGGTTGAGGCAGGCTCCAGGCACATGTGTGTATATGTGGATCCCTTTGTGTGTTGGTGTGGGTCCATTGTGTGTCCGTGTATGGTGTTGGCCCTCCCCCCCGTCCCCCTGCAGTGCAAATGGTGGGTAGAAGGGAAACAAGGACAACACACACACACACACACACACACACACACACACACACACACACACACGGGGTTTCCACTCAGCCAGGACAAAACTCTCAGCTGAGGTTAACCCCATAACCTTGCTTTCGCTCCACCCCTCTTCACAAGAGATTTAACATTCTTTCCCAAACTTTGCTGCACTTTCCATGAGAATGGGGATGTTCCTGCATAAAACATGAGTGTGGGAGGGCAGGGAGCAAGTGGGGGTGGGGCGGGAGCTGCAGGCTTGGGGAAGCCTTGGGGAGTTGGGGGGCGGAGAACAGAGCCATGGGGGAAGGGAAGGAGGCTGTTTTCTAAGGCTGCATTTCTTGCACGCTCCTTGGAGACCAGAGAAAGGCCAGGAAAGGTCTCAGCTGAGGCCGGGCGGCTCACTGAACCAGTGGAAAGCGGGATGCTGAGCCCGACCTGGGGGGGGGGGGGGGGGGGGGGTTGAGGACCTCCAGGAAACCTGTGCTGGTCTGCACTGAGGGAGGAGAGAGGGTTTAGGCGAGGGGAAGGGCATCTAGGGGAGAAAGAGCAGGAGGGAGGACCCCTATTAAGAGCAGGTTCACACCGGAGCGCAGGGAGAGCAGGGACAAAGTTCTTTTTCTTCTGGTGTCATCACCGAATCCCACCCAGCGCTGGGCCTTTCTCATTCTGTTTTGTGAATGACTGCAGGTGGCCAGACAGGATTCTGAGCCTGTTATCAGCACCTCAGCGAGCAGGATTTAGGGGTCTGCAAGAGGCCTTCGCACAGGCAAGCCGGTCATTAGTATTGCTTGAATTAACTCGGCGTTGGGCTAGACGCCAGCAGCGGGGGAGAGATGTTAGGGCACCCGCTCCTCGGGGGAGAGGTGGTGGGCAAGTCACCGGGCAGAGCTCCCACCGAGGCTCCGAAAGGGCAGGCCAGTGTGTGCTGCGGCCTCCGCTGCTACAGGGAGCGTGTGGGGAGGGTGGAGCTGGCGTCTTGGAGGCCAGGCGGGTCCCAGGCCCATGGTGTGCACCGCAGATGCCCTGTGTTCACCAGACCGCCGCCCGCTCAGCAGGCTCCTCCCTAAAGGGAATGACAAGGAATCCACCTCAAGTCCCTTCTGGAAAATGCCAGGATGTAAATGAGAAGCTTTTGTGGAGGGCAATGATGAGACCAGCCACACAGCTGCAGCTGGAAGGGGGCCCCCAAAGTGTTTGGGGCTGCAGTCCTCAGCATCAGCCAGAGGACACGCTAAACATGGGCGGCTAGGTCTCAACCCTGGAGTTTCTGATTCTGTGTGTATGGTGGGGGAGAGGGATGAACCCCGAAAACCTGCATGTCTAACAAGTTCTCAGGCCACGCTGATGTGGCTGATCCGAGGTCCACACCGTGAGGACCCCGGTTCCAGAGCACCCCCTCATTTCATATGTGAGGAGCAGGCACGGGGCTTCAACGGCGGAGCCAGGTACTAATTAGGAGCCCCTGAGCCCCTTTTCCTGAGCCCCTCCTCCACTGGGACAGGAGAATGTGGAGGTGAGTCTGAAAGGTGAGGAAACGCACACGACACCGTGAGAATCAAGCACACGCTCTTTCTATTCCCGTGTGTATAGGCCGGGTCCACAGCAACACTGCCGCCTACATCCTGCTGGAGGGTCCGAATGGGCAGGGGGTGGGGGTGGGGGGCAGGGGGAGGCAGGGATCAGTCCCAAAGCCGCACAGGCAGGCAGCAGCGGGAAGAGCAGAGAGAGGGAGAGAGAGAAGGAACAGATTGTGGAAAGCAATTAACCCAGACTGAGAATGGAGGGGCCCCGGGGAGCCTCCTGCCAGCCCTGGGGGACGGAGATTAACAAGCTCCTCCAGGACTTGGCAGTTGGGGAGCAGCCCTGCTGCTTCCAGCTGTGACTTGACCCCAGATCTCCCTTATCTCCCCCAAGTCTTACTTAGGTGGGGCCTGGAAAGCTTTGCTGGGAGAATGGCCAGAAAACCACTTAGCCTGGACCTGGGCGGGGCTCCCAGGGCTGTGCAGGCCACCACGTCGCCATCAGCCTCTGTCGGCCCGGGACCGCTGCTCAAAGCCAGAGGCGGCGGCGTCCAGCACAGAGCGGGTATAATCTCAATAAAAGTTGAATAAAGAAATGAATGCAGCCCTCCTGCTCCAGAGGAAGCGGCCGCTGCTTCCGTATAATTCCTCTCCTCGAGAGGACTCGCATCTGCTGAAGCCTCAGAGCACATCTCCCTGTGTGGGGATGGCCAGGGAGGCCCTGTCACTAACTGGCACGTAACATATGGGCAGGAGTCCCCTTTTCCAAGATGGCCTCTCTACATCGCTCTCCTTGCTCCACTCGGGAAAATCTTTCTGGCCAGCACATGTCCTGACAGATTCAACACCCGGATGTGGGGGGCTGGGCTGGGGACCCCTGAACCTATCAGAAGCTTTACATGCTCACCCATCCACTCCCAGGCACACAGCCCCCTGTTTTCCAGTGGCCACACAGAGGCCCCTGGGAGGCTAGAGAGGGCTGTGAGTTTGGGTCATTGTCTGCTATTGAGCAGGCTCAATGGTGGGGAGAGAGTCCTTCGTGAGAAGCTGCACGTGGCTGCTCCCTGCAACAGAACCTCGAACTGGCCCACTTCTCTATCCCTATTCCACGCTGGCTGAGTCCCATGTCAGTGCTGGAAGTTACGCCCACCCTGGCCCTGCCCATGGCCAGGCAGCCCAGAACAGAATGGACACATGGTAGATGGGACCCCTGCAAACCGCAGAACATTACCACAAACCACAGAGCTGCACACTGCCCCAAAGCTGCCCAGACAATGAGATTTCTCTCCCTTTCTCCACTTTTGGCTTTTAGGCAAATGTCATGAGAGAATGGTGGTCCCTGCAGTGGGATTTTCCTCCCCAGACCTCATCCCCCTTGGATGGAGGCCCAACCTGGCCCCCCTGAGCCTCACCACCACATTTCCACTGGAAAGACCTGGAAGTTGGTGGAGGCTGGGAGGACAAGAAGGGACTCAGCCTAAACTGGGTAGCAACATGAGTGAGATCGCACGATCCCAGAGCCCCAGGTGTCCGCACTCCCATGAAGAGAGGGCTACACTGCCCTTGGCCATGCTGAGACCCTGCCCTACAAGGCCAACACCACTGAGGCTCAAAGGAGAGAACGTAGCAGCAATAGCGGCAGAATTAACAGGGACCAGCATTCTCAACTGGGGTAATTTTGTCCTTGGGGGAACATGTGGTAATGTCTGGAGGCTTTTTTAATTTTTATTTTTCAATTACAGTTTACTTTCAATATTATTTTGTATTGGTCTCAGGTGTACAACAAAGTGGTTAGATAATCCTATACTTGGAGACATTTTTGATTGTCACAAATGAGGGTGCTACTGGTGAGTAGAGGCCAGGGATGCTACTAAACATCCTACAAAGCACAGGACAGTCCCCCCACCGAGAGTTATCAAGCCCCAAATGTCAGTGGCACCACTTTTAAAAAGTCCTGCCCTAAACACTGGTGCCCCTCACTCTCACCATGATTTTGGAATCCCAGCTCAGAATTGTCAAATGAGTCAGCATCCCGGCCCTCCATCCCTGCCTTGGGTTTCAGGCCCCAAAGGATCAGGATATTTTGGAAGCGTAGGGTGCAGAGCTGCCCCCTCAGAAACCTCTGGGAAGTTGGAGATATTCCCCAAGGGGATGTCAGAAGTCATCACATCCAACTATACTCTTTATATGAAACTTATGGAACCACAAGTAAAGACTACGGTTACAAGAGAGCAGAAAACCCGATCCCAGACACATTGGAATGCTGAGAAGATGGGCATTCCCGTGGGGTCCAAGGAGGGTGGGGGGAGGGCCCTGCAGGAGAACAGGAGGCGCAGCTTTACTCAGCAGGTAGTGGCCTCCTATTCCCAGGGGCAGCCCAGGCTGAAAACATGACCGAGGACTGCGGTTTAGATGGGCAGGCAAGGGCTGAGGGTCCCTGGGTCCCAAGTGCTGCATCTCCCAGCTTCATCATGTCTCCTTCTGCACATTCCAGGGGGGCCCTGCCACTGTTCCAATGCCCTTTCCTGGCCGTGCCAGCAGCCACCTGTCCAAGTGAGCAAGTAGAAGAACTCAAGGGGCCTTGTCAGTCGCCCCGGGATGGTGATGTCAGGGCAGAGGAGGCAATGTGTCACACAACAGGGGAAGCAAGGGGCAACCTCGCCGTGTCCCCAGCCCTTCACTCAGCGGGGTTTTGGCAGCAAGAGTGCAAGTTAGCCCCAAACCCTGAACCACCTGTGAGTGGTGGGCATTTCGGGTGCCATCCCTCCACATGCCCTCAGGCACATCTTTGTTAACCAGGGTAGGAAAGCAGCGAGAGATGCCTCTCCTTCCAGGGTCCCCTCGCCCCTGTCTGGTTCCTTGGCGCCGCACTTCCTCCTCCCAGGTCCCACCCCACCCACCTGGCAGGAGGTGAGGGAAATGAGTGCCTCATCTCTGAAAAACAAGCTGCAGTCCTAGTCCGCTGTGACTCACGTGGGCACGGCCAGTGCACGGAAAGGGACGTCTGTCCAGTACTCACCCCTAGCAGCTCCGCCCGGGGGTGGGGAAATCAGAGGCAGCCGGCAGGAGATGCATCCTGGGGGAGCCGGCACAGTCAGCCGGGCAGTCCCTCAGAGCCTGGGGAGCTGCGGGCTTTCCCACTCCTCACCCCAGTGCCAGCGCAGGACCCCAGCCCTGGCAGGGAGCAGACCCGGGCTGCAGACACGCTCAGCTCCCAGGTGCCTGAAAGGGGCTGGGGCTTCCTTGGGCTGATGAGGACTGGAGTCCCCACCAGTGTTTCTCAGTGCAGGGGACCAGGACTGCTGCTACTGCTTTTGGAGAGAAAACACTTCTCTGTAAGATCAGGCTGTTGCGGGCAGGTTAGCAAGAAAACATCTCCATCCTGCCTGGTGGCTCCAGGTGGCAGGTCCAGCTGCAGGGAAAGCAGGGCCCAGGCAGCAGCCGGCTGGAACGGCTCCAGTTGTCCCTCACACTGTGGAGCCTGCTCCCAGCACCAGACAAAAGCGCTGGAGACAGCTCACAGCCCTAGCGACACACCAATCACCAGCGCCCAGGCTGTCCTCCAGCCAAGCCCCAGCCACCCCAGCTGGCTTCTTTTCCTGAGTTTCCTCAAAGGTGCCTGAGGATGGCTGAGGACAATTTATCCTCGTGGAGTGGATTGCTCATCCCAGAAATAATTCCAACTTCAGCTGGACCAGAGAGCAGTGGCATAATGCCCTAGTTTAGGGAAATGGGTAAAGACAGACCTGCCAGTGTGTGTGTGTGTGTGTGTGTGTGTGTGTATGTGTGTCTGCACACACATGTGGCCAGGGGACGAGTGTGAGAGAAAGGTTGTGTGCATCTTCCTGGGGTGTCTGTTCCTCTCTGGTTTCCCTCTGATCCCTCTCTCCTCCCCGGTTTTGAGATGCCTGGGTTGGGGTGGGGGTGGGGTGGGTGGTGAGAGACTCACAGATTCCAGAAGAAGCAGGAGACACCATCCTCTCCTCCCTGACTGGAGGGTGATGATGCCACCCCTCTCCCTCCTGCCGCCTCCACAGCTGCTGCTGTCAGCAGGCGGCTTCCTCTGCGGAACACTCTTGGGTAATGACTTTGGAAGAAGCAGCATTTCACAAAAGCATCTACAGCACAGTCCCTCCTTTTTCCAGCCCAGGTCCCTCCCTGTCCCCATTGGTCACTGCTCTCCCAGCTCCCCGTCCCAGTGCCCATTCTCCAGAAAACGGAGAACCCAGAAGCCTCCCCCACCTGCTCCCATCTCAGGGCCATGCCCCTCTTCACCCCACTCCTGGGGTCCTGGGCTGAGGGGAGGGAGGCTGGCCACCATGGAGGTCCCTGTCAGCAGGACTCTAATGAACCACAGACTTCCTGCAACATCATGCACCACAGCCCTCACCAAGAGGTGCCACAGTAACAGGGTGAGCGGTAACTTCACCTTGTCTGCACAGCTCATCCTGACAGAACACAGGACTGGGGGCGTGGTGGTGAGGAGTCAAGGATATTCCATAGCCTCTTGTCTCCCCGCTTCCATAAGATGAATTGCCAACAGGCCTGAACATCTCTCCTGTCATGTCCTGGCTACCATAGAGCAGTCCAGGACTCCACCTGCAGCTTCAACATCTTCTTTGGAGATGACTATGGCTTGCTCTCAACTGTAGCCTTTCATATATATTATTGATTTCAGAGAAGAAGGGAGAGGAGAGATAGAAACGTCAATGTAGTTGAGAGATAATCTGACCGGCTGCCTCCTGCACACCCCCCACTGGGGATTGAGCCCAAAACCTGGACATGTATCCTGATCTGGAATCAAACCCTGACCTCCTGGTTCATAGGTGAATAGTCAACCACTGAGCCATGCTGCCCGGGCAACTTGAACCTTTCTTGACCTTTGAAACTAGTGGGGGCTTTGGTCTCTTTCCTACATTTCCCGGCCACACTTGGTTTGGGCTGATGGATTCTTAGAGAGAAACGGGAAAGATGGTAACCAGGGCAAAGGATCTGATAAAGGTGCTTTGGAGAAAGGTCACCCCCAGGCTGTGACAGCCCAGGCCTTGGAGGAACCCCATTAGCTTGACCATGCAAGGTGACCACCTAGGTGGCTGGGAACTGTGGGTAACTGCCTGGGCTCAGGGGTTAGGCAAAACCAAGACTTTAAAACTTATTAACGGTGTGATCTTGAGCAAATTGCTAAATCTCTGAGATTCAGTGTCCCCACGTGAAAATTGGGAATGTTACTATCTACTTTCTAGGATTGTCATGAGGATCAAGTGAGATAAAATATGTAAGGTGCTACCCACATGCTTGGCCTGCATGAGGCCCTCAGAGAATTCCTGTTTTCTTCTTCTACAGAATCCAGATGAATGCAGTGGCTCCTGCCATGGGAAACAGCTTCCAAGTGGGCTGCTTAAAGAAGAAGGGCTCTGAGGAGCTAAGAGAGGCATTTAGGAGGAGCAGAGCCAGGGTGTAAATCCAGAGAGGAGAGGCTGAGGGGCAGCGTGTTGGAAAAGCAAGTCCAGCAGAGGAGGCAGAATACAAAACCAATCATGCTGGGGAATGGGACCCTTGCAAGGGCTGGAGGAAACACAGGAGAGAACAGGACACAGTGTTGGGGGTGGGAAAAGTCCCTTGCCCAGGAGAAATGTTAGTGTGGGATCTTCTGGAATGGAATCCGGGGACCATGGCAGAGAGTGGCTGGATCAGCAACTACAATCAGAAGCCAAAATGGACAACCTGAGGCCTAAATAGAACAGAGCCAAGTTTCTCCAGAAACAAGAGGGACATAAAGAAAATGACCCATGTTCTAAGGAAAACCCTCGATAACAACCAGTGCCCACAGGGGTGATGGGAGCGCCACAACCCTAATGATCTGGGCCTAGAGATAGCCCTGAGAAGAAGCAGCTGTAATCATGGGTTGACCAGGGAGGTCTCGCTTCATACCTTTAATGGGTTTGCTTGGGCTGCACATGGTTTACATCCTGAAACAGTCTCTGGCAGAGGAAAAGCTAAGAAAGCACGCACCCAAGCTTGTGAGGTGGGCCTTGCTCTTTTGGCTAGTGAAGGGGAGGGGAAGCTCTGTTGGGATAGAGAAGAGGTGTTGGCCATGGATGCTCAGACTGGCCCCTCTAAAGAAACAGCCCAATATCGTGGAGAAATGGGGGACCTAAAAGGTTTGCATCCTAATCCCCATTCTGCCGACAATGGATGGGCTACTGGTCTTCTCTGGCCTTCTGTGTCTTCTTCTTTGAAATGAGACCAGATTTGTTGTCTTCAAACTGTTTTTTTTTTTATCATCAGCAGAACCCATTCTTCAAAGGAAAGCTTGTCGAGAACATCTAGATCTGGATCAGATAGAAGCAGAGGTGCACTGATGGGGAGGGGCTGGTCCTTGGATGCTCAGTCTCTCTCAGCAGCTCTCATGGCAGCTGGAGGAACCCCAGGGCGCTCTAGAATACAGCATGAAACTACAGTAATTGGCTGTCTTTGAGGGCTTTTCACCTCTCTGATGCCACAGTTTTTGGTCCTCAGGGAAAGTTAACTAGGTACCAGCTGGGAAGGGCACCAGCTGGAGGACCCAGCACGACAGGGTCCCAAGGGAGGGAACAGACTGCCCCCTCCCCAGTCACAGCACCTGTGGGGCTGTAGGCCCTGCAGCAGAGGCTGCTGAAGGTGGGAGCTGTGGTTACAGATGGCAGCCTGGTCCCAGGCTCCAGGGTGACAAATGTACCGCACAGAGATGCCAGATGGATGCTCCTGCCTTTGGCACCGAGGCTCCTCAAGAAACACTGGGCTGCTTTTCATACCCTGAATCGTTACAGGCTCCCTCTTTCACCAGCTTCAGCCAAATGATAAATCTCGCCTGCCAGGGGAGCTGGCTGCCCTGACCCCGGCCCTGTACTTCCCCGTTCTTGGCCTCGCCTCATGCCAAGATGGGGATCCAGGCACGAGCAGCAGAAGGGACTGTGCATGGAGCTAGGCCCACATGCGCTCAGGGTCCTGTCTTGGTTTGGCTTTTCAGAATGTTCCTCAGCCAGATTTTTCTGGTTTTGCCTTCTGAATCCTTCCCTCTTGCTCGGGATTCTACCATGAGCCTTTACCACGCCCTGTCACACCAGAGTTATAAGTCTGACAAATTGGGACGCTCCCATCCAGCCAGAAGCCCGAACTGCCTTGTCTGTTTCTCACTTTACTGTGGCTTTCTCCTCCTCACCTCTCTTCAGCTTCCCTCACTTTTCTCTCTTCTCCTCTACCACTGCCATCCTCTCTCCTCCCCTTTTCCTTGGCATCTCTTCTCAATCATTCCTCTGCGTCCCCCACCCCCAAAGATCTCCTTGAGACCCACCTAAGGTCAGAGCAGGTGGACCTCAGGACCATCTCACCACATCCCCGGGTTTACAGGTGAGGAGATGGAGGCCATGTTACCTAGCTGGGTCCCCAGGCCCCTCCCTGTCTCCACCAGGGCGGGCAGGTGGCTGTGGGAGGTCAGGAGGGGTCACAGATTGCTTAAGTCATCCTGGTTTTATTACTTGGAGCATTTCTAGGGCAGGACCTAGACAAATGCTCGCTGGTGTGTTCCCTCCCTCCTTCTGCAGCAAAAATGCTGCACCTCTGGCCTATTTCACTTAGAAGGGAAAGGTCAAGGTCGTGTTTCTGCAGGCAAAGCCAGCCTCAGGAGGAGTGTTTGAGAAGTTTATCAGCAACCTGCCTGTACCCCAGGCCAGGCAACCCTGCTGCTCCCTCATACCACGCACAATGGGTTTCTTTCTTTATTGGGTCTCCCTGGGATAGAGATTCCCCCCACCTCTATGCATCACCTTTCTTGTCCTTATACCCGAGTTAGGGCATTCTCCCCTTAGATGCAGTCAGCAAACCGTCAGAGCATGCCCTGCTGGACACTGCTGTGCTGGCCACGACTACCTCTCTGGGGCCCTCTGACCACAGACTGGACACTCCCAACCTCCACACCAGCCTCATCTTTCCCATTCCCAGAGCCAGTCCTACAAAGCAGTGTCCCAGGGTGACTCTGCAAACCCCCTTGGAGTGCTCTGAGTAAGCAGGGAGGCTTGTTTCACCCCTATGAGGGAGCAGTCAGCAGCTGTGGTCTGCCAGGCAAGAGGAGCTAGCTGCATTGGGCAGAAAAGGCACATGGGCTTTGGAGTCAAGGGGCTTGGGCTGGATGATCTGGCCCCTCTGAGCTCCTTGACTTTGAGCGAGTCAGTCCTCTACGCCTCCATGTCTCATCCATTAAATGGGGGAGATAAAAGGCCCAGGCGTATCTATTTCACCAAGTGTAAGAGGATTAAAAAGACATGCAGGTGATCATGTTCTGGAAATGGAATGGCCATAAGGCAGGAATGCTATTCCATGGTCTGCAGAGCTGCCAATGTCCCACTCCATCAGCACAGCTCCGAGCCTATCCTGCGAGGCCATGGTGCCGCCTCGCTTCCTCTCTGGGTGGATTCCTTGAGTCCCCAGGTAGGAGGCTGTCACTTTAGCGGCCTCGTCCCAGGGGCTCCATTTGGTGAAAACACACTCCAAGTCTCATCTGCTCACTCATTACAAGTGGAGAGATTTACTTCTGAGGCCTTCATTATCACCTAATTGTGTTTCCACTAAAAACTCATTAATTAGCCATTCTAAAGCTGTCAGCACATTTCAATAGACTCACAGACTTACAGACTTTTTTAGAGTTGGAAGAGAACTTTGGCAGGTCCAACCTGTTCAACCCCAACATGTTAGAAATGAGGAGAGTGAGGCCCAGAGAGATTAAGTAACCCAACCAAGGCCACACAGCAGGCTGGCGATGAAGTCCAGTCCCAGCACAGCGTTCCTCCCCTCCTTCCCAGGACACCACTTCTAAAGGAAAGCATTGTCACCCCTCACCGTCTATCTTCTGTCCTTCTTCCAAAGGAGCCATGCTAGATGGAGGTCTGGCTCCAGCTGCAGGAAAATGTAAATGTAGAATTTCAAGTAGATTGTTTAAAACCCCACTAAGAATAAGGGTATAAGTATCTGACCGGCTGTAACATGCAAATGGTGGTGAGGGCAGCAGCAGCCTCCCCTTCCTGGGGAAGAGCAGACATGCAACCTGGACCAAGGGAGCTAGAGGCTCCGGTGAAATCCAGGTCCGTGGTCCCTGCCTGGACATTCTGTCTCAGCGTCTCTGGAGCGGGGCCCAAGGATCTGCATTTTGAGTACCACAAGCCAGACCTTCTAAAAAGAGAAAACCAGCAAACATATACAACT
The DNA here is from genome assembly GCF_014108235.1 of Myotis myotis. Classification (NCBI taxonomy): domain Eukaryota; kingdom Metazoa; phylum Chordata; class Mammalia; order Chiroptera; family Vespertilionidae; genus Myotis; species Myotis myotis. The sequence continues at coordinate 159,787,996 of NW_023416324.1, forward strand.
ATGGAGACAGAGAAGGAAAGAGAAAGTGTGGCAGAGGTAGACACCTGAGAAGGAGAACAGAGGAGCAGCCCTCCCAGTGATCTCAGGGAGCCAGAGCAGCTGGAGGGAGAAGCTGGGCGAGAGCGGCTTCGAGGAAGCGCAGGTACCCAGCAGTGGCGCGGGTCCAGGCCCTGGGGAAGTGCCCACACCTGGAGCCAAGGTTCTCAGTCATGGTGGCCACAGGCCCATTGTTGATGAGACCAGTGTCTGCCAGGACAACAGCTCCAACCTGAGGCCAAGGGGGTGGCCCTGGAGGCCCAGGCAGGAAGAGCAAATGTCTCCACAGCGCTCAATACACACCAGGCTCTGTCCCAAATCTGTACGTAGATTAACAAATCTGATCCTATTTAAACTGTGAAGTGGGGGCACTGTTATCATGTCATGTGGAGGACACAGGCTAGGAAACTAGCCACCGGGCCAGGGGTGGCAGAGCAGGACTGAGACCCTCCCTGACTCCACGCAGCCTCCTGCCTCCAGCCTCCAGCCGGGGAAGATCCGAAGCGGGTCATTCGGCGTGGGGTGCACAGTATTCTTTGTCAAGGGAGCTGTGGCATGTTTTGAGGGCTGCACCTTCCCTGTGCACTGCAGGGATTTCGTGTCCCTGGCCTCTGTCACCAAATGACAATGGGGTTCTCAAGTCACTTTGTCAACCACACACAGTCCCACACTTCCAGATACGTGTGTGGTAGTGGGTCCAACCCAGGAACACTGCTGGAGGTGGGGATCAAGGATGGAGTGGGAAAATGCACTGGGTACCAGAGGCCTGGCCTCTCTCTCCAGGGGCTGTGCTGGAAAGGAAGCCGGCCAAACCACAGGAAGGGCACCCCAGTCCTCCAAGGGCCCCCAAAGCTCAGGGTACTGGGCTGCTGCAGGAAGGGGGAGGAAGGACGATGCTGGGGCTAGAAAAAAAGGAGCGAGAAGAAGCCATAAACTCAGACACCCAAGGCCTGAAAGGGAAACTGAAGGCGAATCTGAGTTTGGGTCTCACTTCCACATTCTCTCTCGCGGTGGCAAAGACTGGCCATAGCTCTCAGAACCTCAGCTGGTGAGTGTTTTGTTTTTTTTCCTGCAGAGGCCTCGTTAACAGTGATAATATCGTGGATAAAAAAGGGGACATGTCTGAGAACCCAAGCCATAGACTAGAAAGGAAAGAATTTCCCCCGCCCCACCACTGTTTTTAACCTTGGCTCAGTGGTTCTCAACCTTCCTAATGCCGTGACCCTTTAATACAGTTCCTCATGTTGTGGTGACCCCCAATTTCATTGTTACAAATTGAACATAATTAAAGCATAGGATTAATCACAAAAACAATATGTAATTATATGTGTGTTTTCCGATGGTCTTAGGCAACCCCTGTGAAAGGGTTGTTCGACCCCCAAAGGGGTCGCGACCCACAGGTTGAGAACTGCTGCCTTGGCTGCTGGCAGCGGAAAATTCACAAAGAGCTGCGGTAGCTTAGTGGGCTGGAGGGCCTTTGTGCCTTTTGTGGGGAACCCCCTGCTCTCCGCCTCAGAGGTGTCAGAACCCTTCAAACCTCACTCTTATAATATTCAATACACCAACCCCACTGCACCCAGCTCTTCTTTCCCACCCTTCTCCGCTTCAGAATGTCCAGGGACCAAAAATCCAGGCTGTATTTGTAATGTACCGAAGAAAGCATGCAGACAGTATAACCTAAATTCCACCCTCTCATCCCCTTAAGAGCCCCAGCTTCCATTCGGCCTCACCGTGAGGGGCCAGACACGGTACTGAGAGGCAGGAGGACTGAGGGCAGATAATCCATAAAGCAGATCACTAAGAGGCGATGTCCTTCCTTGGGTGTTTACAGGGTAACACACTCCTTTGAAAACTCAACTTCTACGCTGAAAGGTAAATGCTAGGTGTTGCGCACCATGTAAGAGCAACATAAACATAATCCTTGCCCTCCAGGAAACAAGGTATACACACCACATCGCTTTCAGAGCAATGTCAGAATAAATGTTCTACACAAAAATTTCTATCAATAGTTGGAAGTGGAGAGATCGGTTCGGTGGGCTGTGCAGGGCAGTGTGTCAAGCATCATGAAAGCAGTCCTGGTGGGAGAAGTCCAAGGGTAGGAGAATGAAAATGGTTAGGTCCATGGGGCCCTGGGGAGGGAGAAGAGAAGAGACGACTTGAGAGCATCATTCTTGGGGCTCTGCATTGGGTCCAGACAGACAGGCATCATGATTAGGGGTGATGGTAGAGCTAACTTTTAACTATTCAGTGAACCCAGTGCATTGCACACTGAAGGAGCTCTTCAGGTATTTTTTATACTAAAAGAATAAAGATCACGGTTTGATCCCCAGTCAGGGCACATGCCCGAGTTGCAGGCTCGATCTCCAGTGGGAGGCACGCATGCAGGAGACAGTGGATCAATGATTCTCTCTCATCATTGATCTCTCTCTCTCTCTCTCTCTCTCTCTCTCTTTCTCTTTCTCTCCCTCCCTCTCTCCCATCCTCTTTGAAATGAATAAAAACATTTTTTAAAAAAGAGTAAATATTTTTCCTAAGCATTGTAAGTTCATTCAATAGCCTTCAGTACAGCATATACAACCTAACTGTAATCAGTCCAACCCAATAGCAAGTCCATTCTTGCACAATCCATGAGTTAGGGCAAAACTCCCTTCAACTTATAGTAAGATCCTACTCTGATCCTGTGGGCAGGGGAATTACATCTCGTTTCTGATTGGGAAAGGTATTGCCTCTGAAGCAGATCTACTTCAGAGCCCCCAAACCCCTCCGTGTGGATAACCATTGTGAGATACGTCCACAGCAAGAGACACTCAAGTTTCACAGTTCGTTTTTAGCTGCACAACTTACAAGAGCAGACAGAGGCAACCCCTGCTTCTCTTCCATTGGAGAGAGCAACCCAATTTGAAGAATAAGCACCAATGAGCTTCCTGAGAAGCTCAAGCTGTGAATCCTGAAGAGCTTTAACCTAATGGCAAATTGCAATTCTTCTTGGCGGTGGGAGGTCGAGGCAGCCCCCTCCTGCAGACCCGACTGCAGGCTGATCGTTACATGACTTATGTCTCTCAGCGACCAGAGGAGCACCTGCTTAGGAGACATCGCATAAGAGAGGCTCTTTGTTTGAGCACAGCATTATTTATTCCACAAGAAAGTGCTTTGGATGCCAGTTTGAAATTAAATTTGTTAAGAGCTAATTATATAATTAAGCTTCGTGTACATACACTGACCTATGGTTTCCTTATCTGTGAAATGGTGAGGATCTTGGCACTACCTATGCCTGAGGTAAGGATGAGGTGGCACTTTGTAAGCTAGAAAGCGCTACAAAAAATAATTAGCCCGGAGAGTTTGTGATGTGTCTTTAACATCCTAATAAAACTGATAGGTAAAGCGCAACGAGCAGCTATAGTTGCCAACAGGAAGGAGAGAGCACCCTGCAGCTACACGCAGGCTGCTGAGTTGAAGTCAATGCAAGAGTTTTTTGAATGTCCAGTTAACTGCAAGGCACTGTGAAAGGTACCTGAAGGGGACTGAGGAGCAGTCACTACCCACCCAGCAAAGCTCAGGAAGAAATAAGCCCCCACGTCAAAGCCCAAATCAAATTCCTGGGGAACAAAAGGCAGTCATGAAGTACACCTACCAAAACCTTCCGGCTTCACTAGGAACCCACTCTACTGTTCCATGTATTTGCTATTTACCCACTGGTATCCTTTCAGCTACAAATAACCAAAAACCCAACTCAATTCAAAGGGGCTTACACCAAAGAACACATAATTCACAGGAGAGGAGCCTGAGCGGTTCAAAACACACACCATCCAGTTAGTTCACAGTTCTCTCCATCTCCCCACTGTGCCCGCCTCTGGAATGCCAAGCCCCACTCTGCCATCCCCAGTAGGCTCATTCCCAAAGAAAGTTCTGGAAGTTATCATTCGGCTGCCAAGAGCAATCAGGGCTGTGTCCCCTCACTTACATTTCCTTGGAGAATGATTCCCTGTGGCGCTCTGTGGCTGATGAGAAGACGCCCAGAAATCAGCTGAGAACCTCTCTTCAAACCCCATTAGTCAAAATTGTGTCACGTGTCCATCCATGAGCCAACCGCTGACAAAGGAAAAGAGGGTCCCCCTTAAACCAATCACCACCACCCCCAACCAGGCTGAGGTCAATCCCAAATTTCATTATTGCTACTCAGGGAGGGGGTGCGGAATGGATGATGGGAAGTTAACCACAAGATGCCCCACTCAGCTATAAGAACTTCAGCTACCCACTTCCCAAGCCCACATAATAAGTGGGAATTAAAAGCGAAGAGACATTTGCTTTAGGCACAGGTACACTGTGTCTAGCAAGAAGGGACATCAGTCAGCAAGAAGCATAGCGGGGAAAAACTAAAAATCAGGCACAGCCACTCAAAACCTCAAAGGGGCCATTTGGTGTAAGCAAGTCATCCCGCTGAATTAGAGCTCAGTACATTAATTAAGGTTCCTAACATACCCGTGGGACATCAAGAAAAGGTTACATTTATGCTTGTGCGACTCTTTAAAAAGGCAGGGACGCATGTAATACATTTTATAGAAAATCACAGACACAGTCGCTGACAATTTCTAAGTGGTGTTGCTGAAAGGGACAAATCGCACCTTAGTTAAAACACTTTGAAATTTGGAATGACCCACACCAGCCTCTCCGGAAAGCTGGGCTTTAATGTGCAGCCTGCAAGCAGTCACACCGCACGCGGGGAGATGTCATGCTGGCCTTCCCCCGGGCTCCTCGGCTGATGGAAATTGATTGCTCCTCATCTCCCGACGGCTGGGTAGCTGATTACCAATGCCAAACAAATAGTAGGTATTTGCATTATGGTGTTGCTCTTTAGAACAAGTATGTAGACTCCCAGTCCCCCCTAGACCTATCAAATCGGAATCTCATGGGCATGGACCATACTCTGTCTTCCCTTAAAATTCCCCCCGTAAATCTGATGATCAGCCAGCCCAAACCTCACACTACCTCCCTACCAACCCAGCATGCTCTGGAGGAAGAGCCCTCTGAGTAGGAGCCAGGCCTCCTGGAGCTTTACAAGGTCATCTCTTTTGTACTCCCTCTTGCTTCCAGGAAGGCCAGCATTGACAGCAGAAGCGCTAGGCACTCGCCCTGCTGGGGACAAGCACAATCCACCTGCCCGGCAACAGGCCCAGCAGTTCCTGACACACACCACCCACCAAGTAACGCTCTCGCTTGAGAGCCACAGCCAATCGCCTCTCGGCTCTAACTGCTTACTCACCCTCTTCCTGCCCATAGTTCTCCCCCCCTCCCCCCCCCGACACACACACACACCCCAGACCCCACCCAACAGCATCAGGGTCCTGGGGGGGATCAGCTAGACAACATGGTCCCTCCCCAGCCAGGAAGGACATCCCATGTCACCTATTAAATGGCACCTCTGCCAGTTTCTACTTCACACATTCCTTTTTGTAACTGACCCACCACCCCATCCCGTTTCCCTCTTCAACTATGTCTAGCCCCAGTCCTGCCACTGCAACTGGCTGAGGACTGGAGGAAAGGGAGTGGAATAGGGACCAGGGATCCCTTGGTCACTGGCATGTCACTACCAGGGACCAACAGGTGGCTGGCCTGAGGCGGTGATATATACTCTTCACCTTTTTCCAGGCAAGGAAGAGAGCAATGTCCCAACCCCTGGAACACGCCAGCCAGGGAGAGCTGGGTCAGGAGCCTGCCCTGCATCACATCCTGCAAGTCAACCTTCAGCTTCTGACTCTCCACCTCCCCAACTCCTGTGACCTTCAGTCACCAGCCTCTGTGACCGGAGATTCCAGGCTTGACCATTACTCAGAGGCTCTTCCAGCACTGGCTCCACTGAGCACCACCTGTGTGTCCTGGGAGCTGCCCTGCACCCAAAGCCTCGGCTTCCTCTCTGGGATGGATCAGGATTGTCTCCCCAGTTCTCGCGAGGCTTCAAACCCACAACGAATGTGAATGTGCTCCGTCAACCAGACAGCAATGTTCACTCATGAAGGATCGCTGTCCACCGGGCTCAGAGCGTCTCCAGCTGGGAGCAGCATCTCATTCATCTTGTGTCGCCAGTGTCTGGCGTTGGCAAATGTCTCCCGAGGAATGGCGGGGTTACACGAACAGAATGAGGAAAGGGCATCAGAGGAGGACGGGGGTGCCTGACAAGTCAGGATGGTGACAAGGAAGAGTCGGGGATGGAAGAAATGCGCCCCCTTCCCACCACCCTCGTCTGCGGGGACTGACAATGCTCCCATAGTGCCTCCCTCATTGATCAGACAGATAACTTTTAAATGTTGCTCTAGCTCCATACAGAAAAGGACGTCATTAAAGCTCTTCCACGGCAATTTACATAAAATATGGAACACATCCAACCTTTAAATTCAACGGAAAATCCCTTTTAGCTAACAACGCTCTCAGGTGCGTGCTTGCCCTGGCTAGTGTTGCCATGAACCCCAAAATGGTTGGGAGACTGAATGCCTGGGTAGGGCCCTGGAGGGCAAAGCCTTCCCTGACTCCTCACTGCTCTGGTTTCCTGGGGGAACAGGCCCTCGGGAGGCTGAACGAGCCAGGGTGGCAACTGGGTATGTGAAGGGTGAACTTGTTTCTCCATACGGAACAGCTCCAGTCCTGGGAACCACAGGGCAGTCCTTACCCCTCAGCAGCTCTGCAATGTGAAGTGATCTACCACCACCACTGATACCACCACTGGTACCACGACCACCACCACCACCACCCTGTCCTCAGAACAGAAACAGCCTCTCAGAGATGAAAAGGGCAGCTGCCTTCCACCACACACGAGTCCCAGCTATGTTTTTAGATATTCTTGCCCCCTCTGCACCCCTGGGCCTAAACCGTAATGCAATCATTGGGGCAAGATATACAAGAGAACTCCCCACCCGGAAAAGCACGTGGACTCAGAGGTGGTAATTTTTAGACATAAAAGAACCCTCCCACAACATTAACCTTGCCCTCTGAGTACAGGGAACATTGGCAAGCCAGCATACCCTCTTGGGCACACCCTTGCTCTTGCCCCATTTCCTTTCTCCTCACCCACTGTTAGAGCTGGATGGGACCTTGCTCCCTGGAGCCAGGGGTGGCCAAGGGCTCTCTCAATAGCCCCACATTCACAGACCCTGCCCCAGCCCTCACTCTCAGACGAGACGGCAGGGAGGCAGAGCCAGGGGGGCAGAGGCCTGCTTTGGCCGCTTCCACCCTCTTTCCAGAACTCACAACATCTGCTGAGCATCTCTCAACTTGAAACCTTGATCCTTCCCTTATAGATCCCACATCAAGTATGAATCCAATTCCATAGACATATGATCAGTGCCAGGCGGTGGACTGGACTAAGGAAAGACCCAGAAAATCCACAGGCCACCTTCAAAGTGCAGTTTTCAACATGCTCCCATAGAATTATTTTATCATTAAGGAGGAATGGTAAGGCTAGCTCAGCAGAGAATATGAAGAGCACGGGTCTATATAATCAGTCAGGAAAGGCATGTAGAAATGAGTTTGCTAAGTAGGGAGAAAACTGGTAATGTCCTACAGGGCAATAGAACCATAACTGTTGGAGATACCTTTTCACTGGACAGAAATCACTTGCATCTCTACTGGGTAAAGAGCAGTGTTATCTTATCAATCTACTAGTGGCCTGGTGCACAAATTTGTGCACATTGAAAGGAAATTAGAAGAAATATTTTAATATCGCTATTTGCCCTTTATAATAGAAGTGTCAGAGATGAAAGAAAATTAGCAAAATGTGTATGAAAATAATATATAAATTGCTTAATAAATAACATAACAACAAAGACATGATATAAAAACATGATATAAGAACAACATTGATAAAAACAATGACTGATAAATTGATTAAACTTATTCTAATATCTCCTTTTATACCACAATAAGAGTAAAAAACACTTTCAGAGTGCTTGACTAATTTCCCTTACGATGAAGTACTCACAACTTTAATATCACACACTCTTCGACCTTGAGAGAAAGCAACATATAACTGACCATGTCTGAAAACGGGTTCAGGTAGGAATATTCCTACTCTGTCTAGATTGGCGCCAGCGAGAGCTTTATATGTATTGTGCATGTGCGAGTCAATGTTTATTTTTAAATTGCCAGTGCGCGTCATATGTACCAGCCGGTCAGTCGGTCCAACAAACATGGTTGGACACTTAGCCATAGATAGATAGATAGATAGATAGATAGATAGATAGATAGATAGATAGATAGATATAGATATAGATGTAGATATAGATATATATAGATATGCTAACATCTAACTTCATAAAGTCCAGCCTTAACCAATAATCAATTGAAAGTCAAGCAAAAGTACCCTCTGAGAATGAGATACCCTTTGGGTGGACCGTGGGGTGGACCTGTTGGGTGGCAGTGTGAGGTAGCCAGGATGGGCAGTCATCCTTGCCTGGTCTCCAAGTTTTGGGTGCTTTTTCTTACCACCACCATCCTTGCCCTCAAGCAGTTTCAATACCTGGGGAGGCAAGGCCATCACACACACTCATGTTAACCGGTCCCAGAAGGATCACTGTTCATTTTGTTAGGCCTGACCTGACAATGGCACAGTGTTTGTGTACAATGTGAATAAATCCTGATCCATCGAGATGCACACTGAAGCAGCCAGGGACAAAATGTCATGACGTCTGGGATTTGCTTACAGACAGAAGTTCGGGGGAGAATATATGAAAAACAATGGGCAAAATATTGGTAACGGTTGAAGTCCACTGAAGGGTACGTGGGAATTCACGCATGGTTCTCTCTACTTTGGGTAAATTCAAATTGTTTTCATGGTGATAGTTAAAACAACAACGTCCTATCACATGTTTGTAATCTTCTCATACACTAAGATTTACAGGTTTTTCTCTGTCTCCCCTGCTTAGACTATACACTCCACGGGGGCAGGGCTCCTGGCCGGTTCTTTCCCTTCCAGGCATGGAAGAGCATCCGGCACCTGTGGGCACACAGTGGGTATTTGCTAAAGGATTCTTTGAAGAATCCTTTAGCAAATGTGTGGTTTCTGCACAGATGTCTCAGGTAGAAACCACACATTTGAAAACCTGGCATCTGAGAGAGAAAGCAGAGACAACCCAGAGATAGCCGAGCTGGTTGCAGTGTTTTGGGGAAGGGCCAAATCAGGCCTGTTTGGAGAGATGAGGCTGTCCAGCGGCAGGTGGGATGCAGGCCCACAGGGCAGGGGTCTCCCTGGGCCCAGGCTCAGGAGCTGCAGTGGGGGCTGAGCGTCCTGCTGGAGGGGGGCCTGCAGCTGCCCAGGGCTGGGAGTCTCTAGACCTCCTGTAGGGCAGTGCCCTGTCCCCACTGCAGGTGCGCCTTTTTTTCCCCAATATATACTTTTTATTGATTTCAGAGAGAAAGGGAGAGGAGAGATAGAAACATCAAGGATGAGAGGGAATCATTGACTGGCTGCCTCCTGCACAACCCCTACTGGGGAATGAGCCTGCAACCCCAGCATATGCCCTTGACCAGAATCGAACCTGGGACCCCTCAGTCCGCAGGCCAACACTCTACCCACTAAGACAAACCAGCTAGGGTCAGGTGCGCCTTTGATGTGGCTCTGGCTGCTGGGCAGAGGAAACCGGAGCTTCCCAGTGGTGCCCACTGCATCAATGCCACCCAGTTTTCAATGAGGCCTCAGAAGATGTGGGCCCGTGGGCCGGTGGCAGGGCAACTGCTCTATAGACAGAGCAGCTGGCACGAAACCAAGGCACAGCATTTCAGCCAGAGCTGAAAGGGAGTTTTTACCCAGACTCCTCTAAGGCACCCACACTCCACGTCTACTCTGGAGGTTGGGGAGAGGGGGCGGTGTCTCAGTGGAGGTAGGGCCTTAGAGGCTCCCACTTTCTTTCCTCACTTCCTTCACGGGAAAAGCGTCCCGTGTGGATGTCTGTAAGGAGAGCGACTCTGGGCTAAGGGAAGGGTCTGCGTTATCTCTGTGTGTTTCAATGATCCAAGTCTCCCCTTGAGACCGGACAATGAGGGGCCTGTGATTACATGGGGTATGAATGCAGAGAGCACATCAGGCCCCACCCGACCCCTATATTTACAGATCTCCTCCATCTGCATTCATATTCCCGTGTGAGAGAGGCTGAGACAGGGACTGCGAGAGAATTCAGCTCCCTGGTTGCCCCCGAAGGACCCTGCCCCTGAGAACTCACCAGAGACTGTGAAGCCCTACAGGGGTTCAGGACCCACTGCTCACCCCACACCAGAGACATGAAATCAAGGACCCCTTTTTGAGAACATGTCCCATCCATGCTTTGAGGGAGCTAATGGGAAGGGGAAACCAGGATGTCTTCTGACACCAGCTCTCTCATTAACAACTCACACACATTTGCTGAGGCCTTGGTGCCAGGCATCAAGCTGGGCAAAGGGACACCAAGATAAATATGGCTCTGTCCCTGCCCCTGCCCTGGCAGCTGGAGCTCCCGCAGGGAGACCATGGCAACTGTGCAGCCATACAGAGGGCCCCAGGCGCCGAGGCAAAGGCAGGGAAGGTGCCAGGGGTTCGTTCCCCGCTGTCCCTGCGATTCACCTGGAGCCCTGAAAATACAGACGCCACACGGTGACGGGACATATGGAAGGCCTCTTTGATGGTGAGGCCTGGGCTGCAGTCGATTTTAAAGCCCCCAGGGGATTCTAACGTGCTGCCAGGGAGAACAGTTAAATCATGCATCCCTTTCAGAATGGGCATGGCAACAGAAAACAGGGCCCAGGGCTCAGGGATATGCTTCAGCTCAAATATGGGCCTCCTCTCCAAGCATGGCCCAGCAGGTACCAGGGGCACCCCACCCAATGCCGGCACAACCCAGAATTAGAAGGGAGTAGGTTGGCCTCTTTTCCTTACAACCTTGACCAAGCGGGCAAGACCAAGTGGTTTTGCTGACCTAGAGCCCAGAAGCATCCTGTCCCTCCCTTTCTGAAACTCCTTCTGAGTTCTTTTCTTGCCTTTAAAAAAAAAAAAAATAGTGCAGCCTGGCCGGCGTGGCTCCATGGTTTCGTATAAACCAGGAGGTCACGGTTTGGTCCCTGGTCAGGGAACATGCCTGTGTTGCGGGCTCCATCCCCAGTGGGGGGCGTGTAGGAGGTAGCCGATCGATGATTCTCTCTCATCATTGTTTCGATCTCTTTCTCCCTCTCCCTTCCTCTCTGAAATCAATAAAAATAATTTAAATATATAAATAAATAAAAATTAAAAACTACTCCAGTGTGCCGGAGGGATGACTCCATGTTAGAGCTGCCCAAGAAGGGAGAGGCTGCTGCTGCGGCTGGTGGGCCCTCTGGGTAGAGGTCTTCAAGGTCAACCAACCCCACACAGGTCTGGAGAGGAGAGGCGGGGCTTACCCTGGGGGGATGGGGAAGAACCTGAGGCGGCTGACCCTGCTGGGTGTACAGCAGGAAGTCCCTGGTGCGTCTGGAACTCCAGGGCTCAGGGCAGAGCAGAGGCCAGGCACCCGAGAGCCCCCCAGGATCCTCACACTGACAGCAGGGGCTTCGGGCTATTATGGGACAGAGCGTGGAGTTTGCAACTGGAAACAAGGGCTTGAAACTGCCTCTTAGTAGACGTGCAGCCTGGGACTCATTCTTTCTGGAGAATTTCTTCATCTGCTGTACCAGATGCAGAATTGCTTGCTATTGGTTTAAGAATTAAATGAGATAATGTACAGAAAGTGATGGGAATGGTGTCCGGCATGGGGTTCCGTAAAGGGAAGTTGTGGCCTCTGGAAGAAGAAAATGTTCTTGGACAACAGTAAAGTACTCCATTAAAAAGGGATTTGTCAACATCATCAGTGCCACGGAGGCCAGAGCAGGTGAAAGTGAATTATCTGCGACCACAAAGAGTATGAGGGGCCCAGACTGTTCACAGGGATTGACCCTGCACCCAGGGCAGGCAGAGGTGTGGCCCAGAGCTCAGCAGACTTCAGTGGGATCATTGGTTCCTGCTTCACTTGGTAGCTGTTAGCGTCTGAAAGGAATAGCGCTATTCACCCCACCTCTGCAGCATCCAGCACAACCCTGGCACATGGTGAAGGCTCAAGTCAATGTTTGTCACTATTGGACATTCAGTCAGTTTGAGGTGGAATCAGAGAGGTTGGTAGCACAGGTCGAGGGGTCGAGTCTGTGAACTTGAAGAAGGTCCATCTGTTACACCACCATGAGAGCTGCTAGTGCCCAGAGCACTGAGCAGGCAGCACCACAGGCTTCCGGATCCTGGGCACCAACGCCAGCCTCCACCCTCTCTTTCCTGGCCGGCTCTTCCTTCTGAATGTGGACCCACATGTAGGGTGTTGAGGCTGCACGGGTCCTGACACAGAGATGCCACCATGATTCTCCAGTTTACTGCAAACACCGTTACCCATAATGCAAGTGCTTCACAAGGTTTTAACTTAGAACCAGGCAGAGTTTGGGCACAGTCCCATCAGAGTCAGCCCAAACAGGAGAAACATGGTTTATTTGGTGCCTCAAATGATGGATCATTCTAGCACAGGCCACTCAGCAGCCCAGAGCTCAGCCTCCCACCCACCGATCTTCCCATCTCAGAAAGGGCACCAGACGTGTCAGACCCAGGAAACGGGTCTCCTTATCACGGATGAAATGACCCGAGGGCTGCGGTGAGCAGGGTTAGCTTTCTGTCAGTGCTTTTGAGATCTGAGCCTCTCTAAAGCTCTTCACCAGCCCCATCACCCCAAACCTCTAAGACCAATACAGGGTGTGATTCAGGCTACACATCTGGGCTGTGCAGCCAGGGGGCTCTGTCACTGAGGTTAGGGGATTCCTTCAAAGGCAAGGGCAGGAGCACCAGTCATATGGACAATCTGTCCTCACGTGGGAGACCCACAGGCCATTGCTGAATGCACAGAAGGAGGTGGTGATTAAGCCCCTCTCCTGGAATTGCTGAGCCCCTTCACCTGTCAGGGCTTCAAGGGAATGGAGAGAACCAATAAGGTAGAGACTACAACCTGAGGCCAGTTACTTAACAACCAGAGCCTCAGTTTCCCCATTCATAAGATAGGGAACAACTCTTGGGATGGTCCCCTGGGGATGAGAGAATGTGAGTTTAGAGATGAGAATGTCAGGCACAGTGAGCGTCCAAGGCAGGGTCGCCCCAGTGCAGCCTAGTCGCACATGAGCAAGATCAGGGTTGTGTGGGTCCAACACAGCAGACTGTGGGACATCAGGGGTCAGCCTGGCCATTGACTTACCCTGATGCCCTGTGCATATAAGAAAACAGGAGATGGAGTCTGGAGTTTTGCCCAAGAATGGGAAATCTGAATTCAGACCAGAGTGACAAGGTGGCAGACACCCCTCAGGCCTCCGTGAAATAAACAACACACACACACACACACACACACACACACACACACACACACACGGTTAACTTTCCTATTGGAGGCTCAGAAAGTGCCCAGGACACAGGCTCCTGGCAGGGATGCAGGCCTGGGTGTGGTCACTAGAGGGCTGGGATGGCACAGAGGCTGCTGCCCTAGTAGGTCACAGTCGTGGGAACCAGGATAGGGGTGGGGGCAGGGCTGGGGGCAGAGACCAGGCTGTGTCATGGAAGGGTAGAATGGCTTCCCATAAAAGCTTCCCCACCTTCCCCTCAGGACGCAGAATGATCCAGAGAAACCGGGAGCCCTGGGCTTCCCAGCAGTGACAGAGCTTCTGAACAACTGCAGTCTCAACAGCCTCCATCAGGAAAGCTCTGCACACCCAACATGCGCGAACCCCTAGCGTCCAACCTCCACTCCATCACCAAATGCATTTCCCTGGTTCTTTCTGACACTCTTTTTAAAAAATATATATATATTTTTTATTGCTTTCAGAGAGGAAGGGAGAGGGGGGGAGAGATAGAAAAATCAATGATGAGAGAGACTCATTGATCGGCTGCCTCTTTCACGCCCCCTACTGGGGATCGAGCTCGAAACCCGGGCATGTGCCCTTGACAGGAATCAAACCTGGGACCCTTCAGTCCGCAGGCCAATGCTCTATCCACTGAGCCAAACCAGCTGGGGCTCTCTGACACTTGATCGACAGGAGTCTGCAGGCAGCCAGCCAACTGCTGGGAGAGGCCCTCTGTCAGGTGGAAAGAGCACTTGCTTCTGTTCACTGGGCCCTGGGTTCAAATCCTGTCACGCACTCTACCCCTATATGGCCGCACAATGTTAGAACGGTTTCTTAACCTCTCTGAAGTCTTTCTTCATGTGCAAATTGGTGGCTCATCTCTCCCTATAGACCTCCATGAGAACTAAAATGAGATGTGCACAGTAGGTCCTCACACATGGCAGTCATTACTGAGAATACAAAGCTGATTCCACCTGCATTAATTCCCAGGACTGGAACACTCTTCCACCCTGGGCTGCCTGTGCCTTCTTCTCCCCTACCCGCCGCCCCCCCCCCCCATGCTCCTTTGCACCCCCTCCCCATTCCTGTCCCACCCAGGCCCAGGCCTATGTGGAGACCTCTCCCTGGTCCTGGCTCTCACTGAGAGAAGTTTCTGAAGTGGAAACCACTTCAGACAGTTAGCCCAGTGTGCCAATCTCAGAGCAATCTCTCACCTAGCAGGACAAGGCTGTGAAGTGTAATTAAAGCCACGGGTGCATTAGGAGTGGCAGCCGTCTCACCAAGAGGAGCACCTCACCACCACTCATCCTGCACCCAGAGACTTGGCCCAAAGGTCCAGGAGGCAGAAGCCACAGCACTTCTCCAAGTCCCGGTCCTCCTCCTCCTCCTCCACCTAAGTCACGCCACAGCTGTCTTCAATCAGCTGTTTTAATTTCTCTTGCAGTTCACACTCAAGAAGTTTCTCTTGCAGTCTAACTTAAATTCTTCCCTCTACAGAGTGATGGAGGGAGGAGGACAGGTGACACAGATGTGAGTGTGGGCTTCATGAAGGTGCCCTGAGAAGTGTCCTTGAGAAGGGCAGAGCCTTGAGCCCCACCCCACCCCCAACCATGAGAAGATGGTGTGGTGGTCCTGCAGGATGAAGCCCGGGATGGAGGCAATGTGATGGATGAAGGGGAAGGGGGAGCAGGAAAGCACCTCAGTCAGATGGCGGAGAGAGCTGGGAGGCAGCAGGCCCACTTAGGTCGGATGTCTGGGGTTGCCTTACTAGTTACCTAATACCCCTGTGTCTCAGTCAGCCCATCTGTAAAATGGGGGTAAAAAGTCATAGCTGCTCTAGGGTTTCCAGGAGCTAAAATACATACAGCTTTTAAATGGCCTGGCACAATATACTAGTAAGTTCTCAGTAAACTTTAGGAAACTTCGTAACACTCCACCCCATTCTGCAAATTGCTCAGGGTCCTGGGGCTTCTTTCCTCTCCATTTCTCTTAGACTCGCTCCTTCTCCATTCCAATGGCCGCTCTGCAGTCCTGTCCCTCAACCCCACACGCTGGGCCCAGTCTGTGACCTCCCCTCCCTCCTCCCCATGGGCCTCACTCTCCCCCGCCACATCAGTCTCCAGCTCACCAGGCCATTCTGCAGACCGGATCGTTTGGTACCCTTGGGCCCCAGGTACTTTTCCAGGTGACCTGCTTTACTAAAAAGAACTCATTTAATTCAATTCTCACAACCACCCTCTGAAGGTATTATGGCCACTTTACAGACGAGGAAACTGAGCTGCAGAGAGGAGAGATAATTTGCCCAAAGTCACCCTACGAGTAAACGGCAGAGCCAGAATTCAAACCCAGATCTGGGCAGCTCCAGGCTACCTTCCACGCCAGACTCCTCAGCAAAGCACCTGAGGCCTTCTGTGCCTTAGCATCCCTCCTTGCCCCTGATTCATGCCCTGCCAGTCCAATGCACACACCTCACCTTCATATATGCACTCACCCTCACAGAATCAAAGAGCAAGAATAGAGAAGAGACAAAGAGAGATTTTAGGAATGAGAGAAATTTCAGAAAGGGAGCAGCTGGAAAAGAAAAGAATGTTGAGAGGTAACTAGCATGGTGTCCACAGATTTGGGGGACTTCTCTGGCAGGCCCTACAGTCTCTAGCTTGATCTAGCCTCTCATCCGGGCAAGGTATTCCACGGAAAGGAAAGAGAGAGGAGGCCGAAGCCGGAGCTGGTGAAAGGACTGCAAAAGCTCCAGCTGCTCCGAATGAGTTCAAGCCACTTGGCTCGGTGCACATCCCAGGGACTTGAAACATGCAAATGAGGCCGAGCACAGCTGTGGGGATCTTGCAGGAATCCTGACAGGATCCTGGCAAGCACTGGAAGGGCTGGGAGGCCTCAGGCCGGCCACACCGTCCTCACATCCAGAGAGGGGTCTGAGGTGGTTTCTGCAAACACAAAGAAGAAAGCTTGATGTGCCTCTTGAGCAAAATTACTGAAGAGACTATGCACGGAGGGCAGTGGGCACGTAGCAAGGGCAGCGGAGATGCGATCAGCGTGTGCTCAGTAATGAAGTCCTGTCAGGCAAAACTCTTCTCCGCTGACAGGGTCACCAGGCTGGCAGATGAGGGAAATGGGGCTCACCCATGTAACTGATCTTGAAAACATCTGACAGGCTCTTCCTGAAACTGTTGTGTACAAGCTAGAAAGGGAAGCTAGAAGGTGGTCGCATTAGTGGGTAAAGGAGGTGGTCACACAATCGCACCCAAGATTACTCACCAGGGGGTCAAGGCCCCTGGGCGGGAAGTGTGCGTGTGCTGGAAGGCACTGACCTACCCCACCACGTGTAACTTGTAACAAACCCTTAGGTCAACATATGGGAAGAGACAGGATCCACAATATCTTAGCTGGAGAGATGGACTGCTGAAGTGAATTAGGGAAAAATGGAGAGTCCCAAACATAAGACCCCAAAAAAGTACAATACTATTATGGGTTCAACTGTGTCCCCCCAAAAAACTCGTATGTTCAACTTTTAACCTCCAATACTTCAGAATGTGACTTCATTTGAAAATAGGATCATTGCAGATGTAATTAGTCAAGATGAGGTCATACTAGAGGAGGGTAGTCCCTAATTCAATACGACTGGTGTTCTTATAAAATGGGGAAAGGTGGACACAGACAGGCACACAGGGAGAACGCCATGCAAACATGAAGGTAGAGATCAGGGTGATGCTTCTATAAACCAATGCCAAACATTGCCAGTAAACTACCAGAAGTTAGGGGAGAGGCAGGGAACAGATTCTCCTTCATAGTCTTCGGAAGGAACCAACCCTGCCAACACCTGGGACTTCTGGTCTCCAGGACTGTAAGACAATACACTTCCGTTGTTTGAGCCATCCAGTTTGTGGTACTTCATCAGGCTGCCCAAGCAAACTAACGCAAGCACAAAGACACAACTGGAAGATGAAACTGACTACCAGATCACGTTAGCAACCTGGGGGTATTGGTTGGATGTAAGCTCAGTAAAAGTCAGAAGGACCAGGTGTGGCTGCCACAGTCAGTCAGAGCAGAATTGAGGCTGCATTAATAGCAGGTGTGGTGCCTGGACTGCTGAAGATGTGCTAGCTGAATCTCACCTGGAGGACCAGGTTTGGTCCTGATGACCTCAATTTAAGACAAGTAGGAGGTTGTCCAGAGGTGGTGAGACAAGTCAGAGAAGAACTAATGGAGGTGGGGAAGAGGTGGCAGGCAGTTGGTCTCCAGTATTTGCAAAGCTGTGGCATGCAGTGACTGGCTATGCCTGAACAGTCACATGGGGGAAGAGACAGAGCCCATAGGAAGAGACACAGACTGCAGAGAAATGTAAGACTTTTCTACTAGACATGTTAAACTTGAATGGGCCACCCTGTGGGGAGATGAGCTTTCTGTCTCTGAGGAACTCAAGCCTCCACCAGCTGACCACTCAGCAGGGACTGGTACAGGTGACTCCACAGTCTTACAGCACCAAGAAGGGCACACTCACACTCTCCACCTGAGTTGACACCAGCAATTCAGGCTTTTTACCCATTTAAAGTAAAGTGCCATGGTGAGATGGCCTAGCCCCAAGACTTTTCATTGATGGCTTTAGCAAATACAATTGCCTGTGGAGGGCAGTGAGTCTAAACCTATAGTTTGGCCAGACCTGGTCCACTGGAGGGATGAACCTGCTCAAGCTCACAAGGACAGGGGTCCCAGAAGGACAAGGGGTGGGAAGGAAAGTGGCCCTGGATCTCCATTGTCCAGGGATGGAGGGAACTGTCAGCCCAAGACTTAACCAACTCCTCACTTGAGGGAGCCCCATGCTGGTGGGTGCTGTGAGGGGATACAAAGGAGCCTAGGGGTTTGGAAAGAGGTTTCTGCATGTGAGGCAACGCTCATGCTAATACGATGAGCCATCCCAAGATGACCTGATACTATAGTGAGCACCCACATGAGCTATGCCACTTTATTTAATCCTCCCTTAAACTAGGCCTCCCACATTTTACAGTATAAAACGGAGGCTCAGAGAAGGAAAAGAATTTATGTAAAACCCACAACCAAAAACCAATCAAGCTCAGTTTGAACCCACATCTGTCTCATCCCCAAGCCCATGCTTTTCCCAAGGTTCTACACAGCTTCCTCAGCAAAGGACTGCAGGTTGTAGAAGTGCCACAAACGTCCAACAACAGAAAGACCTACCTAGTGTGATCTAAAGTAGCCTGTCCCATTTCAGCATGCATCAGAATGGCCTGGGGGCTGGGTCAAGCACAGGTGGCTGGGCCCCTCCCCAAGCGTTGCCAAATTAGTAGGTCTGGGGTTTGGCCCAAGAATGTAACTCCCAAGTTTTGACAGTGCTGCTGGTCGGGGACCTCACCTAAAGAACCACTGCTCTAGAGCAATCAGGAAAGAGAGCGGTGTCCTCCAGACTCAGGGCCGCAGAGATGGAGGTGTGCTGCCTGGTGGGTCACCTGTCTCGGGGAGGGAGGGCCCCAACAGCATCTCAGGCAGCAGGACGGCCAGCCGGTGCTGCTTCACTAGGAACCCGTCTGGTTGGGGAGATGCTCCTCCTAAAAATTCCAGCGTCTTGTACTTTCCACTCTGGAATTCCTGGTTCTCCCAGATTGACAAGCTCTGTTCTCTTCTATAGAAAGTCCAGTTTCTTCTTCCATCACGACCTCCAGGGTTTTCTCCCTCTCTAAACAGACAGGCTGCCTTCCCAGACCTTGTGTGGCTGATGTTGCATGCCCTCCACTGAGCCCTCTCGGAAATGAGAACATAGTGACCAGAGAGAACCCAATCTGGACCCTGCACGTCTCTGAGGTGGTGGAAGATGGTGGTGCTGTGAGCCATCCCATCACCCTGTCAGCTCCTATGAAGCCTGTGAACAATTAAACCCCTCGGATCTTTTTCTCAGGATCTGCAGCCAAATCAAGTCTGCGCCACCCACAACCCCCTCATGAACTTGAGTAATTAATTTCTTCCATCTTAACGCGACTTTCCATCTGCCCCTGTTAAATTTCATCTTGTTGGTTTAAACCCAGCATTGCAGTCTGCTGAGATCATTTTGAATATTTATTCTAGCTTTTATAGGAGCTGCCCATCACAGCCTTGTCACCAACATATTTGATAAGCTCGCTTACTCCAGTTTCATCCAAGTCATGCCAAAAATGTGAAGCTTCATTATTCAGAATCTCACCTGCCACAAAACATCTTCCCCTTTGGAGGCCCTAATCATATGATCATACTTCTCCAAAACAGACTTTCTAGAGTCTAGGGAAGATCTCTGGGCATGTCACTTCTTTCCTTGGCTGTTTTAAATGCCAGGCTGATGTGGTCACTTTCATCTGAGTACTATCACACCATCACCTAGTTCTTGGTCATGGTCAGAATCATATCCGAAGGACGGTCCATTGCTATTTCTCTACCTTCTGGGCAATGACGATGCTATAAAGGCAAGAACGCAAAAATGTATCTGATCCTCCACTTAAAACAGTATTTGATATCCAACAGAAGTCAGGACATCTATCCCCCCATCATTACTATAGCATGCCTCCCTGACAGCTTTATGATCCAGACTGGGAAAGTAGCATCCAAATGCTTCCAACTGGGTGGGGAAGCTGTCATAGGGATATGTCACAACTTGGACCTGCTCAGCTGCAAGGCATGCTGGGATCTTGGCAGCTGGTCAGTGAGGAGGCAAGAAATGTTTTCTGGCGTGGGATCCCTGGAGAAAGGGGTGAGGACAGATTCAAGGAAGTGGAAAGGAAAAGGGCGCCTTGATGAATAGCATCCCCCCTCTTCTGCCATTCACATGTGAGATCCGCCCTTCTCTGCTGCAGAAAGGCATGCTATACGTTCGTGGGATGCTGCTGGAGCATGAGCCAAGGATGGAGAGAGGTATATGCGGTGGTGAAGTGTGTAGGCTCTGAAGCCAGACAATCTAGATTTACACCCCAGCTCTACTACTTATTAGCCGTGTGACCTTGGGCAAATTGTTTTTCTCTCTCAAGGTTTCAGTTTCCTCATGTGGAAAGTGGAGACAAAAATAGTACCTGCACACAAGGCACATGGGGATTAAAAGAGATAATGCATGTACGAAGATCGTCTGGTACATAGTAACAGCTCAATAAATAACAGCTGTATATGGAACAACAGCTCGAGGGCACTGAGTGTTGCTAGCTCTGGGGCTGGAGGTGTGAAGAGAAAAGTGCTAAGAAGGTAAAAGAAGAAACTTAAGTCTGGGGTTAGGGGGAGCAGAGTGGAGCTCACCTGAGGGGTGAGGCAGCAATTTGTGAAACTGACTTGAAGGTGGAGCCTAGGCATGAGGCTAGATAAGGATGGGACCTTCAGGTCAGGTCGGACAGAGCAGCCAGTTTGAAGCCTCAGAGGAGTTCTGTGAAAAGTTTGTTTGCTTCAGCTCTGAACACAACAATTTTTAATTGCTATAGGAAATCAGTCAAAAATTGTCTAAATGGTCCATGTTAAGAAGTACAAATATTCCACCTCTAGAAACCTGTTCTGAAGACATAATCCTCAATAGGCACAGAGATTTATATATAAGGATGCTCGCTGCAGCATCATTTATAATAGTAAAGAATGATTTACAAGCTAGATGTCTGACCCACAGGGGATTCGTTAAATAAATTATGGCACATCCATAGGATGGAATAGCAGGCAGCCATTAAAAAGCCCATTTTAGAAGAATACTTAAGACGTGGGGAAATTATCACAATATGTTACAAAATAAAAAAGGCTGGTTACAAAAGAGCACAGACAGTACAGTCACAATTTTAAAATATCGAATGACTGCATATTACTTTCATAAATGTTTTAAGACAAAATGACCAAAAAGAAGTTACTCGAGAAAGGAGCTCCCACAATCAGCTTATAAATAGAAAGTGGTTAAATTCAGAACACGGGAACACACACAGTAGCGTGAGCTGCATGCCAGGAGCTTTGTTAGTACCTACGAGGGAGGCCCTGGCTGTTTGGAAGGGCTGAGGGCGAAGAGACTTGGCATGCCTGTGGCGTGAGGCCAGGTGGAGCCTAGGAAAGAAGACTTAGGTCGGTGGCTCTCAACCATGGCTGCATATTAGAAGGTGAAAAAATACCAATGCCCAGGTCCATCCTCAGGAATTCTGTCTTCATTGAGGTCTAGGATAAGGCTGGTCATCTCTATGGTTTTCAAAGCTCTTCAGGTGATTCTAACAGGGACCAGTGAACTCATGTTGCGCTGGACCAGGCTACTGTTACCTGTATACAGAGGACACTGGAGCCTTGCTCTCTAAATGGTCCATGTGAACCCATTTAGACTGAGCCCAGCATGTGAACAGAGACTCATCCTGGAAGCTAGAAAGAAGCTAAAAGGAAGCAGGTGGCCCCAAGACACTTGGTCTACGCAGGGAAATGACTCTAAGCTTTGGGGGACAATTCACAGAAGTGCTCCTTAAGAGCTGGCCTATTTGGGAGCTTTTGCCACAAGGACACTGCTCTCCACTTGAGAGTCCTGATGGGACCCTGTTATCAGCTGACTCCACAGACTGCAAGTACAGGTGAGTCTACAAAAGGGAGAAGGGAAGGCAACCGGGATCCTGGGAAATCTACAGGGACCTGACTCTGCAGAAGCTGGAACTAGTGGTATTTTCCTCTCTGTTTTGCTTTTGAGCAGAAACACACTCGGGCCAACGGAGCCATGTGCAAACCTTAAACGTAATCTGCTTTGAGTGGATGAGGCCTCCCAGGGCCTCCTAGTTTCTCCCAGGCGCCTTGAGAGAAGAGGAGCAGAGGGAACAGGTTGCTGGAAACAAAAGTCTGTATTAAATGATAAGATCTCCCAGCCTCTCATTACAGGCATAGAGTTACTCAAGGCACCAAAAGAAGGGAAAGAGGAGGCCTGGGTCGGGTGGTGTACACACTGGAGCCATACATCCCTGAATAATTAAGGGCGAACTGCAGCTCTTTTGTACTCCTTAAAGTGGGGGCCCTGGGGGGGCCTTCAGGACAATGCCCAGGGCAGTATGGAGGGAGTTTTGGCTCCGGTGGACTAGTGGGGTTGGCAAGTAGGGATGGATCTAAATTGCTACCCTACCAGCCATTTCCCTGAAGTTGCCTGCCTCAGATCAACTCTTGCGAAAGAATAAAGCTGCAGATAACCCAAGATGCTGGGTGATCAAACCATACACAAAGTTTATACCTGCATGTATGTGAGTATATTTACACACACACACACATATATGGCAGATCTACCTTCCAAATGATGTTTGGCACAGGCGGAGGATAGCGGGAAATGCACTCTCTGAAGATGCCTGGACTGGCACTCAGGGGGTTATCAACAGTGGGGCTGGACAGTAACTAGAAACTGGCTTGAGACTAAACATCCATAATAAATAATCCACAAAGAGGGGAATGAACCACTCCTGGAAAATCAAGAATTGACTATAAACTCCATCCAAAACCACTGGCCTTGATGGTCAGAAAGAGCCTGTGGGTTGGTTCATCTGACACCTCATTTTTACAGATGGGGAGTCTGGATTAAGCAGAAACGCGCCCGTGGAGAAGCCGCCTTCGTTTCCAACCCAGCCTCCTCCTTCGGGAAAGTAAACCTACCTCCTCGAATTTGATCCTCGGGGGACTGGCAGAACAGACGGTCACCAGCCATCCTCCAGAACAAACCCTTCCTGTCACAGGAGAGGCCACAGAGATATTGTTCTTTCAAATGCAAAGATATGCCGATAATACTGACAAGGCTTCAAATTCAGATGAGTTCCAGGTGCAAGGCTGATTAAGTCATCCTTAACAAACGCAGAAAGGCAATGCTGTGGGCTGAGTCCCACCATGACACCGTCCTGGCAGGACTCGGCACACAGCCTTGCCTTCCAAGCTTTCATTTGCTCAGGGAAAAGCCCAATGAAATCCTTGGCCTCTTATTTCAAGTCAGAGTGGAGGAGGATGACCAGCCCAACTGTGGGGAAATGTGCTCAAGGTCAAACTCTCCCAAGCCCAGTCTCCAGCCCAGGGGTCCCTTCTCTGGCTTTCCCCACTGTGCCATCTCGTTTTTTTCTACTTTGAAGCTACCATGTACAGCAGTTTCTCACTGGTGAGCCCCCAAGTAATGACCGAATTAAAGAGTGCATTCTGCAAGGTTTGGTTTTCATCTCTCAGGCTCACTAAAGCACAGCACGAAAGCAGAAGGGCAGGACGGTGACATGCAAGGCCACAGAGCAGTCAGCACCCCTTTCCCTTTCTGAACTCTGCTCCCAGCTGGGACCCTCCCCTGCCACTCTCTAGCTTTCCAGCCTGTTGTAAGGGGGATTTCTTCAGAAAGTCTTAAAGGAGATTCTTCCATTGGAGACAGAGAATGGCATACACAGAGATCCCCTTCCAGCTTACCCATCAAGGAGCCATCTCCTCAGCTGAGGCAGATGTCACCAAACCAAAATTCAAAGAGAAAGTTTCCAAATGTATGCACTATACCAGTCAAATCCAGGGGTTGCCCACACACGCTGTAAGAGAAAGGCTTAATTCGGTCAACTCAATGAAACCATTCGTCAAGACACTTGCTTTGGCCTCTTGTTATACATTTAAGACCAAATTAGTTAGGCTTTGTCATAAATTTAAGACCAATTTAGCGATGGCTCAACTCAAATGCAAAGGTATGAATGTGAAGAAAACTCATTCATTAGAGGTAGTTATTTCCAATATACACACACACATTCACACAAAGTCATCAGTTGATGAAAACAAGCTAGTCATCAAGATGACTGAATGAGGCAAAGGATGGTCCCAGGACACACTGGGGTTCAGACCCTGAAATATAAATAACCAATACTGCCTCCCAATAGTTCTCATCCCCAGATCACCAGGCACAAGGCAGGTGTTCAACCCCACTTAATGAGTGAGGAATCTGAGGCATGAAGAGGGGACTTGGAAATAGGGAAACAACTAGCTCTCTCAGCCTTCCCCCCAAATCCTTTGGACAACTCCACATTAGCGGTCAGGTCACGCAGACAAACCCACAGGTAAAACACAACCCACAGTAAATTTCATCTTAGAAGTTGAGGCAATGCTAGTAATTGTGCTCCCCTAGCACGCTGATTCACCTCCATCCAGGGATTTTAGAGACAAAACTTGTCTACTGTTGTATCCATAGCTTCTAGCACAGTGCCTGGCACACAGCAGGTGCTCAGTAACTGACAAACACCTTAGTTTACTGCCACTGGTTTATCTCATCTACCTGGTTTATAGGCAATAAAAAGTCAATGCTTGAGAACCATGGGGAACACCTGACTGGGGGGCAGCAGAGCTCAGCTCTGGGTCCTTTAAGGCAAGATGACAAGGTAACAAGCACTTCTAATCAGGGATCTTGTCCTTTGCCTTCTGTGTCCATTCTACCACCTCAGTCCTCAATAAAAGTGGTGAATTCGTTGATTGTATAGCCGTGATCTGAGTTGCTATCTTGTTGACTTTCCCTGTGGGATACAGGAGGGTGACCAAGATTAAGAACAGGAGTGTCATGATCGATGTTCAAAATAATTCAACCCGACAGCATCTTCTTCCCAAGTGCACACACTCCATCCACCAATCTTCAGCCTCACCAGGCTGCTCCTCCATAAACGTCTGCCATCCCTCTGCCCCCTTGATAGAGCTCCTCTTTCCCTTTTTAGACCCAAATCTGAGGCCCAGGGCTTTCTGAATATTCCTTGGGATCCCCCAACAACCTAATATGAGCTTCTGGCCTTTTCTCTTTCAACCCCTGCATACAGCATTACTATATTAGAAGCAAAAAGTTAGGTTTGGATTTTTTTTTTTCTCTCCTAAAGGAAAAAATTGGTTTACACCCACTGGGCTCCACAGGTGGAGGAGGGAGGGGAGGGACATGAGACCTGAGTTCCAGTCTTGACTCTGCGTCTAAAATCTTGTATCAATGGATATGAAGTGCTAGATCTGTATAAGATAGGACAGCTCCCCGACCTCAAGGAACTCATCTTCTATAGAAGAGTCCTGGTGGCCCTGAGAGTGAGGGTGAGCTGGGGGTCCACCAGGTCAGAGGGAGGACCAGGCTGGTGGGGCGTTCCAATCAATCCCCAAAGTACAGGGAAACATGATACCATGTGCACACAACGAGACGAGATCACATCTTAGAATCATAATTTCTTTTTTTAAGTATATTTTTATTGATTTCAGAGAGGAAGGGAGAGGGAGATAGAGATAGAAACATCAATGATGAGAATCATTGATTGGCTGCCTCCTGCACACCCCCTACTGGGGATCGAGCTCACAACCAGAGCATGTGCCCTTGACTGGAATCGAACCCGAGACCCTACAGTCCGCAGCTCTATCCTACAGCTCTATCCACTGAGCCAAACCAGCTAGGGCAGAATCATAATTTCTTAATCTGCAGATATAGGGGTCAGACCACTCAAGGGCTGCACATTGGTTTTGTTTGGACATTGTTATTTGGCCAGTTTAACTTTGAATAACCAGTTGTCCCCAGGCCCAGCCACTTTAAACTGCTTGATTAGCACCTTGTTACCTGCCTGCCCTCTGTAGGCATTTGAGTTTGTGACTCCCCTGGCATGACAGTCTCCTCCAGCTTTGAACCTCAGTAAGAAGTAACTGATAGAGGGACTTTCAACCAGGCCAGGAAGGATACCCTAGGACAAAAAGGCTTCTGTGATTCCTCCAATCCCAGCTGGGAGGGGCAAGCCACAGAGCCAGGCTGGACCTCTCAGCTGGCTTCTTTGCCTTTCCAGTCCCACTCCGGGAGTGGGAAGGGATCCCCTCCCTGTCCATCCCTTCTCCTGTCCCACCCTCCCTATCAGCACAGCTGTGGGGAAGGGATCAGTCTACAAGCCCAGCTCTCAGTCGAACCTGAGTCATCAGGCGTTCCTCAGCCAGTCCTCCCCTAAGCCCTGGGTCACCATCTGGCACCGAGCCCTTGCTGCCTTGTACAGCCTTTGCATTTTTCTGTTCATGTTCTCCTCACTCTTCCCCCTGCCCCCCCCCCAAAAAAAAGCTGGTGAATTTAGCACAGGCTCAGCCTGGTATCTACCAGAACCTGGATGGTACATTGCACACACCAGGTGCTTAACCATGTCCATAGTGATGGTAATGATGGCTGTTTGCAGCTCTGGAGGAGGAGCTAACTCCCTGGAAAGGGCCTGACTCCCTGGAAAGAGAACAGAGATGGGCCCAGAAGAAAGAAATCCCCCCCCACACACACACCTTCCCCCACATGGCACAACCAGGGGCAACCCTTCTTCCTGAGTGATCTCCCAAAAGGGTTCTTCCTGCTGGTTCTGCCCTCTCTCTCTTTGATATTTTATCCGCCTGCCTTCTCCCTTCCTTCTTGGTTGGGAATCTAGATTGGGGCAGGGTACTGCAGCTTTTCCCAAGCTGCTGCTTCATCTGGCTCCCTTTTTCTAGTGAGGTCCATTTCTCAAACTCAAGTTCCCCTCTGCCCCTTCCTCAAGGTCATCTATCCCGGATCAGAAAAGGCGAGGCCACTTTTTAATGTCAAGAAGAAATCGGGAGGGGGTCGGGGCAAGTGAGGAGAAGGAAGGGAAGAGAATAGCCTAAAAGATGAGGGGGAAAGGGGGTGGGAGGACTGGGAGGCGGGCTTGGCGGGGTAATGCAGGGGGCGCTGGAGGCGGAGTCTCTGCCTAGCCCTAGGGAGCAGAATGAGCCCTAAATGGGAATCCGAGGGGTGGGGGGCTGAGAAATGTGGGAGGAGACTGGATTTTCTAGGGCTGAGGGGGAACTATGGCGGGTGGGGCCGGGGAAAGTGGGATCATGCTGGGGTCCAGACGCAGGCCGGCTTCCAGGCCCCCCTTCCCCGCCCCCATCGCAGTTGCGTAGGCTCCAGGACGGGGGTGGGGGGGGGGGGGGAACACATCCCGAGGGCCGGCTCCGCTCCCGCTCTCGCCGCTCGGGTTCCCATCGCGGACGCCTGGGGAGGATCGCAGGGTGGGGCAGAGTCCGGCGGTCACTGCTCCCCGTCCAAACTCGGGCCCGCCGCGGCCGGGCGCGGGGGGCGGGCGGTACGACCGGAGGACTGGGCCACCGGGTATGGGAAGAAGGCGAGATCGGCGCTTCAGGTGGCTCCTCCTCGTAGTTTAAAGTTTGCAGCAGGCGAAGGAACCGACTCCGTCCACCCTCTGCAGCCGGCGCCCGCGGCTCGGCCGGATCAACTCAGCCTCCCCTCACCCTCGGCGCGTCCGGCGGCCACTCCCCTCGGGTCCCCCGCCCCGCTCGGGTCCCGGATCCCCTCTCCGGTCTCCATCCCTCCCCAGGGCCCGCGCCCCCGCTCCCTCCCTCCGCGCTGGATCTCCGACAAGACGTGAGCGGAAAGTGAATGGGCAGCCCGACCACAAAGACAAATTACCATGAGACCAATACATCGAGAAATCGCCGTTCGCGCCCCGGTTCCCGCCGCCGCACCCCTCCCTCTCCGCTGGCCGAGGCGGGAACACGGGGCTCCCCGGCCGCTGCGTCCGGGGCCTGGCAGGGCAGAGTTTGGGCTCCGCAGGGCCGGGCCCGGGCAAAGGTCCTGGAACAACCAGGGCGGGGGCCCCGAAGGTGGCAATGGAGCGGGAACGTCCCCGAGCAACAGATTTTACACTCCGCGTGGGTCACGGGTCCCCACGCACCTCGCCCGCCCGCTCGCGCCCTGCGCCGGGATTACTCGCCCGCCCTCTCTGAACCTCCATCTCCGCGGGTCTCAGAGCCTCCGCCCCGCTCTCTCCCCGCCATTCATTCCACCGTCCCCTTCCTACAGGCCGGCCCCCGGGTCCCCCTCAGGCAGCCCAGACGCGCCGACCCCGGCCGGGCGAGGACCCCGTACAGCCAGGCCCGGAGCGAGCGGGCGGCGGGGGAAAAGGCAGCGCGGAGGGCGCCCAAGCCGAGGTGTCTGCGGGCGGCGCGGAAGCTTGAGGACCCCCTCTTCGCCGGCCCGACGCCTCTGCCACCTGGTTCCAACTTGCCCGCGTCCCTGGCCCCTACCCCTCTCCCCGCCGAGTTGCTGAAGTTTGAAACTTGCAGCCCCAGCCCGCGCACGGGCAGCGCCCGCGGTTCCCGGGACTCACCTCCGGGTTGCGGGCGCAGGTGCCCGGTCCCCGGTGGCTCCCGGCTCCGGGAGAGGCGGAGGCGAACCCGGAGGGCTGGCGGCCGGTCTGGGGATTGGGCAGCCGCGCGGAACGGCCTCTGACTCTGGGCTCGGCGCTCCGATGCTGTCCCGACCCGGGCCCGCGCCCGCTAGGCTCGGGCTCCTCTAGCCGCCGCTGGACGCGCGGCCGACCCGCCCGGCTCCGCGGCGCTGGGCGCTGGCGGCAGTCCTCGCGCTCCAACTAGCTCCCGACCCGGCGTGCGGGTGAGAACGGGGAGGAGGGGACGGAGGGAGCTGGAGGGGGAGGGACGGAGGGATCGGCAGTGGGGGAGGAGTTGAGAGCGAGGGGAGAAGAGGAGGGGAGCTGGAGCGAAACGGAGGAGGGGGTGGAGAGGACCAGCCGCGGCGCGCGCGTCTGTCGCCAGTCCCGAGGCGTGCGCCAGAGCGCGAGGGGGCGCCCTGCACCTCCCCGTCCCCGACCCGGCCCGACCCTCGCCCCTGGCCTGCCAAGGGTGCGTCACCCGGGCGTAGGGGTGGGGGGTTGAAGTCCCGTTCAGCAGTCGGCTTTGGAGCGGTGAGACCCAAGTCCCCGAGCACTTGCCGCCTTTTGGTACGTCCCGCCCACCCGTTTTCATGAATCCCCATCTGGAACCTGACTTCCTCCCGGGGCCTCCTCCCACCCTCACCCTGCCCACCCAAAACTTGGGGCCTGAAGAACGTCTCCCTTCTCCCCCGTTCCCAAATTCCCCAGCCCAGTTTGCTAGGGACGATCTTCCTGCCTGTGGATTTGAAGGCGGAAAGAACCGCGTGCAGCACAGAGGAAATCTGGTGTGAACTGCAGTAGAAGAGAGGGCGGCGAGGCTGCCGGGCTGGGCTGGAAAGCCAGAGCTGGCCGCATTAGGGCTGACAAGCTGGACGACCTTAAGTGAACCTCTCCAAGCCTCAGTTTCCTCCTCTGTAAATCAGGGTGGGCAATACCTACCATACAGAACAATTTGAAGACCAAGTAGGGGGCTACAGTGAGTAAAATAACACCAGGAACGCTGGGAGGGCATCCAAGAGATTAGCGATTCTGGGAGGCAGCCGGCGAGCGCTCGGAGCTGAGGAGGAGGCTTAGCGATCAAGCTGAGGAAGGCTGCATTGTTGACAAGTTTAATGTCTAGTGTTTCTGGTGGCGAGAAAGCGGAGGGAAGGAGAGGGGCAAGCTTCAAATCCTGTGCCCGAGCTGCGAGAGGGAGGGGAAGGGAGCCCTCTGGTGAAGAAAAAAAGGTATTTAAAATAAAAAAGGTGACCTAAGTGTGTGTGGGGGGGGGGGGGGGGGCGGGGGGGGGGAGGTTGGGGGAAAACAAAACAAAGAATGAAGGAGAAAGACCAAGGACCTGAAAAAATTAAGCCTCCAGAAGTATGATTTTAAGAGATAAACAAAGAGAATTATGAAATAAAAATAGATACGTTGGAAGAAGGAAGACATTAAAAAGACTTTCTAGTGTATGCCAGAAATTGAAGAAGTAGAGTAAAGCATTTTACATAACAAAATTCTAGGTAAAGAAATTTCCAGATAAAGCTGAGGAATGGAGACAGCACGAATCCCAGAGAAGCAACTTCCCCTACACACACACACACACACACACACACACACACACACACTCACACTCACACACACACACTCTCACACACACACACTCTCTCACACACACACATACTCACACACACACACACACTCACACACACACACACACACACACACACACACACACACTCACACTCCCCTCTGAACCAAGGTGAGAGCAGTTTGGTCAGGATGACGGAAAAGCAAGAAGGGAGTTTATGAGATGTTCTAAAAAGGGAAACAGTGCACAATCTCAGAAATAAAGACTTTCTAGGGCAACAGAAATGCTGAAACTCATAATGTGCAGAATGGAAAGAAACTTGCAAAGATAAGACACACTCTGGCCTAGAGGAGAGAGATGTAGAGAAGAGGATAAAAAGAAGGAAATGGGTGTGTGGGGGCATACCACTCTGGCAGCCCAAACATTTAATTAAGGGTAGAAATCAAGTTGGAAGAGGTAAATCCAGGGCATCCAGTCCAAACATATCATTTTACAGACAAGGGCAATGAGACCTAAAGAGGGGAAGCAATTCTCCCAGAGTCCCAGGCTGGGGTGGGAGCAGGGCTATGAGTGCTGTCTCCCTTCCTCATCCCCATTCCCTACAGAACCGTGGGGACTGCTTTTGTCATTGCAACAATATAAGTGCGTGAGACATATAGACACCTCTTAATTAATACGAAGACTTGAGAGTTTCCCATTTGTCTAGTTGGCAGCATAGATAAAATGCCTTCTGAGTTGTTCTGTTAGCAGCAGCTCTCTCTTGGAAGACAATAAAAATCCTCTCCATTTTTCACCCTATTCTCTCAGCCTCCTTCTCTTTTCCACCATGCCTTGATGGTTTTCTCTTTCTTCTCTTCCCACCGTCATTTCCTGCCCCGTCCTGGCTCTCCTCCCCATTATCAATGACTGTGGGAGGGTCTTGGTTCAGGAAGAGAAGACACCAGACCCCAGTCTGGGGACACAGGCAAGGAATCCTCCCTTTTCAGGGGAAGCAGGAGCCAAGAAGGGGAGACACCCGAGGAGACACAGACGGAGGAGCAGAGCTGCCTGGGATGCTGGGCTAATTAATCCTAATTGCATCCCACAGTATTGTATTGATTAACAGTGATTACTCAAGAGCTCTCAGTGCAAGACAGCTTCTGAAGTCCAGCCCTCAGGAAGGGACCGTTGCTTTACTAGCCTGGCTCGCCACCACTTCAGGCACCCCTAGAATTTGGCAAGCCCGGCCTCATGAGAATCTCTGAATCATCTGGAGAAAACCTGGAGCGCTGACCCCATCAGGACAGTGTCACCACCACTTTCTGTCGCCCTCTTTAAACCTTTGCAATAACCTGTGCAATGATTACTTCTATTAGGAGCAGTTCTCCACCTACTGGAATAGTGTTTTTGTTTTTTGGTTTTTTTTTTTTAATATATATTTTATTGATTTTCCACAGAGAGGAAGGGAGAGAGATAGAGAGTTAGAAACATCGATGAGAGAGAAACATCGACCAGCTGCCTCCTGCACATCCCCTACTGGGGACGTGCCCGCAACCCAGGTACATGCCCTTGACCGGAATCGAACCTGGGACCCTTCAGTCTGCAGGCCGACGCTCTATCCACTGAGCCAAACCGGTTTCGGCTGGAATAGTGTTAATTAAGCAGAGTGTACATACCATAATTAACACAGAATTATCCAAAACAAACACGCTAAAGAATAGCAAAAACAGGGGTGGGAAAGAGTTCTTAGAATTCACTCTTGACCTAGAAATTCCAAACTTATCTTGAACTAAGGTGCTAAGGGGTTAAGAAGTAAGCCCAAACTCTTATGCTTCAGGGTGACAAACCTGACCTCTCCTGCCTCCACCAGAGGGCATTTTCTAGGAGATCTGGCTGCCTCTGAAAAACAAGAGTGCAGTCTCTCCCAGGAGTGTGTGTGTGTGTATGTGTGTGTGTGTGTGTGCACGCGCGTGCTCATGCATGCCTGTGCAGAGCCCAAGCACAAACACAAGTCTGGCCAGGCAGCAAAAGGCACACAAACACCATCCACTTGTATAGAATAGGATAGAGAGAACTGAAAAGAAGAAGGCAGCAATCATTTATAATTTTTGAACTATCTGCCCATTGTGCCTGGGGATGGGAAAGAAAAAAGAAAATTCCCACTCCAGGAGTCATTGCCAACCTGTGAACCAAAAGCACACTTAGGTCAGAGGAACTGAAGTGTCACTAAATGGCAGCTCTGCCATTGTCCTGAGCTAATGTGAGAGAAGAGACCTTCCTTCCTTCCTTCCTCCCCAAACATTTAAGTGCCACTCACTCTACCAGGTGGAGAGGTCATAGGAAGAGAAAGCCAGAGCCTCCGAGGCAGGCAGGAGAGGCAGACATAAAACCCAGCAAAGTGGGCAGGCGATGACTTGCTCTATCCAACAGGGCAAGGAAGTCTTCACAGCAAAGGGCCTTCTCGCTGGGAATGGAGACAAGGGCAGGCATTTACCAGACAGAGAAGTGGGAGGAGGCAGAGGAAAT
The DNA here is from genome assembly GCF_014108235.1 of Myotis myotis. NCBI lineage: Eukaryota > Metazoa > Chordata > Mammalia > Chiroptera > Vespertilionidae > Myotis > Myotis myotis. The sequence goes on from NW_023416324.1 coordinate 159,820,651, forward strand.
AGCATGTATGAAAGCACCAAGTGATATCATTAGATTTCTGCTTTGGAATAATTGCTTGGCCCTGGTTAACCGATTTGGAGAGCCGAAGCGGTAAGTGTGAGCAGGTGCATCATGTGGTGGAAAGAGCACCGCACCAGCAGTTGGGGCTTCTCAGTTCTGGGACCAGCTTGGCCACTGGCCAGCTGGGTGTCCTTGAATGAGCACTTACCCTCTCTGACCTCAGTTCCTCATGGATGAGAGGGCTTGATCAACTGGTGTCTGAGGTCCTCCTGCATGCACGTTCTATCACCCTAACTCTTCCCACGGATACTTCTTTACGTCATGTTCTTTACCATAGTTGTGCATGTAGCCCTTTCCATGTGTATAACATTTCGCAGTTTACAAAAGTCTTTTCCATACAATATCTTTTGACCTTTACACCCCTGTGAAGATCGCTACACTGCTGTCCTAGATGACCTTGTGCGGCCCGTGGCTATAAGCACCATCTCTATGCTGATGACATCCAAGGTTGTATCTTCAGCTCTGACCTCTTTCTTGAAACCAGATGCAGAGAACCAACTGCCTGCTGCTCTCCACATGCACATCCAATAGGCAACTCAAACTTAGTATGTCCAACACTTCACTTTTGATTCTTTCCCCAAACTAGCTTTTCCTTCTGACTCCTCCATCCTAGCAAACAAAAACCCCATTCTTCAAATTTCTCAAGGTCAAAATCTTGAAGCCATCCCACCCTCCATGTGTAAACCATCAATAAATGCCATGGTCTCTATCTGTGAAATGTTTTCAGAATCTTCTCACCAGCTCCTCCACCAGCACCCCAATTCAAACCACTCTCTTCTCTCACCTGGATGTCTGCTTTGCCTGCTTTTACCTTTATACGTACAGTCTTTTCTCCACACAGAAGCCGTCCTAAGTCAGAGCCTGTCACTCCTGTGCTCAAAAACCTTCTATGGCTCCCCAGCCCAATAGAGGAAAAGCTACATCCTCACCAAGTCTATCAGGACGTTTCTTATATCACCTGGACCATCTACCTTCCTTCACCTCTCTTTAGCCTCACCAGATTCTCTAGTTTCCCAGACACCTAAGGCCACCTCAGGGCCTCTGTACTTGATGTTTTTCTCTGCTGGGAAAGCTCTTCGTTCAGATATCCACACAGGTCGTTCCTTCAGTCTCTGCTCAAATATCAGTTCATTAGCGAGGCATTATGATCCTTTAAAAAATTACAAACCCCTGTCATGCTCCACGGAAGTAGAGACTGCCTGTTTTGTTCTTTGCTATAATCCCAGCCCACAGAATAGTGCTTGGTAAAAGGAAGTGCACAATAATGATTTAATGAGCAAATTATTACTATCATTCCCATTTTACAGATAGGGAAACTGAGGCACACTGACACAATTGGTCATTTTTAGAGCTGAGATTTAAACTTAGTTTTCCATATCAAACTATTTTCTCCAAGTGGTTATTCATCAATCTCTATACTTGCATTTTAAAAACGTTTTAATAGAAAATGCATATTAGCATAAAACAACTACTAAATCTTTCCCACCCAATTAAACACATGGGTCCCTGACCCACACAGCAATTCTGTAAATCACAACAGAGTGAAGAGTTAGCTCTGAAAACCCGAATGTTTAAAGTGGTCACCACAGTGCACATTCATCCTGGCGGCATCTTTGTTTCTTGTTATAGTTCTAGTGTGTTTTTTTCTTGATTCCTGAAAAAAAAAAGTTCCTTTCAGGCCTTCACGTATTTATCCTCACATGTTATCTCTGGCAATATGTGTAAATAAATGTACACATACGCATGCGCGCGCACACACACACACACACACACACCACTTTCACATCTCTGAAACCAGGGGTGTGATGAGAGAGAAGAAAGGTTGGATTTGCAGCCTGCCCTTGGGCTGACACCCAGGAGTAATCACACATCTTTCCTCATTCATTCAGTGCCTCTCCACCTCCCTCTTTCCTGTTGTTCTGGCAAACACGGTCAGACAAGGGGTGAGGATGAGTCAGGAGGAAGTGAGGTATGGGAGGGGTATGAAGATCAGAAGGAAGCACAGCTGGTCCAGCAGATGACACCAGGCTTCCTGGTAGATGAGTTAGATAAAGGCCAAGTCAAGTGCTCCATTCTAGGCCAGGAGAGAGGGGTCACTCTCAGGACATTTGGACCCAAAGAAGAACAAGGTGTGGTCACCTTCTGGAAGACATTTGAAAACAAGAGACCTATGATTCTCTCCCAGGACCAGGCTGAAGCCACAGAGGTTCTGGATGGATCTGGACGGGTGTTGGCCAAGGAAACCTGAGGCAGTGTCCCCAGAATCCTGTTAAGAAGATCCCAGGTTGTAACCAAGAAGATCCCAAGTTGTAACTTGGTGGACTGGAGCAGGGCCGGACCTCGGAACAGGAGGCAAGGAGGAATCTGCAGGAGATCCTGCTGCCCGAATCAGGGGAGAAGCCCACTAACATGGTTGAGAGGTCCAGAAAGACTCCTTTGTCCTGGACAACATGTCTCTCCTCAGGTGTGTCACTGCCCCTGAAATCCTCACAGAGGGGGGACAATAGGTAAGCATAATGCCTGATTTAGACAAGCAATCTATATATTAACTGCACCTTAGCAGGAGTGGGGAATAAACAGTAATTCCCTCCAAATTATCTAGTGAGCACACCACTATACCAGAACCACGCAACACACCCAGAGCTCCAGCCCATGGAGAGGAATCATTCAACACATTCTTTTTTTAAAAAAATATTTTATTGATTTTTTACAGAGAGGAAGGGAGAGGGATAGAGTTAGAAACATCGATCAGCCGCCTCCTGCACACCTCCTCCTGGGGATGTGCCCGCAACCAAGGTACATGACCTTGACCGGAATCGAACCTGGGACCTTTCAGTCTGCAGGCCAACGCTCTATCCACTGAGCCAAACCGGTTATGGCTCAACACATTCTTATAGGCTAATACATTGAAGGGATACGGGAGGGAATGGATGATGCTAGACTGAGAGCAGGCCAGATTAGAGAGGCCTCAAATGTTATGGAGTGGGGGTTGGATTTTATCCTACAGGCCAGGCAAGGAGCGTCATCTGAGGTTTGGAGCCGGAGCCTGACGGGGTGAGATGGGTGGCAGTGGGTGCACTTGAGTTAGAAGACTGTTACAACAACCCCTACAACTCACTGAGACCTTGGTGAGGGCAACAATGACAAAAATAATGAAAACTCATTGTCTACTTTAGCAACATGAGGTAGAACCCTATGGGATTGGAATACAGAATAGGGACCTGAGGTGGAGAGGAGTAAAAAACATAAGAGCAGGAATATGGATGCCTAGAACAGTTGGGGGTGTGAGCCAAGTGAGTAATAAGAGAAGGCTTGATGAAGAGAATGTTGCTCCCTGATAATGTTGCCCCAAATCTGAGAAGTGGAGGGGGATGGATGTGCCCTGAACACATTCTGGTGCTGCTGCTGCAGGCAACTCGGTTCTCAGACATTAGCTGAGAAGTACCAATTCTCAGGGAGAGGCAGCGGGCTCCTTCATTTCAATTAAATACAAATTTTTCCACCTCTGTTATTTGCTCGGTCTGCACTGAGGCTAGAGAGGACACAGATAGAAGATGGGCAGTGCTTAAAGGACAAATATCTCATTGGGAATGTGAGGTGCATACAAGAAGTAAATAGCAGGTAAATGCCAAACCAGCTGCTCCAGGCAATAAACACCACACAAATTCAAGAGTGGGGGTGTCCACAGAACTGTGTCCAGGAAGGCTTCTTCTTTTAAAAAAAATATGCTTTTATTGATTTTAGAGAGAGAGGAATGGAGAGGGAAAGAGAGAGAAACATTGGTTGGCTGCCTCCTGCACACCCCCCTACTGCAATCCGGGCATGAGCTCTGACCCGGAATCTAACCTGTGACCTCTCCATGCACCTAGGATGCCCAACCAACTGAGTCACATGGGCCAGGTTCAGGAAGGCTTCCTGAAGGAGGTGGGAATTGCCATGAACCACCCAGAAAATGTAGGAGTGAACAGGCACAGGGGAGGGAAGAGACACATTTGGTAGAGGTCTTTGAGAAAGTAAAAAAAAAAAAAAAAAAAAAGATATAAGGGAGAAACAAGTACAATATACTTAGACTTTTAAAAAGCTTTGACAAAGTTCTCTTTAAAAAGCTCTTTTAAAAGGGTAAGTCACTATGGGGCTAAAGGAGGGGATGATAGTGTCTGTTATCAAGATTAGCAAATGTCTTAGAAAACAAAAGGTAGCAGTTAAAAAAAAAAAGTAGGAGCAAATTTTGGCTTCTCTAGATGGTGCACTGTTAAAACTCCGTCCTCATGAATCGATGCCATGAATGGGTGAACAAAATGTGGCATAAACATATAGTGGCATATTATGTAGCTTTGGAAAGGAATGAAATTCTGGCACATGCTACAGTATGGATGAACCTTGAAGACATTATGCTGAGTGAAATAAGCCAGTCAGAAAAGGACAAGCATTGTATGATTCGACTTATATGCAGTACCTAGAATAGTCAAATTTATAGAGAAATAGAGTAGAAAGGTGGTTGTCAGGGACTAAGGTGATTGGAAAATGGGGAGATAGCATTTAATGAGGATAGAGTTTCAGTTTGGGATGATGAAACAGTTTTGGAGATGGATAATAGTGGTGGTTGCACAACATGAATGTACTTAATGCCACTGAAATGTAGACTTAAAAATCAGGAAGATTGTACATGTTATGTTATCTGTGTATTTAACCACAATTAAAAAGGAACAATATGCCCAGCCGATGTTGCTCAGTGGTTAAGCATCGACCTATGAACCAGGAGGTCACGGTTAGATTCCCAGGTTGCAGGCTCATTCCCCAGTGTAGGGTGTGCAGGAGGCAGCCAATCAATGATTCTCTCTCATCATTGATGTTTCTATCTCTCTCTCCCTCTTCCTTCCTCTCTGAAATCAATATTAAAAATATATTTTTAAAAGAGGAAAAACACAATATCTGTAGGATGATCCAGTTTATATATTTAAAAGTAGGTATTTTTTTAAAATAGTTAACATGCTAAATGTTATATTATGTATACATTACCACCACCCTCTCCACCACAACAACAAAAGAATCTATGGCCAGATTGATCAGATTTAACACCCTTATCCATGTGCTGGAGGGGAAAGTCACATGGCAAACCTCCTATTACAGATGACTAAACACATTCTCCTGGTTGCAATAGACATCAACTGGCAGGCGTTGACAGTAGGAGGCACCAGAGCAGTGGTCCTCAGCCCTGGATAGACAGTAGCATTGCCTGGGGGAGCTTTTAAAGGTGTCTGGTTCAGGACCTCAGCCCCCAGAGAGTCTGATTTAGCTGCCTTGGGGAGGGGCCTGGAGGGTGGGGTTTTTTTGTGTGTTTTTTTCAAAACTCCCAGATGATTCAAATCTATAGCCAGAGTTACTAGTAACTGCAGAGCATCAAGGCTGAAAATCTCAGTCTCCCCGGCTGGGTTCTAGGCTCTGCCATTTGCCAGCTGTTTGATGATCGGGTTACTGAATTTCTCTGTTTCTTAATATTCTTGTCTTCGAAATTGGGTAATAATAATAATCCCTACCTCAAAGGGGTGCAGAGAGGATTAAGAAAAATACTGCACATTTTGCACAGTGCCAAAGGCATTTTAAGAGCTCGCTAAATGTTAATTATTTTTGCTATCAGCTGAGTTTGCTTAAATTGGCAGAAAAGGGACAGATGAATTTCACATGGCATGTGCAAATATGTTTAAAAATAAACAAATCCAAACTTTGTGACTAACATCTCTATCATAGCAGGGAAAGGGCTCGTGTCTTAGGAAGTATTTTCCCTTCCAGTTCATGTGTTTGAAGTACTGTTTTGCTCCAAAGGCCAAGCAAACACATCAGGCATCAGCAAGGGGTTGGGGAGACGAAATAACTGAGTCCATGCCGCCCTTGCGTTTCTCTAAACACGATACCCCCTCCCCTCATTGATCTGTGGTGAGTCCCAGCTACAGAAGGGAGGCAGGCCGTAAAGGTTAGAATTCTCCAGACTGAAAAAGGACACAATAAACTCATCAATAACCAGGAGAAGGTACACAAGGACTTATTTAACCCAAACACTCGCTGGAGGGGAAGATGAGCAGGGAACAGTCAGAACAAATAAAAGAAATGGGTAATAAACTTGTGAAACACATTGCTCCACAGTGTAGCACCTGAGGGAAATATAAATGAATTCACAAGGGCCTGGGCAAATTCATGTCAGAGATGTAAATGGATTCCCGGGGGAGCTGACATATGTCCGCCTGCAGGTCGGGATCAGGGAAGGCAGTGGCCATGTCCTTTCCTGGAGAGACCGTGGCCTGACCAGGATGTGCATTCCAATTTTCTTAGCGTCCCTATGGGGGGATTTGGCAGAAGGTCAGGAGTGAATATGAATGGGCTATGTTTGGGGACAGTGAGAACACTGGTTTGGCAGGAGCAAATGTGCCATGTGAGGAAGAAGGGGAGGCTTATCTGAATACGAAAGACTGGGTTAGATTATTAAGAGTATCCAGAACTGCCCAACTGACTGAGCATGGACCTATAAACCAGGATGTCACGGTTTGATTCCTAGTTAGGGCACATGCCTGGGTCGCAGGCTGGATCTCCAGTAGGGGGCATGCAGGAGGCAGCCAATCCATGATTCTTTCTCATCGTTGACATTTCTTTCTCTCTGTCCCTCTCCCTTCCTCTCTGAAATCAATAAAAAATATACTTTAAAAAAGAGTATCCAGAACCACTGCTGAGGAGCTAAAATCAGTCCAAACATCACAAAATGTTGTAGCTCTTCTAGTCCAACCCCTTCCTTTAATCAGAAGAATAAAAAAAAAAAAAAAAAAAAGAGCTCAAGGAGATAAATTCACTCCCCCCAAGGCCCCATAACACGTTAACAACAGAGAAGAGATGAGAATCCTGAGGCTTTGCCACTACACCTCATGATGGACTGGGACTGGAAAGGACTGTGGAGAAAGACCTTGCGCTAAATCAATAACCCTGAGCAAGTGTCTTGGCCCCTCTGAGCCTCTGTGAAGTAACAGAAGCCTCCCCCCGCCACATTATTTTGAGAGGAAAAAGTAAGACAAGGCAGCAGTTGCAAGGCTCCACCCCCTTCAGCTCTGTGCAGTTGTAGCTTTCCCCAAATTCTCCCCAGGTAGCCCCAGCATAAATCTCAGCCAAGTCCTGGCACAACCCTGTCAGCTGCCCCTGTTTTGTTCCTTCTCCTCACTATGGTTGTTTGGGTAATGTCCCAGCTTCCACTCATGTCCCATGTGAATGCCTTCCTGGTGTCCAACAATATCTCCAAGTTTCGCAGAAGGATGATCTCCCAGGATGCAGAAACCGCTGGCCCCGGATTTCTCTCACTGTTCTTTTCTACTGTTTCTTGGAAATGGAACCAGAGTAACATTTGGCATTTGTTTGTTCTGTTCTGCAGCTTCCATGCCTTAGGACTGGGGTCTGGGTTACAGGGCAATCCGAGTGGTACACTCCCTGGTGCACTAGAATCCACCCTCTACTCCAAAGTTCCTTGCCCTTGAATTTCTCATGACTGTATCCCCTGTGCCTCGCACAGCATTGGGTACATTGTAGACGCTCAACAAATATTTATTAAATGAGTTAGTGGGCAAATTTATCTCTTCCAGTGGATTCTTTCTTCAAACTTAGACAATTAATTTTTCCCCAGGAGGCTCAAATCATTCCCTGCATCCTTGCCCACCTCATTCTCCCTGCAGCTGCCAGGTAGATGGACGTGTCTGAACCTTCCAGTAAACATGGCGTATGCTCCAACTAGGACCCTATACATCTAGGGTGCCTGCAATGAGATCATGTAGGTGAACGTGTCCAGCATAGAGCCCAGGACAGCAGAGATAACTCAACACTGTAATTCCTTCTCTTTCTTTTGCCTTATAGGATCACTTAGAAGGGGGTGGGGGGGACATCAAAGGGTTCATACAAAGAAATTGATTCAAAATGAAAGCAATTTGGAGTCAGGAAAATTATGGTGCCTCCACGTCTGGCCTAAGGTTTCTAACTCACTAAACCTTAAAAGGCTCCACGAGGATTTTATTTATTACAATTTTACTTTAGACATCATCTATTTCCAAAGAGAACTGAAGGCAAGTAACAAAGTTAGAAAACACACATTTATGTATAAGAAAGGAAGGAAAGGAAGCATAGAGCTATCAACGTTGGGTTGGGTTCATGTGGGTCAGGAATGGAGAGAGTGAAAAGCGAGGCTGAGAACAGAGTGGCAGGTCCCGGGTGCAGGGCCCCGTGTCAGTGGATGACTGTGTCACAGCTTGTGTGTTTGGATGGAGACCAAAGAGGCCCATCCGTGGTAGTTCCTGGGATAGAAGTGCTCGAGGTTTCTTTGATCAATCTGAGAAGAAAGTACAAAGCTGGTTAAAAGGCAACAAAAGAGATATGTCAGTAAATTTGAACTTGGAAGGGAAAAATAGTACTGCTTTGAAGAAAGCAATTTGTACTGATGCCACAGAATGATGTTTGGGATGTTAACCACGGTGTTTTTTCTTCTCTTTTTCATTTTCTCCATCTCATTCTGACCTCAGGGCAAAGGAAAAGAAAGCCCCCTGGATTTTCTAGACCTTGGGAGTGGCACAAGAAGGTACATCCAGTTTCTATGAGTGGGGGTGGAGGAGAGAGAGAGAGCTGGAAGGGATGGCTCAGTTAGAATAAGGAGACATGCATCACAGGGATGTGGTCTGGACTGTCTCCCCAGCAAATCTGATGGGGATGTGACCACAACTCAGGGATCCGTCTCACCAGTCTCCATTCAAAGGAAGACCTACCCTTACCTGGGCCAGTGCCAACCATGAGGCCCATAAAAGCTGCAAACAGACACCACCCCACCTACAACACTCCTGGGGGAGCATTTGCAGAATCCCATCTTCCTCCAGGAATTCAGTCCCAAGGGGAAAGGGAAAATCATCATGAATTGATTAAGTTTTACATAAAAATGGCTAAGAAATACTGCATTTTATTGAGTTTATTTGAAAGTGACTAGAATATATTTATTTCACCAAGCAGAATAGGGGCTCAAGGTCAGATATTAACTTGAGTTATAAGGGAATGAAGTCGCATGTTTGCACATCATAGTCTCTGGATGTGAAATTTGTACCTGCTATTCTGGTTTTTATTGTCCTTGTTGCCATAGCAACACCTCAATTAACCGGAGCTTTGCGTTTCAGGAATAGCCCCCAAATGGAGATGAAAACTATTTCAAATGGCAAGTAGTCCCTGGACATGGAGGTGACAGTGAAAACAGTAAAAGTAGAAAAGGTCTGAAGAGCTCACACTGAGACCACTTGGTTTGTATGCCAGGTGCCCTTATATTTTTTTTCTCTCTTCTCCCACTTCTTAGTTGTATGACCTTGGACAAGTCATGCAGCCTCTCTGAGACAAGCCCTGTGGTGAGAGAACTGTGAACATGCTTGGGAAACCATGATGAGCGGTACATGTGCAATGCATAACTCCCCTGTGAGCTGACCACTTCAGGTCACACTGGGGTTGTAATTGTCCCTCAGCCCCCAATAAAGTGTTTGGCCTGTGCAAAATGTTCCTTATCAGTGTTGAGCTGAACTGAACTGAACAGGTTAATGTCAGCTAGTAAATTCAAAATGCTTCCTGGGAAAAGGAAGGATCCAAGGAGATACAGAGAAGAAGGAAAAGAAATGGGGCAGGAAGTAGAGGAACGTAACAGGAAACGTGCAAACGTCAGGCAGGAGCACTAGGGAACTTACCCACTAGCTATATGACCTTGGACATAGTAATAGTAGCTACTTTCCCAGGTGCATGCCAGGATTAAATGAGTTAGCATAGATGAAGAAGCTGCTACATAATAAGAGCTCAATGTGTGTTATTTCTATTATTAGCTATATCTACAGGGCATATGAAAAATTGGTACATCTATTAATACTTAAAGAAATGGCGCCTGGCCTGTGTGGCTCAGTGGTTGAGCATCGACCTATGAATCGGGAGGTCACAGTTCAGATTCCTGATGGGGTGCCTACCCGGATTGCAGGTTTGATCTCCAGTAGGGGGCGTGCAGGAGGCAGCTGATCAATGATTCTCTCTCATCCTTGATGTTTCCATCTCTCCCTCTCCTTTCTTCTCTGAAGGCAATCAAAATATTTTTTTTTAAAAAAAGAAAGAAATGGAAATGGAAATGAAAACAAAACACCATTGTCACCTGTAGGTGAAATTATTTTTTTAATTATTTACAATTCTTGAACCCTTCACATTCTATAAAGATATAAATGAAATTGAGGGGATGGTGACTGGGGAGGAAAGGATTCTTCTAAGAGGATTTCTTTGGGGAGAGTTGTGCTGAGACACACACACACACACACACACACCACTAGTGTGGGATGCCAGTGCCGGTCCTCCACTCCAGCCCAGTGAAGGGGATTCAACAGGACCACTCAGGGTTGAGAGTGAGAGTGTTGCCCTCAAAGAGACACAGCAGGGAAGTCTTGAAAAAATACATGAAAGTGCCCCCAAGAGAAAGGGGCAGCTTTAAATATTTACTGTGCTGTGACAGCACAAGCCCATTGCATGTCAGTGTCAGTTAAAAAAATCAAAACTTTCTTTTCCTCCATCCCACTCCTTCTCCTGCTGTGACCACAAAGGGATGAGAAGCAGCAGGTAGTGAGAAGAAGGAAAAACAGGCTGGCTACTCTCATTGCCAAAGGCAGACAGCTTGCCTGCAACTGATCCCATTGGGAGGATGGGGGAGAAGTCTTATCTGTGAATGAAAGATAAGAATTGAAGTGTTAATAGAATTAACATTCTATTCCTGAATTTAAGATTGTGTCTGCATCATCTAAAAGGGAGCATAGACGGTTTTTTATTTAAAAGTGAGTAGAGTTTATACAGTCGGGGACAGGGAATAGATTTCCTCCCCTAAGCAGGTTTAAAGAGACATGGGAAGCAGAGAACAAACTGTTGTGTTTTTTTTTACTCCCTCCTATGAGTACTGTTTACTAATTGGGTATTGTTTTAGGCAGTGCTCAGCTGTTGCTACCCAGCAACCCGCCCCCTCTGGTAGCAGCACCGGATTTCTCTGTGAGGAATGACTCCTCCCGGGTGCTGCAGTTTGGGGGGGCATGTTAATCAAGGTGCCCTAAGACAAGGACATGTGCCCAAGCTAAGCCAATTGGACTTTATCTCCAGACTTCAGACCTTGAGGACAGGACTGGCATGCTGGAGTTCATTCATTCCAGCAACTGCGATCAGCTCCTCTGCCCGATCTCTGGAACTTTCCTTGATTCTATGGGCACCCCCACGTCCTTCAAATAAATTTCTTTTCCATGTGAAGTAGCCACTGCCAATATCTCCTGCTTGCAATGGGAAGATCCTAAGTCAAAGTAGAGGGAAACTGTATGTGCCAGAGCAGAGCTGGCGATGTGACAAGTGTCATCCTATCAGAGGGATGACCAGTTCCACTAATGAAAATGTCACAGAGCACATCTCAGCTTCTGTGGGATATGGAGATTTATAAAAGGTGGCAGGTAGGAAGGTAGAGAGATAGCCCGGCATATGGGGTGGGTAGGGATATTTTTATATCTTAGATTGCATGATCATCCTCTCTCTGGCCCAGTGTCACTTGAGATGGCAAATGGATTTGAACTAGCAGTGAGGGGTGGAGTCGTGCATTTTCTGAAGGGCTGCTTTGGAATTTCCAAATGAGCTACAGAATTAGGTTATACCAAATTAGTGAAAACAAATCCCTTTTTCATGAAGCTGTAGACCCATTTTGTGGCCTTTTCAAGGAAATCTTTTCCCGATACTGTCTCTCTTGAGTGGTTTTATAGTGTTTCTGAAACTTGTTTGTTATTATGTGAGGCTTAATGACCTCTACCCCAGTAGGTGAGTCAAATATCCTGGGGTGTAAGCAGAAGAAAACAGATTAAAATCAAGAAATGTGCATTGAGCCCTGTAACAGACATTGTTGGTGCCCTGCCCCATAGCCCTCCCCATGCCAACCATCACTTCACTGCTAATAGAATATGTGTACTGTTCAGATGTCAAGCAGTCCTATCTCAGGGGTGGGTCACCTCAGTCCCATTCCAATGGACAGTCTTAGTCATCCCAAAGAATTCTATTTATTTTGCTAGTGATCGGCTTTGAAAAGGACTTGTGACTGAATTCTGTCCAGGGGGATCATAGTGCCCATCGCTTGGCAGAATTCCAAGAGAGGTTTCTTAGTCTTAAACAGAAACACAAGACAGAGGGTGCCCCTTTTCTGCCTCTGGGTGGCGGTGTATGAGGATGTGATGCCTGGAGACAGTGCAGCTGTCTTGTGACTATGAAGAAAGCTGGCCAGTGTGCTTGGGGTGGCAGAAAGGGAGGATAGAACTTGGACCATCAATAAGGTTAAGCCAATTAACTGAAAACCCTAAAACTGCCTTACCTCTACTCTCGCCTTTTTGTTAGGTGAATTCATGGTAAGTCTCTTTAGTACTTCAGTCATTTTAAGTTGTTTTCTATTATTTGAAAGCCTTTTCCCCCGGGGAGTTTGCAATCTCCTTTTATAAATTTCACAGAACGAATCTTTCAAACATATGGTACCATTTTCTTTTAGACAAAGATATTTTTCCCTAACATCCTTTTGAACCTTACATGAAAAATTGCTTGAGACCACAGAACTCCCTAGGTAAGCAAAGCTGTCCTATTACTAGGTAATTATAAAATGCTCCCCGAGGTTATGGTCTGATAATATTTTTACCAGCTTCCTGCCATCGCCCGTCACCCTCCCCGCTCTGTGTTACTTCCCTGATCTGACCTGTGGACCAGGGGGATATTCTGAATATGAGGTATTATTACAAAACAAATGTCATGAGCAAGCTGCTCTATCATGTAGATACTACAGAGGATTGCCTTATGACAATATTAAGAGGTGGCTTTCACACTGCTTGGGCCCGAGAGTCTGTCACAGAAGTCAAACATTCAAAAGAACTTGAGGACATCACGACTAGAAGCGTATTTGAAGAGACATGTCACCCAAGGAGGAGGAGAATGATCATGTCAACGATGTTTTGAATACATTGGTGCCGAAACACTCCCGCACAATCTCTCGGCGATGGCAAAAGGTAACCTTCCTTCACATCCAAACACAAGCCTCCTCCACATGAAGGCACGCGGGGGGGGGGGGGGGGGGGGGATGGGGGGTCCCAGTCTAGTTAATGGCGGCAGAGATGCAGAAATAACTGATACGGTTTCCATGGCTGCCGGGGGTTAAAAGGCATGGAAGGCCACGGCGAAGAAGAAGAAGCTGTTCTGTAGGACCCAGTGATGCTGGAGAGAAGGCAGCTCTGACCTTTAATTGGCTAGTTAATTTTTCAGAAAGGTGACTTGCAGTACCTTGCCCCCAAGAGCAGACAGGATACAACCTTCGCTTCACTTTATGAGAAAGAAGCAAAGAACCAAAAAGCAAGCTGACGTTGGGGCTCTTCCAAGAGAGCCATTTGCAGAGCGTTTCCGGGGTCAGTGGCCATTCATCCCCACGGGCCATCCTGTCTGCCACAAGCACTGCCGTGCAAGCTGACGGCTGGTGCTGGGGAGGCTGACCGGAGAGTGCGTGACATGCGGGGACACCCCAGACTCTGATGCCACCTATCTCCTACCACTCCTGCCTCCTGTATCCACCTGTCCTTAGTCGTGTGACTTCGGGCAAGTTCCTTATCCTTTTTCGACCTTCATTTTTCTACTTGTAAAAAGCAGATAATAGCCCGGCTGGTGTTGCTCAGTAGTTGAGCAACCTATGAACCAGGAGGTCACAGTTTGATTCCAGGTCAGGGCATATGCCAGGGTTGTGGGCTCGATCCCAGGGGGAGGGGGGGGAGGGGGGGAGACGGGAGGCAGCCGATCAATGATTCTCTCTCATCATTGATGTTTCTCTCTCTCCCTCTCCTTTCCTCTCTGAAATCAATAATATATTTTATTTTTTTAAAAAGCAGATAACAGACCCACCTGCCTCAGAAGATTATTTTACGGATTAAAGGAGATAAGGTGAAGTAGATTTGTGGATTCATATCCCTTTATCTGGAGACCATGCCCTCATTACACCTGCAAGGTTTCCAGGGCCGTCATCCTGATGGTACCATGACCCCTGACCCTTTGCCACAGCAGATTGGTCCAAGACGCACATCCACAAAACAAGGCCAACTAGAGTCCTATCCAGGGAAGTTTAGGAACTGAAACAACCTAGAGAGAAGGACTAGTCTCATACTGAAACTGAGGCCCAATAAATTGAAGATATGAAGATTGCTCCATCTGCAGAGCAGAAACAGATTGTCAGCAATAAAGGAAAATAAGGAAGGAGGAGCCCAAAGATCAGCAGAGAGGAGAAGAAGGAACTTTCCCTGGACGCCCCCAATCTTAGGGCTCCAGCCTGGTCCCAGTCAATTCCCAGTGCTTGGACTCAATTAGAGACCCCAGAAATCTCTCTGATACATCTCCATTTTTGTCTAGCTCAGCAAAAGTCCTTTTCCAGCACAACCAAGGGAGCCCTTCTTAATATAGGGCATCATACAACAGGAGGTTCTCCCTCACGCATTTAACAAGCGTGTCTTGAGTGCCTGCTCGGTGCCAGGCCTGTCCCAGGTGCTGAGATACACACTCTCCATCCTCATGGCGCTTACAGCCCAGTGAGGAATACAGGCATTTCAAAAAAATCACCCAGCCCTGACCGGTTTGGCTCAGTGGGTAGAGCGTCGGCCTGCGGACTGAAGGGTCCCGGGTTCGATTCTGGTCAAGGGCACATGCCCAGGTTGCAGGCTCCATCCCAGTAGAGGGCATGCAGGAGGCAGCCAATCAATGATTCTCTCTCATCATTGATATTTCCATCTCTCTCTCCCTTTCCCTTCCTCTCTGAAATCAATAAAAACATATTTTAAAAAAACAATAATCACCCAAATAACTATATAACTTTCAGTCTCTTTCCCTTGCGTTATTAGAAAAAGGCTAAATTATGTCCTACTTAGACACTCGGAAAGTAGACACATCTTAATGGGGTTAAAGGTCACTTCCACAGTTAAACTTTAGTCATGTGGAAAAATGCACTAATCCCAACAGCCTAATCCCTCCTGCCAGCTGAGTGAGGCATAGCTGTGTATCCGTGGGCCTTAAGTTTCCCATCATCACCTTTATTGCTCTCTTTAAATCCTGGGGTTTCAATTTCCCTTCCCATCAGAATGATTCTGCTCATAACAGCCCCAGACCTTGCTCCCTGTTATTCTGTAGCCCCAGGCTGCTGCAGCCACATCGCGTAAGAGAGCCATCTCTCCCAAGTGGAGGGCAGCACCCACCCCAAGGAGCTGTGCTGTCACTGATTTATGACTCCCGGTCCTCTGCCTGTTGAGGAAAATCACTTTATCAAGATGAGAAGTCAGTGGTGGGGGTGGAGCAGGGCCTCCTGTTGGGCTCCACGCGCTCTGTTGCATATTCCGAAGGCTGTTATATTTACAAGTCGTCAGGACCGCACGTGAGTGATGTGGAGAGAAATGACCAAATATTGAACAGAGGTGTGATGTGCCTTACATTTATTCAGTTATGCTTTCCAGGATTTCACTGCAGGGCGGGGAGGGGAGCAGTGCCGCATGTAGACGGCAGGAGCAGAGGGGGTCTGCGGCAAACATTTCCCAGGGGGTGCTTTGCTGCCTCCTCGTTTCCCATTTAATGAGTCTGAATGCACTTGGGCTTCATGAGCATCATCTTCCTTGTCATCAATATCATGCTCATCACATTTCAGAACCAGAAGGCTCTTGAGCACCCTTTTAGTTGAACCCATTGTTGCACAGATGAGGAAATAGAGGCTCAGAAAGGAGGAATTTGCTCAAGGTCATACTGTAGAATTGGGGCTGGGGCTAAAAACCAGATCCTCTGACCTCAGATTCATTCTAATCAGGTCTTTGGTGCTGGCTGAGGTGCTGGGCAAAGCCAGTGACCTCAGCATAGTATGAAGCCACCTTAACACAAGGGTACCCCCAGTCTCAGACAGACATGTGAAAAAATACAAGGCAGAATTTTCTTACTATTTATTTTCCTCTCAGTAGTAATCTAATCATATTATAAAACCCTGGAAGTACGGAAAAGAAGAAATTAGCCCCACCATCCCAATGCAATCTATGTTAGCATTTTGTTCTTTCCCTTTCTATTTTTTCCCTTTCATTTATTTTACTCTGCAGGCAATTGCGATTCTAGTGTATTCCCACAATCTTGTATCCTGTGTTTTCATTTAACTTAATGGCACAAGCATTTTCCATGATATTGCTCTGTCTTCATAGCCATGATTTTAATGATTACTTAATTTTCTACCAAGTAGACATATCGCGGTTTGCTTACTCATTCCTGTATCATTGGACATTTAGGCCTCTGCAGTTTCCCATTAATATAAATAATGCTGCAATGAACATCTCACGCACAGAGCTTCCCCACCTACTTATGTTGTTTCTCTAGGAGAGCTTCCAACAGTGGGATAAGCAGGCCAATGATTCTGAACAGCTTTATGGCTCTTGATAAGTATTGCCAAATTGCCTGCTAAAAACTTCTTACCAATTTACATAAACAATTTTGAATAGGAACCCAAAAGGTTACCAAATAAAAAGTTAGCAA
Organism: Myotis myotis; assembly: GCF_014108235.1. Taxonomy (NCBI): domain Eukaryota; kingdom Metazoa; phylum Chordata; class Mammalia; order Chiroptera; family Vespertilionidae; genus Myotis; species Myotis myotis. The sequence goes on from NW_023416324.1 coordinate 159,837,319, forward strand.
GGAATTAAATAAGAACCCTTCCCATATGCATCAGGTATGCATGCTGGTAAATGCATTCGGGGTTGACTGCTGGGAGATAGCCCTATCTTTCTCATAGGGTTGACATGAGAGGAAGACAGTAAAGGCCTCCAGGCTTCTTGGCTTTAATTCCTGGGGCTGCACAATAGAATCACCTGAAATACTTAGCAAACTGCTAATGTCTTGGGCTGGTCCCCCAGAGAATCTGGTTTAATTGGCCTGGGGCGTGGTTCAGCTCTGAGATTGTAGTTTTCTAGGTGATTCTAACGGGCCAGCAAGCTCTCCTGCATGGACCCAGGCAGGCAGAGAGGCTGAGGAGGTCAACAGAGGCTAAGTGATGTCCCCAGGCCAACTTCCTTCTCTGCTTCCTGTGCCCCAGGGATCCCTCAAGCCATGGGTGCCTGCATGTCTCCCACTGCTCCTCCCATCCTGAGGCCGGATGTGACTGGCTGCATCCAGCTCCCACGGCCCTGGCTTCAGAGGCCCAGGATTTCCTGTGAGGAGGAAATGCTGAGGAGCACAGTGCCAGGGACAACCTTGGAGACTCCAAATTGGCAGCCTGAGGGGCCTTAAAAAGATGGGAATCCCAAATGCCCAACTGTGAGGGACGTTCATAGTATGTTCATATCATGGATTGTTATGCAGCCATTAAAGAGATTGTGCTAAAATGAAAAGCTCTTCAAATACTGAATGAAAGACGTGCAGAAGAGAGGTAATGTGGAGGTAAAACAACCCATTGCATGGAGATTTACCTGCATGTGCCCAAAAGGTGTCTGAAAAGATACATAAGAAATGAGTAGGCCCTGGCCAGCTGACTCAGGGTTGGAATATTGTCCTATACACCAAACTCTGTGGTTTGATTCCCCGTCAGGACACATACCTAGATTGCAGGTTTGATCCCTGGTGGGGGCAAGCATGGGAGGCAACCAATCGATGTTTCTCACATCGATGTTTCCCTCTCTCTCTCCCTCTCTCTTCCTCTTTCTTTCTAATCAATAAAACAGTATTAAAAAGAAAGAAAGAAAGAAAGAAAGAAAGAAAGAAAGAAAGAAAGAAAGAAAGAAAGAAAGAAAGAAATGAATAGGAGTGTGGCCTGAAGAATGTTGAAGACGTAGGAGTGGGGAGAATGAAGGGAAGTTGAACTGTTCACCTCAGGCCCTTCTCTATGACTTGTATTGTGTGTTTCAAGCATTTATTATTTTCCATTTTATTTTTAAAAGAATATTATAAGGTCTGCCAAAAGCAGAGGGGCAGGGAAAAGAGACAACAATAGTAAGAATAATAATCTTGTACATTTCTTAAAGAACATTTCAGCTTCTAAAAGCGATTCCGCTATTTCTTTTGAGGTGAGTTGGGTCAGTATTTTTCCCATTTTCTAGACAAAGAAACTGAAGCTCAAAGAAATAAAGAAATAGCAAGGGCGACATTAGGACTAGTGAGAAGCTGAGTCCAAGACTCTGATTTCCAGCCTCTGACCCCTTTTCTATAATTTCATACTTCAGAAATAAATCCCAAATCCCGAAGGAACAGGATTCTGATGTCCCAGAAACACTGGTTTCCATTTGCCATGGCTTTTCCTGCCCTTCCCCATTCCCCCACCCCCATGGCCAGCAGGTTTCATCCCTGGTGGGACACGTATGAGAGACAACCAATCTGTTTCTCTCTCACATTAATGTTTTTCCCTCTCCCTCCCTCTCCCTTCCTTTCTCTCTAATAATCAATAAAAACATATTTTCATGTCAAATAGATATATAACAGTTTGCTTACACCACCACCCCCCCTCCCACACACACACACACACACACACACACACACTGGAACCCTGGGTAGGCAGAGAAGGGTGTCCAGGACCTGGGTCTCAGAGCAGAGGGGTGGTGGTGAAGAGCTGGGTAGCTCACCCTCTGGGAAGTCGGTGGCAGAGATGAGGCCTAAGAGGCAAGCAGGGCCCTCCTTGAAGTTCTATGATTATGGCTCCTCTGCCTACCAGGGTGTGAGTTGAACAGAGGAGAGAAGGTGAACTGGATGGAAGTGTGTGTGAAAAGAGGAGGAAATACAATCATTGGTAACTAAACATGCAACATGTAGCATGAAGCTTTCCAGTAGCACTTCAGGTAGCCCAACCCCATCAAATTCTAGTAGTAAAGGGTTAACCACCAATCACTGCCTGAGTCTGGGCCTGAATTCCCCAGGCCTGGGGCAGAGCCATTCAAAGCAGGAAAGAGAGAGAAGAAAATAGCTCAAACTCCCCCAGAGTCCCATAAAACACCACACCTGCAGAGAGAATCTTCTAAAGGTCATTTGTGTACCTGGCTTCCACACTGCATCCTCTTCACCTCTCCCCCAACATCTGCAGTGCTCGGGAACATGGGACAGATGCATCTTCTCCACCTCTGTGTCCTCTGCAGCACCTTGCCTGCTGGCGGCATAAAACTCCTCTGTAAACATACCCAAGTAAGTGAAGCACACACCATCAGAGATGGTGATGGCAGACATCTGTTCATTTCCCTAATTTATTTATGAATTTTATACACATTATAAATTACATATTATATAATATAAAATTATATATTTTATAATTATATCTATACAGTATATATAAAAACCTAAGCGACCATTCAACTGGTAGTTATGGTGAGCACTGACCACCAGGGGGCAGATGCTCAATGCACAGGCATGGATATATGGAACAGACTGATGAATCTCAGAGGGGAGGGGAAGTGGGGAGGGCAGACAGAGATTAACCAAAGATCTTATATGCATACTAGAGGCCTGGTGCACGGATTCATGCACGGTGGGGTCCCTCAGCCTGGCCTGCAGGGATTGGGCCGAAACCTGCAGTCCGACATCCCCCATGGGGTCCTGGATTGCAAGAGGGTACAGGCTGGGCCGAGGGACCCCACTGGTGCATGAATCTGTGCACCAGGCCTCTAGTAAATATATAAATACTAGAGGCCCGGTGCATGACATTCGTGCACTGGGGTTGTGGAGGTCCCTCAGCCCAACCTGCACCCTCTCCAATCTGGGAGCTCTCAGGGGAGCCTTCTCCAGTCCGGGAGTTTCTGTCTGTCTTTGTAATCATATGAGCAAATTGTCTGAGACCCCAACTCAGTATGATTTGTTGCTCACAGAATAATAGAGGCATTTTTGTTTTCTTTGCTTCATTGGTGGAGATTTCCTGTAAGTTTTAGGAAATCTTCCCTTTAATTTTTCCTAGACACTCTGATTTTACTTACGTCTTTCACCTTTGCTTTCCCTCCATCCCCCACCGCAACAGTAACCTGCTCCAGGCTCACTTTGCTCTAGTGCAGGGGTGGGCAAACTTTTTGACTTGAAGGCCACAATGGGTTCTTAAACTGGACCGGAGGGCCGGAACAAAAGCATGGATGGAGTGTTTGTGTGAACTAATATAAATTCAAAGTAAACATCATTACATAAAAGGGTACGGTCTTCTTTTTCAATAGTTTTATTCATTTCAAACGGGCCGGATCCGGCCCATGGGCCGTAGTTTGCCCACGGCTGTCCTAGACACTAGACTAAGAGATCCGTCTGTGACCAGAACTATGACTCCCAGCATTCCTGGTGCTCCTCGTGCTCACCAAGGGAGCCACGTTCCCCCAAGCCTCCGGATCTCCTGCTCTGCTCTTCACCTGGCAACTTGGGGGGAGTGACCGAGGGAGCCATGTCCCCCCCCAAGCCACCAGCTCTCCCGCTCTGCTCTTTGCCTCGCGCCTGTGCATGCAAATTAACCCACCATCCTTGTCGGGTTAATTTGCATACTCACTTCTGTTTGGCTGGTGAGCATAGCAGAGGGACGGTCAATTTTTATGTTTCTCTTTTATTATATAGGACCATATAAATATATACAAATTTCTACAAATTGTTAATTTATTTATAATGAATTTATTCTTAAACTTGTGAAAAAGAAGCTAACCTTTATTGACTCCATTTTACAGATGGAGACCCTGAGTCCTCCAGCGCTAAGGGAAGTTAACTTGCCTGAGGCCACGTTGAGTGCAAGAGGGAGCCTGCCCAGCTGGGCAGGGTGGCTTGGGCTCTCCAAAGACAGTGTGTTGTTATGAGAGAAAGTGTGGAGCCATAGTTAGGCAGTGGGAGATTTTCCACAAAAGGATGGACGAGGTAGTCAGACTGGTGACTTCAGGGGTGGGCCTGATAGGGGAGGATTTGGGGTCGTTATGTAAAGATTCAATCTGTGAGATGCATTCATCCAATGGAAAAATCTATCAAGCCATACTTATGATTTGTGCACTTTCTTGTATGTAGGTTATGCTTCAATAAAAATTAAATTAAAATGAACAAGCTAGCAAACAGTTCCCGGGCTCCTGGTGCTGTCTTCTATAGCAGGATGATGGCTTATTCTTTTCTTTCCCCATGGAGTGGGAGATGGTAGGTGTTGGCTGCCCTGGACTCTCTCCCTGCTCCACAGCCTCCTCCACGCTGCCGCTGAGCTGTCATCCTGAAATAAAGGCACAGCCAGGCCCTCCCCTGCCTACACTTCCTCACTGGCTTCTTGTTGCCTCTAGAATAAACTCCAGATTCCTTGGCAAATCCGGCCACATTCCAATCTAACCTTTCATAGAGGATGTAGCGTACGACCCTGGGCTCTACCATCTGTTGGCTACATGACCTTGGCCAAGTCAGTGAACCTCACCTGTAAAGTAGGAGTGATGGTGATGTTCCAAGATCGCGGTGAAGAGAGCAGAGTTTATGCACGTGGAAGGCATAAAGCAGTGTTAGGCACCCAGTTAGCATTCAATGAATGTTTGCTATCACTTCTCATTTTTCACTTGACTACCCGGACACAATAGCTTATCTCCTCATCATTCCCTGACCCTCGTCTTCCCCTCTCACCCCTATGACTTCTTTACTCATCCAAATTCTTTTCTTCTCCCTAAGGGTAACTCTACTGTCACTCTTCCAGAGAGGCTTTTACTGGTCCCTGTTCCCCCTCCTCCCAGCATGGAGCTTCTCAGTGCCCCCTAGCACTCTCTCAGTGCTCTATGTGTGTGCTTCCACTAGAGCACTTATTCTATGGCACCTGCTCTGCCGTTAGTGCTTTTGCGCAGGACATTCTCCCTTGCCGTAGTATAAACATCTTCTTATTCATCTCCAGGAACCTCCCGGTGAGTGGCTGACATACTGCGCACTGGAGTAGACAATGCCTGACATGTTTGTCCAGCAGGTGACCCACATCCCAGCCCTTTCTCAGAGTAGCCCACTGTCCCCAGCAATTATGTGATGCAGCATGACTCCCTGAGCCTGCTACCCCCTCCAGCTACTGTTGATAGGACTGGGAGTGAGCAATTGACCCAAACTGGGCTGAGCAGAATATTCAGTGAATTAGAAAGGGAGGGGACATTTGCTGTTAGTCTGGCCAGCACTGCCCCATTCCCTCTGTTATGGGTTGAATTGTGCCCGCTCCCCAACCAAACAATGTGACCTTATTTGGAAATAGAATCTATGCAAATGACCAAGTTAAGATGAGGTCATTAGGGTAGACCCTAATCCAATACAACTGGTGTCTTTGTAGAAAGAGGAAACCAGGGACAGACATGTACAAAGGAACGCTAGTGTGAAGAAACTGGGAAAATCTAAATCTATAAGCCAAGTCATATGTAAGGCTACCAAAAGCTAGGAGGGAGGCCTGGAACAGATTCTTCCCCATGGCCCTCCAAAGGAACTACCTTGCCCTCATCTTGACTTTAGACTTCTACATTCTGGAACTGAGAAAAGACTTTCTGTTCTAAGCTACACAGTTTGTGGTATATTGTTACAGCATCCCTAGGAAACTAATACACACTCCTTTTGGTGAGCCTCTCCTCCCCTCTCAAGCATATGGTTCAAGAAGAGTGTACTCCACTCCTCTCCTCCCTCCAGGGACCAGCTGTAGCTGTCACCACCATCATTACCATCACTACCATCACCACCACCACCACCATCATCATCATTACTGAAACTTACAGAGCCTTACTTGGTGGAAGGCACTATTCTAAGCACTCCAAATTTAATTTTAATAATAATGTATGAGATGGGTCCTATTGTTACCTGGATTTTATAGACAAGGAAACTGAGACACAGAAAAGTTAAATGCCAAGTGTAACACAGCTGATAAGTAACAGCACCAGAATTTAAACCCAGGCAATCTGACACCAGTCTACGTTCTATTCTCTACCCTTGTCAAGTTCCCCTCTCACCTACCCAAGGATGGAGACATGGCCCAAGCTAGATCAATTGGAGTCTACTGTAAAGGTTTTTCTTAAATTGGAGTTGTGGAGTAGAGCTAACCTTCTCTGGGGGTAAAATTTATCAGGTGTCACCAGTGTTCTCTAACATGTGACAGGAGCAGGACTCCTTGTGCTTTTGTCCAAGCCTGTTATGTTGGGTGTCCATCCTCTGCAAGCAGAAGATTCCTGACTAGCTCGCCTTCACATTGGAAGCCGGGACTGAAAGGCTCCATTGCCATTGTGTGTGGTCTCCTGAGTGGTGGGGATAAAAACAAACCTTGGCTTCTATGATGCAGCAATCTTCTGCAAGGGTCCGGGTGCAGAGAGAGAGCTGGAGTCTGCAGGGGAGATGGAGAATCGGATGCTGGGAGAGGCAGAGAGGGCATGGAGAGAGAAGGCCATGGACTCCTAACCTCTCCCCTTCTGAGGCTTGGCTGCATTCCTGCCCTTGGCTGTGTGAGATCTCCCCGTATCCATGTAACCAACCCCCATTTTCAGTTTAAAGTGGCACACGGGGGTTTCAGTAGGTTGCGTGCAAAGAATCATAAATAATACACACACAGTAGGAACTCAGTGCTGTTGAATATAATGGAAGGTTTTTAAGCCAAGCAGTAAATAGAATGGGGACTATTCCTTAGGCATGTTGCCTGGAGCCTGTGTGTAGCAGAGATTAGTGGGAGAGTGTGGATAATAATAGAGAGGTACCCACGGAGGCCAGTATGAGGGGTGAGCAGGACCCGAGTGACCAGAGAGATGTGGGGGATACGGACGGAAGAGACACGGTGGGACTGAGAAACTGAGGAGGTATGGGCGAGAAGGAGAAGAGGCTGGCAAAGAGAACTGGAAATTTGAGCCTGAGTTCCAGAGGAAGGATGAGAGCATGAATAGAAGGAGGGAAGGCAGGGGAGAAGATGAGCCAGCTCTCACACCCCGATGCTGAGCTGAGGTATCAGGGAGAGAGCTAATTAGAGTGACTGAATGGAAAGGTGTGTGTCCTGGCATTCAGGAGAGGAGACGGCTGTAGAAGCAGAGACTGGGGGATTACCCTCAGCTGAGAGCTGGAGATGGCATAGAAACCAAGGCAGTTTTGTTTTTGTTTTTTTTTTTACAAATTGATGTTGAGAAAGAGAGAGAAAGAAACATCCATGTGAGAGCAGAACATTGATCAGCTGCCTCCTGCATGCCCCCCTATCAGGGATCAAGCCTGTAACACTGCTGGGAATCGAACCATCAACCCTTCAGTGCGCAGGACGATGCCCAACCAACTGAGCCGCACCGGCCAGGGCCAAGGCCAAGGCAGTTGAAAGAGAACATTCAGGAAGAAAAGGCAGGAGGCACCTTACTCAGGAAGTGAGGGAATGAAAAGCAGAGAGAGAGAGAGAGCAGCTGAGAGGAAAGGCAGGCCCAACCTGTGCAACGTTGAAGAAATCGAGGAAGGAGACAGTTTTCAGACGTGGATCGAGGTGAATGGTTTCCAAACAGCAGACAGGCCACAGGCGGCTGGTTCTCAGGAGTGTGAGACTAGGCAATTTAACTCCCAGAGGAAGAGACCAGGGGAAACCACCAGGGACCAGTGAGTGGGTGAGGAGGGTAGAAGACAGAAGGCACAGCTTTGGGGAGAGGAGGGCTGCGAGTAATTGAATGCCACAGCAGTCTGCAGCTGCTTTTGCCTTCTCGGGGAGCGGTGAGGGTGATATTACAACTAGGAAACTCTCTGCACAGCCTGTCTGAGTGAGAAACGTGAAGCCTTCAGGACAGAACCTGGATGTGCTGGCGAGGTCATGAGAAATCTGCACCTGAACTGTGCTGCCTGAGAAAGGGGCCGAGGGTAGGAGGATGGGACTGTGGGCTGCGGGTAGAAGGAGAAGATGTAAAGACGGGGTACCAGCGGGGAGTGAAGCCCCAGCTCTTGAAGAAAGAACTGTCAAAGAATTTTTGGACATATTATTTTTTGTTAATCCTTACCCAAGGATATTTTTCCCATTGATTTTTAGAGAGAGTGGAAGGGAGGGGGAGAGATACAGAGAGAGAAACATCGATGTGAGAGAGACACATAGATCGGTACCTCCTGCACATGCCCTGACTGGGGCCGGGGATCGAGCCTGCAACTGAGGTAAATGCCCTTGACAGAACCTGTGACCCTTGAATTCCTGGGCTGGCACTCTATTCACTGAGCCAAACTTGCTAGGGCAGAATTTGTGCACATATTTTTTAATGAAAACCACTGCAAGAAAATTGGAGAACTAGATTTGAAAAATAGGCTGGAAGCTGGATATCCAGTATCCCAGCCAAGGTCGTCCCAGGGAACAGAAGCACAGGGGTGGACACTGCAGACCTTGCTGCCCAGGCAGGAGTTGCTCCTCTGGTAAACAGTTACTACTTTTTTTGTATCACTTGCTCCAAAGTCAAGAATCACTGGCCTAAGTAGCTGGTTGACTGACTTGGATCATGGTGCCCAGACCCTACCTGTTAAAAGTTTTTTGGGCTTTTGTAATATGAAACAGGATCTAGACTCCCATTGAGATAGTTGTAGGTCTCCCAAACTCACACAACACACAAGAGCAAGGCCCACACAGGATTCCTGTCTGGTTCTCTGAGGAAAGTTCTGACACTAACTCCTGGAGTTAGCGTAGACCCGATAAGTTAAGGGCTCAGTCCCAGAAGTCTGCCCCCACTTCAAATGCCAGCCACAAATGGAGTCTCCAGGCGGCTCACACATCTGTTCAGCTGACTACAAGTTTGGGGGTTCCCACAATCCTCCACACACTTGACAATTCGCTGGAGTGATTCACAGAACACAGGAAAGCACTTTACTTCTGCTTACTGGCTTATTAGAAAGGATACCACTCAGAAACAGCTAAATTGGCTGGGTATCTGGGGTCGGGGCATGCAGAGGTGCCAAGCCCTCTATAGGTGCACCACCTTCCCAGAACACCGCTGTGTTCACATACCCAGGAGCTCTCCGAATCTTATTATTCAAGAGTTTTTATCTTTTAATCTCCAGCTCTCTACCCCTCCCCAGAGTTGGAGGGGCCTATAAATTCCACCCTCTAATCAAGGGCTTGATCTTTCTGGTGACAGGTCCCACCAAGAAGCTATTGAGGGGCCCCACCCTGAGTCACTCATTACTGCAAACCAGCGGTTCTCAACCTGTGGGTCGTGACCCCTTTGGGGGTCAAACGACCCTTTCACAGGGGGGTCGCCTAAGACCATCAGAAAACACATATTGAATATATAATTACATATTGTTTTTGTGATTAATCACTATGCTTTAATTATGTTCAATTTGTAACAATGAAAATATATCCTGCATATCAGATATTTACATTACGATTCATAACAGTAGCAAAATTACAGTTATGAAGTAGCAACGAAAATAATTTTATGGTTGGGGGTCACCACCACATGAGGAACTGTATTAAAGGGTCACGGCATTGGGAAGGTTGAGAACCACTACTGTAAACTGAGTCAGAAGACACTCCTGTCATCACTCAGGAAATTCTAAGGGGCTCAGGAGCTCTGGGCCTGGATCCAGGGACAGAGACCACATATACTATTGTTATTATAGGACAGCTCCAGAGAGAGGTGGTGACTCAGCACTGTGATGGGGTGGAGGTGGGGCCGGAGGAGAAGCCATAGCCAGTGAGGAGGTCGTTGGGATGAAATGCCATGCTTTTATTATTTAACCCATGTCATTTGCCATTTGTGTGTTGTCAGGTAGTTGCGTGATGATGTAACTTCCTCCTGTAATCAGTCAATTCTTCAATCAAACTCTGCTGTATTCTTGTGCTTGTGCTTGCCTTAGAGCAGCGGTTCTCAACTTGTGGGTCGCGACCCCTTTGAGGGTCGAATGACCCTTTCACAGGGATTGCCTAAGACCATCAGAAAACACATATATAATTACAGATTGTTTTTGTGATTAATCACTATGCTTTAATTATGTTCAATTTGTAACAATGAAATTGGGGGTCACCACAACATGAGGAACTGTATTAAAGGGTCGCGGCATTAGGAAGGTTGAGAACCACTGCCTTAGAGACTCAAAGGAAAAGGGGGCCATATCACAAGGTGGAGAGAAACCAAAGTACCAGTCAGAGTCAAATGCTTCCGTGGAAACCAGATATTGGGGCTCTCATCCCTGAGACTTCCCGAAAGCCCATCCCTGACTGTCCCCAAGATCCTCCAGAGGTATCTGGTGGGGGGTGGTACTGGCTTTCCCTTCATATTCGGGGTGAGGTTTTGAGACATTTATTTATTTATCTTTTTGTTCTGGGAAATTTTCTTGGATTATTGTGTGTTTTTTTATTGGATTTATTGGGGTGACATTGATTCACAACACCATACAGGTTTCAAGTGTACAACTCAACAAAACATCATCTGCACATTGCATCAGCGCCCACCGCCCAAAGCAAAGTCTCTTTCCATCCCCATTTACACCCCCCCCCCCCCGCCCACTTTGCCCACCTCCACCTACCTCCAGAAGGGCAATCTCACAGGTATCATAGAAGATATGAAGACATTTTGACGCTGGGCTTTAAATATAAACTCAAAATGTGTAGTAATGTGAATGTTATAGTTAAGGAAGAAAATGGTATCATCTGAGGTCAACTCTGGATTTAGTTTTAGTCAAGCCAAAAAAAAATTTTTTAATGAGCTAAATAAAGCCTGGGCCCTGTAGGTGAAGCCAGTTAGAAAGCTAAATTCTGAGGGGAAAAAAGAGAAAGTGAAAAAAACATGTGGAGATGTCAGGGAGATAATTCTCTAGAAGATCCTCTGACCAGGACACAGAAGTCAGAATGCATGACTTCGGGGTGCTGTGGTCTCACCCATGGTCCAGGCTTTCTAAAGAGGCCTAAAAGCACAGGCTAGAGGGGCCTGGCTGGGGGTGGTGGTGGAGGGTGGAGCTGGGTGGGGGGGAGGGAGTAAGTTGGGGAAGACGATTTGTTCTAACTGAAGGCTAAGGGCTTGGCCTAGCCAGTTTAAGCAGCCTGCTAGCTCAGTGGTTCTCAACCTTGGCTGCACATTAGAATCACCTGGGAATCTTTTTAAAATCCTGATTTCTGGGCCTCATCCCCCGGAAATTCTGTTTCTTTGTTACTAATGTTGTGGCCCCACCCCATAACAATCCCAGAAATCAGGTTTTTAAAAAGATTCCCAGGTGATTCTAATGTGCAGCCAAGGTTGAGAACCACTGTGCTAGCTGGAGCCAGGACATGCAGGTGGGAAGGAGGGGGAGATAGTCAGAAGAGATGAAGATCAATGCCAGAGAGGAGAGGCAGAAAGTGCTCCTACTAACTTGAGAACTGGGCTTTTTAATGTGATGTTTTCTTAATGAAACGTCGGAGGAAGTCCTGCAAATGAGTCTATGATGAAGCTGAATCAATGTCCAATAATGAGTAGCTAATTATTATTCAATAAGCAACCACACTCTTTCCCAGCCTACCATAGAAACAGGGGCTGGCAGGGACTCCCTGGAGCTCTCCCTTCTATACCCCTGTTTTTGGGGGAACATACTCTAACCCAGGTCTGCGAGGATTCTTTCATTGTCTTAACATTACTTGAACAGCCTATTCTGTTGTTTGTCCATATTCGTGTTGGGAAGGTTTTCTTTTGTCAAACCCTCTTGCTGAAGTTCATTTCAAACATTCAATGAGCTCCCACTATGTGCCAGGCACTGGCCTGATCACTGGAGGATACAACAAAAAGCAAGGAAACACATCTACGGGGTGTGTGTGTGTGTGTGTGTGTGTGTGTGTGTGTGACAGGGGGGTGTTGAGAGAGAGGGGTTAGGATGGTTGAGAAATTGGACACTATAGAGAATTGTAATAAACAAAAGTATGTTTACAGTTGTGAGTTGTCCAAGTACAGAGCTTATTCTTGTATTATTATTTACTAGAGGCCCAGTGCACAAAAATTTGTGAACTTGGGGGGTCCCTCAGCCCGGCCTGTGCCCTCTTGCAGTCTGGGACCCCTCAGGGATGACCACCTGCTGGCTTAGGCCCGTTCCCCAGGGGGTTGGGCCTAAGCTGGCAGTCAGACATCCCTCTGGCATTCCGGGAGCCCTCAGGGGATGCCCACTTGCCAGCAGGGAGCAGGCCTAAGCTGCAGTCGGACATCCTTAGTGCTGCTGAGGAGGCGGAGAGGCTCCCACCACCACCGCTGTACTGGCAGCCATCAGCCTGGCTTGTGGCTGAGCAGAGCTCCCCCTATGGGTCTCCCAGGGGGCAGCTCCTGCATTGAGCATCTACCCCCTGGTGGTCAGTGTGTGTCATAGTGACCAGTCATTCCCAGTCGTTCTGCTGTTAGGGTCAATTGCATATTACCCTTTTATTATATAGGATAGAGGCCTGGTGCATGGGTGGGGGCTGGCTGGTTTGCCCTGAAGGGTGTCCCGGATCAGGGTTGGGGTCCCACTGGGATGCCTGGCCAGCCTGAGTGAGGGACTGATAGCTGTTTGCAGGCTGGCCATAGCCCCTTCAGTGTGGGGGTCCCCACTGAGGTGCCTGGCCAGCCTGGGTAAGGGGCTGAGGGCCGTTTTCAGGCTGGCCACACCCCCTTCAGGGTGGGTGTCCTGCTGGGGTGCCTGGCCAGTCTGGGTGAAGGGCTGATGGCTGTTTGCAGGCTGGCCACGGCCTCCAGCCACCCAAGCTCCCAGGCTGGGTGGAAGCAGGTATCTGGGATTTATTTATCTTCTATAATTGAAACTTTGTTGCCTTCAGTGGAGGAAACAGCCGGCCAGGGCAGGTGGGAAGCTTGGTTTCCTCCATCGCCCAGGCAACCAAGCCTCCTGCTTGCTCCAGCTCCATGGCTGCCATCTTGGTTGGGTTAATTTGCATATAGTCACTCTGATTGGCTGGTGGGCATGGCTTGGGGCATAGCAGGGGCATGGTCAACTTGCATGTTTCTCTTTTATTAGATTAGATCAACCAGTGTATTATTTTCCATACAAACAACTGTAAATCTACTTTTGCCCCAACCTGTACTATGAACAGGGCTATCAAAGAAGAGGAAAATATTCATTCAGTACAATCATTAGCTGGATATTTTGGGTATATATTCTCACTTAATCCTCAATATAACCTTGTGAAGAAAGCAATGTTATTATCCCCATTTTACAGAATGGGGATCTGAGGTCATGTGACTCCTCTAAAGTCACTCAGCTGGTAAGTGGCAGAGACAGGACTCAAGTTCATGACTTTCTAAGGTCACAGTTCTTTTTTTTAAAATTATTATTGTGGTAAGATATATATATATATGTGTGTATATATATATATATATATATATATATATATATATGGCCTAAAATTTACCATTTAACCACCTTTTTTAAAGAAAACTGAAGTCTTGTTCTTTATTTATTTTGAAATTTTCACAATTCCTTTTTTATAGTTTTAATTAAAAAAAAAACATGGCAAAATATACATAACATAAAATTTGCTGTCTTTACCATTTTCATCATCCTGCTGAAGTTCCGTGCCCATTAAAAAATACTTCTCATTCTCCTCTACCCCCACCTTATCACCCGCCCCACCCCCGCCCCCCAGCCTCTGGAAACCACTGCTCTACTTTCTGTGTCTATGAATTTGTCACAGTTCATGCTCTTAAGAACCACATTACACCTGGGAAATTGTGGGGGCACAGAGAAGGGACACGTAAGCCCAGACTCTTGGGGGTGTTGCTGAGTGTCAGAAGAGGCTTTTGGAGGAGGTGTGCCCCTGCTGTATGGGTGTCAGCCCGGCAGGGGAGTGTGGGTGGAGTGGGTGCAGCTGCAGGTGCAGACTTGCTGAGCAGAGGCACAGGCCTGTGGGCCACGCACAGTGTTCTAGGCACTGTGAGTGGCCATGCTCAGTCTCTCTTGGGTTGGGTCAGGGATCACCGAGTGGTTTTCCAACTATCTCTTCTTTGGAATTCACTCCTCCTTTCACTTCCCCTGTTCAGAGCTGACTTTCTTTCCTCTTCTTTTAAAATTGTAAATTTCTTACTATAGCAAGCATGTCAAACTCACAGCCGGGATTTGACATGCTTGCACAGCAAAATCCACGAATGTGTGTGATGAATTTTCACAAGTGAGCATACCCAGGTGCCCTGGACACCGATGGAGTCATAGAACCCCAGCACCTCCAGAGACCCCTTTCACTCAAGGTAGCCACTGCCCGACTTCTAACAAAATAGATAACTTTTGCCATTTTGTACCTTGGGATCATACAGACTACACTCCTGGCTCCTCTTTTGTTTGGCCAATTCTCATCCACCTCTGAATGTCAGAGAATGATCATGGTGCCAGTCCTCATCCCAGCCCAGATGACGGAGAGAAGCTGGCTACAGAAATATTAGGTGGGGGCACAATTCATAGTAAACCACAGAGCAAGAAGTTTCTCTGGCCTGGCCCTGCAGGCTGCTGCTGGGAAATGGATGGTGCCCATTGAGGGCTGTAATGTGGAGGGACAGCACTTGCCCTGTGCTGTTCCCCTCATATTTCAAGGAGAGTGACGCTTAGAATTGTTAAACATTCCCAGGAGGGCCATAAATCCTATTTTAGCTACTTTCAATTGCAGAACGAAATGGCCTGTTTTCTTGGCAATTTTTATTTCCCTCGCAGTCCCTTTTCCTCTAGTTCTCTGGCTCACAGGCGCATGGCTTCCTTCCTTCCTTCCGCTTCCCGGCGCTTTCCCCTTTTGGCTGTTACATTTCTGCAGAGTTCAGCCCTCCTCCGGATTTAGCCAGTGTTGGACTGAGAAGAGACAAGAGTTACAAAGGATCCCGTAGATTAGTTGATTCACCCTACCCCTCAGTTTTGGGACTTTTAAAACATTGAGATATGATGTACATACAGTAAAGTATATAAATCTTAGCACATAGCTCAAATAATTCAGCTCAATAGTTGTGTTAATTTCGACATATATAGAATGTTATGTAATCATCATTGAATCAAGATATAGAATATTTCTACATTGAACACCCAGAAAGTTTATTCATACTTTTCCCCTTTTAATCTCTCTTCCTCCCTTTACCTCTGCCACCATGACAACCCCTGTTTCTCATCTGTCACCATTGATCATGCTTGCCTGATCTTGAATTTAAGATAAATGGAATAATACATCATACATACTTTTTTGTGTTTGACTACTTTGGCTCAACATCATGGTTTTGAGATTCATCCATATTGTGTGTATCTGTAGTGGATTTTTTTTGTTGTTGCAGAAAATGCTATTTATCTATCTTTCTTTTTGAGAACATTTGGATTGTTTCCAGTTTTGGCTGCTGATTTAGTTTGTTAGGGCTGCCATAATAAAATACCACAGATGGGGGGACTTCAACAACAGAAATTTATTTTTCTCATGATTCTAGAAGCTAGAAGTCCAAGATCAAGATGTCGGCAGGGTTGGTTTCTTCTGAAGACCTCTCTCCTTGGCTTGTATCTTCTCTCTGTCACATTAGATTAGGGTTCACCCCAATTACCTCATTTAACCTTCTTTAAAAGCCTCATCTCCAACTACAGCCACATTCTGAGGGACTAGGGCTTCACCATAAGAGCTTTGGAGGAGACACATTCAGTCCATAACAGCTACTATGAATAAAGCTGCTATAAACATGTGTGTATATATTTTGCACAGGTACCATTGTCCAAAGTGGTTGAACCAATATACACTCTCATCAGCAATGTAGGGAAGTACAGTTGCTCTACAGCCTCACTGGCCATTTCATTTTACAGATGAGAAACAGAGACCCAGAATGAGAAGCACAGAGGAGCTGAAAGTCCCACTTTCCCATATGCAGATCATGAGCTGGAGGTTACAGGGCAGAGCATGCAAAGGAAGCCCGTCCCAAACCTGCTTCGGGAATTGCTGAAACTCCTCAACACATCGCCTCATCCAATCTTTCAATTGTTCATCAAAAAGAACACAGAGAACCACCGAGGTTCAGGTCAGGTGCTAGGCTCTAAAGTTAGGTGACAAACAAGAACAATGTAAAACCTAAAGTCCAGCTGTAGCAACAGGCAATGAACACACACAACTAAGCAAGTAATTACAGATTGTGGTTAAGTGCTGGGTAAGGAATGAATGGAACTTCAACAACAGAATAATTGGTTTGGGGGTGGGGAGAGTAAAATTTCCTTTTGATGGGTTGCTCTGAAGGACCTCTCTGAAAGGCGACATACAGAAAGTCCTGGAGGGTTAGAAGGTGCCAGTCAGACCATGGGCCAAGGAAAGTGTTGAGGCAGGAAGAACAGGAAGAATACGAGCCCTGAAGCACAGGCAGCTTGGTGGTGGTGGGGGGGGGGGGGGGAGGGGGATGGGAGAGACGGGTGGAGGGGTGAAGACAGGGAATAACTGTCTCTGTGACTGGATCTGAGTGGACAAGGGCAGAGGAGAGGCAGGAGATGAGGTCTAGAGGGCCAGGTCCATACCATGTTGGGCTCACAGGTCACAGGGAGGAGTTGGAGAGAGCAATGAGAAGCCATTGTAGGGTTTTAGGGGAGTGATAACCAACATCCAAGTGACATTAACAAATGTATCATTTGGGGTGCAAGGAAGAAGAAGCGGGCAAATGCTTTCTGAGATTTTACCCTTGCCTCGGGGAGACATGAAATGACTTGGATTCAGGAGTGGGCAGAAGAGATTTTGGAGGTGGAACTGACAGAACATGGTGATGGGTTGGGTGGGCCTGCTGAGAAGTGAGGGTGAGTCAAGAATGACTTCTAGGTTTTGAGCTTTGGATTTTTCAGGTATTACCTACCAACCATAGACTGGGCACTCCCTGTCCATCTTATTACTGTACATCTTGTGCCTCAGGGTGTAGTAGGTGTTCAATAAATGTTCTAGAATGAATAACTGATTGCATGTATGAATGTTTTAGCATATGGAATAAGCTCAGTACGAGTTTTTTTGGAATGTTTCAATGGAAGTAAACTTCACATAACAGAATTAACCATTTAAAAATGTATAATTCAGTGGCATTTAGTACATTTACCATGTTGTGCAACCATCACTTCTGTCTACTTCCAAAATATTTTCATCACCCACGAAGGAGATCTTCTACCCACTGAGCAGTGTTCCCATTCTCCCCTCCCCCCAACCTCAGGAAACCACTAATCTGCCTTCTGTACCTATGGATTTACCCATTTGTAGATGGTTTACAAACATACAATCATACAATATGTGATCTTGTGTCTGGCTCCTTTTTAGCATAACATTTTAATAGCATAATATTCTTGGTTTTTAGCCACAGTGTAGCATGGCTGGAAAATATTCTATTGTTGTTTAGACATTTATCCCTCAATGGTTGTTTCCACGTCTTGGCTATTGTGAATAATGCTGCTATGAACATCGATGTATAAGTATTTGTTTGAATACCTGTTTTCAGCTCATTTGGGTATATAAGCAGGAGTGGAATTGCTGGGTCATATGTTTAACTTTTTGAGGAGCTGCCAAACTTTTTTCCAACAACTCAATAAAGTATTTTCCAAATGAAAAAAGAAAAGAAAAGAAAAGTTAGGTGGAAGCCTGGGGGGCAGGGAAGAGGGCTTTGGGAATCCTCTGCAATCAGCACTGGACCGGGCCGTTTGCAGACTGTGTGTTCTGCTGAATGACTCTGGGCTGACTCTTCATCTCATCTCAAAGAGTGTGTGTGTTGGGAGGGGGGGGGGGAAGGGGGGACGAGGGGGGGGGTGGAGTTACCTCTGTGAGCTGAATGAGGCCGTTTCTAAAGTTCTAGGCACAGAGTGATGTCCCAAATCAATTGCCTTCCCGGACCTTGCCATTTCATAATCCACTCAAGCTCCTACTTGGCCTCGGGGCCAATTTCACACCTACAGGTCTTACAGCCCAGCCTTGCTGCAAACTACAGCTCCCAGCAAGCACTTCTTCCTGGACGCCTCTCCCCGCCCGGTGCGCATGCTTTGGCAGACGTGGCACCGGGAACTCGGAGGCGGGGTGCATTTGGGAAGTGGCGGTGGCATTTGGACCCGGCGGAGCTGCGGGCGCGGGAGCCCCAGTGGAGACCGGAGCCGGCCGTGGGCAGCGGCGGCTGGGATGGCGCGGGCCGGGGCGGCGTGGCTGCTGTTGCTGCTGGCGATCTGGGTGAGGCTTTGGCACAGGGGTCCGGGCCGGGGCCAGCACGTGCGCCCAGCGTGCGGGTCCGCGCGCCCTCCTGCCGGCCCATCCTGGACGCGCGGGGAGCTGCCTCCTGCCACTGGGGTCGGGGCGTGTGTCCCAGGCCGGCAGGGACCGGAGGCTACAGGAGAGGCAGCGAGGCTGGCCCCGTGTCCTCCCCTCAGATTGCTCCGGGCCACGGGGGCTGGAGGGATCCCCAAGGCGCGGGGCGATCCCTCGCAGGGTGTTAGCGCGGGGGACACAACTTTGCGGGGGTGCAGGTCAGGGGGCGGCCGCCGGCTGGGGCGGGACGCCCGCGGGTTGGGGGAGGGTGCGCCGCGCCCCAGACTCCGGGCCCTGCACCTGTGTGAGTGCCGTGTGGGATCGGGGTGCTTTCCCCCGCACTGGCGGAAACCTGGTGTTAGGGTCACCTGCTTCTTGGTGTCAGCCCTGGGCGGCTGGGAAACCGCCGGCCCGCACCTGGCCCCCGCCCGCGGGGAGTTCTGCCCCTACACCCGACTGAGGCTGGACCAACCCCGGCCACTTTCTGGCCGTGTGACGCGTGTATCGTTTCATGTATCATTTCATGTATCTGATTTAGTCTCCTCACCCTTGAAATGGGAACGTTAAAGATACCCACCTCGCAAGGTTGCCCCGGGGGTCGGATGAGAAATCCGAGGAGGAAGCTCTGTAAACTGCAACATCACACAAGAGTGGAGGGGGGTGGGGTGGTCCCGGTGCTGGGAGTGGCGGGCTCTCCGAGAGGAGTTTGCTCCGTGTGGGTGCCGCCTCCAAGACATCCCTGGGAGAGGTCTGAACGGGTGTGCCCGCAGGGTCCAGAGCTGCCAGGGTTGGCCTTGGTGTTGCCTGGTGTTCCTGTGGCTGTGCGGTGGGATCATGTGCGGGCCTCCTTCCACCTTTTCCCATGACTCCTGGTCTCCCTTATTTTAAGACCATCTTGGCTTCTTTTTTCCTGAAGTTTCAAGGAACTTCCTGTGGCCGGCACCCTCTCCAACCCAGAGTTTTCAAGTTTTGTTTTTTTTTTTTTTCTCTCCCCTTTTGGGTGTGGCAAGGATGCTGGGCAAACAGGAGGAGAAAAAAATCGTGTGGCTTGAATTGGTTTCAGTACTTCCATCTCCCAATGCCCTGCCCTTTTGGGATCCCCAGTGGGGCGTGGCCCTTCTTCTGGAAGCTCCCTACCCCTAGTCGGACCATTCTCCCTCTGGGAGAGAACCAGGCTGGCGTGGGGCAGAGTCACTTCACCCATGTCTCCTTGTGCTTGACCATCGCTTGCATTCTGTTCCCTGGAGCCTGCTGGCCCTGGCCGGCCTCTGGGACAGGCAGGACCCCAGGAGGGGGCAGAGGGGACCATCTCTGGTGGGATTTCCTGTGAGGTCTTTGCACTTGGGCTGTTTCAGGAGGTCCTGCTTTCCTCCCTTCTCCCTTTCCCCCTCCCTCCTGTGAAAATAAAGGGCTTGGGAATGTGACTGGAAAGAAGTTTCATTCAACAAATATTTATCAACCACATCGTTGGGCGCTGGATTGGATTTTGGGTGGAGAGCAAAATACACATTGTCCCTGCCATCCTGTGTTTCCGTGGGTCGTCAGAGGAGTCAGTCCTGTGAGCAAATAAAGACAGGACAGCGAATGCTAATATCCGAAGGGCTGGAAGCTTCCCCTGAAGGGGAGCCATCCATTCATTCAGAGGGAGGGTCGGCCATGGCTTTCCTGAGGCAGTGGGTGAACAGCCTGGAGGGCGTGTGGGAGTCAGCGTTGAGGTCTGCAGGTGCCTTCCACCCAGGGGTTCAGAAGAGCGGTTAGGTTTGCTGAGAACACGAGAACCTGGGGATCCTCAGCAAGGAATTGCCGTTTTCTCCTTTCCCGAAGCCCTTGGCTTAGCAGGTGTGAGACACAGGTGCACCGTCAGTGGGGAGTGGCTGGTGGACACGAGGGTGAGCTTCTGTCAATCTAAACTCTGTGTCCCTCTGGCAAGGGCTTCCAGATCCGGGGAGTGGATCGAGTTTCTTTGTTCACTCAATATTTACTGAGGGCTGATATGTGCATAGCACTGGACTGTGATCTGAGCCATATAAAGAAGTATAAAGGAGTCTGTAGAGTTTCATGGGCAGGATGTACACCCACCACATGTTTTAATAGCAAAAATATGGAAATGGCGTACATGCTCAACAGTAGTGGCATGGTTAAATGACTTTTGGCCCTGTCCATCTCATGGGAAGTCATGTTTATGAAGAATATTTATATTTACTAGAGTGCTATGTTTATTATGAAAATACTGTGATGCTAATAAAGGATGTCTAAGGGTATGGGAAAGTTTCCTAGTGTGATAGGAAGGGGAAAGCAGATGAAGAACCAAATCCCAGGTGGCTGAAGATGGCTACATAAGTGTTGGAGGAATTAGCAGTGCAGCAAAGTGAACAGTGGCTGGTCTGGAAGGTGGAGTTGTGGGTGGCTTTTGCTTACTTCTTTGCTTATGCTTCTCTGCGTTTTCCAAGTGTTGCACATGAATATAGATTAGTTTTTGCTCAGAAAAGGGAACATTTTGAAAAGGTTCTTTTGGGAGCCTCAGCCTTCCAGAAGAATATCGGGGTAGAAGGAGTCACAGTCAGCACGTGGGACAAGTGGCTTCCAGCCCTTCCTGGCTGGGTGTCTCTGCCCTCAGGGCCTGCAGCTGAGGCGGCTGAGCTGTTCTGTCCTCATGCCTGCGGCGGACTGACCCCTCCTGCTGTCCAGCTCAGCTCCCTGCTGCAGCTGGCCAAGCCCTGGAGCTGGGCTGTGATGACGTTTTCACTGGTCCACAGACAAGTTGGAAAAATGACAATGGTGAGTGGTTTTTTTCATGAATCCAAATATTTTCAGTTTAAAAACTTGTTCATTCTCCTGAGGTGATGTCCATATTTGGGGATAGGGAGTGGTTTACAGTATCCTTTTGAAAAATGAAAGTTGTGCTGGTATATTGGGATTTTTTTAAAAGTCTTTTCTTGTTTATAGAAACAAGAAATTACACATTATGTTTAAACATATACATATATACATATACATTAAAACATATCCTGCCAGGCTGTGAGATTTGAAAGTCTGAAAACTGCTGATCTCACCCAGCTCTCTCATTTTGTAAAAGAAAAGTGAGGCTTCTAGAGGGAAGGGACTCACTCAAGGCCACCCCATTTCTAAAGGCAGAGCTGGGATTAGAGCCAGGCTCCTGTTTATAAATCAGGGTTCTGCCCACTCCATCTCTGTCATCCCAGGCCCCCCACCTGCTTCCCTCCTCCAAAGCCACTGCTGAGACCTCTTCCCTGATGGTGGCTTGAAGCTCAGAACCTGGTGGGCGGAGGTGCAGGAAGCAGGAGATGTTTTGCCCCGTCTCTCCTGCAGAGCTTTTCATGTGCACGTATTTAGAGTCGACATTATATATTTAATAGGCTTCTGTGGGCTGGCCTGGCACCTAATTGCCATTTATAATGCTGTTTGGAACCTGGAGTGCACTTTTCCCACGGAAATAAACACATTACAGAGGGAGATTTGAAGCAGAACTGGCGTGTAAGTTGGAGGAATGGCCGACTGCCGTATGAGTGGCAAATACTGAGTGCTGTGGATTCGGGCAAAGGCCAGGCTGTGGGGCGCTGACTGCCCCCAGCTCACGCCTCACAAGGAGGGCAGACTCTGAGCTCCGTGGCAGTGGATCCTCCCTGTCCCGGCTGTTGTGTCCCCAGCACCTAGCCCAGGCCCTGGCATGCAGTCCTCCCCAGTCCATGCTTGGTTGAAGGAATCCGTGTTGCCCACAGAGGAAGGAAACCATTCCAGACAGTAATGTGGGCAGAGGCGAGGTGGGCCTGGCTGGCTGGTAGGAAGGATTTGAGTCTGGGAATTGGGGAATAAGACTGCGAGAGTGGATCGTAAAGAAGCTTAAATGCCGACTTTGGGGACTCCATTCTGCAGATAATGGAGAGACATGATGAAAGCTGCCCTTTGAATAGCAAGGGTTGGAATGGGAGAGATCGGATTAATTTTCTCAGAGCAATACTTTATTCCTCTTACTTCTCTGTTGTCTAGTGTGATGGAGTGGAAAGACCGTGGGCTTTTAGCCAGCTGGACACTCAGGAGCTGTGTGACCTTGGGCCCTGCCTCAGTTTTTCTGTTTGTAAATGGTGGTCATAATACCCATCTCGCAGGGTTGAAAGGGTCAGAAATAACACAGGAAGCACCCAGCACAGCGCTGGGCCCTGGGAGCCCAATAAGTGGGAGCCATAGCTTTCACCTCAAGTTGCCAGAGAAGGTGCTGGAAAAGCCAGTTAGGAGGTGGTGGTGGACTGTGAATGGCCAGAACGGGTGGGAGCAGAGAGATGTGAGTGGGGACGCCCTGTGCTGCTGGCATTCTCTCTATCACAGTTCCTTGGAGCTGGCTCTTGCCTCGCTCCTTGCCCCTGGTGGGGGGAGCGGGGGCGGCGGGGGGGGGGGGGGAAATTGCAGAGGGGTTAAGGATTTAAGTGCTCTTTTTTTCCTCTCTTCTTTCTTCTGAAAGTGGAGCCTCTCTTGAGAATGGATAGACCAACCACACTGCCTCCCTGGAGGGTTCGCCCAGCATTGTGGTTTTGTTCTGTAGGGCTCTTGTGTCTTGCTTGGCCATTGTGGTAGGTTTTGTAGGCTGTCTGAATCACAGTGGGCCTGAGAGTGATGCATGGGCTATAAGGACAGCCTAAGTTCTCTTACATTACCCAGACTTTGATGGTTTATTTGCCCCCCACTCCCCCGCGCGCCCTACTCCTACTTCTTCCCTTTTTTTTTTTTTTTTTCCCCACACCTGGCATCCTAGGTCCCAGTGGGGAAGGGGAGGAGTGCAATGCTCCCCATTGCCTGGCCCATCACCTGGCCCATCCTGCAGCACTGACTGGAGCCGTACATTTGAGGATTTTCCATTTTCCGTAGGCACCCTGGTATGGAGGTTCCTCAAAACCTGGTACATTTGAGGAAGGCTTTCGAGTGTGCAAGCATTTCCACATATTTCACGTCTGTGTAGTCTTGATTCCCATGTTAACTGGGGGAGATAAGGGGATTAAATGCTATTCCCCGTAGAGGAGAGGGATGGGTGGGTGGACAGAGAGGTGGGAGGAGATAGAGCATCAGACAAGAGTGGGGGTGTGGCCTGGAAGGTGGAGGGGTAGACAGAGGGTTGAGACACAGCAATAGTTCTCAGGGGCTCACCTGAGTGATTAAGCAGCCAGGTTGCTAGGTGCTGTTTTCTGAAATAGCAACACCAGCCATTTTCCTGGGGTGTCCCTGAAACCTGCTCTTTAGCTCCCTGATAGCCTAAGTAGGGGTGCAGAGGCTGCCAGCTGGACGGGCCGCCAGCTGGACAATCGTCCCACCTTTCTCATCACTCCCTTCTCAGCTCCAGTTTGCGGTTCCCTCTGACCACCTTAGGTCCACAGGGCCTCTTCCCACACACCAGTGTGCGACCACTTCTAAGTAATTCGCTTTGTAGTCATGTGGTACTGGCTACACACTCACACTGAGTGCGGAGTTAGAAGAGCCTTTGGGTTCCCCAGGGTCATTCTGGGTCCCCAGTTTGATGTGCACTCTTCCCAGATGGCCTGATGGTGAGCCTGGGCCTGGCTTCGGTGTTTCCAACTCATTATAGCTGGCTGGGATGGGAGTAGGAATCCATCCCCCACAAGAATCCTACGGCTCCTCCAACCCCCTGGCCTGAGCAGATGTCTTTAATTCATGAGCAGATCCTTTAATCCTTGCCTTGGAAGGTATTAACGGAGATCCAGGTCGAGGGCTCTAAGCTGGGGCTTACACATAAAGATGATTTAGTGCCTGAGCCGAGACATGGGCTTGGCTGGAAGCTCTGCTGTTGGGCCAAGTAGGGCAGGCTCTGGGGAACAAGCCGGTTTGCTCTATGAGGGTCTCACCTTGGGTCCTTATTTGAAAGGAATGTGTGCCACGGTCTGCATGCTCCGCGTGTCACAGATCCTCATTCATTCTATAGGTCTTTTTTTTTTTTTTTTTAAAAAAAACAGGTATTTCTTGGGAGTCTCTTAGGAGTCAGACCTACCATGCTAAGGCATTGGGGACACGATGATAAATAAGATGGACACCATCCCTTTGTCCCATTGCTTAGTCACTAAGCCTTAGTGGGAGAACCACTGATTTGTTATTTAATTCAGGTAGAAAGTGCTGGAAGGAGGAAGCCTGAGGTGGGAAGAGAAAGTGTGACAGGGAGTCAGGAAAGGCTTCTCTGAGGACTTGTGGGCCCTTTCTTAGAATAACCTGTAAAACAACGCATAGGGTTATAAAGGAAACCAGAGATGCTGAAATAAGGTTATCAAAACATAGCAAATACGTGGTAAAAGAACATTTCTATTTCTTTGTTTATATCATATGAGAAGATCTAGTGTTGGGTTTGCTAAATTCTATAATTTTAAGTAGCATAAACAGTGTTTCAAGACATCTGCACCAACTGTAATGTGACAAGAAGATGTGATTTCTGTTCATGGCAAAGCCACAGGTACTGTTTGTTACCTACATGCATCGTGAAGGAAAATGAAGATGTTATGTTTCCCCATCCAAATTCATAGACCCCAGGGAAAAGGAAAATTATCCCAAATTTTGGAAATAAAAGATGATTTAGTGACTTTTTAATGTCACGCTTCAGCCTTGTCTCAGGAGCCCCCTCAGGTGCTCTGGAGAATGTAACTTCGCTTACTATCCTTTAGGACCCAGCCTCCGTGACTTAGAGAAGATGCAAATGATTTCTGTTTGGTAGAGAAGAGAGACCTGCCAGTTACCGCCCAGCAGGACACTCACCAGTTTGGTGTCTAATTTAGCAGTCTTGTATCCGGATCCTTTTTTAAAAATCAGTCATGCATATTACTTTCTTATAACTTCTTTTTTAAAAATCTTTTTTTAACCTTTTCTTATATCCTCTTTTGATGTAACTTTTATTTTTGTGGGTCCCTTATGAAAGAGTTCAATAACACTTTGAAATATGCTCAATATAGGATGTGAGGGTGTGGTGCTCAGAAGGGAGGCCTGGGCTGGAGATATGAATTTAGGGGTGCTGCCTAGGAGGTGGCCAGATGGGGGGAGAGGGCAGAGAGGAAGGAGAAGGTGGACTGCGTGAGCCCCAGGGACCCTCCACATTTAAAGGCTAGGGAGACGAGGGTTCCCAAAGAAGACAGGAAGGGTGGCTGGAGAGGTAGAAGGGGAACCAAGAGTGTTCCTCCAGGTTCAAGAGGTTGAACAAACCGGGAACTGGAGGATCCTGTAGGGATATCCGTGTGGCGGTTATTGTTGAACCCCCATCGAGAACCGTTTTGGTGGTGGGGCCGATCTGAGAGGGATGAGGGGTGGGTAGGAGAGAACGGGAGGTGGGAAATTCTGGCTGTGAAGGAAAGAGTGGCCTGGGGACCAGAAAGCGGTTTTTTAAAAGACAGGCCAGTGGTTAGAGGTTTTCCAACCAGCATAAGGGAGCGTGTCTAAACATGGATTTACTTCCAGGATAAGGCTCAGGAATCTGTATTTCTGAAAAGCCTGTTGTGCAGCTACCAACCAGACACATTGGTAAGTTAACAGCACTCAGTTTACGGGGTGGGTAGTACTTGGGTAGCCACGGTTGCTGCGCTCCACCGAGTGGTGTAGCCCAAGTTCTGCCCATGTCTCGGGCCACACACACAAGTGATACTGTGAGGCACCACTTGGCTGAGCATGTGCGGTTTTCGCGTCTCTCTGAAGGCACGTGGGGAATTGCGGGCTTGCAGGCGGAGAGGAAAGGTGGATCAGGTTGTCATCGCAGCGCTTTTCAGGAGCTCACATCCAGTAGCTACATGGGAAGGGAAAGCGGACTTCCTGGCCTCTGGGTCTTGTTCTGGGTGCAGCTGTAGGGAGTGGGAGGGAGCTCGAGGGCACCAGTGGGAAGTATTCACATGGATGGGCAAAGAGAAGAGCATGGGAGCTGTGCTCACAACACCCTGAGTCCTGGTGCTGCCATTTAGGCTTCACCCGAGGCCCGTCCCTTAACTCCTTTGAGCCTCGGTTTTCACATCTCCAAAGTGGGGATAGTTACACAGCGGTGGGCAAACTATGGCCCGCGGGCCGGATCCGGCCCGTTTGAAATGAATAAAACTAAAAACAAAAAAAAACAAAAAACGATTGTACCCTTTTATGCAATGATGTTTACTTTGAATTTATATTAGTTCACACAAACACTCCATCCATGTTTTTGTTCCAGCCCTCCGGTCCAGTTTAAGAACCCATTGTGGCCCTTGAGTCAAAAAGTTTTCCCACCCCTGGATAGTACCACATCCCACACTGATTATTTCTAGTTGTTTTTCAAACATGTTTACTACAACCCCTGCAAGAATAATTATACATTTAATCATTATAGCCAAGTGCATATGTATATAAATATAACAGGTACATTTCACTGAATACTTAGTATTTGCCACCTGTGGTACACACTGATGTTTCTATTTAATGTCA
Organism: Myotis myotis; assembly: GCF_014108235.1. NCBI lineage: Eukaryota > Metazoa > Chordata > Mammalia > Chiroptera > Vespertilionidae > Myotis > Myotis myotis. The sequence continues at coordinate 159,864,173 of NW_023416324.1, forward strand.
TTAAAAAATGCAGGTGGTAACTCACGGAATTGATTTTATGACTCGGCGCTTGGGTTAAGGCCTGCGGGGTGGAAAACGCTGGTTGAGGCTCTCAACGCCGAAGGATTGAAGGCGATAATGTGTGTAAAAGCTCGATGTACACATGGGTCATGAGCACCTGAATTGTTTTCTTATCAACGATCGGAGCTTTGAGGCAGAGCTGGATTTCCGGAGTGAGAATTCACCTGCTCTTTCTCCCTTCCTGCTGCCTGATGCACTGTTGCTACCAGCCCTTTCTCGTTAGCCTGTGTCACATGTGCCCAGGCTGGCAGCGAGCCAAGCCCTCTTGGCTCTCAGAGAGGTTTTTCCAAAACATCAGGGCTTTAGGGCCTAAGTCCTGGTTAAATGCACTGCGGTTGCAATTTCAGGATAAGAAAACCTGTTTTTATAAGCTCTCGGATCAGTTGTCCTGCCCCCCTGCCCCATTGTCCCTTGTTGACAGCCACATTTGTGCTGCAGGGACTATGGGGTCGGGGAGACCATACTGTGTGTATACAATGTGGTTTTTAAAGGAAGCAAAAATATAAAAAGGATAGCTGGCTTTGTACAGGGTGTCCCCCCAAAATGTACACACACTTTAACAGCTCATAGCTCAAGCAGCACTTCTCAACCTGTGGGTCGCAACCCCTTTGGCGGTCGAACGACCCTTTCACAGGGGTCGCCTAAGACCATCCTGCATATCAGATATTTACATTATGATTCATAACAGTAGCAACATTACAGTTATGAAGTAGCAACGAAAATAATTTTATGGTTGGGTCACAACGTGAGGAACTGTATTTAAAGGGCCAGAAGGTTGAGAACCACTGGCTCCATGGATGTTTCTCTCTTTTCAGATGTAACCCATTGGAATTAATAATTATTCAAAGAGTGAGTACATTTTGGGGGACACCCTGAACTTACAGGAGCTGGCAGCCAGAGGTGCGTGGCTCCAGGACTCTGCTGCCTTTGTGCTCCACTCGTGTGCCGGCGTCTGTCAGACTCGGGTCTGAGTCACAGCTCTCGTCCTACGTGCTGTGTGATGCCGAGCAAGTTTCTAAACACCCCTCAGTCTCCGTTTCCTTCTCTATAAAATAGGGATCACAGAGGTGCCTACTTCATTCACCTGCCAAGGTAATTATATTAGATAATCATGTGAGCTGCTTAGCTTGCTCCTGGTGACACAATAAGCACTCTGTACTTCAGCTGTTACCATGATCCTGGGCTGATTGCTAGGCCCTGGATTTTGAAATGAAAGAATCTGCTCTTGCCCTAACCGGTTTTGCTCAGTGGATAGAGCAGCCGTGGGCAAACTACGGCCCGCGGGCCGGATCCGGCCCGTTTGAAATGAATAAAACTATTGAAAAAAAAGAACGTACCCTTTTATGTAATGATGCTTACTTTGAATTTATATTAGTTCACACAAACACTCCATCCATGCTTTTGTTCCGGCCCTCCGGTCCAGTTTAAGAACCCATTGTGGCCCTCCAGTCAAAAAGTTTGCCCACCCCTGGGATAGAGCGTCGGCCTAGGGACTCAAGGGTCCCAGGTTCGATTCCGGTCAAGGGCATGTGCCTTGGTTGCGGGCACATACCCAGTGAGGAGTGTGCAGAAGGCAGCTGATTGATGTTTCTCTCTCATCGATGTTTCTTACTCTCTATCCCTCTCCCTTCCTCTCTGTAAAAAATCAATAAAATATATTTAAAAAAAAAAAAAAGAATCTGCTCTTAGGTTCTATTCCTTGCTAACTACTTCCCCATTTCTCTTATTCTTAACTAGAGGCCCAGTGTCCTGGAATTCACGCACTCAGGGGCCAGGGGGGTGGGGGGGGGGGGGGAAGAAGGCAATTCACGCACTCGGGGGCGGGGGGGCGGGGGGGGGGAAGAAGGCATGTCCCTCAGCCTGGCCTGCACCCTCTCGCAGTTTAGGAGCCCTTGGGGGAGGTCTGACTGATGGGGAACTGGCCTAAGCCATCAGGTGGACATCCTTAGCACTGCCACAGGGGCAGAGAGGCTCCCACCACCGCCGCTGCACTCGCCAGCCATGAACCCGGCTTCTGGCTGACACACTGACCACCAGGGGGCAGCTCCTGCATTGAGTATCTGCCCCCTGGTGGTCAGTGCGTATCATAGTGACCAGTCGTTCTGCCATTCAGTCGATTTGCATATTAACCTTTTTATTATATAGGAGTAGAGGCCCAATGCACAAAATTCCAGGTGGGGTGTGTGTGTGTGTCTCTCAGCCCAGCCTGCACCCTCTCCAATCTGGGACATCCCTCTCACAATCCAGGACTGCTCGCTCCCAACCGCTTGCCTGCCTGCCTTCCTGATTCCCCCTAACCACTCCCCTGCCAGTCTGATTGATGCCTAACTGCTCCCCTGCCGGCCCGATTGCCCCTAACTGCCCTCCCTTGCCAGCCTGGTTGCCCCTAATTTTCCTCCCCTGCAGGCCTTGTCCCTCCCAACTGCCCTCCCCTGCAGGCCTGGTCCCTCTCAACTACCCTCCCCTGCAGGCCTGGGTCCTCCCCACCTGACCTCCCCTGCTGGCCATCCTGTGGCGGCCATCTTTGACCACATGGGGGTGGACATCTTGTGTGTTGGAGTGATGTTCAATTTGCATGTTTCCTCTTTATTAGATAGGATAAGCACATGTAGCTCCCTCAGCTAGTGAGGGGGTCCCACATCCCAGGGTCAGTCTGGTTCTCTCTCTCTCTTTGTCTTTCTCTCTCTCTCTCTCTCTTTCTCTCTCTCTCTCTCCCCCTCTCTCTCACACACACACTTGCCACTCAGGGACTTATGGTGATAGTTTTTATTTTGAAGGCTGCTGGGTAGACATTTGAACCAAGCATTGCTGGTGAAATCCCCAAACTTGGTTTGAGGTTAGGCCTCACTCCTTGTAAAGAATGGTGTTTAGCCACAGTGGTTGGAGACAGATGCCCAACCTTTGCCCTTTCAAGGGGCATAAATTACTCATATTTTAAAATCAGTGTTCTTTTGTATATGTCTCTCTCTTGCCCAAGACATTCTAGGTTTGTGTTGTATGCACATACTTTGCAGATTCCATATGATGCTTCTTATAAAAACTACATAATGTGAGGGGCGCAGAGGAGCAGACGGCAGCCGGAAGTGAGTTCAGGCAGGTCAGCACTGCTCTGACGTGGAGAGTGCCGTGAGCACTGTGGGGTGGTGGACCTTTACCAAAGGCCTGTGGAAGGTGTTCTTGGCATCTCTGTTTTTGTCTTTAGGTAACTTTTTTTTCCTCGCTCTAATTTCGAAATAATTTCTGACTGATAGAAGAGTTGCAAGAATACAAAGGATTCCTGTCTGCCCTTTACCCATATTCCACAAATACTAACATTTCATCTCATTTGTTTTATGATACTTTCCCTCTACATATATGCAGTGTACAGAGATGATGTTCCTTTGCTTCCTGTGATACTTCAGTATTTCTCTTTTTTTTAAAGATCTTTTTGTTGATTTTTAGAGAGAGAAGAAGGGAGAGGGGGAGAGAGAGAAACATCAAAGTGAGAGTAAAATATCAATTGGCTGCCTCCTGCACACCCCCTACCAGAGATTGAGCCTTCAACCCAGGCATGTACCCCGACAGGAAATCGAACCAGCAGCCTTTCAGTGCACAAGGTGATGCCCAACCGTCTGAGCCACACCAGCCAGGGCCTTCAGTGTTTCTTAAAAGGCAAGGATATTCTCTTACATAACCATAGCACAGTGACAAAAATCAGGAACGTGGCGTTTTGGCTCAGGACTCAGTACAGAACCACACGTTGAATTTAATTGTCTGAGCTCTTTAATCTCCTTTAAGCTGGACTAGTTTCTCAGTCTCTGTCTTTTGTGACCTTGACACTTTTTAAGAATGTCCCCTCCTTTGGTTTTTGACGATGTTTCTCTTTAGCTCATTCTGTCAGGAGGCGTATGAGGTCCATTTGACCCATTTCCTGGTGATGTTAGTGTTGATTCCTTAGTCAACGTTTCTCCGCTATGCAGTTACATTTTCATGTGGGGAGAGACTTTGAGATTGTTAATTATTTCCACGATGGTGGCCAAATGGAGGTAATTTTTTTCTTTAAATATTAAAACTGGACATGCCTATTATAGCGAGTTAGAAAAATAGACAAAGGGGGAGAATAAAAATCTCTCCAAGGACAGTCTTACTTTGGTGCATTTTTTTTTTCCTTCCAGTCTTTTTCTGAGCATAATTTTGCATATAGTTGTATTCATACCAGGCATATTTTGAATTCTGTCTTTTAAAACTTAACATTAAAACAAGTGTTTTTTTCATTGCACAGTCTTTGGAAACATCATTTAAATGGCTCTATTATTCTGTCTAGTGGCTTACTCTAAATAGCCATTCCTCCACTGTTGGATGCTTAGGCTGTTTACAATGCTTGTCTCCTGTGAGCAGGACTATGTGAGTCATATCTGTGTCAGACCCCCCACCTCATTTCCTCAGGACACATTCCCAGAAGTGGAATTACCCAGTCAAGGAGCATAAATACTGTTAAGATACTTGATAAATTGTGCCAAGTAGCTTTCCAAAAGAACTGTACTAGTTCAGGCTTTTGCCAGCACTGTGTGACAGACAGTTGAGCGCCATATTTTAAGAGATTCACTAATGGTGTTTCTCAACATTTTAATTTTATCAATATATTTTTTATTGATTTCAGACAGGAAGGGAGAGGGAGAGAGAGCTAGAAACATCAATGATGAGAGAGAATCATTGATCCGCTGCCTCCTGCACGCCCCACAGTGGGGATTGAGCCTGCAACTTGAGCATGTGCCCTTGACCGGGAATCGAACTGTGAACTCCTGGTTCATAGGTTGACGCTCAACCACTGAGCCACGCCGGCCGGGCTCAGCTTTCTTATTTTTTAAAACTGTGGCCCACCAGTCAAGATTTGCGTTGAGATTAATTTCCCGTTATTTTGAATTATGAAAGCATAGGTATTTATTTCCCAAAATAAATTATAGTGTCATGTAGCACATTCATCTTTTCAGGCTCTGACTCGCTGCTCCCAGCGTTGGGTTAGCTCTGAGAGTCAGGAACATGGTGGCTGTGTCTAGGGCAGGTCATTTGCGACAGTGTGGGACTTGAAGGCACGCACACCTGAGGGGTTGGGATATTTCACCTACAGAGTCCTAGGAGGGACTGTGTTGGCTATCTTCAGAGTGTGATAAGCTGACAGAATGGGGTGGGAGGTGAACTTTCTAATGACAGGAGCTATCCAAGATGAAAAGGTAAAATGGAGGCCTGGGACTTCTGTGTATGAACATGTTTAGTTCCCCCACCTCCCTGAGCAGGCCCCAGTAGGTTGAGCAGCTTCAGGAGAGTTTGAGTCCTTGGCTCTGGGGGGCTACTTGGAGGCTGGAATATGAAGAATGTTGAGAAGAGTCCTGTATTGGGGAACCAACCAGCCAGCTCAACTACAGCCTGGGGGCTGCCAGTGATGTCCCAGCCTTCCGGTCCCCTTACTAGCAAAGGGCTGAGGCTGTAGGGAAATAGGAGCGTTACTAGCTAAATGTCCTCTTATTTGTGGGTAGCTGGCACCAGATGACCAAGATACCCGATAAGAACAGGCAAGGTGAAACCTGGGTACATGGCAGGCACATAGTAAATCAAACCCTTGATATTCTCTCTGTCTCTTTCCTTATTACAATGTATCAGAAGTGTAATGCATGGCTTAATGCCTGTGATACTTTGAAATATCCCAACTGGAGCAGCTGTTAATATTTCTTTCTAGTTAAAGCTTCTGTTGCAGTTGGTACTCAAAATCTGTTTGTGTGTGTGCTAGAAAACACAGAATGACAGTGCTTAAGAAGAGCAGTTATTCACTAATGGAGAAGCCTGGAAAAGGGGTTCCAGGGCCCGTATATCACTGGGACCCAGGTGTCTTCTCTCTTGTTACCGCACACCTTTGGCAAGTGCGTTCTCCTCCTTGTCTCCGCTGGACTGACAGGAAGGAGGAGGGGACCAAGAAGACTTATACCAGACGTCTGTTAGGGACAGTTCCTAAAAGTTCCTGTGACACTCCTGCTTGCATTCCCGGGGCTGAAATTTAGTCCCATAGCCACAGTTGCTGCAAGGGAAGCGGAGAGGTGTGGCTTTCAATGTGGGCGGCCGCGTGTCCAGAGAAGCTCCGCTTGAGAAGGTGTAACGACGTCCTGGTACTTCTCCGGTAGGGGTCGTGGGAATAGGTTTGCCAAATGCCACAGTGAGAACGGACTTTGGAAATCACCTTGAGCTCCTTCATTTACAGAGGAAGACACCGATACTTAGAGAAGGAGAGAGGACTTGTCCAAGGTCACACAGCCCGTAAACATCCAGGGCAGCACAACAATTGGGCTTCTCGGCTCCTTCCACCAAACCTCCAGCTCCAACTTCTCAGCCAGCTCACGTTCTCTGACCTTGGGCTCAGGTCATCTGCTTTTAACCTTTTTCCTGGATCCCTTTACCACCAGCTTCTTAAGAATTGAGACTTTTAGATTCTCACATTTCACAACTATTTTGAGCAAAATGGGGGTTACACTACATTTAACTAGTTTCTTCCCAACATCAGAAGGGTATTTTTTTTTTCAGGTGACAAAGCCAAAAAGGTCAAGTCCCACCTCCACCCTTTCCCCTAAATGTTAAACTTCTGTCCTTAAATCTTTTTCCTTTAGCAAGCTGCTGTTACATAATTGAATGCTCTGGCTTCGTGATCTACATTGAATAATGAATCTATGAGGACAGACAGCCTGCCTGGCGATAGAGACCATGAGGGTGCTGGCATGCGCCCCAGCGATCTAGAGCTTTTTAAAGCCGAGGGTGTGATGTGACAAGGACTGTTCTCCCAATTATTTTCCAGAATTGTATGACTCTTTATCTCTGTAGTTCTGTGGCTCTGGTGGGTGAGCTTACGAGGAGAGAGGGGAGCTTGTGTGAGCTGTGTGTTAGAGCGAGAGGGTGGTGGAAGAGGAACAGACTTCTGTATGAGATCTGATTAACAGCAGGCCTGGCCTAATGGCCCCAGGACCCTGATAATTGGGGCAGACCCCGGTGCTATGGGCTGGCAGGAAGCAGAGGGCTCATGGAAGTCTCTGCTGGGAACCTCCTTGCCATGGGATTCTGGAAGAGGAGGGCTTCTCCTGGCAGTTTTGATGGGCCCTTCCTGGGAAGGAGGTTGCCCCGGTCCAGGGAGCTTGGGTTGAGAGAAGCAGACCACCTCCTCTGGGCAGGAGCTGGGCGACCTAAGCTCTGGTCCTAGCTCTACTGCTTACCTACTGTGCGGCCTTAATGAGTAAGTTAGCCTCTCTGAGCCTCAATTTCCTCTCTGCAGGAGGAGGCCAGTGCCCACTCATCGGGTTTTGTGAGGGGCAAATGGGCATGGGACCTGGAGAGCACGTTCTGCAGGTGCTGCCTGGCCTCTGGCCTGGGTCGCTGTGCAGATGGGTTTTACCCCGGGTTTTATGATGCTGAGTGTGTGTACGTGCCTGCGTCTTCCTGCCTGATGTGCTATTTTGCCTGATTGCAGCCTAGGCCCTGGAGAGGAAGAGGTGGTGCCCATTTTACTGTTGTCCTTGCTCTGTCGCTGATTAGTCTCGCTAATGGTACTACTACAGATAATTACGATTATTATGTACTTCTGTTTGCCAAGCATTATGTTAGGTTCTCTGTGTACTTCCCCTCCTCTCCTCTCGTTTAATCCTCAGCCAACCCCGCAAGGCAGGTGTCAGCATTTCCCCCTCCGCTCTGTAGGTGGGAAATGACCCTGAGAGGTATAGTGACATCTGAGATCGTCTTGCTATGAATGAGGGCGCCTGCGTTTGAACCCGGTCTGACTCCAGAAGCGGTGCTCTGTCCAGGTGTTCAACCCTGGGGTGTGTAGGCTGGAGGGTCACTGTTAGGAGGACACTGCCGAGTCAGAAGATGAGGAAGGAACCCAGTTTCCTCGACCCTATTGCCTCCCACCTTGGTGGAGGTGGGGTGAGTACTCATGCAACAGAGACCCAGGGGCTGCTGGCTCTGAAGAGGGCCTTGTACTCTGCTGGGGGAAAGGGGCTTGAGGATGGAGGCCTGGTGTTCTAAGCGAGGTGCTACTGTGACAGACACTGGGGGCACTCTGATGGGTGGGCACTGGCTCTCTGATGCCAGTGGGACCTTTGGGGGCCTGTATCCCCAGCAGCAGCAAAAGGTGGCCATCCTTCCCAAGCTTTGCTTTGCTCCGCACCGGGAGAATGGCTTATGGGTCTCAGCCCAGCCCACGGGCAGCCCAGCCCTGATATAAATCCTGTTAAAGCTGTGGGTCGAGGAGCAGAAAGAAAGCAATTATTGCAGCCCATTAGGAGTTTGCATGGTGAACAGAGGGGATTTTTTCTCCCTTCTACTTCTAAAGGGAATGACTTAGACCATAAAGAGCCCGCCGAGCCCAGGAGCAGTTGGGAGGCTGGCGCTGCTCTCTCCCCTGGGGGCCTGACCAAGCAGAGGGTCTGTGCATCATTAACACTGTTATTGTTGCCGTAGTTACTGTCGTTATCAAGGTTTGTGGGTCATGGCTTAAGAAATCTGCAGGATGGCCCTGGGAGGTGATCCAGCGTTCACTGGAGCTGCATCTTAAGGAAAGAAGGGAGCGTGCACATTGCAAAGGTTAAAATAGACTGAAGGGGAGGAGAAGGAGAATGTTAAGTGGCTGGAGCAGCATCCCCTGGGGCTTAGGGGAGGGAGCAAGGGCAGCCCTCCTGGCTGTCCCTGTGGTTTGCCTGCTAAGGTGCGGGTCTGAGGCAGACACATCCTCCCCAATCTCAGAGATGCTAAGGAAGCCTCGCAGGTCTCCCCTGGAACTGGCTATAGGCCTGTGTTCCCCTGTCACTCCCAAATCTCCAGACACTGCCTCTCCTGTGCCCACACATGGGCAACGGAGACAGCCCATCCTCCCGACCCTGCAGGGTCACCCAGCTCCTGCGCTGGGCGTGCTGTCTCTTTAAAGCACTCGCTTCCCACTCAGCTACTGAGATCATCTCAGATTGTCCTGGGACTCTGCCGTGGACTGTGCCTGCGGATCAATCACCGCCTTTCTGTGTGTCTCCTCTTTGGTCTGTGTTGACAGAGCACTTCTCACCTTTTCCTTCTGACTGTCCTCCTGTCCTTCCTCTGGGCTTCTCCCGCTGAGCCTCGACCCCAGACTGACTCCCCAGCCTGAATGGGGTGCCTTACTGTCCACATGTCCATGCCTGAGCTCATTATCACCTTCCTCGGCATCCAGCATCCGACAGACAAAAGCCCCTGCTGCTTCTCAATTCTTCCATTTTTGGCTGTTGTTCGGCTCCTAGCCCAGAATCCTTGGGGTCATTTTAGCCTCTTCTCTCTTCCTTGCTTACATAGGAATAGTCATTGAGTTCTGTTGTTTTTCCCCAAGACTCTTGGATTGACCCATTTCTTTCCACTTGGGCAGCCACCCAGCGGGTCCCTCCACCTCCAGCTTCCTAGTGGCTGCCCAGTCTGAGGTCATGGCCAAATGCAGTTCTCTAGGAGCCAGGCTTTCAAGACCCACAGCCTGGCCCCACCCGCCCTCTCCCGCCGCCCGCCGTGCTCCCACCCAGGCCCTCACTGGCTGTGCTGTGGTCGGCCTGGTGTCAGCGGTCCCTTCCAGGTCTCCCGAGAGCTGCCATGGACTCACTGTGTAATGTGCTCCTAGCGGTGATCTCTGCAGAGGCCAGCATGATAACCAGTGTGCCTGTCATGTTTATTATGCTGGACGAACAGTTCCTGTGGCTTGCAAGGGGCCAGGTGCTGTTCTGGCCCCTGTCCTCCAGAATTACCTCTAGTCTAGGGGCTGGGGTAGGGATGGGGAGGTGGGGAGGAGGCAGACCCTCCATGAAGACCTGCTATGGGCAGTGCCGTGTAAGCCCCAGTGTCATGCCCGGTGATGGTGTTCGAGCAGAGGCAATTTGCTCGGTGAGTCTCTCATTGAGCTTAAGCTCTCTGCTGTGTGAGGGTGAGCACTGGGTCAGAGGTTTTGGTGGCTGGCTGGGCCTGGGCCGTGGTTTGTTTACTCTGGGGGTGGCTGATGTTTAGATGACCTGAGGGACTCTCTGAGTTTTATAGGAAGGAAGCTGTGGGTCGGCTCTTGTGGTTTCTGTTGTAGACTCGGCTGTCGCTGCACCCAGCTACGCCACTGTGCTGCCTGGGCAGGCGGGCACTGGGCTGTCCCGCGCCCCTCCCCCCCCCTTTCCTTCTCTCCAGTTCCAGAAGCACAGATGCCTGCCAGTTTCAGGAGGGCTGGTCCACAGGTCAGAATCCCCAGGCTACTGGGCAAAGGTAGTTGTTTTTCTTCACTGCAGATTATCTGAGGATTAAAACCAGAGCAGAGTCAGTGTGTTTTTCCAACAGATTTTTTTTTTCTTTTTTTCTTTAGTCATGTGCATTGAGCTATGAACTCTTTAGTCTGAAGTCCATTCGTTCTCTGGGAGCAGTAAACTAAATAACACTTAACAATAAAGTGGAATTAACCTTTTGGTGAGCTCTCAAGGTGGGCTGCCTAAGAGCAGTGGTCTGTAGGCCTTGTCCCCAGCTCTGGCCGGGCAGAATGAGGGAGAGATCATTCCTCAACTCCTCCTCCTGGATGGTTTCACCCTGGGGAGAAGGAACCTTGAAACCTAATGGCAGATTATATTTAGAAACACTAGAATGTGGCTACATTTCTGTCTTTTGTTCTGCTGAGATAGAAATTTGTATTACGTATTATGGTAACGATGCTATTGGAGTGCTTTATGATTTATAAAGTATGTTCGATAAGTTATCCCATTTTATCCTTCCAGCAGTCCCATGAGGGCGGTGTTATTATCTCCATGTCAGATGTGAGAGGCATTAAGCCTCTGGAAGGTTGAGGGATGCTGCTTAGCCATCTTAGCTATTAAGTGGCAGAGCTCAGACTCAACTCAAGACTTCTGGCTGCAAAGAGGCAGTGGACTGAGAGGGCATGGGATCAAAGAGAGAGACTGGGGTTCGGGTCCTGGCCCTGCTTTTCATTAGCTGTGTAACTTTGGTCAGACAGTTTCCCTGATCAATATGATTAAGCGTATCAGGTAATCTACAGTTGCCTCTTTTTATTGACCACATTCCTCCATATTTCTCTGTCCTTGCTCCATTCTGGGCTGGTTGCTCTGTCGGCTGTTGGACAGTTGTCCCGGACTTCTCTTTACCCTCAGTATGGTAGTTCTTCTTGCCTCTTTCCTCTCTTGGATCCTTTGTTTCCCAGATTCCATGTCTTTGTCATTTTTTATTTACATCTTGTTTTGGTAGAGCATGAGTTCTAGTAGCTTCCTGAGAAAGAGTGCATTGGTGGTAAATCGTGCACATCTGAGATCTAAAGTCTGAGTAAATTTGTATTCACCATTGACAGTTTGGCTGGTGATAGAATTCCAGTTGGAAACCACATTGCCTGATAATCGCAAAGGCGATGCTTCGTTGCCTTCCAGTGTGCTGATGACCAGCCTTATGCCAGTTCTGACTCCTGGTCTTTTATATGTGGTGTGTGTTTTTTTCTTTGAAACACACATCTGCTCTTTGTCAGGAGTGTTCTGCATGTTTGCACAGATGTATTTTGGTGAGAGTTAATTTTATTCTTGATGCTGAGCCCTCTCAACTGAAAAGCTTGCATCCTTCAATTCTGGGGTATTTTCTCAAATTATTTCTTTGATAATTTCTTGTCTATTTTCTTCTGTTTCTGGAGTTCCTTTAATGTGGCTGTTTGTGCTTTAATTTGGCTGTTTTTAGTTTTAGTTTCATCTTTCCATTGGTTTGTTTTCGTCCCTTTCATGTTAAGGGCTTTCCTCAGATATCTGGTGAACCTCGTTATCTGTGTGTATTGAAGAGCAAGGCACTAACTATCACATGATCAGAGACTGAGTGTGGGGAGGGGTGGAGGGCACTTGTTTACTGAGAGCACCTCACAGTAGGAATTGGAGTGGGAATTCAGCTGTTCCATGGCAGGATCTCCAAGTCACTGTCTTTAGATTGTTTTTCTTGGGCTTCTCAGTTTACCCAGAGAAAAATTCTCTAATCTCCTGCCTGGGGGAACAAGACTGGCAGCATTCTGGAAAAGGGGGTGCTAGGGGATGGGGCTCATGCGGATGGTTGATCTCAAGGTTTAGTTCATAGACTTCTCTAATCTCCTCTTTTCTCTCAGGGCCACACTCCCACCCTCTGCCTGGTGTCTCCCCGCAGAGCTTTCCTTATTTTAGTGGGCATGTAGTAACCCCTATGCCTTCTGCCAACCAGGCAAGGGGCTGTTGGCCAGCTTTGTGGGCTGGGTGAGGGGATCTGCTATGTGACTTCTCCTTATTCATGTATTTAACACACACACACACACACACACACACACACACACACACACACTGCTTTCATCTTACACGTGCCTGTGGAGGTGCCTGGTATCTCCAGTAACCCAAGGTTTGCAGGCTTCTTGGGGACAATCCGCTCATTTTTGTTGGCTTGTTTCCTGCGATCATTGGCTGAGTAGGGCAAGCAGAAACACCCTCACCATCCATTCCCATCCTGAACCTCAGAGGTGATCTTATTTCTCTGTGGATTTTGTGTTTCGATGCTTCTGAGTGGGATGGAGTCTTCGCATTGCTCCAGTGTGTGATGCAGTGTAGCATGTAGACACTGGCCTCCCAGAGAGGTCTTGATTGAGGGGGTGGCAGGTACGTCCATGCACATGCTTGTGTTGTATGCAGTCCGTGCAGCGTTATGAAAGTGCATGGAGAAGAGAGTGATGTGGAGACTGAGAGTGGGCGGGGAAGTGTCTTGGGGTGTGTGGTGACTTGGCGAGGGGATGAGGTGAAGGGCATCTCTAGTCTCCTGAGAAGGGTTGGTGTGCCCTCATCCCTCTGAAGTGAGATAAGCTGTAGGAAGCAGGTCTATGGGCACCTGTTCTTCCTCAGGCCTGGCCGGGACCCGGGGCTCACCGTCCTTGTCTGCTTCATTTGCAGGTTGTCCTGCCAGGATGGCTGTGCTCCACAAAGGTCTCCTCGCTCATCGAGAGGATCTCTGACCCTAAGGACTTGAAAAAACTTCTCAGGACCCGGAATAATGTATTGGTGCTTTACTCCAAATCCGGTGAGTGCCCACCTGGGGTCACCCGTTGGGGAGGGCATGCGATAGGAAGGGAATGAGAGGGGCCAGAGGTGGGAGACGGAGACCTTAGGACCAACAGCCAGGCAGGGAGGGTCCTAGGGACACCGTGTTTGTCCGCTTTCCACGGGAGATGGCAAAGGCCCGGAGGGGCGTTAGTTCTGCTGATCTGGGATCCCTGAGAGGTCATTCACTTCCTTCCTATAAGTGTTTCTTAGAAAAAGCCTCATTGCCTTAGGAGAGGGCATGAGTGTGAAGGAGGACAGAGGAGGACTGTGGACACTGGGGATGGACATTCTGACTTCCTGGACAGGCACAGGCCAGCCCTGCCAAGGCATGCTTCTCCAGGGCTGTTGATGAACAGCCTGGTCTGGCCCGTCGCCAGCTGAGTTGGCCCCACGCTTGGGGACATGCACCCAGGCTGGCAGCTCTGACCCTGCCTGGCCCCCATCTGTCCTACTCTGGGATTGGAACACAAGGCTGAGTTTGGACTGGACTCAGGGCGGCTTCAGGGAGGGGGGTGGGAGCAGCAGCTTGCCTCCTCTGACCTTGGGACTGGCGAGGGCAGAGTGGATGGAGAGAGGTTTGCTCGGCTCTTGGCTGTGACTTTGAACATCAGACTGTTGATACTATTCCAGCACAGTTAAGTGTTTTCTCTGCTCCTGAGGATGCCAAGTTCTCCGTGCCCTGGAGAAGCAGTAGCCAGTGGCTGGGCCAGCTCCGGGCACAGCTCTCCCTGCAGCTCATCCTTGACACTCGTTTACACTGGGGCTGATGGATGTTTGGACGTGTGTCCCTCCTGGAGCCCGCACTCTCCCAGCACCCTGGCACACGCTGCTCCTTGCTCTTCTGCAGCCTGGCAGATGCTCTCTGAGGTTGTTGTTGGGAGCCCAGCATGTGACTAACCTTTCTCTGCTGTCAGGAACAGGGGTAAACTGAGGCCAGGGAGAAGCAGAGCTGCTCCTGAGGCCTGGGTGTAGGGCCCTGATAAGCGTGGCTCACCCCGTGGGTGCTCCTGGAGCTGGCGGTTGTCGGTGTGGGAGCACGCTTGGCTCCTCTCTGGGTACGTCCCGCCACGGAAGCTCATCATCGTACAAGGACGCCTCGAGGACCTTCTGCAGGACGGTCCCCTTCGCTCCTCTGCCAGGAGGGAGGCAGCGCAGGTTGTCAGATAAGGTCCAGGTTATGAGGGAGGAGCTGAAGCTGGGAGAGAGTGGCTGACTTGTCTGAGGCCTCGCAGCTAGTAGACGGTAGATGCCGTTCAAGCTGGTCAGTCGAGCTGGTCCCTGCTCCACCTCTGCTTGTTTCTTCTGCTGGAGGGAGGAAGCGATGTGTTACCTCCGCAGGGACAGGAGGGCTCTGCCACCAGGAAATGGTTTTGGTTAGTTAGAGGGTGGGAAGGTGGATGGGGTCTCCAGATGGGGCTTGCAGGGCAGGAGGCAGGGCCCAGAGGTCTTATTTTCTCTCCCAAGCGTGGTCTCATGCTTCCCGCGTGCCGGCTCCTCCCTGCGTTGGCAGTGGCCATGGGCGGTTTTCCTACCTTCCTGCCTCCCCCCCAGGCCTGTCACTAGACTTGTGACTGTGCGTGGGCTTTCAGGACAGCACAGTAACTGGGTTTCTCCCCTCCCGTCCTTCCAGGCAGGGCTCCCTTTCCGCAGGGCTAGGGGCGGGGTGCTGCCTATCCCTCTACTCCAGTTTCCCTTTCCCGCTCCCCAGAGCCCATCTGCCTGCTGAGCGATGGCCTTTCCCCCTCCGCCGCGCCCTCCTCCTGGTGCCCTGGCGGGGTTCCTGGCACGGTTCTAGAATGATGCTTTTTGTTCACTCCCATAAAGGCTCCGCATGCTTTGTGTTCACAAACAGCTACCATTCTCCGCACTAGAAAAGGAGATCTGTGGAGGCAAATAATTCAGACACCATGTCTGCTTGGCTTTGGAACGTATCGGAGGGGGAAGGCAGCAGACTGCTCTCCCCACCAGTGTCTGCCTGGTAGGCCTTGCACATGCGCTCACAGGTACGGCAGGGGGAGGTGACACACTAGCCACAGCCACTCGGCAGTGGGACCTTGCAGGCTGGCGGTGCTAAATCCTGGCCACAGAGGCTCCGTCCCCAAGAACCTGCCCTCCTACAATAGAGTCCAGGTGCTTTGCCCAGACCCATAGGAGTTGACACCTGGCCCAGCAAAGCACTCTTCCTTTCTCATGTCCACTCCATCCTGCCCAAGGCCTGGTTTGCGGTCCTGCAGCTGACACCTGAGGTACAGCCAGGCCCAGTTCCTCCCCTGCCATTTCCTGGGAAGTGGGCTATGACATCTGACGTGGGTACACTTGGCATTGGTCTGTCGGAGACTAGTGTCACATGTAAACTTCATCTGATCGCCAGGTTGTACTGAGGGCCCCTAGATGCGTGTTTGATGGACAAAGGAAGGAAGGATTGGGCCCCTGCCCTCATCAGGTCTCAGGACAGACAAGGGTGGAATTGGCAAACTCATTTCCCACTTCAGTTACAGAATTGTCATTATGTGGTTATAAAATTTTCAAAATTTGTCCCAGAAAGGTAGTGAGTCAGAGACTCTCCCGGGAGTTACCTATTTTGCTCAGAGGAGTGAGGGGTGAGGCGTGGCTTATGTGGGGGTTCTCTGTCCATGAGGAAGGGCCCAGGAATGTGGCGGGAGCAGGGGTTCCTGGAATGAATGAGCTGGGCGGTCCTCCCAGAACTGTTGGTCACCAGGACGATATTTTAACAGGGGTTCTGGACTGGTCTCCTTTCTTCCTTCCTTCCCTGCCCCCAAGAGAAGATGGCAGGATGGCCTGGTGTCCTTGGGCACAGATGTTTAATATTTGGTTGTTGTTTTTACAGAGGCTGCAGCTGAAAGTCATCTCAGGTTACTGTCCACTGTGGCCCAGGCAGTGAAAGGACAAGGCACCATCTGCTGGGTGGACTGTGGGTATGTTCTGGGGACATGGCACGTGGCTGGAGGGCAGGGGGCTCGGAGGCTGTGGCCAGCGGGGCCGGGACTTGTCCCTGATTAATACTCTGAAGAGAGGATGGGATGGAGAGATGCTGCGGAAAGACCTCCCTGGCAGCCTGGCAGGGTCACCTGTGGCCTGGAGGAGGCAGTTCTGGCTCTCCCTCTGTCTGTCCGTCTTCCCTTCTTCCAGAGAGCTTTTATGTTTTACTGTGTCACTTGATTTTGTTGGTGGCAGAGGGGGGCTTGTTTTATAGATGGGGCCTTGGTACCTAGAGAGGCAAGGTGATTTTCAGGGTGACCCACAAGCCTGCTTGTGGGGGAGGGTGTTTGGCAGCAAGAACCTGGGCTTTACCCCCGTCCAGGCCGGTAACAGAGGTCTCCTCTCCCTGCGGCCCAAGGTGGTGGAATTAGCTGGCTGACCTGTTTGCTGCCTTGGCTTCCAAGGTGATGCTATTAGATGAATCAAGTGGCTTAGCCCTTCCAGCTCTCTCCTCTAGCTGTGTCTCCACCCCTACCCCACCTGTCCCAGTGCCGTGAGCTCCTCTCCCTCCTACTCCCACCCTCCTCCTCCTCCATCCTGACCTCCCTCCTCTCAGGGATTTTCTTGTCGGAATCGAGTGCAGCCCCCGGGAGGGAGCCCATGGAAAGAGGCTACTTCTTAGGGTGGGGAAGGGCCTGTTGGTGGAATTCCCCTGATTCTCTTGAGTTTAGAAGCTGGAGTGCAGGGTGTGCTCAGCTTCCCTTTCCTCCCCATCATTAGGAGTAATTTCCACATCTCTCTGTGTTCACTGCTTTGCTGCTGGGACTATATTTATACACACCTCTTGTCATATCATTAGCTCCCAAGTTGGCGTAGATTGGCAGAAGCACAGAAAGACACGCAGAGAGTGAATGAACATAGGAAAACAGATAGCTAAGAGCAGGCTTTCCCTTTACACGTTTATTGAGCGCCAGCGGTATGCAAGGCACTGTGCTGCACTTGGCAGGTAGCAGCGTTTCCATGTCCTTCTGACTGAGGACAAGAGGTGTCTCCAGAGCCTCTTTGTCCAGCCACTGCTCACCTGGACTTGGGGTTTGTCAGGAGCATGGAGTTGGGAAGAGGAGGGGAAAGGAGAATCGTACTCAACGGTGTTGTACTCCAGTTAGTTCGTTTGGGGAAGAGGTGGGGTTCTGCTGGAAAGAGGCAGCTCTTGTCCTGGGTGTCCCATAAAGGTCTTTAGCCTTGGATGTAGCTGGCCCTGCCTGAGTCACAAGCCTTGCTACTACCCTGTGGGTTAAGTGAGCTTTCATGGGCTCCCCTCCAGTGCAATCTTCTTCCCCTGCAATCTGAGTCCATAATGGCTGTTTGGCAAATGAACTTCATGGCCTCAATGGCTGGAGAGGACTGAAGGAGATTCATATTTTGACAGAGCACCGGGTAAGACCCGCCGACGTGTTAGCCCAGCAGTGTTTGCTGAAGCCATGTGTGTATGTGCGCATGCACGCATGCCTGGCCTCACACCTCCAGGTTTACTGAAGCACCAACTCAATGGACGAGACTGCCCTCTAGACCAGTGGTTCTCAACCTTGGCTGCACATTAGAATCACCTGGGAATCTTTTTAAAATCCTGATTTCTGGGCCTCATCCCCCGGAAATTCTGTTTCTTTGTTACTAATGTTGTGGCCCCACCCCATAACAAAGAAACAGAATTTCCGGAGGATGAGGCCCAGAAATCAGGATTTTAAAAAGATTCCCAGGTGATTCTAATGTGCAGCCAAGGTTGAAAACCACTGCTCTATTGGTGAGATTGTAGCCATTGGTGAATTCTAGTCCATCCCTGGTCTGGAAGTGTTTCTGTCTTCCAGGTGTGTCGCTGTCTCCAGTAGCTCGACAGGTGTGCACTCCATGACTGGCAAAGCACCAAAGCCTATTAGAGAGGACAGGTGCTCCGGACTCTCCACAGCTGAAGATGATGCCAGTTTTGCCCAATGAGGCCTTATCACGGGGGTCTTGTGAGGCTTGCAGGTGGCAGAAGTGGGCAGAAGAGCTTTGATGTTGCTCCATCCACCTGGATCCACTCAGCAGACATTCCCGAGCACTTACTGTGTGCTTTGAGGCACATAGTATCGTGTCCCCCGCCCCCCCCCCCCCCCTCAAGAATAGCAGTGTCCTCTGTGCCAGGAGGAGGCAGACTACAGTCCAGGTTAAAGGTGCTGTAAATGGAGGCTATCTGTGTTGTCACTTAATTTTGTCTGGAAAGGACGAGAAAGCTTCACAGAGGAGGTAGAGTTCAAGTTTGGGGCAAATACCTCAGAGTGTCAGGTCTTTAAAGTGCCCTGGCTTTCCCCGCAGGTGTGGTGTGGGCCCAGCACTGCCTGGGGTCATCTGGCTGGTGGCCGGGCAGGCACAGTCCTGCTCTGCTCCCTGGACGGGCAAGACTAAATGGGGCCGGACTAGTGTGTGGAGAGAGACTGAGGCGATTAGAACGCAGGCCTCACGCGGAGACGTGTATAAGTGCCAATGGGAGAAAGAATCCTGTGACTGATGTGCTAAATGAAAACAGGAGGAGAGGGCGCCTTAGAGCTTAAAAGGTAACCTTAAGACAAAGGGATAGATTGTTTCATGCACGTAGTTGCCACTCCACGTATCCCTGTAGGAGGGAGTGTAAACTGAAATGTTAAATAGCTTTTAAAATGGTTTAGAGAAGTAGGTGGATTGAGGAGCTATAATGGATTATGTTGGAAGCAGGAGTACCTGTTTGAAATCAGAGGCAGAGTACGGCTACATCTCCCCAGAACAGCCCACGGACAGAACTTGGCTCTGGTCCTCGCAGGCCACCCTGGGCGTCACTTCTCATGGACCGGTGTCACATGAGACTCCCAGGGCACCAGCTGGCTCTGCCCTCCTGCTCAGCCACCCCCGCTCCTAGACTTCCGAACGTGCCCCGTAAATCATTAGAGGATCCGACCATATAACTCCTGGGCCCTGCGATGACAGCTCTCGCTGTTGTCCTAAATGCGTTCAGTCTGTGTTTATGAATCTGAAAGAGACGCTCTGGGGCTGGGCAGACGCGGCTCAGGAACGCTTTCTGTTGCCGTCTGCAGTGGAGTAAGTAGGTGGAACGGAGCCAAGCCAACGTCTGCTCGCTTTTTATCTCGGCAGCTGTTAACTAGCAGGTGGGCAGCCAGAGCGCCCCTCCCTCCCGCAGGCCCTCCGAGGTTCCCCGCTCCCGTCCTCTCCGGCTCTGCCTCCTGCCCTGCCAGCGAGGTCTCAGAGGCTGGGATGGGGACACCAGGGCCTGGAGTGGGGTGAAAGGAAGGTCAGGAGGGAACAGCCCCCTCTGCTTTTCCCCCTTAAACAGCAGGTGAAGGGAATAGGGGCATTCGAGGGTGAGGGAAGACAGAACTCTGGTGAGAGGTGTCAGGACGTGCGTGGCACAATGGCAGAGGCTGGTGGAAGGGTCGGCTTTGCTGCTTCTTAGCTCCATGACTTTGAGTAGGACAGTTACCCTGGGTCCATTTCCTCGTCTATGAAATGGGACAATAATTCTTTCTTTTTCCTGGTTCCATGGAAGCTCTTTCCGGAATAGAATTGAGAGGAGAGACCCTGTGCTGCTGTAGTTACTTTTCATCTGGGCAGGACTGTTCAGGACTTGCAAGGAGCTGGAGGGGGAAGCGGTGTGTTTGTTCCTCAGCAGCCTTTTCTTGGGTGAGGAGCCTTTGGTGGTTGTGAGGGTGCCTCTGAGGGAAGTTTTGGGCTTGAGAGTCAGCCCTGGCTCGTGGGTGCTTGGCTCCGACCCTGAAGAAGTGCCGGGTGCAGTGGAATTTGTGCACCTGCAGGTCAGGAGGCCTGCCTTGGAGTTCGGGCTCATCCCTAAATAGCTGAGTTCAGAATCTCCCAGAAGCTGCCAGATTTGGTGTGCAGGGTGTGTGTGTGTGTGTGTGTGTGTGTAAGTCTTTTGTCTTCCAGTCTTTGGGGGCCTTTTTTTCCTTTGCGTCTCTCCTCATTCTGGGTATCTGCCCCTTAAACCTTTCCAATCCTTCCTTCTGAGCGTCTCTCCCATCTCCTGCTTTGTTCTCTGTCCCTTACTAGTTTCTGCCACCTCTTCCCTGCTCTGGTCCCTGCTGCCCATTCTTTTGACCTTTTTCCTCCTCTCTTCTCCGTGTGGATGTTTCTTTCCCTCTTTTTCTCGCTTTTCTGGCGCTTTCCTCTCAACCGGTGCCTACGTGCCTGCAGGCACACATAGCCCTCCCGGTGGGTCCTCTCCCAGCCCCAGCAACTTGTTGCTGTGAGGTGTCTGTAGGGTGTGTGGCTTCTGTCCAGGAATCTGTCAGCTCTCCCTGCCCCTCACTCCACCTCCTGGCTCAGGCCTCAGCAGCCACGCTCGGGTTGGCTGCTGGTGGTTGTCTGGCTAAGTGTGTGTGTGTGTGTGTGTGTGTGTGTGTGTGTGTGTGTGTGTGTGAGAGAGAGAGAGAGAGAGAGAGAGAGAGAGAGAGAGAGAGAGAGATGGTATTCTCTCCGTGCCCCGCAGCCTGGCATCAGGCTCGGCCTTGGCGTGGAGTGCTGCTGTCTGGGCAGCTGAGCCGGGGCCAGCAGGCGGGAGCTGGGCCTGGGATGCTAATTCCTGGGGCGGATTCTCATCGGGCTGAGGCTGCCCTCTCCCTGCTCACTGCTTTCTTTTCTGAGGGTCAAGGTCATTACCTAACCACAGTTTCCTTCTCCCCTGCTCTGTCTCCCATCTGCCTTATTTCCCCTGGAGCAGCGCTGTCTTCCCAGATCCAGGATTTAGGGCCTGCCACCGTGGACATAACATATTTTGAAGTCTTAGCTTTTCTTCTAAAGAATATTTGAGTTTAGCATTTGCTCCTTTCTATGTAAGCATGTCTAACGAGACTTACTGTGCGTTAGAGAAGACTCCCAGGCGAGAGCTGTGTTGATGTGTCTTCAGACACTTCCCAGCCCGTTAGCGGGCACTCCTTGGGGTGGCACAGCCCCCGCTGAGGAGCTAGGGAGGCAGGTGGAGGAGGAGAAGGCACACTTATCTCCCTCTGTTCCCATCACTTTTACTAGCTGTGCTGTGTAATTCATACTTTACCCTGTGCCTTCTTGAGGTAGGGACAGCCAGACCTGGGAGGATCCCTGCTATATGCAGCAGGCCCCTTCATCAGAGAGCACTACCTGGCCACCAGTGTGTGCCCAAGGTTAAGGCCAGCTGTTCCAGGACTGTTCTGTCTGCCACCCGTGTCCTCCAGTTACATCTGTTCATATTGCCCTTGGTATTTGGCATCTAGAAGTCACTCTGACAGTATTTCTTGCTCATTTGCTCCTTAGCTTCCATTTTTTTATGTCTCTGAAGTGAGGGCACTTTCTACCTCTCCTCTCCCACCAACCTCAGGGGTGACAGGCCCATCTGCTCGGGATCCCGCCATGTCAGATGAGGTAGATGGGAGAAAGAGATGTACCCTTTCTTTGATGGGGAGATGGAACCCAGGAAAGCTGCGTTAGCCAAGGGTACCCGGTGGCCAAGACAGGCAGGGGCCAAGGCCAGGTTCTTAGTGTGGTGTGCTTTCTTCCCGCTGCTGAGGCTGCCCGGCTTTGTGTGGGCATGAGCAGGAGTGAGGATCTGGTCAGGGGGCTGGGAGAGAGATGACGGAGGCTCAGATCTTTCTGAGTCTCCACCTCTGTCCTGGGTCCTGGCTCCTGGTTCATCCGTTAGAATATAGGCAGTAATACTTGACCCCATAGAGGAGTTGGAGGCTCCATTAGCTCATCTGCCCAACTCCTACATTTTGCAGCTCGGGAAACCAAGGCCCCGCCAGAGGTCACAGGCTGGCGAATGGCAGAGCCAGATCTGGAAGCCATCAGTCACTCCAGCTGGCAGGTGGGCCTGCCTCCAGGGAGGGTCTGGGACTCAGACTGCGACTTGTGGAAGCCACATCCCCCCTTCCTGAGCCTCCAGTACCCATTTCTTCCTGCCTCCCTCACCCCTCCATCATCTCTGGGTCTGACCCCCAGGAGAGGGCGTGGCCAACCTCCTGGATGATCAGCATGGCTCCACACACCCACTGCAGCCACTCCGCACTCCCAGCCAGCCACTCCCCAGCAAATCCAAAGGAAATGTCTATGTGCACGCATCTGTCAGGGCCAGGGTTAGGGGGGAAGTGTGCAAAGTGTGCACAGGCCTCTGAAATCTGTCCACATTCTCTGTAGAGGAGAGCCAGGGGAGGTGGGTGAGTACCTGGGCAGAGGGAGGCTGGGCTCCTGCATCTCCAGCAGACAGAGTGGCAGGGGAGGCCCTTTGCACGGCCAGTCCACTCTCCATGATGCATGGTGGTTTTCTGCCTCCCTCTCCATTCCAGCAAAGCATCTTGTTCCCTTGCTCCCTGCTCATGTCTCCTCCCCCCTCCAGAGGCTCAGTCCCTGGCAGGGGAAGAGAGGGACAGCAGGAGGTAGCCAGAAGATCAATTAATTGTGTCTAATCCCTCAACCAAGATCCTTCTAAGTCCCTGAGGTTGGTAATTTCTCTCTCCTTCTTGAACTCTTATGACTTATATTGTCTGTACTGCACGATTAGTGTGTGTGTGCGCACACACACACACACACACACACACAAACAACTGCTGGAGGGAGGCGAGCCGACCTGAGAGAGCACCATCAGGAAGTGTCACCTGGCGGGATTCCTGGAGCTCAGCGGACAGAGCCCAGAGCCCAGGAAGCCAGCAGTGCAGGGCTCCTCCCAGCAGTGGCAGGACAGCGTCAATCAGGGCCTCGTTCACTCGGGTGATTACAGAGGGCCCACTCCGTGCCAGCTGCTGTTGTAACCCTGGGGAAGCAGTCTGAATACACAAAGCCCTCGCCCTCATGGAGCAAACATTTTTGATGGGGCGACAGTCAGTGCACACATTGGCCAGATGTGGAGATGCATTTGCCAGATGTGGAGATGCATGGCCGAGAGAGACAGCAGGGAAGGGAGTGCTGGAGGGGGTGGCGGAGGTGCTCAGAGGGGACAGGAAGAATGTGTCACCCCTCTAAGAATGTGTGCATTTGCATTCGTGTGTGTGTGTGTGTGTGTGTGTAGGGGCAGGGGAGAGGAGAGAATCCTTGATCAGTGTCTCTAGAACAGGAGTGGGCAAACTTTTTGACTCGAGGGCCACAATGGGTTCTTAAACTGGACCGGAGGGCCGGAACAAAAGCATGGATGGAGTGTTTGTGTGAACTAATATAAATTCAAAGTAAACATCATTACATAAAAGGATACGGTCTTTTTTTTTTTTAGTTTTATTCATTTCAAACGGGCCGGATCCGGCCCGCGGGCCGTACTTTGCCCACGGCTGCTCTAGAACCTAAGGAGGGAAGAGGGTTGTGTGGAGTCTGCAGCAGGGAGTCCTGTGGCACAGACAGAGCTGTGATTGGCTTGACTGGAGTGGGGGCCACAGGCTGCAGGATCCACACTGAGAAACAGGCTGGAGGACCGCTGGCCTCCCACATCCACCAGCCACGTTGTTTGGTGGGTTGGCAGCATTGCTCCTAAGCCTGCTGGGCTCACGGGGGTCTCAGGCTGCGGCAGACTTTCCCAGGGAGGGGGTCAGCCCGCAGGCAGGGATTGGGTTGCAATGACTCTGAGCCCTGCCACTTCTCTCTCTGCTTCATGAAAGTCACAGGAAGAGGCTTGCCAACTTGGCAGAAGAGAGAGCCAGCATGGGGTGGCATTTCTCCCCTGCAGAGGCTGCCTTGCAGTCGGAGTGCCCACCACGGGCGTGGCAGGGTGGGCCCACTGGGACTTGGTTTTGGCTCCTGACGCTGTTTGTCGTTGCAGTTGAGTGGACGGTAGGTGGTCACAGGCACAGTTGAGCGCAGCAGAACGAAGCTGGCCTCGGAAAGTGCTGAGTGAGCAGTTGTCAGCATCCTGAGTCGAGCCCTCTCTTCTGGGGAATTAACTCAGGCAGGGAAAGGGCACCTCAGACACAGTTCTTCCCAATCGAACCTGCTGCCTGTCAGCGTGGCTTCACCTCAGCCTGCGGGATGGGCAGACCAGGCTGTGGTAGCCGTAGTGGGTGGAGGCGGGTATGGCATCCCCACGGGGCTTTAGGGTAGAGTTTCCAGCAAGGATGCCGCGGGCTGCCCCTCCAGTGGCCTTCTGAGCTATGCCCTCGGCTCTCTGGGTCTCCTTCCCACCCCAGTTTATCCCTTCTTTCTGGACTCCCTGTTTTAAAATGCCCTCACCACCTTGGAGGAGCAGCCATCGCAATGCCATTAGCCTCTCCTTTTTGGATTCATCATGCATTTCTGAGGCCTGTGGCTGCAAGCTGCAGTGGCCACTGTGATGGCCGCCACAGGCAGGACTGAGTGGGGAGGGAAAGGCCATGCTTCCTGAATTGCAGATCGTATATTTACATTTAAAATGAGGCCCCACAATTCTGCTTGTGCATTGAAGAGCGTTGCTTTTAGAATTGAGCTGAATGGTGTCATTAGTCCATCTGTTCTGGGGCTGGTGCACAGCTGTGGGAAGCTGATGGCTGTAGAAGGTGGTGAGGTATGTAAACAGGTGGGAGGTGAAGGGACTTCCCTCAGGTGGCTGTCATACCTGGCAGAACAAAGTTTCTCATGCCACATAGACAGTCAGCAGAGACCAGTGGAGGTTGGGTGACCAACATACCCTCACTGATTCCACGCAGAATGAGGAGAGGGCCCTGCAGCAAGGAGCAGGGGCGGGGATGGGGTGGCTGGCTGCCTTTGGCTGGCTGTTGGGCACACTTGGCTGAGTGTGGTGAGGTTGTGTATGAGGGCAGATAAGGTCTCTGAGGGGGCTAGTGGAGGGCACCAGGAAGCCACACCTGGAGATTGGGGAGAGGAAGAGCCAGTGCAGGATGGTGGCATCATCAGATCACCTGGAAGGTTCCTTAAAACAGTATACGCAGCCCAGGCTGGTGTGGCTTGGTTGGGCATCCTCCCGTGCACCGAAAGGTTGCTGGTTTGATTCCCAGTCAGGACACATGCTTATATGGGGGCTCAATTCCTGGTAGGGGCATGCAGGAGGCAGCCAATCAATGTTTTGCTCTCACATCAATGTCTCTCTCTCCCTTTCCCTTCCTCTCTAAAAATCAATAAAAATATTTTACAAAAACAACACCAGAAACACCAGTATTCTCAGAGTTTTGATTCAGAAGGTCTGAGAGGGGGATGACAGTTTGTATTTCTAACGGGTTCCTGAGTGAGGCTGGGCTGCTGGTCAGGGGCCACATTTGGAGGCCCATGAGTCTGGCAGGAAGGACTAGATGAGATGGTGCCTTTGTACACAGTGAACAGCACCCAACAGACATTTTTTATTAGAATTGCGAGAGGGCGAGATTACAGACTCCAGCCCTTCATCGAAGCTTCCTCTTTCTCCTTTTGGCTTTTGTCCGTACCTGGTCAGATGTCATAATGCTTTCAGCATCGTAGAACGCTTTCCTCTTTTCCTGGTCAGATGGTCTATAGCAGGTGGCATATGGCACACATTAGAGCTGAAAAACAAACGTACTTGGGCCCCAGGCAGAGACTCTGAAGGAATGATCTGGGCAGGCCCAGGAAATCAGTATTTTTTAAACTTCCCCAGGAGCTTGTAATGCGCAGCCAGGATTGGGAACCACTGATCTATACTGCGTGTATTTTTCTTCTTAGAATGGGCTGTCCACCCCGTAAGCTTCTGGGGCACTTCCTTTACCTGGACCTCCCTGGGTTGTCCCTGACACCCAGTGGTACAGCCTCCCCGCCTGCCGGCCCATCTTTCCTGATCAGCCACCTCGCATCGGGTCCTCTCCTCCCTCCGGTTCTCTGAGAATCCGTCTCCAGTGAGGTCCTCTCTCGCTATGGAGAAGTCCAAGTTACCTGCCTTATTCTGAGGCTACCAGCAGATTTTACTCTGTCAACACCTCTGTGGGGACCACAGGTTACCGATGGTTCCCGGCGTTTGTGTCTTTCAGTGACACAGAGAGTAGAAAATTGTGCAAGAAGATGAAAGTTGACCTGAGCCCAAAGGACAAAAAGGTCGAATTATTCCATTACCAGTAAGTACACGTGGTCATTTCCAATTTCCAAGTAAGTGCTGAAAGCTTTCATTGGTATTCTCAGTGCACAGCGATTTTAGGTAGATCAATTTTATTCCGGAATGATTTTTTTTTTCCTGTTTACAGTTATTTCATTTAAAAACATCTTGAACTCTGTTCAATAGCTGAATCTTATTAAGATGCTGCAGGAAACCAAAGGTAGGTCTCTTCACAACCACTCCTGTAGTTAACACCTTGTTCTCTCTTTTGACAGGGACGGTGCATTTCACACTGAATATAACCGAGCTGTGACATTTAAGGTAAATTTACCTCCCTCGTTCTCAGCAGAGCTGTATCTGAATGGATGCCAAAAGTCTGGCAGCTTCTCTCTGAGAGAAGGAAGGGCAGAGAGCACAAATAGCTCTTCTGGAGGACCTGAGGGAGTCTTATCTCTCGAGCGCATGTCAGCAAAATATCTGTGGAAGTTTGTAGCTCTTAGCACAATAAGGATGACCAGCCTCACAGCTAGTCTGTGCTTCCATCAGCAGTGACGTCAAGCCTCTCCCCTCCAGAGGCCTGGTCTCCCCTCCCTGTGGCCTCAAGGCCCCCTCCCCCACCTCTGCCGCAGTGTCGACAGTGGCTGCCCATGGGCTGGAGGGGGCTGGCTGTGCCCAGGTTAGCACGCTCTGCAGGACACCGGCAGGGTGGCACATGTGGGTTGATGCAGCTTGTTCCAGATGAGATGCCGATGTCACCGAGATTTTCCTTGCTCCAAATCCAATTTAGAAGCGGATGGAAAAACATCAGTGAACATAAGTGTGGAGAGCCCGTGACCTGCAGGTGCTGTCCTGTGACCATCAAGCCGCTGCCCTGCCCCGCCCCGCGCCCTTCTCCTGCCCTTGGATTCTGCTCCTTCGCCATATGCATTCCCTTCCTCAAACCAGCTTCTTCTACCTGTGGTCCAGGCCACATCCCCTGCCCTGGCTGGGGCCGCACATTTCTCCCATTCCCAAATCTGCCAATTCCATGCATTCTGACTTTCCTGCTTCCCAGACTGGATTCGACCCTGTACTCCTCTCTCTCTGCCTGTCTCCACCGGTGTCTCCTTCCATCCCTTCCTATCCAGTCTGAGCAGCTGTCACTGCCCCTTCCCCCCACTTCCCTGCCATCTCTTGTTTATCCACTAACGCTGCTTCCTTTTCAGTTGCTGCAGCTCTTCCCTGACACAGACTCAGCCTGATTACTCATTTTAACACCCACTTAGACACTTAGAGACAATGCTACCAACTGGAGTTGCTTAACCCCTCTTACTCTGTGTGAAGACTTCCACTGAAGTCTTTGGAGAGAACACGTGCTCCCCAGGAGCAAGGTTTAGCTCGGTGGGGTGGGGAGGTGCCTCTGCAGTGATGGAAAGGGGAGGCTTTGTTTTGTTCTGGAGGTTGTGTTCAGTGCATGTTTAGCCAGCCTCAGAGAAGTCTGCGCTGTGAGTGTGTGCTAGGGGATGGCCGCTGCTCAGAATTGTCATAACAGGAATGGAGCAAGGAGCCCCGGAGGTCTGAGCTGGCCTGGGTGGGGTGGCCAAGTCCTGGCCTTTGTCCACCTCTTTACAAAGACTAGGAGTGTGCGATCTTGTCCTTCTGTGATTTTTTATGTCAATAAGCCAGAGAGGTGGGCTGCGCCTTGTACAGGGTCAGTTTTTAATGGAGAGAGGAAATCCTTGGTCCCAGGGTCCCCAAAGCCCACAGGACCATATGGATTGGGGTAGAGCCCCTGACATTCTCCAGGGCAGGGGTAGTGTTCCAGGGACTGCCTGACAGCTTCTGCTTCTAAGCAGGAGTGGCGAGACAAAGGCCCTCCCTGGTCACGGGAGGCTTTCGGGGCTTCTCCTGGGCCCCTGTCCCCAGAGAGGTAGGGTGGGCACAGCTCGGCTCATGCTCTGACTGCTGTTGCTGTCCTCCTGCACAAGGCCTGGTCACAGCAACTATCCCGACTGTACCCTGGCCCCTGAAGAGGCCAGAGGCCAGATAAATGAGGGTAAAGAGCAGGAAACTCCAAGAGGAAACTTCTTGTTTAAGGGGCCTTCTGCTTGTCAGAAGTCTGTCCAGCAAAATCCTTCCTATGTTTAAGTGGTGAGGACCAAAGGTGCCTCGAAACCGAGATGCAGATGGCTCTCTGATGACCTTCTTCAAGGTCCTGTAGCCATGAACTCATCCTGAAGACCAAGGTGCCGGTGTTGGGCCGTTTCCCTGGGATGTAGAGCACCCAGAATAAGACGGCTGAGGGTGGGGTCAGGGGCTGCTCCCTACACACTTTCCCACCCAAGTTCTTGTTGGTTAGAACAGTTTGAAGAGAACCTATGAATGGGATTATTCAACTTTAGTTAAAGGAGAATAATCTCTACCTGAAAGCAAAAGATTGCAAGTGTGAATGTTTCAATTAATACATTAAAAGAGGCTATTTCATGCTTTTTCCTTGCTGCTGAGGAGGGGGTAGGGGAATGGGATACTGCGCTAACCCTTTAACTCAGCTCATGCTGGTAGGGGACAGGAGCCCCCCAGAGTCCTGCCTAGTTTGGGTTCCTCGCCCACTGATAGTCCACCTGAAAGTCCCAGACCTCCTCACAATCAGAGTGTGAGCATACATTAAAGTAAGTGTGTTCACATGAGTCTGGGGTTTCACAGGCTCTTGAAGCCCACCGTGCACCCTAGATTGAGAACCCTGCACCAGTGCGCAGGTGGAAACCTGCAGCATCTCTCTGTGTCCCAGTGAACAGGTGCCCCTGCAGCTGCGGGTGAGCGTGGGTCTCGGGAAGGCCCTGCGGTTCCATTTTGGCCTGTACTGTCGCAGTGTAGCTTAGACAAGGGACTGGGGAAATGCCATCTGCCTTTGGTGGAAACGCCCTCCTCTTGCCAGGAGGTGTTTCGGAGCTCCGTTTGGATGGACAGGGAGCATTACCTGAATGAAATCCTTCCGAGTCTTGGCTGTGCCCCATTCTCCTATAATAGCTCCTTCGAAATAGCAGTTTCCAGAAATGAGCCTCACACGTAGCCTCCCTGAGAGGGTCTTTCCCTGTCTCACCCCAGACCTCCCTCCCTCCCCCAACATACACAGGGACACACCTGATTCATCCCGTGCTCATTGGAGTTTGAGCAGAGTGGACAGGAGCAGCAGAATCTTGCATCAAATTGGGGGATACTGAGGTCTCTGTCTGTTGCCACAGAGGCCGGCAGCTCCCTCCAGGGTGGAAGGATGGAGGCCTGGCTAGTTTCTGGTACCCATTCCTGCTTCTCAGACTTTGAGCACCATTTCTCAGAGTGACAGGGGAAAGGGTATGCTGTGGGTGTCCTGGACCAGTGACGTGTGGCAGGTCGGAGGCGGGTGGAGGGACCTGCCCCCTGGCCCCCGCCCCACGGTGTCCTTCCCAAAGGAAGCAGAGACCGGAGTTGGTTGTCCACGTGACAGAGGCTACTTCAGCCCTGTACCTGAAGCTCTTTGTCCGGCCTTCAGTCCTGGACCGTCTAGACAGGAGTCCAAGGAGAGAAGTACAGCAACCAGGCCACAGAGATGGGCCCCCTGTTCTGGGGCTTCCCATCCCAAGCTCCACAGAGGAGGGTCAGGGTTAACACTCTCTCACCCAGTTGAGATCATGAAATACCAGGCAGGTTACAAGTAGGTGTGGTTACCTACTTACGTGGTGAACGTGGTGAACGCTTTTAGTGGCTGCATGAAAGTGAAAGTACCTGCTCTGGGCAGGGCTGGAGACCTTTATTCAAACCCATCAGGGAGATTTCCTGGAGGAGGTGGGATTTAGCAGAATGTATCTCTGGTTTGAATAAGCCAACTGATTGTCTCAAATTTCCTTGTTTGGTTCCATGGAGAAGCACAGTAGGTATGGATCCAGAGTAAAGTGTCATGTGGCTGAAAAATGGCCCGGTGGAGGGGGTGCATTTTTAGGGCCTTCACAGTGACGTCAGTGGGCGACAGAATGGCACACTCCCAAGTGTATGCCCATAGGCCGCATGCAGTTCCCTTCCAGGCACCTGGGTCTCCAGGCAGGGAAACGGGCAGATTCCCGTCTCCCCCACCTCCCTCTTCCTGGCTAAATTGAGTTTTGCCTTCTGTCTTCTTTTCCTCAGTCCATAGTGGCCTTTCTGAAGGATCCGAAAGGGCCCCCGCTGTGGGAGGAAGATCCTGGAGCCAAAGATGTGGTTCACATTGACAGTGAAAAGGTAACATATTCCCCATCCGTTCTGATTGTCGCTGGAAGTGTCCCCTGAACCATGGCCCCCCAGGGACAGGTGCCCAAGCAGCTGAGAAGCGGAGTGTTCTTGACCAGCTGTGCTTTCCCCAGGGGAGCTGAGCCAGGACCCTCCTCTCCAATGCTCCTCCCCAGCCTCACAGGCTGCCTGGGAGCTTCCTCCATGAACTCTTTCTTAATGTATTTTAACATGTTTAGAGTTTCCTTATAGGAATATCTATTTAAATGTCCTCTCCTTGTTATGTAATCTGGTTGCTGCTGGAATCGACTTTGTGTTTTTTGCTTTTTAAAAAAGTGGGTTTGAGTTTGTTGTTGTTCTTAATGAATCATCTGCGAGGTTTGGGTTATATTTCCAGAGGCTTGGGTCAGGTCTCTAATATTCTGAGGCATGGTGTAACTTTGAACAAATTGTTTACCCTCTTTAAGCTTCAATTTCTGGGTTTGGCCAGGATTGGGGGGGGGGGGGGGGTTGGAGGTACTGATTTATCGTCTCCATACAGCCTTGACTCTCTTTCCTTTTTAAGAAGCATGTCAAGTGCCAGGAGTTGGTGGCACCTGTGCCTATAGCTATGCAACAACAAACAGCTCAAAAAGATGTTGCTCCTGGGTAGACCTTGTGATAATATGCAGTTTTAGCCCCTGGCCAGTGATACCCTGGTGCCTCCCTCCCCAAGATGTGCACGTCCTCAGGCTCCTAAGATTGCTCTTCTGTGACTAGAAATATTAAGCAAATATTTTTTCACGTCTGTAGACAGTCCTCTTGTTATACTTTCTGCCATCTTCTCTCATGTAGAAATATAGATACAGCTGCTTTTTCGCTAATCACATCCCCACATGAAATAACTAAAAGTTCCAAATGCAAGTTGAATTGCCGATTCATACTTGTAATCCATCCTTACTGAAGGTAACTAAGCATCTTTGAATGTAAAGTAATATTTGTTATTACTCAGGAAATGAAACCAAATTGTGACAGGCTCAGAAAAACGTTTCTTCTCAGACCTTTTACCAGGTTTTATCTGTACGGATTCCAGATCATTTTCAAAGTGTTTGCAGCCTCCATCCCAAGTCAGGGTCAAAGATTGGGTTACAAATTCTGTCTTAAAATGAGTGCCTTTTGGCCAGACATGGAAACAAACTAAGTGTCCTTTGATAGATGAGTGAATAAAGAATATGTGGTGTATATGTATATACAATGGAATACTACTCGGCCATAGGAAAGATGAAATACTGCCATTTTTGACAACATTGATGAATGTTGAGAATATCATGCTCAGTGAAATAAGTCAGATGGAAAAACAAGAACCATATGATTTCACTCATGCATATAAAACAGAAAGCAACAAACAAAGGAAAAGCTCATAGATACAGACAACAGTATGGTGCTTATCAGGGAAAAGAGGAGTGGGGAGAGGTAGCAAAGAGTAAAGGGGGCCAGCCCTGGCCAGTATGGCTCAGTTAGTTGCATGTCTTCTTGTGCAACAAAAGGTTGCTGGTTTGATTCCCTGTTAGGGCTCATGCCCAGGTTGTGGGCTCCGTCCCCAGTCGGGGGGGTGTAAGAGGCAGTCAATGGATGCTTCACTCTCACATTGATGTTTCTCTCTTTCTCCTTCTCCATTCCTCTCTCTCTAAAAATCAATTAAAAAATAAAAAGTAGCCCTAGCCAGTTTGGCTCAGTGGATAGAGTGTCGGCCTACTGACTGCAGGGTCCCGGGTTCGATTCCAGTCAAGGGCACATGCCCGGGTTATGGGCTCGATCTCCAGTAGGGGGCATGCAGGAGGCAGTTGGTCAATGATTCTCTCTCATCATTGATGTTCTATCTCTTTCTCCTCCCTTCCTCTCTGAAATTAATAAAAATATATTTTTTTAAAAAAGTAAAGGGGGCCCAATGTATGGTCATGGAAGGAGACTTGACTTTGGGTGGTGAACACACTATGCAACATACAGATGACATATTATAGAATTGTACACTTGAAACGTATCTTTTCTTTTTTCTTTTAAGAAATAGCTCTGCCTTTTCTTTTTTTAAAAAAATATATTTTATTGATTTTTTACAGAGAGGAAGGGAGAGAGATAGAGAGTTAGAAACGTCGATAAGAGAGTAACATTGATCAGCTGCCTCCTGCACACCTCCTACTGTGGATGTGCCCGCAACCAAAGTACATGCCCTTGACCGGAATCGAACCCGGGACCCTTCAGTTCACAGGCCGACACTCTATCCACTGAGCCAAACCGGTTACAGCGAAACTTATCTTATTAACAAATGTCATCTGAATAAATTTAATAAAAATTTAAAAAATGAGTGCCTTCGCTCTCTAGTTATATAAACAAGAGTAAACATTTTCAGAATTTATTATAAAATGTTTTAAATTCCCATAAAATATTTGTAATCTTCTCTATCTAGCTGAAAAATTGTAAGTAATGTGTATTCATGGTTGAATTTTTAGAAAATATAGCTTAAGGGTAAAAGAAAGAAAAATATCACTCCATCCCTTCCCTTAGAGATACCACTGCTGGTATTTCCTGTAGTCTTTTAGGCTTTCAACATAATGCGGTACATAAATATTAACAAAAGTTTCATTAGCTGTTATATGCTGTTTTGTAACTTGCTCCCCCACCCCACTTAATGTAACCTGCACATCTTATTGTGACATTTAATACCCCTCTTCATAGTTTGCAGTGATGCAGCAATATTCTATTGTGCGGTTGTAGTACCACCATCTATTTACCTAACGTCTTGTTGCTGCCAGAAAGCAGCATTTTGAAATTTCCTCTTATTTTCCTTATTGTTCAGAACAGAAAAACCTCTAATTTTCTCCTGTGGAAACTGGTTAGAGGAGCTTATCTTAATCAAAATATGCTCTGTCATGGCGCTTCTTTGCCGTCCTTAATAGATTTGCCTTTTCCTGAACACCGTTGGCTCTCGCGGGAAGAAAGGTCTCCTGCCCTGCTCTCGCAGAAGGCTCTCCATTAGCACTGTTGTGGCCTTCGTCTTTTTACATTGATTGTATTTATTCAACCAAGAATTTTGTATTGCCTAACAGTGGGCCGGGCACTGTTCTCTACGGGTTTTACAAATACCCATGGTCAGTGTAGCTTGTAACCTCCTGGGGGTGGAGGGCATGTCTTGTCCTATGCTCACAGCGGGCTCTGGGGACATGGGTAGTGGGGGCCAGGCTGGGGCTGGTGGAATAGATTAGCAGGTGTGAGTTAACCCCATGTTCCAGATCCCTGTCTGACATGTCAGGCCTACGTGAAAACAACCACCCATCACAGCACAACCGCTATAGCCCACGTGAGAAGGGGCAGCTTGGTCGACAGCCTCATGCAGCATGAAAAGCTCCCTGTAGACGTTTAATTGTTCAGTCCACCTGAAAGTAAAGCTGGTAGCCTGGTCCCGACTCCTTCATCCCAGGAGGTGGCCGTGGGAAAGCCATTTGTCTGCTCGGGGCCTCAGTTTCCCCATCTGTAATATGCAAGGGTGGTTCAGAAGAGATGGTCTCTGGGGTTCTTTTGGCTCCTGACACGCCATGACTCTTACCCCCAGCCCCCAAATCTGACAGTGGGATTTCTGCAGTGCTCGCCTGCCCCTCCCAGCACTGTGGTCCCTGGGGGATGGGCCTCTGTTACGGTGGAGTGTGTGACCTGTGGTGTTCTCTGCTTGTGCCTCAGGACTTCAGACGGCTCCTGAAGAAGGAAGAGAAGCCGCTGCTGATGATGTTTTATGCCCCGTGTGAGTGACTGTTCTCCTTTGGGCCAGAGCTTGTTACTCAGATTCTTGGCGGGGCAGCTGGGGGTTGTGGGGCGGGGAGACTGGGAACAGGCCCCCGGTTTCTCACTTAGAACCCAAGTCACGCTGCTCATCCCATCTCACCATCTGTGCCTCTTGTCCTTCATTTTGGCCATTTCATCTGGCTTTTCTCCCTCCTGCTTCTACATCAGTTTTTCCCTTGCTGAAATCGGCATTCTTCTGCCCTCTTCACCCCGAGGTCCACCCAGCCACAACTCAGGTCTCCTCTCAGATACCTTCCCTTGCCCCTCTGCCTCCCGGGGGCCTGAAGCCCCTTCCCTGCCAGCTCTGTGCCCGGTGAAGCCTCGCCAAAGTCTCGGTGCGCTCTCCAAGGTGCTGCCGCGGCTCACCACCTGGAGCCCTGCTGGCTCCTGGCAGCTGCTGGGCAGCTACTCCTCCAGCTCCGAGCTCCTGCACACCTCTGCTGGTGCCACCTGGGAGGAGACGGGAGTCAGGACCAGGGAGAAAATGGTTCAGTCTCTGGATTCAGCAAGAGGCCATTGGGAATAGCAAAGGACCACTAAGATGACAACCAGAACACCTGGGTCCTAACCCCAGGTGTACTGCCAGTGAGCTGGGGGACTTGGTCAAGTCCTTCACCTCCCTGTTCCTCGGCTTCTAGTTTTGGAAAAGAAGGGGTTGGATCAGAGCAATGGCCTTCAAACTTTTGACGTATTTCACAGCATTAAAATTTTTTCATTAAAATTCAGTACTATAAGTATACATAAATTACATGTAAACAAGCTGAAACAAAAGTTTCACAGAATCATACTAACCTTTGCTACGTACTCTACCAGATGTAGTACCCACTGATATTTTCTTTTTTATTCTGTTTTATTTAAAAGAAGTCATTGGTTCTTCCAACTACTTCATAACCCTCTAATAAAGGGTCGACAAACTCTGGCCCCTAGGCTGGCTGCCTTTTTTTGTAAATTAATTTTTGTTGGAACACAGCCACATCCGTTTGTTTACACATTGTCTGTGGCTGCTTCCAAGCAGAGTTGAGTAGTGACAGTATGTCCCCCAAAGCCTCAGATATCTCCCGTCTGAGCCACCCCTGTAGTCTAGTGGGTCCTGACCCACTGATTAGGAAACGATGGACCAGAGCCTGTGTGAGGCCCGTACAGCTGGGACTCAGTGACCATCACATGCCCCTCATGACAGCCAGATGCTTGA
Organism: Myotis myotis; assembly: GCF_014108235.1. Taxonomy (NCBI): domain Eukaryota; kingdom Metazoa; phylum Chordata; class Mammalia; order Chiroptera; family Vespertilionidae; genus Myotis; species Myotis myotis. The sequence goes on from NW_023416324.1 coordinate 159,899,511, forward strand.
CAGCTGGAGAAAGAGGGGCTGTGGGTAGTGGGAGGTGGGTGTGCCTGGGCGGTTCTGTGGCTTGGCTGGGTATCATGGGCTGTGGCACTGGGGTTCTGTTGACTCTTGAAAGTCCCTCTTCCTGAGAAGTTCTTTGAGCAAAGGCCCCTCCCAGTCCCACCCTGGTGACCATGCCTCCCCAGCTGATGCTCTTCTGTGGGGTTCTGGTGGTCCTGCCTGACGTGGGGCTGTTCACCATGACAACAGCCTCTCTCAGCTCATGTTGATCACTGTGTCGCCCCACCTGCCCTCCCCACAGACACCTCGCTGGCCCCAGGGGTGTGCCTGCCTGTGCCTCTTTTCCTAGGAGACCTGGCTCTGCCTAGAGTGCTCCGTACTTTAACCCCAGGTCATTCTCTTTATAACACTCACTGGTTGGTTTCACCCCCTTTTGTTTCTCCTTGGAGGGGTCTTTTTAACTGCCTACCTGTGAATTGCTTAAGGATTGTCCTGCCTACACAGACCCTTGAGGACATGAACCCCCTCCTTTGGCTCATGTCCGAACCCTCAGGACTCAACACATTGGTTAAGCGAGACTAAAACAGTGTATGTCAGTAGATAGCACACGTCACAAGCAGGATCCTGGTATAACCACAGGATCAGTATAATGACACCTGTTCATCCCTAACAAAGAGTAGGTTCCTCTCAGTTTGCACTTGAATGTGCCATCCATCTCACCCACTCCCAGGCTGTCTGGCAGCGTGCCCATCCTCCTCATCACGGTGGGCAGCGATGCCAGCGTGGGCATTATCGTCACAAAATGGGAAGCTGGGTGGAAAAAGTTAGGTTCCTGTAGGTGTCATGGCAGTTAGTGGGGGAGGGAGGGAGGAAACGCATAGCTGTGAAGTTCAGATTTGTGGTGGGGGAGTCGGGTTAGATGGCCTCTTGGGTCCTAGGCGAGGAACTTCAGGATTCTTTAGCTGTTGGTTTTAATGAAACACAGTTGTGCTTTTATTCTGCGCTAGCACTCAGGTCTTCCATGGCCTCATAATTGAGCTTATGCCTGGTACACAGACCAATTCTCTAACTGGGGAGCCATTTGGGGCTCCGACCCTTTGATCGTGTTTGGGGTGAAGGAACTCAGAGGCTGTGTGAGCCTTTAGTTGTGACAAGGAATCTGGATCCCCAGGACCTACGGTTTATTTAGTGAATGTTTGTTGGCTGCATTAATGAGAAAATAATAGGCTGACTGCTCTAACCTTTAGGGTTTGAGAGGGCTACTGAGTCTTATCTCTTCCCCTCCTCCCATTGAATCAGTGGGAAGATAAACTCAGATAGGTACCGGCTCTCTTTTTGGGAACTGGCATGACCTCTTCCCCCAAAACTTCTTCCCCCTGCTGGCCTCCACCCACGGGGACAGTTGGCTGACTCACCACTCAGTGAGGGTTTGGGTAGTAATGTTGCTGCAGGCTGCAGCAGGAAGAGCTGGGAGAGAGAGGCCACACCTGTGGGGACAGGTAATAAATTAGGCTTCTGACTGATGAGTGTAGTACAGTGGGTGTCAGAGTCCTCCCATCTCATCAAGTCACTGAGTAAAAGTGGACAAAGGGCTGCAAGTGTGCCCCTTATTTTCTCCCCTGGGTTGTGAAATGAATTCCTCCGTCCCCTGTGGAAGTGTTTTCCTCGTGGGCCAGAAAGCAAGCCCGCAGGCCTGGTGCTGACTGAGCCTCCTCTGCTGGATGCCTGGCTCTGTCCCTCAGCCTGCAGGGCAGGTGCTGTTCCTACTGCAGGGAAGCGGAGGCTCAGGCCTCTTACGTCAGTAGCCCAGGGCCATATAGGCAGGAACAGTCAAGGGGAGGTGCTCCCCAGAGCCGTGCTCCTTCCTCTGCCGTGCAGCCTCACATCGTACCCACTGGGTGGCATCCACCTGGTGGAGGACCGTGTCCAGTGAAGTGGGCCTTCTTCCTGCCCTCAGAATCCCACAGTGGGAGCTGCTACGCCCCCTGACAAGTGTCATATCGCTTCCTTCATGACGCTGTGGGGATTGTCTATGGTGGCAGATCCTGGGGAGGGCACATCTTTTTTGTTTGTTTATTTTTATTAATCTCAGAGGAGAAAGGAAAGGGAGGGAGGGAGAGAGAGAGAGAGAGAGAGAGAGAGAGAGAGAGAGAGAGAGAGAGAGAGAAACACCAATGAGAGAGAATCATTGATCAGCTGCAACCCGGGCAAGTGCCCTGACCAGGAATCAAACCGTGACCTCCTGGTTCACAGGTCAATGCTCAACCACTGAGCCACGCCGGCCGGGTAGGGGAGAGCACATCTTGTCTTCTGAGGGCAGATGCCTGGGGTCACCCTGCGGCCTGACCTCGCCACAGCTTCTGCTCTCCTAGTCTCCTGAGTCTGAGCCTGAACTGATGGCATGAACTGAAGCCCAGGCCTGATATGCTGGGGGTGAGGTGGTTCATCTGTCTGCCAGGCAGGAATGTCAGGGAGGGGGTCGTGGGCATTTTGCGAGTTTTGTGTCAAAGTATCATGCATCGCACCTTGTCCAGTAGACTTGGTATTGGGAGTTTCCGGTGGTCCTGGGGAGTTTGACCTGCCGACAGCTCCCCAGTGTCTCTATCTCTCTGTCCACACCTACCAAGTCGTTCACTCAACACGGATTAGATTTGTCAACCTGCTGCCGTGTGGCCCTGTCTGCTCCATGCCATGCTGAGATGAGATCTAGCCTGACATGGGGTTCCGGGCAGCTTTGGTGTCTGCAGCCTTCAGATACATCTCAAAGCCTGCTTTGCAGCCAAGTGGCTGTCAGACAGCCTTGCGTGTCAGCACGTCCACATCCGAGGAAACAGTGCTGGTGTTCTGCAGGACCCGCACTGAGATGTGGCCCGCTCTGGTTGGAGGGAGGAGGGGGCTTTAATCAAGTTCACTCTGAAGTAGTAGTGGATGTTTGGGGCCTGGCTGTCTTGGCCCTGAGCTCCCCAAGTCTCAGGGGCTGTACCACCCCAGGAGAGGATTGTGACTGGCCGACCACAGAACCCCAGAGAGGGCTGAGCCAAGAACATCACAGAATCCTCCAATGTCAGAACTGTCCGGTCCAACCTTCTCATTTGCCAGAAGGACAGCAGCCCCGAGTGACCTGTCCAGGGCCATCCAGCAAGTGGAGGGAAGACGGGGATTCGAGGCGTGTCATCCTGGCCTGGCGCTCTCCCCATGGGGCCAACAGCCAGCTTTCTCATGGCAGGCCTGCCTCCAGTCACTGAGCAATTACCCTTGTTAATGCAGGAGAAGAGGCACAGAAGTCCCAAACGTCCTTGTGTCCGTGGTTGCTTATTGTTCTAATGATATCTGATCCAGGTTCCTCTGCAGCCCCTGGCTGGGTGGGGAGGGGAGGCTCTCCGCTGTGCATGAAGCGGGTGTTCTCCTGGCACCGGTTCTGGTTCCCTGCATTCCTCTTGAGCTCCCTGTCGGCTCTCAGTGATTCAGTGCCTTGCCCTCCTCCAGCTGTGTCACATTTGCTTCGTCCCTCCCATGTGTATTGTCACTGCCGGGCTCTGTCCTGTTTCATGAATGTAAGCTCTTTGGGGGCCAGCGCCTCTGCCTCCAGTTCCTATGTGTTCCTGGAGGCTGGGTACATGTTTGTGGATAGAGGTGGTCCTGAGGGGAGGGAGGGCGGAGCACAGGGCCCAGCGCCCATAGTAACCAAGTCTGGTTTTTCTCCCCCTGGTGACCAGGGTGCAGCATGTGCAAGAGGATAATGCCGCATTTCCAGAAGGCTGCCACCCAGCTGCGAGGCCACGTTGTAAGTGAGGCGCATGGGCCAGGCGGGGCTGGCTGCTTCCCCCCTGGGGAGATGCCGTGGAGCAGGGGCGGGGGGAGGGCAGGTTTTGAAATCGTGAGGGGGACTTATCCTATGCTGCTGCCCCTGCTGCCCCGGCGTGTGGTGCAGACACCTGTCTTCGGAGAATCTTGAGAACTGATGCCATGGAGTTGCTGGGACCAGGAGAGTTTAGCACCTGTCAAAGGCCCGTAACAAAATAGCTAAGAAAACAGCAAGGGGTGTTGCTGGGTGGCCGGTGGCCAACAGCAGACCATCGGGGTCCGGCATTCCTGGGGCTGGGCTCCAAAGCGGCCAAGGCTCCTGATGACGGGGAGCCCAGTGGCAAAGAAAGAGGCACAGTGACACCAGTGGCAGCGGAAGCAGAAGCAGGTGCCCGAGGCCGTCTCCTACCCAGGCCGCCAGGGCTCCTGGGGCCCTGTGAGGCGGGAGAATGGTGGAAAGGAGGCAGCCCAGGTGGGAGCCGGAGCCCTAGGTCTTGAAGGAACGTGTGCAGGGTGTGCAGGGCAGAGCAGACAGAACACAAGGTGTTTCAGAGGGGACCTGAGGGGGAAGAGGAGCCCTGAGGAAACGGGCCTGTGGAGCGGTGGGAACAGCCAGGGTGGTCAGTGAGAGAGGAGGGGTGCTGGGCGGTCAGGCCTCGCCCAGGGCTGAGGGTCAGTCACTGGTGGTCCTGGCCGACTCTGTGTTCCCCACCCTGCCGGGCTTGTCTCTTCTGTGCCTGTGTCCATTTCTCCATTTACCCTTAGCCACAGAGGTTTGGGGTTTGGGGGGGAGTGGGGGGCGGGTGGAGAGGTTTCTTGGGGGCACCAAAAAACAACAGCTAGCTCCGTGGGGCCAGCCAAAGTCCCACTAAGGGCGTTCTGGGTCTTAAAACTGCATCGTGATCTTTATGGGTCAAATTAAGTTGATTAGTTCCAAGTCAATTTGAAAAGTTTCCGTGGCAGCACCTGGGTATGGGACAGCTCTGCTGGCGGCTGCAAGGTCGGGCTGCAAAGAGCCAGCGCTTTCTCTTTTGACCTCATTCTGGGGATACCAAGGTCCTGCGTGTTTCTCACTAGTGAATTTTTAGCAACTTGCCTGGAGACATTTGGCCGTGGGGCACACATACATCACTCTGGGGATGTTTCCCTTCACATTTTGGGGCCTCCACAGACACCGTAGTTTAAGATTATTTCACCTGGAGAAAAGACTTTAATTACCCACAGTGTTCTCCTTATCTGCCCCCGCATATACACAGAAAACTGCTCTGCTCAACTTCCAAACTCCGGTGCAGTGGGAGGTCAACAGCTCCAGCCCCAACCAGGTCACGAACTACCTGGCCAGCCCCTTCAAAGCAGGCCAGGTCTTGGTGCCAGTCTCGGGCACCTCCTGGGAGGTTCTCAGCCATTGCTGCATCTACCTGTCAAACCCAGCGGCCCCTCCCGCACGCCCGCAGAGCTTGTCCCTGCCACCCACAGCCAGGTCTGCCCATCTTTGCTTTTGTTCTAAATCACTTTGCTCACCAGTTGACACTAATGAGTTTCTCACTGAAATAAGCCAGGTTCATAGTAGGTACCCAATGCTGATAAATGAACAAATGAGGGTGTGGTTTGCTACTCCTGGGTCCATTTTATTTTAAGCTCTTTATGTACATTAAAGTAATGTTCCCCTTTCTAAAGGAATTCAAAGCATCAGTTATTAAGGACAAAAACAAAGTGGGAAGGGCGTTTCTGGGACGAAGGCCTTCCCCCGTGGCCCTGGGTTCACACTGGGCTCTTTTGCAAGGGTAGCCCTGAGGTTACTTCTGTTAGGTTGCCTGGACCCAGGTTGAAAAATAGAAAATGCGAGCCTTCCACTTCCTTAGACAGCGTTACAGGAAAGCCAGTGGGGTTGTCCGGGTACCAGGTTTGGCCAGGTGTCAGTTACCTCGGCCTAAGTCATCTGTGTCATGTGAACTCATCCATTTCCTTGCTTCTCTATTTTCTTCTTTGAGGTTTATTTTGTTTTGTTTTCCCCTTAGTTTCTTAGGGAAGCATCTTTGCTTTCCTTTGAAAAGTTCTCACCCTTTCCCAGCTCCATAGAGGGGGAGGGTGCTGGTCACTATGGACACCACCCACTGTAGGAGGGATCTGGAGGCCACAGCTCCCCAGACACGGGGTGACTAGAGGTGTGGATTTCTTTCTGTCCTCACACACAGGGCGGAGATGGGCTGGCAGTCCCCAGGAATCAAAAGCTCGCTCCCTCGCTATTGCTGAACTCCAGCTGGGTTAACGCCCTCTGTCTCCTTTTCATCTTTGTCATCTTTGAGCCCTTTGTGGCCATGTCTATGTCGAGGGCCATAAATCTGCCTCTTCTTCAGATGTCTTGGGAGGTATCCAACCTGATGATATCACTAAGACGGAAGCCAGGCCAGGTCAGGAATGCGCAGCCTTTGCCATTTTCCAGACTGAGATCTGCCTCTTTTGTGCTGTCACTGACGTCTGGTGAATCATCGGTGTCTGTCCCAGCTACTGCTAATTGACATCCTCGTTAGCAGGGGATGCTGCTCCCTGATCAGAGTCACCGTCAGAATGAGCCTGTCCCCGTCTGCCTTCTCTTCCCAGCCTTGCCAGATCAACATCTACACTGTCTCTTGTTAACCTTGGCCATGATGGACCCTCTAGGTGCAAACACCATGAAACGGGTCAGTCGTGGTGACAGATTTGTGCAAATCAGACTCCCACTAACCATCGGGGAGATCTTGGCAAAGAGCCTTGGAGCCTCCATTTCCCCATCTGTAAAATGGGGAGATAACGGTAAGCCTGCTCACCTCACTGGAGTGTGGTGAAGAGCAAACGGGCTGGAGTGTGGAGACAGGTCTGTAACCTACAGACACTTCACAGATACAGATGATTGACACCCCACTGCTCGGTACTTGCTGTTCCTCTCACGCACTAGATGGGGGCGCTCCCATGGTGCTGCTTTCCGCCCTCTCTTTTTAGTAGCGCACTGGAGCAAGGCCTGGCACTGCACTTTCCTTGTATCGGTATGGCCTCTCCCTCAGGGAGCTTATCTACCTCCACAGCTTCAACATAATGTAGCTCCAAGCAGCCTGAGTCCCTAACCTCTAGTACCACGTGCCAGACTGCCTGCTTGACATCTTGGTCTGGATTTTTCTCCCTGTGTTTCAGATGCAGGATGTCTAAAATAAAAATCTGAATCTTCCCGCCTGGCAGACTGGCCGCTTCTCTTCACAACTCTCCTGAGTACCCCCAGTTTCTCTGCCAACGTGCCAGGGTGTCATCACACATCTCCCGCTCACGGCCTCCGTCCTCTCCCTACCCCCATTCTGGGTCAGGCCCTGGTTCACTCACACAGGGTAGTTGCCAAAACAAAGACCATTGACTTGTCTCCCTGATCTATGACTTTCCCGGGCAGCTCAACCTCTCTACTTAAAAAATGCAGCCGGGAAGCCCTCTGTAGCTCTCCAGCACCTCCTGAATAAAGCCTGGTTTCTTAGGCATACAAGTCTCCCAGTGACCTCAGCAAACTCATCTAGCCTTCTTCACGCCCTTCTGTGTCCTGCAGTTCATAAACTGATGTGTTCCCTGTTTCTGGGGCCGAATCTTGTTTTGCCTCCTTTTTATCTTCTGGGATGTCTGCGGAAATCTGACCTTCCTGTGGGCTCTAGCTCACATGTCACTTGCCTTGTGGAGCTTCCGTGATCGGTCCTGTCACAACGTGGGCTAAACATGAGGAAGAGCGTGTGGTGCCAACAGAACAGCCCCAGGCACGCGTGGCTCAGTGCCAGGCGCTGTGGCCCCAGCTTCTCCTTAGGTTGAGACCAGTTTTGCCTCACTCAACTTCACAAACTCCTAAAGGGTTTGTACGTAGTTGTTTAAAAAAATATGTATCTTTTTTACTAAGAAATGTCCCCAAAGTGGTATAGAAGTGCTACAGAAATTCAGAGAATTTAGAGTTCATTATAAGCTAAGGTAGTTTGAAAAAGCTGCCAGGAAAGGTGGGATTTGATTTGCCTTAAGGCTGAATGAGTCTCCGGTGAGAGCCGAGATGGCAAGTGGGCACCTTAAAAGCCAAGGGATTGGAAGATGCAAAATAGGGGCACTGTGTGTGTTCTGGAAATGAGACCAGAATTGCAGAGCCTCTTAGCAGTCCTAATGTAAAGACCGAACATACAGTGTGTTTTGAGTATTGTAGATCCTTGTACTATTTCATTTAATCTTCACAGCAACCACAGGAGGTGGCCGCAGGTGAGGAAATTGAGGCACAGAGACAACTGTGACTTATTCAAGGAAATGCATCTGCTAAGTGGGGAGTTGGGATTCAAACCCAGCCTCCTGACCCTGAGCCTCCTCCTCGCCACTGTGGTTCGCTGCTTGTCTGCGAGGTGCCTTAGACAGCACTCGGCCCAACTCTTCCCTGTGCAGAAATCTCAACCTGTCTCATTCCTGGGAGAAGAACAAGTCTAGACCCCAGCAGGTGTGCAGTGAAGGGTTTTGTAAGAGAGAAGAACTCAGAAATGAGGTGGGGAGTGTATGTCTTTGAGTGTGAAGTTAGACTTTAGCCTGTACTCAATGGAATTGAAAGGTTTTGTGCACGGGAGTGATGTAATGAAAGAGGAGGATGTGGAAGATTAATCTTATGGTGAATGTGCACTGACACTAGGGAGATCAATTAGACATAAAAAGGAAAGAACTTTAAAGTAGACGATTATTGCTGGAAAAGGCTGCTGAATCAGTCTGGCGAAATGAGCAGCATGGCTTCTTGAGGGTCCCAGGGCTTCGAGTAAGTTCTGTTTCAGGCTTGTTTTTCCTATGATTTTTGCAGCATCCCAAAATGGGCTGGGCGGGAAAACCCCAGTGATTTAGCAAGCATTTATTGTGTGCCCGCTGTTTGCCAGGCATTGTGCGAGGTACTGAAAACAGTCAGAAAGACGAGTTGCGATGCCTCTAGGGATGGAGTTGTCAGAGGCACAGGTGGCTGCCACACTGGGAGGATTTGGCAGGAAATAAAGAATTTGATTATTGAGCACAAATTTGTGTTAAAATCTCGAATATGGATCATCTCATTCAGTTCTCTTAAGGGCCCTGTGATAGTCTGATCACCCGCATCTTCCAGACAAGGAACTTCGCTCAGCAACGGCGAGTGACTGGCCCAAAGTCAGATGACTCCAACGTTGAGGCCATCTCCTGAATGAAGTTCATTGTCCAATGAAACAGCTGCTTACCTTTTTCTCTTTCCATGCGTCCTTATGTATTGTTCACCAAAACCCAGCTTCCTGGGTTTCTTCTTGCTCTTCTGTAACTGCCGCTGGCTTTTTCGGACTTCCTTTCCCCTCTCCTCTCCACCACCTGCTTCCTGTGTCTGGCCCCTCCATCTACATTCTCTCATGAGAACAGATCCAGAGTCCTCTTTCTGGGCACCTGATCCTGCCCTGGAGAAGGAGGGTTCTGCTCCAGGAAAGATGTTTTAGGGGACCCTGCTCCTGGTTGTTCTTAGAGCCGCCCTGTCGTCAATATCAGCCACTAAAATTCTTTCCCATGCAGGGGTGCTGGGTGGGTGGACCCCTGCACCCAGGGCATGTTCAGACTTCGGAGATGGTGGTCAGGTCAGGCGGTAGGTGATGGTCCTAGACAGGGGGAGAGAGTTGGGGAGCCCTAGCAGGGTCTGGAGAGAGGAGAGTTAGGCAGGCGGGTCATCATGAGAACCACACGGAGCTGCAAGGTCCGATCATGTTGCACAGGGAGCCACGGTGGACAGGCCATAGGTATCCAGGAAGGTGTCCGAGGACATGGCTGCGTGGTGATCCCATCATTTGGGAGTAGAGTTCAACCTTAGTTGACACGGGCAAGGAAGAGTACTAATCTGTCCTTGGTGGCACCCCCCCCCCCCCCCCGCCCCAGGACCTGTTTGAACTTAGTAGCAAGGCCAGGTGTCTTCCTCAAACCCCAGAGCCTCGTTTCTGCTCTGGGATGTTCTTCCTACAGGGCAGGTGAAAGACACCTGTGCGAAGGGCAGCACTGGGGCCCAGGTGCTTCTCCCAGAGGCATCGGCCGCCATTCCCAGCTGGCTCTGCTTGCCCTGCTCCCTGCTGCCCTGGGCTGCACCTCAGTTTCAGGGGCTTTGTCCTGTTCATTATGTCCCCATCGTTTTTGGAGGGACAGCTGGACAGGAGGCACCTGGACAAGGGGAGGTGTCTGCTGGGCAGAGGGTGGACAGGTTGCTCTCCCTTCCATCCGAGGTGCTGGCCGGGATGAACATCTACCCCTCGGAATTTGAAAACATCAAGGAGGAGTACAACGTGCGGGGCTACCCCACCATCTGCTACTTCGAGTAAGTCCCCTCCCTCCCTGCGGATGCCCGCCGCCTCCACGATGGCATTTGCATCCCCGGTTTGAGCCCACATTGTCTTTCCACGTTTTACAGGAAAGGACGGTTTCTGTTCCAGTATGAAAACTACGGGTCTAGCGCCGAGGATATTGTGGAGTGGCTGAAGAAGTAAGTTGGGCATTTACCTGCAGGCGGGGGTCGGGGCGCAGCAGCGGGGGAGCTGGTGCCCAGAGAGAGGGGCCTCTGCCAGGCCCCAGGGTGGTCCCTGGTCCTAGGGCTCTGGCTGCGGTTTGAGGACGAGGGTGAGGAAAGGGAAGGACCTGTTAGGCTGCCCACACAGCTGTTTCTGAGTTGCATCTCCGTGGGAGGGTGGGCGGCTCTGAGTTTAGGATGCAGGAGTTGGGAGGATTTGGTGTGACTTTGGCTGTGATGATCGCATTTCAGATAGTTTTTTCCCTTGTACTATCGGTCTCGTGGATAGACGTGTTTCTCGCCAGATGCCAGGTTTGAGACCTGTCACTGGAGGTCTCTCTGAAAATAGAATTGTCGTTTGCGTGCTTATTTCAAACATAGCACCATATTAGGAGCTGTGCAGCTCCTGGAAATGTTCTGATGACGTAGGTGTGCAGAGCGCTTGGCTGTTCACCCCGCACTCCCCACAGACACTGCTTCTTCGCAGCCGTGTGGGCCCCGTTGAGTAATGTGATTAGGCCCTGAATACCCCAAAGCACCCCCTCACCCGAAGGCCCCTCGTGCTCAGCGTTGACTTTGGCGTGATGGGTGAACCCTGACTGTGTGTGGATGGGGAGCTGGGGTGGGGCCACCTCTCCTAGAAGCCTCCAGGCCGGCCCAGCTGAGCACTCACCTGCTTGCTTCGTGCTTGGCCGGGCATCCGTTTGCACTTACCAGTCACAACCGCTGTGTGGTCATTTTTGCATAATCACAGCTAACATTTTGGGGGCTCCACTTTGTGGCTGACACTGTTCTAAGCACTTTAGGTGGATTCTCTTCTCAGAACAGCCCTGAAAGGAAACTATGGCTGTTACCCTTGTATGAATGAGGTAACTGAGCACAGTGGTCAAGAAGCTTGTCCTAGCTTCTGCAGCTGATAAGCTGCAGGGCCAGGGCCCACCCAGCTGCAGCTCCCACCATCACCACCATTTTGTAGCAGCTCCCACTTCGGGAGTTCTGGTTGGCCCCTCCCCCGTTGCCAGCCTGTTGGATTATGTGTTGACATCATTACCCGAGGGGCCCAGGCTTAAAGAATAGTTACCAAAATGTGGAGGTGGAAAACGAGTACTTTCAGAAAGGAAGAAGAGGATGAATGTTGTACCAAAGAAAAACCCCACAAGAAACAAACGATTAGATTCTAAAAGTCGAAACTCTGAGTCCTCTGTCGGTGCCCAGGGACCGGGGAGATGAAACACAGCGATAGCATCGTGTTTATGCAGGGTCTTTGATTTCTTGGAGCATTTCCTATCTCTCTCCCCATCTGTCACCTCATTTCCAGCCCCTGCCCAGGAAGGCAGCTGCCCATTACACATGTTCATTGTCTCAACCTGGGCCTTCGCTGCCCCCATCTTCCTTTTTCACTCGATAACAGCCATGCCCGCTCCTGCAGCCAGGCGTATCGCTCTGCTTTGGGAGGTTTCGGCAAATAACAGTCTCATTTGTCACCAGAGCATAAAAATCTGTCTGCTTCCCTCCCTTTCTCTAACCTTTTCTGGTTTCAAAATAGACTCATGTCTTTTTGAAAGGATAGGTTTGGTTTTTTTAAAAAAACATACTGAGAATTGCTAACCATAGACAAGGGCAGCATATCCGTGGCGTTTCTGAGGCAGGTTATTATCTCCTCCTGGGGCCTGCCACTCTGTCCCCACCCCTGCTGCCTGCACGCTGCCCACCCAGCTTCTCACCGATCGCGGCTCGAGCCCGAACCCCAGGGCTGCCTCCAGGTCTGTGTCCTGGGTGGATGCCTCCCTCTCCTCACCCACCTTGTTAGCAGCTTCCGGTTCACCCTGGGTCTCCAGGTTGGTGGGATAACTCCAGGCAGGTAGCATCTGGGTCTCCCTGGCAACCCCTCCAGAGATGTCCAGCCACTTGTTCACTGTGTCCGGGGACACACGCAGCCCACTCCCCCGGCACAGTGGGCAAGGAGGCAACCTCCGGAAAGACCCCAGTGAGCTGCCTCACCTCACCCCCCAGCAAGAACTAGCAATGCCACTGTGCTGCCAATTGGCTTAATTGTTTAAAACTCTTTTAAAATTAGATTTTAAGGCTATTGAAATGAGATATATTGTTCTAGAAAAACTTAAAAATATAGTTAAACGACAACAAAAAAAGCCCCCCTCCCCCCACACACACTTCCCGAAGATAATGAGATGTGTTCTGATATTTTGGTGAGTTTCCTTCTAGATTCCCCCCTCCAACACACACACACACATATACCCAGCTCTGAGGACCGGTATTTTAAGTCTTTACCAGATTTCCCCTCAAATCCTGGTGGGTAGCAGTGACCCACCTCTTCTGCTTCCCTGGGCCTCTCCATGGCTCACCGCGATGGCAGCCCAGTGTGGAGAGGATGAGGGTGGGTCCAGCCTGGCTAATTCTCTGGATGACTTTCAGAAGCTCAGGGAGAAGAGCCCAGATCCTGCCCTCTAACCAGTGTCGCTGGTGGGTGGGCACAGTGTGAGGCTGGGCAGGGAGTCCCGGTGTCCAGCGTGCCAGGGCTGTGGGGTAGATGCATTGGCGATGGCCGCTGGGCCCTCTGGGCTCCTGACAGCTTGTTTCTCAGGCCCCTCTGCAGATTTCATGCCAAAGCGCAGGGCTCGGTAGGTGGCGTATGCGGAAGTGGCAATCCCTTTGGCCTAGCCATCCATTTCTGCCTGTTTATTTTTTGTACTCACCAGAGAGAGCTGAAAACAAGCGCAGAGTTTCTTACGAGGCTTAGACTTATATCTCCTCTTCCAAGGCTCAGGCACTTGCCTCAGGCAAGGATCTGTGCGAACCACCCAGGGAACCCAGTCTCAGGATCGGAAGGGAGTGTCAGTGTCAGTGAGTCTGCCCCAGCAGTTCCCTTAAATGTCCGCATCACCTCTAGGATCAATGTAGTCACCTCAGCCCCACAAACACCCCGGAGAGCAGGGCTGTGGCTCATTTTGAAGCTGTCCATTCCTGTTTGAAGGATTCTTATGATTGAGGTTATGAGCATCTAGGAACATTTGGGTCATACTTTGTAAATTTACAAAGTGCTGTCTCACATCCATTATCTGTCTAGATGTACCTGAGGAGTAGATAACCCACATATATACTGTCTTGTAGAAGTTTTTTAAAATACATATATTTTTATTGATTTCAGAGAGGAAGGAAGAGGGAGAGAGAGAGAGAAGGATCAATGACGAGAGAGAATCATTGATCAGCTGCTTCCTCCACGCCCCTTACTGGGAATCAAGCCCAGAAACCCCTGCATGTGCCCTGACCAGGAGTCAAACGGTGACTTCCTGGTTCATGAGTCGACACTCAACCATTGAGCCACACCGGCTGGGCTGTCTTTTGATGTTTTAAGTCAAGTTGGTTGCTTGAGCCCCTAGAGTTAGAGTGGAGGAAATAGGACTCCAGCCCAGGTCCTCTGACCCCCGATCAGCTCTCTTTCCCGGATAGAAGGTTCTGTCTTCTGTTGAGCTGCAGTTCTTTCGCTGGGGCTTCCATTTGTTGGTGTTGGTTCTCCTTTTCGGGGCCATGGAGAATAAACCTTAATTTCTTTTTCTGATGCAGTTGGAAATATTCAAAGGTAGTTGTTGTGTTCCCCAGGTCTTCTCCGGGTCCTTTAACCAATCTTCTCCCGTTCCATCATTTACTCAAAAAGCAAATCTGCTGTGTGTTAGGTGCAGGGGTACAGAGATAAGAGGGAGCAGGAGCCCCAGTCTCCAAGGAGACAGACAGTAAAAAGCGTAATTCAGGAATAGTGTTTGACCTCAGACCTATACTCAATCCCCCTCTTCCCAGTAAGTCTCACCACTGTGCCCAACTCTGCCCTCCTCTCCAGAGAATAAGCTTCCTGCTGTGTGCTGGGTGGGAGCGGGGCGGGGGGTGCACCTGGCTGCTAGAGCAGGGGCAGGATAGGGCCTGGCTGCTCAAGCTTTCAGCTGCCTCCTGTTTTCAGCCCCCCTTCAAGGGGGTGGTGCCTCTGAGTCCACTGGAGTTTTGCACATCAGTGTGGTTCCTGCATCCTCTTGCCCCCCTCCCCGTCCTGTACCCTCTGCACCCACAACAGGATTCTGCCCTCAGTTTGGCTAAGTCATTTTTCTAACTTCTAAAATGGCACTGTCCTTTTTTTCTCTCTTCACGGCTGCCTTCTTTGTGCTCCTGTGGGTTCATACAACAACAGCAACAATAACAAACTGTACTGTTATTTTAGTGGTTTGGGAGTGTGTTCTCTGCCATGTTTAACTAGAAGTTTCTCAGGCGTTTGCATATGCTTCTGCTGCTAAGCCATGGCTTCTCCATTCAATGTGTAGGCTTTGCTGGATTTTCATTATTTTAATATTAATTCCTTTCATATAATTAATTTTTAAAAGATACTTAAAAATTATACACTGAAAAGTCTTGCTTTCACTTGTTTTCTCCCTCTTACCTCCTAGAGCAGTGATGGCGAACCTATGACACGCGTGTCAGAGGTGACACGCGAGCTCATTTTTTTGGTTGATTTTTCTTTGTTAAATGGCATTTAAATATATAAAATAAATATCAAAAATATAAATCTTAGTTTTACTATGGTTGCAAGTATCAAAAATTTCTATATGTGACACGGCACCAGAGTTAAGTTAGGGTTTTTCAAAATGCTGACACGCCGAGCTCAAAAGGTTCACCATCACTGCCCTAGAGGTAGCAACTTTGATTCGTTTCTTTATGCAGACACAGGCAAATGTGAATAAGTATTTATTAAATCTCTCCCAGCTTTGTTAGCATAGGACGGCCTATTCGGTGTGTCCTGGCAGTCTGCCCACAATAGTGGAGCAGCTTCCTGGTCTTTTGCCCTGCTCAGCCCTCTGTCGGGTGGACCGACTGCAGGCTACCTACCCATCTCCCACCAATGACACTGGGCTATTTTCAGTCTTTGCTATGACAAGTCGCCTATGACGAATACCTTTGAATGCACATAATTTTACTGCGTGCCAGTGTATTGTAAAGATAAATTCTCTGCAGTGGAATTGGTGGTGTGTTTGGAGGGGTTGGTATTTTGATCCCAAGCATAGGAATTTAGGTTTCTTTGTGTTGGTCTGAGACCTTTGTCTGGCTGGTGACGTTCTGAAGCTTGGTTTTGCCACCAGCCCCATTTGATGTTGGATGCACAAGAGCTGAGAGTGGGTTGCCATCTCCCTGCTGCTCCCCATTACTTGGGACAGGATGACTGAGGCTGCCAGCGGGGCCTGGTCAGAAGCACCAGGAGGGCTTCCGAGAGGGGGGCAGGTAGCGTCACACCCAGGCCCTGCTGTGGGGTAAGGTGGCGGATTCCGTTGTGTCCACCACATTGCTCTCATAAATCCTCAGCCCCGGCCCCTGGAACTTAACACTTTTCTACTATCTGCTCTGAGATGCAGGAAACAATGATTGTCTTTTCACATTTGTCATCCTAATGGGTTTTTTCAAAGCGGCAATTAAGGTGCTTGTGGCAGTGAAGCACCAGGGAGCTCTAGTCACCAGCCACGGAGGGCACCTGAGCGCCTCCCGCTCAGAGAGAAGAGAGCTGGCCATGTGGACACCAGCACGCAGTTACCCGGGGCGGGCGGAAGCGGGCTCCACGGAGGCTGGGGGCTCCGAGGTTTTGCAGGCAGCGATGGTGGACTCGCCCCAAGCGGCTCTTTCTGCTTCAGCTCTGCCTCAGGGAGAACTAGATAAGCTTGGCCTGGTCTCTCGGAAGGCTTTGTGATGTACCACATGCTGCCATACTTAGGGTACCCCCAGCCCGGTTCGCTTGGCCCCCCTCTTGCTTTCCATGACCTCCTCCCACACTGGTCACCCAGGAGGCAGCCTCTCTCTTTCCTCCTCAGCCCCATGTGCACCCTCCTCCCCTATGGTCTTCCCTCTCCGGGTCCCTGCTGGTGGGGCACTGCTAGACAGCAAGCTTTCCAAAGGCCACTCTGCTGTGCTATTTGTTCTCGCCAGTTTGCTGAAAGTTTGAAAGAGCTTGAGAAGCTCACAAACCTCCAGATTCAGGGGAGGCAGCGACATTTCCTGAGCTGCCTAGAGAGCTATCGCTGCACCCCGCTATTCGTGATGGGATATCAGCGAAGCACTTCCGAGGGGCTTTAAGGGGACAGTGGAGGTGGGCAGGGCCAGGCCACTCACCCCTCCGCTCCGCCACCAGGGGCATTCCTGGTGAGCCCTGCAGCCAGCCAGGCCGAGCCAGGGGGGCTCTGAGCCAAGGGGCTGGATTTTGTACGGGCTGCTCAGGCCCCAGGGCGTGCTCTGAGCTCTGCCTGTTTTTGGTCTTCCAGTCCGCAGCCGCCACAGCCCCAGGTCCCCGAGACTCCCTGGGCAGATGAGGGCGGCTCCGTTTATCACCTGACCGACGAAGACTTTGACCAGTTTCTGAAGGAGCACTCCTCTGTCCTCGTCATGTTCCACGCCCCATGTGAGTGGAGCCTTGCTCCTCCCCACCATCTCCTTCCCCCTTCAGCATAGGAGGCGCTGCTCTTGGATGAGAGTCCACTGAGCGCCTGCTTATCGGATGCCTCCTCGGTGCCGGGGGTGCTCTGGTGCCAGGCGAGGTCCCTGCCTTCACGGTGCACGCAGCCCACCTTCATCCCCCAAGTCCCAGTCGGGCTGCACGTGCCCCTCAGCTCCACCTGGCAGACCCGAGCCACTTCCTCCAAGTCAGCATGAATCAGGAAATGCAAATGGATTTCCCAGAACTGGAGGAATTAGGACCGGAAGGGCCATTACATATTGCCTAGAACAGTAATCACCCCTCATCTTACAGGTGGGGAAACTGAGGCCTCAAGAGGGCCGTATGTTGCCCAGCACCTGGGAGGGCACAGTGAGGCCAGGGCTAGAGCCTCAGACCCCCCAGCATCTAGAATGCCTTCCTTCTGCTTCACTGGGGCCAGTCACAGCCTGAAGCAGC
The DNA here is from genome assembly GCF_014108235.1 of Myotis myotis. Taxonomy (NCBI): domain Eukaryota; kingdom Metazoa; phylum Chordata; class Mammalia; order Chiroptera; family Vespertilionidae; genus Myotis; species Myotis myotis. Next base: position 159,916,766 of record NW_023416324.1, read on the forward strand.
CACAGGGGGTCAAGGAAGGAAATTGCCCCTGCCCCCAACCCAAGTCACCCATGAGCATAGAATAGAGGAAGGGCTTAACAAAGGAGAACATGAACAAATGAAGTTGCAATATGTGTTTGCAATATGGATGGAAGGCCTATAGCTCAGGATTTTCCTAGGCCAGTGTCCTCCCCATGCCCATGAAGAATGGAGATTGGTTGTGATTCATTTCCAAGAGGGAGAAGGCTGCTCTTGTAAAGTGAGCAAGGATGGTGTGAGAGCAAGGGATGACAGCCTGGGGCACAGAGCTCCTGGGAGTAGTACTGGGAGAGGGTGGGCCCATTCAGGGCGGGCCCATCCTGATGGGTGAAGAAGGTAGGTCATTGGCACCCTAGGACACAGGGTGTATATGTGGTGGGTGCTCTTCTTTTGTAGCTTCTCACCAGTTCTTTGGCCCAATGATAGAGAAGAAGAGATTGTGGAGGAGAAAAATAAAACAAAAAATAACTGCCAATCAGTGTCGTAATTGTCCAGTCCATATTCAGTGACTATATTATTATCGTCTTAGTTATAGGAATCCTCATGATAACAGTGGGCTTCATTCTATGGTGATAAAGTGGCTTCCTGCAGGGTCAGCTCCTTTTATCTTATCCACAGTGTGAATATGATTAACCCCATTTTACAGATGTGGAGACTGACACACAAAGAAGTGACACATTGTTTCCTGTTCTGTGAGTCCTGTACTGCTGACCCCTGATGGGTGTGGTTATGTGGGAATTTTTCATACATGGATTACTACTGGGGATTTCCCCAACTCCTTTTTTCTTATGTGTCAAATTCTTCAGAGAATCCAAAGGAAAAGTATTCCCTTTGGCCCTTTTCCTTCTTGATTTCTAAAAAATTGACACATGCAAAAAACCAAAAAAAACTTTGTTTCAAAAAGTCTCCTGATTAGCGGCCTTAGGAGCAGGTCACCCCCAGCCCTGCTGGGGGCCTCCGTGAATGTGTCCCTGTAGCTGGGGGCTAGAGCTGAAATCATCCTGCCTGCATCCCTGTCCCTGCAGTAAAGGCAGAAGCAAGCTGGCTGTGTTCAGTCCCCCTGGGAATTTCTGACCTGCGTCAGGTTTGGGCAGTGGTTTGTGGTTTATGATCACAGCGTGAAGAGTAGGTGTCCCCTTCTATGAGTCCTGCAAATTATCCAAAAATATGTACCAGATACGTTAGAAGCACTTTCTTTTTAACAACCCTGGTTGCAAACTAGATCTGTTTTGTCTGTTGTTTTTTTGTAGTTATAGGTTGTGAGGGATCCATTGTAGTAGCTGATGCTTATAGGGTCTTGGGGCCAGGAGCCTGACTGTAGGGTCCCTTCCCTTCCCTCCCCCTTATGTGTTCTGTTCCCTTCCTGAACCAGAAGGACATCACTCATTGCCCCTGCCTCCGACCCAAGTCACCCATAGGCACAGAATAGAGTCAGGGCTTAAGGAATGAGAAAACGAACAAACGAAGTTGTTCTGGAGCTAAATTAGAAATCAGAGTGAGAACTAGAAACCAGATGGCAGCTTTTGTTTTCCCATTCGTCATTACTAATGAATATTACCACGAATGCGCTGCTCTGTGCAGAGCCCCGCTGAGGGGCTCTGATTTCAGACTTAGCAAATGGAGCTGTCAGAGGCTCCTCTTGGTGGGTGTCTGCCAGCTGGGGACCCTGCATTCCCCCATGAGGTGTCTGTCAGTGCCTGTCTCTGCACGTGTGTGGGGGGGGGCAGGGGGGGCAGGGGGCTGGCAGAGTGAGAGGGCTCAGGGCTAAAACAGGAGGTAAAGCTTCTTAATGAACCGCTTGTCTAAGTTCACATCAGATGGGAGTGGCTCTGCATCAAATAATCTCTCTGCCGAAACCGGTTTGGCTCGGTAGATAGAGCGTCGGCTTGCGGACTGAAAGGTCCCAGGTTCGATTCCGGTCAAGGGCATGTACCTTGGTTGTGGGCACATCCCCAGTAGGAGATGTGCAGGAGGCAGCTGATCGATGTTCCTCTCTCATCGATGTTTCTAACTCTCTATCTCTCTCCCTTCCTCTCTGTAAAAAATCAATAAAATATATTAAAAAAAATAATAATCTCTCTACACAGTCCTCCTTCCCTGTCTAGGAGCACGGCCTGCAGCCTGGGTTGAGATGGAGCACATGTGGTTTAGAGAACACGGAGCCCAGGGGTGAGCTGAGAGCAGAGCGCTCCTGGGGGCCCAGCTGTGTATCATACCAGCTGCTGCAGTGATCAGGGGTCCGTTTTGGGGGTGTTTGAGGAACCCAGAGAAAGGACAAATGCCAGGAGGCCAGAGATGGGCAGTGCTGTCCCAGGTGTCCCAAGTACAGAAAAGGTGAATTCTGGAAATCACAATATTGCAGGTGTCAGTCCCAGGCCAAAGAGGGATTGGTTTAGAGACAGACCATTTGGAGACTTGGAAAAACAAGGTAGGCTCTGCCGACATAGAAGACCGTAGATTCTACGAGGGATTGCCAGATGTCCTTGGTTTGTTTCTAGGTGGGTGAGTTAGCACCAAGATTTTAAAGGATCCCAACAGACTGCAATAATGGGGCTGACACCAAAACGCTGTATTAATTTTTATGGCGTTTTTTTGCTATTTACAAAGGAATGCATGTATGTGTCAGCAAGGGTTAGCCTAGGAAAGTACAGAAAGAAAATGAACGTTGCTCCTGACAGCGACGCCAGGCAGAGCCGTGGTCTCTCTCTGCTGGGCTGTTTCCATGGAGAGTAAGTGCCCCACGTGTCCTTTCCTGGTCCAGCTTCGAAAGGCCAGGAGAGACGGGGTCTTCATCTTCCTCCTGACCTGTGCCTTCCCCAGGCGGAAGCTCCCCGCACCTGTGGGTGCCAGGGCAAGTCACTGGGCTCTCTGCCTGGAGCCTGTGTGTGCCGCTGAGCTGCACTCCGAGGTTCTTGGCAGGACAGGCACGGCCGTGGCTGTTGTAATGATCAAACATTCCACTGGCCCTGCTTCTTCAATCTCTCTCCTAGATCTCCTGCCCCTTACTCCCCCTCCGCCTCTCCCTCACCCCCTCGCCTGCCTTCTGCTCTCCCCCAGCTGCAGTGGTGGAAACCCCACAGATTCTTCTGCAGCCTCGCATTTGACGTCTGAGTTGTCACTGAGCAAATGAGCATAGGCTGGGCCACAGTGCCGGGCCCTCCACAGTTAGCTCCAGTCCTGCCCAGGTCACAGGGGGCAGCAGGGAAACTGAATTTTAAAGCGGGTTTGCCCCGTGGACCCTGCCCTCCAGGAGCGGCCAGGCCTCGGGGAGAATAGTCTGAGTGGGCAGTGGGTTCTGAGAGGGGCCTGTGCACCAGGAAGAGTGAGGCCTGAGCCTGGGCCCCAGCCTTGGGGGGGCCTCTCCCCTGCTCAGCGCTTCCTCCTTTGTCATCCATCTCGGGGGGAGGTGGGGGGGCTGCAGCCCCTGGCCCAGCTCTCCCGTCCCACAGAGGACAAAGATGGAGTCTGGAAGGGGCGTGGCAGCAGGACATTGCCCCTCCTGAGCGCCTTTCATTCCTTTTTGCAGCTTCCTGAGGAGAAATCAGATTATATGCTGTCACTCTTCTGTTCTTGTCCCTTCTGTTTTACTGCAATAACCTCCACCTGCTCCTCCCTCTCCCTGTAAGTCCAGCCCTGTCTTAGGCCGGGGAAGGGTTCGATGCTGTGATAACACTGCCCTAATGAGCGGCCCATGTGTAGGGATGGTAAAAGGAACAAAGTGAGACTTCCCAGGAAGGGTGTCATTGGGGAGCGGCTTGTCTCCCTTGTGGGTGCTGAGAGGCAAGCAGGGACCCCAAAAAAGAAGCCAATGGGGAACAAGAGCCCCCCCTTGCCGCCCCCTCCCCAGGACCCTGGGGGCCAGCCAGCAGCTTTGCCCTGGTCCCCACCCCACCACCAGCAGGTGTGTGCTGTGCCCGCCCGGCCTGCCCTCCAGGAGCTGGCAGTCCATTGGTCCCTGTCCGAATCCAGACTTTGTTTCTTTGTTTCAATCTTATTCTCAAAGTAATATGGGATCTTTGTAGAAAATCTAGAAGGCATAGAGAAATATAAATGACTAAGGTAAAAAAGAAGAACAAACCTGTGATCCCATGATTCAGAGGAAACTGCATTTCTCTTTTTGGCATCATTCTTGCTAGTTTCTTTTATTTTTCCCTTGTCTTTAACTTTTATTTATTATATTTACATACAGTTAAATTGACTTTTCTGGCACCTGTAGAGCTTTGTATAACTATCATGCCATAAAATCCTTCATGCAATCACTTTTATTTTTTTAATTGCACAAATAGTTTAAGCATAATATTAATGATGTTTTCATTACTGGCAGTGCAAGGTTCAGGGGATACATTAGAACATAGTGCTCCCCACCCCATCTTCCTTCCCGGGCTGAGTGCTGTGAACCGTTGCTATATCTTTCTCCTTCTGTGCTTTTCCCTAAATAGTGGATCTTATTTTTTTTATGTAAATAGGGTCATTCCCCGTCCATTTTTCTGTGACTTGCTTTTTTTTCACTCACCAGCAGGTCTCAGAGATTTTCCCATGTAACCGTAGGTGTGGGCATATAAATCTATCTCAATCCGTTTAACCACTGAATAGCGTTTTATCATTTAGAGATGCTGTAAATTGCAAACTATTCCCCTGATGACAGACGGTTGTCTCCAGCCTTTCGCTGTTCAAGCATTGCAATGAACAAGTGTAAACATATGTATTTGGAAATATGACTAAATATTTATGACTGATTCTTGAAATTTGTGACGTTGCTGGGCCATGGGGTACGTGTGCCTGAGCTTTGATACCAGTAGATCCTGCCACCTCGCCCTCCAGGAAGGTGTCACACCCCTGACCGTGTGTGACAGAGCCTGCACCTTTGCCAGCGTGCATGCTGTTGGCCTTTTCTAGCCCTGCCAACCTGGGCAAAAGGGCCACTTGCCCGAAGCTCCCTGGACTCCAGGGAAGTCGGGCCTCTTTTCTTGTGATTATCAGCTTCCCTCACTTCTCCTGCGAGCCACCTGTTCATACCCTTTGCCCATTTTTCTAGTGGGTAGTTTGTTTGTTTTTCTTCTTGACCTAGAGCTCTGTGGTTAGGGCGATTAATCTTTATTTGTTATCCATGTTGCAGGTGTTCTCTGCTAGTCTGTTGCTTGCTTTAACGTTCCTTAGGGTGTGCCTTTCATTGTACAAAAGCTCTATGTTTTTAGTCGTTAAATAGTAGCTAGAATTTTTTTGAGCGCTTACTGTATGAATCAGGCATTGTTCTAAGCACTTTCCACATATTAACTCATTTCACCTTCATAACAAAACCTATGACTATATCAAGATTATCCCCATTTTACAGGTTAGGGAGGGGAGGCACCAGAAGGTTGAGGAACTCGCCAAAGGCCACGTAGCCAAAAAAGGGGAGCTGGGATTAAAAACCCTGCAGCCCGAGAGTCAGTCTTGGCACTGAGCCTTCCATAGCCTGCTTTTCCCATCCTGATCTCTGGGATTCATGGGCTGCTTTGGAAATCTACCCCCAAGATACAAAAATAGCACCCTGTATTTTGTTATAATATTTTTGCTTTTATATTTTGTTCTTTAATTCATCTGGATTTTTCATTTGCTTGTTGGGCCAGGTGGAAAGAAGGGCTTTCATTTTACTTCTTTAAGTCCCTTTTCCTGTGCATATCTTCTTTTTTCATTTTTCTTAACATTATCTTATACGTTCTCTCTTAATGTTATTTAAAAATGCTTTTTTGTACGTGCTTTTTGAGGTCACATACTATTCCATTGTAAAATGGCACCATAAATCACTTAACCAGCATCATTATGTTGAAGGTTGGAGTTGTTTACCGTATTTCCCCATTGTAAATCATGCTGCACAGAGCATTTCTATCATCAATATTTGTCCACATGTCAGATTATTTCCTTAGGATAGAAGCCTGGAAGAAAATACTTAAGTGCTTGTTATCTATGTTTTACACTAACATAAAGGAGGAAAAAAACCCTAACTCTTTCCTTGCACAAGAAGAGGGCTATGTGACGGGCGGAAGCATCCATCAGTGTGGGGTTTGCCCCAGAGTGTCTGTGAGTGTGCACAAGTCAGCTTTGGTGTGTATACAGCTGGAAGCCTCAAAAAAGCTCTCAGGTGTCTGGCTGCAGGGGGCTGGGCGGGGAGGGGGAGCAGGGACAACATTCACGGTGTTAAGACATCAATGTTTCTGCTCCCATAGGTAGCAGGAATGGGAATAGGAACATCCAGGCTCCTCTCGAATCTCAGGTCCCAGGCGGCTTCCCAAATTAATCTGGTCCCCTGGAAAATTCTGGGCCCAGGGTCCAGGAAAGTCTCCATGATAATAAAATCATAAGTGTAATTGAAGAGCATGGAGGCCAGAGGCATCTGAAGGCTTGGGGTTGATGGGAGGCCAACATTCCCACAGCCAGAGAAGAGTGTGATTGAGGCGTTGATGCGTAGCCTCTGTGCCAGGTCATGAAAATCAGCGTAAGTGCACTTACACAGATGATAAAAACCCAACAAGGAGTTTGGTGATAAAACTTAATGGCCTATCAAATCACAATCAGGACACTAAAACGCAGCGGGCCGGCGTGTAACCCTCCGCCTCGGGCTCTCCCGCCACCAGGATGTCCTGAAGGCCAGGCCCAGGAAGCTGGAGCTGGGGTCCAGGCCAGCACCGCCCATGACCCACAGCTCAGCTCCCCAGGACAGGCGGGTGCCAGCCAGCCCTTTCTCCTCTCGGGGCCTGGCCAGTCTCCTCATCATAAACTGTCTACAGAAGTTTATTGCTTCGCCTCAGTATTTTGTTCAGGGAGCAGAGGGAATTAATGCTAGAAGCAAAAATCACATGATATCAAGTCAATGCTAGGGTATGTGTGGGACACTTTAGAACAACATCCCTGGGTGCTAGAGATTTCCAGAGATGTGTTTTAGACCTGGTAAGAGCAGGGGAATGTATAAATGGTGCTGGGGAGGGGAAGTACCTGCACAGTAACTGCCTTGGTGGCCAGTTCTACTAAATAGAGGAGGTTTATCAAACTAGCAACTATTTGGGCATAAGACAGGACTTGCCCCAAAAGAATTTAGTCCAATTAAATCCTGTTACCACAAATGTAAGCCTGAACAATATAGCTATGAGGTTAATTCATTCACAAAGTGTGTGGAACACCGTCCTTAATAGCAGGGGTGTGGTGGTGAGCTGGACAGACAGGTAGGCCTGTCTGGTTGGGGGGATGGACAGGGAACAAGTAAGGCAGTGACTCCAGCTGTTTTGAGTCCAATTGAGAAAATAAATAGGACATTGGAAGAGATCATGATGGAGTGAGGCTTTTTTGGGTTATGTGTCCAGGGAATTTCTCTGCAGACGTGAAATTTGTACTGAAGCGTGATTGCAATAAAGGGGTGAGGCATGCAAAGACCTGGGGGAAGATCGTGTCCCAGGCACCAGCGTAAGAGCCCTGAGGTGAAGTGAGAGAACAGAAAGGGGGTCACGGCTGCAGAGCAGAGGGCAGGAGGGGGTTGAGATGGGAGGGGCCAGGTGGTGTGGGCTTGTGGCTGGGGTAAGGAGTTTGGATTTTAATGTACCTGCCATGGGAAAGGTTTAACCAGGGTTTTTGTTTGTTTGTTTTTAATCTGATTTCTGTTTTAAAAAGATGCCCTGGCTGCTCCTAAATATCAGAAGACAATAAGGCAGTACAGAATTCAGTGCCATAGAAATATGTGAATGAGCAGTATTTTGTGAATAGAAGAGAAATAGGTGGTTCGTTGGCGCTGAAGCTTCCCCAGTGGATTTGGCACGATTTCTTTGTCCTCCTTCTTTTCTCCCGGGCGCCCCTGGGAGCAGGGCCGAGCTGTCCTGCAGAGGTGGCGGCAGGGGACATCCCCAGAGCCTCCCTGCCATGGGAATGGTTTCTCTCGATTGTTCCCCACAGGGTGTGGACACTGTAAGAAAATGAAGCCAGAGTTTGAGAGTGCAGCGGAAGTCCTCCACGGAGAAGCAGACGTAAGCATCCTTCCCCTAACCTCCCCCCCACATTCTTGTCTGAAGAATCAGTGACATGAATCATTGCAATGGCTTTTCCCTGCCAGCTCTGCAGCAGCTCTCCCGGCCCCTGGAGATCTGTAGTACTTCCACGTTTCCGAGTCAGATGGGTGGGGCCCTACCAGGGATGGAGGGGTGCAGAGAGACTGGGGTTACATTCCCAAGCCTGTCCAGGTAGCTTCTGTCAGGTCATGGCCTTAAGGGGAAGCCCCAGGATTCTCCCTCTTTTCTCTGGGTCGCTGGCTATTGGGAACAGCCACAGTCTGTCTGCCCAGCCTGCTTGGTGGGCAGATTTAAAAGCCTCATCTCAGCCCATAAGGAGAAATGATGACCGTGCCAGTGTTTGGTCATTCCCTGGGGCCAGCCACCCCACAGTGAAGTCCCTGCAGGCCCGGGGGCAGGGGAGCAGGGGGCTGTCGTCTGGGCTCCTCTGTTCTGCCTGCACCGTGTCTGAGGCTGTCGTGCATGGTTGGCCTCTCCCCCATCCCAGAGCTCTGGTGTCCTTGCAGCTGTCGATGCCACTGTCAACAAGGCCCTGGCAGAAAGATTCCACATCTCCGAGTTCCCCACACTGAAGTACTTTAAGAACGGAGAGAAATATGCAGTGCCCGTGCTCAGAACGAAGAAGAACTTTATTGAGTGGATTCGAAAGTAAGTTTGATGGTCTTGGTAGTACATCCCGACTCCTGGCTGTCGGCCACCGGAGACGGCCTTGAGGAGGAGAATTAAACCTTAGCAGCTACTGCCCTTGGCTCAGGGCCACAAGCCAAGACCAATTTGACTTCCCCAATCCTAAAGCCACGTCTGGTGTGTTCACCACGGTCCTCACCCAGGAGGCCGCTGGTAGCCTTTCTGGATGCAGTTTTATCAGCTCCAGTAAGCCTTCTACTCTCTTTCTAGAGCCCCCCACCCCCTTTCCCAAGGTCTCGGCCCCAGGTGTCATCATCTGCACTTTGTCCCATCCCCTGTGAATGGATGAAGGAAACACACGGCTCTTCGTATGGAGAGCTGGACTCACTTGCACCCAGGTTCGCTGGTGGCTCACAGGACCTCCTCAGTGTCCACAGTGCAGCCCGGGCCATTCTGGGGCTGAGAATAAGATTTCAGAGAGCAAGTAGTTTATTTTCTCACACCTATGGAGACCAGAGGTTCAAGACCAGATGTCTCCAGGGTTAGTTTCTTCTGAGGCCTCTCTCCTTGGCCGTCTTCTCCCTGTGTCCTCACATGGTCTGTGTCTGTGCCCTCTTCTGTCTTAAAAGGATACCAGTAAGACTGGAGTAGGGCCCACCCCGTGACTTCATTTTAACTTAATTACCTCTATAGACCCTGCCTCCAAATGCAGTCACGTTCTGAGGTACTAGAGGTTAGGACTTCACTATGGGAACTTGGGGGGACACAGTCCCTCCCACAACAGTCAGGAAGTCCAGAGAACCTGAGTAGCCTTGCAGTTACAGGCCCAAGGACCCTCCAAATCACCCCAGGACTTAAGAACATACAGTTCTTAGCATTTCCCTGTCCTGTGAAGGACTAAATGAGCTGTCACACAGGTGCCCTGGGAAATGGAGGAAGCCTCGGGCCTTGCTTGAGAGGCAGGAATTGTTAGGACACAACTGAGGAGCCTTTCTGCGATCTACACCCCTCCCCCAACACACGTGCGCACGCACACACACATACACACACACCTTAAATATCCGAGACTATTTCCTCATTTCTGCTGAGGGCGAGATAAAGAAGACCATTTCCAGCCTCTGCAAGGTCCCTGGTCCATGTTATAATGATGCCCATTTGGGAACCAGTTAAAGTCACAAAGTGACACAAGAACTGCAAAACAGCAGCATCTGAATGGAGTTACTTTGTTAGGACCTTGAACCTCAGGCTTGGATATATGTCAGCATCACCTGGTGTTGAGGTGCTGATTTAAAGCGCAGATGCTGGGCTGCTGTCCTTGAAGCTTTGATTCAGGAAGTGTGAGTGGGACCTTCAGCCTCAGTGTTTTGAGAAACACCAGCTTACGCAGAATGGGAGCTTTGGGGCATTGCAGGGGATGAGACATAGAACCAGAGAGAGAGAGAGAGCTTCTGAAAGGTGAGGGTGGCCATGGGGTGTCAGGGTGCAGGGGCGAAGGAGAGAATGCAGGGGGCTGTGTCAGCACTGGGAGCAGACCAACCCCCCTCCCCCCCAGAGACACTTCTCAGCGAAGGGAGAGAGGACATGGCTGTAGAGAAGAGGGCAAGGGCAACAGAGGCTTTAAAAGACCCTGGAGATCTATCTGTACTTTTGAGAGGCAGGGGGAGGGAACCAGTGGACAGACAGAGAATGAGTAATTATAAACACCCACTATGCGCCAGTCACTTATCAGAGCATATAGACTCTCAGCCGCTGTTAGTTGCTTGGCTGGCTAGGTGCTTTACATGCACCCTCCGCTCTCTGTAAGGATCCCAGGAAGTAGGTATCATTGTACTCATTTAACAGAAAAGAAAATGGAAGCTCAGAGAAGGTTAGTAACTTGCCTAAGGTCACATTGTTGGTAAGTAACTGGATTTGAACCCAGACTCACTGACTGCACTCTTTGGCCCATGCTCTCTCCACCAGAACAAGGTTCAGGAACAGGAAGTAGTGGGCGGCCTTCAGGGTCCCAGAAGAAACAGGGGGCGGGAGGGGAGCCGGGTGGAGGAGCTGCTATGCCCATGGCCAGGAGTGAGGGCCCTTACCCGAGAGGCGGCCCTGCCCTGAAGGGGCTCAGCTCTTCCGCACCCTCACAGAGTGGCTTCACCTCAGGCTTTTCCGAGGGAATTGGGAATCTTTGCTGATGGTACAGATTTTTTCATGTTTAAACAGGTTTTAAATTAAACTTTAGAAAGGAAGCAAAGGGGTTTCTCTCATGCTCCCCTGAGTGGTGGGGGGGAGAGGGAGAGGGGTGGAAGCACTTGCCTGTACATGAGCCTCTCCTGATGACTGTGTCCCCTCCACCCCGGCTCCCTGCAGCCCCGAGGCCCCCCCACCCCCAGAGCCCACCTGGGAAGAGCAGCAGACCAGTGTGCTGCATCTGATGGGGGACAACTTCCGGGAGACCCTGAAGAAGAAGAAACACACCTTGGTCATGTTCTATGCCCCTTGTAAGTAGCTGGGGTGCTCACTGGGGGGTGAGAGAGGGGTGGACCAGACAGAACCACGAGGATGCCCCTGGGACCAGGGCACCCGCAGGTTGAGTCTGGGCTCACCTCTGCGGTAAGCAAGGCCCCCAGTTTCGTTCCAGGCTGCCCTTCAAATCCAGGGCCCCTTGTGTCAGTCAGCTGTCAGGTTCTCTCCCTCCTGGGAGCCTCCCTCACATCAGTCCTAAAGCCCTCCGCTGCTGGCTGTGGCAGGGATGTGCCATGTGAGTACTCCGTCTCCTCATGTTCCCGGGATCTTCCAGGCTGGCTGCCTCCCACCAGCCACTTCCTCCCGCTGCCCCTCGGCTCCCTCCATCCCTCCGGACACTGACTTCTTCAAACCTGGGAATTTGGCGTTACCTTCCCAGTGGCTTTGAAGCTGTGGTGAAGCAGCCACATTCGCTCCAGCTCCTGAGACCCTGCGCTTCCCTTTAAATCAAAGCTTAAGCTGAGCTGAGGAAGTGACACACCTGCTAACATGGGTGTTTGTGACCTCAGGTTTTATGTATTCCCATTTGGAAGTTAATTGATCCGTAAAAGGCCAGGCTCTTGAACGTCCCACTTTCCTGTCGCCCTTCTCTCCGCCAGGTTATGCCCAGCTTCATGGGGGGGGGGGGGGGGGGCCGGATAACAAAGCCGGGCTCTGCAGAAGCCAGCAGCTTGAGCTGGTCATAACCCTGCTGGGTGGCAGCCAGCCCTCCTGTTTGCTCCCCTCCTGTCCCCACTTGTCAAGTGTCAATCATCCACAGGGTCTCTCCTCAGCCCTCATTGTCTGGAAGGGGCTGCCTCCTGGGCCCAGCCTCAGACCCCGCCCTTAGGCGGCTAACGCATCTCGCTGGGGGGGGACTGTGCTCTGGGTTCCTTACACAGCTTGTCTCTGTCCTCACCTGTCCTTAGAGTGAGCCTGGAGGACTGGGGATTAAGAGGTTAGCGGCTTCCTTCCAGGCAGAGTGAGGGCGCAGAACGGAGTCCTGGGAGATTCAATGGGTGACTTGTTCGTGACAGCTGTTCTGCAGCCTGATGCTCCTTTTCTGTCACAGATTCAATTCAGAGAGTAGGGACTTTCTCAGCAGCAAGTGACATCCTGGCTATAGAAGTTGGAGTCCTTGACCAGCTCTGGGTGGACGTTAGAAAGACCAGGCTAAATACTTACCCCTGGAAGCACCCCTCTCACCCTGTGACTCTGGGGCAGGGACTCCTACCTTGTTGGGGTGCTAAGGACCTCCCTCAAATACCTGTGTGCTGAGTGAAGTCCTGGACCCAAAACACAAAGGAAGGAGGCGTGATCCCTGCCTGGCCTCAAGGGCCTCACAGTTCGCCCTGGCAAACTTTAAACATAGGGTGAGTCACTGAGGGACTCAACTTACGGCAAAGAGCTTGGTGCCTATAATCTCTGGACTCTGCTCCAGATTGAAGACATGTTAATCAGGGGGTTAAACAATATTGGGGGGAGGGGAACTATCCAAAGACAAACAAGCCTTTAACAATCTATAATAATAAAAGCGTAACATGCTAATTAGACTGGACGAAGCCAGGGCTGGGAGGGCCAAGGCAGCTGCTGCGGCGGGCGGGGGCCGAGCCCCTTGCACGAATTTCGTGCATCGGGTCTCTAGTTTTTAATAATAAAAATACCCAGTTTGGTACAGTGGATAGAGCATCATCCCTTGTACTCAAGCATCCTGGGTTCGATTCCAGTCAAGGGCATGTACCTCGGTTGCAGGTCGGGGGCATGTGGGAGGCAATCAATGGATGTATCTCTCTCACATTAATGTTTTTCTCTCTGTGGCTCTCCCCTTTCCACTCTCTTTAAAAATCAATGGAAAAATATCCTCAGGTGAGGATAAACAATAATAATTATATTATATATTTATTTATAATAGATATAGTCTATAGCAGCCGTGGGCAAACTACGGCCCGCTGGCCGGATCCGGCCCGTTTGATATGAATAAAACTAAAAAAAAAAAAAAGACCATACCCTTTTACGTAATGATGTTTACTTTGAATTTATATTAGTTCACACAAACACTCCATCCATGCTTTTGTTCCGGCCCTCCGGTCCAGTTTAAGAACCCATTGTGGCCCTCGAGTCAAAAAGTTTGCCCACCCCTGGTCTATAGTATATACCCATTCATATACAAAGACTAAATTCTACAAAAAGGTCAAACTCCTGATAGAGGTAGATATAAAATAAAAAGCAAAATCTGACCTCCAGCCCTAGCCGTCTTGGTTCAGTGGATAGAGCGTCGGCCTGCGGACTGAAGGGTCCCGGGTTCAATTCTGGCCAGGGGCACGTGCCTGGGTTGCGGGCTCAATCCCCAGTGGGGGTGTGCAGGAGGCAGCCAATCAATGGTTCTCTCTCATCATTGATGTTTCTATCTCTCTCTCCTTCTCCTTTCCTCTCTGAAACCAATAAAGAAGTATATATTTAAAAAAAAAAAAATCTGACCTCCATATCCCTCCCCCATCTCCTCCCTGCACATCCCCCTCACTACCCTCACCTCCCCAACTTCCACACAGATCCTCCTCCTGTTGTTTCACTGTTCTCCCCTAGGCCAAGCCCCATTTGCTCTGAATGGTCTGGCCACAGTGACTGCCCTTCTTAGGCCGGTGTGGCTGAGTCTCCAGAATTGGAATTCTGTTCTGTCCTCAGTCTTTGTTTCTCTCTCCTCTCTCTGGGAGACTTCTCTGATTTCCTGCTGTACAGCGGTGGTGCCTTTTTTAAAAGAATCCAGATCAAAAAAATTGTGCTTCTCTCGCCCATCTTTATGCCCTTTCTAAACCCGCCTCCCTTACAGCCATTCAATTGCTATGCTCTTTCTCTTGGATAATGAAAAGATTAGATGCAACAGGAGGCCATTAATCTGAGACTTAGAGACTTTAAATTGATGGTAATAGGAGTTTGCACTAGGCCGCCAGTTACCTTTATACTTTCCATAAGCAGAGAAGTTAGAAAGGAACAATTAGTGATACCAGATTTGGGGGAAGAGGGTAGCTTATTCCTGGCCAGCCTGATGCTATTAGCAGGCATCCAGGCCACTCATGAGGGACCTCTAGGTGACCTAGGGTGAACTTGGATAAGCCTTGTCCACCAGCACATACATTCAGCTCTATAAATGTTTTAAAAACTGTATACTGTCATGTCTTCATAATCTGAAATTTTCATGAATTTGAGCTATTCTTACCTCTGTTGAGTCACATTAGTGAAGTATTCCTGTATTTGCCATTGAGGCAATTTAAAAAACATCTATTAGTATCTGCCATGAGTTAGGCCGTGCTAGGCACTTCGTCTCATTTAGTTCTGATGTAACCCATAACCAGCCTAGCTTTCCTCTCTACTCCTGGGCCAGAGGATGGAAGATCCCTTTAAGCCTCCTCCCTATCACGGACCACACTGTGCTGGGGCCAGCTGGCCAGTCCACCAGCCAGGCCACAGGGGTGGTCCTGCCCATCTCGGGAGCCCTTCAAGTGCTGACTGCAGACTAAAGTGTAGCTTAGGCTTAATTTGGTTTCACAAAACCCTTTGAAATGCCAATCATTATTATCTTATTTTTAAAAGAGGGAAAGCAGATGAGCAGAGCCATTCTGTTCGCCACCTTGGCTCCCCCCAGGCCTAGTGCGGGCTGGAGGGCTGGCCCAGCTGTCTGTCAGGAAGTTGGCTGGAGCCAGGGCATCTTGCCTCTCCCACCTGTGTTTTGATGAGAATTAATTACCACCATCAGGGAGATCTTCCGCTGAAAGCATTTCGCTCTCGGCATGTGTTCAGTGTCTGGACAATGGTGGAAAGAGGAGGTGGGCTTGGGTTTTGATCTGCTGGTGCTGAGGGAAGGGCCAAGAAAGTGAGTCTGGGCAAGAGTGCCTGCATCTTCCCGGACTCTCCCCTCAGTGGATGCTGCCCTGGATTCACTGGGCTAGAAGGACAAAGTGGCCCTACACAGGTGCAGTCTATGTCTGAGATGCTGTCGTCAGAGCCTGAGGGGCTGTGTGCACGCCCCTGTCCCCTACAGGGCCGCTGGAGTCACAGGTCCTTGTCTACACTGGTGGGCCTCTTCCTGGGATTGGGAACCTAAGGACCCCGTGCAGCTTGTCCTCTTAGCCTGACCTTGGCTTTCCCGTTCCTGGATCCCAGGTTCAGATGGATTGTAGAGCGAAGGGTAGAAGGACAGCATGAGGACCAGGAGCTGGTTTGGCAGCTCGGTCTGGGGTGAGGGTAGAGGTTACTGAGAATGTGGAAGTGAGCCCCAAAGCGGAAATAGCAGGGGCTCAGGCAGCGTGGTTACTCCTGTGCCACCTCCACCTCCACCCCTTCCTTTCCTAGTCCTACTTTCTCAGTCATGAATTGGAGAGGTTTGCAAGAGAAGGGGGCTTTGTAACAGGCTCAGAGAATCCTGAGCACACATCACCTTCTAAAGCAGGGGTTCTCAACCTGTGGGTCGCGACCCCTTTGGGGGTCGAACGACCCTTTCACAGGGGTCGCCTAAGACCATCGGAAAACACATATATAATTACATATTGTTTTAGTGATGAATCACTATGCTTTAATTATGTTCAATTTGTAACAATGAAATTGGGGGTCAACACAACATGAGGAACTGCATTAGGAAGGTTGAGAACCACTGCTCTAAGGTAACTGTGGGATGGGAGGTCCTAGGCAGGCGTGGGCCTGCCGCTTGCACAGGGCACCGACAAAGCCCTCATGCCAACAGCAGACACACAGGATGGTGGTTTGAGGGGCAGGGTTGATACATGGGCCCTGACGGTCGGGTGTGCAGGTGGTGGGAGTCAGAGGAGCCCCACAGTCTATTAAGTGAGAGACACTCCCTGAAAGGCCTCTCTGGGGGTCCTGGGAAGGGCTTTGGCTCTGCAGCCTCCCCCCATGTGTAACACTCTCTCTCCCTCTCAACAGGGTGCCCGCACTGTAAGAAGGTCATTCCATACTTCACCTCCACTGCGAACGTCTTCAAAGATGACCGAAAGGTATGGGTGCTCCTCTTCATCTCTTGTCCTGCCTCCAACTTTGCCCGGTCTCCAATTCCCACACCTTCCTCCTTTCCATTCAGTCCCCTTCCCAGATAGGATCTGCTGAGACCTGGGGATCCTGGGAACCGGGACATTCTCTTTTCATAAGGCAGGATAGAGCTGCTGAATTTATGCTACAAAATCAACCAAAAGGGATACACTGAGCCATTGCAGCCCTTCCTTGGAGGAGAGGATAGAAGAGGGTTATCTGTTTATTTTTTTAGAGCTTGAACCTTTTTATAGTAGGATCTGTAGTCGTGCATTACTTATATAATCAAAAATACAAATAAAAAAATTCAACAAAAGTTGACTACAGGCAGCCAGGGCGGAGGAGAGCAGGCTCTGCCTACGGAGCCTCGTCAGTGGAAGGCTCCTGCAGCGGCTGACTGATGAAGCATAAAATTAACAAGCTAGACCTGCAGATTGGATTAGTGTTCGGGGAGTGGGGGCCCCCCAGGCATATCCCCCCAGCAGCTCCAGCAGGCAGGGCAGGACAAGCTACCACCTGCTGCCTGGTGAGGGTGGTGTGTGGCCCTGGGCCGAGGGGTTGTGTGGCCAGGAGAAGACCCTGGAACTCAGGATGGTGCGGCTTAGCTGCTGCTAACCTGTGTGACCTGGGAGAAGTCCATCAGCTCTCCAGGCTGTGAGTTCCCTCCTCTGTAAAGTTGGCATGCTGGTCTAGATGAACATGACCATTCCCAGCGTGGGACAACGTCATAGGAACCTGTCCCCTGGTGGGTCCCAGAAACGCACCCCCACACACCCAATCCAAGGTCATGCATCTCTGCCGTGGGGCCTCATCTTCCTTGTAGAAGCCTCAGGCTAAGTGGGGGCTGCTGGACACTGATGCCTGCCTGGATCACCTTGAGTCAGCCCTGCGAGAGGGGCAGTAACAGGATGGGGAGAGCTTAGAGCAGCGGTTCTCAACCGGTGGGTCACGACCCCTTTGGCGGTCGAACGACCCTTTCACAGGGGTCGCCTAAGACCATCCTGCATATCAGATATTTACATTACAATTCATAACAGTAGCAACATTACAGTTACGAAGTAGCAACAAAAATAATTTTATGGTTGGGTCACAACCTGAGGAACTATATTTAAAGGGCCAGAAGGTTGAGGACCACTGGCTTAGAGGGACAGCAAGTGAGAGGAAGCCAGGCTGGGGCACAGGCACATGTGTGGAGAGTGGGGACACACTGGGGACTCAGACCCCAGCACCCTGCCCTAGACTTAGGGAGTCCCATCGTCACCCACAAGTCCTGGCTGTGCCTTTGAAGGTACACCTCACCCCTCCCGTAGGGGGTATAGGACCAGAACCATTTTCTCCTGCTCTTGCCACTTGGCCTGCATTGAGAGGGACATGGCAGGAAGGGCTTCCCATCTCCCGTCGCCCGCACCACCTATCCCGTTTCTGCACTGAGGCCTGTGCATTCGTCAGGACGGCTGCTCCCGCTCTGGAGGGCCCATCCCTGCAGGGCACCCTCACTCTGGGCTTTGGGTTGTATGGGGAAGCCTTTGCTCTCCGGAGAGCAATCTGTGCTCTGGACACCGGAGCGTGGTGGGGGTATGAGGTCTCCCCCACTGCCCTACCCCCGGGTGGCTGCTTGGGTCTCCATGGCTCCAGGTCTGTGACAAGGCCAGGCTGACTGTGCCCACAGCCAGCCAAGGGCCAGCCCTCCTCTTCCCCTTTCCCCTCTACTGATGCACAGGAGCCCCATTTTCATGGTGACCCCTCCTTCTCTGAGACACTGATACACCTTTTGCTTAGTTGTCTTCACGCGGGCCAGTGATGTTGCTGGCCTTTTTCTGGGCTCATTCCCTCTGTCTCTCCTTCCAACTTCCTTTATTCCAAGCCAGAAATCCCCTCGTTTCAGAAGCACACGTAACCTCTCTGTGCCAGGCCGCTCCAGGCATGGGGCTCCTGGAGGTGGCTCTCAGTAACCTCAGGGAAGCATCTGTCTCTCTGGCTTGGGGGACCGATGTTACTAGTGCCCCATTGCTGGGCGCCATCCTAGAGCTATCAAATCAGACTCTTAGGGATGGTTCCAGGACTTGTGATTCATAACCGCTGGCTCTCGTGCTGACCACAGGCTGGCATTTGATGACCACGGGTCTGTCCAGCTCTCTCCTTCTACTCATGAGGGGCCAAGGCCCAGAGAGGAGCCGTGGAGTGCCCAGTGGGTTATTGCAGCCAGAACTGGGTCTTCTGACATCCACCTCTTAGCCGGAATTGTATTTTTTTTCCACCCAGAAGCTGGACCCTGTTTCTTCCCCAATCAATATGCAGCTGGTCGCTCACTTCCATTTTCATAGCCAAAGTCAATATTAGCTCCTGCAGAGATTTATTTTACTGAATCAATAAAGCCATGTGAGGCAGCTCATATTTTAGCTGGGGAGCCTCCACCCCTTCCCAGGAGCTTACTGGGGGACTTTAGCAGTGGGCAGGCTGAGGGGAGAAAGGGCTGCACACTGTTAGTGTTGGGATGGATGGCATTATGGCAGGGGCCATGGAGGACAGGGATCCGAGGTGCAAGGTTGGTGGACACAGGCAGAGGTCAGGGGACCACTGGGCTGCAAGGTGGGCCTCGTCTCACTGTGCATCAAGGTGTGCCCAGCCTGGTGGTGGAGCAGGGCTCGCAGTGCAGCTCTTGGCCAGGTATGAGGGTCATCCCAGGAGGCATCCCTTCCTCTGTGATGGGCTCAGAGGCTGCTGTGACTCTGTTGTATATAGTTCCCCTCACCCCATGTTTGCAAAACTGTCTGCCCATCAGAAGGAAAAGCTCTTTGAGGACAGGGACCTCATTTGTCCTTGAATTCCCTGCAGTCTTTACTCCTGAGACCTCTGTAAGTGTTGATTGAATCAAGGAACTATAACGTATTTGACATTTCTTGGGAGTACCTCACCCATTAATGCTTTATTTTTTTAAATATGTTTTTATTGATTTCAAAGAGGGAGAAGGAGAGAGATAGAAACATCAATGATGGCAGAGAATCATTGATAGGCTGCTTCCTACATGCCCTCTACTGGGGATCGAGCCCATAACCCGGGCATGTGCCCCAACCAGGAATTGAACCGTGACCTCCTGGTTCATAGGTTGACACTCAACCACTGAGTCATGCCAGCTGGGCCTCCCATTAATACTTTAAAAGCGTATGTCATGTAATCCTCACAGTAGCTTAATCAACTAGGTATTATTACCCTCCCATTCAAAGATCAACTCTTAGAGAGTTTAAGTGATTAGCCCAGAGTTACCCAGCTGGATAGAAGCAGAGTCAGAATCCAATAAACAGGAATTGTCAGAGTTCTCCCAGAAGCCAGTGGGGGCCTGGACTTGACTGCAGGGCTTGTATTTGGGAGGTGGTCTCAGGAAGCTGCTGAGGGAGGGGATAGAGGAAGGGAGAGCAGACGGAAGGAACCAGAGCAGGGCCATTAATGAACAGATTACCTCATGGGTAACTAGGCTGTTCCTGGAGAGACCTTGCCAGGAGGATATGTCCTTCAGCCCTGCCCATACTTCCTGCTCTCTGACAGTGGCAAGGGCTGGGCCAAGGGAACACGGCCGGGCACTGACAGCCAACTAACTACCAGGGAGCAGATCTGGAAGTTAGAGGTGTACGTTCAGTGCTGCGGGTGAGTTCGGTGCACATCCTGAGTGGGCGTGAAGGGGCAGGCGTTAGGCAGGTGAGGTTGGGAGGGATGAGAAAGGCTTGCTTGCTGCCTTCCTCCAAGAGTCCATGCCACTTCCTTCCGAGGGGGCCGCCCTCATCTCCCGTGGAAACTGAGTGTGGAGGAGCCTTTGCAGCTGGATGCCGCCCTCTGTGTGTGCGGCTGGCAGTGAGTTTAGGTGATTTCGAATGAGAACACATTTTTAATTTAGCAGATTTATAAAATCAGACACTACATTTCCCACAGCTCCAGGGCATGTATACAAATTAAATTTATAATTTAAAGTGGATGCAGGGAGAGCAGCAGCCCAGAGCAACGCTCATCAAACACTTTCACAGCATAGCGAGGAGCACTGGTCCCTGGCTGGGGGGCTGGACAGCTGCCCAGCCCTGGTGTAGGGTCTCCCTTGGGCGGGGCCCTTCCCTGCCTGCCCTGAGAAACAGAACCCAGAGCCGGCCAGAGGAGCATCTGTTTCATGTTTCTAAATAACCCAGAAAGCACTCGAGAGGGTGAGCTGGGTTCGGGAGCCTGCCGGGGCCGGCCTGCAGGTCCGGTGGATCGGGCTCCATGTGGATGCCAGGAATGGCAGGTTGGACCCGCCTGAAGGAGACAGCCGCCCTCTGCTCCAGCCAGGCGTTGCCTGTGAGAATGCAGGGCAAGTGCCATCAAATCTGGCTTTTAAGGAGAAGTTGGCGAGCCAAACTTTGATATAAAAATCTTTTGGCTCTTTTTCTAGGTTGGCAGCTAATTCAGATTTTTTTTTTTAATTCTCTGTGGGCCAAATAGAACAGGAATGAGAGCCAGATAGGGGTTGTGTGCAGTGAGTTTGCAAACTCTGCTCCATTAAGTTGTACTGTAGAGAAGGTTGTGTAGCCACAGAGGTAGCAAGCAGAGCAGGGTGAGGGCAGGTGAGGGAGGACAGGTGTGGCGCACTGGTGACCAGAGTGCAGGCCATACCTCCCTCTTCACCCAGTAAATGTGACTGTCGGTGGCCTGCTGGGCTCTCCAACCTGGAAAGGGAGCCTCCGTTCAAATGTCAGTGGCCAGCAGCCGAAGAACTGTGTGAGTGGTGGTTCTTCAACACTTCAAGCTGTGGTGATAGTTCAGTCTGGATTCCTTAATGGGCTCGGTTCTCAGAGACCCCGTGGTCATTCCTTTCTCAGGTTCTGGTGTGGGCTGGCCTCTATCTGGGTGCTCATCACGCAGCTGGTTGCCCACTCGTCACTCAGGGCTCAGGTCAGATGCTCTCTCCTCACGAAGGCCTCCTTGGCCATCTGGCAAAAGCAGCCCTTCTGGCTATTGTCCTATCGAATCGCCCTCTTTTAATTCCTCCAGAGCAGGCACTGGGCTCTAAAATGATCTCACTTATTATGTGTCTCTTGGCAGTGAGAGCAGCAGTCGCTCAGTGACTGAACTTTGTCAAGGTCAGCCTGGACCTGGCATCTAGAACACATGGCGGGACTTCGATCAAGGCCGCCTGGCCTCAGAATCCGTCCCCGCTCCCCTGCGATGCTTTTGTATCTCGTGTTGCCGTCACTGGGCCCTCTCCCCTCCTGCCCTGCTTTGTGACCCTGAACAGGGAAAACGTTCTGTGTGTCTGCCTTAGACTCTCTTGTTTTGAAAGAACAATAAATAATAAGGAAACACTACCCAGCTTGTGGAATTTGGGAACCTCTTTCTGACCCAGAACTCTGCTTGCTTTGGTCCTGCTGAACTTTTTTCTAGTTTCTGGACTGTGCCCTCCTGGCTGGAACCAACCTTCTTTCCTCCTCCTTCAGGCCTGGCTCGGATGGCAACCATGCACAGTGCCTTTGCTCCACACGCTGGCGCTCTCTTGGCGCCCGGGACCACCTCCACCCTACCCCCTAACTAGCTTTGGGAGTGTCTCTCTCTGACTCCCTTTATCTGAACAGACACTGAGCTTCTAGCGGGAACAGGGCTTGTGTATGGGGCCGATAGGAGTGAATATAACAACAGCCGGCATTCACTGACCACTAACTATGTGCCAGGGCCCTGTGCTGATGGGAATTGAGACACAGGAGGTGAGGTCATTTTCCTAAAGTATTAATATACAGCCAACCCAGGGTTTACACTTGAGAAACTGGACTGCAAAGCTCTTGTTCTTGCCCTAACTGGTTTGGCTCAGTGGATAGAGCGAGTGTCTGCCTGCAGACTAAGGGGTCCCAGGTTCGATTCCGATCAAGGGCATGTACCTTGGTTGCAGGTACATCCCCAGTGGGGGGTGTGCAGGAAGCAGCTGATTAATGTTTCTCTCTCATCGATGTTTCTAACTCTCTACCCCTCTCCCTTCCTCTCTGTAAAAAATCAATAAAATCTTTTTTAAAAATAAACAAAAAAAGCTCTTGTTCTTAACCTTGGAACTACACTGCCTCCCAAGCAGATGTTCAGGAATATTAGTTGGTAAATGAATGAATCCCACAGTGCCTCCTAGAAAGTATCATAAAACCTGTTGTGTTTACAACTGCTTTCACGTCAAGGTTTCCTTTGTGGTCATTATACAGACGTCTCCCTCGGTATCCTTGGGATCACCACACATCACTTCATTCCAGTGGGTTCAGCGTAGAGCTTAGCACGTGGCAAATTCAAGTTGCACTTTTTGAAACTTCCTGGGATTTTTCTTTGTTCAAATATTTTTGATTTGTAGTTGGTTGACCCCACAGATGCAAAACCTGCGGGTACAAATGGGCTGCGGTACTCTTGATTTTAAAAGGCAGTCTGAGGGCACTCCAAGCCGGGCCCTCAAACTTTACCCGGCTGTGGGAAATAGGAAACAGGCACCGCCAGGCTCCGGGGAGCTCCGGGCTGGGGGTGCTCTGGTGCAGCTCCTCCCTGCGGTTGGGGAAGGGCCACAGTGTGCGGAGGCCCAGGCCTCAGCTCCAGGACTGGAGACCCTGGGCTGACCCTCCCTCTCTCCCCTGTAGATCTGCTGCGCTGCTGTTGACTGCATCAAAGAGAAGAACCAGGACCTGTGTCAGCAGGAGGCCATCAAGGGCTACCCCACTTTCCACTACTACCACTATGGGAAGTTTGTAGAAAAATATGACAGCGATCGGACGGTGAGTTGGGGAGAGAAACCTGCCCAGAGCTCTTTGTGCTGATGGGCAGGGAAACAGCCACTGCGGGGCAGCAAAGGGAGGCCTCAAGGCTCAGCTGGCCCATCAGAGCTGAGAGGCAAGGGTCTGGGCCTGGCTGGAAGAGGGTCTCAGGGGGTTGTCATAGAAATCCTGTCTCCAGAGCCTGGGGGGCTGCCAAGGGGTGGGAGAGTTTCCTTGCCCGCTTCTCAGGGCTTCTCCGTAGACAAGCAGACCCACCCTGCATCACCAGCTGCCCCTTCGGGTTCTGCCAGTCTCTCTGCCCAGAAGAGTGAGTACACAGAGCGTCAGAGAAGGGCAGTGAGAGGGAGAATGACATCTGCATCAGGGGTTAAAATTCCTCTTTTCCTCCTCTGCTCCCCTTCCCCACAGGAATTGGGATTTACCAATTTTATTCGAACCCTCCGGGAGGGAGATCACGAGAGACTAGGGAAGAAGAAAGAAGAGTTGTAATTTCTGCCTCAGAGAAAGCCTTTCCATTGCACTGTGAATGATATCTGTTTTATTGTTCTTTCTGAATTTCCATGTGTCTGAAGACAAAGTTTTTTAGAGCCACGTATGGCCATTTTGTACAATTTTGAAATAAAATTAAACCAGTTGTTTGGTGCTGTGGGTTATTTCCTCGGAGCTTGTGCTAACAAAGAATGGATGCTCGTGTTCCCCCGTTCCACGTCCTCCAGGAGGTGAGAGCCACAACCCAGGGTAAGTGGGTGGCATGGGTGCTGGCCCCATTCAATCATTGAAGAGCAGAATAAGGAAGTCGGACCACAAAATGTCCTGTTGGACAATAACTAGTATTGAAAGGAAATACCTTAGCATGAGCAGGGAAAATGGGGTGCTGAAGCCAACGATGGGCAAGCATTAGCTTTTTCTGGGTCAGTGTGGTTTCAATCTTGGTGTGTTTTCCTGGAAATGTTTACATATTTCTCTTTCTCCAGCTATTTCTGTCTTCTCTCCCTTTTTCCAGCCCCTCAGTGGAGTGGAGGAGGGGACTTGGAAGCTGTTTGCTCTGCACCCTGCCTGGAAGGGGTGGAGTGGGGGACATGGTGGTATTCTCAGGGTGCAGATGTTGGATCTGTTAACCGGCTCGCCCCAAACCACAATCACATCCCACCTTCACACCATTCTCCGCGGACAGTTCCACCCCAGGCCCGCACTCTGTTCCAGTGCCTCACTGCCTCCTGCTTCTGTGACATCTCCCTAACCATCCCCAGTCCTGCTTTCTGCATCCCTGTGTGGCTAACACCAGCCCTGTGCCCAGCGATGCACCAGAGCCTGAGCACCACATGTGTCCACTCAGTGTTTCGCCGCTACCCTGACTTTGGTTGTCAGCAGTGGTCCTGGTATTGAGCAGCCAGTGCAGTCCTGTGGCCTGTGGAGGAGTTGCCTGCAGGAATGTGCAGCCCTGTTTCCTGCACTGGCCCCTCCCTCATAGTCTCCATCCTTCCCACTGACAGGTTCATGGAGAGGGAGGATTGGAGCCACGGAGTTCCTGGGGGTGTCACTGCTTGGGGCTCTGTTCAGTGAAATGGAAGGTTTTGAGAGCTCTTGTGCGATGTCCCAACTTCCTAATCTCCAATCCCCACATCTGTTCAGCCTTTCTTTTCCCCCCTAACACCCATTTCCTTAGCAGTGCCTCCCAAAAAAAATATTGCACATGAAAAAGAGCATGTCCTAAGTAAATAACTGAGTGACCCAGTTTAGCAGGGAGGGCTGAGTTCAACTCTAGGCAGAGCTGCTTCCTGCGTGGCCAGGACTACTTTCCTGTGTCCCCACAGAGCGAATCCAAAGTTGGCTGAGAGTCTGGCTGATGAGCTTAACAGACCTGTGAGATCACCGGCCGACCCCAGAGATCCACCAGCAGCAGGAATGAGGTAGTGCCCAACCAGGACTAGAGAAGGAAGTAAGGTGGCTGAGCTCCCGGCTTCAGCAGCAGACAGTGACAGACTGCCCCTCAGCTGCCACCACTCCGGGTGCAGCATTGACCAGCAGGGGGAGCGAGGATCTGCAGGAGCTGGTGTGGGTCTAGGTCTAGGACTAGGTCCTCTCTCCCTTACTGTCCCAAGTGAACCATTGTCCACACCTTGTGTGGAAGGGAGGAGGGGAGCTCTGAAAGACTGGACATTTACCTGGGGAGTCATCCTAGAGTTACCCAAAGAGAACTTTCAGTTTATTGGGTCAGACTGAGATCACCACTTCTATTAAATCAAGAGAAAACACATTTTTCTCTGCATAAATAGGTGCAGTGTAAACATACAACTCCTACACACTGATAAAATGTGGTGCCCAGTCTTTAACACAAGAGTCCAGGCGAGATCTGGCCAGCACAGGCTGGAGAGGACCACGGGTCCCTCATTCCACATTTTATAAGACGCATCTTGGTTAATCTAGCCCAAGACCGCAGACTCATTATGAACAAAACCCATCAAAACTTTTTCACACAGCTCATGGAAAAGACCAACCCTTGAAAATTAATCTTCATCAAATATTTTCCTTCACTGAAGTTCAAGGTAATACATGTTATAAGACACTTTGAAAAATGCAGAAAAGAATGCAGAAGAAAAATCACTCGTAACACTGCTATCATCAATTACCATTGAATGCAGTCCATTCTTATCACACACACACATGAAATTGCTCAGCATTTCATAACTTTAAACTTTTTTACAAAATATTTTAACATTTCCCTATATCGTTAACTATTCTGCCTCAACGTAACTTTTAAAGACTATATAGTAGAGTTTCTCTCAAGACTTTCTTGGCACTATTGACATTTGAGGGCAGATGATTCTTTTTTGGCGGTGGTGGAGGGGCTTTCCTGTATATTGTAGGGTTTTTGGCAGTACCTCTGGACTTCCCCCTTAAGATGCCAGGAGTACCTCCCTCCCCCTGCAGGTTATGATAACCAAAAATGTCTCCAGACTTTGCCAATTGTCCCTTGGGAGGGAGGGGTGGCAAAATCACCCCCCACTGAGAACCATTGCAAAATAGTATTTCATGCTATGTAAGTACCATCATCTATACCAGTGGTTGGCAAACTGCGGCTCGGCAAACTGTGGCTCGCGAGCCACATGCAGCTCTTTGGCCCCTTGAGTGTGGCTCTTCCACAAGATACCAACTTCTGAGCATGGGCCTCAAAGTTTCAATCGCACTGTACGTGCACACCCCTACATGGTATTTTGTGGAAGAGCCACACTCAAGGGGCCAAAGAGCCACATGTGGCTCGCAAGCCATGGTTTACCGACCACGGATCTATACTAATAAAAGGGTGATATGCTAATTAGACTGGGAGACCTTCTGAACGTCCTTCCAGACTAAGCTATGGTGGTGGGGCCAATGCAGAGGTGGTTAGGGGCGATCAGGCCAGGAGAGAGGGCAGTTGGGGGTGATCAGACTAGCAGAGGGGAAGTTGGGGGAAGCAGGCTGGCAGTGGGGGGCAGTTGGGGGTGATCAGGCCAGCGGGAGGAAGTTGGGGGCAATCAGGCCAGCAAGGGGGCGCAGTTGGGGGTGAGCAGGCCATCAGGCAGAGTGGTTAGGGGTGATCAGGCAGGTAGGCAGGCAAGTGAGCGGTTAGGAGCCAGCGGTCCTGGATTGCGAGAGGGATGTCCGACTGCCGGTTTAGGCACAGGGATCGGGCCTAAACCAGCAGTTGGACATCCCCTGAGGGGTCCCAGATTGGAGAGGGTGCAGGCCGGGCTGAGGGACCCCACTCCAGTGCATGAATTTTCATGCACCAGGCCTCTAGTTTACTTATAAAATCTGTACTATTAGATGTATATGTTACTGATAATTATTCCCAGTCATTAATAATACTTTTGTATAGATATCTCTGGTTAGGTTATTTTACACAATTTGTGCATTTCCAGAATGTTTTTTGTGTCAAAGAATATGCTTATTTTTAAGGCCCATTTTATACATTGTCTATTTTCCTTTGGTGGTGTGCCTATTTATACTCTTATCAAGACAATATGAAATTACCTGGTTTTCTAAACTCCTGCTAACTCTAGGAATTATAATATTTAAATGTTTGCAAAATTTTTATATCATTTAGATACAATTATCCTATTTACATTTTATCTTGAAAAATAATCTTTGTTTTGGCCTGCTGGGATATTTTAGATTATGTTTCTGTCTCTCATAAGTTTTCTGTCTTAAACTTCATGTCACTTGCAAATTTGATAAAAATTAAAGCTTTGTAAAATACAGAGTGTAGTGAATCCTATATTAGGCCAATAGAAATTTCCCATCAAGCCATTCATTCAGCATCCCAATGAATGATCATTCAGCAATTCCTAGCCCACTCAATTATCCCAGCATCTGACTCACATTTTCCAACCTTTCTTAAAATATGCAATGAAATGTGTCAAATATTTTGTTTGCATACAGATATACTGGGTCTGCCACAATCCTCTGATGAATCAATGTAATAACCCTGTAAAAGAATAGCAAACCTTTATTTGTGCATGGCCCTTTACACTTCGAAAGCATTTTTAGCCTCATTTCATTCGATGCTCACACAACCCCATGGTGTTGTAATGAAGAGGCTGAGGCTCTGGGAGATTAGGTGCCTTGTCCAAGGTCACAGAGGTTGTCCAAGTGACAGAACTCGGAGTTGGCTCTGCTTCCCTCTAGTGATTGTTGCTTCCTTTCCAAGCCTCCGCTAATCATTATTGTACTAAACAGCACAATGCCTGCTTAATGAGTCTTCCCTTTCCTGGACTATGACTTAGCCAGTTCTCACATTCTTTCAGGACCCTGGGGAGAGATTTGTCTGGACAAAAAAAAAATCTGAAATTATTTTAAAGCAAGTTTGTTCTTCAAATTCTTAACCAATATTGATTTTTTAAAATTTATTTTTGTTATACGTACCTTTTTTTAAAAAAAATGGTTTCAGAGAGGAAAGGAGAGGAAGAGAGAGAGAGAAACATCAATGATGAGAGAGAATCATTTATCAGCTACTTCCTGCATGCCCCCCACTGGGGACCGAGACCACAACCTGGGCATGTGCCCAGACCAGGAATCAAACCATGACCTCCTGGTTCATAGGTCATTGCTCAACCACTGAGCCATGCCAGCCAGGCTATATGTACCTTCTCTGTAAAAAAAATACCAACAAATACATACCAATGTCTAAATATACGTAAAATAGATTATATATTTATAATCTTAGTTATTAACTTAGTGTTAGTTAATATATATATATATATATATATATATATATATATATATATATATAAATGTGTACATACACAGACACACACAGGTGAGTAGAGAGAGAAAGCAACTATCTCACTTTCTGCCCTTCATTTTCACACCCCACAGATAACTCCTGTCAAGTTTGGTGTGTATCCTTCCAAGCACTTTGGTTTTTTGTTGTTGTTGTTCATAAACAAATATATAGCGGGGCCATTTATGTGTGTGTGTATGTGTATACATCTATATGTAGATAGACAGATTCAGAAAACTCTTTTCCACTCCAAGATCACATATAAATTTATTTTTTTCCTGGTGTTTTAAAATGCACCTTAAACTTATTTGATGTAAGGAATGACAAAGAAGTCCAGCTTTTTGTCTATCAAAATGGCTAGCCAGCACTATTCGTCTTTTCTCCACTGCATGTCACTTTACCGGAGAGTGAATTTCAAAATGTGTTTGGGTGTCATACTTTCTGCCTGGTTCTACTAATCTATGTATTCTCACTTTATTTTTTCATTCCGATTTTAATTACTTTTTAAAATTTTTATAATTTTACTAGTTTTTTAGGGGTTTTTTGCATTTTTCCTCCCCAGTTAAACTTTTTGTCTTAGATTTCAGGTCCTCCCAACCAAAGGTCATCCTACTCGTTTCAGTACAGCGGTCGTTCCCTTTGACAGAGTAAACAGAAATGAAAGTTGTGGAGTTTTCACTTTCTTTTCTCATCCATCAGCATTATGTACTTGGCTCCGAGCAGTGAGCCCAAATCTCCCTCCTGGAACCGCTCATTCTGGACTTAATTAAAGCAGCCCTTTTTGTTGTCTGTGGCTTTTTTGCTGCAAGGCTCAGCCAGCCGAGCTGCTCTCCTTCTAGGTCATTTACACATCCCCTCCTTGTTCCTGTGCTTTATGGTCTGAGCTCCCCTCCTCCCCCCAGGGCAGCCCCCACAGATTCTTTTATGTATGTCCTCCTTTCCTTTTCACCGGGACCACTTCCGATCGCAAAGTCAAAAAACTCATTCTCGAGGACTGCCTCATCCTCTTGGGCCACATCTCCTGCACTGAGCATTTTAGCTTAGAGGGAGGGCATTCTTTCTATGACAGTCACCTTCACAGCCTGAGCTGAGAGCTATGGCCCACAGATCCCAGCTGCCCTCCTGTCTCAAGCTCCAAGTCCCACGCGATGAGGAAGGGGAAGGAAGGCTGCCCTCGGGCTCTCATCATTGGAAAACCCAAAGGCTGAATTCCCTACCACCACCGGGATTGTCTGCTATTTCACTCTCTGGGAAAAGGATAGATCAACATCCTTGCCCATCTTTTCCCGGGTCTGATGGTTCTCAGTCCTGGTTGCATGATTAATCGCCCGAGGAGCTTTAAAAACAACCAGGGCCAGAGCCCCATCCCAGAATAACCGATCTCCAGGTTATTCTAATGGGCAGTGGACTGAGGACAGCGGGCCGAGCACTGCAGATTCACTGGCGTGCCATGCTGAGCTTACTTGTATATATGGAAGCAAGGCTAGAAAACCTTGGGAAAAATCAAGGGAAAGAAGTTTTTCCAACAACATTATTCTTCAAAACCTTGAGCTATTTTGTTAGGATTAAGTAAATAAATTGCATGTGATCTCTTACTACCTTTTACTCTCCTGAAAATTGTTTCTAAAAAACATTCGATAGGAAGTTATATATGTAAATCTGCCACGTTATCATTGCCATCCAGGATCCACGCAGTAAAAATATTTTGGCTCTAAGACTCAAAGACAGCAAAGTAAGTCACAGTAACAAACCCCTATATTTGTCCAGACCGCAGAGTGAGCAGTACTCACAAAGCATGACGTTCAAATGCTGCCACATCACTGGGTGCCAGCCCGGCATCTAGGCTGGGAGGCTGCCAAGCAGAAGTCTCCTCTAGCAGGATGGTGAGGCCTCAGCGCTCTCAGACATTCATTCCTGTCATCATCCGGCTGCTTTCAAGCCTTCTGCTTTCTGCAGCATGGGAAAAAAAGTTGGTCTGGGTTTCAAAATTCTCCTATCATGAAATAAACTAACATGTGACAGCATAGAGGGGCTTATCTGAATGCAGGCAGACAACTGGGTTTTCAGAAGTTGAAAAATAAAAGAGATGTCTGAAGAAAGTAAATGGCTGATAGCGATAACTCAGAGAACAGATTGGAGTGATCCAGGCTCCATCAGCCAGGGTGGGAGGGAGGTCTTCAGCTGAGTGATGAATGTGGGGGCTGGCAATGAAATCCGGGGATATGACTTGTTGTCATGCATGTATTCAATCTGTCCTCTTGTTTTCAGCCTCACTTTCAGATGTACACGAGGCCTCCAAATCCTCACCTACACAGAGTTCTGTAATGTGAATCTGCTTCTGGGCTTTTCCACGGCCACGTGGGGCTTCTGATCTGCTGAGCCACCGACCACCCACCAGCATGACAGAGTCTGAGGACTGCCTCCCAACCATTCTTCCCTTAAGGGTGATACCTCCTAGCCTCCCTCACAGAGACTGCTGCTAGCCATAAGCTGCAACCTGTGAGGACTGAAGCTCATGCAATTTAGGGCCCCCTTTTAGAAAAATAATATGAAATTAGGGACAGAGGCAAATATTTATTTAAACACTTAAAAAGCTGAAATTGCCCTAGCTGGTTTGGCTCAGTGGATAGAGTGTCAGCCTGCAGACTGAAGGGTCCCAGGTTCAATTCCGGTCAAGGGCACCTGTTCAGGTTCCGGGCTCAGTCCCCAGTAGTGGGCGTGCAAGAGGCAGCAGATCAATGATTCCCTCTCATCATTGATGTTTCTATTTCTCTCTCCCTCTCCCTTGCTATCTGAAATAAATAAAAATATATATTTTTTAAAAGCTGAAATTACCACAAATAACACAAAATCCAGAAAAACAATAGGTTTTTTAATATTTCTTTTTCTTTTTTAAATATATTTTTTATTGCTTTCAAAAAAGAAGGGAGAGGGGGAGAGAAATAGAAATATCAATGAGAGAGAAACATCATTGGTGGGCTGCCTCCTGCACCTCCCCCCCCACTCCCTACCCCCCACACTGGGAATCAAGCCTGCAACCTAGGCATGTGCCCTGACCTGGAATCGAACCGTGGCCTCCTGGTTCAGTTTGATGCTCAATCACTGAGCCAGGCCGGCTGGGCTATGTTTATTTTTCTTTAGGAGTCTGTACAAATGGCATCTCCTCAAGGAGATGAGCACCATACACTGCGAGTCAGTGCCCTTTTCCTCTATCTTCATCCCTTTGCTCTGCTTTCTTTTGTTGTCATTGTTGTTAATCCTCACCTGAGGATATTTTTTCCATTGATTTTTAGAGAAAGTGGAAGGGCCAGAGAGAGACAGAGAGAGAAGCACATCGATTGGTTGCCTCCTGCACATGCCTCCTGCATGCCCCCTACTGGGGATGGAGCCTGCAACTGAGGTATGTGCCCTTGACCAGAATGGAATCCAGGACCTGGTCTGAGGGCCAATGCTCTAACCACTGAGCAGTTGGCCAGGGCTTGCTCTGCTTTCTTTTATTTCATAGCTCTTAATCTTTGAGGGTGTCACATCTGTTCTTATTTGTTTGCTTATTGTCTCTCCTCTTCAGTGGAATGTAAGCTACAAGGGCAAAGACATTTTCTGTTTACTTCTCCGTAATGCCTAACACCCACATCATGGTGAGTGCTCAATGAACGTTTGTGTGTAGTGTTGAAACTTTTCACACAGACTTCAATATTTACCAACAGTTTTGTAGAGTCCGATCCAGTTTTTATAATAATATGCATTATAATAATATGCATAGGAAAAAAAACAACAGAAACAAATAGATCAAAATATTATAAGTGATTATCTCCGGATGATAAAATTATGGGTGATTTTAATTTTCTTCATCTTGCTTTTCTAGATATTCCAATTTCTTTTAATGATGTATTTAAAATTTTAGATAAGTTAGAGGCACAATGCTCATGATAAAATGTGAAGTGAGAAAAGCTACATACAAAATGTATCAATTAGTTTTATATTTTAAAAAAAGACGAAAGAAATACAACAATAAATTAATAGTGGTTTCCTCTGGATGTTGGAATAACAGGTGGTTTTCATTTCTTCCTACTTTATTACATTATTGCAGTTTTTAAATGGGCATGAATTGCTTTCACAGTACATGAAAAACAAGACAATAAGTATCATTATAAAAAAGAACAGAAATTATAAAAAATGAGATCCCCTTCACTAGAGATGTGGCTAGATATTTGGTGGTGCTCAGAAAAAGGGCAAGAGAAGGCAAAACACAGGGCGTCCAGAAGGAGGGAATATGGTGGGAATGGGGACCTTGATGAGATTAAGATAAAACTGTTAATAAGATAAGAAAGAAGAAAACCAACCACAGGGAGAGATGAAGATAGTAACAGAGAAGTGGAAAGAGAAAGGCCTGCAAATTCAATAAGTTGAACTTTTCCCTCATTTTGATTCAAATAAGTGCCCACCTTCAGAGCTTCCTAAATCAGTCCTATAATAATAATGCATTAACAAGACTGTGACTGGGGGGGGAGGGCGGGGGGGACATCCAAAGTTCAGTAGTAAGTTAATGGATATCATTTTATAAACCTCTGGTGAGCTCTTTTTAAAATCAGTAAAGGAAAAATATATTCTGAAATGCCCCAAATGCCCTTATATCTCCAGTTTTTTAAGAGAGGCATCTGAATCGGGATATTCATGACTTGTCTTAATTGTGCATTAATTCCAGGTGGTGATGATTGACCATAACTGCAAATAGCAGGACACATTCTTGCGTACCCTGAGGACTACCTGGATAATGGAATAATAATGATAATTAGGACGCATGAAACCACCTTCTCGCTGTGAAAGGGAATGCCGAACAGAAGTAGTTAGAATTCATCGAAGCAGCATGTGAGAAATCAGGTAAAAGAAAAGTACTTAGTAAAGACACAAAAACAGTGACAAGTCCTTTAACACTTACTTTTGTGGCACAATAAAATAAAAATGTGGGCTAGTTTAAAATTCATAGCTTATCTAAAGGAGCTCCCTGGGACTTACTGCCTACATATAAAATTACTTTGAAGAGAGAAAGAGACACTGCATTATATAATGGAAGGTATTCAAAGTTCCATTGTGCTTCAACACACATCGATATGTAAAAATTCTTTTAATTAGAGATAATTAACATAATAGGCTACTATATTTAAAATAAATTACATTCTAATTATTTTAAATTATACAAAATGAAGGGAACTTAACTATAAAATTTTAACATGAGCGATAGCAAGACATAATAATACCTTATTTAAATGAATATTTTAAAACTATCTTTTCACCCCACTTGCCCTTCTGCCCAGGGTGGGGGGAACCTTATGAATATACAGACCCTGGTTTAGCAGGTACAGAAGAAATTTACTGGAGTTGTTTCTCTATGACCAAGTTATAAACATAAATGTATCATTGAAATAAAATTTGAAGGTCACGAATCTCCTGAAATATAAATTTATATTCATATGTCTATAAATAGAGATAGCTACATACTTAATATATGACAGGTATGACTATATTTCTCATATTAATAATTAATTTAAAAGGAAATAAAACTAGGAAGTCCCACCTATGAAGAGATGTTTAACTTCAGGGTAATAAATTTGAAATGCAGACTAAAACAAGAAGCCTTTTATTTTTTTCACTTAAATTAACAAAGTATTTTTTTAAAAATGATGGTACTCAAAGCATCATCATCAATCAGCATTTTAAAGCGGAATTTTAATTTAATTTGAAATAGCATTCAAATCTGACAATATATTATTGAGAGGCACACAAAAAATTATAACTTTAAATTTAATTCCAATACTAGGAATGTGTCCTAAGGAAATAACAGCAAGCGTGGAAATAGCTACAAGCAAGAAAATATTCATTTATGCATTACTCACAACAGGAAAAAAAAGAAGGTGAGAGAGGTCCCTAAAAAAATGCCAAATATCTAATAAAAATAGTTTTGTAAATTATAGTACACCCATTGATATATTCTGTAGCTGGTAAAATGATAGTTATGAAAAATAGGGAGAAACATGGAAGAAATCTTATGGTGGGCTAACTTTTAACAGCTGAATGCAAATTTATATGCTCTGTATGATTGCAACTCTTAAAAATGTGCTAAAAATTGTACCAGAAGAAAATACATTAAAATAATAGTAATGGGCTATTAGGGTGATGAGAGTATGAGTGCTTTTGATTCTTTTTCTACTTTCTACATTTTTGTAATGTGATTATAAAACTTTAAAAATGAACATGTATTAAATTTTTGGATAGGAGATTTGCTAGTTTAGATTTTTTTCTTTCCCAGCAGCTTCTGGAATCTCATTTTTCTCTGAAGGTTTGATAACCAGATAGCACAAACCTTAAAGTAAAATGTTGGGGAAAATGTTTAAATAAATTACAGGTGAAAATGCTCCTGATAAAATATGATGTGAAAAAAAATCAGGATAAAACATGTTTTATCTAATATAATTCTGTTTTTAAACATATTTTTATTAAAAATAAGGCTTGACCTTCATACATATGACATCAAAAGCACAAGTAACAAGAGAAAAAGAAATAAATGGGACTTCATCAAAATGAAAATCTTTTGTTCTTCAAGAGACACCATCAAGAAAGTAAAAGAACAACCCACAGAATGAGGGGAAATAAATGCACATCAGATATCTAAGTGATTTGTTTCCTGAACATATAAGCAACACATAACTCAACAGTAAAAAGACAATCTGATTTTTAAAATGGACAAAGGATTTAGATAGACATTTCTCCAAAACCAGATACGCAAATGGCAAACAAGCACAAGAAAAGATGCTCAACATCACTAGTCATTAGGGAAATGCAATTCAAAACCACAGTGCAATACCACCTTTGATTACAGGTTGGCTATCATCAAAGACAGACAACAGCTAGTGTTGGTGAGGATGTGGAGCACCCAGACCCTCATTCATTGTGGTGGAAATGTAACATGGTGAATCTGCTTTGGAAAACAGTTTGGAAATTCCTAAAAAAGTTAAACATAGAGTTGCCAGATAAGTCAACAATTCCACTCCTAAGAGAAATGAAAATATACGGCAACACACAAACTTATACATGAGCCCTGGCTGTTGTGGCTCAGTTGGTTGAGCATCATCCCATGAACTGAAGAGTCTCTCTCCCACATTCATGTTTCTCCCTCTCTCTCTCCCCCCTCCCTTCCTCTCTCTCTCTCTTAAAAAAAAAAAAAAATCAATACAAAATTTTAAAAAATCATAGATATGAACATTCAAAGCAGTATAATACCAACAAGTGGAAACAGATGAATAGATAAACAAAAGTGGTATATACATACCTTGAAATAGTATTCAATAGAGTAAAGTTCTGACACATGCTACAACATGAATGAACTTTGAAAACATCATGTTAAGTGAAAGAAGCCAGTCACGAATGACACATATTGTATGATTCTCTTTATATTAATGACCACAATTGTCAAATCTATAGGGGCAGAAAGTAGATTAGTGGTTGCCCAGAGAATGTAGGAAGATGGAAGAATGAACATGGACCTTCCTTTTGGAATGATGAAACTATTCCAGAATTAGATGGTAATGTGATTGCACAACTCTACAAATACCAAAAGCTGCTGGATCCATATGCTTTAAAATGGTGAATTATATGGTATGTGAATTATATTTCAATAATGCAGTTTAAAAAAAGACACCCCTGAGAAACCAAGATGGTGGCATAAACAAACACCGGAAATTGCTGCCTCCCACAACAACTTCAAAAATACAATGAAAAGAGAAAATGGACATCATCCAGAACTACAGGAAGGCTGGCTGAGTGGAAATTCTACAACTAGAAGGAAAGAGAAAAGCACAGTGAGACTCAGGAGCTGCGGAAGTAAAGTGCAGAGGTACAGAGGCTCAAGCGTGCGCAGAAAGGGGCTGGCACCTGAGGACGCGGCTGTTTTTTTCAATCGGGAGGGAGTCACAAGCTCCCGACTGCTCTGAACTCCAGTCCGGGAAGTCTCTGGGGACCCGGGACTCATACGGGGAGAAACTGGACTGTCTGGCAGCAGGCGGAACTCGGAACTTGAGGGCGGCTTTCTCTCAGAGGTGCTTGCAGCAATTACCGGGACA
Organism: Myotis myotis; assembly: GCF_014108235.1. Taxonomy (NCBI): domain Eukaryota; kingdom Metazoa; phylum Chordata; class Mammalia; order Chiroptera; family Vespertilionidae; genus Myotis; species Myotis myotis. Next base: position 159,953,106 of record NW_023416324.1, read on the forward strand.
CTGAGACGCGGGGCCCCTTAGGGCAGGGCTGAGGATCAGCCATAGCTGCTTGCTCTGCCCTGTTGATTCCCTGAGACCCTGCCCCACCCAGGCTGTGGCAGAGGCTTTTGCATATGAATGCCCTGGTCCTTTACAATCTGAAAATTACCTAACAAATTGCAGCTCCAAGAGAAGGCCCAAGGCCCCACAGCAGCTTGCTTTGCTTCACAGCTGGGTCTCATCTGGGCACCTCCAAACCCCCAAAAAAGAAGGGGAATCTGCAGATCTCTTCATAGCTCCTGCTGGGTAGCCTCAGGCAGAGGCTAAATTAGTACCTCCTTAGATCTAAGAGCCAGTGTATCCAGTGGTCAGAGTGGGACCATCCAGATTACAACTCCTCAGATCCATAAGGGACACACTCAGGGGGCAGACTCAGTGAGCACCAAAGCCCCACTGAAGCAAGTCTTGCCCCAGAAGGGTGTCTTCAGAACAGAAGTTCTCCCACTGCAGACACAGCTGATTCTCACAGCCAATTAGCCTGGAGGTCAATTCCTCCCAGTGATAACTACAACAATCAAGGCTTAATTACAACAAGACTACAACAAGACTGTGCACAAAGCCCACAAAGGGGTGCACCAAGAGTGTCCACCTCAGGTAATTGGGGAGGCTAAGCCACTGGGCCCTATAGGACACCTAGCACACAAAGCCACTCTACCAACACAAGGAAGCGTAAAGGATTTGGAGACAAAGAAACAGGTCATAAATGACAGAAATAGAGGAAAGCAAACGACTGGATATAGAGTTCAAAACCACGGTTATAAGGTTTTTCAAGAATTTTCTGGAAACCGCCAATAAATTTAGTGAGACCCTGGAGGATATGAAAAAGACCAACTAGAAATTAAGCATACACTGACTGAAATAAAGAATAATATACAGAGATCCAACAGCAGACAAGAGGATCACAAGAATCAAGTCAAAGATTTGAAATACAAAGAAACAAAAAATACCTAACTGGAAAAGCAAAAAGAAAAAAGAATCCAAAACTATGAAGATAGTGTAAGGAGCCTCTGGGACAACTTCAAGTGTACCAACATCAGAATTATGGGGGTGCCAGAAGAAGAGAGAGGGCAAGATATTGAAAACCTATTTGAAGAAATAATGACAGAAAACTTCCCCCACCTGGTGAAAGAAATAGACTTCCAAGTCCAGGAAGCGAAGAGAACCCCAAACAAAAGGAATCCAAAGAGGACCACACCAAGACACATCATAATCAAAATGCCAAGAGCAAAAGACAAAGAGAGAATCTTAAAAGCAGCAAGAGAAAAAAAGTCAGTTACCTACAAGAGAGTACCCATACGACTGTCAGCTGATTTCTCAACAGAAACTATGCAGGCCAGAAGAGAGTGGCAAGAAATATTCAAAGCGATGAATAGCCAGAACCTACAACCAAGATTACTTTATCCAGCAAAGCTATCATTCAGAATTGAAGGTCAGATAAAGAGCTTCACAGATAAGAAAAAGCTAAAGGAGTTCATCACCACCAAACCAGCATTATATGAAATGCTGTAAGGTATTCTTTAAGAAGAGGAAGAAGAAAAAGGTATAGATAAAAATTATGAACAGCAAATACATATCTATCAACAAGTGAATCTAAAAATCAAGTGAATAAAAAATCTGATGAACAGAATAAACTGTTGAATATAATAGAACCAGGGGCATGGAAAGGGAGTGGACTGACAATTCTTGGGGGGAAAGGGGTGTGGGGGTGCAGGAAAGACTGGACAAAAATCGTACACCTATGGATAAGGACAGTGGGAGGGGTAAGGGCAGTGGGTGGGGTGGGAACTGGGTGGAGGAGAGCTATGGGGGGGGGGAAGAGGAACAACTGTAATAATCTGAACAATAAAGATTTAATTTTTTTTAAAAAGAAAATAAAATAAAGCTACTCCCATTTTTTTTTTTAAAAAAAGACACCTCTATTTTGACCCAATGATATGAGAAAAAGGCTTGAAGAAAATACAGCAATAAATTAATAATGATTATCTCTCAATACTAGAATAACAAGAGATTTTCACTTTCTTCCTATTTTTTGTTATTAACCAGTATTCATAATGAACATTATCTAATAAAGTGTATTAATAATTACTGTGATATATCATCTGAGGGCCAGTGAGACAGAGGTGCTAAGGGCTTAAGTGAGAGCTCTGTTGCTGACAGACCTGAGTCAAGGTCTTTGCTCCAGGGTGCTATTAACCTGTGTGACCTTAGGCAAGTCACCTGACCTCTCTGTGCTTTAGTTTCTTCTTCTGCACAACGGATCTCATGATGATTCTCCATTCTGGGTTGTTTTGAACATTAACGTAGAAAGTGTATTAAGTGCAGAGCACAGTGCATGGTGCGTGGCAAACTCAATAAATGCAAGTTAGTGATAGGAGCCCTAATAGTGGCATTCGTGCTTGTGGCAGTAGCAGTGAGGAATCCACAATGCCAAAAGAGGTTAAGAGCTGCCATTCTCAGTTAGAAGGTCCTCTCTCTGCAGGTTGGTCAGTTGCTATAAATGAGGATAAGGAAGATACCTCCCCAACTCACAGGGCTTTTGCAGAAAATGTTGAGAGAAAATTTTTGCTGCTGTTGCTGTTTTCTGGGCATTTTGAATTCCTAATACTGGTTATTTTTTTTCCTCTGAGCTTTGTAGAGGCCAAAGTGAGGCCAGGCAATTGTAGATTTTTTTTTCAATTTTGCTACTATGTACAATTAATTTTTGCCTTTTCTTTCTTCTTTTTAAAATTGACACCCAAATAAAATAATTGGATTTTGATTTTTTTTCAACTAAATGAAATTACATTGGGTTAAAAAAAATCACATTTTGAGAGATATAGAGTAATGAACCTTAATGGAATATGAGGATTATCCATCACTATCAGATCTGTCTCATCAGGAGCATCATTCATTCTACAAACAACTTCACTGAGCTTTTGCACAACAAGGGAAAAATTAGGCTGGACTCTTGCTCTTTTACATTTAGATTTGCTGTCAAGATCAACCTGAAGATCAGGATTCGTTGTCTTACCGGTGTGCATTTTGTGTCTATAAATCTCATAGTACTGATTATTGTCACAGCATCAAAAGGTAGCAACTTTTGATTTCTTCAATCATTTTTCTGATACCAATTATTTGGTGTGTTCCTCATTCTGTTTGCTCTTCTTGGGCACTGGGAAAGACTACATTTCCCAGCCTCCTCGCTGTTATCTTGTAGGCTCCAGGGCTGGCTTCTACCCACTGAAATGAGGAGAAGCCAGGTAAGCTACTCCCTAAAACATCCTGCTTGATTCTCCAGCTCCCTCCTCCCGTGGATGCCCTGTGTTGTCTTTGGGGAGTTGCTGCTGAGGAAGCAAGGCACCAGACTGTGAAATGAGTGATAAGTAAGCCTTTATTGCGTCAAGCCTGTCCTATCTTGTCTAAACAAACTGTATTTTACAAAAAATTGCCGAATTCTCCCACAAGAGGGTTGATGTCACATCACGTTAATTTTGGTATATGTTGTCTGCTTCCAGTAATGTAACTAGGACCAAATGTTTATGCAGTCTGTGTCCTCATGTGTAGCATCACATGGATATTTGCCTTAAAGTTTTTTCACCCCAGGCCAGGGATGTGACATCTTTCAGCAGAGCTTGCTTTTCACCCTGTGGCTTCTCTGCAAACTGAATGCCTTGGTTCTTCATGTGTAGCCAAATGCAACAGTTCAAAAGAGATCAATGCATAAAGAATGCACCTCCAATGAACATGTTAAGAGAGCCTTTTCCCCCTTTTGGGAAAGAAATTGTTTAGTAACCAAATTACTAATGCATTAGAGCAAATAAGCTCATGAGGTGAGAAATTATCATACTGTGTCTTTTGCCAAGAATCCAGAAGTTCCTGGCATCTTACAACCTATCACATCTATATTACAAAATCCTCTTCCCTCTCTAATTTATAAGCACCTTAAGGACAAGGAACCAGGTTTATGTTGTTATTGTTTAATCTCAAGTGTTGAGAATGGGGTTAATCTTACTCCTAGGTTCATAGTAAATTATCAGTATCAGTCCATATAGGGCCCGTTTCTGATTTTATGTCATTTTATTTTATTTTTACCCATTCATCTTCACTCTCCACCAATGTATCTGATATATATTGTTAACTATGCATGTATCCTTATGAAATATATGTTGGAGTTGTGTGTGTGTGTGTGTGTGTGTGTGTGTGTGTGTGTATAAAATATTTGCTTCTTTTCCATGATCATTAAATGACATTGTACAAAATCTGATGCAAAAGTCTGGGCTACTTTCTCAAATATTAAATAGATCACTTCCTCACAGACTTTCACATAACGTGCTGATGATTTGACTATGTAACTTTATTACATTTATATGGTTCTCAATGTCCTTTCAAATTCTTTTAAAATCATGAACGCTTATGACACTTAGCTCATAAATAATTAAATCCTATTAACACTCCAGACTGAACCAACTTATTTCAAGTTCTAGTTCTCAGCATAGGAGTCCTTGGTTGACTACTTTTCAAATAATATCACTATTGCATTCCATCTTCTCTTCAATTCATTTGAATAGTAAAATATAGGTGACGAAAGAGGACAAGTTATGCATCGAGAGTTTATATTAAAATATGAAATTTTATTTAATTGAAAATAACTTCAAATCCAGAAAAATACAAAAAACTACATGCCTCCAAATTTCTTCTTTAAATAATAATTTATTTCAGTTATTTAAAAGGCATTGAAATAATATAAAGAGCATCACTGTCTATTCCTCAACTTAAGACCTTCTAATACAGTTGAAGGCATTTCTCGGATTTCATTCCCCTCCATTCTTCCACCCCCAAATCACCATTAACCTGAATTTTGTATTTATCACTTTTATGGAAATTTACACATTTACTACTCACACATGCATCCAAAACAATAGTGTTGTTTTGCATGTTATACACTTTACATACATAATATCATACTCTTAGTATCCTTTTGTAACTTACCTTTTTAATTTAATGTTTTGGGAGATTTCTTTTTGTGTTACTGTGTGTGGCTCTAATTCACTCGCATTATTCTGCTGATTAGTGGAATGTGAATGAATCCGTTTTGCTGTGTGACTAAACTTTATTTTTATTCTGACAAACATTGCTGACTGTGGACATTCCTGAGCACATTCTCTTCTGTACGCCTGAAGTGTAGCTTCAGGTACTCCCTCCCTGGCCTTCCTTACATATCCTGCTTCAGCTCACCTTCCCATCTCTTTTTGCCACCTGGGCAAGCACTCTGAGGAGGACACGCTCTCTGCTTGACCTTGAGGCTGAGTGTGTGAAAGGGGTGCTCCCTCTGGTTCCCCCTGGCTTCCGCCGTTCCTCTGATGTGCGCTAACTGGCACCCAGGCTCTTACCCCCACACCCTCTGGTCTAGCAGTTAGCAGCCGCTGTGTGTGAGTCCTCTGGAACACTGGCCTGTATCAGCCTGTGGGCGTTGTAGCCATCTCAGCTCTGACCTCCTCACATCCACGGTCTCTCTTCTCTCGCTGCACCCTAACTTCACACTCCATTTATTCCCTTTACCTGTCACGCCTTTTCTCTGCCACCGCTCTAACATTGCTCCTCTACCTTGACTTACCGTTTCCCGTTCCTACCAATGCCCTTACTTCCTTTGCCTCAAACCCTCCTTGCCACTGGGCTCACCAGGATCTTCTTTACAACTAGACCACTTCCCCTAATTTTCCTCTTTCCCCCCACTCAATCAATACAGGCATCTGCCACCAGAGCTCCTCTTGCTATCAGTCCCAATCACTCTCTTTCTTTCCTTTCTACTGGGTTTACAGTTACATCACCCCTTTCATTACTAATATTATTCATGTGTGCTTTTTCTTGCTCTTTGATCAGGACTGCAAGAGGTTTGCTATTTTTTTATTAACCTTCCAAAGAATGTGTTTTGGTTTTGATAATCATCGTTTGTTTTTATTCTCATAATTTCTGGGTTTATCTTCACTATTTTTCTTCTATTTTTTAGTTCATTCTGTTACTCTTTTTTTTTTAACTTCTTGGATAAAACACTTTGCTCATTAATTTACCACCTTTCTTGTTTTCTAACATAAGCAGTCATAAGGATATAGTTATTTTTCTAGTTCTATTGGACTGTATCACTCAAGTTTTCATATGTAGTACATAGTTTCATTGTACAATACTTTTTTATTTTTTAAATGGTCATTGTACAATTTTAATGGTCATAATTTCCATTATAATTTTTTCTTTAACCCATGGATTATTTATAAGGATGCCTTGTTATTTCAAAACATATGAGAATAGTTATAATTGTATTATTATTACTAATTTTATTTTTTAAAACATGGGCAATCATGTAGTCTAAATTATATCATTGTCATTTGTCACAAAGCTCACAATTCAATTTTAGTAAATACTTACATCTGTTCTTCAGTTTTTCCTCCAAAAGGGTTCTTGGTTGCCAGAAATGAGAAAATGTTTCAAAATAGAATATGTATAATTGAATGATCTGAGGTTTCAGCTTTGGTTCATCCTCCCCATGTCCTTCCAACCTTTTTGTACACTAATGAAGAGTATTGGAGCACACCCTTAGCTTGCTTTGTGATTCAGTTCACCAACTGCAAACAGATTACAGACAAATAAAAGTTTTCAAATTAGCATTTCCTCTCTGGCACTTGCAGGTATCAGTGGCATTTGTCTTTGGATAGAGGTTATGGAGATTTGTGATTGTGCTGAAGAATATAGGTTCAGAATCAGTACTTATTATTGCTGGTGTTAAAGTATGACAAGTAATATCCTGGTGAATTTATATATTCCCAGTATTTAAACCCTGAGCTAAGCTGGAATCTGAAGACAAGGCCAGGAAAGTCACTCTGTAAAATGGAATCTAAAAAGATTTAATATACAAACCAACATACCCTATTTTGTGGTTTTGAGTGCTCTTTTCTATGAGCCCAAGATGTTACAGCCCTAATTCATATAGACTACAAAGTTAATCTAGTAGTTGTAATCCATCACTATCTATATCAGTCAGGGTTGTACAGAGATGCAGAACCGATAGGATGTGTGTGGAGAGAGGGAGAGGAAGAGGGAAAGGGAGAGGGAGATTTTATGTAAGAGAGGGAGATTTTATGTAATTGCCTCATGGGATGATAGAGGCTGGCAAGTCCAAAATCTGCTCGGTGGGCCAGCAGGCTGGAGACCCAGCAAAGAGCCAGTGCTGCAGTTCAGTTTGAGCCTGGAGGCTATCTTCTGGCAGAATTCCTTTTTGCTCAGGGGAGTTCAGTTTTTTTGTATTTAGACCTTCTACTGATTAGACAAGGCCCACCCACATTATGGAGGACCATCTGCTTTTCTCAGAGGCAACAGATTTAAATGTCAATCTCATCCAGAAACATATACAATAATGTTTGATCAACCAGGAAACACTGTGGCCCAGCCAACTTAACCCATAACGTTAACCATCACACTGCCCAAGTTGGATAGGGGCTGCATTGGGCAGCTGCTAGTATTTTAGTCCCTGGAAGGCAAGGTGCCCCCAAAAAGTGGCTTGACTTTTAGTCCTAGTTGTTTTTCTTCTTAGTTTTGTGACCTTGAGCAGTTTAGTTAACCTCTTAGAGCTTCAGATTCTTTTATCTATACTCATAAAAGGGTAATATGCTAATTAGACCGGATGGACTGGACGTCTTCCGGAAATCCAACGTCCTTCTGGATAAAGCCTGGGCCCAGCCTGGGGGAAACCGCCTTGGAGGCAGGGAAGCTGCCCGAGGTCCTAGGTGCCTGCTTAGACGAAGCCAGCCTGGGTCCTGGGTGCCTGCAACTGGACAGAGGGAGTGAAGCCTGGGTCCCAGGTGCGGGGGCCGAGGCAGAGGTCATTAGGGGCAATCATGCAGGCAGGCAGGTGAGCAGTTAGGAGCCAGCAGTCCTGGATTGTGAGAGGGATGTCCTGGATTGCATGACCTTGCAGCTCCATGCACATGGCCTCTGACCAACTCACTCTTTGTGTTTTTTAGGTCAAATTCAAAGAATCCAACTGGTTGCTGGCCAGCTCCTTTGGTCAGATGGTTAGGGGCGATGAGGCAGGCATGCAGAGTGGTTAGGGGTGATGAGGCAGGCAGGCAAGCGGTTAGGAGCCAGTGGTCCCAGATTGTGAAAGGGATGTTCCCGATTGCAAGAGGGTGCAGGCTGGGCTGAGGGATACCGCCCCTCCTGCCCCCGTGCATGAATTTCATGCACTGGGCCTTTATAACTAAATAATAGGATTAGGATTATGAGAATTAAATTATAAAATCCAATATAACATCAAATGGTCCCTTTGTAGGTTCTCAAAAATTGTGCATCCTCCAACTGCTGCTTCAGCCTGATTCAAACTTTTCATGCGATGACCCAACACTTCAAACACAAAGTCACATTCTGACTATTATTCCATTTGCCATGTATGTGCATATCATACTTCTTGTTGTAAAGGATCATCTCATTGTTCATGAATACCTTAAGTATTATAATTATTACTAGAGGCCTGGTGCACGAAATTCTTGCACAGGGGGAGTGTATCCCTCAGCCCAGCTTGCACCCTCTCCAATCTGGGACCCCTTGAGGGATGTCTGACTGCCTGTTTAGGCCCGATCCCACTGGGCAGCCAGACATCCCTCTCACAATCCAGTACTGCTGGCTCCCAACTGCTCACCTGCCTGCCAGCCTGATTACTCCCTAACCACTCCCCTGCCAGCCGGATCGATGCCTAACTGCTCCCCTGCTGGCCCAATTGCCCCTAACTGCTCTCCCTTGCCAGCCTGGTCGCCCCTAACTATCCTCCCCTACAGGCCTGGTTGCCCCCAACTGTGTTCCCCTGCTGGCCCAGTCACCCCTAACTTCCCTCCCTTGCCAGCCCAGTCACCCCTAACTGCTCACCCCTGCTGGCCTGGTCACCCCTAACTGCCCTCCCCTGCAGGCCTGATTGCCCCCAACTGCCCTCCCTTTCAGGCCTAGTCCCTCCCAACTGCCCTCCCCTGCTGGTCTGATCACCCACAACTGCCCTCCCCTGCTTGCCATCTTGTGTCCACATGGGGGTGGCCATCTTGTGTGTTGGAGTGATGGTCAATTTGCATATTACTCTTTTATTAGATAGGATTCTTACAATTCAGTTTCAGAAATTGTTGCTAAAAAAAGAAATCCACTCTAGGAAACTCATCAAAAGAGGGTTTCTTATCAAGACCGAGGGGAACCTCACAGAGATTTAATTGTAGGAGATAGCTTATCACCTTTGGATGCCATAAAATGAGTTATCTGCCTCCACTTGTCTCTGGTATACATAGTCTTGTTCAATTCTATTGGGCTCTCTTTGCTATGTTCTAAACATCTACTGCCCTGTAATTTTGGCCATGTGTGGCACTTCATGGATTCTCTGGCTTACCCTCTACATGACCTTGCAGCTCCATGCACATGGCCTCTTATCAACTCACTCTGTGTTTTTTAGGTCAAATTCAAAGAATCCAACTGGTTGCTGGCCAGCTCCTTTGGTCAGATGGTCCAATCAGCTGTGGCTAAGTGGGAATTGATCATGTAATTTGATAAATTAATCCTTGCAGGAATCTGAGTCAAAAATTTAAACTGAAAGGGTCACTTGGGTGCGCCAAGAAAAGTAACCTACAACTTAGTTGCTAATATGGTTGTGTAGCTGATCAGTCAATGCACCTCAAAGTGCAGTGCTTGCCCTCTGCTCCTGCATCCCCAGCCCACTGTTTGCCTTTAAATCACAGCTAGCCTCCAGACTTTCATAGGCTGGTTTCTCCCAAGTGAGAGAAGACAAGTTTTCGGAGGCTTAGTCCCATGAAATAATAATTATAATGCTTAAAATACAGAGCTTTTAGAAAAACTAATTGAAATGAGTGCAAAGTAATTAGCACATAACAAGTAAATGGTAATAGTTATTTTTAATCATTTTTATCAGTGCTAACAGCAACATATCCGCCAGGAAGTGGTTAAAGAGGAGGTATTTCTACCACAAAGTCAACTCCTTATTTCTGAAATAGGCTTTTCTCTTCACTCCATTTTATTCTACAAGGTCACTGCCGTACGGGGTGGCAAAAAAAAAAAGATGGATGTATTTATAGCAGTTAGGGAAACTCTATTTTGGATTTGGAGAACTTCCCCCACCTAAAACCTTCTCCTATAATAAAAATTTAAAGTCCTTTCCTTGCAGCTTACCTTCCCCACCCCCACCCCAAACCACAGCAGTAATGTCACATTGAGGTTTCTCTCTCTGAGCAAGCAGTGCTATACTAAGACATATTTCTTACTAAATTTTGACTGAAGAGAAAATTATTTCTAAGTCATGCTTTCTCTTTAGCCAAGAAGAATACAGTAATTAAAACATTATTTGTAAACAGGAACAAGGAATAATTTATAGCTGATGTATGATCATTTTATTCTTTCACGACTTACATTTTTATGTGTTTGGATAAAACCTATGAATACTAACTAGCTCTTTATATTCCAGTAAATGAGACTGGTTGGGAGTGAATTGGAGAAGGAAAGTGTGGGGCACATAATTGAAAAATCAGATGGAACGATGGATTTGAGATGTATGCCTGCCACTGAATCATTTTGTGACTCTAACCAAGTACAACACTTCGTGCTCTGATTCTCCACCTGGAAGATTATGATAATATGACTGCCTGGAAAGTATGGCAAACATTCTAAACAAGAGTCTGGGAAATTAGAATCCTTGTTAAACCTGAAACATTTTGTCCTTGGTTAGTAGAGTTTGTAATATTTGAAGAGCTTTTTTTAATTATAGGGTTTCACCAAATTAATAGTACTCACACATTGTCTAGCCAAAGAGACAGATGAATGAGCAGTTTACAAAAGCTGAAACACATTTGGCCAAGAAACATATAAAAACAATTATCATCCTCGCTAATAATATAAAAACTGCAAACTAAACAATGAAGTAACATTTTTTTCCACTTTTCAAATTGGAAAAAAATGTAAATAGTCTAATTATACAAGTCCAACTTCGGTGATAGTATGGAAAAAAGCACACATTATTGGTGAGAACATAAGTTAGTATAGGATTTTCTCCTCCTCTTCTCTCTCCCTGGTCCCCAAGAGGGTAAAGATGATTCCAGCCTGGGAGTTGACACCCACAGCAGTCGCTACCATAGAAGCTTCCATGACATGGGCATGAGAAGATGGGAGGAGGGTTGTTTTGTTTACACCTATCCATGCTTTGGTGTGAAACACAAACTTAGAAAGAAAGAAAAAAACAGTCCCTCTTCATTTCTCCCCCATGGATAATAATGTATTCAGCAGATAGTAGGAAAAGGTCAAGATCTGGCCTATAGACCAAGAAAACTGGGGAGGTAAGGAGAAAACTGTGTTTAACTGCTTTGGGGTAAGGCTCCTTCCCTACAACTCACCCTCAACCATCAGAGTCTTTTCAAGACACCTACAGCACTTGCTTCATAGATAACTCTCTTTTAGGTTACCTGATATCCATGTATTCAACACACTAATAAGGTATTGGCCCAGTTGAATCCAGAAGGAAATGGGACAGGGACAGAGGAGAGAGCAGGGTATGGATCAGGTCTCTGTGGCTTGGCTGTCTGGGGGTAGGCATAATGAAAACAGGAGTGGCCACATACCTGAGAGCAACATGAGGTCTCTTTCCATGGACTTCTTGACATGGTCCGATTCCCCAGTTAGAGCACGCTCATCAATCTTGAGATCATTCTCCTGGGTCAGGATTCCATCTGCAGGCAGCAGATCACCTAGTGCACAGAGAGGAATGGGCAGCATGGAAAGAGGGGAGGTGAGAGCCTTGGGCGGGTGGGATCATCCAACCCATCTTAGGGCTGCCCCATGCCTCTACCTATAGGGCAATGGTCCCAGGAGTATCTGGAAAGCCTTTGAAGGACAACTTCAGCTCTAACACCTGGGACAAAACTTCTTTCCAGGTATCATAAATTCAAACAATTACTGATCCCCAAACACCTTCTCATGGCCTGAATATTATATAATTTTAATCCTAAGATACCCAGGATACAAGTCTGATGATCTTTTGGGAGAGTTCCAGTTACTTTTTTGTTAATTTCCTTTCCATAACTTCCTTAAATGCTAGTCTAGAAGCCAACACAATTTGGGGTCACACATAGAAGTTTTATTTGGTTCTTTTTACATTTTCTATTTATTATACTTAGGTTTTCCTTTAAATTCTTTACCACACATATAATAGCTGTGCTTTAAAGTCCTTATCTGCTAATTTCATCATCTTTGTCATTTCTGCATTTGCTTCTATTAACTGATTTTTCTCCTGTTTATGGCTTACATTTTCTTGTTTCCACATGTATTCTATAGTAATTTTTTATTAAGTAGTGGACATTGTGGGCATTACATAGTTTAGTGCCTCAATTTTGTTGTCTTTCTGTAAATATTCTTAAGTTTCATTCAAGCTAGCAGGTAATTTACTTTCAGATAAGCTTTTTAAGCTTTGTTTGAGTGAGTCTAGATAGCTTTCACTCTTGGGCTAGATTAGGTTTATCTCTGTAACCTGAAAAATTTGAAAACATTTATTTGCAAAGAAAAAAATGGACCTCTATGTTCATTGCAGCATTATTCACAGTGGCCAAGACATGGACACAACCACAGTGTCTTTTGCTAGGTGACTGGCTAAAGAAGATATGGTACATATATACAATAGAATACTAATCAGCCATAAAAAAGATGAAATACTGCCATTTGTGACACATGGATGGATCTTGAGACTATCATGCTAAGTGAAATAAGTCAGACAGAAAAAGTTCAGAATCATATGATTTCACTCATAAATGGGATATAACCCTGAAAGCAGCCAATGAACAAACAAGAAAAAAAACACAACCTCATAGACACAGACAACAGTATGGTAGTTACCAGAGGAAGGGGGTTGAGGGGCAGTAATGGGTAAAGGGGGTCAAATATGGTGGTGGAAGAAGATTTGACTCTGGATAGTGGGCACACATTGCAATATACAGATAATGTACCAGAAAATTGTACACTTGAAGCCTATATAATCTTATTAACCCATCTCACCCCTAATAAATTTAGTTAAAAATAATATAAACAAACCCACTTTAAAATGGAGTCAGAGCTGTCATCCCAGAGGAATTACCATGCACATCTTATGTCTCAAACCTTTGGAATGTAAAACGGGGCAAAATAACCTTTGGATTAGACCTAAAGTAGTATGTGTCCCAAAGAACTGTCTGTAAGGATAACAAGAAAGCAGATATTATGACTACCAAACTGAAAAATTTAACTGTGTTAGCTTATTGGCACCCATATAAACGCCTTATTTCTATTGATGTAATTGTTCCCCTTCCTTTTCTCATAAATACCCCTTGCCTTTGTCTTCTAATTGGACCACTGTTTAGGTTTCTGCCTGAAGCAGTGCTTTCCTATTCTTCTTTTTAAAAAAATCTTAAATAAATGCTTGATGCCTCTCACTTTGGCCTTTTATTTTTAGGATAACATCTCTAAAGAGTGGCCTTTCTGAGGTCTCTTTACAAAATGCCCAGGTGTTTAATAAGGTTTTTCCATTCCAATTGGTAAAATATTACATGTTTCCTGACTCCATTCAAGCTCTAGGAGTTGTTCAACCTATAGTTCTCGCAGTAGTTGTTATTTAATCAGTTTCATAAAGTCTATCCTTAAACCTACACCAAAGATTCAAGGAGACCTTATGAATATTTCTCTGCCATGCAAACTTAATTGCCTCAATCTCTTTTAATTTCAATTTTTTTTCCTCCTCAGTTACCACAAGTACTGTATTCTGCTTGGCTTTCTTCTATCCTGTCTTCAGGTAAATACCCCCAGAAAGAAATCTGCAGAAATCTTGGGGTCATTTTATTTGTTTTCCTTCTTTCCAGGATTACAGTCTTACTGTACCTATTGTCCAATGTCTGAAAAAATTTATTTCATAAATTTGGTCCAGTTTTCTATCATTTGTGGTAGGAATGTAAGTCTGGTACAGGTACTTATTTATGGCTGAATCACTCATAACATTTTAGAAATGCAACCTTTCTATGGAATAATAAAATGCATGTTAAATGCATAAATGTTAAGTACAGCTTGATGAATTTTCATTAATTGAACACACTGGTGTAATCTACACCCAGATCAAGGAGAACATTAATAGAGCTCCAGAAGCCCTCTAGTGACCCTTTCCAAACATTAATATCACCTAAGGATAAGCAATATCCCAACTTCTATTACCATATATTATTTTTGTCTGTTTTTTTTAACATTATATAAGTGGAATCATGTAGTATACAATTTGTGCAACTGACTTTTTTCACTCAATTTTATGATTGTGAGATTCATCCATGTTTTATGCGCAGTTGAAGTTTGTTCATTCTCTGTCCTGTGTACTATTCCACTATGTGAATATTCTAAAACTTATTCATCCTGTGAACATTCTTATATATGCCTTTTGGTGAACATAGGAATACATTTCTGTTGCATATACACCTAGGAGTTGAATTATTGGGTTAATCTACCACCACTACATTTATATAATTAGTCCCTACATTTCTGAATTCCAGACTTAAATATCCAAATATGTTTGATATCTCCATTTATAAGCACCTCAAATTTAACCTATCCCAACCATTTTCTCTGCCTTCTATGTAAATGTCTTCTTAACCCATCTAGTTACTTAAGGAGTCATCCTTAATGCTCCTCTTTTCTTTATGCTTCTCAGCAAACCAATCAATCCATTAGGTCCCTTGGATTCCACCTCTGATTTCGACATGTCTCAAAATTATCCATCTCTTTGTGTCTCTACTGCCATTACCCTAGTTCAAGCCACCATCATCTCTGGCCTCGACTAACATAATTGCCTCCAAACTGGCCTTCCAGCCATCCCTCTTGCTCTCTTCCAAACGATTCCCCACAAACAGCCTGAGTGAGCTTTTAAGTATGTAAATCAGATCTCTATTAGCTGCCCAATGACCTTAGGATACATTCTAAAATACAGTCTAAAATTTATAATGTGGCCAATAAGGGCCTGCATAGTCTGGCCTTTGCCTCACCTCAGCCCAAACTTGCTTCCTACACCCCAACCACACTGACTTCTTTGCAGTCCCTAGAACACACTAAGTTCTCTCATGCCCTCCAAACCTCACATATAATGTTCCCTTGGCCTTTAACATTCTTAAAGACTATTTCATATGCCTGGAGCTTAAAAGGCACTTCTTCAAAGAGCTTTTTTGATAATCCGGAATTAACCCATCATCGCATCCAGTAATTTTTCTTCATAGTAAGGGTCATAATTTATAATCATATAACGATTTATGGTTTAATGTTTCTTGCTCCTGTTAGATTCCATCCAGTGCTATGTTCACTCCTGTAACTCAATGCCTAACACGGATCTTGGTACATGGTAAACAAGTAGTAAGTGCTTGTTTAATCATGCATGGCAGGTGCAAAGGCTGGAAGGGGCCGCGTGAGAAACAAACTGCTTCCCGAACCAGGCAGGAGGCAGAAGAGGTTCGTCTTATTTGTGAGGGACAGCATGGACAGTCAGTACCGGAGTTCATCATCTCTTCCTGCAGGTGCCTGGAAAACTGCCAATCTCTCCGGGAGGGGGCGGGACTACCTCGGCTCCAGGAGGGGGCGGGTTAGTGTGTCCTTCCCAGAGGACCTGATTGGCCCGGGCGTGCTGAGGGAAAGGGGGCGGGGCTCGATCCCGCCGGGAACCAGCCACGTCGGACGCCCGGCTGCCCCGCGCAAAGGCCACGCCCTGTTCCCACAATGCACTGCAGGCCGCGTCATTCGGCGCGGCAGGTCCCAGCTCGACAGGTACGCACTGGCCCCTCCCAGTCTTCGTTTCTTCCCTCTCGGGGTCGCTCAAACCCCTGGCCGGCCGCTCCCCTCTATTTCCCCGCCTCCCCGCACGGCCCTGGCCCTTGCCTGCGTTACAGACCAATTCCAGGGCAGGAACGCAGCCCGTGCCGTGGGGGCGGAGCCGGGTGTTGTTGGAACCACGGAGCACGGGAGGAGTGGGATTGCGGGGACTTAGTCCCCTTCGACTTGCGGGGTCTTTGGTGCCGCGTGGGCGGCGGTTGCCCCCGGCTGACCTTCCGTGGGTACGGTATAGCCGGGGCCGGGGTCCGACGGGGAGGGCAGTCGCCCTGGGATGTCGGCGGCGGAGGGCATTCCCTCGCTCCCAGGTGTCGGAAACCCCGGGATCCACCCGGGCTGCTTAGATGCCCCCAAGAGTTTGACGTGGCTTTTTCCATTCCTTTTAGGCAGGGTGGGATTCGAATCGGGGGCTAAATTTGCGTTTTCGGGGGATTGAATGAGCACTAAGCCCAGAGATTTGCCCGCGCTGGCCCTCAGAAACCTCATCGGGCCTTGTTATTGGCATTTTGGGAACGATGTGCATAGAGACCTGAGCAGTTGGCTGGACAGATGGAAAAGGGCTGCAAAATAAAAGACTGAGCCGCAGCCGGCTTGACTCTCTCTGCCAGTGAGAGCAGTGTTGGGCTTTTCTGGTGCGCCGGAGTTCCCTGGGTCGTCCATCAGGGGTGGCTGGCTGCTGGAGAACCAGTCCTTTCTGTGCCTGTTGAGCCGAGGCAAAGCACAGGCGGAGGAGTCAGCCGCTGGACTGGAGATGCTGGGATCCCAGCTCACAGGTGGAACAGCCACTGTTAAAACTTCCTGAATGAAGTTACTGGCATTTGCTCATGTGCTGACATTATAAGGCAGTGGTTCTCAACCTTGGCTAGAAATCAGGATTTTAAAAAGATCCCCAGGTGATTCTAATGTGCAGCCAAGGTTGAGAACCATCGTTATAAGGAATTAGGCAGTATCTTGAACAGTACCTATGATTTCTGGTATATGAGGGCTGTAGTTCAGTAATTGAATCTGACATCTGTGACCATACCCTAAGTTAATGCGACATCTGGACATTTCCTGTGTTGAGAACCCAGGATCTCAGTTTAGTGCTCCTTTTGGTGTTTGATTTTAAAAAATCTAGATATATTTTATATTGGTGTATGAAAGACGCCCAGCTCTCTTATCAAAGCAGGGGTCGTGGTGCCTGTGACCTTCCTCTCCATGAAGTTGAATAAGAAGCTTGGATATGTTGAGAGGCAATGCCTCAGAGGGTGGTTAGAGTTGGGCCTGAGTTTAAATCGATCACTTGCTAGTTTGGGGACTGAATACATTAACCTTTCTGAGGTTGAATTTCCTCAAAGGTAAAATGGATCTGATAATACCTACCTCACAGGTTATTGGAAGACTTCCATGCGGTGATGTGTATAGAGTACCTGGTAACTCGAGGGTAGTCAGTTAATAATAATAATAATAATAGCCAACACTTAATATTGCACTTTAAGTCTGCAAGGCAGTGCTTCAGGTTCTTTACATGTTCCTGTAAGGTAGATACTATTAGTTTCTTTAAAATAATTCTATGAGATATATACTGTTAGTAACCACACTTTATAGGTGAGGAAATTGGGTATAGAAGGCACAGTTAGTACATGGTTGAGCCAGTTTTGGAATCCAGGCAATCTAGTTCCAGAGTTCATCCTGTTAATTACTGTACAGCCTCTTAAAGAAAACGTAAGCTGGTCTTTTATTATTATTTCAAAATGAGTAGCTAGATAGTTTCTGTATCACTGGGTTCTTGCCCCTGGTTGGTTTTAGGTGACTGGTGTAGCACAGTGATGTAGAGATAGAAGAAACTTAGGCTTAAGCACCAGTTCTGCCATATAGTAGCAGAGTGACATTGAGAAAGGGAGCCTTCATTTCCTCATCTTTCAAATGAAGGCTATCCCTACTCACTGTAAAGTATGAGGTGCTATACACAAATGTTGGGGATTGACACGTTTGTGCATGTATTGGGCCCTGTTCCTAGATGTGGTGATAATCTACTCTGAAGCTTGAGGTCTTAAACATACTGTTCAGTGCAAGCTCCTGTAATAGGAGTATCAAAGGCTGCTGGAGAGGTTGGGGGTGGGACAAGTTGCAAAATAAATTCTGCTTATCCTTGGTAACCTTAACATTTTTCTTCTCTAAACTGTTTCCCAAGTGTCTTCCTGTTAATGTATGACTGTATAAAGAACTTCCCTTTTCACTTAATCTTGCTCCCACCCTGTGCATCACAGTTAGTATAGCTTTCTTTCCAAATAAACCCTTCTCCCAATTCTCACAGATCTGTTAGCACTTTTAATGAAAATAATATGTACCATGGTAGTGTTTACCAAATTCTGGTACCATCAGATATGCAAGATAATTTGAGTAGTAGGCAGATGAACATTAAAAAAATAATAATTCTTCAAAATTTTCACACACTCATATTTGAAACCCCAAAAGTTCTTTATTTTAATTTATTAAGTTGGGAGAAAATCCTGGCGCATTGACACTGATTTCACAGATACTATTGGTAAGGGTAGGGAAAAAAATAAATCAATTGAAAGACATATTAGGTAGATAAATAGTACAGGTGGGATACAGATATGGTAAGAATTCTGAAAATGGTACTTGGATGACTGAAGTTTGGGAAATAATGAACTAAAATAAAATATGAGCAATTAGCCCTAACTGGTTTGGCTCAGTGGATAGAACTTTGGCTTGTAGACTAAAAGGTCCCAGGTTTGATTCTGGTCAAGGGCATGTACCTTGGTTGCGGGCACATCCCCAGTAGGTGTGCAGGAGGCAGCTGATCGATGATTCTCTGTCATCAATGCTTCTAACTCTTTATCCCTCTCCCTTCATCTCTATAAAATATCAATAAAATATATTTTTAAAACATATGATTAACCCAATATAAATGTTTTTATCGTAAAAGAGGCATTTATGAAAGCATCTTGCTAGAAAATAGATATAAAGTATACTTATACATTGGGTTTTATTTTTTACTTTTGAGAGGTTGCCTTCCTGGTACCTTGGGCCCACGGTCATTACCCCAGAAGGTTCTGAGGAAAAGAGGTCAGCATCTTGTTATCTTGGGTCTAAAAGGTTGCTAACCACTGTTAGAGTAGTTTGGCATTGTGGGACTTTTTTTCCCTCAGCCTTTACATAAATATTTACCTAGACCTGCCTTGGGCTTTTTCCCTCTACAATTGCTATTGGGGAGAGAATATAGAGTTCAGTACTCAGATTCTCTGTGACTTTTCTTCTGTCTAAGGCATATGCAGTATTTTTCCAGTGTAAAAGGTGAGGGAAAATGGATCAGGGGCCTAAAAATGTATCTATGGCCCTTGTAGAACTACCATTGCTCCTAAATTTTCCCATGCAAGTATTTTAACCTCTTGCTTTCCCCAGTTCCCACTGGGCCTTCCTTGGCTTTCCTAACCACCACCTTGCCTACACTCTACACTGTACTCTAGTCCTAGGTTGGCCTTGATGTGGACAGATGCCTCTTTCTGCTAGCACAGTCCAGATTATAGGAGAGTGTTTTTTTTCCCCCAAGGAACTGCATTAAGAATCCATGGTAAAAAGAAAAAGGGGGGGGGGGGCGGGCAGGGAATGTTAATATTTATTGAGTTGATAGAGGAGAGATTGCTTATTCTAAGATTATGGAAGTCTGTCTGCAAGTTAGTCAAGCCTGGCATTGCTCATTGGACAATCATCCCAGTTTCTTTTCCTAGTTAACTGGTTTGGATGGTAGGTCAAATGACTGAAGAAGAAACGTTTCCTTCTCAGAAAAATCTTATCTACTGATAATTCCCTGACAGCCTCTTAAGAATTTTGACAGGGAATATCACTGCTGTATTGTATTAGCCTAAAGGTGTGTATAAGGAATATCTGAAGCGCAAATTGTCTAGCTAGTTTTACAGTTAGTAAAGTGGTAATCAATGCATCTTGCATTGTGTTTACTCTTTTAACCCGAATTTCTTTAATTCTGGATTGATGCCTCTTTTTAAAAAAATATATTTTTATTGATTTCAGAGAGAAAGGGAAAGGGAGAAAGAGATACAGAAACATCAGTGATGAGAGAGAATCATCAATTGGCTGCCTCCTGCACACCCTACACTGGTGATCGAGCCTGCAACCTGGGCATACTGCCTGACTAGGAATTAAACTGTGACCTTCTGGTTCATATTGATGCTCAACCACTGAGCCACACCGGCCAGGTTGGATTGTTGCTTCTTGATGGTAGGAACTATATATTCCTAATGTCTGGCATAGTCCCTGGCATACAGTATGGACTGTTAAAAAATAAAACTTGAAGATGTAATTGGCTTTATTAAGTTAGTCATGAATACAGCTGCATACTGTCTAGCAACTAGTAGAGTGCTCTGAAGGGTTGTACAAAATGGAATGTTTTTAGAGGCAGAAGGAGGGTTGGGACTAAGAAGTTAAAAGTGACCCTAACTGGTTTGGCTCAGTGGATAGAGTGTTGGCCTGCGGACTCAAGGGTCCCAGGTTCGATTCCGATCAAAGGCATGTACCTTGGTTGCAGGCACATACCCGGTAGGGAGTGTGCAGGAGGCACCTGATCAATGTTTCTCTTTCATCGATGTTTCTAACTCTCTATCCCTCTCCCTTCCTCTCTGTAAAAAATCAATAAAATATATTAAAAAAAAAAAAGTTAAGAGTGGATTATGTTAGTCGAGGACAGGCAGGGGGGCTCTTACCTGGCAGAACAACCTCACTTATGTGGATCAGGAAATTCCAGACTCATTGGTTTAAAATTACACTCCTGGGAGATTCTGAAACTAAAATCAGGGTGGGTATTTAATCTAGCTTTTGGTATCATGGGCTTTTAGCACAAGTGAGCACTTCTGGGCCTGTGGCTTTTCTTTTTAACAGTACTCAAATGTTTGTTGAATGAATGGACCTTACAGGTTGTTATTCTTTTCTCAGTATATGTTTTAGGAAGTATGAATCTTATCTTTTTGTCTTTTAAGTCATGAAGAAAGGAATAACTTTAAAGATTACATGAAAGTTGTCACCCTGTAATAAAGATAATTTCTAATATTTCTGTTGGGAACCTAAAAAGGTCAGGCATGAAAGAATACAGTTTACTTTTTAAAAATATATATATTTTATTGATTTTTTTTTTTTTTTTTTTTTTACAGAGAGGAAGGGAGAGGGATAGAGAGTTAGAAACATCGATCAGCTACCTCCTGCACACTGCCTACTGGGGATGTGCCCACAACCAAGGTACATGCCCTTAACCGGAATTGAACCTGGGACCCTTCAGTCCACAGGCCGATGCTCTATCCACTGAGCCAAACCGGTTACTGGTTAGGGCAGAATGCAGTTTACTTTTATTTTATTTACTTTTCTTAAAAATTTTTAAATTGATATTTAGAGAGGTGAAGAGGGTGGGGCAGGGGGGTGGGGGGAGAGAAACAATCGGAGAGTTGTCTCCATCAGATGCCCCAACCACGCCTCGAACCTGCAACCTGGGTATGTACTCTGACCGAGAATCAAACTCACCACCTTTTGGTGTACAGGACGACGCTCCAAAGAACCAAGCCATATTGGCCATTGCCAGTCTGCTTTTAAATACTGAGTATATGGGTGTTTGGAAACTATCATTACAACCCTTTCCTCGTGTTATCAGAGTAATCCTTGTGTTGCAGTATATTTCTGTAAAGATAAAAGTTTTACATTTAAATAATAAATGTTTAAGAGTATGAAATGACATGTTCCTGCTTTCTTAAGCTAAATGTTGCAACTGTGGTTTAAGTAAATAAAACATGGTAATACTTTTTAAAAGGGATTATAATATAGCTTTTATCCCTTGAGAAATCGCAGTTTTCTCTTGCTACTGCTTTTAGAAAAGAAATTAGTTGAATAGGGACAAAAATGATTTTATCCACCTGGTCGGTGTGGCTCAGTGGTTGAGTACTTGCCTATGAACCAGGAGGTCACAGTTGATTCCTGGTCAGGGCACATGCCTGGGTTGCAGGCTCGACCTCCAGTAGGGAGCGTGCAGGAGGCAGTCGATCAATGATTCTCTCCATTGATGTTTCTATCTCTCTCTCTCCTTTCCCTTCTTCTCTGAAATCAATAAAAAAAATTAAAAAAAATTCTTTTATCCAAATCATTTATGTCATGTTGGAACTTTAAAGAATCCATTATGGTAAAGGCTAATTTAATTCCCTGCTGGGTTTTTTCCCTTTTAAGTAAATTATAGAGGAGAAAAATATAAAGGGTAATGACATATTAATACCTAGCTATTCCTGTCATTTCCTCATGAAAACAGGAAAAGGGGGGAGTAAGTATAATGCATTAGCATTATTATTTGGGTTAATGTTTATTGTCAATCAGTTACCATCATCAATGGGCAGTCAGATTTTGACTTCACACAGCAATAAAAATTAGGGATTCCTGATTTCCAAACTCATTACCAGTTGGTTTTCTATACCATTTTCGATATATTACTAACTCAATTTTCATTTTGGAATGAGATAAAATTGACCCACCTGAACTGGGTGGGTAAAGACTAAATTACTCTCTGAGATATAATGTCATGAAATTGTTGTCAGATTTTTTCAGTTTCCAGTTGCCCCGACTACTCGTGAAAGAGAAGCATTCAGTGGGGTAGTGCTCTGATGGCCTAACAGAAAATAGTTATCACTTAATTTCACACTGTCAACATGTTTAATTCAATGTTTTTCAAAGTATGATCTTTAGACAATAGCATAGTAATTACCTGGGGAACTTGTTAAAAATGGGAAGATTCTCAAGTCCCATTCCGCAATGGATCAGAATATTTTAGAGGTTGGCCCAGAAATCAACATTTCTAACCAAATTACCAGTGATTTTTTATATAAGCTAAAATTTAAGAACTGCATATTTTTTTTCAAATCAAAGTTTGACTATTTACTTGATTTCTTTCAAACCCAGGCCTATGTAGACCTTTTATTTATTTTTATAAGGCATGATCAGAATGTAATAAGAGAGGCTATTATGATTTACTTTCTGGTAAAAAGATTGAAGATAGTATTAAAACCATTAATTCCTTTAGCTTTGAGATTTACTGTAAATAATATTTTTTCTGGGTATAAAAGTAAGATGTGCCCATTGTGAAATATTATGAAAATTTAGGAAATTATAAAATGATAACCATCATACTGTTTCCTGGAGATAAGCATTATTCTAATTTTGATATGTTTCCTTCCTGTATCTGTTTCTCCATTATCTTTCCCTTCTTTCTTTTTTTTGTCTCTATAGAAAACATTTGGTGTTTTCATCATGCCTTTTTTTCTACCTAACAGAGAGCATTTTACCACATTATTAAACTATTTTTCACAAACATAACCTTTAGTATCTGCAATATATTCTGTCATATGAGTGTATCTTAACTTATTTAACTATCCCCCTGTTATTGGATGTTCATGTTGTTTCAGTTATTGCTGTGAAAGGATGCTTTTCTGTTTAAAATTTTGTCTGACTCCAATTACTTTCCTTAGGATAGGGTTATATAATATTTAAATTTTTTGTGGTCAAAGGGCATAAATATTATTTTTTTAAACATTTTATTGATTTTTTTAGAGAGAGGAAGGGAGAGGGACAGAGAGTCAGAAACATCAATGAGAGAGAAACATCAATCAGCTGCCTCCTGTGCACTTCCTACTGGGGATGTGCCCGCAACCAAGGTACATGCCCTTGACTGGAATCGAACCTGGGACCTTTCAGTCCGCAGGCCGAAGCTCTGTCCACTGAGCCAAACCAGTTAGGGCGGCATAAATATTAAACTCTGTTAAATATTGTCCAATACTTATGAAAATGCCAGAAAGAAACAGGTATTATTTTTTTAAACTAATTTGTTAAGGAAAGCATACTCATCGTTTTCATTAGTATATCTTTGATTATTAATGAATGGAACATTTTTACACTGTTTATCAGCTTTGGCTTTAATTTTTTATCTAACCCAAATTTTTCGTTTTGTTTTAGGTCTTCTCTGTCGCTTGAAATGTCTATGATTTTATCTGCATCAGTTATTCGTGTTAGAGATGGACTGCCGCTTTCTGCTTCTACTGACAATGAACAAGGCACAGGCGTGCAGGAGTGCAGAAAGTACTTTAAAATGCTCTCAAGGAAACTTGCTCAGCTTCCCGATAGAAGTACACTGAAAACTGGTCATTATAACATTAAGTAAGACTTTAATTTGCTTCATGAAAATCACTTGCTTAGTGGTTGTCATTTTAATGAAATTTAAGTGGTGAAAATAGAAATTAGTGTTTGTTTAGGAAAACCTGTTTGAGTTAATCATGTGATTCTTATACTAAATAGTAGGTCCCCTTTTTTATCTGGCTTTAGAAAAATTTATAGTTTTGCAGATCTCAGATATGCCATCTTCTAAGTTGATCACTAGGTATTTTTTGGTGTTCTTATATGCCCAGGAAAACTGTAATGGGAAATTTTAAAAAATCTTACTTTATACCTGCTTTCAAAAAACTTAAGTTTACATTCTAGTCAAAGGGGATAGTATTCATCACTATTTATTGTATCTAAAGAAAGTAAAACTGATAGGATAGGATAGAGAGTGACTTTGTGGTAGTCAGGGGTCTTTCTGGGAACAGAGACCTAAAAGATGAAAAAGAAAGCAGTCATATAAAGGATGCTATGGATGAAGAGTGAGGCAGAGATAACAGCCAGTGCAGGAGGCCATCAGTACAGATCAAGATGAACCAGAGATGCTGAAGCAATATGGGCAATTATAATAGAGTGGCAGAAAGTGAGGTCAGAAAGGTAGGAATTGGATAGATAATGTAGGGCCTTTAGGTTATGTGAAGGAGTCTGAATTGAATAATACAATAGGAAGCCGTTGAAGAGTATTAAGATGGAGAGTTATATAATCTGATTTTAGCTTTGAGTACCTTAGATCATCGGGGCTACTCTGTGAAGAATGGGCTCTAAGAGAGAAAGAGAGAAAGCAGATCATTTAGGAGACTCAGGCAGCAGTGATTTTTATAACTTAAACTAGAGTGATAATAATGAGAAGTGGTGGGATTGTGGCTGTATTTTGGGAGTAGCACCAACAAATCTTCCTTATGGATTAAAGTGGGATGTGAGAAAAATAATTAAGAGTCCTCTAGATTTTTGTCCCGAGGATCTGGCTAGATAAAGGGGATGAAGTGAGCAGGACTGGAAGATAAGTGTTTCAAGTGATAAAAATCAAGAGGCCTGTTTGGACATGGTAAGTCTGAGATGCCTGTTAGACATCCAAGAGGCACTGTCAGTCAGGTAGGTAGCTGATGTGTAAGTCTGAAGTTTAGTGAAGAAGGACAAGTATGGAGATTTAGATTTGGAGGTCAGCTTACGGTTTGTAATTAAAACCATGGGAACAGATAAGGCCATTAGGAGAACATACACATATAACAATTAGAGCACAGTTAACTCCTGAGCAGTTTGATACTGATTGTGCATACTGTCAGAAATCAGAAATCTGTATGGGATATAATAAAGAGAGAGAGGGCTTCATTATTGAGAAAAGACATGAACCATGTCCTAAAGAATTAGTAAGATTTGGCTAAGGCAGAGAGGAGGGAATCCAGTACAGGGAGGAGAGGCAGAATAAAGAATGTGACTTAGCATGGTGGTAGTATTAATCTGCTTGGCCCAGTGAAGTGAGTGGTGATTTAGGGATAGTTGTGGGAAATGTGAGATAATTAGTTTGACGCCAGACCCTGGATTCCCCTGAAAGTTTTGATTGACAGATTTCACTTTGATGTAATAGGAGGTTATAGGAAGCTGTTACTGCAAGTTTGAGGGAAGTGACTTGATAAAAAAACAAAAACAATGCTGACACAGTGGAATGTAGGGTGAAATGGAAAGTCTGAGAGAAGAGAGGCTAACTTCTAATTTGGGCCTGAACTAGTTAAATACAAATGTAAATGCAAAAGAAAATGCCAGCCATAAAGACACATCAAAAAAAGAAACGGCTAAGTCTTATAAAATGGAATCCCAGAGATGAGGAGAAGGAAGAAACAAAGATGACTGAAACCTTGGAATTGGACAAAATGAGGTCTTTGGAAAGGGTTGCTTATGGGCCAGGGGAGGGTGGGTGGTGAGGAAGGAGAGCAAGATAATGAAGCTCCATTTTGAGGTGGGATAGAAATTTTGGAATCATTCACATAGAAGTTGAAACTGAGAGTGGAAGCACCCTGAGTTTCTGAGAGGCCCAGGGCAGAACCTTAGAGAATGTCAATGATTGTTTGGATCACCTGAGTAATGGTAAGCTGCTATTTTTTACTAGCTCCTGCATTGAGCATCTGCCCGCTGGTGGTCAGTGCATGTCATAGTGACCTGTCGTCCCACCCTTCGGTCGATTTGCATATTAGGGTTTTATTATATAGGAATTGGGTTTTC
Organism: Myotis myotis; assembly: GCF_014108235.1. Classification (NCBI taxonomy): domain Eukaryota; kingdom Metazoa; phylum Chordata; class Mammalia; order Chiroptera; family Vespertilionidae; genus Myotis; species Myotis myotis. Next base: position 159,979,443 of record NW_023416324.1, read on the forward strand.
TGAAGGTTTAATTATAAAATAGTAGTGGCAATGGTGAGTATATCTAAAATGATGTCTTAGGCTAATCCTGTTACTTGGAGGAAAAAATTTTAAACATTTTCATATTTTATTTAATAGTCAGAGGCTCTTTGGGTTCCTGGAGTTATTCTGCATTTTAGTTATTGTATAATGCTGTAGACAGATACCAACATTATAGAAGATTGGCATGTATATAGTATGTTCTGGCAGACATCCTGGACTTAAACACACACACACACTTTTTTTTTGCAAATGTTTTCTGTTCCTCTACCTTATTCTCTTAAAAATAGAGTAGAATATAGTAACTTTTTAAACACCCCTCTAATTCTGTTTAACTGTTGTGAATTCAGTTTACCAATTCAGTTTACCAAGAGTACAGGTAAGAAAATCTTGTAAAGAAATAAAATAAAGATAGTAGAATAGTACGCTGAAGTAACATTTTCTTTTTTTTTTTCTTTTAAATACATTTTATCGATTTTTTACAGAGAGGAAGGGAGAGGAATAGAAAGTTAGAAACATCAATGAGAGAAACATCAATCAGCTGCCTCCTGCACGCCCCTGACTGGGGATGTGCCCGCAACCAAGGTACATGCCCTTGGCTGGAATCGAACCTGGGACCCTTCAGTCCGCAGGCCGACACTCTATCCACTAAGCCAAACCGGTTAGGGCTGAAGTAACATTTTCATTTAGAGATACAAACACTTCCTTTGGAGGTATAAATAATTTCTTTTTTATTTATAGTCCATTCATTTGTTAGAGAGGGCCACAGATACTGCTTTGAGCTTTCTTGTAGCCAAAGCAAAAGGTGATAATGGGTCATTTACAAGATTCAGTGTCCATTGGATCAAAACATTGTTTTTCAAATTTCTGAGATCTGATGTACATAAAAAGGGACAGTCATAACAAGGAGCTTTTTATGATTTTTCTTATAACATTATTTTTTATTTCTCTTAGCATTGTGGTTTCCAACTTTGTTTAGAAATTGAGGTACTGTTTGTAGAATACCACAGCAAACAAACAAAGTAACTAACTAGATAATTATGTGCTAATTCAGATGGTACCTCACATTAGATTCTGGTTGAATAGACAGAGGAAGATCATATTTTTGAGGAAAAAAAATTAGGAGAGTAATATTTAAAATTGAGAAACTTCCTTTAATTTTCTGTCCCTGGAAAAATGATGACTTCATCAGAGTGTAGTGACTGAATACTTCAGTTCAGCCAGCGGAGCATATTCTGTGGAGCATGGCTTGTGCTGGCACTATGCTTGCACACATCCCAATAGCTGCTCAGTGAGGGACGGTTGTTTTGGGGGTATTGGCTGTGTTCAGAGTGCCATGAAATTAAGTCTTCATTTCTCTCCAACATTTTGCAACTCGGCTCATTGATTTGGGGCAGGATGTGTGTGCATAATCTAGTTCTGGGATTTCACATTATGTAGTGATATTACAATTCTCTCTGCGTAAAATTTTAAGGTATTCATCTGTTTCATAAGTTAAAGGTAAGTTAAAGGATACTTTCCTTAAATTGTCATAAATATTTAAAATGTAAACATTTGTCACTACGTAGGAAACAACAATGACTAAAGCAATAATTATGAACTACATGAAAACTAAGTTGAATCTTATGAGATCTTAAAACCTTGAGACACTGATATTATGAAAAGACAGATGTCTTTGGGAGGCCAATCACACTTGTGAATATTAGTGCAAGAAATAAAATTTCTTAGTTTTTTCACTGTGAATTCATTTGAAGTCTGATCATGGCTGTGAGCTTCATAGATTCTCTCCTTTCCTGAGGATTCACTTTCTCCATATCTGTCCCCAGACTGCTGCCTGCAGCTGGGAAGGCTATTGTATATTTTAGGCTTACCTGCCTTTTGGTTTTAGTTCCTAGCAGTGCTTTTCTTTCACTCTTTGGTGTTATGTTCTGATTACAGGAGTAACAATTTCAACATTATCACAATACCTCCAATTATCAGGCCCTCTACTTAGGTTGTTATTAAATATCACAACAGCTCTTTGAATGGCTAATAAATAGAGCTCTTTCCCATTGCTGAGGGCAGAAACACAACTTATTCTGGCTTAAGCAAAAACAAGGGTATTGTGAAGGGCTTCTGGGTTGGCTGGAGCCAGGGCCTCAGAGGTTATCAGGAATCTTTCTCTCATTTTTCCAGTCTCTTTCCTTTTGCATATGGGTATTCTCCATGTAGTAAAGAATACTGTACAGGCAGCTCCAGGCTTACTTCATTCCAGCTGAGCAACCCCTCTCCTTCTGTTTCAAGAAAAGGACTTTATTGGTCTTGCTGTGTTGTGGTCCATTTCTGGAGTAACATTGGGGTTAGAGGGTTAAGGTACTCTTAGTTGGATCCTGGATCACATGCCCACCCCTTTGATGGACAGCTTTGCCAAAGTCATAGGGAATAGGTAGTAGGATTGAGATAATTTCCCAAAGGGAAGAAGAGAAGGATGCTGGGCAGATAGCTATTATAGTATTCTACACCTGTTTTATATGTAGATGAGGAAACTGAAACTGAGCAGTAGGAATATAAAGAAACTTGCTCAAACTCACAAAACTAATAAATAGTATATCTGAACCACAGTCTTTTGTCTTCAGCATTCACATTGTTCTGTGGTAGAAGAGTTGTCTTCCTTTACCTTTCAGCTCTCTTGACAGGGAGCATTCCTAATTCTCCTAATTATTTTCACTTTTTATGGAGATAAAAATTAACCAGGAAAAAGAATTCAGTGAAAACTAGCCCTCTTTTTTCTTTTTTCTTTTTTTTTTTGGTTGAGAAATAATGAGGAACAGAGTATGTATAAAGTCTAAGATTGATGAGACAGCATGGTCTCATTGGAGACTAGATGTTTGGTGGGAGAGGGGCATGGCAGGAGGAAGAAAATAACTTGTGGTTCCTGCTTTCCTGTTTCGTTTCATTACTAGCATTTTTTAAACCCTTACCCGAGGATATGTTTATTGATTTTTGAGAGAGAGAGAGAGAGAGAGAGAGAGAGAGAGAGAGAGAGAGAGAGAGAGAAAAACATTGATATGAGAGAGAAACATCAATTAGTTGCCTCTTGTACATACCCCAACCTGAGACCACACCTGCAACCTAGGTATATGCCCTGACCGGAATTGAACCCACAACCTTTTGGTGTAAGAGGCGATGCTCCAAACAACAAAGCCACACTGTTTATTATGGAGAAATCTTCCGTTTTCAGCACCATGTATGTCAAATAGGCTCTTACGAACTGGTCCAGGAACTTACAATGTAGTTTCTGTGGGAAAATGATTTCTAGGTGCTATAAACTTCTGGAATACTAACCAATAAGTAAATTAGGGATTACCTGTGATAGATTATCTAAAAAAGTGAGGATCTACATTTTCTGGGGTGTGAAGGTGTTAGGGTTAGAGGGAAAGAGTGAATCGGGAATAGATGAACTCTGCAGAAAAGGAAATGAAGGATGTCAAAGGCAAATTTTCCTTGCTCTGTGTTTTATCCAAGGCTCTGATAGTATAAGCACCTTTGGCCACTTAAAATCATCTTTTTCTCCTTTAGCTTACTATTATAAGTTGCTATCAACTGGCATTTTGCATATTAATGCTTTTTTTTTATTTAATGAGGTTAAAATTGGTGCCTAAAGTGGGTCTCTAGTCATGGGATAACTTCTTCATTATTTAGCTCTTCATCATTGGAGGGTAATTGAAAGTTGACCTAATAAGGGAAGAATAAGTGAGAAAATAAGTTCCTGGTAGAATGCCACTCATGGTGAACACAGTCTCTTTCTGGTTCTTATCTCCTTACTGTCCCATTGAGGGCATAGTCTTGTTTTCACCTTGTTTCCTATAAGATGTATTTGGTTTAGGTTTCTAAAATCCATAAGGCATACTCACTTTTATAATGTCAAACATTTTTATATTTAATGGTTGAAGTGCTTTATTTTAGAGACTGGTATTCAGTGTGGAAGGTTCTATTTCAAAAATAACATTTTTCTTATATTTAGCAATTTTAACAGTAGATTAGAGATCGATGGCATGCATGTCCTACTGGAGAATTTTTTTTCACCCAGGAAAGCTTTTTTCCCTTTGCTTTCTACCCCAAGTGATAAATAACTGAAGTGTTAATACCATGCTGAGTGTTCCTCTGTAGGTATATTCCCCTTTTTTGTCTACTATTTTTAAACCACAACTAAAAATAGTATTTAGTTTCTTTAATTTTTTTTCTTGCTAGAATGTATAATGTTAATATCTTCATTGCCACTTGTAGCAGCAGTTTATGTTGTAATAGAATCAGTCTTGTAAAGCAACGAATTACCTTAATTTACTTTGAAATTTTTAAACTAATGTTTTTTATACTCTAGTTTTATTAGCTCTCTGGGAGTGAGCTACATGATGTTGTGCACTGAAAATTACCCAAATGTTCTGGCCTTCTCTTTCCTGGATGAGCTTCAGAAGGAATTCATTACTACTTATAACATGTCGAAGACCAACACTGCTGTCAGGCCATACTGTTTCATTGAATTTGGTAAGGGCTTGATTTTTTTTCCTTTTCATTATCCTGTCTCCAGCCAGTCATAAGGGATTTTTTATCTTCACTGGGGGGAGAAATGGGGGAGAGGGAAAACTCAAAATATTCTGCTTTTGATAGAATAATTTAACAAATGGACTATAAATTATGACAGTGTCTTCATATTAGAAAAAATTGAGTTTGAGCTGTGGAGGTAATTTTGATTATTGGCATAAAGAATTAATCCCAGAGGATAGTTTCTGAATGAGAAATTTATAAGCCAGAGATTCAGAATTTTGTGTTTGTGTGATAATCTTTTATAATGTGCTTAATATAGAACAGAGGCTTGCAAACATTTGCTGCAAAGGACCGTATAGTAATTATTTTAGGCTTTAAGCACCATAAGATCTCTGTCACAACTACTCAGCCCTGCCATTATAGCTGGAAAGCAGCCATAGGCAATGTAGAAATGGATGAATGCAGTTATATTCTAATAAAACTTTATTTACAAAAATGGTCAGCAGACTAGATTTGGCCTGTGGGCATTAATTTTTTTGACTCCAGATGTACAAGGGAAAAAAATAGTGAAACCAAGTTACAAATTGTGAAAATAAAATTGGAATATTATTTAGGACAGTGGTCGCCAACCTTTCGGACCTCGCGGACCACTGGTTTGCAACCGCTGATTTAGGAGATATCTTGGAAGATATTTAGGAATTGTCTTTTATTAATTTTTTTTAAAATATGCATTCTAATGGTGTAAGCAATAAATAAGAAAACAGGTTTATAAGAACATGCAATTTACAGTGTATGTTCTTATGGAATTACAACTGATAAATACAGACTTACTATTTTATGAGATATGAATCCCTATAAAAATTAAGATTTTGGTTTAAAAATTAAAGCTATTATTTTTTTGTTTTGTTGTAGAAGTTCAAAGTAATTCATTGAAGTGGATATATTAGTAGAAATATTCTCAGTCAGATAGTGTTAAATCATTAGTTTACTTACAATTATTAATTCCTACGCGGTATCATTTCTAGAGTGAGCAACTGATAACTCCATGATATATTAACCATGAAACATAAATATTAGAACACTTCATGACAATTCAACAGTTTTGGATAACAAATTAAACAGTTTATCTGCAAAATTTACTACCCATAAACCTCACACTCTCAAATTATTTAATTAACAAATGACTGCAAGGACATTTATTTTTTATTTTACATAGATAACTTCATTCAGAGGACCAAGCAGCGATATAATAATCCCAGGTCTCTTTCAACAAAGATAAATCTATCTGACATGCAGACGGAAATCAAGCTGAGACCCCCTTATCAAATTTCCTTGTGCGAACTGGGGTCAGCCAATGGAGTCACATCTGCATTTTCTATTGACTATAAAGGTGCTGGTAAGATTTCTTCTGGTGAGTGCTGGATCTCAATTATTTTATTTTAAAAACTGAGCAACTCTCAAAAATGAACTATTTTTATTTTAGTATTTTAAAGCAAGTAATTGAGAGAATGTAGAAGTTCAAAGTAATCCTTTCTCAGTGGCTTATGTAGTAATCTAGATATGTGACTAATCAGGAAAATAATTTTAAATAGCAGTTTCAAAGGAACTGTGTAGTAGGGAAACATTTAAGAAGGTTTCTTTATAAGCAAATGTTTCTGGAAGTGAATAGTTTATTTATAATAGTAGTGTATGTTTAGAGGCATGTAAAGTACTCTGCTTTATATCAAAATGGCTAGATATATTCAAGGCCAGGGTTTTTGACAGTCACAGAAAATGTGATCATCTACTCACACCTCCCCTCCCAAACAAGGACTTATAGTTGTGACAGTTTGAAAACTTCTGCTTAAAAATGGAAGCCTCATTATTTTATAAGGTAGCATATGCCATAGTTGAATTGCTTATTTAAAAAAAATTCTTCCTTATATTTGAGCTAAAGTCTGTTTGCTATAATGTTTATCTATTTGTCAAAGCTCTGTGACCTCTCCTCAATTCCCTTAGCCTTTTTGTCTATGACATTTTGAAACCCTCCCTATCCTGGAAGCTTTTATTTGTTAGTATTCTTCAAATGTGCCGTTCAGGACTGAACACAATAATTCATATTTGGTTGAATACAAATTATGGGAGAAAAGGGAAACAGATTTCATTAAAATAATCTAGCCAGTCGAGAAACAAATAAGCACACAAATAACAATAACAAGCCCAGGGGGAGAGGAGGTGGATGAAGACCCAGAGTTGTTACAGTGTGTTATCTAAAATGTCCAACAAAAAGTTACAGGACATGCAGAGGGAAAATATAATACGTACACTGTGTGTGTGTGTGGGGGGGGGGGGGGATATGAGGGGAAGCAGGCAATAGAAGCTGCCTATGGCAGTGACCAGATGTCAGATTTAACAAAGATGTCCAAGTAGTCATTATAATTATTTTCAAAGAACTAAATGAAGTCGTAATTTAAAAAGTAAGGAAGTGCCCTCGCCGGTGTGGCTCAGTTGGTTGGAGCGTCCCATACACCGAAAGGTTGCAGGTTGGATTCCTAGTTGCAGGTTGGATTCCTGCACATGCGTAGGTTGCCGGTTCGATCCTCAGTTGACATGTGTATGAGGAGCAACTGATAGATGATTTTCTCTCACATCAGTGTTTCTCTCACTTTCCCTTCTCTGAAATCAATAAAATCATATCCTAAAAGAACAAACAGGAAGATATGACAATGAGGTTGCATCCAGTAGATAATATAAACAGATAGAAATTATAAAGGAAAAAGAACCAAATGGAAATTCTGGAATTGAAAAATACAACTAAAATGAAAAACTGACTAGTAGGGTTCAATAGAAGATTTGAAATGGCAAAGAAAGGTTAGTATACTTGAAGATAGATCAATAGAGGTTATGTAATCCAAAGAACAGGAGAAAAAAGAATGAAAAACAGAACCTCAGAAAAATATGGGACACTATTAAGCACACCAACATATGCATGATGGGAGAACCAGAAGAAGAGAAGAGAAAGAAGCAGAGCATTTGAAGAAATAATGGCTGAAAAGTTCCCTAATTTACTAAAAAAAAAAGTACTTTTCTAGGAAGCTCATTTAACTCCAAATAGGATATATGCAAGACACCTATAAACAGTTGAAAATGTTGAAAGACAAAAATAAGGAGAAAACCTTGAAAGCAGCAAGAGAAAAACAACTCACCACTTACAAGAGAACCTCAAAAGATTAACAAGTGACTTCTCTCAACAGAAATAGTGGAGATCTAAAGATAGTGGGAGAACATGTTCAAAATACTCAAAGAAGGGGGGAAAACCTGTCAACCAAGAATCCTTATGTTTCAAAACTGAAGGTGAAATAAAGACATTTGCAGATAAATAGAAGATGAGAGAATTTGTTGCTGGCAGACTCAACTACAAGGAATACTAAAGGGAAGTTCTTCAGGTTGAAAGCAAGTGACCTAGACAGTAATTTGAATTTACACACACACACACACACACACACACACACACACGCACACAATATCAAAGAGCAATGGTAAAGGTAATTATAAAAGATAGTAAACGTACATTTTTCTTTTTAAAAGCAATTGTATAAGATAATGTATGTAATGTATTGTTGGGTCTCTGATATGTAGAAATGAAATACATATTTTTAATAATAGCACAAAGGTGGTGGATGGAAGTAAAGCTGCATTGGGCAAAGGAAGTACTCCAGGTGGTCATTTGAATTCACAGGAACAGACACGGGAAAGAAAAGCAAATTAAACCTAAGGCAAGAAGAAAGGAAATAATAAAGATTAGAGCAGAAATATGTGAAAATGAAATGGAAAATAGAAAAAAATTGGAGAAAAATCAAACCAAAAGCTGATTCTTTGACTATAGGGTCTGGTTTAAGGAAGGACATGTAGATCAACAGTAAAGAATAGAGAGTACAGAAACAAACCTTTGCATTATGGTAAATTCATTTTTAAAAAAATATATTTTATTGATTTTTTACAGAGAGGAAAGGAGAGGGACAGAGAGTTAGAAATATCAATGAGTGAGAAACATTGAACAGCTGCCTCCTGCACACACCCTATTGGGGATGTGCCCGCAACCAAGGTACATGCCCTTGACCGGAATCGAACCTGGGACCCTTCAGTCCACAGGCCGACGCTCTATCCACTGAGCCAAACCAGTTAGGGGGGTAAATTCATTTTTTAACAAGGGCACCATGACAATAGTGAAAGACTAGTCTTTCAAGAAATTATGCTGGGACAATGGATACTTCTATATAAAAGAATGAAGTTGGTTTCCCACTTCACAAAGTATCTAAAAACTAACTCAAAATGGATCAAAGACCTAAGTTTAACAGCTGAAACTATAAAATTCTTAGAAGAAAATAAAGGTGTAAATATTAGCGGAAATACAAAGGTGTGACTTTGTATTAGGCAATGATTTTTTAGATTTGACACCAAAAGCACAGTGAAAAAAGTAAAAATAGGTAAAGTGGAATTCATCAAAATTAAAAATCCTTGTTTTTCAAAAGATACTACCAAGAAATTGAAAATTGTGACAATCCACAGACATAGAAAATATTGGCAAATCATGTATCTTCTAAGGAACTTGGATCCAGAATATATTACCACTCAACAATAAAAAGACAATCCAATTTTAAAAAATGGGGAAAAGATTTGAAAAGACATTTGTACAAAGAAAACGTGCAACTGGCTAATTAGCACATAAAAAGGTACTCAACATTATTAGTCATTAGTGAAATGCAAAACAATAAGGAGATACTACTTTACAATCATTAGGATAGCTATAATAAAAATAAAACAGACAATAACAAGTGTTAGCAAGGATGTGGAGAAAGGAGAACCCTTATATATTGCTGTGGTGGTGTAAAATAATGCACCTGCTTTGGAAAATAGTATGGAAGTTCCTCAAAAAGGTAAACATAGTTATATAGGATCCAGCAATTCCCCTAAGTACATAATCCAGAGAATTAAAAATGTATGTGTAAATGAAAATGTGTACATGCGTGTTCATAGCATTATTCATAGCAACTGAAAGTGGAAACAGTCCAAATGTCCATTGACTGATGAACAAACAGTAGTATATCTATGCATACCTATGCAATAGAATATTATTAAGCAATAAAAAAGGAACAAAGTATTGATACATGGTACAATACTATGCTGCTGTAAAAAAAAAAAAAAAAAAAAGAAAAAAAAGAAAAGGAATTTTTACCATTTGCAACAACGTGGATGGAACTGGAGAGCACTATGCTAAGTGAAATAAGCCAGTCAGTGAAAGATAAATACCACATAATCTCACTCATTTATGGAATATAAAGAACATTATAAACTGTTGAACAAAAATAGATAGAGGCAAAGAAGCATCGACCAGACTGTCAAACTACAGGGAGAAGGTAAGAGAGGGTTGGGGGGCGGGTAAGAGATCAACTGAAGGGCTTGTATGCATGCATTTAAGCACAATCAATAGGCGCAAGACACTGGGAGGCCAGGGAGGACAAGTACCGGAGGGTAGAGAGGCCGGGGGGAGGTCAATGGGGAAAAAAAGGGAGACATATGTACTACTATTTGTAATACCTTAAACAATAAATAAAACACACACACAAGAACATTGTGCTATGTAAAAGAAGCCAGATATAAAAGGACACATTTAAAATTTCATTTATACAAAGTGTCCAGAATAGGCATATCCAGAGATGTAGAAAATAGATTGGTGATTGATAGGAAGCTGGAGTGGTGGAGGGGAAATAGGCAGTGACTATACTAATGGTTATGAGATTTCCTTGGGGGGTGATGAAAATGTGAAATTAGATCATGGTGATGGTTCAAAACTGTGAATATACTGAAAATTTCTGAATTATACACTTTAAAGGGTGACTTATATGTGGATTAATTTTCAATCTTTAAAATCACTAATAAACAAGGGATTATTACTAGTACTTAGAAGATTTCCACTTAGAGCAGTGATGGAGTAGTTAATTCAGACCAACAATCCCACTAAATACATGTAGAAATGCTGAGTGGAATGTATATATTCTATAGAATGTATAGGTCTATTGTAGAAGTTAATCTAAAATAGAATCTTCCTAAAGTCTTTGGATATACAAGATAACTGATAACTAAGAATTACTGATAACTAAGAAACTGAGGAAGATAGAGGCCCTGGGAGATGAGCCCAGTGTTTGGATCAACTTTTTCCTTTGGGGCTTATATCAATTCTGGAGCGAACAGCTGACAGCCTCAAGACTAGGAGACTGGGATTAGGGCAGGTGGTGAATCTCATGAGCAACCTCTCCCCCCTGCTCCCAACTTTGGTTTAGCTTGGATGTCTATACGTTAGGAATGTGGGTAGATAGGACTATGCAGCTGACAGGCTTTTGTCGGGACTGCCCTTAGTTTTGAATCATATTGGTCTCTAAAATTGGATTGAGCTGATTCCACAGTGCTGTTCTCCAAAGATCCTGGCAGAAGCAAATAGTTCTGGAAAAAGTAGCCTCATAAGCTTCAAATTATAGTTACAACAAGATTTTGAAAATAGAATCTTTGGCAAACACAATCATAAATAACCAGGCATGTGAAGAGATTAAATTGCATGAACGCAAACCATCAGAATTAATCTTTCTTGCCCCCTATTTCCTCTCTTTTCTCCCTTCTCATTAAAACCATGGAAGCCAGAGGACAACTTAGTCATATCCTCTAAAGGATAAAAGAAATAACTGCAAATGCAGAATTCTGTGCTTAACAAAAATATCCTGAAAGAATGAATTGGCAAGATTAGATATCCTTGTGTTGTTCCTGATTCTGATCTTAGCAGGGAAAGCATTCAGTATTCCAGTTAACTATGATGTAAACTTGGGGTTTATGTAGATGCTTTTTTGAGAAAATGTCCTTATATTCCCAGATTGATGAGCAGTTTTTATCAGGAATGTAAGATATATTCTGCCAAATGCTTTGTCTACACTTATTGAGATGATTATGTGATTTTTCTTTTTAAAAGCTGTATGTGGTGAATTACTTTGCTTTCAAATATTAAACCAACCTAGCACTTCTGTGATAAAACCCACTTGGTCATGATAGATTATCCTTTTTATATATTGTGAGACCCAATTTACTAAAATTTTGTTAAGATATTTTGTATCTGTGTTTATGAGGGAATTGATTTGTAGTTTTCCTTTTTTCTAATGTTTTTTACTAGTTTTGCTCTCAGGATAAAGCTGGCCTCATAGAATAAATTGAGAGGTATTACCTCTTTTTCAATGTTTGGGAATGTTTCTATAGAATTTTCTTTCTCCCTTTTTTTTTTACTCGATATGCTTTTATTGATTTTTTGAGAGAAAGGAATGGGGGAGAGAGAGAAAGAAACATTGATGAGAGAGAGAAACATCAATTGGTTGCCTCCCACACACGCCTGTCTGGGAATCGAACCCACAACCTAGGGATGTGCCCTGACAGGGAATTGAACCCACAACCCCTTGGTGTACAGGACAATGCTCCAACCAACTGAGCCACCTGGCCAGGGCCTATTTCTTCTTCTTTAAATGTTTAGTACAGTGAAGGCTTTCAAGCCTCTAGTTTTCTTTGTGGGAAGGTTTTTGTTGTTGTTTTACTACAAATCAGTTTCTTTGATGGAAGTAGGGTTATTCAAGTTACCTGTTTCTTCATGAGTGAGTTTTAGTAGTTGGTTTCTTTTAAGGAATCTAAGGAATTTTTCCATTTCATTAGCATAAAGTTAATATTCTCATATCCCTTTAATATTTGTATAATTATTGTGATGTTGCCATTCTCATTTTTTATACTGATAATTTTTGTCTTTTGCATTTTCTTCTGATCAGTCTTATTGGAATTTATAATTTTTATTGATTTTCTTAAAGAACCAGCTTTTCCTTTCATTGACCTTTTTATTGTTTTTTTTTTTTATTTCCTATTTCATTGATTTATGTTCTGATCTTTATTACTTCCTATGGCCTGCTTACTTAGGGTTTAATTTGCTCTTCTTTTTATAGATTCTTGAGGTCATTTATTTGAGAACTTCTTTTCTAATCCAGACATTTAGTACTATTTATCTCCCTTTTCATTTCTGCTTTAGCCCCTAGCCAGTTCGCTCAGTGGGTAGAACTGAAGGGTCCTGGGTTCGATTCCAGTCAAGGGTATGTACTTTAGTTGCTGTCTCTATCCTGGCCCCAGTCAGGGCCCGGTTGGGAGGAAACCAATTGATGTGTCTCTCTCACATCGATCTTTCTCTTTCTCTGTCTCCCCCCCACCCCTTCCACTCTCTAAAAATCAATGGGAAAATATCCTTGGGTGATGATTAATGAAAAAAAATAAAATAAAAATATTGGTTTAGCTACATTTCATAAGTTTTAGTATATTGTATTTTCACTCTCCTTTTGTTCAAAATGATTTTAAATTTTACTTTTGATATCTTTTGTGATCCATGGGTTATTTAAAAAAAATGTCTACCTTTATTTTATTTTAATAGTTTTAAATATGTAGAGGTTTTCCAAATATCTTTCTGTTATTGTTTTCTAGTTTAATTCCATTGTAGCCAGATACCAACTTATGTATAATTTTAATTATTTTACATTTATTGAGATTTGTTTTATTCCCCCAGAATATGATCTATCCTTAGTCATTTTCTGTGTTCATTTGAAAAGAACATGTATTCTGTTGTTGGGTGGAGTGCTCTATAAATGTCATTTAGATCAAGTTGGTTGATATTCTTTCTTTTATATCCTTGATGTTTTTTTGTCTACTATCAATTATTGAGAAAGGGGTGTTGAAATCTCTGACTATATTTGTAAATGCATATTTTTCTCCTGTTAAGTCTCTAATTTTTAGTGTATTTTAAAGTTTGTTATTAAGTGGTGCACAAATATTTAGGATTGCTTTGTTCTCTTAGTGCAGGATAATTATAGTGCCTAGTTCATTGAGTTCTTGGAAGAATGAAATGAGATTGTATGTATAAAGTGCTTGGTGCCTGACAACTTGCCTGACACTCTGAGAGCAGCCACTGTTAGCAACAGCAGCAGCAGCGGATGCTGTTATTATTTGCTTCTCTCATTTCCATCGCTATGTTCATGTTCTTTTCTCTGCATGGAATGCAGTTCTTCTCATATGTACCTGTTTAAATTTTATCCATCTTCAGAGATCTTCACTAGTTCTCTACCACTTCTGTGTTACCACCACCTTCCCCCTAATTATCTTTCCTCTTCATAATTCTGTAACCCTTTTAGTTGAGAATTCTTATTATTTTTCATATGCTTATCTGTCCACTTCCCTTTAAAACATGAGAAGTACTGTGAGGGCAGGTTGTATATTCATTCTCATACCTTCTAACACACAGCATCTTATGCAGAATTGTGCCAAAAGGTGCTGAATAAAATACGTTAATTCAGTATAACCAATAGCCCTTTGGTTCCAAGGGACTTTTTTTTATCTCTTTAAGAAAAAAGTTTTTATTGATTTTGAGAGAGAGAGAGGAAGGAGGAGGAATAGAGAGATGGAAACATTGATGAGAGAGAAACATCATCAATTGGCTGCCTCCTGCACGCCTCCTACTGAAGACTGAGCCCACAACCCTGGCATGTGTCCTGACTGGGAATCCAACCAGGGACCTCTTGGGTCAGTGCTCAAACACTGAGCCACACCAGCTGGTCTACCCATACTTCTTTAGGAACTTCTGTAAACTATTAATCCTTGTTATATTTTGAGAAAAAAATAATTTTGTCATGAAAATGCACTATTGGGCCAAAGAGACATCGTAGCAGAAGACAATATTAGCAAAAACAAACCAGAACAAAAACTGACCAAGTCACAATGCTTTGCATTCAGCAATTTTTTTTTAATGTTATCTCTCATTTGTTATTGTTCCAAATCCACTCTTCCTAATGATGACTATCATGGTGCCAGATTGAACTGTGAAGTAAGCATTTGTGAATAATAATGCATCTAAACTCTGTTTACTGAAACAACCAAAAAAATCATAAAAATATAATACATTAAAATATGATGAAATATCTCATTCAGTTTGTTAAAACTGAGGAATTTTCCTTAAGAAATGTCACCCTCATATTGTATGCAGATGGAGTTTTCTTTGGATAACCATTCCCACTCCTCTTGGGAGGTGGGTAGTATGGGAGGGAATCTCTGCTTGAGAATTTCTTTCCCACAGTGATTTGGCACAGCTCCAGCCTGTCTTTCAGCATAATGCATGCCTTTTCCTTGCTAAAGGAGGTTTGTCATTTGCTTTCATGCCTTTAAAAATATTTCTGGTCATTTTGAAAAAATTAATTTATACATAGTATACTACCATTATATAGAGTGCTCCAGGAGACAAGTGTTAGAAACTTAAAAATAGTGTTAGAAACTTAAAAATAAGTGTTAGAGGCAAGTGTTAGAAACTTAAAAATACTTAATTTATATAGATATCTGTTTCTTAAATAAATATTGATTAACACATTAAAATGATACTTTCCAGTTCAATAATGGCCATGCCTTACTTGACCATAAAAAGCTGAGGGTTAAGTTATAATACAGAATATTATTTGGGTTTTTTTATAAGGTAAACTTGTTTTGTATACTTCAGAAGTGTGATTTATATCATTTAGTCAGTTATCAGGTGGCTTTATGCTTGAGGCCCATATTGAGGATTTCCTTTTTTTATTAGAGGCCAGTTCTCCCTTATTACTGAGGGGGGCCATGGGAAGGGATGGGAGAGAGATGCAAAACATGACTAATTGGTAGATGGTAGGCCAGTTGGATAGATTTTTAAATTGTGAGAATTTTTTCTCTACTGATAAAACTTGGTATCAGTACTTTACAAAGGCATTTAATTTTTTGTTTTCATATCAAAATCTCAAGGAAATTGATTGAGAGACCAAGCAGTATGCTTGGGTACAGAAAAAAATTAAGAAAATGTTATCCCATATTGGCATTTTCTGCTGCACTTAAGGAATAAATACTTCCTTGTGATATGTGGATTTGTGTTTTTATGAACTGTTTAGGAAGCTTTTCTACTGAAATGGCTGAATATAAGTTGCAAAGATTTAAGCCCTTCCTTATATCAATGTTCCACCTCATTAACTTCTTTGTTAGGGCTTTTACACTTCAGTGATTTAAATAAAATGATCTAAATGTAATTCTATTGTCTTCTCTTTCCATCTGTTTCCTATTTGAGGTCTATATGATTTTGTATTTAGTTTTGTGTTTTCATTTAGACTCTGTTAATTCTGTTAAGCGCAAGATGATAATGAAGGGGGAAGCTATTGTATAACTAAATGTTTCACACTGCTGAAGTCCTGACAGATAAGGAAATGTGTTTATAAAGATAAACTAGTCACTTCTTCAACTGATGTTCTATCATTTGTATCTTCAAGTGGTCTTCAGAGACCAGGAACTTCATAGCTCTTAGACTCCATTTTATTGTGGAGTTCAGATTGGTGGTTGCAGTTGACCCTTGAACAACATGGGGTGCCAACCCCTGTGCAGTCAAAAATCTGTATAACTTTTGACTCCCCCAGAACTTAACTAATAGTCTGCTGTTGACTGAAAACCTTACCAATACCATAAACAGTCGATTAACACATATTTTGTATGTTTTCTGTATTCTTACAATAAAGTAAGTTACAGAAAAAAATGTTACTGAGACAATCAAAAGGAAGAGAAAATACATTTGAAGTACTGTATTATTTATTGCAAAAGAATTCATGTGTAAGTCGACCCACGCAGTTCAAATTCGTGTTGTTCGAGGATCGACCATCTATCTGAGCATTCCTCTGGTATTTGTAGCCCTGGAACCCAAATAAGGGAGAGCTTTGCTTAAAAGCAAGCTATGTTTGTTCTTTGAAATGTTTCCTAGAATTTTCAGGAAGAGTATAAAGTATGCATTGAATTTCTAAGTAAAATCACCTTTGCAAATCTTTGCAACTGCTTGTGAATGGTAGACATATTTAGGCAGTAAGGTTTTTTTCTATCTCATTTACTGCCAGATGTGAGCACTCCTTAGCAACATATATCCCAAATGCAAGTGAGATGTCTTCATTAAAAATGTAGAGAAATATAAGTTAATTTAACTTGAGTTCAGGGGAATGAAGCCGTCACGTTGTTAGACATTTTTTAAAAATAGCTAATTACTAAGATATAGCATTAGATACTTTAATGAAGATTAATCTATATTTGATCATGTAAATTGAGCAATGAATCTTATTTTACATAAGTTTAGTATTGACATGAGATATTGATGTTCATTTCTGACCATTTCTTTTCTTTTCCAGCTCACCAGCGATTGGAACCAGCAACTCTGTCAGGGATTGTGGCATTTATCCTTAGTCTTTTATGTGGAGCTCTGAATTTAATTCGAGGCTTTCATGCCATAGAAAGTCTTCTGCAGGTACAGTGCTATTTTTGCAATGTCAGGTACTCTGTCTATTGATTCTGCTTGTTGCAGAATTGCTTCGAATTGATTTGAGTATTAATACAACTTACAACATATGCTCAGATTTTGTATTCTTTATACTTGCCTTATTCCCCCCTTTCTCTAAAACACTGATTTCTAGTTGACTTCTTTGTCTCAATTAGCACATATTTATTATCTACTCTGCAGGAGGCACTATTTATTGGTACTCTGGGGACATTAAGATATGTGTGACTTGGGCCTAGAGTTGAATTAGGAAGACAAAGACCACAAATAATTGCCAAGTACCTAGTACACAGAGAGCAGAAGAGGGGAGTGGTCAGTATGAGTTGGGATAGAAGGAGGCTTTGTGGAGAAGGGGTGAGCTGGACATGGAAGGATCTGTGTAGACAGGAGCAGAAGAAAGGGCATTTGTGGGCAGGTTTTTGGCCTATCCTCTGTATTCCTACTTAGTTATCTGCTCGTATACCTTTTTCTTGGTGCCTACCAGTGAAACCACTAATTTTTTCAGATATTGCCAACAATTTTGTTTTCTAGTAGTGTCTTTCAGAGAATGTGGCTATCAGAGTATATTATTTTTTCTTACTCTTTTTGTAAACTTCTTGAAACTTTTCTTAAAGTTTAGCACATTTCAGAACATACAGCTTTCCTTTTCCTTATTTTTTTAAAAAATATATTTTATTGATCTTTTACAGAGAGGAAGGGAGAGGGATAGAGAGTTAGAAACATCGATGAAAGAGAAACATCGATCAGCTGCCTCCTGCACACCCCCTACTGGGGATGTGCCCGCAACCAAGGTACATGCCCTTGACTGGAATCGAACCTGGGACCTTTCAGTCCGCAGGCTGATGCTCTATCCACTGAGCCAAACCAGTCAGGGCTCCTTTTCCTTATTAATATTCACCTTCTCTGAAGACTTTTTGACACTCCTGCATTGTAAATTAGTTCTCTTTTGTCAGGGAAGGGAGGGTCAGCATTAAGCCCATAAAAATGCACTCAACACACTTTATATTCTGTTTTAAATTTGTTATTAGTTTGGGAACACTCAAAGAGTACCACTCTGAGGACCCTCTGAATGTCCTCATCTGTGTGAAGCCAATAGTAGAGGACATCACAGGTTCCCGGTGGCTGAGCTGCCCTTGGGTGAGGGGTGGGGAGCATCTCATGATTTCCCAATTTCACTTCCAAACACCCTGAACCTGCAGGTAAAGCCTTTTCCATTTAGGCACAGGACTGCTGGATATTGTCCCTTGATATTCCTGCCCTTGTTCCCTAGCCAGGTCAGCTGTATCCCAGTAGGAGTTCAATTTGGAGACAGTCAACCTGCCAGAAGGAAACAAAGGCAGTTTGAAGACTGTTGACTGAAAAAGCTAATAAATAAGATACTCTTTTTCTTTTTTAACTTGGTATAGTCGTGAGGACAGTAGTGTAAGCATGTGAAGAGTTGATTTTTGTTTGTGGAAGAAAGAGAGAGAGCGTTGGCCTCAGCTCAGATTAACTCTATGACCTGAATAGCTCACCTTACTTTCTGGTACTCAGTTTCATTGCTCATCAAATGAAGGAAAAGGGGTGGATTTGATGAGTATTTCTTGAAGTATGGGACACATTTACCAATAGTTAAACAGTAGATGACTGTAGCTGATAGAAGGGCGAACATTTTTTAAAAATATATTTTCATTGATTTCAGAGAGGGAGAGAGAGAGAGAAACATCAATGATGAGAGAGAATCATTGATGGGCTGCCTCCTGCACGCCCCACATTGGGGATCGAGCCTGCAATCCAGGCATGTGCCCTGACTGGGAATCGAACTGTGACCTCCTGGTTCATAGGTTGACACTCAACCACTGAGCCATGCTGGCCAGGCCAAACATTTTTAATTTAATGAATTATGTATTTAACTCAAAATGGGTCACAGACCTAAATGTAAAACACAAAACTGAAAAGTTATAAAATATAATAGAAAACCTAGGCAGAGCATCAGCATGCAGGGCCAAAGGGTCCTAGGTTCGATTCCAGTCAAGGGCACGTAGCTTGGTTGCAGGCTCTTCCCCAGCCCAGGCCCTGGTCAGGGTTCATGCAGGAGCCAACCAATCGATGTGTTTCTCTTAGTCTTTCCCTCTCTCTTCCACTCTCCTTAAAAATCAGTGGAAAAATATCCTCGGGTGAGGATTAACAACAACAACAAAAAAGAAAACCTAGGTAACCTTGAGTTTCATGATGGATTTTTAGATACAACACCAAAAGCATAATCTATGAAAGAAAAATTGGCAAGTTAGACTTAATGGAAAAACTTCTGCTCTATGAAGGACATTAAGAGAATGAAAAGATAAGCCACAGTCTATGAGAAAATATTTGCAGAACACATTTGACAACGGTCTTGTTACCAAAACATACAAAGAGCTCTTATAACTCAAGAAAGCAAACAACCCAATTAAAAAATGGGCGCAAGAACTAAACAGACATCTCACCAAAATATATGAAAAGATGCTTACATCATATGTCATTAGGAATTGTAATTTAAAACATTAGGATATCACTAAATATCTATTAGAATAGCAAAATCCAAAAAAAGACACTTGACCATACCAAGTACTGATGAGGCTATTGAACAACAGGAACTCTTCATTCATTGCTGATGGGAATGCAAATGGTACAGTCACTTTGGAAGACAATTTGGCTTAAACATAGCATTATCATATGACCCAGCAGTCAATTGCTCCTCAGTATATTTGGCCAAATGAGTTTTTCTACTTAATGTTCACACAAAAACCTGCACATGAATGTTTATCTCAGCTTTATTGATAATTTCAAAAAACTGGAAGCAACTAAGAAATCCTTCACAAGGTGAATGGATAAACAAACTGACAATCTATACCATGGACTATTATTCAGTAATGAAAAGAAATGAGCTATCAAGTCACAAAAAGGACATGACTATATCTTAAATTTATCTTGCTTAATGAAAGAAGCCAGTCTGAAAAACTATATACTACTAGAGGCCTGGCACACGAAATTCAGGCCCATCTTCCCTGGCTGCCCAAAGCTGGCCCCACCCCCAGTCGCCACCCAGCCCAGGTTCCCTGTTTGCCATTGGGTGATTGGTGCCTGATGGCCAGGGGAAGGGACTGAGAAGTCGGTGTTCTTACCTGCTTGCTGGCCCTGCCCCCGCCGCGGTTCGCCCTCTGTGTTCTGCCTTGGCCTGGCACCACCCACGTCCCCTGCCACCCACCCCTGGTTCCCCGTTCACCATCAGGTGATCGGAGCCTGCCAGTCAGGGGAAAGGGACCAAGAGGTGGCCTGTGCAGGTCATAGTGACTGGTCCAGTGGTCATTCTGGTTGTTCTGGTCGTTCTGCCTTTAGGGTTAATTTACATATTACCCTTTTATTATATAGGACAGAGGCCTGATGCACGGGTGGAAGCCCTGAAGGGGGTCCCAGATCGGGGTGGGAGTCCCCTAGGGGGTGGGGCCGGCCTGGGCGAGGGGCTGCAGGAAGTTTGTAGGCCGACCACACCCCTGGTTGGGGTGGGGCCAACCTGGGCAAAGGGCCTGGGGTGGTTTGCAGGCCGGCCACACCCCCAATCGGGGTGGGGGGTCCCTGCTGGGGGGCGGGCAGCCTGGGAGGGGTGTTGGGGTGGCCTGGGCGAGTAAGCCGGGGGCAGGCTGGTTTGCAGGCTGGCCAAGCCCCCAGCTTTGTCAGGAAGGACATCTGGAAGACGTCCAGTCTAATTAGCATATAAACCTTTTATTCGTATACGTATGTTCTAACTATAGGACATTCTGTGAGAGGCAAACCTGTAGAGACAGTAAGTAAAAGATTAGTGGTTGCCAGGGCTTTGGAAGGAGGGAGGACGGGTGAGTAATTGGAGCATGGGGTTTTTAGGGCAGTAAAACTATTCTATGTTACTTAGTAATGGTTAAGTCGTTATACATTCTCAAAACCCATAGAATGTACTACACATAGAGTGGACCCCAACATAAACTATGGACTTTAGTTAATAATAATGTCACTGTTGGCTCATCAGTTGTAACAAGTGGACCACATTAATGCAAGATGTTGATAACAGAGAAACCTGAGAAGGGGAAAGAGCAGGTATATCAACACTCTACTGCCTTAATTTTCTAAAATTGCTCTAAAGACAAGTCTATGAATTTAACCCCCTTCCACACGCACACACATACCATCATTAAAACAAAGACTGGAAAAGGGGGAGCATCCTCCAGGCTTTGATATTTCCTTTGATGTGGCTCTGCTTAGCAAGTGAAGTATGTACATACAGTCCATTGCAGTGAGCCAGCTCCTGGGAAACAGTGGATCAGGCTTTCTCTTTCCATGCAGGGGCTGAGCCTTCCCATTCACACAGGCCAGGTGGGACCTCAGAGCCCCAGTCAGAGTGGAGCACAGGTTCAGGAATCTGATTCATGTTTCAAGGTCAGATGTACAATTTTGTGTCCTCTGAGAACAGTAATTATTTTGAGAAAGCCAGTGAGAGACCAGGTTCTCTGACCTTGCACCCACCAGTCCCCAACTACTCCCACCAAAGATGGCCTAAGAATATAACAATATATTTAATGTACATTAATTTACATAAAGAAACTGAAAAGATAAGATACTAATAAATGTGATGGGAACTGGACAAATGGGTAGCAGGGTGTAAATGAGAATCTTCACGTTATATACCTTCTTATATGTTATTTTTAAACCATATTAATATATTATTCAGATTTTAAATAATAAACATAAATATTTATTAGCACTTGTTATATAAGCAGGAAAAAAGACAGCTTTTGTTAAACTTAATAGGTAGATTTTCAAGTAATGAAAGTTTTAGGCAGGGTAAAGGTAAATATTTTTGTGAGGGATAAGGAGATCCTGAGCATTTTTTCCATTTTTGTAGTTTCCTGACTCTGTCTTAGAATTTACAGTTTCCCTAGAAGTTTCAAGGTTTTTTGTTTCAAACAGTTTCTTAAAGTTATGGTGGTGGTATGTGAAATAAGCATGGGCTAAATTATAGTTAGGGACAATGTAAGAGTGGCCTTTTTTATTAGTAGATCACTTATAATTTGGGGACTCGCTGCATGCTTGTACCTTTGAAGATGTGTCTTTCTGATGTTTGATACAGAATTCTTTCTTTTTCACTGTTGTCCTAGACTAAATTCACTCCAACAGTATTTCTTTCTCTTGATCCAGGGGACTGTAAATTTGTCCTTATGGGATTTTTAGCTACCAGTAAACTAGGGACGCCAGGTTGTGTTGTTCCCTTAGCATTGTTTCTGGAGCTTTGTCCTACTATAACCCACCTAATATATCCCACATATACTCATCAGTAGTTGAGGTTCCTAACACAGGCAAAGGATTTTGTTACGGATCATATTTTTACATCTAGCTGACAATATATAATGTATTTTCTGAGCGTGAGCAATATATCATATTAATGTTTATTTCTTTAAGGCCATGAATTCTAAATACTCTTTTGAATGTGCTAAAAATAATTGCCACATTTATCTTTTAGTATGTAACTTGGTGCCTGAGACACATTCAAATTTGAGAACCCACATGAATTAACATTCGTGTATATTGTTAATGTTGTTTGAAAATTCAGCACAGGTTTGTTTCTTCCAGATTAATATCTACCTCTTAGGGTGATAACTAGGGATTTATTAAAGTACATAGCACTGAAGTTTTTTTCTTTGGTATCTAAGTCCAGACTGGGGAAGTTTAGGATGAGCACATTTTTCTTTTAAGTTGGTAAATTTGATTTGGTGTTCACAGTAATGTGTAAATTAGATTATTTTCACTCATTTGCTAACTTTGTTCTGAGTTTAGAGATGTTAAT
This sequence comes from Myotis myotis, assembly GCF_014108235.1. NCBI lineage: Eukaryota > Metazoa > Chordata > Mammalia > Chiroptera > Vespertilionidae > Myotis > Myotis myotis. The sequence goes on from NW_023416324.1 coordinate 160,002,233, forward strand.
AAGTTTCTTGTGAATTGGCACTTCATTCACTCATAATAAGCTTTTATCACATTGGGTTTATATTACCTGGGCTCCTTTAAGGGTCAGCCTTGAAACAAAGATATTAATGAAGCTGATGCCAACCTAGAAGTAATTTGCATGTGGTGCATTAGAGAGAGAGAAAAAAGAGTATTCTGATACAGCAGTAGAAATGCTGGTGTAGAAGTCAGGATACTGGGTCCCATCTGCCATAACTACCTTTGTGGCTTTGGATGGGTTTTACTTTACCTTCTTGGATCTTTCTGTTCTGCAAGATGAAGGTTTTAGGCTCAACGACCACTTCAGAACAAACGTTCTAAGACTCTCTGATTCTAATATTGTTTCTAATGGTTACTACCAAGCAGAAGTAATCAACTTGCTTTTATTCCTTGAGTTCTGTTTTCCCCATAGATTTGTTAAAGAAATTACAAACCTATTAAAGGTCAATGGGAGTTTTTTTTATTTATTTAGTGGTATAATATCTATGCTAAGATGCAGTGCATGCTTGCTTGCTTTCAAAAGAAATAATGTTTTTCCTGTTTCTATGTTTATTGTTAACAAATTGGGGGGAAATGTTTAAAGAAGAAGATAAAACCATCCCCAAATTTTCTCTGTATATTACATATATACATATATACACACGAACATATACGTAATATACATATATATGAATCATATCTATTATATAATTTTGTATCTTTTCACTTACATTAAAAAGTGAATATTTTCTAATTATTACAAACATTTTAATAGTATATCCTAATACCCTGTGTGGCTACTATATGAAGCATCTCCTTACCTCTTCATTTTTACCTTAAAATATTTTTCCCCTTTATTAGTTTTCAAAGCAGTGTTTTTGTACCCTAGTTTCCCCCAAAGGTGAATGTGACTTTTTAAAATTTTTATTTGAATTCCTTACCTCTGCCCCCTCCTTTTCTGCCCCACATCACCCCAGCTGTCATTCCTTTGTCCCACCCCCCACTTCTGTCCCCTCTCTGAACCTCTGCCCCGCCTTCCCCCAGTGTCTGGCTATTATTCCCTCACCTACATTTTATCTGCTCCCTCTCAACTGGCTCTTTTCTCTCAGCCTGTAAACATGCTTTAGCCTGCCAATCTTTAAAAGACAAAGAAACAAACAAAACCTGTTGATGTATGTTCCCTTCTAATTTTTTGAAGGAGTAAACCATGTTTCTTGTCCCTACTCCCTTACCTCTATTCTCTTAGTCTCCCAAGATCTCTTTTCTACCCTCATAGTTATTTCAAACACCCACCATTAGGCTTACCAGTATCCTACTGATTGCCACTTTTTTCCCCCTTTATTGATTTTTAGAGAGAGAGAGGAAAAGAGAGGGATAGAGAGATAGAAACACTGAAGAGAGTGAAACATCACCGATCGGCTGCCTCCTGCATAGCCCCTACTGGGGATGGAGCCTGCAACCCGGGCATATGCGCTGACCAGAATTGTATCAGTGACCTCTTGGTTCCTCGATCGACACACTCAACCGCTGAGCCACACCGGCTGGACTGATTGCCACTCCTGAGGCCTTATCCTATGTGCCCTCTCTGCCTCATCTCACATACTGTTCAGTTCTTCCTTTCAAAAATTACTTGTTTAACTTCAAAAATAATGTTTATTTTAGAAAACTTAGAAGTTAATAAAATACATCGCTACTTTCTTGACATTCTCCCATCCCTTTATTTCCATGAAAATTTTTTTCTTTCTCTTAGCCTTCAGTTCATTTGGCAAACTTTCTTCCTCCACCCCTTTTTTAAATAGTGGCTTCTTCAGTGTTCTGTTCTCAGCTTTATGTTCTTCTAACTCTACAACTTCTCCTTGGATATTTTCATAATGACCTTCAAAAAAAGTTAATGCATGTACATACACACCCACACATGCATAAGCACAGTAAAATGTACACGCGGTAAGTTTCAAAGCCTATCATTTCAAACCCTGTAATTTTTACAATAAGTAATTCTCTTCCCACTTCTCCTCCCTAGCATCAGCAGCTGGTATCCTAGAGAGATTATGTCCATATGCCAGTATATATGTATTTATATTTACTTATATAATTGTCAATTTAAAAGTATTTCTATATAAATGGAAGCATAATTTCCATATTGATTTGCATATTTTTCCACCTAATAATATGTAGATCATTTTCTATCAGAATATAGAGAGCTATTACATTAATTTTAATGGCTACATGGCATTTTTTCATTTGTATTCCTTTTCCCCACCTACCATCATACATTATATTTAAAAAATTCAAACTTACAGAACGTTTAAAAAAACAATGTAATTAACATTCACCTGAATAACTACTACCTTCCATTCTCTCTTTCCTTGTTTTTGGCCAATCATTTGCAAGTAAAATTTTAGGTATTATTCCAAAATTATTCAGTATTTTTTGTTTTAAAGTCTATCACACACTCATACATAATCACATTACCTTTATTGCACCCAGGACATTTAAGATCAATGCAATGGTTATTATCTAATATAAAATCTCTATTTAAATTTCCACAGTTGACTCCAAATATCTTTTATAGTGTTTTCTTCCTTCTCCAATCTAGAAGCCAGGTGAGAGTTAAGACTTGCACTCGGCTGCAATAGGCTTTTCTTTCATTCACTACTGTTTAAATTGATGACTACTAAACTGGATCTCTAGGTCAAATTCTTTCCTGAAGCAAACTTAAATATCTTCTAAATGTAATTATTTGGATGTCCCACCAGCAACTCCAAAAAAGCATGTCCAAAGTGAACTCAATTTTTTCAAATCTGAAATCTATTTTCTCCTTCTATATTCCCAACTTAGTGAATGGTATCATTCAAATGTCGCCTAAACAAGAAACCTTGGAGTTATCCTAGCCTCTTTCCTCTTTGAGACTGCATGTGCTACTCCCTTGCCTGGAATTCTCTCCCTATGTTGTCTACCTTGTCCACCAGTTCATCCTTCAGGACCTAGGACTCGGTGATGGCGAACCTATGACACACGTCTCAGAGGTGACACGCGAACTCATTTTTTTGGTTGATTTTTCTTTGTTAAATGGCATTTAAATATATAAAATATCAAAAATATAAATCTTTGTTTTACTATGGTTGCAAATATCAAAAAATTTCTATATGTGACACGGCACCAGAGTTAAGTTAGGGTTTTTCAAAATGCTGGCACGCCGAGCTCAAAAGGTTCGCCATCACTGACCTAGGTTAAGCTTTACTTCCTCTGGAAAACCTTCTCTCACCCCTTTTTTCTCCAGACAGAATTTGATGGGTCTCCAGTAGACTTTCTTAGTACCCTGTACACATATCTATACCACCAGTTATCACTTAGGGTGGGAATTATTGGTTTATGTATCTGCCTTTTTGATTAGAGTGTGAGTTTCTTGAGTTGATATGGACTTAATTGTTTTCACTCCTAGGTCTAGTAACACAGTACTGGCTCATAAGTGCTTAATGAATATTTATTGAACAGAAGAATTTGTTTATATACAGTCTTCTCTTTACCAAGTAGAAATATTTGTCAAAGCTCAACTCAATTTAGCATGCATTTTAATTCCTACTATGTGCACAGTTTCATGCAAGTAGTAAGATTTATTTTCTGCCTTGAAGAAAGGTTAGGGTCTTATTGTGAGGATAAGGCCAGTACACTAGAGACTTAAAGAATACTAAAAGGTAATCTAATTATCTAATGAATGATCCAGGGGGAAATGAGGTTAGTGAAATGTTTTTAGTGCTTTCTGTGTGCCAGTTACTGTTCTGTGTGTTTGCAAATGTTATTTAATCTCTACAACTTTTATTTTTCAAAATAGGAAATTGAAGTTAAATAGTCCAAGATAATACAGCTACTAAATAAAGATTTGAACCCAGATATGACTGACTTCAGAAACATGCTTTTAAGTCTCCAAAGGCAATTAAGAGAGTTATAAAGTGATATTATAAATGTAGGGGGGAAATTAACCCACTCTAGGACAATAATTAAATCATTGTATATCTCTATAATGAAAAGTTATATAATCATTGAAAATCATGTGGTTGAGGAATATCTTGAGAAAGTGTTTTATGTTTATGATATAATGTGAAGTGGTAAAAAACAGTATATGAAAGTATGATTCCAGTTTTTCAAAATGTACATATATTTTTGTGCAGAAAATATTGGAAGGCAATCCATAAAATGGTTATCAGTAATTCTCCCAGAGTTGTGATACTGTGGACTATATGAATTTCTTCTTTGTAACAATCTTATTTTCCAAATTCTGTACAATGAACATAAATTTTTATAATCAGAAAAAAGATAATTTAAAAAGTAAAGGATTAAGAAAATAATCAAGCAGAACTTACAGGATGGGGCAAAAGTAGGTTTACAGTTGTCCATATGGAAAGTAATATAATAATTAATAAATAATAATACAAGAATCAACTGTGTTTCACAATTATAAACCTACTTTTTTCCTATCCTGTGTTTAAAGTATTAGAATTAAAGTGGAAAGGTTCATGTTGACTTTTACTTCCTCTGGGGTAGAACTGTCCCTAAGCATCCCAGACAGATCGATGGTTCCTATTTCAAGATCTTCGCACTAGGATAAGCCACTCTCCCTCTGCCTTACAGTAAGTTCTGTTGTCCAATAGTAAATGGGAAAGGAATTTTCTCTTTATATTACTAGTGGCCTGGTGCATGAAATTCGTGCATATTAAAAGGGGATTAATTAGAGGAAATATTTTAATATTGCTATTTGCCCTTTATAATAGAAGTGTCAGAGATGAAAGAAAATTAGTAAAACGTATATGAAAATCCTCCTCCTGTCAGAGTCTGGGGCGCACCACGGGAACCAGAGTCAAGTCCCCACCCACCCACGTGTGCCTCAAAATCACGTGAGACCCAGACCCAGCCGGTCCCACCCTTGTCAAGCCCTGCTGGGTGGGGGGTGCAGCCTCAGGTCCCCTGGCCTGGCGTCGGGGTGGGGGGAGCGGCCTGAGGTCCCCTGGCCCAGCACTGGAGCGGGCGGCACACCTTGAGGTCCCCTGTCAAACCCCATGGGCGTGGGGGGTCGCAGCCCTAGGTCCCTGCTGATTGCTCGTTAAGGCTCGTTATGGGAATTCGGCCTCCCTTGTGGGTGCAACCATCTTGTGTTATGGAAACCCCTGCCTCCACTGTGGGCACCGCCATCTTTGTGGTGGGGTGACCATCAATTTGCATATTCCCTCTTTATTATATAGGGTTTCATGAGACATGGTCATGGGGGACACTCATATCTTGTGGAAATTTCCGTTGTATTAAATTTCTTTCTAAAATAAGGGGCAAATTTATGCTCCTGCCTAGGCTTTGTTTTCTACTTCATAAAAACATTGAAAGAAGTAGTAAATATAGATATTTAAGAGAAATCAAAAAGCATTAGAAAAACACTGGGCTGTTATATGTTTCTGTAAGTTTTCTTTTAAAAGAAATATTCTATGCATGATGTATCTGGTTTTCCTCCGGGTGGCTGTTTTTCTATTGCAGCATGCATGACTGATTTTTCTCATTGGGATTTAGCACACTCTAGTGGGCAGTAGCTTTTCATGTCTTTTTTTTTTTGTCTTTTTTTAACCCTGTCAAATTACTGTATTGGACAATTCAGTGATGTGCTTACTAGATAGTAAAATTTGTCAGTATTATTTGAGTTAAGTAATGACCCTAGTGAGGAAGACTAACTTTATAGGCCACTGGGGTGTTGTACACTTTCATATGGTTTCTTTAGTAGAGAGAAGAGAGCCTTTTATATGGAAATCTTTTCCCATTGGTTTTCATCTTCTCTTAGGTAAAAAGAAATTGACAGGCGCCTGGAGGAACACTGGTGGTTTTCCTCACCTCACACTCCTTGGATCTTATGATAGATTTTATGTTTCCCTTTTAGGACTCTTGAGAGTTTTTATATACTACTTTGTGAAAATTTTGGCCATTTGTGCATAAATGTTTTCATATGCTATCCTGGTAGATTGGGTTTTGAAAACGGGCTTCCACCAGAAATAAATGTATTTTTTTATTTTGTTTTTGCAGAGTGATGGTGAGGATTTTAATTACATCATTGCATTTTTTCTTGGAACAGCAGCCTGCCTTTACCAGGTAACTAAGTTCTCTTCTATTTTTAAGAAACACTTTCCTATTATTGTTTTCAGAATCAATTCTAATAATTGCTTGTGCACTTTTAAGTAAATAAAAATAATGTCTGAGCTGTTTGTTTGTTTTGCCTTCCTTTTAATTTGAGCCTCTGTTAGCTCTGTAACCTACTTGTCCATTTTGAGTGGGCATAGATACCAGTGAACTTAATGTTAACTCTCTCCTGGGCTGGGCTTCAGAGGTCCATGTCATTTGCTTGTGGCGGTAAAGATTACTTCTAGGTTTAGTGTGATTGATTATTCAGCTTCCAGACTCTGCTTATACTCTAGGCTGAGGATTTTGTACTTTTGAGAAAGTATTTAAATAGGGAACAGCAAAAGCAGAATTTTAGAGTATTTAATTTAGCAGTGAATAGGATGGATTGTCAGAGCGGAGAGATTGGAAGCAAGGAAATTAGTTGGGAGGTGATTCCATTACTTCAGGCAGGAGGTAGTGAGAGGTAATGGCAGTTAGGGATGTGTGGAGGAAGGACACGGAGAGGGAAGCCTGCTAGGACTTGACAGAATAGATATGGGACAAGGTGGGAGGAGGTTTTGTACCTGGGTGATAAGGAGATGGGTGCTCGTATTTCCAAGAAGAGAGGAGGCACAGGTTTGTAGGGAGGGATGGAATAACCATGCCAATTATCCAAACTCAAGAATGTCTTTGTTGAGGCATTTCTATACATCAATAGTGAACTTTCAGAAAGAGAGATTATAAAAACAATCCCGTTTACCATCGCACCAAAAAAATTAAGCTACCTAGGAATAAACTTAACTAAAGAGGTAAAAGACCTCTACTCAGAAAACTACAGGACATTGAAAAAAGATATAGAGGAAGACATAAACAGATGGAAGAACATACCGTGTTCATGGATTGGTAGAATCAACATCATTAAAATGTCCATAGTACCCAAAGCAATCTATAAATTCAACGCACTTCCCATTAAAATACCAACAGCATACTTCAGAGATCTAGAACGAACTCTCCAAAAATTCATCTGGAATAAAAAAAGACCCCGAATAGCTGCAGCAATCCTGAAAAAGAACAAAGTAGGTGGGATCTCAATACCAGATATCAAGTTGTATTACAAAGCCACTGTTCTCAAAACTGCCTGGTACTGGCACAAGAATAGGCATATAGATCAATGGAATAGAATAGAGAGCCCAGAAATCAGCCCGAACCAATATGCTCAATTAATATTTGACAAAGGAGGCAAGAACATACAATGGAGCCAAGATAGTCTCTTCAATAAATGGTGTTGGGAAAATTGGACAGATATATGCAAGAAAATGCAACTAGACCACCAACTTACACCATACACAAAAATAAACTCAAAATGGATAAAGGACTTAAATGTACGACAGGAAACCATAAAAATTCTAGAAGAATCCAAAGGCAACAAAATCTCAGACATATGCCGAAGCAATTTCTTCACTGATACAGCTCCTAGGGCACTTGAAACGAAAGAGAAAATGAACAAATGGGACTACATCAAAATAAAAAGCTTCTGCACAGCAAAAGAAACCATCAACAAAACAACGAGAAAACCCACTGTGTGGGAAAACATATTTGCCAATGTCATATCTGATAAGGGCCTAATCTCCAAAATTTATAGGGAACTCATACAACTTAACAAAAGGAAGATAAACAATCCAATCAAAAAATGGGCAAAGGACCTAAATAGACACCTTTCAAAAGAGGACATTCAGAAAGCCAAGAGACATATGAAAACATGCTCAAAGTCACTAATCATCCGAGAGATGCAAATCAAAACAACAATGAGGTACCATCTCACACCTGTCAGACTGGCTATCATCAACAAATCAACAAACGACAAGTGCTGGAGAGGATGTGGAGAAAAAGGATCACTTGTGCACTGCTGGTGGGAATGCAGACTGGTGCAGCCACTATGGAAGACAGTATGGAGTTTCCTTAAAAAACTGAAAATGGAACTCCCATTTGACCCTGTGATCCCACTTCTAGGACTATATCCCAAGAAACCAGAAACACTAATCAGAAAGGATATATGCACCCCTATGTTCATAGCAGCACAATTCACCATAGCTAAGATCTGGAAACAGCCTAAGTGCCCATCAGTAGATGAATGGATTAGAAAACTGTGGTACATCTACACGATGGAATACTATGCTGCTCTAAAAAGGAAGGAACTCTTACCATTTGCAACGTCATGGATGGAACTGGAGAGCATTATGCTAAGTGAAATAAGCCAGTCAATGAAGGAAAAATACCACATGATCTCACTCATTCATGGATAATAGAGACCATTATAAACTTTTGAACAATAATAGATACAGAGGCAGAGCTGCCTCAAACAGATTGTCAAACTGCAGTGGGAGGGCCGGGGAGGGTTGGGGGACAGGAGGTAGGGGGGTAAGAGATCAACTAAAGGACTTGTATGCATGCATATAAGCATAACCAATGGACATAAGACACTGGGGGATAGGGGAGGCTAGGGGACTGTCTAGGGTGGGGGGATAAAATGGACACATATGTAATACCCTTTGTAATAATTTAAGCAATTAAAAAAAAAAAAGCCTTGCTAAAGAGAAGCCAAAAAAAAAAAAAAAAAAGAATGTTTCTTTGTTGCCCAGCCGGTGTGGATCAGTGGTTAAGCACCGACCCATGCACCAGGAGGTCATTGGTTCAATTCCCAGTAGGGCACATGCCTGGGTTGTGCACTCGATCCCCAATAGGGGATGTGCAGGAGGTAGCCAGTCGATGTTTCTCTCTCATGGATGTTTCTATTTCTCTCTCCCTCTCCCTCTTCCTTCCTCTCTCTCTCTCAAAAAAAAAAATCAATTTAAAAAAACATTAAAAAAAAGAATGTCTTTGCTAAAACATGTTAGAGCATGTATGACCTTTTGATCAACCTTTTATAAGTAACACATTTCTCTGGTTTGCATAGAAAAAACATTAGAAAGATTCAGGACTGCAAATATAAGGCTACCTAGAACTCAGTAGAAGTCTCTAGGGAAAAATTTGGATATATGCATTTGACTTTTATGTAAAGATGTGTTGAAATTTTTAGTTTCAGTGACCTTATTTTTGTAATCCCCTAACTTTTCTTAATAATTTATATTATTTTCAGAAATTGTTTTTGTATTAAATATGACATTTAATTATAATGAATGACATTTCATGCAGGAAATGTGAAAACTTGTATTTTTTGTAATAATGCTTTATTATGATGTATTCTTATGTAGATTTTCTAAACTTTAATATCTACAATCCTGCTGCACAAGGGATATTATCTCATTTTTGAAAATGAGAAATCTGAGGCAGTTTCAGTATTATCCAGAGATCACAGAGCCATTAAGTCAGTGGTGGAGTCAGGACTTGACTTTGAATTTTCTAATTTTAAATATTGTGTTCATTCCACCTGCTGTCTCTAAGCAAAATTCCTAATTTATATAATTTTATAATGCTATAAAGTTATAATGTTATAACTTTTACATACATTACCTCATATGGTTCTAAAACTATGTGAGGTGAATATTAACTTTAAAATAATTTCATGAGTAATTATTTTTGTAAAATAATTACTCATGAAATAACAGCTTTGACTGTTTTGCCTTAACAATTTTAAATGCTGATAATAATAGCAGAATGTATTGAGTTGTGCTTTATGCCAAGCCCTTCACATTCCTTGCACCATTACATTCTCAGAGCCCCACACCAATCTTGTTACCCACATCATAGCCAGTCAGTGACAGCCCAGTCTGCATGACTCAGCCCAGTGCCGCGGTCTGTGGGTGGGGACACCTAGTACACTTCCCAGAACAACTGAAAGCACTTCTAAGAGCTGCCTCATGGAGGAGCTGTCACTCAGGTGTTCTTTCCTTTGAGAGAAGCAAACAAATTCATGCTTTAAAAACAAAGCATCAAACAGATTGTCAGACTACAGAGGGAAGTCAGGGGAATGTTGGGGCAGTTGGGCGAGCAGGCCGGCAGGGGGGGGCAGTTGGGAGCGATCAGGCCGGCAGGGGTGGCAGTTGGGGACAAGCAGGTTGGCAGGGGGGGCAGTTGGGGGCAAGCAGGCCAGGGGGGGCAGTTGGGGTGATCAGGTCAGCAAGGGGGGCAGCTGGGGGCAAGAAGGCCGGCAGGGGGGGCAGTTGGGGGCAAGCAGGCCGGCAGGCAGAGTGGTTAGGGGTGGTCAGGCAGGCAGGCAGGCAGGTGAGCGGTTAGGAGCCAGCGGTCCCGGGGATGTCCACAGGGATCAGGCCTAAACCGGCAGTCGGACATCCTCAGAGGGGGTCCCAGATTGGAGAGAGTGCAGGCTGGGCTGAGGGACCCTTGCCCCCACCCCTGGTGCATGAAATTCATGCACCGGGCCACTAGTTTTGAGATAATTATGGATTCACTTGGAGTTGTAAGAGAGATCCTATATAACCTTTACCTGGTTTTCTTCAATGGTTCCATCTTGCAAAACTGTAACACTATCACAGCTAGAATGTTGATGTTGATGCAGTCAAGATAATGAACATTCCTATCACAAGGACTCCTCGTCTTGCCCTTCTTCTATAGCCACATTGACTTCCCTCTGCCCCTTAATCTCTGGCAGCCTCTAATGCAGCGGTTCTCAACCTGTGGGTTGCGACCCCTTTGGTGGTCGAACAACCCTTTCACAGGGGTCGTCTAAGACCATCCTGCATATCAGATATTTACATTGCACTTCACAACAGTAGCAACATTACAGTTATGAAGTAGCAACGAAAATAATTTTATGGTTGGGTCACAACATGAGGAAGTGTATTTAAAGGGCCAGAAGGCTGAGAACCACTGCTCTAATGTGTTCTCCATTCCAGTCTTCTCATTTTAAGTATGTTATGTAAATGGAACCGTACAGTATGTAACCTTTTGTGATTGGCTATTTTTTACTCAGCATAGTTCTCTGGAGATCTATCTAGGTTATTGCATATATTAATGGTTTGTTCCTATTTATTACTAAATAGATTTTCATGGTATGTATGTGTCACAGTAACTCATTCATCCATTGAAGGACATCTGAGTTCTTTCCAATTTTGGGCTATTATAAATAAAGCCACTTTAAACATTCACATACAGGCTTTTGTGTGCACGTAAGTCTTTATTTCTCAGAGATAAATGCCTAGGAGTACAGTTGCTACGTCATATGGTAGTTGCATGCCTAGTTCTATTAAGAGACAAACTGTTTTTCAGGGTGGCATGCCATTTTATATTCCCACCCACATGTGTGAGTGATCCAGTTTCTCCACATCCTCTCCAGCATTTGGTGTTTTCAGTTGCCGGAAGCCGGTCCATCCTTGCTGCTTGACACAGTCGCTGCAGGAAAGAAACATCTGCACAGCATATGTTTCAAGGGACCTGGCGTATATAGCATACTGTTCTTAATATGTTTGCTCCCCTTAGCGCTGTGTGTTTTAACCAAGGTCACCTCTCCAAGAAAGGTTGTTTCCCCAGGTAGGAATTTTTCCCTGAAGTCAGGGAGGGGATGCCTCTCCTAGAAAGGTTGTTTCCCCAGGTAGGAATTTTTCCCTGAAGTCAGGGAGGGGGTGAAACTCCTTAACTAAGTGCCAGGCGGGTAATTAATCACTTTAACTATGAACAATGATGCTTAAGCTACATAATCTTTACTCTCTGGAATGGAGATAAGAAACGCCCTAACCTTTATAATAGAGATTGATAGGATTGAATCAACTGGTATAAATACAGTTGTAACAAGACAGCAGAACACAGAACTTAGAACACAGAACTTGGAACACAGAACTTAGAACACAGAACTTAGAACACAGAACCTACACAGAACTAGAGACAGAAGAACTTCGCTGGAGAGAACATGGCAAAAGATCCTGGACTGAACCTGACTACAGAAATGGGCAAGAGAACCTGACTAGAACCTGGTGACTGAACCTGGCTGGAGAACCTGGACAGAACCTGGCTGGAGAACCTAGCGAGGGAACATGGACACAGAACCTGGCTGGAGATCTGAAGCAGAACCTCGCTGGAGATCCAGACCAGAACTTGGCTGGAGATCCTAGCTAGAGATCCTGGCTAGGCTGCTGATCAACTGAACGCTGTCTTCGTGTCATTCCTTCTTCGCCGACTCCGTCCACACCTTTGGGGACCCCTGGACCTGCTGGGGTTGGACCCCGGCATTCAGTATTTTTTTTATTTTAGCCATTCTGATAGGTATGGCATTATACCTCATTGTGGTTTTAATTTGCACTTAATCTGATGGCTAATGATGTTGAATATCACTTCATAGGCTTATTTTGTCATCTGTATATTCTCTTGGGTGAAATGTCTATTCCTTTTATTTGTCTTTTTTTTAACTGGATTGTTTGTTACTGTCAAGTTTGAGAATTCTTTACGCATTCTAGACATTAGTCATTTGCCAGATATGCAGTTTGCAAATATCTTTCCCCAGTTGTAGCTTATCTTTTCATCATTTTAACTGTTATGTTAGGACTTACATCTGCCATCTTATTTTTTTTTCTGTTTTTAATTTTTATATTTTTCCCATCTTTCTGTGGGTTACTTGAACATTTTTTTAGAACTCCATCTTGATCTACCTATAGTGTTTTTGAATGTACCTCTTTGTACAGCTTTTAAAATGGTTGCTCAGGTATTACATTATACATAGTTATCATAATTTTCTGGTGCTGTCATTTTACCTGTTCAAGTGAAGTATAGAAATTGAGCCTCCTTTTATGTCTTAACTTTGCCCTCTTCTATTTATAATATAATTGCCTTAAATATTTCTTCTACATATATTTAGAACCACTCCAGACAGTGTTATAATTTTCACTTCAACCATCAAACATAATTTAGAAAACTCAAGAGGAGGAGAATCTGCTATATTTACCTGTTTCTGCTTACTGTGGTTTCTTTTTCCTTTCCCAATGTTCTAAGGTTTCTTCCTTTATTATTTCCTTTCTGTTTAGAAAGCTTCCTTTAGCCATTCTTTTAGGGTACATTTGTAGACAACAAATTCTCTTAGTCTTCTTTCACCTGAAAATGTCTTTATTTCCCCTCCCATAAGATTCTAATTACAAAGAGAAAAACGGTAACTTCACAGTGGAAAAACCTGTCAGACACCAACCTACCGAAAGATCAGTTAACATCACCAATTATACTACATTGCATACCACCATGGTGGTATTTTTGCCAAAATTGCATATCACTCAATCTTTTTTGTCAGTTTGTTCATCCTCACCTGAGGGCATTTTTCCATTGATTTTTTTTAATATTTATTGATTTCAGAGAGGTAGGGAGAGGGAGAGACAGATAGAAACATCAGTGATGAGAGAGAGTCACTGATTGGCTGCTGCCTGCACACCCCCTTCTGGGGATGGAGTCCACAACCTAGGCATGTGCCCTGATCAGGAATCAAACCGTGACCTCCTGGTTCATAGGTCGACACTCAACCACTGAGCCATGTGGGCCAGGCTCCTTTAATTTTTAGAGAGTGTGTAAGGGAGGGGGAGAGTTAGAGAGAGAAGCATCAATGAGCCAAACCAGCTAGGGCTCACTTCAATCTTAAGAAAATATCAGACAAACCAAAATTAAGGGACATTCTGTAAAACAAATGATCAGTACTATTCAAGAATGTCAAGGTCGTGAAAAGCAAACACTTAAGAGCTATTACTGATTTGAGGAAGCATGACAGCTACATGCAATATGGAATCCTGGACCAGATAAAGGGCCTTAGTGGGACAACTAGCAAACTTTGAATAAAGCCTGTAGATTAGTTAATAGTACTGTATCAATGTTCATATCCTGGTTTGTTGATTATACTATGGTTATGTGAGAGGATAACATTAGGGGAGCAGGGTGAAAGGTATACAGGAACTGTACTATTTTTGCAACTTTTCTCGAAGTCTAAAATTATTTCAAAAGAAAAAGGTTTTCCTCTAATTATTATAACACAATACAAACCACTTAGGTACAGTAAATGCTTCCAGTGCATTTTTCTTGGATGGCAGTCTTCTTTTTAAGTAAGCAGAGCCCTATTTTTATAAAAATTAAGCACATTGAACAGAACATTTCCACATTCTTTCTGCATTGTCACAAATACCCTAATATCCTTCCTATACTGAAGGTTGGATATAATTTCATAAGGAGACCTCTGCTTCTTTCTTAAGACTTTGTGATTACATATAATTCCTATATTTACCAGATTGTGAATTTTAGATAGCATCTAGAAATCAGTTCATTCAATAAAATTTAATGAGCACTTACGTGTCATTCTATGCACTGGCGATAAATGAGTAACAAAACAGTCAAAAATCTCTCCTTTTGTGAAGCTTAGATTCTATTGGAAGAATATAGATGACAAGCAAAATAATTATATTTTTTAAGTATGTTATTAATATGGGAGGAAAAAACAAAGCAGGAGAAGGTGAATGCCAGGATTTGGGGTAGGATGGGGGACTACTTTCTTTATTATAGGTATCTTCTAAAATGGCACTCACTGCCTTTTGTCCCCATTTTTTTTTTTTCATCCTCACCAGAGGATATTTTTTTCCAATGATTTTTTTAGAGTGGAGGGAAAGAAGAAGGGGAAGAGAAAGGGGGGGGAGGGAGGGAGGGAGGGAGGGAGGGAGGGAGGGAGGGAGAAATATCTATGTGAAAGAGACACATCGATTGGTTGCCTACTGTGTGCGTTCTGACCAGGGCAGGGGATTGAGCCTGCGACCGAGGTACATGCCCTTGACAGGGAATCAAACCCGAGACCCTTTGGTCCTTGGGACAATGCTCTAACCCAGTGGTTCTCAACCTTCCTAGTTCCCCATGTTGTGGTGACCCCCAATTTCATTGTTACAAATTGAACATAATTAAAGCATAGTGATTAATCACAAAAACAATATGTAATTATATATGTGTTTTCCGATGGTCTTAGGCGACCCCTGTGAAAGGGTCGTTCGATCCCCAAAGGGGTCGCGACCCACAGGTTGAGAACCGCTGCCTAACCGCTGAGAAAACTGGCCAGGGCTGTCCCATTTTTAAATTTTATCTTTTTCAAGACATAACTGTTTGTTATTATGTATATAATGTTTATAATCTTTTTCTCTCCTCTAGAATGTAAACTTCATGTGAGCAAGGGGTTTGTTTGTTTACTTAAAGCTAAAGAACAATGCCTGACTTAAAGTAGGCCCTCAGTAAACATCCCTTGAATGACTCCCTCAAACGTTCACTCATATCCTCCTAGCTTAATTCCTTGCACTGAAGGGGGGATCAGTAAATATTGCTGATTTCAGTAATATTCATATTCAGGTTATATAAGAGTCCATTTCGCTAAATGGTTTATTTGAGCTTTTTGTACTTTTCTGGGATGAATACAAAAGATGGATCCCCCTAAAATCCTGAGAATGCTTCTTAGTTGCCTGTCACCTTGAGAAATTTGCCCAGCCTGTTTGCAAGGCAGTCATTCAATTATTCCTCCATTTTTCTTTTGAAAAATGAAAAACATAAAAGGAAAAAAATGTATTTCCCTTTCATAGCTGAATGCCTTGATGTTACATTATTTTATCTGTAGATGAAATTGCACTCATATTTTACTCTGTGTCCTGTTACAGTTTTATAGTAAAAGCATCTATTTTCTTTCCTATAACCCTAATCATCTTTTATTTTCTATTTTGAACAGTGCTATTTACTTGTCTACTACACTGGCTGGCGGAATGTCAAATCTTTTTTGACTTTTGGCTTAATCTGTCTATGCAACATGTATCTCTATGAACTTCGCAATCTCTGGCAGCTTTTCTTTCACGTGACTGTGGGAGCGTTTGTGACACTACAGATCTGGCTAAGGCAAGCCCAGGGTAAGGCTCCGGATTATGATGTCTGACACCATCCTTCAAACGTATTGCCTGGGCTTCGGGGAAAAAGAGGGAGCATGTCGTAACTGCCACTGTGATGAGGAAGCTGTTCACCACAAACGAGAAGCTCTGCTTTCTTTCTCTCCAACTGTCCTTTTTGTTTAAGTCAACGTGGCAGGCCTGTGAGCATGCGGTACCCTCGAATGCAAACTCCTCTCAGAAGGAAGTTGGCCCTGAGATTATAGTCGAGGAGGAGGAGACCTCTCTGCAGAGCCCTTCCGGTGGAAGAGCCGTCAGCACCATTGGCACCCTGGCCAGCACCTGAGTCCCTGCTGAAGAGTTCAGTCAAATATATCTTTATCTTCAGAGGACCAAGCAGGAACTCTCCCATCGGGGTTTGCCTTTGTGAGGCATTAGTATAGGCCAAATCAAAAGATCCGCAGTAAATTGAAAATTTGTTTCAAACAAATGACTTGCTAAATATAAGATTATTTGCACATTTATGGTACCATGAGTTTATGAAGTCCAGAATGGTCTGGAATTGGTTCTTTTTTCTTTTATATTTTTGCTTGAGTTTTAACTCTGGTGCAGCAAACTCATCTCTAGAACATCGTAAGTACTGAAAGTACAGTGACCTGGGTTTCCTTTTTAGATTACATTGGTAGTATCTTTTGAAATCACTTTTTAAAAATATGATTTGTTAGACTAAAGCCATTGTTTTCCAAACATAAATCATTTGAGTATTACATACTATTATTTACTTAAAATTTTTTTTAATTTTAAAATAATTTAAAAGGAAACCAATAGCTACTCCAAGTGGGAAACCAGGATCAGTTTCCCATAAGTAAAAGATAACTACAAAACAAAAACAAAAAATGTTAACTGGATTCTAGCTAGATGCTAATGCCCGCCAAGCCACTGAATCGGAGAGGCCCGCTGTTTCTTTGTTGCAGAGAGAGAGAGGTTACCCAGCACCACCAGACGCTCTCTCTGTGGAGTACTCAGGATAGAAGAAAATTGTAAAGGGAATGACATTCTCACTGTGATGCAGTATTATTTAGTTCAGGGTTGTGTGACACCTGAACCATCTCGTGTGCCCAGGGTAGTGTCCTGCACTAGGGAAACACTGAACTGTAGTAAGAGACCAGACAGTTACTTTTCTCCCAGCAGCTCATTCCTTTATGGCTCTGAGGAGTTAAGCACCTAGTATCTTAGAGAACTTACTTGCTCTTTGATAACATTATGAACATGAAAGGAAACACAGTTTGATTCCATTAGCAAAATCTACAACTTCCCTGGTTTTGGAAGTCATCTTCATGAGTTATTTTCTTTTGTTTTTTAAAGAAAATATTCCAAACAAGAAATTCATAAGGTAATAAAATTTGATATTCAGAAAAACAGTGGCCCCATTCCATGTAATTTATGTTATTGGGCATATTTACTAAATAGAAGAAATAGTCCAGTGGGTTAAAGGCATTGGCCTTGTTTGCCCAAATCATTACAGATTGTAGGTATGTCAACAACTGCTTACCTAGAACCTTTCTGCTACACTCTCTTTTTAGGAAAATGAGACAAAAGGAAGATAATAATCTAATGGTATCAGGGATTTATTTAAAACAAGAAACTCCAATTCACTCTAACTTTCTGTCTCTAACAAAACGGCACAGAAATTAATGTATCTTTTGAGAGATAACCCATGATCCTAAGTCATCAAAATAAAATTATTTTGTGTTTGGCATTTTGTACTGACTGAGTCAGGAAAGTGAAGTGGTTCAATTTTGAAAGGTTTTTCTAAACTAATGGTTAAAATATGAATAGTTTTAAATAGTCATTTAGAAAGTTGAGCATTCTGATTAATTGTGATTTTGCTATATATTGATATTTTATAGCTCAGTTTGGTTCAGTTGGTTCTCCTTATCATTGAATTATTGTTATGTTTGATATTTGGATTCATTCAGCAAGGACACTTGAAAATTCACCAGCTATCTTTAAAGGCTTGATTTGTTTTGTTTTTCTCACCAGCCATTTTGGATAAGAGGATGTTTACATCTTAATGTAAAAAAATGAAAACAGGTATAAATAATGTTTTATGTATAGAAATGCTTTCTTTCATTATTTGGTGTCTGCATCTCTGTGTGTGCATATAACTTCCCTGCCTCTATCATGCTGTTACCAAAAAACTATGAATTTGAAAAGAAGTTTTTGCCATGGGTGAAAGCAGTCCTTAAACTCTTGGGAAAGAATCACATAGGCCTTTAATGTGTATGATAGTAATATCATGCATGCATACTTCACTTTTACCCCTAAGAGCAAGTCTGCGCTTACCTAACCATAGTGAGTGTTGTGCTATAGAGGAAGTAGTAGTTGCCGTCTGTTATGAAGGAGGAAACTAAGGCAGTCAGATGTCAGTGGTTCACCAAGGGTCACAGAGCTCCACACACACAGCTTCTGGTCTCAGCCAAGGGCTCTATTGGAAACTAATGAAGATAACCAAAATTATATTCAGGGAATAGGTCTGTGCTTGAAAATTCAAGGAATTGGGGACTTCTTAATTGAGCACAGGGCCGCTCTTGTCAAATCTAGGTATATATTATCTTAAGGTAATTCTAATGTACCACTTCTTATTAAGGTGTGCTGTAAGAACAAAGAAGGATACTTTCCTTTATATCCTAAAGTAATTGCAATATTTGCTTGTAGTTTTTTTGTTTGGTTTTTGGTCTGTATTTGAAAGGTATCTATACCTGGCCTCTTTCCTAAAAGAATTTGAAGCAGCATACCATTAGAAAAAGCCTATAGGATAATGGTAATAAAATAGGAACAGAAAGGGGAGAAAATCAAGATCAATGAAAATGGAGAAAAGGGTGAACACAGTGCTGTTTATCAGGTGCAAATTTTGATGCTTGAACTTCCCAGCAGGTAAGGCTCTGGCTGTAGCAGAGCGTGCCAGCTCCGCAGGGGACACTTCCTCCTGAGTCCTCATAAAAAGGTTCGCACTCGGAACCCTCTGAAATGCTAAAATGAACAAAATCCTCACTGATTTCATGCACAATTGCATATTGTGTTTGTGCCTTGGATCCTCAACTTGTACCAGCTCTCAAAAGTTTTCATTTCAGGGTGGGGTGTGTGTGTGTGTGTGTGTGTGGCTAACAGAGGATTTTGTTCTCATAAGAATTCTTATCCTAAGCTAAGAACAAGCATGTTAACGCTTGAAAATCCATTTGAGACAAATGCCTTGAAGACATGGAGAACCTTTGCCCAACTTTGTATCTTATAACTTATGGAGAGTGAATGTGCTCTCCTTTGATTGTCTGTTTCACAGTGGAATCGAGTCTGGACAGATGCTCACCTCCATTTCTGTTAGGCCGTGTCTGGAATCTCATTAGAGTCCTGACTCATCAGGGCTGTAACAGAGACCAGATTTATCCTGTGGGCCTTAACCCCCATGGCACAGAAGTGCTTCCTGCTGAAGTTAGCTGCCTACCAAAAAGGCTTGGCCTTTTCCCCCAAACATTTACTAAGTGATCCAAGGACCCTGCCTGAACTCGGATTTCCTAGAGACATAGTGAGTGTGAGTGTGTGTGTGTGTGTGTGTGTGTGTGTCTTTACCTACTTGTTTTAAGACTCTGTTCACTTTAAGAGTTGGAGTTATCATGGAGTATGTGGTAAATGTACAAATGAATTACTTCAAATGCAGCCACCTCTCAGACCAAATTAACACTTAGCCTCACCACAAATTATAGATCAGTCTTCAGGGCTGCCTTCTTTGTCTATGGTCAAGCCTTTTTTATATTTTTACGCTTTATTCTCTCTAAGGAAATGGAGTCTTTCTACCTAAAATTGCTGTGGTAAAATCAAACCTAATTTTTGGTTTAAGCTGGCTTTAGTATAATCTTAGCTAAAAGCTAATAAAAAGAAACCCCTTCACCTCCAAGAGTCATAGATGAGCTTGTGTACAAACGCTGTGTCCGCTGAGAATTTAATTCATGTAGCTTTACTGATCAGGGTTTAAGGGTCTGACACCTTCATCGGTGTTCTGGGACCAACATTGAATGCTAGCATGTTGCAGCCTCCAGTGTAAACATTTGAGCTTTTCAAAAGAAGCAGCATGTGGCTGCCACTCTCCTGGCATCTCCTCGTTGGTGGCCAGACTTCCCAGGTGACTCCCTGCAGCAGCTGAAACCACAGCATGGAAGCTCCGCACGTTGGGAGCCATGTGGTGTGTATCCTCCCTGCTCGTTAACAGTGAGTGGTGTTGGCATGTGCGATGCATTGTCCTCCGCACTGGGGGGGGGGGGGGGGGGGGGGTGCTGGTGTGGGCTAGTCTCAGCACAATTAGAGGCCGTAGGAACTCGGAGAGAACAGGCTCCGTTCCCAAAGCGTTCCTGGAATCAGTACCCTCGCCTTACAAATGGTTCCTGGTGTTTCCTTGGCAACACACAGGCTTTCAGCCCAGCCTCACCCACGGCTCACATTTGCCCTTTCCTCCTGCAACCCAGAGCACAGCAGTGCAGGTGTCACCCCTCAGAAAGCACATCCGGCTCCAGCTGACGGGACAGGAGGCATGCATCCCGCTTCCTGGGTGCTCCAGGCAGTCCCACCCCAGCTGGGCCTTGGCCGCGGGGCTCCTTGGTGCCCATGCTTTTCTCTGAGGCGCCTTGTCAAGGACCTGGTCTAAAGGACCTTTCATTTTAAATGCCTCCGGGGCCTAGGACTAATAATAAGAATGCTTGTTAACACCTTCTCTGGGACAGGGCTGGGTCCTCCTCCACACTTCATCCTCACGGCAGCTGAGGCAGGAAGGGGCGGGGGCAACTCCCATGCTCACTTGGGGAAATAAAGACACATTCAAACCTGGGGTTCAGGTTTAAATGATACACCAGTTTTTCTGTGTCACAGAGACTTTCAGAGAGAAAACTGTGTTTCTGACAAGCACAGGGCTCTCACCGGTACAGCCGCAGTGAGAACAGACAGCTGGCATGGAGGGGAGATGGCACTGTGTGTGCTGGGCTTCTTATCCCCACAGACAGTGTTTGCAAAGGCCTTTCTGTGTTGTAGGCGAAGCACCTGAGGCCTAGAGAAGTTAAGCAACATGACCACAGCCACCACCTAGCCTGTGTGTGCACCCGGATGCCAGTCCAGATCCGTCTTCCTCAGAACTCCGGCTCTTAACCACCAGCTAGTACTAAGCTAGGAAATACATTGAAACACTTAAGGAATAGATGCTGAGATGCGTGTAACCTGCGGTGTAGATGCCGTAGACCGAATAAAACCGTTTCTGAAGTTCCTGCATCTGTGGCAGGGACAGGACGATGGCTGCGAGGGGAATGATGACCCTTCAGTGTGTCTAGAGTAGACTCTGGGGCAGGAGGTACATAGTTCAGTCTTTGTAGTAAAACCAGCTCACAAATGTACAATTCTCGGTAGGGTGTTAAAGCCCCACTGGTTTCATGGGTCAGAGGCATTTCCTTTTCCTAGCTGAAGTCCAGAATGCATTGGTTCTCTGATAGGGAATGATCTCATGGGAATTCTGCTTGAAGTGGTCCAGTTATCAGAACGTTGAGTGAAAAGATGAAGGCAACCATTTGCTATATATCGAATAGTGGTTATGGGTTTGGAGCCAGACTCCCTGACTCCCCTTCCACCGGCTGTGACAGCAGTAACCTCTGCCTCAGCTTCCCCTTCTATAAAGGGGGTAATAATAGTGCCTTGGGCAAGGAGTTGTGAGAATTGAGTCAATAAGTATAAAGCACGTAGAACAGGGTCTGGCACTGTGAGTGTTAGGATCGCATTTATCACCAGCCTGTGGTCTTTCTTGTTGGTGTTACTATTCCTTTCAAGGCAGCAAGGGTCATTTTAATTGCAAATGCCCCCAAGTACAATAAATCATCGCACAGAGCTGTTCAGAAATTGCCAGTTTAAGTGAGGATCCTGCTGAAATGTCTAGCAGGCAGGTGCCCTGGCAAGCTCCTGTGTGCACACCCCTGGGCAGGGCACCGGGGACACCAGAGAGAGAAGGGGGTTGAGGGACTCATGCTGGCCGAGTGCCTGCTGTATGTCAGGTGTTTTGCATGCGGAAGGTTATGTGAGCTTAACAGAATCCAGCTGAGGAAAGGAAACAGGATTAAGTTATCTGGTGTCACCCAGCCTGGAAGTGATAAGCTGCTTCAGGATCCGTCTCCCAAGCACTGGAGCGCTGTTGAATGGGGAGGGTGCCTCTGGGAACCTTGCCTTATCCAGCGTGGCTCCTTCGTCCTTTACTTTTTTTTTTTTTTGTCCTTTACTTTTAACATTCCAACCTGATCTATGGGGTAGTCTTGGATGGCAACCATCCTAGTGCCCACCACTCTGCTACGGCCCCCATGAAGGTGTGTGTGTGTGTGTGTGTGTGGTCTGTGCATTGTGGGAAGTCCGGTGGGGAAGGCAGCCAGCAGCCTTCAATTCACAAATTGGAACTATGTGGATGCTGGGGATGTGAGAGCTCAGGCACTCTTAAAAAGCAGAAATGCAACATGGCTTTCAAAAAATTAATCTGAGGCAAAATGCACTCCTCCACCCTGTCCCAAAAATCCCATGTAAGCCAGGGAAGTGCCACCCTAGCTAACTGACAAAGTCAAAGCAGAGAAGCAAATTTTGCAAAATTGGAAAATAGTTTAAGTTAAAATAACCAGAGATGCTGACAAACCAGAGATTTCTAGGTAGGTCTAAATTAGAAATTGGTTTGGGGGAGGTGGGAGTGATGAGGTCCCTAATGGTCTCCAGTGAGAATTCTTTAAATTCATGGGCTAATAACCAGCGATATGAAAGGGGCCTTGGGGATGAATATGTGCTCGCTGAGTGAGGGGGTAGCTCAGCTCCACTCATTAGGAACAGATGGGCGGGTGGGGTTTGGGGCTGGCACGCCAGTGCAGACAGGATGCCTACTTTCCTGATCATTATAGTCTTTCTCACACATCCCCTGTCCTTCGGGAACCCCTGCTTGCCCTGTGGGCCTGCATTGATCTCCACCAGCCCTGCCCTCCCCTCGGTCAGGGCTCTTGCTGGGAAAGGACCCCTGGCCATGCTGCACGCAGCTGTGGCTACTGGCTTGGTGTCTGGAGGGCAGAGCCATTTCTGACTGGTCTGGAGGTGATCTTCCCACAGGTCACTCATGGAACAATGCTTTCATTTCATTTGGCTCTAAAATCTTAAAATCCTAATCCGATGATTTGGGCTTTCGCCGTACATGTGGTCTGGCACTTAAAGATCAGGTAGAGTTCAGGAATATTTGGAGTCTGAGAAGCCAGAGGCGGAGGAGACCTTGGAGACCAGCGGCCTTGCCTGCTTTGTTCCCGTGTCTGTCCTGAGTAGCAGTGACCCTGCGGGTGGGACAGACAGACAGGCAAGAGGACAGCAAATGTCATATTTCCCCTCCCACGACCAAGAGGAAAAACACCACCAAAGGACTTTTCTGAAAATCGGCAAGTCTAAGAAAAGCTATAATACTATTGTAATTGGATCTCATTTCATCTAGTGTCACCTGGAGGAGTGGCAAATCCTCTTCTGCCAAGATCATCAGCACCAGAGGGGCACATGGGCTGGTGCCACAGCTTTTGTCCCCAGGGATCAGGGCAGCTGCAGGACATGTACCTCCTGAGCCTCGGGGAAAGATGAGTGAGAAAGCACATGTGGGGGCTCTTTATGCCCTGTGAGGCTTACTCACATGGGGGGGGGAGGTGAGGGATGGTCATCTCTGGTCTGCCCTCCCCGCCCCCACAGATAGCACCAGCCCTTCCACCTCTCCTGCGAGGCCTTTGCTGAGTGGCACTGGCCGGGGCCAGCATAGACCAGCCTTCTCAGTCCCTTCCTTCTGGAGATGAGGGTACATCATGGCGCCTTCTCTAATTAACACTCTAGGTATGGATATGCTTTTGGAAAAAAGCATAGCTCTCTAAGGGAGAACAAGTGTGTTCTCTGGGATTCGCTCAGTGAAGGAGATGGAAGGTCCTGGGAAGGTCCTGAGTCCACACCTTTGTTGCCCAGTGTGCACATGCATGTGGCTTCCTGGCGCCTGCCTGCTGGCTTGGGCTCCACTGCCCACAGCAGAGTGGGAGTTCTTCAGGAGTCAAAGTTCCCACGCAGACCAACCGGCCCCTGTAGTTTGGCCTCCCTTAGCATTTGGTCTCCTTTCGTAACTGACCAACCCAGCCTGAAAAGTGGAGTTAAACACAAGCTCAATACAATTACATCCTTCACCATGTACATCTGAAGTCCTGCCCATTCTCTGGAGCAGAGGCTGCCCCCGCCCAAGACTGCCACATCTCTGTCCCCACGTGGCCACTGTTTCAACGAAGCCTGTGATGTCTTCTCCCCTGGCCCCTCCATTCCCACTGTGTCCACCCTAACCGGAACGAGCCCCTCTGGCCTTCCTTTCTGAATCCTGCAGGTGATGGGTGCAGCAGGCAGGAGCTGCTGGAAGGGGCCCCTTTCCCTTCCTCAGGTAGGGGAGGGGGGAGAAGAGCCGGGCATGCTGGA
The DNA here is from genome assembly GCF_014108235.1 of Myotis myotis. NCBI lineage: Eukaryota > Metazoa > Chordata > Mammalia > Chiroptera > Vespertilionidae > Myotis > Myotis myotis. Next base: position 160,026,717 of record NW_023416324.1, read on the forward strand.
AGTTACTTGCATGGGCTGAGCAGCCAGGCTTGCTTTGCTTTGAATGAACTGAGAGGTCTGTATGGTGCTCATCCCGGTGTCTGGCACCGAGTGCTCAGTGAGTGGTAGCCACCTGTTAGCTGTTCAAGTCAAACCAGTCCCCTCCGCCTGCATCTCCTCCCTCCCGGCTGCTTTGGTGCTTTCAGTGATCTGCGTTCTCTCCTGTTCCAACTTCCTTTCGCTTCGCATAGAGGCATGTTTGGCTCATGTTTTAAACATCCTCCCCTAGACCCTGGATCTTTGCTGACCCCATCCTCACTCCCTGTCCTCTTCACTCCTCTCCTTATTCAGCCTCCTGCCCCCAGGCACCTGCCCCTCAGTCCAGGGAGCTGGCTCCTGCCAGAGCAGCAGTGGTCTCCGGATGGTCAGGCTGCCACAGGCCTGCGGTCTCTGCTGACGTCCTCCCCTTCGCCGCGTGCTGTCCCCCTCGCCGAGTGGGTCCCTGCCTCCCACAGCTCCCTCTCCAGCACCAGCCCAGGGCTGAGTGCACGGTTCTTCAGATGGGGACTAGACCCCAGCCCAAGCAGCAAATCAGACTGGGACACATTACCAGTGAAAGTGTTTAATAGTTAAATTACTCAAATAGACTTTTCAGTTTCCATGGGAAATCATAATTGTATCCGTTTTTGCAAGAGCAGGAGTAAAAAGAGTGCACACCCCTTAGAGGGAATAAAAAGCCAGCACTGCACATGGTCACCAGTCACTGCTGGGGGGTGGGGGGGAGTGGAGGATGGGCCCCCACGAGGCCGGTGGGGGTCATGACAACAGGGGGAACATAGGAGGAACTCTGCACACACACACACACACACACACACACACACACACACACACACACACACATTACTCAGGTTGGAAGCAAAATGAAAACCCAGCACCCCTGGCAGGTGCTGGGATGGGGACTGGAGAACAAGACGTGGAGAAGCTAGCCTGGCGAGGGCACGAGGCCGATGCAGAACTCAGGGCGGACAGCAAAGGCGCAACAGATTCGGGCTGGCAGTTTTGGGTCCATAGCCTTGCTTCAGGGCTGTGTTCAGACGGGTGGGCGATGGGTGTGGGGGAGGCTGGCGCCAGTGTCCAGCCAGAGGTGGAGCGAGCAGGTGGGCATCAGAGTCACGTCCCAGCAGCTGGCACCCAGCTGCCACCCCACCCCCTTCCAGCTTGTGTTGGAGGTGAGAATAGTTCTGCCCTGAGAAGCAATGAAAAGATCTGGGCACAGGCCCCAAGGATTCTGTTTGGAAATATCTCTGATAGTATATCATTTTCCAAATGCCTCCTTCATAGGGTATAAAAATAGAAATTTTTTCTTGGTATATTGAACTGTCCCCTCCCCAAAAAACAAAAACCAGACAAACCAAACTTTCTGCTAGCTTTGCTCTGTGGACTCTGAAGCTGGCTCTACCCTTTCCTTTGCCTGGCTTGCAGGTGGAGGGCAATGCCACCCCCTTTCCCTGAACCTAAGGGCTCCACATTATCCCCCAAGTCTGAGGGACCATCTTCGGGAGAGGCACCTCGGCGAATCGAGAGAGGCCGGCAGGCTTCCTTGCCTCCACCTGGCTGAGCACCAGGGCCGTCTGCAGGCAGCGAAGGGCTGAGGTCTCAGGGAGCGAGAGGAGAGAGCAGCTTTCTGTTTCCTTCTTATTCCATTTGCATTTCTCCCAGGGGCAGTGATCTGTGTGTGTGTGTGTGTGTGTGTGTGTGTGTGTGTGTGTGTTAGAGAGAGATGGGCGATGTGTCCATGCATCTTCCTACTTAATCTTTAGAACATACGGTAACCCAAAAGGACACGCTCGCTGCTCGGGTTGGACCTGGGAAAACCCAAAACTGCCAAATCCGAAGTGAGGAAAACAGGCGTCCTGTACGTGACCAGTTCCACAGCACAGACACACACGCACGCACACACCGTGCACACTTGGACGTACGGACAGTACAAATGAGCACACACACGCCCCGCTGTGCAGCACAGCTGTGTTCTAATATAGAGAATTTACAAAATATAGAATTTGGTATATTTGTTAGATCTCCAAGGTTTTCAATAATACAAAATAAAAAATACAAAAAGACAAGTCGGGACCCGGCCTCCCTCCCCAGCAGCGTCCCCGGTGGCCTGCGGGTCTCTCGCACGTGGACAACTAGCAGAGGCTAAAGAAGGGCGCAGAAACAGGTTTTGTTTTATTTAATAAATATTTTCCTTTTCTCAGAACCGCCACTCCTGGCTTCGAGTCCTCTGGCCTCCCCCTCGCAGTTAGTTCTCTTCCCCGCGGAGGGGCATTGTGTGCGGGTGGAGGGGGGACTGTGGTGAAGGCCACAGTCCTTCCAAAGCCAGCACTCCTGCCCGGCGGCTGCCTCCATGGGGCAGGGGCCAGGTCTGCCTGAAGTTTAAAGGCTCGTATAGAAAAGCAGACCCCTCAGGGCCCCTAGGCTCCCTCCAGCCAGAGTCGCTCGCCTTCCCACCCAGGCCTCTCCCCCAGCCCTGCCCTCGGCGCTGGGTGGCCATACGCCGATCCACGCGCCAGGAGCTCCACCACCCGTGCAGCAGCAGCACCCGTAAGAAAACTCAAGATCCAGGTCGCGTCCAGCGGAGTCTTCTCCAGAGGGAGTCATCTTTGGTCAGCGTGGTGCTCGCAGGACGCAGGCACCCTGCCTGGGACAGAGGCTGCCGCCCGCCCACGAAGGCAGAAACTGCTTTTGGAATCAACGTGGAAAATCTCAAGGGCGCGGCCACCTGGGCGGGGGCGCGGGCTTCCACCGGCCCGCCCGGCACACAAAGAAGCCGTTGTGTTTCTCCGGAGGCCAGCTGCCTGGCATCGTCAGCTGGCAGCTGCTAACTGAGCGGGGGTCCTCCGTTGAGGAAGTAGGTCATCATCTCGCCTTTGCCCTTGACCTTGACCACACCCCGGCACTCCAGCTGGTACGTGTTGGCAGCCAGCACCTGGTACATGTCCGTGGTGACCTGAGGAGGCAAAGGAGGAGGGAGGACAGGCCATCCACGACCGGAGCCGTGGATCCGCCCGCGGGCAGAGCTGCCTTTGATACAGAAGGGCGGGCGGGGCATCTCCCTGGCCCGGGCTCTCGGGGACGGACACTGCTCGCCCAGGAAAGTGCCTCTCCGTGCTGTGCCAGCAGCGGCGAGCCTCCTGTGCCCTGGCAGTGCCGCTCAGCGTGGCCGTCGTCCACGTGAGAAGTGCAGAGGCTGTAGGTGGGAGGAACTTCCGACCCAACCACGCACCTGCCTGGGGCATTTTCCAAGGTCTCCCTCCAGGACAGAGCAGAAGTATTCTAGGTGACCCACAGGGAGGGTGAGGATGCTGACCTCACCGACCCTGTGAGTGAAGTACTATGATTTCAGGCTCAAAACATCGGAGTCACTGCCTGAGGACACGCAGCTAGGCCGGGCAGGGCCGGGCTCAGTTCGTGGCGCACCTCCCGTCTCTCCTTCAGCTTTTGGAACAAAGAGGAGAACTCACAGGCGGCTCCGGCCATCACACTACCCTTGCGCAGGGGGAGGGGGAGGAGGGGGTGACGGGAGCAGCAGAGGACCAATGCCTCACAAGGTGATCCAAGAGCCATTTCTGAGAACGGCCAGCATGCCTCCGCCAGCCAGCGGCAACTCCCCGGCAAGTGTCCCGGCCCAGCCCAGCCACCAGGCCAGGGAGGACGGGGCCAGAAACCTCTGGGTGGGCTGCCGGGGGGTGACCCTGCCGTGTCACCACGTGTATTCGCCAATGGCGAGGCCCTTTGCCAGCAGAGGTGCTGGATTATTGTGTGGTTGCCGACAGCATCGCTCACACCTGTCATGGGTGAGGTCAGGAGCTCTGCAAACACACGTTCCTCTCTCCTCATCTCCCCTCACCACCCTCAGTTCCCATCTGCTATCACTTCTCCCTTGGCACAGGGATGGAGGGGGAGGCCATTGGCCAGGCCCCTCAGACAGCAGGCCGGCTGGGCTGGCCAGGGCCATGCTCAGAGCCAACCCCTGTGTTCAGAGTCCCCGCAGGAAAGAGACGTTAGGGGACATATGAGTGGTGTCAGTGTGAGCAGAAGCCATAAAACAAGCTCCATTAGCATTTGAGACAACGGAGGCCAGGGAAGCTAAGGGGCCTGCCCACAGCTCACAGAGAACTGGGGTATGGGAAGGTGGGGTGCAGGACTAGAGCCCAGTCCAGGCTTCTCTGCTGTCAGATTGAAGCAGAACGAATCAAGAAAGCCCTGAGGAAAACAAAGAAACGCAGAGGAAGAACAGCGGGCCTGGGAATCACAAGCAGCGGCTTACAAAGGCCGTGGGAGGAGGAAATGTCGGGTCCCTGGCCAGGCTATGCCCTCTCATTCCTTCTGTGGCAGCCGAGGGCTCCGCACAGGCCTGAGGATCTGTCCAAGGTGCTGACAGCTTGTACCCAGTCGTGTTCTCCAAGCTTCAAAGACGTCAGTGCCAACCACCCAATCACTCTCAAATGAAATTCTGACTGGAAACTGTGGGCGGCCTGCCCCAAAGACCAAGCACCAGACAGAGGCCCCGATGTTGGGGTGGCGGGTGGTGGACGCTCTTGCACTCACCTGGATGCGGTCTGGCACACCGGTGCTGTCCATGCGGCTGGCCACGTTCACCGTATTGCCCCAGATGTCGTACTGAGGCTTGCGGGCCCCGATCACCCCAGCCACCACGGGGCCGATATTGAGCCCTGCAGGGGACAGAAGTCAGCACGCTCATCAGGACTCAGACCAGGGCTGGCCCTCACTCCCATTCCTCTCCCCGCACCCGGCTTCTCCCTTGGACTCTCGGTCTGAAGATACCCAGGGTCCTCCGGCCCCAAGGCCGTGCTTAACCCTCTGCTCCTATCAAATGCCATAACTCAAGGTTACGGGAACCTGTTCACACACCCACTGCACCTGTGTCCTCACCACCCAGGCAATGCTCAGCTCCTGCATGGCCATCACCAGCACTGCCCTCTGCAAGGCTTCTAGTGACCTCGTGCGTCACCTAATCGCCTTTCCCTAATCGTCCCTCTCTCAGTGGCATTAGTAAGTTTTCACCTTCAGTTTAGACCAGTGGTCGGCAAACTGCGGCTCGGCAAACCGCAGCTCGCGAGCCACATGTGGCTCTTTGGCCCCTTCAGTGTGGCTCTTCCACAAAATACTGACTTCTGCACATGGGCCACGAAGTTTCAATCGCACTGTATGTGCACGCCCGCACGTGGTATTTTGTGGAAGAGCCACACTGAAGGGGCCAAAGAGCCGCATGTGGCTCGCGAGCCACGGTTTGCCGACCACAGGTTTAGACCAACATACCAGAACTTGCCCATTTCTTTGCCACCCGAGGTTCCCAGTTGCCTGCCCAGCTACTTGTCTACCTGTCACCCAGTCTCCAGTCCTGGCCCGAGGAAGGAAGGGAGGCAGCTTACAAAAAATATAAATCAATGTAGGTGGAAAAGATGGGGTGCAAGGAAAATAAGAATAGCAATTTCACGAAACCAGGGCTGAAGTTACCACAGAAATGCAGGCTGCACGTCAGGTGAGGCAGACCCCCCGCTGGCTCTGGTCTGGGCCTTCTAGCAACCAGTGCAAAGTGAGACCCTGGCCAAGTTCCCGGGTGCAGGGCCCCCGGCTACCACAGCCGTTCGTTCAGACAAAGCTCAGTCCCCACAAAATGTCTCCAAGAACATCAATAATCACAATATTGATGGTTAGCAATCCAATATTTTGGTTTCATGTGCGAATTTTGAGGACTGAGATACCAGTATTTATGTTGGTGAATTAGTGTTCCTTTTTTAAAAAAATCGAAATTGGAATCATTTATGGCTTGAGGCATGCCAGGGAGTTGATAATGCATTAGAAGTCTGAAAAGTGGAAAGGTCTGCTCTTTCAGACACCACTCTTCACCCCACCACCCTCAAGAGGGGGAGGGCAGCAGGGGGTGTGGGGGGCTGGGTGGGAAAGGTGGAGGAATGAGAAGTGCAGGGGGGTAGTTACAGAATAGTCATGGGGATGCAAAGTACAGCACAGGGGATCTAGTCAATGATATTGTAATCACTGTATGGTGCCAGGTGGGTGCTTGAAATATCGGGGGGACCGCTTTGTAAGGCCGATGGTTGCCTAACCACTGTGCTGTACACCTGAAACCAGTACAAAACAATTCTGAGTGTGAGCCGTAACTGAAATAAAGAAAGAAGAAAGAAGAGGAGGGCCGCGGCTCTCAGCAAAGCAAAACCCCTACTGCCGAAACCACGCACGCGGGCTGCCGGGATGTCCTTGGTGAGATATATGCTAAGAACAAAACGAGCCGCAGAAACACCTTGAACTTTATGGAGCAGCGCATCCAGAGTGGTAATCTGCCATCACCCAGCAGCGACAGGAGGTGGGGCCTGCCTGCCTGTGCCCATGTGCGTGAGTTTTCACTGTGCTGTTCTGTCAGCTCTTCTGCAGAGCCGAGACTTGTCAGAGCACAAGGTTGGAGTAATAAAACAACAAAATTAAAGGCCGAAAAAATTATATAGGGTTTGGTTCAAAGAGTTTCTGCACAAGGAGAATAGAGTCCTGACGGAAACAGACTCAGGGCCTCTCTCGGAACCCCGTCTCTTCAGAGCCAGCTCCCACCCTGGGCACCACCCCGGTGTCTGCAAGCCCCTCGAAGCCACCCACCGCGGGCCGAGGCGGTGGGCAGAGGACCCAGGGGAGACCCGACAGGCGCGCTGTTTCTCTGGCCGCTGACGCAGCTTAGAAAAGCTCTCCGGGCCCCGAGGAGCTGGTGCTCACATTGGAACCCCCGGGAACCCAGCAATAACCCTGCTGACCCGTTTTGTGTTTTAAGATGTTGACACGATCATTTCATTGTCAATTTTACATGATTCCTTTCATGTTTAGTTTTTAAAATATTTCACTATGTTCATTTTGCTAACAGTTTTGTAGGACTATTATGTTCAATGTTTTTATAAATTTGCAAATCAAATGACTTGTACTATGTTTGTTCATTTTGTATTTAAAATGGATGAGTACTTCATTTCACTGCTTTTCATTTGTATTGAATGAATTTGGAACACTTTTAAATAAAATGCTGCTAGTAAGCCAGTCTGACTTGAAATACATGGGGCTGCTATGCCCTGGGGCAGCACCCCTTTCGGGCAGGCTCACACTGGGTCCACCCAGCCCTTCCCAACGCGGGTGAGGCGGGCACTCAGAAAGAGGTGTCCTGGGCATGTCACCCGCACAGCAGCATGCAGAGACGGCACCTGTAGGCTCCGGGAGGAGTGTGCTCTGGGTGGTGGGTCCCACCCCACTCCCTTGGGCAGGGACGCACTGTGATGCCAGTCTATCCTTGGGCCTGGGTTACTAATGCAGAACCGGGGGAGGGACAGGAGCCCCTCTGAGCCCTCAGGCCTCCCAGGCAGCTCACCAATCTTCATCTGGAAGTTGTTGAAGGAGTGCTCGTTGATGTACTTCATTTGGTCCATCAGCTTCATGGCGAAGTCGGCCAGAGCTTTGATGTGCGTCTTGCCCACCTTGTCGTAGGTGGAATCATTAAGGCCGGAGGCAGCCATGTAGGTGCTGCCGATGGTCTTGATCTTTTCCAGCTGCTTAAACCGATCCTCGCTGATGATCTGAAGAAGGCCAAACCGGGTCACCCCCAAGTCCAGGGCACTGAGATCACAGGGAAGTGCGGCAGCGTGGCCGCTTGTGTCTCCCCAGTTCGCACAGAGGGCCTGTCTCTAGCTCCAGCTCAGTGCCAGGACCCAGTGCCCCCTGACAGAGCCAGGCCTCCTCCAGCGCTCGCTGCTGTAGGGGACTGTGCCCATCTCGGCCGACTCCAGTCACCTCACTGCCCAGGAGTCCAGGGGCTGTTTCCCACACTGCTGGCTCCAGCTCCCTCATCCCTCTCCTTTCTGAGCCCTGGATGGCACTGGGATTGTCCCTCACACTCACTGCATGGTGAGCTCCCAGAGTCGAGGCTGCCCCAATGGGCACAGTATCCCCACTGCCTGGCACGTCCTAGCTCAGGGGTCCTCAAACTACGGCCCGCAGGCCACATGCAAATACAAATATTGTATTTGTTCCCGTTTTGTGTTTTTACTTCAAAATAAGATATGTGCAGTGTGCATAGGAATTTGTTCATAGTTTTTTTTTAAACTATAGTCCGGCCCTCCAACGGTCTGAGGGACAGTGAACTGGCCCCCTGTTTAAAAAGTTTGAGGACCCCTGTCCTAACTCAACAAGGGTGTGATACACAAACAACAAAATGGCTTTGTTTCTGCTGTCGATGTTCAGGGCTTTGCATCTTGTCCTGCCTCCTCCCTCAGCCTGGGAATTGCTCCTTCCTGAGACTCTCAAAGGCTGGGTCCCAGCCTGTGGCCCCGTCCAGCCCTCAGTGGCATGAGAGGAAGGGTGGAAGATGGGAATAATTGTCAAGGCAGCTGGGCAGGGCCCCAGCGGGCACCATGGCCAGGGCTCCTGATGTCACCGGTCCTATCTGGTGAGGCGAGTGGGGGCACCAGGTCTCCTAACTCCCTCCCCTCCAGGGACCCCAGTGCCCCTCGCCCGCCCCGCACCTCATCGAAGTCGGCGATGATCTCGTTGAGCAGCCGCAGGCACTCGACACCCTCGTTGTTGGCCTCCAGCTCCACGTAGAACTCGGAGAAGTTGGCGATGGAGGCGAACATGACGGCCACGCACTCGCACGACTGGTAGTAGAGCTCGTCGTTGCGCCGCTCCCGGGCCAGGAAGTGGGCGGCCACGTCCTTGGGCAGGATGTTGTGCAGCAGCCGCCGGTTGTAGGCCTGCAGCTCCTCCATCTCCTCCTTCTCCTCCGTGGCCTGCGACAGAGGACCGGTCAGAGGGTGGGCCAAGCCATGCATGACTTAGAAAAGAGTGTGAGCCCGGCCAGTGTGGCTCAATGGTTGAGCGTCAACCACACCCTGGGGACTCAGTGGCACTCCAGCCCAGCCGGTGGCAGAGTGGAAGTGTAGGCTGGGGGCGGGGACACTGGGAACATGGCTATGGATGGGATCAGAGGCCAAACCCCCAGGCCCTGGCCAGGTGCTTCCGCCATCTGGGGGACTCGGCCCAAGACATGCTGGGCAGCTGCCAACACAGCCAGATGCTTTTAGGGTCGGACTCTGGCTGGGCAGAAGGCTCAGGGGTCAGTGCTGTGGGAGGAGGACAAGAGTGGGCTGTCCCCCGAGAACTGAGACCAGTGGTTCTGCCAGGAGGGGGCCTTGCGAATATGGGCGTTCCTGGTGCAGGGGTTCAGGGAAGCTATGGACCCCAGGCCTCCCTGCTTCCCTGTCAGTACCTACCCGCCCACCCTGACCATAGATCCAACAGCAAAATGGCTGCTGGGCGAGATGGGGGTGGGCCAACAGACTGTCCCCCACCCACCCCCAAAACCTGCATTTAGGTGTTTGGCTATTGGTATTGATTTGATGTCCCCCTCCCCAAAGCCCCAGAGCAGGATGGGAGATGGAGGGACATGGAAGCTTCATGAGCCTGTGGGAGAGCTTCCAGGGAGAGAGGCTGACAATCGCCCTCGCACTCACACATCTGTGCACAGGCCTTCTTAATTGTTTTCAAAATGGGAGGAGAGACCCAGCCATTTCCCTTCCAACCTCCTCTCCCCCCTCCCTGCCGTGTGCAGAGCCCTTGTGCCTGAGGAAGCAGGGGTCAGAGGATGGGCGCCACAGGTGGCACGCCCAGCACACACACCACAGGTGGTGAAGAGGGGAGGGGCGTGGCGGGGCAGAGAGGGGGGCTGAAGGCGTTGGGAGGTTGGCTCCATGGAGCAAAGGAGTAAATCTCCACAAGGCAATGGGCACTGGGTCTCTCACGTGCAGAGATGGTGTTTTTAAGCGTGGAGGAAGGAAGGCTCGAAAGAAGCCTGAGGTGTTGCACTAAAAATGGTATAAGGTCATGGTTTTACATATCAACAGAGAGATACTGGGGTGGTATTCATATGTCTATACGTACTTTTATTTATATGTTCATATACACTAACATGTATTTCCTAGCTTTGTCCACAGAGAGGACCTAGAACACAGCACACGGAGCCCCCGATCTTGGTTTCTAAGTACCATTCTCCACTACAGAGAACTGGGGCTCTCTGAAGAAATCCCTGACTGCTGGGCTGGAGCAGGGGAAGTACGTGATGAGCCTGAGACATCGGCTTGTGCCAGGAAGTCAGCAAATGCTCCAAGAATGATGGAGACGTGTCCAAACACAGAAGCCAACTTGAGGACACTCACAGGCCCCGGAGAATTCAAGCATTAAAGTAATGAGAGGAGCAGAGTGAAGCCCACTGAATGGGAAGGAAGCCATGAGTCCATGCTGATACAGATAAATGAGTGACTAAGTGAGTGGGGAGGAAGTGCTTCCTGATAGCAGGATGCCGGTTCACAGTGGGAGGAAGGACGGACGTGTGTCATCACGGCCAGGCAGGCAGGAGGCGCGGTGGATGCTGGGACTGGTGGGTGGAGGTTTGCTGAGGATCAGAACATTGGTGTACTGTCAGAATCTTTCCACAAAGCGCTAACTGAATGCAGAAGAGAATTCGGCATTCTGACAGTGGAGAAATCCGGCAGTCGCCCACTGAGTGGTGATCAAGGTTAACGTCACCAGGGAGGGGGCAGGTCAGCACAGTGGAATCCCCAGTGTGATGCACTGAGAAGGAGCAGCGTCATTTCCATGATTTGCCTCCAAGAAGGTGTGACCTGAGTCTGGACATGAGAAATGTCAACATCTGAGGGTCACAGCACAAGGATCTCTTTAAGACTGGCAAGGACTGAGAAGCCAGGAAAGACTGAGAAGACATGAACGAAATGCAAAGAATCCTGGGTTAGAACTGGGACCACTGCCCTGGCCAGTGTGACTCAGTGGTTGGAGCATCATCCAGTACACCAAAGGCCTGGTCAGGGCCTGTGTGTGGAGGAACTGATTGATGTTTCTCTCTCTCTCTCTCTCTCTCTCTCTCTCTCTCTCTCTCTCTCTCTCTCTCCCCCCCTCCCTCCCTCCCTACCTCCCTCCCTCTCCCTCTTGCCTCAGACTGACCTGTTGGCAAAGTCACAAACAACTCCCAGCTTAGAGGGCACAGACCTCTTAGCACAATTAGGCCTAACCTTACCACTATGCTTCTTAGATCTTATCTGGGAAGCTAATGGGCTGAGGGAGCTGCAGCAAGTGCTGCCAAAACAAGTGAAACTCACAAGAACAGGGTAACTATGGTAACCACTACCTTGTTTACCTCTGACTATAAAATAAAGGCTCAGCTTGCCTCTGGATCTCTGTGGCCTCAGCCAGGCACAGGAAGATCCACCTAGAATAAAGAGAGAACCTGGCTATGCTGATCATCTGAACGCTGTCTCCGTGTCCTTCATTCTTTGCCGACTCTGTCCATACCTTAGGGAACCCCTGGACCGCTGGGGCTGGACCCCGGCACTTCCTCTTTCTATGGATTCAATGATGGCTGTATACTCATTAGGAAAAAAAATTAAAAGAACTGGGACCCCTGGCAAAATTCAAATGGGCTTTGTGGGTGGGATGAAGCTGCTCCAGTGTTGATTTCCTGACTGGGAGGTTGGGTGGGGTGATGATGGAGTGTCTTTGCTTTTTGAAGGTGGACATCAAAAAATTTGGGGGTGATGGGGCATCATGTCAGAAGGGTGGGGGTGGGGCAATTGAGCAAATGCAGAAAAAATGGTTAGGGAATCTGATGAAGAGACTGTGGAGTTCTCTATGCTGTTCTTGTAAGTTTTCTGTAGGTTTTAAATTATTTTTTAAAACTTACTCCCCCCCAAAAGATAAAAAAGGTGGGGGGAGCATAGCTGTGGGGCCGGAGGAGGTCAGGGAGAATAAGTGGAATCAACCTGTGTCTGCTTGTGTCTCTCCTGTGTGGAGGGAAACATTAATGACACGTGTCTCTGGGGCTGCAGACACGCTGAGGGGTGATTGAGAACAGCCTGGTCCCCAAACCTCCCCAGACGCTCAGCACCACTGCAGGGCTGGGCTGCAGTCCAGGGCTGAGGGAATGGGGACTGGGCATGAGGGCGGGCCTCAGACCAGGGGCCCATGGAGGCCCCCGGCCCCTCTCTGCAGAACAGAAGAGCCACTGCAGCCTTATCCCTGAGGTCCCCCTCCCCATCCAGGGCTTCTGAGGGCCATTCCCATGCAAAACTTGTTCCCCCAACTTCAGGGTGTCCTCACTGGAGACCTCAGTGGAAACCTCACCCAGACCTCACGCAAAACACCCAGCAGCAGGGCAACCAGGTACTCCATCTTCCCTCAGCACCCAGTGAAATTCCAGGGCTCCTGCCCCGGCCGGAAGACTTCAATCTCGATGTTAATGAGGACGGAGGAGGCCTAACCAGTTGCAGATGAGCTGGAGAAGTGGTCGGGACATAGGAGCCAGGCCAGGGGAGACAAAGAGACGGAGCTATGCCATGTCCCGCAAGAGCTGGGCCGGAATAACAGGGCAGAGGCCACCTGCACACACCAGGCTTGTGCACTGTGAGTGCCCTTGGGCGCCCTCTCCTGGACCTTTGCAGGCGGTCGGCCAGGTAACCAGAGCCGCTGCCTGCACCTAGAGCGCCCTGTGAGTGGCCCAGCAGCGCCCCCTCCCGCAGGTGGGTCCCTCAGGGTGCAGGGCACGAAGCCTGGAGGCAGGACACTGGTGGACTTCAGCACCACTTGGGCACCCAGCACCCAGTGCTGCCCCTTTCTGAGACACCTTTCACCAGGGCCAGGGCACAGCCACTTGGCCGAGCTTCCGGTGGATGGTCTTTGATGCCCCTTCCATTCATCCCCCCTGGAGAATCTTCAGGCTCAGTTCTGGTCACATTAAGCCCTCTTCCTTCTGCACCCAGCCAGGCTCCTGCACTAAGGCCTCCGGGACACAGGGCTGTGTGCCCCTACTCTCCTCCTGCCACTCTTCCCACCCACCCTCCTTGCTGCTCCCACCACAGCTTGTTCTGTCGACACAACTCTAAATGCTCACAGTATTTGTGACAAGAGCAAATCTCCTGGGCCCATCCAAGCCCAGCACTGGCCAGAGTGGGTTTGGCTGGAATAAGTTCTAGGGTTTTGCCTCCTGGCCCCAGAGAGCAGGGAGCAGACCAGCGGGGACGTGGGGTGCTGGTCTGTTGGGACAAGGCCTGAGCAGGACACCTGGTCAGTGCAGCACCAAGACCCAGCCGAGCCCCGGTGATGGGCTGCTCACTCACAAAGTGCCGTGAGGCCTGAGTGCCTCCCCCACCCCAGTTCTAGCCCCAGGGCCACCCACCTGCAGTTTCCAGAGGAAGTCAAGGCGGGCGGTGGACTCCACCTGCTGGGCGTGCAGGTACAGGGCCAGCACGAAGACTGAGATGATGATGGGCGTCACCACCTTCAGCGCCACCTTGGTCGAGTGCTCAGGGCTGCAGGCAGGAGGTAGAAGCCCTGGCACCTCATGCAGGCTCCGGGGCCCCTCAGGCCTTTCGTCTTCCTCCCACTGTGTGGCCTCCCTTTCCTCACCTCCTGCTCAAATGTGGCCTGAGGTGTGCCTCTGCCAGCCTTCCAGATGGAAGCCCATCCCAGCCCCCCACGCCTGCAGCTCAGCGACCATGGCTCCTCTCCCGGCTCCTGACCCCCTGGGGACCTTCCCCCTGGCCACGTCCGAGGACGAAGGCGGCCCTTGGGTAAGGGTACGTGCACATCTCAGGTCTCTTAGTGGACAAGACAGGGGCCGTGGGCACAGTAACAAGGGAGCAAGGCAGGCCACACGGACCATCTCTGGGCAGCCTTGGGCAAGTTTCTTAACCTCCCTGAACCTTAGTCTCCTAATCTGTAAGGTGGAGTAACAATGCCCACATTTCAAACTTGTGATAAAAATTAAAAATGTTATATACAAATCCTTTGTACCTAACAGTAGCAACTCCAAAAGTGCTAATTACTATCTAATTATATTTCTGTTAACATTAAAAAGAACACTCTTAATAAAAGCAGCTATCCCAAACCCTGCTCCCTGTGCCAGCAAAGAGCTCAAATCTCAAATGCAGCTCGATGCAGGGCCTAACCCCACACCGGGGGGCGGAGGGGGCACTGGTTCCTGTCCTTCTAGGCCTGTGGGTGGACACATGCCCCTGGGGAAGAGCCTGAGGCTGAACGCTTCAAGGTGAAGCCTGTGGAATGGCCTGTAGGACCCGAGGCCCCGGCCCGAGTCTACAGATCACCTTGGGGTGGTGGGATCATAAAAAGGGGGGGCATCTACCCAATGGGGCCCCCTTGATAGGAGGGAGGGGAGGGCCCACCTGCCACAAAGCCCCCTCCCACCTGGGCCCCTCTGCCTTCTCTGCTGGCCCCGCTGCTCTGTGCGAAGGGAGGGAGAGGCCCTCTCTGAGAACTCAGAGAGAGAGAGAGAGAGAGAGAGAGAGAGAGAGAGAGAGAACATCAACTCACCACTGGGAGGTCCCGTTGTTGTTGAAGTCTCTGTGAACAGAAGTGGGGAGGGCAGCTCAGTGCCTGCTGTATCCCCCACCCTGCTGTGTCCCCACCTTGAACTGCCCCCCACCCTGCTGTATCCCTCCACTCTGCTGTTCCCCCACCCTGCCCTGCCCCCCACCCTGCTGTCCCCCCACCTTGCTGTGTCCACCCACCCTGCTGTGCCCCCACCCTGCTCTGACCCCCAAATCCAATACTGCTACTCCCACTGCTAGTGCTCCTTCGCCCCCACCCCAGCACCCCTCCTGATCCAGGGAAGCTCTCAGGATGGGAGGGTTGCAGAAAGCCCAGTACCACCTAGCATCTGGGCGCCATGACCACACACTACCCAGCCTTTACCTGGGACCCTGGGGACCCAGGCGTATCCACCTCTCCCAGCCCAGCCCTTTGCACCATCCAGGATGTTCGCCACTGTCCACATGGGGCTACTGAGCTTAAAGGAGTACTGAGTGCCAGTGTGTGGCTACTGCATGGGGCCTTGCTAATACAGCTACTAGGAAATTCTGAATTACATCTGTAGTTTGAATTATTCATCTATTGGACAGTGATGGCCTAGAGCCAAGTCAGGGTCTCCCAGCCCAGAAATGACCTCCATTCTCTGCTGCTACTTCAGCAGGAGAGGAGAGAAGAGGGGAGGGGAGGGGAGGGAGAGAAGGAGAGGGGAGGGGAGGAAGGGGAGGCTAGGAGAGGGGAGGAGAGGGAGGAGCCGCTAAGAAAGAAGAGGCAAAGATCCCACTCCCACCTGACCCAGGGGTAGAAAGGCCCAGACCACTGTCCTCTCCTCCTCTCAGGGCTGCAGCCGGCCCTGCTCCCAACGCTGCAGGGTCTCCCCGCCATCTGCCCACAGCCCCACGCAGCCACCAGAAGCTCTTCCTTGAATCTGACTTAGGTCCTTCGTTACACCTTCGTCCTCCAGGTGATACCCTCTTCACAAGCAGTGCCGGTACCTCACTGCTAGCTGGGTGCCCACAGCACGGCAGGCCGAGGGCGTCCTTGGGGATTAAGGGCCTCCCCTGGCTCAGAGAGCACAGCCTGCCGCATTTCCTCAGGGGACGGGCCTGCCACTCACATTCTTCGTGCTTCCTGAGTGCGCATTGGGCGGGGGGATGTGTCCTGCATATCATACTACACTTTACACACATTTTATGACTGTGGGCATTATTATTCCCACTTTACTGGGAGAAATAATGAGGCTCACGTGTATCTGAGGCTGAGACTGAAACTCAACTTGACCCAAAGCTAGAGAGAGATCTTGCCCCTCAGTAATCGGACATCTGCCGCTCTGTGGCCAGGCTGACGGCCAGCTAGAGAGCCTGGGGCCCTGCGTCCCACACCCCCCGTCCCCCGGACCGTGGGACTTCACCACTCGCCATCACAAGCAGGAGCCTCTGAGCCGGGCACAAACCACCCAACGTCCCTGGCAGCACGGCCTACTTGGTGGGGATGGAAAGTGGTCATGAATGTCCAAGGGCCTGCCGCCAGGTGGGACAGGACGCAGGGTCCATGAACACAGAGGCCCTTCCTCTGCTCCCAAAGACCTTGCTAGCCAGCCCTGTGACCTCGACCCCTGGGCACAGGGTGCACAGGAAGCTGGAGTGAAAACAGCTCCTCCGAAGCTGCCCTGGAAATGTCAGGGACAATTATCTGAGGCCCAAGGGCAGGGCTGAGTAGGAAACTGGAGGGAACCGTGGGGCCAGCCACCCCGAGGCCACTGTGCTTCTGGGAAAGGGAGAAACGGAGAGAAACTAGGTGGTCAGAGCCACAGGACCCCCCCCCCCCCCCGCCCCCAGCCCAGGGCCCAGACTCCTGCTCTTCCCACCTTTCTGCAATGCCCAGACCCAGTGGGGGCCTGAGGAGGGTGCCACCTACATGGCATTGGCGGTGACCAGAAGGTCGGCATTGTCAAAGAGCGTCACACCGGGCACCTCGACGACGAGCACGTATATGAGCTCGATGGCCAGCATAAGCACCAGCTTCCCAATGCAGCTGATTTGCAGGAACACGGAGCAGGCCAGCAGGCTAAGCAGCACGCTGTAGGTGAAGTACTAGGGAGAGAGAGCAGCAGGCCTCAGCGGCCGGCCCGCCCCTCAGGCCCCGCCCCCGCCGGGCCCCGTCCCCCAGCGTCCATCCAGCCTGAGCCCGCCTCAGGGAAGCCGCGCCTGGGGATATTTCTGCTGATGCAAACCTGTGGTGTGACGTGAAGGGCCCTGATGAGGAACCAGGAGATGGGGCTCCCTCCAGGCTGGGTTTGACCAGCACTGTCAGCAGCGCCCATGGTTAGAGCACAGCTCCAGGCTCAGGCCGACTTGAGTTACATCCTGATTCACGATGCACTGTTTGTGTGACTTGGACCATGTACTCAATCTCTCTAAACCTGTTTCCCTGTTTGCAAAATCCCCTATCTCATGGGCACACGGTGACGATGACCCGAGATGAGGTGATTTGGGGCAGTGCCCTGCACCCCCAATAACTGTGGGGATCACAGGTCCCAAACTCCCGATTTGCAGCTTTAAATCCAAAGCTCTAAAAACTGAACATGTTTTCCTAACTGATGTGGTGGCAACCTGACCCACCTGATGTGCCGTTAACTCTCATCTTTATCCTGCTTCCTGCGACTATTCATACACTTTGCTGCAGAAATATTAGCATGTTTCACTATCAGCTGCTACTCACACTGCACTGGGGGTGTGAGGAAACCTCTTAAAATCTGAAGAGTTCGGAAGTCCAAAATATACCCGCCCTGGCAGGCTTCAGACCAGGGGCGGTGGCCCTGTACGATTTACTCTGGGGGAGTGTCTTCTGGCTTCCGAGCCTCAGTTTCTCAGACAACCGAGGGGCTGACTCAGGTAGACGCAGAGGCCCCTTCTGCTCTGCCGTCCGCAGTGCTAATCCCAGACATGCCAGCATCTATTATTTTGTTCTTGCTTTCAAATTTAGCATCATTATTTCTGAGTCAGACATTGGGACTCGCTATTCACTGCCTCTGCCTTGGCTGGAGGCCAAAAGGCGGTGGCTGGCAGTGAGGTTGCCCCCAGGTTGGACTTCCTGACTCCTCAGGCCTTCAGGAACCCCGAGAGGGACTGCAGAGGACCCCTGTGATCGAAAGGGGAGGGACCAGCCTCAAGTCACCACCAGGAACAGGGGCAGAGGAAGGAGTAGGGAGGCAGACCCAGTTAATTCAGCCCAAGGATAATAAGCCCGTCCTTGAGGGATGGGGAGGGGCCACCAAGAGCAGCCTGGACTGCCACTGGGACCCAGAGTCCAGACAACCAGGAGGCGAAGGCTTAATGCTGGGCTGCCCAAGGGCCTTAGGGTTTGTGACTCAGAACAGCCATGTGGGGTGGGTCAGCCCTGGAGCATGTAGCCAGCAGGGATAAGCAGGCTGAAGCTGGTGGCACTGGTGAGGACCGAAGACTGACAGCTGGACCACCCATCTCCAGAAAACGGGGAGCTACAACAGGCTCTGCCCTGCCCTGTCCCCCACTCCTCCGCGTCTTCCCTGGAGGACACCAAGGGACAAGTGCGAGACCAGAAACAGCTTCTCAGCAAATAGCCCTCAGGCAGCAGCTCCGTGGGCTCTTGTCCAGATGTGAGAAGGAACAGAGGCAGGAGAGGAGGGCGGTGGCTGCGAGGCCTAGGCCTGCCCCCCCAGGTGCCTGAGGAGCGTGGCCGCCCAGGGAGAGGGAGCCCTTGGCCTGAGCCCCGGGACAGGAGGAGGGGAAGCCCTGGTCTAGGGAGCATCGTGGAGTCCGGCTCCTCACTGAGTTTCCCTTGCCCTGTCTGTGCCGCAGGGCAGGCCAGGCTCCCTTCCAGGGACGGGAGAGAGGCCACTGTGGCCGCCCAGGGGTCCGCACTGCAGTTCTGGGCCTTGTGAGCCATGGGCCCCTTGGGACTTGAATGAATGCTTGGACCCTCTCCCCAGGAAAAGGCAAAACTGTCATCATCTTACAGGCTTCATATGAAATGGGAACTGAGGTGTGGGAATCACCCAGTACATGGAGGCGATGCCCTGCGTTGGAAACCTGGCCTGCTGCTCCCTTGCAAACTGCTCCCCAAGAAAACGCAGTGAGGTGACTGGAGCAGCTCACGGACCACAGGCATTTAACACACGTCATTGTTAAACCCAATAAGCTACAGGTACACCATTTCTTCTCGGGGTGACGGAAATGTTCTAAAATCAGATCATGATGATGGCTGCACAAGCGTGTGACTATGCTAATAGCTACTGAACTGTACACTTTGCAGGGGTGACTTCCCTGTGCCCCTGCTCTCTGACCCACAGCAGGGGCTTGGCCGGGTTCTCCAGAGGCAGCCTTGGGTCCTGCCCAAGCCGAGGGTCCAGAAACAGCTCCACCCCCGGGCTCAGAGCACGAACTCGGGAGCCAGATGAGCTGGGTAGGAGCCTGGCTCTGCCTCTTACGACCTGCGTGACCTTGAGGAACTTATGTAAGCTGCCTGTGCCTCGGTTCATTTGCATAGAGGAGGTAATAACCGCATCTGTGTCACAGGGCTGCTGTGAAGATGACAAGAGTAAGTGTCTGTAACGCACTCAGCACAGTGCCTCGCGGTGGTGAGTACTGTGTGAGCAGGGCTGGGCTATTGCTGGTGTTACTGTTGCGTTGAGGAGGCTGGCCTCCTTCACTGTGTCTGGCACGCGGAGTGAGAGAGATCGAGGGAATGAGGTCACTGAAAGGGCAGTGACCTTGAAGCCCCTGACTGTCCCTCAGAGCAGCTCTTGGCAGAGATGGCGGGGCGGGGGGGGAGGCGGGGGGACAGGAGGCTCTCCATCTGCACCCGCCCCTCCAGCCCGGTACCTCGGGGAAGTTGCAGTTGGGCCAGGGGCTGTTGCAGAAGCCCTGCTCATCCCCCAGGCTGTAGTTGAAGGCGGACTCCACCACATGGCACGCGTTGACCTGGCTGGTGCTGACGTTGTGTTCATCTGCCAGGCAGCCGAACAGGTCCTGGGAGTTGCACATGAACTGGGGGCGGGGAGGAGAGTCAGCGGTGAGCCAGGCCAGGGCGGCCCATCCCCACAGGGCAGTGGGCTCCTGTTCACTCTCCGTCTTGGGTGCAGTCTGATCCCGACCCGGGACAGGAGAGGAGCCTGGAAGAGGCTGAGGACCTGGCAGTGCCTGCGCCCAGGGCGGGGCTCCCATACATTCCCTGGGGACTTCCAGAGACCGGGAGCGGCTTTAGGAGTTAACCTGATCCCAGGCCTGAGGTGGGACCCAAAGAAGACTTCCCGGGAGGGAGAACTCCAGGGTCTGGGGGAAACTCTCCTTCCAGCCCATGCTCAAGGGGGGCAGGGCTCCCCCGGTTTCACCCAATGGGGCCGGAGAGGTGGAACCACCCACCATGTTGACAAAAGCCGACAGGAACACCAGGGTGATGGTGAACACCCCGACCAGGGTGCTGTTCATCTTAGACCGCACGATCTTCCTGGAGAGGGTCTGCAGGGGGCCTGGGAAGAGCTGGGGGGGGGGGCGGGGGGAGGAGAGAGAAACCCACACAGAACAGAATTCAGTGGGCACGCCACAAACTGCCATAGAGCCAGATCTCCTGTCACCTTTGTCTCTGGCCAGCTGACGCAGGCCTGAGACGCACTCCGGTGTGTGAGCCTCCTGCCTGGCACCGCTGCTTCCGGGCCCACAGTCCAGGTTGTGCAGCTGGCCAGGGCGGGTCTACCGGGACCTTACAGGTGAGAGAAGCAGGATGGAAGGAAGAAGGAAAGATGCTATCTCGACTCCAACAGGGAAGCAGAGGGAAAAGCACTGGTACCCACTGTGAATTCTGGGAGTTACAAACAGGGAGGGACAGTAGGTGGCGGCTGAGGAGTCACAGAGGGTCAGAAGGCTCCTCAGAAGAAAGAGATGAGGTCCGGCGTGTGGAGGAAGGGGGAGAGCTGGTGAGAAGGGGCAGAGCAGCCTGTGAGCAGGAGGGTGGGCCACGGACCAGTGAGTTCAGGGAGCCTTTTTCAGCAGGACGCTCATGGATCTGCCATTTCCCTCGCCCAACCCTCCCCGTATTCCCTTCAACTAGACAAACTGTACGTGCACTAAGAGACCCACAGTGGTTTTGGTAATTATAGGATTGGGTCCCAGCAAGTCTGACACAGTTGGCCTTGTCCACCATGTCCTCCGCATCTCCCAACCAGCCTAGACTAAGAAGAAGCCGGCAGACCCGGGGGAATGGAAACTGCCCAAGAGCCCATCAGTTTGATGAAGGGATCAACAAATGTGATACAGCCACACAAAGGAATATTGTTTGGCCATAAAAAGAAATAAAGGGCTGTTACATGATGGTATGGCATGGATGAACCTTCAAAATATGATGCTAAGTAAATAAGACCAATTTCAAAAGGCCACATGCCGTATGATTACATTTATACAAAACTAGAGGCCTGGTGCATGACATTTGTGCACTTGGGGGTGGGGGGGTAGGGGAGAGTCCCTCAGCCCGGCCTGCGCCCATTCACAGTCCAGGAGCCCTCAGGGGAGATGTCTGACTGACCGGGAGACCTTGGGGGGGATGTCTGCCTGCGGGGAGTGGGCTTAAGCTACAGTTGGACATCCTTAGCACTGCCATGGAGGCGGGAGAGACTCCTGCCACCGCAGCTGCGCTCGCCAGCCATCAACCCGGCTTGTGGCTGAGCGGCGCTCCCCCTGTGGGAGTGCACTGACCACCAGGGGGCAGCTCTTGTGTTGAGCATTTGCCCCCTGGTGGTCAGTGCGCATCATAGCGTTGTTCCTCCATTCGGTCGATTTGCATATTAGCCGTTTATTATATAGGATGTCCAGGACAGGCCAATTCACAGAGACAGAAAGTAGATTAGAGGTGGCTGTGGCCGTGGAAAGCAGGGGACGTGCAGTGACTGCTGACAGGTGTGGGGTTTCTTTGGGGGGTGATGACAATGTTCTGGCATTTAGATAGTGATGATAGTTGCACAACTTAATGAATATACCAGAAACTACTAAATTACAATTCCAGCCACCTTTATAAAGTGGATTTTATGGTATGTGAATTATATTTCAATAAAGCATTTAATAAAAATCCTGCTCAGCCTCTTACTAGCTGTCTGGTTCTGGGGAAGTGGGGAAGGACTGAGCCTCAGTTTCCTCGTCAGTAAGTAGGGAATATCTTCAAGGTGGCTAAGAAGACGCAAGGAAATGATGCATTGGAAAGTGCCGTGTAAGCTGTTAAATTCAATAGAAAATTTAGTTAATATTTGCATTCTAAAGAGGTATGTTGCCAGTAAAAATGAAGGTCCTTGTTTCCTATTAAAGGAATTTGGGGTTTCACAGCTGGGGGAAGCAGTTTGGCACTGGCATCAGCATCTCACTCTGAAATGATGTGACAGATGGTTTCTAATCTTTGCCTGATTCAAATTTTGCCATTCCATCCCACCCCCACCCATGTTGCTTAAATTGTTTTAGTTCTGATCACCCTATCCATCAACTGAAGGGTTTCCTTCATTATTCTGCAATCACCAAGGATCAGAGCAGGATATGCCCATGGGCTGCCTAGTCAAGGGGGACCAGGAGCCCCACAGGGGCCACCCAGAGGCTAGGAGAAGAACTGCAGGCTTAAAAAGAAAACCAATCCAGAATATCATTCTAACATCTAATGAATGATTGAGTCTTAGTGCACTGGCTTGCTACAGGCCAACATCCTTGTCACCCTTTCAAAAGATCCACTCTTGACTTTAAAAACCTCAACCAGAACCCAGGAATTGCTGCTTTTTGAAATCTGCAAAAGATGTGCCATCCTGCCCTGGTTTATAGAGTACCTCATCTCCTGTAATTGAAAAGTTCATCAACATGTTGAGCCTAATTTCCACCTTTACTAATAACTACAGTGTGGATGACAAAACTTCACACGGCTCAGAGTCCCCTTGCAGGGCTGCAGGCAGACCCAAGAGGGCATTTTTACGGCAGGACATTGTGTCTGTGCAAACTAGCTGCTCAAAGCTTGCTCCCAATCAGAGCTCAGAAAAAGGATCAATGAAACAAATTCCAAACCAGTACATTCCCAGTCTAATGAACTCAAATCAATGTAATATAAATACAGGAGCGGGGACATAATTAATAAGTCCTGCTGGGTGAGGGACAGTTTTGATCCTGGCCACTCTGAAAGTCTCCAGGCAAATTGATAACTTCCCTGGCGCCTGGTTCCCATCGATTTTCAGTGTCGCTCTGCTTTCCCTCTGAGAACATTTTCCCTTTACCAGATCTCAGTGGTCATCGCATTCCCACGGTTTCTCAGTCTCGGCTTCACTGAGAAAGGTCCCCCGGTTCCGTCAGACATGGGATTTAAATCCCAGCTGTACCGCCTCCAAGCTCCAGGAACTGGGAAAGCAGCCTTATTAACCTCTCTGAACCTATTTTCTTCACCGGCCAAGTCGATGCAATAAAAACCACCTAGAGCAGCGATTCTCAACCTGTGGGTCACCAACCTGTGGGTCGCGACCCCTTTGGGGGTCAAACGACCCTTTCACAGGGGTCGCCTAAGACCATCGGAAAACACATATATCATTACATATTGTTTTTGTGATTAATCACTATGCTTTAATTATGTTCAATTTGTGACAATGAAAATACATCCTGCATATCAGATATTTACATTACGATTCATAGCAGTAGCAAAATTACAGTTATGAAGTAGCAACAAAAATAATTTTATGGTTGGGGGTCATCACAACATGAATAACTGTATTAAAGGGTCGCGGCATTAGGAAGGTTGAGGACCACTGACCTAGAGGCTCAGGAAGCACAGCTCAAGTGGCACAGCTGGGATCTGGACCTAGACTTCCTGACTCAAATATCGGTGAACATGTGTCTGCCAACATCCTCTCCCTAACAGACAGAAGGTGGCCCTGAGCATAGTGGTGGGGAGGTGAGTGTGGGAATCCTAAGGACAGAAGATACTTAAGAGGGGAGGGGTAGAGTCGTAAGACCCTGTGTTAGACACTGTGGGCGGCAGTCAGGTGGAGGGTGGTGAGGACAGCCAGCCAGGTGAGACTTAGCCTCCTTCAGGCTGTGGGGAGAGAAGAGGCTTGTGGAGACTGTACAGAGCGGACAGAGCCTAAAAGCTCAGACATCCAAGTCCCAGGGGTCGGTAGGATGCAAACTAAGAAGGAACCAGCGGCCTGGAGGATGAGGGAGATAGACACACATGCATGCACGTGTGCACACATACACACATGTGCAGAGAAGTATGTGGCTGAGTACTCCTCCTGGCCTCTCTGTACCCAAGTCCCAAACTGCAGGGCAGGAGTCTGGCCTTCAGGAAAGGATGTGCTAATGAGCCTCAGTGAAGGCAGGGACCCAGATCCACCTGTGGGGAAAGGAGGGAGCCACCCTCTCCTACCCATTTGGGTGGTGGCTAAAGTGGCGGCACTGTCAGGGGCAGGCCTGGGCTACTTCACAGAAGATGGGATGGAAGCCACAGGGAGAGGGATGGGACAGTCAGAGCTGGCCAAGGAGGAAAGGGTGGGGACGGGGGTGGGGGGGGGGGGGGGGCGGAGACTGCGTTCAGGAGATGTGAGCTCGATCACCGACCTGGAAGTGACCAAGCAGAGGCTGGCCCATGCCTCGCTGGGTTATGATAGAGGGAGTCCAGCCTCAGGGGGGTGTCAGGGCTGCCTCACTACTCAAGCCCCTTCCGATCTGAAATTCTCTGAGGCTGTGGACCATGTGTGATGGCGGGAGGGATTTAGGATGGCCCTCTAAGAGGAGCAGCAGCGGGCCCAGGGTGGCACGGATGCCAAGGGAAGAGGAGAGTGCCGTGTGCAGGTTCAGACAAGGCAGCATCACCAGAAGGAAGTGTTCAGTGGTGATCCTCAGGGCAAGGCACCCCAGAGACAGTGGGCTCAGGGGGGCAGCCGATGTGCTCTGGAAATGAGACCAGGACTTCAGGACAAGATGAAGACCAAGGCATCAAATGAGCCTCCGAGAGCCAGCTGGGGCTGTGTGTGAACTGGGCCATGCTGGTCAGGAAGAGATAAGACAAACCCAGTGGCAAGGCGACCACAGCCCTCAGCGAGTAGGAAGGGAAATCGCCCAGCAGGAAGGAGCGGGAATGGCTCCCTGGCGGAGCCCGGACGACCACCAATTCAGCCGCCACTTTCTTCACACTCTTCTCTTCAAAAGGGTTACAATATGGACGAATTGGGAAAGTAAGCCCACATTGTCTGGGGGAAATGGGAACGTCAATAAAATGGAGGAAGAAGCACGTCTGACGGAACTGCTTGGTTTTGTCTCTGCGGCGCCTGTACCGGGCGGGGTACGGGAGGAGCTGCTGCATCTCAGGGAAAAGCCACCAGCCGAGGCTGAGAACCCGTGGGATGCGATGACCACTGAGCTCTGGTAACGGGCAAATGTGCTCAGAGGGAAAGCAGAGCGACACTGAAAATTCTAGTCCATCAGCTTCGCCGCAAACACCTGCAAAGGTGATCGAATCAGCGCTGTCAGTCCGCCTGCAGGCAGGTGCGACTGTGCTAGTGCCAGGCCCACATCCTGCATCAGGAGGGAGGGCCAGGCTGCCCGTGTGCACCCCAACAGGGAGAACTGCCCCTTTATGTCTCACTTCTGGGGGGCAGACAGCCAACGGGCAACGTGAAAGCGGAGAGGAAAATAACGAAACAAAAGAGGGGTCTGTTCCACCTACGACTTCTCAGGTTGGGGTCTACTTCCCAGAAACAAACGCTGAGAGGACAGCTTGTCGAGAGCTGGGAGGGAAGCATGGGACCCAGGGTTGGTGTCAGAGTGAGTTCCGCTCCTGGCCCAGCTCAGCAGGTTCCAGACTTGACAGGCCAGAGGATTTTTTCCTAAACAGTGTTTACAGAAGCTCTATTTGCAAGATGGAAGAGTGGTCACCCTGGTTGGAGGGCGGGGCTGGTGGGGGACCACCTGGGGGTGAGGAGGTGGGCATTCCACCAGCCATCCTCCCCTCGAGGAAACTGGGTCTCCTCAGAAGCATCAGAAAGACCACAGGGCTGGATGCAGGATCGGAGAACAAGCTGAGTGTGGCAGTGATTACAGACTAGGTAGAGTCAATAAAACAGAGGAGGCAGGAATGCTCCCCATGAATAACCGTGAACAGGGGTGAAAAGAATTCACTAGACCAAAGCACTAACTCAAAATGGCCAGTGCAGGCGGGGGAGAAGGAGGGCTGGGAAGTAGGGGTGGTGCGGATACGAACGGGCTCCCCTCTTTTCCTCCTCCCCTAACTCCTCTTCCTCCCGCACCATCAGAGGCACATGCAGATGGGGAACACAGATCCAGTGAAATCCGTGTAGCCCAGATCTACCCAAGCAGCTAGGAGGAAAGAGGGAAATCTCTTGTGGTCTAAGTACTGTAGCCCACAGGTAGCTTTGGTCTGGCTTCCATAGACTACACACGTGCCTCAAACAATGACTTTGCCTCAGCTGATAAAGAGATCCTTTTGGGGTTCAGAACAAATGTTTAAGAGGCCCTTTTAGCTATCATGTACTTTTTTTAAAAGATTGTTTTGACTCTTTTTATTGTGGTAAAATATAAATGACATAAAATATGCCATGTTAGTCATCTTAAGTGCACGATTCAGTGGCATTAATTACATGCACCATGTTGGGCAATCACCACTGCCATCTCTTTCCAAAACCCCTTCATCACCCCAAACAGAAACTGTACCACTGGCCAGTAACTCCCCACCCCCCTCCTTCCGACCCCTGGTGTCCTGTAATCTACTTCCTGTCTCGATGAATTTGCCTGTTCTAGATATTTCATATAAGTGGAATCATGCAATATATGTTCTTTTGTGTCTGGCTTCTCTCACTTAGCATGATGTCCACAAGGTTCAGCCATGTTGTAGCATGTGTCAGCACATCACTGCTTTCTATGGGCAGGTAATGTTCCATTGTACACATATACCACTCGGCTTACCTGTCCACCGGCTGATGGACACGGGGCTGCCTCCACCTTTTGCCTCCTGTGAGTATGTGGGGTGCTCTTACAGCCGTGAGATGAAGAAAGTGGGGCTCCCACTGGGGAACTAGCAGGCTGGGGGTGGGGAAGGCTTGACAATGAAAGAGAGGACCCAAGGCAGGAGGTGGCTGAACGTAGAGCCTTGAGGGAGAACCAGTGGAGGGACAGGGAACCAGGATGAGCCTGTGATGCAGCGAAGCCACCGGCTTCCAACATGGCTCCACGTGCCAAGTGACCCAGCCCGCCTGCGCCTCCCTGGGCATCCACTTCAGGGGCACCTCCCTGGGCACCTGCTCAGGGGCACTTGCTCAGGGAGGGCTGCACCACGCCAGATCATTCCCAAGGCCTTCCGGTTCTGACAGTCAGTCCACCAAGACCTTGCTATCAGGTGATGAAACAGTTAACACCCTCATGAAAGACCCTTTCCGGAAGGACATGTGCCCACTGAGGAGTGTGCAGGGTGATGGCAGGGCCTGGCCCACCCCACCCCAGCCCAGGGGCGTGGCTCTGAGCGAGTGTCAGGAGGAGCAGAGAAGTAGCCCAGGCAGAAGCTGGAGGGGCTGTTCCCTGCCTGGGCACAGAGGGCTCTCTGGGACCGACTGGCCCCTCCACCCAGGGAATTCTGAGTCCACTGGAAGGAAAAGAAGAGCCAGACTTGGTGGGTAAGGCAAACAGGAACCTGTACTTGCTACAATGGACCCGAACGGCCTGTGGCCAGGTCCCTCCCAGGACACAGCTGGCTGGTGGGCACAGCACGCCCCAGAGAAGGCGTGAGAGGGAAACACAGGACAGGGCCTCGTGCCCACGTTACCCGCTGTGTGGCCCTGACTGAACCACTCACCACTCTGCGCCTCCTTCTCGTCTATACAATGAGCAGCTCCAAAGCCATCATCTCCTTGGTCCCCTCCAGGGCCCATTCCAGAGCCCACGGGGACACTGAGGAGGGTGGCGAGAGGTCCCTTCCACACCCATCCTTTCAGCAAATATCTGACCACTGCTTCATGCCAGGCACTGTGCTAGGTGCCCTTCCTCCACCCGCCAGACACCGAGGGACAGACAAGAGAGGGGGCGACACCATCTTCTTGTTGCAAAGACCTATGAAGGCTGATTGCACAGTCAATACAAACGAGACTCCACGGACCGACCACCCCCTCAGTCCAGCCTGCGGCCTGGGCCAGCCGAAAGCTGTGACCCCGCACCACACGCCCCGATCCGGAGTGGGGCCATTAGGCTGCTGGGAGGGCCCGTCAGTGGGCGGGGACGGAAGGGAAGATGGAGGCAAGGAAGGGGGTGCGGCTCAGGTGCCAGCCAGACTCACCTTCACGCAGGAGTAGATCACGGACACAAATACCACCAAGGTCAGCAGCACAAAACAGGTCAGGTAGAAGCTCAGCATGAACACGGAGCTGAAGGAGAGAGGAGATGACGGGATGGAAGTGCAGTCACGTCCAGGAGGCGGGCAACAGCTTCTCGCGGGCTGACCCGCAAGCCGGCTGCAGGGCCCTCCTCACAGTTCTGGGGCTGGGGCTCTGAGCGCCCCTGGGAAGGAAGCAGAAGTGGCTCCATTTCCCCTGCTCCCACCACCCAGGCTTCCCTAGCCTGACTCGCTCAGAAGGGCTCACGCAGCCTTGCGAACCCATCCAGGACTCTCCTCCGTGACCGTCTGGCTCCTGCCCTTCCCACCCTCCCACGCCTTCTTGTGGAGCAGCAGCCACAGGGCGCCGAGTGGAGAAGTGGGAGAAACCTGCTCAGCACTTCGCCTAATTCTTAGCTATCCACGCACTCCCTTCATTTACCTTAAGTACCACACACTCCCTTCATTTACCTTGGAAGGACTCATCTTAAAAATCACTTGGGCCCTGGCTGGTTTGGCTCAGTGGATAGAGCGTCAGCCTATGACCTGAAGGGTTCCGGGTTCGAGTCCAGCCAGGGTCTCGATCCCCAGTGGGAGGCATGCAGGAGGCAGCCGATCAATGATTCTCTCTCACCATTGATGTTTCTATCTCTCTCACCCTCTCCCTTCCTCTCTGAAGTCAATAAAAATATACTTTTTAAAAAAATCACTTGGTTATTCCCTCCCTCCAAGCAGCCACCCATGGCTCGCTTGATAATTATGAAGGCTGAAACTGATTTGATAAACAGCCATCTTTATAGAAATGCATTGGTCAAGCTGCTAAACCAGTCACTCTGAGAAACAGCAGTCATGTCCCTTCGAAGGACAGAGCCCCTAAACCCTGACCCCTCCCACTGCCAAGGCCCCCAAGGCCTGCTCCATTTGTGCTCTCCGATTCCCAACCAGTTCAACAAAAACTGAGGCAGAGCACAGGTGACCCTAACGTCCACCGCAGACCAGAATCCTCGGACGAAAGAGCTGCAAGCGACTTTGCATCTGGAACCTTCCACTGGCGCTCCTGGGGCAGGGGCTGGTCCAGGAGAGGCACACCCCACCCCGTCACAGGAGGGAGGCCACTGAAATCCCTTCTCTCTCAGGGAGGGCAGTGGCCCGGGGATGCCAGGCGTGTTGGCAGGTTGAAGGCAAGTGATGGGCTTGGGGAGGCAGGGGAGGCCTCTAGGGAGGCGTTCAAGTGAGGTCTCTGTTCCAGGCTCCTCCGGAAGCCAGCACTTAGCTGCTCTAAACAGCCTGAACAGGGGAGAGAACTCTCTTCCGAGAGAAAGAAAGACTTTTAAAGTAGCTGTTAGCTTCTACAGAGAGAGGACGCTAGAGAATGACCTCCCTCGATGCCTTAGCAACCTGGTGCTGTGGCCTGAGGAGGGAACCAAGCAGCTGGAGGCAGGCAGGGTGTTGGGATAACACCACCCCCCCCTCCCCCCGGCCCTGCATCTACCCGCCCAAGCCGAGCTGCAGGATTGTGCAGCCAAATGAAGGCGGCTTTTATTTGCAATGGGACAGAAAGTCTAGGGTGCTTATTTACACCTGTAGCTCCCTTCAATTCAGAAAAAATGGGGTCCTATGCCCAGAGAACCCATAGCCCCAGCAGCTCTGCACACCTCCGTGCCGGGCCTCCAGGAGCAGCTGCTGCCAGGGTCTGGTTCTCGGCTGCGGAATCCTGACAGAGTCACAGCCGGTAAAAGGTGAGAGCCAGCTCTTCAACAGAAAGTGCCATTAGAAATAAAAGGCGTTGAGTAGTGAGACACGTGGACATCACATACCTCCTGACAGGAGGCACTGAGGGCATCACTGCTGTGGGCTCTTGTCAAAAAGCATAACCTCAATGTGATCGTGAGACAACATCAGGCAAACCCAAACGGAGAAACAGTCTACACGTTCACTGGCCAGTGCTCATCAAAAGGGCCACGGCCGTGAAGGACACGAAAAGGCTGAGACAGTCTCACAGATTCTGGGGGACTAAGCAGATACAGCGGACTGCAGTGTGGGGTCCTGGACTGGCTTTTGGGCCACAAAAAGGCTACTCGCGGGCACCCTGATGAAATTAGAATATGGTCTGTAGATTAGTTAAGAGTATCATTGTAGTGTTCAGTTCCTGGGTTGGACTATTCTACTTAGGTTATGTAAGTTGTCAGCATTAGGTAAATTGGATAAAAGATGTAAAGAAATGCTCTGTAGTATTTTTGTAACTTTTCCGAGTCTACAATTATTTCAAAACGAAGAATAGAAGGCGTTCAGGTGAGGGGACTCTTCTAAATTAATTTAAGTTGGACTTCGGAGACATAACCAAAGGCAACCAGTGGGTCCAGAGTAGATCCTGGCTGTGAATAAACTAACCGTAGAAGGCATTTTAGAAATCTGAACCTGAACATGGTATTAGATGTTCATGGTAGAGAAATGGGGTTAACTTTGTTTGGTGTATAAGGCAATGTGGTTAAGAAGGAAAATGCCCTTAAAATAGGTGTATATTGAGGTTTTCAGGGGCAAAATGTCCTTGTGCTTAAAATTTACTTTAAAAAACAAAACAAAAAAAGCAGAAAAGCTCTAGCAGGTGTGGCACAGTTGGCTGAGCATTGTCTCATGCATGGGAAGGTCGCCAATTTGATTCCTAGTCAGAGCGCCTACCCAGGTTGCAGGCTCGATTCCTGGTTGGGTGTGTGCGGGAAGCAGCTGATCAATGTTTCCCTCTCTCTCTCTCTCCCCCCCCCGCTCCCTCCAAACCCTCTCACTCTTTCTCTCTCCTTCCCTCCTCCTCCTTTCCTCACTCTCTAAATAAGCAATTAAAACATATATATTTTAAAAATAAAAAGTAACAGAAAAAATGTAAAATATTAACAATTATTATGTCTAGGGCAGTGGTTCTCAACCTTCCTAATGCCGCGACCCTTTAATACAGTTCTTCATGTTGTGGTGACCCCCAACCATAAAATTATTTCCATTGCTACTTCATAACTGTAATTTTGCTACTGTTATGAATCGTAATGTAAATATCTGATATGCAGGATGTATTTTTCATTGTTACAAATTGAACATAATTAAAGCATAGTGATTAATCACAAAAACAATATGTAATGATATATGTGTTTTCCGATGGTCTTAGGCGACCCCTGTGAAAGGGTCGTTTGACCCCCAAAGGGGTCGCGACCCACAGGTTGAGAACCGCTGGTCTAGGGGATGGGTAATAATTATATTAATTACTTTACCTTTCTGCATGTTTGAAACATTGCATAATAAAAAGTTTAAAATGTGGAGCAGTTTATTTTCTTGCCTAGGCACAACCCTGCTGTGAATGACTAACACATCATTTCTAAAATCCCACTGCCACTCAGAGTGGTCCCCTAGGAAGCCATGGGCCTCTTAGTGACACAGCCAGTCCTCAGAGAGTTCAGGAGCATGTCTCTGAGAAAGCTTTCAGAACCTAAAGTCCATTCTTCAAATTATCCAGCGTAGGAAATACCCTTTATCTTTGAAAGATGTGTTGCTTTTTTTTTGCAAAAACCAAAGGCCACGCTGAAAGGAGCCTGGCCAATCTGGGTGATTCAGTGGGCACCGTGGTGTGGAGACCCCATACGGCGGGGCAGTGCCCAGGGAGAGGTTTCCGCCCTCAAATGAGCACGTGGCCTCCCAGTGACAGAGGAGTCAGGCTCCCGGCTTCCCGGTCCATCAAGGACATGTTTGCAAACTTCTCTCCCTGTTGAGAAGTTCAGCCCAGATTCCCGCCTCTGCTCCACTACATGACCTCCCCTCAAACGCCTGGAGACCCTGTAGCCGGAGGAGGAACCCAAGGAGGATGGGTACTCACTGGGGCACGATGGTGATCTGGACAAAGCAGATGAAGAGGAAGACGAGCGAGGCACACGCCACGTAGGCACCGAATCGGTCGTCCACCTGCTTGGAGTACTGAGAGGACACAGCAGAGTGAGGGCCAGAGGCACCAGCCCTGTCCGCTCCAGCCCCGCTCCATCCCCGACACACCAGGCTGCCCAATTGGAAGGCCCGAGGACCAGTGCGAGCCCAAGCTCTTGGGAAACCAGCCCAAATCACCATAAGGTGATGCTTGTGGGGAGAGGAGTTGAACTGTGTCAAACCAGAAACTTTCCACAGGTCAGATCACCGTGGGAGTAATTCATAATGATCACGGCTAAAGTTACCGAGCATCGTCTACATGCTAGGACACGCATCATCGCGCACCCGGCAAGCACACTAGGAAGTAGGCACAGGACCGCTGCTGTTTCAGAGAGGAGTAAGATGGGGCTCAGAGAGGTCACAGGACTTGTCCAAAATCACACAGCTCATCGCCGGGGTCCTGACCCCCAGCCCCAGCTCCCCCCACACCACCCAGCCGCTTGAGCAGAGGCTGGGCTGGCACCAAGTCCCCAGAGAAGGTGATCCATGTCCGTCCATAGTAGACAAAGTACGTTCCCTCCTCTCCCTCTCTCTCCTACTTAGGGTTGCTTTACTCAATGACGACAGGAGCTCCCATGAGCTCATTTTAACCGAGCATCAGGAAGACGCGGTGACATGGAGCAAAGACCCTGAGCCCGGGACTGGTTCTGGCCCTGTCACCACTTCACTGGGTGACCCAGGGCACACCTACTAGCGCACCTACGTGAGC
This sequence comes from Myotis myotis, assembly GCF_014108235.1. NCBI lineage: Eukaryota > Metazoa > Chordata > Mammalia > Chiroptera > Vespertilionidae > Myotis > Myotis myotis. The sequence goes on from NW_023416324.1 coordinate 160,059,190, forward strand.
TTCAGCTCCCTCGGCCATGATTCAAGGAGACTGACTGCCCCTTCCAGTTTCAATACCTTGAGGTTCAGTGTGGCTCGGTGGTCCATTGGCAATGATAATGATAACAACACGACAAAACTAAAACAAACAGCAATTAACATTTATTGAACACATACGATGCGGCAGATACTGTTGTATGTGTTTTAAATATACGGACTTGGGTAATCCTCAGTATGACCCTTTGAGGTAAGTATGCTAAATATCTCCATTTCCCGGCTAAGGAAATGAGGCCCAGGAGGTTAAGGTTTATTCCTGCCAAACAAGGAGGTCTTCCTAACATCTGTAGCTCCTGGGTAGTGCAGCATCAGCGCTGGGGAAGCGGAGGGGATGAGAAGGGCTTTTCCAACAGTGATGGAGACCGAGGGAGCCAGCCATTGCCTTGTTTCCCTCCCGCTGGCTCTGGTTCTGCGTGGAGCCTGCTTCCCACTCAAGCTGCCTACCTTCTTCTCTAAGTCAGGCTCCCTGAAGGTCAAGAGGAACTTGCGAACATGTTCAGACCGCAGCCTGTCAATGCTCCTGGCGTCAATGGCACGGCCCAGAAACTCGTCCACTTCATCCTCGGGGTTTGCACTTTCCTGGGCGTTCCTGGGGAGCAAGAGGGGCAGACACCAGGCAGGCTGACCACCAGGGGGCGCTGCTAACCAGTGGCTCTGGCTGTGCTCAGGGATCCAGGAGAGAAACCCAGATCAGCCCTAATAAGATGTGGGGAAGATGAGACTGAGGCCAGGACCCCCTCCTGACACCTGCACACATGGGTAGAAAACTGTCTAAGTCTCAGATCCGCTGGCTTTTCTGACTCTATTGATGTATTAGTACGTTATCATAAGGCTAGAGGCCCAGTGCACAAAATTCATGCACAGGTGGGGTCCCTAGGCCTGGCCGGTGATCAGGGGCAATTAAGTTCTCTGCCTCCGCACCTCCCCACCTCCTCCTTCCCTCACTGCCCGCACGCTGCCATCCACCCCCCGTTTCCCGTCCCAGCCTGGGACCCGGCCCCATTCAGGTGATTGAGGCCTGCTGGCTAGGGGGAGGAGCCAAGAGGTTGGCCAGCAGGCCCCATCAGTGATTGGGGCCTGCGGGCTGGGGCAGCTTCTGCCCCCTGGCAGTGAGTGTGCGTCTTAGCAACCAGTCGTCCAGTCGTTCTGGTCATTCCATAGTAACGGTTGCTTAAGCTTTTTTATATATATAGATAGATAGATGAGTTACTATGGGAGGTTTAATTGTTTTCTCCCCACAGGTAACAGTCTCTGCTCTGTCCTTTCTGGCTGTGCCATCATTCAGAAATGAAAGCCGAGACCAAGAGGTGAGACTTCTAGCCAGGGACTGTGGCCACCCAGTGCTCTAACCTGGCTTAGGCACTCTTTGGGAAGGCTGCATGATCTTTGGGTGTTGAACTAAAATGACGTGGAATTTCTGACAGCCCCTGTGAACTGGGAAGTGACATTCCCTCAGGGCACTGGGATGTGACCAGGCACTGTGTGTGACCACTGTGGCAGGCCTGCACTTTCCTGCGAGCTGCACACACGTGTGTGTATGTACACATGTATGTGCAGAGTGTGCACACATGTAGTTTTGTGTGTGCACACGTGTGTGTGCATGGAGTGGAGACTGAATATGGGCAATGCCAGGGCCCAGCCTGTCTGCTGGATGGCCCGGGCTGACCATCTCTTATCTGCCGTGGGCTCCGGACACTCAGCCAAGACTGCCTGTGGGCTCCTTCCCCATGGAGCGTGAGGAAACAAAGCTGTGAGGCAGATCTGAAGATATGCCCCAGGAATCATGAAGGGCACGTCACTCACTTGTCCTTGGGGTCTTCAAAGCCCTAAAAGAGAGGGACAGAGAAAGGAGAGGAGTGTGAGAACAGAGAGGACTGGACACAAAGGCTTCCAGAGATGGGGCTGTGGGAAGGGGCAGCCCATTTCTCTCTGCAGTTCTCCAAGGAGCTCAGACATAAGAGAAGGTTGTCACTCAGCAGCCCTTTCTTCTATCCTTCCTCCATCCTCCCTTCTATCCTTCCTCCATCCTCCCTTCTATCCTTCCTCCATCCTCCCTTCTATCCTTCCTCCATCCTCCCTTCTATGCTTCCTCCATTCTCCCTTCTATCCTTCCTCCATCCTCCCTTCTATGCTTCCTCCATCCTCCCTTCTATCCTTCCTCCATCCTCCCTTCTATCCTTCCTCCATCCTCCCTTCTATCCTTCCTCCATCCTCCCTTCTATGCTTCCTCCATCCTCCCTTCTATCCTTCCTCCATCCTCCCTTCTATGCTTCCTCTATCCTCCCTTCTATCCTTCCTCCATCCTCCCTTCTATGCTTCCTCCATCCTCCCTTCTATCCTTCCTCCATCCTCCCTTCTATGCTTCCTCCATCCTCCCTTCTATCCTCCCTCCATCCTCCCTTCTATGCTTCCTCCATCCTCCCTTCTATCCTTCCTCCATCCTCCCTTCTATCCTTCCTCTATCCTCCCTTCTATTCATCATCCTTCCTTCCTCCCCCCCTTCTTTTGGTGAATATAGCTGGGCTCTCCCTATGGAACAGGCTCTGTGCTGGATGCGGGGGGTGCATTGCTTTCATTTCATCCACTGGCAAAATCCATGTGTCTAAGCTCTTCCTGTCCCCACACCTAACTCCTTGTCCTATTCCCCAACCTCCTGTCCCCCTCATCCTGGACCCTGGGCTTGGGGGGTCCTCTCCCAATTCTGCAACTTACTCAGATGGAAACAAGAGAAAACCTCGAAGCCGATCAAGCCCCACACATGTGCATACATGCGTGGACACACCTCTTCTACACACACACACACACACACACACACACACACACACACACCACTCCCACTGAGCACATACACAATCTCCTAGGAATTCACAAGTTCTGATGTAAGAAAATTAAACCCTGGTTACCTACAACAGCTTTTTTGGTATCTGAGGACCAACATATTCATTATTATTATTGATTTCAGAGAGGAATGGAGAGGGAGAGAAAGACAGAAACATCAATGATGACAGAGAATCATTGATCAGCTGCCTCCTGCACGCCCCACACTGGGGGGTTGAGTCTGCAACCTGGGCATGTGCCCTGACCAGGTATCAAACCGTGACCTCCTGGTTCAAAGGTTGACGCTCAACCACGGAGCCACGCCAGCCGGGCCCAACATGTTCTTGTAAGGCCAAAGTCGGTTGGGGACCCAGGAGAGAGGAACCCACCTGGCCCGGGTTTGACTACTGTTCTGATGTTCACACACGCAGGCTGGGTGAGAGTGGGAAAGCCCCTCACTGGTGGCCAAATTCAAAGTCCTGATGAGAGTTCACCTATAATGTCCACAGAGGGACAGCTGTGTGCCAGGGTGGAGGGAGGGCTCCCTAACACAGGAGAGTGGAGTCCTGGAGGCAGAGGGGGAGGTGACCACAGCCCCTGGACGGCCCATTTCCAGGGAGGCTCAGGTTGCCACAGCCAGGCAGAGGATGGTCTCCCGCCTCTGAGGCCTGGCAGGGAGCACACTGCTGGGCAAACAGGAGGATGGCAAATGCCAGCTAAACCCAAACCCCAAATGAGCACACCTCTCTTCATTCCCACGGAGGACATGGCTTGAAAATACACCAAGTGGGACTTGTGTTGGTCTCCATGAGACAGAGCTGCCGGGTGCGGAAACAGGCACTGGGTCCACGTGGCCCCGAGGGGCTTTGTCTCTGTTCGCGGAGGGCTCTCAGGGGCCTTGGCAGCCTCCATGGGCACATCCAAGCACCCAGCTGTGGGCTCTGAGCTCCTCCCAGGCTGCCTGGCAGTTGTCTCCTGTCCTCTGCGAATCGCTGGGCCCTCCATCCAGGCTGCAAGACCCACCCACTTCACTGTCCCAGCCTTGGGCCTGGCTGGAGGAGTTGTGTCACTCTGTGAGCATTCCTCCTGGTGCAGGCCCAGGCCGGGCACTTCCAGGATCCCGGGGAGCACAGATGAGCGGGCAGTGGAGCTGGACTGCGGCTCCCTAGGGAACAGGGAGAGACACGGGGGTGCTGAATTCCACCCCAGGGGCCAGCAAGGATTTTACTCTGGGACTGAGAACAACCCCGCTGTTTTATGCCTACAGCTCAAAAATACACCTGACATCTATAATAATAAAAACGTAACATGCTAATTAGACCAGACATCCTTCTGGACCACCTTCCGCCTTGTGTGTGGAGAGCTTAGCATCTGCCTGGGGCGGAGAATTAACAACAGTCAGAATACACTTTGGTCCATAAACCGTGGCAGGTGGTCATTCAGAACACCGCCCAGCGGCCCGGGTTCCAGTCCCCTGACCTGCTTACTAGTTCTAGGACAAGGGTCCTCAGCCCGGCTGCCAGGGCCCTGAGATGGGTCCCTGTGGTGTGTCTCAGCATTTCTGGGGAGCAGTCAGCTCAGCTCAGCTCAGGGGTTCTCTTTGGTTCCCGATTCCTCCCTTCAGACCTAACGCAGAAGCAGAGGCCGCAGCCGTCCACACTGAGGTGCAGGCTCTGGTTTGCATAGGCCTCTGTGCGTCTTCCCCGGGCCCGGGCCCCGGCCCAGCCCGCCACCCCACACCATGTGGAGTTTCCCTGGGCCTGTTTAGATGAGATGAGTCCATGCATTCATTACCCTGTCAACCTTCTTACTAATGAATAAACTGGGGACCTTCAACACTCGTGCCTACACATAAACCAGCAGACCCATTCACTGTGTCTTAAATGCAGAATAAAAGATGGAACAGGATTTAAAGAAATAAACCTCTGGCTACAAGTTAGTCCTTTTCTAACTGCAGTCACTGCTTAACCTAATGTCCACCCCCGACCCCCGCACCCCCGCACCGCGTCTTCACTGGAAGTCAGGGCCAAAGCTCTCCTTTGCCAATGGTGTGCCTGACAAGTGCCAGGACCTGTCCCATCCCCAGCCCAGGCTCTCTGGCAGGGTGCTGGCCCCAGGGGTGGGGGCAACTCTGCCCAGCCAGGATGGGGGAGCAATCAACACCCTAAAGGAGCCTCTCCTGCCGCCAGCCTCCCCTGGGACTGCCCTTTCCCCACTTACAGCCCTTGTGCTACTTCTCCCAAGTTCCTAGTCCTAACGATAATTAACATGTCTGCCAATGAGGCTCTGAAATAACTGTAGATTCCACTTACACCAACTATCCCTAAGGAAAAAAGCTTTTCCCAGATTTTAGAAAGAGAAAGTACCATCAAGCATCTTTCCTGCCTGCTAGTGCCTCCTCTTCACCTCTTTTTCCCCATCTTCCCCCCCCCCACTCCCCATCCTCTCTCCTCCCCACTCCCCATCCTCTCTCCTCCCCACTCCCCATCCTCTCTCCTCCCCACTCCCCATCCTCCCTCCTCCCCCACTCCCCATCCTCCCTCCTCCCCACTCCCCATCCTCCCTCCTCCCCACTCCCCATCCTCTTTTCTCCCTGCTCTGGGTCTCCCCTTTCCTCTCACCACCACCCCTCTTGCCCACCTTGGTACAGAGCCTGCAGGAGATTAAGTGGCTGGGTGAACACAGGGAGGGGACACCAACTGCTCTTTGCCTTGGGAGGGCCCTTGAGAGAGGGGGGTGGTGGCTGGAGCCCTGGGCAACACCGACCAGTCTGTGAACGTCCAAGCTCTGGGGACAATTCTGCTCCCTCATAACCTTGGTGTCCTGTGGGTTCATTCTTTATCATCAAAAGTAAAATGACCCCCGTCAGATGGCTCAGTTGATTGGTGCGTTGTCCTGAACACCAAAGGTTGTGGATTTGATTCCCAGTCAGAGCACATACCTAGGCTGCAGGTTCAATCCCCGGTCAGGGCATGTGTAGGAGGCCACCGATGGATGTCTCACTCTCATCTCTCTCTCTCTCTCTCTCTCTCTCTCTCTCTCTCTCTCTCTCTCTCTCTCTCTCCCCCTTCCCCTCCCTCTAAAATAATCAATAAAAATATCCTTGGGTGAGGACTAAAAAAGAATTATTTTTTAAAAAGTGAAATAGAGGTCTTGACCCAATTCATTTTTCCCCCTGTACACTTTCCTTAAGCCTTTGTCATCTGCTCCTTGCTAGCTAGCAAGGAGAGTGACCATCCCCTGCTGTCCCCTCCCTCAGGTCCCTGGCTCTGCCTGTGAATTCCTATGGAGTCTGTAACCCCTCCTGCTGCAACTGAAGCCTAGTCTGGCCCACAGACCCCAGCTGGGATCCTAATGCACAGGCCCCAGGTACGTGGCCACACTGGGATCCCTGCGCCCTCGTTCCTCCCCCAGCCCTGCCCTTGAGCTCCGGGATGAAAGGAAAGGAAAGAAACATGGCTGCTATAACATGACTTCTGTCACCCTTGTCTTCTTTCCACCTTCCGAATCCCTTTCCATCCTCTGGACTGAACCTGGACAACACCTCCCGCGTTAGCTCTTCCCTGGTATGTGCAGGGATGCTGAGGGTGTCTGTCCCCCGAGGCAGGCAGGGTCCCTTGCGATGGGGGTAGAACCCTATGCTGGCCTCCACGCGTGCAGCCTGCATGCCCCCGCCAGCTGGCTGCAGGGAGAGGGGTGTTTCTCCACACAGAGGGCCAAGGGGACCATCACCTGGCACTTGCCAACAAGCACTGAGATGGTTTCTGAGCATCTGAGTCAAGTGGTGGGGTTCAGCGGGCTGGGAAATGCAGCAGGTGCTGGAAGAACGTCTGACAAGCTGAAGCCCCCCAACTCCCCAAGGCCTCCCCCTGGGCCCAGTTGGCTAGGTCTGCTTCCAGCCCCTGCCAGTAAGCTTTGCTGCAAGGAAGGAGGAAGGGGCGTTGGTAAGTGTGGGCTTACAAAGTCCCAGAGCTCAACTCAGCTTGCCAAGAGATGGTGGAGGAGGGAGCCCGGGGCAAGAAGGCAGGCATTTTGGCTCCTAGTCCAAAGGTGGGTGAGCCTCACGTCCAGGCGTTTGTTCTGTGGCTCTCCAGGGGCCGGGCCCAGCCTCAACCACAGGAGGCCCATCCCTGGAGAGGGCTGCCCGCACACTGCCCTGCCAGCACTCACCATCCGCTTCATCTCCTTGGACACCTGGTTGCTGCCCAGGTGGTTGTAGAAGGGGCGCTCGGCTCCCCAGTGTGGCGGGTTGTGCCCGATGGAGTTGGTTCTCTGGCGATTCATCTTGGCGATCATGGCCTTCTCTTCTTTCTGGGAGAGCAACACAGACGTATCAGCCTGTGGGCAGGGCCCACATGTGTGGCGTGTCTCATCCCCAGGTGCCCTAACCAGATGCCCAGGGGTTAAGGCAGCTGCCCCTCTCTTCTCTGCACAGCCTGGAGCCCAGAAGTCTGCCAAGATCCTAGAGCTCACCCAACAAAGCATCCTGATCCCCCCGAACTCCCCAAAGCTGGCCCTGGCGGGCCCAGGAAGACAGTGAGGTGTCTGCGAGGAAGCAGTGGGGCCTGGGACACCTGTCATTCACCTGGAATTCTCAGGGGTGGGCCGACCTGGGCCTGTAGGTGTCCGGGGGTGACAGAGGGAGAGGAAACCTGTGATTCCAATCTCCGCTCAACTTATCCAAAATAGGCGTGTCCTAGCAGAGTGGGAGGGGGCACAGGCCCTGCTGCCCGGAAAGCAGCTTCCAGAGGTTTGGGCCATTAGAAAAGGAGATTCGAGGACTGGCATGCATTGTACAAATACACAAACAGGGCCTCAGCCAGACGTGTGCCAACCACATCTCTTCTGTCCGTCTGCCCATTCATCCATCCAAACAGGCCCCGCTGAAGGTGTGGAGAGCCCCACTCCCACCCCCGCCCTGAGCCTGGGAAGGAGTGCGCCAGATTAGGGGTGCGGCGGGAAGGGGGCGGACTGTTCCAGCTGACACTGCTGGGGGTAGGGCTATCACTGTCTGTCTGTCTGTCTGTCTCCATTTCATCCTTTCTGGACCACTTGTCAAGTGGGAAGAGCCGAGACCCAGAGAGCCCAGGGCAGAGGGCAGGAAGGGTGGGCCCCTGGAGGCCTGGGAGCAGGTAGAGGGGGATGTGGGAGGAGGGCTGGGAGGGTCCAGCTCATTTATATTCTAGCCAAACAACAAGCACATATTTAAAAATGTGTCAACTAAGCCCCAAATGTGTCAACTCTCTCCACAGTGCCCTCCATCCCCCCGCCCGCTCATCACAGCTCCCTCAGAGGCACCCGCAGCCAGTGTCAGGGGCAGCCAGTGTCCGGGGCAGCCAGTGTCCGGGAGCGGCCCGGGAGCTGCTGATGCAGGAGGTGCCACTGACGTCCCTGTCAGGGGGGCCCTGCCCCAAAGAGCCGTGCCTCCTTGAAAACCAACTTTTGCTCTCGTCCAAGACTTTCCCTGAACTGTCCTCACAGCTTAATTTCGCCCTGAGTCTGATTTCTTAGGAAGGAAACGGAAGCTTTTCTCTACCACAGGGCTCTGACCAACAGATAAATCCAACGGAAAGATCCACCAGTAAAAGGCATTTCAGTCTTGGGAGAAAAAGGAAATGTTCTCATCATTCACTTTAAAAATTAAGGACCTGGAACATGACACTATTAAAAATAGAACCCTGAAGTCTGCTGATAATTCAATTTTATATTTTGGTAAGTGTGGGCTGAGACAAAAGGAGGGAGAAGAAAGAGACTAGAAAGTGAAAGGGGAAAAGACAGAGGTTGAAGAGACAAAGATTCACAAGTTCCAGGAGAGGGAGCGAGAGCGAGAGCGAGAGCGAGAGGGAACAAAAGTCCGCTTTGTCCCAGCAATAGCGGAGAAGTGAGATGAACATATGGGAGACACAGATCTCCTTGCGGCTTCATTTCCGGCTCATGACCTTCCGGAGCAGTGTGACTAACTGATCTGAGCCTGTGCATTTTTTGCAACAGAAGCAAATTGAAAACACTCCCTCTTCGCGGGGCTCCTGTAACTCTGATGTCCTTCCAGGGACGCAGGAGCCATGGCTGTGTAAGGAATGCATGACTTGGCTCTAGAAGAGGAGGCAGAAGCAGGCCAGGGGAGTCCCTCCCCAGAGAATGGAGCCCCTGAGCCTCCCCGCCCCAGCCCCTGCCCCCAGCCCGCAGCCTTCAGCCCAGCCCCGGACCCGCTTCTGGGTGCAGCGCAGGATGAGGAAGGTCTCGATGCTGTGCTCCTTGAGGTAGGCGTTGCGCTCGCCCCCACAGCCTGGCTCCACCTCGTAGTCCCCGTTCAGGTAGTTGAGTGTGGCCTTGGTGATGTGGATGCGTCTACAGGTGCAGAAGGAGGTGGAGGGGAGGGAGAAAACGTGAATTCAGAGCTCTAGCTGCCAAGCAGAACCCAGATGCACCGACTCAATCCCGATTCAAAGTGCGGCTCAGAAGCCAACCCCAGCTCGATCCCCACTTGAGGTCCTGTTTCCCTCCAATGTCATCGAATGGCTCAGGGAGGGTCCGTCCCAGCTCGCGACCCCTCGGCCACACAACCTCACATCTACGTACATTGTTATAACAACACAACACGTTCTTACCCGGCCAGGAACACAGCCTGCAGGCTCAAACTTTGCAAACCTGGCCAGGAGCCAGCAGGAGCTCCTACTGACTACCGGCTGCGTCCAAACCCCCACTTGTTATGAATGCCATTCTTAACACCGGCTTTGCCCATTGGTCCCTAAAAAGCCATCTGCTCTACTTACATTCCTTGGACGTAATATGTTTTCCTGTCCCGTGTCTGTCCTCGCCCCACCCCTCAGCCTGACACTCTCCCTACCCCACCTTCCTTATCTGTCCAAATCCTGCTTATCGTCCCGGCCAGCTCATCCCACCTCCTTTCTGCCCTGGATACCCCAGAATTTATCTGTGTGTTCTCCCTCCTCCAGAGCTCTGCCCTACCTCCCGCATCTCACCAGCCACCGCATTTTGTGTAAACAGTTTCTGGGTGAAGGCCCGGGAAGCTGACCTGACACTCCCTACCACTTGCCCTGATGTCGTGTAAGTAAATTGTCAGGTTGAATAGTTTCTGCTTAAACTCTGCCACCCCCAGGGTTTCAAGCGACTCCATCCTGCCCACTCCAGCCCCGCCGCTCACGACCTGGCCCTGAGTGAACCTGGCAGGGAGGCTCTGTCGGGGCCCTGCCCACAGCCCTCACTCACCCAGCCTTGCCTCCAGCCTCCATGTGGTTGGCCAGTGTGACGTCGTTAGACCAGACGTCGAACTGCCACTTCCTGAGACCAAGGACACCGCAGTGTACTCGCCCGCTGTGAATTCCCACGCGCATGTTCACGTTCACCCCTGTCACCTCCCGGACCAACCTGGGGATGGAGCAGGGGTGAGGCTGGGAGAGGGTCATGGGCCGGGCACAGAGTGGGGGTGAGGCTGGAAGGCAGGAGGTCAGGGGATGTGTCAGAAGGTGCAGGGGTCAAAAGTCATTTCTCTCTAGGCCAGTCCAAACCCAGGCTAAGACCCTCCAACCTGCAGGGCGGGGCTGGGCGCTGGAGCTCAGGAGCTGAGAACTGTGAGGTGCTGCTTCCTGACTTGGCCACAAGGTGGCGTGACACCTCACACTAAAACCCAGGCCCCTCTGCTTCCCCCGACTAGGGCACCTGAAGCCATTGCTACCCTCAGTCCATGACATTGTGTTTCGAAAATGCAAATGAACATTAGTGCCAACTTGAGCCAGACGGGGAAGTTACAGCCAATACATACCCCATTCATATAATGCTCTTGGCTTTATCCACATCGCTGGGCAAGAGAGAAAGGTGGGTAATTGAGGACATGTGTCTGCTCAGGAAAGAAGGGGAGCCTAGGCAGGGGTAAGGACTAGGTGTCCCCGATGGGCTAGAAGACAGCTCCAGTCCCTGCTACCCAGGGGGTCCCCAATAGACAGGTGGCCATCCAGGGAGTAGGTCAGAGATTGCATCCTCTGTGGGGAAGGGAGTAGGACAGAAGCTATCCATCTCCAGGTCTGTGTCTGGGCCCAGGGTCAGGCATTCTGGGGTAAAGTACACAGGATGCACTTTTTAGGGACCTGGACCCTCCCAGACACGCTGGGGATGAGCCCACTCAGCCAGCTGTGGGCCAGCAGTCTGACTTGGCGGGCTGACCACGAGGGTACCAGCCCACCCCACCAGGGAGAGGCTGACCCCCTGCAGGGAAGATTTATGTCATCCATCACTTCTCTTGTCCTGGGACCAAGTCTGCAAATAGTTTACTGGAGCCATTCCTTCCATCTGGCCCCTGGCCACTTGCTTAGGTTGGTGCTATCTCATGCTACCTTCCTGACTCACCTCCAGGGCCACCTCCTCCATGCAGCCTCTCTAGGTCTTTGCAGTGTAATCAATGGCTGCCTCCTTCACACCTCCCACCACAGTGCGCCTCTCTTACCTGGGGGCACGCCTGGGCTCAGGCATGGAGCCCCAGCCTCTCTCCCTCAACGGACTCCACGCTTCCGGGTGAGGGACCCACTGGTGAGCCCAGGCCCACAGGACACTCAGCAAGCACTGTCGAATGGGACTGAGCCAAACTTACTGGACCCAGCCACTTCCTGGCCAGCGACTCCGACCTCTGACCTTGCCCCCTGTGGCTTTCCCTCTGCCCCTGCCCAGGCTATGTCTAAAGTTCAAAGTTACTGAACCTGGATGCAATCTCTAACCTGCTCCCAGGGTGGCATGTAAGCTTGGCTTGTTCAGGATTTCTAATGACCAGGGGCTCCTTCTATGGCCAACAATGACCAAAAATTGCCCCAAACCCTTTCTGCCATATTCCCAGGATGGATGGATTTTCTTAAATGGGAACACCTGTGTTTGACCCTCCCTGCCTAGGAATATTACCCTGGGGAGCTATTCACCCGTGAGCCCAACCTTTTTCATCTGGTAGAAATGCGGGGGGCGGGGTCCTACGCCCACCTGAGTGATGGTGAGGACACGAGGGACCACTGCAGGGCAAGGCCCCCACACGGCACGGCTGCGGCTTGCCCTCCGCTCCTGCAGAGGGGACCCAGCCCCTGCAAAGCCCTCCCTTCCTGCAGGACACGCTCCCTCGGGGAAAAGCCTCCCCAGGTGCTATGGGTGAAGGGAGCGCAGGGGGAGGCTCAACACCTGCAGGTGCAAACCAACCCTCCCGCCAGGCCGGGTGGTCCTCAGGAGACGGCTCTGCCCCACTGTTTCCAGACTCCATTGGTCCAACCAGGTGGCCAGTCAGTTATGTGGGCTGTGGGCCAGTCCATCTACAGACAGGCGGTCTCCCGGGAGATGGACAGACCCCTGAAGAGAGATAGCGCCCTAAGATGGACAGATTCCCTGCAGATGGGCAGTCCTCCTGGAGACAGGCACTTACGAGATGGCCTCGATCATGTCCATGCCCATCTCCACGCAGCAGTGGGCATGGTCAGCCCTCGCTTCAGGCAGCCCCGAGACGCAGTAATAACAATCCCCCAGGATCTTAATACGTAAACAGTGATTCTCCTGGAAAGCAAATTAATTTTTAAAATTAAAAATAGCAGGAAAGTGAAGTGGGAGGGAAAGAAACGGGAAGCAAACAGATTCGCTCCATGCCTGGAATAACTTGCCTTTTAGGGCAGTGAGCACAGACCCAGTCCCCATGAGCGCCCCGTCCTGGGACAGGGACAGGCTTATCAAAAGCCTCAGGGACAGAGGATAGGCTGAGCAGCCCTCAGGGAAGCATTCCAGCCTCCCCAAGCTCGGGAACTCACTTTCATGGCCCCTGCAGAGGCCCAAGGTGGAAGAGTCCTCTCTTTCTGGAAGCCCCTGGCGGGTGGGGAGTGGGGGGCAGGCTGTCTGCAGGCCAGATGGTATCCAGACTCATTCTCCCATCACTCGCCAACCTCACCAGGAAATGGCTCTATGGCACCTCATTTGTCCCATCAAACAAATTCCTCGGGAATCAGGGCAGTGTTACCCGCAGGCCTCAAACCCCTCCCACTGACGGAGGGCTCACTCACAGCATCTCAGACTGAGTGTGTGGCTGGGGCTGATGCAGGGCGTGAGCACACCGCCACCTGTGCCCGTCACCAGTTCCCAACAGCAGGCTCTGCCAGGCAGGGCACACCCTGGCCCCGTGCCTGCCCCTGGGGTTCATCGGGTCCTGCCTACGGCACCCTCCCTCAGGCAACCCAGATCAGGCCCTCCCGCTGGCCCTGGCGGAGGCACTCGGTGCGGCGGGCACGGGCGGGCGGGGACTCACCGCAGCCAGCTTGTCGAAGCGGGCGAAGAGCTCGTTGAGGGTCATGACCAGCTCCTGGGCAGTGCACTGGGACGCCAGGCTGGTGAAGCCCTCGATGTCAGCGAACAGGATGCTGGGGAGACAGGCGGAGGAGGACCCCAGTGAGGGAGGACGGGCAGGGGGCCGCGGCCAGGGCCACCCTAGGCCTCAGGCCAGCACGATCCTGGGGCTCCGCGGCTGCTGGGGAGAGAGCCCACAGAGGCCCAGCCTGGGGACCCGGGCATGCGGACGCTCCCGGCTGCTCAGGGAGCAGCTGCGGTCCTCTCTGGGTTCTAGCTGCTACCCGGGAGGAAAAGGGGCCCTGAGGGTGTGTCAGCCGGAGTTTACCACAGACCCAGGCCCCCATCCTCATCACCTCTTGGGCATGCCCCTGCCCCTGCTGGACCCGGAGCCACCCCTCAAGGTGGCTGGGCCTGGGATGGGGCTCAGGACCGAATGGCGGCCTCACGAGGCCTCACTTCATGCACATGGGACTCCAGCCCCGGGCTCTCCGCCCCAAAGAAACCCTCTACAGGGACGGCCTAGAGGAGGCCCGGTGGGAGGTGAAGGGGGAAAGCCAGGAGGCGTCTCTGGAAGCCCCAGCTCATCCCCACCAGCTCCTCTGGCCTCACCTACCACCCCACACCTCGCCCTGGGTGCCCACCAAATGCACCAGCCGGTCCCTACGCGGCACACTGCGGAGCTTCTGTGTTTCTGAGGCTCGTGTTTCCAAGACTGAACCACCTTCCTTTGTCTCATAACAGATGACCAGAGGTGAGGACCCAGCGCCAGATGTATAAGGGCCCCTAGAATTTTTTTTCTTGAAATGGACACACAGTCACTAAACCCAGTGACTCTCACGTGCTGAGCTACTCCCAGGCCGGCATGGGCTCGCTGTGTCCGTCTCAGGGAAGAAGCCGGAGACAGCGGCACGGCAGGCTCCCCCAGGCCTGTGCTGCTTCCGCACACCCCAGCCCCGGAGGCTCCAGAACTGAGCCCCGCTCTAAAGGAAGAATGTAGGACTAAACATACGTTGTCACTTTATTCTGAAAACGTGTGGGTGCCTTAAGCATGTCTTTATTTCGCCGTCTGACATCTGGGGCCTTGCTCACCCTGGGGAGCCTTCCCTCCGGCAGCCGGTTCCCCGAGTCAGCACCTCCCCTCAGGGTGGGCCCCGCCCCAGTCAGGTTCTCACACCCCAGCCACCAGCCCCTGCCTGAACCACCAGGGACAGGTGCCAGACACGGGCAGTCCTAAGCCCACTTACCCCGCCTCACCTGTTCCTTCCCACAATGAAGGCTTTTGCCCACATTTCCCCCTCATTCTGCCTCCTGGTGCCTCCCTGCCTGGCCCCCAGGACATGGTGTGCCCTCAGCCCTCGGGAACTATAACAAACTATCTTTTCGATGGAAATCGTCTCCCGGACTCACCACACCTGGATACTAATGAAACCTACATTTAAAAACATTTCGCCAAAACCACTTTGGCTCAGTGGATAGAGCGTCGGTCTGCAGACTGAAAGGTCCCAGGTTCGATTCCGGTCAAGGGCACGTACCTTGGTTGCAGGCATATCCCCAGTAGGAGATGTGCAGGAGGCAGCTGATCGATGTTTCTAACTCTCTATCTCTCTCCCTTCCTCTCTGTAAAAAATCAATAAAATATATTTAAAAAAAAAAAAAAAACATTTGGAAAAGGGGGGGGGGGCGGAACAATGTAATACTGTCAACAATAATTATTTAAAACAAAACAAAAAGTTGGACACTGTTCTAAGCACTTTACATGAACTCATCTAAGCTTCTTTTTCAGGCGAAAAACCAGAGGCCCAGAGAGGTTGAGTCACCTACCCAAGGCCACACAGGCAACCTGGCTCCACAGTCCAGGAGTTGGACCAATAAACAGTACGCTGTCTGATGGCCTACAGTCGTCTTAAGGAAATAAAGGCATTGTCAGTGGTCTGGCATTATGTACGGGGCAGAGGAGGCGAGGGGCGCATGGGCTGTTGTAGGTGGGCACGCACTCAGTGGCTGCTTGACAGCTCCCGAGGGGCAGTGGACACAGGAAGTGCCCCCTGGGGCTGCAGCCAGGCTGTCACCTCCCAGGGCAAGCATGGGAGGGCAGACCCAGGTGCCGAGCCCAGTGCTGTTTCCTGGCATCCAGGGTCCTCTAGCCACTCAGATCCCAGCCTGGATCAGCAAAGACAACTGCAGGAGGAAAGCCAAAGAGAGTGGGGAAATGGGGGGGACACAAGAGACGAGACAAGTGAGGGGAAAGAGAGAAAGTAGGGAGCAGGAGGAGCAGAGGAGAGACACTGTCTCTTCAGGCCACAGGACTCTGGACATCAGACAGCTGCTCGGGGAGCGGGCAGCCACGTGCAGAGTGCTGAGATGAAAGGGAGTCGGGATCACCACCACGCTTTGATGCCTGGTGTCTGACACGCAGACAGGCTCAGCGCCGGCCCAGGAAGTCTCCGGGCTTGCGGCACGCTGGCGGGAAAGGAGCGAGTGAGGGAAGCTAAGGGCTCCGGGTCCTGCTCTGGCTTCCTAACCAAGTGCAGACCCCATCCTGGCCCGCCTGCCACTTCCCGAGCTCCGTCTCTCAGGCAGCGGCCCACTCCACCCAGGAGGCGGGAAAAGGTCTCTCCTTGCCTGTGAAAAGCACCCTCACATCGCTGTTCTGGACATTCTTTGACTCAGGAAATCAAAGCAAGTTGGGGTCAAAATTGGCTACTTCAGAGTCAAGGAGCACAGTCAGCTGATCTCACGATTTCGAATGCACAGCCAGTGATGCCAGGCCCAGCGGCTGTTCCCCTCTGGGCCGGAGGCTGGTGAGACCCCATAATAGGAAGGAAAAACGTCCCTGGACTTGGCAGAGGCAAGGTAAGAAGAAAGAAAGAGAAGGAATTGCCTGGGAAGCATGAGGCACATGTGTGTGAACCAGGGGCACCTATCCAAACTCACCTAAGTCACTCAAGGCAACACAGGGGTCTGTCTGCCAGGTATGGACACGGCCAGGCCTGGGCCATCCTCCTTCCCCACACGTGCCCTCGCTGGGCCACAGGGAGCACTCACCCTGCTAGACCCGTGGTCCTTGAAAGGGCGAGTCATCGCGGGGCCTACGTGGGCCGGCCGCTGGGCCCCATGAGGCACAGCCTGACCACACTGCTGGCGGCCTCGGGCACCGACTCCCCAGCCCACGGCGGGAGCCCAGTGCTGGCCGCCACCCGCCCGCCGCCCCTGGACCGGACCCGCGCGGCAGCGGCAGCAGCGGGGCAGGGCGGGGCGCGTGCCCTCGCCCAAGGAGATGGAGGAGGAGGCGATCGCTGGCGCCCCCAGGGACAAGACGAAGGACGTGGACTTCCTGTCTGGGCTGGAACTGGTCGATCTGCTGGACCCCCGGCAACCGGACTGGCCCCTGGAGCCCGGGCTCAGCTCGCCCTGGGGGGGGTTAGGACTGCGCCCTCCATCTTGCCCTGGGTCCTCCATTTTTGGGGCGGCCGCCATGTGCTCAGGAGAGTACCTTCTTCCCGGAAGCCCAGGCCCCTGCTGGCCACGCCCGGGATTTCTTTAAACTAACCAATGCAAGGGACGTGTGCGCCATAGAGATGACCACATCCTGTGTAACAAGACCCGACTCACGCCTGGCCCACAGTCCCCTCCCCTGCCCTTACTATAAAACCCACAATCCCATCAGGCCTCGCTCTCTCTGACACTGGGCTTACCGTTGCATCGGTGAGTGTGGTCCGGGAGCCGAACTAGTTCGAAATGAAGGACTCTTTGCTTTTGCATTGGATTGGCTAGCTCCCTGGTGGGCCCTTGGGAATCTGAAATCTGGGCACAACAGTTCTTAGGCCTGGGGCCTGTCAGAACCACCTGGGAGCTTTCATAAGGAGAGGTCTCAGAGAGCTCCCCCTCCACCCACACCCCCCGCCGAGATGCTAACTTGCTTGGCCTGGGGTGGGGTTCTGCTACTGATTGTTTTTGTTCTGCTTTATTTTAAGCTTCCCTGGTGATTCTAAGAGGCAGCCAGGGTTGAGAAGCCTGTACTAGTTCAAATGTCACCCTCCCAAGGCGGCTTCCACCACCCTATTTAACTCTACAGCCCCTCCCACATGTCTCTCTCCCTTCCCTGCTCGGCCTTCCCCCTTGCGCTTTTCACCATTTAATATATTTTTTATATTACTGAGGTGGTCACTTATCATTACGCTCCTGTCTGTCTCTCATACTAGGAAGTGAACTCCTTAAGGGAGGGAGTTTGGTCGATTTCATTAACTGCTATATCCCAGCCCCACACCACGTCTGGCACAGAGTAAATGCTCAATAAAACGTGTAACGGACTGACCAAATAAATGAGGAGAGGCCATGTCTACTTGCCTTCCGCTCTGTCCCCACCCCCACCACCCATATACATCTAGCACTATACCCAGCACACAGTAGGTAACAAAGTACCATAAACTTTGGCTTAAAACAACAGAAATATATTCTCTCACAGTTCTGGGGCTAGAAGTGTGAAACCAAGGTGTCAGCAGGGCCATGCTCCCTCTGCGATTCTGGGTACAAGCCTTCCTTCCGCTGTCTGGTGGTTGCTGTCAAGCCCTGGCCCACAGCTGTTCCACGCTCATCCCTGCCTGCGTCCTCATGTGGGATCCTTCCTGTCTATCTGTCTTCACAGGACAGGCTCCTCTTCAGATCAGGACACCAGTCGTTTTGGATGAGGGGCCCACCCTCCTCCAGCCGGACCCCTCTTAACTTGATTTCATCTACAAAGATTCTACTTCCAGATAAGGTCACACTCACAGATACCAGGGATCTCAACATACCTTTCAGAGGGACAAAATTCAGCCGGTAAGGGTCTAATATATACTGGCTGAATAAAAGAGAATAGTCATAGTTTCAAAGCAACGAAGCGGCAGAACCAGCAGCTCTAGTAGCCCTTCCTTCTTCTCCCCGGGCCTCTGAGAGCCCCAAGCATGCCATCTGAGACACGCACCTGCAGAGCCCGGGGCCCGGGGCCCGGCGCCCACAGGTGCTCCAGGAGATACCGGACACAGGGGTGTGTGCGGGCCTCCTGGAATCTACTCTTCCAAGGCCCCTCTGGGACCTTCAGCAGCTGCTGAGAAATCAGGGAGGGCAGGCTGCTACAGCTCCTGCTGTCGGGAGGTAGGACAGAGCAAGCAGCCAGCGGGGCCGAGGGGCCTCAAATCAGGGCTTCTACCCCACATGGCAGCGTCAACAAGGCCTCAGAGACCCCAACCCCAAGCCCTGCAGCCTCTCCCACACGTCCTGGAAACACTGCCACCTCCACATCCCCCCGCCCCCCTCGGAGTCACACTCCCCTGCCATGGGGGGCGGGGGGGGGGGGGTCTGCTCGGTGACTGTCACTTTGGGAGGCTCCTGCTGGATGAGGGTTAGCCAAGGCAGACTGTTCACTGGCCAGCGTCCATGCCCTGCTCCTTGGTCATTCTGAAGGCCATTTTACAAGCAGCCGTGCCGTGAGGTGCTAATTCATCGATTAGCTCCCACTTGAGAGCTCGTGTTGGCAATGTGCGCAGAAGCCGGGCAGGCCCACTCTGCGGTGCGCGCCTCCCTAATTGCCTGCCATCCGTCACTCGCGGCCCCTGTATTCCACTCCAGAGGCAAGAGCGGGCAGGCGCCTGTCCCAATGACCACAATGGGTCCTTCAGCCATCTGTCACTGCCTCGGCCCAGCTTCACCACGTGCGTGCTCGGTGAGGCACATTTCCTCACTGACGCTCCCTCTGGCTGCCAACGGGCCCTGTGGCGAGATGACGCTGTCACATCCGGCAGCATCTGAACACCCAGGAGCTGAGTTCGCCTAGTGGTCTGGGCAGCCGACATCGCAAGGACCTGCCCCTCTGACCTCCTGCATTCCTCCGCATTGTTCAGGGGGGGTACTCAAGAAATGCCAAGAGGTCTGGCTGGTGTGGCTCAGTGGTTGAGCATCGAACCAGGAGGTCGTGGTTCTAGTCTCAGTCAGGGTTGTGGCTTCGATCCCCAGTGTGGGGTGTGCAGGAGGCAGCCGATTAATGATTCTCTCTCATCATTGATGTTTCCATCTCTCCTTCTCCCTTCTCCCTTCCTCTCTGAAATCAATTATATATATATATATATACATACACATACATACACATACATACAGTGGGGCCTTGACTTACGAGTTTAATTCGTTCCGTGACGGAGCTTATAACTCAAATTACTCGTATGTCAAATCAAAAGTGAACGAGTGAGACACGTGATGCTGGGCTGATGTGGCATTCACTGTGACGTTCGCTGCGCCAACTAGCAGTGGGGTATCTGAAGCTGGCCCGTAACCCGAATTTTAGCTCGCAACTCAAAGCAAAAAATTAGCCGAGAGACGGCTCGTATCTTGAAAAACTAGTTAGTCAGGACACTTGTAAGTCAAGGCCCCACTGTGTGTGTGTGTGTGTGTGTGTGTGTGTGTGTGTATATATATATATATATATATATATATCAAGATGAAGGACTTTCTGGAGATGGGTGGTGATGATGGCTGCACAACAATGTGAATGTAAAAGTGGTTAAAATTGTAAATGTTAAGTTATGTATATTTTACTACAAGTAAAATAATTAATTGATTAATTAATTAGAAAAGACCCAACCCCAGTGGCTTTCCCAACGGGGCCAGCTGGGTGGTCTGGCCGCTGTTCCCATGGCACCAGCATGGCCCTACCCCACTGTGAGGGCTGGATGCTCCCTAAGGGGTGAGCACGGTGTCTCCCATCTACTCCTAGTCCTGACTGGCACATAGCAGCAGCTCAGCAAATGTCCGTGGAATGAATGAGATAATAACATAAAGACCACTCATATCCATCACTGGTGGGGGTGTGGAATTCAGAATACTTAATATCAGGCTGGAGACAGGAGTGCCCGGAGTGTATGGACCACTCCTCACACGGTCGGCTGGCCAAGGACATCTTCCCTCTCTGCCCACAGGGTGCACACTCCACTCATGGGTATCTGAGCACCGCGGACACTGTCGGGAGGTCATTATAATTCAGAACACAAGGTAGCTGGGCCAGACGCCAGAGTGACCTGGGGATGGCAGCCAAGTCCTTGAAGGAGACGGGAGAGGAGATAATAACCTTACAAGGGGGGTGAGGGGAGGGCTGCGAGGGACTGGGGAGAGAGGGGGAGGGGGAGGGAAGGAGTGAGGGCAGGGCAGCCCTCCTAGCCCTTGCTACATCCTTGCGGTATAGGGGTGGGTGTTACCTCATTTTCACATCTGGGCCAATAACCCCTTTGCTAGGCCCCTGGCTCCAGCCCCCCATGATTCCTGAGTCCCTGAGAATGAGCCTCTGGTTCAAGCCAGTGAGGCCAGATGCCCACACTCCATCCCAGGTCCACACAGAGGAGCCAGGGAGGAACGAGTTTGTTCAGCAGGACCAGCGCCCCCTGAAGGAGGAGCTGCTCCTGAACAATCTCTGGCTGTCCCACCATCTATGACCTTTAAAACCTTAGGGGTCGTATGAAGACAGGCCAATCAGGTGCGGGGCCATCCTCATTCAGTAGAGACCCCATGGAAGGGGGGAACCCTTCAGTACCCCCTCAGCCTTCCCAACCCCTGAAATCTTTGGGCACTGGGTCACCTGACCTTGATGTTGCCTGAGAGCCTGCCCCACGTCCACAGGGCAGACAGGCTGCAGCCACCTCCTGGGACAGGGGCCAGAGAGGGGCTTTACACACTAGACCTCCTGTCCCTCCCAGCACCCCTGCAAGGAGCCCCAGGGCCCCAGATAACAGATTCTGCCCCTTCGCGACTTTTATCACAGTGTAACAGGATAATTGAGCAGTGCGCTGTGTGACTTCTACACCCTTGGAGAATGGAGTCCTACCCATACCTCATGTGACACATTCCGATTTACTAGCTAATCTGTTGTTGAGCACGTGTCTTTCCGAACAGAAGGTGAGCTTCCCAGTGTCAGGCACAGTGTCCCTTCACCCCCTGTCCTGAGCTAAGTGTCTGTGAGGGCGGCCAAGGGAGGCAGAGGCAAAATATCCGCTGACCAAGGAGTGCGTGGCCACCAATGCTCCCATATTACAGGTGAAGAAACCGAGGCTCAGATGAGGTGACTTGCCGGGTTCCCAGCGCTACGGAGGGGGAGAGAGGGGAGGGACCCAGTCTGCTCAGCACAGACATGCATCTTGCTCCACAGCAGGAACCTCTTGGTAAGGGTGCCCTGGTGTCACCTGGGCTCTGGCTGTGCCTGTACATTTATTGTGACCCATGGGGACACGCCCTCTCCTCGTGGGGTGCTTCTCTGGCTGGCCTGTTCCTCCGACCCCAATGTCCCTCCTCCAAGGCAGAGCACTGGGAGCCCCGGCCCAGGGCAACCTTTGCGGGCATGTGTCGAGGCTCTCGTCCCAGGAATGGGGACAGCACAGCCCACCTCTGACCCCGGGCACTGCTGGCCCCAGGAGGAGCAGATATCTGGGGGAAAGATGGGGATAGGCAAGAGGGATCTCAAACCCCAGGTCTAACGTCCCAGCAATGGGCCTCAGTCCCAGCTGATCTGTCCAGCGGGGAAGGCGGGGAAGGGGGGGGGGGGCGGTTGAAATGTCTCCATCTGTCCTCACACATCGGACAGGAGAGGATCTGTGGGGCTCCTGGTGTTGCCTGGCCTCTGGCTGCCTCAGCCCTTAGCCAGTGGTGGCGGCTCAGCATCAAAGGTCCAACAAGCTGCTGGCAGTCCCAGGACAGCTGTTCTTCCGGGGGGGGGGGGGGGGGGGGGGAGGAGGCAAGGGTTTGGGGCCACAAAGAGTGGTGGCGCCTGTTTGTCACTCCTCCCTGCCCAAACTCCCTCCCATCAGTCTCTTCCCCGTCCACAGATCCAGTCCCAGTCTGTCACACCACAGAGTTGATTTATTTTTCTCGTGGCCTTGCTCTCGGTGGGGTTAGAGAACAGCATGTCATCACCCTCTCTAAATATTACTGTTCCGCAGAGATTTGACAAATGTGACTCATCACCCTTCCACTAGCCAGCTAGAGAATCCCCAGGCCTTTCTTTGTTGATAGGAGGGTGATAACAATCATAATGATAACAGCAAAACAATGGCTGCTCCCAATTACTGACCACTCCGTCAGATCCTGTGCTAAGCACTCTCTGAGTATTACTTCATTGACTCTTCACAACCCTATGATTAGGTCCTCTTCCCAGCCTATTATGCAGATGAAGAAACAGGGTTCAGAGTGGCTCAATGCCTACAGCTAGGCCTGGTCACACAGCCAGGAAGCTGCCCAAGCCCAGGCCTAATCACTGCGATGTCACCCTCCACCGGCTTCTCAACCCCCAACCCTAGCCAGAATCCAACCCAAAAAGAGACTGGAGCAAGCAAGGTGTCTCCATCGAGAGCTGCACCCAGCGCTGCTAATGGAAGAGGGACCCGCCCAGCAGGACATTTGCATATGATCGCTTGCGGCTGCCTCTGATGTGCATCAGCCACCGCCAGCCTGGCCACTTCAGTCAGAATCACGTCTGTCCCCGTGAAAATGATGGCATCTTGGTTTCTCTCTCCTTTCATCTCTTTCCTGATTGCTGCCATCAGTCCTAAGCACGTCTGAGAACAGAAATGCCTGCACTGTGGCTGGGGTCTGCTTCTCGCCATGCGGCTGCTCACGGCACCCTGTGATCAGGGCACTGTTCTCTTCTATCAGCTCAAGGTCACAGCCTCTCGGGGTGGGGGGGGGTGTCACCCCAGGTGGGCCACTTCTTGTGGTGGTGGAGTCAGGCTCTGAACGAACCCCCTTGCTGGAGGGCTCCAAAGCCAGCAATTGTGGGATGGATGGGAGGATAGGGGGGGTGGGCAAGGGACTGGGCAGAGGCAGAGGGGGCAGATGTGCCAGATGTGTTAGCCAAGCCAGGCCATGAGCCTTTGCCTTGGATGATGGACTGTTTCTGAGCCAGTTCCCTTTGTGTGTGTGTGTGTGTGTGTGTGTGTGTGTGTGTGTAATTGATTTCAAAGAGGAAGAGAGAGGGAGAGATAGAAACATCAATGATGAGAGAGAATCACTGATTGGCTACCTCCTGTACACCCCCTACTGGGGATCGAGCTGCAACCCAGGCATGTGCCCTTGACCGGAATAAACCCGGGACCCTTCAGTCCGCAGGCCGACGCTCTACCCACTGAGCCAAACCAGCTAGGGCTCCACTTGATATGTTAATGGAATCTGTTGAAAGCTCCGCTGTGCTAAGAGCAATCAAGGGAAGCACCTTTCGTCCATGCTCTGCCAGGAACAACGCCAGGGTCAGTGAGGGGATTTGAAGGTGGGACCAAAGAGAAAATTCTGGAAGGGGGAGCTCGGGGCTTCGAACGTGTTGGGACTGCTTGGCAGGTTGCCCCTTCCCACCTGAACCATGGGATTTGTTCTAAAAGGGAAGGCTGTTTCTTACATGTCACAAGTGGAGTCCCCCAGGCTTTAGGGGCTGCCCTCAGACAGGAAAGGTCCCCGGTGGGTCCTCAGTCCTGCACATACCACACGCACACAGGCACACACACACAGAGGCACGCACATGCACACCATACACATATGTGCGCACGCACACACACATGCACACCATACACACAGGCACACACACAGATGCACATCATACACACAGACACACACAGAGATGCACATCATACACACAGACACACACAGAGATGCACATCATACACACATGTGCACGCATACACATGCACAAACGTGCACACCATACACAGAGGCACGCACATACATACCATAAACACATGCACACACACACACACATGCACACCATACACACAGGCACAGGCACACACAGATGCACACACATGCACATGACACACACACACACGTGCACACACACAGAGATGCACACACATGTATACCCACACATATATGCACATACACATGCACACCACACACAGGCATACACACACACACACACACATGCATGCTGGAAGCCAAACCTCTCTTCTCTGCATCTCCTCTTGGCCTGGGAGCTCCCCACAATTTTTCCCCACACAATCTCATATGAACTCCTCTCTCCTAGGCATCTGAAAACACCTGTCCAGGAATCAGGCTGTGTAAAAACTCGTATCAAAAGCTTTCTGAGACTAATTCTCCTACTTATCCAGCTATGAGATCTTAGACAAGTTCATCTCTGTGTCTGTTTCCTTACTTGTAAAATGGAGATAATAATAGTACCAACTCCTTATATTTATTGTGGGAACTAAGTGAATATATGAAAGCTCTTAGAATAATGCATGGGCTACAGAAATCTCTCTACAATATTAACTACTGGTATCGATTATTCCACCGCGGGAGGACAGAGGCGGGCGTGAGGAGGAGAAAAGGAAACCAACAGTCAGAGCTGCCTACCAAGGCCGGGCCCCACGTCCGTCTCTGAGCTCGGTCAGCTGAGCTCTCAGCCCGAGGATACCTCCTGGGCATGGAGACCCGGTAGGGCAGCCTTCCTCCTGACAGTGGGGTGTGGGTGGGCCTCAGGGGAGTCGGGATACCCCCAAACTGGGAGCAAAAGTGTTGTGCAGGTACATTTTTCTCCCAAGAGCTTCAAGTCTGTTGGAGAGATGGACAGAGGACATGCAGACAGAAATGACAGTCAGATACTGGGAACGTGGCGATTCTGCCTGCTCGGCAGGAAAACACTGGTCCCTGCCACCGCTGCAGCCGCCAGCCTCACCGTGGATGCATGTGTGAATGTGTGTGACTTAGATGATTCCATTTAACCCCTTTATTGACAATGCAGCTCACGCCGACAAAGGGCTCTCTCTACACCAACCTTAGAGGACTCATGGGTCCTGGGAAAACCTGCCCAGGGAGAAAGTAACTCTCCAGGCAGAGAGCTCCTTTCCTGGGCATAGGGAGGATTATCGGCCATGCTGGACGGAGGCCACGGTAGTGCATCAGGTCCCCGTGGAAGTCGTAAGCAGATTTTGCACTCTATTAATCTGCATCTGTTTGCACATCACTGCTGTCAGCAGCATCTGTCCAGGGAAGAGCAACCCAGCAATGGAAGGAGCATGGGCTTTGGGTTGGGCTGGCTTCATCACTCCTGGCTGAGTGACCTTGGGCAAGGGTCTTCATCATTCTGAGCTCGGTCTTTAAACCGGGGATGCTGATAAGGGTCCCACCTTGCAGGTTGTCAGGAGGATTAGCAATGAGGTGGCAGCGCTGGCACCGTGCCTGGCACACACTGGCTTAGAAGCTATGGAAGCTGCTGGATGGTGATGAAGATTGAGATGATGGTGGAGACACCTGTACTCTCTCTCCCTTGTTAGGCTAGCAGTTTCCCCAACAGCTGGTGGTATCGCTTTCTCCCTTTTCCTTCTTCCTATCTCCTCTCTCTGCTGCCTCACCTCCCCCCACCCCAAAAATCATTCACCTTAACAGATCTAGAGGGGGGCCCACACATTCCAAAGCCACCAGACCACCCTGGTGGGCGGTGCCCCCTTGAGGGAAGAGTGGGAACACCCATCGCCTCCGTTAGGGCTCTGTCTTCCCACCTGCCCTTGCCCCCAGCCTCACTCCTACCTCACGTTGTCATGCTTCTGGATGTAAATCTTATGGAACATCATATCCTCCTGCTTGGCGTTGATGTCTGCTTTCATCTCCATGGCAACATGACGGGGAAGGACAGATAGCAGGAGCCGCTCCTGGGGAGGGAAGCAGATGCTTTCGTCTCAGTTCCTTCCACCTGCCTGGCAGTCAGGCCCCTCTCCTCTCCAGGTGGGCTCCTCCACACCTGTGCCCCCACCTGCAGGAAAACCCCTCAGACTCTCCTCAAACTCATGGGACACCTGCCGGTCCTCGGCGCACACGGGGAAGGGGCTCCTGGTGGCCCTGCAGCGCTGAGCTCCTGAGCAGAATCCTACGTGTCGCCAGGGACGGTGTGACCTTGGGCAAATTATTGGGCTTCTCTGAGCCCCAGGCTCCTCACCTGCCAATAGGGACAGGGTTGTTGAGAGCGTGAAATCCATCCAGTCAGTCATCAAGTATTTATTGAGCATCTGCCATGTTCCAGGCAATGCGCTGGGTGCCAGGAGTCATACTGTGAACTAGACCGTGAGCTGGAACCTCCTTCACGAGGTTCCTGGTGAGGGAGTGAGCCCTGGGCAGGGGTGCCCGAGGAAAAGCCGGAGGTAACAGGAGGCTTTGTGGGACCAGAACAATGAGGTGAGGAGGGCACTCCATATTCGAGCAGGAGACAGTGGCCCAGGAGAGAGGGAAGGCGCTTTGAGAAACAAGTTAAAACCTGTTGAGGAGGTGGGAGAGAAGCAGGGAGGGGGCCAGAGCCTCGCTGTGGACGAGGAGGGTCCTGGAGCCTGTGTGGGGCCTAGACCTTGCCCTGATCTGGGTTCTCCTCCAGGCCTGCCTGCTCTGAGAGGCCCAGCTGCTCCCGGCGGTCGGCCTCTGCCTGCTCTCTCCACAGCCCACTGCCCATGCCAGGCTCACTCTTGGAATTCTCCCATCAGGAGCCTTTCAGCCTCCACTCTCGTCGTCCTGCTGTCCTTCACTGGCTTCCCCACCCCTCGAGTGGTCCTGAGACTCTTCTGGCCCCTCCCCCGCCCCCTGGCCCCAGGTGAAAATTACCAACATCTGCTCACTCCTGCCCTCTGGGGGTGAGGCTTCCTCCAGCACCTCTGTGGGCCCCTCTCACCCCCTATCTCCCATCCAAGGCTCCAGAGTCTCCAGCTGCCCACCCGATGTCTGGTCACTTGACCCCATGCCCTAGACCACACTCGCCTTCCGTGGTTTTTCATTCCTCAGTGCCTCCTCATTTCAAGTCCCCTGCCATGCCCATGACACCCCCATTCTTCTGATCCCCAAAGGTCAAGACCCTGCCCATGTAACTGCTCTTACTTCTCAGAACTCATAGACTGACCAGGTCCTACTGGTTTGGACACAAGCTCCTGGACTTGTTCTGTCTGTTCTGCATCCACCTCCACCATCCACATGCAGTTCTCACCTGACGGTGGGATTCTCACGCCGCCTGCCAGACAGCCACTCCTCAGCCCTGTGCGGCCGCCTCTCCAGTACACGACCCTTCTCATGTCACTCTCCTGCTCCAAACTCCAAAGCTCCCCTGGGCTCCACCAGACACATCAAGTGTGGATTCTTCTGGACTCACTGAGCCCACTCCTATTTTCCACTCCACCCGCCGCCTTGCCTGCCCTGACACGCTCCCACCCGCCCAGACCTGGCTGCCGTCCTTCTTCCAAGCACCTCTCCCCACCCCCGCCTCGGCCTCTAGCAGGTCTAGGCCTCCTTCAGATCAGCCTCTAGCAGGCTTAGGCCTCCTGCTGGTCGGCCTCTAGCAGGCTTAGGCCTCCTGCTGATCGGCCTCTAGCAGGCCTAGGCCTCCTGCAG
Organism: Myotis myotis; assembly: GCF_014108235.1. Classification (NCBI taxonomy): domain Eukaryota; kingdom Metazoa; phylum Chordata; class Mammalia; order Chiroptera; family Vespertilionidae; genus Myotis; species Myotis myotis. Next base: position 160,086,723 of record NW_023416324.1, read on the forward strand.
GTCGGCCTGTAACGGGTCTAGGCCTCCTTCAGGTCCAGCCTGGATGACAGGTGGCCTCCGCCCACACTGGGGGCTCTGTCTCAAAGCTTGCCACCTTTGATCTATCCTCCACTGTAAGCCAGCGAGTGATCTTCCTAAAACACACACCTGACCATATCGCTGGCCCAAATAAAACCCTCCTATGCCGCTGGAAGCTTGCAGAATCAGCCCACGCCCCAACCTGGCCTCAAGGTCTCCAGGATCTGGCTCCTGTCTCCCTCCCACTCCTGTGCTCCCCTCCCAGCAACCCCTGAACGGAAATCTGCACTCTGCTCCAGAGAGAGGAAACCAAGCTTCTGGTGGCTTTTGTACACAGCCCCTCAGCTAGACTGACCATCCTCACACACACAGGCTCACTGCCTCCCCAGGATGGGGTCCTGGTTTGGGCTGTCAGCATCCCCTCCCCACCTGGGCCTTCCTTAGAGCCCTGCTCACTCTGCATTTCAATGACCTATGCACCTGTTTCCCTTCAGTGTGAGCAGTGAGACACCTCCCTGGGATGGAGCTGTGTCCTGTTCCCCTCCACGGCCCCCAGCCAAACACTGGGCCACTGGTGAGGGATGCTGCTTCCTGTGGTGGGCCTGGTCTCTCCAGGCGTCCGTGAGCATGGCCACCGAAGGCCATCTCACATTTACCGAACTCGCAGCGAACAGTCATTGGTGGCAGAAACACAAACTAAAGGATGAGCCGGTGAAAATATCGGATGGCTGGGAGAATGTGTGCTACAAATTGTGTAGGTTCAAATCGTGTAGTCATCAACTCTGCTGATGACGTCTTCAGAGGCTGAGGGTCAGGAGTGGGCAGAAGGCGGTCGGGGAATCATGCCAAGTCCCCTGGTCATGCAGCACCTGGGAGAGTCACCCTTCCTGTCGCAGGCGAGACCGAGATCTGCTGGTGAGGAGCGCCTGTCCCCATGAAGCACACCACACCTCCCCGCCCCGGAAGCTTGGCTGGAACATGGTGCTGCAAACCTATTTTCTCCCCCAGGTCCCTGTGGATTTGCTGGAATGCCCGGCCTGGCCAGGGCCAGAGCAAGTAAACTACGTGAGCTGTAAAGTGCAGATTTTACTGGAGAAGGGCAGGTGCAGAAGTAAGAGGGACAGTCCCTGATGTGGAAAGAGGAGGATGGTGTCCTGCTCCAGAAGAGAGGTGCTGGGCCGGGACCTGAGGCGAGAGAGGGGGATGTGAGGCATGCTGGGGCTTGGGAGTGAGGGGGGTGCAGAGGTGAGGTACCCTGGTCAAGGAGACAGTGGGACCTCTCAGGGACACCGCCAGGCCCAAATTTCCTTCAAGAGGCAGGACCAGGAGCCCGACCGGGCCGGGAGTACATGGAGCAAGGCTGGTCTCCCCCAGACAGCAGGAGCTGGGACCTGGCTAGATGAGACACAGGCTGGAGGGAAGCTGACACAAGTGGTGACTGAGGAGGGGGCGGGGCTGTGGAGACACCTCGGAGCTTTCTCCCCTTGCTCAGCTGTCTGGATGTCACCAGCCTGTATCCCTGAAACTCCCCTAGGATACAGCCAGACAGTCCCTCACGTTGCGGTAAAACTGCTGTGCACTCAGGGCCCACAGCACGCACTCCCTGCCGGCCAGGGAATGCTGACACTCTCACAATCCACCTCATCAGCCTCTGGGGAAGGGGAGGGGAAGGGGAGGTGCCTCTCTGCTGCCGGACCTGGGCTGCCCAGCTTATTTGCAAAATCCCAGGGGGGCTGAAGAGGCAGTGGGCCAGCACGGGGGTAGAGCCCTTCCTTCAGGCTCTCCTAGAGCATTCCCACAGAGCCAGGAATGTGGGCGCCCTCCAGGAGAAACATTCCCGGGCTGGGCCCCCACCCAGGGAGGTGGGGCTGGGCAGCTGTTGGAGCCCAGCTGGTGGGGAGGTCAGTCTGGAGTCTGCTCCCTGCCAGCTGTGCAGAGGCAGGCGCTCTCTCACCTGCTGCTGGTTCTCCCGCTGAGAGTGGAGTCGCGCCTGGATGCACTCCCGGGTCTCCTGGAAGGCTTGTCTCTGGGAGACCTCGGCCGGGTAGTGGGTGCAGACGCCCACGATGTTGGTGCAGGAGAAAATGAGGACATTGGAGACGAGCTGCAGAGGGAGAGATGAGGAAGGACACCGTGCTCAGGCCTGGAGCCGACACCAGTCATTGGAGCCCCAGCCCTGGCCCTTCCAGCCCCAGAGCACGCGGCTCCCAGGCCCCATCTTAGCAAACACACACTCAAATGCCAGCAGACAGATGCCAAGGAACCTGGGAGCGGCCAGGCTTTGTTGGTCGGACTCTCTGATGTCCTCAGAGCCCACAGCCTGTGATGGCGTATGGCCCTAGGGACACCGAGCACGCTAAACGTGTCCATAGTACCAAAGGTGGAAAGGTTAGGTGCACTGGGGATTCTGTGACTGCCTGGGTGTGTGCTGGGGGTGCAGGAGCCTGCAAGGAAGGCTCCATGAGGGTGGCGGGACGTCAGTTTTGGAAAGTGTGATAGCGTCCAGCATGAACAAGGGCTGCCCTTTTGCAGAGAAGCTCTAGCTCATTACTCCCTAGGGATCAGCGGCAATGAAACAATTACTGACGCTCGCCGTGAGCTCCCAGCACTGTGCTAACGAGAGAAGGAAAAGGTCCCTGGCGATCAGGGCCCACAGGGGGGGTCTCGTCTCCTCTCCCTAGGCTTCCATTCTTCCTCTGCACCAGCACCAAGGCCCTCGGCATCCCACCACACCGGCTGGCGAACACCCCCCCCCCAACCCCCTGCCCCTCACCGATGCCCTTCTCTGTGCTGACTGGGATGTGCCTGTGGAAAAATACCACTGCCCCTCGGGTCACGGGGACAAGGTTGGAATTCTTTTGAAAAGATTATTGACTGAAAAGCTACAGGGAAACAAAACACAACACAAACCACAAGAGCAAGTTGACATGGTACATTTTAGATACCGACAAAGGTGCTGTTTAGCCAAGATTTCTTTTGGCAGGTTCAGTCCCGGGGTATCTGGGTAAGCTATCCTGGTCCTGCCCTCTCCTCAGGCCACACAGGCCACACAAACGCTCGGACTTCTAGGCCTCGAAAATTGAATGTCAGACTCAACTGCAGAAGGGGAGCCCAGGCCGGGCCTGCCCCTTGCACTGTGGTCCCTAGTCCTCTTGTCCATTTCGATCTTAAACGACTTCCTCTGGGCACCAGCCGCCTGACAGTGACCCAGCAGGCGGCCCCCCTCACTCTTCTCCCAGGGGCCGCTTTGTCTCTAGGACAGAGGTCCTGCTTTGACTCAGGGCTGTGTTGTGCCTGAGGCTTTCCCCCACCCCGGCTCTGAGGTGGTCCAGACCATGCGGGGTCCTCAGCCAGCCCAGGCCTGGAAGCCGCATGGACTCCATGCTGGATGTGGGGCCATTTCTCCCCGAGACATTCTGGAACGCATCTGCCCCAGTCCATGAACAGGAGGGGACTGTCTCCTTCCCATCTCTAAGTCTTGCTCTCTCCTCGGCTGCACAGTAAATTCTGGTTTTCTGGCCAAAAGATACCTCCCAGGTACCGTCAGGGAAGGGGCAAACTCAGATTATCAGCTCTACCAACTCTGCTGATGACTCACAGCCCCCACAACCCACCCCAAACCCCATCCACCCTAGAATCCTATCATTATCATTTTACGTAAACATGTGGCAGAAAACCCAGTCTATTCACCACAGGAAAGAAGACCCCTGCTCCACAGAAGCTGACAATCTAAACGAGGAGATAAGTAGTCAAGACTGGGAATGAAGGACCGGCAATAGGAAGCATAAACTGACTCATACCAGAGCAAGAGGGAATGCGGGGTACTGAGAGACCTCTGGGCAGGTCTGGGGCGCACTGGGCCTGGGTTAGAGATATGTTTGGGGAGGCTGACATGCATGGGAAAGGGCCTCCCTGGAGAGGGTACCCAGGAAGAGACCCTCAGACCAGGGAGGAGACAGCCCAGGAAAGAGGTCTTGTCTGCAGCATTCACCCATGCTGTGACACGTCTCTAGTAGTCACCAGGGACCACTGAGGGAGGGCTAAGAGAAAGTGAGATGAGGAGGTGAAGGCTGAAGATACAGGTGACAGGGAATTCCAAAGAATGCTCTAGTTAGGAGACATCTTTTGAAAGGAGAGAGGAAGGTGCCAGGTGACAAAAACAGGAGTGAGATATAATAGGGGAAAACTAAAAGCATTTCCCTTAAAATCAGGAACAGGACAGGGAGGTCCACTTCCACCACTCTTACTGAACATAGTACTGGAATCAGCCACAGCACTCAGGCAGGAAGAAATAAAAGGCATCCGCACTGGGAAGGAAGAACTGACACTGTCGTTATTTGCAGATGACATGATACCGTATATAGAGAACCCTGAAGACTCCACCAAAAATCTACCAGAACTGATAAATGAACTCAGTGAAGTAGCAGGACACAGAATAAATATTCAGAAATTGGTTGCATTTTTATACACCAATAATGAACTATCAAAAAGAGAAACCAAGAAAACAATCCCATTTACAATTGCGTCCTAAAAAAAAAATAAAACTACAAAATCTGGGAATAAATTTAACCAAGGAGGTAAAAGCCCTGTACTTGAAAAATTGTAAGTATTGAAGTAAGAAAATGAAACAAATAAATGGCAGCATTATATAGTGCTCATGGATAGAAAGAATCAACATCATTAAAATATCTATACTACCCCAAAGCAATCTATAGATTCAACATAATTCCTATCAAAATATCAATAGCGTATTTCACAGAACTAGAGCAAATACTAATCCAAAAATCTTTATGAAACCACAAAAGACACCCAGTAGCCACAGCAATCTTAAGAAAGAAGAACAAAGTTGAAGGTATCATGCTACCTGATAATCAAACTGTACTACAAAGCTATAGCAATCAAAACAGCATGGCACTGGCATAAAAATATATAGAGAGACCAATGGCACAGAATAGAGAGCCCAGAAACAAACCCACACTTATTAGTATATTGTCAATTAATATTTGACAAAGGTGACAAGACATATAAGGTGGGGGAAAAGCAGGTTTACAGCTGTGACTATGCAAAACACAGTCCTATTCTTGTATTATTATTTATTGATTATTGTACTATTTTTCCATTTGGACAACTGTACTAGTAAACCTACTTTCCCCCCAGTATGTACAATGGGGTAAAGACAGTCTTATCAATAAATGGTGTTGGGTAAATTGGACAGATACATGCAGAGGAAAAAAAAGAAACTAGACCACCATCTTACATTATATACAAGATATAAAAAAATAAACTCAAAATGGATTAAAGTTTTAAATGTAAAACTTGAAAGCATAAAACTCCTAGAAGAAAACACAGGCAGTAAAATCTCTGACATTTCTCTTAGCAATATTTTTTCTGATAGTTCAAAAGAATATATGCACCCTTATGTTCATTGCAGTGTTATTTACAATAACGAAGACTGGAAGCTGCCCAAGTGCCCATCAATAGGTTGAGTGGATAAAAAAGCTGTGGTACATTTACACAATGGAATATTACTCGGCCATAAAAATAGAAGAAAACCTTATTTTTGTGACAGTATGAATGGAGAGCATTATGCTAAGTGAAATAAGCCAGTCAGAGGAAGACAAATCCATATGATTTCACTTATATATGGAATCTAATGAACAATATAAATGAACAAACAGAAACAGACTCACAGATACAAGGAACAGACTGATGGTTGCCGGGGAGGAGGAGGTGTGGGGGACTGGGTAAAAAAGGTGAAGGGATTGAGAAGTACATATTGGTAGTTACAAAATAGTCATGGGATGTAAAGTACAGCATAGGGGATATAGTCAATAATATTGTAATAACTGTGTATGGTGCCCAGAGGATACTGGAAATATTGGGGGGAACATTTTGTCTAATCACTATGCTGTACACCTGAAACTAATAACAAAATAATACTGAATGCAAGCTCTAATTGAAAAACTTTTAAAAAAAAAAAAAGTTTTTTTAAGGAAAGTAAAAAGACAACGACAGAATTGAATTATCTGCATATCAGATATTCCACCTTTATTTTTGACAAGTATATAAAGGCAACTAATGGAGAAAGGATAATCTTTTCAATATAGGGTGCCAGAACAATTGGATATCCATATGATCAACTCAAGTCTCACAAAATATGCAAAAATTTCCTACTAATGGTTCATAGGCCTAAATGTAAAACCTGAAACTATTAAACTTCCTGAAAAAATATAAGACTTTGAGTTAGGCAAAAAAAATTTTTATGTATAACAGCAAAATCATGAAAGGGGAGAAACTGATAAATTAGACTTCATCAAAATGAAGAACATTTGCCTTCAAAAGGCACTGTTAAGATAATGAAAAGATGAGCCACAGATTGGAGAAATTACTTCTAAATCATATATTTGATTTAAAAAAAAAAAAGATTTGTGCCTACACTTCATAAAGAACTCCCAAAAGTCAACAATAAGAAAACAAACAGCCCACTTTTTAAAAGAGCAAAAGATGTGAGTAGACAATTCACCAAAGAAGACAGAAGGATGACAAATAAGCACATCGGAAGATGCTCAAAATCATGAGCTATCAGGGAAATGGAAAAACAATGAGATACTACTCAACACTATTAGAAAGGCTAAAGAAAAGTAAAATTTACAAATTAAAAGAACTAAGAACTGCCAATACTGTTACTGGAGCAACTTGGAACTCTCACACCTTGCTAGAAGGAATGAAGAATGGTCCAGCTTCTTTGGAAAACAGTGTTGATTTCTCATAAAGTTTCACATACACTTGCCATAGGACCAGCAACATCACTCCTAGGTACTTGCCAAAATGAAAAGTTATGTTCACACAAAAGTCTGTGCAGGAATGTTTATAAAATGGAACAACCTAATAATAGCATACGTCCATGATTTTTAACTGGTGTGCAGCAAGAAATTTTTTTAAGTGACTATCATACCTGTTCGTTCGTTTTTTAATTGATTTCAGAATGGAAGGGAGAGGGAGAGAGAGATAGAAACATCAATGATGAGAGAAAATCCCTGATCGGCTGCTTCCTGCATGCCCCCTACTGGGGATTGAGCCCACAACCCAGGCTTGTGCCCTGACCTGGTTCATGGGTCAGTGCTGAACCACTGAGCCACACTGGCTGGGTGCCGCAAGAATTTTTACAGCATGCAATATCTAACTAGTCAGGGGCATGGACCTTTTTCCCCTTAGATTGTTAAATGAAAAAATGACAACATACAGTATGAATGAATGAAAATTATACCTATTTTTTTGTCAGATCGGCAAGAAATCTATGTTTTGGTGTGCCGCAGAATTTTAGTAATTAGTTTACGTGTGCCACGAGATGAAAAAGGTTGAAAGTTGCTGACATACATCATGGATGAGTCTCAAATGCACTATGCTGAGTGAAAGAAGCCACGCTCAGAAGGCTCCGTACAGTATGACTCCATTCACTTTGCATTCTGGGAAAGGCAAACCTGCAGACTGAAGACACATCAGTCGTTGGCAGGGGGAGAGGATGACTAAAGGGGCAGCAGGAGGAAGTATTTCTGGGCAATGAAGCTGTTCCATATCTTGGTTGTATTGGTGGTGTCACATCTTCATGCCTTTGTCAAACCCACAGAACTGTATACCAGAGAGGGTGGATCCTACTATATGTCAATTATACTTTAATAATTTAAAAAAAACCCAGGAGTAAGATCCAGGAGGCACTAAGAGAGAGAATGTGAGGAATCAGCCGGACAGAGAAAGGGCAGTCTTTCCTCTCTCTAAGGTCAGAAAGAGGGGCCAGAGTCTATTTTGAGACATGACCCCGAAGGTAATTATCAACTGGCCGCTGCAGCATCTTGGCACTAATCCTCCAGGCCTCTCCTGCTGTAATCTGACTCCTCCTACAGCCAGAAGGCCAATAGCAACAGACAGTGAGAATCCAGGTAAAATGATGCGCTGTAACCCAAGAGGGATCCAAATGGCTTTGCTCAGCTTAGTATGTTTGCCTCAGTGTTCCTCTCTCTCATTCACTCAGCACAAAACGGGCTGAGAAAGGAGAGGGGTCTTGGCAAGGACGTTGGGAAGGGTGATTTCAGCAAATTGGACCTGAGAGTGAAAAAGTAAGAAATTAAGGTGTCAACCACACACACACACACACACACACACACACACACACACACGCCACCCACCAAAAAGCAGGAATCTGTGCATGGAATCCTAAGAGATGCTAAGGCCCCTGTGCAGATAACTAATGCTGCGAATGGGGAGCAGGCACCGGGACATCTGATGGAGCTCTGCTTACAGCCTTCTAGAAGGCGTTTGTAGCTTAAAAATGATCTCACACCTTGGGCACAGGGTCCAAAATCTGACCAGCTCTCTTCCCCACTAAAATCAATGATCAATTCCTGACCCCCTTCCTATGCCCCATGAGGCAGACACAGTAAAACTACAAACCCTGTCCTGTGTAAAAGACTTAATTAGTAACTCATCACAGGGATCATTCACAACAGCAGGTGGAAAGGGCCTCATTAAGGGTTCGCGGGCTTTCCCTATGCCGATCCCACGGGACATATTTAATCACATGGAACATGTGTGAGAAGAAGAGATACCTACATTATCCTGCATGGGGTAGCGGGAGACCTGACGACACAGAAGCCTCAGCTCTGGGAGTCGGTAGCCTCAGCAACTGCTTTTAGCACAAGCCCTGCAGGTGGTTTGGGTCCAGGTGGTCCCAGGACCACACCAGGAACAACCCCACTAGAGGGGAATGTTTGGAATTCTAGTCTCTGAGTGGAAACCCAGGGGAGATGCCGATGAATATTTACCACTCTGGTTGGCATTTCTAAACTCCCAGCACTTCAGAAACTCAATCTCTGGCTGCCTGCGGGCTGCGGGTTTGATTTGGCCATGAGAGACGTCACAGTGCTCAGTTTCTGCAGCGTCTCCTCCCCAAAGGCTGAAACAAATCCCAGCAGCAAGCCTCCGGCACTGCCATCATTGCTGCCTCTTCTCTCTGAGTTTTCAGGGGGCTCCACTGGCCCACTGCCACAGGCTTGCTACTGCTGATCCTGAGAAAGGGGCAAGGCAAATTGGACTGAGGTATGAGCAAGCAGGTCTGGAATAGAAAGAAATGAGTTGGGGCAGATACTCCTGCAAGTGGCTATTTTTCATGGCTTCTGCTCTAGGACATGCCAGCTGGCCCCTCGCAGTGTGGTTCACAGGTGTGCCTGGTGGTGGTGGTGCCCAGGAGGTAGGGCGTCAGAATTCCCCCAGAGAGCTAGACTTGGTGATAGGGCAGTGGTTCTCAACCTTCCTAATGCCGCGACCCTTTAATACAGTTCCTCATGTTGTGGTGACCCCCAACCATACAATTATTTTCATTGCTACTTCACAACTGTAATTTTGCTACTGTTATGAATCGTAATGTAACTATCTGATATGCAGGATATATTTTTTTTAATATTTATTATTATTTTTTTAATATATTTGTTATTGATTAAGATATTACATATGTGTCTTTGTCCCCACGTTACCCTCTACCCCCCCCCCTCATGCCCTCACCCCCCCGTTGTCCGTGTCCATTGGTTAGGCCTATATGCTTGCATGTAAGTCCTTTGGTTGATCTTTCCCCCTTACCCCCACCCTCCCCTACCTCCCTCCAAGGCCCAACAGTCCAATCAATGCCTCTCCGTCTCTGGATCAGTCCTTGTTCATCAGTTTATGTTGTTCATTATATTCCACAAATGAGTGAAATCATGTGGTATTTATCCGCTCTCCAGTTCCATCCATGCTGTGGCAAATGGTAAGAGTTCCTTTTTCTTCTTCCTCTTCTTAAAGAATACCTTTCAGCATTTCATATAATGCTGGTTTGGTGGTGATGAACTCCTTTAGCTTTTTCTTATCTGTGAAGCTCTTTATCTGACCTTCTATTCTGAATGATAGCTTTGCTGGATAAAGTAATCTTGGTTGTAGGTTCTTGCTATTCATCACTTTGAATATTTCTTGCCACTCTCTTCTGGCCTGCATGATTTCTGTTGAGAAATCAGCTGACAGTCGTATGGGTACTCCCTTGTAGGTAACTGACTGTCTTTCTCTTGCTGCTTTTAAGATTCTCTCTTTGTCTTTTGCTCTTGGCATTTTAATTATGATGTGTCTTGGTGTGGTCCTCTTTGGATTCCTTTTGTTTGGGGTTCTCTGTGCTTCCTGGACTTGTAAGTCTATTTCTTTCACCAGGTAGGGGAAGTTTTCTGTCATTATTTCTTCAAATAGGTTTTCAATATCTTGCCCTCTCTCTTCTTCTGGTACCCCTATAATTCTGATGTTGGTACGCTTGAAGTTGTCCCAGAGGCTCCTTACACTATCTCATATTTTTGGAATCTCTTTTCTTTTTTCTTTTTCGGTTGGTTATTTTTTGTTTCTTTGTATTTCAAATCTTTGACTTGATTCTTGGGATCCTCTTGTCTGCTGTTGGATCTCTGTAAATTATTCTTTATTTCAGTCAGTGTATGCTTAATTTCTTTTGGTCCTTTTTCATGTCCTCCAGGGTCTCACTATACTTATTGAGGGACTCACTAAATTTATCGGCGGTTTCCATAAAATTCTTGAAAAACCTTATAAACGTGGCCTTGAACTCTATATCCAGTCGTTTGCTTTCCTCCATTTCTGCCATTTGTGACCTGTTTCTTTGTCTCCGCATTTTGGCTGCTTCCCTGTGTTGATAGAGTGGCTTTGTGTGCTAGGTGTCCTGTAGGGCCCAGTGTCTCAGCCTCCCCAGTTACCTGAGTTGGACACTCTTGGTGCACCCCCTTGTGGGCTTTGTGCACAGTCTTGTTGTAGTTATGCCTTGGTTGTTGTAGGATCACTGGGAGGAATTGACCTCCAGGCCAATTGGCAGTGAGAATCAGCTGTGTCTGCAGTGGGAAAACTTCTGTGCTGGAGACATCCTTCCGGGGAAAGACTTGCTTCAGTGGGGCTTTGGTGCTCACTGAGTCTGCACCCTGAGTGTGTCCCTTATGGATCTGAGGAGTTGTGATCTGGATGGTCCCCCTCTGACCACTGGGTACAGTGGCTCTTGGATCTAAGGAGGTGCTAATTTAGCCTCTGCCTGAGGTTACACAGCAGGAGCTACGAAGAGAACTGCAGATTCCCCTTCCTTTTTTGGAGTTTGGAGGTGCCCTGATGAGGCTCAGCTGTGAAGCAATGCAAGCCACTGTGGGGCCTTGGGCCTCCTCTTGGAAGTTCTGGGTCTGTCTGGCCTGGCTGCAGTTAGGTAATTATCAGGTTGCAAAGGGCTGGGGCATTCATATGCAAAAGCCTCTGCTGCAGCCTGGGTGGGGCGGGGTCTCAAGGAATCAAAGGGCGGAGCAAACAGCTATGGCGGATCCTTAGCCCTGCCCTAAGGAGTCGCGCGTCTCAGTGTCCCGGTAACGGCTGCAAGCACCTCTGAGGGAAAGCCGCCCTCAAGTTCGCCCGCTGCCAGACAGTCCAGTTTCTCCCCGTATGAGTCCTGGGTCCCCAGAGACTTCCCGGAACTGGAGTTCAGAGCCATCGGGAGCTTGTGACTCCCTCCGGATTCAAAAAGACAGCCGCATCCTCAGGTGCCAGCCCCTTTCTGCGCGCGCGAGCCCCCGTACCTCTGCACTTTACTTCCGCAGCTCCTCTGGCTCTCAGTGTGCTTTTCTTTCCTTCTAGTTGTAGAATTTACACTCAGCCAGCCTTCCTGTAGTTCTGGATGATGTCCGTTTTGTGTTCCTAGAAGATTTTTCAATTGTTGTGGGAGGCAGCAATTTCCCAGTGTTTATCTATGCCACCATCTTAGTTTCTCAGGATATATTTTCCTTGTTACAAATTGAACATAATTAAAGCATAGTGACTAATCACAGAAACAATATGTAATTATATATGTGTTTTCCGATGGTCTTAGGCGACCCCTGTGAAAGGGTCGTTCGACCCCCAAAGGGGTCGCAACCCACAGGTTGAGAACCGCTGTGATAGGGGAACAAGATGTTCAGTTACATTTGAATTTCAGATAAACAAAGACTAAATTTTTTTTTATAGTATTATATGTCCCATGCGATATTGGAGCATACTTATACTAAATAATTATTTGTTGTTAATCTGAAATTCAAATTTAACTGGGCAACCGTATTTTAATTGGCATCCCTACCTTTTCAAACCTGGCCTCCCCAGTGCTGACAACCCCTTCTGTTGGCAGGGCCCCAGCACACTAAAGGCGAACCAGCTCCCACTCCTCCCTACTCCCCTTCCACTCTCCGTGCTCCTGCACAGACAGACCCAGCGGAGCGCTCCCTCTTCACTTCAGAGTTGAAGTCACCTCAGGTGAGTGCAAGCCAAAGTTAGGATCTGATCTTCCAAACCCACCCACCTGGCCACAGGGCTGGACCAGCTCCCCACTCTTCTGAGTATTGAAAGGGAGGGGACCCCAGCCCTAATGGCAGGCAGGCACAGCCCCTTCTGGTCTAGTCCTTTTTCTGTTTACAAACACACAACTAGCAACCAAATGAGACCCAAATAAAAGGGGCTGACGACCTGTCAAGAGTCCTTCCGCCTGGCCCAGATTCGTCTTCTCTACACAGCGGTGGTGGAGACCTCGGTGGAATCCCATTAAGATAAAAAAGAAAATAGATCAAGGAAGGTTCATCTTAAATTACATCCTCTTCTCACATGATGTACCATGCTCAATTAGGTACAAATTGGCTTTTAAAGATATTACATAGTTTTAACTTTAAAAAAAAATCATAGTGACATCTCTTTAAAATTTTTCCTTGACAAAGAACGAAGACAGCTGTATGCTATTTTGTTTATCAAAGCCATGTTATCTCTCCTCGGGGGCTTCTGAGATGAGGTCCTGTTTCGAGGAGATGGCTGGTCTACCTCCACGGTTCTAGGCCAGGGCTCTCGCTCTCTTCATTCCTACCAGGTCCTGCCTGGATGGCAGCCCTCCTCTCCAGTCCAGCTGGGATCTAGCTGCTCAGGGCGTATCCATCTCTCCTGCTCCCGGATCCTCTATGCTCGTTACCTTCTGTCAGAGATCCTCGTATATTTTTACATCCTAACACTTTTCTGCTCAAAAGCCCGCCATGACTCCCCTTGACCAGTAAGATAGAGCCCAAACTCCTGTGCTGGCGTCACGCTCTACAGTTCTCATCATGAGCCTCATTCCCCTGCCCAACTACACAGGCTGCTCCCTGCCTCTGGAAAACATCGATCTACCATAGGATTCTGCAAGTGTGATATGTATTTAGTACAATTGTGCTGTTACTAAAATCAGAGCATGAAATATTAGCAAATTAACAAATAGCACCTGCTTAGTACATTTTTTAGGAAAGACAAAATAGACTAACTCGAAGAAAGAAAAGTGTCCAGGAAGGGTTTTGTACAGCAACTCACGGTCTTCAAAAACACTTCCACATGTAACATCTCACTGCATCCTCCTCGAATCCTCGGGAGTAAGTTGGGTGGTTTCACCCTGTTTTGCTGATGAGGAAACTGAGGCTCCAGGTAGGAGCCCTATCCAAGGTTACACAGCAAGGCAGCGGCAGAGCTGAGTCTCAGGTTCTCATTCTGAGTTCAGAGCTGGTCCTACCCTACTGCACGAAGTTGTTATTTATCCCAACTTAATTTAGGTCCACTTTTGTTTTATTCTACTTATTTATTTTTAAAATTTTTTTATTGATTTCAGAGGGGGAGAGAGATATAAACGATGAGTGAGAATCGATCGGCTGCCTCCTGCACATCCCCTACTGGTGACTGAGCCTGCAACCTGGGCAGGTGCCCCAACCAGGAATCGAACCGTGACCTTCTGGTCTATAGGTTGATGCTCAATCACTGAGCATACCGGCCGGGCTGTTTTATTCTGCTTAGTAAGGAAACACTCAACTTTCACCCTCACCCGAGGTACTCCAGGCCTCTTCAGAGATCCTGTTCACATATAACGCCACTGATTAGGGGCCCACTCCCAGCCACTGCCTCCCACACCCTCTCTCCTAGGGACTCACTGGAGAGGTGAGAAAGGCTCACCACCTGTCTCGTGAGGCCATGCCTTACTCCAGTAGAGCTTCCCTTAATTTTTTTAAAAATTGAGATGTAATTCATATACCATAAAATTCACTCTTTGATATGATTCAGTCGTTTTTAGCATATCCTCAAGGTTATGTAACCTTCACCACTAGCTAATTCTAGAACATTTTCAACATCCCAAAAAGAAACTGCACAACCATTAATCACCAATCATTTTCCACCTCCACCCTAACCGCCAGCTCCTGTCAACCACTAATTTTCTTTCTGTCTGGATGGATTTGCCTGTTCTGTCCATTTCTTATTAGTGGAATCATATAATAAATAGCCTTCTGTGACTATTTTCACTTCGACAATACTTTCAAGGTTCATCTCTATTGTAGCATGTGTCAGTACTTTATTCCTTTTCACGGCCAAATAATATTCCATAGTATGGATATTCCTCATTTTGTGTATCCATTCATCAGTTATGGACATTTGGGTTGTGTCTACTTTTCGGCTATTGTGAATGCTGTTATTGTGAGCACTGATGTATATTTTCAATTCTCTTGGATATATACCTAGGAGTAGAATTGCTAGACATTAAGGACTGAATGTGTCCCCTTCCCCCCATTCATATGTTAAAATCCTAACCTCCAATGTAATGACCTTAGGATGTGGGGCTTTGGAGAGGTGACTGGGTCATGAGGGTGGAGCCCTCAGGAATGGAATTAGCATCCTTATAAAAGACCCCACAGAGCTCTCTAACTCCCCTCCCACCAAGTGAGGACACGTGAGAAGATGCCCCTATAATCCAGGATATGGGCCCTCACCAGACACGGAATCTGTGAGTACCCTGAGCTTGGACCTTACAGAACTGTGAGAAATAAATGTTTAAGCTGCCCAGCCTATAGTATTTTGTCACAGCAGCCTGAAGGGTCTAAGACACTGGATCATACGGTAGCTCTATCTTAGACATTTTGAAGAACAACCGAACTGTTTCCCAAGTGGCTGCACCATCTTATATTCCAACCAGCCACTTAGGAGGGTTCTGATTCTCCAATCATCCCCAACACCTGTTTTTGCCTGGGTTGGTTTTTTTATTACAGCCATCCTACTGGGAGTGAAGTGGCATCTCATTGTCGTTTTGACTGCCTTACATTTTAAAGCAAATAGTAATAATAACATGTGAGACAGTTTAATCCGAAACTTGAACAGCTATGCCTTCAGAGAGAAATGACCGCAGTGTACACTTCATCGTGGTCACTTATTCTTAGGAAGACCCCAGACCTTGTGTACGCTCCCATGAGAGAAACAACAGCTTTCACATCATGGTACTTACTTGAACAGAGTATCCTCTTAGCTCATTCGACAAACATTGATTGAGAGCCCAGTGTAGAGCACTGTGGTGGGGACTAGGAAACCCCAACCCTGAGGCATTTTATAATTTAACAAGAAATACGTGAAACTTTAAGGAAATAAATAATGTAGATAAATAAGCTTTTCAAAGAAGTAAAAACAACTTACAAGCATGTGATATGAAAAAATGTGAAACCTCACTAGTAAGCAATGAAATAGAAATGAAAACAATATTCTGCCTATTAAACTAGCAAAGTTTTTTGTTGTTTTTTTGTGATGATAATAATGTTGGCAAGAATGCAACAGAAGAGTCACCTCCCGCACCATCAGTGGGGGTGAGAGTTGGCAAAACCCTTCTGGAAAGCAATTTAGCAACACACACAAACAGCCTGGAAAATGGGCATCCCCTTTGAGCCAGCAGGTCAGCCCCTCCCAGGAATCGGCTACAGAAACTCAGTGGACTGGGCGGGGCTTTCTATCTAAGGATGATTAGAGAAGTTTAAAATGAGGAACAGCCAAATGTCAACTGGAGGACAGCTGAATAAATTATGGGGCTTCAGCACCCTGAAATATGTTGAGGCCTTTAAAATGTTTTATTTGAAGAAGATTTAATATCATGAGAAAATTTTCAAAATATAATGTCAAGTGGAAGGAAAAGAGACTATGGAATTGCATATTCAGCGTCATCCTAATCTACATATTTATATATGTAAAATAGGTAGCTGTGTGTGTGTGTGTGTGTGTGTGTGTGTGTAAAATCAGTGGCAGAATGTCTCTAGGTGGTGAGCTTTTAAGTATTTACTTTTTTCTTTAGATTATTGAATACTTTTCAACTCTTCTCTCATATGTATTACTCTCAAAGGAGAAAAATGATCCATTTGTGTTAAAAAATATATATATGCTCTTAACTCTGAGCATGGCAGGCTGAGGGAGCTCCTTATCTCACAGAAGAGATAAGATGAGAATTCAAATGCCTACAACACCAGGCAGAATAAATCAAATGAGAAAAGTAGTCAAACCAGAAAGGAAGTCATGTCTGGGCAGCGGGGACTAGAAAGGCTTCATGGAGGGGACTAGAAAGGCTTCATGGAGAAGCGCCTGGAGGGCACTGCCGGGCAGCCTGCATTACAGCGGCTGCGGGGCACTGAGGCAGCAGAAGGAACAGGACTCAAGGGGTGGAGGCAGGAGAGTGCCAGGCTGCCGGTGGGAAACAGGAAGCCAACGTCACTGGAACAGAGTGAGCCGGGGAACTGGCCGGAGGTGAGGTCGGGTACACGACTGGATCACGGAGAACAGGCGTGTCAGGGAAAGGGGCTGGCACGTGACCCAGGAGGCGTTAACGTCTCTTGGAGACTACATTTCCAAGAATAAAAGGTGCATTAATTTTTCAATTTATAAACTATGCATCCATTAGAGAAAATGTCAAAATCATAGAGGGGAAAATCAATGTACCACCCAAAGACAACCAGTGTTTTTCTTTTTCTATTTCTTTTAATCTCCTGGAGGTGGTTGTTTTTTGTTTTGTTTCTGTTTTTTTGCTTTCATGAAGCTGTGATCTTACTGTGTATATAATGTGGTAGCCCGCTTTGTCCACTTAACATTACACTGTAGGTATGCTTCCCGTTATCGCGACTCCCAGTGCAGCACACGCTTTCAACGAGGAAATGTGAGCAGAGCTGCACTTCGGAAGATTAATGTGACAGCCGGGAAGGAGGCAGCGAAGGGGAAGGTGCCAGAGGTGGAGAGACCAAAGGAGAGCTGGGGAAATGCCACCAATGAGAAGGACCAGGGCCTGAGGAAGGCTGGGGGCCCTGCAAAGGGAAGGGGAGCAGTGCTGGGGATGGCGCAGCCAGGCATCTGAGGGAGGGAGTTTCGGGGGGAGGGAAGGGCTTTGGTCTTAATCCACGCAGGGAGTCCAGGGAGGGGCTGGCTTTGGGTTGAGTGGAACAAGTAAGGCACACGGTGTCATAAAAGCTAAATGAGCCCTAGCCAGTTTGGCTCAGTGGACAGAGTGTCGGCCTGCGGACTGAAGGGTCCTGGTCAAGGGCATGGACCTCGGTTGCAGGCTCGATCCCTGGCCCTTGTTGAGACCCATGTGGGAAGCAACCAATGGATGTGTCTCTCTCACATTGATGTTTCCCTCCCTCTGTCTCTCCCCTTCCCTTCTACTCTCTCTAAAAATCAACGGAAAAATATCCTTGGGTGAGTATTAACAACAACAACAAAAAAGCGAAATGAAAGGGAGAATTCAAGGAAGGGTTGGAGAGCCAACAGTCAGGTGCTATGGGAGAGGCTGAAAAGGTACACATGAACTAAAGAGTGTTGGAGCCCCACAGGTGGCCCCGAAGAGAGATTAGGTAGAAGAGGAGTCGAACGGCAAGGGGCTCAGTCACACACGGCAGTGAGGGGGACCGTGAGGGGAGGTGCCTCTCCGGATGCTTGGGAGCAGCCATGGTTACAGCTCGAATGGACGCAGCACAGAGCGGAGGGAAAGGCGGGCAAACTTGATTTATCCAAAGGCAGAGGGAAGGGAGGACTTGCAGGGAAAGGAGAGCAGGACTCCAGGGAACCGCAGGGCAGTGCCGACCTCGGGGCAGCCACTAGCCACCCGCGTGGCTGCGGGCACTGGAAATGTGGCTGGTCTCAACTGAGGCGAGCTGTGAGTGCAAAACACACATCAGAGTGTGAGGTCGTGTTTTATAGTAATTACATGCCAAAATGATGTTCTGCCTAGACAGGGTGAAAGGAAATATATTGTTAGCATCAATTTTGTTTTTGTTGTCCTTTTTGGCTGCTGGGAGAGTTAGAATTATGTAGGTGGCTCTTGCTGTGATTCTATTGCTGCTGGACAGCACAGCTATAGGACCTAGGGAGGCAAGGCAGAAGGGACAGTGGACAAGGACAGACCACAGGCTGATCTGCAGAATATCAAAGTGGTGTTTTGGAAAACTCAACAACTGATGAGGTGACCTAGAGCCCCACCTTCGGGCCACAGAGACACTGGCCTCCCTTGTGGACCCCAGGGAGTCATTTCCCAAAGGCTCAGGTTCATCCGCTGCGGGCTCAGAGCCCCCTTGGGATGGTACAACCCACAGCAGCTGCTCCCTCTGGCTTTTGGAAGCGTGAAATGTGGAGGCAGACATGCGACAGGAGTGTTTGGGGGCTGAGCTTGAACCCCAAGGGAAGAGATGTTCTCGGATGGGAGCTCAGGGAGTAGGCTGAGATTTTAGGACAGTATGGAGAGCATGCCATGAAACCCGGGGGTTTAGGGAAAGTGTATGAATTTTAAAACAGGGATAAGGGACAGACCACGAGCGATAACAGACTGTCTGGCGGCAGCACAGGACAGAGAAACAAAGGACTGGGACTTAGGGCTGCGTTCTCGTCTTGGATTTGGAAAAGAATACTAGCACTAGGTTCTAGGCAAGTCACTTTTCCTCTATGGACCTCAGCTTCCTCATCCATGAAACCGGAAAGGCACAAGGTGATGGCCAAGGTCTCTGCTCCCTGGGGCAGTCCATGGAGTGGCCACATCCTGGGTCTTTGGCTGCTCGGGCAGGACAAGTGTCCTGAGCATACCACTCGGAACAGAGGCACCACTTGCAGAATTTTCCAAGAAACCTCTGATTTCAAACATTCTGTCCCCTGTTCTCCTGAAATGCAATGGAATGCTGAACCTAGTCGCATATGAACTGTACCTTTAAGACCGCCGGTCATACCTGGAAGTCATACAAAAGTCTTCCGTCTGACCCACGGGGATCCGTGGGGAATCCCAGAGGAAGCTGGAGTCCTTCAGGATCTCTGCCAGGCAACACACCCTCCCCTCAGTCCGCGCCCCCCCCCCCCCCCCCAGCCAAAGTGTAGGACTCACACGGACAAAGCAGAGTGGAAATGTTGATACAGTCCCACATGAACCAAGGACACCAGTGGGGGTGGAGGGGACAGGGTGACAGAGAGGCTGGCTCAGTGAGAGGACCTCAGAGAGGCTTTCTAGGGAAGCAGGATGGTGGCTGGCCCACCCGGGAACTGCTTCTCAGGCAGTTCTCTGGTCTCCAGGGTAGGGGAGAGTTTGCTGTGTGGCCTGGCAAGAAGTTCTGTGGGCTACACATTTATTTATAATCTGAGTGCAAATGAAGTTTCTCTCCTCCAAAAATCTCATCTTGGAGAACAATTATCCAGCCCCCTCCTCGCGCAGTTCCCCACCCTCAGCTTCTTCCTCCCCCTTCCAAGAACCTCAGACAGGCTTCCATTGTTCTAGGTGAGCAGTGGTGACAGCTGAGGATGATGTGGGCTGTGTAGGTGGAGGGAAGGGGCTGGCGAAATGCTGAAATCGGATTCAGGGGGAGGGAAAAGCACCCCCAACCCCCCCCCCCCCCCCGCCACCAAACACTGAGTTCTGGTTCCCCCTACACAGGTGAAATGCGGCTTTCCTTCTGCCTGCCCCACCCATTACCCTTCACCCACCCCCGGCTCCACCCTCCCCCAGTCCTCACCTCAGGGCCCATGTTAGGTCTGCTGAATTTGGAAGGAAAAAAGAAACTTGAAAGAGAAAGTGAAACTGCCAGGAAGCCGCTTAGCTAACTTGGACTTGAGCACAGCACATGGAGGGGCTGTGGAAGGGCCGTGTCTATCTGTGTGGCAGGCTGACCCGGGCACCCTGGGGCTTGGGACAAGGCCGATTCTGGGACTCCAGAGGCTGCCTGGAGAGAGAGGCAGGTGGGAAGGGGCGCTGTGCTGGGAGTCAGGGGACCCTGGCGCTCACCTTGTGACTCTGGACTGGTCACATAACTTCAATGGCCTGATCTCTGGAATGGAGCTCAGGACACCTGCTAATAAGACACAGATGCAGACACCATCCAGGTGGAGAGCAATCAGGATGGGGCTGGCAATGGCACAATCGGCTTGGAGGGGTGGGAATGAGATGACACCCCAGGGGACTGGCCATGCTTCCTTTGCTCACTATCCCGTCCTCATCCTCCGGGACAGAGGCTGACACGCAGCAGCACCAAGCAATACCGCGTAAATGAATGAGTGGATGACAAGGGAGTTGAGGGCTGCAGGGTACTTTCCAGGCCTTGAATATCCCAGCTCACATCCGAAGTCAGTCCCAGACCCCCAGCAGCCTTTGCCTCTGACCCTGAGCATCAAGCAAAGGCGGGAGAGGTGGGGGTGCAGGACACCCATCCACGGGAAAGCCAAGGTCTGCGTCAGAATTAAACAAAACACATATGGAACCAAGAAAGATGGACAAATGAATGTACAACAAACTGCCACGGCCATCAAGGCCTTGCAGATGGTTTCATTCAGAGATGAGCCAGGAGACAAGTCCATGTGTCTGTGTGAGTGGGGTGTACAACTCTGTTGGGTTGGGAACTGGGAGTTCTGGGAACTTGGCGAGTCCCTTACTGGCTGGCTGGCCTGAGGACATCACTAGGAAATCCCAGGCGTATGAGTATAAAGGAGATAAGGTGGGAATGAGGCTCCTGGAGAGGCTACGTGAAGAGCAAAGGACCTGGCGTACAGCAGGGCCAGCCCTTCTCCTCAGAGGCTGGGCCACCTCGGCAAGTCCTCTGGGTCCCCTGTGAGATGGGAGGATGTGCCCCACGGCTCCCAGCTGCCTCTCAAGGGCCCTGCCCTCTGGGACTCTGGGAGACTTCTCTGTGATGTGGCTCAGCCTCTCAGAGGGAAAATCAGGAGTTGGCCCCCGTCTACTCACTCCCGCTGTCCTGCTAACAAAGGAAGGCAGGGTGGCCAGGGCTGGCAAGGCCCGACTCTTGGGTACGAGGAGTTAGAGTTGAGTCTTCCCCAGGCCAGTGGAGACATGGCCCGGTTGCCTAGGAGTGAGCTGTTAAACTCCACCATTACTGCAGCAAGTCTGTAAAATCACCCAGTGGGAAGCAGGTTGCAATGTGCACTTGCAGCCTGACCCTCCCTGCACACTGCCACCCCCCGAAACACAGTCTCACTGGAGGGCCAGCTGGTGGACTGTGCAGATTCCCATGCCACCACCTCTCACCACATGCCTTTAGAGGAGATCATTGAGATAAACCTTTTTATTTAAAACATATTTCTAAAGGCTGTGGCAGAGACTGCTAGTTGTCCACCTAAACCCGTGGCCGGCAAACCGCGGCTCACGAGCCACATGCGGCTCTTTGGCCCCTTGAGTGTGGCTCTTCCACAAAATACCACGTGCGGGCGCGCACGTACAGTGGGATTGACACTTCGTGGCCCATGCGCAGAAGTCGGTATTTTGTGGAAGAGCCACACTCAGGGGGCCAAAGAGCTGCATGTGGCTCACTAGCCGCAGTTTGCCGAGCCGCAGTTTGCCGACCACTGACCTAAACTCATTCTCCCCTTCTTCCAAAACAACACACAGTATAGCCGAATGTTGCTCAGCCAACCTTGCTGCTAGGTGCAGTCATGTGATGCATGAACGAGGCAGATGCATGCACCATCCACGTCTCCTCCCTTTGCAGCCTCAGACAAGCCCCTTGTCCTACCTGGACCAGCACCTTTTTTCACTTTCTTCTGGGCTGGAACATGGATAGCCCCAAACTCAGCTCTGACTATACAGATGAGGATAATGTCCTTGTGGGGGGAGGGTGGAACCCCAGGGAACTGAAGCCAGGTCACTTTGGGACTATAACCTGAGAGAGGAATAAACTCTCATCTTTGTAAAGCCACTGTACCTCGGTGTCTCTTTGTCACGCGGCTCAGCCTGCACCCTAACAAATATACCTGCCAATGGCGGAGGTTTCTAGATCTGAGCCTCCTGTGGCAGCCGAATCCAACCTCCTACTCCTTTCCCACCACTTGCTCCGGTGCAGAAGGGAGAAGGCACAGCACGCAGAGCGCACGCGAGGAGGGAGGGAAGGCAGGATGGGGCTGGGAGTGTGAAAATGGGAAGGCCACTTCAAACCAGTGACGGTTCCGAGCCAGTGGTCCTGACAAGAGCTGGGCCTGAGCCCAACGCCAGACAAGAGACAGAGCAGACAGAGTGGCTGGGTTCTCAAGGGCGGAAGGAAGTATAGTGGCCGCCTCACAAGCGGGGGAATGGAGAGGGGGGCGAATGCGGGTGGGGGAGGTGAGGAGGGAAGAAGGAGCCTCTGCATGCCCTCCAGGAGATAGAGCATGGTGTTGGGGGAGAACATGGGATCCTGGGTCAGAACACGGGATCCATGGGAAGACCTGGGTTTGGGTCCCAGCTCAGTTACTTATCAGATGAGTGGTGTTGACTCAGTAACCTCACCTTAGTCAGCCTCAGATTTGTCTCCTATAAAATAGGGTTGATACCATCTACTCTCAAGGACGGATGATCAGTTAAATAGGGCAATGATATAAAATGTCACCAAAGCAATTATTCTTCCACTGCCTATCTAGGTTCAGATATAGTGAAAGCAAGAAACTGAGAACCCCAACCAATCTATCTCAGTGCCTGAAGGGGAGTGGGGAGGACAAGAACACCAGTCGGTATTGACAAGTGTCTTGTGGCACCAGGAACAGTGCTGGGAGCCTTTCCCAGGGCATCTCCCAAAGAAAGTGACACATGACCAGACCCAGAGGGGTTCTGGTTTGGAGCCTCAGGCACGGTGCACAGGCAGCCGGCCCACCTCACGCAGGCCTGGAGGGCCAGGCAAGGGCTAGGGTTGAGGCTTCCTGTGGGCGGAGTCCCAGGGCTCTCCCCAGGAGGGGCAGAGGCCTCCAAAGATGGGGGCCACCCTTGCTGGAGAGGGGGCTCCTCTCCTCTGTCCCGTGGCCTCAGCAGGCTCTTGCCTGGAGATGACAGGCCCTCACTGGGGAGTCCACATACCCTTCACCTGAAAGCAGAGAGGCGAGAAGCATTCAGGAGCCTCTGCCCTCAGAAGTGAAAGCAAAGACCGAAGCTTCTCAGAGGCCCCAGCAGGCTGCCAAGCTTGGGTACGCGGGCATCTGAGCCTTCGTTCCCGTCTGTGGCCCCTCAGAGCTTCCAGCAGCAATGCACCGGGAAGCACGAGGTGCCTGCATGCCTCACCTCAGCAGCAGCTGCTCCTCAGCTGGATTTTGGGGGAAGAGTGAGGGATTTTCAAGAGGGTGAGGCAGCAAAGTCCCTGAGACTAGAAGGAGGGCCTGGGCCGCACTGCCCAGCAGCCCCCTCTTGTCCTTGGGCTCTTTCTCCTCCTTTTTTACAATTCAAGTTCCTTTCTTTCTTTCTTTGAAAAAATTATTTGAGTTGGTGGAGGGAAGTGAACTCAAAGTCAGCCCTGGCCTGGCCCAAGGGGCTGCCCGCTGATAAGCATATCACACGGACCCTCTAACCGGTCTGGCCAAAAGCCTTGTCTGTCTTCTCCTGAATGCTGAGCTCCCATGCTGGCCCAACGCCTCTGCTCTCGCTTCAGTGTGTTCCCATGTTCTCTGCTAGACCACAGGCCCCTCTTAGTCCCAGCTCTCACACCACCCCAGCCCTAGCCCCGCCGTGGCGAGTCCTCCTCACTCCCCCCAAACTCAGGAGCAGCACCTCTGCTCTGACCCCCAGAACACAGGCAGGGAGGGCCCTCCCCGGGAATGCCCGTAGGATCCAGGGCAGCATCCTGATGGCTGTGAGGCAGGATGTCAACCCTGAATGGCACCCCCATCCTGAGAGGGCCCAGGTGCGAGGAGCCAGCAGAGCCCTTTCTCCTCCCCATCTTGGGGAAGCAGGGTCCCGCCCAGGGTTCAGAGGTGGATGGAAAGAGCCCAAGCCAACAGCACCAGATGCTCCCCATTCCCGGGCCGCGTGCATGTGCCTGGGATGACGGAGCGTGAGAACGCAAGGGGAGAGGGACCCAGCAGCCAGCCTCCCCACCACCCAAACCCTTGCCCCATGCCATCAGCGAGGGCAGGAAGGCTCATGGCTGGCAACAGAACCACTCCTGGCAGTCTGTGGGGTCTGAGATCTGCACCAAGGGAGCCGCGGGGCAAAGGACGCCTGAAGTGTGCCCTTTGCAGTCCCCTGTCCAAGCAAACTATCGCTTCCCCACTACATCCGCTACATCCACTGTGCAGGTCTGAATGGTGGTAAGCTGGGCTTCCTCAAAGAGGGCCCCACTCCAGCAGAAAGCAGAGCCTGGCAAAGCCGCCTTGGCCCCAGCAACCTGAACCCCAACAAGCAGAGGAGAGGGCAGAGGAGCTCAGAAAGGTAGGCACTGTGACCCTTGGCAGCCGGGTCTTTTCTGGTCAAGCAACATCCTCCACCACGCTGGGAATTATCCACAACAAACTGCGACCCAGGGTCAGCCACACAGCTCTCTGGGTGCAGAGACCACACCTCGTGGAGCCTCAGCACCCCACAGCACCTAGCATGCGGCAGGTACTCGCTAAATGTTTGGTGAGCAGGGGAACGGGCAAGCATGCCAAGGAATGGCAGGCCTGTCTTAACCACGGCCATTTCCAGGAGGCCTATATGTGCATGAGGAGCACAGACTGACCTGACCTCAGCATGAGCCCAAAACAATTGAGAGGAAGTCTGCTACAAATCACACAGTGCATTCCAAACCATCAAATGCATTCGAAATCCTCTCCTTTTGATATTAGCCTCGCCGCTGGCTTCCTAGCTGCATGCAGTAACTGGACTGATTGACATCCAGAGGGATGGAGGTCTTTCTTGGAGGCAGCCAGTGTCAGCTGGGCTGCTCTAGGGGGCAGGCAGGACTGGAGAATATGAGCTGAAGGGGGTCAAGTTCTCCCCACTCCATCCCCACGGCCTCATGGCAGCGACTCCTGTCCTGAAGGGCCCTGAGGAATCGAGGCAGGGTCTTTGTGAGCACCTCAAGTGCTAGCACAAGCCGCCTAAACCAAACTGCCCTGTCAAAACAAACCCGCTGCCGGCACTCACAGGGCTGGGCCAGGCCGGCTTTCATCACCAACACTTACTGAGCAGCGGAATTTGGCCAAGAGGCCAGGAGTTCCCAGGTAGCAGAGAATCAGGCCTGAGGGATCACAGGCCCAGGCTGGAGTCCAGCCCCATTTCTACTGCACGTTCACTTAGGAACCTTAGCACACACCTCTTGACCTTTTTCTTCCTATGAAGTCAAGCTCGGATTCCCTATATTTGCTAGAGAAGTTTCTACTGATCATTATGGTCAACTCCCAACTCTCCACGTTAAGGGAGTCCAAGCAGGATGTAGCTGGCCCCGTGAGACATGGTAAGGACATGGAAGCATGGCCCCTGCACTCAGGGCTCTCACAGTGAAGGAGAGAGCACAGGAGAAACATGCCAATAGGTGATGAAGCGCAAGATGTCAAGGTTCAGACTGCAAGTGCCTCCTGGGCCACAGAGGCCAAGACAGGCTGTAGGGCGGAGGCGAGGTTTGGGTGGGGAGCTGAGTAGGGTTTGAATGGGGAGGGGAAATCATCAGGTGAAAGCCACAGTCCTCAGGAAAACCATGGCATGGCTAGGGCGATGGAGAGGCCTCCCAGGAGAATCAGAGAGTGACAGGTGATAACACTGCATCTCCCAGTGGCCCAGATGGTGAACCACTGCCCACCAGGATGGGAAGCCTGGCTTGGCGTCACAAGCAATAATGAGCCACTGCAGGTTGGCGTGGGAGGGAGTTTTTGTGGTGAAATGAAATTTAATAACAGCTGCTGTCTATTGAGTGCTTGCAGTGTGCAGGTATAACCTCGCGATGACACATGAAGTGGGCGCAATTAAAATTCCCATTTTACAGACAAAGAAAGCGAGGCATAGCAAAGTTAAGCAATTTGCTCAAGACCGTATAGCTAGAAAGTACCTAACCACGATGAAACACTGTCCCCAAGAAGGAAGAATAATCTGTCTGTAGTTTCAAAGAATGGAGATGGCAAAAGGAGGCTGGGTCAGAAGACGAGGAATGTTCTTGCATTAGGGACATGAGGATGGGATGGGCTGGAAAGGGGAGATGACTTCAAGAGATTCCATGAGGAAAGTATTGACAAAACTTGGGACTGACCCACCCCAAGCCCAGGGAGAATTGAATGTTCAGAAAACCCCTGACAGATGGAAAGTTGAGAGGGGACCAATGATGAGGCAGACGATGAATGCTGACTGAGGAGTAGAGAGTCACCCACACGACGGACACCATCCCGACTCCTGTTAAGGAGCCTCACACGTAGCCTAACCTTCACCTGCAGCCAGGTCTTCACAGGTTACCCCCCCCCCAGGGGATTGCAGCCCCCCCCCCCCAGCCCTTCCACAGGCCCCATCTCCCAATGACGCCTCCAGCCCCTTCTCCAGAGGCAGCACATCTGTTCCCAGGGAAATGGAAGGACCTGGTTAGTGTCTATTCACTGCCACAGAGTCCCCAAAGTGGGGGACTGATTATTTCCAAGTCTGCGTGTGAAAGCTCGCACGTGTGTGTCAAGATCCTGCAGATATAAACAGCTCCGCCTCCGAGAAGGAAGCACACGCTCATTTTTCCTCGGTGGATGACAAACAGAGACAAACCAGGTGCTCAGCTTTCCCGGGGGCCGCCAGGAATCTTGGCCAAAAGGGCTCTCCACAGTCTCTTCCTGGAGACTCTGGGCACTGATGGTCAAGGGCAAGACATCACCCCAACAACCCAGCCTACCCCACCTCTGGCTCAGCCACCTGTCTGGGAAAGGCCCCTGTGCTGCCAGTTTCCAGAGCAATCTAAAGCACGGAGGGTACTGACAACCCAAGGTCAGCAGCACCATCTTGCCGTCCTGACAAAGAACATCTGCAGCTGAGAGTTTCTCCAAGATTTCGTGAGGGGTCAGAGGGACCAGAGGCCTCCGCGGGCCAGCTGTTCTAAGGGCTGATTTCATCCTCCGTGTTTACTGAGGTCCCACTGTGTGCTGGACACTCTAGCATCCAGGGATGCTGGACAGGGGCCTCACAGGGCAGGTGAGTCACTGGGAGGCTGGGCAGGGTGACCCCAAAGGCCTCATTTAGCCCCAAGAAGCAAGCATCTTGTTCATCTATCAGGGTCTGTCCTGGTGATTTGGGGGCACTCTTCATAGGGGAGTCTAGCAGAGTCCACTGCAGGGGTCCATGCGGGCCTTTAGTGTGGTGGCGGGAGCCGTGGTGGTGACAGTGATGTGGCGATTTAACCCGAAAGCTGATTCTTTGGTGGCTGTTTGGGGGCATGTTCGCAGCAGACCCGGAAGTCCCCAGTCTGCTTGCTCTCTAGGGCAAGGGGCTGCAGTAGGACGTGGAAGAGACTCGAGGACTGCTTGGCAGTTCTGCCTGTTTCAGCAAGATCATGGGTCCTCTGTTTGGCCTGAGGAGCAAGGAAATGCTAAGAGCTTTGCTGCGGTGGTCAGAGTTAAGTTGCTGCGGTGGTCAGAGTTAAGCTACGGGGCAGGCTCTGGACCTCGGCACTTCTGTAAGAGAAATCAGAATTTCTTCTGAGGATCGTAGGTCTTTCAGCCTGAGGCCCAGGGTATACATTTCTGAGAAACATCTCATTAGAAGGAAGGGACACTTGCTCCTAGAGACCTTTCCTCTACTCGAGGCCTCGGGACATAACCTGCTAAGTGGAAACTACAGTCAGCCAGTGGCCAGCCCGCCTCTTATGTGCATGCCCAGGGAGGTGTAAAATGCATCGTATAAACCCCTCAGCCTTACCCCGGGGCCCCACTAGCAGAGGCGCTGGTGAGCTAAGAGTATGAACTCACTAGACGGAGAGGCTGGAGGAGAGAAGTCTGGGCAGCCGGAGGGAGGAACCAGCGCCAAGTCCTCAGCAAGGAAAAGGCAGGAAGGAGTTTGAAATATTCCCAAAGCCTAATTTTAGACAATAGTTCCTTTTTCTACCAGCATTCTTCCCAGAACTAAGATTTGTATCCGGTGAATTCCCGTCATCCCCTGGGGAAGTTTCATCCTCTGGTGTTTCAGGCATGGAATGCTTTTTATCTGTGCTGAGGCAGACCCACGGAGAGACGTGCCCCAAAAGGAGGAGGAAACCGTGACCCGTGGCCTCTCTACAATCATTCGCGTGTTCACCCACACAAACCTCACACCTGTCCACCTCCAGCTGACAAGAGCAGAACAGACTGCAGCGCTACACAGCAGCCAAGATGATCTTTTCAAAACACAAATCTGATGATGTAAACTACACTTCCTCTCCCTCTTCAAACTTTTATAACTTCCAAGTCTCCTGGAATAAAATCCAGTCTCCTTAACTCAGCCACATGGGTTGTGTCACCTGCCTCCTTCTGCTTCTCCAGCCTCATCTCACTACCCCTGAATTCAACTCCTGCTCCATCCCACCACAGTGCTTGTCTCTCATCCAAGAAAACGCCACTCCCACCCCTCTTGGCCTAGTTCCCGCCTTCTCTTCCTTTCCAGTGGTTCTCAACCTTCCTAATGCCGCGACCCTTTAGTACAGTTCCTCATGTTGTGGTGACCCCCAATTTCATTGTTACAAATTGAACATAATTAAAGCATAGTGATTAATCACAAAAACAATATGTAATTATATATGTGTTTTCCGATGGTCTTAGGCGACCCCTGTGAAAGGGTCGTTCGACCCCCAAAGAGGTGGTGACCCACAGGTTGAGAACCGCTGCTTTAAACTATAGTTGAATATTCAACTCCTCTGAAAAACCTTGTCTGACTTCCCAAAGTGGCTTCCCCTAACGGCCACCACAGGCCCAGGCCTCCAGGCTTTCGTGCTGAGTAAAGCCGGAATCTCACCACCATCATCAGTGTGACTTCTTTCCATATGTGTACAACTCCCTTACTAGACTGAGAGCGCCTTAAGGACAGGGCCTGTCTGCTCCCCACTGAAACAGCAGCACCTGGCACAGTGCTTGGCATATATTAAATGCTCAAGAAACATGTCGTAAATGAATGAGTGGATGAATGAATGAATAAACAAGAAAATCAAATGAGCTAGGCACTCTCCAAAGCTAGACCCATGAATTCCACTTCAGAACAAAGCTGAGAAACAGCTCGGGCACAGCAGTCACCTGTCCGAGTCTTCACCCAGAGCCCAGAATCCTTCCGTCTCCAGCATGTTCACTCAACTCGCATTTTCACAGCCTCTCCACAGTTCAGACCTGGAGAGGGCTTGCCATTCTACTTTTTCAGATGAAGGGATGGGTCCAGGGCCCAAGAGCACACGAGCAGGCAGCAGGACACAGGAGTACATCAGGCCCCTGCATTCCAATGTACTGCCGTGTTAGTCAGAACAGTCTAGGCTACGCCGCATAAACAAATACACCCCGAAATCTCAGGGGCTTAACTCTACACAAGTTTTGTTCTGGCTCATAATAAATCTGATGTAGACTAAGTGGCTTTACCTCCTCTGGACCATGTGGCCTCTGGGCTCACTGTGGAGGGGAGAAGAGAGGGCTGGAGGACTGCACAGGGGATGTTCATGGGCCAGGCCTGGAAGCGGTATACATCGTGGTGTCCATGGACTTCAACCACAGTCATTCCACTGGCTACATTCCCTGTGCGGGAGGCTCGGGAACATGTCTTCCCAGGTGCCCATAACGAGGGATGAAGTGAACAGAGGGCTGCTTCCTCCAGAGCGGGAAGCAACCACCAGCCTCCCAGGGCCAAGCGGACCCATGTCCCTTCTGGGAGAACAATGCCTCCTACCCTGAGATGACACACTAACCAGGAGCCCAGTTTCCCAGAGCAGAGAGCCCCCAGCAGGAATCAGCAAGTGGTCTTCCAGACTGGGGTGGGAGGTGGGGTGAAGGATGGAGGTGGATGGAGACCACAGCCCCGAGCTCTGCCCATCCTGACCTCACTCCTCAGAGGTTCAAGCTGGTCCCGTCCCGTAGGAGGACAGCTGGACATTCTGCTAGGGAAATCCCACTACAGTGTTGAAACGGAAGGCTCTCATCCTGCTCATCTGCCAGAGATGCCAGAGGACTGCCAGGGGGAGGTGGCCAAGCAAAGGGAAGCAACCTTGGGCTCAGATCCTGGCTCCGGTTCTGACTGGCCAAATGTCTTTAATTGTGTCTCTGCCTTTGTTTCCCCAAAGGTAAAATGGAGATGCCCAGATCCAACTTCACCCTATTGCCCGGGGTTAGTGTTCGGATTAAAGAAGAGATGTTCGGATGAGAGTGATATGTTATTTATTACTAGAGGCCCAATGCACGAAATTCATGCAAGAGTAGGCCTTCCTTCCCCCGGCTGCCAGCACCAGCTTCCCTCTGGCACCTGGGACCCACCGGCACCCGGGACCCGGGCTTCCCTGACAGCTCTGGCTTCGTCCGGAAGGTCATCCGGAAGGACATTCGGTCTAATTAGCATATTATGCTTTTATTATTATAGATAAAGTCACCTAAAGCTCCAAGGTGACTCCTCTTGTTGGCTGTCCTCTGACTCTGCACAAAAGGCTGTGTTCTTAATGCCCTGTCCCACACTCCCATTTTCAGAGTATCCTACCCCAGTTTCCAGGAACCCAGACTGAAGTTCTCCAAGAGAAGTGAATTCCTGGTACAGGCTATTGTCCTATGGCACTGGGACATGGCATGAGACACACATTTACTTTTGTAAACACACAGATTTCCACCATCCCAGTCCGGGACACAGGGCCACTCGTAGGCACTTTACCCTCATGCCCCGTCTTCTGCTGGCAGAGGTTCCAGAGCTGCCGGGTGGGGTTGATATTGGGGTGGTGTTGGTACAGAGGACCGAAGTGGGGAGTGAGGGCGTGGGGGGAGGGGATCCCGTGAGCCACTGTGAGGCTGAGCCTGGGGCAGCTCCAGCCTTTCCTTCCCATCAGCCCCCCTCCTGGAGGACTTCTGAGGCAAGTCTCTTTGAAATAACAGTCTCTCCCTTCTGGGGTGGGGGAGCCTCATGG
The DNA here is from genome assembly GCF_014108235.1 of Myotis myotis. Classification (NCBI taxonomy): domain Eukaryota; kingdom Metazoa; phylum Chordata; class Mammalia; order Chiroptera; family Vespertilionidae; genus Myotis; species Myotis myotis. Next base: position 160,117,889 of record NW_023416324.1, read on the forward strand.
GGCAAGAAAGGAGCTGAGGGAGCAGGAAGCAAGATGCTCCAGACCCTCAGAGCTGGTAGGTTTTCGAGAACTTTGAGAGAATCCAGGACAGCAATTGCTGCCGCTTGGGGGTTGGGGGTGGATATGGGTGCAATGGGAAGGGGAGAGGAGGTATGAGGAGAGTGGGCGAGGCAGACAATGGAGGCTGTCAGGAGCAGCTTCTGGGACAGCACTGAGCAAGTGTGGGAAGGGCACGTGGGTGAGGGTGGGGCTGCCTCACGGGGCTGGGAACTTCAGAGGGGGTGCTTGACAACTGCAAAGTTGAGAAACCCAATCGGAGTCCCCCAGGTCTCAGCCAACTTCTGATCGACTCTGTCTGCACAGCAGAGACTCCAGCCTGGAACGGTTTCTGGAATTGCATTTCTTCTTCCTTTTAAGTATCTCACCACGGGTTTCTACCTCAATTCTACTGACAGATTATCCTCATCTTTGCAGAAGGAGAAACTGGGACTCCAAACAGAAACCAACTTGATCTGAGGAGACAGATAAAATAACAAATGCGGGGTCGGAATGTAAGTCCAGGTCCTTTCGGCCCCCAAGGACACAGCCAGACATCGCTGGGTCTGAATTTCTCCTCCCAACAACAGGTCAGACTCTCCCCGTGAGGACTACTTCCCTAATTAGAAGTCATTAAGGGACTTCCCTCGCCTGTCTTCTCAGAAACACTAAGTCCAGGTTTGAACACACTTTGGTCTCCTAGGAAAAAGTAAGCCAGAAAAATCGCAGTTACAATTACCAATGCCATCAGTGTGATTATCCACCGCGAACATTTGCAGGGAGCCGTGTGAATGGGAACGAGCTGAAGCAGGTGAACGGAAAATGACTAATATCCTGTGTCTCTCAAGTGGACGCTAGTCCATCCAAGCCAACCATGCTCTGAGTGGACAACGTTGTGGGGATTGTGGACCCTGGAAGCCCCAGAGGGGAACATGCTGAGAGAGGAGGTGTGTGAGATCTGGATTAACACCACGTGCTGCCCACCCCTGCTGCCCACACAGGCACTGTTGGAGTCAGGATGCCGGGCAGCGGCCACCCTCCTTAAATCAGAGCGGGCATGGTGTCACTCTGACCCTCCTCAGATCCTGTCCTTCTCCCACGAGAAGTGCACACAGCACGGTGCCCCCCACGGTGTTTCACCTCTACCCCTGGCAGGTACCTAACTGTGCCTCAGTCTCCTCTTCTGTATACCCGCTAGGTTGGCATGGGGATTAAATGAGTTACTATATCGCAAAGTGCTAACGGTGCCAATAAATAGTTACCAATATTATCACCACAGTCAACTCCCTTAAATAGGTCTATTAGCAAATGCAAGAAAGAATTTTATCTACCCCTTTGGCCCCACGCTGGACTGAAATTACACCAGCCTCTAAAAAAGTGTGCAGTGTCAGCGAGGATGTGAAGAGACTGGAACCTTGTGCATTGCTGGTGGGGATGCACAATGATCCAGCCACTGTGGACAACAGTGTGGTGGTTCCTCAAGAAATTAAATGTAGAATTACCATATGTCAAGCAGTTCCACCTCTGGGTATATATATATATATATATATATATATATATATACAAAAAAAAGAATTGAAAGCAGGACTCAAACAGGTGTCTGTACACCAATGTCCTCGGAAGCATTATTCACAATAGCCGAATGGGGGAAACAACCCAGATGTCCATGGGTGGACGAATGGATAAACAAAACACAATATTTGCATATAATGGACTATTATTCAGACTTAAAGGAAGGAAATTCTGACATCCATGCTACAACATGAAGAACCTTCAAGACTTTATGTTAAGTGAACTAATCTAGACAGAAAAGGGTAAATATTGTGATTCCACTTGTATGAAGTACCTAAAATAGTAGAACTCTTGGGGAGAGAAGGTAGAATGGTGGTTCAGGGGCTGGGGAGGAGGAAAGGGGAACCACTGTTCAGTGAGCACAGAGTTTCTGCTCAGGATGGAAAAGTTTTGGACGTGGACAGTGGCAATGGGCACACAACATGGTGAACGTGCTTAATGCCACTGGACTGTACACTTAAAAATCTATATATATAAAAGGCTAAGCAACCGTCCAACCATCCAACCGGTAGCTATGACGTGCAATGACCACCAGGGGGCAAACACTCAATGCAGGAGCTGCCGAGCTGCAGTGACTTGGCAGTGATGGTTCTCGGGTGACGCACTCCAAAACCAGAGAGGAGGGAGCCCAATTCTGGGGTGCGTCACCCAAGAACTACCCTCTCGCAATCTGGGACCCCTCGGGAGACGTCGGAGAGCCAGTGTCAGCCTGATCCCCGCAGGCCAGGCCAAGGGACCCCACCTGCCGGAGGGACCCAGCTCACTCCGCAGATGCCCTTCAAGCTACAGCGCCACCCGAGGTGCACTGGCCAGGCAGGGACCATGGGAGGTTGGCTCCAGGCTTGTCTGGCCCATCTCGCCCAGTCCGAGTCCCACCCCACTGGCCACCTTCTAATTAATTTCCTTTCAATGTGCACAAATCCATGCATCGGGGCACTACTAGTTAAAATAATAACTTTACCTCAATAAAAAGATAAGACCTAAAGCATGAAAGTAGAAGACAATTGCATATGGAATCCCTTCTGGCCTCCTCCACACCCACCCTAGGGTCTGATGCTGCTCTCCTATGACATTGCCCACCGTGTACATGGGTGCGAGTCCTGGCCTCCCCAGCGAGGGCAGGGGTCCTAGTAACATTGTGTGTGAGGGACACCCAGACGTACACACACACACACACACACACACACACACCATGGAGGTGGGGATAGGAAGTCTCTTGCTAAGGAGATGGGACTTTGTAAATGGCGGTGAGGGAGGTGGGGGGGAGCTCAAAGGGAAAAACAGCCTTGAGAGGCGCTTTGGGAACTCCTAATTCGGCCTGGGACGCTGGGTTTCAGTAAAGCCAAGTGGGGCAGGCAGGAGCCGCAGTGTGTGACAAGAAGAAAGGGAGGAGGCCTCTCGTCCCTCTGCATCCCGCAGGGAGCTGCACCGTTGCCACTTCAGGAATGTGAAGTGGCTGGGCAAGGCCCCTGCACTTGGCGCAAGCTCGCAGGCCCCTCTCGGCTCTGTTCCTGGCTTCACCCAGCAGCTGTCAAGGCTGAGAGGGGAGAGATTCTTTTGGTCTCCTGGGGAGTTTGAGATGCTCCAGGCTCTGCCCCAGCACAGGGTGCGGTGGGGTGGGGCTGTCAGGCTGAGCTCCAGGCTCCCACCTTCCGGGAGATGGACAAGCTCCTCAGGGAGAGGGATGACAGACGGAAAAGTGCCCGCCCACGGGGCTAATTTTAGGCTCCACAGCAGCAGCGGCAGCTCCCTGCACGAAGCCCCCTGTACAATTCAGCTGAGGTTTAAACTACGAGGGCCAGTCAGAAGGAAAAGTAAATATACCTATACACACACACCCATGCACATACATATGCACCCATGCACACACAGCCACACACATACATTCATGCACATGCACACCCAGGCACAGACACACATGAACAGGCATGCACGCACGCACACACCCTTCCTCCAGGCAGGCCTTATAAATGCTCTTTCCTGTCCTGTAAGAGGGAGGGAATCCCTGCAGTGAGGCCCCAGCAAATATTATTAACCACGTGACCTGTGGTTCCCAGGTCAGAGGGCCTGAGGTCGCTAGGCCCAAGAAAAGACCTTGAGGGAGATTTAATAATAAACAGCCTTGAGCTCACAGCTGCAGATGAGACCAGCTGTCTCCTCTGAGAACAGAACGGGACGACTCAACAGGACATACTAACAAGGAATGTGGTTGGACGTGAGGATGAACCTTTCCAACCAAGGGAAACCTAAAGCACAGAGCTTACAGAGGCTGCTCCGGGAGCACGGCCGAGTCACAGAGGCCCGCCTCTTCTCCTGAGCTGGGTCAAGTGTGGCTCACCTGTAGACAGGGTGTGGCTTAGGTGGCCTTAGGCCCCTTGATAACACCAGCTCCCATTTGCACCACCTCTTGCTGTGCCCTTCATATACACGACCTAGGGCTCAGAGCTGCTGATAGACTTGTGCAGGTCACACAGCAGGTGAGGGCCTGAGCTGGGATCTGAAGCCAGGTGTGTCCTGATAAAGCCTGTCCCCATGCACTGCCCTTGCTCTGACCCCAGCCCCGCCCCAAGGGACGACTGGGCCACTTCAATTCACTGGCTGAGAAAGTGTTCCTTCGGTGCCTCCCCATTAAAGCCACGGGAACTGGCCTTAAGCCCAGGGCACCTCTTCTTCCCCAACCTCCCACTCGGAGTTCAGCTCAGGGACAACCTCTGAGCCCCAACTTTTATCATTTGAGGAGCACAGAGGCCACTAACGCCACTGTGGCCTCTTCGCTTTTCCTGGAGCCACCCCTTCTCTTATGACCCCTCAGCCTGGGGGAAGGAGGGGACAACAGGACTTCAGGGATGCAGGCACCATGTGGAGGACCAGCCCTTCAGTCTCCTTGAAGTCCCTGGGACCCGCCCTGTCCACAAGTCATAATATTTACAGGGAACACTGCAAAGCCAGCCCCAGCAGCTCCACCAGGCTGGCAAGTTACCGCAAACAGCAGATGTCTCTGAACAATGTGAACACAGCCCCCCTCCTTACACTGGGCGCCTAGCCCCACCCCCCAGTAAACAAACAAACAAGCAAGATGCTGGAGCCAAGCTAGCTGCCCTTCCTGCAGAGGTCACCCTGGAGCCAGAGTCGCACACTCACACTCCACACGAGAACACATCCTTCTAGGGGCAAAAAATGTCCATCGCAGACAGACACACACCAGTGCTATAATCTCTTACTGTGCGTGTGTGTGTGTGTGTGCGTGTGTGTGTGTATGTATCAGAGAGAGAGGCACAGAGGAGGGATGGAGAGAGGAGAGGGAATGTCAATAGAGCCAAAATGCTTATTTTATTAAAACCTTTTATAAATAAGCCCCACTTCGCCCTAGCCAGACACACAATCAGTGCCAGAAATCATGACTCCTCTACTTTCTGGAAACCTCGCTGTTGAGACAGAGGCGTGCACAGGGTGGGAGGGGAGACCTGCCCATGTTTTAAGTGCATATCCCTGCCCTCTCCAGCTCCCAGAACTTCTAAGCCAGCGGTTCTCAACCTGTGGGTCACGAACAATGAAAGTACATCTTGCATATCAGATATTTACATTACGATTCATAACAGTAGCAAAATTACAGTTATGAAGTAGCAACGAAAATAATTTTATGGTTGGGGATCAACACAACATGAGGAACTGTATTAAAGGGTCGCAGCATTAGGAAGGGTGAGAGCCAGCGGAGCCCCATCTATCCCCAAGTTGACTAGAAAAGCACAAATTCAAGTCTTACCACACCACTTACTTGCTGTGACCTTGGGCAGGTTACTTAAGCTCTCTGGTCTGTAAAACGGAGAATAGCGATTTCTACATTTAAGAGCTGTGGAGGTTAGATATTAGCTGCTATGATGAATACCCCCGTCTCCATTTTTCCTACTCCTCTCTCTACAGTCTACAAAGAGACTTCTTGTGTGGACTAGCAGAGAATCATCATCTCACCGTCATCTTCCCTGTAATCACAATACAGCGCTCCAAGGTAGCTGTTCTCATCCCATCCTAGAGATGAGGACACTGAGGCTGTGACACTGGCCTGAGGTCACAGCAGAAGTGACGGAGCCTGGGGAGGACTGTCACAGACAGAGGCGGAGCATGAGGGCCCCATCAGCCTGTGGAAAGGTCTCAGAAGACCCCACCCTCTTCAGAACTCACGGGGCCAAGAGGAGGTAAGGAAAGGTGCACAGGCGTGGATGAGCCCGAAGTGGCTCAGCCCGGTGGGTGTGAGGGCACAAGGCTGGCTGCCAAGCTGGGTAACGCAGCCTTGGTACCTCACACCTCCTTGGGCCCAGAGCCCTGGCTGCCTGTTCTCTTCCTGTGCACTCTGGTTGTCAGGCACCCCAAGTTCCACCAAGAGCGCCTCCACAGGATATCAGTGCCCAGGGTCCTAACTCTCTCTCTCTCTCTCTCTCTCTCTCTCTCTCTCTCTCTCTCTCTCTCTCCCCCGTCGTCCCAGAACACTACCCAGGATGCCCCAGGGCTTCCCCAGGACGCTCTCTTTGGTGGAACCGAAGAGCCCCCAGAGCAGGCCTGTATTTTGCTCTGGAGACCATGTGTTCCGTTTTGCCCAGCTCGGTCCTGGTTTAGGCCTGCTGTTCTCAGCAATTAGTAGTACTCCCTTCCCTTTCACTGTCAAAACTGTCTTGGTCTTGATGCTAAATGATATGGTCACCATATTCCTCCCTCCTCAAGGCTCCTGAGCGCTAGCCCAAATCTGTCACCCAGTGGGGGCGCTCCATCCTTCCTGGGTAGTTCTTCCGAGAAAACTCCAGACCAGCCTCCTTCACTTTCCAGACCATAGAAACCTTCTTCCCACGCTGCCTGCCAGCCCCCACGCCTGTGACTTCCACAAGCAGCCCAGCTGGGTCTTCTCAACACAACACAAGCAACCAGGGGTCATGAGCCTGTCGGTGTGGACGGCGACTCCAGCAGAAAGAGGCCACTCCAAAAAAGAGGAGGGAGACAGCCGGACGGACCGTCCAGCACAGCGCGTGGACACAGTAGAACCCATGAGAAATTGCTACATCTTAAAGAAGAGAAATAAGTACTCATCCATCTGTTCATTTGCTCATTCATTCATTCAACAAAAATTGATTAAATATCAACCAGGTTCAAGGCTGTGTCCTATAATCAATGGAACCAGAGTCCACACAATAAAAATGAAACCTAGAGAATTATGGAGAGGCATGTGCACACCTATGTATATAGACAGACTTAGTTATTCATGTCTGTGAGTTGTGAGCTAACCCAGAATAATCTGAAATTCACTGGCTTTGGGCTTTGACATGCATTAGATGATTTTTTCAATACATTTACCTCCTTGGTGATGTTTGAGCCTGTGTGATATTACATTGTTATTTAAATGAGCCTAGATTCTGAGACCTCTTCTACATTCTCAGAAAACACCAGAGGTTGGGAAGCTAGGCAGGGAGGTGTGTGTAGTTGTGTGTGTGGGAGTGCAGGAGTGGGGGGGGGGGATCAAATTCATGCACCTGGGAGTATACATTAAATATAAGCATTTCTTTAAAAACACACACACACACACACACACACACACACACACGTACTTTTATTGATTGCAGAGAAGAAGGGAGAGGGAGAGAAAGAAACATCAATGATGATAGAGAACCATTGATCAGCTGCCTACACTCCCTACTGGGGATCTACCCTGCAACCCGGGCATGTGCCCTTAACTGGAATTGAACCTGGGACCCTTCAGGCCGCAGGCCGAGGCTCTCTGCACTGAGCCAAACCAGCTAGGGCTGGGAGTATATAGTAATTGCCCAGGATGTGACCAGCTCTGCAGGAGGCTGGGCAAACCACAGAGGCCAACACAACCTGCAGAGGGAAGCCCACCTCCTCCTGAGGACATTCGTCTCAGTCCAACCCAGTCACAAACACGGACATTCAAACCAAGTGACACAGTTGACTCCCTTAAATAGGTCTATTAGAAAATGCAAGAGAGAATTTATCTTCCCACAGCATTAATTAGACACACATGTACGGAGGCCAGTGGCGGGCCAGGCACTCTACTAGGGCTGGAGAAATCAGCAATTAATAACGCCTGTCTTGAATCTTGAGACACACCCAGTCCGAAGGGAGGAAGACAAATAAAACCAGGAGGGCACAACAGTGGGGTGAGTGTGGTCACAGGAAAGAAGGAAAGGACCCATCTCTGTGTGCTGGGCTGTGGCCAGGAAGGCTTCCAGCAGGAGGGGACATTTGACTTGGGTTCTGGAATGCAGATGGGCAGTGGCAGCGTGGAGGGCAGAGGGAGGGACTGAAAACGTTCCAAGGAAGCATGGGGAGGCAGCTGTGCAGGCAGACAGGGCGGAGGGGGAAGGGCAGCATTCAGGGCCAGAATGGCCAGGAAGCAATATGCTCAGACCTGAGTCATGAAAACATAGCGTTACAGCTGGGTGGCAGGTACAGCCACGTGGGAGAGAGCCGAGTCAGGGAGACCATTCAAACGGCTATGACAGTGGTGTGGACGAGAGATGATGAGGGGCTAACCGGGGCAGGTTGGGAGGGAACGCAGGGGGAAGAAGAGTGGAGAGGGCATTTCAGAGTCAAAACCACCAGCATTAGATGACCCACTGAAAGTGGGAGGTGAGAGCGAGGAGTTGTCAAGGATGACTTCCAGTTTTTAACTGGGCAACGGGGGGTGGTGATGCCAGGAAGCAAGACGGAGAAGAGAGGTGGAGGGGAGGCTGGCCTTGGTGGGGACAGTGGGGTGGATGAGTGAGGCAGTGCCCATGCTGGTTTTGAGGTGCCCAAGGGACAAACAGCCTTGGAATGACCGACAGCTGGAAACCTGCGAGGGGATCTCTGGAGAGGTCTGGGCCAGAGGGCGGACAGTTAAACTTAATCCCAGAAGTGGGCAAGATCAGCCAGAAGACAGCCCCAGGGAGCCCTAGGAAACACTTAAATGCTTGAGGAGGAAGGAGAGGACCGGAGGCCAAGACAAGGGATGGGTGGGAACAGCCAGGAGAGTGTCGGGAAGGAAGCCAATGAGAGGCAGAAGAGCGGGCACTCAGCATGTGGCAGGAGGAGACCCCAGTGTGTGCAGCAAGGCTGTTTTCTTCATGGGGGAGTGGAACCGATGAGCTTAGGGACACAGGCGGGCTGAGCACTACCCCGCTGAGAGGGCCGGTGGTGCCAAGGAGGACAGAGCATGGGAGATGGAGGCAGGCCCAGGAGGGAATGAGGAGGGTTGTATACGGAGAACTGTGTCCACGCTCAGCATCTGAAGGAGAAACAGGGAAGGAGGAGAAGGCCAGGAGTGATGGGGAGGACGGTGGCCAGGCCGTGGAGGGATGCCCTGGGCAGGAGAAGGCATTGAGCTGGCTCTGAGAGGCCAGGAAGGGCGCCCAGTAGGTCAGCTGAGACCAGAAGGGACAGAGGTTGAGGCGGTCCTCCCTGAGGCAGGGAGTTCATCTACAGACAATGAGGGCTTGTCGGTGACACAGGACGAGAAGCTAGAGAGATAGAAGGTGCTGAGGCCTCCAGCTGGTCTCTCTGGGGAGGAGGATATGAATAAAACCACAAACCTCATTAGAGGATCCTTGCGAGGAACTCTGGCCCTGGCGGGGAGCTGGTTAGAAGTTGGGAACACAGCATAAGGCGGCTCCTCAGGGCTAGGATTTGCAGTCCTGTCCCCACATCTTTCTGTCTCTTTTCCCCAATACCAATAGGGCCCATTTGCACATGGAGAGTTTTTACAGAAGAGAACTGAACATACTCCTAACACCCCTGCACCCCTTCCCCTCCCCCAAACACACACACGTCGCAGCCGGGAACTCCAGGTCCAGGACAGCCCCGCATCTGCTTCTTGCTTTTGCTTTTGGCGATGCCCCCAGCAGAGCACCACATGCACAGAGACATGTGACCAGCAGAGGAGAGGGACATTAACCCCGGGGTCAGAAAAGCCCATAACGTTCCCCCTCGCTGACCACAGGGGGGGAATAAGTGCTGCTCTGTCTGTGGCTCAGAGCAGGACCCATGCCAGAGTGCAGTGACTACAACCGGAACCTAATTGAATGGTGAGTACACAGATGTCCATGCAGGCCTCTGGGCCCCACCTGTAAGGAACAAAAGGTGCAGGGCCTGCTGCAAAGGGCCCTTGTCCTTCCTCAAGAGCAGTTGGGGGGAGCAGGATGGGGCAGAGCCATAGGAAGGGCCTGGGTGTGGGGTGTGGGCCTGCTCGTGGCTGCACGCGAGGACAGAGTGGATGTCCCTAGGTCAGTGATGGCGAACCTTTTGAGCTCGGCGTGTCAGCATTTTGAAAAACCTCTGGTGCCGTGTCACATATAGAAGTTTTTTGATATTTGCAACCACAGTAAAACAAAACTTATATTTTTGATATTTATTTTATATATTTAAATGCCATTTAACAAAGAAAAACCAACCAAAAAAATGAGTTCGTGTGTCACCTCTGACAACGCGTGTCATAGGTTCGCCATCACTGCCCTAGGCAACGGAGTGAGGATGGCTGCCAACCCCTGGGCCATCAGGATTCCAGCTTCGGTCTCAGGCTGGATAAACACTTGAAGCCATCAGCTCAGAGGACAGACCTGCCCTACTCCTCTTCCCCAGCAGACACCGCTCACAGTCTAGCCTGACTTTCTCTGCTGCGGAGGAAAAAGAGGAAAAGAAGAGGTGGTCCCTGAAGGCTGCGATTGGGGCAGGACGCAGAGCCGTCTTCAGACTCCACGTGATCACCAGGTCGCTGTCAGGCTCACTCTCTGCGCCTCCCAGTGCATCCTGGGGCCGGTTCCCCCTGTGCAGCTGGTGGAACGGGCCTCGGGGGGCCAGTCTCTCTGGGTGAGGTCTGGCAGCAGGACCTCTAACTGAAGCATGTACAGGTGTCTTCAGGAGCCCCGGTCTCCCTAAAATAATTTCTAGCTTTCTTTGTGTGCACACAGGTGCATTTTCCTACAGGCAATGTTAACAGCTTTCCTTCGATTTTCAGACAGGCTGAAACCCAAAGGAGGATAAAAAGTTGCTTTGGGGGATTAAGAAGTGCCGAGGAGTAAGGAAAGGAAGGACTCCCAGGGACATGGGTGCAACCCCTCCTCATAATGCCATGGCAGTCCTGGGCCATCGAGGCTGCAAGCCCAGTGTGTCCTGGGCTGGGCCACGCAGTCACAACCTTGGAATGGACTTGTCCTTGGACTGGTCTGTCTCCCAATCTGTTCAACCTTCCACCACGTGCTACAAACTTGGGTGGGGGTGTGAGCTGGGCTTTTTGATGTGTCCTTCCTCCCTGGAATGAGGTGGCCAAAACTGACTATGGAAAACCAGAAGCAAGCCCTACAAGCATGCTGACCCAGCTTTGGGCAGGGGCCAGCTGCCTGGCCAGGGGCTGGTGGGCTGCCCGGTACACCTGCGCACAAGAACCAGCTGCCCAAACAGACTGGCCAGGGGCTCCCTGAAGCTCAAAAGATGTGCTGATGTGCTGACCCCTCCAGGTGGGTGGGAGGGGAGAAGATGTGAGAAAGGAAGCAAGAGTGTGTGGGGCTGAGATGAGAAAAGTGCGCTACACTCTGAGAATTTGAAATCGCACCAACCCTCAGGCCGCTGGGCCAGTGAAGTGGGCCAAACCCACCCTCCCAGCGGGTCGGTGGGGCTGCTGCCTAGTGACCACAGACGGTCTAAACACTTCCAGATGTCCTTGAGGGCCTGCGGGGACAGCAAGTGCCGCTCGGACAAAATGAAGTGAAAGATCATCTCTTGGGAAAGAGAGGCTATAAATTACAATTATGACTTCCCACCCAGAAGGGGAGAAGTGACCCCAGGGCTCAGCATTGAGGGCGGATGTGGGGTTGTCCGCCCAGCCTGGGAGGCGGAGCAGCAACTCTACTCCCAAGGCTGTCTTGGTCTCCTTGCCCCACCCAGCCCCACCGGCTCCCCTTGCCACAGTCCAGAGAACCTCGCCCTGTGAAATGTCCCGAGGGCCAGAGGCCCAGGGCTCCTGTTAGCTAGGAGCTGTGACACAGGTAGTCCTCCTTCGGGCGTGGGCCCAGCCTTGGGATCACGCAGCTCCAGGGGCACCATGCACAGTGAGACTGGATATGAACAGCTTCCCCTGCAGGCTACAGGGCTGTGCATCCAGCCCTGCCCACTGACAGGTGTTCTGGTCCTGGGGTGGCCAGTGGCTCCACAACCAGCTCTCCCAGCCATCTGCTCTCAGCTCCCAAACAAGGAGCCCCAGCCCTCCAGGGGCTGCTGGCCCCGACTGTGTCACCTCTGATCCCAGGAGGGAGCCCCTGCAGCCCCTGCCACGCACCCTCTGTCACAGCCTCCCCGTCTGACCCTCTGAGGGGAGGGGCAGAGCCCTTTCCAGAGGCCTCAGCGGAAACACAGGGACAGATACAGGCAGCTGAAGGGCGGCCTGTTCCGGACGAGCGCCTCCTCCTTGCCACTAATTTACTTTATGCAATTAAGAAAAATGCACTATGCAATGGCAGGAGTGGGGGAGCCAGTCACAAAACAGTGTATCCTGTATGAAACAAATTTCGGTTCTAAATGATTAGAAGGAAATATCATAATGTGGTAGCATGAAGGGTGATTTTACATTTTCCCCTTTATACTGTTTTGTTTTTTAATTTCCCAGATCGCCTTTAAGGGATGTATATGGCTTTTATGGTCAGAGAAAGAGGGCTCCCGACGCAGCGAAGACTGTTTCCTCAGAGAAAGCCTGGCGGGACAGCTCTGTGAGCTCCGGGGGCAGGAAACCCGCAGGGTTTTAGAAAGCATGAGGGACAGCTGAGATGGGCGAGGCCTGCAGGTTAGGAGGTGCTCCCTGAGGTTCTCATAAAGCACAGATTTAGAGACCAAGAGACTGTCTCCAACTTGCTCATTTCATAGTGGCAGCCCGAGGCCCAGAGGGCAGGAAGCTGGCTAAGGTCGGGCAGCCAGAGTAGTGGCCCAGCCGAGTCTGAACCCAGGCCTCTTGACGCCCAGGCAGAGGACATGATTTCCCTAGCCTGATCTGTCTCTCTCTGTCTCTCTGCGCCCGCCCCCCCTCCTTCACACACACACACACACACACACACACACACACACACACACTGTCCTTATCCATCCCAGCACCAGATGCCCATAGGACAAGCACTTTTCTGATGGGGGAAAAATACCAGCATCCCAGGGAGGCCACTACAGTCTCCCCACCCCAAGTGGCTCAAGGGACATATGACTCTAAATGCACTAGGCCTAGACAACGGCATGCCATAGGAAGACTCAGAACATTGGTCTCTGTAATCAGGGCACCAACAAGGCAGACAGGAGAGCAGCCAGGCACAGAAATGTATGTTGCTGCCACACACCCTGCATCAGCTCAGTCTGCCCTACGAGGTGCAAAGGAGCATGGGGTTTGGGAGCGGGACGGGCTTTGGGTTCAGCGGGTGCACTCAGAGCCTGAACTCCGAGGCCCAGGGCATGTGCTCCCTTTCCTGTGCGCCCCGTGTGAAATGAGGACAAGGACGTTAACTCCTAGGTGGTGGTATCACAAGAGAATGAGATAACAGGTGCAAAGGGCCCCTCTGAGCTGGCCTGGCCACGTGCTCCCTCACTGGTAGCTATTGCTGCCTTGAACTTGGTCCTTCTGCAGACCACCACCAGACTCTGACCTCCCACCCTCCTCCTAGCCCAGCCTGGGCTGGCCCATTCCCAGCTTCCCTCCATCGGCTGCTGAGGACCCTCAGGGACTATGTATAAATAACAAGTTTTAAGATAATAACATTTAAAATTTGTTTTTCTAACTTTAAAAAAATACGTATTTTTTCTTTATTCTCTTAATTCAATTTTATTTCATTTTTTTTTTCAATTTCCTCATTCTTCCGTAGAGTGGGAAGTAAAGAATGCCGTATCATTTATCTACTGCCACATAACAAACCATCCCAAAGTATTAGTGCTTTAAAACAACATACATGATATAGCTCACCTCTGTGGGGGCTGGCTTGGCTGTGTGTTTGCTCTGACTTTATGGTGAACAAAACAAGGAGAACCGAAAGGGTATGCACTGTAAAATTTCACTTACATGAAACAGGAAAAGCCGCTCTATGATGGCAGGAGGTAAGCCAGGTCTGTTTGGGGATTACTGATAAGGAAGCTTTCTGGGAGCCTAGACATGTTCTATGTTTTATATGGTAGTGGTTCCATGCTGGGCACATATATGAACATGGGTAAGTTTACACTTAAGGTTTGTGTACTATACTATATGTAAGGTACGCCTAAGAAAACAAAACCTAAAATCTTCAGTGGCCTCAGGTGCTTATGAAATAAAGCCACACCCCTCCCCATAGCCCTGCATAACCTGTTTCTGCCCCCAACCCAGGACCTCATCTCCTATCTTATTTTTAAAAAAATTTTATCAATCCCCAGAGGGAAAGTAGGGGAGGGTGGGGGTAAGGGGAAGAGATCAACCAAAGGACTTGTATGCATGCATATAAGCCTAACCAATGGACACGGACAACAGGGGGATGAGAGTGTGAGTGCGGGGAAGGGTGGGGAAGGTTGGGGGTTAATGGGGGGATGAGGACACATTTGTAATACCTTAACCAATAAAGTAATTTAAAAAAATAAAAATAAATAAATTTTCTTGCCAAAATCAGAAATAATAAAGAGTATTGCCTCCAATATTACCACCTTAACATATCAACATATCTTCGTGTTCCCATCCGGGGCTCTGACTGCTTTTGAATGAATAAAAAGGGTGTGTATTTACATAGCACCTCTTCCTTCCACGGCATATCTGAAAACCCAGAAATAGACAGAAGGGCCCCCTGTGGGACAGAGCAGATGTTACTTAGACGCACAACCACATTCATGAACTTCACCCTAGTGGTAGTCTCAGGTTAGCACTAAGTTCCTGATAACAGTTACTTTACACTAACGGTAACGATATAGTTGCTGCTCAAAGGTGAAAACTTGCTTGGCAGGCACCACGGTAACATCGAGAAGTGAAAAGTGACAGTCGATTAAGAAGAAAGTGATATTTTTAAAGTGTGCATAAGCTATCAAAACCCCCCAGTAGTTGGCTACTGCAGGGAGGAGTACACATCCCCATGACCCCCCAGGCCCACCCTGCATTGTAAGAAAAGACAATAACTAACTTACGTAACCACAGCCCGAGTCGCCGGTCAAGGTTATATCACATCAGTAACGACTCAAGGAAGTGGGCAAAGCACATATTTTAGGAAGACTTCCACAGAAATAGTTATAACAATAAATGCTGGCATAAATTCTTAATTATCTAGAAAAGCAGGTCACACAGAGCCAAGAGTTCTACCGAGTAGAGAGGTTACTGTGCACATTTCATTTTAAATTTTATTTTATTTATTTGTTGTTAACCCTCACCCGAGGATGTTTTTTCCATTGCTTTTTAGAGAAAGTAAAAGGAGGAGAGAGAGAGAGAAAAAGAGAGAGAGAGAGAGACAGAGAGAGAGAGAGAGAGAGAGAGAGAGAGAGAGAGAGAGAGATGAAAGAGACACAATGATGGCTTACCTCCTGCATGAGCCTTGACCGGGCTTAGGAATCAAACCTGCAACCCAGGTATGTGCCCTTGACCAGGAATCGAACCTGAGGCCCTTAGGTGCATTGGCCAACACTCTAACCCAGGGGTGGGCAAACTTTTTGACTCTAGGGCCACAATGGGTTCTTAAACTGGACCGGAGGGCCAGAACAAAAGCATGGATGGAGTGTTTGTGTGAACTAATATAAATTCAAAGTAAACATCATTACATAAAAGGGTATGGTCTTTTTTTTTTTTAGTTTTATTCATTTCAAACGGGCCGGATCCGGCCTGCAGGCCGTAGTTTGCCCACGGCTGCTCTAACCACTGAACACACCAGCCAGGGTGCAAGTTTAATTTTTTTTTAAACTCTTTATTAGTTAAGGTATTACAAATGTGTCCTCATCCCCCCCCATTAAATCCCCATCCTCCCCCCCCACTTATGCTCTCATCCCCCTGTTGTCCATGTCCATTGCAAGTTTAATTTTTTAAATGAAAGTCGTCCTTCTGACTTTACCCACTTTCTGCAGGCCTTGTGTGGTGAGCAAAGGGCCTCCCACCCAGGAGGACATGGACTTCTCCCCAATCAGAGGGCCCATCAGGCCAGAGCCCAGTGTCAGTCATCTGATGAATGGGCCAGCCAAGCATTCAAAACTGGCCCTCAATGTGGTCCCACGGGGGCTTACCTCCCCATCCATACCCTTCTCCAGTCAGCCTCCTCTCCCTGAACACGCCCACCCTCCTTCCCACTGCCCGCCTCACTGGCCCTCAGGGGCTCCCTCGCCCGCTGCCCGCAGTGCCTCACACTGCCTGCCACCTCTCTCCCCATCCAAGTCCCACCCTGCCCCTGTCTAGGACTTCCCGGGAGCTCCTTTCCGCCCATGTTGAGTGGCGCTGCCTGCACACCCACCTCTCCTGCTCAACTACATTGTAGGCCGGGTGCAGACAGTACACAGCCTGTTTTATTCCCCAAAGTAACAGCCCGGCAGTCGGCACCTAAGGACACTCCCTAAACTTCTGCCGGAGCTGGAAACCCGAGCCCACACCACCGCAGGTCAGGGCCCTGCCTTCTCGAGCACACACCCCTCACGCGTGCTCACCCTTCCCACTACTTTGGGGAAACTCACACACAATGTGACCTCCGGGAATTGGGAAAGGAAGAAAGGAGGTCCAGCTGGGAAGGAATTCCCCTTGCCCAATAAAGATTTTATGCTAATTTTTTTCTCCACAAACTCTAAAACATAGAAGGGCTCAATCTATCTCTGTCCTGGTGTTCCTGAGACTGGGTGGAACTAGGTGGAAGGGCAGGGGCCGTGCCAACAGCTGCCATGCCTTGCCTAACTGACTTTTTCCTTACTCAGTCATGGCACAGCGGAGGGGAGGCCCACAAACATCTAGGCCCCTCTTTTCTCCCAGCTCCCGAGGCAGGGGTCTCCACTGAGCTCAGAGACTGCCAAGGAAAGGAATGATCGACTCATCCATTCCAGCACTAATCTTCAGGGCTGGAAGTTCTTCCAGTGTCTAGCTTAAATCACTTCTGTTCTGTGCAAAGGATTTTCTTTCCCTCTCTTAACCATTACCCCCCTCTGGTCTTAAGGGAAGTGGACTTTTTCAAACCAGAGGGGAAGAAGAGGGACGATGAAAAGGGGGCCTTATTTATGTATAGCTCTGGCTCAAGCTCTGTTCTCTCTCAGGGATAAAATAGTGAAGGGACCTCGTGAGGGAGACTGGCACAGAGAGCAGCAGGGAGAATGAAGAGGGGACAGAGAGTAAGAAGGAAAGTGTAAGGGTTAACCCTCCCATCACAAAGTCAAGATGGCTGCCAGCTATGCCAGCTGCCGGGCACCAACAGAGCTGCTCACAGGTGTCTTGGGGTTCAGACACCCCCTTGTCTGGGGTGCCCCACCCCCTCAGCCCTGCAGCACCCAAGCAGCCATCTGCTGCCCTCCTCCTCAGAGCACTGGCAGCATGTGCCCATTGCCATGGCAACCAGCTCTCCTGGCACCTGGAGAGCAGGTCTCATCAGCAAGGAGGCCCCCAAGTGCCTTCTAACAAAGCCTCCTTCCCGCCAAAATCAGGGCTCCAGCCACCCCTCAGCTGGGAACCCAGCTACAGAGTGATGGAGAGGCCAGCGTGCAGCCCACTCAGGCCAGTAGTATAAGCACCACACCATCTGGGCTGAGATGACACTGGGATGCTGCAGGTGCTCAGTTCTTCGAGATTTTGCAAAGATGGATCCAAATATGCCTCCCCATCCATTGTCACCACATGCCCTAGCCCCCTGTCACCCAGGTCCAGATTGCTGGCCACTCTCCCCTGCTCCAAACCACCCAGCACAGCCACCACTACCACGGATAATCTTCAAATACCACTGCTATCCAATCACTCCTCAACTCAAGTGCCCAAAATAGCTTGCTCCGGCTTATCAGATCATATCTAAACCTTTGCGGTATTTACACTCCCTCTCCCCCCACCTCCCCCCCCACACACACACACACATTCCAACCTCAGCCCCAGGTCTTCCCATTCCAGTCATGCTGCCTCTTCTCTGTCCCATTTTTCCTGTTCCTGGCATGTTTCCTTTGCTTCTGCCATCCTCCTCCCCCTGCCATGTCCTTGCCTCCTGGTTTGCATTCACTTCCTTCAGCAGCCATGCTGTAACTACCTGCATCTACAGCCATCTATACTAATAAAAGTGTAATATGCTAATTAGACCAGATGTCCTTCCAGACGTCCTTCTGGACGACCTCCTGGACGAAGTCAGGGCTGCAAGGGAAGCCCGGGTCCCTGATGCCAGAGGGAAGCTGGTGTGGCAGCCAGGGGAAGGAAGGCCTACTCATGCACGAATTTCATGCATAGGGCCTCTAGTGTTACTATAAATGACTATCTGACTACGGGTTTTCCAAACTTGTAACTTCATTGCCAACTTAAGGGGGGAGCTTTCTCATTCATAAGACTCTGGGATTTCCCTGTTAAACTGGGAGCTCTGAAAACCCCACAATGTAGCTTCCTTCAGCAGATTAGGCACTCCTTAGACAAGCCCACAGCTTCCCCATTAAAATGCCCTGGGGACAGGGCTGGGGAAGCTGCCCCTATGCCTCCCCCCACACACACACCCACCTCAGCTCCTCACTGACTTCTCTCCACCACAGCCACAGCTTCCAAGGCAAGTTTAAGGGCGAAACTCCCTAAACTTGCAGCATGTCTAGTGAAACTTTTTGCAATGCTGGAAATGTCCTATATCTGAGCTGTTCAATACAGTGTTAGCCACTGGTTGCATGTGGCTACCGAGCATTTGAAATGCAACCAGTCTAAAATGACATGTACTGTAAGTATAATATAGACACTGATTTCAAAGACTTAATATTTTTTAAGAAGTGAACTCTAACCTCTTAAAATGTTCAGTGTACAGTCCAGTACTGCTACCTCTATATACATTGCTATATTGCACCACTCTTTTTATTTGTGACCCTCTGAGAGATGTCCCAAATTCTCTCTGCAACCACTGGTATTACAAAATAGTTAATTCATTCAGACCGTTAGTGTCCTGAGGCTGAATATCCCGTCCCAGGAACGAGTTAGAAATAACCAGAATCATAACAGCACGTTTTGCTTGTCTTGTTCCTTCCTGTGTTATGATGCTTTTTGCATGAGCCGGTTCCAACGCTGACACCGCGAAGGAAGCAGGTCAAGCATCAAAACCCTCGGTAAACCGGTAAGAAAACAGAAGGTCCGGGGTTAAATGGTGTGTGCAAAGGCAGTACCAGAACTAGGACCCAAACCCTCTACACCCAGACATTTTCCATGCACACAGGCAGGAAGGCCTAGGGACGCAAAGCTACACGCTCTCCTTGCCCACAAAAGAGAGACGGAGACACAGCTCAAAAAAAAAGGATGCGTGTTAAAATAGGCGGAGGTGGTGAGGACAGATAAGAAGTCTAAAACGGGAAGCTGTGGGGCTGGGCCCCAGAAGCACCGCTGCTCCCATGGAGCTGTGCACCCTTGGGTCCCCACTCCTGTCATTTCTCTGCTCTTCAGTTTCCTCATCTGTCATATAAGGAGCTGGATGCTTCAAGATGCAGCTGGACGGCACCACTCACCCTCCTAGTGGGCATGCACAGCAGCTCGATCCTTTTGTACAGCAATGTGGCAATTATGTGTCAAGAGCCTTAGAAATGTTCAAACTTTGACCCAGTACTTCCACTTCTGAGAAGCAGAAGTAGGAAATAATCCTAAATAAGGAGAAAGCTTTATGTGCAAAGAGCTTCATCTCAGCACTGTTTATAATACTAAAATGCTGGAAGTGAGCTAAAACCTAATAATAGGAGAATGGCTAAATTATGATATGCAAATCCAATTAATGAGATATTACACAGTTATTTAAAAAACACAGAGCATCAACACAGAATGTGCTTTTGGCATGTGAAAAAAGGCAGGATATTAAAGGGCTGGTACTGCATAACTGTAATTAAATTTTACAAAGAAAAAAGAAGTGTTGTACCCCTGTGGGGGGACATACATATATGTTCACAAAAACTCAAAGGAAATTCACCATTTGCCAACAATAGTGACTATTTAGGGCCCAGATTTTCAATCAGTGTTCCTTGGAACCCAGTTAGTATCTGGGGTCAAGGTGGGGGAGCTGAGCATGGGAAGGGAAGACAGCCACCCAAGTGACTACTAACTGTTTTGCCCAGGGACACCTATGTAAGATTTTAGTGGACCAAAAGGTAGAAAGATCAAGGCAACTTTCCTTGTGGGGATGGGGAGGAAAGCTGGGGTCCTCCTGAATCATGACCTCCTCCCTGGTCAGCATTCTTCATGGTAAGAACAACTTTCCCCCAAACTCTCAGCTGTTCTCCGTGGCACCTGCTGTGCCAGGTAGCTATTACCAAACCAACTCAGAGGACCCGGCCTGTCTCAGAAACAGCACAGGTGACCCCTGGACGACCCCAGGGTGCCTCCTGCCTGACCAGAAGCCATAGGAGTGGCTTCCCAGGTCACACCTCCAACAAGGCCCAGCCAGGCTGTAGCAGGTCCAGAGGGAAAGTCACAGGGACAAGGGCAGTGAAAAGGCAGATGTGTGTACCAGCTCCTCTGCGACCGGCGCAGGGTGACCCTGAGAGCTGAATGGAAGCAAAAAAGGAAAGTGTGTTCTACCGAACTGGACAGGAACCCCTCGCCCCATCTCTCTGGGAGCTGAGACAGGCTGAGGACAAAATAGGCTCACAGAGGGTCCAGATAAACTACGAGGAGGCAGAACCACGACTGGTTATCAGAGGACATGACAGACGCCGGGACCACAGCAGGGCCTTTTAAGGTCGATGGCAAGGAGGACAACCCTCCATTCTCCAAACATACGGCTGGGCCAGGCCCAGAGGTGGAGCGCTGGGGCTGCAGAGCGTGGCTCTAACCCAGCGTTACTATTCCTGGGATCAGCTCTGGCGGCCAGACAGCACTGGGCTGCTGGTGAGCCTGGGGACAGTGTGGCTGGCAACGCTGTCAGATTGTTGAAAAGCAAAGGGAGCCTTATAATGCAAGGGTTTCTGCTAACCTCTCCATCCCGAGGCAGAGCAGCTCAGAGGACCACAGCGGTGAGCAGTGCTCAAAGGAGACTCTAGTCACGTCTGCAGGTTGTTCTTTGGTCAGGAAAATTACCTATGTTACATTTATTATAGCAGCCCTCCATACCAACATGATGGACAATGAAATGAGAAGGGTTCTTCGCCAGAACCACCCTCCCCTCTCCTGCCCCATCTCACAGAGTCCTGAGCAGCACGAAGCACCGATTTAGAGCTGGGAGACCTGGGTTCCCAGTCAAGGCTCCACCAGCCTTGCGACCTGGGTCCACGTTCCTCATCAGTGACCTAGGGATGGTAATAACACCCACCTAACAACACTAGCTGTTCTTTTTTTAAAAATATTTTTTAAATATATTTTATTGATTTTTTACAGAGAGGAAGGGAGAGGGGTAGAGAGTTACAAACATCGAAGAGATAGAGACATTGATCAGCTGCCTCCTGCACACCTCCTACTGGGGATGTGCCGGCAACCAAGGTACATGCCCTTGACCGGAATCGAACCTGGGACCTTTCAGTCCACAGGCCGACGCTCTAGCCATTGAGTCAAATCAGTTACGGGTTAAATATTTTTAAAATTGATTTCAGTGAGGAAAGGAGAGGGAGGGAAGGAGGGAGGGAGGGAGGGAAAGAGAGAGAGAGAGGGAGAGAGAGAGAAACATCAATGATGAGAGAGAATCATTGATCGGCTGCCTCCTGCGCACACCCCACACTGGGGATAGAGCCCGCAACCTGGGCATGTGCTCTAACTGGGAATCGATCTGTGAACTCCTGGTTCATAGGCTGACGCTCAATCACTGAGCCACGCCGGCTGGGCTCAGCCAGTGTTCTTGAGTGACCCAGTGCAGTGAGGAACTGGTTCTTAGTTCCATCCTCTTGAGGACACCGCCTTCTCCTTCCCTTCACCCCCCAGACCACCTCCAAGTGAATGAATCAAACACATCAATCAGAAGCTCCCAAAAGGCTCCTGTGTCATGAGGTTAAAAATGAACCCGAGTCAGCCTTTCCCAGCTGGCCAGGGGCCTCCTCCTTGCTGCGTTCTTCCTTCTATGGCAATGCCATCTCTATTTAAACCCACCGTCCCCCTCCAGAAGCCCTCTCTGACCCCTGCAGCCAGAGGGAATGCTCTCTCCCCACCACCTTCCTCAAACGCTGCTCTGATTCCAGGCGGCCACGCGCAGGTGTTCACCTTCCTGACTTCGGCAAGCATTTTGAGTTTGGCTAGTTTACAAGAAAGGAGTAAGATCCAGTCCTCCTCCCTCCAGGAACATGAAATCTGAGGAGAAAGAACAGACAGGCACCCCAGGAAACACTGAGCAGGCAGAACGCGACTGCAGGATGCCAGCAGAGGCAGCGCCGGAGCCGGGGCTGAGTCACAGCCCTGCCCCAGGCAGGCTCAGAGGCGCTGTCTGCAGGCTCTGGAAGGCGACTCGCAGATGCAGCACAAACGGCTGATTATCAAGCACCAACCAAGCACCCAGCGCTCAGAGCACAACATGTAAAAAAGGCAGTTCCCTCTTCCTGTAGCTGCTGACCGTGGACAGACACTGTCCCCACCAAACACAGGGATGGACATGCTGCGCCTTACGCTGCTGGCCTCACCACTCACTCCCCAGACCTCCCCCTCCGGAGTGCTAGGCAGCACGGGGCCAGGAGGCGGGCAACCGGCCCATGTCCCCTGCCTGTGTTTGGGGCCCGGTTCCTGCCTTGCCCTGTCTCTCCAGCTGTGTTCTGAAGAGAAGAATGTGCACTATGCCCAGAACAAACACTCGCACAGGCCTCCTGGGTGGGAAGGCAGCTCAGAAAAGAAGCGGGAGCTCTGTGTGTGTGTGTGTGTGTGTGTGTGTGTGTGTGTGTGCACGCGTGTGGCCCAAGCCACTCTGAGTTCACACCCTGAGTTCACACCATAGGGAGCATGGAGGGAAAGTCACAAAACCGGGGCTTGCTACCCAGCCCCCGAAGGCATGGACACATCTGGGCGTGATTCCGCTCAGCTGCAAGGAAAGATGGCTGATGGACAGATTTCTGTCTTATTCCATCTTCCCATATCCCACCTTCAACCGCTCTCAGAGAGAAACCCTGTCACCATGGTCTGGTAAATGTGTTCATTCTGGGGTGTGGGCCGCTAACTCTGGCCTCCTCTGAGCCCCGGCTTCCCTGTGCACCACAGAGAGAAGTAGGTCTCCTTCCCTGCCGCTGGGGTGCTGCTGGGACCACACCCGGATGCCACAGGGAGGGCAGTGGGAAGCGAGCTTGCTCGCGATGCTATCCTGTCACTGTCGCTGCTGCTCCGCTGGGGCGGCAGGGCTGCCTGGTGAAGGCCTCTGGGGCCACGGGCCTGGCCTCCCTGCCTGTGCCCGCAGCAGCCCCACCGCTGCGTGTGCCTTCCACGGCTCCTTGGCGAGGCTTTGAGCTCCAGTCTAGAGCTGACAGAGATGGACAGGCTGATCTGGGTCGTCTTAGGCCACAGTGTGTCCATCGTCCAAGCCCTCCTTTTCTTGGAACGCATATGCTTCCAGACCCAGCGTCTACCCAGGCCGAGGAGAAGGAAATCCACTCTGCTCCCTCCCCGGAATTGGAGGGAAATGGGAGAAGCAAGGAAGGGAGCTGGGCGTGAGGGCGGACACGCCTGGGCCAGGCCCAAGTAGGACTGTGTTAAAAGCAGGGCCCTGGCCGAAACCGGTTTGGCTCAGTGGCTAGAGCGTCGGCCTGCGGACTGAAAGGTCCCAGGTTCGATTCCGGTCAAGGGCATGTACCTGGGGCGGGCACATCCCCAGTAGGAGATGTGCAGGAGGCAGCTGATCGATGTTTCTAGCTCTCTATCTCTCTCCCTTCCTCTCTGTAAAAAATCAATAAAATGTATTTTAAAAAAAGAGCAGGGCCCTGGGTGCTCCCCGCTGTACCAAGCATGCCTTTATTTTTCTGTATTTTGAGTGCTTTGACATCTGGGGTCCTAGTCAATTCCTACAGGTAGTAAATGACTTGTCTCTTGCCTGTGTGGAGCCTTTCATGGGCAAACCAACCGATCCAGAGCCTCCACTCCCCACCCCCTCCTCATCGAGCTCCTCCACTCCACCCTGCAGGCCACGACTCCCTGCCCTGACCACCCAGCGCCGGTACCATACAACTCATGACTGTCCCTATACCTCACAGCCAATGACATTATCCAAACTAGCCAATCCGGAGTCTGCTTACCCTGCCTCACCCATCCCTTCCCATGGAAATCGCAATAAAGGCTCTCACCCATGTTTTTCCCTCTCTGTCGCCTCAATAACCCTGGTGCTTCCTGGGTGGCCCCCCATGGCATGGGGTGTCCCCCACCCCTGCTTGGCAAGTAACAAATATCTTTTCAATGGCAGTCGTCTCTGATCTGCCTCACCACACCTAGATAATAATAAAACCTACGTGGTAAAACACTCACCCTAGTACTTGATTTATCAGGGGGACCACTTCGTAAATTATATAAACATCTAACACTATGCTGTACACTTGAAACTCAAATAATATTGGATGTCAACTGTAATTTAAAAAAAGATAAAAAATAAAATAAAATAAAAAAACCCACTCACCTAGGGCTCCCCAGTCAGTTACAAAGGCAACTGTCTGTGCCACTGGCCAGCAAAGTGGTGTTTCCATTCTCGTGGGGGTGAGGGAGAAAGGAAAGGGGTTTTTCCTCCTGAAATTGTGCTCTTGAGACTCAGAGTTATCCCCTTTCCATTTCACCCAGGATCACTAAACTGGCACGAACCATGGCTAATGAGCACTGACTGTTGTAATGATGGGAGGGACAAGGACACTCGGTGACTTGGGGCTAAGCAAGTTGGCAGCCCCATGACTCCGCCCAGCTGGGCTCCTTAAGGCTCTCGATGGTGACCAGGCCAGCTCCTCTCTTGCCCTGCCAGCTTCTCTTGGGGACACACTGCCATCCTCAGCCAGCCTGTCACAGCAGGACACAGCTACTGCTTCTCAGGAAATCCAAGACCTTTTCCATCTGGGCACCAGGTCACTCCTTAGTTTTGGATCCAAATTCCTCAACTTGAAGCCATTCACATCCAGGCTTGGGGACATCCTTCGAGTCCAGCCAGCACATCTCCCTGAACTGACTGCTCCTCCGTTCTAGGAATGTGACACCCCCTCAGCCGCCCCTCCCCACCAAGCTTCATTATCCCACTCTGCCCACTGGATCCCTCAAGGCCACAGTTCAGTCCCAACTCTGACCACCAACTCTACCTTCTCAAGACACCGACCATTCTCCCGCTCTCCTAACGCCCCACCAATAAACTCTTCTCCTGGACCCTGTCTCTTCTCAAACATTAGTGCCACACGTCAGCATCCAACATTAGCACTTGGATTTCTCTGGCCACCAAAAAGAATGGGATTGTATAAACAAAAGTGATCTATCCTCCAATCGCACATTATTCAGCCATAAAGAAGAATGATGTACTGATTCGTGCTACAACGTGAGTGAACCCCAAAGACACGATGCTGAGTGAAAGAAGCCAAACACAGAAGGACACACATTGCATGATCCCTTGATAGGAAATATCCAGAACAGGTAAACTATAGAGGCAGAACACAGACCACTGGCTGCCAGCACTGGGGGTTTGGGAGAATTGCAGAGACTACTAACGGTACGGGGTTTCGTTGAATGGGGTGATGAAAACATCTGGGACTAGACAAGAGGTAGTGGTTGTATAGCATTGTGAGTGCAATAAATGCTACAACATTGTACACTTTAAAATGGTTAATTTTGTGTTATGTGAATTTCACCTCAATTTTTAAAAAGGAATCAAATTGGGTAATCCATCATACAGTGTACAGTGGGCACATAAAAAGAAGTATAAGAGGTGGCCTGGGATAATACAAAGAGCCCTGGATCTACAGTGATAATTGCAGACACCAATTCCATGTTCAATGCTCGGGAAACATTAAGCAAGCCACGGAACATCACCTCCATGGGAAGCGCCAGCATCTGAATACACTTACCCTTCAGTGCTGTGAAAACTAAATGAGTAATGTAGGGACATCACGCAAAAGACACATGTGTACACTCAGAACGAAAATTAGTATATAAAATGTTAAGTTTAAAATAAAACAGTAGACACAAAATGCTAGCTATGCATTTACACATAGACAAATGTGCCTCTATAGACATAGGAAAGATTTAAAGAACTAGCTAATGTTTTAAGCTTATGGAATTTTTTTCTATAAAACTGTCTATATAGCCCTAGCCAGTTTGGCTCAGTGGATAGAGTGTTGGCCCACGGACTAAAGGGTCCCAGATTCGACTCTAGTCAAAGGCACATACCTCAATTGCAGGATTGATCCCTGACCCGGGTCAGGGCACGTACGGGAGGCAACCAATTGATGTGTCTCTCTCACACATCGATGCTCTCTCTCTGTGTCTCTCCCCCTCCCTTCTACTCTCCCTAAAAATCAATGGGTAAAAACATCCTTGAATGAGGACTAACAAACAAAACCCTGTCATTATAGACAGAATCCTATCTAATAAAAGAGAAACATGGTAATTAGCCATACATCCGCTACCCTTCCCATTGGCTAATCAGGGTGATATGCAAATTAACTGCCAGCCAAGATGGCGGCCATCAGCCAGGCAGCTTGAAGCTAACATGAGGCTTGCTTGCTTCAGTGATGGAGGACTCCAATGTTCCCCGCCAGCCTTGCCGGCCTCTGAGCTTGCAGTTTGAAACATTGTTACAAATATAGAAGCTAAACAAAACCCCAGAAACCTGCTTTCAGCCAGCCAGGATCTCAGAGCTAGAGTTGATACAGTGTTTCGATTATAGAACCCAAACAAACCAGATACCTGCTTTCAGCAGCAGAGGCCACAGAGCTGGAGCCATAGCTAAAGCTGGCCCAGAATAAAAAAAAGAAAAAAAGGAGCAGTTGGGAGCTTCAGTCACCCGCCAGCCTGAAAATAGCCCTCAGCTCCTCACCCAGACTGGCCAGGCACCCCAGTGGGGACCCCCACCCTGATCCAGGACACCCTTCAGGGCAAACCAGCCAGCCCCCACCCATGCACCAGGCCTCTATCCTATATAGTAAAAGGGCAATATGCCTCCCAGCACCGGGATCAGCGGAGCCGAGAGGCCTCCCAGCACCGGGATCAGCGTGACAGGGGGCGGCGCCCAAACCCCCTGATCGCCCTGCGGCTCTGTGTGTGACAGGGGGCGGGGCCACAACCTCCCTATCCGCCCTGCTCTGTTCGTGACAGGGGAAGGCTCCCCCAACCCCCTGATCAGCCCTGCTCTGTGCCTGATAGGGGGGAGCTCCCCAACCCCCTGATCGCCCTGTGGCTCTGTGTGTGACAGGGTGCGGCACCCCAACCCCCTGATCGGCCCTGCTCTGTGTGTGACAGGGTGCGGCACCCCAACCCCCCCCCACGGGACCTGCTCTGTGTGTGATGGGGTAGATACATAACCTCCCCTTCGGCCCTGCCCTGAGTGTGACAGGGTGCGGCGCCCCAACCCCCTGATCCGTCCTGCTCTGTGTGTGACAGGGGGCGGTGCCCCAACTCCCCTATCAGCCCTACTCTGTGAGTGACAGGGGGGAGCTCCTCAACCCCCTGATGGGCCCTGCTCTGTGCGTGACAGGGGGCAGCGCCCCAACCCCCTGATTGGCCCTGCTCTGTGCGTGACAGGGGGCAGCGCCCCAACCCCCTGATTGGCCCTGCTCTGTGCGTGACAGGGGGTGGCGCCGCAACCTCCCCATAGGCCCTGCCTTGAGTGTGACAGGGGGCGGTGCCCCAACTCCCCAATCGGCCCTACCCTGAGCGTGACTGAGGGTGGCATCGCAACCTCCCGATCCACCCTGCTCTGTGCATGACAGGGGGTGGCGCCCCAACTCCCCAATCGGCCCTGCTCTGATCCCGACCAGGGGCTGCACCTAGGGATTGGGCCTGCCCTCTGCCACCCAGGAGCAGACCTAAGCCAGCAGGTCGTTATCTCCCGAGGGGTCCCAGACTGCGAGAGGGCACAGGCAGGGCTGAGGGACTCCCCCCCCCACCCCCGAGTGCACAAATTTTTGTGCACCGGGCCTCTAGTAAATATATAAGGAGCCCAGGAAGCTAGGTTCTAGTTCTGGCTCTGCCCCTAACCAGCCTAGGAGCCCTCTATGAAATCCTTCCCCACCTGGACCTTGATTTCCTGGTTTTGATAATGGCTTGACCATGACAATGGCCCAGTTTAACCAGACTGTACTGAGCCCCTAGTTGCTCCATGTGCCAGGGGCTGTACCAGGCATCAGGCACCATAGGAGGGGCACGGGGGTCCTCCCGGGGTTAGTGAGAGTGAGTCCCAGTCCTCAGGGAGTGTGCAGGCAGCGCCATAAAACCAGGCAGAATGTGGCAAAGAGGACAGATGGCCTAGCACTGGAGGTTCTCAGTGTGGCCACAGGGGAAATTGTCCTTTGAGGCGGGGCCTAAAGACAGGACATGGCTTTCACAGATGGGAAGGGTGAGCTTCTGACGACAGACCTATCCAAGCAGTGAAGTTGGGCAAGGGAAGAGTCACCATAAGTGGTCATCTCAATAGCTAGCACGACGGTTCTGAAAGTGGGTCCCCATGCCAGCAACAGACGTATCACCTGAGAACTAGTTTAAAATGTGAGTTCTTGGGCCCTATGCCAACCTGTGCATCAGAAACTCTGATGGGACTGGCAAGACCCCTGAGTACAGCTGCCCTAGCGCCTGCTTCCTGAACAGAGGCCCCTCAAGAAGAATGTGAAACAGCCCTGAAGATGCTCCTTCATGGCCAGGCCCCTCCCGCCCTCCAGGCCCCAGCTGGCTGAGCTGAGAAAGTTTCCTGTGCTCAGAGGAACTAATCTATCACCTAAATATAGATTAACTTTCCCTCTCTTCACCAGCCCACTGTCCTGGGAAAGGCAAACACCTGAAGTGAGCAGGCCCCTAGTAAATCTGTCAGCTGCTGCCGCCCCAGCTTTTTCCACGGTCCCTCCCACACCCATTTCCCTGGCCTGAGACCTGTGATCCCTGGATCAGTGGCCCCAGAGACCTATGTCCCCAGACAGAAGAAGGCAATGGGGCCGCCCTCTCTCTCCTCAGAGAGCCCAGTGCTGGGATCCTACAGCTCAGCAGGAGGCCCCACCACCCCAGGGGAGGAGGGATGGGAGCTGGAACACAGCTCACTGCATTTAGGGACAGCAGAGTGACTGGGAATTCCCTTCAAGATCACTCCAGGAAACCGCTTTTGCAAAGACTCCCTCCCGGGCATTTCCATCCTGGCAGTTTCCCTCCCCCTCTCCCCTTCCTCCTTCAGGCAGCAGCCCTCCTAGGTGTCAGCAGGAATGGCCTCCATGGGAATCCCAGGTAAACAGCCTGTTGCGGGGGCTCACCTCCTATTATCCCCGGGCCCTTGGCCACCCCCTGCACATGGCCTGGCTATGGACTCACACTTCCACCTCCTACTCGCTGGGTGACCTTTAAGACTCTGTTTTCGGGAGAAACCAGGCTAATGATATCCTCCTTAGACGACCGCGTTGAGGATGAAATCAAAGGACATAATACATGAAGTACAAGGAGTAAAGGCTCAATAACAAAGGTCTTCCAGTCACGGCCACATCATGCCCACCCAGCCTTTATGCCAACACCGGCAGTGGCTAGAGCCCAAATTCCTTAGCACCCGCCACTCTGGCTCCCACTCATCTCCACACCAGCAGCTACACAGAGACGGCCTCGCTTTGGCCAACACGCCCCCACCACCAAGCCCGACCTCCATGACCTTCCTGTTTCTCAGAGAGCTCTTCTCCTCTGCCCTGTGCATCCCCAGCCGGCCTCCAACGTTCTGTCTGGGCCCCCAGGGAATGAGTGCCTTCTTTGAGGAGGGTCCACCATAGAGGGCCCAGCAAGTATAAGAGCGACACAGATGTCTGGAAAATTGAATGGAATCCTCCCAGTTCAGAAGAAAAAGCAGAGCTTTAAATCCACAGGGAGCAGTGGACCCTCTGACCCTCTCCCGTCACAGTCCCCGTAGTCAGATGTCAGTGCAAGGGGCCCTGTCCTGGGCACTTGGGAAGTCACATTCTGAGAGTCCTCAGAGTTCCCAGCCTGAGACAGAAACTCCAGAGGCAGCAGATGTTGACCTGACCATGGGCCCCACCGTCAGGCTAACCCAGTGGTCGGCAAACTCGTTAGTCAACAGAGCCAAACATCAACAGTACAATGAATGAAATTTCTTTTGAGAGCCAAATTGTTTAAACTTAAACTATATAGGTAGGTACATTGCTATTAACTTAATTAGGGTACTCCTAAGGCTTAGGAAGAGCCACACTCAAGGGGCCAAAGAGCCACATGTGGCTCGCGAGTCGCAGTTTGCCGACCATGGGGCTAACCTAGCAAAGGCTTAAGCTGGTCCGGGATCCCAGTGCAGGCCTCCTCTCCTCACCCTGCCTCCCACCCCTGGGCCGACACCTACCATCCAGACATGCTTCCAGGCCCATGTTAAAGCCGCTCCTGAATGCACCCTCTGGGGCCAGGGCCACCGAGGACCTCAGCCTAGTGCCTGCACACACACACCCAGAAGGGCTTAAACTAACGGGGCAGCTGGGCTGACATGTCAATACAGGTGAGCAGGCCCCTGTGGCGCTTTCCACCGTGTTGACTGCACAACAGAATCCCAGGTGGACAGACTGCAGCCCTGATCGCCCTTCCCTACACCCAGCCCAGTTCCTGTCCCCGCAGCCTGTGGGCCTACTTACCAAACCCACCCAAACAGAACTCCCAGCTTCTGAAGCGCCCGCCCCCAAGCGCGTCAGCAGAGCTAGGATGCCAGGTCCTGCCCTAGCACCCAGGTGCCCTCCTCTTTAGAAGGAACCAACAGGACCCCCCACTCACAAATCTCCCTCCACGAAGGGGAGGATGGGGGGAGAAATACGGGGGAACAAGGCTAGCCCTGGGGAGGCTTCCTGGCCGAAAGGGGGATGGCACAGAAGGGAAAGTGTCTTCCCCGGGGGCCTTAGTTCAGCTCACTGCCCTCAGAGAAGGCATCCCCCCACTGGGCTATGGGAGCATAAGAGAGATAAGAACAGGGTGACAGAGAAGGAACCCAATAGGACTGACTGCCCCCCATGTGTCTCCCTCTGACTGAATGGGTGTCAAATGATGTAACCACAAGGTCCTCCAAAAGTCTGGGCACCCTCACACTGTGATTCCCAATGGAGCCAGAACCCCACGGATGGTTCTTGGGGTGAGTTTTTAATTGATTTTTGAGAGAGAGAGAGAGAGGCATCGATTTGTTGTTCTGCTTATTTATGCATTTATGGATCGATTCCTGTATGTACGCTGACCTTGGCATATCAAGACTTTGCTCTAATTCACTGAGATACCTGGCCAAGGCCTCTTGGGGTGACATTTTACAGGTATGAAGAGGGCAGTCACACTGTGGATGGGCACTGTGTGGGGTGGCAGAGAGCTGAGAGACGATGAAAACAAAAACCTAAGGAGGGATGTGTTAGAGTTAAGGTCGGCGTCAGTGCAGACGGCATGTGAGCCTCACCAATTGCAGATTACCAGCTGCTTATCTGCTATGTGACATTAGGGGACCTGTCTCCCTCACATCCCTCATTCCCTATCTCTGGGCTTCAGCTTTACCACCAAAGACATCTGGAGAACTAGAAGTACCTGGATCCTTCCTCAGGCTAAAATCAAACAAACAAATAACAACAACAAGAAGAGCAGTCATGGCTATGTGCTCGTTCAAAGATTGCCCTAAACAGTCCTGTCCATGAACACGCCTGTCACTGTGGCCGGGGACAGACACCCTGCGCGACCTCAGCGCCATGTCCCAGCCCCGCCTTGGACTTTGTTTCCTGGTTCAGTCTGGACTTCTAAGAAGTAACGGAGCCCCTGGAGACATTCTTGGCCTTCGATGCAGACACAGGCTCGTCTAGGAGGCGACAAGCCTCTCTGGCCTGTTCTACTTTCTGGTTTTCAATCTGAGAATTCTACCGATTTATGGCAGAGCTGCTATAGCCCTGACTCCCGGCTGACGGGTGAAGCCCAGGACTGGGCTGTTTTTCAAGTAGTGACCTTTCCAAAGGCAGGCGCTGAGGGTGCCTAAAACACGTAACATTTCCGAGAACTCAAACCTCAGGGAGGCAGGAGCACTTCCCGTCCCTAAGGACACCCTGAGCTGAGGTCAGGCCCATGGGTGGCTGGGGCCACGGGAAGGATGTCCATTCCAGGGAGGCCTTGACTACAGCCTGAGGCCGGAGAGATGCTGCCTCCCAGACAGAATGTCCAGAGCAGAGCCGTAGAAAAATGCACATGGGGAGGGCCTCCCCTCAGAGCCCTGGAGTTGGGAGGCCAGGTCAGAGGTCAACTCTGTGTCCAGACCAGCACAGAATCCCCTCCCTAGAAACCAATCCCAAACCAATGTGGCTCTCACCACAGGGGACCACTGATTTCACAGCCTCTGCAGACTCTGAAGCTGACCTGCCCGGCCCACCGCCAAGCTAACCTATATCCTTCTGCTGCACCTGGAGTCATTTCTTGTTCTCTCCTTGGAAAAGACAGAGGGGGGAAAAAAAAAGGCCAGAAAAAGCTGTTCACCTTCCCTTTGATTTGCTCAACAAGTATTTATTCAGCCTGACTGTGCTGGGTGTGAGGGACATAGTGTCTGTCCTGAAGGAGGCACAGCAGCAAAGACAGAGCAATGCCTGGGAGCCGTGTCCAGCCCCACCTCCGACCGTGCTCCTGGGCAGCTCATTTCACCTCCATGCACTCAGCCTCACTCTCAGGGTCAATGCAGACAGAGTGAGCGAGGTGACCTTGCAGGTGCCAGCTACGATTCAAATAAAATTCAGAGGGGAGAGCGAGATTGGAAAGGTGGTGCCGATAGCATGTTGTGTGTGGGGGAGGAGTGAGTGAAGTGTGACTCTGGGGGACACTGCACCACTTCTCAGCCCACTCCCAGTTTCCCTGCTCCCAGGTGGACAATTCTAGACCCCTGCCCCGCTCCTCCACACTGATCTTACCCACCAGCTTGTGCCACCCCCAAGTCCCACCTCCGCACTTACTGTGCAATGTACCATCCTCTTATCCTCTCTGCGCCTCAGTTTCTAATTTGTAAAATGGGCGTGATGATCATTCTTACTTCACTGACACTCCATGAGATGATGTATGGAAGACGCTCTTCATAAAATGTACCAACGATAATTGAAAAAAAATGTTTTGCCAATGATTCCCCATGTCCAGTACTGAATGCCACAAGGACATGAAGGCTCTACCTCAGGGGAGTGAGAAGGCAGTGTTTGAACACCAGTCCTGAGCTAGGGGCAACCCTTCTGGCCCGGCTGGTGTGGCTCAGTGGTTGAGTATCAACCTATGCACCAGGAGGTCATGGGTTTGATTTTGGATCAGGGTACATGCCCAGATTGTGGCTTGATCACCAGTGAGGGGATGCAGGGGGCAGGCAATCGATGTTGATGCCCCTCTCTCATCATTGATGTCTCTCTCTCTCTCTCTCTCTCTCTCTCTCTCTCTCTCTCCTTCCTCTCCCTCCAAAATCAATAAAAATATATATATTTTTAAAAAACGTTCTGAGGACTTAGAGATGGAGAAACTGAGGCTCTGAGAGGCTAAGTAACTTGCCCAAAGCCCAAGGCTTTGTCCAGGCCAGAAGCAGGATTGAATGTGGGGTTATCTGACCCCAACGCTTCTAACACACCAACCCCTAGGATCCTTGAGGGGGGGGGGGAACAACCCTCTCCCGGCACATGGTCCCCACTGGCCCTCAGGTCTGACAGGAACTGTTTATTCTAGACTCTGATATTTTCTGTAAACACAGCTTAGGTTGCCAAGGGAGGGAGAGAAATTCATTTGTTAAGAGAGGAATGAGACAGAATCATTAAACTTCCTTTGGCTCAGCTGGGGACCAGGGGACAGGGTGGAGCCAGCCCTGGACAGAGCCCTAACCAGCCCCTCCCCCAGCCCTACTGCCAGGAGTCCACCTCCATGCCAGGTGCCCCTGTGCCTGTGGTCTCCCTGGCCAGACCCTTCTCACCAGAGCCTTGGGGAGGTCTTCCTGGCACAAGACAAAATGACCCAGATTCTTTGTTTGCTGGGCCACTTGTCCTCCAGGGGTGAGGTGGCTCCTGGGAGGACTAACGAGCCTCTCTTCAGTGTCTGCAGGACGGTTTGGAACATGATTACTTTTCCTGCGACCAGAAAGAGGTGGTGGCGGGTCCCCCAGGGCTTCTGTGGCCTCGAGGAGGAGCTCCAACCAGGGAGAACACCGCTTAATTACAAAACGCGGGCTGCGGGTTTAATCTGGTACACCTTCGTACTACACTGTTTACCTTTCAAAGTTCTTTATTTTAACCAAACAGCGAGGAAACTGGGTATGGCTGGCTGGCCTCGGAGAGCAGAGATCAAACTCAGGTGCAGGTTTTTTTCCGGGAATGCTAGTACATACTAAGTATATGGAGGTACATTGATGTCACGGTCAAAATTCACTTTTAGACATCAGCAAGAGAAAAAAAGGACAAAAGAATCCTGACAATTGTTGCATCTGAACTATGGGTGTATATGTGGAAGTTCATTCTTCTCTCTACTTTGAAATGTTTCATATTTAAAAGCCAGAGACAAAGACCCTCCCTCCCGCCAGGGGCAGGGCGTTGTAATGCAGGGCCCAGGGGAGAAGCTCAGTGGGGAGGGGCGTGGAGGGATGGGAGGAAGTGATGGTACAGGAGGAGCCAGAAGGGGTGATGATGTTGTCCCAGAGGGTGGGACCTGCTGTCTCCTCAGACAGGTCACTTCCGCCGCACAGCCCTCTTTCTGAGACTTCACTCCTCAGGACTCACTTCCAGACTCTTCTCCAAAGGGGCTACAGGCCAGAATCTCCATCTCCGGAACTTTATAACCAGGACATTGTGTCCAGTTGAGTCGGGGAAGGAACCAGGCCGCCCAGCAGAGGGACGACCTAGTGGGCCTCCCTGGCCCTCCCTGGCCCTGATTCAATCGAGAGAGCAGGAAGCTCCAAGGCACGAGGGACAGACTCTGTCCCCGCATCTGAGATAAATGACAGAACATGATCATTCTCTCACACTTACAGAGACTTCAAGATTTTAAGCAAATTTCCTACCAGACAGGCCCTTCATGCCCACAGACAGGGCACCTATACTGAGGAAGATGCAGACCCACAGCTCTCATTCGCAAACCCTCGCACATGGGCTGAACTGTGAACCCTAAACCCCAATGGGACTGTATTTAGAAATGGACCTTGGAGAGGTCATTTAGGTTAAATGAGGTCAGAAGCGCGGGGTCCTCCCCCAGTAGGGCTGGTGACCTTATAAGAAAAGGAAGAGAAAACAGAGACCCCTCTCTCTCCAAGCTCATGCACAGAAAAGCCACGTGAGGACCCAGCAAGCAGGCAGCCCTCTGCGAGCCAAGAGGAGGGCCCTCACCAGAAACCAAATCTGCAGGAACCTTGACCTTGGACTTCAGCCCTCAGAACTCTGAGAAAATAGATGTCTGCTGTTTAAGCCACCAAGTCCGTGGTACTTTATTATGGCAGCCCTAACTGACGAACACGCTCTCCTGCTCTGCAGCTCCCACCTATCCAATAAGGACACCCCTGATTTCCTAGCATCCTAGAAGGTATGGTCCCTCCCCGCGCCCCTGCCCCACCACACATGATCTGGGGCAGGAGGCATGAAAGGCCACAGGTGGGTCTGCCTTTCCAGGGAAGAAAAGGAGCTGGTACCCAGGAGAAGCCCCCACCGCTCCTCCTCAGTCCTGTTCCCAACAAGGCAGTGAGGCCGACGGCTACCCGATGACCAGGCCAGCAGAGCAGTGAGCCCTCCTCCCTCACAGGCCCTGGACGGCCTGGCCCGCACAGAGGACATTTCCTTAAGCTCTTGCCCCCTGCAACTCCCTGACTGAACAAATATTTGCATGTGCTAGGCACTGCCCTCCTTTTA
Organism: Myotis myotis; assembly: GCF_014108235.1. Classification (NCBI taxonomy): domain Eukaryota; kingdom Metazoa; phylum Chordata; class Mammalia; order Chiroptera; family Vespertilionidae; genus Myotis; species Myotis myotis. The sequence goes on from NW_023416324.1 coordinate 160,153,571, forward strand.
TTCAGGCAACCCACTTTTATTTATGTCCTCTCTGCTGAGTGCTGGGGATGGACGCGTAGCTCCTGACTTTGAAGAAATCTACAAATAAAGAGGGTGGCATGGGAAAGAGGACAGAAGGTCAAGTCAGAAGGTGGGTCCAACTCAGCCACAGCCTAGCCATGTGACCTTGGACAGTCACCTCCCCTCTCTGGGCCTCCATTCCTTCCGCTGAGAATGAGAACACTGGAAATGACAGCTGAAGTTCTTTCCAGCTCTGACCTTCAAGAATCCATTCTGAAGTGAAAGTCAGAAAGACAAAGGAAGACTTGCAGGGTAAGATGGCTGCGGATGCCCGAAATGGGCTGGAGGAACATGCAGTCAGGTGACCCTGGACAGGCCACGGCTACGACTCCTTCGTGGGCAAGGAGATAGCCGCTTGCAGGAATCAGAGTGGGCTCGTGTCCCTGGGGAGCCCCGGCCACTTGTCCATCAGCAGGTCTGAGCTACCACATACCCAGGGCCTCGGGAGCCCGGACCTGCACTGGCACTCACTGCTGGAAAACCCACTGGCCACCTCACCCCCTGGTCTGTGCTCCACCATCCCAGGTACCCCAGGGAGGTCCTGCATCCCTCTGCCCCATCAGGACTCCAGGCCAGGACCCTGGGGGAGACCTGGCCTCCTCCCATCAGAGCCTCCAGTTCTGACCACAAGCGCAGGCCGGTGGCAGACCAGCCCCTCCCTCCAGGCACACAGGCCAGGGGGAAACTGCCCACGCACTTCTCTCTGAACAACGGCAGCATTCCTTCATCCTGGCTCATCTCCTCTTCCTCACCTGCCAAGTGCTGTTCATATTCCGAGAGAAATGTCTCTCCTTTCACCCTTCCTGCCCACTGTCACTATGCTCCCCCACTGGCCTCGGGCTGCCTCCCTTCACCCCTCCTGCCCACTGTCACTATGCTCCCCCACTGGCCTCGGGCTGCCTCCCTTCACCCCTCCTGCCCACTGTCACTATGCTCCCCCATCCACCTCAGGCCTCCTCCCTTCACCCCTCCTTCCCACTGTCACTATGCTCCCCCATCCACCTCAGGCCTCCTCCCCACTGTTAGACCCGACTCAGCCACTTCCCAGGGCTGCATGTTCCCCACCCCATAAACTCTCCTTGTCAAACCCCCTTCTAAAGTGCAGCTTGAACTGCACACTCTTGCCCACAAATCTCAAAGGATACCCCCTTACATCTCCAGTACACAGACACGCCTTGCCCCAGCTTCTGAGGCCGCCATGCTATGTTACCTTTCCAGCCTCATCTCCTGCCTGCACAGGGGACCCTGCACTTGGGAAGACTCAGGTGCCCTGCACACTATGGCTTCCAGGTCTTTGCTTCTGCATCCCCCCCACAGCTATATTGGGGCTTCAGAGCCTCCTCCATAACCCTCCCCAGCCTGGGGTGCCCCGGCCAGACGCTCCCAACTGCTGCTCCTGCCCCTGAGGCCCTCTCCCCACCTGACTCCTTATCTTGTTCCCCTTGGATTAGGAGACACTTGATGCTTGTTTTAGACGCCCTCCTCCCTCCAACCCACACAAACAACAAGCCCCTCCAGCACCTTCCTCATCACAGGATCCCCGTGCCACACACACAGAGGCACTTAAGACATCTGTCCCCACAAATGACCCTGAACAACCAGTTCCTTGGGGGGAGAAGGCAGGGGTGGCTGCCAAGGTTCGCTTCAGAGGCCTTGGTGCTGGCTGCTGTCAGGAGCCACCATCACCCACCAGCAGACAGGTCTCCTCTGTCCAGCACGGCCTGACTGTACATTTACGAGTTATGGTCACGAGGCCCAGAGCAGCTCAGCGAGGAGCATTCTCTCTGCGTACGCACACAGACACACTCAGGCAAAGGCCATTTCCCACCTGGAGATCAGAGGTAAGGCTCCAGGAAACAGTGAGGAGAGGGACAGAGGTATTCAGGCACAGACCCCACTTTAGCTTGTCTTCTCCAGGGAGGTATTATCGCCTTTCTCTATTTCCTTCTGCCTGGAGCAGGGGTGGGATGGAGAGTCCTCCAAGAAGCAGATTCGAGGGGCAGGAAGGCAGGGTGGGAGGCGTGAGGTAGGCCCCACAAACGGCCCCTGGCCCTATACACGGCCTCAGCTCCAGGTGCCTGGACCACCTGAGACAGAGGCCAGGCCCAAGACAAGTCAAAGCCTGAGAGCAGCCCCACCCCTGGCCTGTCAGCCCTACCCCTGTTCTCCCCTGGGGACAGCAGGTAGCTCAGGGCGGCAGTGGGAGGCAGTGGCCATGCCCCATCGGACCTTGCTTTATTTTCCTAAGACAGCCTTAACAAAGGACCACAGACAGCGTGGCTCAGACAACAGAAACTCATTCTCACAGTCCTGGAGGCCAGAAGTCCAAAAGCAAGGGGTCAGCAGGTTGCTTCCTCTGAGGGCTGTGAGGGAACCTGCTCGGGGCCTGTCGCTTAGCTTCCGGCAGCCCCAGGTATCCCTTGGCTTGCAGATGGTGTTTTCCCTGTGTCTTTCCTTAATGCATCTCAATCTCTGGGTCTAACTAACCCCTTTTTTATAAGGACATCAGTCACATTGGATCAGGGCCTCCTTAATGACTTCATCTAATCCTGTCATCTGCAAAGACCCCATTTCTACGTAAGGTCACAGGTACTGTGGGTTAGAACTTCAGAAACAACTCAACACCTAACAGGCCCCCAAAGTCAAAGCTGCTAAAAGTATGGTTATTATTCTTACGGAAATAATTACTGTTAAAGACCTGGCCCTCAGGGGCTTCACAGGTGCCATGCTGTCCTAGAAGCATGCATGACAACACCATGAGGTAGGTTACTTTATTACCTCCACTTCTCAGTGAGAAAGCTGAAGCCCAGAAAGGGCAGGGAACTCACCTGAGCTCACACAGCTTGTGAATGACAAAGCCAGGATTCAAGCTCAGGTAGTCCTTAGTAACCATACCGCACGATGCGAGCATCTCTGCCAGTCTGGGCAACACAGGTATTCTCTCACTATGATACTTAGTCCTAAGTCCTTGGTCCTAAGTCCTGGAGCTGAGGCCGTGTATAGGGCCAGGGGCCGTTTGTGGGGCCTACCTCACTGCGGTCACTCGCCTAGGGTAGCTGGTATGCACGCGGGTGGCAGAGCGGGGCCATCCGATTAAACCCTGGTATTCTCACAGGACAACTGCCCCTGTACCCTGGCTCAAGGTGACACCCAAGAGTGGGTGGGGACAGTCCTGCAGTGGGTGATGCCCCGGTGAAAGGAGTTCTGAGAGGGCTAGTGAAGAAGGCAGAGGCACATAGGACAGAGCAAGCCCCCTTTCCAGGACGTCCACCACCTGCCCCAGACAGGCACAAAACCACACCATATTAAACCCAACTGCTCTATTATAGTGGAAGGGATTTATTGATTTGTCCTGAAGGATTTTTGTCTAATGGGGGGAAACTGTGGGAGAGAGTAGAGCATGAAAAGACAGAAACCTGCTGCCTTCAAGACCCACAGCCATCACTGATGCTCTAACCACATTCCTGCTGTCTCAAGCCCCACGGCCATCCCTGCGCAGTAACCACATTCCTGGCCTGCAGCCAGGCCTTGAGTCCCGCGTCCCGGCCTTGTCTGTGATCTCGTGAGCTTGTTGGTGTTGTTGCTGTTATTGTTATTCTTGTAGTAATCATATTACTAGATGTTTCTTCCCCGGCCCCTCCGGCACAGCACAGACATCAGCTCATAATAATGCAGTCTTTACTAGGAGGCAGCCCACTGCTGCACTGGGACGGCCCACTTCCTCCTGGGCAGCGGGGGGCCTCGCAGGGCTCCTCTGCTCAGCTCCTAATACGGCCTCACTCTCTCCCCTTCTCTTGGCAACGTGGCACCAAAGCTGAGTCGAGATTGAGAGGAGCGGCCAGAAGTTAAAACAGACAAGACCGTGGAAAACTCAGGGCGGACGCGGTGCCCAGAGGAGAGAGACGTTTAGTTGACGTTTCTCCTTCTCTGGGCCTGTCCGTGGGATTCCAGGCAGCGGGGAAGGCCAGGGTGTTTTACGCGGATTAGTAGCAAGTCTCGCAAGAGCCCCAAGTGATCAGATGAGAACACTGAGGGTCAGAACACTGCGGTCACTCGCCTAGGGTAGCTGGTACTCACGCGGGTGGCAGAGCGGGGTTTCAGGTTCAGAGCTGCCTGCCCACAAAGCCCAAGCACTTCCACATGGCCACTGAGTCAGGGCCACAGGTCAGCGGCAGCCAGCTCAACTCACTGGGGGCTGCAAATCCCCCACCCCCACCCCCACCAGCCATGAAGACCCACCTCTTCCCAGCCCATAAGACAATGGCTTCCAGGCCACACCCACCGGCAGCAGGCTTCCTGGCCCTTTTCAGTGAGCCCCTCCTCACGCTGCTGGGAGCCCTTAGAACAGTGAGGGCGAACCTTTTGAGCTCGGTGTGTCAGCATTTTGAAAAACCCTAACTTAACTCTGGTGCCGTGTCACATATAGAAATTTTTTGATATTTGCAACCATAGTAAAACAAAGACTTATATTTTTTATATTTATTTTATATACTTAAATGCCATTTAACAAAGAAAAATCAACCAAAAAAATGAGTTCGCATGTCACCTCTGACACGCGTGTCATAGGTTCGCCATCACTGCCTTAGAAGCCGTGTGCCCCAGAAGTCCAAGGGCTGTGGCCACTCCGGCAGAGGGGTGAGCACACAAATTAAGGAGCCAGCCCTTCTCCAGTAGGGGATAAAGATACAGACACAGACATAGCTCAGTTTGGCAGGAGTCGGCAAGGTCAGGATGCACAGAGCAGCGAGAGCCTCCTAACCATCCATCCTGGGGAGAAGCATAGGGGTGACCTCCCAGATGAGAAGACTCCCTGCCCCTCTCAGGAAGGGGACAGGCCAGTTAGCAGGGCTGCTGTGGCCCTGGGCTCAGAAGCAGGCCACCCAAGGCAGCAGCTCAAGGGGGCACTTAGTCCTGAGCCCAGCCCTCCCTGACTGCCCACCCATCCCACACCCACACCTGCTTCCCTGACCCACGCCCTGAGCGTGGTGCAAACCCTGAGTGCTAACGGGAGTGAAATCCTGACCCCACACCCCAGCTATAAAACCCATCCCTACCCCACCCCTGGGGAGAAGGGGAAGTAGAGGGAAACTCCTGATTAAGGGGATGTGATTCCTGGCTCCGCCCTCCTGCGGGGCAGAGAGTTCCTCCTCTCCTGGCATCCCCGACTGTGGCAGCAGCACCTCCAGCATCCTGCCTTGTCTCCAGGCTTTCCAGGCGCCCAGGACAGAGCATCTTTGCTTCCCACAGCCAGAGACTGGGCCCTGAGGGGAGGGAGCCAGGGCCCTATCCAATACTCAGGAAGCTCCCAGTCTGATATAACACCTTCTGCCCCCAGAGTTCCCAATCTGGTGGGACATTCTCGGCCCCTGCCCTCAGGGTGCTCCCAGTCTAATGGGGGAGATGCCGCCCCTGCTCTCGGCCCCCCATCTGACGGAAGGGGCTAGCCTCCTGACTTTAGGGGGCTCCCTGACACCACTCTGAGAAGGGCTGGCACTGGGGCCCAAGACAGAAAGGGCCACAGGACAGAGCCCAGCAGCAGGCGGTGCCTCTGCAGTCAGCATCCAGTCCCAAGAGTCAGTCTTCCTGAGGCAGAGAAGAAGGGCCCTCGGGGAGCAGGAAAGCGGATGGCACAGGCCTTAAGATGGGAAAGTGGGGCAGGCCAGCTGAGTGGGAGGAAATGAGGAGCCACCCCCTCTGGCATGGTCACCGCCACTGCCACTCATGAGCAGCCTCCGCCCCAGCCCTGGGTCTCCCCACTCACTGCCTTGCAGGTGGCAGGAGCATCACTCCCATTTCTCACATTCCCCACGTGCCCAGGAAAAGGCCCCCAGGCTGCCGGGGTGGAAGGTCCCTGCTGTTGGCTCTGGTCTCCCTTTGGGTCCATGCAGGCCTTTGAGAGCCCCAGTGTCAAATCCTGGGAGGGGGTCGTGGCCGGGACCCCAGCCTCAGGGCAGATGGGCCAGCGAGCGAGGGGATTATCACATGGCACTCAAGGGTCCACACCGTGCACCTTGTACCTCACCCAGCACCCTTCACTCAGGACGGGTCAAGGTCTGGGCTCTGCTTCTAGCAACCTGCTGTCAGAGGGGTCACATGGTGGATGGCTGTCTGCACACAGCTCAGCTCTGTCCTCTGACGCCCTGGGCTCTCAGAGGGTGGGACTGAGAACGATTTATCTCATGAGCCCAGGGCTGTCCACCAGGCTGGGAGCTCCCTGAAAGCAGAAGCCAAGTGTCCCTCCTCCAGGCCTTTGTCCCCCCTATAGCCTCCCCCACACACACACACACACACAGGAAGGAAGCTAGTGCTCTCCTGTGTCCTAGCAAAGGGGTCCTTAGTTCTCCCAGGGACCCCTGCTGATTTCTCTGGAAAGATGGTCCAGGCAGGATCCACAATCCTCTCACACAGGCTTTTCCCGGAGATGAACAGCCTTGAGGACGAGAGAACAAGAACAGAGACGCCTTGGGAGTGGGGGTTGTTTCAGAGAAATGATGAGGGAGGGGAGATCACTGCCTCCTACTGCCTCCACAGCCCTTCCTCCACCCTCACTCAGGGGGACCATCTTTTGGTCATTTCCCCCTTCTGCACCCCATGTTCAGCCTGGTGGGTGCAGGCCGGCTTTTCCAATAGGCTCCAAGTTGGAAGGCGTGAAGGCATGTGTGTGTGTGTGTGTGTGTGTGTACATGTCCGTGTGTGTGTGCCCATCTGTCCTGGGGAGCAATAATAGTTAATAAATAAGTAAATGGCAAAAATAGCCTCAAAGGAGCTGACAGGCAGAAGGCCAGAGCAGCCGGGCATGGGGCCAGCACCCTGAAATGCCAAATGTTAATCCAGCCAAAAGGGAAAAAAGGTCCATTCTGAGACTGCCTCCGTTAGCCAGGGTCAGGGTCTGCTGTGATTTCTGGCTCTGGTATGGCCCCACCCCAGGCAGCCTGAGTGCAGCCCAGGAACAAGGGGGCCCGTGCTCAGGGTTAGGGTAACAGCACTGGGGAAAGGGGGCCCAGGCTGGGGCACACATGATTATGAACGGGCAGGAAGCTGGCAGGTCACTTCCCAGCAGTCCTCCAACCGTCCACCCAGCTGGCCAGCCCATGTCCAGCCAGCCGGGGAATGTTCTGGACATCACCACAATCTCTCAAGCCCGCATGGGCTCTGCCCCACCTAGACACCCACTTGGGGGCGAGGGATTTGACCCAATGTCCTGGCTGTCACTCATCCCCATCCAGATCCCTCGTCTTTCATTGACCTCTCTTCAGCCTTCCCTCCAACAGGCCTCACCAGCTCCAAGCTGCCTCCGCACCGAGGCCTCCGGAGGTCCGTGGGTGGTTCTGTTGTCCTCTGCTGCCTGTTTGCATAACTTAATGCAGTTACACAAGGAAGCACATCTGGGAGAAGCAGATGTGTGCCCCCTTGTTCTCCAGTAGTTGTGACCCTTTCAAAACTTTTCAAAACTTTGTTCAAAGACTCTCTAGACCAGTCCTCTGAGGAGATGCGGGTCACAGGCCTATCCTCACTGCAACCTCCCTCAGCTGCAGTCACCCCAAAATTCAGGGGGACGGGGCTCAGCCACTCCCTGGTTCACACTCCCCCAGGAAAGCCCTGGCCCCAGCTTCCCGGCTGGCCCATCAGTTCTGGAGGGTCTGCACTGGTCTCTTGGTGACCACCAGCCAGAATAAGGATGGGGCACAGGTGGGATGAACACCCAGGACCCAGGACCTAGCCCTTCTTCCACTGAGCCTTTTTTTTTTTTTTTTTTTTTTGAGGGGAGTGGGTAATGCAATTTGAGAGAGAAACGCTAAGCTCTCCTATAATGTGTGGGAACTTAAAAGTACAAACTATATGTAGCTGGGGCAGACCACAGGTCATTTATTGAGGGCGCTTCCCTTGGCAGTCCCTATGCTAAGTGCTTCACATACATTATCACACAGAATGTTCAACACAGCCCTGGGGTAGCAATTCTTACTCCATCTCTAAGGATGGAGAACACTTAGGCTCTGAAAGGGCAAGGAGCCTGCCAAGGAGACATCGCTGGAACAGGGGAGAGCTGGGATTTGAACCTGCGGGCACAGGGAACACAGCTGTGAGCAGGGGGAGTCCCTGCCTGGGGAAGCTGACATTCTAATGTGGGGAGGGGGGTACTGAAGAAGGGGGTAATTATGCACCCCATCAGGTGGCCCTGAGAAGGGACAGTGTGTAGAGGCTGGCATATGGCGCCTGTGGGAGCGCTAGGAGCTCCGCTAGGGTCAGAGTGGCCAGGAAGCCAGGGTCCTGGAAAGAAAGTTCTCAGAAACTTGAGATCTCTGGGCACTGGGCAGGAGCTGGCAGGGTGGGGGCTCCTGGGTGCCAGAGGGAGGAGGAGCTAGGACACTGAATGCCTGTGGGCTTCACACTCAGATAAAGGCAAAGCCCTGGGAATTTGATGGGAGGAGTCTGACGTGGGGTATTTGAAGCCCAAGGAAAGGTGAGGAGGAGGGCCCCGGGGCCCACCCCAGGTGATATCTAGCTCTCCGGAGTTTGGGGAGCTGATCTCCTAGTTAGAGAGCAAAAGGGAACAGGCTTGGCACCACTTGCAACCAAGGCAAGGAGAAACTAATAGACAAATGCCTAGGTGCCCCCGAGCCCCCCCCCCCCTTGTCTGAAGGCCCAGATCCTCATCCTCCACACCCCCTTCCAGCCTTGGACAATGGCAGCAGCCTCCACACTCTGCCCAGACTCTCCCCCTCCCTGGCTCCTCCCTCCAGCTCCACAGTCTAGCCTACAGCCACCTTTATAAATACAAATAGGGCCACATCCCCTTACTTTCCTACAAAAGAACCTTCTAGAGATCCTCAATGCCCCCCCCCCCCAAAAAAAACTACCAACCACCTTGGTCCGGATATCTATACACTTCGCAACCTAGTCCCACCTACTGGCCAGCCCGCCTTGCCACCAGACTTCTTCCCTTTCCTCCCTGTGCAACCAGCGCTCTGTCTCAGCGAGGAGACTGCAGGTGTCACCCTGTGCCCAGGGAGTGTGATGCCCATCTGTGCAATGGATGTGGGAGGTAAGAGCCCAGACTTGGAGCCAGGCTGCTCGGTTCACTGTGTAAGCTCGGGCAAGTCACCGGACCTTCCATGTCTCAATGTCCTTATCTGTCACCCTCAAAATGGGGGTGACAACAGCAGTGCTTACCTCACAGGGCTGTGGTGGGGATCAAATGAGTTGACATCACTCACATGTTTAGAATGGAGCCAGGTGCATAGGTTTACAGGTTTGCTCTTGTGGGCGGGGTCTGCAACTCATTCGCCTTGGTTTCCGGGTGCCTAACACATGGTAGATAGTTGTTAAATAATCCAATCCAACAGACACGGACACCAGTACCGAGACAAAGAGAAAACTGACACTGACAAAAGCAAAGTCCGTTTAGGGAGGAGGAGGACTTTTATCTGGGGACATGCTGAGTTCAAGGAGCTGGAAGGACATGGACCAGAAGGATCGATGGACAGAGATCCACGATCAAGGTCAAGGCAGGAAAATGAAGTGTGCACTGTGGCTATGTGACTCTCGGTCCCCCGGGATTGTGTCATTTTTGTCTCCATAGAACTCCTTTTCCAGGCCTCTGGAGTGAAGTCCTTTCTTACCTGCCCCCACTGCACCTGCTAAAGTACACAGTGGGAGGACCTTTGGAGGTCAGCGGCTCTGTGCTGTAGAGATGAGGAAACTGAGGCCGAGGCGGATGTCTGCCTGTCAGGATGCCGTGCTGCAGCCGTGCACCGCAGTATCACAGCCGTGTCCCTGCAGTCACCTGGAAACCCCGCTGTCTGCCTCCTCTCTCTGGCCGTGGACATATGTTCTGCTCCAGGCCACTTCCCACCTTCTGCCCTCAGAGCAGTCTCTTCATCTCCTCTCTCTCTTCCTCCCCCACAGCCTCCTCCAGCTCTGCCCTCTGAGAACCGCCAGGCCCAGGCTCAGCAGAAACTCCCCTCCTACCTGCAGTCTCAGCATCTCAGTCTGCCTTCTCCAGCCCACCCGGGGGACGTTAATGCAGAAACCTCCACCTCTGCGTGGGGCCTGACACTCCCTGACTTTTCAGAGAGCGGGGACCCTGCTTGCCTCCAAGTTCTTCTCCACCTGGGAAGGCACTATGGCAGTGGTTCTCTACCTTCCTAATGCCGCAACCCTTTAATACAGTTCCTCATGTTGTGGTGACCCCCAATTTCATTGTTACAAATTGAACATAATTAAAGCATAGTGATTAATCACAAAAACAATACGTAATTATATTTGTGTTTTCTGATGGTCTTAGGCGACCCCTGTGAAAGGGTCGTTCGACTCCCAAAGAGGTCGCGACCCACAAGTTGAGAACTACTGCACTATAGGGTAGACCTGTGTGCCTGGGGCACAAGCCTCAAGTTTTGGGATGCCTCGTGAAGGTGCAGATTCCTGGGGTCTACACTGGACGTACTGGATTGGACTCTGACAAGGGGCCCAGGAATTGAATTTTCAGAGTCCTGGGGACTTCTTAGCCACACCAGCTTGGGAGTTGCTGGAGCACTGGCTGAGTGTGCGCACTGGAGCCCCGCTGTCCTGCGCTCTAACTGTGCAGCCTTAGGCAAGCCTCTCACCTTCTCTGGGCCTCAATGTTCTCATCTATAAAATATTCTCCCCCCCAAAAAAAAATAAATAAATAAAAGCAGTCCCTATCGAATGGGAGATTGTGAGAGTCAAATACATTACTAAGTACTCGGCGCTGTGGGTGATGATTGGTAAGAACTGGCAATACTGTCCTAGCTTTAGGCAGGGCATCTCAGAGAGGTAGATTTCTGTCGAGGGAAAGGATGAAGTGTCCTCTTCCTCTCCCTGCCCAGGCCCTGGGGGTTCATCGGGACAGTGGGAGGCTAGCGCGTGGAGAAGAAACAGAGATTCTGCTCCCAAAGCACAGGCTGCCCCACGCCTCCAAACGCAGAGGGGACGTTAGAGAGCAAGAGGAGCCTGCGCTCAGAGCCTCTCCAGCCCTCGAGGGAGGTGGAGGGAGATCCCAAAGGCCTTCTCTCTCACCCCCATGGGCCAATCAGGTCGTTTCCTGCAAGCTTTTCCTCCCAGGGGCCTGGAGATGTCAGAGTTCACATAAACTCTGACTTAGTGAACAGTAACAGAGAGAGGCACCTGAATACCAGTTCTGGAGAAGGGTGGAGCTGGACAGGGGCAGCAGCAAGTGGGAGAGCGTGGGCACCCTCAGGTGGCACCTTCCACCTGTTGGCCAGCTTCAACTCCGGGAAGCCCAAGGCTCCAAGCCGCTGCCCTCTTTACTACCACCCGCACCCAACTGCAACCAGACCCCCCTAGCCTGCCTGCCCGGCTGCTGGCCCACGCACCCCAGGCCAGAGTTGTTCCTATCAGGCTAATAGCAGCTCGGGGTGAGGAGACCAGTGGGAGCCTCAGAGTGGGCAGCTCAGCCTGCAGCGAGTAAATGCCCCACACAGCACTCCAGGGCCAGCCTCAGCCCTTCTCCCCAACTCTCAGCAAAGTGTGCGGCTTGGTGCCTCCTTTCACACCCTCTCCCAAGGCCTCCTCCTTTCTCCCACCTCCTCATGGCACAGAAGCTCCAGGGTCAGCCCACAAGACCCCCTTCCCGCTCCAAACTGGGGAAGAGGGATGCAGCATTCCGTATCTTTTCGTTCCCTTAAGAGAAACCAGGTCTGTTCTTTAAATCCAGGCTTCAGGTGATTTTTCTGTTATTTTCAGAAAATTCAGAGCAAAAGTAAAGAATAAAAGACTGCGGGGAAGGCAGGCTAGAACTAATCCTACGGACTTGGCCACGGCCCAGAAAGGCCTCGCCGAGAGGCCATTACTGCCTCCCAAGAGAAGCGAAGAGCCACCCAGGGAGTTGCCCCATCCATCCCCCCATACAGGAAGATCCCACTTCAGACCAGCAGGAGTTACCCACAGACCTGTTTGCCAGGGAAACCACCCTGAGGCCTCAGAGGGAGAGGGCGACACACCTTTAAACCAGCCCTACTGATGGACATCAGGTGGGAAAAGCAGGGGCAGCAACACCCCACATGGAGAAGATATGAGATAGTGACTAAGCCGGCTTTTCTAGGCCATTGTCACCAATGCCGGAGAAATATTCCACTTTAAAAATAAATGTAAAGCAGGAATCCAAAATTAACTCTCCCCAGATAACCCCTTTCCAAAAAAGACCACATCATAAACCACATGTGGTCATTCGGGGAGGATTTATCCCGAGGACATCTCCCCAGGCCTCAGCCACTGCACCTGGCACTTCTCAATCCTCTCAGTCCTCAGATGGACCCAGCTTCACGCGCTTCTCACGGTCCTCGTGGAGCACAATGGCTGCAGCTGAACCCTGTGCTTCTGGCCCTGGTGTTAGGAAAGATGTGGCCTCAACGTGGACAGGAAGGAAACCCTTTCAGAGTGCAAGCCACACCTCTCCACCCTCTGCACATCACCTCAGTCTGTGCCACGCGTGCTGGTAACGATAAATGCGCACAGGAAATCGCTAATTATATAATTTCCTGCCTATATTTCATGACCTTAAGGAGACACAGAAAAAGTAATAGTGGTAATAACTGGACTAACATTGCTATTTACCTGCTGTGTAACTTCGAGCAAATTCATCCAACAAATTTTACTGAGCATCTACTACGCTGTTCTACTTGGAGAGAGACACAGACGAATGAGCACAGCTGGAGGTGGGCGGGCCACGGGTGTCTGTGCCATTTCTCGCCACTGCAAAGGGAAATATCACAGACAACAGCCAGGGAAGAGTTAATCCAATCAATAGGCATTGGTTTGTAGCTAACAGGCTGTCAGGACTGTCGTGAGATTTGCTGCTCTGCTGAGATAGCTGAGGCTCATGGTGTAGTCATTTCCTAAAATGTTCTTGCAGTTTTCATAGCACTGCACTAAGCCATTTACGGAGCCATGTTTGGGGCTAATTGCTGGTGATAAGAGCAACATAAATACACCAAGCCACAGCCCTGCCTGACAAGATTTTATACACCAACCACCAACCAAATTTTCTTCCCCTATTACACGCCTGCAATAATTTTTAGTGGCCATCATTCTCTACTGAATCACCGCAATAAACCCTTTCAATATAAACAACTCGCCTTTCAATATCTCCATAAATCAGGCTCAGCGTCATCCACATGATCTCTCTGCTGATGGAGGGAGGCTCGGGGCAGGAGTTCTCAGCCCCGTGCACATCAGCAGCTCCGGGAACACCACGAATGCTGGTGCCCAGGCCGCGCCAGGTGAGCCTGGAGACGGAGTTATGTAAAAACTCCTACCCGTGCCATCACTTCCCACACCGTAAGCTCTGACGGGTTACTTAACGTTATCCCACCCAGAAAGGTAATTGCCCACCGTGGGCATGTGAGGTGAGAAACGGAGGCGGGCACACGCACTGCACTCAACCGTGAGGAAGTTGGTAACACTCCGAAAGAAGTTCTGTTTCACGGGATTTCTTGGGAAACGGTGAGGAATACTTTTTGGAATTTGTGCAGTGTCCATGCTCATGCTTCTTGTCCTTACACTTGAACTTGCCTCCAGGTGAGTCTCTGAGGTTCGCCCCACATTTTACACCTGGAAAGAGGGGCATGGGGAGGACTCACGGAGCAGGAAAGAACATCAGAGGAAAGATGAGAGAGGAGAGACCAAGGACAGGAGGGGAAGCAAACGGGTGCACCTGCTGTCCTCCCAGACAGCACCTGACTGTTCAGGGGGCCATCAGAGAAGGAGGAGAATGAAAGTGAAAGCCAGTGTTTTTCTAGACCGGGACCCCATGCACATGGCCCCCAGCCTAGAGGACAAGCTTGCCCTGTCCAGGAAGGAGAGCACCACGAGGGAGGGACTCCTCCCTGCCAAGAGTCAGAAGCCCTTGTGGAACCTGAGGATGGGAACTTATCTGCCTTCTTCCCACAGTGCTCGGTGAGTAAAGGTCAGAAAGTCGATAACATTCAGTAAATATTCAGGTATTAACATAGACAAGGCCCCAGCCCTCAGAGGGCTGACGGTTGAATAGGCTGATAGATAAAATTACCCACCAAGATAAAATCACAAACCAGCATAAGTGCTACAGAGAAAAAGAAGAGGATGTTTCTAATTTATTTTTATATGTTTTTAAATTTATTTGTATTGCTGAAAGTATTGGACGTTTCTAATTTAGATTCACAGCACGAGCTGTTACGAAGGCAGGGCCCCTGGAGGGGCACCAGCCTGCCCTGCAGCTTGGCCCCTCTCCGTGGGCAGCAGCCTCAGCGGAGAGGTCAGGGCCAAGGCACTTTCCAGGTGGTATTGCTGCCTGGGGGCCAGTCATGCAGATGGGCGGATCCCTCAGGGACCTGGCCAGAGGAAGACTGGGGACTTGGGCATGTTAAGTACAAATAAATAGCCTTTCCACACCGCTCCCCCCTAAAAAAAGTGAAAATAAAACCTGGAAAATCCACTTAGCAAAGGGAATGGCCCTTGGGCAGGAGTCTCATTTTCCCTGGTTTCCTCGTGAAGAGTGAGAGGGACAGGAGTGGATCCGAAGCTGAGCTAAAGGATATCTGAGTTACGTTTGAGGAGTTGATGGTTTGGGGGGGGGGGGGGGCCTAGGTTTAAAACGCATCCTAGAAACGCACTAGGAAGCACTAAACTGGTATCGACTGGATGCTCCTTGGCAAAAAGACCCCGAGTCTTGACCTCCAAGATGTACCAGGAAGTGATCCTGTGTGTCCCCAGAAGCCTCCTTCCTCCCCTCCCCTGTCCCACTTATGCTACCCTGACTGGATATAAGGCAGCCTCACCCCCAGAGCTGAGCTCTCCTAGCCTCGCACTGACCCCCTCTTCTGGGTCTCATCCACAAAACCACTCAGGGGCTCTTCACAGGTAAACATCTGCTCCCAGGTGCCCCCTGAACATTTCAGCGCTGCCTTCCCTCGCAGCATCACTGCAGGCTCAGGAAATGACAAGTCATTTAATGCCCATCTGAGCCAGACACCACGAGGGAAGGGAGGCCATCACACATTTAAAACCGTGCATTCCAAAACCGAACAGACAACTGCTGGAGAGCAGCTGTGCCTTCTGCTGCTTCTGCAGGCACCACGGGGCGGACCCAGGGCCCGGCCCACTGTGAAAATTCAGACACTGCATTTAGTATCAGATCTGGATTTGTATAGCAGCTCCTAAGCTAATGAACTAGCTGTGTGATCTAAATGAGGTCACTCAACCTCTCTGAACCTTTTCCTCCTCCTCTCTGAAACAGATCTGTAATTATGAGCATCCCTACATGCATTAACTTGTTTGGACCAACCAACAACAGATCCTGTCAGTCAGAATCTATTATCCCCACTTTACAGAGGGGAAACTGATCAAGAAAGGGTTAGGCGACTTAGCCAGGATCATATAACCAGGGTTTTTCCCTGGGCCCCTGGGTCCATGAGCCCCAAAGCCAGTGCCTGCCCCTCTTTACCCATCACCTCCTCAGAGCTGTCAGCAGGTCACATGTGGTAAAGTCCTTTGTCAGCTATAAAATGCTAATCAATGTAAAAGCATTTGAGTCTTTTGGCTGATATTTGAGCCACTGCCTAGGAATAAATAGAAAGCCACACATTTTTAGGAAGCAGAGATTTTTTTTAAAAAAGCAGAAAAAAAATTAAAATATACATATATTTGTTGTTTTTTAAATTTCACACAATTCTGCTAGTCCAGCAACCACTCTACTAGCACTAGCAGCAAACATATGTTAGCAAATGGGCGTGAGAGGCCAAGGCAGGCTTGGGGGCTGAGTCTGCCATAGAGTTCCGCACCTGCGTCTTCGCTCCAGTAGGCGGCCTCTCCCCTCCCTGGTGTTCAAGTCAAACCCGGTTAGGCTCCTACCTTCTCCACTCTCAATGTGGACTTCCCTAGAAAAAGACCCTGAGGCAAGGATTGGAGAACAAGTGGTCTATCTGGAAGGTGACTGCAGGAAACATTAGGAAGGGTGTGGAGGAGTGAGAAAAGGAAGGGACGAAAGTCGCACACTAAAAGTTCCAAGCCTGTTACCCCTGTGGACAACCAGAGCCGGATCCTTCTGCGGGATTGGGAACCCATCAAAAACAAGCCCCAGAGTTACAATCCCCTCACCCTGGGGGCAAGGGAGCTGGGGTATTTATCCACCAGCACCCAACAGTCATTGGTGGAGAGCTGCTCTGGGATGGTCACTGCCCAGCACTTCTGACCTGCCCCAGAAGCAGACAAAGGGGCTCGGAGCCAGAGAAAGAAAGCCCTCAGGTGCTGACAGCTGGACGTCTGGCTGGCAAGAGTGAAAAGGTACATGCCCAGGGAATATGGGCAGGCACTGAACCATCTGCTATGCTCACTAGCTGTGTGACCTTGGGGAAGGGACTTACTTTCTCTTATTGCAGTTTCTGCAGCCGGAAATGGGGATAAAAATGTCTTTCTCACAGGGGTGATGTATGTGAGGGAGAAGCCCAGTGCCAGGCTTGCAGTAAAGATGCAACAGAAACCCGTAAGAGAAACTGAAACTAGAGAAAGGAGGCATCTCCCTGGTCCCTTCCAGCCCCGTCAGTTTATTGAATAAAGGATTTTGGACCCAGATGGGGAATGAGACTTTAAAACAGGCAGCTAGCGGATGCAAGCTGGGCAATCTCCTTCCTGAGGGAGGCAAGTCCCCGAACAAACACCCCTGTCTCGATTAGTCTGCCTAGGTCTGCCCCAGAGGCAGGGGCTGGACCCTGACAAACTCCGCCCCCTACAGCAGTGAGTTTAAACAAACACAGATGCCCCCTATTATGTTACTTGAAAAACTGGTTCTGGGGTCAAATATGTTTGATATGGGAAAATTTTAGTACATATTAACATACTAACAGCTTTAAAGTCCTATAGTAAAGAATTTGTTTAACCCAGTATTTCCTAAAGTTATTTGACACAGAACTGAATGTGTGTATGTGAAACATCCATTAATGTCCCTTCAAAGGACATTTAGTGGGAGAGTCTGAGCTAAAGGCAGTTCTAGAAGCTAGGACGCAGGTTGAATCATCTTGGAACTCCCTCAGCCTAGCACAGTGCCTGGTACACAGTAGGCACCTAATAAATGGTTGTTGTCTGAAAGAATAGGGAGAAGTCAAAAGAATGACTTAATAATGGTTTTCAGATCTGTGAAGTGATATCGTTCCGGCAGTGCCAGGCAACAGTTCTCTGTTTCCAGGAAGGCACACATTTTAAATGGCAGAGGAGGGATTTGGGAAGCCCTGCTCAGAGTTTAGGATCACAATCCCCCGAAATAGGCTTCCAAGCAGAGCTACATCGCTTCCTTCTGTGGAGGTGTTGGTCTAGCACTTCGGCACAGCCGAAAGTCTGTGTGCAGCTGTCCACCCACCCTACCACCCATTCACGCAGTTATTCATTCATTCAAACAAGCCCTCACTGAGCACCTACTGTGTGCCAGGGCACTGAGGCTGGCACTGGGTCCCTCAGGAATCCTTCCAAAAGCCAACTAGGACTTCTGTGAGCTTTGTGATAACAAGTCCCGGGAATCCGTAAGGAGAGGGGAGACAGGACCACCCCAGTGTGAGGTCAGGAAACCTCAAGCCCAGAAGCCACAGCTCCTAACCCTCCCAGAGAAAGAGACAGTAGGGGTGGTGAAGGGGGGTGGATTTCACGCTGACACATGAGGCTGGCCTAAACAATAAAGCCACTACTGTTTCTCAGTGTTTGTTTGTCTACCACCCCCCCTTTCCTGTGACTGTATTTCATTGTTCCCGGAGAGCATCCCTGCCCCCACTTCCAAGCTCTTCCCCCTCCCCACACTCAGAGTTCCAATCTCCCCTTCCTTTCCTTCCTACTCTTTCTCCTTCAAACCATCTCCTAAGTCCCTACCTCTAGCCTCCCTCCTCAATACCTGATCTCCTCATTCTTTACTATCTGTTCCAGACCTGGATATCCCCAAGGTTTTTAATATTCACTTACCAGACAAATTAAATGAATAAACCAGGACTAAACCGAGGTCTGTCTTTCTGCTGAAACCCCCCAACCTCCACCAATGGTGAGCCATGGACTGCTTTGCCTCAAACAGGAAGGTGGGGCTGGGAATGGTTGGTAGGAGGAACAAGAGGAGAATATGAGTCCAGGTCTGGAGCACCCTTCCCCTCCTATTCCGTCATTGCCACTTGCCTTCCATGTCTACATCCCTGTATCAGTACTCACACCAGGCCCACCTGTACATCTCCAGATGGGTCTGCAGTGATTTTGCTTTCTCTACACTAAAGCTGAGATGGACACATCAATGGACTTTAGGAGACAGTCATGCTGTTGCAAGATACCAAACCACAGATGCCAATCCTAGGGTTGGGTGTGACCTGAGCGGTTATCTGGGCCAAAGATCCCAAACTTAAGAGTTGGTCATCAAGACCACCTGGGAAGCTTTGAAAACTAGATCCAAGCTGTTGAAAAAAAATAGATCCAATCCTGGCCCCTCCCCCGGCCTTTGGAAGCAGAACCTTCCATTTCCTCAGAAACAAGCCCGGCAGACAGCCATCCAGGTTCCACCTGACCATCTCCATTGGCACAGCTGGCTACCCCAGGAGGCATCTGGTTTGATGGCTGAAACCCCAAAGACTAGGAAGGGAACTCCTACCTGGAGCTGAAGTCTGTCAACTATTTCCACCCATTACCCCCAACCCTGCCCTTGGGAGCAACCGAAACTAAATGTAGTCCCTCTTCTACTATCTGACAACAGGGATCCCAGCAATAACGGCCTGACAGTCTCTTCAGGTTTTCTTACCTTGCTACAGCCTGTTCTCCTCCAAGCTAAATACATCCCTCCTTTCAGATGTTCTCTGAGAAGTCAAGGACTTCCAGTCCTCTGAATTCTAGCATCAAGCAAGATGCTTCAGAGGGGACTTCGATTGTCCTATGAACTGGATTTGCCTATGAACCTAACCCAGACCCTGTTGGTCTTTCCCAACAGCCAGCCCAGAATGCAGACTCACATTAAGCTCATGGTCCCATAACTGGCAACCCCCAGATTTTGTTCAGGCTGCTGTAAAGAGAGATCTTCTCTGTCCTAGACTTGGACATTGTTCTGAGATAAGGTAGGGAAAGCAGGGCTTTCCAACTGTCTTCAAGAAGTTTCATGTTTGGGAGAGAAGATGAATGCTGATCCCGCCCTCCATCAGCTAGCTACCCTCATCTGGCACGCATGGATGGAGGATATGCTACAACATAACTTATGTAACTGCACCCAGAGGGTCAATGGGCCCATATCAGAGCTCCCAGAGCAAGCTGTTTCCAATCCCAACACAGGCTCCTGCTCCTGCTCCTGCTCAGCAAACGACTACCATCTGGACCTACCACAAGACAAAGTTAACTGAGGTGCGAGCGGGCAGCTGTGGACTGGAGGTTACCCAGTAAGAGGCTAGTACAATCACAGGGAGGCTTCCACATGTGGTGCCCTTCTCCCCAACACACACCCCATCTCCTGCTGGAACCAAGCTGGGAACTCTAGTCACACCTCTCCGGAGACCAGCAGGCCCAGCCCAGCACCAGCCCCAGCCCTGACTCCTGGCCAGGGCCCATCTGTGCAGGAAAGGTGCTGTCCAGGCCTGTGAAGCTGATTTTTAGGACTTCTGAGAGGCGGGGCAGGTCTCCGTGATGGGGTTTAAGACACGGTCTGTGTCTTCTCTGTACAGGAACATGAGCACACTGTTCTACATTCCACAAAACATAGACCTCCTGCTCTTGCTTCAGATCAAAACTTACATTGAATTATGAACAGTGAACATTCTGCAAATACAGCAGCTGATCACTCTGCTCCTCGCTGGGTCTCTGCTATTCCCGCAGTCCTCCTCACAGGAATAGAGGCATCCCCGGGGTCTAGGAAATGACACCCCTCCTCTAGAAGCCCGCTCATCCCCCACCCCAGAGGCTTTTGTTCCCCTCTAAGCACCCCCTTCCCACCCATAGAGGAGGCAACTTAATCGAAAGCAATTAGCAAAAATAATTGGCAAATACAATTAGCCTTGAGGCAAGACAAGGAGACCCTCCTCAGCTGCAAAAGCAGCACCAACCCCCACCCCAGCCTGCTGTGCTGCTGGAGTTCACAAAGGCTGATTTCTCTGTCTAGGAATTCGGGTGTTGGGGAAGTAATTGGTAGCAGGCCATTCCCAGTTCCCTGTGGTTGCAGTTGAAGTGTGTCCCCCTCCACACCACCCAGGCGGTCAGCCAGGCAGTGGTTGCCAGGAGCACACATTGGGCAGCCACAATGACCCACCAAACAGGCCTCAGGGCCAAGTTCCAGAACTAGGAGGCAGCCCTTCAGTGGCCCTCACTAGGCAGCTGAGCGGTGAGTTAACAGAAAAGGTGTTTGAAAGGGAAAGGGGGCAGTCCATGGGTCAGGGGAGCTAACCACTCAAGTCTAGCCCCTGGCCTCATTATGGAAAGGGGGGGGGTGCATCCAAGGTACTTCCCTAAGAAGTCAGAGGTCAAGGTCAGAAGGGCGTTCAAGGCCCAGAATCAGAAAGGCAAGCAGCCACAGGAAGCCACTCACCAGCCAAGAATAAACAGGACAGAGCTGCAATGATCTCCTTTCAAAGTCAACACAAAGGTTTCCCAGGCCGACCTCCATCACCTGGGCCAGCCATGGAACAGTCAGACACACACACCCCGGGGCCAGCCCACGTGACAGACACATCTGCATAACGCATCCACTATCTGTGGCCAGCCCACACCAGAGACATGCCCACACGCACACACACGCACACACGCACACCCATACCCACCTCTTGGCAACCACAGCAGTCGGCTCCCACCCCCATCCATTCCCAGCCTCCTCCCTGCAGGCACTCACACAGTCACAGACATCACCCACACAGTGCCTGTGCCTTTCTGATATCTTGAACAACTGGCGACAGTTGTGGGTTCAAACAGGCACAAAGGATGAAATGCAAAAAATCACTAAGTTTCTCCAAAAGGGTTAGAGGGAAGAGAAGGAGGAGCTGCAGGGAGGCTGGGTGGAGGATGGGTCATCCCACACTGCAAGGACAACCTCCAACAGCTCTCCCGGGCAATCTCCTCTAACAGCTCTTCCAAGCTCACAGGACCCACATGGGGTCCCTCAGGCAGGTTAGATGTGGCTGCAGAATAATAATACCCCACATTGAACAGAACTTTCCAAAGAGCTCTTCCATCCATTATCACCTCCTAAAGCAACACCAGACGCTCCTCTCCTTGGCAAAATGACCACCCACCCTCACAAGGCTCAGAGATTTTTCTCCAAAATGACCTTTAATAGCTCAGTATATGTAATAGTTGTGTGAGCGTGCTTGTTTGTGTGTGAGTGCACGCAGAGCTTTATGTAGCAGAGTGGGATACAGTCAAACAAAAATGAGGTTGCCATGGCAACAGGCTCCAGCATCATCACAGCCTATTAACACAAGTGAGGAATGTGTTTGGCAGATGCTCGAGTGTTATTTATGGTATGGGTGTAGCAGAGGGACTTGTAACACGCAAAGAAGGAGAAAAAAACAACCCTGTGACGCTCCTACTGTACTCCACTGAGGAGACCACAGTGAGACAAGAGCACAGAAGGAGAGGCTGAGAGGCTGCAGATGGCGAGTAAGAGATGGAGAAGAGCAGGCAGGCAAGCAGAGAGGAGAGGTGGACAGAGAGCAACAGGGGGATGGAGGGGGTGGGGAGAGAGAGGAAGTGAGAGAGGAAGAGCAGAGCGGGGCAGGAGGACACCAGGGGAAGAGCGCGAGCCAGAGATGTCATGAAGAGAAGAAAAAACATCATCCCCCAAAGAGGACTGCCCCACCTTGCCTCTCCATCCTCTCTAAGTAAAATCCATCAGAAGGCACCTGTTAAGAAACCAAATGTTTTCTCCTCCTAATTGGAGCAAAGGGCAGAGCTCCAAACATACAAGGGGCTGGGGAAGAATAAAGTAGCAGGGTCCGAGGGGGCCAGCCTCGCAGGAAGAGAAGTAAAGAAATGCCAATAGTTTCCTGAGGGTCTACTGGGTGCCCACGACACTGCTGCCCCATGTCCCTGGACCAGGGTCCTCATCAAAGAAATGAGCGTGTAAGTCCCTTGGACTAAGGAATCCTGAATTACAGGGGTTTTCCCTCTTCTACCATCTCTTGTCTAGCACAGTACAGGGTACTTAGGAGGGATGGCATCTAACCCAAGCCATCCTCGACTGCCTGCCACTCTGGGGTAACCTGAGGCAGACGTTAATGCTGAACTGTCCCACTTATATTTTCCCACCGTTGCTCAAGAAATAAAAATTTTACATCAGACACAATCAAAACGGAAATTCAAATACAAACAAAAGGATACAGTGTTCTCTGAAGCCAAAAAGAAACATTTGCATTCCCTTGTAGGGGACCACTCCTAACAAGCTCTGCTATGCTCAAGGAAGATCTTGAGAAGTTAAGCGTAAATCCACCCAAAAGCCTACACCCAAGCCAAGGTCTAAAGGCCACAGTGGGTAAAACAAGCCGAGGGTGGGGGACTGGTAGCGATGGGGAGAAGAAGGGAGGAACTGGCCTGAGGAACTGGCAGGGGAAGCCAGGCACTGTTGCTGCAATGACATTTTCATGCTAACATGGAGCTGGAGTCCCTCAGGTTCAGCACTCTCTCCCTGGGATCTGACTCCAATCTCTGGTAATCATACAAGCAGGATTGCTACGGCTGTAATCAGACCCTGTCTCCCAGTCTGGTCTAAACGATCCTGGAGATCTCTACCGCTCTGTGTGGATGATATGCCCTTCCCCCTGCAGAAAAGCTACACTCATCCAAGCCAGGAACAACCCCCAAAGATGCAACACCCATGTGACAGCTCGAGTCCTCAGGTCAAAGGAGCTGAAGCCTTTAAAGCACTAACAGTAATAGTTAATTTTTTTTAAACCATCATCTCTCAATAGGTTCCTCTCAAGTTCAAAGCTGATGTCTAAAGTTTTTCTTCTGATCCCAGATCAGAAAAACTTCAACTTAGCATTAAACAACCCCACCTACTCCACTCATTGGAACCCAACCAAACTGGCAACAGTTATTAAATCCCTCCTAAGTACCCTGCACTGTGCTAGAGGGTAGAAGAGGAAAAACACATACAATTCAGGATTCCTGAGTCCAAGGGGCTTACATTGAATGAGAAGCAAAACCAACGGAGCCTGGAGAACAGTAAGTGCTCCCCTCTGTGGCTCTGACTCCATTGTTACCATGCAGAAGAGGGAGAGGCCAGTGCAGCTGGAATGGAAGGAGAAGGCCCCTCGCAGGTGAGGGCTGGGACAGAGGAGGGTGGAACAGTAAAGGAGCCTCTCATTCTCTCAAAAAGGAACCTGAGGCCCAGAGAGCTTGTGGGTCCCCTCTTTTCCAGTCATGGAGCACTTTGGAAGTGCAGCTAGAGCCGAGAGCCCTGGAGTGCATGCCGGTGCTATTCCCTGGGTGAGAGTCAGGGGGCACAAGAACACCCCTCGAGAAAGAGTTCGCCCTCAACAGGATCAAAGTCTGAGAAAGGCATCAGAGTTGGGGAGGAGGAAGGCAATGACAATGGAATGTAGTTAAGAGGTTCTCTAGAGACGGCAAACAGCCTCAGAGGGTTGCAGTGGGCACCGTGGTCAAGAGACTGCTGGCCTACAACACTGGCCCACTTGACTCTCTCCCAGTTGAGCTAAATGCAAACCAGCAGGCTCAGCAGGGTCAGTGGATGAGGTCCATGGAGCCTCAGACAAGGGGACTGCTAAAAGGAGGTGTGCCCATCGGAGGTACTGGTCTCACTCTGAGGTCAGGATGGCAAGTATTCCTCTCTCCCAAAACCCTTCTGTGGAGTCACCAGTTAACAAAGTTTTATTTTCTCCCAAGTCTCACTGTTCTAGGTTCACCCAACCAGTCCCAGCAGGGATAAAACACACACACACACACACACACACACACACACACACACACACAACCACCACCACAGGCAAGAACCAGGAACATCAATAAGAAGGGGTCACAATGTCCAACATTAGCTTTCTGCTCAGGCAAACAGGGGGCCTGCCACCACACATCTCAGAGGCTCCTTCCTACCTTTGCTGGCGGCAGCTTTTTGGCTTGGGGCACTTTTGTAAACGAAACAACTTGTCAGCCCCAGCCTCAAACAACTGGCAAGGTTATCACTCCTGTTGCTTAAGACTGGGCAAAGGGCGCCATGGTCTTTCTGCTCTCCCCAGCCCTTTACCCAGGGCTCCGTCAACAAACCAGCAGTAGCTCTAGCGAGGGGGAATCTGCTATAGGGCCCAGCCGCTGTGTCAGGGGCCTTTCTACAGATACAAGGACAGAAGCACAGAAGAGAAGGGGACTGCTCCAAATCTTTCCTCGTTCTCATCTCGACAATAATGGCTATGGTTTAGTGCGTGTTGTGGCGGCGCCAGGAACATTACATAGAATGCAAGGCACTCCTTTCAAATGAAAATGCTGGGGCTGAGAGCGGGTTAAGGGGCTGGAAGACACCACACCGATGAAACAGCCATGTCTCTGCCCCTTTTGCCACTTTAGAAGGGTGAGGGTGGGAGGTCTGGCCTGCTGGCCCCACAATGCAGTCCCTGCGGCCAGGTGGGCCCTTACCTGCTTGAGCAGGAACTGGTCCTGGGCGTTGGTGTGCAGGGCAATCGCCAAGTGGAGGGCAGACAGGAGTACCCCGCTGAGCACCGCGGCCCGCATGCGCACGGGCAGCAGCGTGTAGATGGTGTAGATGAAGAACACGGTCCACCAGATGCCCTCCGAGGCGCTGCGCGGCTGGGGCAGCAGCAGGCCCACCACCTGGACCACCAGCACCACCGCGATCAGCGCATAGCAGGCCAGGCCCATGTGGTCCTGGTGGAAGGCGGCGCGGTTGCAGAGCACGGCCATCACGAGGATCGCGCCCACGGCGGCCGCCAGCACGGACAGGTAGGGCACCTGGAGCGGTGGCCGCGCCGCGTGGAAGGCTAACATGACGAGGCACACCAGCACCAGCACGGCCATGAGCATGGTGAGGCTGCTCTGGTTCAGACGGAAAAAGTAGCGCTGGTACAGCCGCTCCAGCTTGTCCGACGGGAACTTCTTGGAGCGGAATATCTGCAGCAGCGCCAGGCAACAGGCGCCCAGCGACAGAACCGCGCCGGGGCCCGCGCCCGCGCCCGCCAAGCTGCCACCATCCCCGGGCCCTTCGTCGTCCTCGATGGCGCCGGCCTCCAGCTCGTCGGCCGCACGGCCCTTGCCCCGCCGATCCTCCAGGCCCAGCTCCACCGAGCGGGGGCGCACCTCTGTCCCTCCCGCTGCGGCCGCGGAGGCCGCGGAGCCGCCGCCGCCGCCCGCAGGGGGCGCCCGGGTGCTGCCCCCGCCGGCCGCGCCCCGTCGCTGCCGCCGGCTGCCGCGAGCGCAGTCGTCGCCGCCGCGCTCCTGCCAGGCGGACTTGGAGCGGAAACTGAAGCCGAAGCCCCCGGCCAGGGGGTCGTCGCCACTCAGCGGAGGATCCTCGCCGTCGTCGTCGCGGCGCCAGCGGCTGGCCAGGCGCTGCTGCTGCTGCGGGGTCACCGCCCCCCCAGGTTTCTTGGTGGAGCCGCGGGCCGAACCCCCAGGGGTGTGGGGGTAGCCATTGGCGCGGGAATCGGCCGCTCCCCACGCGGAGCGGTGTTCCGAGCTTCCCCGGGATGTGGGTGCTGCCGTTGTCAATGCCGCGTAGCCCGGGGGGCTCACGCTTTTGGAGCCGGACATCCCCCTCTCGGCCTCGTCTTCTGCCTCCTCCCCCGGGGGCCGGGCCGGGGGTCTCCAAGGGGAGGGCGGACGGCCGAGCAGGGGGACCAGGCTGGGGTCACTCGTCGGGGGCGGCCCGGGGCCCTGCGCAGCAGCGGGGCATCTTGGCACCCCCGTCCTGAGCGGAGAAGGAGGGCGAGCTGGGAGGTAGGCACAGCCCCGAGGTAAGAAGTGGCTGAGAATCCGAGTCGGGAGTCCCAGGTCCGAGGTGGAGTTGGCGCCCAGCGGGGGCCGCGGGGACCGGCGGAGCTGCCGCGCCGCGCGCAGAGGGACGTCCGGACTCCTGGCTCGCGTCGAGCTCGACAGGGACCAGAGTTGCGGACGAGGCGGGACGGAGAGGTGTCCTTGCAGGCGGCGCCTCCCCGGGGCTGCCAATGCCCGGGCGCGGCGCTCGCAGATTAAGCCTGAGCGGAACCCAGGGGCACGCGCGGCTCGGCGGCGGCTGGGGCGGCTCGGCGGGGGTCCCGGCGTGGACACCGAGCGGGTGCCCTTTCCTCGCGGCGGACTGGGAGCGACTGGGAGGTACGAGCGCCAGCCAGCATTATTTTCTCACGAGGGGTGGGGAGGTGGGATGGAGGGTGGAGAGGACGGGGGAGGGGGCGGCAGGCGGAGCAACAACTCCGGAGCCCTGGGGGGAGGGTCCTGGAGCCCGGGGGGGGCCGTCGCCCGCATCCCCCACCTTCCGCGGCGAGAATGGGAGCGTGGCCCCGCGGAAAGCCGAGCCCAGCCGAGCCTTCAGTGCGTCCGCGCAGGGGGCGGGGGCGAGGACCTGCTCCCGCAGCGCGGCCCTTCCCCTCTCGCCTCCCTCCCCCCGCAAAACGAAGCGGAGCTGGCCCGGACCCGCCGGCCCAGGAGGACTGTCGCGCCGGCTCCGCAAGCTCCAGGCTCCTCGCAGCCGGCGGCGGGCCCACGGCGGCCGGGTGCTGAAGGACTAGGCAGAGGGCGGAATCCGGCGCGGCGCTGCCGCCGTTCTGCCCCAGCGCAGGCGGGCTTCTCCCGGGGAGCACGGCATCCAGAAATCGAAGGCCGGGACTCAGAGGCAGCCGGCCGGCAGGGGCCCGCCCAAAAGCCGCTGCGCCCCAGGGGCGCTCCGGGGGGGCCCGCGGGAGCCAGGCTCAGGGCGCGCCATGCACGCCTCGGGCCCTGCGCCGCTCCGGCCGCTCGCGCCGCTCCTCCCTTCTCGCCCGCCTGCCGCCGCGGGAGCGCCCTCCGCATCCCCTCCTCCCGCTGCCTCCCCGCCCCCCGCGCGCTCCGGCCTCGGCTCACAAGGACTTGCGGCCGCCTCCGCCCCGGGCCGGGCCGCGGCCCCCGCCTCGGCGCCCCGTGGGCATTCTCAGGCCCGGCTCCGGGGGCCGCGTGGAACCCAGCTCTTCTTTCTCACTTAAAATTTTCGTCGAGCCCCCTCCCTCTGGTTCTTGGAGCCGCGTCCAGCCCACGGTCCCTTGGCCAGACCTGGGTGGAGCGCGGCCCTCCCCACCCCCCGCCTTCGTTTTTGTGCCCCAGTCCTATCTCCCCTCTTTTGTATCCCCCTTTAGTCCCCCTCCCCCTATGCAACCCAACTTCAGCCCCAGCACTGCGCCCCCTTCCCTGGCCCGGCTCGATTGGCCGCTTCCTGAGCTGTCAGACTTGAGCCCAGCGCTCTTATTGGGCGATTCTCTGGCCCTGTGGCCGTGCCAAAGGAGGGTGCACAGGGCGGGGGGCGCTGGGCAGCGACTGCCGCCAGGAGCTGGAGACCACAGCCCCCCGAGGGGCTAGAGGGGCCCAAGAGCCAGACCCGGAAATGTACAGGGGAGGTGGAGAGACCCAGCATCTCTGAGGCGCAGAAGGACAATGACGGAAAAGATGGAGATGCAGTGGGCGAGGCCGGTGCGGCCAGGGCGGGGCGGACAGGACCGCTTTGGTCTGTAGGTAGGAGAGGGAGCCCCACAGTCAGCAGTAGGAACACCTGGCGTTTATGTAGCGCTCTTTGCCAGTGTATGCTTTTAAAAAACCTCATATGATTTCCCTCAACCACCCTGTGATGTGACCGGGACAGGCCAGTGTGATTATTCCCAGTTCTTAGATGCAGAAACTGAGGCTTCAAGAGCTTAATCAACTTTCCGCGGGTCACACAGGTCTCCTAACTTGCAACCGAAAGATCTGTCAGCACCAGACTGCTTTACCTACCTCGCAAGGTGTGGTCGGGAAGTGTAGGCACCAGAGCAAAGTAGAGCCTCCGCTAGACGCGACAGAGGAGGGAGCAGAGAATGACCAGTGACAAAGAGGCAGGTGGAGAGAAGGACTTGACTAAGAGGACCTAGGGTCAAAGAGGACCTAGGCCTGTGGAATGATACACGCATCCGATTCCCCTTGCCCCAAGCTCTCCTGATGAAAGTTCCCGCAGTCTAAACACAGAGGGTGGGGGAACCACAAACAACCTTCCCTGCACTCCTCTTCATCCGGCTCTCTGCAGAGCTGAAAGGAGCCTAGAGGAGTGAGTGAGCTTCACTTTCGCTCTCTGCTGGTCATCTTGCTGCAGATTGCAAGATAAACCTTGCCAGGGTTAAAAATTGGGAGAAAAATTCCAAGAGATCTGAATCAATTAACCCTTGAGTAATCCAGCCTTTGAGTAACCCATGATTAGCTAAGTCATAAAAGCACCATGAATGTAGTCAACAAACATTCATAGAGCACCCCCTATGTGCTAGGTGCTACCAGGATAGCTGACCCAACTGTAGCTACAGTCAGAAGAGACCAGATAGCACTGACTCAGTTCAGAGTATTATCCCGTCAGTGTTCAGCAGAGGTCCAAGCAAAGCACTTAGGGGGTTCAGAGAGAAGAGTCATTAATTCCCATTGTGAGGGCCAAAAACACCTCTGGGGGTCGAATCTGGGCCTAGCAAGGAAAAATGAGTAAAAAGAAAGGGAAAAGGGACTAATATTTATTAAGTAGCTACTGTATGTCTAAACATTTTATTATCATAGAACCATTTTGAGGATGATGTTATTCTCCTTACTATAAACATGAGAAAACAGCCCGGCTAGCGTGGCTCAGTGGTAGAGCGTCAACCTATGAACCAGGAGGTTCTGGCTCTATTCCTGGTCAGGGCACATGCCTAGGTTGCGCTGGCTGGATCCCCAGTATGGGGCGTGCAGGAGGCAGCCGATCAATGATTCTCTCATCATTGATGTTTCTATCTCTCTCCCATTTCTTTCCTCCTGAAATCAATAAAATATATTTTAATAAATAAATAAATAAATAAACATGAGGAAACAGAACTAGAGAATCAAAAGTTTTCCCAATGCCCTTAGTTGGTAGCCTGTTACTTGTACTCTACCATGTAGCCATGTAGCAAATATGATATGAGAGAGACACTTAGGACAGGCAACTGCATAGACAGATGTAGCAAGTTAATTGGGTTCCACCCTCAACCTTCTCATTCCCTGAGTCCTTGCTAGGTCATTCCTTTTAATTTTATTCAATTTTTAAAATAACCACTATCTCTGAACAAAAGTCATGCATGATTAAATGTAAGAAAACTAAAAAAAAAAAAAAAGAAGAAGAAAGAAAAACATTCTTTTTTTAAAAAAATATATATTTTATTGATTTTTTACAGAGAGGAAGGGAGAGAGATAGAGTTTGAAACATCGATGGGAGAGAAACATCGATCAGCTGCCTCCTGCACATCTCCCACTGGGGATGTGCCCGCAACCCAGGTACATGCCCTTGACCGGAATCGAACCTGGGACCCCTCAGTCCGCAGGCCGACGCTCTATCCACTGAGCCAAACTGGTTTCGGCGAGAAAAATATTCTTAATCATACTACCTGGGAAGAACCATTAACATCTTAATTATTTTCTTGAACAAAAAGTGGGATGTTACTCTACTAGTTGTTTTAGAATCTGCTTTTTTCTACTTAGCAAAAATTGTGGATGCTTTTCATATCAATAAGCATTCATCTACAATATTCATTTATTGTTGAACAGAATTCCATTGCAAGAATATGTCGTAATTTATTTAACCAATCCCCTACTGTTTTTCCTTTTTCATTGTCATAGCAGTTTATAAAAAGTCTCCACTCTTTCGCTGTTATTAAACAATGAGCATTTTTGTAGATAAATCTTCACACATATCTTTAATTATATTCTTAGGAGAAATTCCTACAAGTAGAATTGCTGGGTCAAAGGATAAACAATTTTTTTTTTCTCTAAGTGGTTTCTAAAATCTGTATCTTCAGCCCCTGTCTCCCTTCCCAGTTCCACTGGAGAGCTCCCCATGGATCCTCAGTGCCTGCCAGACCCTCAGATTCCATTTTCTAAAACTAAAGTCCTCTCCCAACAAAACTAAAGCTTGCTCCTCCCTCTGCTTCCTCTCCACGGATGGAATTACCATCCTGGAAACTCCCTGATATTAGAGTGGTGATCCCTCCCCCGCTCCTACCCCAGTTCCTGAGTCCTGCCTCCGTGCCCTTGGCTTTCACATGTCTCTCTTTCCACATTCTCTAGCTACTACCTGTACCCAGATCCTCCCCCCTCCCTTCTCACCTGGACAATTACCACTCTCCCTTCTCTTCCCTCCTTGCCTTCTAATGTGTCCTCCACTTTCCCCCCATCTGATGATCATCAGTGTCACATACTCTACTGAAAACTGTCCTTGAAACCTCTTCTTACCTGCCAACTTCTGCTGTTCATTTCTCCATGTCACCCGACCTACCCTGAACTGCACTTTGCCTCAGCAGAAATTACCCACCACCACAGATCAAATGTACAGCACCTCTGTGAAACCCTCTCTCACGTCCCCCCCTCCTGCCTCCCCGCACTCTGGGCTGTCAGGCACTCTCCCTCAGCTCCCAGCACACCTTGCTTTTAATCTCTATTATAGCACTTGTCACATTGTATTATCTTGACTTGTTTCAGAACTATCTCCACAGTCAGAGCTCCTTGAGGGCAGAGTTGGTATCTTACTCATTCTTGTGTCCAGTGCCTAGCCTGCTGCCTGGCACATAGGAGGTACCGGGTAGTTGTTTGTTGGATAAACAAATGGGGAATAGTGAGCAGAATGGAGTCTAAATTGTGAGGGGGGTCGGGGGGGGGGGGAATGGAAAAGTGGATGAAGATGGAAAGGTGGATTGGGCTCTTGAACCTGAGTGGAGGATGGGCTTCAGTTTAATGATCATAAAGAGCCCCAGAATTCGGGGACCAGAGTGTCCTGCTCCATTATATTTTGGGAAGCAAACCTAGGCAATGATGCAACTAGATTGGAAAAGCAAGCTATTGCAGAGCAAATGTAGGTAGAACCCAAAAATGACAGGGTGATGGGAGTGATGCCATTGGCTGGAGGACACCTGTGGAGAGCTGACCAGGAAACCCAGGGGTTGCCCTCTATAGAAGAGGAGTCCTCAAGGTCAGAATAAAACCAAGAAAGAGTCAGAGGTCACAGGAACAGAAGGCAGAAGTTTAGAAGACCATCTCCAGGATGTGCACCTGGCTGTTGTCATCAGATAGAGGCTGACCCAAGGACCACCTCAGGCTGTTCTCTGAAATGAATACTCTGTTTGCAGAGGTCAGGTAATACACACCCCAGGACACAGAGGGCTTCTTACCTTTAACCTTTCCAGCCATCTTGCTTTGGTTACTTTTAGTACTTTATTCTTTATTCACCCCCATCCCCAGGCTCTTTTTTGGGAAGAATATTTCCATTTGGGAAATTTTCGAATATTTAGAAGTATTTGTAGAAGTTGGTATCAGCAATACTCCCCTACCTAAAAATTCTCTTAAACTACCTAAAATTACCTTCCCCCACATTGCTTAAAATTCCACCATGAGATAGTCATGCTTTGGAATGACAATCATTCCCTAAAAATGGATGTGGAAAATGTAGAGACAGTGTTATCGGAGAAATGCATGGATGGCCTTTCTCTGTTGCTAGTGGGTGTGGATTTCTTGGGGTACCACTGGAATAAGCATTTCCGGAGGCTCCTCCTGGAGGATGAGATGTGGTAGAAAGCTTTATTTGCATGGAATTGATACCATTATAATAACCAGGTTATTAAATAACAGAAAGGAGTAAAGGGAAGACTAGATAATACAGGCATGCCTTTTATACAGCTTTACCAGAAAGCTGCAGTTAACATCTCCAAGCCTGTGCCTCCCAAATCAGTGGGAGAAGGGACTGGACAATAGATGTATGCCCAGTAAGGTCTGGGTGACCTGGGAAGATGCTTACCTGTCAATCACACCTGGGAACAAGTCAGTGGCCAGAATAGGCGTGGCCACTACAAGCACAGCAAGATTTGATATTTAAGCTCCTGAACAAAAGAGTTAGTCTCTCTCTCTCTCTCTCTCTCTCTCTCTCTCTCTCTCTCTCTCTCTCTCTCTCTCTTTTCACACCTGACTCCTGGCTTGTGAGGCTTGCACACCCTGCACTTGCCCACATGGCCCACAGCCATGCGGACTCCACACAGTGGACTAAGAGACTGTGACTAGCCTAATGCTGTACTGGACTCAATTCCATCATGGAATGACACTCTGGACACTGGCCCTACTTTTGGCAGCTACATCTTTTCAAGAACTGTGTAAGGATAATGGGACTTTACAACCCGAAGAATATAATTTCACGCCAATAAAAACCACTCACTCTCCCATGCAAGTCTTAGAAAATCCATTTTCTAAAGATATCATAAGAACACCACTCCCACTAGTGTCGGGGAAGTTGGACCCATTGATTTCTCTGGCAGCAGAATTACATCTCTGGGTTTGCAAAGTCCCATTTCCCTTAAACCAGTCCTGGAAAAGGGGAAACTGGTGACTCAGCAGAGCTAGAAGCAAAGCCAGTGTCCAGTGTGGTCCACATGGCCATGAGAGGAATGGAGGGTGATGGCTAAATGGGCACAGGATTTCTTTTTGGGGATCATGAAAATGTTCTAAAAATTAAATTATGATGATGATGGCGCAACTTACACTAAAAAGCATAGAATTGCATTGACTACTGGGTGAACTTTATGGTATGTAAACTATATCTCAATAAAATAAATACAGATACCCCTGGGGGATTAAAGGACATAATGCCACCACTTCTCAGTCATTATCAAGTCAGTATGAAGGAGCTCACCAACAGGCTTCCCCCACTAATGCACCGTTGGGGGCACTAGGAGCATGGCTGCTTATGCTTGGGGGTGGGGATGTGTTGGGGGAGTGGCAGGAGAGGACATTTGGGATTACTGAGCATTTCCCAAGGCAATTAGAGCCAGAAAAGGGCTGGAGTGGGAGGAAGGCAGACATGAAAGCCAGTTGGGAACTGAGAGTCGAAAATGAACTTTGCCCACTGTAATGAGTTATGCACAAGGAATTAAGAATTCTAAGAACCCTAAGGCTCTCTGAAGGGTGAAGAAATCTTAAAGAACAACCCATTCCCAAACATGTATCCACCTCTTCTGGACATTTGCACTTTAAGAGCAAGCCCCTTGCTTCAAACTAGATGATTTACCTTTCCTAAGAGAGATGAACTTATTGTTATACCCAAGTCAGGAAGGAGCTAACAGGATGGAGCACTGAGTGTCATGAGGGTAGGTCATCCACGGAGGCTTGGGGCCCAGTGTGTTAGCCATCGGGGTAAGGTGGCTGAGGTCCCTGGGAATATCCTCCACTCTAGCCCGTCCCTCACCAGGAGCCCTGAGGAGAAACCAAGGACTACAGCCCTCTTACTCTTTTGTTTTGTTTTGTTAAAAGTATGTTTCTATTGAGTTTAGAGAGAGAGAAAGGGTGAGGGATAGAGAGATAGAAACACTGATGAGAGAGAAACATTGATCAGCTGCCTCCTGCACGCCCCCACTGGGGATGGAGCCTGAAACCTGGGCATGTGCCCTGACCTCTTGATTTATAGGTCGACGCTCAACCACTGAGCCACACCAGCCAGGCCAGCACTCTTACTCTTAACCTCTGGCTTCCTTGGCTTGGAAATCAAAGATGCTAAGAAGCTCGCCGTTGACCACAGGGAACCTGTCCCTAGATTTTCCCAAGCCCTACACTCACCACCAAACCTCTGGGTCTCAGAGAACAGGAAATACAGTATCCAAAGAGCTCAGATTGTAACTGAAGTGGAAATGGCTGATAATAGCTCGAGCTGCCACTCTCCCAGGTGCTGACATTTGCATTTTAATGGAGGCGGTTAAAGCCTTCAGCTAAAGGAGTGACTAATATGCTCTTGATTGTTGCTGGAGGTAAATGGGAGACCCTTTGCGACCGGGGCCTTTTCATGCCCTCTAGTCATTAACACAACACAAGATCACACCTGATGGGCAGGTTGGACCCTAATGCCCACATTCCACGCTTTTTATTTGTTCCTGTTCTTGATTTTGCTTGCTTTCTTGCACTTTCTCCAGAATCCTTTCTTTCTAAAAGTCTGGGAACATCCCCATGAGTCATTTATTCTTTCAACACACAAACTGTGGTGGGCACAAGTGAGTAGGGGGAGCCCAAGAAGTATACCAACAGGATGCCACTGCCAAGTCAGAGGTGAGGAACTCACAGAACAAGCAGGAGGCCAGCACAGCATCAGCAGAGGTGGTCCATGCAGCGTAAGCCTATTGCTTCATGGACACTGCAAACCAGAGGCTGTGAGCGAATAGCAGAAAAATATTCCTATACACTGGGAGGAGGGGGCGAGAAAGGCTTCTGGGAGGGGTGAGAGGGACCTTAATGTAGGCATAGGAGATAGATATACGCAGACTGGATGGAGTTGTGAGGATTCAAAACCTTCCTCCAGCCACAACAAAAGACTGCATTGCTTGATTCTATTTGTAGGAAATGTCCCAAAGAGGCAAATCTATAGAAACAACAACAAAAATGATCAGTGGTTGCCTCGAGCCGGGGATGGGGATGGGGAGTAACTGCTAATGACTACAATGGGGTGGTGAAAGCAGTTCTAAGATTGTGGTGATGGTTCCACAACTCTGTAGTTATACTAAAAACTAGTGACTTGCACACTTTAAATGGATAGACTTTACTCAATGTAAATTATATCTCAATGAAGCTGTTGAAAAGTGGTGGAAAGGTACGGTCCAAGGAGACATTCCTTCGGTAACCCCGCTTTACAGGTATAGGAGGTATATCCCAGTTTTAAGTTCCTAGTCTTTTACTGTGTGACGGCCCATTTTTAAGGTGAAAATTTTTCAAGGACCCCAATATGGTATATATGTACCTTTAGTTAAGAAAATACATAATGGCAAAAAGCTATTATACATTTAGTAATTGGTTTAAATGAATTAATACTTTTTTAATCCCAATTGCATCTTCACATGTTAGAAAAACGGTCCTGTGTTTGTGGAGGGAGCATGCTTGTTGTGCCTATAGACAGGGCTTTGTGGCCTTCTTTCAAGATCTCCTTGGCCCTTTGGGGCCCTCAGCCCACAGGTGTAGATTCCTGATCCATGCTCTACCAAGGTGTGTTTGCTTCAGCTTCTCCATCAGGTGAATGATGATGGGGGGGGGGGGGCCCCAATTAGCTGAAAATGTGGTACAATCTTTACCCCATGATGTTTCTGCCTCTTCAGCTGCTCAGCCAAAATGGTGCCATTTCTCTTCCCAAACCAGTGGGCTTTGCTGAGAGAAGATCAGCAAGAAGACAGTGGAGCCATGCCGGTTGGCAGACACTCATCTCTAGCTAATGTAATTAAAGGCAGCGGCAAGCAAGCGCCTATTAATTTTTCATTAGAAAAAGTCAAAGGCAACCTTCTTGGAAGACAGCATCATTGAACTTCAACTCTGGTAGTTAAAGCCAGGCTTTCCCCCACCAGGTATATACCCCTCCCATGAGTACACACACACACACACACACACACACTGAGTCCACGGCCTCTTTATCTCTTTATCGAGCATTGGAGAGAGAGTCAGAGACCAGCACAACCATACTCTTTAGAAGTCATTTTCTCCCACCCCATGTCTTAAATGACCCCAGTGACTATCTATCTGCACATGCAATTGACTATATATGGACCTTGTACAATATACTGATGTCTCCCCAAATTGTGTTTATATATCATTTTTATGGTTTGAACCCTATTTTAGATGCCCTTGGGGAGATTACTATTCAAAGCTCTCTCTGGTGAATCCTTTTGTAAAGAAAACACAATACTCCCTTATAAGCCTGGAACAATGTGTTCAGGTAAGAGGGGGTGGGGGGTGGGAATGATGATCTGCCCCTAAGAGCTGTCTCCGTATTGGTAGGCAGGGCCGGCTGAACTGGCATCCTGCATCAGTCAGCTCATCTCTCCTTTCTGCCGGTGCCTCCTTCCTAAGGCGTCCCACCTGATAAAAGTCTTTCCATTCAACCCTCAGAAGGACTGAGGGGGAAAGCGCCAGGCTTGGGGTCAGAATACCAGAGGCGCCACACCAGCTCTACCACTTTCTATCTACGGGATATCCAACAAGTCACAAGTCGCTTCACCTCTCTGAACTGGAAGGGTAACAGTGCTCTGCTACCCCACTTAACAACCGGAGGATCTAGACAATGGTGTGAAATCTTTTTTTTTTTTTAATATATTTTATTGATTTTTTACAGAGAGGAAGGGAGAGAGATAGAGAGTCACAAACATCGATGAGAGAGAAACATCGACCAGCCGCCTCCTGCACATCCCCCACTGGGGATGTGCCCACAACCCAGGTACATGCCCTTGACCGGAATCGAACCTGGGACCCTTCAGTCTGCAGGCCGACGCTCTATCCACTGAGCCAAACCGGTTTCGGCGGTGTGAAATCTTTTTAAATTATTTACCCTTACATAAAACGGGAGTCGTTCTTAATAATAGCGATTTAACAACTTAGTTTTTAAGAAATTCAGATGTTCATTTAAGAGGCTAGCATGGAATGAGGCACATGGCTGGGTCCCAGGCTCTTGCATGCATTTATAAATGACTGTGATAAATACTTTTATGTCTGTGCGGCTTGTGTACCGGCTCCTCTGTAGTCCGGGAGATCTGCTCTTTCATCTCTGTGGTGTTCAAAGCAGGGCCCCCAGGGCCCTGCAGATATGGCGCTGTTCTCAAAGACAGCCCCCCTTTCGGGATTCTGACAGCCCGCAGCCTGCCTGTGCCCTCCTGCGGGCGTGGGTGGTGATTAGAGGCCTGCGAGAAGCTGGAGTGGTGCTGAGTGTTCTCTTCTCAGCGGCCACTCTGTTTGGCCTTGGAGTGGTCTTGTCCAGTCTCTGTGTCACTGGCTTTGAATCTGTGGGCTGGCAAGCCAAGCCGCGTTAGAGATCGTGCTGGGGCTGGCTGACCTTCCCCAAGCCGGGATAATCTCTCTCCCTGGCAACAGACAGAGGCACCAAGGGACAGGGACAGATTGTGAAATCCTCGGGTAGGGCTTTCTAGAATTACTTAAAAAGAGAAAATGGTAGCAATACCTTGCATTTGTGTAGTGCTTTTTTTAAAAGCAGTTTTTAAAAACGATTCAAGGAGAAGGCAGCTTTGGAATTGTCTGGTAGAGAGCAAACCAGAGGGGTAAGAAATGTATTGTCTTAGTCTTATCTACTCAGTAACATTGAGAGTGTTGGGAGAAATCTTTTTTTTTTTCTTCTCACCACAGATGGGGATGCAGAGGAAGGAAGAAGTACAGTGACTTGATCAATCTCTTACAGCATTAGGGGCAGAATTTGACCTAACCTTCTGGACCTTTTCTTGTCAACCCCAAGCAAGCAGAGAGTATGAAGAAGTTGAATGACCTAACAGGTTGCTTTGTCCACCTGAGATTCTGGCATGTAGACACCTCTTCCTGAGTCTGATTTTGTACGTGGTCCTCTGGGGGCAGACAAGTAGGTAGGAATGAGGCATGAGAAAAATTGTCATTCCTTTTCAAGGTACTTACCTCAGATGAAGTCACGAGGATTTTTTTAAATATATTTTATTGATTTTTTACAGAGAGGAAGGGAGAGGAATAGAGAGTTAGAAACATCGATGAGAGAGAAACATTGATCAGCTGCCTCCTGCACACCTCCTACTGGGGATGTGCCCGCAACCAAGGTACATGCCCTTGGCCAGAATCGAACCCAGGACCTTTCAGTCTACAGGCCGATGCTCTATCCACTGAGCCAAACCGGCTAGGGTGTCACAAGGATTTTTAAGCAAGGTGGGACCAGACCTGGCAGATGGGGATGGAGGAGGCTGTTTCTGTTGCCAAGGGGTTTTATTGGTGTTTGGAGATTTAAAGAAGGAGTCAGCAAACTCTGATCAGTGGGCCAAATGCGCCCACTGCCTGTTTTTATAAATAAAGTTTTGTTGAAACATAGGCACACTCATTTATTTATTATCTCAGCGTGCTTTTGCTCTACATGACAAGAGTTGAGTAGTTACTGACATTGGATGGCTTTCAAAGCCTGATGTCTTTACTACCTGATCCTTTAGAAAAGGTTTGACAACCCCTGCCTCACACCATACACACCAAAAATTAACTCAAAATGTATCATAGACCTAAATGTAAAACCTAAAACTGACAAGAAAAGTACAAGGAGAAAGCCTTTGTGACTCAAGGTCACAAAGATTTCTTTGATATAACACCAAAAGTAAAATTATTATTTTAAAATGCTTTTATTAAATTGAACTTCATCAAAATTAAGAACTCCTCAAAAGACACTATTAAATGAATGAAAATACAAGCCACAGACTGGGAGAAATTATTTGCAAATAACCCATGTGATAAAGGATGTGGATGCAGCATCTAAGAGAACTCTAAACTCAGTAATGAGAAAACAACCCAGTAACAATGGGCAAGAGATTTGAACAAACACATCATCAAAAATAGGTGAAAATGTATAGATAACACATAAGGACAAGAAAGGATCCTCAGCATCATTCATCATTAGGAAAAAGCAAATTAAAATCACGAGATACCTGTGCAGACCTACTAGATGGCTACAATTAAAAAGCGATCACACCAAGTGTGAGGCAGGACACGGAGCAGCTGAAACTCCCGCTGCTGGTGGGATGTGAAGTGGTATAACCACAGGGAAACAGCCAGGCAGCTTCTTAGAAAGTTACACATACCATATAACCCATCAATTTCACTCCTAGGTTTTTACCCAAGAAAAATGAGAGCCTATAACCATATTTCCACACAAGGATCTGTACATTAATGTTCATAGCAGCTTTGCTCATAACTAGAAACAATCCAAATATTCATCAACAAGTGAATAAACAAATGTTTGTATATCCATGCAATAGAATACTACTCATCAATAAGAGGGAATGAACTATTGACACATTCAACAACATGAATAAACCTCAAATTGATTGCCATAATTATCCTGAGGATAATTTATATCCTGTGGTTATACTGCCAGACAAAAGTGAGTATAGCCCTGGCCAGTGTGGCTCAGTTGGTTGAGCATTGTCCCATACACCAGAGGGTCTATTCCTGGTCAGGTTATATGCCAAGGTTGCAGGCTTGATCCCCAGTAGGGGGCATGCAGGAAGCAGCCAATCGATGCTTCTCTTTCACATTGATGTTTCTCTTCTCCCTAAAAAACTTTTAAAATAAATAATAATAATAAAAAAGTGAGCATATACTGTATGCTTCCATTTATTAAAAATTCTATAAAATGCAAATTAACCTATAGTGAACGAAAGCAGGTATGTGGTTACTTCAGAATGGCAAGGGGCAAGGAAGAGCAGGAAGGATTGTTTACAAAGGGGCACAAAGACGCTTGTCAGTAATGGATGTACATGGTCTTGTGATGGTGTCACAGGTATGTGTTTGTGTGTGTGTGTGTGTGTATGTTAAAACGTGAAATTGTACATTTTAAATACATGCCATTTATTGTATGTCAATATACATAGCTATATTGACAACAAAGCTATTTATTATTATTTTAAAATATATTTTTATTGATTTGGTAGAGGGAGATAGAGATAGAACATCTTTGATGAGAGAGGATCACCAATCAGCTGCCTCCCACACGCCCTACACTGGGGATCAAACTGTGACCTCCAGGTTCATAGGTCGATGCTCAACCACTGAGCCATGCTGGCTGGGTGACAATAAAGTTATTTTTAAAACATTTTTTTATTTTTCTATTTTAGTTGACATACAATATTATATTAGTTTCAGGTGTAAAACATAGTGAGTAGACATTTATAGAGCTTATGAAGTGATCACTGGTTAAGTCTAGTGACCATCTGACACTATATTAAAGCCATTTTTTTAAAAAAAGGAAGAAAAACCCTCAGGTTATTTCTTTCCTTAAATACTCTGTGTAGTTTGAAGCAGCCAGCCCACTCCCCAGGTTTCATATTCCTTATTCTCGCCACAGTGTTTTATCTGAGCAGCCACTCTGTCCTCCAAAGCCTTACCTTCACTGTAGGTGACAACAGGTGATAAGTATTGTCATTGTGGGACATGGACTTCCAGAATACTATCTCCTGATGATAACAGGACCACTGATGCCTTCAGATCCAACCGGATCAGATGTCCAACCTCAGATTCTCATTTCCTGCTTGCCGCCATGCCGGTATTAATCACCTGTTGCTGAGGGTTAATTACAGAGAACAATCTAACGCGTTGAAGCAGAGAGGAATGTAATCAAAGATGCTGAAGACAAACTCAAGGGGGAAGGTCTCAGTCATTTCTGCACCTGGGAATCACGCAAGTGTCTGGGGAATGATCTGACAGAATAACCAATCTACATTAGAGAAGTGCTTTTTTATGGTTTACCCCTAACCCATCGTAGTGTCCCAAATCCTCTTCTCGTGAAACTGTTAGTCAAACTCAACGAGAGCCGGGGATTAACAGCTTACTCAGGGATAATTCTGTGGGACACGGACAGGACAAGGTGAACCTGGAGCGCCTCACCAGGCTAGAAAGCAAAGTGTCCTCAAAGATGAGCAGGCACATGTCAGTGTCAAAGGAACGCGGGGCGCTGCACACCTGTTAGAAGGGCTAAAACAAAACCCTGAGGAGGTCCCAGCGAGCGGCTGCGGGACCACTTCAGGTCGCGCAGGCACCCCGCTGTCTGTCTGGGAAATCTCTGAGGAAGCCCCGGGAGTGTGTGGTAGAAACCAGGAGACCTGGGTTCAGGTCTGGCTCTGCTGCTAGCGACTGTGTGCCTCCCCTCCCCCTCCCCCCGACCCCGCCAGGTCTTTCCTCGTCTAGCCTCTGTGTCTTTGTGTGCTCAATTAAGCAGGGGAGGGTGAACCCTAAGTGTTTTCAAACTGAGTTTCCTAGAACCCTAAAACTCTTGGATGGCCTTTGGGATGCTGCAAGGAGTGGGGGAGCCAAGATTCGGGGGGAGCTCCACCTAGAACAGTCCTGCTTTTATCTGCTTTATGTTTGGCAGATATAAACTCTCAGTTGTCAAACTCGGGAGGTACAGAAAATATCAATTCCTCGGTTTTCTACATTTCTAACTTGTTTTCTGACTCCCAGGAGCTGGATCAAATATTTGCCCTGTATATTCCTGGAGTGCCCTTTTCAGATAATGCCTCACTTCAGGAACACCTGTGTCCCCCAACCAACCACAGCTCTGCCCAGAGGTGCCTGGGGGTCCAGCTGTCTCTGCTGATTCTGTGCCCATCTCGGGACACGGGTGTCTTTGGGAGCTGACCAATGTCCCCTCTGCCTTACTCTTCCTTGTTCCAAGTCCCCGTTCCTAAGCCCACCCTCCATCCTGGGAAAACCCTTCCCAGTGTGTGTGTGTGTGTGTGTGTGTGTGTGTGTGTGTGTGTGTGTGTGTGTGTGTGGAGGGGAGGCGGTTTTCCTTTTGCGTTTCTTCAATGCATTCATTCCATCTATGCCAGTGAGTCCCTGCTCTGGATTGAGTTGTGTCCCACCAAAAAGATATGTTGGACTTCTAACCCCTCATATCTCCAAA
The DNA here is from genome assembly GCF_014108235.1 of Myotis myotis. Taxonomy (NCBI): domain Eukaryota; kingdom Metazoa; phylum Chordata; class Mammalia; order Chiroptera; family Vespertilionidae; genus Myotis; species Myotis myotis. The sequence continues at coordinate 160,195,227 of NW_023416324.1, forward strand.
GGTGGCCTTATCGGAGAGAGGCTCTTTACAGAGATACAAGTTAAACGAGGGTGGGCCCTCATCCAAATGACTGGTGTCCGTAGAAGAAGAAATGTGGACACAGACAGGCACAGAGGGAGACGACGTGAAGAGACAGAGGGAAGACAGGCATCGATAAGCAGAGAAGAGAGCCGGAACAGGGCCTTCCCTCAGCCTCGGAAAGAACCAGCCCTGCTGACACCTGGACCTCAGACCGCCAGCCTCCAGAACTGGGAGACAATAATTTCTCTGTCTAAGCCACTCAGTTCCTGGTGTTTTATTTGCAACCCTAGTGAAGGAATGCAAATCCTCCCCCTCTCCCCTCTCTTACCGCCCCAGCCAACCCTGTAAGTTCTCCCAGGCATTGCTCGTTCTCCTAAAGGCTGCTTGAATGGGGTAAAGGAATGAGGGGGAAAAGCAAAAGTAAGTATGTCACCATCTCATTCAGCTACACATACATAATATTGTATTGAGCAGAGGTTCAGATGCTTAAAAATCACTGGACTGATGAAGTGATGATTATTATCACTGGGTGATGATAGGTAGTTTTGGGTCTATTTGAAAATTTCCATTGTACACTATTTAAAAGGGAGACAGAGAGAGACAGGGAGGGGGGGGAGAGAGAGAGAGAGAGAGAGAGAGAGAGAGAGAGAGAGAGAGAGAGAGAGAGAATCACTTCACATTGCTTGGCCAGAGGGGACCGAGGTGCTTCCATCTCTAGAGTTCCATTGCCATCCATCCCTCTCCCTGTCCCTACCAGCTGGACTCTATTACCCAACCCCATACCGCCCCCCCCCAACCGCCCCCCACACACACTCATCACCAACTGCTGCCACTGCCACAGACCCTCACCCAACTCTTAGCCTGGAGATGTCCTTGCCCAGCCAGGCTTCCTCACTGAGGCCTTGCAACCATAGAGCTGCAGCTGAGCAAAGACCCTCCTGGATCCCCAATCCCCAGCAAGGTCCCCTCCCACCCCCCCCACCCCCACCCCACCCCTGACCTGACCTCTTGGACAGCTCCTCACTCCAGCTGTTTTCCCTGAATTCTGTCATTACCATCTAAATGCAGATAACTCTTCGCATCTCACTAATGAGCACTCAGATTATTTCCTGGGCCCCGGCTCCTACCCAATATGTCGCCTCATCAGAGCGCTCCTTGACCCTTAACTCGGGGTCAGGGTGAAGGAGCCCATGGAATAATACTGCTTGTGATGCATATATGAATAACCAATGGACACAAGACACTAGCGGGTTGGGGCCGGGGGAATGTCAAGGGGGGCGGGGGAAAGGAGACATATGAAATACTCTTTGTAATACTTCAAGAAATAAAAATTATTTTAAAAAAATAAATAAATAAAATAAAATAAAAAATACTGCTTGTGGCATTTTGAATGAGTTCAGTAGACCACTGGTGCAGGGTCACATCACTCCCAGCACGATGGTTTAATGTCGGTAAATTGCAGCTCACAAGGTCCTCATGCCCCATGTAGGGGCCACTCTTTATGTTTTCCCTCTTATTATTTATTTATTTAAATATATTTCTTTATTGATTTCAGAGAGGAAGGGAGAAGGAGAGAGAGATAGAACATCAATGATGAGAGAGAATCACCGATCGGCTGCCTCCTGCACGCCCCTCACTGGGGATCGAGCTCACAACCCAGGCATGTGCCCCTGGCCAGAATCAAACCTGGGACCTTTCAGTCCACAGGCTGATGCTCTATCCACTGAGCCAAGCTGGCTAGGGCTATGTTTTTCCTTTTAATTCCTCTTCTAAGCTCACTTCTTCCTTTAGAGCCCATTAGTTTGTTTTAGCCATTCTCCTAGGTGTGCAGTGTCCTGTGTTGAAATTTCTACTAGCAAAATGAGAAATGGAAAATGGGCTTTTCATGGGACTGATTTAATAAAATTTAAGAAACTATCCTTTTATTTTAGAAGTATGGTCTTCCCTTTTTGGGGGGATATATATATAAAATTCATGCAAAGGGCTCAGCCCCCGCCACCCGTGGCTTCATCCGGAAGGTTGTCTGGTCTAATTAGCATATTATGCTTTTATTATTATAGATATTTCCCCCCACAAAATGGCGGCATCAGTATATCACTACGTGTCAGTCAGGGTTTAATTGAAGGTATAGCAATCACTCCAGCTATTTTAAGCAGAACAGAAATTAATGCAGGGAATCAGGACTTTATAAAATCCCTAGGAGGGCTGGGCTGGTGGAGCAGACGGAGACAGGGCTTCTGGGAATGATGCCCCTCAAATGTGGCAGGACTGGCCTGCCAAGAGTTCTTCCATCTCTGCTTGGTCAGGAATCTGGGAGCCTGGAAGCCACTAACCCATCTGCCGCTCCAGGGCCACATCCTTCAGCCTGGTCCATGTGCCCCACCTCAGCTGGAGGGATGCCGTGTCTGTCCCTTGACACCACAAAGCTGGATCCTGGGCCTGGACCTCTGCAACAGCCACCCCAGGAGAACCGAATATCTTGACCCCCGAGCTCATCAGGAGAAACAGCAGCAGTAGCACAAGCGCGTGCATGGCCTCACGTCTGCCTGCACAGCCTCAGGCCAGCACCCCTCCCTGGCAGAGCGCGGGTCCTGTGGGGACCTGGAGCTGTGAGGCGTGGATGGAGCTGCTTGAATCAGGCTCAACATCTGCCACAGGTGATAGTATGTTTTGTTTTAATTGGCAATTCTGTGGATTCGGTTCTCTAGAGGAGCCCCATCAAGGACAGAAATTACACAATTAGATTCATACCCAAATGTCCAATAAAGATAGGAAGAGGTGCTCCTCCCCATTATACATCAGAGATGCAAATGAAACCCACAATTAAAAGCACCACTCCCACCTACTAGAATGACTAAAATGAGAAACAGTGACAACCCAAGTGGGCACGGGGGTGTAGAGCAAGGGGACCCTGGGCGGGTGGTGTGTATGTTAGCACACACACTTTGGAAGCTGTGAGGTAGCACCTCCTAAAGCTGTAAGTTCGGATGACCTCTGACCCAGCAATTCCATCCTAAATCCGTCAAATAAAAACATCGATGAGAATGTTCACGGCACCAAAGACCCATCCACAATAGGATGAACAAATAAACTGGAATATGTTCACACAGTGAAACACCGCAGAGCAATGAGAAGCAGCAGACTCCAAGCGCGTGCAACAGCGTGGGCGAGTGCTGTACCCACACCGTGCTGCGCCGAGAGGGGCAGACACAGAAGAGGGCCCACCATTCACTCCGTCCAAATAAAGCACAGAAATGGGACCTTAGATGTTAGCTTCGTGGTTCTCCGCGCAGAGAACTGGAAGGGAACAGGAAGTGGATTTCTGGGGTGTTGGTCACGTTTTGTTACTTGATGACATGCTGGTTCCACATGTGGATTCACTTGGTGGGATTTCATCTTGCTGAACACTGAGGATACGGGCACTTTTTAATATGTATACACATTTCAATAAAATTTCCAAACCAAAACAGGCTACCTTTCATCTTTCTCTCTCCCTAAGCACCCTCTCACCCTGAGCATGATGGCTCCATTTATGGAACACCTACTGTGCTGATAATAGCAATGGTTCCATTCAGGGAGCACCTACTGTGTGCCAGGCCTGCACATGTGTCCTGCTGTTTCTCCCGACCTCTGTGCGAGATGGAAGGTCATTTTGTGGACGAGGCGCCAGAGATGGAGAGAAGTGAAGCAGCTGTCCAAAGTCACTGGCAGACGAGTGCCTGAGCCCTGAGCCCACCCACGGCTCTACAGCCTGTGTCCTTCCAGCCCAGCCCATTGCTTCTCTACTGCGCTTGGTCTCTTCCTGGTCTGCAGCCTGGCCAGGCTCATGGTCCTTCGCCGAGAACTTGGCTCCCTCCCTCCCTGTCCCTCTGCTCCTTCCCCTGAGCTCTAGACTGGTACTGCCAAGCAGCTGCCACCACTGCCAAGCACCCTAGAGGGCAACATGTTGTTCCTTGATGACAAGCCTCAGGGAGCCACAGACAGTTACTGTCACCACATGTGGGTGGCCCAGGATTCTGGAACTTGTCCTTGCCCTTGTACCAGATCCTCCTGGGAGGCCCTGGCCAATGTTTGGGGGATCTGCCACGCCAGGGCCTATAGGTGCAGGACTGGATTCACACCCAGGACCAGCCCCCGGTGGTAACCTTCCCTGCTCGATCATCTCTGGGTGAAGTAGGTTGAGAGTCAGGTGGGACCAGACCCCTGGTTACTCTCAACCCTCGCACCCTGGTGGGCTCACAGAGGACAATCCTGGCCATTTTAGGGGGAGGCTCCTCCTACAGGTCTTGGGAATGGCACGAGCAGCGTGCTCACTGCCTCCTTTATCCCACTTCCTGCACCGTCACCCTCTGTGCCTGGCAGCCGTGGAGTGAAAGGAAGTGCCAGGTACTGCACTAGGCAGGCACTGAAGGGACAGGTGCCATCAAGAAAGAGGCAGTGTCCCTTCCCACAAGTAGCTTGGCCTTGGTGGGGATAGTGACCAACACTTACTAAGCACTCACTCTTTGCTGGGCAGCGTTCCCATCTCTTCTGTAAGCATCATCGCTGAGGCCTTAGAAGAACTCCTGGGGTAAATCTATAATAATAAAAGCATAATATGCTAATTAGACCAGACAGCTGAACAACCTCAGGGACAACCTTCCAGGCGAAGCCAGGACTGTGAGAGCCGAGTCAAGCTGCAGCAGCTGCAAGGGCTGAGTCCCTTGCACGAATTTCGTGCACCAGGCCTCTAGTACTATTATAATTCCCATTTTATGATGAGGGAACTGAGGCTGAGAGTGTAAGTGACAGGTCGTGGTGGGCAGCGTCTGGGGTGGCCCAGCCTCTCCCCTCCTGTCCATCTCTACATTCTAGCGTGGGCTGGGCTTGGTGCCTCACTTCTAATAGAATAGGGTAGAAATAATGGAATGCCACTTTCTCTTTTTTATGGAACACTTCATGAATTGGCATGTCATCACTGCACAGGGGTCATGCTAATCTTCTCTGTATTGGCCCAACTTTAGTATTTGTGCTGCCAAGGTGAGCACAGAACGTCACTTCTGAGACTGGGTTATAAAGCAACAGTGGCTTCCATCTCGGGTGCTCCCTCTCGCTGTCCCTCAGACACTCACCCTGAGGGGAGCAGCTGCCAGGCTCCGAAGGAGGCAGCCCTGGGGGAGGGGCATGCAAGGGAGCTTGGAAGCAGTCCTTTCCCAGTGGAGCCTTGAGGTGACACAGCCTCGATGACACCTTGCCGGCAGCCCTGGGAGAGAGCTGAGCCGGACATCCAGTGAAGCTCCTCTCGATCCCTGACCCACAGCCATTGGGAGATAACAGCTGCTGTTTCAAGCAGCCAGAGGCTGGGGTGGTTTGTTACGTAGCAATAGAGAACGAACGCACTGTCCCATATTCACACAGCCCGTCCGGGTTAGAACTAGAATTTGAATTCAAACATGGCTGACTCCTAAGTCCATGCTTTTCACCACTCTCTGTTCTTGTTTCCCCTGGATAGCACACAATCGATGCTTGAACTGAACTGAGACTACTGGGAACGGTTGAAGAGGCTGATGGCTGAGTAACATTGGGCAAGATTCTTAACCATTCTGCACCTCAGTTTTCCCATCTATAAAACGAGGAGGAGTCTGGCTGGAGTTGCTCAGTGGTTGAGTTTCAACCTATGAATCAGGAGGTCACGGTTCGATTCCCAGTCAGGTCACATGCCTGGGTTGTGGGCTCCATCCCCAATAGGGGGAGTGCAGGAGGCAGCCAATCGATGATGCTCTCTCATCATTGATATTTCTATCGCTTTCTTCCTCTCCCTCCTGTCCCTGAAATCAAGTAAAAAACCAACAACGAGGATGATAACACTCAATTTCATAGGGTTGTTGTGAGTGTTAGAAGAGTTTATGCATGTGAAGCTCTTAGAACATAGTGAACACTCAATACAAGTTAACCATTATTAGTATTAGATTACTGATACATGCAAATATTAAATGAAATCATAGTTGGCTCTGACTAACTGTTTTTCGGTGCCTCTGAATGTTGAGTGTTTCCTTCCACGACTCGCGTGGAGTAGGGTTCGGTATCTGAAAGAGGAGCCGCACAGCAAATGAGAGAAAAAGACACGAGATAATTTTGCAATATTGGGGGACCAGGCGGCAAGTCCCGAAGGACTTCTTTCTGTGCTCAGGCCTCACCAAGCTTTTATTGATCTGGGATGCCCCTATAGCATAGCCCTAGGCAGGTGACCCCCTGCAACAGGCAGACTAGCCCATCAGCAAGGATTTACATAATAATAAATGAGGGAGTAGATTCAGCTACCACTGTCTGGACAAACAGAGGTGGCGCCTAGCTCCGACCTTTGGGAGGGCTTCAAAGGCACCCAGCCTTCGGGGGGTTTCGGGGAGTGCTCTGTCTATGCTTATCAGATAGTGAAGGCAATAAACAGTTTCCCACATCTGAAAAATCAGTGTTCTCATTTACAAAACAGAGATAACACTATTGTCACTCCTTGTTGTCAGGGTTAGGTGAACGAACACAGTGCCTGGGACATACAAGAAGCTTAATAAATGGCCCCCAAACAGGACTGTATTGACTCATGTTCTAAGGGTAGCACATGGAAGATGGGTGATCCGTAAGTGCTGTTACAGTCCAGCCCACAGACCCCACACAACTGAGACACTTCACACTCCCCTGATCTGGGGCCTGGGGGCTCCGAAGGTGTAGGGTAGGCAAGGGTGTGGGGTAGAGAGCATGTGGTTTGTGGGAAATCCAAGAAGGGGCCTAGACCTTCTTCCTGGTCTTTAGGAATGTGCTCCCTCAGAGGATCCTGTTAGCCATGCTCCAATTACTAGCAGCAGTTCTCAACCTGTGGGTCGCAACCCCTTTGGGGGTCGAACGACCCTTTCACAGGGGTCGCCTAAATACATCCTGCAGGGGAGAAACCAAGATGGCGGCATAGGTAAACACCGGAAATAGCTGCCTCCCACAACAAATTCAAAAATACAACTAAAAGACAAAACGGATATCATCCAGAACCACAGGAAGGGTGGCTGAGTGGAAACCCTACAACTAGAAGGAAAGAGAAAAGCACACTGAGACTCAGAGGAGGTGTGGAAGTAAAGTGCAGAGGTACGGAGGCACATGCGGCAAGGGCTGGCAACTGAGGACACGGCTGTCTTTTTGAATCGGGAGGGAGTCACAAGCCCCCGACTGCTCTGAACTCCAGTTCCAGAGAGGAATGGTTAGGGAGAGCGAGATAGAAGCATCAATGATGAGTGAGAATCATGGGTCCGCCACCTCCTGCACACACCACACTGGGTATTGAACCTGCAACCTGGGCGTGTGCCCTGATCGGGAATCCAATGGTGACCTGCCGGTTCACAGGTCAATGCTCACCACTGAGCCAAGCTGGGTGGGCTTTTCTATTTATTATTTATTCTTTTTACAGAATTTTTTATTTATTGATTTTTTACAGAGAGGAAATTGTTGGGGTCCAACCCCAGTAGGTCCAGGGGTTCCCCAAGGTGTGGACGGAGTCGGCAAAGAATGAATGACACGGAGACAGCATTCAGTTGATCAGCAGCCTAGCCAGGATCTCTAGCCAAGTTCTATAGCCAGGTTGTGTGTTTTATTGTCTTGTTACATCTGTATTTATACCAGTTGATTTTAATCCTGTCAATTTCTATTCCAAAGGTTAGGGCATTTCTTATCTCCATTCCAGGGAGTAAAGATTATGTAGCTTAAGGGTGATTGTTCCTAGTTAAAGTGATTAACTACCCGCCTGGCATTTAGTTAGGGGGTTTTATTCCCTCCCTAACTTCAGGGAAAAATCCCTACCCAGGAAACAACCTTTCTCGGAGAGGTGACCTTGATTAAAACACATAGCCCCAAGAAGGTGAGCAAATATATTAAGAACAGTATGCCATATAAGCCAGGTCCCTTGAAACATATGCTGTGTAGATGTTTCTTCCCTGTAGCGACTGTGTCAAGCAGCAAGGATGAACCGGCTTCCGGCAGGAAGTGAGAGGGAGAGGGATAGAAGTTAGAAACATCGATGAGAGAGAAACATCCATCAGCTGCCTCCTGCACACTCCCTATTAGGGATGTGCCTGCAACCAAGATACATGCCCTTGACCTGAATCGAACCTGGGACCCTTCAGTCCGCAGGGCAACGCTCTATCCACTGAGCCACACCGAGTCGGGCTATTTATTCTTTTCAAATTGATTCTAGGGAGAGAAAAAGAGAGAGAGACAAAACCATTGACAAAACCTGGGATGTGCCCAAATCGGGAACCGAACCCGAGACCCTCCGTGACCCCTCAGCACCCAGGCCCGGGCCGGGTCTGCATATCTGGGTCCCTCAAGCGCTTCAGACACGTGGGAAGCAGCTCATTGGCCAACATGCCTCATGCGGCCCCAGGCGTTTCTCTTCCGGAAACCATGTCTCAGCGGATTATGAAAAACGGATCAACCCTAATCTCTAACCAATCACAGAGCGAGGCGGGAACAAGAAGTGATACCCGGAGCGGGTATATAAACACGCGGCTGTCAGCGCCTGGCACAGAGTTCGTCAGTCCGGGCTGAAGGAGCTACCGGTGCGGAGGCTGCAGAGGCGAACTGTGAACCTGTTACTGAGTCCGAGCCCTACTGTCACTCTCCATCAGGAGCTGACTTCAGGCTGGGTTTACTCCAATCCCATTGGAGACGTTCCCAGGGAATATGGCTACAGACCAGGTATTTTCCGATGGTCATGGGCACCCCCAGGGCAGCCTGGACGGGGCGCTGCCACCTGCCAGACGACCTCAGGGACACCTCACTGAAGGACAGCACTGGGACTCTGAGAGGTGGCACGTGCTATTCAGAGCCTTCCAACACTCAGAGGACGCGGACCCCCTCCATAGCGTGCACACAATGTCTGCGCTCCTCCATCGCTGGCTCAGGCCAGATGTGCTCAACAAGAAGCAGATCTTGGATAAGCTTCTGCTGGAGAAGTTCATGATCTGCATGCCCCTGAAGCTGCAGGTCTTGGTGAAGGAGAGGTGTGTGCAGAGCTGCGAGGAACTGAAGGTCTTGCTGAGAAATAAGGAGAAACCCAGGAAATGGAAGGTTGTCAGCTTCCAAGGGCAGAAGTACCTTCAGGAGAATTCCCTTGTCCAGATGGCCGACGAGGAAATCGGTGACACAGGTCACATGTTGGACTTATCCGTGAAGTCCCGATCCCCCATAAGTCAGATGGGGGTACATCCTGAGAACAGCCAGGAGGTCAATGGAGAGCCGGGAAACCAGCCAGGAACCAGTGACGTGCTGTGGGGACAGAACTGTGGACCTGATACCGAGTCAGTCCCTTCTGTTGCTCTTCATCAGGAGCTCACGTTTCCAGTGAATATGGCTGCAGACCAGGCATTTTCCTGTGGCCGTGGGCTCCCCCAGGGCAACCTGGGCTGGGAGCTGCTACCGGCCGGAACGCCCCAGGGAATCCTCACTGAAGAACAGCACCGGGACTCTGAGAAGGGGCACGTGCTCTTCAGAGCCTTCCAACACTCAGAGGACGCGGACCCCCTCCATAGCGTGCACACAATGTCTGCGCTCCTCCATCGCTGGCTCAGGCCCGATGTGCTCAACAAGAAGCAGATCTTGGATAAGCTTCTGCTGGAGACATTTATGACCATCATGCCCCTGGAGCTGCAGGTCTTGGTGAAGGAGAGCCGAGTGCAGAGCTGCGAGGAACTGAAGGTCTTGCTGAGAAATAAGGAGAAACCTAGGAAATGGAAGGACATCACCTTGCAAGAGCAGAAGTATCTTCTGGAGAATTCCGATGTCCAGATGGCCAATGAGGAAGTCGGTGACACAGACTACGTGTTGGACTTGTCCATGAAGTTCCGATCCCCCATAAGTCAGATGGGGGTACATCCTGAGAACAGCCAGGAGGTCAGTGAAGAGCCGGGAAACCAGCCAGGAACCAGTGACGTGCTGTGGGGACAGGGACAGAAAGTCTTCCTGCCGGAGGCAATTTCCACGAAAAATGATCTTGAGGGTGTGAGGCCCATGGAGAATTTGGTGAAGTTGGAGAAGGATGTGATGGAAGACAGGGAAGAGGCAGTAGTACTCACATCTCCAGAGCCTCCACTTCCCAGCAGTCCTGGAGATTCGGTGAAGACAGAGGGGGAGCAGAACCCGCCTGAAGGAATTGGTCTGGAGCGTGTGGATGTCCGTGACGTACCTTCCACCCAGGTTCCGGAGACACAGGCTTTGAGTCAGTGTCCAAAGAGAAGAGGTTCTGGGAATCCAGGAGGTGCCCCCAAGAGAAAAAGGGGCAACACTCCCACACCCCAAGAGGAGCCTCAAGAAGGAGCCATGACGTGGGGCACAGGAGAAGTCACCAGACAGCACAGGTGCCATTCAGTGGGTGCATCAAGCACTGTGGAGCCAACTGGTCACCCTGTTGGCAAGGAATCCAGGAGGAAGCTACCATACGAGTGTCAAGATTGCAGCAAAATGTTCAGCTACAAATCACAGTTAGACCTTCACCTGAGGACACACACAGGAGAGAGACCCTTCCAGTGCCTTGACTGTCCCAAGAGGTTCATTCAAGCCTCAGACCTCCACGTCCACCAGCGGATCCACACGGGTCAGAAGCCGTTCTGCTGTAAAGTCTGCGAGAAGAGGTTCACCCACAAGTCCACGCTGCGTAACCACCAGCGGGTCCATACCCAGGAGAAGCCTTATCAGTGCGCTGTCTGCCAGAAAAGGTTCGGCCACCACGGGAACCTCAATGTCCACATGCGCACCCACTCGGGCCTGAGACCCTACCCGTGTCCCCATTGCCACCTGGCCTTCCGCCAACTAGGGACCTTTAAACGCCACCAAAGGACACATGTCTACGAGGTGCCCCAGGGGCCCCAGGTCCATTCTGACCAAGAAGGAAATTAACTGGTCTCTCCCCTGTGTGTGTCCTCTGGTGAAGGTCTGAGATTTGTAACTGAACCTTTTGCTTCAAAAATGGTCTATGAGCACTTAGACAGAAGGGGTTCTATGAATTAGAATTGGGGTCCTTGAGTAATTATTCATGTTCCTTATTGGCCCCATATTCTGTTAGTCTTGCTATTTGTTTCAATAAATATTTCACGATTCACCCCTTTAAAAAAATACATCCTGCATATCAGATATTTACATTACGATTCATAACAGTAGCAAAATTACAGTTATGAAGCAGCAATGAAAATAATTGTATGGTTGGGGGTCACCACAACATGAGGAACTGTATTAAAGGGTCGCGGCATTAGGAAGGTTGAGAACCACTGATTGAGGGTGATGTTAACAATCCCAAGGAAGCTGGTCCCATGAAGATCTCCAGGTCCCCGAGGCCCAGAGGCTGAATGAATCCCAGCCCAGAGGACGTCACCGTTTCTCATTCCAATCGAATCTTTCTTGCTATCGCGTGGTTTGCACTCCAAATGCATTCCAAAAGCAACAAATAAGTAAATAACACAAAAAAGATGGGCAGCTCTGCAGCCCTCTGTGGAAATGTTTGCAAAAATGTGATGACCATTTTTGTTCAAAGATGTAGAGATTGGTGAAACATGTTTGTCTAACGTCCTCTGCCAATTTCTGGTTGAGTCTTTCGGCATGTCCAAGTGCCAGATAGCATAAAAGAAGACACGCAAAACACATCGCTCCCCAATGACACTGGAACATACTTTTAAAAAGTACAACTGCATGCCCTCGCTGGTTTGGCTCAGTGGATAGAGCGTTGGCCTGCGGACTGAAGGGTCCCGGGTTCAATTCCTGTCAAGGGCACATGCTCAGGTTGCAGGCTCAACCCCCAGTGGGGGGCGTGCAGGAGGCAACTGATCAATGAGTCTCTCTCTCATCACTGATGTTTCTATCTTTCTCTCCCTCTCCCTTCCTCTCTGAAATCAATTTAAAAAAAAAATTTTAAAAAAAGTACAACTGCAAGCACCCCAACGCCATTGTTTGTTTCATGAGGTCCAACAGCATTGGCTGTGAGCTGCAGGACGGGGAAAGCGTGGGCTGCGGTCCTGGCTGGGGCAGGTCACCTCCCTTCTCCAGATTTTCTCATCCATAAAGTGTCAGACTTAGATCTGATCACTGGGTTTCACATTGGGTTCCCCGAAGCTCTTGGGGGTGCCCTGGGAGGGCTCCCACCCCTACATCAATCAGAGGTGCTCCCCTTTTGTTGGTCTCACATTTTAGACTTCCAATTCTGATTTTTTTGGATTTTCCTGCTTAGAAAAAAAAAAGACTTGAAAGCTACTTTCTTAGATCATCTCTAAGCTCTTGTCTAGCTTCTGATAGTGCTGATCTGTGTTCAAGAGCAGAAGGAAAGGGGGCATAAAAATGGCATAGAAAACATAGAGGTCAGACTCAAAGAACATCCCTAAAGCAAAGAACGTCCCCTTGCTGTCGCGAAGAGGAGAGTGGGGAGCTGCTGTTTGTGGGGATCCTTGAGAAGAGCTTAAGGAATCTCGGATGCAGGGAGCTGCTGCCCCACCCAGGCCGGGGCAAGCAGGATGGAGGGAGGGCTCCAACCCTGTGAAATTCCTGTGGGGGCCCAGCAATTCCTAGATGGGGAAAGGCCCTGCCGACCACAAGCCAAAGTTTGTTCTCTGCGTTTCTTTCCTTCTACCTGCGCTTACTCCTCCCAGCTTTCCAACCCGAGTTACACATTCAACAGATACCCATGAGAGCCGACCGCGTGTGTGCCCCGGGGGCAGCCACGGGCATTCCAGAGGGCGGGGCAGGACCTGACTCCAAATCCCCGGTCATCCAGGGACACAGGTACTGGGGCTCCCGAGGAGAACTGCAATTGCGGGGGACAGGGACCCAGGGCTACTCGGGTGGGCTTCCTTGGGAGAAAACCTAAGAGGTGAGAATTAACCAGGTGGAGCGGGAAAGATCCCAGGTGAGGACCCCCTCCCAGGGAGGCCTGAGGCCCGCACCAGCCGTTTGCCCGCAGCCTGCTCTGTGGTGTGTTGGTTACCCCAAATATTGTGCCTCTTCGGCTGGGGATGGAGTTGCTGGCACTGAATCCCACCCACCCTCAGCCCCTGATCTCCCAAAGCCCCGGGAGGAAAAAGCTCACACAAGGCACCAGGTGGGCCTGGATGTGAGCGCACAGGGGCTTGTCCATCCCTGCCTGTCTGTGGGTCTGTCCTCAGCACCCAGCAGAGGGTCTGGCCTCGAAGAGATGCTCGTCAGTGTCTGTGGAGCGAATGACAGGGGAGGAGGTGCTGTAATGAGGCGGCTGAGAGCATGGGCTCCAAACACAGCAAACCTGGTCTCACATCCCGGCTCTGAGCTTCCCAGCCGCAGGTCTTGGGCAAGTTCTGTGGCGCAAGTTCTATGGAGCAGCGACAGCACCGACTTCAGTGGGACCAGACGTGGAGGTGCTGTCGTGGAAGGTACTCGGGTGTGTGGTCTGCAGGGGCCTGGGGTGTGGTGCCAGGGCAGGGGTGCGAGGGAGAATGGATCCCATCTCCAGGTGCCCAGAAGCTTCCCTCAAAGGGGCTGCTGGTTGTGGTTTTGTTTTGTTTTTTAGATATATTTTATTAATTTTTTACAGAGAGGAAGGGAGATGGATAGAGAGTTAGAAACATCAATGAGAGAGAAACATCGATCAGCTGCCTCCTACATACCTCCCACTGGGGATGTGCCTGCAACCAAGGTACATGCGTGCCGGGAGCCGGTCCATCCTTGCTATTTCAAAGGACCTGGCATATATGGCATACTGTTCTTAATATGTTTTCTCACCTTCTTGGCACTATGTGTTTTAACCAAGGTCTCTGAAAAAGGTTGTTTCCCAAGGTAGGGATTTTCCCCTGAAGTTAGGGAGGGAATAAAACCTCTTAACTAAGTGCCAGGCGGGTAATTAATCACTTTAACTATGAACAATCATGCTTAAGCTACATAATCTTTACTCCCTGGAATGGAGATAAGAAACGCCCTAACCTTTGTAATAGAGATTGATAGGATTGAATCAACTGGTATAAATACAGATGTAATAAGACAGCAAGACACAGAACTTAGAATACAGAGCTTAGAACACAGAACTAAGAAGACAGAACCTACACAGAACCTACAGACAGAAGAACTTCGCTGGAGAGAACATGGCAAAAGATCCTGGACTGAACCTGACTACAGAAATTGGCAAGAGAACCTGACTAGAACCTGGTGACTGAACCTGGCTGGAGAACCTGGACAGAACCTGGCTAGAGAACCTAGCGAGGGAACTTGACTACAGAACCTGGCTGGAGAACCTGGAGAACCTAGCAAGAGAACATGGACACAGAACCTGGCTGGAGATCCTAGCCAGAACTTCGCTGGAGATCCAGACCAGAACTTGGCTGGAGATCCTGGCTGGAGATCCTGGCTAGGCTGCTGATCAACTGAACGCTGCCTCCATGTCATTCCTTCTTCACCGACTCCGTCTACGCCTTTGGGAACCCCTGGACCTGCTGGGGCAGGACCCCGGCACATGCGCTTGACCGGAATCGAACCTGGGACCCTTCAGTCCACAGGCCAACTCTCCATCCACTGAGCCAAACTGGTCAGGGTTGCTGGTTGTGCTTTAACGCCACTGAGGAGAGAGACCGAGGAAATGGTTGGACGATATGAGAAGAAGGAATAAGGCCAGATGAGAGAAGAACTTCCACAGAGGGAATGGGCCCAAAGGGTCACTGGACCCCATGGAGGTCTGGCAAGGGCCCTGTGGACATCTTCTCCTGGAAATGTTGGGGTCACCGCTTAGCTGCACATCCTGGCCTTTCTCTCTGTGGCTCCCCGCCTCCTACCACTTGGCTGCCTGGCTGGAGGCTGAGCCCGCCGGCACCTCCACGCTGCTCCACCCCGCAGACACTGGGTGCTGAGACAGAAGGCACGAGAGGACGTGAGGAGGTGGGGAGTGGGGGGAGGGGTGGGTGTGAAGCCACTGTCTGGAGCCTGTGGTGGGGGCCGTGGGGGCAGGATGGACCCGCTTGGAGTAAACTTGGATGCCCAGCATCATCCCAGCCCTGCCCCACTTTGGAGCCAGATGACCTGTCCCCCAGCCCAGGTGAGTGGGGGACGTGCAGTGTGTGTCACATGGGCAGTAGCGGGGCTGCTGTCTGAGTATGAGCTCATGAGACCCTTAGGCCAGACGGCGAGGACTCAGGACAGGACAGTTACGCCCCACCGGCCGGCTGTGGCCAGGGCGCTCACCTGCATTGTGAAGGTGGGGCCAGGTCCTCCCTACCTTCTCTAACTGCAATAGTAGAGGCGAGCAATGGGCCTTTCAGAACGTTTCTGTGTTTGGCTTTGGGTAGTGGAGACTTAGCAAATGGAGTTCAGCAGTGTAATCAAATGAAGCTAATAACAAAATTAATCTGCCACATAATTATAAACACACTGCTATTATGCCACATTGTAATTAGCCATAAATAGTAAACAGGCCACAGAAGCAGGGGTAACTGGTGTGCCCTTTGCACAGCCATGCCAGTGGGTACTGCAGCTCTCCAGGGTCCGGGCTGAGAGTTTACCTGAGGCCAGACCACCCATCATGCTCATACTCCCCTGCTGTGCCTCCTTGCCCCAGGGACTTGCTTCCATGTTCCCATCACCCCAGGACCCACCTGTGTCCCCACCAAGCAAGGGGCCTTGGGCAGTACATCTAGTCGCTCCTTTGTTCCTGGGCTGGCCTCCAGGTTGCTGTCCTCCTTTAAGTTATTGACAAATATCTGTGCGTGACCCCACATGGCAGGCTCTGTACTGGCTGCTGGAGAGATGGGGTGAAGGGTCCAGCCAAATGGTCAGGAGGAAACGGTGAGACATTGGGCTTATCAGGAGGAGTTCTGTTTGCTCTCTGATGCCTGTACACACATATTATTGCTCGTGACCACGATATTTTTGTATGACTCAAAAATGGTTATTTGTTTTTTTCAAAGAGACATGAATAAGATCCAGTTTTTTAATCTACAGGAGCCAGTGGGCTGGCAGAGGGAACCAGCCTCCTCCTGCTCACCACCAGGCCCTGGGAAAGCTGGAGGGGTGTACAGAGGCCGTGGGAGAAAGGGTGCAGGCAATGGCATTTGTTGGGATGAGGGAAAGGGACTGGGGCACAGCCCAGAGGAGGTTTCATCGAGCGGCATCTGGAAGGATGAGGAGTGATGACAGGGCTAATGTGCACTGAGCGCTTCCGACGTGCCGGCTGCTCCACGTGCTGTGAGTGGAGTAATGTGTGTCGCCATAGCTTTGCCATCCCCCCATTTTACAGAGGAGGAAACTGAGTGTAGTGGATTGAATGATGTCCCTGGACAGATAGGTGCAGGGCCTAACCCCTGGACCTGTGAAGTAGCCTTATTTGGAGACAAGGTCTACAAACATAAGGATCATAATTATTTTAATATCTTAAAATGAGATTATGGAGAAAACCAAGATGGCGACGTAGGTAAACGCCTGTACTCACCACCTCCCACAACCACATCAAAATTACAAGTAAAATACAGAACCACCATCATTCAGAACCACCTGAAAGCTGGCTGAGTGGAAGCCCTACAACGGGAGAAGGGAAGAAGGAAACACACTGAGATTGGTAGGAGGAACTGAGGCACGGAACAGGCTGGTCTGACACCCGTGTGTGGCGTTTTGTCAATCGGGAGGGATATTGCGGCTGTGGAGGCCTCCTGTGAGGAGCAAGGGGACCCAACCCCACACCAGACCCCCAGCCCAGGGTTCCAGAGCTGGGAAGAGAAGTCCGGTAACTCTGTGGCTGAGTGACCTGGAGGCTGCTGGAGTCCCAGGTGTTCCTCCTAAAAGGGCCAGCATGCAGACTTACCCAGACTTGATCCCTCTGGGCTCCAATGCTGGGGTGACGGTTTGATAGGAATCTGGGACATTCGGAGAGGAACTGGATTATTTGGCATCAGGGTAATACCTCGGAGGTGGCTTTCTTCAAGACCAGGGTGCTCACAGGAGTCATTGTTCCTGTGCTGGGACCTCTCCAGTTGCAGAGTTGACTGGCAGCCACATCTGAGTTTCCATCAGCCTGGCTCACACTGTTCACTCCACCCTGTGACTCCCCAAGACCCTGTTCCATCCAATTTGCTGCCCCACTCAAGCTGATGCAACAGCTTTTCCATATGAATGGCCTGTCCTGGCTCAGGCTTCAGATTTTCCTAAAATCTCTCAAACAAACAGCAGCTGGCATCAGCAAGACCCAGCACTAGCAGCAGCCTGCCTTGCTTCACAGTTTGACCTCACCTGGGCATTTCCAAGCCCAGCACAAGTAGCAATCATCTTCAGATTGTTCTGTAGCTGCTGCCAGGTGGCCCTAGGCAGTGGCTGACTTTGCACCTCCCAGAAGGCCCCTGAGGCAGTGCACCCAGTGGGCAGCTTCAGATCATACCAGATTACAACTCTATACAACCACAAGTAACACACTCAAGGGACAGATTCAGTGAACACCAAAGCCCCAACTGAAGCAAGTCCTGCTCCATAAGGGTGTCTCCTGCATAGCAGCTCTTCCATTGTAGACACAGCTGGTCCTCTCAGCCAATTGGCCTAGAGGTCAACACCTCCCAGTGACACTGACAGCAATCAAGGCTCAACTACAACAAGACTGTGCACACAGCCCACATAGAGGCACACCTAGAGTGCCCAGCTCAGGTTACTGGGGAGGCTGAGCCATTGGGCCCTTGAGGACACCTAGTACACAAGGCCACTCTACCAATTCCAGGAGATATAGAAGCTACCTAATACATAGAAACAAACAGAGGGAAGCAGTCAAAATGTGGAGATGAAGAAACATGTCACAAATGAAAGAACAGAAGAAATCTCCAGAGAAAGAACTAAATGAAATGGAAGCAAGGCAACTACTAGATACAGAGTTTAAAACAATGGTTATAAAGTTGCTCAAGGATCTTAATGAGAACTTCAAGTCACTTAGTGAGACTTTCAAGGATCTTAGTGAAATTTCAAGAATCTTAGTGAGAACATCAAAGACATAAAAAAGGACCAGTCAGAAATTAAGCATAATCTAAGTGAAATAAAGAATAATTTATAGGGATTCAACAGTAAAATAGAGGATTCCAAGAATCAAATCAACTACTTGGGATACAAAGAATCAAAAAACAACCAACCAGAAGAGCAAAAAGAGAAAAGAATCCAAAAATATGAAGATAGTGTAAGGATCCTCTGGGACAACTTCAAGCGTACCAACATCTGAATTATGGGGGTGCCAGAAGAAGAGAGAGAGCAAGATATTGAAAACCTATTTGAAGAAACAATGACAGAAAACTCCCCCTACCTGGTGAAAGAAATAGACTTACAAGTCCAGGAAGCCCAGAGAGTCCCAAACAAGAGCAACCGAAAGAGGCCCTCACCAAGACACATCATAATTAATATGCCAAGAGTTAAAGACAAAGAGAGAATCTTAAAAGCAGCAAGAGAAAAGCAGTTAGTTACCTACAAGGGAGCACCCATATGACTGTCAGCTGATTTCTCAACAGAAACTTTGTAGGCCAGAAGGAAGTGGCAAGAAATACTAAAAGTGATGAATAGCAAAGACCTACACCCAAGATTATTCTACCCAGCAAAGCTATCATTTAGAATTGGAGGTCAGATAAAGAGCTTCACAGACAAGAAAAGGCTTAAGGAATTCACCACCACCAAACCAGTATTACATGAAATGTTGAAGGGCATTCTTTAAGAAGAGGAAGAAGAAGAAGAAGAAGAAAAAGGTAAAAAAATATAACAATGAAATGGCAATAAATACGTATCTATCAACCACTGAATCTAAAAATCAAAATAGATGAACAAGAAATCTAATGAACAAATAAGCTGATGAATAAAATAGAATCAGAGGCATGGAAACATGGAACAAACTGACAAATCTCAGAAGGAAGGGAAAGGGGGATGGGTGTGGGAAGAGATAAACCAAAGATCTTATATGCATACTAGAGGTGTGGTGCACAAAAATTTGTGCACTCAGGCCCTGACTGGTTTGGCTCAGTAGATAGAGCATCGGGCCTGCGGACTGGAGGGTCCCGGGTTTGATTCCAGTCAAGGGCATGTACCTTGGTTGTGGGTATACCCCCAGTGGGAGGTATACAGGAGGCAGCTGGTCAATGTTTCTAGCTGTCTATCCCTTTCCCTTCCTCTTTGTAAAAAAATCAATAAAATATCTTTTTTTTTAAATAGTGCACTCAGGAGGGTCCCTCAGCCTTGCCTGCGCCCTCTCGCAGACCAGGAGCCCTGGGGGAATATTCTAACTGACAACTCAGGGAGTGAGCCTAAGCCTCAGTCTGGCCTGCCTCTGCAGGAGGTGACCCTTGGTCGATGGAGGGGGGGGGGGGGATGACCCCGCCTCCCATTGCCCCAGTGAGCCTATTGGGGGATGGTGCCGACCACCAAGGAGCCAGCCCTGTCCCACCAATCACCCCTCCACCACTGATCCCATCACCATCCCTTCCCTCTGCCTGCTGGCACCTGCCTTGGCTGGCCTGGCAGCGCCCGCTGGCCGGCCCCGCCCTCCCACCGACTTGTTGGTCCACGTTTGGCCGATTTGCATATTATATAGGATATGTGTTACCTATGGACACAGACGACAGAGTGGTGAAGGCCTGGAGCGGGACAGGAACCAGATGAAGGGCAATGGGGGGTGAAGGGGGACATCTGTAACACTCTCAACAAAAAGGGGGAAATGAGATTACGATCTCACCCTGAGATGAGATCATTTGGGATGTAGGGTGGGCTCTAAATCCAATGACTGGTGTTCATGTGAGAGGAAGGAAAGAAGGGGATCTGAGATGCAAAGAACCATGGAAGTGGCCACGGGAAGACAGAGCAGACACTGGAGCAATGCTGGCATAACCAAGGAGACCTGGAGCCACCAGAAGCAGGAAGGGATGAGCATGGCTCCGCTAGTGCCTCAGGGAAGCACGCCCCTTGCGCTGTTTGAATCTAGCCTACGAGATAACAAGCTCTCCTCTGGAGAACCACTGGCTTGGGTCACTGGGAGTGACCTTCCCTTCTTCTGCCCCCACCCCCCAAGCCCTCATCCACATGGAGAAAGGGGGCGGCTACCTCTTCAGGGAACTCGGTCCTAGACTTACTGGTCCACCAGGACCAGCGTGGCTTGGAGAGTGAGCAGGACTTGTGGTCCCTGTGTGGGGACTCCTGCAGGCAGGTGGAGCCCCTAAGTGACACAAAATGACAAAGCAGAACATCAGGAGCTAGCGAGTGGCAGGGGGAGAGAGTCATAGCAGGGACTCTGTGAGGTGGTTTGCTGGGGGCTAATTCCAGCAGGTCATAAATGCAAGAAGTTCATCAAAAGGTTGGTGAGCCTTGAGGCTTCAGCGGGGCTGAAGATACATATTATTGCCTGCTGGAATAGCTGAAAGCATTTCCCCAAACCTAAAGATTTGCATATATTATTGCCTGCTGCCTGACAGGGGAAGGCAGTTCCCCCAACCTGACAATGCCTACTGTATACCAAACCTTACCTTTGATATGTATATCTGCTTTGCTTTAGGGCAATTTGTGTTAATAAAAAGCTAGGGGTCCAGAGATTCAGAGAACTTGGTTACTGAAGCTAGGTCTCCTCTGGCTCCCCAAAATGCCTTCCAAATTTATATTTCGTGTCTAGTCTCTTTATAAATTTACTCGCAGCCCTTCTCCAGATTCCTGAACCCTTCTAGATACAGTGAGAAACACCCCAGCAGTGGTTCATATAAGGTGTGGTACTGTTCCACCATGCTGACATCTCCCTGTGGGAGGAGAGGGGGTGACCTTCACCCAGGTCCTGGTCAGGCCTCCCGTGCTGCTTTCCTTCAGACCCCACCACTGGCCTCCAGCCAGCAGACCCAGGAGACAGACGTGCATGTGGCCCTGCGCTAGGGCAGGTGCTGGAGTTGTAATTTGGAGGAAGGAGGGGAACGTGTGGCCTGAGGTTTGGGCTTATCCCACTGACTGGGGTGGAGCTCAGCCTGTCCTTTAACACTCCTCACTTAAGGGAGCGCTGCCCTCCAGGCCCCTCTGGGCCCCTCGGTGGAGCAGCTTGTGCTCTTGGACAGCTTCCTGGGCCCACCAGGTGGGGAAGCGGTGAGGTTCCTGCAGCACCTGGAGAGGTGGCCGCAGCCTCTGCTCTGCTCTCCATTCAAACGAACTCCGATCCCTTTGACCATTTAATGGGCTGGGCAACAAGCTCCTTTAGCTCTCAGGGCAGCGATACCTGCTCACTAGGTATCGTACTGCCCCATCATTCACATGAGAGGCGCAGGGAAGTGGTGATGGCAGAAAGCCGAGTGGGAATCACTCAGGCCTGACTCCAGAGCTTGGAGATGTGTGTCTCCAAGGAACCAGGCAGGGGTTGGGGAGGTTGGTGCTGGGCAAAAATAGAACCTCACCAGCCAGTAATACAGGGCATGAGAGAGGGGTGCAGAGGAAAATGGAGATAAACTGGTGAGACTGAGGAATGCAGAACATGAGAACTTAAAGGGGGAGGGGGAGAAATCACTCCTCCTTCGTGTCCCGGGGCAAGGGGTGTGCACCTGCTGTACAGGTACATATGGGCATAGACCTGCTATAATAGGAGATCCTAGACACGTGGGGTTAAACATCTTCCAGAACCTTCCTGTGCCCAGGCAGGGGACAGCTTGGTGGGGTAACCTAGAGAACCCTCCATGGACAGAGGGTGCCTCCACCCTGCCCCTCCACGTGCCCTGCAGGACTGGGGCCGAGTTGCAGAAGCTCCAGGTCTTTTTTCAAGAGAAGCAGGAAGTTAATTTTTTTGAATGTGAACTCTTTTCATTTAAAAACATTGGTAACTAAAACCAATTAGAATATCATTTTAGAAAAACAAGAAGCCATGCTCAGCCCACAGGCGGCAGTGCAAGCTCTACTTTATTGCACTGTTTCCACGAGGGTCTCACCCCTAGACGGGGAGCTTCAGAAGACCTGGGGGAGCAGGGGTGGGGAGGCTGGGATTGAGGCTGTGCAGAAGGAAGCATCCAGGTTTCCAGAAGGAAAGCAAACAGGCTGAATAAGACCAATGAAAAGAGACTGGAGACCTTGTGCCTCTGACCCCTGCAGGTGCCTGCTCTCCCCCAGCTCCTCCGCTGAGGTGGGTGGGGAGGGAAGGGTTGCTTGGAGGCGGTGGGAGGCGCTCAGCCTGGTTGTTGAGAAGTGAATCACAGTTCCATGTGATGGGCGCAGTTCACACTTTGTAGGGAACAGGGAGCAACCGGAGCCTGACTTTTCTAAATATACCAGGCAAGCCAGCAGCGCCTGGCTCCGAACTGAGATTCCTGACAGGAGGCTGGGCCAGCCCATGGATTCCACATTTGCAGGCTGCATCCCAGGCTGTGCTCCTCCCATGGGCTAGGGGCTGATGCTGGGGGCGGGGACTTCCGGAAGGAGCCCCCAGACTGCCATCGCTGGGTAAACACTGTGGGCGCTCTGGCAAACCCTCATGGGCCGGGGGTGGAGCTGTTACAACCACAGGGCTCCCATGGCCAGAAGAGGCCACTGGGACCCCACCCAGACTTCCCTCCTCCTGTTGCCCTCGGCCCTGGCAGGGCTGCCTGGCACAGAGACCCGGCCGTGTCCTTCAAGCTTCCAGGTATGGGCAGTACCCACAGCACCCTCCCCAGGGTCGAGGAGGGTGGGTCTCCCCAATTCCTCCATCTCCTTGAAAGTCTGCACCAGAGATCACAGTGTGGCATCTGGCACCGTCCGTGCGCACCCAGAGGGGCCGCAGGGGAGGAGGAGGGGCCAGCTCTGCTGCTGACCACTGTGGCCCTTTCTCTCCTGGGCATCAGTTCCCAACCGGGGATAGGTGGAGGCTGGCGGCGGTGAGGACGTGCTGGGGTTCGGGAAGGCAGGGGGCGGGGTTCAGCGAAGGCCTCCCATGGAGCAGCTCATGCTTTCCTTGCTTTGGATGTGGAGGGAAGCAGCCCGAGCTACTGGCAAGCGATGCTCATGCCTGGAGCTCAGGGAGATTTGGGCGTGCTGGGTTGTGCCAAGGCTGGAGAGAAGAGGCAGAGATTATCAGAAAGATGATCTAAAGTCCGGCCTTAGGCTGTGGTTATCAGAGCCCATGGCATGCGCACCCCGGGGCACTGTGGAGCGGGCTGTGGCCCGCGATGCTGCAGATAAGCAACCGCAGGCCCTCGGGAATTCCTGTAACCGGACTCTCAGCAGCGCTGCTAACGAGAAGTGCCTGAGAAGAAGGCTGAGTCCCGGGAACGGGAACGCTTTTAGCTCAGCCCTCAGTGCTCAGACTGGCGCCTGTGCAGCCGGGAGTCCAGGAGGGAGCTCTCCTCGGTCCTCAGCCTCCGTGGGCTCCTTGGGGAGTTGGCCCAGGGAAGACGAAGTGTTTCTAAGGAGCCCCAGCTGTGCCCTTCAAGAGGCTGCTCACCCTAAACAAAGCCTGTCCCCCACCATGTCCCTGTGTCCCAGGGACCACGGAGGCGCATGGTGGAGGGAGGTCATGTGGCTTTTGGGTCTGTCACTCCTGAGGGGCCATCTGAGTGCAGGAGCCAAAGCAGCAGGCCAGCCCTTCCGGCTCACTGCTTTCTGCGTTTCTTCAAAGAGTTCATCCGCCTCTGGAACGACCCATTTATTCACTTGTTTGTAAGCTTCCTGCCCGTCTCCCCGTGGAAGCCAGGCCCTGAGCACACAGTGGCACCGCACCTGGAGGGGCCCTGGCCCTCGCGGAACCCATAGTCCTGACAGGCCAGTGGGTGAGAAGAGACGGCCATGAGGACGATGAGGGAAATGAGGGCACTGCCACAGTGATGTAGCAAATAAAAATATCGCATGAGACATATTTACATGAAGCAATTCTTCACTGTTACCCGACATTCTCATTTAACTGGGTCTCCCGGCCTTTTTCAGGCAGCCCTGGCATGGTGGGAGCTTCAGGGAGGAGTGCCAGGGCGAGTCCCAGGGCCTCCCCTCAGGGCAGGTGCTTCCTGGAGGTGAGGCCACGGCCATGGCTGGAGGTTGGGAAGGAATCAGCGAGGTGGAGAGGAAGAGAGAGTCTCCCAGGCAGAGGGAAGGTAGTTAACAAAGGTGGGGGTGGGGAGCAGGGGGAGCCGAGTGTCCTGAGGGCCTGGGAGACTTTTATGGGGGCGTGGAGGGGCTGGGAACATAGGCGGATGTGGGTCACAGAGGGTCTCTGGGACGTGTTCAGGGGTGTGGACTTTACACCGAGTGACAGAGAGCTCCTGAGGGCTTACACAGGGGGCAGCATGATAATGCCTGCTTTCTGAGAAGGCTGTTCTGGCCGCTGTGTGGAGAATGGGTTTGGGGAGGGCAAGGTGGAAGCCCAGAGTTGTTAGGAGGTCACTGCTGCTGTCAGGAGGCAGTGGAGCAGGGAAGTGGATCGATTCATCCATCCTCAGGAGATGAAATCAACAGTCTTTAGCAACTGATTAAAATACTTAAGTAGGGCCAGTGAGGATGCAGAAGAGGAAAGAGGAAGCCCAGGTTGTTGGCTTGAGCAGCTGGTGGATGGGCACTGTTCAGCGGAATGGGAAGCGCAGGCGTGGGAGAGATCCGTGGCAGGGGCAGGAGAGGATAGTGACTTTCGCTTTGGATGGGTTGAGCTCAGGTGCTATGGGAAGTCCAAGTGGAGATGTCCAGTAGAACACGGGCATAGATGCAGCCCAAGGCAGAGCCAGCAGCACTCAGCTGGGGCGGGAGCTCAAACCGTGGCAGCCGCACTCCTCTCCTCCAGCTCCTGCCTCAGATGCCCGAGGGCCTGGCTGGGCCGGTGGCATCGGGCCTCATCTCGATCCCTCCCTAGCACTCCACCCAATGGAGTAGGTTTTCCTGGTTCTCATGGGTTCCCAACATACAGGAATGCGGACCCCTGCTGCCTCATCTTCTGATTTTCCTAGATGGTTACATGACATTGCTCAATCTTAAAGTGTTGGCAACTGATTCAATAAAAAGATATATAACGTGGACCCAACAGAACACGTCCAAGGGCTTGATCTTCTCTGGGAGGGAGGGGCAGCTGCTTGTCAGGGGCCTTGGGCTTCAAGTGAGGAGTTAGGATAGCATCTCTGGGTCCCTTCAGGCAATGAGCTTCTGCATAAGGCTTTGCACCAGGACTACCCATGAGGTTCATATAGAAATGGACTCCAGGCTCTGTCTCCAGTGAGTCTGATCACGTGGTCTGGGGGAGCCAAGGAGTCTGACTTTGCCCACCTGAGTGATTCTTGATGAACTCGAGTTTGAGAGCGTCCAAGTCAGGGGACAGGCCGAGGCGACTCGGGAAGTTGCTCATGGAGGCAGGAGAAAACCCACAGAGCAGGCTGTCGGGAGCAAAGCTCACTCAGCGATGTTGGCTTCGGGGGGGACTCAGGTCTCTCTCCATGTCCCCAGCACGTCTTAGCTCCTCTCTAAGAAGGGCCAATGCTGGCTTCAGTGCTCAGCTTCAGGGCTGATGGAGCTGCTTCTGCTCTTGAGAGTAGAGCCAATAGGCAGGAAGAGGTCGGCGTACAGGGGTGTGGGGCTCTCTTCTGCATCTTCCAGCCATTGGCGATAAGCAGACAGAATCGGCTTCCTCCCCAGGTGCTTTCCTGTCCTTCCCAGCCAAGGCCTCGGCCAGCCTGGGCCAGCCTGGTGCCACGTGTGGCAGCGCACTCAGTCTTTGAGTGATTCTCCCCTGGAGGCGGTGGTGTGTGGGGTCAGCCTTTGATGGAGAAGAAATCAGAGCGGGTGGGGTGGGCTGGGAGGTGAGTGGAGCAGGCCTCACAGTTTCCTTTAGTCTGAGCTACGACCTCCTACTAGTTCAGGAAGCTTACCTGAACGCTCCCCTGGAGCTAAGCATAGCTGACCATTCCACTTTGGGCTGGCTGGCTCCCCATTACTTCCTTGGCATATACTTTCATTAGGGAGGAGAGATGAGAGTTTTGGACCAGGATTGGGTATTGCTGGCACCCCCTAGTCTCCTCCAAAGCCATCTCATATATCTAACTTCCAGTAGGATAGCATCCCAATTTCAGCCATAAGACCGAGACTGCAAAGCATGGGCAGGGTTTCGTAAAAAGGAGGTCACTAGCGACTTTGGACAGAGCTGAGTCAGTGGCATACGCAGAGCCAGGCTGGTGAGATGGGAAAAGAGACTAGGAGGTGAGAGATAGAGAAGTGCTTGTGGTCAACTCTCCCAGAGCACAGGAGGAGAGAGGGTGGAAACAGTGAAGTGCATGGGGTCAAGGCCAAAGTGGGAGGTACTGGACGGGAAGAGCTGGCAAAGAGAACGAGATGGCTAGAGTGAGGTCCCAGAGGGGGCGAATGATGGAAACATCCAGGACACAAGGGAGGGATTAGCTTTGGATAGAGGGTCACCCCTCCCATTTTAACAAAAGGACAAGAAAAGGGTGAGCTGGTGCAGGCAAGTTTATAGATTTGGTGACAGAAGGCTGAAGGATTTCTGTCTAATGGCTGTTTTCTCTGTGAAACTTGGGGTGCTGTGACGCACCAGCATGGCCAAGGGTGAACCTGAGGAGGGGCGGTGAAGGATTGAAGAAAAGACAGACAAAAGAATACAGCTGGGGCTCGGTGGATCTCCCGTGCCTGGATGCGGACACGAAAGACCTGGCCTGCAAGCCGATGCTTTATTTTATAGTTTGATTAAAACAAGGGTAGATTAACATGTATACAAATGTTCTTGTTTTTGGCAACACTTGCTGTACCTCCCACAGCCCATTAGCTACTTAGGAAGGAACTAGGGAGGGCTACAAGGTCAGGCTTAATTGTGCTAGGACAGCTCTGCCCTCCAGGCTGGGACTTGTTTGTGGCCCTGCCACAGGTCAGCCTGAGGCTTGACCCGAGAGTCACTCCTACAGGGTGCTATCCAGAGAGTAAGTCCGAGGTTTAAGGAGGATGGGGCTGGAAGGGAATCGTGGACTTTGTGCCAGGTGAGTAGCCCTAAGTGTGCAGGTACAGAAAAGGGTGTGACAGGAGAGCAGCTGGCCTGACCCCAGAGTGGGGTTTTGCCAGGAGGGCACACTGGGAGGGAAGGGGGCACAGAGGTTCATGGTAACAGTGAGAACAGTGGAGTCTGGCAGGAGGGGCAGATGGGGGAGGTTGAGGAGCTATGGGCAGGGGAGATTGGGAAACAGGGAGAGGAGGAAGAGGGGAAGCTTCAGCAAAGCCTCGGGTGGGTGTGGGCAGAAGAGGGCCCACCGCCCTGGAGCTGCCCTGGCGAGGGCTGGCGGGGGGAGGAGGGGGTGGGTAAGAGCTAGTCCCAGATCTACCCTCTTGGGGCCTTGGATTTCTTTGTATAGTGTTGGCTTCTCTGGCTCATAAGGTGTATGTGGTGAGCTGATGTGGGGAGGCTGCAACTCAGAACAAAAGGACTTCTAGGCCTTGTCAGATAACAGGGCACACCAGACAAAGCAGCCGCCACCTGGAGGCAGGTGGGGGTGTGGACAACCACTCCTGATACCACGAGGCCCAAGGACAGGACAGGCCTGAGTGAGGGGCTGGCAGCAGGCACCTGAGTCTGTGTTCAGAAACGGGTGTGGGCATGGCTTTGGGTTTCAAGCCTGGGAGGCACCACAGGGGCTGCTGGGCCCAGCCCGGCCTTCTTATGTGAACAAGTTCCCATCCACTGAGACACCTTTTAGATCCGCCAGTAAGCAGCCAATGACAGACTCCATCCAGGGCTGCTGGCACCATGTGCTCAATCTAATGATTCATTTACCTATTTGATGATGGTGGTTTATTAAAAACAAAAAAGGAAAATCTTCCCAGATCCCAGACTAAACCCCATCTCGTTTCTTCCCTCTGGATGGCTTAGTGTTCCCCATGGGAAAGCTGCTAGATTATTTTTCAAGGTGTTCAAGCAGCCTTAGCCCTGAAGATGTCTTAAGGATAAAGCTCAAAAATAGTTTATGGAAATCCTGTATTAGCAACCCCCCTACTCTCCCCCCACCATAGACTCACAAACTGCATTGATATGCACAAAGGTCTGAAAAGTTTAGCAGGAAACTTTGTGTGTGAACTTTTTAAAGTCCAGAATTGCCCCAACCTCCAACATATCCATCCTCCCATCCTCACTTACAACGAATTCTGTGCATTTCACACTGACACGCACTGGTTATAGAAATAAACCGCCTGTGGCAGACTCTCACTATTGGCCCTGCACAATCAGCCTGAGTGGTAGTGAGGCCATTACCGGGGTACACATGCCTTTGGTTATCTATTAGATATGTCCAAAATTGGTGTCATTTAAACAGCTTCTAGAGGGAGGTTATAAAGACTGAGAGTTCTCCAAGGCATGAGTAGAAACATTTGCAATCTGTGAGAAAACCCACAGTCCAAGAGTCAAAGTTAATTCACACCCACTGAGTGTACTGGACGTGCTGCAGACAAGCATTCTTGGGGCCAGATGTGGCCTTATAAGGTGGCCTGACATTTTCTCATGGCCCAGGCCACCCTCCAAAAATACCCAGACAGAGAAGAGTGGGAACTGACCTCCTGAACGTTTCAAAGATTAGCAAGCAGGCTCTCCGTTAAACAAGAGCACTACCACCTGCTTTTTGCCCAGCTCCGAAAGCCCTCAGCATTTCAAGATCAAGCAGCTTGCAGGGCCCATGCTGGGGAGGGCTGAGGCGGCAACGGGTAGATGGAGCCACCCAGCACCCATCCAAGATGGTTTCTTTGCTCTAAAAAAAGTGTTACTGACGGTACCCCTCCAGAACATGCTGAGGGCTGACTGCCTTTACTTTATATGGACAATAGAGACCCATAACTAATTTTCATTAGTGTCTTTCTGCGTCCTTGGGCAGAAGCTGTTTCCCACGGCCCCAGATCACTGGTGAGGTGCTGCCCCCCACAGGCCAGCGCGGCTACGACGACGGGGGAGGCAGAAACAACGCTTGTGCTTTACAAGTGCAGCGTCTGGAAAGGTATCTGGATTGCACCCACCAAGGTCAAAGACAGGTGCAAAAGAGCTGCTGTGGTAATAAGTCTATGTTCTGGAATTGGTGAGCAGAACTGTTTCCAAGTATTGGAAAGATTTAAGAAATGGGCACTAGCTGCTGATGTACACAGTCTCTCACATTTAATTTTTGCTCATCAAAAGAGACTTTTAGGGTGAATTGCCTTTTGCGGGGGGAAAAGATAATATTTGGTAATGAGACCCACCCCTACAGGGTATCTCCAATTGTGAAAAAAAGGTGAAACAGTCCCTCACACGCCTAAAAGAAAGTGGTAGAAACAAAACAAGACACAGCGCTCTCTTCTAACTCTGGCTCAGCTGCACGCAGAGGAATGTTAATAGGTATGGCTATTTTTGGTAATAGTTGCTTAGAACAGTTTCTTCACTATGAAACTATATGACAATGAGCCAGTCTATTTGTAAGGCTGGAATTTAAAAAGTATGAGAAATTGCAAAGCTAGTCTTCAGTCTTGTTAGAGGGAACAGAACACAGCAGCATTTTGGGAACGCTGTGTGAACAGCTAAGCTCTTAATTATACCAAGGGCAATTCCTCAGGCTGGGCTTATGTTAACAGTACACATAATTGCCACAAAATATGACAATGACCAATTAGAAAGCCCTGATTTCCATTACCACCGGTTGTAAAAGTGGTGTTTCCTGGGTGCCTCTGTATTAACTTTACCATCTGGCCCTCCACTTCGGTTGCAGTAACTTTACTTCTCTTTTCATAAATAAAGCCTATCTCTGAGACAGACAGACTCTGTATGAGGAGTGAGGCTGTTCTCACTCTAACCGCAGTGCAGGTAATATCGAAGTCGTGACCAGACAGCATTTAGAAAGGAAATGTCCCCCCTTGGGATAAAGACCACACTCTTGGATAACGAATGGTGACTTAACTCGGAGGAAGACCTTGTAGACTAGGTGGGGGCATGTGACTGCTGGCTTGCGGGGAGGACCCCAGGTCTCTCTCCATGTCCCCAGCACATTCTAGCTCATCTCCAAGAAGGACTTCAGTGCTCAGAGCTGATGGAGCTGCTTCTGCAAATAGCAGAAATCACCCAAAGAAATAACCAGAAAGTGCCCAGCACACAGAGACATCAAGCTTTCATCGAGGTGAAGACGCTGGGAGCCTAGAACTAGCAGGTCAGAAGCGTCTGCTGAGTATCCTGTGGGTGGAGCAGCCCCCAGGACGTTCTGTCTGTGGAGGCATCTTCAGGACGAGGTACTTGATTCCTTGACCATGTATCTGTCTGATATGTGATGAGCATTGCTGGGCAACAGGAGTATTTCCCCTTTCAACTTACATTAGAAGTTAGGCTAAAGACAGAAACAAAACAAAAAACACTGTATGATAAGGGTCCTCAATCATCCACTAATGAGTTTCTTAGATTCCTGGGCACCTACGTGAGGTTCCCCCTTGTCCCTCTGCAGCCGCATTGGGGACGGGCTTGATAAGCTTAAAGACTGGCAGGAAAAACAACTTTTTGGAAACCTCTTAATATAATCTACTTTTCCTGTAGGTGCAGAACCACATGATGAGCAGAAATACATTTTAAAACGGTCAAAGAGTGAGCTGGAATCTGTGGCAGAACTGAAATGTGTCCGTGTTCCTACACCACCACTTCCGGGCCAATTTAATGTGAAAAATCACCAGACTCGCTGGCCAGTGTTTCAGACCCAGGCAGAGCACACACCAGTTTATTTTGAAATGCAACACAGATCAGTATTTTATGAATACAATTTACTACTACATTATCAGTAAAAACAGCTTCCAAATGCATGCATAGAAAGTTAAGCATAGTCTTTGAATGCCTTATTTCTAAATATACAAAAAATACATTTAAATTATAGAATTTTAGTGAATCAAAGACTTATAAAATTACAATTTTGGTTTTCACAACATAGAAAAAATACAAAAATGACTATATATGATCATATAAATTTTTACCCAAATTTCAAAGGAGCAGTATGTACTGATTCTGGTGTTTTATGTTTTACCTGAAACTCAGAATTGAAAAGAATTCGTAGGTTGCACCACATCGATGACAACCTTTTATTACAAATGAATAACCAAAAGTGCAAGCGGAAATGAGGGCAGTCTCTTCACAGGCCTCTTTAGGCTACCTCTTCCGTAGGAAGCTCGCGCCAGAGGACCGTTCTCGTCTGGCAGGGTGGTGCTTTATTCCAGGACTAACTCTCCACGGTGCCTCTGATCACAGGCAATGCATGTTCAATGAACGATCCCAACCTTAGCAAACAAGACAGCAAGTTGCAATTCAGCAGCTTGTGTCTACAAAGCACTACTGCACACCTCACAGAATCCTCTGCCAGAAGGTGGTCCCGAGAGGGATCTGAAACATCCTGTCAGGGGGCAGCTGATGTCTTTGATTGTGGCCTGAAATAAACACTGAAAGTCTGACAAAACACCCACCAAACACCACCTTTTTCATTCACACTTTGTAGGAAGGTGGGATATTTGGTGGGGTTGGATGGTCTCAGTTCCTAAAAGAATGCCACCACTTCAAAGGAAACATTAATTTATGTTGGAGCTAAAAAAAACCCCAAAACTAAAAAAACACCAGTTACTGGGAGAGGTGGCTGAAGGACACGGTGGCATGTCTTACTTATCTGCCACGAGCATTTTAAATGTTTGATGTACAGAAACAAACACTGGGGCTGAGACCCTTTTTGAGAAGAAAGTTTACTGTGTTCTTTTTGCAATTTGAGGCAATACCACTGTCTGCACCAGACTGTTTCCCTAAATAGTGACAAATTACAATAGAGAGGCCTGAATAAATCCAATCCAGCAACCCTGAAAAGAACCTGCACTTTTCATCCCATCATCTAACTATTCCAACAACAACTGAAAAAAATCTTACCCAGATTAAATAATAAGGCTATTATAATCCAAATTGATTCTATTTGACAGGAGAAATACAGTTTTGAAAAATGAAATGAGAAAGAGCATGAAATATAATCTTTCCCATATATTTTGTTTATCATGTACAATAGATTCTAATCTCAATATCACCAAGTTAAGAGTGCTGACTGTGTGAAGCAGAATGTTAATGTTCAATTCAAAAGTTATTTATTACACATCTGCCTGTATCACATTTTAGGCTGTATATTTTCTTCTCCTTCTTATGTTAACTTTCAAGTGCCTATGAAAATAAGCATTTCAAATTTACTTTCCATTATGACACTCTTCTGACATTAGCAATTATATTTTAAGTGATAATGACTCTATAAGCTAGACTTTTAAAGTTTTAAAGATCAACCAATTTTTCAAAAAAAAAGGCTCCACAAAGAACATCCTGTGTTTAAAATCTAGTGCACATCTGAGCTCGGGCTTTACATTTCTCTCCAGCCCTTTCTGGAAGAGTCTGAGATGCACAGCTGAGCAATTACATGGCACAAAGATAGGACACTGATTAAATAATGTCCATGAGCAAGGATTTCTTGGCTGCCCCAGCATGTGGGTGACACTGCTTTCAGCTCCTGACTGCCCACTGGATATCCCACTGCCTCTGATGTACAACTTGGTGCGAATTACAGAGGACCATAGTTAGGAGAAGTATCCAAACAGAAGAGTTTCATGAAAATTTAAAAATAAAATGATCAAGGTGTAGAAACAGAAACCTCTTCCTGAATGTTCTTCCGACAACATTTCTAAAGTAACACCTTCCATGTGTTTCATGAGCAGATCCTCCCCTTCTGTGACTAGACTGGTTTGGGGCCATAGATGAGAACAGTTGCTGCAAATCCATCGCTCAGAGGGGCTCTGAGGACAGGACAGGGGAGTGCCTGTCATTTACTACGCTGAAACTCTCCCTTTCTGAGCACTGTCGTTTTGTTAAATATGAGTGGGGCTGAGCCCCAGGTAAGGTAGGTTCTCTATAATGTACGCATACTTATTAGATTCAAGCACGTTTCTTAGTGGCAGGCAGGAATGACTCAATTGAAAACAAAAGGGTTCTAGCTGTTTTCTGACTATGGGTACTACCCCAAAGCTTCACAGACATACAAACTGTGTATTTCATTCACTAGACATGAGGAAAAGGTCCTAGCCATAACTTCAGAGCATTCCAGAGAACAAAGGTTGCCGCTGCAAAAACACAAACAGTTCTCAGCATGCAGTGGAGCACTTTGAAAGGGGATGCTGACCACGCTGCAGGCTGAACAGAACTCCTGCAAGCCGGGCACCCAGCTGGTGCCACCTCCATCCTCAGGCTGCAACTATCAGGCATTCAGTGCTACAGATCTTTGTTTATCGGATACACGAAGGAAATAGGAGGGTAAAAAATGCCAAATCCCTGTCTAGTGCCATCATAAGTACTGGGAACTTCTGATTGAAAAAGCATGCTGAATGGACTGGCCAGGGTGTTTTACGTAACAGCTTTTTTCCTTGTTTTATCTTATAAAACCCCAGGCCTGTGTGACACTGGATTCTGGTTTTCGTTTTGTTTAGTATTTTAAAAATAGTTTTACTTATTTTCTATGAAACGTATTGGGAACTCAAAAAGTCTGCAGCATTTTTTGTTGTTGAAAAGTTTGTTTTTTGAAGGGGTGCAGAAACAGGAACTATTCAAATTTCTTGTGTTCTTCAGTATGAGAAAGGACCTTTCTTCTCTGGTGTATCATGTGGAAGTATAACTGGGGGAAAACTGGAAAGAAAAGAAAGCACTGGTTAAGGAGAACATTTAAAATTGCATGTTTAAAGCACATGAACTTGCCTGGCCAGTGTGGCTCAGTGGTTGAGTGTTGACCCATGAATCAGGAGGTCGTGGGTTTGATTCCCAGTCAGGGCACATGTCTGGGTTGTGGGCTCAATCCTCAGCAAGGGGGCATGCAAGAGACAGCTGATTGATGTTTCTCTCTCATCGATGTTTCTATACCTCTCCCTTTCTCTCTCTCGAAAACAAATAAAAACATGTAAAGAACCTGGACTGAAGTCCTCCTGACTTTCTGACTACTTTATCGTCCAGTTGCCGAGGAGTGACAAAGTGCACTTGGGGAAGGGAAAACGCAGAGACCTACCTTTACCTGTGTTAGCCACGGAGGAAGGGTCATGTGGCCTGGACTGACAGACATTACTGTCACTACCATTACCAGTCAAGATGCCACAGAGCCAGCAAATTATATTCTTTACACTCTTATTTCCTTTACACTCATTCTCTGATTTCACAACAACCAAGTGAAAAATTCTAGTGAGGGAGTTATTGTCCATGTTTCAGAGGAGGAATTCAAGCCCAGAGAAGGCAGGCAACTTGTCTGGTGTTTCACTGCAAATCACTGACAGTCAGGACCAGGTTCTGGGCTGTTCTGTGAAAGGCCAGACTGAGGCAGGGGAGGAGCGCTACTACATCTAATCTGAACACAACTGAGACAGGTTTGAGTGTAGAAAAAGTCTTTATGAAAAGATAGCCAGTATCTTACCCACTGGAGATTCTGTTCTTGGTAATTTACAGATTACTTTAAAAAGTAAGGGCTCTCAAATGAACTGGACGGTACTGCCTACTTAGGGAATATTTGGAAACGGGCGGAGAGCACATTTGGAAAATGCCAGTTTAAGCTGCCTGGCCTTCTCAAGGTTACTGTAAACTGGGGGATTCAATAACCATGTAAGAAATTCCAGTGAGATAGTCTTGGGTGTACAATATCCTTCCTTTCCTCCCCTTCTCAGCAGTTCCAATGTCTATTTTTAGACAATAACTTGTATTTTGGGGGAGGTAATTTCTAGTATTGCCCACGCTCTCTGACAGTTTCTTCCTTTTTAAATGGGTTCCAAGTTGGACAAATTTCAAATGGTCCTCCCAAATTTCAAATGTAGTCCAGGCCATCAGTGGGCATGTGCACACAGATCTGATAAGCTGCAGAAGCTGATGCCGAGCAGGGCTGCCAACCACTCCACTCACTATTTGCTGGCAGAAAGTTATTCGCAGAAAAGACCCAGCTTGTGCATGTAATTCAACAGTGAACTATTTTAGTATGAGAGAGCCAAAAAAAGTTGACAAGCTCTATAATCTAAAAACTAGAAGTAAAGATATAATTAAACCGTAAGGAATGATAATTGCAATCATTTAAAAATGCGGGCCAGTCACATTTCTATAGATGTGCTTTCGTAAAGGGAAATGTTGTGGCAAAGCACAGAGGCCTTTTCCTCTGGTTGCATTTGATTACAACACCCTGTACAGGGCGGCTACAGCCTCACAGCTAGTTCAGAGGGTGGGAGGGGGACAGTGAGCTGGAAGCCATTCAGTAGGCCCTCAGCGGCAAGCAGAGCAAGATGGCCAACTGTGCCTTCATCCCTGTATGCAAGGGCCTGCTGGCTGCCCAAGAGGCAGATGTCAGAAACAGAGGGCAAATATGGCCCTGGAGTTCTTCCACACCTCCCAGAGGTTTCTGAGCGCCTAAGAAAAGGAATGGGATACTTGGGCTGAAGGCTCTCTATAGCTCTAGCAGTGACGTCTTCCTGGGACCAAAACGTGGATGACACTGTCTCCATCAGAATTACCCACTTGTTCCGGCTAAACCCAAGTTTTAGGGTTACAACAATTTCAGATTCATGGCTCCTATTTTTAACTCCATTGGGCTATAATGAAGACTGTCCCTAAGAAAACCTCAACCTTACAACAGGCTACTTAGAATTCTACCTTCTGCTTTCCAGTTCAGGACACACAGAATAGAGGCAGTTGGTGTGTTGGGGTGGGTGTGAGGGCTGGTGGGTGCCACTGTGCCTCCCTTTCTGTAAGAAGATGGACTCTCTCGCCCTGGCCGGTATGGTGGACTGAGGGTGGAGGTTCGATTTGTGGTCAAGGGCACATACTCAGTTGCAGGTTCAATCCCCAGACTCGGTTGGAGTTCATGCAGGAGGCAACCAATAGATGTGTCTCTCTCATATTGATGTTTCTCTCTCTCTCCCCCTCCTCCCTCCCTTCCATTCTCTATAAAAAAAAAAAAAAAAAAATCAATGGCAAAAACATCCTCGGGTAAGGATTAAAAAAAAAAAGAAGAAGAAGAAGATGGATTCTCTCTCTCTCTAGGGAAGGAAGACTTGGAGGATGAGAGCAACTGGAAATGCTCTGTCTGGGACAAGTTTCGTTTTCAATTTCTCCAAAAATCAGAGCTGTGGTTATAGTTACTGACCACTGGGAGAGCCAGCTTCTTGGTGTCTTCACCCTACATCATTGTTTCTCAGCCGTTTTATCCCCACTCTACAACCAGTGCTCACCAACGTGGGGAGGGAAAATGTAAATAGGACTTAGACATCTACTGAGTCCCGCAGACACAGCACATACTGCCACTGCCCACAGCAGGGAGGATCACCTTGCACAGGACTCCAAGCTTCCCAACACAAGAGCCCTCCTGGGCCAGGGCTCATGGGCCGCAATCTGGGCTACATGTGCATCAATGCAGTAACAGGTGAGGACCATAAAAGCAGGTGTTGCCTATGTAATATCTATCACAAACTCCCTATTAAACAAGATTAAAAGAAACTTAAGTTGTAGAAAGAAAACCAAATTGGTAAAGACCACATGTCAACAGCAACCTCTCCTAATTCTGCATTTCTTCTGATAAATACAAAGCTTTGGAAAGATGAAATGTGCGGTTGGCCAGAACAAAGTGTACAAACTGGCCTCAGTGCTACCGCCCGTCCCGCCCCGCCCGAGGCGCCAAGGGTGCCAGCAGACACAGGATTTGCAGCAGGTCAGGTGCCATCTTGAGCTGGGTGGGGAGTCAGGGATTTGGAGGAAATCTTTTAATCTTTATTAGAAATCAACCCCTACTCTTTGTCTAGAAGAGTTAAGCCACCTTAAAAAGGAAAGACTATAAACTTCAACTAAGCCAAGTTCTCTTACCAAAAGGAGGCTGAAAAGGGAAGGGGGAAGGAACTGAGACGAAGAAACAGACGTGCTGAGAAGTCTGCGCAGACAGCTGGCTGAGGTCTTCTCTCACATTTTAAAGCTGAGGGGAAGCCCCACAGAACCGAACGTTCTCCTTGAGGAATGCTATCCACGGGGAGGCTGCCTGTGGGAGACCAGGCCCCTCCGCTGTCATGAGGTCAGCAGGGAGAGGCAAAAGCTGGGCACTGGCTGGCCATCAGAACACAAGAAAGAGTGGGGGCGCAGACACGGACTGCCCAGGAGGCTGTTGCGGGGAGGAAGCCCTCCTTTCTGACAGACAGAGACTGTGCAGCAGCCCTGACTTCTGCCAGTGTGGCAGCATCTTGTTATTGGTTTGACTGCTCGAGACCCTCCTTGACCCTTTCCAGGTTACCCAGAATGGCACCTATTTTCTATTTACTCCAAAAACATGTTGAATTTAACCAGTTTATCTGCCACGGTTAATGCCACGCATCCAAAACGGAAGCCATCCCCGTGTCTGTAAACACTTGTGGCGTACAAAGGGTTAAATAAATCTGTGGCGCCTGCTCACTGGGATAGTACCTGTTATTCCAGGATGGCAAAACTGCAACTAAGAATTGTTGCTCTGGAGACTGGAAGATGAAACTCTTAGGGAACAACAGTAGAAAGGTAAAAAACTGTAAGCTAATTTTTACTACTTGAATTTTTATACTCTTCCATATTTACCTTCTATCTGGTAAGCAACTCCCTTTTACATCTGAGAGATGGCCTTTAGCCACCATGGTTTCAGCATGCAAGAGAAGGACCTGATAATTAATAGACTGGGAAGTGAATCATGAAACAGAATTGTGTCCAAGATAAATGCTACATGAAATCAGGATGCAGTTTTTTTCACAATGCGTGAAATGCAGGTTTCCTCAGAGGGACACTAACATGTCCTTACGACAGTTAGGATGACTCACACAGTTAGTGCCGTAGGCTGAAGGAAAGCTCAACCCTCCTGTCTGAATTTAACCCAAGGTTCAGGGGAGAAGATAGCACCTTATAGACGAAAATAAGAGCCAGTCACAATGGCTACAGGAATAGCTAAAGGAGAAGAAACCTATGTCCTTTTGGATACGTGGAAACCAACCACAGGATTTCAATGAACAACAGAATCCAAGAAAAGGACCAAACAACTCTTCCTCAGCAAACAGGACTCACTTCACAGAGGCCTCAAACACAGCATTTTCCCTTTGTTCCCAAGGACGCTGAGGGACACATTTGATTATCCAGGATAGGCCTTTAGCAGCACTGTTAAATACTGGAAGCCATCCTGAAGAGAACACTATGTTCTGTTCAAATGGTTTTAGTGCTGGTTTCTAAACAGGAAAATAAAAAATATAGAAAAAAATAAATTAATGTTTTTATTTTATTTTTTAATCCTCACTCGAGGATATATTTTCCGCTTGCTTTTAG
This sequence comes from Myotis myotis, assembly GCF_014108235.1. Taxonomy (NCBI): domain Eukaryota; kingdom Metazoa; phylum Chordata; class Mammalia; order Chiroptera; family Vespertilionidae; genus Myotis; species Myotis myotis. Next base: position 160,233,505 of record NW_023416324.1, read on the forward strand.
AAAGAGTGGAAGGCGGGGGGCTGGGAGAGGGAAGTAACATTGATGTGAGAGAGAGACATTGCCTGGCTGCCTCACCGACACGCCCCAACCGGGGCTGGGGAATGAACCTTCAACCCAGGTATGGGGCCCTGACCGGTAACTGAACCTGTGACCCCTCGGTCCATGGACCGAAGAGCCAACCACTGAGCACCATGCCAGGGCAATTAACCTGTTTTGATTTTGCTATTTGTTTCCAATTAACTACTGATTCCTTAAAAATGAAGAACTGTCTAGTTGATATAGTAAAAATGCAAAACCCCCCACCTCTTTACAATGTTTTTCCGATACCATAATAAGCAGTTCCTGAGAAACAGAAAAAGTCAAGGTAAGGCTTTAATGGCTTTTTTTGTTTTCCACTCAGTACTTTTCCCCAACAGTTACCATCCTGGTAGTCAGTGTTTCAAACCCACACACTAAGAAGGGCTGCTTTTTGGCAGCTGTATTGAGGAGTCATCTTTCTACAACTACTACCAGAGAAAATTCCCAATAAACCAGATTTACATTTACCTAAATATGGTGTAAAAACAACCAAAGGCATTTAACTCTAGCTATTGTAGAGTCAATTTTTAACACATAAATGAATTTATGCATAACTGTTTACTTACGTGGAATGTAGGAGATCATTATCAGAATTAGGAATGCATAATAGTCAAAGGAGAAATTGTATTTGTTAGGTAAACTGATGGAGTACAGGCCAGCCTGTCTGACAAAAGGCAAAGCAGCATATATTGTGAGCAATTCTCCTGACACTCCCATTGGATATAGCACAATGAATAGTGTGTACCTAAAACAAAACAAAATGCTCATTACTGAGGTTCGAAGCCCGTGTTAGTAGAAAGACACACTCCCACCCTTCTAATTGGTACTGGTCTTTTAGAAAGTATTGGTCTGTTTATACATTTTCTTGTTCATCCACTGTTGAAGATTAGGTTTCATAAGCCAGTTTTTTGAAAGGGCCTATAGCAGGTATGTTTCTGACTATTCTAAAATAAAATAAATGTGTTCGGTAAGCCTTAAAAAACTCTTGAAAACAACTCCCTAAACTGAGGTGATGCTAAATATTGGTAAAGCAGGGGCACTGAGTTATGATTTATATTGAACCTACCCTATGGGGTGGGAGTGGGATGGGGCACGTGCAGGGAGTTGGGAGAAGGTGTTGGAGCATTTGTCTAGGAATCCTTAACAATGTACACTAAGTCTGGTCTACGGACAGAAAAAAAATAGCGCATTCCATGTGTGTGCACTCCTACAATTAATCAAAGGTCTATGCATGCTATTGTGAAAACTGAAATATATGCTAATTTTAAAAATTAAAAATTTATACAAACTTTTCGTCATGTAATTTTTCAATGAAAAAACTATAATTACTATCACATGGGAGAATCCACACAATTTCTTTCACTTTAAAAAGAAATTCTCTATGTTTCAAAGAGAATTCAGAGAGAAGTTCATCCTATGGAATAAACTGGAAGTCATTTTGAGGTATAAGTATTGCTGAAGAAATCATCAGCTCAGATTTTAAAAACCCTTTGATGCAGCATTATTCACAATAGCAAAGCTATGGAAGCAACCTAAGTGTCCATTGATAGATAGATAAAGATAACATATAATGAAATATTACTCAGCCATAACGAATAATAAAACCTTGCTATTTGTGATGGATGGCCCTAGAGGATATTATGCTAAGTGATGTGTCAGACAGAGGACAAAATAACATATTTCACTTATATGTGGAATCTAAAAAACAGAACGGACAAACAAAACAAAACAGAAACAGACTCAGAGACACAGAAAACAAACTGATGGTTGCCAGAGGGGAGGGGAGGGGGGGATGAGTGGAAAAGGTGAAGGGGAATAAAATACGTCATGGGGATGTGACGTACAGCATAGGGAATACATATAGTCAACAGTATTGTAATAGCTTTGTACAGTGATCTACAACTAATTTTATTGCAGTGATCACTTTGTAAGGTGTATAAATAGTCAGATAACTATGCTGTACACCTGAAACTCATACATAATATTGTATGCCAACTATGCTTTAATAATTAAAAAATAAGAAGTCTTTGGCTGTTTGTGGCTGACAGTGAGTATTGAGCTTCAAAATTCCAGGTACAGGAATTTCCAGGTGCTGAGAAATCTGCGAAGAAAGGAAGATGTTCTCTACTGCCAACCCCAGTATGCTAAGGAGGATGGTGGGAAAGGAAGAATTTTCCATAGGCCATGGAAAACAGGGACAAAAGAATCATTCTCCAATGGTAAAACCAGGGCTTGGTCAATGAATGCTCCCTATACCCAGGGTATACCCAGCTTCCACAATGCCTGCCAGGTTGGTTAGAAACTTATGTTTTCCCCATTCTTCCCTTTTCCTAATAAAAATGTTTACTAGGGGAAAAAAGGAAGAAAATAAAGAAGTGTACATACTTGAAATGTCACAAACAACTGGTCTGCCTCGAATTTAATCACCCAACTCATAAACTGCCTAGGAACCACTGTTTTCCTTCCATGAAAGGAGGCATTTGGGCCCCAAGGATAATTTTGCTCCTTTTGTCTATCCTCCCCATAGTCGTTTTCAACTCAGAAAATTGCTTACAACTGTCTCATGGATTAGTTCAGATAAATAGATGGCCTTTTATCCAACTCATAATGAATATTATTGTAAAAATAATCAAGGCAAAATAAACTGATACTAATCTAAACTGCTATTAATTAGAAATTAATTTAAGAGTCATAGCTTGTTGAGAAAATTGAGGAAAACTGGACTTGGTCCAAAAAAACATCATAATGGCAGAAACTCATCAGTAAAATTTGATGCAGACAAAAAAGGGATGCTACATCAAATCTCTATTGAATAATTTAACTGCAAAGAACTGGTTCAATAAAAATAACAAATATAGCCAAAACCGGTTTAGCTCGGTGGATAGAGCATCGGTTTGCGGACTGAAGGGTCCCAGGTTCGATTCCGGTCAAGGGCATGTACCTTGGTTGTGGGCACATCCCCAGTAGGGAGTGTGCAGGAGGCAGCTGGTCGATGTTTCTCTCTCATCGATGTTTCTAACTCTCTATCTCTCTCCCTTCCTCTCTGTAAAAAAATCAATAAAAATATATTTAAAAAACAATAACAAATATAAAAAATTTAAAACAGTATTTCTAGAATCAAAATTAAATAGAGTTCCTTATCCTGATGAAATCTACAGACCAGCTTTCTACCCATCCCCCGTCTCATACACTTTTTTAAAAAAACTTAGAAGTAGTATTTAGACAATATTGCAGTGATAGATCATTTCAAAAGGTAGTCTTCATTCCCTGTGCTTCTTTACCTGGCCCATTTGATGAGGTAAGGCAGGTGGTTTAATAGACTGAATGTGTAAAAGGAGTAACGGATAATTTCTGTGATTGTCCAGGCAATAACAAACAGAAGGACACTGTCTTCACTCTGTACCTGGAGGAAAAGGAATACAAAAGCAAATAACATTTGATAACAAAAGCACTCACAATGTACAGCACCCCTCCCCCGCAGTCCCTTTACAGAGGTGGGGGTTCCAGCAAGTGGACACAGTCCCTGGTGTCCATCCTCAGTGGCCACAGCATAACGCAGAGAGCTTGCCACAGAAAGGAACTCATGCCATGACAACTGTGTAGAAAGCCAATGGGAAGGGGCAAGTGAGAGGAGTTCAGCTTACTGATGAGAGATGCAGGGACTGGGAATTACATGAGCTGTAGCCCACAGAAAGAAATTAACACAAGGAGAATCTGAATGGATGTTAGTGGGAGCCAAGAGTGGTTAGATAAGAAGGGTAGAAGGGAAGAAGATAAGAAGGGTGGAAAGCTTGGATTCCATTAAGAATTTTAATTTGATCTACAAGACAATTAGGAACCTAAGGAAATTTCAAGGAGGGGTAATATAGTGATTAAAACACAACTGGAGCCCATAAAGCTCAATGGTTAGAGTGTCCGCCTATGCACTGGAGGGTAGTAGGGTCAATTTCCAGTCAAGGGCACATGCCTGGGTTGCAGGTTCGACCCCACAGCCCCCATAGGGGCCCATTTGGGAGGCAACCAGTCAACATATCCTTCTCGAATTGATGTTTCTCTCTCTCTCCTCCTCCTCTGCTCCCACTCTCTCTAAAAACTAATGAGAAAAAATATCCTCAGGTTAACAACAACAAACCACGCTACTGATTCACTGGGGAGGATGGATTCAAGTGGGAGAAGAGCTGGAGACCATCTACGAGGCAAGGCCCATTAATTCTCTCCCACCGGTGACTTCTTCCCTGTTTAACTCAAGAATTAAAGAAGCTTCCATGCTGATCACAGGAAGTAGCTAAAGCCAGAAGAGCTTTGGAATTCCTAAGCTCCTATGAAGTTGTTTTCATGCAGAAAAAACAAAAAATTTTGAAAAGAACTCCTTAGATTTTTTTTTCTTTTTTAAAAAGATGTTCTCACTAGATGCCTCAGACTGCAAATCTTGCATGATAATCTATTTCTGTGGTTTGAACTTTCAACACCTCCTTCCCACCCACTCCTGCGAGGTTTACCATGATCCTTAGTGCTTGAAAACCAGTCATAAGAAACAAGCTCCCACGGCAATTCACTTACATTTCTTGCATCCAAAAAGGGCAGTTAAGAGTTGAATGTGAGGAAAAAGCTCCACTGAGTAAACTGAACAAATTCTAATGATAAGATGGACCATGTCTTACTCCTAACATCTAACACAACAAAGGTATGGCATGCTAATCTTAACTCTTGCGTCTTTGTATGTGCAATGTTAATAGTTTTTAGCACTTTATTCTTCCTCAGAAAGTGTACATGGAGTGATCCACCTACACAATGAAATAAGCAGTCATTTACATACCTATTAACTAAATTGCTCTGACAAAGAATTTCAAAGCTGCAGTTACCATTCTCTAAAAATGATAGGAATTTTATATTGTCAAGAGCAAGAGTACTTTTTGTTTTCCTGGTGCTCACTTATTGGCCAAAGTAAAGTAAAGGCTAACACCTCTAGAGCTTTCATTTTTCAGTCTGTCCCCAAATCCCTGCTTAACACCCATCTATACTAAAATACTCTCAGAGCACACTTTGCTTTTTGATGTACTTTGTAATGTTCCTCATCTTAAGAAGATATGTTTTATAGCTTTGGGCTCAAGCCTTGCTCAAAGATCTTTGGGTAAAAATATTTTGCACTGCAAACGTCTTGAAAGCCAGGAGTGTGTTTTATTCATCTTTTGATTCCCAAAAGCACTTTGTGTTTTTCACAAGTAGGCGCTCAACAAATATTTGTAAAGCAAATAAATTCAATCTTAATTAGGTCATTTCAAGATTCAGTTCCCTGCTTTTTGATAACTGATATCAGTTTCTGTGTAGTCTTAGTGGCCTTCAAGAAGACAGGTAACAAACAAAACCCCTGAAACCTCCCACTCTGATCCAGCCTAGTGGTTATTTGATTGACACCCGTCCCTCCCACCCCCCCAAGTTAGTCTTGAATCAAAAGAACTGTAACATACTCAGACCCAGGCTAAATGTGAAAGCAGTCTGCTCCTAGAGTCCACCTATAAAGGCTATGTCATAATTTTAAAAAGATGAGGATGGGGGAAATGACCATTTTGTACTAATGCTATCTTCAGGTCAATGGCAAGTGCAACACTGTTATTAGGAAAGACTTGGACCCTGGCTGGTGTGGCTCAGTTGGTTGGAGCGACATCCCATACACCAAAGGTGGCAGGTTTAGTTCCTGGTCAGGGCACAAACCCAGGTTTTGGGTTCAATCCCGTCGGTGTGCATGCAGGAGGCAAAGGATCAATGTCTCTGTCTCTCTCTCCCCGTCCTCCTTTCTCTCTTTAAAATCAATTTAAAAATATGTTCTCTGGTAAGGAGTTTAAAAAAAGGAGGACTTGGATAAAGACAGAGATCAAGCTTATCTAGTTTGCAGATAAGTACCCATTAACACAAACCAGGGCAGAATGTAATGAGTTGAAAGAATAAGATATCCAGCCAGCATGGCTCAGTGGTTGAGCATCGACCTATAACCAGGAGGTCATGGTTCAATTCCTGACAGTAAGGTCTCTGGGATCCAGGTCGCATCTCAACTAACCTCCTCAGCCCCCGACACAGGGAATGTACTGAATCAGTGCTCCTTAACTTTAATGATACCTTGTATTTTCTTTCTTTTTTAGGAAGCAGGAGTTGGGGACACTTTCTAACAAGTGGGGAGCCTCCTTTCTATCAAGGGCCAATTACACAAAGAAGAAGAATCAACTGATAGTCTTGCTGAAGAGAAAACAAAGGAAGTTTACCTTTGGAGGGATTTTTGAAGGACAAAGGACGAGGCTTATAAAAACTTCAAACTCAGCTGATTTCTGAATTAAGATCTAGAAACATATTTTATTAATTATCCAGAATACTAGTAAGAGATTTAATATGTCCACACAAAGATTTGCACATGTTCATAGTAGCATTACTATGTTCATAGCAGTAATATTTATATTAGCTGAAAAATGAAAAGTAAAACAACCCAAACGTCCACAACTGTTGAATGGATAAACAAAATGCGATGCACATCCACACGGTGGAGTCCGATTCATCAGCACAAAGGAAAGAAATTCGACACCTGCTATAACATAGTTGGACCTCGAAAGCATTATGCTGGGTGAAAACAGCCAAATGCAAACGACTACCCTTTGTAGGGTTTCATGTCTATAAAATGGCCAGAAAAGAGAAATCTAGAGACAGCAGATGAAGGTGGGCTGGGGCTGGGAGTGGGAATGGGGATAACTTTTGAAGGGCATGAGGGGTCATAGTGTGCTGAAGGAAATATTCTAAGACTGGATTTTGGTGATGGTTATAAACTTTGTGAATTTACTAAAAAACATTAAATTGTAGCTTAAAATGGGTGAACTTTGTGGTATATAAATTATACCACCATTGAGGAGTTGTTTTTGTTAAAGAATATGGTGCTTACCTTAAATGCATGCAATTGCCTTTTAAAGTAAAAGGGGGAGGAGGATTTAGTAAGGTTTACAAAGGAAAAGAGGGAGACAGGTTTAGACTAGGTTGCCAATAATGTCTTGAAGAAGCCATGTTTCAAAGATGCATGTCCACAATCATAGCCCAGTGGGGGAGTGGGCACAGGCAGCCCTGCCTGGCAGGAAACCTTCCTGGGCCTGGTACAGTGAGCTGCATGCTGGACCCTCAGGCTGCAGACAACAGGTTTCCGTCCCCTGCGCTCCAGCGAGGGAGGAGGCGTTGGGTGTGGGTGGCTTGTATAATTTAGCCAAGGGAGTTTACATAAAATTCAAGCTGGAGAAACAAATGAATGCAAGAGAAAAACCTTTACACACAAACAACATCATATGTTTGACTTTAAAAGGCTCAGGGAGTATCAGTACAAGAAAAGCTGTCATTTTTATTACATTAGAAGAAAAACAGATGGTGCCACATAAGAAAATCACTACTGTAGAAACTCTATTCTTCTTGGCATTTTGGAACCTGCTGCTTATCACTCTGGTTATTGCAAAAAATAAAAATAAAAATCCCCTGATCATGCTTTATGGTGAGTGTTCTTTCTTCTTCTCAATACCTCTTTCATCTGTGAAGAGATTCTGGTAAAATCAAAGCTGCGAGGATGAGAGACTGTCCTTGGCAAAAGTGTGAGGAGTATGGTTACCTTAGTCTGTTCTGACTGCCATAAAACACCACAGACTGGGTGGCATAAACAACGGAAATGTATTTTCTTAGGTTTAGAGGCTAAAAGTCTAAGATCAGGGTGCCAGTGCACGTGGTTCCTGGTGGGGACCCTCTCCCTGATTGTCAACAGGCTGCTCACCACTGTGCTCTCACATGCAGGAGAGAGGGAGGAAGCTCTCTACGATCCCTCTTATAGGGCACTAATGCCCATGACCTGATCTAAACCTCCCAAAGGCCCCATCTCCAAATACCGTCACTTTGGGGCTCAAAGTGCATGTTTCTGTGTCTGGCTTATTTCACTCAGCATAATGCTTTCAATGTTCATATATGAACTTAAGGGGACACAATTCAGTCCACAGCAATGTTCCAGACCAGGTGTCAGCAAATTTTTCCTGCAAAGGGCCAAACATATATTTTAGGTTTTGTGTCACATGCAGTCTTTGTCACATTTTCTTTGTTGTTTTTTTACACCTTTAAAAATGTGAAAACCATTACAAATTGCAGGCTAGATTTGGCCCACAGGTCAATTTGACCTTCCAACTTCGCTTCCTATTAACTTCTACAAATATCATTCTTCAGCCTTCCTTGGTGTGTGTGTGTGTGTGTGTGTGTGTGTGTGTGTGTGTGTGTGTTACCAGGGTGGGAGGGTGGGGAGAGAGCAATCTATCTATAACCAGTGGACACTATGAAGACAGGAAGTACTTAAAAACATGTATAGGCAAATTTTTCATGTATATCATCTTAACATCTCAGTAATCTTTTTCTTATTTGTGGATATATATATATATATATATATATCATGTAAAATTTACCATTTTAACCATTTTTAAGTGTATAATTAGGTGGCATTAAGTACATTCACCATTCACCATACTGTGCAACCATCACCCCTATCCATTTCCAAAACTTTTTCATTATCTTCAAAACACACCCACTAAGTAAAATCTCCACTTTTCTCTCCCTCTAGCCTCTGGTAATCACTATTCTACTGTGTTTTTTTATTATTTAAATATATTTTTATTGATTTCAGAGAAGAGAGATAGAAACATCAATGATGAGAGAATCCTTGATTGGCTGCCTCGCTCCCTACTGGGGATTGAGCCCACAACCTAGGCATGTCAATGCTCAACCACTGAGCTACACCGGCTGGGCTACTTCCAATCTTTAAAAACTTGTTTATTCTAGGTATCTCATTTAAGTGGAATCATACAATATGCGTGTTTCTGTGTCTGGCTTATTGCACTTAGCATAATAGTTTCAATGTTCGTTCATGTTCCAGGCTGTATCAGAATTTCCTTTCTTTTTAAGGCTGAATAATATTCCATTGTATAAAATGCCACATTTTGTTTATCAAACTATCTGATGGGCATTGAGTGCTTCCATCTTTTGGCTATTGTAAATAATGCTGCTATAAACATGGATGTACAAATATCTGTTTCAATTTTTCTGGGTATATACTGAGGAATGGAATTCCTAGATCATTTGGCAACGTTTAACTTTTTGAGGAACTGCCAAGTTGTTTTCCACAGTTGGCTGCACCATTTCACATTCCTACCAACAGTAACAAGGGTTCCATTTTCTTCACATCTTCACCAAAACTTATTTTACTTTTTTTTTGACAGTAGCCATCCTAATGAGTATGAAGAGGCATTGTGGTTTTCATACACACTTCCCTACTGATTAGTGATGTTGAGGATTTTTTTCATATACTTATTGGTCATTTGTACATCATCTTTTGAGAAATGTTTATTCAAGGCCGTTGCCTAATTTAATTATATTTTAAATGAATTATTTTTAATAATTATAGTGACTACAGCATTAAAAATAATTATACCTAATAGTTACCAAACTCTTACTATATGACTAAGATTTTATTTGTCTAATTGAATTCACATTTTACAGATGAGAATAATAGGCTTATAGAAGTTTGAGCCTAGGAAACCTGAATAGTTCTGAGTTGTCTTCTTGGTCTTCAGGTCTTAAACACAACGCACACACACACACACACACAGACACACACACACACACACACAGATATAAATACTTTTATATGTAATGTATATGAGTACATCCTAATATATCTGTATAATATACATATATGTGTATATGTATATGTACACATATGCATATATGTATATCCTAGCTTTCTTGCTGAAAGGACAAGAAGCAATAATATTCCAGTAGCATCTCAACTATCCAGGTAGTGGTTCCTAAATACGATACTCGTTGCTTCTTGGCTTTTAGGCTAGATCAAGTCTAAATACCATCCTCAGCTAAAAGAATCCAGGCTCCCTGACAAAATGGCTGACTTCAGGGCTGGGGCAGAGAAAATACAGTGAGTCTGAAAGTCTTTTTTTGTCAGAAAGTAAGGAAATGCTCAAGGAATGATGGAGACAAGTCAAAGGGACATGGAAAAGGCCCCCCAATGGCCAAATCACAAACAATTTTGCATCAAAGTAAATCACAATCCACTGGATCATCTAAAAATTAATGAGTCTAAATTGACGTAAATAAAATAAGTGAATAAACAAATGGGAGAAAGGGGAAGCTATTCCTTATAGCAGGATGCCAACTAATACATATAAAAAAAAAATGGCAGAAATAAAGAACCACCATTTGGTAACCATCATAGAGAAGGTTGATACAGGCAGGAAAATACAAATCAGCAAAAGAGGAAAATGCTGACTTGAGGATGGAGAAAGCTGGCATACACAACCAGGAGCAGGCGATCAGGGTCAACATTACCAGGGTAGGCCGGGCCGTCATGGCACTACCACCTCCCGTCCTGCCCTGAGATGAGTGTGGCACCATTTCTGTGGTATTCCAGCCAAGAATGCATGGCTTGAACTAGCTATGAGGGTACACTGGATGGATCTAGGTTGAGGGTCACTACAGAAATGAAGGCCTTTACTCTTTAAAATTGTCAAGGACATGGGAGAGAGAGCAAGGCTAAGAGGCTCTTCAGGGGGATGGGTCTGAAGAGACCTGACAACAAATGCAGTATGCTTGTGGTAGGGAAACCACAACAACCTTGCTTCTCCTTTCCCCCAGTGCTCGGCATAATATCTGGGACACAGAAGATACTTCATGTACTTGAGTATTTAGGGGTGACAGGACATCAAGTACAGCTTGCTCTCAAGGTTTAGCAAAAGACGAATGATAATGGGCATATAAATATAGAACAGCAGGCCACTAGACAAATGCAGCAAAATGTCAACAGTTGGGGAACCTGAGTGAAGGGAATATGAGAGTTTTTTGTACTGTTCTGGCAATTTTTCTGTAAATTTGAAATTAGTTCACAAAAATCATTTAGGTACAAGCATCCACTCTGTGGGCAAATACAACTATGATCTTGTTTCTAGATATGTTGTTTTTGATACAAAGTCTCCGAATCTCTTGGAAAAGGTGTGCTTTGTAATCATACATACAAAAAACATCAGAACATTTAAAACAAAACATAAATATAAGAGCACATTAAGAGAAAGTAACTTGAGAAGGAATAATTGATTTAATGCTGACCCTCACTCAATTTGTATCAACATTACTACTGTCTTAAGACTGCAAAAATACTGAGGGAAAGTCCATAGAATTGCTTTGAAAAGGGGATTTAGCTTAGTTATAAGGCAAAATCCAATTTTCAATGAATGCTTTAGATGAGGATAATAATAATGACTAAGATAATAATAACTCCCATTAGCAGGGCTAATTATTCCTTAAGTATGATAAAAACAATTATATGTAAATGTTCACCAGATAATTGTAAAACTATTTTAATAGGTACAAAACACATTCATTTATATGTGAAAGTGAATTATATCTGTTTTAAATTTTGGGACACCGAAAAGAATTCAAAACAGTTCTTTAGAAATTTTTCACTAAATTTTTTGAAAAGATTAGGTTACATCACAGCTAATATGTAGCTCACATTAATTGAGCACTTACTAAGTGCCACGTACTGTTATAAGTGCTTTATATGTATCAATTCATTGAGTCCCCAAGACCACTCCATGAGGGGAGACTGGGCCTGGGAGGCTGGAACAATTCCTTAGGAATTGGAACAGACTACTGGATCCCCTCAACTGGGGCAGCTGAGGTGTGACATGCGGTCCCAGCACCTTGTTCTTCCTCTGCTTATCAGTTACCTACTATATGGTATTGCTGCCTTCTCAGTTTTGCTTCTGTACTATGCTAGACCTGTGAGGGCAGCACCCAAGAATTTCCTTTCTCATGTAGCCTAATGCTTAATTAGCACAATATCCAGAGCATAGATGATACTGAATAAATATTTGTTGAGTGAATAAGAATCAATAAATAGATAGTGACCCTTCTGCAGTCTGAGCCTGCATGTCTCTCACGTGGTGGAACAGCCTTGGGTGAGTAAGCAGGTCCCAGGAGGGGTGAGGCTGGGGATCTCAGGGCTGATGCCTGGTTGTGATTTCAGTTGAGGGCTTGCACTGGAGAGCAGGGCAATTCTGACAACAATCCTGGTCCCTTATATAATTTTATTAAACTTCTTGAATAAAACTTTAGTCATCTACTTAAAAGGAATTTCATCCTTGATAAGAAAGAAATTGAAATGTAACAAATATTGACGTGATGGTTTAAAAAAAGTTTGGATTAGTACTAGTCTTTTCACATGACAACTCATAATTAATATTTAGTAAATATCCATGATAAGGTACATGGTGAAAAAACAAAATATTATTCCATTTTTAATGGAAAATATGAGTTATATTATAAAGAAATATTGATATTGCTCCTCTTTAAAGGAGAGAAAAGCATGTATCTACATAGATTTATAAAAAATCTACAATGACAAAAAACACTGGTTAACAAATTCTTTCTATTACAACATAATAACTAAAGACTATTTTTTCTCTTTTTGGTAAGGACTATTTTTTGATGTGGATGACGGCCTAATTAAATGTTTTGGCCTGCCAAAACAACTCTTGGTCATGAAGTCAATTTTTCTGAACATGCAATGAGACAAATGTATAAGCATGCACTCAACAAACAATGCATGAACAATTCTGCATTTATGACAAAGTCAGACATGCAGATCTGAATGCTAAAATGCTCCCATTAGTCCAACTCTAATGTGCTTAGCCCATTTACTAAAAAACATGATGGAAAGGTGGGAGCTTCCTCAACAAGCCTCAACAGTTACTACAATTTGCCTCCCCTCCAATCAGTGCAACCCTGGAATCAAACAGACCTCACACTTCCAGGCTGCATGTCCTGAGGCAAGGGACTTTCTTTCTGAGTTGCGCATCCTCAGGTGAGGATAAGCATGGCTGTTGTAGAATTAAAAAACATATTAAGTGCTTAGCAAAGTGCTAGCCATTTAATAAATGGCAGTTAATCCATGGAAGGAAAAATTCAATTAAACAAATATTAAGTTCCAACTATTTATGCTAGCCATTGCTTTGACTCAATACAGGCTGGTGGCTATCTCTTTGGCTTTAATAGCAAGATAATGTTTCATTTTGCTTTTTATTGTTTAAGAGATGCCATCTCTCTCTCTTCTTGAAGGTTAATATACGTCTACCAACTTCTGGATGTCGCCAGCTACTAGCCTTTCCTAATATGCTTCCCAAGTTCTGTTTGATCATCTCATTTCCAACTATTTCCTTCAATGCAACTCAAACCTGGAGATCACATCAGAATGGAATCATATTTAGTCCCAACCTTGGTCACATTATTTAATCCAGTCTAGGATCACAGGAATAGATTACTGTGGTCCCTTGGTGAGGACTAGGCATGCTCAACCCACACTCTGCCCCCAAACATCCAAATGCAGTATTCCACCCAACACTGAGGGTAGTGGATGGATCATTATCAGAAATGAAAGTAACATGTCAAAAGAACATGAAATTGTGAAACGTCATGGTCCTTTTTGTTCCATTATGACAGGTTAATAATTGCAAAAAATTCAATAAGACAGAAAATAAAAATAAAGGCTATGTATCTGTCTGCTGGAGCAGTAATATTAACATAGTGGCCCATGGTCCTGGTCTACCGATGTTCTCTTGGACATACACAGTGCTTTAAACATATTTGATCCCATTTTCAAAATTGGGAGGATCCACATAAAAAAATCATCCGGATTTCTGCCTTTTTAAAAAGCAATTCAGACTGCATAACCCTGGATCCATTCAACAATCACTAGCTCCACCGTCCAGTCACTGTTTTTCATGAACTTTCTTTTAAAACCCACCGGAGGGACAGGCACCTGTTGCTATAGATGGCAAAGTGCTACACAAATGTAACATTCTAAAAAACGAAAACTTGAAAACCTATAAAGCATTATTTAAAATTTTGGTTAGTTTGATTCGTTTTTGCATTGAAGCTTTGAACATACTTTTCTTTGAGGCAATGACCTCAACAAAAGATTTCTTAAACCTGATTTAACAAGACAGCACCAATGCTGAAGGCAAAAGAGATGCACAATTTTCAAGTTTTTGGTTATTCTGGTAATTTTCTTGCCAGGGAAAACTAATGTAAAAGGGAGAAAATGCCAAAACTCATCCTGTTAAAAACAAACGTATATGTAGCAATCTGAAGAAAACAAAAGCCTTTAATGCTTCAAGCTTAATAATTAGTGTTCCCCCCTCTAAAATGCAAAGCTTACTCTCAGCATGCATCCACACATGTATATCAAGCCGTGTCTTACAAGTTTCCGAAGTGCATCAGGGTTTCACTTCAGACTTGAAAGGGTCCTCTCTCTGGAAAATGCAGAGAACTTAGTAACATGCTTTACTTTATCCATGATGCATCACAACTTGTAATGAGAGCTTCCTAACTACATAGGGCGTCTTGACATGAGTAAGTAAAAAAGGTTATTGAGCATTCTTCTTGGAAGAAACTAAAATATACTTTATATATCTCTCATAGGAGCAGGGGCAAGGTGATGATTTCTTAAGATTCCCAGGGAGACCAGTTACCTGCGGCATTCACTGTGCAAACCACTGTCAGGAGGGTGAACATACTGGTATTCTTGCCAGATTAAGTATTTTTAATTGAACTATTGAAACTCCATATCCATGCTTGAAAATAAAGTTATGATGAAAAAGCTACAGTATATAAAGAACCAACTTGGCAAAGGAACAAGTGATTTAAGAGAGAGTTCCTCTTGCCATTTATTAAATTTTCAAATGAATATTAATCAACACTTTAAAAATGCCACTCATTGTACTGTGGGCAGACCTGTTTAAAAGCAGTTTATAGGTAATAAGTTTTAACTTTCCTTGACTTTGCTGACATATTTTAGCAATGCTCATGATGCATGCCAATCATTTCACTTTTACAGTGTGAAATGAGAATCTCTGAGCTCGTTAGGATAATAATGTTGACTATTCTTCTATGGTACCTTTTAACTCAAAAAAGAAAAAGCCTGAGAAATAGTTTTCAACAAGGTAAACCTGGGGACATGCCATCATGGTGAATCCACTGAGGAAGCCAATCAGGGGCTACCACTGCAGATGAGACCACCATCCACAGATTCCCACACCTGAAATTAGGATTTTTATAACAACTCAACCTAGGCCACTAAAAACATCCCTGGATTTAAAGAACAATGCATACCAAGTATACCATATTAATTTGCTTTGACGTTTTGGTTTCTTAAAAAAAATCATAGTCATGTATTGCCGGGAGCCGGTACATGCTTGCTGTTTCAAGGGACCTGGCATATATGGCATACTGTTCTTAATATGTTTGCTCACCTTCTTGGCACTATGTGTTTTAACTAAGGTCTCTGAGAAAGGTTGTTTCCCCAGGTAGGGATTTTCCCCTGAAGTTAGGGAGGGAATAAAACCTCTTAACTAAGTGCCAGGCGGGTAATTAATCACTTTAACTACGAACAATCATGCTTAAGCTACATAATCTTTTACTCCCTGGAATGGAGATAAGAAACGCCCTAACCTTTGTAATAGAGATTGATAGGATTGAATCAACTGGTATAAATACAGATGTAATAAGACAGCAAGAGACAGAACTTAGAACTCAGAACTTAGAATACAGAGCTTAGAACACAGAACTGAAGACAGAACCTACGCAGAACCTAGAGACAGAAGAACTTCGCTGGAGAGAACATGGCAAAAGATCCTGGACTGAACCTGATTACAGAAATTGGCAAGAGAACCTGACTAGAACCTGGTGACTGAACCTGGCTGGAGAACCTGGCTGGAGAACCTGGAGAACCTGGCTGGAGAACCTAGCAAGACAACATGGATACAGAACCTGGCTGGGGAACCTAGCAAGAGAACATGGACACAGAACCCGGCTGGAGATCCTAAGCAGAACCTCTCTGGAGATCCAGACCAGAACTTGGCTGGAGATCCTGGCTGGAGATCCTGGCTAGGCTGCTGATCAACTGAACACTGTCTCCGTGTCCTTCCTTCTTCGCCGACTCCGTCTACGCCTTTGGGAACCCCTGGACCCGTTGGGGTTGGACCCCGGCATCTGGCGCCCGAACAGGGACCCCTAGGTAAGCCCCACTCTCGGGATGGATAGGACTCCACCGTAGGAAGAGGGTGGATAGTCTTCGCCGACTCCGTCCTCACCTTTGGGAACCCCTGGAACAGGATTCCCCTAGGTAAGCCACCCCCATTGAGAACCCCCACATTCGGGACGGATAGGACTCCACCAGGGTACTTCAGTCCCCCCTATAGAGGATAAGTAGGGTAAGAAGGTGGATAGTACAGAACTTAGATTGAGAAGATGTGCCATACTGAGTCCAAAGAAAGAAGACTCTGTATTGATCTTTAGATTAAGAAGATGTGCCATACTGAGTCTAAAGAAATAAGACTCTGTATTGATCTTTTAACACATATGCTTGCTAGCAGAGGAATTAAGGTTACTCCCAGTCAGAGAGAACGTTTTATACAAGAAGTATGTCCATGCTTTTCTGAGGAAGGAAAGGTAAATGTAAAGGCATGGGAGGAGGTAGGCCCAAGGAGCCTTATCCTTAACCCCACTGCAGCCTTTCCACCCCAGGACAGTGCAGGATTGGCAAGCTCTCCCTGGGGTGATAGATCAGGACTCAGGTAATAGCGGAAAGTGCCAATCCTACTCTTAAAATGGATACAAGAGAGCATTTGGGGTTTTTCTTTTTAATGCCTGGCTTTTAAAAAATAAAAAAGGGGGAATTTGCCGGGAGCCGGTCCATGCTTGCTGTTTCAAGGGACCTGGCATATATGGCATACTGTTCTTAATATGTTTGCTCACCTTCTTGGCACTATGTGTTTTCACCAAGGTCTCTGAGAAAGATTGTTTCCCCAGGTAGGGATTTTCCCCTGAAGTTAGGGAGGGAATAAAACCTCTTAACTAAGTGCCAGGCGGGTAATTAATCACTTTAACTATGAACAATCATGCTTAAGCTACATAATCTTTACTCCCTGGAATGGAGATAAGAAACGCCCTAACCTTTGTAATAGAGATTGATAGGATTGAATCAACTGGTATAAATACAGATGTAATAAGACAGCAAGAGTCAGAACTTAGAACACAGAACTAAAGGAGACAGAACCTAGGCACAGAACCTACACAGAACGTTCTCTAGAGACAGAAGAACTTCGCTGGAGAGAACATGGCAAAAGATCCTGGACAGACACTGGCCTCAGAACCTAGAGACAGAACCTACGAGAGAACATGGCAAAAGATCCTGGACTGAACCTGACTACAGAAATTGGCAAGAGAACCTGACTAGAACCTGGCTACAGAACCTGGCTGGAGAACCTAGCGAGGGAACTTGGCTACAGAACCTGGCTGGAGAACCTGGAGAACCTAGCAAGAGAACATGGACACAGAACCTGGCTGGAGATCCAAAGCAGAACTTCGCTGGAGATCCAGACCAGAACTTGGCTGGAGAGCCTGGCTGGAGATCCTGGCTAGGCTGCTGATCAACTGAACACTGTCTCCGTGTCCTTCCTTCTTCGCCGACTCCGTCCACACCTTTGGGGACCCCTGGACCTGCTGGGGTTGGACCCTGGCATCTGGCGCCCGAACAGGGACCCCTAAGTAAGCGCCCCGCACTCGGGGCGGATCGGACTCCACCGTAGGAAGAGGGTGGATAGTCTTCGCCAACTCCGTCCACACCTTTGGGAACCCCTGGAACAGGATTCCCCTAGGTAAGCCCCCTCCATTGAGAACCCCCACACTCGGGACAGATAGGACTCCACCAGGGTGCTACAGACCCCCCTATAGAAGATAAGTAGGGTAAGAAGGTGGATAGTACAGAACTTAGATTGAGAAGATGTGCCATACTGAGTCCAAAGAAAGAAGACTCTGTATTGATCCTTAGATTGAGAAGATGTGCCATACTGAGTCCAAAGAAAGAAGACTCTGTATTGATCTTTTAACATATATGCTTGCTAGCAGAGGAATTAAGGTTACTCCCAGTCAGAGAGAACGTTTTATACAAGAAGTATGTCCATGCTTTTCTGAGGAAGGAAAGGTAAATGTAAAGGCATGGGAGGAGGTAGGCCCAAGGAGCCTTATCCTTAACCCCACTGCAGCCTTTCCACCCTGGGAAAGTGCAGGATTGGCAATCTCTCCCTGGGGTGATAGATCAGGACTCAGGTAATAGCGGAAAGTGCCAATCCTACTCTTAAAATGGATACAAGAGAGCATTTGGGGTTTTTCTTTTTAATGCCTGGCTTTTAAAAAATAAAAAAGGGGGAATTTGCCGGGAGCCGGTCCATGCTTGCTGTTTCAAGGGACCTGGCATATATGGCATACTGTTCTTAATATGTTTGCTCACCTTCTTGGCACTATGTGTTTTCACCAAGGTCTCTGAGAAAGGTTGTTTCCCCAGGTAGGGATTTTCCCCTGAAGTTAGGGAGGGAATAAAACCTCTTAACTAAGTGCCAGGCGGGTAATTAATCACTTTAACTACGAACAATCATGCTTAAGCTACATAATCTTTACTCCCTGGAATGGAGATAAGAAACGCCCTAACCTTTGTAATAGAGATTGATAGGATTGAATCAACTGGTATAAATACAGATGTAATAAGACAGCAAGAGACAGAACTTAGAACTCAGAACTTAGAATACAGAGCTTAGAACACAGAACTGAGAAGACAGAACCTACACAGAACCTAGAGACAGAAGAACTTCGCTGGAGAGAACATGGCAAAAGATCCTGGACTGAACCTGATTACAGAAATTGGCAAGAGAACCTGACTAGAACCTGGTGACTGAACCTGGCTGGAGAACCTGGACAGAACCTGGCTGGAGAACCTAGCGAGGGAACTTGGCTACAGAACCTGGCTGGAGAACCTGGAGAACCTGGCTGGAGAACCTAGCAAGACAACATGGATACAGAACCTGGCTGGGGAACCTAGCAAGAGAACATGGACACAGAACCTGGCTGGAGATCCTAGCCAGAACCTCTCTGGAGATCCAGACCAGAACTTGGCTGGAGATCCTGGCTGGAGATCCTGGCTAGGCTGCTGATCAACTGAACACTGTCTCCGTGTCCTTCCTTCTTCGCCGACTCCGTCTACGCCTTTGGGAACCCCTGGACCCGTTGGGGTTGGACCCCGGCAATGTATATATGAGATAAAATACATAAAAACCTAATGGACTGAAATCAAGAGAATGGTAAATATTACACTGAACACTGAACATCTACAGCTGCACTGTCCAATATGGTAACCTCCAATCACATGTGGCTAAGTAAAATAAAATGAAATTAAAATTCAGTTCCTCAGTCATACTAACCTCATTTCAGGGATTCATATAGTAAGTAGGTACTGAACGGACAGCACAGATATGGAATGTTTCCACCACTGTGGAAAATTCTACTGGATAATGCCTGGAGACGAAACACTTAATCTAGAAAAACTCGGTAAGCAACATGTTTCATCCCTACATATACCCAAAAGTTATTATTATTATTGGTTTGAATAAATAGTCTAAATAAGCATCTTAATTCATTTCACCTTCCAACCACAGGTGAAACTTGATTTGAATGCCAGGACTCACTCACTGGAAACTCACCGCTGACAATGAAACTTGACAGCACAGTTCTGGCACAGAGCTTTGTTTCCCCGGGTGATTCTTCAATTCAAGCCAATGACATACAATCGAAGCTGAAACCACTTAGGCTCCCAGCCCGTAAATCTCATGTACTTATCTGGGAAACTATTTTTTTCTTCCTTCATTCTCATTCCTTTTCCATGACAGTTTCCTAGTGTCAGAAGTCAAGCATCTTTGTTAAACCCAGGACTGCAATCAACCAGACCTGGCTCTGGACAGGCTTCCTATTCTTTTAAAGCAGCGGCAGTACCTAAAGAGACTACCTAAACATTAAAGACAAATTAAACCAGTTTCCTGATTTTGTTCAGCTTGGAACCTAGTCAAGGACAGGGTGGGCAAAAGTAGGTTTAAAGTTGTTTGTATGAAAAATAATACAATAATTAATAAATAATAATACAAGAACAAACTGTTCCACATACAACTGTAAACCTACTTTTGCCCCACCTTGTATTAACTGACAAGGGGGGATATGTTCTGTAGGAAGTGGCTTGCATAGTTTGAGATGCTTATTGTTTTTGTTTTTTAACTGACAATTTTCAAAGCACAGTACCATCAGAGTAAAATATATTTTGAACTGAGTTCCAGTGGAGTTTTTCAAGGGCTACAAAAGAACTAAGACAATGGGAGCAAGATGCAACATGGCATGTCAGAAGAGAACCTACAGTGAGTGAACAGGATCTAAATATCTTTCAATATTTTGAAATAAAACGTTTACACACAGCTCAAGAAAATGTTGGAGAGGGATAGACAGAAAAACAGGAAGAGAAAAGTAGATAATCTGATTTTGGCAAATCACCTGTGCTAAAAGATAGGCAATGGCAAAATAAACCATCCAGCTATGAGGAAAGTAACTATCTTTAAGTGTCCATTATTAACAGATGTGGAAAGTGACATTGGAGTACTGCGGAGTTTGTCTAGGAGTTGTCTAAAGTTTGACAGTGCCTGATTAACAATCAAATAATGAGGTTTTCTACCTTTAGGAGAGGTGCTGGTTTTAAAAGTGATGGTGATGCAGAGCCACCTACAGAAATATTTAAAATAGAAAGTAAGATGGAATAGGGTGGAGAATTTTAGACATCCAGCATTCAATGGGGCCAAAAGATACTGAATGTATCCCAATGGCCTTTGCTAACTGAGGTGGAATGTCACTGTGGAAAGGGCAGTGGGCGAAAAGACTTCTGGTCCAAGCATGATGCCTGAGGAGAGATGATGTGCCCAGACGCAGGCAGCACTTCAGCTCCTCACCTGATGGAGGAGGACAAGAAGATACTCGTCCTGCCTCAGTGAGACGCCATGCTCATGGATACCTGCTAGGGACACAAGCGAATGCAACCACAGGAAATGCCAACAAGAAAGCAACCTTAGGAGGTGGAAAATCACGAGCACACTGTGATCCCAGATGGAGGACCCACAACGACCTGAATGCAACTACAACAGGACCAGCAGTGTGGGCGCCAGGATATTACCTTTCTCAGTATTTTAGTAAGAGTGAAAAAGAAGAGGAAAGGAAGAAGAAAAAAACCTGTGTTCCATCTATGAAGGAAGTAGCATTCCTTCCACAGTGAAATTGCTGTATCAGGGATTTAGAAGCTGTTCAGCAACAATTACATGCTAGAAACCTTGGTTGTTAAATACTGCTGCCTTGTTTTAAATATATTTTTCTCATTTAATCTTCACAAAAACTCTGACATAGCAGGACAGATAATAGTGTTACCGTTTTACAGATGAGAAAAACAAGACTGAGAAAACAAAAGTGCTATGTCCTAAGCCACAGGATAGTGTCAAAAACATTATTAACGCCTCACGTAAGTTAGGGACACTAAGCCTCCATGTTCTAGACTACTGAGTCTGAATTACAAAGAACACAATAAGACTGTACAAGGAGGGTAACATTTCTTGATAAGTCCCAGGGAGAGAGCTGTCTGCACAATATCTGCTCAGGTGGAAACGACCTAACACTGCCGGGTGCTGTGGCCAGGCCATGTGACGCACACGCACAGGACAGTGCTCTTCCCAGCAACCACCCCCCAAGTGAAGCAGCTAGATTCCTTCTGCCTCTCGGAACTTGAAGGGTTTTGTTCTTCAGGAATGAAACGATAGCTCTTAAACGTAGAAACAAATGCTAAACATTGCTTAGGATTCATATAAATTAAGTAGAAACATGAAGAAAAATCAAGAAAAGAGAAGGGTCAAATAAAAGTTACAGCACAACATACAGTATCTCAGAGTGTTTCTCAAACCGCAGAATTCATAAAATTATCCGAGGAGCTTAATAACGGTGAAGATTCTCTGGCTCCACACCCAAGTGTGGGACGGGACCTGGAATGTGCATTTTTAATAAACTTGCTTGGGTAATTCTGTTCCAAATTGTCCATAAACCCCAATTTAAAAAAGTCTTGAAACTTTCATGGAAAGAGGCCAACTACTTGCAGGAATTCATCACAGAGCCACTTGGGCACTTAACAACAACAACAAAAAACTCCAGAGGAGCAAATAGGCAAAATGTTGCAGACAAGCACACAGGGCCAGCTGGTGTGTGCATTTCAGGGATAAATGATTTGACTGGAGAGTCATCTCTCAATATGCCAGGGGCATAACAGAAATATTAAAGAGGAAATGTGCTCTGGATCTGAGACAGGGGTGTTCAACTCCATACAGGACAAGGCATGGAGAGCCGGTGAAAATAAGGATGTGTTCCAGCACATTGATAAAGGGTGAGAAGGATACTCTGATGCAGTGGGAAGTCAACTCTGCCATTTATTGGGTGAGTGACAGTCACTTTGCTGCTCTGGATTCCAAACTCTAAATGGAGGAAGCTACAACCCACCTCTAGGGACAGTGGTCAAGAGTGAATGGTCATAATATATTTTAATACAGCCCTCTGTAAACTACAATGCATCAAACAAAAACCAGCATAATAATAAAAAAACTGGAGGTTACTAACATTCTTAAACACTGATTATAATCTTTTTGTGAGCATCTTGCTGAGAAGTTGGCAAGAATGACAGATTCAGTGTCATAAAGCCCAGTAGCATGCCAGAAAGAGGTAGGAAACAGCTGACCGGTGAAATCAGGAGCACTCACAGAACATTCCAGAGGAATGCGGGAAACATCCCTTTCCCTACTAGTGACAGGGTGAGAAAGAAAGGAGAGAAGACTCAGCATTCCAGTATATAGTTCTATTTCATGTAAATTACCTTAGTAAAGTACGATGCACTTGGGCTAAAGCCACAGTGAGTCTAGCAACTTCCTTCTCAACTCTGCCCATGGAGGTGACCAGGGACTTCTGATCTCACACTAAGAACTCAGGAGACAACGTGGAGGGCTGGGCTAGGGAAAGGGACTGTGGTCTACGTGTGTGTCAGGGATCTGGGGCTTGGCTTAGCTACTTTCAGACAAGGAAGAACAAGTATCCTGTGAACTTGTCTGTTTTTGAGGGGTGGCATTTCTACTGCAGTTCATGCTGAAAGATCTCAATCTTGTTTTACATCAATTGAAGAGAAAGAACAGACTCCAGCAGAGGATGAGAGGAATGAACGCCCAGGAAGGCCTGCTGTAGCAGGAGGGCCAGCTCGGTTAAGGGGTGAGGAGTCAGTTCAGGTCTGGGAGACAGGTGGGAACAGTGGAAAGGAAAGAGGTTAGTCACAATTGCTTGTTCTCTCCTGTATCTCCCAGGCCCACTGCACCAGAAGCTTGTTTTTGTCAGAAGCTTTATGCTTTACTTTTTTCTCTTCAAAAGGAAAGAAGTAGGACGGTTATGTTATGTTAGGTCAAGGAAGAGGTTTTGAACATAGAGACCGCATTTTTCCTTTTAATATCCTGCCAATCAAGGTGTCACACTAGCTGATGGGTGGGTCCTAACATGTCACAGAAGAAAATCATCACCTTTTAGCTCTACAATGTACATGGTGACATTTATGGGACTAGCATTACCATGGGGGAGAGAATTAAAATGACAAGTCAGGAGGACCTATTAAAAGAAAATATACCTCAAGTATGGTAAAAGTAAGTACTGAGTTCTCAAAGGTATATAGGCTCTACCTTAGCACATCATGTACAATTACAGAAAAACAAGGGAATGAGCATGGAAAATGTGAGCTGGTCAGAGGGGGTGGAGCAAGAGTCCAAGTCCACATGGAATGCTGTGAACACGAAGCGATCTCATCCACTGCAGAGGGCACTGTGAGCTAAGAAGAAACAGAGAATGAAAGTAGAGTAGTATGAAAAGAATCTGAACATTACTATGAGAAAGTGAGGTACATTTTACTAAGCAGCTATTTATGAATTGATTTCCTGATGCATTAGTTATGTGGTTCCCACCATTAAAGTAAACATAGCTGAATATAAGGAAAATAAAGATATTTTAAAGATATTTCAGGAAACAAAATAATGAAATTTGGTAGGGAAGTCATCTGTAATGTTGTATAGAACACAATGAATTATAGCTAATATAAAACTCTAAGGCAGGAAAATAGCATTTGGCTAAGAGAAGGGGCTGAGGAAAGGCGACAGACGATGGCCTCTGAAATACCACAGAAACAGGCTTTTCAAGTTACTATCAATGACTTGGGGTAGGGTGCATAAAAAAAATGATGGCCCAGGATGGTTTGGATCAGTGGGCAGAGCATCGGCCTGCAGACCCAAGGGTCCCAGGTTCGATTCTAGTCAAGGGCACATGCCCAGGTTGTGGGCTCAACCCCCAGTAGGGGGTGCAGGAGGCAGCCGATCAATGATTCTCTCTCATCACTGATGTTTCTATCTATCTTTCCCCTCTTCCTTCCTCTCTGAAATATATATATATATTTTTTAAGGCCTAGCCAGCTTGGCTCAGTGGATAGAGCCGCGGTCTGGGGACCAAAGGGTCCCAGATTCAATTCCGCTCAGAGGCATGTACCTTGGTTGCAGGCTCCCCCGCAACTGGGGCCCTGGTTGGGGCTTGTGCAGGAGGCAACCACTAATGTGTTTCCCTCACCAATATTTCTCTCTCTTTCCCTCTCCCTTCCACTCTCTCTAAAAATCAATGGAAAAATACCCTTGAGTGAAAATTTTAAAAAAAAAATGATGAATGAGTTCTGTTCAAAGAAAAGGAAAATGAGGAGAAACTGTGATCCTGGAATAGCAGAAGCTGTGTATCCCACTTACCGAAGAATGAAGTCAGCTGATCAGTAGGGCATATGTAAAAGTGTCACCAGAGGTGGCAGAAAGACAATAAAATTTACTGTACTACAGTCTTAAAAAAACAATGTTAATAATAGTAGAAATTGGTTAAATTTGGTTACAGAGAAATAATTTTTAATATGCAAATGTAACAAATATATAACTTAAACTACTGAACAGCTCAAATATGACACCATCTGCTAAATGTCAAGGTTATCCATCTGTTAGGCAGTGCAGTTACTGAGGACAATGGCCACCTCCATGTACCTGTAATCCTAAGATACTTAATAGCTTTTTCAGTCAAGCAGTCTTAATGATCTGCCTAGGAAATCCTGGCAAATGCTGCTAATAGTAATATGGCTAACTTGCCTGACTTGATTTGTAAGCATTTATTTACTTGCTAGCCTGTTTGCCAGAAGGACCACGAAGCAGAGAAGTGGTCCCTGAGAGGAGAAGCAGAGGCCATGAATAATCCATCAGCTGGAGCATTAGTACCTGCACAATTAATATTTGACTGTACTGGCAAACCGATTAAACACTCCATAGTTGACAGTACTCTGTCTTCACATACCTTTCAATAGCAAATATTGAAAGTACATAATTACCTATTTAAGAATGTAAATGAGTTACTATCAGAAAGAAATAGGTCACTTGAGACTATTGGGAAGTTAAAACTATGAATTGTTTTTAAAACGAAAAAGAAATAGTGTACACACGAAAGTAAGAGAGCAAGAAATATAGATTAAAATTGATGACTTATAAAAGAGTTTTATAATGAGTGAAGAGGTTACATGGAACAAGTAAAGTAACTTTCCCTTACTCCATAAACAAAAGTGAGAACAAAGAGCAATAGGCTACATTCGGATTTATTTGCCTGTTTTTTTTAACCTTATTTTTTTTAAGCTATGTGACCATTCAAAAAGAAGAAACACTCATTAGAAAGAATATATGCACCCCTATGTTCATAGCAGCGCAATTTACAATAGCTAAGATCTGGAACAACCTAAGTTCCCATTAGCAGATGAATGGATTAAAAAACGGTGGTACATCTACACAATGGAATAATACATAGCAATAAAAAAGAATGAACGCTTATCATGTGCAACAGCATGGATGGACCTGGAGAGTATTATACTGAGCGAAATAAGCCAGTCAGAGAAAGATAAGTATCACAAGATCTCACTCATATGTGGAATCTAATGAACCAAATAAACTGATGATCAAAAACAGACTCAGAATCTAAGAAGCATGAACAGACTGTTGAACCTCGGAGGAAAGGCAGGGGAGGATGGGTGGAGAGAGATCAATAAATGAACTTATATCCATATATGCATAACCCGTGGACACAGACAATGGGGTGGTAAGGGCCTGGTGGGGGGAGGATAGGAGAGGGCTGGAAGAGGTTAATGGGGGAAAAAGGAGGACCTATGTAATACTTTCAACAATAAAGATTAAAAAGAAAAAAAAAAGAACTGAGTAATACAGAAATAAACTGTTGTACTTCCAAAAAAAAAAAAAAAAAAGAACACATTCTCCCTGCATAGAAAGTTTAGACATCTTCAAAGAATGAGAGAACTTAAAAATAAAAGCTTGGCATCTACAAATTCCATATGAATTTTACAAAAATAATAATAGCTTCATCAACTCTGGTTAAAAACTCACTAGCTATGTGCATTTTTCTGTTATTTATCTACACCATATGCCAATAAAAAGTTTTTAAAATTCAGTTGAAATACAAATGAAACTGTCAAAATAAATCCCCCCAAACAAAATGTTTTGGCAGAAATTTCAGAAGAATAGAGGGCAAAGAAAACATTGGAATAATGCTAATGGATAAGAGTGCATTTCATGAGCCCCAAAGAATCCAATAATGTTGGTGATGGGTTTTTGGGACTGAAAAAATAAAACATGAATCCTCATAGTAGCTACAGGTACTTTACCTCAAGGTGACATTACCAAGAAGGAAATGACTTTTAAAAAGCAAAAAACATACAGGAAAACAACCTCCTTCCTCAATACTAGAAAATGAAAGCTTAGTTGTGAGTTCACACTTATGGTAATGATGGTTTTCTTCCCCCAGTTCCTGCAAGAACTATCCCTGGGCCTGGGTCTGCCTGGGTATCTCTAACCCAAGCCCCCAGCAAAGAGCATTCACCTCCCCAGCAAAGAGCATAGACTCAGCACATTTGTGAATTCCATTAATCCTGGTAGCCTGGGTGGAAGCAAGTTTGTTTCTCCTGGTCCTATAAAGATCAGACTGTTCTGTACAGAGAACATTTTGAAGGCTGCCAGAGGGGAGGGTTTTGGAGGGATGGGTGAAAAAGATGAAGGGATAAAGTACAAACTGGTAGTTACAGAATAGTCACAGAGATGTAAAATAAAGTACAGCATATGAAATAGTCAATAATATTGTAATAACCATATATGGTATCAGATGGGTACTTGATTTACCAGGGTGCACCTGAAACTACTATAATACTAACTGAAAAATAAAAAATATATTTTAAAAAAAGATTGGACTGTTCTGGGAATGAATTAATATCCTCTACTCCCACAATAGCCCTACTGTAAGGATGCAGTTGTCTAGATTTTAGTGTGCTGGATACAAGCAAGATACCAGAACAATATAACTGGTTTGCAGACTATATGTACACCTCCAAATCTCCATAGGTTCAAAGATTGCAGGACTTTATCATTTAATCAGTCTTCTCTTTAACAACATTGCACTTTGGGAGTACATTTATCACTAATAACCCTATTCCTACAGTGAATATGAATTTTATCTGGGCTACACTGACGTGAAATAGGTCTCCATCTTTAGATATAACATATAGGTGAGAAAGAAAAATTGACTAGCATTTGTTAGTGCCGATGTTATTTTATTTCAGTCTATATGAACACTTACCTCTTTGACACTGTGTGTTACCGCCCATATTAGAAAAACTCTTGACATTACTTGGAAAGAAGTCAGGACAACAGAAGATGGAACAATTCCTGAAAGAAATTTTAGGATGGATAAATAAATTAAGTTTATTTACTAAGTTTCAACATGAAGTAAATTTTCTAAATAAATTCTCTAAAACCTTATAATTTTAATGTTTGGACACAAAACCAACTTCAAACAGAAACTTATCTTTATTGCTATATAGACTGTTTTTCAATGTAGTAAATATTAAAAACTTTTTCCTCCCTGAAAACAACAATATGCTTAATTACAATAGCAAACCATGGAATCTAGGTATTCTTCTTACGCCTAACCAAGTGAAATATTTTTTACACTTACCATATAGGTACACAAAATAAAACCATTGCTTAACCTTTAAAATTAGACCCTGAAAGTTCATTTATAATATGGGTTTCAAAAATGAATAGGCACCTATAGAAGGAAAATCAACCTGCATATTTGGGGTATATGTCCCACTAATAACCCTATTCCTACAATGAATATGAATTTTAGTGGTAAATATACTCCAATATGTATTTATATCTAATGAATGTTGGAAGCTCCTAAATATCAGACTTGTTATACTATCTAATGGTTATGTTGGTATCTTTTATAATTCACTTGAAGATTTTGCCAACAAGCATAGCAAAATCAAAGTTTATTATCCTTACAAACCATTTCTTCTCACCTTGTTTATTACAGTAAGCATGGGTACAATTATCCTCCCAATGTCCTCAAGTTAAAACACTGGAATCAGACTTAATTATTTTATGTACTCCTCAAGTTCTGCTAAGTTTGCATTTCTTTGGCCTCTCCCTTCAATTTCTATAACCACAATCTCTATCTAGAGACCAGCTACCACCACTGTATAAAATTCTTGCCTCCTTTAGATCATCTTAAACCCAGCAATAAGCCATATCTACTAACATCATTTTCTCTTGTAACTTTACACTGGCAAGGGTTTGCTACTAAAATAAAATCTAAAAGCAGAATTATGGGTATACAATCCAGCAGCCCCCCACCATCTCTGGCTTTACTGTTGCAGTAACTAGACTTACCAACTTCTTAGATCTATTGAGTTGCATGTGGGCCATTTCACACCTGCCAGGAACCTCTCACCATAGTCCCAGATCCTTCTTCCACTTTAAAACTAATCTCATCTTCAACACATTTACTGGGCTATCCCAGACCAATATCAAAACCTCTAAAATGCACTCAGAGTTCTGGACATTTATATAGCTGGACAAACTACAATTTGCCAGAAGACCATGTACAAATCAGACAGAAATATAACTAACTGCCTCTATAGGTTTGGCTATAAAAGGAAATCACTTTATATCTCATTAAGAAAAAGAGATGCTGTAAACTGTTAGAATGAGTTTCTGAAAGAGGATTTGCATTGCTCTGCTCAGCTGTTTAGAGCATTGTCCCAATAAGCCAAGGTTGCAGGTTTGATCACCAATCAGGGCACATGAAGAAGCAACCACTGAATGCGTAAATAAATGGAACAACAAAATGATGTTTCTCTCTCTCTCTCTCTTCTTCTCTCTCCTTAAAGTCAATCAATCAATAGAAAAATATATTTTTAAAAAAGAGGATTTGGGCTCCAAGAGGGATGGTTTGGTTCCCCAAAGCAAAACAAGTAACATGGACATGTCAAGCAATGCTTAGCAAATAAAAATGCTTAATAAATCTTTGTAAAATGAATGAAAGAAAAACATTAATGTATGGACATAAGGTCAATGGCATAAAGTTGGGAATCCAGAATTATAGTTACATGATTTTCAACATGAGTGCTACGACAATTCAATGGGAAAAAATTGTTGTTGTTTTTTTTCCCAACAAATGGTGCTGGGACAATTGGATAGCCCCATGCAAAAGAATGGAGTTAGATCACTTCCTCACACCATATATAAAAATTAACTCAAAATCGATCAAAGTTCTAAATAGAAGAGTTAAAACTATAAAACTGTTGGGAAAAAAGACAGATGTAAATCTTTGTGCCCTTGGATTAAGCAATAGTTTATTAGGCATGAAAGACATAAAAGGCACAAGAAAATATAAATAAATTACACTTCATCAAAATTAAGCTAAAGTGCTTTAAAGGACATCATGAAAGTGAAGAGACAACCTAGAGACAGGAGAAAATATCTGCAAAGGGAAGACTTATATCCAAAATATATAAAGAATTCTTACAAGTTAACAAAAAAAAAGACAAATTATCTAATTTAAAATGTAGGCAAAGATTTGAATAGAGATTTCTCCAAAGAATGCACATGGTCATTAGTCATCAGGGAAATGCAAATGAAAACCATAAATCTACCCTTCACATCCACTAGGATGGCTATGATAAAAAAGACAGATAATAACATGCAAAAGAATGGAGTTAGAACACTTCCTTACACCATATGTAAATATTAATGAGGATATTTTGATATTGGAACCCTCATACGCTGCTGATGGGGTTATAAAAGGGTACAGCCAATCTGGAAAACAGTCTGGCAGTGCCTCAAAGTGTTAAATACAGAATTACCACATGACCCAGCAATTCTACTTGTAGATATATATCCAAGAGAAATGAAAACATAAGTCACACAAAAGTGGAAACAATCAAAATGTCCACCAGATGAATGAATAAATTAAATGTGGTATATCTATACAATAAAACATTAGAAATAAAGTAAATAAAAAGTAATAAATAAGTAAAAAGAAATGAAGTACTGACATATACTACTCTATTGATGAACCTTGAAAACATTATGCTGAAAGAAGCCAGTGACAAAAGACCATATGTTGCATGATTCAATTTATATGAAAGTCCAGAATAGGCAAACTATAGGGATTGAAAGTAGACTACCGGGCCTGGGAGGTTAGGAGGGAAAGGGACTGACTGCCAATGGACATAGGGTTTCTTAACAATAGAGGTAAAGCCTTTGTAATAACTGAATGTTTGGGATTTTAGAGACCCTTTAGCTTCTGCACAGCAAAACAAAAAGGCAAATGGCAAGATTTCATTTTTACTGATGAGTACCACACCTTCTTTATCCATTCATCTATTGATGGGACACCAACGTTGCTTCCATATTTTGGCTATTGTAAAAAATGCTGCAACAAACATAGGTTGGATAAAAGTAAATATATAGTTTTGAGTATGCAAAATAGTTTATTCTTGTATTATTTATTATTGCATTATTTTCCATACAAACAACTGTAAACCTACTTTTGTCCCTCCCTGTATCTTTCTGAGTTAATGGTGTGTGTGTGTGTGTGTGTGTGTGTGTGTTTAAATAAATAGCCAGAAGTGGAATTGCCAGGTCAATTGCTAGTTTTATTTTTAATTTTTAAAGGAATCTCTATACTGTTTTCCATAGTGCCTGCACCAATTCACAATCCCACCAACAGTGCTATAGGGTTCTCTTTTCTCTACATTCTAGACAACACTTGTTATTGATTGACTTTTTTATAACAACCATCTGACAGGTATGAAATGATATTTCATTGTGGTTTTGATTTGCATCTCCCTGATTAGTGATGCTGAGCATCTTTTCACGTGCCTGTTGGCCATTTGCATGTCTTCCTTGGAGAAATGACAATTCATGTCCTCTCCTCATTTTTACTGGTAAATGTTTTTTGATGTTGAGTTGTATGAATTCCTTGTATATTTTGAATATTAACCCGTTGTGAAATATATCATTTGTGACTATCTCCCATTCAGTAACTTGTCTTTTTGTTGTGTTAATGATTTTCTTCACTGTGCAGAAGCTTTTTAGTTTGATGTATTCCAATTGTTTATTTTTGCTCTTGTTTTATTTGCCAGAGAAGACATATCCAAAAAGATACTACTAAGACTGAGGTCAAACCCCGCTGGTGTGACTCAATCAGTGGCTGAGTATCAACCTACGAACCAGGAAATCATGGTTCAATTCCTGGTGAGGGCACATGCCTGGCTTTTGAGCTTGATCAACGATTCTCTGTCACCACTAATGTTTCTATCTCTCCTTTCCTCTCTGAAATAAATAAAAATATATTTTAAAAGACTGAGGTCAAAAAAGTTTACTACCTATATTTTCTTCAATGAATTTTATGGTTTTAGATCTTACATTTAAGTCTTTAAACCATTTTGAGTCTATTTTTTGTATATGGTATAAGTTGCTCAGTTTAAATTTTTTTGGCATGTATTTGTCCAGTTTTTCCAGTACCACTTACTGAAGTGACTATCATTTCTCCATTGTGTATTATTGCTTCCTTTGTCATAAATTAATTGACCATATAAGTGAGAGTTTATTTTCTCGTCTCTCTATTTTGTTTGTTGATCTATGTATCTGGTTTTGTGCCAGTACCATATTGTTCTAATCACAGGTTTGTAATATAGCTTGAAGTCAGGAAGCAGATACATTCAACTTTGTTCTTTCTCAAGATTGCTATAGCTAAACAGGGTCCTTTGTGCTTCCATATAAGTTTTAGGATTTTTGTTCTAGTTCTGAGAAGAATCCCATTGGTATTTTGATGGGGATTGCATCGAATATGTAGATTGCTTTGGATAGCATGAATATTTTAATGATATTAATCCTTACATATATATTTAAATACAGTTTAACTTATATCATTTATACTCTCTGTATTTTGTTTTTCTCAATTAAATTTTAAGAAAATTTTCATCTTAAAACACATTCTTGCCCTAACTGGGGTGGCTTAGTTGGTTGGAGTGTCCTCCCATATACCAAAAGGTTGCAGGTACACTTCCTAGTCAGGTCACATAACTACGTTGCAGGTGTTGTTTTTTAAAAAATATATTATATTGATTGTTTTACAGAGAGGAAGGGAGAGGGATAGTTAGAAACATCGATGAGAGAGAAGCATCGATCAGCTGCCTCCTGCACACCCCCCACTGGGGATGTGCCCGTAACCGAGGTACATGCCCTTGACCGGAATCGAACCTGGGACCCTTCAGTCTGCAGGCCGACGCTCTATCCAGTGAGCCAAACCAGCCAGGGCAGGTTGCAGGTTTTTTGTTGCTGCTAATTACTTAAATTGATTGGTTGGTGATTGCTGCTCCAAAGGTTTCCTTTAACCAGCGGTCGCCAACCTTTTGGACCTCATGGACCAACCACTGGTTTACAGACAATGAAAAGGAGATTCTGCAATTTATCAGCAAGATGAAAATTCACTCAAAAAATTTACTAGTAGGCCTCTATTATTCATTAATTTAATTCAAAAAATATTTTCAGAGTACCTACTTCAAGCCATACCAGATATTGTTCTTCATTTTGAGGATACAACTGTGAAGGAGACAGTGTCCCTGCCCTCAGGAACTTGTACTCTTAGGTTACAACTCATTTGCTTTGGGATAGCTCTTATTTTTAGGACTTTTCCCTCAAGACGGTGCAAGGCTTCTAAACATTTGTAAGTAGAAAATGGCTTGATTACCTATTGGTTTCAGAAAGCTATCTCTGTCAATGGTGCAAATCTTTGACAATGCAAGATTATAACTTGAGAAATAATTATGGGAATTTATGTTAAAAGGGTATTGAACTTTTGAAGTAAAACATTAGCAGATAAAAGAAATACAGGCATGTGTGTGTGTGTGTATGTGTGTAGAAAAAACTGTATAAAGTGGATCTGGCAATTGATTTCTTATTTCCCCAGAACCAGGGTGGTCCGGATTCCCCAAGCAGCTGAGCCCAGCAAAGCAGGGCAGCACTGAAAATCCTCCCTACCCAATGCAGCCCTTAGATGGGCCAGGAGAATAGGGCTGGGAGATTGGCTATCTATGACAAAGACCAGGTTGAAAGTTAGGTATAGGAAAGGCAACAAGGTTGGGAGCAAGAGTAGGAAGTGTCTACAACCAGCGAAGGAGCTCCAACCATCAAACAATACATGGGCAATGGAGACCAAACCAAAATAAGGCAGGAGACACAAAGTTGGTGCCAGAAATTAAATTAAATTAAATGATGACAAGTGAAATCAGAATCTGCCTATCCAAATGCCAGATCTACTAAAAGTAACAAAATTAAATAACAACAAAAATCACCAGCAGCAACCAAAAAGAAATGGGGTACAACTTTATGCCATATATTTTTAAATATGCTAACCATGAAAGGAAAGATTGGACACTTCTTACTCTACCTGCAACCCTAAAAGTGAATCAATCAAATTCTGAGAATTTTCACTAGTAGGACCACATTTGGAGAGAAATATTAATTTCTGACTGAAGTGTGACAAACATGCCTGGAAAGTGATGGGGATGTAGGAAAAGTGACTGAGCAGGTGCCAGTTCATCAACGCCAAGTTTTTCAGGCCCCACACTGAGTTGCAGGACTGGTACAAAGTTCCCTACAGGAATACTTTCTATAGGGTTGAGGAATCCAGGATGGAGGAATTAAATCTCAGAAGAGAAGGAAGAGCTCACATTTTTAAATAATTCATTCACATTGTTCAAAATTTTTATAAAGTATTAAAAGATATTCAGAGAAAGTCTCCCTCCCAAACCCATCTTACTACCCCTCAGGGGCCTTTCCCACATATAACCAATTATTAATTCCTTCTTTCACTCCAAGTTTATATTTTAGCTATATAGCAGCAAATATGTAAGTGAATGTATAAAGGTATATTTATTCACATTTTCCCCAATTTTTACATAATAGCAACATTTTATACACACTGTTCTATTACTTGCTTTTCTTCCCTAAAAAATATCCTGAAGATCTTTTTATATATCAATACATATATATGATGTTTTAATTATTGAAACTTTAGGTTTTAATATCTATGCATTCTTCCAAGCCCTAACCTCAGTGTATAGAATATATAAAAAGGAAAACTCCAATCCTTAAACTCTAGCTCACAGAGGAAAACAATTAAATCTTAAACACTGTGAAAATGCAGCAAGGGAGAATCCAGTAACATTTATATCAGAGCAAATAATATGACTGGACAGGGAAGCTTACACTTTAGGAAGATGAAAAGGAATGGCAACCATACAAACATAATGCAAGAAAAAAAAAATAAAGCATGCATTGCATCTAGGGGAAAGTAAAAAATATATATATATGGGGGTGGAGTCAAATATTAAAGCAACTGGAAAGAAGATAGTAATTATGGAAAACAAAGACAGTCCAACACAGTGATAATTGTTATCCCTAAAGTAGAGAACCTAATACATGGAAAAGTAAATGTATTCAAGGATATAATCCAAGAAATGAAAAAAACTCAATTTGCACTGAAAAAATACACTGTGTTCCAGAAAATGACAAGTGATAGTGAATGTGTAAAACCGAGAAATTTCTTGGTTACAAAAAAATTTCATGGATCCAGACAAAAAAAGCAAGTTACCTACAAAGTGGTAAGAAAATCAGCCTGGCTTCAGACTTCTCCACAGCAACATCCAATGTCAGAAGACAATGAAGCAACACTACAAAGGTCGAAGGGAAAGAAAGTATGTTCAAGAATATTATACCCAGCCAAGACAGCATTCTAATGTAATGGCAAAAGGTAAACATCACTAAATAATGAAAGGGTTTGCCACATAATGCCAATGTGACTGACCTTCTTGAGAGACACATGCTGTCAGAAATTTAGTCAAACAAGAGATAAGTCAAAATAAAGAATTCAGGGATGGAGAAGTCATGATAAAAGGGCCCATAGTAGGCAATGAATCCATTCAAATATATTGATAAAACTTAACAATTACCAACAAGTACAGTAATTATGGTTATAGGACATAGTGTAAGTGTTTATAAGCCACAATAATAAATAGTATGTTTTTTAAAATGGGAGTCAGGGCCCTGGGTGGTGTGGCTCAGTTGTTTGGAGCATTGTCCCGTACATCAAAAAGGTTGCAAGTTTGATTCCCCCTTGGAGCATATACCTAGTTTGAGGGTTTGATCCTGTCGGGGAATGTATGAGAGGGCATGTATGTTTCTCTCTTATATTAATGTTTCTCTCTCCCCTTCTCTCTCTAAAAAATCAATAAACATGTGCTCAGGTTGGGGGGATTAAAAAAAAAAAGGAGTTGAGGAAGAGATATAAGAAGAAGTGACAATACTAATTTCCTTAATAGAATTAAGAGATACTGCCTATAACTAAAATATAGCTAAACATAATTCTAACCTAAATTTTTCATAATCATTTCGTTAAATTTCATGGACGTTTTAGTATATAATATGTATTTCATGGTTAAAAAAAAAGTTTTATAAGTTATTTATTTGTTATTAACTCCATGATTTTAATGAAAAATAGCATGTATAATATGAGCAATAGATCTTGATTCTCCCATCTATCTACTTTTTCTTCCTTATTTAATATATATGTGAAGTGAATGCTCTCTGGAAAGATATTTATCTAACACTAATGAAAACTAGTTCTACTAGTAGAATTTGGAGCCATTTTAAAACGTTACTGTTTACTTTTGCACGCTGCTTGAACTCCTTATAAAAGCATGAATTATAACTTCAAAATTAATAAAATCATTATTCTTAAGAAGACATTAACTATTTGGCATTAGCAAAAATAAAATTCTGAAACTAAACTAATTCTAATTTTAAACAGAAATTTTCTTAAATATTTTCTCATAGCGTACAAGCTTAAACGTAGGGAAGCAGAAAGTATTTCTGGCCAAAATGAAGAGAAGGGTGGGACCACGGATGGGATTCAAGAGAAAAGATTACTGTTTTTTGTTTTTGTTTTTAAAGGAGGGACAGAGGGCAATTCTCTTTTCTTTTTTTCCAAACACAGGAAACTGGCCATACCTCTTGGGGTTGCCAGCACCTGACACCTCCCCCACCAAGAAAATAACTTTTAATACATTTTACATAACCACACTTACTTTACTGCATTCTGACAAGAGAAATGTGTGTCCTATACTGAGAGCAATAGCAAAATTATGGCATTTATCTGATAAGCTCTGCATTTATTTGAGGTTGGCATTTCTAAAAGATGTACTAAATTGTAAGAGGGCACTGCATTTTCTTTGTGCTAAAAAGATAGTGTTACTAAGTGCAATCATGCTTACTGTTTACTAAATTGAAATGGATACTTTAGGAGATAAAGCCAAAGGATGGATATATATACGTATATGGCATGTTCATTGATGTTTCCCTGAAAAAATTTTTTTTGGAGAAATCCATTTTTACACTTAAGCAAAAAAAGGGGGAGACTTCAAATTTATGGCAGGCTATCTCGCTTTTACTCTCAAACCCCTGGGTGTAGAACTATACTCCTCTTAGACATTAGGAAAACTTGAGAAAAGCTGAAAACACAGTAAGATACATATTAAAAATATAAAATAGGAAGTTGGGCATAGGGAAAATAAAGGTAGAAAAATATCTTAAAGCCATGGGAGAAATTAATACCTAAATAGATGAGAGAAGGCCTGTGTACTTGTTTGAGGCAGACTACAAACTTGGCTCTGAGCTCCTTTACAACCAATATACGGAGAGAAAACAATTCAGTTGTATAACTCAGTATACATGAAAGAAACAGAACCAGGTGCTCTATATATTAAATGACTCTGACTATAGTAGTAGTTTCTAGTTTACTGGATGTCCTTAATACAGTTTTTGGGGGTTTTTGTTATTATAGTTGTTTTACCGTTTCCTCTCTGTTTCAGATGGCCAGCTGTCAGCTTGCCCTTCTTCCACTTAAAGTTCTTACATGTAAAAAGTAACAATACATTGATTTCAATGGAGGCCATAGGCCTCTGAATGAAATGAGTTTTTTGCGGGCTTTATCAAATATTCAGAGGCTTTTAATTTGTTTACTTTTGGGGCCTCCACTCTTTAAGAATAAAGTTACTGAAAGTCTAATCTCTGAATGAGAGCAAAATACAGGCATGAGAGAAATGATGTATTCCCAACCTTTCTGAAGATAACATAAAAGTTGTCACATTTTGTTTTTGTTTTGTTTTTTTTAATATATTTTATTGATTTTTTACAGAGAGGAAAGGAGAGGAATAGACAGCCAGAAACATCGATGAGAGAGAAACATCAATCAGCTGCCTCCTGCACACCCCCTACTGGGGATGTGCCCGCAACCAAGGTACATGCCCTTGACCGGAATCGAACCTGGGGCCCTTGAGTCTGCAGGCCGATGCTCTATCCACTGAACCAAACCAGTTAGGGCAGTTGTCACATTTTGAAAAAAAAAAAAATATTAGAAACTATTCTCTAAAGATGACACATGAGTCAATTATAAGTCATGGAAACTCACTCAAACCTGCATATTGTAGTTAGCATTCCAATAGCTAATTTGCCAACCAATTATTTTTATTGATCATAGAACTCCAGGCGTTAGATCAGACTGCTTATAGCAGCCTTGAAATGATGGTTCAATATATATTTCACCAGCAAGACTACATTGTAAGTTTTTCTTAAAAAGAAAAAAAAAAGAATTTAGTAAAACAGTTGGCCAAATAAAACTGATAGTTGAGCTCATATTTATAGCCACATTTTGCTAACTTACGTTAACAATCCCTAAGTACCCTGAATACTGAACAAAAAAAACAAAACATTTTACTAGTATTTCTACTTTAAAACTTTATTAAATTTTGTCTCAATATGCTTCTGAACATTCTTATATGTAAAGCTTTTTCAGAAGGCTGAACCCAGTTCAATGGTCACTTGAAATAATACAAGATGTAATGACAAGAGAATAGTCATTCCCTTATGACTTGAAAAAAAACAACAATCACAGGATTTCACTTAAGCAAACCAAAAAGTATACTTTTACCAAACCATATTCTTTCTCAAAGCTCTACCAAACCACGTGGATAGGTAAGGAAAACTGAAGAAGATGAAGTTTAACTTTACTAGAAGGTTGTTAAAGGTTTCCATGAGAAAGATTCTAATCTAAAATAGCAAGGAACCACAAGGGTTACTTAAATATGCTGATCTTTAGCTAAGAAAATCTTAGCTGTCAGAGCTAGAAAGGATCTAATAGTTCAAGTTCAACCCAGTACCTGATAGATGAGGAAAGTGAGGCCCGGAGAGGTAAAGTGACTTGCCAAGGTTACATAGATAGCTGAATAAAACAGATTAATATTTATGATTAAAATCTGGTGGTAACTCTCAAAGAAGGTTAATTATTGGTCAATGTATAACTAGAACAGAATTAAAATATATAAAACCAATGTCAAAGGTTAACATTCAAAGTACCTAAGAACACAATTATTTTTGTCTTTAAAAAATCAAGACCCTGCACAGCAAGCGTGGCTCAGTGGTTGAGTGTCGACCCATGAACCTGGAGGTCACGGTTCAATTCCCGGTAGCCACTCTGATTATAACAAAGTAAAGACTGTATATGCAAAGTAAAAACTGTATATGCAGGCCTGAAAAGAAACACAGAAAAACAAAACTGTTGACTAGAATTGCAAAATTTAAGGGCATTTTTTCCTTT
Organism: Myotis myotis; assembly: GCF_014108235.1. Classification (NCBI taxonomy): domain Eukaryota; kingdom Metazoa; phylum Chordata; class Mammalia; order Chiroptera; family Vespertilionidae; genus Myotis; species Myotis myotis. The sequence continues at coordinate 160,272,766 of NW_023416324.1, forward strand.
TCATTAAATGAATTCCGTTGTTATATTCATAATGCTATTTGTCCAATAAATAATGTTAAAGTGGCATTTAAATGAAAAACAGTATTTTTCACTTTTTCTGTTACCCAAACTTGTAGAAATGCCTACCTACTTAATCCTTGAGCCAGTAATCAAGGCACCAAGAACCATTTGAGGGCAACTTGACTCTTACTGTAGGTAAGAGATCTAAGAAGGATAAAAGAAAGGTCTACCGAGGGCTGCTCATATAATAGGTGTTAAAAATGCAATGACTGCCCAGCTCTATTTTCCCATCCCTGCACTAATGCAGGGGTAGAGACAGTGGTGGCATTCACTGAGTAGGAGGCCAGCAGAACATGGAAAGAGCCTGTTGACAGCGATAAAAGACACACACTGAAAACACTGCTTGCAGAAGGAGTGAAGCTTGTCAAAGTATTGCAGAGGCTGAGAAAGTGAAGAAAAGAGAAAGAGCAATTATAACCTGTACCTAACAATTCCTCAGCTAAATTTAACTAGAGAGGTGGAATATATCTGCAGCTTAAAAATGATAGGCAAGTGAATGCTCAGGTACAAAAAGACCCAAACCTACACAGAATTTTAAATGGTCATTGTAAAAAAATTTCTATTTTCATATCAATCATCTGCTATTATTCTGATATTTCAATTGTGAGCCCCCAAAATAAATAAATGGCCTCAAGGAGGAATACGGAATTCCTAGGCTCAGAGCAAAAGCTTTATTCTTATTACAAGATAAATCCAAATCAGTAAGAATTTATTAATGCCTAACTTTTCCAGAAACACTTTAAAATGTTTCAGCTATGAATAATGACATTAAACAGTAACCTTTATTTATCTTTTGAAGGCTGAAATAGTTATTTATCCAAAATTTCCCAAATTTTTATGTCAAGCGATATCTCAGTTCATATACGTATTCACACTGAATTATGTTCACAAATAATTCCAAAATCTATTACCTAAATCCTAAAATACATTATCCTAAAATACAAGTACTTTGTATGCATAGAAATGTATATCTAGGAAACCAAGATGGCGGCATAGGTAAACACCGGAGTTTGCTGCCTCGAACAACCACTTCAAAAATACAACTAAAAGACGGAATGGACATCATCCAGAACCACAGGAAGGCTGGCTGAGTGGAAATTCTACAACTAGAAGGAAAGAGAAAAGCATACCGAGACTCAGAGGAGGCGCAGTGTGGAAGTAAAATACTAAGGTACAGAGGCGCACACGGAGCGGGCTGGCGGCTAAGGGCACGGTTGTCGTTTTCAATCGGGAGGGAGTCTCAGGCTCTGAGCTTCAGTTCTGTGCGAGTCTCTGGGGACCCAGACTCATAGGGGAGAAGCGGGACTGTCTGGCATCGGTCGGAACTCGAGGGCAGCTTTCTCTCGGAGGGGCTTGCAGCGATTACCGGGACATAGAGAAGCGGAGCCTCTGAGAGCAGCCATAACTGCTAGCCCTGCCCTGTTGATCCCGTGGGACAAGCCCCGCCCAAGCCCTCCAAGGAGGCTTTTGCTGGATTGCCTAAGGCAGAGGCTAGATCAGCACCTCCCTAGAGATCCAGGAGCCAATGTACCCAGAGGTCAGAGTGGGACCATCCAGTTTGCAGCTCCATGGAACCATAAAGGACACACTCAGGGGGCAGACTCAGTGAGCACCAAAGCCCCATTGAAGCAAGTTTTGCCCCGGAGGCATGTCTCCAGCACAGAAGTTCTCCCACTGCAGATACAGCTGATTCTCACAGCCAATTGGCCTGGAGGTCAATTCCTCCCAGTGATACCTACAACAATCAAGGCTTAACTACAACAAGAAAGCCCACAAGGGGGTGCACCAAGAGTGTCCACCTCAGGTAATTGGGGAGGCTGAACCACTGGGCCCTAGTGGACACTTAGCACAGAAAACCACTTTATCAACACAGGGAAGCATAAAAAATGCGAGACAAAGAAACAGGACACAAATGACAGAAATGGAGGAAAGCAAACTACAGGATATAGAGTTCAAAACCACACTTTTAAGGTTTTTCAAGAATTTTCTAGAAACTGCCGATAAACTTAATGAGACCTACAAGAAATCTAATGAGACCCTCGAGGTTGTGATAAAGGACCAACTAGAAATTAAGCATACACTGACTGAAATAAAGAACATTATACAGACTCCCAACAGCAGACCAGAGGATCGCAGGAATCAAGTCAACGATTTGAAATACGAAGAAGCAAAAAACCGGAAAAGCAAAATGAAAAAAGAATCCAAAAATACGAAGATAGTGTAAGCAGCCTCTGGGACAGCTTCAAGCGTACCAACATCCGAATTATAGAGGTGCCAGACAAAGAGAGAGAGCAAGATATTGAAAACCTATTTGAAGAAATAATGACAGAAAACTCCCCCTACCTGGTGAAAGAAATAGACCTACAGGTCCAGGAAGCGCAGAGAACCCCAAACAAAAGGAATCCAAAGAGGACCACACCAAGACACATCATAATTAAAATGCCAAGAGCAAAAGACAAAGAGAGAATCTTAAAAGCAGCAAGAGAAAAACAGTCAGTTACCTACAAGGGAGTACCCATAGGACTGTCAGCTGATTTCTCAACAGAAACTTTGCAGGCCAGATGGGAGTGGCAAGAAATATTCAAAGTGATGAATGCCAAGAACCTACAACCAAGATTACTTTATCCAGCAAAGCTATCATTCAGAACTGAAGGTCAGATAAAGGGCTTCACAGATAAGAAAAGCTAAAGGAGGAGTTCATCACCACCAAACCAGTATTATATGAAATGCTGAAAGGTATCCTTTAAGAAGAGGAAGAAGAAGAAAAAGGTAAAGATACAAATTATGAACAATAAATACACATCTATCAACAAGTGAATCTGAAAATCAAGTGAATAATCTGATAAACAGAATGAACTGGTGATTATAATAGAATCAGGGGCATAGAAAGGGAGTGGACTGACTATTCTTGGGGAGAAAGGGGTGAGGGGGATGCGGGAAGAGACTGGACAAAAATTGTGCACCTATGGATGAGGACAGTGGGTGGGGAATGAGGGAGGAGGGTGGGGTGGGAACTGGGTGGAGGGGAGTTATGGGTGGAAAAAAGAGGAACAAATGTAATAATCTGAACAATAAAGATTTAACTAATTAAAAAAAAAAGAAATGTATAGCTAAGATGGTAATAATAATTATTATCTGGTTAATTAGATTACTTCCTTCTTTTTCTTTCAGTATTAGCTGAATTTCTTTTGAACAATGTGTTACTTTTACATAAAAATAAGGTTACTTTAGAAAATAATGCCTTTTCACTTAAAAAAACCTCACCATAACTTTATTTAATATTGTAAATTCTGTTAAAAGTAAAATAGATACAATTACAATTAATGTGTAGCTGTTTTCACACAGCTGATTTACAATCATTTTAGCAAAAATAAAATCACATATAATAAAAAAGCCACATTGAAAACTTATGAGAAGTTTTTTAAGAGTTTACTTATTCAAGTATAGCTTTTGTAAGAGTTTATTTATTCAAATACCCCTATTCTAATGAAGACTTTGCTGAGAGGAGAAGACCATGTAGAAGGTCATTACTGAGATTTACATGACCATGTATATTACCTACGGATATACCAATTGATAGTTTTGCTGCTCAAATCCAACTTAAAAAATGGAAAGCAGCTTGATTATTCACATCAAGTACTATAATCTCACTATCTTCTTTTTCCAAGTAGATGTACTACTCATGGATTGCTCAATAGGCTGAGACTTCAGCAACCATTCAAATCTTTTGTGCAGCCAATACTATTTGTTTATTCACTGAGCATTCTCCCTCTCTCTTTTATTTTTTACATATTGATTTTAGAGAGGATGGAAGAGAGAAACACTGATGTAAAAGAGAAACATCAATTGGCCGCCTCCTGCATCGCCCCCCCTCCCCCCACCTCCACCCCCAACGGGCCGAACCCACAGCCTGGGTACGTGCCCTGACTGGGAATCAAACAGAAACCCTTCGGTGCACCAGATGGCACTCTAACCAACTGAGCCGCACCAGCCAGGGCCATTCTCTCTCTTAGATTCCTTGCTAACAGAACACATCTTATTTGGGGTATGGTACACCCCAATAAAACACTAGCTTCTTTGGAATCCCTTAGAATTGGAGGAAGCAATGTGGCACAGTTCTGATCATGAAAAAAACAAAGTGAGTTTATGGAAAGCCCTGCCTGTGCAGCCACTTTCCACCTGGAATGTGACATGATACCACACAATTCATCATAGCCATCTTGTAACTATGGGGTCACATGCACCAAGACAGAAGTCACACACTAGTGATGGTAGGGCAGAAAGACAGACTTCTTATATGGGAAAAGGAAACCCTTATTTGATTAATGCACAGTAGTCAGAATCCTGACATGTACAATGTAATCCTACTTACACACTCTTTCTTTTACAGTTGAGAAGATGAACCCAAAATGTGAAGGGAATTTGGGTGACTTAAGAGGAACAAAGTATATCAGAATGCAGAACTAGGTAACACATTTTATTTTTTTTAATGTTTTTATTGATTTTTAGAGAGAGAGGAAGGGAGAGGGAGAAATAGAAACATAAATGATGAGAGAGAATCACTGATCAATTGCCTCCTGCACACTCCCCACTGAGGATGGGGGATTGAGCCCCAAACCTGGGGCATGTGCCCTGACCAGGAATCGAACCTGTGACCTCTTGGTTCCTGGGTTGACGCTCAACTGCTGAGCCACACCAGCCAGGCTAGGCAACACTTTTTAAAAGAAGCTATTTCAATTATCCTTTGCAGCCACAAAGACTAATGGCATAAATGAAGAAAGAATATGGTGGAAATTTGTTGTAACAATTCCTTTGGTTCACAATTTTTTGAATCACCTATGAAAGTTCATATTTCTAAAAAAAATTTTTAAAAAATCACTAGTATATTATGTCCAAAACCAAACACACAAAAATCTTCTATCTGCTTTCTTTTGCAAGTTTGACATGTGGTATTCATGAATATCTTTTTAAAACATTTTTTTTTTTTGAGCTAAGAATGTAACAATCAATGCCAGGTCAAGATCTATCAGATATAAACGCAGTATTTACTAAGGTATTCAACTATCATAATAGTTGCTTGCCTTTTTTATTTTTAAAATATATTTTTATTGATTTCAGAGAGGAAGGAAGAGGGAGAGAGAGACAGAAACATCAATGATGAGAGGGAATCATCGATCAGCTGCTTCCTGCACAGCTCCCATTGGGAATCAAGCCACAACCTGAGATTGTGCCCTAACCAGGAATTGAACAGTTACCTCCTGGTTCATGGGTCAATGCTCAACCACTGAGCCACAATGGCCAGGCTGGAGTAATTTTTAATGTATCAATAGATTATCATAGAATCTTTCACCAGGACCATATTTTTAACATATAATTATATTTAAGAAAGCTATAAATTGTGTAATTAATATTTTGAGTGTCTATTTATTCTCTGGAAGTAATAACCAGTTTTATCACTGCAGAAGGGCAAACAATATACCCTTTATGGCCCTTCAAAAACATAATAAAGTGAGCTAATTATAGTTTAAGATTCCAGCCTACATACTTTATCAAAAATTAAACATATATTAGACATATATATGTACAAAATTATTCCTGCCTTAAATTGTCACATACCCTTTGGTTTTTCTTTTCTTATGGGTCAATAAAGAAACAATATACTTCAGCTCTAAAATCTATCTTTAAGAACAAGCTGTCTAACTCCTGACAATCTATTCAAGGTACTAATCTGCCATTATTTATAGATCCTTGATTCCTTTCTGAGCAGCTGTCATTAACTGAACAACTTAGGAGTTCAAAACACTCTTTATTCAACTCAACTGCCTCCTGGAATTATTAGTCATGCTTCTCAAGGCTACAACTGTGATAAAAAGTAAAGATGAACCAAATCTCAAGAAGGCTGTGAAAAAGAGCCACCACTGAACACACGAAGGACTGATGCTCTCTGATTGACATTCCTTTAAAGCCCTTATTCCTGATCACTTAGGCCCCTTTTATCAGGTTTGAGGCTTTTCTGGGGGTGTTCCCTACACCAAGTTGTAACTGTTTGTGGCTGTTGAGGCACCCCAGAGCTGTCCTTTGGGGACCCATATATGCTCAGAAGACAAATACAGGTAAGGGAAAGGAAGAAACTGAACTGGCTTCTAGTCTAGAAGTATTTGTTACTTTCTTCCCACTCTCCTCTCTTCTACCCCACACTTTAGAAATGGTACTCTGGCTTCAAGCCGTCTATGCAAACACAAATTCCCTAAAGGAAGAAGAGCAGGGACATGACCAAAACTCATACCTGGGCAGTGGAGGGCTGAGGAGAGTCTGAGAACAGGAAATGCAGAGGGATAAATAGGGAAGGAAGTGTGTGTGTGGGGTGGGGGTGGGGGGGGGAGAATGGAAAAAAATGAGTCAAAATCAAGAGGTAGGAAAAATAGATGGGAGGAAGAAAAGGTAAGAAGGAAGAGAAAGACAGATATAGAGATTTCAGAGTAGGGCACAGGAGCAAAGAGACAGGATAAAAATATAGAGGTAGAGAAACAATGTTTCCTAAAGGGAGAGAGAGAGAGAAGCAGAGGGAACATGGTGAAAAGGCAAAGAAGTGGGAGTCAAGGCTTATGGGTCCAGTTTTCAGGTAACTAGTAGAAACTGGTAATGCTACAGAGAGTTCCAGAGAATAGGAGCAAGAGCATGTCTGGGGTAAAATGATGAGTGAAGTTTTGTATATGTTGAATTTGTGGTGTTTGCAGAGTAACCAAGTGGAGATGTCCAACTGGGAAGCTGGGATGGAAACTCAGGAGTTAGAAGTGGCCCAGAAGGGAGTATGTGGGAATACTGAAGCTCCAGGAAAGGTATGGTGAAATCACAAAGGGAGATTGTATAAGGGAAGAAAATGAAGGCTAAAGGGAACACCAACATTTGAGGGACAAAGAAAGAGAGCCCACGAGAGAATCTAAGGACAGGTGCAGGTGGCCTAAGGTGTAGGAATAGAGCTGGGAGAGAGATTGGGTAGGTATAAGAATGAATAGTCCCGCCTTGAGAGGCAGCAAGGGAAAGGATGTCCTCAGGGAAAGCCAGGTTTCCATTAAGGTAAGAAAGCTGAGAAAATATTCTGAAAAAAGAGAGGTGAGTTTGTTTACGTTGAAAAAAGGTTCCAAAAGCACTACTGCTTCTCCTTCTGGGTTCCTATACTTTGAACTTAATCTTTGGGCAAAATTTTTGTCACAATGTGCTTCATGTCCATGTTCTCAATAGAGGACACAATTGGGCCTGCTGATATTTGTACTCTTAGTGCTTCTTAGTCAGTGCAGGGCCTACCACCCAGTAGAAACTCAATAAATGTTTGGAGGTTCTCTGAAGGCAACTGGTAAGTATGCATTAGTAAAAGCCTTAAATTTTGATATTACCTTTGACTTACTTGTAAGAATGTATTCATAGCTCTACAAAGATTTAGCAATAGGTATAGTTATAACCTGCACATTTGAAAACTACCTACATATTCAACAAACTGAGCACTGGTTAAATCTCACAATATGTCTATACAACTGAATACTGAACACCCTCCAAAAATCTATTCAGATCAACACTAACAAATAAGGCCATGCAAAACCTACACCCTCAGCACAACTAAAAGACATAGATGGCTACAAACTCAAATCACCTATAAGCAGAAAAACAGACAGCAAATTCCAGCAGGGCTACCTCTGGAGCTCCCACTAAAAACCTTTGTGGAAAGTGAGAAGTTTGGAAAAAAGACATGTAAGAAAGAAGAGAGGAACCAAGGCCTTATTTGAGCTAAAATCACCCCAGAAAGAGGCAGTCTACCCTAAGTACAGAAACACCTTGTCAATCAGAATCCTAACTATAGGGAATAGACTTCTGTCTGTGGGATTTGAATGGCAATCTCAAAAAGGCACTGCTTCTGGGGAAGAAATGGGTAAAAAAGAAAGGGAAGTGTGCCTTTTGGTGACTACATTTTGAAGAAAACAGGGACAGGAGGAAATTCTGACCCCTGTGAAACACACAGGAGCTAAAACAATGAACAATTTCTATCTCTACGGATCTTTTCAAACAAAAAGCCATCCAATGAAGAGATTATCCTTAACCACATTTACAGATAAGTTTTCTCAAAATATAAATCCTATAAACCAACTCAAACTTCCAACTCTAGCCACACAATAAATAGATGAAAACAAGTGACAACTATACAAAAGTACTATCAGAAAAAAAATAAAAAAAGAGGATCAAAACATTTCAGTTAATCTTGCCCTGGCCAGTTTGGCTCAGTGATTACAGCATCAGCTCATGGACTGAAGGGTCATGGGTTCAATTTCCAGTCAAGGGCAGGTACCTCGGTTGCATGCTTGATCCCTGGCCTCATCTAGGTGTATGCGGGAGGCAACAGATTGGTGTGTCTCTCTCACATCAATGTTTCTCTTTCTCTTCTTCCCGCCCCCTACCCCGCCACATCCTTCCTCCCTTCCTCTCTCTAAAAATCAATGGAAAAAATACCCTCATGTGAGGATTAAAATAAATAAAGAATCAAATAGAAATTCTGGAGCTGGATAACACAATGACTGAACTCAAAAATTCCATAGAGAATTACAACATCAGACTCAAGCAGAAGAATCATCGAGCTTGAAGACAGGTTATCTGAAATTACATGGTCAGAGAAACAAAATGAAAAAGGAGTTAAAATAAATGAAGGAAGCATATGGGACACCATCAAGTTAACCAATACATACATCATGGAGATCCCAAAGGAACAGAGAAAGAAAAAGAGGTAGAAAGATTATTTTAAAAAATAATGCCAGCTGGTGAGGTTTAGCAGTTGAGCATTGATCCAGGAACCAAGAGGTCACCAGTTAAATTCCCAGTTAGGACACTTGCCTGGGTTGATCCCCAGTAGGGCGTGTAGGAGGCAGCCGACTGATAATCTCTCATCAATGTTTCTCTCTCTCTATCCCTCTCCCTTCCTCTCTCTCTAAAAATCAATAAAAACATACTTTTAAATAATAATAATGACAGAAAACTTCCCTAATCAGGAGAAGGAATGAAAATCCTGATCCATGAACCCCAATGAGATTAAATTTAAAGAGATCTTCACTGAGATATATACTAATCAAACTCTCAAAAGTCAAAGACAATTCTGAAAACAGCAAGAGAAAAGCAACTTAGCATGTACAAGGGAATCCCCATAAAACTAGCAGTAAATTTCTCAGCAGAATGCTTGAAGGCCAGGAGGTAGTAGGATGATATATTCAAAATGTTGAAAGAAAAACTGTCAAACAAGAATATTATACCAGGCAAAGCTGTCCTTAAGTGAAATAAAGATTTTCCTTGGTAAATAAAAACTATGGGATTCATTCCCACTAGACATATCTTAAAAGAAATGCTAAAGGGAATACTTCACATTGAAATGAAGGGACACCAATAACATGAAAACATAGAAGTATAAAACTCACTATAGAGGTAAGAATATAATCTTACCTGAAGGGAGAACTAGTCAATAATACAAATGTAGGGGACTTCACTATCCCACTTTCAACAATGCATAGAACATCCTGACAGATAATCAAAATTCAGAACACTGAAGTATTGTGATGGTGGTACATAAATCACTTTAAACTCTAGTATAAAAGTTAAAAGATAAAAGTATTAAAAATAACCGTACCTACAAAAATTTTTAAATGATACAAAATATGTAAAACATATAAACTGTGACATCAATAAAGTAAAGTGTCGGGAAAGAAGTCAAAGTATAGAGTTTTTGTATGCAAAGTTAAGTGGTTATCAGCTTAAAAGAGACTGTTATAAGTGTAAGATGTTTTATGTAAACCTCATAGTTACCACAAAGAAAAAAATGTTCAGGAGATACACAAAAGATACAAAAGAAATCAAAGATTTCTATAAAAAAAAATCATCATATCATATCACAAAGGAAGACAGAAGAAAGGAACTACAAAACAGAAAGCAAAGAACAAAATGGCAATGGTAATAATCTCAATAATTACTTAAAACGTAAATGGATTAAAATTTGCAATCAAAAGATATAGAGTTGCTGAATTTAAGAAAAAAGGTCCAGCTATATGCTGCCTACAAGAGACTCACTAAAAGTGAAAGACAGAAAAAAGATATTCCATGCAAATGGTAACCAAGAGGGAAAAAAGGTGGCTAAATTATATCAGAAAAAATAGGCTTTAGGTCAAAAAGTGTCACAGAGAAAATCATTATATAATGATAAAAGGGTCTATTCATCAAGAAGATATAACAATCTATAATAATAAAAGTGTAATATGCTAATTAGACCAGACAGTGGAATGACCTTCTGGACAAAGCTGTGGCGGCGGGGCTGAGGCAGAGGTGGTTAGGGGTGATCAGGCAGGCAAGCGAGCAGTTAGGGGTGATCAGGCAGGCAGGCGAGTGATTAGGGGTGATTAGGCAGCAGGTGAGTGGTTAGGGGCAATCAGGCAGGCAGGCAGAAGCAGTTAGGGGCAATCAGGCAGGCAAGCGTGTGGTTAGGGACAATCAGGAAGGCAAGCAAGCAGTTAGGAGCCAGCAGTCCTGGACTGTGAGAGGGATATCCAACTGCCCGTTTAGGCCTGATCCCCAGGGGTCCCTGCAGGATTGGGCCTAAACTGCAGTCAGACATCCCCGAGGGCTCCCAGATTGTGAGAGGGTACAGTCCGGGCTGAGGGATCCCCCACTTCCCGTGCACTGGGCCTCTAGTTGTAAATATATATGCCCCCAACATCAGAGCACCTACATATATAAAGCAAATATTAACAGAGCTGAAGGGAGAACTAGTCAATAATACAAATGTAGGGGACTTCAATATCCCACTTTCAACAATGCATAGATCATCCTGACAGATAATCAATAAAGAAACAGCAAACATTAGAGACCAAATGAATCTAACATACACATACAGAACATTCCATCCAACATCATAAGTATATACAGTCTTTTCAAGCACACACAAAACATTATCCTGAATAGATCACATGTTTGGCCACAAAACAAATGTTAAAAATGTAAGAAGAGTAAAATTACATCAAGTATTTTATCTGACCACAATGGCATGGAATTAGAAACCAGTAACTGGAGTAAACTTGGAAAATTAGAAATCAAAGTAGAAATTAACAAATATATTGAGACAAATGAAAATAGAAACAAACACAACATACCAAAACTTATGGGATGCAGCATAAACAGATCTCAGGGGAAGCTTATAGCAATAACACTTATATAATGAAAGAAAACCTCAAATAAATACTTTATACTTCATGGAACTAGAAAGAGAGGATCAAACTAAACCCCAAGTTAGCAGAAGAAAGGAAATAATAAAGAACAGAGCAGAAATAAATAAAATAGAGACTAAACAACTGAAAAGATCAATAAAACTAAGAGCCGATATTAATGTCTATAATAAAAATCCCAAAGAATATACAAAAATACTCCTGGAAATAATAAACAAGTAAAACAAGGTTGCAGATACTAAGTCAATATATGAGTCAATTGCCTTCCTAGAGTAGCAATGAATAGCTGGAATTTGAAATTTAAAAAAAACTATAACAATATTTAAAAAAGAAATACTTAGGTATAAACCTAAGAAAACAGGATTTGTATGTGGAAAGCTGCAAAAACAGTGATGAAAAAAATCAAAGAGCTAAATATATGGAGAGCTATTCCATGTTTGTGAATTAAAAGACTCTATTGTGAAGATGTCAATTCTTCCCAATTTGACCCAAAGATTCAACACAATCTCAATCAAAATCCCAGAAAACTATTTTGCAGATTTTAATGAACTGGTTCTAAAGTTTATATGGAAAGATAAAAACCTGCACAAAACTGAAGAAAAAAAAAACACGAAGTTGGAGGACTTAATACTACCACATTTCAAGACACTATAAGCAAGACAGTGTGGTACTGGCAAAATAATAGACATACAGACCAACAGAATAAAATAGAGAGCCCAGAAATAGACCAACACAAATACAATCAACTGATAAATGACAAATGCACAGAGATAGGATAGTCTTTTCAATAAATGGTGGCAGAACAATTAGATGTCCACATGCAAAAAATAAAAATAAAAATGAACCCAGACATCATGGATCATAGACATATCTGTAAAATGCTAAACTATAAAATTCTGGAAAAAAAATACACGAGAAAATTTAATTTTTGTGACGTTGGGTAATAAATTTTTAGATACAACACCAAAAGTACAATGCATGAAAGATAATATCAATTAAGTTGGACTTTATTAAAATTAAAAAACTTGTGTTTTGTGAAAAATACTATTAAGAGAATAAAAAGGCAAGTCACAGACTGGGAAAAAATATTTGCTAAACACATATCTCATAGAAGGTTTGTATCTAAAATATGGTAAGAATTATTAAATCTGCCGAAACCGGTTTGGCTCAGTGGATAGAGCGTCGGCCTGCGGACTGAAAGGTCCCAGGTTCGATTCCGGTCAAGGGCATGTACCTGGGTTGCGGGCATATCCCCAGTAGGAGATGTGCAGGAGGCAGCTGATCGATGTTTCTCTCTCATCGATGTTTCTAACTCTCTATCTCTCTCCCTTCCTCTCTGTAAAAAATCAATAAAATATATATTAAAAAAAAAAAAAAGAATTATTAAATCTAAAGAAAATAGCCCAATTAAAAAATGGGAAAAGACCTGAACCAAAGGTCTGAAGCTACCTCACCAAAGAAGATACAGATGGCAAATAAGAACACAAAAATATGTGCAACATCATATGTCATTCAAGAAATGAAAATTAAAACAAAGGATACCACTACTACACATGTTAGAATAAATTCCAATATATCAATTGGGACAAAGAAGTGAAGCAAAAGGAACTCTCATTCATTGCTGATGGGAATGCGAAGTGGTACTGCCACTATGGAAGACAGTTTGGCAGTTTTTTACAAAGCTAAACATAATCTTACTATACAATCCAACAATTGTGCTACTAGGTATACACTCAACTGATTTAAAAATGCATATTTTTTTGTCCACACAAAACCAGCACACAAATACTTACAGCATCTTTATTCATAATCATCCCAAATTGGAAGCAACCAAGAGGTCCTTCACAATGGGTAAATGTAAACTGGTACATACATACAATGAAATATTCCAAAATAAAAAGGAATAAGCTATCAAGCTTTCAAAGACATGGATGAATCCTAAATGCAAGCTTCTAACTGAAAGAACATACTGAGATAGGAACTGTTATTAAAATTTTAAAAATCAGTGGAAACATATCCTATATAATAAAAGTGTAGTATGCAAATTGTCTCCTCGACCAGTTCTTCCTCTCTGTAAAAGATCAATAAAATATATTTAAAGAAAAAAAAGTTAACTGAAAATTAAAAATTAATCTCATTTTAATTTTAAATATACCTTATACCCAATCATTAAGAAATACTTATAAGATAATCTCCTTTGGGACAATGTGGAAAGTTCCAGGTTTTCATTACCTCAAACATTAATCATTAAGAAATCAGACAGTGATAAGAAAACATCCATTTCTCTTTTCTCTGGCTAACTTACTCCTCAGTTTTCGCTATTATTCGTTACTGCCTGTTTTTATTAGAATTCTTCCTTAAATTCTGTAATTTCCAAGAGAAAAAAAATCTTACTAATACAAGGGTGCCATCTAGTGATGATAGTGGGCAAATGTATGCTATAAAAAATGTGTCGATATATGTGTGTGCTCTATCTCCCATCCCAATTCTGCTTTGGCTTTTAAAATGCATTGCAAGGAAAAAATGTACTAAAACTACTGTACTCAAAACAAGTGTCCTAATACTCATTTAATCACTTAGCATATCCTGCTTTTATATTACTACTGAACTGACATTCGTCTCTGAAGTGATAGCATAGTTAACAGTTTCATGGAATTTCAGAACATCCAGCTGAAAGGAATGCTAGAGACCATCTACTACCTAGTCCAACCCTCAAAGGATGGACAACTAAGGCCCACAGGATGTCTGACTTGTCACAAAACTAGTAGTTTTTGCCTTAGCTTGGTTCCTGATGGATTGCACAGCAAATATTATCTTGTTTATAAACTTTTTAAATAGCTCAATAACAGGTTCCCATTCAAACCTGCAAGGAAGGCCCAGGGTAAAATTCCCTGGTCCAGGCTCCCTTCATGGCTTTCCCTTCTGAACTCTAAGTGGGCACAGAAACCCTCAGGTGTTATGTTTTATCCAGTAATCATCAGTGGAAGAGCTGCTACAGCTTACTGAGTGCTTGCTAGGTGCCATGTGACTTGCATGAGCTGAGTGTGTCTCCCACCTTCCCTGCTTAGGCACATTGGGCTTGTAATAAGCATGTCGTATTTATCCCTTCCCTTCATCTCTGCACATTCACACAGAGCAGGAAACAATTAACAGAGCTGAGCATTCCATGCAAAGGAAATTATACATACAAAATTATGGTGTTATAAAAAGGCGAGCTGTATTCAGAGGATGGAGCTGAAGCTCTGGATATCAGGGGAAGATGCAGGTGCTAAAACTATCCTTCCTCTTCTCTCCCTGTCTAGAAGGGAGGAGGTACAATTTGATCAGGAAGCAACACAGTGAACAAAGAGCTAAGGCAGACGGAGACGGAGCCAGGCTGATCTGAAGGGTCTGACTGATTAGGGAGATTATGGTCACATGGTCTTGATACAGAGCTCTGGTGTCAGGATTGGAAAACCAAAGTACTACTGATCAAATGACAAGGGTGGAATTGCAAGGAGGTGAAGGTTGACTTTGGCAACCTTGTACCCAGGTCTCTAACCACCCAGGCCTCTTCAGGAGTGAGCCTTAGAAGCCCCTCAACAGTGGAGACAGGCTGGCCTGCTGGGAAAGATTAGGTCCACTTTCCCAGCTCAAAGGCATCTCCCTTCCTCCTGCCTTTACTGCCCCAGGCAGAAAGCAATGTCTGAATCTGAATCAGAAATGTTTTTTATTCACATTTGTGAGCGGGCTTGAGGAAGGGGATCCCCAGAGTTGAGCATGCTACGAACAGGAGAGAAGAGAGCCAGCAACGTCAGCTTCCAGCAACAAAAAGGGAGTTAGCTCCCAGGACCAGGAACTCATACTTTGGGAATATGACTATCTTTATACTGTTTGTATTTTTGAGAAAGCAGTTTTTGTTCAAAGAAAGCAGTTATATTTTTGTGCTCAGGTACCCGAGGGCTGGGCAAGGGGTGAAAGCAGGATTCCAGGGGGTAAATCCAGAGGCATTAACCTTCCCTCGGGAAGCCTCCCTTCCGAGCTCTTTTCTGCTAAAACATGGAGGGCTGTGTGTCTGGTTTTAGTAAGTGACAGCAGTTCCTGTACAGTAACACACTGCAAATGACTGACAAAAGCTTGGCCCTCTCAGAGCGGGGTGCGGGGAAGGGGATGTTGCAGTTTACAGAGGATTTAGTTCAATCGAATTGGTGGGAGGGAAAACATTGCTGGTAGGAGATGGGTCTTCTGGGGCTTGTCTCACAGCAGCTGCTCTCCTTCCTTCCTGGCACTATTTGCTAGCACCTGTGTGAAAACCAGCCTGACGCACATGCTGCCTACTAATATTAAGGTGACTGAATTTCTTAAAATGTACCTGCAAAAAATAATTAAATAAAAGGTGTCATCAGTTTGAGAGAGGAGTGCAAGCTGGCACAGATAGCAAATATTTGAAACCACAAATCCAGGCTATCCAAGTGAAAGGCCTTTGTCCCTTGTCTGTTGATGAAATCAAAGTGCTAATACTCAACTTTAGACATGACTATGACTAAAGCTGGCTATGACTGAGCTCCTATTCAGATATCTGTTCTACAGTTTTCAATCAAAAGAGAACTTCCAGTTATTTATATTGACACTGTAATTTCCAACAAGAAAGTTCAACACATGCACAATGTCACATCTTGCCAAGAATATCTTTAGCTCCAGTCCTCCTACCTCTAATTTCCATCCCAACAATGTTACCTGAAAACCACCTCTTATTCCACATGGTTCTTCCACAATACAATAATCTTGAAGACAACATGAAAAAATAGATTATACTTCTTTCAATACAAACTGTTCCTCATGAATAAAGAAAGCACAACTCTTCTTTATATTCTTGTGAAAGACATGTCTCAAAGTAGGTTTCTAAAAAAAAAAAAAGAAAAATTCCCATTTCCAAAAAGAGAACTATTGCATAAAGCATTACAAATCTTAGGTTGAGGGATGCAACCATAGCATTTGAGAAATCTTGCCCTTACATTATCAATGAAGAACTATCAACCTACTTTGACGAAGTTGAGGCATGGGAACCTATTCACAAGGGCAGAGGCTTGACTTCCTCACAAAAATTCCTCTCAGATGGAATTTTAGTTACTATTTCTAGAGGCTATTTTTGCCAAGTTGCATTGTCACAACCATGACCAAGCAGCAACTGCAACTCATCCTAAGAATAAGTGGCCCTGAATTACATTGTAATGGTAATTTAAGAAGAATAAGAATTTGTAAAAATTACATTTATAGAAATATTAGACATTACGTTAGGGACAGAATAAAACTTTTAACATTCTATAACATGACACTGCTTTAGTTAGTTACACTACCATTCTATTGGGCAGTTTTCAACATCACCTTGTTTCAACATCACTTTGTATTGCTTTTCATGCATTGTCCCATTTCATTTTTACAACATCCTACGAGATAAGTATTATTATCCCCCCTTTATTCGTGAAGAAATGAAGGCACACAAAAGCCGGATTACTGCCTAGAAGTCACACAGCTAGTAAACAATCCGGGTCTGACTGAAGACCAGACTTTTCACTGAACAGCAACTAAAGGAAAAACATCTCCAGACTCTATAGCAAGTTTCCAAAAGACCAAGTTGTCACAGTGAAAACTTTCAGAAAGCCACAGGAAAATAAACCATTATTCCCAAAATAAACTTAAGTTGTATGAGTAAAATATAAAGCATTACCTTAGGCTAGCAATTTTCAACCAGTGAGCCACGGCCAGTACACTGGTGTGCTACAATAACTTTTGGAACGTGCAATACCTGACTATTTAGTCAGGGGCACTGACCTCTTTTCCCTTAGATCAGGGGTGGGCAAACTTTTTGACTTGAGGGCCACAATGGGTTCTTAAACTGGACCGGAGGGCCGGAACAAAAGCATGGATGGAGTGTTTGTGTGAACTAATATAAATTCAAAGTAAACATCATTACATAAAAGGGTACGGTCTTTTTTTTTTTTAGTTTTTATTCATTTCAAACGGGCCGGATCCGGCCAGCGGGCCGTAGTTTGCCCACGGCTGCCTTAGACTGTCAAATAAAAAAATGACAATAGCTGTTCAGTGTGAATGAATAAAAATTACACCTATATTTTTTGTCAGATAGGCAATATATATATATATATTGCTGGTGTGCCACAGAATTTTAGTAATTAGTTTATGTGTGCCTTGAGATGAAAAAGTTTGAAAATCACTGCCTTAGGCTAATGTTAGAAACAGTCTATTATTATTCTCACTAATGTTTTTAAATGAAAACATTTTGGAATAAGTTCTGGAAATTTTCACCAGAATTTGATAAGAGCATGATCAAATCTTCACTGAGTCCCTACTAATGAATAATAGTCACCCTATATTATTATTATTAGGTGCCATGTTAGGTATTTGGATATAGAAACCCTTAAGAAAGTTCTCATTCTCAAAAAATTTAGTGGTGTTGGTAGATACAACTACAGTGTCAAACCATAATACACTGTGGAAAATATAATAAAGAGTGAGGTGTAAGATGTTACAGAAAAAGTGAAGAATGATATCTAATCTAGCCAGTGGGTGGTAGGGGAGTTTATGGGGGCGGGAGTGGAAGAGTAGCAAACAGTTGCCAGCTGCAGGGGGTGGGCTGTTCATTCTAGGTAGAAGCAGGAAGTAGTGCATGTAATGGGAGGACCCACAAGAAGGTCAGGGTTGCTGGAGCATGGAGCAGGAGGCAGGAAATTGTCACAGGCAAGGGTGGGGAGGGTGGCAGAAACAAATCCTGATGTTTAAACCAGTGAAGTATTTTAAGAAGGAAAGTGACATGCTCAGAATTATCCTTTAACTAAACCCCTCAAGGTTTGTCTGAAGCATGGACTTGGAGACACAGAGCTGTGGGTGTAACTCCTGGCTATAGAGCTTATTAGCTGTATGAACTTCAGCAAGATATAAAACCTTCTAAGTCTGTCTTGTCAACTGTAAAATGGGAAGTAAATGAGACATTGAATGTAAAGCACTGGAACATAGTAAATGTTCAATAAATGGTAGCTCTTATTATTATCTATACTAATAATAGCCTAGATGGCGTCACGCCCTCACATTGTCACAAGATAGCCGTCACAAGATGGCTGTGCACACAGCGGAGGCAGGGCCTGGCGGCTGCTACACCATGAGGCCTGGGAGTCCTGCGGCTCTGCACAGCATGGAAGAGGCTGGTCCCAGCAGAGGAGGTGAGTCGTGGCAGGGGAGGGCAGTTGTGGGCGATCAGGCCGGCAGACGGAAGCGGTTAGGGGTAATCGGACAGGCAGGCAGGAGAGCAGTTAGGAGCCAGCAGTCCCAGATTGCGAGAGGGATGTCCAACTGCCGAGGGGTCCCAGATTGGAGAGGGTGCAGGCCGGGCTGAGGGCAACCCCCCCCCACCCCATGCATGAATTTTGTGCACCAGGCCTCTAGTTAATATTATAAGCCTAGAACAGCCATGGGCAAACTACGGCCCGCGGGCCGGATCCGGCCCATTGGAAATGAATAAAACTAAAAAAAAAAAAAAAAGACCGTACCCTTTTATGTAATGATGTTTACTTTGAATTTATATTAGTTCACACAAACACTCCATCCATGCTTTTGTTCCGGCCCTCCGGTCCAGTTTAAGAACCCATTGTGGCCCTCGAGTCAAAAAGTTTGCCCACCCCTGGCTAGAAGTTCAGAGGCCCATACAGGACTTCAGATGAGATATACTGAGATCCTGAGTAGGGATAAAATAAACAGGACAATCTGAGATTTAGGAGACAGAATCAATAAGACTTGATAACCAGGTTATAGAAGTGTGGGTACTTGAGAAAGAGGCACCGCTGATGAGCACTAGATCTACGAAGAGTGATTGAATGGCTGGTGACTGATGGTACCCCTGACAATATGGGAGGCAGAACAAGTTTGGGAGTCTGATTTGCATTGAGAAGGAGGTATGCATTCAAGAATAGGTATCCAGCCAAAACCGGTTTGGCTCAGTGGATAGAGCGTCGGCCTGCGGACTGAAAGGTCCCAGGTTCGATTCCGGTCAAGGGCATGTACCTGGGTTGCGGGCACATCCCCAGTAGGAGATGTGCTGGAGGCAGCTGATCGATGTTTCTCTCATCGATGTTTCTAACTCTCTATCTCTCTCTCTTCCTCTCTGTAAAAAATCAATAAAATATATTAAAAAAAAAAAAAGAATAGGTACCCAGATGAGTTTAGAGTCTGAAGTGCAGGTGTCAGGTGTGCTTAGAGTTAGAGAAGCAGATGTCCTAAGTATCTCATACCATGAGAAGGGAATTAATCACTACAAAGGGTGTGTTCAGTCAGGAGAGCAATGAGCTAGGTCAGACCCTGGGAACACCTACAATTTAGGGGCAAGGAGAGCAATAAAGGCCCCAAAGAAAAGAACCATAGAGGACAAGAAAAGCCAGGAGGGCTCTTTATAATGAAAGCTAAGGGAGCAGGATCTCACAGAGGGAGTCATCAATGGGGCCCAATGTAGTTCAGAAGTCCAGAGAGTTCCATGTGTCCTTGGAATTTAGCAGAAACGGCTGCTGACTTTCTTTTCTTTTTTTTTCTTTTTTTAAAATATATTTTATTGAATTTTTACAGAGAGGAAGGGAGAGGGCAGAGTTAGAAACATCGATGAGAGAGAAACATCGATCAGCTGCCTCCTGCACACTCCCTATTGGGGATGTGCCCGCAACCCAGGTACATGCCCTTGACCGGAATCGAACCTGGGACCCTTCAGTCCGCAGGCCGATGCTCTATCCACTGAGCCAAACCGGTTAGGGTACGGCTGCTGATCTTAGACCAGAGGGCAATTTTAATAAGACAATGAGGACAGAGCTTGACTATATGGTTAAAGTATAACTGGGAGTGAGGAAGTAGAAAAAGTCTACCATAAACTATGTAAAATTTCTGAAGAGGAATTATATAGCTGTAAAGGAGTAACGTAGGGTTAGAGGTTAGGTTAAAAATTATTTTTATAATGGAACACCGAGCATTTTGTGAGCTGAGAAGGAAAAGGTAGATGACAAAGGGTGATGATACAGGAGATAGAGTTGCTGACAGAACAAGGTCTTTGAGGAATAGGAAGGAATTTTTAAGCATCTACTGTGAACAAACCATCAGAGCAGAGTGTGACACGGATGCTGGTCTGTGGAATGCCTTCTGCAAAAGGACCACAGAGGGGCTGACTGCAAGTTTCCTGAACCTAAGCCTGTGCCTGCTTACCTCTGCCCAACAACATGGTGTCTGGCACCCACCTGCTGGGCATTCAATGATGTTCTTCATATGAATGAATAAAAATTCTTGTCAGAAACATTATTTGCAGGGGGAGAAATTTGATAAAGAGATATGAGAATATATTCTAAGACAAAGGGAATGTGAACACTAATACAATGAACTATTAACTATAATAGTACACGTGCTGAGAAAACATACGCATCTAAGAGCTTTCTGGGCAGCTGAAGGCTGAGTTGGGGAGAATGGTGGCACAGGGTTCAGAATTTAGAGAAGGCCTGCAGTGGTTCCAGAACTCTTTCTGGTCAAATATATCTCCCAATCTTCAAGCTTATGCTTAAAATTCATTTAACTAATTTAAGGGACAATTTTTCTCATCTCAAAATTATAGATAAAGGATTAAAAAGGAAATATGTGTGAGATTATATATTAGCTAAAGCCCATTCACCACAAAATCAAATCAGTCAGATAGGTTCTGGCTCAGAAGGGTCTGGGTCCAAGCGAGGTTCCACCTTTTACTGGCTGTGTATCCTGGGCCAGGTCCCCTAATCTTCTCTGGGACAGTGGACCCTGTGATAGAGGAGTCCCCAAGTCCTTTTCAAATCAATTGCTCAAAGGTTCTGAAACAGTGAATCTTAACCTTCTGCAATCATATACCCCTCTGAGAATCTAAATGAAAGCTATGAATTCTACCTACCAAGCCCCAAAATAAACACAGACACATACATATAAAATTCTGCAGATCACTTGAGAAATCCCTGACTGTAGATTTTCCTCCTAGTGGAAAAATAGCCAAGGTGCAACTCTTTATAATGATGCTTTGTCTTCCTGAAAAGTACTGGGGCCAGGTATCCATGCAAGACCCATGGCGGACAGTTTGTTGTGTGTCCACCTGAACTGTATATTTCCTCATCTCTGAAGTCCTCAGCGCCAAGTGTGGCACCCTGAATATATTAAGAACCCTCTTAATTTGTGAATCATAATGGCTTGGATGCAGAGGTCTCGAGGTTTCAGACCTTGGGTGTTTCTGAATGAGCCCAACTGCAAATCTTCCCTTTGAGAATCAAGTCTGGAAACATAGCAACCACTATAGGCCTACTACACAGGGTCTGCCAACTTTCCAAAATTGACTTCCATTTAATTAATGGGGTTTAGCACCGCAGACTATAAACTATGCCTCATTCCAGAGCAGAATTTGATGGCTCTTCCCTGCCCCCCAAAAGAAAACACATTGTATCTGCTTTTAGTAGAAATCCCTTACATTTATATAACCTTTTACATTTACTGGTTTCCAATCCCTCTCAGATACATTAAATATTCATCTGGGAGGTAGGCAATATATGCAGTACTCCCATTTTAAAGGTAAGAAAAGAGAATATAACATTTAAGTGATCACAGAAAGGGCTTTCTACAGCACCAGGACCCCAAGTCACATTTTTGTAAATATGATACTTTTTCTTTGTGAGCCTTGTAACAAGAAGATAGGAGAGGCCTCTTTAAAGTAACAGAGCAAAATAGCTATGACATTTAATAAAATGTTCAGTGATAACATCTAAATAGTACTTATGATTTTAGAAACTGAAACCCATACCAATTGAAGCAATTTTATACATAATAAAGTTTCAATTTTTTTCAATATTCAATAAGAATCAAACCAGCCTTTGATGACTTTTTAAAAAAGCAGAATCCATTGTATACAATAAGGGGGATAATTCTATACTTACCTACTGCACAATGTAAAATCTAGAGGAAAAAAGGAGGGAAAAAGAAAATTAGCAGAGATCAAAAATAATATATAGCTTTATTTCATATAAACTCGCCTTTCAGTAAGAATACAGCAGTATCTGCCAGCAGTATTAAATTTGAAAAACAAACATTCCATTTTTCAACTTGGATAGGGGCTATTTAACAAAATGCAAATTCTTGTTCAGTTTTTTGTTTGTTCATTTTTAGTTTATCTATGGAAGATTTCCAAAGAAGCAAATCTCACCCAGTAGTCAGATGTCAAGGACTCTTTTATAATATGTAAAGTTATAAGAGCAGTAAGTATATATCTCTCATGTCTCACATTCTACAGAACAGAACTGTCACAGACTAGAGAACACAAGGTCAGAAAAGCCTTTGTTGGCACCTTTTGCCTGGCAGGCCCTTCAACATAGACATTCATTCTACAAAGCTCCACCCTTCATTCCTATCTTGTCTCATTTCATGACCTCATTACAGGGATGTTCCTGGTTTAATCTCTAACTCTACATCTCTTTGAGCTCCAGGCCCACATTCCAAACTGCCTTTGAAATCTCCATCCAGCTGTACCAGCAGCAGTTCAAACACGGCATGCCTCAGTGGTAAGCACACCGACCTCCAATCTTTCAGGTGCAACTATTCTTTCCTTCCTCTCAACCCCAAGTCCAACTGGTTTCCAAGTCCTGCCAGTACTTCTGGCATCTGTCTTCCCTGTTATTTTTTAATTCCAGTGCCTGGGATGAGAATGCTATCTCTTCATCTCAATGGCCATCCAATGAGCCAATTAGGTTCTTCTAAATCCCCTTCTAATTACTCCTATATAGGGCATTGCTTTAACCCTGGTGGTGGTGGTAAAGAAATAATTTGAAGCCTTCTATAAGACTGATTTAATGACCAAAGCTTTTCTAAATGATAAGACTTCTCAGCTATTGTAGTGCATTGTAGAATTACATTTCTCTAGCAGTCTTTGTGTTGTTTGACCCTAACAATTACCCTGGTAGATAGGCAGGACAGATATCTCTACATGCAGACCCGAAAACCAAGGCTGAGAGAGACTGCACAACTTGCCCAAGGTTGTAAGTGATGTCTAGAATCAAGAACCTAGGTTTTATATCTACTCTATTGGTTTTTCTGTCATAGTATTTCCTTGTACATTATTAATTTTATTATCTACAGAGGCCACAATTTGACAAGACTTAACTTATCTAAAACATGCTTGATAAGACAGCTCAAAAACTATTACAGTAGTCCCCCCTTATCCATGGTTTCAATTACCCATAATCAACTGCAGTCTGAAAGTATTAGAAGGAAAAATCCAGAAGTAATTAATAAGTTTTAAATTGTGCACTGTTCAGAGCAGTGTGATGAAATCTATCCCACTCTGTTCTGCACAGGACGTCAATCATCCCTTTGTCTGGCGTTTTCACACTGTATATGCTACCTATCCATTACTTAGTAGTGATCTGGGCTATCAGATTAACTATTGTGATATCAAAGTGCTTGTGTTCAAATAACCCTTATTTTACTTAATAATGGCTCCAAAGCACCAGAGTAGTGTTGCCGGTAATTCAAATATGCCAAAGAGAAGCCATAAAAAGCTTCCTTTACATGAAAAGGTAGGTATGTATAGGAAAAAACAGTCTATATAGGGTTTGGTACTATCTTAGTTTCAGGCACCTACTGGGGATCATCCCCTGCGGACAAGGGGAGACTACAATATTTCACTAAGTTGTATTTTTGGGGGAGCATGGTGGGGAAAGCTTAAATTAAAATATCAGGCTGCATGAATCCTATCTAATAAAAGAGAAACATGCTAATTAGCCGTACATCTGCTACCCTTCCCATTGGCTAATCAGAGCGATATGCAAATTAACTGCCAGCCAAGATGGCGGCCGGCAGCCAGGCTACTGACATGAACAGGAGGCTTGCTTGCTTCAGTGACGGAGGACTCCAATGTTCCCCGCCTGCCGCTGCTGGGCTCTGAGCTGCTAAGAAATATTGTTACAAATATAGAAGCTAAACAAAACCCCAGAAACCAGTTTTCAGTCAGCCGGGATCTCAGAGCTGGAGTCGCAACAAAGTTTCAAATACAGAAAGTAAACAAAGCCAGAAACCTGCTTTCAGCAGCGAGGTCTCACAGCTAAAGCCAGCTCTCAGCTCCAGTGACAGCCATAAATCCAATAAAAAAAAAAAAGGAAAAAAGGAGCGGTTGGGAGCTTCAGTCACCCGCCAGCCTGAAAACGGCCCTCAGCCCCTCACCCAGACTGGCCAGGCACCCCAGTGGGGACCCCCACCCTGAAGGGGGTGTGACCAGATGCAAACAGCCATCATCACCTCATCCAGGCTGGCCAGGCAATCAAGCGGGACTCCCACCCTGATCCAGGACACCCTTCAGGGCAAACCAGCCGGCCCCCACCCGTGCAACAGGCCTCTATCCTATATAGTAAAAGGGTAATATGCCTCCCAGCACCGGGATCAGCGGAGCCGCGAGGCCTCCTGGCCCCTGGAGCAGCGTGACAGGGGGCAGCGCCCAAACCCCCTGATCGCCCTGCGGCTCTGTGTGTGACAGGTGGTGGGGCCACAACCTCCCTATCCGCCCTGCTCTATTTGTGACAGGGGAAGGCGCCCCAACCCCCTGATCGGCCCTGCTCTGTGCCTGATAGGGGGGAGCTCCCCAACCCCCTGATCGGCCCTGCTCTGTCTGTGACAGGGTGCGGCCCCCCAACTCCCCCATGGGCCCTGCTGTGTGTGACAGGGTGGAGCCGCAACCTCCCCATCGGCCCTGCCCTGAGTGTGACAGGTAGTAGTGCCCCAACCCCCTGATCAGCCTTGCTCTGTGGGTGACAGGGTGGCGCCCCAACCTCCCCATCGACCATGCCTTGAGTGTGACAGGGGGCGGCACCCCAACCCCCCAATGGGCCCTACCCTGAGTGTGACTGAGGGTGGCATCACAACCTCCTGATTGGCCCTGCTCTGTGCATGACAGGGGGGAGCTCCCCAACCCCCTGATCGGCCCTGCTCTGTGCGTGACAGGGGAGAGCTCCCCAAACCCCTGATCGGCCCTGCTCTGTGCGTGACAGGGGTGAGCTCCCCAACCCCCTGATCGGCCCTGCTCTGTGTGTGACAGGGTACGGAGCCCCAACCCCCCTGATGGGCCCTGCTCTGTGTGTGACAGGGTGCAGCGCCCCAACCCCCTGATCGGCCAGCTCTGTATGTGACAGGGGTGGCACCACAACCCCCTGATCCGCCCTGCTCTGTGCGTGACAGGGGGTGGCGCCGCAACCCCATCAACCCTGCCTTGAGTGTGACAGGGGGCGGTGCCCCAACCCCCCAATCGGCCCTACCCTGAGTGTGACTGAGGGTGGCATCGCAACCTCCTGATCTGCCCTGCTCTGTGCATGACAGGGGGCGGCGCCCCAACTCCCCAATCAGCCCTGCTCTGAGCCCGACCAGGGTCTGCGGGACAGGCACCTAGGGATTGGGCTTGCCCTCTGCCACCCGGGAGTGGGCCTAAGCCAGCATGTCATTATCTCCCGAGGGGTCCCAGACTGTGAGAGGGCACAGACCGGGCTGAGGGACCCCCCTACCCCCTACACCCCGAGTGCACAAATTTTTGTGCACCGGGCCTCTAGTTTGTTTATAACTAGTAAGAGAAAATAATTATTATTCTGCAAATCTTATAATCTTTTCCTATAGAAAACACTGCTAAGAATCTCAAATGTATGAATATCACGAGATGAGCTGAACCTCCTGCTGCAAAGTTGAAGAAAGCGAAAAGATATATGTAGATTATTAAAATGAGGAATGAAAGACATGGATGAAAAGCATACTTGAAAACTTACTCTATCCATGTATGTGACAAGACATCCAGGCTGCTGATTAACAAGAAGACTTTGCAGGAAAGGGTATATATAGTGCTTAAGGACTATCATGCTTTCTTTACATGATGAATCAGTGGGTCTTAGTCCTATTAGACGAAATCTCCACTTTTTAATCACATATATTTTATAATGCCTCCTCTACTAACCTGAAGTGCAATTCATAGATGATATAACCTACCCACACACAAAAAAATTCAGGAAAATACAATGTTCTAACTGATTTATAAAGAAGAAATAAAAAAGACAGTAATTTATTTTTTTAAATATGTATTTCAGCATATAAATATTTGGGGACAACGTATGACATAATGAAGCAGTCAGATGTATATACCAACTTATAATGAATAAGTTTAAAATTAAAAATATCAGAAACCACTTTGCAAAAATATAGTAAAATAGTCCTGGTTGGGTAGTTCAGTTGGTAGAGTGTTGTCCCAATACGCCAAGGTTTTGGGTTCAATCCCTGGTTAGAGCACATACAAGAATCAACCAACGAATGCATGGATAAGTGGAATAACAAATCCATGTTTCTCTTTCTCTCTACCTCTTTTTCTCCTCCCCTTCCTCTCTCTTTAAAATCAATCAATAAAAATGTTTTAAAAAGAGATAATAATGAAAATACAAAAGTAATCTTAAGTGAAGTGGAATAATATGCCAAGATAAATACAAGTCAAAGTAGAGAATGAGGAAGTACAATATTATTTTTTTTTAATTAAATCTTTATTGTTCAGATTATTACAGTTGTTCCTCTTTTTTCCCCCCATAGCTCCCCTCCACCCAGTTCCCACCCCACCCTCTGCCCTTACCATTTTTGTCCAGTCTCTTCGCGCACCCCCTACACATCCTTCCCCCCCAACCCCAAGGAAATAGTCAGTCCACTTCCTTTCTATGTCCCTGATTCTATTATATTCACTAGTTTACTCTGTTCATCAGATTATTTATTCACTTGTTGATAGATGTGTATTTGTTGTTCATAATTTGTATCTTTACCTTTTTCTTCTACTTCCTCTTCTTAAAGCATTTCATATAATACTGGTTTGGTGGTGATGAACACCTTTAGCTTTTCCTTATCTGTGAAGCTCTTTATCTGACCTTCAATTCTGAATGATAGCTTTGTTGGATAAAGTAATCTTGGTTGTAGGTTCTTGGTATTCATCACTTTGAATATTTCTTGCCACTCCCATCTGGCCTGCATAGTTTCTGTTGAGAAATCAACTGATAGTCGTATGGATACTTCTTGTAGGTAATTGACTGTTTTTCTCTTGCTGCTTTTAAGATTCTCTCTTTGTCTTTTGCTCTTGGCATTTTAATTATGATGTGTCTTGGTGTGGTCCTCTTTGGATTCCTTTTGTTTGGGGTTCTCTGTGCTTCCTGGACTTGTAAGTCTATTTCTTTCACCAGGTAGGGGGAGTTTTCTGTCATTATTTCTTCAAATAGGTTTTCAATATTTTGCTCTCTCTCTTCTTCTGGCACCCCTATAATTCGGATGTTGGTACGGCTGAAGTTGCCCCAGAGGCTCCTTACACTATCTTCGTATTTTTGGATTCTTTTTTCATTTTGCTTTTCCGGTTGGGTGCTTTTTGCTTCTTCATATTTCAAATCTTTGACTTGATTATTGCGATCCTCTAGTCTGCTGTTGGATCTCTGTATATTATTCTTTATTTCAGTCAGTGTATGCTTAATTTCTAGTTGGTCCTTTTTCATATCCTCCAGGGTCTCACTAAATTTATCGCAGTTTCTAGAAAATTCTTGAAAAACCTTATAACCGTGGTTTTAAACTCTATATCCAGTCATTTGCTTTCCTCCATTTCTGTCATTTGCGACCTGTTTCTTTGTCTCTGCATTTTTTATGCTTCCCTGCGTTGGTAGAGTGGCTTTGTGTGCTAGGTGTCCTATAGGGCCCAGTGGCGCAGCCTCCCCAATTACCTGAGGTGGACACTCTTGGTGCACCCCTTTGTGGGCTTTGTGCACAGTCTTGTTGTAGTTAAGCTTTGATTGTTGTAGGTATCACTGGGAGGAATTGACCTCCAGGCCAATGGGCTGTGAGAATCAGCTGTGTCTACAGTGGGAGAACTTCTGTGCTGAAGACACCCTTCTGGGGAAAGACTTGCTTCAGTGGGGCTTTGGTGCTCACTGAGTCTGCCCCTGAGTGTGTCCCTTATGGATCTGAGGAGCTGTAATCTGGGTGGTCCCACTCTGACCACTGGGTACACTGGCTCTTGGATCTCTAAGGAGGTGCTAATTTAGCCTCTGCCTGAGGCTACCCAGCAGGAGCTATGGAGAGATCTGCAGATTCCTCTTCTTTGTTTGAGGTTTGGAGGTGCCCAGATGAGGCCCAGGTGTGAAGCAATGCAAGCTGCTGTGGGGCCTTGGGCCTTCTTTTGGAAGTTCTGGGTCTCTCTGAACCAGCTGCAGTTTGTTAGGTAATTTTCAGATTGCAAAGGGCCAGGCCTTTCTTATGCAAAAGCTTCTGCGCACAGCTTGGGTGGGGCGGGGTCTCAGGGAATCAACAGGGCGGAGCAAGCAGCTATGGCTGCTCCTCAGTCCTACCCTAAGAGGCCCTGCGTCTCAGTGTCCTGGTAATCGCTGCAAGCACCTCTGAGAGAAAGCCACCCTCGAGTTCAGACAGATGCCAAACAGTCCGGTTTCTCCCCATATGAGTCTGGGTCCCCAGAGACTCGCCGGGAACTGGAGTTCAGAGCAGTCGGGAGCTTGAGACTCCCTCCCGATTGAAAAAGACAACCGTGTCCTCAGCTGCCAGCCCTTTCCACGTGCGCCTCTGTACCTCTGCACTTTACTTCCGCACCTCCTCTGAGTCTCAGTGTGCTTTTCTCTTTCCTTCTAGTTGTAGAATTTCCACTCAGCCAGCCTTCCTATGGTTCTGGATGATGTCCGTTTTGTCTTTTAGTTGTATTTTTGAAGTGGTTGTGTGAGGCAGCAATTTCCGGTGTTTACCTATGCCGCCATCTTGGTTTCTCTCCAGGAAGTACAATATTATTGCAAACCAGCTAGGTCTTATTCATTTATAAGTGTGGTGTCAAAATAATCCCATAGATTATATCATGGGATGGGGTAAAAAGCAACTATCACAGAAAACATCCTTCTGCCTTGAAATCCTGCTGAGATATTCAATCTGTCTAGTTTGTAAAAAGACCTTGGAATCCATTTTCTTTGATTGGTGTAATAAGGAATAGAAGATGGATTAGAAAACAACAACCAGTAATGCAAGAGGCAATAAAAGCAGCTGTATAATAGGTTGGGGATAGCTTTAGGATAAAACATAAAAACTACAGCAATCCCCCAAAAGGCAGTAATAAGAAATATTATTAAAATAGTCCATATTAAAGAAATCCAGTAAGACCTCTGCATGTCTCCACTAACTTAATAACTAAAATCTGAACAGGAACCTCAAATCTCCTGTTACATATTTTCAGTGTTTCATTGCTTTTGCAATAACACTATTGCACTGAAATCCTTTTCACCTAAATATGCAAGCTGGAAATGCTATAATACCTACAGTACAGAATGTGCCAAGTGAACAAATTACTCAATTATTTGGAGATGACACCTTTATTTCATTTAGGGTCCCTCTTCATACCAGCTGTGGTAGGCAGAATTCTAAAGGTAATTCCCCAAGATTCCTGTTCCTTGGTTATGCAATTAAACGCTAATCTAGGTATTTTGCAAATGAAATTGAGGTCCCAAATCAACTGATTTTAAGGTATGGAGATTATATGGGTAGGCCTGACCCCACTATGTGATTCCTTTTCAAGCAGCGTTTTCTTCAACTGGTGGCAGGAGTTCAGAGATATTCAAAGAACAAGGATTCTATGAGCCATTGTTGGCTTCAAATATGGAGGGGGCCATAGGCAAAGATTGGAGAGTAGCTTCTAGGAGCTAGGATAATGATCTCTAGCCTGACAGCCAGCAAGGAAATGGGGACTTCAGACTATGACCACAAGGAACAGGATTCTGCCAATAAACGAAATAAGCTGAGATACAGATTCTTCCCAAAGCCCCCCGAGTCAGCCTGGCTGACACCTTGATTTCTGTCTTGTAAGATCCTGAGCAGAGAACCCAGCCTCTTGACTTACTGAGCCATGGGCTAATAATAAATGAGCATTGTTTAAGTTGCTAAGTTTGTAATATTTTGTTATGCAGCAATAGAAAACGAAGACAACAACCATCTTCTAACGTAATAAGCTTTTTAACTTCTCATGAAGATGTTTTAGTATTAATATGTACTACAAGACTATCAATTTATATCTTTAGAGGGGTTAGCCTGGGGAGAATATACAAAGTTGGGGAGGGGGACGGGGATGCAGAATGAATCTTCACTGAGTTGGACTGTCTTAGGCATTGTAGCATATCTAGCAGTATCCCTATCCATTGTGGTGATCAAAATACCTTCACAATTTTCCAGAGTGCACTGTGGAGGGTGGGACTGCTCTTGCTGAGATCCACTGAGAATCACTGAACTAAACTAAGCATATTTCATTGGAAAAAAAAACTTAGAAGACTTGCCAGAGTCAAAATCTCTCTTGAAATTGTATGGTAAATAGTTCTCTCCTCTTTTTGTCTTAAATCTTTATTGTTGAAAATATTACATATATCCCCTTTTCCCCCCACTGACCTTTTGAACCCTTATATTTCACCTACTTGCAATAGGCTAATTTCAGTTTTAAATTTTAATCTCAACAACACTAATGCCATTTTCTACAATAGGTTATTCAGAAACATCTTTTCTAAAATAATTTTCATTGTTAGATTGGCCTTACTTTGTTCACTTACTATCATTCTTTCCACTTCATTCTACCCTGATAAAAGCTGAAATATCTCATGAAATTCTATGTGGACATCTTCCAATATGTACTATGGTCTAAAGCTGTACTACCCAGCTGTTCTGTTGTTCAGATTCCACCAATACACATGTGCCTGTTCAAATTTAAATAAAAAGTAAATAAAATTAAAGTTTCTCTATCCCACCAGCCACATTTCAAAGGCTCAATAGCCACATATGACTAGTGGCTACTAGCACATATTTGGAATGTTACCACTGCAGAAAGTTCCATTGGACAATGCTCAAGACTTGGTTAATTTTATTTCTTTATTATACTCTGAGTGGCCAGATTATTATGATCACCTGACATTTGTAGGCAAATTAGCTATAATTTCGTGCTGAAGTTGCTAGAGGGCCAGACCATTATAAATAGGGAAGCAGGTTGTTTACCATTACAATAGAAGTGATTTTTTTTCTGAAGATATGGGTGAACAATGTGATTTAACGGCCTTTGAACATGGGATATATTTGAACATGAGTGGCCAGATTATTATGACCACCTGACGTTTGTAGGCAAATTAGCCGTACACTGCATCGTATGGGATATGGAAGCCAAAGGCCTGTTCGAACACCTTTGCTGTCTGCAGTTACCAAGATAAAACACCTCCAATTCACACAGGAACACAAGGATTGGACAGTCAAGCACTGGAAAAAAGTCATGTGGTCCGATGAATCATGTTTCCAGTTGCATCATGCAGATGGCAGAGTGAGAATTTGGCGGAAACAGCATGAAAGCATGCACCCCACATGCATGAGTACAACCCTTCAAGCTGGTGGGGGCAGTGTTATGGTTTGGGGCATGTTTTCCTGGCATGATTTGGGCCCTTTAATTCGTGTGGAACGTCTGAATAGCACAACATACCTAAATATCGTTGCTGATCAAGTTCATCTAATCATGTTGATGGCGTATCCCAATGGAGATGGCTTCTTCCAACAAGACAATGCGCCATGCCACGATGCTCGTATTGTGCAGGAGTGGTTTCAAGTACATGAGGGAGACTTTACCTTGCTTAGGTAGCCCCCACAATCACCAGATCTCAATCCAATTGAGCATTTGTGGGATGAAGTTAAAAGAGCCATCAGGCATCTGGTTCCACAACCATCAAATCTCACAGAACTGGACAGTGCTATTCATCAGGCATGGTGTTAGATTCCTCACATCACCTTTCAACATCTCGTGGAAGTCAATGCCAAGAAGAGTTGCTGTAGTATTGAAGGCAAAAGGTGGCCCAACAAAGTACTGATGGGGTGGTCATAATAATCTGGCCACTCACGTTCAAATATATCCCATGTCCAAAGGCTGTTAAATCACGTTGTTTACCCATATCTTCAGAAAAAAAATCACTTCTACTGTCGTGGTAAACAATCTGCTTCCCTATTTATAATGGTCTGACCCTCTAGCAACTTCAGTGTGAAATTATAGTTAACTTGTCTACAAACATCAGGTGGTCATAATAATCTAGCCACTCAGTGTATAACAGTTAAATATCCTTTGATAAGGTTCTTTCAAAGTTTCATTACTTTTTGTGGGTGTTTTAAAAATGTCTGTAGGAAATTGCATGGTCTGTTACTAGAAAACTAATGCTTTCTCCTGGCTTCTTATGGATTTTTTAATTCTTTAAAGTCCAAGGATCCAAAGTGTTTTACTATTACATTTTAAGATCTTCTCTTTTTTGCTGGAAATCACTGATCTTTGTTTTAAGTTTAAAAATTTAACAAATAGATGCCTAGGAAGGGAAGGGATTTCTTGTCTTCAAAAACAGCTCCTATGTGGAACTCTACATGCTCGCAATAACCATAGTGTCTTTCAGTTCAGAAAAGTTTTCTATAATTTCCCCCAATTACTTAAGAATTATACATTCCAACCTTTTCTACTTCTGGTAGCCTTACTAATTGACAGACTGCATGCCCTCAATCTGTTTTCTAGATACAATATTGCCTTTTTAGTCCACTGAGTTTCACTACTTTTCTATATATTTTGATTTTCTGTTGTTCAGATTCCACTAATACACAATATCTCTAATGTGCTTGGCACTACTATTTTGTAATGTTCTCTTTTACATTTCAATAGTGAACTCTGAAAATTCCCAGTGGCTTCTGCTCTGTAACCTACTTTATCTGAGACCATAAGTGGGAACTCCTGCTTTTATTGAATATTCAGTATCACCTATCTCTCTGCACTAAGGCCTCCCTTCCTGCCCTGACTGCCACCATCAATATTTTCAGTCCTTTTTAAATTTCAGTACATTCCTTTCTATAGCCACTAACTTCTTTTAATACCATAACAATTTGCTTCTACGTACCTCAGTTGTCAAGAGTGAGGCCTGTGTGGGTGGGCTCCTATTTCCCACAGACTCCCCTTTCCCTTCTAATGTTGTGACACTTATTAATTATACCCAAGTTCTATTTTCCCTCTGGTTTTCATGTTGTTTTTGAAGCTGGATTTTCTGGTTTGTTGTCATTCCTGCCTATGTTAGCCATTTCCACTATGACTTGCTCTGCTGGCTTTTCAGAAATCTCTCTTAGAGGTCTGTTTTCTCAAATCAAGTCTTCAGAATAAAAAGGTAGTTCTGAGAAAGACAAATGTCACATGATCTGACTTACTTGTGGAATCAAATGAAAAAAATGAACTGACCAAAATAAGACCCAAAGCATGGAGGCATGGAACAGACTGACATACCTCGGTGTGGGGGTTGGGAGGAAGAGAAGAGATAAAACAAAGAACTTATATACAGTGGGGCCTTGACTTACGAGTTTAATTCGTTCGGAGACCAAGCTCATTAAGGAGCTCGTTAACTCAAATTACTCTGTCAACTCAATGCAAAAAATCTGCCGAGAGACAGCTGGTATCTCAAAAAACTCGTTAGTTGGGACACTCGTAAGTCAAGGCCCCACTGTACTCACTAGAAGCCCAGTGCACAAAATTCATGCATGGAGAGGGACCTGCACCCACTCCAATCGGGGACTCCTCAGGGGATGTCCGAATGCTGGTTTAGGCCTGATCCCGGCGGTCGGACACCCCTCTCACAATCTGGGACAGCTGGTTCCTAACCACTCACCTGCCTGCCAGCCTAATTGCCCCTAACCCCTCAGCCTGCCTGATCATCCTAACCTCTCTGCCTGCCTGCCTGATCGCCCCTAACTGCCTATGCCTGCCTGGCTGATCACCCCTATCTGCCCTCCCCTGCCGGCCTGATAGAGCCCCCAACTGCTCTCCCCTGTCGACCTGATCTCACCCTCAACTGCCTCTGCCTGCCTGATCACCCCTAACTGCCCTCCCCTGTCAGCCTGATCTTACTTCCAACTGCCCTCCCTTGCAGGCCTGATCTCACCCCCAACTGCCCTCCTCTGACAGCCAATTTGGTTCTGATTGGTCAGTTTCTATGCCAGTCAGCATCAAAAGCTCCGCCTCTTAGGTAGCCATTGGCTCCTTACATTCACCCAGGTTTGGTTCTGATTGGTCAGTTTCTATACCAGTCAGCGTCTCTGGGCCTATCAACGGGGCCTGATCAGAAAGGCGAGGCTGATCAGCAGCCCCGGTGGAGGCCTGGAGAGAAATGGAGGCATGGCTGTTGGCCAGGCTGGGAGAGAAAGAGAGGCAAGTTCTGATCAATGGCTGCCACAGAGGCTATGGATCAGACCCTGCCTCTTTCTCTGCAGGCCTCTCTCCACGCCTGATCCGCAGCCCCCTAGGCAGTCAGTGCTGTGTTGGGGCACCTGCAGTGGCCCCAGTCAGTGCTGGGTTGTGGCAAACCTTCGGTCAAACCTTTGGTCGTAATCGGTCATTAGGACCCTGGCTCTTTATTATATAGATACTAGAGGCCCAGTGCATGGATTCGTGCACCAGTGGGGTCCCTCAGCCTGGCCTGTGCCCTCTTGCATCCCTGCAGGGATCAGGCTGGTCCGACATCCCCCTACCGAGGGATGTAGCAGTGCAAGAAGTGGCAGGTGGCCGGGAAGGAGCCTGAGCCCAGGCCAGGCGCAGCTCCCACTCATCCCAGCCCAGGGATGCCTGCCTCTGCTGCTGCTGCTCGGTAGCGCTGCCCTGGAGGTGGGAGAGGCTCATGCCACTGAAGCTGTGCTCGCCAGCCATGAGCCCAGCATCTGGCACCGTTGGTCAGCTGAGCGGCGCTCCCACTGTGGGAGTGCACTGACCACCAGGGGGCAGCTCCTGCATTGAACGTCTGCTCCCTGGTGGTCAGTGCGCATCATCTGCTCGGCCGCTTAGGGTTTTATATATATAGATGCATAGCCCATGGACACAGGGGCAATAGGAGGTGAAGACTTGGGGGTGGGTAAAGACTGTCAATCACAGGCATATCCAATCATAAGTATTTGAAAGTGTCTGCTACAATTACAGTTTTATGTTAACTAAACATATTCAGAAGTCTGAATTCTCTCAAAAATAAATTTAAACTAACATAATGTAGCATCAATCTACTAATTTCTAAACTTTCACTCTACTCTAACAAAGCTGCAAACATAAGAATCTGTCCTTACCCCTGAATATCATGAATCCAAAATAAGAATGAAGTAAAAAGGAAACTTATCATTATAGGTCATTATAGATTTACTAGAGGCCTGGTACATGAAATTCCTGCACAGGGGCGGAGGGGTGGGGGAGGTCCTTCAGCCTGGCCTGTGTCCTCTTGCCTCTCGCAGTCCAGGAGCCCTCAGGGGGATGTCCGACTGCTGTGGAGGTGGGAGAGGCTACCACCTCCACAGCTGTGCTCTCTAGCAGTGAGCCCGGCCTTCTGTCTCTATGTATTTGTCTATTCTGGACATTTCATATAAATGGAATCACACAATGTGGCTTTTTGTGTATGGCTTCTTTCTTTCATATAGCATGTTTTCAAGATTCACCCATGTTATAACATGTACTAGTAATTCATTTTATGGTACAGAGACATCTCACTTTGATTATATGGTACATGATGGCATCTTTAAAAATATTTTTGCTACCTATGTTAATTAGACCTCAGAATTAGCCAATACTCTGCAACACAGACTGTATTTGTTCACATATTGATCTCTTGGCTCACAGATTATCAATATTTACTTTCTGTCAATTTATAAATTATCTCATACACTATCATCTTCCTTGTATTGTATCTCAGTATTTTGGTAAATACTGCTTGGGCTTTCTACCTAACACCCCTTTTCTAGAAATCACCCCTCATTTCCAACTTCTATGTAATGAATGTAACCTTGCTCCTGTATGCATGTGATTGGTCCAGGAATAAGCTCCTGATTCAAACAGGATAAATTAGGCCCTTCACTGGGAATGTGGAATTCGGGGTAAGATTCAGTTTCCAACTAGCTGCTCTCTTGATTTCAGGAACTGCAATCTCAGAGGCTTTTCTGTTACCATTGTCTGTCATGTAGACTAAGAAACCAAAAAAACTAGTTTGCAAGAAGACAAGAAAGAATTAGAGACAAAGAGAGAGAGAACAGCAGAGGTAAGGGACTGAGCCAGAACTCCTGGGTTCCCTATGATGCTCCAGTCCCTGACTGCAGGCCATTCCTAGGGCCCAGTGGCATCCCTGCCCTTGGATTCCATGGAACATCCTATATCTTATCATAAATCTCCTTTATTGTATAAGTTAGTTAAGGAGGCTCTGTAATTTCTAGCCAAAGGACCTATTATAATCATCTACCCAATAAGATTTTAAGCTTTTTATTAAAAGCCTTTTAGCAAAGGCTCAACATCCACAGCACCCATTATAGCGACTCAAACACATACTTAAATTATCACCCTTGGAATAATTTGAAAACGTTTTCTATAAAAAATACTCAAGACATTCTTAGATGACTATGAACTAAAAAATTAGAAAAGCTATATTATTGTAACACCAAATCAATATATCTTTGCACTCATTTTGCAAAAAAATTATAATTTCCTCAGAAACGAAATTGTCTTTTTGTATTACACCACTACATGCCCATTTGTACTTGCTTGGTAAATGTTCCAAAATCTTTTAAAAGGCAGTGTTATATTTTCCTAAGGTTTGAAGTTCCTGGAGAACAAGTAATCTCTATTTTCTTTTCAAGCAAACACCCACAGAACCTTCTAAATATTCAGCATAGTGACACAATGAGTAGCTGACCTCCCTGCATTCATTTTCTCCTCCTGTAAACAAGCTATACTGTCATGCACTAATAGTTCCCATAAGGATAACCCATCTTTAAATACTATGCGCATGTAATTATTGTACAGTGTAAGTTGGGGGGACAATATAACACTCTCAAGCGACAACACAGGCAGTGTAGTTTTAGTAAGGCTGAGGAGTCTCCTGTAATCACTGCTAATTCTCTGCATATTCCTGGGAGTCTTCACTTCATTATGCAGAGTTCTTTCCTCAAAAAGCAAACCCAGGATTTGCCACCTATTTGCTTCTCAGTGGGAATAACAGAGATAAAACCAAAAATTCAAATTATTTCCTTAAATCCCTGTTTAAAATTCAATAGGGATAACCCTGGATTAATCCTTTAAAGTCTATGATTTGATTCCTGAGTGGATTTTGTATCATACTATTTAATGTATACTTACATTTCTTAAATAATATCTCCAATATTATAAAGTCTTACAGAGATAGAATCCCCTTTAAATTATTAAAGTATTCCAACTTTTTTTTTTTTTAATCCTCACCCAAGGATATATATTTATTGACTTTAGAGCGAGGAATGGGGAGGGAGGGCAAAAGAGAAACTTCGCATGTACCCAGACTGGGGATCAATCCTGCAACCTGGGTATGTGCCCTGACTAGGAATCAAACCCACGACTTTTCAGTGTATAGGACAACACTTCAACCAACTGAGCCACACTGGCCAAGGCAAAGTATTCCAACTTCTTGCTGTATTAAGGACTGGGTCAGTTTCTGATGGTTTTGATCCAAACTTGCTTCTTTATAGCCTGACAATATTGTGTTGACCAAAGCTCTGGAAGACAAAGCACTACTCAATTACTACTGCCCCTTCCAAAAAAATTGCAAGACTCTAAGTTCAAAAAATGGCCCACACTAGGATTTGCTGGTTTCCTCAGACTCAAACTATTAGGGCAGGAAAGAGCTTTGGAATGCTACTTTAACCTAATTATTTTACAAATGAGAAAATGGGATGAACAAGAGATAAATGACTTGCCCCAATTCACAATGAAATAGGTAAGACCAGCATACTTAGAATACGGGCACTCCGACTCCCAGTTGGAACTCATTTCATCATACCATCTACCAAAACTGTGTAAGTATAGACAGTATTGAAATCTCTCTGGCCGAGACCGGTTTGGCTCAGTGGATAGAGCGTCGGCCTGCGGACTGAAAGGGCCCAGGTTCGATTCCGGTCAAGGGCATGTACCTGGGTTGCAGGCACATCCCCAGTGGGAGATGTGCAGGAGGCAGCTGATCGATGTTTCTTTCTCATCGATGTTTCTAACTCTCTATCTCTCTCCCTTCCTCTCTGTAAAAAAAAAAATCAATAAAATATATTAAAAAAATAAATAAAGAAAGAAAGAAAGAAAGAAATCTCTCTGCCTCCTGAGAGGAAAGAACAAAAACTACAGTTTTCTGCTTACAAATGAGAGGGTGAGAGGCTGAGGTATCACATCTTATTTCATGGAAGTAAATGTTTTCTTAAACATCCTTCCGAATGTTATAATGGGCTTGCCCTGTAGGCTAAGTAAAATGAAATGAAATACCAAATCTCTTCAACCAGAAGGTTTTTCACCATAATAAACTTTTGGTAGCTATTGACTTTGTGTGCCCAAAGCTACCCCCATTTCCCCTTTCCTAGTCCTGCCTAACCACGGGCAAGAGTGACTGGTCTAAGCAAGGCCAACCAGAATCCTTTCCTAAAACTGTGACACAGATGCTGTGAAAATAAACCCCCTCTCTGTTTCCTACCATTTGGAGAAGGCAGCATGCATTGGGAGAGTCTAAGACCAACATTCAACGAGAAATAGAGATACGCAGAGAGAGATGGAAAGAGTGTGGCAACGTCAAATCCTTGGTTCTCATTGCTGAGCTGGTTCCTTTGATTTTGTAAGTTAAATCTGTATCTTTATCAACCACAGAAATCAGTAAACTCCTTTTTTGCTTAAAATACTTTGAATTGGGTTTCGGTCACTTGCAGCTCTAAAATCCTAACATATACTGACCCCAGGAGACAGGATTGGAGATACATTAACCTTAATACAGGAAAATTAATAAGCTTTTGTTAAAAATTTTTTTACATTGGATAACTTTAAACAGGTCCACTATTTCTTACATCTACCACTCCCAACATTCTATACCCAACAATTTCCTGCTTCCATTATATGCCTGCCCCTGAAAGTATCTGAGTTTACTAACACTTCCCTAAGATGTCCCTAGAAGCTTAAAAAACCCAATATAAGCTTGTTTCATTTGACTTCTAACAGAAGTAGAATGTAAAAGAGATTCCAGGTAATACAAGTTAAATGAGATTGTACTTTAACATGGTCTCGGTATCACCATTATAGTATACTATAAGGCAAGTCTTCAAAATTTAAAGCAAACCCAACAGATATGGCTACTTCACTATAATTTAGTAGCATGTTTTTCTTTTATAAGAATAGAAATCAACAACAACAACAACAAATCTCAGGACCTACCTCCAATAAGGCTCCAGTTTGGAAGAATTTCAAAGGCTTTTCAATGGAATAATAAAGGCTATGATAGCTGCCCTTAGCCAGGTATGCTCTCACCAGACCAACTGCTATAACAAGCCATCTAAGAAAAAGAGAAAAAGAGCAATCAAAAAAAAAATTTAAAAAAGGTAAGTAGGATTTAAGGTAATAGGAAGATGTGGTAACAACAGATATTGCTAGAGGTGACTTCGAGAATCAGTGTCCTGGATTTATCAACTATAGCTCTCAAATGCCAACAGAAATGTTGCAGCATACCAAGAGTGCTCTGCAAAAGCACAGTGGCACCTCACCCATCTGGAGCTCGGCTTTTTTGCAACCTTGCCTGTTGAGAACAAGGCCAAAATGAAGGGACTAAGCTAAAGCAGTCCCTGAGCAGCTAAAGTAAGTGCCAAAGGGTCTAAGACAAGAGAAAAAAAAAAGTGTTAAAAGAAAAATTTAAATGGCTTGTGTAATAATGGGTGGAGAGAAGATATTTTAAGTCATTTTTACAAGTATCTCACTGGAACATACCCATATCTTAAAATCTATCCTTTTTTAATTGCAAACGAAATAAGAATACATTGGGTTTTTTGGTTTTTTTTAAAGAATAAAAGGGTTTTTTGTTTGAATTTCCCAAAATCAATTCATTAAAGAAATCCAAATCAATACCAAAAGCAAAACAGGAAAGCACTTAGGTGTATGTAACTGTAAACGTTACATTTCTGTTCTACTGTCCTTTTCAAAAAAAATAAATTTCTCAGGCCCAGAAATATTTTTTCATTTAAGTTCCATAATAAAATGAACAGACCTTTATTAAGGTATGACTCCTTGAAGGCAGTAATAGATTTACCTATATGTAAAATCTCAACTATGTATTGCAGCATTGTATGTTATTTCTACAAAATGTCATACAAAGACATCAAATAGTCTGTAAAAGAAAAAATGAACTTCTTAATGGTGTCATGCTATATCTAATGAAAAAAGCTTACTGTACTCTCACAGTTCTAATTCCTCTTCCTAGATATCACTCCTTACCCTCCACCCCTTGTCTACATTCATTGTCCAGGAGTAATGACTTATTTTCTTCTTCCCCAATGTACCCTAAAATCCCTCTCCAGGTCCAGTGTTCTCAACAATGCCCTTGGCTAAGGCAAGGATTTTACATATAAATATAAATATGCACAGTTCTGAATAGTTTTAAAATCACTGTGACCATTTATGTGACAAAGAAAACTTGCATCTGTAATATTTCTTCATTGGCCTGTGTGTTCTAGATCCAGATCTAACAGGAACTAGTTCGGTGACCTCGTCAAGCAAGTCACAACTTCTCTGAGCCCAGGTTGCAACACTGGCCATTTCTAACAAGATCATGGGCAATAAAGCCCATGATCTTCCCAAGATGTTAATACGTTAATGTGACATTAGCATTTGTGTTTAAAAATAGGCGTGGGGAAGGGGGGAAATACATGTACATTTTTACTTATATCAGCATGGGAAGGATACACAAAGTAAGCTGCCCCCAGGGAGGGGGTCTGGGTGGAAGGGAAGGCTGAGAGGGAAGATTTTCCCTGTACAGCCTGTATATAGGGTGTCCAAAAATGGATACACACACTCTGATTTTTATTAAAATAAAAATCGAGCTATCAGCTGTTAGTGTGCATACTTTATTTGGGACTCTGTATATTTCAAATTTTGCACCCGCCATTGCAAAAATAAATAAAAATGGATGTTCCCTCTACAGTTCTTCCAAGTTTCCTGTATGTTTGAAAGTTTCATAATAAACAGGTTAAGGAAAACGTTTTACATATGAATCACATTTAAAAATATGTAAGGAATAGTCTGATCCTGTGATCCATCTCACCCAAAATCTTGGGATCAAAGACTTGGAGGAACCTGGGAGAGCCCAACTCTTTAGTTTTGCAGGTAAAAAAAAAAAAAAAAAAAAAACGGAGGCCAAGAGAAATAAAGTAATTTATCCAAGGTTGCACAACTAGTTAGTGCCAGAACTAGAACTAAACCGCCGCCGTGGCAGGAATGGACCGACAGGAGGGAGAAAGGAGAGGAAGGAAGGAAGCGGTTCGGTGGGTCCATTCCCTCCTCCCCAGCAGCTCTGCCCTCCACTCCGCGCCTTCCCCACCCCAGTCAGCCTTCAAAAGCCTCAACTCGTCTAAGGCACAGCTCTGCTCATGTCACCGGTCAAAAAACTTTGAAGGCTTCCCCATTCCTCCCGATTCTGTCGGGCTCAGCCTGGATTTTGAAAACAGCCGCCTAAATGCACGGTCCCTCCGCAGCCACAGCGTCCTCCACCCGCTCGGAGGAAACGGCTCGCCATCCGCGCCCGGCCGCCCGCTCTCCGCGCCGCAGGGACCGGCGCCCGGCACACCGCCCCCCACCCCGGGAGGGGACCAGCCCACCCGGCCTCCGAGGCCCGCGGACCTGCGCCCGGGCAGCCTGCCCCGCGCCCCGTGGGGGCCCCGAACTCCAGCTCGGGCCGCGCCCGCCGCCCTCGAACTCGCTGGGCCCCCGCCCAGGCGGGAGTCGGGGCAGCGCCGTCGCCCAGGTGCCGGGTCCCGGGCCGCCGGGCTGCGCTGTGCGCGGTGGGCCCGGCCCGGCCGCTCCGCCCGCCGCAGAGC
Organism: Myotis myotis; assembly: GCF_014108235.1. Classification (NCBI taxonomy): domain Eukaryota; kingdom Metazoa; phylum Chordata; class Mammalia; order Chiroptera; family Vespertilionidae; genus Myotis; species Myotis myotis. Next base: position 160,315,050 of record NW_023416324.1, read on the forward strand.
CCCTCGCCGGCCCGGCTCGCTCCCCGCCGCCCGAGCCCCAGCCTCACCCCGCCGTCATCACCACATTGTAGATGACCAGGTACGCCGTGGCCAAAGGCCCCGGGCCCCTTTTCTTCCGCGCGCCGCTGGCCTCGCCGGCCCCGGCCCGGGCCCCGCTGCCCCCATTCCCTTTGGTCGCTGCAGTCGCCGCCGCAGCCGCCATGTCAAGTGCCAAGAGCTGGCTCTCAGCGGGAGCACCACCGCCCGCCCGGACTCAGGCCTGCGAGGAGGCGGGGGGCGGGGCGGGGGCGGGGCGGAGGCCGTGGGGGCGGGGCCAGAGACCGCGCCCACGGCGGCCGCCATCTTGGAGGAGGGCAAAGACGCTCCTGCGCTCCCTGCCCAGCGGTTCGCCTCCATCGCTACCGCCATCTTGGATCAGGGCGACCCCCGCCTCTTTCCCGCGCCTGCTACTCGCCTCCGGCGCCATCTTGGGTAGGTCCCCGTTTCTGCCATCGGGATGCTTGGTCTGCTCGGCCGGTTCTCTCATCTGTAACTTCCGCCCACATGTTGGATGAAGAAAATGAGGCTTTCGTTCTGTCTTCTTAGCTTGACTTCTCCCAACGACCCTACCTTCACTTCCATGTAGCGATGGAGGAACCTGCCACTTGGGGTCCGAAGGCTGGGCGGGAAGGGCGCCTCTGTCAGGTGCTCTCTGCCCCTTAAGCGGTCGCCAGGCTGAGGATTGTGTCCTAAGGCGTCTTCCCTACCGTTTGCGTTTAAGTTACAGCAGAGAGTGTGCGGGAGACGTCCGGTTAGTCAGCGCGCAGCCTCAGTCGGCGAGGTCCACGAGGGCCTGGGGTGCATTCTAGTGCCTCTTCCAGCCCCGACACACGGGCTCCCCGTGGCCGTGGGGCTCCCTGTGGCCGAGGGGCTCCCCATAGCTGAGGGCTCCCCGTGGCCGTGGCCGAGGGGCTCCCCGTGGCCATGGGGCTCCCTGTGGCCGAGGGGCTCCCCGTAGCTGAGGGCTCCCCGTGGCCGCGGGCTCCTGAAATATGGTAGCAGTCATCTCAGGTAGAAACTATAGTTTAACTTTAACCCTGCTGTTCGGCTTCTGTACTTATTTGCTTTATTTAACAATAGAAAAGTTATTTTGACTTTCTGAATTATATAAATCATTCCATTCGATTAAATACCCTATTGATTATGTGAATATCCCATTTGTAGTGGTCATACTGGTCTTAGAAAGCACATTTTCCTTTACCTAGGAAGGACACAGAGTTATCCCAAGGTCAGAGGCTCCAGTTAACGTGTCCCTGTTGACGCAGTGTTCCGGAGACCCAAAAACTGTAATTTAGATAAAGTGCCTAAGTTTAACCCAGGTTACCCAAGGGCTCTAGACCCAAACTGTAGTTTAGATAACATGCCTAAGTTTAACCCAGGTTCCTCATTCCAGACCCGAGGGCTCTAGAGAACGTGTTTTTGTCAATTCAGTGATCGGAGACCCAAAACTGTAATTTAGATAACATGCTGCTTCTGCTTCTGTAAACTGGTTTTTTGCAAACCAGGTTCCTCATTCCAAACCTTGAGATGTAATCAATACCTTTGTGATCTTTGCCTATATAAGTCTGGCTTTGCCACCATCTTATCACTATGAGATTTGGGGAATGGCCCCTCATAGTCCCGGATTGCAATAAATGTGACTCTTTAATTCGACTTCTTGAGGCGTCCTTCTGTGATTTGCGGGGTACATTACAACACTCCCCGTGGCTGAGGGCGCCCAGTGGCCAAGCAGGAGGGCGAGGTGTGGCGTGGAGCGTGCGTTTTCACACCCAGCGGCCCCAAACGGAGGGATGCTGGCTCGCCTGGGAACCTGCCTGCAAGGGGAACCTGACCGCTGGTGCAAACTGCACCAACCAGTTGACTCCCAGTTACATCCACCGCCTTGTCTCGGGGTTTTAAACATCTGCAAAGGTCCCCTACCGTCCATTTTCACACACCCAGCCATCTTTAAACGAATGAATGCATAGGTGGTGATAGAGAATACTTATTTCAGCAAGTATTTATGGAGTGTCTGGGAAGGAAAGAGACAGCCCTGGGTCTCCCCGAGGTGATGCAGGGGGAGCTGGATGAACGCATGAGGTGTGGAAGTGACTGCCGTAACCCACGCCATCGTGGTAGTGACCGAGGTGATGAAACAGAACTGAATTCTGGACATATTTTAGAAGTAGAGAGGATACGGTGTGCAAATACACGAGCTGTGGAGTGTGAAGTTAAAGCGGCATTGTGAGCAACTTGGAAGAATTGAGTTGTAGAAGAAAAGGCTTTGAAGAAAGAAATCAGGATTTTTGTTTTACATATTAAGTTTGAAATCTTTATTAGACATCCAAGGGGAGAAGTTGCATGGGCAATTGGATTTAGACATTGAGGTTCAAGGGAGAAGAGAGAGATTTGAGACTCACCGGGGGATGGTGGTATTTAGAGCCATAAGACATCTAGAGATTGAGACAGGGCACTCAGCATTTGGGGGGGTCTCATCCGCTCAGGCCCTACAGATTGTGTAGAGATCCTGTTGCCTTATTTTCCTGACTTTTTTTGATGATGTTAATCCTCACTCAAGGATATTTTCCATTGATTTTTTTTTTAGAGAGAGTGAAAGGGAAGGGGAGAGACAGAGAGAGAGAAACATTGATGTGAGAGAGACACATTGATTCTATCAATTGGTTGCCTCCTTGACCGGAATGGAACCCACGGCCCAGTCTGCGGGCCCACACTCAGTCCACTGAGCCCAACAGGCCAGTGACTTCTTTAAAGAGCAAGTGGGGGTATTCAAATTGCAGGCAGTGATCAGTGGGAGGTGGAAATTGCAAGGGAAATAAAGAAGAGGCCATTTTGCAGAGCAAATGATCATTTATGTAAAGGCTTCTTTGATTCATTTAATGGAATCATTTTTCCTTTCAGTATAACCTAAAAAAGGAGGTAGGAATACATAAAATTCTGTCAGTTGGAAATCAACTTAAAATTCAGTGTAGCCTTGCCACAGTGGCTCAGTTGATGGGAATGTTGTCCTGTACATCAAAAATTTGCAGGTTTTATTCCCAGTCAGGACACATACCGAGGTTGTGGGTTTGATCCCGGGTTGGAGCACATATGGGAGGCAACCAATTGATGTTTCTTTCTCACTTTGCTCTCTCCCTTCCTCTCTAAAAAAAAAAAAAAAAAAAAAAAAAGAATAGAACATGAAAAAAATATCCTATCTAATAAAAGAGAAACCTGGTAATTGGCGTACAGCCGCTACCCTTCCCATTGGCTAATCAGCAAGATATGCAAATTAACTGCCAGCCAAGATGGCGGCCGGCAGCCAGGCAGCTTGAAACTAACATGAGGCTTGGTTGCTTCAGTGATGGAGGACTCCAACGTTCCCCGCCTGCCTTGCCGGCCTCTGAGCTTGCAGTTTAAGAAACATTGTAACAAATATAGAAGCTAAACAAAACCCCAGAAACCTGCTTTCAGTGAGCCCGGGATCTCAGAGCTGGAGATGATACAGAGTTTCGATTATAGAACCTAAGCAAACCAGATACCTTCTTTCAGCAGCAGAGGCCTCAGAGCTGGAGCCATAGCTAAAGCTGGCCCAGAAAAAAAAAAAAAGAAAGAAAAAAAGGAGCAGTTGGTAGCTTCAGTCGGCCTGAAAACAGCCCTCAGCCCCTCACCCAGACTGGCCAGGCACCCCAGTGAGGACCCCCACCCTGAAGGGTGTGTGACCAGCTGCAAACAGCCATCATCCCCTCATCCAGGCTGGCCAGGCACCCCAGTGGGGACCCCCACCCTGATCCAGGACACCCTTCAGGGCAAACCAGCCAGCCCCACCCATGCACCAGGCCTCTATCCTATATAGTAAATGGGTAATATGCCTCCCAGCACTAGGATCAGCGGAGCCGAGAGGCCTCCCGGCACTGGGATCAGCGTGACAGGGGGCAGCGCCCAAACCCCCTGATCGCCCTACGGTTCTGTGTGTGACAGGGGGCGGGGCCACAACCTCCCTATCCGCCCTGCTCTGTTCATGACAGGGGAAGGCGCCCCAACCCCCTGATCAAACCTGCTCTGTGCCTGATAGGGGGGAGCTCCCCAACCCCCTGATTGCCCTGCGGCTCTGTGTGTGACAGGGTGCGGCGCCCTGCCCTCCCCCCCCGCCCCCCACGGGCCCTGCTCTGTGTGTGGTGGGGTAGAGCCATAACTTCCCCATCGGCCCTGCCCTGAGTGTGAGAGTGGTGGCGCCCCAACCACCTGATCGGCCCTGCTCTGTGGGTGATAGAGGGCGGCACCCCAACCCCCCCACCCCCACGGGCCCTGCTCTGTGATGGGGTAGAGCCATAACCTCCCCATCGGCCCTGCCCTGAGTGTGACAGCGGCGGTGCCCCAACCCCCTGATCGGCCCTGCTCTGTGGGTGATAGAGGGTGGCGCCCCAACCCCCTGATCCGCCCTGCCCTGAGTATGACAGGGAGCGGTGCCCCAACTCCCCTATCGGCCCTACTCTGTGAGTGACAGGGGGGAGCTCCTCAACCCCTTGATGGGCCCTGCTCTGTGCGTGACAGGGGGTGGGGCCGCAACCTCCCCATCGACCCTGCCTTGAGTGTGACAGGAGGCGGTGCCCCAACCCCCCAATCGGCCCTACCCTGAGTGTGACTGAGGGTGGCATCGCAACCTCCCAATCTGCCCTGCTCTGTGCATGACAGGGGAAGGTGCCCCAAGTCCCCAATCGGCCCTGCTCTGAGCCCGACCAGGGGCTGCACCTAGAGATTGGGCCTGCCCTCTGCCACCCGGGAGCAGGCCTAAGCCAGCAGGTCGTTATCTCCTGAGGGGTCCCAGATTGCGAGAGGGCACACGCCGGGCTGAGGGACCCCCCCTCCTCCCCGAGTACACAAATTTTTGTGCACCGGGCCTCTAGTTTAGTATAAAACCTCATCACAGTTTTTTATAATATCAAACTGTTGGAAACAATCTAAATGTTGAGTAGTAGTACAGACAGGTTAAATTATGATAAGGCTTAAAATAGGATACTATTCAAAAAAAATGATTTTGCATAAACTTTCAAATGATTCAGCAAGAATGTATATGTGTGTAATAGGCAACACAAGAATAAGGGAGAAATTGTGAACAAAGAGCAAATGTGGCAAAATGATGTGATTAAGTTAGAAACTATGAAAGGTCTGAGATTTTTACTTTACTTGCAAGCTAACAAGTTAACCTCCCCCATCCTCCCCCCTCCCCACACACAAACACACATATTTTTGGCAGCAGGGTCCAGATTTTTGTCCCTGGAGACCACAGCTGCCAATTCTTGTAGCCTTCCTTCTGAAGAATAGCCTCGGGCTGTTCTCTCCATCCCACCCAAGTGCCAGCTCTCTGTAATGGGGGAGATGATTTCTCCACCCAAGCCTCTCAATCAGGAACTGTTCTCTTCTTTTGAACATCGTGGGAGATGGATGAGCTCAGGCCAGGGCTGATTGTGGTGGGTGGAGTGTGGAGTTTCTCAGGAAGGGAAGCAGGGCACTGCTAGAGCCTTCAGGGTGCACTTTGCAAATTTTGTCTCGTTGCCGAAACCGGTTTGGCTCAGTGGATAGAGCACTGGCCTGCGGACTGAAAGGTCCCAGGTTCGATTCCGGTCAAGGGCATGTACCTGGGTGCCGGGGTCCTGCCCCAGCAGGTCCAGGGGTTCCCAAAGGCGTAGACGGAGTCGGCGAAGAAGGAAGGACACGGAGACAGTGTTCAGTTGATCAGCAGCCTAGCCAGGATCTCCAGCCAAGTTCTGGTCTGGATCTCTAGAGAGGTTCTGCTTAGGATCTCCAGCCAGGTTCTGTGTCCATGTTCTCTTGCTAGGTTCTCCAGGTTCTGTAGCCATGTTCCCTCGCTAGGTTCTCTCTCCAGCCAGGTTCTGTCCAGGTTCTCCAGCCAGGCTCAGTCACCAGGTTCTAGTCAGGTTCTCTTGCCAATTTCTGTAGTCAGGTTCAGTCCAGGATCTTTTGCCATGTTCTCTCCAGCGAAGTTCTTCTGTCTGTAGGTTCTGTGTAGGCTCTGTCTTCTAAGTTCTGTGTCTTGCTGTCTAGTTACAACTGTATTTATACCAGTTGATTCAATCCTATCAATCTCTATTACAAAGGTTAGGGCGTTTCTTATCTCCATTCCAGGGAGTAAAGATTATGTAGCTTAAGCATGATTGTTCATAGTTAAAGTGATTAATTACCCGCCTGGCACTTAGTTAAGAGGTTTTATTCTCTCCCTAACTTCAGGGGAAAATCCCTACCTGGGGAAACAACCTTTCTCAGAGACCTTCGTTAAAACACATAGTGCCAAGAAGGTGAGCAAACATATTAAGAACAGTATGCCATATATGCCAGGTCCCTTGAAACAGCAAGCATGGACCGGCTCCCAGCACCTGGGTTGCGGGCACATCCCCAGTGGGAGATGTGCAGGAGGCAGCTGATCGATGCTTCTCTCTCATCGATGTTTCTAACTCTCTATCTCTCTCTCCCTTCCTCTCTGTAAAAAATCAATAAAATATATATTTTTTAAAAAATTTTGTCTCGTGAATTTTGTGTGTGTGTATGTGTGTGTGTAAGTCTGGGTCATGGCAAAAGCAGCTACCAGAGCAACATCTTATGTTGGTTTCATAAGATGTTGAAACCAGCATAAGCCCCATACACAGGGAAAATAAAGCAGGTGGGTTACATTACAACAGAGGAACCCTGAAATTAGGAAACTTTGACCTTACATATGACTGTTAGTAACTTGCCTATCTTCCCTTTATTTTACAACTAGAGGCCCGGTGCACTGATTTGTGCACCGGTGAGGTCCCTCAGCCTAGCCTGCGCCCTCTCGAAATCCGGGACACTTTGGGGGATGTAGTAGTGCACAAAGTGGCAGGCAGCTGGGTAGGAGCCCGAGCCCTGGCTGGGTGCCGCACTGCTTCTGCTCATCCTGCCCTCCTGTGCCTGCTGCAGCTGCTCAGTAGCACTGCGGTGGAGGCGGGAGAGGCTCGCACCGCCACAGTGGCACTCCCCAGCTGTGAGCCCGGTATCTGGCGCCCATTGGTCAGCTGAACAGTGCTCCCACTGTGGGAGTGCACTGACCACCAGGGGACAGCTCCTGCATTGAGCGTCTGCCCCCTGGTGGTCAGTGCATGTCATAGTGACTGGTCAAATGGTCGAACAGTTGCTTAGGGTTTTATATATATAGATGTAAGCAAGTCCTCTCCAGGAAAGGAAGTGGGGGAATCTTTATTATTTTGGACATCTCCAAGGAGGGAAAAATGTCTAAGCTTTACTACACTGGAATAGCTCTGTAGGGTAGGAAAAAACCTTTTCCTCTCTCTTCTTTGGTAGCTGGAGCCGTGCAAATTGAAATAACAAAGCAGAGATTAATAGGAGAGTAAGTTTTAGTTCATACGCATTCTGGGGGGACAAGAGAGTCACAGAAATGAAGGGAAAGCTCCAAAGAGGTGGTTATACCCAGAGGCTTGTTTATCATTTTAACAAAGAGCAATACATTTGTCAAGAAATGACAAGACAAAGGAAAGGGGGTTTAGGTTTTTACGGGTAGTAAATTGTGGGAAGGTAAATATATGGAGAAAACTAATGGAAGATAAGGGTTATTTTCAGTAAAGTTTATGGTGTCTGGGTGGCTTCTCTGGGCTGGGAAGTTTAGCATCATATCTGGTGATTACAAGTTGTTCTGTTCTTCCTGGTATGAGAGAGAGATGGGGAACCAAAAGGGAAATTTATGTCCTGCTTTTAGGCAAATAGGGGGAGGAGAGAGAGCTTTTTCTGCATCTGCTATTTTTCATTTGCCTTCAGCTTAAAATAGTCCTTATGCCAAAGTGGCATATTTTGGGGTGGCACATTCTGATCCCCTCAACTCCTTATACAAACATTCTTGAATTGGTTTTAAATGCTTTCGATCAGAGACCTGAACTGTGTGGAAAGATGTTCAGAGGGAATCATCTCCCAATAGTAGTTCTATACGAAGGGTTTAAGGGTCTTTATTGAATTGTTCTATCAAACTTGCCCTAAGTTTGAAAAAATTTTAAATAAAAAAATGGGGAAACAATAATCCAGAGATGTATTAGACATGGAAATTGTTTAGAATATATTAAGTAGAAGAGTGGGTTATTCATGGTGTGTAGTAAGACCTTGATTTTATAATAGTTAGGTATGCGGGTGTTTACAGTGAAAAGAAAATCTGGAAGGGGTTTTATATTATTAGTGTTTATCTTTGGTTGAGTAAGAGCATCAGGTTTTTCTTTTTTTATTAATTTTCTTTTTGCCTATATGTATTTTTTTTTCCTCCTATGAGTGGTTTTGTGAGTAAATTTTTTTTTAACTTTATCAAAACTAGAATCCCTTTCTGTCTTCTAGTGGGAATAGATATCAGTGATTCTCTCCCTCCCCCCCATCTTAGATATACTTAAACAGCCCTAAAAAGTGGGGAGGCAGGAGGGTGAGAGAAAGAGACAGAAAGCATAGGGGGAGTAAAGAGAAGAGACAGGTCTGGGAGGATTTTTCAAGTGAAATGCTGATCAATATAAACTCCCTTATTTACCTTCCTTACAAAATCAGTAAATTCTCTGATGTTTTTGTATGAATGGAATTTCTGGAAGCTCAAAGAAAAGGAAGAGGAGACAATAGTAATATGGGTTACATTTTGGGTGCTTCCGGGGATTTTCAAACTAAAGTACACTGTCTAGTTATATTTAGGATTAAATCGTTACCTAGAATAGTGGTTCTCATACTCTTAAAAAGTATTGTATTGAGGACTATAAAGAGCTTTTCTTATTTATTTATTTATTTATTTATTTACTTACTTATTTTGGTTAATTCTCACCCAATGATATTTCCCATTGCTTTTTGGAGGGAGGTGGAGAGAGAGAGAGAAATATCAATGTGAGAGAGTCACATCGATTGGTTGTCTCCTGTACCTGGGGGGCCGGGATTGAGCTTGCAACCGATACATGCCCTTGACCAGAATGGATCCAACGACCCTTCAGCCACAGGCTGGGACTCAAAACACTGAGCAAAACTGGCCAGACAAGCGCTTTTATTTATGTGGGTTATAACTATTTGATATTATCCATATTTCTAATGTTTAAGAGATTTAGGCATCCCAGAGAACAGGTTAATTTGTAATTTAAAGTACAAATTGTGGCACATTCTTTCTCTCTCTCGTACTTTTCTCCTCTCCTTCCCCCAGGTACCCTTGTCTGCCGCTCTTTCCTAAGTTCCAAGTTTCCTAAGTGCCTCTGTGACTCCTTTCCTGAGTACAGGCTCCCCTTTTCTATTTCCGTGACTTTCCAAGCAAACTTTCTCTTATAATTTGAAAAAATAAAAATGTATATATTGTGCAACTGATTTAGACTTGGAATTCAAAGTTTAACTCTTACTAAATTTATAAACAGTATTGGACCATTAAAAAGAAGTTAAGTTCCATCGTGTTTATACATTTAATTATGAGACTTATTTTACTTGAGAAGGTTGCTAGTCACTTTTTTGGAAAGTTTTGTTATAATTGAAGGAATGAAAATGAAATGTGTTTATTACATTTATGAAGGCAACTTAAAAATGTTTAGAGTAAAAAATGAATATTACATCTTGGTAGATTTATAAATCTACCAAATCAAATCTGGGAATTGAATGTAAAAGTTTAAGAACTAGGCTTTAAAATTTGCAACATTAACAGGTAAAATAGTAATTTTAAAAAACCAGAGTAGTTTCTGAATAATCTTTTATGTGCACAAATTTGCGCCCAAATGCATAAAATAGCCTTATTGACACATTTATGAGAGTCAGATTGTTTTATTGAGAAATTCCTGCATATGTGAGTCATTTCTCTGGGCTGTCTAATTTTCCCAGAAAAAAAAAAATTCTCCAATCTCCTGCACATGCAGAAATAATCTGCAGCTACAGGGGTGGCTTCACGGGTGCATAACTTGTATAGTCACACTTAGAGAGAACTCACATTTGTTGTACTGCTCTGCTGTCACTATCTTAAAATTTTTTAAAATATATTTTATTGATTTTTTTACAGAGAGGAAGGGAGAGGGATAGAGAGTTAGAAACATCGATGAGAGAGAAACATCGACCAGCTGCCTCCTGCACACCCACCACTGGGGATGTGCCCGCCAACGTACATGCCCTGACTGGAATCGAACCCGGGACCCTTCAGTCCGCAAGCTGACGCTCCATCCACTGAGCCAAACCGGTCAGGGCTATCTTGAAATTTTTAATACTTTTTGAAAGAAGAAGCCCTGTGCTCACTTCGGCAGCACATATACTAAACTTGGAAGGATACAGAGAAGATCAGCATGACCCCTGTGCAAGGATGCCACGCAAAGTCGTGAAGTGTTCCATATTTAAACAATAAAATAAAATAAAAATAAATAAAACAAGAAGCCCCACATTTTCATTTTGCACTGGCCCTGCAAGTTCTGTAGCCGGTCCTGCCTGGCAGTCAGAGTTCTGGCAGCCACCCAGTGGGAGAGGGCTGGAGTCTCAGGCTCTTTCTGTAGCTCCCCCAGCCCCCGCATCTCCCACCCTCGGTTGTGCCTGTTGTCCACCAGTCCACCGCCTCTCCAGTGTAATTTTAAGAGATCCCCTTTTCTGCCAGGCTGGAGAGGGACTGTCAGAGGCCACGTGGGCTGGCTAGAGGAGAAGGTGGAGGGGGGTTGGCCTAATTCCTCTACTTTTGGCTAGTTCTGTGATAGGACTCAGCCTGCTTTTTGAGGCTTTCTTCTCTGTGGACATTTGCAAAGTGGAAAACTTTAAACAAAATTAATTACCAATTATTCTGCTGCCAACTTTTGTCTGGCTCTCTCATTCTGTGCTCTTGTGGGTTTATGCCTTTTGTTCCTTTAGTTTCATTTTAGAGAGGTTTTGGGAGACAGGAGATAAATGCAAGTGTCCAATCTGCCATGTATGACCACTAGTCTCAATTGTTTCCATAGAAACAACTAGTCTTTTTTTTTGGCACCCATTTGTGTTGGTTTATATAATACTTAGTTAAATTATATAATTACAATTACAAGTAGAACTAGCATAAATAAATTTAAGAACAAACCCAATTGACACTTGCTTGGTAAATATACAACTCAGTTAATGGGAACAGAAGTGTGTGGGCATCAGTAAATTTATTTTACAGAGGAAATGAAAACTGTGGTTAAGTGGGGCAAGTTGACTTAAATGGAGATTTACTGAGCTTATGCTTTAATTGAATATAAGATATTCATAAAGAGGGTGCATTATTAAAAGTCGAACAATTTGGCTCCTTGGACAACCAATTGAACTTTAAAGAAGCTTATCTGTCTTTAAAAACTCGAACAAACAAATGCTTTTCTGGTATCAGGCAGTTCTCTGCACTTTGACCATGGATATTACTGATGTGTTCAGATGACCTCCTGAACTATGGAACCTTATCTGTCCTAACTCCTAATTGTCCTATCCTCCCTCTGCCTTGAGCTCCTAGTTGGATGTTTGACCTGATTTGACCTTAAAGATCTTGGTTTGAGCCCTAGCTGGTTTGGCTCAGTGGATAGAGCGTCAGCCTGCGGACTGAAGGGTCCTGGGTTCAATTCCAATCAAGGGCACATGCCTGGGTTGTGGGCTTGACCCTGCAGTAGGGGGTGTACAGGAGGCAGCCAATCAATGCTTCTCTCTTTTTCCCCTCTCCCTTCCTCTCTGAAATCAATACAAATATATTAAACAAAGAAAAAAAAAAGATCTTGGTTTGCATCAGTGAATTGATACCTTACATTCCCTTTGAGGCTCCCTTGAGAGGTACCTGGTTTCTCCAGTCTCTTCTTTAGGGCAAAACTGACTTGCCTTCCTATTGGCTTCCTCCTTTGTAGGAAGTCAGCTTTCAGCTTCTCTGCTCTTAACTCAGTTACCCACTCACCTATTTGCTTTCCATCTTCCAAGCTTCTAGTATTTTTCATGTCCTCTCATATTGTCTTTGAAGGGTTTATAGCAGGGGTCCTCAAACTACGGCCCGCGGGCCACATGCAAATACAAATATTGTATTTGTTCCTGTTTTGTTTTTTTACTTCAAAATAAGATATGTGCAGTGTGCATAGGGATTTGTTCATAGTTTTTTCTTAAACTATAGTCCGGCCCTCCAATGGTTTGAGGGACAGTGAACTGGCCCCCTGTTTAAAAAGTTTGAGGACCCCTGGTTTATAGCTTTAAAAAATATTATTCCCTTACTCTCCATTTAATGGAGGATCTAAAGGGAACAGAGATACTGCTTGTCTTCAGTAGTTCATGTTTGGCCTTCTCTATGATAACTTGCCATTCTCTAAACTCTTGATCTGGTTCTCTAGAAAACAGGACCCTCCATTTTTGAGCTTTCTAGACGATTTAAAAACGGTATCTATCCAGCCTTTTCCTGAGACTGTATAGCAGAGCTCTCTTTGATCTGTGGTTAATATGCAGTCAGAAAGAAGTCAATGAGAATTAGCTTTTGTAAATATCAATTAAAAACCAGGGAACTTTGAGGGGTAAAGACTAAGTGCGATTAGTTTAAAGTCAAGCTTACCTGAAAAATTTCCTCTTGACTGGAAAATAAGACTCATAAGGTCAGATGAGCTATTTCCTTTGGGTCTGATGAAGAGTACTTAAGAGCTGGGAGTTAAAAATTCCCACTAGAACAAGAGGGCAGTTGTAGCCTTTCCTAAACTCACCGCAATTATTTTTTGTGCAATTGCATGTGCACTTTGTTTCAAAAGTCATTTATTTTTTTTGGGGGGGGGGGTGGAATTTAAAGTATTCTTTCTGTCATTCATTATATGAAAGTATCTTTTTCACATGTTTTATTTCTGCAGAAGTATAACCAGTTCCTTGAGCATTATCAGAGGATCTTTGACTTATCTTAGCATCTCTGGGTACCAGAATGAATAGGGGCTTTCCATAAGGATGAGGTAGCATGCACGAGCTCATTTAATTTTTATAACAACCTGTCAGGTGGGAACTATTTGTTACTCTAATTTTATGCTGAGAAAACTGAGGCACAGGCTACACAGTTCCAGTAAGAGGTACAATTGGAACTGATTCTCCTTGGCTGATTAACCAGGTTAGCTAGATCCTACCCTAGTATCTTGCAGCATTTGCCTTCAATGAACAGGTGAAGAGCTTTCTGGAGCGAGAGAGATCTGGGTCTTCAGGGACCTTACCAAATAGGTTATATGACTGCTTGCTAATGTTTGATGAATTTGGCCTGAGGCTATTTTTCACTGTAACATAGCATCTGGAGCAAGGCTGTGGAAAAGCCCTATCGCTCAACCGATGTCTTGACTATTGGTGGCTACAAACGTCTGTCCAGAAGAAGCTAATAAATGTAAATGACCAAAGTGACAGGTTAATTTGTAACCTCCTTCTTTCTTAGTTATATCCAACTAGAAGAAATCTAGTCCCAGAGAGACAGATGATATGAGGATTTATTACACACTTCTGTGCGGTCACTATTGGGGCTATAGTCTCTGACATGAAGCCCTCCCTGCGATGTGTGAGCCATTAGAACATGGCCAAGGACTATGGACTAAAATTTCAAACAACCAGCAGTTAGAAATTTAATGTTGTCTCCAAGCACTATAGATCTCCTGGATATTTTCAATTCCAATGGGAAGGAAGTTATGATCAAAGCCACTGAAGTTAAAATGATTGTTGCTCCAAGGATGGCCCCTCCCCTTCCTTTTGGTTCACTGTCAAGGAAATTCCGTCCCAGCGACCCTGTCTCTCTCCTTCTCTGCATCTATCTCATCTGTCCCCAATGGGTGCTCCCCTATCTCAAGTAGCTCCAAGTTCCAAACACACAGGAGATTTTTGCCCTAGGTGGTTGTTTCATATCACAGGTTATCTGGTAACTACTTGTGGATTGCAGGCCTATTTAGATTTTGTGGTGAGAAGCACAGAACTGATAGTTTAAAATTTTCTTAAAAAGTGAAAAAATGTATATATATATATATAACCCTAATATGCAAATAGACTGAACAGTGGAACAGCTGGTTGCTATGATGTGTGCTGACCACCAAGGGACCGTGGCGGGATGGTGGAGCAGGTGAGCGGGGGCACCTGACCAAGGTGGGGCACTCGTTGCTGTCATTGGAGCAAAAATCTGGTGGTTACTGAAAATTCTTTGCTCCTGTGCACTACGGTCCCACCCAGCACTTGCACCCACCGCCGGCACCAGAGCTGCTGCTTGCACCCACTGCTGGCGCTGGCCCTGATCGCTTGGTGCCGTCAGTGGGTGCAAGCGGTGGCTGCCGGCCCTGATCACGCCTGAGGGCTTCTTCCACCTCTCCCTGCTCCTGAGGGGCGATTTGGGTGGGCAGCCGCCTTTTGCACCCACTGCCAGCGACAACCCCACTCACACCTGCTGCCAGCTCCAGAGCCACCACTCGCACCTGCTGCTGGTGCCCAGCGCTGGGCCCAATTGCTCAGCGCCATCAGTGGGTGCGAGTGGGGCAGGTGCTGTCAAGCGCATGGGAGTGGGCTGCAGCAGGAGTGGGGCTGCAGCAGACAGGGGACTGGGGTCCACGGAGGGAGGGGCCGGGTGGGGCTACAGAGGATGGGCTGAGACGCGCCCCTATGTCCACTGCAGCCTCAAGGCCCACAGTTCCTTTCAAGGTGCACGAATTCGTGCACTGGGCCCCTAGTATGAATATAATTAATGAAGAACAATAACCTAAGTATTGAGTTTACATTATTCAATATAATTGATGATGCTATAGACCATACTCCCCTTCACAGTAATTTGAAAAGTGATATGTACAGTCAAGGTAAAATTTGGAGTTTTTTCTTTTCCTCAGTCTATCTAGAATAGTGCTGTCCAATGGAACTGTACAGAAAGTTCTAATCTGTGCTGTCCAAGAAGGTAGCCACAAGTCAGTCACATATGACTACTGAAAACGTGGAATGTGGCTAGTACAACTGAGGAACTGAATTTTAGATTTTACTTATTTTAATTAAATAGCCACTTGTGATTCATGGTTACCATATTGGTCAGAACAGACCTGGGATACAGTGAAAGATCTTATAACAGCTCTAGATTCTGCTGCAGCCACAGAGAACCCTAGATTCTTTGTGATTTATAAGAATAAATGTTTACTTCTTGTTTGTGTTCTGTACCTGTTTGGAGTTGCCTGGGGAGCCAGGTGGGTAAAGCAGCCACATCTCACATGTTGGCAGTCATTGTGGAGAGTTCTGTACCAGGACACAAATGCTCTGGCCCATGGGGATGCACATCACTTCTGCTCACAGCTCACTGACCAGGACCAGTCACAGGGCCCCAGTGAGCTAGGAGCAGGAGTGCAGCCCTAACTGTGCCGGGGCAAAGAGCCTCAGTAATGACTGCTACAGACATTAGCCTCCCTCTTAAAATACAGAAAAGAGTTCCCAAGGGGTAAGGAAAGTAGTATTACTTGCGTTTTCTTGAAAAAAAGAGAGTTGAGTTTCTTTAGAATTTATCTTTCACATTTTGGACACTCACTGCAGAGATTTATAAAAAGCTGGTAAAATGTGAAAAGTAAAACTCAAAAATTTTGAGAAAAAGAAAAAGAGACTTTGTATAAGTTCGAACTGACAACAGTCAGCATGTCTTTTTAGTTATACATAGAAATATCATTTGATATGAAGCTCTGCAATGTAAGGAACAATCTGGGGATTATTCTTTATATGTTTGGGATGAAAATGGAACAGAAGAAAGTGTATTTGTGATTTTTTTCATAGCACAGAATATATATGATACATTTTTCACCAGCAAGCAATAAAAAGTCCTTTTCTTTAAAAATAATTTTCTCACTAGGAATATTGGCAGATTGTGGTTGCCTTAAAAATGAAGAAAAACACACAAAAAAACCCACCAAAAAACTGGATGAATGGATTGTTTCTTTCCAGACCATATGGGATCATAGAATTATCTAGTACAACATTTAATGGCATGTCTTGATTCTTTCTATAACATTTACAATATTGTTTGGATCTCCAGACATGGGGAAGTCACCATCTGATATCTGATAAGACTTCCTTTAAAGCAGGAGGAAAGTATCCTGGTAACAAATACTTCAATATAAAGACATGGAAAGATGGCACTTGGTAGCTAATAATGAGTTGCATCAAAGTTACAAATGCAAACCAAGCCCTGGTAAATAATATTAATGATGAGGATGATTTTGCCACCTGCTGGAAATGTCATGTAGATTTTAGTACTATGAGGACACCATAGATATTGGAAGTGTAACTGAACCAAACTGATGCTCGAGAGAAATTCTGAATTAAGTGTGCAAATTCGGCTACCTTGTATATACAAGAACTAACTAAGTCATCCTGCTCCTTATTGAAATGCAACCAGAATTGCCATTTATGCAGCACAACATCTATTTTCTGTTTCCAGGGTCTATCTGGGTAGTCTACAACTGGTGGCATGGGAAAAGAAGGGAAGGCTGCAAAGACTGAACAAAAAGTATGCATTGTGGTATCCTTTATTTAAAAATTGTGAGCTAACTACAGTTGTAGTGTTCTCATTTACCATTCTGTTGGCATAATTAACTGGGAGAACATTAACACAATTTCAAGAAGGCATCAAAAACCTGTAAACAAACATACACACCACACATGCACACACACATACAACACACACACACACACCAAGATTATAGTCTAAACACAAAGTGATGAAGACAAGCTCTGAATACTCTAAATCAAATTAAAAACCCTTTGTTATAATAAACTGTGGCAAAAGTGTGGCTATTATGAAAAATATAACTGTTTAAAAAGCAAAAAGGAAAATACTGACAATTTGAAATTAGCAGCAAAAAGCAGATAAGATAGAATGGAAGATAACATAAGACTAAGTAATAGCAAAATTCTAATGTTGATACTGTGTAGGATTGCACTGAAGTAATTTAAGATCGATTCTTGAGGAACTATTAAAAAGTCCCTTGAAATATTAAATCGCTGCACTTTACAAACAGTGGACAAGAATAACTCATTTGGAATGGTACACACACACACACACACACACACACACACACAGAAAATGTATTAGGCATATCAGTTTATGGTCTTTGTTTAAGACCTTCAAAAAGTTTTATAAAGAAAAATTTAAGTGCCAATGTAGTGAAAGAAAGTTAAAAGTTCCTAAAGATGCACGTCTGATGCATTTATTGGGTCTGAGAATATATTTTGAGGTTGGGAGCAAGGCATGTTTGATGCACATTCAAGAAAAAAAAAAAACA
Source organism: Myotis myotis (assembly GCF_014108235.1). NCBI lineage: Eukaryota > Metazoa > Chordata > Mammalia > Chiroptera > Vespertilionidae > Myotis > Myotis myotis. Next base: position 160,332,302 of record NW_023416324.1, read on the forward strand.
TATCGTGGAATCTATAGGGTAGGTAGAGTTCTCTGAGGGTGTTTAGAATGAAGATGTGTCAAACTCAGACTATCCTGAAGGGGACTCCAAAGTATGTAGAGTTCTATAGCTCTTCATCAGCTGAAATGTTTCATGGTGGCCAATAAATAAGGCTAACTTTTCAGCAAACTGGTTTTCATACAAACACAAAAATCTTTACCACACATGCAGAGCTGATAGTCTCTAACAGCACAAATATGACTCCTGGTTTCAGAAGAAAAGCACATTAGCAAGGATATTTTCCCCCACGAGTTCTTATAAAAATATCTGAAGCTGCTAGATACCTGCAAAGTGGGGATAAGTTTAGATTGCCTACTGATTTTAGAAGGAGGTTTTATTTTCCTAAGGAAGCCAGCCTTCTGTGAGCAGGGGGCCTGTCTTCAGAATCTAAGTGTAATGTCCTTAGTGCTTAAACTCATGGCAAGCTCAGATCCAGAAAAACAGGCAGGCAGAAGGGGGAATGAAAAGTCTGAATGTCTACAGTATAGTTTGAAGTAAAATGTGCCTCGTAAATTAAAACGGCTCAACTGCTTTCAGACTGAAGGGCTGCAGCCTGGAGAAGACCCAGTTCTCTGGAGTTAGGAGCTGGGAGAGAGACCCCTGTCTCCAGGGGCCTCTGGGCTGACCTGGGGCCGCGGGGCTTTATTTTTTATGAGTGTTTCAAATTTGTGACTTTGCCCAGAAAAATACTTCTTTTGGTTACTTTATCTTCAAAATCAACTGGTCGGCCAAGTTACTGGTGATTTCTCAAAATGAAATCTAGCTGTACTAGTATCTTAAGGTGCCTATTAACTGAAATTAATGCCCATCAATAACACTGCTAGGTACAAACTGCTGTTGCTAAGAACTGACCCTAAAATGACCTAACTAGGTAATCTATCACACTAGGTGCTTTTACTATCTTGGGGTTTTGAGCGTTAGAGAAATAGTTTTTGTACTAAGACTTAGAAACTGCTTCTCTCTGGCTTTGTTTCACTCTTCCTCTTCTTCCTCTTCCCCTTCTCCTTCTCCTTCCTCCATGGTTTCCACAATGAGTTCCGCTGTGCAGGTGGCTTCTCCGAGACTGTTGACAGCCTTGCAGGTGTACTTGGCATCATCATCCCCGCACACATCGCTAATGATTAAAGAGCAGTTCCCATCCTCATCGTAGTCTATCTGGAAGTGGCGGGACTCCCTGATGGACTGGTCGTCTTTGAACCAGACGACCTCAGGGTCTGGGTATCCTGCATCACAGGGAGGGAACACAGGTAGCAAAAACTGTCATTCAAAATTTCGTATCAGTTCATGCAAGGAACTCTCAAGCTACTAATGCAGTAATGGAAAAAAACGAAGACGTTGCCTTTTAGCAGCTGCTTTGATATTGATGTTTGAACCGAACTGTATTGTAAATACTAATATATGAAACCCTGAGTGAGGTGTTTCACAGTCATCCCCTTTCCCATCCACGTGGGGCCTGCCCCTCCCGCCCCCCCCCCCCCCCCCCGCACCCACCACACGCACACACACAGATACAGAGTGCTACCTGGAACACCAGCCCACCTCAGTGATACGCCCAGAGCCAGTTGTCTTCTGGGATGAAATGAAAATTTTTCATCTTGTATAAAAGTTGAACTTAAATACATTTAATAAAAATGAAGATTCAGAACAAATGGGTGCAAGGGACCTTTAGGGGGTGAGGGAAAGGCTCTAAAATTGGACTATGGTGATGATTGCACAATTCTGTAAATTCACTAAAAACAATTGAATTGTACACTTAATATAGGTAAACTATATGGTGTGTAAGTTATAACTCAAAGCTGATAACAGCTCTATAAAATGCAAGTTAGAGGAGCTGCTAATACTGCTAAGAAAAAGAAAGCAGTATTTGTCTTAGTCTGATCCAAAGTCGTAATCTGCCTCTAGATAACTGGAAATGGATCACACTGATTAGCCTCATTTTAGGAATTAACCATGTTTCTGCAAGGTCCAACATTAAAAAAATACACACACACACACACACACACACATTATGCCTTTAAAATAGAGGATGGAGCAAAAATAGGTTTACAGTTGTGGTTGTTCATATGGAAAATAATAATAAATAATGATACAAGAATAAACTGCATTTCACATGCAACTGTAAATCTACTTTTGCCACACCCTGTATATTATAATTCTAACTGACTTATGCAAATACCAAAGAAATAATTCCAAACAGTTGACAGTCATTATGTTCTAATAATTTTTTGAAATGGAAAAAGGAGCCCTGCCGGAGTGGCTCAGTGGTTGAGCGTCAACCTATGAACCAGGAGGCCAGGGTTCGATTCCCGGTCAGGGCACATGCCCTGGTTGTGGGCTCAATCTCCAGTGTGGGGCGTGCAAGAGGCAGCTGATCAATGATTCACTCTAGTCATTGATATATCTATCTCCCTCTCCCTCTCCCTTCCTCTCTGAAATTAATAAGTATATATAAAAAGAAAAAGAAGAAAGGAAAGAACTTCGGAAGACCCAACGACAATGGTGATGGTGAGTCACAGGCTGTGGCCCCAGAGCTTTCAGCAGAACCCCAACCTAAGCCTTTCCACACTAGCAAAGGCAGCACATCACATTTTAAGAATTGAATGAAAAGAAAGATTATGGTGGGCAAGGCATTTACAAGGCATTTTGATACAACGACACAAGTGAAAAATTGTTTTTTCATTCCTAACTTTGAGTTACTTTATCCAAAATACATTATGTGGCCATATTGCTGGAGAACCTTACAAAATGCTTTGTTCTAACTGCTGTCCTTGGCAGTGAGGTCTTGAGCAAGTTGCTTAATGAACACCTGTGTTCGTTTGGTCAGACTGACATGGAAGATAACCCTCCACTCTGGTTGGCATACGACAGTCACTGACTTGAAGCCAATCTTATTTTGCCCTTTATCTTTCTAGGATGTTGCAGTCTATGGAAACTGAAATGCTTTGTGTCACCACCATTGCTAATTTCTCGTGTGCTATGCTAAGATCCCTTAAGGTCCCTTGAGCTCCAACAGCTCACAATTCTATGGCCACATTGTCCTGCCAGCAGCGACGCATGGGGAAGACGGCACCGGTGTCTGGATCCCAGCTTCCCTCCGTTTGAAGTCACACTGCATGCTCTCTGCTCTTATCAGTCCCACAACTTTCCTTTGACTCTGTCACATCCTTAAAGGACTTAAAAGGTTTCTCTTTTCACATATGTCATCTAAGAATCCCCAGAGCCACTCAGGACATCAGACATCATCTTAGAGGTGAGGGCGTGAGGCTCAGAGAGTCAGATCATTGCCCAGGCCTCACAGCAGAGCTGCTGACTCCACAGCCCGTGCTCCGGGCCAGCCTCCCTCTGAGAGCCTTTAGGGGCACATGTTCCCCAGGAACTTGAAACTTCATTTCATTAAGCAGGCTCCATGGTCACATACTATCATCCATGACAAACCACTTTAACTCGGGTTTAGTGGCTGATGGAAGTAAGTGAAATGTCAAATCTGCCCCTGGGAAGTCACTGACAGCACTAACCTTCAGGGTGGAGTGGGGGCATTGGGCCAGCTCCTCCTGACCCAGTTTCCCTCAGAGCCTGGCTTACCCAAAGGCTCCCAGAACTGACATCGTGCCCAGGGCACACAGTAGGGGCCCAGCAGCCCCCAAACCCCTTTTTGTAGTCACAGCTACAACTTACCTTCAATCTTGCAGTCAAATCTAGCAGCACTTCCCTCCACCACTTCTAAATCACGAATGGTCTTAGAGAAATAGGGTTTTACATGGGGCTTTTCCTCAGCAACAGCCTCCAGGAAAGCTTGGGCGACATCTCCTAGAAGACGGGGAGAGGACATGGTCACCCCTTCACTCCTTGTTCTTCCTTCTCCCTTAGTTTAAAAAAGCTGACTTTAATTTTTTTAAAAAAGTAGCTCCAATTTAGCAAATAATGCAGCTTAGAGGACTGAATCATCAGCACACCTTTCTCCTGGGGATAGGTTGGCCAGCTGCCATGTGGTTTTGGCAGAAGAGAAAACTGTGACTAAACTGGGGAAATGTTTGGACTCCCCCTTCCCTTACACTGACACATTGAAAAAAGAAATAATCTTCAAAAAGGATTTTGGCTATATTTCAAGCTGTTTCAGGATTCAGTGGAGGGTGTCTAAGAAGGACTGAGCCACACCAGCCTTCCTGGTCTCCCTGCAGAGCAGGCCTTCCCTGCTCCTGAGAAGGGAGGAACCAGTCCTTGAGGCCTCTTCCACTTGCCAGTTCTGTTGTCCTCACTTACATTGCTCCACGGTGCATGAGAGCAGACCAGGACTGGGATTGGTCCAGGGAAAAGCTAGAACTTGGAGGGGCTCCTGCATCCTATCCCTCCTCTTTAGGCTGGTTGTGGGTCATTGGGAGTGGCAGGGGTGGGTCAGGAGGGACTCTGTCCCCAGCTACATCAGGAAGCCCAGGAGGCGGCCTGGCCGATGACTTTGTGCTTCTCACCTTTGGGTACCAATGGCACCAGGCAGCGGGGCTGGAGGGGTGTTGCTGGCCAAGCAGGCACCTTGAGAAGATAAGGGCCAGACCCTGCATCAGTCCGATGCAGGAAGAGGCAGAGGCATTCACTGAGGAGATGGATGGGGCAACGTCTCCGAGGGCAAGTAACTTACTCCGAGGATCTCGAGGAGCAGCCCTTCCAGTCACGTTTCAGTATTTTAAAAAATGCCAAACGAATATGGACTATATACATTAATTTTCCTCTCAAAGAAAAACACAGACTAAAAACAATATTTTTGTTTGACCGGCATGGCTCACTGGTAGAACATTGACCTATGAGCCAGGAGGTCATGGTTCAATTACCAGTCAAGGCATAAGCCTGGGTTTCGGGCTCCATCCCCAGTGGGGGACATGCAAGAGGCAGCTAATCAATGATTCTCTCTCATCATTGATGTTTCTATCTCTCTCTCCCTCTCCCTTCCTCTCTGAAATCAATAAAAATATATTTTAAAAATAATAAAAACAGGATATTTTGAAAAAGTAAACTACATGTGATTGAAGTTTTATATTTGCTTAATATATAAGTAGTACTTTTGTAATGAGAAAAATGGGAGCTTTGAATAAATCTTTGCTAAGTCTTATGTACAACATAAAAAGAATAGTAGAGGTTATCTAGTTCTAGTAGACAAATAATAACTTTACTTGGGAAAATAGTTAAACCCAAGTTAAATAACTAAAGAGTAATTAGGCTTAGTAACTATTGTCAGAGCAACCTAAAAGTAGTTCTGAATTTAATCCTTGTAGACTGTATTACGAAAAACAGCCCACCCCCAAAATAAACTCCTCAAAATGCCCCTCCATCCCCCAGCCCTTCCTTCCTCACCACCCGGGAGGAGGAAACCCTCCCGGAGCTCCTTACCTTCCGATTCTAGTTTTTCTGCGTTGAGAGGGCTGGTTGGTGATCCTGTTGAGGACTTCCTGCCACTGAGCCCTGAGATCATTGCCATAGAGGACAGTCTTCCAATGGCTCTCACAGCATTGCCCGTTTTCTGGAAAGCAGACACTGGGGTTGGCCTCGGGCGGTGCCCCTGGGTCCTGCCGGGCAGTGGGGCTCAGGGAGGACAGCCCAGCCCAGCAGAGGCAGCCGTCCGTGGAACGAGGGCCTCTGAGTGCCGAGGTCCTGCCAGAGAAGAGCGCCCGACCTTGTCTGCTCAGCACTATCAGTGTGTCAGAAGATGTTCGGAGAATGGAATGGGGCCTGGAACCGATGTGTGCGTTAATGTGACTAAACAAGGTCAACATGAGACAAAAACCCTTTTCATACTGTGCTCCAACTCCCATAAAAGGGAGAGTTTATATAAAGCAACTGCAGGCTGAGACAGCTCCAAAGACTTATTGCTGACGGGGCGCAGCAGGGCTGTTTCTCGTAAAACAATGCCAGTGACAGGACTGCAATTGGTCACGAGGATCATTACTACAGATCCCACAGGTCCTCATGCAAGTGGGAAAGCAGCACACTATTGACCTCCTGTGAGTCGCTTAACCTCTCTGGGCTGGTTTCCTTCTCTGCATAAGGAGGGGTTGGACAAGACTCCAAGGTCTCACTTAGCTCTGTGGCTGATCCAGATACTTAAGAGATTTTGGGAAACAGTCTGGCTGGCTCAGCACAAGTCGATGAATGCAAGTGAAGTTCTGGAGGGTGCTCTCCCCTGGGGTACACCCAGGCATCAAAAAGCACACCGGGGAGATGCAAAGCAACGGCACTTTGCTTTTCTGAGTCGAGACACCTTGGGAGTGGACAGAATTTCTGCTGAAAAGGAAGCCAGAACTTGAGATTCAAATTTCTTTGCAGTGTGAAAATCCTACCAAGCATAGGATTTAGGTCAAAGAAATCCCCAACAACATACAATGCATCTATGTTTCTTACCTTTAATTAAAGTTTCTTACTCCTTTTCTAAAGTCAATGGGAAAACTAAGATAAGAAACTAAAGTGTAACCAACTGCTTCCACCAAAGCATCTTTTCAGGCGCCCAGATGCTGTGCATCCAGAGAGCAGATGTCGGCACAGACTGGCTGCCGAGAGAGGGAGGACACCAGCAAAGGGCTCCCACTCACCCACTGGACCTCAAACTGTGCCAAAGCCATTTCCCTCAAGTTACTGTCACACATTCAGGTATTTCAGCAAAGCCTCACAACTCTGGACTAGTTGGAAAGCCAGTATGCTTCAGTAAAAGGATTATTTCCAAAGTAAAGAATTTCAGGCCACTAGGGAATCATATAGAAAAGTGTGTGTGTGTGTGTGTGTGTGTGTGTGTGTGTGTGTCTGTGTGTGTGTGTGTGTGGTTTAAGCAGTGGCCTGTGGCTGTGGCCATGATCACTTTCTCTTGTCACCGGTGTTGCAGACTGTTTTCATGCACTTTGGACAGACATTCCATCTTGCCATCTTGCTCTGTCCTCTGCCCAACCACCCTCTCAAATACATCACTGTTGGTGTTGGCATGCTTCTGGCCCTCTGTCACCGCGGTGAAACTGGGTCACTCTGAACAGAACCCAGGAAGCCCCAGGGGGAGGTGATAGGTGGGGGAAGCAGGTGAGAGACGATGATGGAGTAACAGCTCTGTGCAGAGGCACTATGGCCCTGCAGAGAACGAGACCATTTGGCAATCTCGCGTGCTCTTCTGGAGGAGGCTGCCACATTGATCTGTCTGATGTGCTGGCGAGAGTGTTGAGAGACCCAGCTCTTCCCGTGGGAGCTTACTCTGGCCTCAGGAATGTGCGAGAGACAGGCAGCCATCCATATACTTAACATCAGGCCAAGCTGCTTCCTAGTCGGCCAAATTCTCAGTCTGCCCTTCCTTCTCCTCTCCCTGTATCCTTTATCCAATGCAGATAGGTCTGCCCTCGCCAGGAGTCTCTAAATGCAGAGAGTTCATTCCCAAAAAGGGACTGGTTAGTTCTTGAACCACAGATTACTATGTGACCTTTTGCAAGTTTGTTCCCTTCTCTGGGCCTCATGTCCTTGAACCAGAAGATTCAAATCTCCCTGTAGCTCTACTCTTCCACAGAAGACTAGGATTCATGTTCAAGAATATGTAGCAGGAAACACCACCCTGAGCAGTTGGGCTCCCTAATTCCAAACACCAGGATGGTCTTCACTTCCATGGTGTGGAATAATGAAGTCTTTCCTCGTCTATTAACAACATGACTAACATGAAGTTACCAGAACAAGGCAAACAAAGGAGTTACGATATTTCCGAGGAGGCGGCAAATTCACATTAACAAATAGACCATACACGGGAAAATTTTCCATCAGTTGGAGTGATATAACATATGATTTCTAAAACAGAGGGAGATATATGTGCTTAATAAGAAAAAACATTTAAAATAATCTATGCCATAATTTAATCTTTGGAAACTCATTTATGGCGGGGGGGGGGGGGGGGGGAAATAGGCCAGGCAATGTGGCTCAGTGGTTGAGCATTCCACCCATGAACCAAGAGATCACCGGTTCAATTCCTGGTCAGGGCACATGCCTGGTTTATGGTCTCAATCCCCAGTAGGGGCCATGCAGGAGGCAGCTGATCAATGTTTCTCTCTCCACAATGTTTCTATCTCTCTATCCTCCCTCCCTCTCTCTCTAAAATCAATAAAAAACATATTTTAAAAAATTGGTAAGGACGTTATTTGTTGGAACTGGAAAAGAACTATATATGTATATACCTTTGAGTTGAAAATTGGTTGCTGTTTTACTTGATCAAGACCTTAGGAAATTTTTGGAACATCAAGGCAGCAACGTTTCAATTCCCTAAACTCCATCCTTGTTTGGAGGAAGCCTTTTTCTTGTTTGAGGGCAATGGCCAGGCTGAGTCCTGTGCTGCACGCAGGCATGCTCTGTACGGGCCTCTCTGAGCCAGCAGCTCCCCTCCCCTGGGAGCCCGCGAGAGTGACTAACCAGCCCCACGTGCCCAGGACGGAGGGCTTTCCAGGATAAGGGTCTGTCAGTGCTAAAGCTTCGACAGTCCCTGGCAAGTGGGCAAGCTAGTTACCTCTGAGCCAGCCCGCAGTCAGAGACCCTTTATACACCAACAGCCCCAGATCGGAGTTTCCTGAGACGTGCATGACATCCAAGGTGACTGCCAGGCGTACTCGGTGCTATCCTATGCCCAAGGCTTTCCTCCTGATGGCCCTGTGGTCCATGCTGCTGGGGTCTTCGTGGTTCCCAGAAAGTAAAGACGGTTGTCCCTGGGCCTCCAAACTCCTAGTCTTTTGTTTCTGGTTTTGCATGCAAAAGCCCTGTTATCCTGTTCCACTTGCCCACCCTCAAGGCTCTACTAGCTTTTAAACATTCTTCTAGGTATAAGTGGAAGAATATACCTTCTCTCAGAATAATTTTATTCTAAGGTCAATAATATGATTAGCCATCCCCATGTTGCCTAGTATATAGGGCTGTTTCCATGTTGCTTCCTTCCTCCTGGGCCTCTAATGAAAATCACATGAGAATGAAAACAAGGAATTTTCTCTTGGGCATCTGTAGAGAGTTCTGGGCTTGCCCTTTCCCTCCACCACAGCCCGCCCCCCTCTGTTTCCCTCCACCTCACCTGCTCCACCACACAGAACCTCACTGCTCTGACGGGGAACCTATTCCAGGACAGCTAAGGTGCTGGTGCCTGGAGTTAAAAATGTGGGTAACATGGCCCTGGCCGGGTTGGCTCAGTGGATAGAGCGTCGGCCCACAGACTGAGGGGTTCCAGGTTTGATTCTGGTCAAGGGCACGTACCTCAGTTGCAGGTTCGATCCCAGGCCCCCGTCGGGGCCCGTGTGGGAGGCAACCAATCAATGTGTCTCTCTCATGTTAATGAATGTTTCTCTCTCTGTGTCTCTCCCCTTCCCTTCTACTCTCTCTAAAAATCAATAGAAAAATATCCTCAGGTGAAAATTAACATAAAAAATGCGAAAACGTTTTCCTAAGAGAGCAATGTAACATAAGATGGTCAGATGGAGCTGAACTGTCACCAGTGGTATTATGCTTCAGGGACAAGACGGGTCAAAAGGGATTGTGTGGTCTACTTCTGTGAAGCCTAACCACCGTGTCTGTGGGAAAATCACTTCCAAAGGCTGCCACCCATATTAAAATATGGCTTTAAAATTCCTTCTCTGAATTCTGCCCTTTTCTCCCAGAACTTCTGCCCCTCACTTCCAGAAAACCCTCTGACTAATAACAGTGTAAACAAGAGAAAAATTTTAAGTGATTAAAATACCAGCAAATTAATGGTTCCTTGACCCCTTTGACTAAAAAATTCCATTTGCTTCCTCTCCCATTTGCTTATCTCTTCTCCACGCCTGTCCCGGGGTGGGTGTGTCAACAGCAGATGCGCCTGCTCCCAGAGAGCCTGCAGCGAAGCTGCTGCCCCTTAACCGCAGCCCGGCAGGCAGAGCCTAGTGCCACCGTTGAGGACTGCCCCACCCCACCCAGCACCTGCCTGCCCCAGAGATCCCACTATTTCTTTGAGATCTGTTGGCCACAGAACCATTAATAAAGTCAACTTTTGATTTTTGTGGCCCCGTCTTGCTTTGTTTTGTTTGTAAGAATATGTGCTACTCCGATTTCACTGGATGCTAACAGCGCCAGACGGTAAGGTGAGCAGCACAGTCTTTCAACTTGCCTGGCACTTGAGGGTGGCCAGGTCGACCTAACCCTTCAGACGGGGTGGGGATGGGGTGGTGTGGGCATGGGGATCAAGAACTGACTCCCGCTGTGGGGAGCACAACTCCTAGTCCCTTGTACCCCCCACCTGAAGCCCCTCCCCTGCCTCTGTGGGGAGTGTGGTTTCTGAGGGAACTGTTCAGTCACCCCGTGTAGCAGATGACCAGTGTCCCAGTTGCCCCTAAAACAATGGTTCCTTTTTCTCTGCCACAGGCAGGTCTAAATGCCCAGGTGCCTGTCTGCCCAGCGAACAGACGGCTCCTTTCAGGTCAGTGTAACCCGGAGGTTCAGCCTCTGTGCCTTTCTCCTCCGTCTATGCTGTCACCCCCTCTGTGCTCCGGCTCGGGCAGCGGCTGGCTCCATTCTCTTGTCCGCACTCACATATATGGTATGGAGAGCTATACCGATAGTTTATAATTCTTGCTGGGTGTTATGTCCTTTTATGTCTATTTGCTTCAGTCCCTCCACTACAGTATACGTTCCATGAGTATAGAATGCAGGCCCCCTCCCGTAGCCCGGGAATTTTATCACACTAACAGTGAGAGTAAAACAATACAGTAGATGATGATAAGTTCTCTGTGGTTTCGGATATGGTTTTATACATCTGCTAAAATCGAAGGCAATTTTGTGTTGTTGTTACGACTGTGTGCTTTGGAGCCAGGCTCTGGGTTAGAATCCTGCCTTTCCCACTGACTAGCTAAGTGATCCTGGGCGACTTTGCTAACCTTTCTCTGCCCTTGAAAAGTGGAGATAACGTTAATCAAGGATTAAAAGACTTGATGTATAGAAAGTGCTCTGAATGTTCTCTAGCACAGAGCCATATGAGCTACTAGTGTCATTTTTGAACACATGCTATGTAGCAAGCACTGTGCTAAAGTCCAGATGAAGATTATCCTATATAATAAAAGGCTAATATGAAAATCGACTGAACGGCCGAATGACCGGTCACTACGATGCACACTGACCACCAAGGGGAAGACGCTCAATGCAGGAGCTGCCCCCTGGTGGTCAGTGTACCTCCCACAGGGGAGCGCCACTCAGCCAGAAGCCCTGAGCCGAGCTCAGGGCTGGTGAGCACAGTGGCGGTGTCAGAAGCCTTTCCCGCCTCCACGGCAGCACTAAGGATGTCCGACTGCTGGTTTAGGCCTGCAGGGGGAGCGGGCCTAAGCCAGCAGTTGGACATCCCCTAAGGACTCCCGGACTGCAAGAGGGCACAGGCCGGGCTGAGGAACCCATTCCCCCCGTGTGCACGAATTTCATGCACTGGGCCTCTAGAATCATATAATTCTCATAACAGGGCTGTGACATTGGTACCACTATTATCCCTACTTTACAGATGAGAAAACAAAGGCACCACAAGGGTAAGTCACTTGCCTAAAGACACGTAGCTAGTAACATACAATATTCCTGGAGGGTGGGGCCACGTCTCTCTTTGTAGGTCATGTGCTCTCCCCCTTCATCGCAAAGAAATTTTATACCATCACATTGCCTTTAAGGAGACCACATTTTTTATGGTTGCCGAATAGTCCTAAAGGTGCATATCCCTAGCCCTGAGGACACAAAATGCCAGTCTTGGTCCCAGACTATTTCAGAAAAAGATTTAAACATTTTTGGAGTGAGGCTGGGGCAAGTTGGGAATGAGGATGTCTTGAAAAGCAAAGAGGAGAAGCAACATTCCAGTCCAGAGTGAGCATCTCATTACCTGCCATTTCCTTCTGGCCATGTACTTCTTCATCCGGTCCTTGGAGAGTTTCTTGGCCTCCATGGTCTTGGTGTCCTTCATTAGCCACGGATGCTGAAGGCACTGGGTACAGTCCAGGCGGTTTCTGATAGAGGCAGAGATCAGAAGATTTCTAAGCAGGAGGGGACTCAGAGACCGCTGTGAGATCAGAAATGGGAGGGTGCCTGTCCCCAGTCACACAGGGCAGAGGCCAGGGCATCTGCTCCTAGTCCGTCCACCATGACCAGGTCTTCCTCTCTTGGTCTGGGTTACAGACTGGATGCAGAATAGGTCAGAGTAAAGAAGGCCTAACCATCAAGTAAGCAACTGGAGTCTCATAACCTGTTCTTGGGTCCAGGAAGGGCAAGTGCGGGAGGGCAGGTGTGTCTGGGAATGGCTGGCACCACATTGTAGAGTGGGGTCAGTCTGCTGGTCACATGGGAGCTGGGGGCTATGGAAGCCTAATCCTCCCACCTCTCTGCCTCAGAGATTAGGCCCAAATCTCTGAGAATTCCTAAACTCTCATGTCTCATGTTGAGGTTGAATATCAGCTTTTTCCTGTTAAAACTCAAAGAGTTATGTCTTACAGACAATCTATGCATTATGACAACCTTAGAACCACACTGAAACTCGTTTACTCTTTCTGAAAGCTCTGGGAATCTAGAAATATTTCACCTTAATTGTAATAGGACTAATAAAGCCCAAAGAACCAAATGTTAACATACGTAGAAAAACGAGTATAAGTAAATTTGCTAAGTGTAGCCAAGTGTACTGATTTTTAGATAAGGGGACTATGAATTATCTTAATTTCTTATATTCAAATTTTCTATAATTTACATGTATTTCTTTTATAACAGGAAAACATTTTAAAAAGTGCTGCTAGGTGAAGACTTCTGGTTGAAGAGACGTGCTAAGTTTGAGAGTTCATGGGAATCTAGTGTCTTGGTCTATTTGAAATCAGTGCTTAGCTGAGGGCATTTTATGAGCACAGAGGGGCCAACACAGCTCATTGAATAAATTGAAGGTCTGATGAGAAAATAAAATATACACATAACACCTCCTTTACCAAACCCTCAGTGAATGAAGCCGTCCATGGACCAGTTATTGGGAAAGAGGTGTGCATCTCCCTGGGACACCTTGGGAGGGGAGACCCCTCCCACCACACCGAAGGGACTCTAGGCCCCTCCCAACATGCAGCTTCTCCTTAGGGTGTGCCTGCTCTAATACAAAGACCGGACAAAAAAATGTGAAGACCTCACTGCCAAGGAGTGTGGAGCACAGCCTCTGGAGAAGTCGGCCCTGAGGTCGCTAAAAAGAGCCCCCACAACGCTGCTCCTTTAGCAACCGCACTCTCCAGTCTCAGGCAGGGCTTGCTGGGGAGGGGGTGGTAGGGGGTGGCCAGGGGGTGGGGAGTAAGATCATCCACTTGCTCTGGGGGAATCCTGCTCAGGCAGGCACCTGAGATTGCAGAGCCTCCTGCCTGCCCTGGAGGTGGGCTGCCCCTCCCGTTCTCATCCTCTGTCACACCGCCTATTTCAACACTACCCTTCTTGGGCCAAGCTTATAACTGCTTCTTATTGCCAAAGACAGTTCCTCGGCCCTGCATCCTCTGGCCACCTGTTTACAGAGCAGGTGTGGAGCCCAACTGGCCAGTTGTTCTCAACAGAACCCCCACTATTCCCTTCCCTTGGGGTGAGCCATCTCTCTCCCCCCACACACGTAGCCCCTCTCACCTTCCTGACTTGGTTTAGCTGGTTCCCCTCACCAAGTGAGTTCTCATCGATGAATTCTGTCTGCCACACCCAAGGCCTCCTCCAGCCTCACCTCCTCCGCAACGTCAACCTCCAGTCTTTCAATGAAACACTGAATGCCTTGTATGTCTGACCTTTCCTCACAGCCTCTTCCTATACAACTGCACACACCACAGCGGCCCCTTTTCACAAGTGTTTTGTAGATTCATCCACAGACCACGCGGGCAGCCCCAGGCAGCCCTAGAAGGTGGAGGTGGGGAACCTCAGTGTCTGCACTGTTATGGGGACAGAGATGGAGCTGGGAGAGGGCTGAGCCCCGTGGTCTGGGAGCACAGCGTAACTTTGGGCAGTGGGAACGGTGCTTGGCCATATTCAGGCAGGGAGTTCTTTAATCAGCGGTTCTCAACCTGTGGGTCGCGACCCCTTTGGCGGTCGAACGCCCCTTTTACAGGGGTCGCCTAAGACCATCCTGCATATCAGATATTTACATTACGATTCCTAACAGTAGCAACATTACAGTTATGAAGTAGCAACGAAAATAATTTTATGGTTGGGTCACAACATGAGGGACTGTATTTAAAGGGCCAGAAGGTTGAGAACCACTGCCTTAAATAATTTAGATATAAAAACCACCAAACCAGAATGGCCTGGAGGTACAGTCAGGACCCACAGATAGGACACGCTGTGCAACCCTGAAGAAGGCCGAGGTTCCAGCAGGGCTTCCCCAGACCACAACCGGACAGGGAAAATAAAAGGGGCCATTACTCTTCATGCACAAGCAGCCACTCTCCCTGCAAACCCCTGGCTAAGGGTTGCTTTTCATGTGAGGTCTCGGTGCTCTTCAAGCCGAGTGGAGTGTCTGGCACAGGGGAGCAGGGGCCTAGGAAGACCCTTCCCTCCCCACCCCCCACATGCACAATGTCCACCCTCCCTCCAGGTGAGGGACCCACGACAGGTACAGGAACTCCCTGCCTCCAGACACCAGTCCAGGGCCTGGGGAAGCTGAAAAGATGGAAATCTCAGCTCATTACTTCATATCCTTCTTCAGCAAGTTGCTGATAAAATCCTTGGCGTCATCGGAGATCTCATCGAAGGCCTCGTCGTCGAAGTCCCAGGTGGCTGAGGTAACGTTGGCCAAGGTTTCGTTATCGTTGTCACCCATGAAGGGGGAAAGTCCACTGACCCTGGGAGAAGAGCAGGAGAGCAGGTGAACTGGGGGTGAGGGATGAGGGTGAGGGGGAGAAGGAGAGTAGGGTGAGATGATCCCCCCAAGTGAGTGCTGAGGTCAAAGGTGAGAGCCGGCAAAGCCCTGCACCCCCAAACGCCCTTGTGCCTGTCTCTCCTCCTGCCTGGGGAAATAAGAGAGGATGTGGCTCTCCAGGCTTTAGTGGCCCCGCCTCTTCTCAGTGCTCACTGTATTTTGGGGTGTCTCTGGACACTTCCTGCCTGTGAGGCTGAGGCCGAAGGAATGTACTTCCGTTTACACAGTACACAGCAGGACACCTCCTCCCTGTCTTCTATTCTCCCCCAGGCCCAAGCCAGAACTTCTCCCCACAGAACTCTGCAAGGTCCCTGTGCTCCTGCCCCTCCCACGATGGTCACATGGTAGAGAGCAGCCATTACTGCACCCACCTGCCCTGCTCCTGTCAGCACCCAGAGGGCCCAGCACACACGGTGCTCAGCAAGGATGTGTGGATAGATGGATGGTGGACATGGAATCAGTAATGTGGGCTTGGTGACCCATCTACACTCAAGTTCAGTGCCCTGAGGCATTGAGGCCAAACCAGAAAGCTCCCACAGAGGCCCCGTGGTGGGGGAAAGGGCATGCCTGTTCATTGGGTGACCGTGGACATCCCCTCAGCACTCTGTCACAGAGTCCTCCTCTGTAAGGAGAACCTACTACTTAACCAGAGTGGTCACCGCCTCCACTTCTCCCTCCCTCCTTCCCCTTCTCCATCACCACCGTCACGGCAGCAAATACTCACTAGGGCATGTGCCAGGCACTGGACAAAGAGATGAACTCATTCAACCTTAACATCACCCTATCGTGCAGGTAACTCATTAGTTTCGCAGATGAGGAAACTGAGGCCCGGGGGTGGGGGTAAGTAACTTGCCCAAGGATTCACAGCCAGTGAGATTTGAACCCGGGTGTTGCAAACGCAGAACCAGTTCAAAACAGTCCTATCCTGTTTAACAAGACGTGAGTTACTTTTCAGAGACAACAGACCAAAACCCCAATGTCACGCAGCCGAAGCATGCGCAGAGAAAAGAACTTCGACCTCCAGCTGGACCTGGACCCAAAGTCTCCCCAGCCCACCAGTCACACACGGAACCAAAGGACTGGAACGTAACCGGAACCTGAATGCCACACCCTTCAGAGCAAAGGGTCCGCTGTCCAGGAGATGCAGTGAAGAAGTCCCTCACCATAAACGGCCAAGTTCCAAGGTCTTACATCAACACCTGCCCCACCAGCGCTTCCGCACACGTGTTCCCCCAAGCTCCTTAAAAACCCTTAACCTAGTCCACTGAGCAAGATGGTTCTGAGGCATTGCTAAGTCTCCCACCTTCTCTGTTGCCGCCTTCTCGATCAATAAACCTTTCCTTACTCCAAACTCTGATGTTTTGAGTTTTGCCATTCGAAGCATCGGGCACAGGAACTTGGGTCTGGTGACAGCATCTGTCTCTAGAGCCTGAATCTTACCTGCAACTTTATACAAACCTTTCCATGAACATGAAGGAAATGGTAGTGCAGGGACCTGCACGAGGCCTGGTCTACAGGAAGTGCTGGACCCATGACCACAGATGTTCCCCTTCTTCTGTAGACAGTTCATCCCACTGCCTCCCGAGTCTGTGATCTCAGAAATGACTCATTTACCCATAGCTTACTCCAGATAAAATTCGGATGGTAAAATCTCAAGGAAGAATAGAACAGCTTTATGGCTCAATGGCCTCTCCGCTCACCTCTGAGGACTTCATTGTCACACCACGAATCCACTCCCCATTCACCTTGATCTAGGGCAGCCTCAAGGTTGCACAGGGCCCCACCCTTTGATGCCCCCCACCCCTTGGTTTAATATTCTGCTACTGTTATCTGGAGATTCTTAGTGTTTGGACAACTCACCCCACCTTTAAATTTCGTACTGGGCCCCACAAATTAGGTAGCCCTGACCCCTGAACCCCACGAGATGAATCTGGGCCATTCCTGCCATCAACTTCCCAAGTTAAGGCTTCACTAAATTCAGTCTCCCAAATCCTTAGTAGCCCCTCATCATAATCCCACAAACCCTTCTGGGGCTGTTTCAGCATTCAAGGCCCTCAGCCCCTGAGATACACCTGCACCTGAGAATGAAGTTTTGTAAAACAAAACCCACTGACATACCGTGAGGAAGCCCTGGCAGGGAAGGAACCCTCTGGTAAGGCCCTTGTGAGGAGAAGCAAGCTTTGGTAATGTGAATTATCTCACCCTAATCAACAGACTTGCGTTTTTGAATAACAGATTTTTATAGATGGCATTAAAGTGTCTCAGTCTCTGATTTATGTTTTAAGAATGCATGGAGCCGAAACCGGTTTGGCTCAGTGGGTAGAGCGTCGGCCTGCGGACTGAAAGGTCCCAGGTTCGATTCCGGTCAAGGGCATGTACCTGGGTTGTGGGCACATCCCCGGTGGGGGATGTGCAGGAGGCGGCTGGTCGATGTTTCTCTCTCATCGATGTTTCTGACTCTCTATCTCTCTCCCTTCCTCTCTGTAAAAAATCAATAAAATATATTAAAAAAAAAAAAAAGAATGCATGGAGATCATCCTTCTCGGTCACATAACAGTGGGGGGAGGGTGGGAGCTTATCGTCCCCCGAATCTACGCTGTTACATGCCACTCCCTTCCTGCTCTGGGCCCGTTTCCCCTTTTATACACCAAGGGTGCTGGCCTACACTTCCCAGGCGCTCCAAGCTTTCCCATCCCTGCCATCCCCTGTGAGCTGTTAAAAAAAGGGATAACAGGCCCAAGATGGAGTCATTTGCTCTCACAACATCAAATCAAGTTTAAATTGTAACTTCAACCTCTTCCAGAAATGTAATCTTTAGTCAATCTGAAACTCCCTGATTAGCCCTAGGGAGGTCATCTGCACAACAAAACTCTGCTGGTCCCTTTCCACCCCTCTCCCCTCCCCAAAGAAAAAGTCCGAGCCTGAAATAATCCTTTCTCTCCTTTTGCTAGGACTTCTTTTGCCCATAAAACCCTTCCATTTCCTACTGATGCTGGGAGCATCTCTCTATTTACTAGATGGGATGTTGCCTGATTTATGAATCGTTCAATAAAGTCATTTCCACCTTCACATTCACTCCACTGAAGTTTTGTTCTTCCGCAGACCTCAGTTAGGCCCACCAAGAAGCAGCCCAACTCTTGCTTGTCAGCCACCTGCTTCTTTCTGCTTTGACATTTTCCATTTGAAACAGAAGGGGGGCGGGGGAGTCCTTCAGCACTCCAAAAGATTGCAGAAAAAGCAAACAACCCAGCTGTGGAATGCTGAAAGGCCCCCTTCTGTAAACCTCCCTTCCTAATTAGGAGCTGTAATCCTGCAAAGACAGGCCTTAATCTCTGTAATGTTCACAGCCAGGGAGAGCCTCCTCACCTCTGGCCTCTGGCGCTCCTCCTTCCTGGCAGCCCATCCATCTGAAATACCCCTGAGCCCCAGCTGGCTCCTCGCCTGCCTGAGCTCCCCCAGCATCTCCCCTATTAAAGAGTGTGTCTCTAAAATAAAACATGGTATTTATGCAGAGCGTGATAACAAAGAGAGTGTTCTAATTTTAGTAATGCTATTTCTGGGTGGTGGGATTTTACAGATTTTTTAAAACTTTCTTTGAACTTTTACTTTGTTGCCAGGATTTACATAAGGATCAAGCATCATTTGATTAAAAAATTAACCCAATAACAAACAGAATAATCGTAGCATTAAAACTCAACCACTCACCTCTCTTCCTAGTCTTGCCTAGTTTTTAATTGATCCCAAATATGGCATAAGGATTGTCAATTAGCTCTCTGTCCTCTCTCTCTCTGTCTAAAAGCAGGACATAAATTTCTCTTTGTTAAGGTGATATACATTTCCATTTGTAGAGGAGGAGACTCTTATATGCATAACAAATTTGCATAAAAAACTTGCGAAACAATCCTTATTGACCATCCCTTTCCTAGGATCTTCTAACAACTTAACCCCTCCAGAAGCCTTGCCCAGACCCCTTTCTCTGGTCTAATGACTTCTCTCCAATTTATTGCTCTTTGTTAAAACAGTACATAAGCTTCAGACCCTAAATGCCTCCTTGAGTCACATTTCTTTACCTCTTATGCATATGTACATAGTCAAATCTGTTTTTTTCCTCCTGTTAATCTGTCTTTTGTTTGATTTGCAGGCCCCCAATACTGAACCTAAAAGGGCAGAGGAAAATTTTTTCCTCCCCAACTTAACCAAAGGATTCATCTGGGTTTCACAAAATGGTTATCAGTGTGGGCAAGTTCTTGGATGCTCTTTTCCTCACTTAAAATGGCCTTTCATCAGTGAATACAGAGTCTTCATGTTCATTTTTTATGGTCAAATGTTAGTCTTTGTGCTGATGAGTCCCAATGGTCAGTACTGCAGGATGTTCTAATGTCTTAATACCTCACTGCAGCCAAACTCTGCCCAGGGAATCTGACGCAAGGTCTGTTCTGCTCTCAGGGCAGAAAGGCAGGAGAAAGGTGAACCCTTTCTTTCTTTCTTTCTTTTTTTTTTTTAATATATTTTAGTGATTTTTTTACAGAGAGGAAGGGAGAGGGATAGAGAGCTAGAAACATCGATGAGAGAGAAACATCGATCAGCTGCCTCCTGCACACTCCCTACTGGGGATGTGCCCGCAACCAAGGTGCATGCCCTTGACCGGAATCTAACCCGGAACCCTTGAGTCCGCAGGCCAACGCTCTATCCACTGAGCAAAACCGGTTAGGGCGTGAACCCTTTCTTGAACAAAGAGAAGTGCTTCTTGGACTACACTTTCCCCATGGTGTTTTTCAAGCAGCAGATGACCAGCTGGCTGCATGAACGGCCAGCTAAGGAGACCACACATCTGCTAGCAGAACTACTGATTGCTTAGGAAGAGTTCGCCTTTGATCCCATTTTAGCCTTCAAATACTGAAGTGTGGTGAGAGAACTGTGAGGGTGGGCAGGTCCCACAGGAAGAGCTGGGTATCCTATTGTGCAGTGGCCTAGGAAGCAGAGAGCTGGGGTTTAGTCATGCTAAACACCACCCAAGAACCTGCAGGTGGTGGCTGGGCCTGGTGTGGGCATAGGGTACCCACGGAGCTGGACTCAGAGAGATGTCTGGCTCATCGGCGGAGAGGAGGGCTGCCCTGGGTGGGGCCACTGCATCCTTCTGAAAAGCCCTGCATTCAAACAAACCCAAGTCTGAGTACATGCCCGATGCTTGGGCCCTGGCACTTCGCCCCCGTTCACCACCTGCTGTCCCCAGAAGTTAGACTCTGATGGGGTTGACTCTGGCTCTCTCTCATGGCGGGTGCTCAACAAATGAGCAGAAATGGGAAGTCTCTCACTGTCCCGTCAGGAGGATGGTTGGGAGGAGAAAGCAGAGCAGTAGCTGCTCTTTACCCTGGTTTGAGGGCAGGGAGAGAGAAGGAATGCTGGAACAGGGTGAGGGCTGGACACAGAGGGGTGGTGCCCCTGCAGGCAGTGAGGGAACACCAAGTGCTCAGGAACAGAGGGCAGGGACGCAGGAGAGGAAGGTCTTAGAGAAAAGGCGGGGCTTAGAAGTTCTTCCACATGGAAGTGTGGCCTAGAGCACCCCGTCCTCACTTTCCTGCCAGAAATCAAGTAGGTTTTTCTAACACAAGAAGAGTCTCCAGGAGATTCAAAAAATCGACTCTCTCTCTTCAGAACAGGGGTGAGAGGGTAGGGACCCCATAGCCCTGCCTGCTGCATCTCTACTCTGCCTGGAAAAGCCAGGCAGGCAGGGGACCAGGTGTCCAGTACCAGGGCCGGCTCTGCCCTGACCTCTCCCGGGGCTTGAGGAGTCCCTCCAACAAAGTGAGAGCAACCTACAAAGACAGCAGGCAGCACTGGTTGCTTACGAGGCGCTCATAAATAATAAATGTTATTATTTTAAATAATAATAAATGTTATCACCTGTCCCCCAACTCCCCGGCCTCCCCATCTCTCCCTGGCCTCAGAAAGGAGATGGAGGGGTTGGGGGGAGGTTCTCTGGTACACATGCAGAAGGTGGCTCGACAGGAACTGCCAGACAGACAACCAAGCTCCAAAGAGAGGGATGGGGTGCACAAAAAATCACTCCCCTCTTGGTAAAGCTTCTGCAACAGCGGTTCCTAAACCTGGCTGAGCAGCAGGGACACCAGAGAGCCTCTTCTGGGTGCTCTAGCAGTGGCTCCAGGTTTCTGAACAGCAGGACTGGGAGGAAGGAATCCCTCTGGTTCCAACAGTTGTTGTGGCACCATGTGCTCTGCTGAGAGCCCTAGCTGGGGAGGGAACTGCCAAACCTCAATCCCACTGCGAGAGCCAGCGGGGAAAAGTCCCAGCGGGCAGAGCAGCCCACAGTGATGGGTACTGGACCTGGGGGGGTGGGGGGGCCCGGAGGGTGGAAGGGTTGCCGGAGGCTAAGCAGGGCTGACCTGAGTCCCCACCACACAGGCCTCTCTTCCCTCTCCACCGCCCTGCCCCCCCACCCCCAAACAACTTCAGGCTGGTGCCCCAGTCATCAGAATCACTTTCTCCCCATTTCAAAAGCTCTGCCCTACTTCTTGGTCTTTGCTTTAAAAATAATCTAGTAAACAATACAACATATTATCCCAATTACTATGTTCCTCCACCTAAAAGGATTTCCATTTTAAAATAAAGTGCTCTTATGACCTAGTGATTCCAGTTGTGGATTATATATGTCCAACGGAAATGCATAAATATATTCACTAACACACATGTATCCGAACCCTTGCAACACCCCAACTGGAATCTACTCAAAAGCCCATCAACACGGAATAAATACACAAGTGGGATGATGCCCCACAGTGGACACTGCACAGCACCGAGAACGAGCGGCTACAGCTACACACAGTAATGTGAATGGGCCTCACAGTCAGTGTTGAGCAAAAGAAGCCAGACCTGTCTTCCTGTGTGATTCCGTTTATATCAAGTTCAAGACTAGGCAGAACTAACGCATGATCCTGGACATGAGGATGATAGCTACACCGGGGGGTAGTAACTGGGAGGGCCCTGGGAGTGTTCGGTTCATGATCTGGGTGTGGGTGACGCAGACGTGTCACTGTGAACATGTACTGAGCAGCTTAGTCACTGTGCTGTCCCTGACCAGCAGGGAGACCACGGGCCCTAGTTGGCCCAGCACTGTCCTCGCTTTAGCACTAAAAGTCCTGTACCCTGGGAAACGCGTCAGTCTTGGGTCAACTAGGAGTGTGGGGAGTGGACAGCCACGTGGGAGTCTTTGGCCCTGGTCATCTCAATGCCAAATGGAGGTCGGAGCCCTGCCGTGACCCTCTCCCTGGTTTGTCCTGAGGATTAAACGAGAACCCTGAGAAATCCATGGCTTCAGATGATCTCGGCTCGTGTGGGAAAGCCGGGGAGACAGTCAGGCACGTCTCTCGTGGCTGCAGAGGGACCCAGGGACCAAGCCAGGCCCTGCACAGTGTGAGCATCGTCCAGCGGGGCAGCCCCAGAAGGGGTAGGCTAGGCCCACTGTCCTGCTTCCTTATTTACCGAGGAGCCAGGCCTCCAGAATCAGGTGCAGCTTTCTCTACTCGTCAGCCCCCTTTTTCTTGGAGAGGTCTGCAATAGGGAGAGGCAGGGAAACGCACTCCTGGCCGGGGCCTTCTCTGCTGCTCTGGGGGAAGCCATGCTGGTGGGGGTGACAGCGGGGAGGGGGGAAGATGACTCGGGTACAGAATCTGTGATACAGGGAGGCTGTGATGCTGAGGGAGGCTGTCCTCGCAGGCCACAGTGACAGTAAAACTCCTGAGCCTGTGGAAAAGCCACTCTGCACAAAAAATCACTCCACATTTAGAAAAGCTTGTGTAACAGGGGTTCCTGAGCCTGGCTGTGCAGCAGGGCCGCCCACAGCCATTGCTCACACTGGGGACCCCAGGGGTCCAAGGAAGCATTCTGAGAGGTCCTCCTCATATTTACCATGAAAACGCTTAATTTTTCCTTTTGCTTGAAGAACAAAATCTATGTTTTCACAAAATGAATGCACGCACACCTACACCTTCTGGGTAACCATCCCATAGCTGTGTGCTGCCACACATGTTCGCAGGCTGCCTCTGAGGCCGATGGCTGTCTGCGGCCCGGGCTTCAGAGGTGAAACCAGCAAGATCCCACCAAGAGGGAGTGTGTGGTTTATGATCTGGGTATAGGTTACACGGATGTGCTCACTGTGAACACTCCCACGTGGCTGTCCGCTCCCCACAGTCCTAGTGCCCTTGCCTGTTCCTATCCCTCCAGGTGTAGCTATAACCCCACCTAAAGCCTGGTCCTCAGGGCTCGATCCCTGGACCAGCACTATTGGCAACCTGGACATTTCCCTCCTGGAAATGTGGATTCCCAGGTACCCCAGGCCTTCTGAACCACCCTGCAACCTAAACTGTCTCCGGTGATTCACGCATGGTGCTGTTTTGTGAAGCGCTGGTCCAGACCACTGCAGCGAGGATGGGGTGCTGTCCTCTGCAGACGATGATGACGCTCACAGGAGATGCACACCTGGGCTCCCTCCCTCCTCTCCACACCCACCTACACAAGTGAAGGTAAATTACATGGTACCAGTCACATTCCCACCCTCCTAACCAGAGGCCCCAGGCTGGACAGCATCAGGGATGGAGAGGGGCCCGGAAGGCCGGTCCTGGTGTGTGGAACTAGGTGCTCCCATGGGAGTGTGAAGTGGGCGGCTGACCTCTGGGAGCATAAGCAGGGCAGGCCAGGGGGTAAGATGGGAGCCTGCCACCCTCCTGACTCTGGAGAAGGCTTGCCACCATGAGCCACCCTGGCCCCTGAACATCAGGGCAGCCTGCGGACCCTCCTGTGGCACTCCCTGCCCCTGCCTCCCTATACCCAAGACTCACAGGATGTAGCAGATGACCCCGATGCTCCACATGTCTGTTGCGTAGCCAATGGGCTCATAGTTGATCACTTCAGGTGCCACAAACTCCGGGGTGCCAAAAAGGACCTTCAGAGACCCCGCATTCTCTGCAACCAGAGAGAGAGGGATCACTGGCCAGAACACTGTGGAGCCAAACCCATCGTTCTCGGGTGCCCTCATCTGTGCGCCCGGGAGAGACACAGAGAGGACCGGCCTCAGCTGCTGTCTCCCGGGAGAAGGCACAGAGACCCCGGCCCCCCGTTAAACAAGTTCATCAATGCACCATGAGACCAAGCAGCCGCACCCTCGCCTTAGTGCCTTCAGCGGGTGGGGTGGGGTGGGGAGGAGAGGCTGCTAAACCCCTGCTGCCAGGCTCTGCCCTGTGCCTGCCTCTCCCACGAGTGCCCTGAGGGGGGGCTGGGACCTGTGCTTGGTAATAGTGAGCCCTGCTGCCTGCTTGACAAACTTTCCTGTGTAACATTCTCGACAACCCCCAGCTCCGAGGACAGGCTCCAGGGAAGTGGAGTGATTTACCCCCCCAGTTAACAGTGGTGCCAGGGGTCCTGACTCCCAAGCCAGGCTCCTCCTACTCCACGGCCTCTCCACGTGCAACCTCATCTCTCTCCTCCCAGGAGCTGCCGGGAGGATCGTCAGGAAAACCTTAGCCGCAGGTGCCTCTGAGCCATAAAGGACAAGAGCTGTCCGGAGTACGCACACCAGGTGCCAGCTCCTGGAGGGGTGGCACGCCTTTGGCCCGTGGCTGCCCCTGGTCCTGTTAACAACAGAGCCCCAGTGAGTGCTCTAAGACAAGGCATTGAATGGCTCTCGGACATGGGAGCTCTGCTCCAGCTCCAGCCTGAATCCTTCCTGCTACATCTTAACTCCCCAGTTCTCTGCCCCGTGGTAGACATCCTGTCCCCACATATCCCTCTCTAAGGCAGCCTGCCCATTGTGTTCTCTGGGCTCTGACACGCTAGCACCCTAGGCCAGCTGTGCCCTATTTGTTTAAACTGTTAGGGTTTCCTGTCCACCAGCGGTGGCCCCCACACCGTGCCCTCAGCAGGAGAGAGCAGAGCAGGTGCATTCGCCCAACCTCGGGGCACCGATCACCAGGGAGCCACAGCCTGGCGGGACCGCCTCCCTCACTTTCCTCTTTATCACTCACACGGTCTCAACCAGGACTGGGCATCCAGTGCCATTGGCTCCTTGCAGGGCGGTGAAGAAGGCCAGCTCCTGCCAGCCCCAGGCCCGTGTTGCCAAGGCTGTGGTCAGGGGGTGGAGGGGGAAGCGGTTTCCTCAATTCCTGAGACCTCACAGAGCTACACAGGCAGGGTGGGTGGAGGTGGCTTGTGAGGCAGACAGTCACCCACCAAAATGACCTCGGGGCTGGGTGCAGGTCCCGCCCACCTCCTGCACCTCCACACATGGCCAGAATAGCACAGGTGCTCAGGAAGCTCAAACTGTGTCTGGGGTCCCTATTTCAGCCCCAGGACCCCTCCTGGCTCCTGGTGGGACCTGCTGGGCAAAGCTACTGTGAGCCTCGTTTTCTTAGTCTATCATTTGGGCTCATAACATCCGCCCTGCATGCCTCACAGGGCTGCTGTGAGAATCAAATGAGAGGAAGCAGCAGGAGACCGAAAACTGGGCAGTAGGAGGCAAGTGCAGGAAGCACCATCACAAGGTGCTTCCACTCTGAAGGCACCAGAGTGAAAAATACAAAAGGGACAACAACAACGACAAAAATCCTATGTAATAAAGAGGTAATATGCAAATTGGCCACCACTCCAACACACAAGATGAACGCCCCCATGTGGACACAAGATGGCTGGCAAGGGAGGGTGACCGGGCCAGCAGGGGAGGGCAGTTAGGGGCAACCAGGCCAGCAGGGGAGGGCAGTTAGGGGTGACCAGGCCTGTAGGGGAGGGCAGTTAGGGGTGACCAGGCCTGCAGGGGAGGGCAATTAGGGGTGACCAGGCCTGCAGGGGAGGTCAGTTAGGGGCAATCGGGCCAGCAGGGGAGCAGTTAGGTGTCAATCAGGCTGGCAGGGGAGTGGTTAGAGGGTGATCAGGCTGGCAGGCAGAAGCGGTTAGGGGCAATCAGGCAGGCAGGCAGGCAGGCAGGCAAGTGGTTGGGAGCCAGCAGTCCTGGATTGTGAGAGGGTTCCCAGATTGGAGAGGGTGCAGGCTGGGTTGAGGGACACACACACTGCTCCCCTCCCCACCCCCCCTGCACAAATTTTGTGCACCGGGCCTCTAGGAATAATAATAAATTGCTAACACCTACAAAAGTGCTTACTTACTATGTGCAAGGCACTGCTCTCATCACTGTACCTGCATTCACTCATTTGATCCCCATAACAACTCTGTGAAGTGGGTACTGCTATCATCCCATTTTACAGATGAGGAATTTGGGACTTAGCCTCACAACTAGTAAGTGGTAAAGGTGGGTTCTGAACCTGGGCCATCACCACAGTGTCTGAGTTTAACTCCAATGCTGTGCATTCCCTCTAATACCCAGTGTGTGGGCCACAGCCACTGCCACTGCCACTACATGTCGAGGACAATAGGAGAGGCCTTACCCAGCCTTCTGGCCAGACCGAAGTCGATGAGTTTGATCTTGGTGCCTGTCTTGTTGACACACATGATGTTCTCGGGCTTGAGGTCCAGGTGGACGATGCCCTGCTTGTGGATGTACTCCACCCCCTCCGAGATCTGCCTCATGTACTGGATGCACTCTCGCTCCGTCAGCTCAAAGTCCTCGTCGATGATGCGCTCGAACAACTCACCCCCCGACACGCTGCGGGGACAGAAGGGGGCCATTAGACACAGGATCACGGAGCCTGGGCTGGCAGGGATTCTGGCCAAGGGCAGGTTGGGGGTTGGGAAGATGGGCAGGAAAGCCCAGGGTATGGGGGTGCTGGGCACTTTTTGCAGTGTCCTGAGTCCCAGGCCACTGCCCTGTTACACTGGTCATCTCCACTGTGCAAGGAGGGCCCAGGCCTCCTGGTCTCCTCTTGGGGGACTCTGCCTGTGCCACTAAGCTGTTGGGCGATTCAGGGAAGCACCTAGGCCGGGTGGCTTCAGGGGTGTCATGAACTGAGAGATCCAGACATGATCTCCTTAGCAAAAGGTTAACTGCTGGGGGCAGCTTCCATTCCCCAAATGACTATCGATGTACAGGGGAACATTCTTGTATTCTAGCCATGTCTTTTAGTCACAGAGAATTGAAACTTGAAATAATACTCATAGGAACAACAAAGTATCTTCAACAACAAGCCTCAGCAAATTCGTTGGCTGTAACCTACCACACTTACAGTTATGATCGACCTGCTTCCTCTGGCTAGGCCTGTACTATCAGCTTACTCCTTCCAGCATAACTGACTTGTCCTGCATGCTTGGGGCCCAGGCTAGAATGTAGTACATACTTCCTGCTTGGATAGACTTTGGGGCCTGGCCATGGTGTTTCTGGGGCCCACAGAGGACATCTTCTGCTAAGCACTACCCCGGGGTCCAGCCTGCCAGAGTACTGGCCTTCAGTGCAAATGGATGGCCTCACTTTCGGAGTCGAGTGGTCCTCTCTCTTCCCTTCCCACCCCTCTGACCCACCTTCCTTGCTCACTGCTCAGAAAGTTTAAAGCAGCCGTCGACAACCTTTTGGACCTCATGGACCACAAATGATCCGTGGACCACCGGTTGGCGACTGCTGGTTTAAATCATCTCCTTGGTAACTCATGTAGGCATCAGTCCTCCAGCTGAACAAGACCGGGTGGCTCCATTCTAGGCTAGTCCTCTTCTGAGGGCCTTCTCTCTTCTAAGGGGAGTCATCATGAAGGGAAAGAGCTGCGTATGAATCCTGTCTCTGCCTCACAAACTGTGTGAGTTCATCTTTCTGAGCCCCAGTTCCCTTCCTCATAGGATTGCTAGGAACGAAGGAACCCTTGTAAGCATCATGCCTGACGCACAGGAGGTGCTCCGCACATATTATTGCCAAGTGGATCACCTCTCTGACACCTGAGGGAGAGGCAGACAGAGGTGCACTGTGGGGCCCAGCACAGCACAGCACAGCCTCTGTGAGGCCGGCCTCTGTCACCACATGACAACCACATTCACTTCTGGACCCTCTGAGCTAGGAAAGATCATCTGTGTGCATGGCCGCTGGGGGCGCTGCAACAGACCCTTTTAGAACAAACCAAGAAGGTCCAGGGAGACCAGCAGGTGGCGCCGCTGTCTTCAAGCTCTTTATGTCTACTGCTCTCCACCCAGGCTCTCATTCCAAGTTAAAGGAATCTGCGCTTAGGTCACAGGTGATTCTGAACATCTGTGCTTCAAAGATGCGCATAAAAACAGCCCCACCTCACAGGATTGCTGTGAAGACCAAGATAATGCACCTAACGTACATAGAGAGTGCCTGGCACATGGTAAGTGTTCAATAATGTTATCGTTTTTTATTTTTTTTTAAAGAACCAGTTAAGGCTTTTGTTGAAAATACAGATTCTCAAGCTCCACTCCTGGAGATTCTGATTTTAAAAATTTGGGAGGGATCTGAGGATCCATATTGTTAATAAGTATCCCAGCTCATTCTTATGATCCAACATGTTTGGGAAGTACTGACTTGCTCCATTACCAGCTTTGAGAGGCAGTAGAAATTCACGTCCTCTGGATAAAGCACACTCCACTGTCCATATGAAATGAGCCTTCCCTCCCTGGGTTTCCAAAGCCTTGTCTCTGCATTTTGTTCAAGTCTGCCTTTCCTTACAGTTGTTTGTGAGCATGTCTGGAAAAGGTCTGGCTCATATCTAGACCCTTGTTTATACCTGACAATGTCTGGCACAGACAAGATGCCCCAAAATGTTTGCTTCTAAATTTAAAGTATTGAGAAAAAGCAAGCAGCCATCATCTGCAGTGCCCTTGGGTTGTCTGAGGCAATGAGTAGTAGAAATCGGAGCCACAGAGATAATTACCACTGCATTTCTAGAGGTAACCTAGTCAATATATATACAGATAGGTTCAAACCTATTCAAATATATTTTGAAAACTACTCCTTTGTTCCACTTTTTTTTAAGAATGAAAGTAGTTACAAAAATAGGATTAATGGTTCTATAGGTTTCAGCCCTGGCCGGTGTGGCTCCTTCGGTTGAGAGTCATCCTGTGCACCAAAGGGTCATCGGTTCAATTCTCGGTCAGGGCTCATACCCACGTTGCGGGTTTGTCCCCCATTGGGGTGCATATGGGAGACAGCTAATCAATCTTCTCTTTCTCCCTCCCTCCCTCTCTCTTTAAAATCAATAAAAACATTTTTTAAAAGAAGCAGTTAAAAAAATGGTTCTATTCAAAACACTCGGGATGATCGGTGGAAAGTATTGGCTGGAAAGGGGCCACCACCACAGAGATGGGATAATGCCAAGGCCAAGATTGGGCCCGAAGAAATGTGTGCTTAATAAGTTAACAGGGAGTGAGTGAATGAATGAATGAATGCATACCTATTACCAAGGCCACCTAATCCCAAGGGATCAAATCTATCCCCCAAACTGGAGACCCCCCAGTCCTCACGGGCAGCCAGGAGGAATGGCACTCACTACCGGAGACTCGGGACCGGACCCTCTGACTCCACGTCTCATGGAGGCCAGCTGGATGGATGTTCTTTGATCAATCTTGCCAACAGTAGCACAAAAGTGAGATGGACCCTAGATGACTCAGCCTAAACGGCACATCCTCTCCTGTGCTCCGGGTCTCACCACCACATGGAACGTCCCATGTGCTCCCAAAAGGACAAGCCCAGATGCCAGGCCAGGCGTCGGGAGGAAGCCCAGTCTCAGAGACCACTGCTGTAGTGACAGGCTTGTCCCGCAACCCAGGTCGGAAAGGCCGAAGGCACGTTCCTCCCGGTTTCTCCCTGTATCTGAGGCCGCTGAACGGAGGGCTGGGGCCCTGCAATGCATTCGTGTTTTTCTAGCACACCAGGCATTGTTCTTCTCCTAACCCCAGTTTCTCCGTCAAACAGCAAATGGCACTGCTGAGCACCAACCTTTGTGCTCGCAGAGGCTGAGCCTGTCTGAAGCGCAGATGGAGCACGGATCTGCTCCCTCTCCTTGGGTTGAGTTCCTATGGTGTGAGCTCCTGACCCCGAGTGCAGGCGAATCCTCTGGCATCTGTGCCTGGAAGATTTGCTCCTGTCCTTGGGGGAGGCTGGGGTGGAGGGATGAAACCCAGACCTGCGGAAGCCTTCTTACATTTTCTCCCAACATTTTCCATCCAGCTTGCCAACTCCCAATTCCAAGCTAAGTATGGTATTCTGCCCACTGGTGCTGCTACCCAGCCTTACCCAGGCTGGGCCTCCTCCTCCCCCCCTCTACACGCCCTCATGAACTTGCTCAAGATTTAACTTCTAAAGATAAGGCGTTTATTCACATGTCCCCACATGCCCACACTGCCTGGACCAAGAACCTGCTCTAGAACGAATGTGAATAGCTGCAGCCACAGGGCTGTGGTGGGGGTGAGGCGACAGACATGGCTAAATCCTTCCTGGAACTGGAGAGGCAAGTTGGAGTTTGGGGCTGAAAACAGAGTTTAAGATATGATAGAGTTTTTTTTTTTTATCTTTTCCAATCCACAGAATTTTAAGAACAAACGGGAGTCTAACCCAAATACCTCTCCTGCTAGAAGGATTTAATAATGACAAAATCACCGCTAAACAGTAATAGGACCTGGATAGTAGGATTTGTTCCATGGTACCCAGTTGGGTGTTAAAATGCTCACAACGTAATTTTGAGTGGGAAAAAGACCAGGATAGAGAAAAAGCCAATGCATTGAACTACCGAGAGCAACTCTCCATTGCAGAGCACTGGGCCTGCCACACGTTTGTCCCTTTGATCCCACACTATTCACGAGGCGGTTTATAGCCTCCTTTCTCAGATAATAAAACTAAGGGTTGGCAGAGTCGAGTAATTTACTCAAGGTCGCACACCAAGTAAGAGGCTGAGTTGGGACTGTGGTGAGGTTTATGGGACTCAAGTCTGTGCTGTTAACCACTTTCCTACGGAACAGAAACCGAAAGGGACTCATCATTTCACGAAGGAGGGATTCACGCCTTGAGCTCAGAGCTGCCTCGCTGGCCTCCCTGGCTCGCCTTGCCTGGGAAGCAGCAATTCCAGGATGCTGCGGACAACTGCACAATATCTCTCAAGATTCCACAAACACATCGATCCAGCACCCCACACTGCTGGGAGTTTATCCTCCAGATGCGCACAGGCATGAGTGAAAGGGTGTATGGGACCAGGCTACAGAAACTGCTTGCCTGTAAAGCAAACACCTGGAAACCACCCACCACCTGCTGAAAGAGGACAATAAACCGTGGTATATGCATGTGATGACGTCGCACAGAGCAGGGGAACAAGGGAGCTCACTGCTACTGATAGGGGACTGTCTCCAAGGTAAACTGTAGAATGAAAAGAAGCAAAGTATGGAATCGTAACTACGAGTTGCCATTGTGTTAAAAGGTGGGCAATATGGATATATGTGCTTGTATTTTCATAAAGAAACTGGATACAGACAAAACCAATGAAATTGTTTCCTGGTTGGTGGTGGTAGGGTAGGAATAAGGTAGATGGGGGCAGGGGATGGGAATGGGATTTTTCATTGCATTTGTTCTTATATTTTTTGATGAGATAGTATTATATATTAAAAATAGTCAAATCAGGAAAAGGAAAAGAAATCCTTAAAAATATAGACACTGTGGAGGATGTCTGACTTACTGACACCAGTATGTACATGTGTGTGTTTACACACACATGTTTGTGTGCAGGTGTGTTTGCACACGTGTGTACTCATGTGTGTGCGCATGTGCGCACATGTCAGCAGTTCAGAGGTGGGAGAGGCAGAGAAGTGAGACTAGAGGAAAGCCTGGAAAAGGAAAGCCTTGGCTAGAGGTCACTGGATCTATCTCCCTGCTGTGTACAACCCAGCACAGAAAGCACTATTCTTTGGTGGCTGAGAAGTGAAGAAAGTACAAATGAGCACACACAGCACAGCAAGAGGAGGGAGCAAGGTCACACTCCTACACTCTGAGCCCCCACCCTGGACCCCTCCCTTTCACAGGCTGGTCAGGAAGCTGCTCCATCCCTCCCCTCCTCCCCTGAAGCCACCTCCAGATCAAAAGACCGCTGAATGGAACCAAGGAGCCCTTTCACAGGGAGGTGAGGGGGAAAGGGGACGGGGGACCTACAAGATCTGCCCATTTGTTATGGAAATGAGCAGGGGCTCAGGGGGCTGGTGGTCAGTGGTCAGGCCCAGTGCTGTGCGCAGAGCTGTGCTGAGTGGTCAGTCCCTGGCTGGATGGGCTGTGAATGTCTTGCATTCACGCCCCTGCCTGCAGTGAAGGGGCGGGTGGGGCAGCGGGCTACTCACATCTCCAGGACCATGACGATGTTGGCCTTTTCTTCGAAGGCGTCCACACACTGGACCAGCTTGGGGTGGTGAAGGCAGTTCATGATGCTGATCTCCTCCCGGATGTTCTCTTTCTCTTTTGCCGAATATGCTTTGAAGAATTTCCCTGCCCAGATTTTTCCAGTTTTCTTTTCTACGAGTCGAAAGACCTGTCCGAACTTCCCACTGCAAGTGAAAGGAGGAGGGAAAAGGCACCTTTAGCCAAGCTTTCCACTCACTGGGGGATGGCCCACAAATCTGGCCCGCCTGTTTTCATAAAGTTTTATTGGAGCACAGTCATGCCATTTGCGTGCATATTGTCTGTGGGAGATCCCACGTGGCTCCCCCACTGTCCCACCCGCCCTTGAACGTGCAGAGAAGTAGTTGCAACACAGACTGCACGGCCCACAAAACCTGGAACATCCATTACTTGGCCCTTTACAGAAAGAGTTTGCCAGCCCTGCTCTGGGTCAGCGAAGTGCATTTCTAATACTGCGAACTACTCTCCCCATCACTTGCCTGCTGCAGCCTGTGCTGGCCCCGCATCCCACCCAACATGCCAGCCCTGCGGCTCCTTCAGCAGGTCAGCGCCTTGGTGGGGCCTCCAGTGTGGCTGGTGGATTTCTGTCCCCTTCCCCCAAGAGGGACTCAGGTTGAGGAAGTCTCCCCAAACACAGAGAATGCCTGAGTGGCTACCTCCCTTCCCCCTTCCTCAGCACTGTCCCGGAGACAGCCCGGGGCGCTGCTGCTGGAGGGGGCGCTTGGCTGTGACCAGGGCCCAGGATGGGGTCCAACCCCAGGGAGGATTCAGAGTAAAGAGTGCGGACCAAGTGCAGAGAGTGCGCCAGAGTGGGCAGCCGTGCACCGCAAGGGTGTGCGTCCTGAAGCCCTAGGCTAGCAGTGCCGCAAGGGGAGCACAGGTCAGGCCGGCCTGCCTTCTGTGGGTCGGATGGGAGGGTCCCGAAGACGGTCCGACCCAGACGTGGTCCCCTCAGCTCAGGGCTGTGTGGAGAATGAGGCACAGCAAAGGAAGGCTTGCCCAAGCCCTCCACAGAGGGGCCAGCGCAGAACTACACGCGGCTCCTCCGAGAGCCCTGGGTGGCCATGCTTTCGTGGAGTGCTGACCCTCCCTCCTGATGCTGCAGGCATGTCAGTCTGGGGAGCTGGCAAACCCAGGAAAGAACGGGAAGACAAGGCATGGAATTCACTGGGGGGTCTGTGCCACCCTCACGCTGGGGCCCAAAGGGTGCTTCCCACTCCACTTACGATCCTAGTCTCTCTTCGATGTCGTAGAAGTCAGACACTTTTTGTTCGGTATTGACCGTCACCGTCCGGTAATCGACTTCAGCCTCCTTCTCATCTGCAGGGTGGGGGTTGGGGTGGGTGTGAGCCATCAGATCCCTGCTCACCCCTTTCCACCCCTAGAGCCCACCCAAGGCGGGTGGCCAGCACTCACCATCATCGGACACCTCCACTTCATCCTTCGGTTCTGGGGGAGACAAGGAGGGGACACAGGGATTAGTACTGAAGGCCCATTGAGAGCAAAACCTGCTGGGGGCTGTCAGGCACAATACCACCATGCCCAGAGCCTGGGCATCACCGTGTGTCAGTCAGCTCATGCTGCAACAGGGCCATGTGCGTGTGGGCAGACACTAGCCTCCTTACCCCACCAGCCCCATCCCAGCTCCTGCCTACATCCCATCCTCTCTACCCTTGTGGTCCTTTAGGCACACCCTCTTCACATCTCTTCCAAACCCTCTGACTTTCAGAACCTACATACAATTGTGACGGCCCTTTCTGCTCTGGCTCGAAAGTCAGCAACTTATGATTGCCAGCATGCCCAATCCATTTATCCATTTACTGAACATTTTCCATAGAATTCCAACCATGTTCCAATATTTGGCCATGTATTGTGGGTATACAAAACAAAATACACAGGGGCATAATACCTCCTTCTTCTTGTAGCTTATATCTTAGTTGGGGAGGCAAAACCACATTTCCTTAAAATACCCATGACACATCTATATATATCCTATCTAATAAAAGAGAAACATGGTAATTAGCCATACGTCCACTACCCTTCCCATTGGCTAATCAGGGCAATATGCAAATTAACTGCCAGCCAAGAAGGCGGACGGCAGCCAGGCAGCTTGAAGCTAACATGAAGCTTCCTTGCTTTAGTGATGGAGGAAACCAACGTTCCCCGCCTGCCTTGCCGGCCTCTGAGTTTGCAGTTTGAAACATTGTTACAAATATAGAAACTAAACAAAACCCCAGAAACCTGCTTTCAGCCCGCCGGGATCTCAGAGCTGGAGTTGAAACAGTGTTTCGATTATAGAACCCAAACAAACCAGATACCTGCTTTCAGCAGCAGAGGCCTCAGAGCTGGAGCCAGAGCTAAAGCTGGCCCAGAATAAAAAAAAAAAAGAAAAAAAGGAGCGGTTGGGAGCTTCAGTCACCCGCCAGCCTGAAAACAGCCCTTAGCCCCTCACCCAGACTGGCCAGGCACCCCAGTGGGGACCCCTACCCTGAAGGGTATGTTACCAGCTGCAAACAGCCATCATCCCCTCATCCAGGCTGGTCAGGCACCCCAGTGGGGACCCCCATCCTGATCCAGGACACCCTTCAGGGCAAACCAGCCGGCCCCCACCCGTGCACCAGGCCTCTATCCTATATAGTAAAAGGGTAATATGCCTCCCGGCACCAGGATCAGTGTGACAGAGGGCAGCGCCCAAACCCCCTGATCGCCCTGCGGCTCTGTGTGTGATGGGGGCGGGGCCACAACCTCCCTATCCGCCCTGCTCTGCTCGTGACAGGGGAAGGCGCCCCAACCCCCTGATCAGCCCTGCTCTGTGTCTGATAGGGGGGAGCTCCCCAACTCCCTGATCACCCTGCGGCTCTGTGTGTGACAGGGTGCGACGCCCCAACCCCCTGATCGGCTCTGCTCTGTGTGTGACAGGGTGCGGCACCCCAACCACCCCCCCCACGGGTCCTGCTCTGTGTGTGACGGGGTAGAGCCATAACCTCCCCATTTGCCCTGCCCTGAGTGTGAGAATGGCGGCGCCCCAACCCCCTGATCAGCCCTGCTCTGTGGGTGATAGAGGGTGGCGCCCCAATCCCCCACCCCCCACGGGCCCTGCTCTGTGTGTGATGGGGTAGAGCCATAACCTCCCCATCGACCCTGCCCTCAGTGTGACAGTGGCGGCACCCCAACCCCCTGATCGGCCCTGCTCTGTGGGTGATAGAGGGCGGTGCCCCAACCCCCTGATCCGCCCTGCTCTGTGTGTGACAGGGGGCAGTGCCCCAACTCTCCTATCAGCCCTACTCTGTGAGTGACAGGGGGGAGCTCCCCAACCCCCTGATTGACCCTGCTCTGTGCGTCACAGGGTATGGAGCCCCAACCCCTCTGATGGGCCCTGCTCTGTGCATGACAGGGGGCAGCGCCGCAACCCCCTGATTGACCCTGCTCTGTGCGTGACAGGGGGTGGCGCTGCAACCTCTCCATCAACCCTGCCTTGAGTGTGACAGGGGGCAGTGCCCCAACCCTCCAATCGGCCCTACCCTGAGCGTGACTGAGGGTGGCATCGCAACCTCCCGATCCGCCCTGCTCCGTGCATGACAGGGGGTGGCACCCCAACTCCCCAATCGGCCCTGCTCTGAGCCCAACCAGGGGCTGCACCTAGGGATTGGGCCTGCCCTCTGCCACCAGGGAGCAGGCCTAAGCCAGCAGGTCGTTATCTCCCAAGGGGTCCCCGACTGGAAGAGGGCACAGGCCGGGCTGAGGGACCCCCCCTCACCCCCGAGTGCACAAATTTTTGTGCACCGGGCCTCTAGTATATACATAAAAGCCTAGCTATGGCGTGCACTGACCACCAGGGGGCAGATGCTCAATGCACAGGCATTGAAACATGGAACAGACTGATGAATCTCAGAGGAAAGGTGGGTGAGGGAGGACAGGAAGAGATTAACCAAAGATCTTATATGCATAGTAGAGGCCTGGTGTACACATCATGTACCAGTAGGGTCCCTTGGCCTGGCCTGCAGGGATCGGGCCAAAACTGGCTGTCTGACATCCCCCAAGGGTCCTGGATTGCGAGAGGGCACAGGCTAGGCCGAGGGACCCCACCAGTGCACGAATCTGTGTACCAGGCCTCTAGTGTTATATAATCAAGCACACACTATCACAGTGCACATGGAAGAAGGCAACACAAAACGGGGCAATTATAAAGTCCAGCAATTATTCTAAGAGAAGTTGCCCTTGAGTTGTGGCCTAAAGCAGCGATCGCCAACTTTTCTGACCTCATGGACCACCAGTGGTCTGCAGACCACTGGTTGGCAACTACTGACCTAAAGGAAATGATGGAACACAATGAGGAGGGGTGACGTCACACAATGGAACCCACAGGTGCCTGTGAGGTGTGGCGAGGGGGACATAAGCAGCTCCTGCTGCCACAGCATGAACGTGCAGGAGTGAATGGGGACGTGAGGAGACAGCAGGGGTGCAACAGATCACGTCCCCTTCAGAGCTCCAGGCTTTCCCTGGCCTTGGCCTGGGCGGGTGCCACTGCAATGTTATCCTTTTCCCCTCCTCTTTCCCAAGAGGTAAAGAATCCTCTTCTTAAAGAAATATGCTAAACACATGCAGACTGCAATTTGGTTGCCTGTCCTGGCACCCCCACTCTAACTTGCCTGCTCCCCACCCTCCTGGACTCCCTGCTATCCAACCTCCAAGTCACTGGGAGGCAGCCAAAGAAGCCCAGGCTCTGGGTCAGTCAGCTTTGAGTTCCAGCTTCAACTCGCTAATACAAGCTCTATAGCCCTGGGCAACTAGCTTCTCCCCTGTAAACCTCAATTCCCATCTGTAAATAGGGGAGATGACAGATCTACTTCATTGAGTTAGATGCATGAAACGATTCATGGAAAATGCTGAACATATTGTTAGCATATAGCAGTGCCTAATACATGTCAGCCATGATGAATCATAATAATAAACTAAATGACTCTTGAATTCAGATACCCAGCCAGGAACTGGGAGTCATTTAAACTCTTCTAATTTTTCCCCTCAACTCCCTACCCAAAAAGTCATCAAGATTGGCCAATTCCATCGCGTGAGGGTGTAGGTCATACTCTTACCACCCCTCTCCTGGGCTACACCACAGAGAACCAACTAGTGTCTCACTGACTCCACTCTCGTCCCCTCCTCCACTCCAGTGCTTCTCATGATACAGATTCATGGGGGTGGCGGAGCGGGTGGATGGTGAAGTTCAGAAGAGACTAGGGGAGGGGTGTGTGTGAGTGTGGATGTCTGCAGTTCCAACAAACTCCCAGGGTCTCAAGATTGCTAAGTCCAGACCACACTTTGAGTAGCAAAGCTCTACTCTTCCTCTAATTCTCTTCTTAAAAAAAAATAGACTTGTGATGGTGATCACTTTGCAGTCTATACAGATGTCAAACTATAACGCTGTACATAGTAAAAGAATCTCCCCCAAAAGACAACATTCCAAAAGTCTTAGGAACACATGGGTCTGTCTAGCTGGAGTCTGTATGCTACTTGAAATAAACAGGTTGCATTAAAAAAAAACAACAAGCAGATCTATCATATCATATCAAGCCCAAAGATCTTTGACAGACTTCACAATTCGGCCTGAACTGCCCTTTCAGTGTTGCTTCCTTCTGTTCTGACTCACACGGCACATGCCCTGGCCACTCACAAGCTTCTCAAAATGCCACACATTTCCATCACTTGGGACCTTCGCTCATGCTGTTTCCGCTGTGAGAGATGCCTCTCCTTAGCTTCCCTGTCGCTTAGAAGCCCATTCGTTTTAAGTGCCACCTCCTCTAGGAAGCCTTCCTCAATGTCCATGGCAAATTACTCGTGCCTTCTGCTTGTCTCCTTTGCAATTTGTTCATACTGCTAGATAGATGTAGACCATCTCGCCACCACTAGCTGTGTACACAATTGTCCCCTTAGGTTTTTTAAAGATGTATTTTTATTGATTTCAGAGAGGAAGGGAGAAGAAGATAGAGAAACATCCATGATGAGAGAGAAACATCGACTGGTTGCCTCCTGCACACCCCCTACCAGGGATCGCGCCTGCAACCCAAGAATCGAACTGTGACCTCCTGGTTCATAGGTCCACTCTCAACCACTGAGCCACACCGGCTGGGCTCCCCTTAGAGTTTAAGCAACTTGTCTTATCTGTCTTGGTGTTCCAAGGACCTGACACTGAGTAGACACTCAAATCTGAGTGCAACAACAGGAGGAAGAGGAGGAGGAGGAGGAGAAGGAGGAGGGAGAGGAGGAGGAGGAGGAAGGGAGACATTGGAACTTTAGGTCTACCTGAGCTCCTGCCTTCTAGGACTGTGCTCCTGATTGACACACCATCGCCCCCTGATGGCAGTGTGCCAATGGTGCTTAAAAAGTGGTATGTACTTCTTTTGAAGTATGGATCAGCATCACAACCTTGGAAATCAAGATCCCCCAAAATGCTGCCTGTCACCATGGATGTCTTCCCCACTCCTCTGCACCCCTCTCAGTCCAGGTTTCTACCTGCACAAAGTAGTTCACGCACATTTATTTCAGGCCAGAGACGAAGTGAAGGCAGCTTACCCTCAGGTTTCTCTCCCACCGCTGTGAGTTCAGACTCCTGGCTCGGCTCGCTGGTTCCGTACACATTGATGGCGCGCACACGGAACTTATAGTCTCGGTCAGGCAGCAGGTCCTGGACGTTAAACGAGGTGCTGCGGCACGTGGCTAGCTCCTTCCACGTCTTGTCCACCGAGTCCCAGATCTCGACACTGTAGGACTGCACAGCACTGCCCCCATCGTACGAGGAGCCGTACCAGGACAGGGTCAGCGAGGAGCTCCGGATATCAGAGGCGCAAGGCGTGCCGGCTGGGGGGTCTGGCTTGTCTGGGGATGGAGAAGCACAGTATCACCCAACTCTTCAGAATTTCAGGGAAAGAAAGATTTTGAATCAGGAGTGTCGGGGAGGAGCCTAGAGAACTCAAGCTGACAACCCGGGTCCGGGCTCTGGTTCCCTCATCCACAGTCACACCTATGCACAAACCACCTATGAGAAAGCCCTACAGATACCTATGTGCTCCAGAAAAGTCTTTTCTTTTGGCTAGCTGTCCAGTCTGCAAGCCCTGATTTCCTGTACTTTGTCCCGGTCATAAGCATATTTCTCAGCGTAAACAGATCTAGGAAGCTGCCCAGAGGCGTGGACTGCTTCCCATAAAAAATGTTTTGAGAGAGGGTTCTGTGTGTGTGTGTGGGGGGGGGGTGGGTGGGTGGGTGTGGGTGTGTATCCTTCAGGCCCTACGCCAGTGACCTGTGACCTATGACATACCTAGGGGTCAGGCTACATTCTCCTTGAGACTTGAGAAACGCCTGCCTCGCTGAGAAGCAGACAGATCCGGGTTTGGACACAGCTCTGACCCCACGCACTCTTTATTTCCGTGCCTCAGTTTCCTCGTTTGTACAGTGCAAAATGTGGATAAGAATAGCACTTGGATCACAAGGTGGTTATGAAAAGTTCTTAGGAAAGTGGCCGAGTTGAGTAGCCATTACTGCCGTCATTGTTGTAGTAGTTTATTGCTGACTTTGTGACACATTTAAAGTTATCCCTGCCCTATCTCTTCTATCCATATAGAACTGGTACAAAACGAGTGAAGAATTCCAAAAGCAAACCACAGTAGCACATCACAACCATCCCTGACTAAGGGCCGGAAAAAGAGCTGAGGACACAAGAAGTGGTCGCCTTGGCGGGCTGCCTTCCCACTCAGACCAGCAACGCTAAGAACCAGAAACGCTGCCAACTGCCAGGCGAGTCACGCAGCCGATACTACATGAGGCTCTTGAGCTTTTCTGACTCGGTCAGTTGCTCATCTGAACAAAGTTTTCCTATTTTTTCAGATTCAGTTTCTGCAGGTCGTTGGGTTAGTCACAGTATTTAGCAACCCTTCATCCCTCCAAAGCAGGGAGAGGTGCAGAGTCCCCCAGCTAATAATTAAAACGATGCCTTTGTGCTATGGGAATGTATATGCTATTTATTCACATAGCATGAACCCTGGTGAATTCCTCAACTCCCAAGACTAGTTTGTCTTTTTCATTTGGAAACATGGTACTACTATGCATGTTCCCTTTAGAGGTTTTGCAAGTATCAAGTGAGCAAATCTAGGGACAGTTCTTGACATCTACTCTCCCACCCCTGAGCAAGGCATGAAACCCAAAGAGGGTTCTTTCAAATGACCCTGTGCAAATAGGGGAAAAATACAATCTGCCTGTGTGTGTGTGTGTGTGTGTGTGTGTGTGTGTGTGTGTGTAAACGTATACTAGTACATAATACATACACATATTCATTCTCTCCCCTCCCCCAAGCCCTGCGGCTTCTCCATTCCAGCCAAGGACGCCCTGCCTGGAAACCGGCCACCCTGACACCCAGGCCTGGCCCATGGGTGGTGATGCTGGGACTGTGACGAAGCCTCCTTTCTGCAGCCACTCTGGAGGCCTCCTGTGATGGATCCACTTTCACTGGGTGTTATGTTCTCTTAGGAAAACTGTTTGTCCTGAAAGACATGTTGGACTTTTTAGAAATACCTCTGGTGTTGGCTAAGATGTTTATTGCTCTACATTCTCTTAGAGGCAAGTGGACCCATCTCTCTAGGACCCAACTAAAACAGTAAGAATGCCCAAAGGACGAAAGACAGACCTACTGCCCCCGCACCCCCTATCCCCCACCCCCACCCCACGGCCTGGAACATGTCTGATTGGCCACATTTAGAGTCACCTGGGTTTATGTAATGAATGCAGTACACCCACTGACTGATTCTCTCCCTTTGTGCTGTGGTCAAGAAGAGAAAACTTTGAGAAGTATGTACTGTGGAAGAGGTACTACTTTGTGCTCAACCCTGTCCAGTCTCTTGGTGAAAGCAAGAAAACGGGCAGATGATGGATATTACCCCCTGCCGTGCAAGTGAAGATGGAAAATGTGGAGAGCGGGGCTTTAATTCCAAGTGAAGCATCAATGCTTTCAAGGAATTTGAATGAGGGGGTTTAGGTGTCTGAGATTGGAAGCCCCACCGCCTCAGGGCCAGGGGCTGGGTCTGATGCTCCCTGGTTTTCACAACCTGCAGATCCCCTGCAGAGGCAGACTCGCCAGGGGTGAACCCCTCAGAGCAGAGCGCCTGTGGCCTGCCCTCCACGCTACAGGCACAGCCGACCTGGTCTGGGAGGGCAGCAGCCTCAGAGTCTAGGGCCCGGAGCTCCAGGGCTCCTGGGGATGACTCCCTGGCTCCCCAGAAACCTGACTAACAGAGTGGGGTTTCTGCTCAGAAAATGCTCCCACTCCTGAGAAAATGTAGGCTCTCGAGGCTAACATTTCTCACACGAGGGACCATCCTGGTGGGCTCTGCCTGCCTGTGTCTGACGATGATCTGCAGCTGTGCCTCACCTGCCTGGCTTGCCTTCACTGGCATGTCGAAGTCACTCGCATCTTTCTTGGAATTCCAGGTGCTTGCAAAGGCTCCAGGGTCGTCTACCTGGATAGCTGGCCCTTGGCCCCGGGGAGGCTAAGGCACTCTGCTTACCAAGAATACCCTCTGGCCCTGGCAGAGCCAAAAGAGATTCCGAAAAATCCTCAGATCCCCGCTCCTAGCTATCAGGCAGAATAAGATCAAGATCACATCTTGCTGAAATCTAAGCCAGGCATTACGAAGGGAAGTCTCCTGCCCTTAAAAACCATGCAAGTTCCAGGCTCAGATAGTATATGGGGATTAGTGGGTATTTGGTGCTCCCTCCACTTTATTTTTCTCCTTTAAAAATATGCAAAGCCACCTGTTTATCTCTTGCTGGACAAGCTACAGGAAGGAAATCATCTGGGCTGGGCTGTTCTCTCTTGCCCAAGTGGCACCCCCACCCTCTGAGGTTGTGGCTAGAGGTGCCGGCCGAGGCAGAGGCCCTTGGAGCTTCGCAAATCCCTGCACTGCCTTTCAACACATAAGTCTTTAAAAAAGCTAAGTATCACTCATTGAAACTAACGGAGGGGAAGGCTAATGTTTATTGTCATGTATAAGATGGGCGACATAGACTATCTGAAAAGAAAGTGGTGCTTTAAAGAATGTACAAGAAGAGACGTTTACTGCTGACAAGCAGAAGTTGTGCTAAAGCAGCCTTATTTAGCTGGCCTGTAAACGGATGCTTCCAACGTGCTTGAACACCATCCAGAGTAAGCCAAACTGCCCTTGTTTCATCTCCTTTACGTTTTACATCTAGTTATTCAGCCCTGATCAGATAATACACAGATGTCCTTAGAGACGTGCAGGTAAATCTGGGCTTAATCCAGGTTTACTTTGGACTAATTCTAAATCCGTGGGCTCTGAATGAATGTGGCCTTGATGTTTGCATCAATGCAAGTCCCGTTTTATTGAGCAATTCTATTCTTAGCCCTATGAGGGGGAGGCAGACAGAAAGCCCATCCCCTCCATTCCATTCCCCTCCCAGGACGGTATTTAACATGCTGCTCCTGCCAGCTGGCGGGCAGCCACGCCAATGGCCCTGTCAGTACTGGCCAAGGAGAATGAGAAACTAAACCATAAAAGGCCAGAACTGCAGCTCGTGCAGTGGGGATGGGGGAGGGGAGTGTGGCACAGAGTGGAGTGGCCCAGTGTAGGGGGCAGTGGTCACAGATGGGCAGTTCAAAGGAGTGGACCCCAAAGTTGCCCACCCAGAAAAACTGGAAACCAATGTTTGCTAACAGGTGAGGGCGTGGGGCCAAATCAGCACTGCAGGTACAGGTCTTAATGTAAACACAGACTGGATCACTAGCACCAACCCCCCCTACCCTCCCCCGCCACCCAAAGTTCCTGACTCCACGGGGGACACTACTGAAGTAAGCATCCAGAGTCACCAAAGAGAAGAAGAGTGAGAAAGGGTCTCTCCTATCTTTTGTAGATGAGAACTATTCCCTGACTCCCGGTACAATGATTCCCAGATTTAAAACTCCCAACTTGAGGAAACAAAAGAAAGATGAGACCAATAAACCCCAAGTCAAAGGCTTTCATGAGCATAATGTATGGAGGCCCACAAATGTGCAGGGACACCGCCTACTGTCCATCAGTCTGCTGTGTCATCTGTTCCTTTCTGTCCTGAGCACCTGC
Organism: Myotis myotis; assembly: GCF_014108235.1. NCBI lineage: Eukaryota > Metazoa > Chordata > Mammalia > Chiroptera > Vespertilionidae > Myotis > Myotis myotis. The sequence continues at coordinate 160,375,689 of NW_023416324.1, forward strand.
CAATCGCATGGGGGTGGAGGGCAAGGAACTGAGCTTGACCGACAGTAGGGGACCAATTAGAAAGCTAGTGGCTGTTTCAGGAGAGAGTGGACAATGGCATGATCAACACAGCAACTGGGATAAAGAGGGAAAAGTGAACTTCACAAACAGCCTGGAGACAGACTCCGCCCAATACTGGGATGTGGGAGATAAGAAAAAGGGAGTGGGTTTAGGATTAGGAGGTCACGGTGACCTTAGCAGGTGATCCCAGTAGACTCCTGGGGTGCGGAGGGAGGCTGCAGGGAGCTGACGAGTGCCTGGGGGTGAGGAAGCAGAAGCAGAGCAGAGAGCACCCCCTCTCAGAGGGTTTGGCCATGAAGAGAGCGGGAAGAGATGCGGGGTGGCTGAAGCGAGACGAGGTGTTGCAGGAGTCATGCAGGCCTGTGTGTCTGGCTAAGATGAGAGAAGGAGAGGTGGAGTTGAAGAGAAGAGAGGAGGGGGTGGAACCCCAAGAGCCTGGGGATTCAGAGTGCAGGAGAAGGAAGTGGCCTCAGGGAGAGAGGGGTGGGCCAGGCCCAGAGCCTGGAGGGTGCGGTCAGCCTGGGGGTGGACAGAGAGATGCCTGAAGGTGCGGGCCGTGAAGCTGAGCAAGGTCAGGCCTGATGCCTCCTAGTTTCCTGAGAAGCTGGAGGCCTCAGTCTTCAGGGTGACAAGCTACCTCAGCGTGGGAGAAGGCACTGAGCAGTCCTGAGCAGCATCGAGGCCTCGGCCAACCCTGGATCTTCTCACAGTCCAGACTGTGGGCTGATGGGACCTTCCTGCAATGCCCCTAAAGTCAGGCGGAGGAGTAGTGCCTGAAGAAGATGGCACTGATCCAAGGTGAAGACTTCAAGGGGACAGAGCTGGGGGCGGGGGAGGCGGAGTGGGAGAGGGAGTAGCCATGCCAGTAGGAGAGGCCTGGAGCAGTGGAGCTCAGGTCTCCGAAGAGCAGAAAGAGAGAAGCCAGGAGGGACTCACAGGGAGAGGAAGGCACTGCGAGGGTGTGCGCCTGGGATCTGGAGTTCTCATGAGCATGAAGCACAGCAACCGTGTGAGCTTGGAGAGAGAGAAGTAAAGTGGGAGTCCGAGGGGCTGTGGGCAGAGAGGATGGGTGCAGAAGGAGGAGGTCCCTGGGAGGTGAGACCCTGAGGTCCCTCATCCTGCCTGGGGGCTCTCTACCCTTCCTATCCCACACTGCCAGGCCACCCACCCAGACTCACCGACCACGGTTAGGTTGACCTGGGCCTGCCTGCTGCCCAGCTTGTTCTCCACCAGCAGCGTGTAGCAGCCGCAGTGCTCCTGGCGGGCGGCCAGGATGGTGAGCTTGCTGCCGCTCTCGCTGTTCTCCACCTTGATGTGCTCACTCTCCTGGATCTGCGGGCAGACAGTGGGCAAGCGCTGGAGACAAGGGCCAGGGAAGGAGAGGGGAGCCAACCAACCCCACTCCCCACTGCACAGCTGTGGCTGTGTGGGGTGGGTCTGGACTCTGGGCTCCCCCCCAAGACCCCTCCTCTGCTGCCTCCAGAGCCAAGCCTCCCTGTGGGGTCCAGATCCGGGGCAGGCAGGGCGTGCTGAGCAGGGTCGGGGAAGGGACTCTGCAGTTGCTGCTCTAGATCAGAGTTCAGAAGTGTCCTCGTCTCCCTCCTCCACCCTGGGATGGGAGGGTGGGAGAGCACATCTGAGCAAAGTCACTTATGAAGCCCAGCCTACAGGTTCTGACCTCTTCTGTGCTGTTGAAACCATAGCCACTAGCCATATGTGGCGATTTACATTTTAATTAAGTGGAAACCCAAACACCCATCAACTAGTGAATGGATAAACAAATGTACATCCAGAATGGAAAATTATTTGGCCATAAAAAAGAATGAAGTTTTAATTTGTGCTACAACATGAATGAGCCCTGAAAACATGCTAAGTGGGGAAAAAGTCAGACACAAAAGGAAACACATTATAGGATTCCACTGATATGAAATGCCCAGAATAGGCAAATCCATAGAGACAGAAAGTAGGCGAATGGTTGCCGGGGGTGTGAGAGGGAGGAAATGATTGCTAATGGGTCTGGGGCTTCTGTGTGGGTTGATAATATTCTGGAATTAGATAACTGTTATGGTCGCACAACCTTGTGAGCATACTAAAAACCACTTTAAAAGGGTGAGTTTAGCAGAGTGAATTTTGCGGTGTGTTAATTATAACTCGACAGAGCTATTATAATAACTTTTAATCACTTAACATTTAAAATTCAGTTCCTCAGTTACACCAGTCACCGTTCAAGCGCTCAACAGCCACATGTGATTAGTGGCTACATACTGGAGAACAGATACAGAACATTCCCATCACTACAGAAAGAGACAGAGCTGAGCCGGGGCTAAGTGTCTCTGAGAAGGGATGAGACTCTACCCTACTTCAGGCGACACTGGCCCAGACATCGTCCAGAGCTACATGCTTTGGGATGCTAAAGGCCAGCTTCTCTTTTTTGTCTTTTGAGACCAACCCTCCTTTCCTTCCTGGTACTAGCCTCCCATTTGGGGGCCTTAAGACAACTTGATGGTTCGGAAATTGAGCAACAGAGGGCTCAGAAGAAATCTTCACTCCTTCTGCAGAGTTTCCCATCCGTGCCAGCCACGGTCCCAGGGCCTCTGTTGAGCATGCATCTGGGCACACACTGCCAGTGTGGGATCTCCAAGTTCCTTTAAGAGCTGGTTGTTTGGAATTTCAAACATTTTCCCATAGGGCCATGATTATAAATGGTAGCTTGATTTCTGGGCCAGCAAGCCAAAATTCTATTTTACGTACAATTTATCTATCCAAATACTCAGATTCACTTTTATCCCTTCGGCATGTGGTAAGTTTAAGCTGTTCCCACAGATTCGGTTCATCAGGCTGGCACAGAATCACAGAAGAACCCGTACAGGGACTGAGAGGTCATTTGGGTTCATGGTTCCATTTTCCTGACTCTGAGGAGAATTCTAGGCTGAGATATCGAAGTCAGGTGGGAACCAAGGGTGGTTTCTATTGCTCCCTTCATACTTGTCTCTATTATACAGCGAGTCTATAGTGCAGGTATTATTCGTAGATTTGGAAGGAAGGTGGTTTTAAGAACTCAGCTGTGATGACCGGGTGGTGCGTGGTGAGGGCTCCCCATTTCTAAGCCCCTGCGATGAGGGTGATGCTGTCTCCATGAGAGCATTTCCCACCCCCTTCAGCCTAGAGGCTGCGTGGTTGTTCCCAGGCCACCCCCCTCTTCACTGACCTGCTTTCGGAACTTCATCCAGGTGCAGGTGATGGGCTGGGTGCCTGTCACTTTACCGAACAGCTCCACAGACTCTCCTGCACGCACCTTTTGGTCCTCCGGAAACTGGATGATCTGGGGGGGCATGGCTGGAGGGGACAGGCGAGAAGGTGAGTGAGGAGGAGGGAGCCTCAGACTTGCCCATCTCATGCGACACTGCTGTCCACATCAGTCTGCTGCTCCTCTCTGGAGCCTCCAGGGTAAGACTGAGGGCCGTGGTCACTGCTTCAGAACATCTGAGCTGGTGGACTTGCTAGGTTTGTTCACCTCTTTATTCTGATTCCCTCGATGTGGCCCACACAGTGACATGGCATTATCCTCCATTTGTTGGTAGCTCAGGAATTTGTATCTTGCCCTAATTTTTTGAATCTACATTCTAACTCCTTTATTAATTAGACAGCACCTTGCTCTTTAACCTCCAGGTCACCTTGGCTGAGAGGCTCAATATGGTTCATGCCCCCAAATGCCTTCCAATGGAAACAGACAAGATTCCATGTGACAAGGACAGACCGAGCAGAGCATTAAACAGCACAGAGCAGATCGCCTCCTTAGAGACAGAGTGAAGGGCAGAGGGTTAAGCAGAATTTTGCGGAAGGGATGGGAGAGTCGCTACTACTGTGTGATGCTGTCCTTACAGGGGAAGCAGGAGAAAAGACAAGTAAGTGAGAGGCTGGGGACCAAGCTATGCAGAGGCTCTGGGGGAAGGTTCAGCCTGAATAACGCTGAGCTTGAACGAGGGGTGCCCTCCTGGGACCACATGCCCAGCGGTCAGGCTAGCAGGACAACGGAAAACCCCTCCTGGCAGATGACTCCCTTGCCCCCACACATTGCTATGACCAATTACCTGCTTTTAGAGGTGTCTTGGGGGCAGGTTTCTTTTTCACAGTTGCATCACCTAAAACGAAGAAGTTCAGGGGTTACTTTCTGTCAGTTCTGTTTCCCAAAGCTCCTGAATCCTAGGAGGGTGCTGTCTTGCCCGCTGGCCCTTCATCCAGGCAAAGCCCTCAGTTCTGTGTGTCTTTCTGGGGATCTTGCCGTCTCACACAGACAACCTCACAATCAAATGAATATCAGGACTTGGGGGCCTCTGAAGGGGGTCCCTGAGGCCTCTACTGAGAGAAAAACTAAACAATGCTTTAGCCTTCATTATCCATTTCAATGACCATACCCAAACTCACTCACTATTCTCTCATCCCAACTTTCAGGAAACTCAGAAAGGAAATTATGTCAGATAAACCAACTAAAATTAGCCTTTGGTGTGGATCCAAGGGTCTCAGGCTTCCTTTGGGTCACAGACTGTGGACTAGTGGCTTTCATGTTTTACATCTTTGTTGAATGGATCAATGAATGAACGAACAAATGAATGAACTAACCAATGGTCTCCTCCATTCCCACTGCCAAACAACTCACATTTTAAAAATGACCCAAACAGACCAGTTTTGCAGCACAAACCTATTCATTTGGCTAAATAACAATGTGGTAAATAGGCAAAAATATCTTCAGCTATCTTCATGACTTGTTTTCTCATTTCTTTCAGGTCTCCGCTCAAAAGCCATCTAACCTATTTATCCAAGCAAAATGAATATCTAACATGCAAACAAATACCTGAATGTGAATGTTTATAGTGGCTTTATTTATAATTGTTCAAAACTAGAAGTTATCCAAATATCCTCAACTGAAGAATGGATGAACTGTGGTACCTTTATACCATGAAATACTGCTCATCAATAAAAATAAACAAACTATAGATATACAGCATGGATGAATCTCATCAGTGATTTATATCTTCGGCTAAGAGAAGCCAGAATCAAGGGCTACGTACTGTATAATTCTATTTCCATTACATGTTCGAAAGGGACAGAGAATAGATTGGTGCTTGCCAGAGGTGGGTGGTAGAGGGGTTGGCCACTAAGAGCACAGGGACATGTTTTTGTTTATTTTAATCCTCACCTGAGGATATGCTTTTTTTTTTCATTATTGATTTTTAGAAAGAGAGGAAGGGAGAGAGGAATCAAACCCACAACCTAGGTAAGTGCCCTGACTGGGAATCAACCCTGCAACTTTTTTCGTGACAGGATGATGTTCCAACTGACTGAGCCACCTGTCCAGGGCGAGGCACAGGGGCATGTTTCGAGGTGATAGAACCGTATTATGTTGCGGTGGTAGTTACATGACTGTATGCATTTGTCAAGATTCACAGCACTGTGCACTAGAATGGGTAAGTTTTAATGTATGTAAATTATACCTTGACACAAAAAAATGGAGGAAAGTCATTTAACCAATGAGATCTTCCCTAACCACTTTATATCAAATATCAACCCTACACCCCTAGCACTCTTTATCATGTGTACCCCACTTTATCTCCCGCAGGGCACTTATCACCATGTACAAACTATTTACTTATTTATTCATTGCTTGCCCTTTGCCTCCCCCTAAAGTATAAGCTGTGAACCCAATGTGCCGACACACAGCTGCACTCGATAACTATTTATTGGATGAATGAGCGGGGTTTTGCCTCTGCATGTTACAGAGAAGCAGTGCTATGCCCTGGCTTGGGCACGGAGTTGTTCTGTGGCCACAGGTAAGTCAGATAACTCTGTGGGCTGTCAGTTGTGCATCAGTAAAATGGGAGGAGTGCTGCTACCCACCTGGGAACCCCAGAGCATTCTGTAAGCAGTTGGTCCCTGACAGAAGCACACTGAGAGCACGGAGCTGATGGCTTCCAGTTACGTGGCTGAGCCCAGGGAGAGGCCTGCCTCCATCAAGTTTACCCTAGTTTGTCACCATCTTTGATCTGTCCATTCAACTCATAAAGACTTACTGAGGGCCTACTATGCACAGGACACATGCCAATCAGTACAGACTACTAGCCCGGGTACTGAGGAGAAAACCAACCAAATGTAGAAATCAGGACTTGTCTTCAAGAGCTTAAATGTCAAGACACGTGGCCTTCTTCTTTTGCCATAAAGGACATTTATAGGACAGCTGGAAAATTTTTACCAAGTCCAATAAATTAGATGATAGATAGTATTGTATCAACGCTAATTTTGTGTTTTGATCTCCCAACTGTTCTTTTATAAGAGACTGTTCTTAGGAAATATACACAAGAGAATTTAGGTGCAGAGGATAACATATGTGCAACTTACTTTCAAACTGCTCATAAAGTGTGTGTGTGTAGTGGGAAAGAGAGATGGAAAAAGAGAGGGAGAGACAAAATATAAGGCAAACATGGCAAAATGTTGATATTTGGAGAATATGAGTGAAGGGTATACAAGATTTATTTATACTACTTTTGCAACTTTCCTATAAATCTGAAATTATTTCAAAATAGAAGTTGAATAGAAAGTTTAAAAAATAAATTTATCCAGCCACATGACATGGCTGTTCACATGAGGGGGAAAGAGTATACACTGTGGGATAAGGAGATGGTTAGGAAGGGTTAAAGGCTGGGGCACAGGATGGGCCTGCGGACTAGAGAAGATCTGGACTAGAGAAGGGAGCAGCACCGTCCCATTGCTCAGGGACAGGGAGTGGCTATGAGCTGAGAACCGGGGTGATGTTTGGTGGAGGTTGGCCAGAGCACAAAGCTGGGATTAGAGAGCAGTGGTGTGAAGATAGTATGACAATTTAAATCCCAGAAAATTAAAAATTCATTTCCTCAGTCACACTAGTCACATTCCAAGTGCTCAATAGCCACACGTGGTTAGTGGCTAGCATGTTGTGCAGACATAGAACACGGCATCGTCACAGAAGGTTGCATTGGACAGTGCTGGTGTAGGATGCCAAGTCTGAGAGTTGGGTCTTTGTCCTCAGTCTTCCTGGGCTAGAGGACATCTGGCGGTCTCTACAATCCCTGGGTACAAGGACACCCAATTAGGAAGCTACTGCCATACTCTTAGAAGGAACTGGTCACACAGGACCAGCTTGGGTAAAGGCAGCTTCTTTTCTTTGGAGAGAAGCAGAAGATATAAATAAGAGACAGAGGAAAAGTTAAATAAAGTAGGGGCTAAAACAAGAGGGAGGTACAAATACTCATTAGAGAATTCTTGCTTGGATAAATGGGGAAAATTATATTGATAGATTATGGAATTTGGGAGTGAAAGACGTGGTTTGACTTGGTGAGAGTGAAAATGGTGGATGAAAGAATTTAATCTGAATGTAGGCAAAAGCCCAGGATCAGAATTCAGAGATCAGAGATCAGAGATCAGAGAAAGGTTGGTGGAGATTGGAAGTGAAAGATTTTAGGATCAAAGATGGAATATCATGGAAACTGACATGGGTTAGCTCTTTGGGGAAAAGAATGCAGTGAAGGTGAGCAGGGGCCAGGGTCTGATCCCAGGCGATGCCCACGTGAGGAGCTGGGATGAAGGAGAGGGGCTGTGGAAGGATTCCGAGAGGCAGAAGGACAGCCACTGTAGCCAAGGGCAGAAGACAAGGGACACTGGGAAGTTAGCTTTAGGTATGACCAGCACCAAGCAATGGGTGGTGTGGGGGAGGACAGGTGCAGTGGGACAGGGGTGTCAGAAGTCACTCCAGAGAAGATTCTAAGGAAACAGGGGGGGAGTCAACTAATCTATGCAGAATTTCAGAGGTGAAAGCGACAGAGAGAAATGGGGTGACAGAAGAGGAATGTCAAGCTAAGGTTTCTTCCAAGGTGAGAGAGAAGAGTCTGAAGGCTAGGAAAGGGAGAGCTCAAAGATGCTAGCCAGGAAGAACATGAGAAAGCCAAATCCCCCGCGAGTGGATACTGGATGGGACACGAAATACCCATGACTGGCTGAGCTAGGAAGCCCCCGCCCCTCATCATCCCAGGCTGTTGGGAAGGGAGAGGGCATAACTGGAAGGGAGAGGCTGTCAAGGGAAGAAGAAAGGCTTGGACCACAGCCAGGCTCTGACCGCCTGTGGAGAGGGAAAGCCATCCGATCAGAGGAACTTTGTGGAGGCCTGCTGTGGGCTTAGTTGTGTCCCCCCAATTCGTATGTTGAAGCCCTAACGCCCATACCTCAGAAGGGGACTATAAGATAGGGCCTTTAAAGAGGTAATTAGGTTAAATTGAGGTTGGTAGGGTGGGTCCTAAGAAATTGGGACACAGAGGAAAAGCCATGTGAGGTCACAGCGAGAAGGCAGCCATCTATAAGCCACAAAGAGAAGCCTTGGGAGAAACCAAACCTGCTGACACTTTGATCTTGGACTTCTAGTCTGTGGTGCTTTATTAGGACGAATGAATGCAGCTGTGGTTGGGGCTCTTGGGGCTGGAAGGAGGCTGACAGCCCCTGAAGTGGTGGGCCAGGAGCTGATAAGGAAGGGGCAGCAGCACAGTATGAAATCAGATGATGCCAAAGTCCCACCCTATATTCTTCCTGGCCACCCTGGGAAAACCTATGTGCCAGAAGGAGAGTCTGAGCTAATATCCGTCTGTCTGTGTTACAGACAAGTGAAACTGAAGGCCAAAGTTTTATATTTGTTCTTTAAATTTGGAGCTTCTGCTGTTTGAATTGGTTAGCATTTGAAACTGCTTTGGTTCCTATTAGTAAAGACAACTTTAAATGTCAGCAATGTTCTATATCCTATTTTATACATATTTTATATGACCATCTGCTGCAGTCCATTAATTGTTTCTGGGCTTAGAAGAATCTGATTTATGGGTTGGAGAGCCGAGTCACCTTATTCCAAACTGTTTTTCTGTAGAGAGCTGGATTCAGTTAGCTGTTTTAACCCATCATCCTTTTTCTCATCTGGTTCTTACCCCAATCAAACACAGGCAGGGTACCTCACACTATTTCCATTTCACAAAAACGGAGATGGATTTGCACAAAAGCCAGATGACTTGCTGGGTTCATAAAAGCACATGTAGCTGAGTAGAAATACAACCCAAACCCAAACCAGGATCTTCTCCCACACCACTGCGTGTCCCCTTCTCCCAAGGCCCCCTCCCTGCCCATATCCAGTCGCTAATATATGCCAAGTCCATCAACTAAAAAGCTCCTCGGACTGCCACCTTCCACATCCCCCCGTCACCATTCTAGTCCTAACTATACCACCCCCAGGCCCCGCCCTAACATATCCATCATTCTGTGTCCAAAGTTGTCTTTCTCGAATACAGATCTGTCTCAACCTCTCCTGTGACTGCCCACTGTCACTCAGGATCAAGTCCGACTCATCTTCCAAGGGCCTTGGGGATCTGCTCCTGGCTTTCAACTCCAGCCTGCTTTCTTACTGCTCCCTCTTGGGGAACACCCTCACCCTTGCCTTCAATGCTCAAATCGGTGGTTCTCAGAATTTAGCGTGCCTCATCATCACCTGGGAAACGGCTAAAAGCACAGATTCCTGCCCTTGCTGGTTGGTTCCTGCACCAACATCAGGGGCTCGGGGGTGGGCACTGTTCTCTACACTGAATGCCTTTCAGTTTCTGCAATATCAGGCTTTTGCTGTCAGCTCTTTGCTGACTGTTGCACCTTCCTCAGGCAGGTCTCAGCTCATGGCTCACTAGTACCAGGCTGGGTTCCATGCTCCTCTGAGGAGGTTCTATCTCCGCACCCATCACAAGGCAATGCAATTGCAGAAACTTGCCTCAACATGCGTGTACGACAGCAAGTTACCTGGAGACAGGAAGAGGACCCATCGTGCTCACCTTCTGTATCCCCAGTGCCTAGCACGGTACCTGCCACATGCTTGAGAAATAGCTATGGAAGGCATGAGTGAACCCTTGAGGGTCTCTGTTAACCTGGGAATTCCAACAAACATGCCTGGGCTCTGATGCTGAGACATGGGTCCTGGGGCTTAAATCCTGGTGCAACTTCCCATGAAAAGGAGAAGCCTCCGGTCTGACCAGCTAGATGAAACCTGCCAGGTGCTGAGCCTTCACACTAGACAGGAGAGGGAGGCTGGAAGAAGGGAGGCAGCCCCACGAAAACATCACGGATCAAAGCTTTGAATTTGGTTGCCTCCAGGGAAACCGGGGGCAGGGGTGGGGAAGCAGCCTCCAGTGTCTGCATAATCCACCTTTTGCTTCTGCCCCAGCCTGCCCAAGTCCTAACCTAGTCCTGGCCCCATGAACCTTCTGCCCTGGCAGGGAGGAGATCAGCATGCCACAGAAATTTCTAGACTGCTCCATCCGAAGGCATCTGAGTACATCTCTCCAGTGACTCAAGGGCGGAAAGACCAGAGCAAGCATTGGGGAGATATTTACAGAGCTCAGAGGCGGGTCTCACGGAGTCAAAAGGCTCTGAGATAATGAAAAGCAAAGGAGAATCGAGGATGAAGCTGGAACAGCCTTGGGTACCAATAGGTCCCTGGGTCTCTGCCTCTCTGGGGACATTGCCCTTTTTAGGTAGTTAACTAAAAATAGACATAAAAATCTTCACAATTCCCAAAACCAGCATTAACTTTTTGCCGAAGGCTCCTGAAGGGGACTTGGCCTGGGTAAAGGGTGGAGGGAGCACCCACACCACAGGCTGTGCCAGAGCAGGAGGGTAGCAGTGAGGCCTGGGGGTGGAAGGCTGAATCCCACTGCCTTGCACTGGAGCAGGTTCAGGGCTCAGGGTAAAGGGACAACCCCACCCCCTCCCCTGCACACACCAGGCTCCTTCCAGCTCCTTCCAGATTTGTGCAGAAATACTGGTGGTTTTCCCAGAATTAACATCTCTGGGCAAATTTCCTGGACACATCCCCTCACAGCAAAGGCTGCCACATGAGAAGATTCCACAGGAACACTGCTCCTCTTGTTACTGCAAACACCCACCCCCAAGCCCCAGGACACAAAACGCCAGGATGGTTGTGAAAGAGGCAGCCGGCAGGGCTGAGACACAGGGCCAGGGTGGCCAGACGGGTGTCCTCCAGGCCCTCCTGCCATTTAACTGGCTTGTAGGAGATAGTGGAGAGCCGGGAGGAGCTGAGGCACAGCTCAAGGGCGGAGGGTGAGGGCACCATCGCTTCTCATAGTCCAATACTCTGATTGGGAATGACTGGGAGTTGGTACCAGCTTTCAAAGACATTCATGGAAATATCCAGCTTCTCTCCCAGGCCCCACATCTTTCACTGTCAGGCGAGTCTCCAAGTCTCAGCCTCTCCAGTATCTCCTTTTAGCCCTTTGGGTCCTATCAGGATTTGACATTCCCCATGACCTGGAGAGAATATTTAAAAGAAGGGTTTGATTCTGGGGAAACCTTTTAGGAAAACTGGACACTGCTTCTGATATCCAAAGACATTTTTAAGTTGGCATGATGTTTGGTTTCCAAGACAGACACATATGGGAGGTCAAAGCAAAGAGATCTACAAGCATCATAATCTGGGGTGGGGGTGGGGGTGGGGTGTTCAATGTGGGGACTGAAGCCAGAGTGACCGGTGCCAGAGGGCAGCTCAGCCAAGGCTCGGCTTGGAGCACAAAGGGGCGTTCAACCTGCCTCTCCCCAAATCCCAGAGACACGGTGGAGGCAGGGACCCTTAAAGCATGGAAACTCATGAACTGATTTGAAAAAACAAATACTCATTCTATCCCTGCCTCAGGCCAGGCACTGACCTCATGTTGAAAACGTGCCCTACAGAAGCCCATCGATCTATTTTCTCAAAGACCAGCAACTCTACAGACCGATAGGCCTCATCCCAAGTCTGTTCCTGCACTGGCATGGCCTCAGCTGTATTTCCTAAAACCATTTCCTTAAGCCCCACTGATGTCTTCTTCACACAAAACTCCATTCAGACTCCTTCCAGCTCAAACACCCTAGACCTGGGCCTTATGCTTACGGCCTCCTTCCTGTCAGGACATGTCTGCTGCTGTGTAACACAACCCACGCTGGCTTTAGCCGCCACACATTATGGCACCAAGGGGAGTCTGCTGACCCCACCTGAACTGTGTCACTTAGAAATACACTCCACTGAAGGGCCTGCTGTTGGAGCTGAAAAGCCTGGGACCAGTTGGAGACAGTCCCCACTTGACATGTGAGGAGGCCAAAGTCCAGAGGGGCAAAGGGCTTTCACCAAGGCCTCAGGTTCAATTAGTGATAAAACCAAGACTTTTGTCCCCTGCCCTCTATCCCGAGGCTATCTGGCCACACCCTCTGCCTGAGCAGGCTGCCGCCCACACGGGCTCAGCTCAGGGGAGGTGCTCAGCTATGGGCTGGAGGAGTCTGAGTCAATGAAGCTCCCCGAGCGCTGCCATTAAATGCCCATCAGGAGGGGAAAACCAGTCGTAAAAGACATTGGGACCATGGACAAAAGTTGAATGTATACGTGGACTAGATGGCAGCATTGGGCCAATGTTAAATTTCCTGATTTTAATAACTGCATGTGGTTATGTTCCTAGGACAGTGATGGCGAACCTATGACATGCGTGTCAGAGGTGACACACGAACTCATTTTTTTGGTTGATTTTTCTTTGTTAAATGGCACTTAAATATATAAAATAAATATCAAAAATATAAATCTTTGTTTTACTATAGTTGCAAATATCAAAAAATTTCTATATGTGACACAGCACCAGAGTTAAGTTAGGGTTTTTCAAAATGCTGACACGCCAAGCTCAAAAGGTTCGCCATCACTGTCCTAGGAGATATACAATGAGATGTTTAGAGGTTAAGGGCATAATGTCTCTAATTCATTCATTAATGGTATGTGTATCTATATGATGAATGGAAAATATGTATGCATATCATCTATATAAGATATATTGTAAATATATAGCTGTATGAATATATGAATGACAAATATATATGAGTATATACATACAGAATGATAAAACAATACAACAAAATGTAAATAATTGGTGAATTTAAGTAAAGTGTATATAAATGTTTCTTGTACTATTCTTGCAACTTTTCTGCAAATTTGAAATTATATCAAATAAAGTTATTTAAAAATTCCCATTGAGAGGCATGCAGCAAACACCCTGACAGGTCTCAAGATCCAGGGAAGCATGCCATTCCCGCCCACCACCCCCACTCCCCCGCCAGCTCCAATGACAGTCAGACCTCTGCACCCCAAGCGCAGACAGAAGTGCTGCCCAGCCTGTGCAGACAACACAAAGTGTGGCTCTGAGGCTATGCCAAGGCGCAGGTGACTGCTGTGGCAGGAGAGTAGAGCACGGCTGGCCTCACACTTTCACATCTCACTCGCCGTGAGACCCTGGGCGGGAAAAGTTAGTTGTCTAAGGCTCAGCTTGGCTCATTTGTAAAATGGAAACAGCTCAGTAGGGTGAGACTTGCCTGAAGTGGCATAGATTGAGCACCCAAGAAGATGCCTGTGGCACGGGTGCTCAATAAATGCTTATTTCTATGACGAGCAAACGATCCTCCAAGTCAGGAGTCCTCACAATATTCATTATGGCATCGGTGCAGTCTCTCCCTCCAATAATGTTATCATTCCTCTTCAACCAAACCACATTCTTCTCCTCCCTCATAGCCTGGCCCAGAGTCTCCCCTACCCTGAAATCTTCCCACAGGACCCCTCCTCACTCCTGTACCTGCGACTGGGTGTCTGACCGGTTAACTTGTACTTGTCAGTTTCCTCTTGCCCGCCCCTGGGTGGGGCCCGGCCAGCTCAGCAACGGTGGGGCTCCCCCAGGCTCTCAGGTCCCCACGTGGATGAGTGCTGTCCACTCACACCTGACAGCTCACTTAGAGGACTGAACGCGGGGCTGCGGAGGGGAGGGCTGCAGAAGGGATCTGGCTACAATCTGTTTGACAAGAAAACCACTCAGCCTTCCCTCGGTCACTGGCAGGAAAGATGGATTTCCTGGTTACATTAGGTACTTCCCAGTCTTTGACAAAAATGAATACAAGACAGCCAGGCCACTCAGGGACTCGAGCCTCTGGGCTTTCTCATGGAATCAGATATGTGGGCCTGGGAATGGCAGTGCTCTGAGAGAAAAAAAAGCAAGTTGCAGAGGCACCCCGATCGTGTGATATAGTTGCATATGTAAATGCAAATGCACAGAATACAGTAATTGCGATATATCTGAGGTGAGTGGAATTCGGGGGAGATGAAAGAGGCCTTTCACATAGTACTCGGTATGTTTGGATACTGTTTAAAAGGTCTAAACAAGAATGCATGTATACTGAACTTAGGCAATTAATAAACAATGCAAAGTGCCCCCCCCCCCCCCCCCCCCCCCCCCCGCTCCCCGAGAGAAAAGAACTGTGGTGCAGACCTAAAATACACCCTCTTCATTTCCTATCTCTGGGCAGCTGCCTCCTCAGGCGCCTCCAGGAGCAACAGGCTGGGGTGATGGAGGCTGGGGGAGGGGACGGGCAGCAGAGGAATTCCAAGTGGCCAGTGGTGTTCATGAAGCCACATGCCTGCAATTCTAATAGGAAGGCTCTCGACGCAGAGGAAATTCTCCTTAGCAGACGAGCAGTGTCTGCGGAGTGGATCCCTGGTGGATGTGTGCATGTTCTAGAGATGCAGCCCTTCCTGCCAGCCCCGCCCTCCCCTAGCAGCACTGGGGACTGAGCCCCTTTCCTGCTCCCGCTGCAGGGCAGGAGCCCAGCCTTCCAGCCTCCACACTGCAGAGCTGAGCATCGTGCTCCCTCCCTACAGCGTGGAGACTGGGCGGGTGTGCATGAGGGGCCCAGAGGTGTCCAACTTAACCAGTGGTTCTCAACCTTCTGGCCCGTTAAATACAGTTCCTCATGTTGTGACCCAACCATAAGATTATTTTCATTGCTACGGTTATGAATCGTAATGTAAATATCTGATATGCAGGATGGTCTTAGGCGACCCCTGTGAAAGGGTCATTCGACCGCCAAAGGGGCCGCGACCCACAGGTTGAGAACCGCTGAACTTAAGGGAGGCTGCAGAGGAGAGCCCTTCGGCTTCTCAAGGCCAACAGTGCAGGCCCAGCTTTCCTGGGACGGCTGGCTTCCAGCCTGACCTGCCCACCTGGACCAGCTTAAACAAATGCTGAGGGCTGGGCCGCACCCACCAGAGCTCCTGACTTAATTAGTCTGGGGTACAGCCGGGCAGTGGTGTGTTTGAAGGCTCCCCAGGTGACCCGCACACGCAGCCAGGGTGAGCCCCTGCCCTAGAGCTGGACGATGACAACTTGACGGGGTTCTCCACAGCCCTCCCTTCCAGGGCGAGGAGCCAGGCTGGCCTGCTCTCCGTCTCCAGCTTGTTTTTCTCCTTCCAGCTCTCCCGTGACCCCACCTCACCTCCCTCAGGGCCTCGCTGGAATGGACGGACCCGAGCTGAGGACAGGAGGCTGCTGACCTCCCGGCTCAAACTCCTGCACTCCTGCTGTGCCCCAGGGCTGGCGAGTGACCTGCCAGACTGGCTCACAGGTACTTGGTGCGCTCTAAGATCCGGCCTCTCTTCTGCTCACATTTCCCATAACTAACAGAGCACAGGCATAAGAAATCCTTTTGCAAGTAACACCATTAACCCATTTTTACTAGGTTTTTCTAAGAATTGTTTATGCACTTCCAACAAGTTATTAAAGGTCCACGCTTGGTAATCTGAGGCTCCCCACTGTGCTTAAATTCTCATAAGAAATTATAATCCCAACTGGCAGACCCACCACACTGAAGGCTGGGCAGGCCCCCCAACCCACCCCCCCGCCCATGGCCTGGCTGGAGTATGTGTAAGGGACGCAAGCTCATCATCAGGAGGGGACATGCGCCGCTTTGAAAAGAGTAAAACTAAGTCACAGAACCCTGTGTTGTAATGGAAATAGGGAAACAGCCTTGAATTAATAAAGCTCAATCACTTTCCTCTGTTAGTGCGGGTATGTAAGAGCTTATCTTGTTTGTTTTTTAAATGTAGAAAGTGTGTGTTAGGGATGTTCAAGCAATTCCACACCCTCTGTTTAAACTGGAGGATGCAGAGCATAGTTCTAACAAAATTACACCAATAATTCATCAGTAGGGGAAGCCAGGGCTGCTGCATTGTGGCTTTGTGAACTAGGCACTTTTGCCTTCACTGGCCCCTTCCTCCACGAAGGAAAAAATAAAATAAAATAAATCAATAGACCAACATATGAATTATATTTCCAACTGCACTGGTAAAAAGACGAACACATTAATATTCTGAATGAAAACATTTTCTTTGACCTAAAGTGTATTTTTTCTTCTTATTTTATGAGGTTAGGACAGTGTTGGGCCTGTGAAAGCACCGTGGACCCTGCACTTTCTGCCTCTAGGTAAGTGGGCCGTGGGAGGCCGAGACCCACAGAGCGGGGAGAGCCCTACGCGGTCCAGGGGACCCTCCTCCCCTCGGCCACGGGTAGCACAGCTACAGCCTGATTCTCAGAGACTCGGAGGGGCCTTCTGTGAGCAGGTGCAGCGGAGTCATCCCGGAAGGGCCACCTGAGCAGGCCTGACGGTGGCCCTCGGGGAACGCCCAGGGGAGGAGGGAGAAGGAGACCAGACACATCACCGTGGCCCTGGGAAGAAGACGGTCCGTGCAGAAAGGAGGTGCTGAGGGCTGCGGGAGCTCATAGGAGGGGAGAGTGACGTTCAGTTGGAGCAAGGATGGACTCCATCAGGGATGAGGTGGCTTTTCCGTGGGAGCCTGTCCCATGAGAGAGGTGCAGAATGAAGGTGTAAAGGAAAAAATGCAGAGATGTCCAGGGCACCGTGAAGAGCTCAGTTTGGCTTGAGTATAAAATAGGCATCAAGGAGCTGTGGGCAGCGCTTGCAAAGCAGGCTGAGGCCAACGCCGGAACGTGCGTGTGCATGGGTGGCAGGTGTGCCGGGCAGCTGGGCACTACAACCAGGAGTGGTAAGGCCAGAGCCACCGGTTAGAAAGGTCTACCTGCCAGCAGGAAAGACCCACCTGGGAGAGGTGAGGAGAAGCGCTCCCAGGAGTCTCGGGAGAAGGAGGAAGGACCTGAGTGAGGTGGAGGGTGGACAGGCACCTCCACGCGGGATGTGGGAGGTCGGGAGAAATGGGAGGCCTGGGAAGAGGCCCCGGGCTCTGTCTCCAGGAGCCCCAGGGCCGTCGGGGGCAGGCAGGGCCTGGGCTGGCCCTCAGGCCTGGGGACACTGGGAAGAGCTGAACAGGTACTCACTCTCTGTTCCCAGCACTGGAGGAAGAGAGCTCCTGGGCCTCCGGGCTTTCATCTCAGGGGCCTTGGCGCTCTCACTGGCGGGGGCATCTGGAACAGACAGGTGACAACAAATGTTAGTCGGCAGCTGCCCAAGGAAATGAACAGAGGAGGCATCTCAATAAAAATCCCACCCCAACCAAAGGACAGCCCCCTCCCCTTCCCGGTTCAGCTCCCAGGGCCTTGGTGCCTGCCCAGCAGGGCGCCTGCGCCTGGGCCTTCTTCCACAAGAGCACCAAAGAAGGAGTGTCGGTGCCTGCTGCCCGGGGCCTTATAAATCAGGTGGAGAGCGCAGCCGCCTGGCAGGGTGGATGGACAGGCTGTCCCGGGAGCTGGTACACGCTTCCCCCTCCACAGCGGGCACCTGCTGCCAGACACCGCATCACGCGAGCAGGGGGGATTCGGCGCCCTCGGCTCACCTCTCCCATCCTTTCCCTCCACTGCTCTTGACTCTCAGGGTAAACATTCTGGCTTCCAGAATCCTGCTCTATGTGGAGAGGATTCCTGTACAGAGGAAGGAGGGAACGGGTCCTGCCCTGGGGCTCAGTCTGGAGAGGCCTTACAGCCTCTGATTTCTTGGCTTCCTTCCACAGATGGACACTGACAGTCAAACCTCCAAACCGGACCAAGACCTCCGAGCAGGCGGCCGGCATGCCTCACCCGCTCTGGCCTGAGCCTTGAGCCACGGAGGACCCGGTGCGCGGTGGCAGCGGCCTTCCGGGCAGAGCGGAAATGCTGCATGGTGCCTGCACAGAGCCTCAGGCCTCTCCGCATGCTCCCTCTCCCACGGGTGCACAGTGTGGGTGATGCCAGGGGAACCCTGGTCAGGGCAGCAGGACATTGTGCTGGGCTGGGCATAAAAGGCCCTCACTGGGCCCTGCGGAGACTGGACCTTAGGAAGTCGAGGGGAAACCAACCAGGGACTCAGATAAGCAGCAGCTGGCCCAACGGCTATCACTATGCCGCAGCGTTTTCCCCACTAGGAACGCTCTTCAGGGCCCGTGCTGTGAGGGAGCCTCCCCTCAGAGCCCCTTCCTGTCCATCCTTTTCCTGCTCCTGAAGAGAGGAAACGGCGAGGGAGAAAGGAGCTGGGGAGGGGTGGGGGGGGGGACTTTCCAGCTGAGGCAGCAGCCACATTCCTGTGGCTTGGCTCGGAGGAAGGCCATCTTGCTGTCCGGCCCCCGGCGGGCAGTCCTGGCTGCTAACACACGCTCTCTCCTGAGGGCTGTGAGGGTGGGCGTGGGGAGCACAGAGCTGGGGGATTCTTGGTGCTCCCATCTGCACGCCCTACTCCTTCTAGATGGCACTTAGGTCTTTCCTGCTCCAGAATGTGGATCTGCCCATATAAACCCTCCACACCCGCCAGGCTTCCTTCCTAAGCTCATGCCTGTCCCTGCCCTACTAGCTGGGTAGCCCAGGGGTGGAGGCCTGGGACAGGCATTGTCCGGGCTCCCGAGGCAACGAGGCACACAGGTCCCAGGGAGTCGGCCCAGAGTTGCGCACGTGAAACTGCAGGAACGATGAGGTGGAGCGTCAAGCAGCACATGGCAGGGGGTGGGGCTGAGGGAATGGAGCTGGAGCAAGTCCTTCACAGCAGCACGCGACACCCAGCCCCTCCCCCGCCTCCACTCCTCACTGCCTGGTTCTTCTACCACCTTCTGTAAGAGCAGAAACGCCCCCAGCGGTGAGTCAGGGTCCCCTCCATCTATAGCGGCCACTGCGCCTGTCCTGTCTCCTCATTGGGTGGCCCACACCCCAGGGTCCATGTGGACATGGATGGAGGAGCACAGAGCACCAGGAAAAGGATGAATTCATTTTCTCACACTGGTTTTTCCCCAGACATAGTGGTCATTCTTCAGCACAATCCTCAGTACACATCTGTCAACCTCTGTGGTTCTCAAGCTTGGCTGCACGTTAGAAGTACCTGAACCGAAGCATCGCACTCCCCAGGCCCCGGTTTACGGGGCTCAAAGAAGAATGCATACGGAGTGCTCTGGAGAGCAGAAAGACGATCGTTTCATATTAATCACCCCTCCTATTCGTCACATCTCCTTGCTGCCTTCCAAATCTGCTTTAGAACTCTCCACCTACAGGAAGCCCTCCCTGACCAGCCCCCATCGCCTATTTCCAGCCTCTGCATCTGTCTTCAGCTGAGGCGCTGGCTTTACACCGTGTGAGGGCACTCCCCTGCCATGGGCTCTGAGCCTTGTTTAAGAAGTTCTCTGCACCTTATCTTTCCATCTGGCCATGAAGAAAGGGCTCATTTTCCCTTTCAAACCAGGCCCACCCCTGACTTGGAGCCCCTCCTCCCTCTGCAGCCTCACCCCCACCCCATGGGGATGTGCATGCCCCACAAGCCACTAGACCTCCGTGAGAACCGCAGCGAGGAGTGGGCTGGAGGGACCATGGCTTAATCAAAACCAGCTCTGTGCTCACACAGAGGCCCAGGGGATAAAAATAATAGTAATAAAAGTTTAAGAGCAGCTTGTATTTTCAGGCTATTTTAATCAGTTGCTGATGAAATGGAACTCCATTTCTAGGTCCTGGCCCCAGGACCGGAGTCCTTCGCTGGTCTGGTTGTGCCCAAAGAAGCATGGGGGAGGACGATGGCGGGGGGGGGGGGGGGGGGGGCCTCCATATAGAGGGGAAAACGTGTCCTTATATGGAGAATGCCTCACCCCTTCCCCTCCACTCTAGCTCTGGACTCAGCCCTCCAGACTTGGTCTCCATACGCCTCAAGTCAGGTTTTTTTTACTTTCACTCCCCGAGACCCCTTGTCGTGGTTACCAATGAGCTCCAGCTTCCCAAATCCCATGGCCAACGCCCAGGCTCATTTTACTCTACTTGGCAGCATCATTTGACGCATTGATCTCCATCACTCCTTTCTTATCAAAATGACACCACTGGCTTCCCGGACACCCCTCTCTCCTGGATTTCTTCCTGTCCCTCTCATTGGGACCATTCCATCTCATCGCCTTCACAGACTTCTGTCCTGCACTACTTCTCAATGTTGGGTTCTGCCTCCTCCCTGGCTCCATCCACAGCCACTCCTTAGGGCAGTGGTTCTCAACCTTCCTAATGCCGCGACCCTTTAATACAGTTCCTCATGTTGTGGTGACCCTCAACCATAAAATTAGTTTCGTTGCTACTTCATAACTGTAATTTTGCTACTGTTATGAATCGTAATGTAAATATCTGATATGCAGGATGTATTTTCATTGTTACAAATTGAACACAATTAAAGCATAGTGATTAATCACAAAAACAATATGTAATTATATATGTGTTTTCTGATGGCTTAGGCGACCCCTGTGAAAGGGTCGTTCAACCCCCAAAGGGGTCACGTCCCACAGGTTGAGAACCGCTGCCTTAGGGACCTCATTCAATCCCAGGGCATTAAATGGCCTCCTATGTGCATGGTTCTCCATATCCTGTCTCCCATCTTGGCTTCTGTCCTCAACCTGGATTCATCTAAATGCCATGTGACATGCCCACCTGGATGTCTCATGGGTACCTTAGAGAAGGTACATGCAGGGAACTCTTGCTTGCTCCCCCAGCCCCTGCATTCTAATCTCAGTAGGTGGTACCACCACTGATCCGCACACGCTTCCCACAAACGCTAAGCATTGCCTTTGACTTCCCTTTCTCTCCATTTCCAGTTCATCATCCAATCCTATCAGCCCTACCAGCAACATAGAGGATGAATCTGATCACTTCCCACTTCTCCCACAGAGCCTAACCTGTCACTGTCCCCTGCCTGGACCATTTCAGCCACTCCCAGGGGGTCTTCCTGCTCTCCCTCTTACCCCCTTGGAGTCTGGTCACCACATGGCCACCTGAGAGATCCTTTAGATGTTCAGCGTTGTCCCTCACTTAGAATAAAATCCAGTTTCCTTGTTCAGCCTACATGGCCTGGCAAATCTGGTCGCTTGTCCTCCTCAACCTCATTTCCTGCCACTCTGCCCCTTGTTCAGGCTCAGCCATCTGCCTCCTTATTCTTCTGGGAACGTCTCAGGCATAGTCTCACCTCAGGGCTTTGCTCTCACCATTACCTCTGCCTCTTACACTCCTTCTCTCCCATCCTTCAGGTCTCTGTTCAAATGTCACTTCCTGAGAGGCCTGGCAATCATCCTCCCCACAGCAGCCTCCCCTACTCCCATTACCCCACTTTGCTTTTTCCAAACACGTGACATTGCCTGAGAGTTTATGACATATCTGTTCATCCTCATTACTGTCTCCCCCTCACTAGAATGTCAAGTCCCTGAGAGTAGAAACTTCTGTTTTGCTCACTGCTTTCAGCCTCAGCTCCTGGAGCAGTGCTTGGCACAGAGTGGGCACCCACACATTTGTTGGATGAGAGATAGTGTGGGTGCCCACGGGAACGTTACCTCCTACCAACACGTGCACAAGTCTCCCTGGTCATGAAGCCCTTGGCCTCGCCAGCAGCTGAGGCCGATGCCCTTAGCCCGGCAGGGTACTAAGGGGTCCTCTGACTCCTGTCTTGGGGTTCTGGCCTACAGAAGAGCTGTTTCCTCACCTCTCACCTGGGCCAGAATAAGAGGTAATGGGTCACTCAGGCCACATGTGCGAAGCACTTCCCAACAGGGAGGGCTGTTACTGGAGAGTGGACACTGCCATACTATCCACTAGACCAGTGGTCGCTCGCGAGCCACATGCGGCTCTTTGGCCCCTTGAGTGTGGCTCTTCCACAAAATACCGCATGCGGGCACGCATGTACAGTGCAATTGAAACTTCGTGGCCCATGCGCAGAAGTCAGTATTTTGTGGAAGAGCCACACTCAAGGGGCCAAAGAGCTGCATGTAATTCGCGAGCCGCAGTTTGCCGACCACCGCACTAGACAGAAGGCCATACGCTAAGTGCATTATATGCTTGTTCCACGTTAAACTATACCATCACCAATATTCAAGTGTTTTTGACCTACGAAAACACCAGCTTTATTTGGAAATGTGCAGGCTTCAGAACCAGGCATACCCAGGTTCAAGTCCTGCCAGGGTAACTCCTTTGTGACTCCCTGTGCTGGGTGGCTTGAAGGGTGTGTGTCGAGATCAGAAACACCCAGAGACGCTGCACCTCCTGCAGGCTGCCTTTGTGACCGGGGAAGGCTGCTGACTCTCGCTGAGCCCCGGTTTTCTCAGTGAGAAAGACACTGCCCTCCTAACGCATAAACTAAAAATGTACACGTCGGGCCTGGAAGGTCAGCCTTTTCTCCTCCTGGGTGAGTTTTCTGGCAAGTCCTCACCCACTGCGGGCTTCCTTGTCCTTCTGTGGTACAAGTTGACACTTGCCTTCGGCTGCACTCGGAAAGAAGGGCAGTGTGACCACAATCAAGAAAGCGCACAAGAGCACCAGCACCCTTTTTCTTTGAGAAAAGACTCGGAGCATGACTAAAACAGCCAGAGCTGCTGCCTCATAAAGACTACCCCCCTTTCCCTTATGAGAGGGAAACAGTAGTGTGGTTAATACAGAACAGCCAGTGAGCCAAAGTCATTTTATGAGGCCTTAAACTATATCATTACATTGGCCACAGATGTATAGTCTTAATGGTGTTTGGCACCGGCTGCGTGAGTGACAGGGCTGTCGGGAGCGGGCACTGCTGGGCGGCAGGGGGCAGCCTGCCTGACGTCAGCAGTTCTCCATCCTCGTGCAGAGGGACCTCACTGCCCCTTGGGAGGAATGCAGGGCGGTCCTCTCCAGAGATCAGGCAGCAGCTGCAGATGAGAGAGACTCCACAGTGACTGGGCCTGACAATTCAGCCACGGTTACCTCACGCGGCAAGTCGTTCGCCAGTGCCTTTTAATTCGTGACTCGTTTTGAGAATCTGGTGTAAAACTATGGATCCTCTCTTCCAAAAATGCTCTCATCCACAAACACAAAACTGTGCCCAAAACTTCAAAGGGTGCATGGACCCAGTGGGCTCTCTCAGTTAGGGCTGTTGCCTGGGGCAGAGGGGAGCTGAGAAAATCAGGAGACAGACGAAGGACAGGGAACCTATGCAGCCCACTGGAGCACAGCGGGGCAGGTAAGCGGACTGCAGTCCTTTACTATTTCCCAGAGGTTGCACTTGATGGAAAAATGAAGCTACATGTGGCCAGAAGCCCACCTGCACGCAGGACACTAACATATCTCCAAGTACAGCAACAAGGGAAGCCCATGCACGTCAAGGGCGCTGTCCTTTGTCTCTTTGTCAAAACAAAAACAAAAAACAAAACAAAAAACAAAACCCAAGCAGCTGAGTTAGTCCTGTATCTGGGCTGGTCTTCCTCAGGTCCCCCTCCTTGCTCTTTTCAAAGACCCAACTCCCAATCTGCAGCCTGAGGCCAAATCCTGTGGCAGCCTCCTTGCAGGAACCAGAGATACATAATGAAGGTCATCAAGATTAATGGAGAGAGCAAGAGAATGAACTAGAAGGAGACCAATGTATGGGCAAAAATGCCCCATAAGTTGCAAAATGGATCCCCCAAAACTTTTTAAAAAGAAAAGAATCCCCAAATGCATCTTGTAGGGGAAAAGGAAATTTTATTTTGAAAACAAAGTTTGGTATTAAAAAGAAACCAGTTGCTGTTTCTAGAAAAGGTGCTGACGTTTTGCACATAAGGAGAATGAACTACGGCCCAGCCTCAGCTAGCAGTGTAAATAAGACCCAAAGAGGGAGTCCCCAGGCAGATAATCTCATTAGCAGGCTGAGCTGCCTTACAGAGTGGCTGGAACCAGCATGGGTCCCATGTGAGCAGTGGAGCTGCCAGGAACAAGCTTCTAGGGCAGCGGTTCTCAACCTGGGGGTCTCGACCCCTTTGGCGGTCGAACGATCCTTTCACAGGGGTCGCCTAAGACCATCCTGCATATCAGATATTTACATTACGATTCATAACAGTAGCAACATTACAGTTATGAAGTAGCAACGAAAATAATTTTATGGTTGGGTCACAACATGAGGAACTGTATTTAAAGGGCCAGAATGTTGAGAACCACTGTTCTAGGGTCAAGTTCCCGGAAACACTATTTTTTTTAAAACTACAGCACCTGTCTAGAAAGAAGCAGTATCTACCTGGGTGGGTGACAGTCCAGGTCACACCTGGGAGTAACTAACCACGAACAGCAACCCCAACTCAGAGCCTCAAAACATGTGCTCCAAGGCCTCTTGCAACTGACTACACACCTTAACCCATCCAATCTGTTTCCTTAGACTCAGAGCCCCCGTGGCAAAGACATCCACGGAACACTAGGTAGATGCACAATATTTGGCAACTTCAGCTTTCCTGTTGGCGGTGGACGGTTTAATTTGTGTTGACAATTTAATTGTGTGTAATTTTAAAAAGATTTTTCTTTTTAAGACTCTTTTTTCTTCTCTCCCATTCATTATGTATCATAGATCTCAGCTTTTGTGACCAGGAAAGCAGATGATAAAATCCAGAATGGGGACAAAAACTCTACATCTTAAGGACCGACAATGAAATGGGTTGGAATTTCCCAGCCCAAATGATCACACTCAGCATTCAGAGCAGCCAAGCTGGTCTCCCAGACGCCTTCTCTGGACACTAGTTTGAACAGTGCCACGAAAGGTTACTAACCAGCATTTCAAGGGCAAGAAATTGTTTTTCTTCTAACTACGTTTTTAAACAGTTCCAAGCAAATAACAAAAAGAAAGAGCACGGGACTGAGTCTCGAGTGGGCTTCCAGCCCTGGCTGGCCCGGCCCCACGGGGCCAGGGAAGCTCACGCAGGATGCTGTCCCTCTCTGACTGGCCTCAGTTTTCTATTCTATAAAAGGAGGTGGCAGCCTGAACCATCACAGGTCTGTTCCACTTCCGAGTCTTTAGTTCTAAACCATACACAGAAGGAGAAACAAAGTCACAAACATACCGCCTGCATTCCTTTAGGACCAATCCAGCTCCTCACAGCTGGTCTGGCCCCTTCAACAGGGAAACTCCATGCAGACCTGGCAGGCCTCCCTGGCCCCATATCTCCTCCCCTCCCTCTGCGGTGCTACCAGTGCCTTTTCCTTCCTGCAGAGGCAGCACTGTCCCTATGGAGAGTCACAGCCCGACTCACCTTCTCCACGCAGCCTCCCCACGGGGACCCCACTCTGCTCCCTACTCCTCACGGGCTGTCCTGCCAGCACCGGGCACTTGTTTGTGGTGGCTTGTAAAATCCTCTGCAGTCACTTTCCTGTGGGTGTGTCTTTTCTCCTCTTGCCCTGTGCCCGCTTCCCTGTTCAGCAAGGTTCTGGGGGTGGGGCCAAGACTGGGGAGAGGTGGCAGCAAGGTGAGCCCCTCCTCCTCCCAGCCAGGAGTGGGGCTGAGGCCACACAGGACCCTCAAGCAGGCCTCCCCCTTTCCTTCCTGTTGTGTTTTTGCAAAAGGTGACTTGACACCCACAAAAGGAATGCCTTGGATGGTGACGGCAGCCTTGGTGGCGTCCTGCTCAGGTGCGGTGGGAGGAGGGCGTGTGGGAGGTGGGATTGCGTGATGGCGACGGGTGGGCACCACCTACCGTCCACAGTGACTTGGCAGGAGCACTCGGCCTGGCCGGCGCCATTCTTGGCTACACACTTGTATAAGCCTCTGTCCTCTGGCAGTGCCTTCTCGATGGAGACGGAGCAGAGGGAGCCTGGAGAGGAAGAGGAAGAACGGTTGAGTGGACCAGGTATGGGCCCAATACCTGCCCTGGAACCTGGAGCCCAGGAGGCAAGTGTTATTCACATGGGCAGCCTCAGGGAGCCCAGAAGTCAGAGGCCCGGGGGAACCAACCCCTAGCTCGGGTAAAGCCAGGGCACTTTCTAACTCAGATCCCAAATAACTGATCCCCAAACATACTAGAGAGTTCTTTTATGAGGACATTATAAAAAAAAAAGAAGGTACAGAAGAAGGGAAAGAAATAGTCTCTGCCATCAACACAGGCCGCGTACCTGGGACTTCTGGGACTTCACCCAGAGATAAGCAGTAGCCGGCGCAGGTGATTACAGACCTGTGTTAGGAACAGTGGCTGCTGAGGGAGCTTGCTCAGTTTACAGCAGTGATTCTGGAAATGTATCTTAGAAAAAGGGGTTCTGAACAGAGGGGTGGGTGGGGGAGGGCAGGAGTCCCTGTCCAGCAGGGCACTGGCCTGTGGGGAGATCTGCCTGGGACCCTGGAGCTGGCTTTTCAGGGACGGTATCTGAATTGAGGGGCACTTTGGAGCTGCCCCCCTTCAGTGCTGGGCCTTCTGGTCACCTCAGAGAGCGGAAGAGATGGCCTTCTATCCCCACGGACTCTCACCGGCCTACCTGGCCCCTGCACTCCTCTTCTGGCCTTGTTGGGGGAAGAAGGAGTCAGACTGAACATTCACAGGCATCTGGGGTCTGGTCCTTACCCATCCTGGGTCTCTCTTGGCTACGCTGTTCTCAACAAATATCCCCTGAATATTGGGCTGCCGAGCCAGGGAGGAGGACAGCAATCACTTCCCTAGTTCCTGTCTTGAGACTTACAAGCCAAGAGCATGACGTCCTGTCCAAAGCTGCCCCTGCCGTCAGGGGAGCAGTTATCACACAAGGAGGGGGACAAAGCCAGAGCCACGTGCATCCTGCTGCCTGGAGCAATGGCTTTGGCCACCTCCCTGCCCCCTGCCACTGCCCTGGGTGGGCAGAGCTGCGTGTATGTGTAGGTGGCATGGCCAGAAGGGAGGTCGACAGGCACAAGTCCCAAAGGCCTTTGATCTCAAAAAGTACCCTCCCCTCGATTAGATGCACAACAAATACGAGGATATTCAGAGAGAGGAAGGATGATGCCAATTCTGCCCAGAGAGCCTCCCTAAGGCTGGGAGAGACAGCAGAGTTGTAATAGTTCCCTTTACTTCTTGGCACTTGGGTCTGCCTTAAACAGGGACACCTCGGTTAATTTTCTTTCTTTCTCTCTTTCTCTCTCTCTCTCTCTCTCTCTCTCTCTCTCTCTCTCTCTCTCTCTCTCCTTTCTCTCTCACCTGCACCTTTCCTCCCTCTTCATCCTTCAAGAACTTACCTTTGCTCTCACTCTCTCCTAAGTTCCAAGGGCCATTCTTTTGCCTCATTTCCTGAGCCCATGCAGTCCAGCTGGCTCACTTTTTCTAACTCTGTAACTTTCCAAATAACTTTTGCTTATATTTGAAGAAACAACAACAACAACAACAAACCCCAAGGAAACTGCAGTCTACAGACCACCTGAGGCAGGATGGCTGATCGGCACCCTCCACCCCCTTATAAGAACTTGCCTCTTGGCAAGACCTCACTAAGTTCTCCCCCAGGGGAGGGCAACGGGCCGGGATCCCTTTCACTTAGGACACAGAATCTGCAGAAACTGCCACAGAAAGAGTTTAGGTTGGATTTTTAGGACATTCATCATGAGACCATGAACTGTGAGGCACAGGAATGGAGGAATGAGGTTAACTATCTTCTAGAGAGAGAAATTTCCATTTATCTGGGGCAGCAGAAGGCTGAGATGACCTCTGGCCCCAAAACTCGAAGCTTAAAGGAAACAGACCCCATCCTGCCATTTCCCCTCCGTCTGAGACGAAGGCTCTGGGAGCAGATACCCAGGCCCAGTGCACATCCTGTTCGGATCCTTGATTGCCTTTTGGTTTCAGTCCCCCAGCTGCCTTCAGCCTTAAACCAAAATGGCACAAACTGCAAAGACAGTACAGAGACCACCAGGACAAGTGGAGCATTTAGACCCCAGCCCTTGCCCCTCACCAGGGAAAGCGTCATTGCAGGCAGTGCAGCGTTTCCAGCTGCTTAGAGCCTGGACCCCTGGCCACATGCGTGGGCTGGGGGAGGGCCCCGGGCAGGCTCAGAGAGAAGAATCTGGTATTTCCTGTGGGACAGCTTATTCCTGACCTCCAGAAGGAGAGCGGTTCCCAGCCTGTTTTTGTGAGAAGCCTCAGCCTGGTGGGGAATTCTGAGAGGGAGGTGAGGGGGATGGGAGCGGTTACCACAGAGCCAGGAGTCCAATGAATGGCTCAGCTAAACTGTCCCTGGGAGAGCCTCTCAAGGTCATGGGGTCTGAGGTCCCCACCTGGCTCCTTTCCCGAGTGTGCGGGTACAGAGAGGACAGGGGTGTGCACGGTGGAGGGCGCGGCGTGGCGCGGCGCCTTGGAGACTCTGCTCCGAGGCTGCCTCAGAAGGCAGGGCCTGGCTCCTGGCTTGTCTGGACAGAGCGACTAGCTCCAAGTCACCTCCTCAGGGACGGTGCCCTCGTGTCACTCCTAAGCACGCCTAAGGCCATAGATGGACCTCTTCTGAGCTCATCTGAATCAAAACAGGTCTCTCAAGATCATTGCTGAAACCGGTGTCTGTCTCCCACACTGGCTCTGGAGGGCAGTGACCATAGTTATTATGAATGTTTTTCCTGAGCCTGGAATGTAGTCACAGTAACAAAAATATTTGCCATACTGAGAATGACAGAGGCGCATGTCTGTAGCAGGTGACCTGGTAAGATTTACGCAAAAGGAAGTCGTGAACCTTTAATCAAATATAACCTACCTTATCTATAATTTAATAAAAGTGTAAAATGCAAATCGACTGAACAGCAGAACGACCATCCGGACAACCTTCCGGACGACCATGCTATGACATGCACTGGTGCCAGGCCAGCCAAGGCCAGTGCGATGCGATTGGTTGGGTGGCCCACCATTGCCCCACAATGGCCCCGCAGAGGGAGGCCCAGGCCACCGGCCAGCGGGGCAATCAATGGAGGGGGGGACTCCACGATCGCCCCAAAGAGGAAGGCCCAGGCCACCCTCTGTGGGAAAATCGATGGGGGGGTGGGCGGGGAGGGGGCCTGGCAGAACCAGGGAACCAGGGGTGTGTGGTGGCAGACACAGGCAGCGCCAGGCCAAGGCGGGGGCGGGTGGGGGGCAAGGCCACAAGGCAGCCGGGGCTGCGAAGGCCTACCCTTGCAAGAATTTCGTGCATCGGGCCTCTAGTAAAAGATAATGTACAGGCATACCTCGCTTTATTGCGCCTCACAGGTATTGAGTTGTTGTTTTTTTCTACAAACTGAAGGTAAGACTCTTCACCAGCAAAAAGATTACGACTTGCTTTACTGCAGTGGTTTGGAACCGAACCCACCGAATTTCCAAGGTATACCTGCAGTTTCTTAAAGGGACAAAACCTCTCCCAACTCAGAATTCTTGAGTGGATTGTGCCTACAATGAAAAGGGCTAGAATAGTGCCTCACGCAGAGTAGGTGCTACATAAATCCTTTTGTAGGATGAACTTATAGAAGTTTTCAAAAAGCTTTTGCTAGATCTCACACTGAAGGCAATTTAAAAAAATGAATCATTGCTGATGACAGCAACAAAAATGAATCCTTGTCATTAGACTGGGAGAGATGTTTGCCAGGAAAGAAGTCTGGCCTGGGGACAGGAACAAGGCATAAAGAAGAAAGCCCCTGGGGAGCAGCACAGTGCCCCCGGCTCCCTGGCCTCCCACTCTACGGGCCTGGAGGGCGGGCCCAGCATTGTAGCTGAACACAGGTACCTGCAGCTCTGGGAGATGCAGGAAGAGGGAGGACACCTCCATATGTTCCTCCGAATATTAATGGGCTCCAACCAACTGGGCTGCGGTCACAACTCTGCTCTCCGCGGCACAAAATGGGGTTGACTTAATCCTGTTTCGGGGGGCCTGCAGGCTACGAGCCCTATCCCAGTTACAGGTTGTGTGAAGCCCCCTGAAACCTATAAACAGAGCCTCCACTAGCAGCTGGTGCCCAGACAAACATGAGGTAGGGGGAGGAGGGCACAAGAGCCTCTGTGGCCAAAGGCTGGTCACAACAGTCCCGAAAGGCAGCCTGGAGGAAGTGAATCTTGACCTTAGGAGAGAAGACAGCACAAGGTTCCATGCAGTGGGGCAAGAAGAGTTCCAAGTCAGGAGGTGGGGGCGAGAGGGTGTTGTGGGGGTGAAGGGCCTGGAGACCTGCAGAGCCACCCCCTCCATTTTCTCCTACAAACCACTTCAAACCACAGCTTCCCATATCCACTGATGTCTGCACTGTGACCCCAGCCACCCAGACACTGACGCTCAGTGGTCTTCCACTCCTTCCTCTTCTCTACCCCTCTACCCCCACCCTTCCAAGCCACAGGTTCTGTGAATTCTGTCCTGGCTTCTTCAACAGGTTATTTCCTGTCTGTGCCCATGTCTGCCTTGTTAGCTCAGGCCCACCACCTTTCTCCCTGACCTCTTCAGCGGGCCGCTTACATGGCTCTGGGCATGGAGTCAATCAAGCCCCCTAAACCCCAGCTTGGTGTGCATTGCTCCTCATTCAAAACTTTTTCCTGGCTCCCTATTGCCTTTGGAATAGAGGTCGTCAGCATGACACAGGGTGGAATGAGGCCATGCCTTCCTCTACAGCCAGACCGTGCTGTGGGCAGGCCTATGCTCACTGCTGCTGTGCCCCTACCTGGGAAACCCACACCCCCCCTCTTCTGGGCTGGGAGTCCTGGCCCACCTTCAAGGTTCCTTTCTAGGCCCAGTTCTCTCACCACCAGGGCCCCAGCACTCGGCTCCCTCTCCTCCTGCCCTGCTCCCAGAAGCAGGCACTTGACTGGGATAGTCTGATCACTAAGCACACGTCCTCTCTTTCTATCGACAGCAAGTCCACTCACAGCTCTCCGAGGGACCTACCCTGTGCAGTGGGGCCTGCTGAAGGGGTCACTGAACTCTTCAAGATAGGCTCTCTCCTAGCCCAGGATCTCAAAGACTTGGAGAGTGAAGCTCTGAAGAAGGAATGGTGGACAGAAAGAAAGTGGGACTGGTATTTTGAGACAAGGCACTCTCTCTACATGGCCAGATAGACAGGACTGTTTCAGGGTCTGCTTCCTCCATTGCAGTGAAACTACCAGAAACTGGGCAAGCCTGAGGGCACCACCAGTCTTTCAGCCTCTTGACCACTGTTGACAGTGCTGAGGAGTAGCCATTAGCATTTTTCCTTGATGGACAATTCTCTTGGTGAGCTGATGGGTCATGAAAGGTTTCTCAGCTGCACCAGCATGCTGCTGTGTTAACAAGAATTAACTTAGAGGTAACATATCATAGTGGTCTAGGCATCGGGACTGCCTGCATTCAAATCCTGGCCCAGTTACAAACTAGCCGCGCAACCTTGAGCAAGGTGCTTAACTTCTCTGTTAGAGGGGCAGTATATTTGTGAGGATTAAATGAGTGAAAAGTGTCAGATGTCTGGGACAGTGCCGGGCACATAGTGTCCAATAAATGCCAGCTATTCTTAGTTTTCAAAGGAGAATTACAAATATTTAAGATATTTTTAAAAGTTGGATTTAGGGCTGTCTGCATAGTCCCCTCCCACCCCCTTCCCAGTCTCTCTCTATCTTCTCCTTGTGCCGGCCTTCTTTTCACTTCTTCAGTTTAGTCGAGTGGATTGTTTGTAAGTGGCTGCTGGTGGCTCTGCAGGTTCCAGATGCACAGCTTTGTGCCTTGCCTTCAGCTGGCGGAACGTCCGTCTCCTGAGGTTGTGCTGCCATGGACATCACATGGCGCAAGCCTGTGGGGCACACACGTCCCAAGGGCGGCAGCTGCCCACCCTCCCTGCTGCCCAGAGAGATCGCCACAGGGAAATGCCGCTGATCAAAGCTCTGGATCAGTTTTACCAAAGACTTTCCAAACGAGAGGGGCCCACGGGGGTGACGGGAAGGCTGTGGCATCCAGTCCCCTGGACATCTCACCACAGCAATCCCCACGCCCCCGGTGTGTGCAGGCTGCACTAGCAGAGGCGGGGGGGGTGGGGGGGTGGTGGTGGTGGTGAGATGACTTCTGGAGGACCCTCCCAGTATGGCCCTACGCCTGTGAAAAAGGTATCCCGTCAACACATGCAGAAAATTCAACATTTTTCTCTCTCCTGGCCCATTTCCCCTTTACTACGTCAGCATTTAGATTCAAAATGCTCCGGCCTTCCAGACCTGCTGTCTGAGCTGCAGCGTGAAGAGAGGAGCTCCGTCGTGAGCTGGGGGGGCTACTGCTATCTTCAGGTGCTTCACTCTGGGTTTTAGGACGGAGGCAGGCAGCAGATCAAGGGGTCAGGGAGGCCTCAAGTGGAGAGCCGTCGGAGAGCAGCACAGTGCAGGGCGGGAGATGTTTCTGCCATCTCAGCTGCTCTGGATTTGACAGGACCTGTCAGTTGGGCCTCTGCTATGGTAGCTCTCTGCCCCTCAGGGTAAAAGGACTGTGACTTTCAGGAAGCTTTGTACCCTGCCCTGCCAGCACCACCAGCACCAGCCTCACGCTCAGGCCGGAACCTGTTCTAGCGGTGGCCACCAGAGTGGGGTGTGGGGAGTCTGCTGGTCTTGGAGCTCCCTCCCAGGTTTGGGATTTACAAACACACTTCAAACCAAATTGAGGGTCCAGGGAAAATACCCCCTCACTCCTGTCACTTCTCTAGAACTCCAGACCCCGAAAGGACCCAGATGGCAAGACTTAGAGCCCCCCTTCTTCTCCCCACCACTCAAGAATGTGAACTAGGAGCAAACAAAAGTCTCATCCAAATTAGGAAGCGAGCAGCTCTGTCTGCCGGTGAGTGTGTGCCACAGGGGATGTTTGGAGTTTTGGGCTCCCACACAGGTCCCTTCAAACCCACAATGTTACCGAGACTTCAGCTGCTGACCCTAAATCAGTCCTGTGCCATCCCATCACCGCACACCCTTCCCCAAACCCAAAATGCTGCTGCAAAAGCAACTGTCAGCTCAGGGCTCCTGGGAGGCACTGGACCCTGTGCCTCTATTTCCAAGCTTGTGAACAGAGCCCTCTCCAAGCAAGAGCTGTGGGGCGTTAGTACAGGCCCCTATGCTCTGAGGGGGCTGCTGCTGAGGTGCTGGGAGAGGGCTCTGCTGGACAGATGCCGAGACCTGGGCATGCGCCACAGAACTAGACTCCCACCTACACCCCCCAAGGACCCTGAGTGGGGCACCTGTCCTGCGACGGAGGGGGACACAGAGGCTCTGGGCTATGAGTGCTGATCAATAAGACCACGGCTCCATGAGCTGGCAGCGATACAAAGCCCCTTCCTCCCCAGCCCTGCCCTCATTACCTTCTTGGGAGAGGATGATGAACTTGGTAGTCTTGAGTGTCTTTCCATTCAGCGTCCAGGTGACGGTGGCCGGGGGGTCAGAGGACACCTGGCACTGAAGCAGCAGCTTCTCGCCCTCTGCCACATGGACATCTCGCAGCTTCTCCGTGAAGGTCGGGGCTGTCCCTTGGCTCTCTGATCTTTGCTCGTTATCGGTGCCTCCTGAAGGCCCCCTCTTGCAGTTCACATCATTCTTAACCTCCTTCTTGAGTTCTTCTTTCCCAGCTGGTTTTGGGATTTCAGCTGGCTTGGTATTGTCCAAGGGTTTGGGGGTTTCAACAGGCTTGGCATTGCTCGTAGGTTTCAGGGTCTCAGCAGGCTTGGCATTTCCCAGGGGTTTCGGGGTTTCGGCTGGTTTGGCGTTGCCCAAGGGTTTGGGGGTCTCAGCTGGCTTGGCATTACCCACAGGTTTCAGAGTCTCAGCAGGCTTGGCATTGCCCATGGGTTTCGGGGTCTCAGCAGGCTTGGCATTGCCCACAGGTTTCAGGGGCCCTGAAGGCTGGGCATTGCCCACAGCCTTGGGACTTTCTGCCACTTTGGCATTCAAGGCCTCAGCACTGCTGCTCCCATTCTCTGCTGGTAATTTTTTCTTGCTGCCCAGCACTGAGCGGAAATCCGGGGTGGCAGGTTTTGCAGGTGGTACCTTCTCAGGCACTGGGGTCTTGGGAGTCCCCTTCTTGGCCAAGACAGAGCGGAAGTCAACCTGCTGGGGACTGTGCACCTTCCTCTCTTCCTCAGACACGGTCTTGGGCTTCACTTGCCGCTGCAGGTTGGCGCGGAAATCCATCTGCTCGGCTGGGATCTCCTTCAAGTCTTCCTCCGATACGGTCTTGGTGCTCACCTTCTTCCCCAGGAGCTCGCGGAAGTCCAGCTGCTCCACCTCCTGCTGGCGGATGGCCTCCTCCGTGTGCTGCCGGGTCTCCACACGCCTCTTCAGCAACCCCCGCACGCCTTCGCCGTCCTCCTCCTCTGGCCAACCCTGCCCTCTCGCCGGCCAGCTAGGCCTCAGGGTCCCATAGCAGTCACCATCACCACCATCAGCACCAACTCCTCGGCCACAGAGGCCCTCACAGCTGGCAGGCTCCCTCCCCCTGCAACCAGTGAGGGGGAAAAGGAAAGCAGCAGCAGGAAAAGGGGCCGGGAGAAAAAGAGACGTCAGGGGAGAGCAAATCCCTGAGGGAGGCAGGGTAGAGGGGAGGGGAAGGAATGGTGGGGGCTGGCCAGGCTGTGTTTATAGAAGGGAACATTGGTGAGAGGAGCTTGCTTGCTTAGTTGGTTTGTTACATCGGTAATGACTTCAGTAGCCTTATAAGGGTGTGTGCAAAAAAAAAAGAGAAATTCACCCCCTCCCTGCTCTCCCTCCCTCATTCGCCTTCCAATCGCTCCCTCTTGGCTTGGGCAGCTCAGCCCGAGGACACAAACAATCTGGGACTGTTGGGCTGGGCCTGCAGGGGCCAGGAGGAAGGTGCGTGGGTGGTGGCATGGGGCCTGGCCAGTCAGCTCCTGGGGGGCACTCACCGCAGGGGGGCTCGGGTAGGGCTGCTCTGTAGCATCAGTGACACTTGGCAACTGCATTCGCCAACCCGGTTCCTAAGGAATTCAAGGGGTCAGGACAGATCAAGAGGCTCTCGGCTGAGGGCCTTCTCGGGCTGTGATGAGGGAAGGGCCGGCAGGACTTGACCGCAGGCTGGCTGCTGGCTCCAGGAAAGATGGGACCACAGGCTTAGCTGTGACCCCAACAGGCCAACCCCAGCCCTAGACTTAGGGCAGGGCCCTACCCCCCTCTCCTTGGCTCACCCTTTATTTTCCCAGCTCTTGTTTAAAAAGGAAAAAAACAACAAAAACAAACCAGGATCTTCTGGACAACAGCTAAGATAAGCATCCAGAAGTTGCAATACTTTTCTGTAAGTATATTGCAAAAATAATTCAATCAATAGATCACTCAATCAATAAAAGAAGAGTAGAGACTAAACTAATGGGGGCCGTGATGGAGCTGCTTGGTCGAGAGCAGCGGTCACCAACCTTTCGGGCCTCACTGCTGGCGACCGCTGGTCTAGAGTGTGCGGCCTTGGTCAGCCTGCCAGTGACCTTGAGTTTGACTCTGTGCTCCCTTAATACAGAGCTGGGTACTTCCCTCTCCTCTACTACTTCTCCTTCGCCTGCTCAAGAAATGAAAACACCCTCCAATCCGTACTCATTGGCTAATGCCCTCAGGTCAGAACTTTTTGCATTGAAACCTAGCAGGTGTCTCCCTAATGGGTGGCCCTCTCTCTTCTTCCCTCAGATGAGGCTCTGGATTCTCCAGCAGCTGATAAAACTGTTCAGTCTCTCTGAGCTGGTGGGTGACCAGCTGGGCCCCTTCTGCTCAGCAGAGGGGCTATTCCAAGCTTGGGTGCCTGGAGGACATAGAGCAGCAGCTCAGCCCGCCACCCCCACAAGGCTGCCATCTGCTGGCGTTTCTGAGCTCTGACCAGCCAAGAGGTCCTGCTTGCCCGTGGAAGGGGTGGAGGCAGGTCTGAAAGCCAAAGGCTTCATGGTGATAAACACCTGTGTTATACAGCACCCTCCAGCTCTCATCATGTCGCATCTGTTCTCGTTCTTGTCCCCAAGCATCCCAGTGAGGCATAGAGAACCATTATGTCCGTTTGAAAGGTAAGGAAAGGAGGCTCAGGAATTTCTGTGAGGCACTGCTGGGGTTCTGGGGTGTCCCACACATCCCACTGCACACAACCATCTTACCAGCCCTTCAGGGGCTGAGCCTGCCTCACCTGCTAGCACAGGTGTGCCAAGCTCTGCGACAGGTTCCTCACATAATCCTCCTCACTTAATATTATGACAGCTCTGTGAGGTTGGGATCAGCACCATTTTTATAGGTAGGAAAAATGAGGCTTATGATGGTAAAGTAATTTGCCTAAACCCACAGAGCTAACTAGCGGGCAAAGAGGCTGGGACATGGGTCTACCTAAATCCAAGACCTGTGACCTTCCTACCCGACTCTACAGTGCTCATCAGTACAAATCTATTCCGGGATGTGTGTGCGTGTGCGCGTCTATGTGCATATGTATAGGTCAGCCACACGCACGGGTTCGCATGTATGTGGGGTCGACCTGGTGGGCACCGGCACCTGCAGGTCCGTGTTTGGGAACATGTGCCCATGCACCAGTCACCCCACATGGATAGACATCTGAACACGAGTTCATGGAGCTCTGCTGACGGATGTGGGTACCTTTTGCCCGGTTTCCCTCCCCATGGAGGGCCGACTCTGGGTCAGACAGGGGCAGCCCATGGTATGGCAGAGGACTCTCAGGGCTGCTGGGGGTTGCTTCTCACTCCCCGGTACTAGGACCCATTTGAAAGAGAGAGAGGTTGATCTTTGCTGCCCTCTTCCTCCTCTAATCTGTTGGGTCCCCTCTGGGCCACCTTCCTCAAGGCTTCCTCTCAGGGGGCACAGGCTCAAGGTTCAGGAAGCCTCATGTCTGGAGAGTTCAACAGCCCAGGGTGCTTCTTTGCTCAACAATGAGCAATTAGGTGCCTCCCTGGTGCCAGGCCCTGAGAAGGCTCAGGGGCCCCCACAGCACCCTGAACACTCAACACAGAAGGCTACAGGACTTGGGTCAACCTGAGGAATAACTGTGGGAGTTCCTTTGGGCGGAGGGCCAGCCCCTGCCAGGCTGCTGGCCAGAATTAGGCCGTCCTTTTCCCACTTTTCTTTCAGGCACAGGGTTGGCGCCCGGAGTTGGTGAGAAGCAGGAGGACAGGATGCCCAAGGGCCATGTTTCCTGGGAGCCCTTTTCAACATCTCCTTCACTGAGCTTGCTCTTGTCACAAGTAGAACGCAGGCCAGATGCAGAAACCAGGAGCAGACACTGACCAGATGGCCCTGCTCTACCCCAGCCACACTCCTCGGAAGCTTTAACTGAGCTGGAGTAAGCTTTGTCTCCTCGTGGGGGGACACAGGTAAGGGGTTCTGTTGTTTGCCAATCCCTGCCCTCAAGGAGGGCAGCACAAGCAGCCTGCTGCTCAGCCCATTCCCAGGCCTCACTCAGAGCCCCCAGGGCAGTCTGGGGGGCCGGGAGGGGGTGTAGAACTTGGGATTCCCATGGCTGGCCCACCAAGTGAATCATTCCTAGAGGTGGTCTGGGAGGGTCACTATTTCTGCAGCTATAAACTTAAATCTCTGCAGGGCCTTAAAGGCAAATCATGGTTCACTGAAAACCTGCAAAGATCAGAGAGGCTTGCTGCCTGGGACCCACCCGAGATAACCTCCCAGCTGGAACAGCCTTTGGGGCCATCTTTGGTATCATCGCATACTCAGTCAGAAGTATGTGCCGGGGCCGAGGATGAGGCCCCTGCCCAGCGCCCAGCCCAGGTGCTGCCCCAGAGGATATGGGCCTATCACCCTATACGGACAGAGCTCCTGCACCCACCTCCCAACTCCCGAATAAGAAGTCCTCTCCTTGCTACAACGCCTTGGGGCCTGTCCCACTCTAAATCACCCACCTCTGAAATGGATTTTTATAGGCAAAATTAAAGATTTGATTTCTTGGGAAGCAAAAATCTTTTAAATAGTTTAGCTGGAATTTGGAACTCACTTTTTGACATTTCCCCTTTTAGTTCAGGAGAGAAAAGCTAGGGAAGGGAAGGGGAGCTAGAAACCACCCACCATATGTACCCTCACCCCAGCCTTCCCACCCCCTCTTCCTCCCAGCCATCCAGTTCCTCCTTGAAAGGCATTCTGCCCTGGGTTGAGGTCTGATTCCTGTCAGGATGAGAAAAGCAAGAGGGGAATGAGGCCCTGGCAGGCCTGGCACACATTCCCCAGGAGAACTTTCCACTGACTCGCTCCTTCTCGGCTGGGGACGAAGCCAAGGCCAGGGCACCAGCCTCCCCAAGGGATGAAAAGACTGGGCTTTGGGGAGGGAAAGGGGCAAGGGCTGCTGGGGGTGGGGACTCCAGTGCGATTTCCCAGGTTCCCTAAGTCCCCAGTGCACTTGGAAGAAACCAGGAACAAAAGCGCATCTGATTCCAAGGCAGAGATTAGGGTTCTAATCTGGGCTCTGTGCTGGCCTTTGGGTGGCCACGAGCAAGTCCATTACCCCGAGACCTCAGTTTCCCCCATTATTAAATGAGGAGGCGGCGAGCTAACTTCTGAAGTCCCTTCCAACTGGGACAGTCTAAGTTTTATGACTGTCCGCAGCTGGGCCCAGACAGTCTGCCTGCCGACCTCCCAGTGCAGCTCTCCACGCTGGCCTGGCTGGCTTCCCACTGCCTGTGCCTTGCCTTCCTACCCTTTCTTTCTTTCTTTTTTTTAAAAATATATTTTATTAATTTTTTACAGAGAGGAAGGGAGAGGGATAGAGAGTTGGAAACATCGATGAGAGAGAAACATCGATCAGCTGCATCCTGCACACTCCCCAATGGGGATATGCCCGCAACCAAGGTACATGCCCTTGACCGAAATCGAACCTGGGACCCTTCAGTCCGCAGGCCGACGCTCTATCCACTGAGCAAAACCGGTTAGGGCTTCCTACCCTTTCTTGCTCAGCCTATCCAACAGGCCCTCAGCAGGCAGGCCTTTTACTAAGTTGCTAAGCCTCAGCCTGTTTTCCTCAAAAGGCCCCCCAAAGCTCATCTCTTTTCGGATGTCTGGTTTGATTGACATGAGTAACTGCCTCAAAGCACTACTCCTTCCATACAGATAAGCTCTGTTCTCACATATAAATTTTCCATGATCTGTACTGACCTAGGAGAGAGGAAAAGTGTGTCTTCTGCCTATTTTGGATGCAGATTTGCCTTCCTTAGAATAACTGGTTCAGGCACCAGGCAAAGGCTGTTGGTGGGTCTGGGCACACTACCAATGGCTGCTAGCAGGGTGACTGGCCAGCCTACGACCATCTTATCAGCTATCCACAGATGTGTCATTAGCTCGGCTGAGATTTGTTGAGACCTACCTAAGTATCAGCAGAATTTCCTAGCAGATCCACAGACTCCAAAGGCACAAGAATGGCTACTTCTCAAAGCCACTCAGTAACGGGATGGTTTGTTAGGCAGCAAAAGCCAACTGATACAGGTAGAAAGCAAATGCACAGGAAGGACCCCAGAGCACATGCCAGGTGCTGTGATTATGATAGCGACAGCGCTCCATCCTGGCAGTGGCCGTGGCGTGCGGCTACCGAGCCTGTCTGTAGCTCAGAGCCTTAAACATGATGAGCTCAGTACAGGGAAACGATTTGTCCAGGAGATCAAGCCCTGAGACCAAGTGGCCAAGCACCTGAGCCAGGCAGGTCCAAGCCTCCTCGGGGTGTGGCACAACCTCCTATTCACAGAGTCAAGGTGCAGACACGCGCTCTCCTTCAGCGCTCACACCAACCCCAGGGGCTGGCTTTTCGCCTCCATCCACCCAGGGTTGGCATGGCATGTGAAGAGTTAGAGCATTAAAAAAATAGAACATTTCTGGATCACATTCATTTCCCAGATAGTGACCACATGCTGACTATGGGCCAGACATGTTCTCGGCACTGGGAACATGGCAGTGTGCCCTCAGGGAGCTTACCTTCCCGTGTAACCTAGAAAGGCCTTGAAAGAGAGAAAAAAGGAATGGGGAGAGTTAACTTCCCTGCAGCAGTCTGAAAATGTCTATGGCTTCTTTGATACTCCTCTCTCCAAAGGTGGAATTTATTCTCCTCCCCTTGAGTATGAACTGTATTGAGCGACTCACTTCTAACCAATATAAAATGTGGCAGAAGTGACGGTGTGAGACTTCTGAGGGTGAGCCATAAAAGACTGCAGATTCCAGCTCATTCTCTCTTGGATCACTCTCCCTCTCCCTTCCTCGCTCTCTAACAATCAATTTTAAAAAGTCTTTCTAAAAAGATGCTAAGTATTGGGGTAATTTGTTATACAACAAGAGATAACTGATATACTCCCTCTACCTCCTGCTTTTCTAATTTTAATCCATTCTTCCCTCCTTCATATTCTCCACACACCAAATAATGGGGGAGCAGAAGCCAGGATGTATTAAGACAGAGGTCTTTGGGGAGCGGAGCCCAGAAGGGACCATTCTCCATGCACATCTACGGTACTGAAGTGGAAGAAATGAAAGCTTGTCAGCGGCACCAGGTCTGCACTTTCTTTGCCTTGAAGCCCAGCCCATTGTTTTGTGCTTCCCCTGGCTTCCCAGCCCCAGGCAGGAAGTTGGAGGGGTGTAGGAACTTGGGGGTGGGACATGCAGACTCACTTGAGCAGGATTTCAT
Organism: Myotis myotis; assembly: GCF_014108235.1. Classification (NCBI taxonomy): domain Eukaryota; kingdom Metazoa; phylum Chordata; class Mammalia; order Chiroptera; family Vespertilionidae; genus Myotis; species Myotis myotis. The sequence goes on from NW_023416324.1 coordinate 160,416,389, forward strand.
ACTGGCCGGCGTGCCAGGGCTGCACATTCTTCAGGACCAGGGTGAACACATCCTCATTCTGCAGCACCTCGAAGTGGCCGGTGTCTTTGGAGAGGGCCTTGCCGTCTCGGAGCCAGTGCACGGTGGGGAAGGGGTCGCCGGCGATGGCACAGGAGATGAGGACACTCTGGCCCAGGGAGGCTGTCACCGAGCGAGGCTTGCTGATGAACCAGGGCTGGGTGCCATCCTGGGGCTCTGGAAGTTGGCAAAGCGTTGAGTTAGAGAGGGAGGCCTTTCCGCAGAGAGCGTCCACTCAACTCTTCATGGGGGTGAAGGTCGGAAGATAGTACGTTACCCAAATAACAGCTTGTCCAGAAATCACTTTTATTGGACATACAGATGTAGCATATTCTGCTTGTGGCCAATCTGTGTTGGTTACATTCTCAGAGGATAATATTGACATGAATGGTATATCCAAAGCAAGGGGAGGTAGCCCAGGATGTGCCGGGCACTGGGCTGGGCACCAGTGATCCACATTAGATGTGATGAGTAAGATCTGTACTTGCTTATGGACTGGTCTCTCCTCTCACATGGAGGCTCCCTAAAGGCGAGGACCTCAATAAGCCCGTAACTCACGTCAAAAGCCATCACTGCCAATTTGCTACATGTATCATGAGATTTCCCAGAGAGGGCAGGGACTTCAAAAGGCAGGGAAGAGCGGCCCTACTCAGCCAGACCTGAGCTGTAGGGTGAGGAGCTGGTCCCTGGGCTGGGATGGAACCAAGACAGCACGGGATCCATCATGGGAACACAGCAGGCTCACGTGGCTTCCTCACCTCCTGACGGCTTTTGGAGAGACCACGGCAGCACCTCCCGCCCCTGCCCTGGCACTGGTCAGCCTCACCTTGCACGGTGAGCACAGCCTGGGTGCGAACCTCCCCGGCGCTGTTCCAGGCCTCGCAGGTGTAAGTGCCCGTGTCCTCCGGGAACACCTCCTGGATGCACAGGCTGTGCCGAGTGCCCCTCTGTTCGAAGTGGAAGTCCTCCGACTCCTGGATCTCGTTCCCGTTGTGAAGCCAGATGACCTCAGGGGGTGGGTTCCCTGAACGGGAGGAAGGTCGGGGCCTGGTCAGGGGGTGCTTTCCTGGGCCACCTGGCAACTCTGCACATAGTGCTGGGCCACTGTGCTAAGTACGTCACTAAACCACGCTTCAGCTTCTACCCAGAAAGTCTTCTAACGCATCTGCCTCCCAGGTTTCTTAGAGGATGAACTGAGCTCGCACAGCCCCCTTGGATGGCAGCTGACACCGCGTGTGGCACACGGAAGTGTTCAATGCATGCTCATAATTATTTCACTGGTCTCTCCTCTCACATTGAGGCTCCCTAAACCTCTCACATGGAGGTTCACCCCTGGGCACCAGACTGCCAGAGGTGAAAAAAATAGGATTTCAAAGATGAGAAAGGAAACCCAGGAAGAATGGTTTTTAAAATTAGAATTCAAACTGCCTGAGAGGCAACTGGGTCGCTGGGTTTGAAGGGACCACGTTTCCGCTCTGCGCTGACTCGCACTGCGCAGTTGGCGTGACTTTATGGCCACCCCCTCGCCATCCTCGGCAGAAGGGAAGCTCCGCTGCATCGTGTTGTTACCGTACAAATGTTGTCTGGGAGTGAGGGTGGGCCCCCGCTCACATGGGATTTCTCAACAGGCTCATGAAGGACAGCACCTTCAGACTTTACTAGTCTGTCTTCCGGGTGGTTGCCAGCAATTTGTTGAGGCAGAAAACTATGGCCGTCTGTGCTGGTTTCCTCTATGATAAGAGCTGAGCCACTCTGCTCTCCTGAAGAGGAGCAAGGCTGAGGCAGGCGGGGAGGCAGGCCGGGTGATGTCAGGAGAGAGGGGACACCTCTGCCCCCGATGGGTTGGCTAGCACACCTCTGGCGGCCGGGTGCACAGCGCCTCAGATTTCTGTCAGAGGAGTGCAGACAGGGGAGGGGACCCAGCCCTCCTCCGGACCGTCCCGGGGCTGCCTCCTGCGGCAGGAGCAGGAAGCTCTAAGGGGTGACTCCGAGGGTTGTCACAGGCCATCTTCATTGCTTCTGCAGTTCACGAGGAACTAAGAACCCAGGAGGGCCAAGTGAAATAAGTCAGACAGAGAAAGACAAACACCACATGATTTCACTTACACCGAGAATCTAAGGAACAAAATAAAGAAACAAAATGGAAGCAGACTCATCGACACAGAGAACAGACTGGTGGTTGCCAGAGGGGAGGGGGTTGGGGGACTGGGTGAAAAAGGTGAAGGGATTAAGAAGTACAAATGGGCAGTTACAAAATAGTCACGGGTTTGTACAGTACAGCGGTGGGAATATCGTCAGTAATACTGTAATAACTGTGTGTGGTGCCAGGCGGGGAGCACTTTGTGGGGCGTATGATGTCTGACCACTGTGCTGTACACCTGGAACCAATGCAAATAATACTGAACGGAAACTGTGATAAAAAGGGATAACACACACAAATAGAATCCTTTTATAAAAATACTTCCCGTTTTTCTGGCAATTATGTGTGTGATGATAAAAAAATAAATAACGACCCAGGAGGGCAACCTCCAGGGTGTCAAAGGGACTGGGCAATGGCCAGCACCGTCTATACCGTGAAGGGGAACCTGGCTCCCAGGCTCCTGCTGCTGCCTCCAGCAAGGGCTGTGACAGCTCACACGGGGTAACCACCAGCCCCTCTTTTAGAAGAACCTCTGCCCCTCCTTCTCACCTAAAATTTGAATAGAGCAACTGAGAGCATCTTCCAAAGGTTGGGAAGTCTTCACATCATCTGGTTTAAACCTGTGTTCAAACCTCCCAGCTACATTGGGTTTTCACATCAATCCCTCACCCTCTAGCCGTGGCCATCTCCAATCCCTGGACCATGTGACTTCCAATGCAGAAAACCCTGCCCAGAGAAAGAGGAAGGAGGGACCCAGAGGCTCTGAATCGTTGGGCCCACTGAGGGTCCCATGCCTGTTTCCTGGCAGACCAATGATCTGAGGGGACCTCAGGGAACAATGCCCCCGCCCCCCCACACCCCAAGGAGACAGATGCAGCGACAGACCTGACACCTGGACTGTCATGGTGACCTGGCTTCCATCCATGACCTTGAGATCAGAGAGGCCTTGCAGGAAACGGGGCGCAGCGGGCTTGCTGGGGGCCGTGGGCAGAAGGTACTCACTCTTCCCGTCACTCTTCTTTTCTGTGTGGCAGACAACAGACGTGGGATCAACATTCATTCCTTCGTTTGACAAACACAGACTAAGTGACCCCTGGGCACCGGACTGCCAGGCTCTGCTCCCCCTAGAAACTGACCACCGAGAGAGGAGTGTGGGGAGGCCCTGGAATCCGCTGGGGACTAGGCGTGCCTGCTTCCCTGCCTGATGTGGCCGTGCTCTTGCCAGACAGCAGGGAAAGAACAAGGCCCTGCAGGGCTGGGCCCAATCCAGGTTCTGGTTCCTCAGGAGAAAGTCATGGGGGTGAGAGGGCATCTTATGAGATTTTTTTTTTCTTAAATTTATTTACTTTTTTTAAACAAAGGACACCCGCGTGTGGCACAAAAGGTACCGAAGGGTACAATGTAACGTCTCCCTTCCATCCCGTCCTCCAGCCATCAAGTGTCTCTCTCTCCCCAGAGGCAACCGATTTTCAGTTTCTTGCTCATCTTACCAGAGGGGGTCTATGTGTATAACACACACAAGCAAAAGGCACACTCTTTTATTTCCTCCTCTTAAAAAAATGGCAGCACAGTGCACACCATGACTGGCATCTTGCTTTTTCACTTAGCGCTGTATCTTGAGGTCTCTTGTAAAATAGAACGGAGGAGCTTCCTCATTGTTTTCTGCGACCTCATGATGCTCCGTTGCCCTGTCATGAGATTTTAAGCACCCAAGAAAGCCAAAGACATAACATGCTTTGGAATGACTAAAATTGAAAAGACGGATCACCCTAAGCACCGCTGCGGTGAGGTGTGGAGCAATGGGGAGCTCATAGAATGCTGTGGGGGGTAATACAGAACACACCCTTTTGAAAGCAGTTTGGCAGTTTCTTAAAGAGTTAAACATACATTTACAATATGATCCAGTGAGTCTACTCTTGGCTACTTATACAAGAGAAGTGGGAGCACATATTTATTCAAAGACTTGCCCACAAACGTCTATAGCAGCTTTATTATTAATGGCCCTAAACTGAAGGCAACCTATCTGCATGTGAATGAATAGACAAATGGTGATTTAGCCATACAACGGAACACTACTCAGCAAAAAGGAATGGATTCATGATAGACGCTAGCGCTACGACAGGGACAAATCTCACAAAAATTACATTGAATAAAGGGAACCAGACAAAGAAAGAGTACATACTGGATGATTCCATTTACATAAAATTCTAGGAAATGTAAAATGCAGTGACAAAAAATGGTTGGGGGGGGATGGACTATAAAGGAGCATGAAGAAGCATTTGGGGGTGATGGAGAGGTCATTTCTTAAAGTTGTGGTGAAGGTTTTATAGGTGAAGGTTTCAAATTAAATAGCATAAATATGCAGTTTATTATACATCAATATTACCTCAGTAACAACGGGGAGAGGGGCAGGGGTCTCTCTCCCTCTCTCTCTCTCTCTCTCTCTCTCTCTCTCTCTCTCTCTCTCTTTCTGTGAGAGGGAGGGAACGCACCAGCTAGTCAAAGACATAAACTAAAACAACTCTTTGGGTTCAGGGCTGGCCCACTTACCCCCACTCATCTTTCTGGGGAGAAGGATTGACAAATAGGTTTTCCATTAGTCTCGGAACCCTGCCCAAGGTGGGCTGTGACCTGCCTCATGGGAGCCAAAGGGGAAAGGGCAGCAAAGGGCCTGAGCTGGAGTCCACTTCCCACCCAGGACAGCCTGGTGCACAATGAGCTCACGGCTGCCCCATCTCTGATCTTGGCCTCTGTCCTGCCAGCCAGGTGGCTGTGACCTTCGATAATTCTTTTTGCCAGTTTTAATTTTTTTTTTAATTTTTTTTTTTTGCCTTTTGGTGGGGCAGGGGCAGGGGCAGAGGAGGGCTATGATATCTCTAACCCAGACGCTAAGCTTAGGGCAAAGGGTACTCTGGTGTGTTGGTTCCTTTTGGCCCAATACCAGGATCACCAATACCAGGTCTTCTCCAGGAAGCCGGCGGCATGGGATACACGTCCAAGGTGCTTCCCATACCCGGGAAAGGCCTCCACATTTGCCACTGAATTTTTATGTTGGCCCTGAAAACAAAATACAGCCCATTGCACAGCTCTGCCAGCCCAGCCTTTGGGAGTGAGGAGGGGAAGGCCTAGGTCCTAGGCCCTAGGAGGCTGGAGGAAAATCCCCGTCGGGTGCCCTGTGAAGGGCATGGAGCTGAAGTGCAGGGCGGCTGAGGCAGGGAAACCCTGTGGCCCAGGAGCAGAGCACAGGCTCTCAGCCCCTGCTCCCTGCCCCAGCCCGCTGCATTGCTGCCTTTGACAGAGGGGCAGCCAGGCGGCAGGCAGGAGGCCAGGCAGGGGCTGGGCCCAGCACTGGAGGTGCAGAGACCCCGGTGCTCTGACTGGGCGGCCGTGGCCAGGAAAGCAGGCTGCCTCGGGAGAGTTGAGGAATTTCCTGTCATGCACAGACCGAAAGGCTTGAGGACAACATGTTTTCGCCTGTCCGGAGCCCTCCCCGTCCCGCCTCCCTGCTCTCTGCCAGAGTCCCAGCCCCACAGAGCTCCCGGCAGATGCACCCTTGTTCCTCAGCCACCCCCTCCCTCCCGCCCCAATCCTCTCTGGGGTCTTCCCTGCCCACTGCCCAGTGTCCTGACCTGGGGATTTGACAGCCTATGGGTCTTGGCCAATGGGAACGAGAAGCATATCTGTGCCTCTCTCTCCTGAGAAGTGCCTGTCTTCCCCCGCACCCCCCAACCCCCTCAATCACCATGGGGCAGCTCACTGGAAGCCACAGGAAATCTAGGATCTGAGGCTGGGTCATGACCTCGGGCAAATCACCGCCTCTTTCTGAAGCTCAACATCCTCCTTTGTACGTAAGGGGTAGCAAAGGCATCATCCCAGGACGTCGGGAGTGTCAGAGAAAACGTGAAAATACTTTGTACGGCTACTCGTCATCCATGACAGCCCCTGTATGAGGCAGGTCAGAGCTGCGCCCTCCTCACCACTTAGGCTCAGGGTGGCGAGGGGCTGGCTGGAGCTGCTCCCTCCTCACCACTTAGGCTCAGGGTCACGGTGAGCTTATCAGCAGAACAAACGGAGGCTGGGCCCTCACCCAAGGCTTAGACTCGCTTTTATGCGACCTGAGGCAAATACTGTTTAGGAATATAAATGCTGGCTTTAAAATGTCACGAGATAGATTTGAAGTAAACTGAGAACAAGCTTTCCCTGCACTCCCTCCAGAAGGGGGATAGTGACTGAACTTGTGGGAACCGGCCCTGGACAGGCATTGAGCTCCAGGGTCACCCCTGCCCTCTGACCCTGTTCTTCTTCTCCAAGGCCCCCCAGCAAGAATGGAAGGAGAGGCGTGACTGGGAGTAAAAGTGCGAAATGAACCTGCTCTCAGACCTGCAGGTTGGAGTCACATGGGCCTGAGAAACTTTGAATCTAGGCTAGTGCACGGCGGAGTCATCCCCAGCATTCAGCCGCTTCCAAGTCTGCAAGGGCTGAGAAAGCCAGCCCACCCTCCCTACGAACACACTGCACTGGGACTAGGGAGCACGGAGGAGGGGCAAGCAGCTTCCTTTAGGTGGTCCGAAAAAGCAGCCCTAACAGAATCCTGACTCCCCAGCAGAACCCCACCACTCGCGTCACTGACCAAGCGGCCAGGATGTGCTCAGGGAAAGTGACTTTCGCGAGGTCACGGAGCCTGTTAAATGCAGTCCTGGAGCTCACACCCTGGAGCTCCCAGGGAAGGAGCCTTCTCCCATGATGCCCAAGGTGAACCCGCAGGAGGACAAGTGTATTTTCTGCAGATCTGTATCCTAGACCCTCCTCGAGGGAGAAGCGCTAAAGCAGAGCAGGGGCAAGCCAGGTGAAAAGGGCGTCTAATTCCAGAGCCAACCAGGTGATTCTGGCTCATTCCTGTGTGGATGCAGATAAAGTCAGGCAGGTGGACACTGGCTCTGAACTCAGCTCTGGGCCAAAGGGGTTCCCAGCCCATGCCTCAGCATCCTCTCCTCTAGATTGCTGGTAACAGTCATCATCAATTATTAATGACTAGAGGCCTGGTGCATGAAATTTGTGCGGGGGAAGGGGGGGGTGTCCCTCAGCCCAGCCTGCACGCTCTCCAATCTGGGACCCCTCGAGGGATGTCGGACATCCCTCTCACAATCCAGGACTGCTAGCTCCCAACCACTTGCCTGCCTGCCTGATTGCCCCTAACCTCTTCTGCCTGCCAGCCTGATTGCCCCCTAACCACTCCCCTGCCAGCCTGATCAACGCCTAACTGCTCCCCTGCCGGCCTGATTGCCCCTAACTGCCCTCCCCTGCAGACCTGGTCACCCCAAACTGCCCTCCCCTGCAGGCCTGACCGCCCCAAACTGCCCTCCCCTGCTGACCATCTTGTGGTGGCCATCTTATGTGTTGGAGTGATGGTCAATTTGCATATTACCGCTTCATTAGATAGGATAATACTATAGTGATAAGTGGACTGTATATAGCGTCGGTATCATGCATGATAAATACTGCCGGGTTTTTAGATGATTCAAAGAAATAACATGTAAAACTGCTAGAACAATATTGGGCAGGGAATAAGGATAAAATTAAATGTTTTGTGCCTTTTATAACCCAACTGACCTTCTTGGTTGGGCAAACTCAAACTGACAATCGCTAGGAGAAAAGTCCCCATTTACCTTGAATGAGGCAGAGTCTGAGATAATATTGTAACAATTCCTCACACAGTTCAGCGCTCCATGATACTGAAGGATGTTCATGATTCTGTTGAGTGTCCTCCTTAACTTCCTCTGAGGTGGGGGAGATTGAGCCCCCATTCGCCGTGGCGGGAACTAAGACCCCAGGGCTGACCTGGTTGGCAGGTCCTGGTCTGGGCTCTCTCCCTCCACTGACCAGGAACACAGGCCCAGCCACCTGGATCCCACAAGGAGCTTCGGGTCATTATGTTCATGCCCAGAGTCACTGGTGACCCTAGAGCTGTGCCCTGCTGGGGTTGTGCATTAGTGGTCATCTGTCACCATCCTGGTTTGAGGCAGAGGTAGGAGGGCAGGGGAGGAAGGGCAGGCACTGGCTATAGCACACAAATAGCAAGAGAAGTGTCCCTGGCCCCAGCTCAAACGGGGCCAGACTAAATATACCCCAGGTTTTTCCCACCACTGTGCTCCTGGCTGCCCTGCTGAGCCCAAGGCCAGAGCCGGCTGGCCTTCTCTCTGCATTCCAGGAGGGCTGGGCTCCTTGATTACTGCCCAGGATTAAAGCTTTAGTGAACAAATCTATCGCTCTGGTACTCGGTCAGCTCGCCAATGCTTCTCCCTTCCCTCACCGACTCGCTCCGTCATCACCTGAGTGGCTAGCCACTGGATGCATGTTCCATGCTGAGAGACAGGGAAAGGATCAGGCCTGTGCTCCAGTGGGTAAGGAGGAACTAAGATTAGCCCTAGCTGGTTTGGCTCAGTGGATAGAGCTTTGGCCCTCAGACTGAAGGGTCCTGGGTTCTATTCCTGTCAAGGGCATGTAAATCGGTTGTAGGCTTGATCCCTGGCATTGGTCGGGGATATGTGAGGGAGGCAACCAATTAATGTGTCTCTCTCACATCAATACATCAATGCTTCTCTCTGTCTCTCATCCTCCCTCCTTCCACTATTCCTAAAAATCAGTGGAAAAAATAGCCTCTGGTGAGGATTAACAAAAAATAAAAAAATAAAAAGAACTAAGATTAAGAATACTTATAAGCAGTTTACTGACGAGTGAAAATGATGCCATATAGATTAAAGCTGCCAACAGGTCTTGAGAAAGAGAAACAGTAGGAGAAAGGGAAGAACAGAGAGAGGAAAGACAAGAGAGGGGGGAAGAGAGAGGCGATGTGGGAAGGATGGAGGGGAAAGGAAGGAGAGGGAGAAAGGCATTGCTTTCCACTCCCACTGACCTTCTGACTTCCTGTTTGCCCACTTTTGCTCATGAGAAACTGTTTTTGAAGACAGTTCCTAAGACATGAACTGAAACATTCAATTCTTGCTCTGGTGAAGCAAAGGTACCAGACAAACAGCTCATCAGGGTCCCGGAGCAGCAAAGCAGACGGCACAGGGCTGGAGCAGGGAGAGGCCTCCTGCTGCAGCGTCTTAGCTGGGTCATCAGGCAGCTGACATTATTAACCTCTGAGCTCCAGTTTTCTTTATCCATAAAGTGGACTTATTTCAAAAGTGGAAAGATAATTGTTATGGGAATTAAACAAACAGCTTATTAATTGATTAGATTTTCCTGTCAAAACAATGTCCCTCATTAAAAACACTAATAGTAGTTTTGGCCCAGCCAGTGTGGCTCAATGGTTGAGTGCCAACCTATGAACCAGGAGCTCACGGTTCGATTCCCAGTCAGGGTACATTCCTGGGTTGTGAGCTCGATCCCCCAGAGGGGGTGTGCAGGAGGCAGCTGATCAATGATTCTCTTTCATTATTGATGTTTCTATCTCTTTCCCTTGCCCTTCCTCTCTCTGAAATCAATAAAAACATTTTTTTAAAAAAACAAACTCATTCCTTTTTTAAAAAAAAATAGTAGTTTTAGTTTAAAACTCACATGAATTGGTATTAACCTGATATTTTATTTTGAAAAGCTCTTGTTTGGAGAAAGAGAGAAATACCCACACAACAGGTACAAGTTACTCTTCTCATTCATTCTTACACAGTAACCTGTATAACCCATTCCTCACTCCTGGAGGCATGAACAAGGCCTTTAGCTTCTTGGGGCTTGAAATGAAGAGCCCCTCCCGCCTGTGTCCCCGTGCCTGGCGGGGTCTCCGCAGCTCCCTCTGCGCTACGATAATTCTCCTGTCCTTCCCTTCCAAGTCCTTCCTCTTATTTCTATGGCTTTAGCAGGAAAAACAATTCTGAATTTCTCCTTAGAAGTGTTTCCTTTACCTGTCAACTTTTACTAGCCAGCTGGCTTCTTTCTGAAGCTCCAGGCTTAGGGATTGAATTTGCATTAAATGCACATGTTCACACATGAATAGCTGAGGAGTTTTCCTTGAAAATGGCCCACTGCAGTCTCCCAGCTCATTTCAAACTTGTTTTGGATTAAAACAAAAAATTATGAAATGTTACATTGAAAGTGTTTAAACGGATGACACAGAAATATAAAACAGATAGCATATTGGTACAAAATACTCTACCATCTAAGGAGCCCCCAGGGGTCTCCCCCGCAAATGACCTCCACCTATTGCTGTCATAGCCATTCACTGTCTCAGCCCCTGTCAGTCAGCAACTTAAGAGCAACCTGGATTCAGAGGTGATCACCAAATGAACATGGACGTGGAATGGCCCTCCCCCACTTCCTAACGTCCCCTTTCCCAACACTTCTCAGACAGCAAGACACACAGACCTCTTGGGAAGTTAGGGGAAGGGAAAAAAATCGCCTTTTTCTCAGATCTCCTAAGGATTTTCCTTAAGCTTTGAACCTGACCTATTTTGCTTAGTCATTAGAATACAAAATACCATTTCAACAGCAAATCTGATTTACTCCAAACACTGTTATACTATGAAAATTCAGTAAATCACCAACTGAAAGGAGTTCTGGAAACACAGTCCTCCCTTCTTCCTTTATTTGGTGCTCAAAATCCAGCCTGGCCTAGGGCTGAAGACTAGCCTCCTCCTTCCCCGAAACTGCAGGACTCTGGCTCCAGAGGACCCATCAAAGGAAGGTCACCGTCACCCAGCTGAAGTGGAGCCCGGCCCCTTCCCATCTGCAGGGCATCTGTGCAAAGTGCAAATCTCCAGGGAGGATCTGACTTCTCTTCTGAAAGAAGTCCTAACCAAATAACCCCACTCGGAGAATCAGCAGAACAGCTGCCTCTGAGGCACACAGATGCCCCTAGCCTGGCTCTCTTTTGGCTCTGTCCCCGCATCCCCCACTGATTTCTCCAGAACCTAAGAAGTAAATGAGAAGAGAAGTGTGCAAGGAAAAGCATGGAAGGAAACAATGACGAATGGGATCCTAAAAAAGATCTCTGACCAGTAATGATAGGGTTGTTGGATGGGAAGCTGGGGCCATTGCAACCACGGCCTTCTGACCGCCTTGAAGTATCATCAAGCTCTAAACATCAAGATACAGCATCCAAACCACCCAACGTTCCATACTGGTGAGTGCCTGGAAACCACGCTCCCCCCCCCACACCGTCGCAGCACGATCAGCACGGATCGCATTCCGCCAATAGGAACACAGCGCTGTAATTCGGGGTGGCAGTCTCGACCAAGGACTCCAAGCTAGCAATTGGCAGCTATGACGTACAATGTGCATATAAGTAGACAGTATAAATCTCTGATCAGTAAAACTAGGCTCAAGTTCTATCACATGGACAGAGATGTAAACTATGTACTTGGAAGTCCTTCTGGAACATGAAGGGCCTACATGTCCAAACTTTTGTAGTCAACCTATATAAAACAAAACTATTGATTTTAAATAATTTAACATTTCACTGCTTGCCTTCTTAGAAATTTGAAAGACCTTTGGGCAGATGTTTTAAGGTCCTAAAAAAAAAAAAAAAAAAAAGACAAGTTGCTCGAATGGCATGGTTCGGTGGTGGAGCATCAACTTATGAACCCGGAGGTCATGGTTTGATTCCTAGGTTGCGGGCTCGATCCCCAGTGGGGCTGTGCAGGAGGTAGCCAATCAATGATTCTCTCTCATTGTTGATGTTTCTAACTCTCCCTCTCCCTTCCTTTCTGAAATCAATAAAGATCTTTAATATATATTAAAGACAAGTTAAAACCGATACTTATCCTTTTCCTTCAATAAATTTCTCTTTATCTGACATACGTATTTTAAAAGCTTTCAGTGTTTTTAAATTCATGGTGGGCAGGGTCCATACCTGACACCCACTGGACAGACCACACGGGGTGCAAAGCACCTGAGCATGATTACGAGAGAGGAGGTGGCAGCAGTGTCTTCAGACACAGAGGCTGCCCGTGCTCAGAGCTACCACATGGAGTGGCTGCCCCTGATCTGAAGGCCTGGGCTTCTACTGATGCTTTCACTGTGCACGGCCGACTTCCCCAGGGCCCTTTGTTTTCATTAGGACCTCACGTCAAAACAAGTTCTCTAATAAATATGGCTATTAAGTTTCATTTTTTTCTATGTCCTTAGGCGTCTTTAAAAAGCCCAGCAGACCTTCGGTTAAATAAACAAACCATTGGGCTCAAAACTATGTCAAAATGGGTGCAATTAGTAAGTTAATAAATCTAGTCACTTAAGAATTTTCACCTCCACAAAGATACTCCAGAGGAGATAAATTAAAATATTCCAGCCTAAGGAAGCCCCCACCAATGACACAGTCCATATGCACTGAACAATTTATTCTCGTTCAGATCTTCCTGGACTTTGCAGGAATTTGGATTAATCATCCTTTAGGCTCCATCCTGGGTCAGGAGGGAAGGCTTTCATCGCCTGATTAACTACTGGGGATTTTTTTTTTTCCTTTAAGTGGGGCCAAGGAAAGGATATTTGGTGATCGACTTGAGAGCTGGTTTGTGGATTTCCTGCACCTCCGGTGAGCACTGACTGAGCCCCAGACAAGTGAGGAGGTAGACAGAAGGCCACCCCCCCGCCCCCGCCTCCTGCCCCCGCCACACACACACACGCTGCCACTTCTGGGGAGACTCGACCTCAGTTTGCTCTTTCATTCATTCACTGAACACACGTCCACATGGCAGGCCCTGCTTCACCTGCAACAGTAAAACATGGTCTCTGCCTGGAAGCAGCTTACACTCTGCAGGGGAACGAAGCGAAATTGGACAGAATAGGATGTTTTGTCCTTACCCCTGGGTGCCCTGCATGATGTACCCTGCCTCTATCTCTGAACTCATCCTCTACCACTTGGCCACCCACTCACTTTGCTCCAGCCACAGGCTGACCAGGTTCCCGACTCAGGGCCTTGGCACTTGCGTATCGCCTGCCTGGAGCGCTCTTCCTCCAGTCCACTGACGCCTCTGCTCAGAAGTCGCCTCCTTGTAGAGACTTCCTTCATCACCCTCCTCTGTCCTCATTTTCTAACAGTGCTTGTCAGTGTTCGATTCAACCAGATGTTGAGTCTTATCCGTCTCCCCATCAGAATGTACACGCCATGACGGCAGAGCCTGTCTGCCCTGTTCCGTGCAGGGTCCCCAGGACAAACTTGGCACAGACAGATGCTCAGTGAAGACGTGCTGGCATTTAAGCACAATGATAATAAGGGAGGTACAGCTGGTCAGAGAGCCCATTCTGGGGTGATCAGGGAAGGCCTCCCAGAGGAAGTGACATATGTGAGAGGGAGTTAGCTGGATTTGTGGAGGAAGGGATACTGAGGAGAAGAGGCAGAGAAAGGAAAAACTGGCTGCAGAAACCATGCCAGAGTGCTGGGCCAACTTCTGGATGATTGCAAAACCTTAGCAAAAGGCTAAAGAGGTGAGAAAGAGCCCCCACATCTGGTCTTCAGCAAAGTATCTGCTGACCTCTCCCACTGAGCTCTGGCCTCCAGCAGAGCTGCCCCCAGAAACAGTTCCGCCCTGGAACCCAGACGACCGGGAGGGAGATGCATTGCTGAATGGCGCCCTCTTGTGGCCAGAGCCCCTTGAATGGGGTGCCTGAGACCATCCTCGGATTTCCCCTTCCGGTTAACAAAACAGATAGTCAACAGCCCACTGAGGCAAAGTTGATCCTTCGGTAAGACGGCTCCTTAGACTTGGCATTTCAAACTTCTATTTTGTCTAAAGGTCAGGGCCCTGTGGAACAACAGCACACACTTACTCAGCAATTCCTACATCCTGGGGACATTACGGGTATTCATTCATTTAACCCTCACAGGACTGGGGTGACTATCAGCCTCCCCACTTCACAGAAGAGGAAGGTGAGGCCTGGAGGTTGCAGGGCTGGTGAGTGGTGGAGCCGGATTCACACCCAGGCAGTTAGTGCCACATCCGCGCTCCAACCGTGGCCCTGTGCCACGCTGAGGGCAGCAGACAGGCCAGGCCTGGGCAGAGGGAGAGGACAGACAGCGCAGGCACCACAGGGGACAAAGGCCTCCACTGCAGCCATCTCCCATCCCCTAAGTGGCCCTCAGGACCTGGAGCCAACGGAGCTGCCAATCAAGTAAGGAACACTCCAGTTTGTGGAGGGAGGATGGTGCAGCATGTGGACTCCAGCTTCCCAAGTCCCTGGGGGCATGGGGCCAGGGGTGTCACTGTGCCAGGCTCGGCGGGCCCCGATCCTTGTGCAGACAGCCCCAGCGCAGCCGGCCTCAGCGCGCGGCTGTGTCTCTCGGCCTCCTTCACCATTTATGGTATCTGCGCCTCGGTCTGGCCTTCACAGGTCAGTAAATCCCACACGGGGAGGGGCTGCTCACTCAGGCAGGGCTGCTCTCAGAGCAAGTCCAAATGGCCTCTCAGAGTTCTTGCCGAATCCTCCCTTTCTGCTTTAAAACATCCTTGGATGGGCGTTCCCGCAGGCCCCACTCCACCCACAAACCAGGAGGCAGGAAGGATGGCTGCCAGACTTCCCGATCCTTCGCCCGGGGTCCCCCACCTGTAGCTGCACTATCAGCTCAGCTGGGTCTCTCTAATCCAATCTTCACACTGGCAACCAGGACAGGCCCTGGATTAGCGGGGCCACGGGCCGAAGCTAGTGAGGGAGTGGCTGAAATGCCACGCTCACTGAACACAGGCCAGGCTCTCGGATGCCACTAGATTTTGGGGTTGGCGTGCAAACCTCCAGGGAGAGCTCCTGGTGGGAAGGGGAGAGCTGCTTCCCTCGTCCAAGGAGATGAGGCTCAGATCTGTTCTTGTTTCCTCTTAAGTCTCATGAACACAATTTCCCCAGGCCCCTCAAGGAGCCATGAAATGAGATCTGTGAGGAAACGGGTAAGTGTGGAAACCAGAACGCTGGCTGACAAATACCCAGGGTCAGAGCCAGGCTCCGACCAGGACCTAGAGAGCTTCCTGGAGGAAGAGAGACTAGGTCACGGTGCTGGCCCCATGCATAGGCCCCTCAGAGAAATGGAGAGACCAGGGAGCATGTCCCCTCTTGGCAGAGACCCCAGGGAGCCAGTGTTGGCCATGCCCTCGGTCAGTGCGGACTCCTTTATCCCTACGTGGCTGACACTGCCCAGCCATGGGGCCAGCCTCCCGCCCTGGGCCAGGGGACACACACTCTGGAAAGGGCAGGCTCAGAAATGGGCACAGGCTTGGAGCACGAGCAGCTGGGTTTGGAAGGGCAGCTTGACTTACTCACTTGGAGTACTCAGGCAAGTCACGTTCCCTTCTCCAGTCCTTCAGACCCCTCATGTGAAACAAGAACCCCCCACCCAGGGCTGCTGAGGTCCAGATGAAAAAATACAGGTGAGGTGGAAGTACTTAACGCATAACCCACATGACTTTTCCCTTTGCAGTGAAACCCAGAAGGTGGCTGCTCAGGTGTGACAGGAACGTTCTCCCTGGCAGGCCTGGGCCCTAGGGGACAGAGTGGGAAGACATAGTCTTCCTGCTGGTCTGCAGGGAAAGCAGAGCACAGAGCACCCTGTTCAAGGCCCCAGGCCCAGTTGCCCCAGTCACCCCAAGAGCCAGCCCAGGCCAGGGTGAGGTGGGGAGTCAGGCTTACCTGGACACCTGGACCTGAGGACACTTTCCCGGCCACTGTCACCACAACCGACACCACAGCCCAGACGGCTATGACTTGAGTTCTGTGCCGGCCCTGCCCCTTCCTGGGACTAAGCCCTTGGCGGGATCAATGGATGACGGGGATAATCAGATTACCGCACACCAGGCTGGTGATGTGTAAAAACAAGCCTGGGTGGTGGGAGGAGCAGGGACAGACCTTTAGAGCCCTCAATACTGGCACGATGTCCCCCGTGTCCCCCAGCACGTGAGGGGAATTTGCGAGAGCCTTAGCTTTTAGGGGATAGGGGTGCTCCTCCGAGGTCATCTTTCAGTGTGCGGTTTTCTTCCTGCCGGATCAGGAGCTGCTCGAGACAAGGAATCTTTGCCTTTTTCTGCTGTGTCTCCCCTCCGCCCTGGTGGGATGAGGGGGTGGGGACTGGTGTTTGAATGTCCATCTCCCATGGCAGACCCTTGTCCCTGTGGACTCCTGGAGGCCATCTCCTCCACCTGCCTGCGCTCAGGTGCAGGGCCCTCTTTCCAAAACAGGTGTGTTTGCAGAGGCTCCTACCATGGACAGTGACCCGGGCGCTGCAGGACGCCTGCCCCAAGGGGTTCTCCGCCAGGCAGGTGTAGGTGCCGTGGTCCTCCGGCAGGGCGTCCTGGACGTGGAGCTCAGCCACGCCAGCCTCACAGGTGGAGCGCGCGTACTGGATGGGCTGCTCTGTGGAGGAAGCACAGGACGGCTCAGGCCAGGCAGCCCGGGGACGGGGCGGAGCCCTGTCCTCAGCAGGCTGCTCTGGTAGTGACTCTGATGCTCACCATCGTTGCTCGGACACACTGAGACCTAATGAGGAGTCAGCCACCCCCGCACCCCCCCTCCCCCCTGATCCCAGCCACCTGGGCAGAGGCTTGTGGGTGGAGAAAGAGGCAGGTGCTAGGGAGATGGAGGAGAGGAGTGACTGTGAGGGTGGAGGAGCGAGACTGCGGCTGGAAGGACTGAGGGAGAGGTTCTGGAGACATTTAGAATGCGGGAAGGAAAGGGGCATAGTTCTGTGCATTCTGTTTACATAAATAGTCCCCCAGTCCACATCCTGGACTTCACAGACTTCGAAGCCTAGAAAGAATCTCACAGGGTCACCTGGCCCACAGCCCAGCTTTGGGCAGAGCAGACCAGCCAGACTCCTTTTAGAAGTCTCCAGAAACAAGGATTCCATAGCCATTGCAGATATTTCCCAGAACTCTCAACCTGGTGCTGCAATTAGGTGCATTTCTTCCACGGGACAAGGTGCATTTTAGGGTTCACAAGAAAGATAAACACGGGGAAGTGGAAACAACACTGGCCCCTTCTTCCCAGAGACCCTGCCAGAGAGGCCCTCTATAAAATCCTGCATGGGGAGAGAAACGCAGGCTAGAAACTCAGTGGTTCCCTTAATGCTATATGTTCCTGGGCCCTTATCATCCCAGGATGTGAGCTTTCATTGCAGGAAGAAGAAACCTCATCACTGAGGACTGTGGCCTTAGAGCAGGAATGTGTCCGTTCACCACATAGGAAGCAAATGTCAGCTTCTTTCCTCGTCAGGCCGCACTTCATAAAGTTGGGGGCGAGCAGTGGGGGAGGGAGGGAGTATGGAGAGAAGTGTTCTCCCTGCAATGCAATGTTTTCTTCTGCACATAACAACACTCACGTCCCCATGACAGTCTGGCAGAGGCAGCCAAGCACGCACAGGACCTGAGGGAGGAGGTTCGGCCTGACCTGCTGCCCTGCACCAAATCAGGACTGGAACGGCAGGGGCCAGGGTCCTGCTACTGAGAGGGTGGACCGCTGCTCTTGGTTTTTATTTTTTGTGACAATCACACCCTAAGACCTCTCTTCCTTGAGAATACCAGTACATCCCATGACTGCCCTCACAGGGCCTCTGGGGTCGAGCATGCTGACAAGATGTGTGAGAGCTCTCCTTTTACTGGCACAACTCATCTTGTCCCCACCAGATGGGATGGGATGGTGGCCCCAGAAAAGAGGCACTCAGATCTGGAGACACAACTCTCCCAGCTCCAGGAAGGTTAAGACCAGAGACAGTGGCCACGGGGACCCAACTTGAGCACAATTGCCCTCTAGTGGTCAGAGTGTGGAAATGCCAAGATTCACCAGGAATAAGGAGGTGGGGTTGCTTTTCAGTCCTGTGTAGACCAGGTCAGCAAACTACTACTCATGGGACAACGCTGACCTGAAGCCTGTTTTTGTACAGCCTGAAAGCTAAGAACAGTTTTTACAGATTTTAAAGGGTTGAAAAAATCAAAGGAGAACTGCTCCACGATGTGAAAATTGTACGAAATTCACATTTCAGTGTGCAACACGGCCACACTCGTTCATTTGCATATTGTGTCTGGCTGCTTCTGTGCCAGGACAGCAGCGTTGAGCAGCTTGACAACACTATCTGGCCCTTCACAGAAGCACGTCCTTGCGCCTCTGGCTGGGACGCGGAGGCAGATGGAAGTGAAGCTCTCTCACTCAGATCCATCGCTAGTCCTTACCGCCCATGCTCCGTCCCAGCCACAAGGAGGCTGCCCCCTTGCAGTTAGTCACGAATCCAGCAGGGGCTATGTTCTTAGCGAGGGTGGCGGGTGGGGAGACCTCAGTTCTCACTTAGCGATCCAAGTCGACGACACACAGGAAAACTCCATGGCGCCTTTGCTCACAGACGAGAGATAATTTCCATCAAAGCTTAACAGACTATACTATACCAACGAGGAAGGTTCCCAAGCAACACACACGTCAGTGGTGCACAAACAGCTGGAGACTGTTTGGTGCATAGGTGATGGGTGCCCTTCTACCTTAAGGAGCCTATCCCTGT
This sequence comes from Myotis myotis, assembly GCF_014108235.1. Classification (NCBI taxonomy): domain Eukaryota; kingdom Metazoa; phylum Chordata; class Mammalia; order Chiroptera; family Vespertilionidae; genus Myotis; species Myotis myotis. The sequence goes on from NW_023416324.1 coordinate 160,435,042, forward strand.
GGTAGGCAAACTGCGGCTCACGAGCCACATGCGGCTCTTTGGCCCCTTGAGTGTGGCTCTTCCACAAAATATCACGCATGAACAGTGCGACTGAAACTTCATGGCCCATGCACAGAAGTCGGTATTTTGTGGAAGAGCCAGTATTTTGTGGAAGAGCCACACTCAAGGGGCCAAAGAGCCGCATGTGGCTCGCGAGCCGCAGTTTGCCGAACTGCAGTTTGCCGACCACTGGCCTATCCCGTCAGCCCTGAGAGTTGGCTGAGACCCTGAACTTCTGTTCCAGCCCACCTACTCATGGGTGATGCCAGAGAGGTAAGGGGGGGTGTCCAGGTCACCCAACCACTTGATGGTGGAGAAGGACGTGTGCCCTTGTCTTCTGACTCTTGGCAGCTGTTCCTTCCTTCCCCCTGTTGATCCCCAAAGCAGACCTTGCTCAATTTCATCAATTTTATGGACTGTTCTCAGTTCTAAAATTAGAGTTCTTCCAGACTTTTGGGATTTAAAGGTCTTTTTTAAAAGAGGAGGGTGATAATATATGAAATTTTTTTCAAAGGACATTACTTGACAAAAAAAAAAAAAAAAAAAAAAAAAAAAAAAAAAAAGCTTGCTACCCTGGCCGGGTAGCTCAGTGGGTTAGAGCATCGTCCTGATACACCAAGGTTGTGGGTTCCCTTTCTGGTCAGGGTACATATAAGAAGCAACCAATGAATGCACAAATAAGTGGAACAAGTCGATATTTCTCTCTCTCTCTTGTTCTCTCTCCCTCTCTCTCTCTCTCTCTCTCTCTCTCCCCCTTCCACACTCAAAATCATTAAATACATTTTTTAAAAGTTGGCATGTCTCCATAGGACTATACCATTAAAAAAATTACTGGTCTGTGGACCCCAACACCACCTGCCACTAAATCAAAGACGAGGTCCTTTGAGTAACTTCTGGTGTGGTTCATTAATTTGGTGTATTTGTTCTTTTATTGACTCCACAAATATTTATTGAGGCCTATTATGAGTCTGGCCACATAAAAAGAAACTAAATTGCTTGTGCACCTATGTCCCAGGCACTTCGTTAACTGTTTTATATAAAGGATGTAATTTAATTTCACGGCCGCCACCCTGGAAGGTAAGTGGCATTATTTCCGTCTTGCAGGCGAGGAGCTCAAAGCTCAGAGGGAGTAGTAACCTACCCAGTATCCCCAGCCAGGCAGGGGCAGGTCCCATTCGCTCCCTGTACCTGTGCTTCCTTCTGATGCATATGTGGTTCAGAGTGATAAGAGTGGAAGCCAAGTGAGAACGCAGGCAGGACCAAGGGGGCCCGAGGGCTGGGGCAGGGCACTGAGGCAGGGGGGCTCACCATTTAGCAGCCAAGTGATTCGGGGCACTGGGGTTCCCTGCACCGAGCACTGGAGCACAAAGTCCTGGCCCTCGACGACGGTGCAGTCCTTCAGGACGCTGGAGAAGGAGGGGGGCACCTCCATCAAGGCCGGTCCTGTGAGGGCAGAGAGCAGACAGGCCATCTCAGATCCCAGCTGGCCCATTCTGGCGACTGACTACAGTCACTCCAAGTCTCACAGGTAGACACCTCACTGCCCTGGGCACCCAGGGCTTCCTCAGAGGCCTCACACTGGAAGCGGGCACACCTCTGGGGTAGAGACCTGGAGCCTGAGGCGGAATAGTACCTGGCAGGGCTTTCCACCATCACAAAGCACCACGTGTGGGGGTGTTCAGGACCTGGGCCTGCCTCCTCCCATGGGACTTGGACACTCCTGCCTGGTCTGACTCTGACATCTCCTCCTTCTGCCTTTCTGGTCCTACTCCACTGTCCAGTGTCTCTAAGCTTCTTTATATCCATCGGTGACTGCACAGTCTTGTGACTATCTTTTTACATGGACAGGTCACTCGTGAGAACATTTCGATTTTAAGTTAGTATAATTACTTTTTCCAATTCCAGGACTGAATCAGATGACAGACACATATGCATCCCAGTGTTCCATCCCACGCCAATGGCCCAGGGCCGCTGGAGGTGGGGACTGTGCCTTACGAAGCTTCCGCATGATGCTGACCTTGCGGACCACCCAGCTAGACTTCCCAGAAGTCTGTACATTGGTGAACTGGGGAGCATTTTGTAGTTTGAGGACCTTAATTAAGAGCAATAGGGATAGGTAATCTCTCGTACAACGACTAAGACACGCTGCAGAAATGTCGAGGTGGCTGACGGCTGAGAAAAGGTAACTGGATTAGATGATTAAAAACATCTCCCCTGTGCTTTTCAATAGACACTATTCAGTACAGTGATGAGAGGCAAGCCATGTGACTATACTGCAAGGGTTTAAGGGCCAAACCCAATAGTTGAGGGCTTACTATATGCCAGGTACTTTTCCAGACGTGACTGTGACAAGGCCATGCGTTTTCTGTCTTAGCTCACTTTACAGACGAAACTAATAATTTCCCATAGCCAAGCCCAATGGTGAAGCAAGGCTCTCGGCTACATCCACACTTCCCCCGCTAGACCAGAGCTCCCCTGAGGGGAGAGCAGCCAGGAGTCAGTCATGGGGCATCTGAAAGGGACTGGCCCCGAGGGAGGGATGGATGGATGGCTACCTCAAGGGGGTGTGGGGAGGCACCACCTCTACTTCTTTCCTGCCGGTGTCCAATTCTCTCCCTAGAAAAACGCCTTTGTGAGCCACTGAAAGTATGGGCTTCCATGTCCGACCAACGTGGGTTAGGAACCTTTTACAAAGCATGTGACCTTGGACAAGTCACTTAACTTCACTGCACCTCAGTACTGGGTGTGACTGCAATTGGCTGTAACACAGTTGGGCTAACTAAATGGAGCAATGCAAGTAGAGCATTAGCACACATGCCGGCACACTGAGCAGGCTTTTCTGGTGGAGTGTTCGCTGTTACAATCACAGAAGCTGTGATAGCGTGGGGAGGCACGGGGCAGGAGTTGGCGGAAGGTGCCTGCCCCTGCCTTGACTTTTCCAAACAAGTCTGAGCCACCAGGTGTTTACTTAGACACGTCCTTGCTTAAAAGACACCACAGACGCATGTGTCTTCTCAAGGATGCTTGCCCTGCTGAGAGTACTTAATAGCTAATTCTAGTTCAAGCTGTTGTTAAAATAAAAGCCTAAGGAGGCAGGCGAACAGGGCTGCTTGGCTGCTATAGCCAAGCAGCCTCTTAGCCTCTCTTTTACAGAAACGTATGTCAGAGTAATCCATGCATCCGTGGCTCAGGGTCTGCCGGTCTGTCCCGGCAATAGAGACCCTCTCTACGTGGCAGCAAGTTTAAGGAAGAGGGAGCAGAGAGAGAAAGTCGGAGCTAAAGAGGCAGTGGAGCAGAAGGAAGAGTTTTCCTTCCCCTCCAGCACAGGGAAGAGCAGAGCATGCCCACGGGGGAAGAGGGCCTCTGGGTAAAGGGAGGGGGAGAGAGAATGCGGGAGAGGGGTCGTTCTTGGTTTCAGTCTTTGTGGAGAAGGGAAAGAGTGGAAAGAGAAGTCTCCCCAAGGGAAACAGACAGCACTCTGCTGTGATAGGAAAAAAGAGAAAGAGGGGAAATTTTACAGAAAGATAGATGGGCACAAGCATTATCACAGTTTTGTTACAAGAGTGAACACATGGGAGCAATCTAAATACTCAACAATAAGACTATGCCTAAATTGGGTACATTATTCTGTGAAACATGATGTGGCCATCAAAATTGTGTTTTCAAATAATATTAAATAAAGAAGCTCATGTAACATGAGCAAATTAGAATACAGCACAACGTCGATGTTGTTTTAAAAACATTAAAATATCATATATTTGAGTCATAGGATCATGTATTGTTTAAATTCCCCACAATGAACACCCATTACTTTTATAAGCAGATATTACAATAAACAGAAGAGATGTGGGATCCCACATCAGCTCATGTTACTTTAGACGCGTATATTTAGGGGACGTTCGGCTCCCTGTGGTTAGAGAAGTGAGTGCTGGCGCTACCCAGGCAGCTGAGGAGCCCAAGAAAGGCAGCTCTGGCTGGGCGGGCGTGGGCCTGGGAAGTTTATTCTGAGGTGATGTTGATGAACTCGAGGTCAGGGTCACTGTCCTGAGCAGTGACTTTGGCCTTGGCATGTATGTGGGGACAATGTCTGCGGGGTTGGACGCCCTGGGTGGGGGCTGTGAGAGATGACCTTGTTCAGGATATGAAGTCCCCCTCTCCCTCCCTCTCCCCACCCCTACCCGCCCCCCCCTCCCCTCACCCCCCCCCCCCCACCCCCCTGGCCAGAAACCAGGGAGACCCGAAGGAATGTACTCACTTTTCACCAGGAGGGTCCAGTCACAGGACACCTGGCCTCGGATGTTGGAGGCTATGCAGCTGTAGCGCCCGTTGTCCCTAGCCCGGGCTCTCAGCAGGCAGAGGTAATGGGACCCACCATCTTCGTAGATCTCAACGGTGCCTTCTCGTCTCCTCACGGGGACACCTTCCAGGAACCAGGCCACTTGGGGCTTTGGAATCCCTGAAACTGCAGGGCCAGGTGAAGGTCGTGAGGTCCCTTGAGAGCACCCTGTACTGGGGGGTGGGAGGCTAAACCCAGGAAAGAGCTCAGACTGGTGTGTAGCTGCCTCCTGCTTGAGTCCACTTTCTTACCCCTCGACCCTCCACGTCACAGAAGTGAACAACCCAAGACAGGGGCAGGGTCCTAGTGGGGAGGGTACAGGGTGACAGCTAGGTCTCCAGGTGAGCCAAAGCCAGCAGGAGGGAGGAGAGGAGGAGGCCTGTGACTGGTGTTTGATGGAGGTGATCAGTTTCCCCTCCAGGATGGTGAGAATTAGGGCACAAGGCTGATGCTCCACCCAACAATGAGCAAGGGCACTGCTGGGTATTTCTCGAACACTAGACTGAGTCCTTCCTGAGGGGCGGCCCCTGCAAAGTGGCTTCCAGGGTGGCTGGTGCCCAAGGGGGTGGGTGGTGCCGGAGGCTCGGACACTGTGCTGAAGGAGGGAGTGGTCACCCAGGGCTACACTGTAGGGCCAGTGACCTCAGCTCTACTCACCCTCACACCTGAACTTGACTATTTGACCTTCACGGACTTCCTGGCTTTGGGGCTTGCTGTCGAATGTGGGGAATGTTGAGTCGCTCCGGCTCTCCGTGGGGATTTTCCTGGAAGTGACCTTGTTCACAACGTCTTGGGTTCCCAGGACAGACTGCCTGGTGGGGAGCGTGGCTGCAGGGGGAGCGGCTGGCCTCGCCCTCGCCTCTCCGGAAGGCAGGAGAGTGCCTGGGTCCGGTGCCCTGGGCTCCGGCTGGACCCTGGTGGCCTGCAGGGTGATGGTGCTGGAGGTCTTCTGCAGGATGGGGGTCCTCAGGGCCTTCCTGGGTGAGTCTCCAGGCAGTTCCAGCTTGGGCTCCCTCAGGGGCGGAGGCTGGCTGTCTGGGGCCCAGGACGGGGGGCCACCTCTCTGGGCGCTGGAGAAGTTCTTACTTTCAGCTGCAGCTCCCGGGCTGTCCAGTTTGGGCCCCGGTGTGACTCCATTGGCCACTTCCTTCCTGATATCTGAACTGGCTGCCTTTGTCCCCCTCAACGCTGACCTGCGGGTGGTGGCGGGGAGGACAGCGGGGAAGGAGGAGAAATAGAATGATCATCTGGCTACTCACAAGCATCACTCATCACAAGCACAGATTCCAGGGGTCACAGAAGCCCATGGATTAAGAGAAAGTGAGAGCAAAAGTGTGCCCTGCAGTGTTCTCAGGTTCCCAAGCTAGAGAGCGAGGAGCCATTCTCGACCCTTCCCTGGCCCTCGTGCCCAGTCCAGAGCCTGATCTTTCCACACTTATTAAATCTGCCTTATTTCTCTTCTCCACAATAACCAGCCAGTGTCAGCCACACCCCCACTTCCCCGTCCATGCGGACCCCTCTGTTCCATGTTCCGCGGGGCAGGCGAGTCAATCTAAACACATGCATCATGCCATTTCAAACTTAAAGAATCCCCAACAGCTTTTCTATGACGCGAAGAGCAAACCTGAGCTTCCCGAGACGGCCGACCAGGGTGCCTCTGTGAGCAGGGGCTCCTGCTGCCCCTTGAACCTCACAAGACAGCGTCGGCGTGGCCGACTGGGCTGCAGCCACACGTGACCCCGTGCCCCCTCTCACCTCACAGCCCGCACACCTGCCCTCTGCCTGAGCTTTTCCTCACCAGCTAACCTCTCTTCACAGACCTGGGCTCAAACATCACACCTTCCTTCACGAAAGGCTTCTCTGGCCCTCGAGCCTGCACGCGTTCTTCTCTGTTACTCTCCTCAGACTTATCATCATCTGCGCTTGCGCATTAGTGCGCTCTGTTCAAGCCCTTCTCAGCGCCAGGTATCTGCTCGCCCCACGCACCCAGGCCGCTGCGCCTGCACGCCGGGAGGGCGCGCCTGAGAAAGAGGAGCAGGATGGGCAGCGGGGTCTGGCCCGGCACGTGGAAGGCCGTGCCCTTCCTGATGACGCGACTGGAAAGGACTCTGAGCAGACGCTGAGAAAGACAGTGGCACTGAGTCCAGAGTCTCAGTACTGAAGGCAAGGCTGATATAGAACCTGACGGCATGTTCAATAGGAGAACGAAAGGAAACACCAAAATAAAACAACACCCCCACACAGTTCTCCCCCACACACACCAAAAATAAAACACCCCCACACAGTTCTCCTCCCCCCACACCCAAAATAAAACAACACCCCCACACGGTTCTCCTCCCCCCACACCAAAAATAAAACACCCCACACAGTTCTCCCTCCCTCTCCACCCAAAATGAAACAACACCCCCAAAACAGTTCTCCCTCCCCCATGGCTCAGAAATTCAGGGCATTTCTAGACGGAAACATAATAATCACAAAACCTAAACATACCTATTGGCATTGTCCAAACCTGGAAAAAGGGAGAGGGTAGAAACACTGTTAGTGGGATATTTTATACACCAAGAGGAGAAAGGAATAAGACAGCAACGTCTTCCATTACAGTTGTCATCCCCTAAGCTCTCACCTCCCCCTCACCCACGGTCCCACTTCCCTCTTTCCTTCGGCTTCCCTGGTCCTGAACGTGTTGGGTTCATCTGAAAAGCCCCTCTGAGCTCTGAGGACTGTCAGTGCTTCCCCTGCTGCCGGCTGTCTCGGTGGCCGGGCCGTCACACCCTGCAGCAGGGCACCTGTCCTGCTCTCTAGCCACAGACGGAACCAGAGCCAATAGAGGGACAAACAAAAATAAACACGTGCTGAACATTTCAAACCCAAACAGTTTAATTTACACGTGGCCCTCAAAAACAACACCACCCAGATCATCATTTTTTTAAATACATACCTGCTACAAAAGGCTAAGGAAAAGTGTGTTTTTATTTAGTTCCTCAAAAAATGTATTTTTTTCCTGCCACATTATTTTTTTTTATATTTTATCATGGAACATTTCAAAACATACAATAGTAGAGAGAAGGATGCAATAAACCCTGAACTCCATTACCCAGATGAAGGAAATATCAATATTTTGCCAGTCTTATCTATTCCTTTGCTTTGTTTCCTGGAGCTTTTTCTGGGAGTGTTTTAAAACAAATCCCAGATGACATAGGATTTTGTCATCAAGCACTTCAGAAGGGAGCAGGTCTCTAATTCAATGTCACAGCAAGTAAAGGAAGAGTGACTAAGACTCTACTCTCCATGCCTCACAGCAGGTCCTGCCCCTGCAGTGGACTATGGGGTTGGATTCTGTGGTCGGGCCAGATGATGCAGATGGAACAGAAAATAGCAGCATGTACAGTACACGGTACAACTCAGGATGGTTTCAAGAAACTTGTTTCAGTTAAATATGTTTATATTCAGAGGCATGTCCTGAGTTGCAATGCGGAACACATTTCTTTCTGTGGGTTGTGATAAATGCTTAGGCCAAAAATGGTAACGGGAGTGAGGAGGAATAGTTTCTGGGAAAGGGAGGAAATGTGGGAGAGAAACATCACAGCAGAAAGGGTGAGAAAGGAGGAGGAGAGGCGGAGGCTGTTTTCCTCCTTGATTCCCAGACCCCACCTTGCTCAAGGTTCCCGCTCCACACGCTCCGACGTTCCTAGGCTGGACTTGATGGAACCAAGGGCAATATAAGAAGGAGACATATTCAAAGATACTTCAAAGGAAGAACTGACAGGGACAGACGATTACAGCAAGAGGAGGCAGGGGTGAAAGGTGAGGCTGGAATGTCCGGTCTTGGGGAGAAGGAAAAGGGGGATCATGGGGGAGACAGAGTTAAGTTGATTTGAAGGACAGAGTGAAGCATGGATGGTAAGTTAAACTTTAGGCAGGTTACATTTGGGGTGATGGCGTTAGCCATGTCCGCTCTTCCGATGGGCACTTAGAGACATAAAAAAGGAGCCTGAACAAGAGAAGATGAAGACACGGGTGAGGGGCGGAGGGTGGCCGTGTCTGTGCTGCCCTCCTATTTCCTCCCTCAGGTTCAAGACCCTGCCTCTGGGGACACCTGGGCATGTGAATAGGACACGTGCAACACAGAGATGCATAATGGACACGCGAGGAGGGTACAGACGCCAGGAGGGACTGTGTGCACCAGCCTCCTGGCCCTACCTTGGATGGAGAGCTCGGCAGACATGGAGGCCTTCCCGGACCCGTTCACCACCAGGCAGGTGTACACTCCCACGTCGTCTTGGCTCACCTCCTGGATCTCCAGGACCTGCATCCCATTCTTCTCAGACATAGACACTCGGGCACTGGGCTGCAGGGGAGCATCTCCCTGTGGTGGGAGAGGGTGGCTTGGTCAGAAAACCTGCTCCCCTGATGGCTCTGTCCTCCTACCTCCAGCCAATCCTCGTGGGACAGACCCTGGGCCTGGGCAGCAGAGCCCTCTGTCTGGGCTCTGTCAACATGCTTAGAAAACAGGCTTTAAAAAGACAGTTTTCAATTACAGTTGGCATACACTATCGTGTTAGTTTTAGGTGCACAACACAGTGACTAGACATTTACATGCTTTACGAAATGATCAGCCGGGTAAGTCTAGAATCCACTTGACAGCACACGTAGTTATGGCAGTGTTACTGACTATATTCCCCTCGCTGTGCAAGAGTGGTCGTTGAACAGCCCAACTGCCCTGACCCCAGGTCTGTGTATGCAGCGTGGTGCTTGGTTGAGCTTAGAGCAGACGTATGGAGCCTGTTTCAAAGGAGCCCCAGTTTTCAGTGGAAAATCCTATATTCCCCCTTTTAGTTCTCCTTTGCCTCCTTGTGCCTTTTATTCTTTCCTCAGAGTCAGTTCAGGAGAATCAGGAAATAGGTACAACGTGTCCTGTCACTCATTTTAATCCAGGGGTTCCACCTGTGGAAAACCTGCTCTCCCCGCCTCTACCCAAGTTTTCCCCATGGCTCCTCAGTGCCATTTAACATCCACTCCCCCCTCCGCTTTCTCCTGCTGCCTCCTTATCCACCCACCACCTCCTCCTCCACCACCTCTGCCTTCACGTCGCCCAGACCTCAAAGTTATAAAGCACTTCCACGTGGAGTATTTCAAGGCAGGTGGGAGAGCTCTGCTTCCCAGATAAGGAGACCAGGGTTCTAAGAGACCAAATGACTTGCCGGTATTACATGTTTTGTGAACCAGGGAGCTGAGGGTTAAAACCAAGTCCCACGGCTTCAAATTCCACTCTGTGGAGATGGTTGGGTCTGTGTTGCACAGAAGTCTTATGCTGTTTTGTGTGTGTGTGGATTATAGGACATTGTGGACTGAGTAACAGAGGGAGAGTATGCAGCCAGGGGCAGGAACCAGCATGACTGTGAAACATACAGAGAAACACCAAGAACTACCTATGGATGAAAAAGAAGGGGCTGATTAGAAAGACACCCCCATTGGTCCAAGGGCCTAACGCTAAACCTTCAGGGTCCCCAGGTCTGGCCAGAGTTGGGGCAGACAAAACCTCACCTTGAGCCAGGTGACCTGTGGTTGGGGCCGGCCAGTGATCTTGCAGGAGAATCGCCCCATCTGTCCTTCTCTGACCACCGCACGGCCCAGCTTGGTAGCAAACTTTGGTGGGCACTCTCCCCAGATGCTAGGACGGGTCTCCACTGTGGGGGATGTGAATCTGTCCCGGGAAAGAAATCAGCAGAGAATCCAGCCTCAGACACTGCAGCAATTCACATCTCTTTTTCTCTGACGCCATCCAAGTCGCTTAAATTGGGGCCAGGGACCAGTAAAGGGCAGCCTGCTCATCTCTGTGCCTCAAACACACTTCTGATGCACCCCCTGTATCTCCAGGGAAAACCTGTGGCACCAAAGCCTGTTTCCTTTACCTCCTGGGCCTGCAGCTAGACTTCATTTACTAAACTCCCTTAAAGTTGGATACGCCTGAATTCTACTGAGTTCTGACCAAACACCTGGGCTGTGGCCAACAGACTTCAAGCAGAAGTGCTGTATGCCATCTCTAGACTGGACCCATAAAACTTCCTGTGAGATTCTCCACACTCTCTCTTATCCACTCTTCTGGCTAGATGCACAGGGTCCAGCAGAGGCTCCAAGAACTAGGAAATGGTGGAGCTACAAAATGGAAAGAGCCTAGATCCCTGAAAAATAATAGGAAACTTCTTCACCTGTTTAAGAATATCTGAATTGACTGCTTGAGTAAGAAATAAACTTTCCCGCTCTAGCCGGTTTGGCTCAGTGGATAGAGCGTTGGCCTGTGGACTGAAGGGTCCTGGGTTCGATTCTGGTCAAGGGCATGTACCTCAATTGCAGGCTCCTCCCCGGCCCAGGGCACGGGCAGGAGGCAACCAATTGATGTGTTTCTCTCACATCGATATTTCTCTCTGTCTTTCCCTCTCTCTTCTACACTCTAAAAAATATCAATGGAAAAATACCTTCGGGTGAGGGTTAAAAAAAAAACACCACCAAAAAACTTTCCCTTTGTTATTGTGATTAGGGGTCTTATTTGTTACAGCTGCTACCATTACTTACCCTTACCAATATAATTTCACCTTCCATAAGAAGTGTCACATAGCCCTAGCCAGCTTGGCTCAGTGGATAGAGCGTCGGCCTGTGGACTGAAGGGTCCCAGGTTCGATTCTGGCCAAGGGCACATGCCTGGGTTGTGGGTTCGTTCCCCAGTAGGGGGTGTGCAGGAGGCAGCCAATCAATGATTCTCTCTTATCATTGATGTTTCTATCCCTCTCTCCTTCTCCCTTCCTCTCTGCAATCAATAAAGAAATATATTAAAAAAAAAAAAAAGAAGTGTCACATAGATTGCCTCTTTTAAGTCTGCTTACTTAAGTCTTTCAACTATTGCCTTGGTTGTTTGACATCCCTGCAGACTCTAGGGCCACAGAGCCCCCTTCCTTAGCGTTTAGCAGCATTTAGTCCAGGGGCCATCCACAGAGGCAAGTCAGGAGGCACTGTGTGAATGGCCCATCACATCCCAATAGGCTCCCACTTTAGTTATCATGACCCAGGATCCCCAAGAAGATGTGTTCCCTAGACCTGTTCTGTCAAGTCAGCAGGAAAAGCCAATCCAGCCCTTACCCTGGCTTGAACATCCCAGAACTTACCCCAAGGTTTTGGAAACAGGCTGACCGTGCCTCTTCACAAAGCCCCCTGCAAGTAGGAAACAGAGAAAGAGGCTTGAAGAGTCGGGTCTCAGCCACCCACTTGGAGCAAGGAGTCAGTCAACGAGAATGGATGGGACAACAAAGGACACCGTTCACCCTGACTGAGCCCGTGTGGTCAGGCACTATGCTGGGCACTTTACATGCATCATCGCCTGATTTCCTGCAATAATTTAAGGAGGCTGGTACTACATCATCCACCCTGTGTTTAAACAGACAAGAACAACGGGATTCAGAGAAGTCGTCCACTCAAGCCCCAGAGCCGGTCACAGTGCAGGACTGCACCCGGGCCTGCCTATTCGTGAACATCAACACCTGCTGAGCTGTCACTGCCACTGAGGCTTCCTCTTTGGGGTTGGGGGGGTTATCTGTGGTCCACAGCTGGAGCTTCCACTTTGGGGGTTACCTATGGTGACCCACGGCCTCTCCAGGAAATGACTCAGTTGGAGGGAGTGGCCCTTGTATCTCTCTTACCACATCTATTCATGTTGGACACAATCAACACTCCATCTTTCTGCTTAAAGCCCAGCAAATGGCAACACCCATCCTGCTGGGATGAAGCCGATGACTGGAGATGCGCTACTGTGGAGCCAGCCGTTAACCAGCACACCCAGGAGCAGCTGGGGTCAGCTCCTTCTATCCAGCTGCTACTGCGGGAGGGACAACTCATAATGTGCCCACGCAGTGACTACAAAGTGGTGGGTGTTTTTGAGGAATAGGAAGGGGAGGGCAGGGCATTTTGCGATGGTGACCAGCCTGGAAGTTGTTCTCTCTCTGCCAGAAGCTGGAATGTTTATGAAACCCCACCCGAGGCACACGTGGAAAGGGCAGGTGTCACTCCCTGATATGAGCAGGCAGCTGCCATGAGAGGTTGCAGGGCGTTGACTGGAAAAGGGGAGATTCCCTTACATGCCAGCACCCATCCCATCTACAAGGATGCACAGGGATGGGAGGTGAAGGTCATGGCTGCGTATTTCCCTCGGCTTAGCTGGCCTAAGGTTCCACCAGAACCCCAGTGAAAGAGGATTAACACACCAGCATCACATTTAAGCGTGGTTCCATGTGGAATGGCAATTGCAGCACCTGCATTCTGTTTAACATAACAATCTACTGAGCTGTGTGTACTTTTCATGCCATAGTGTGGTTTTGTTCTTGCCTTCAAGATTCAAAGAACTTCTAAGCTGATAGGGAGGACCCCACTGACAATTGCAGTCGGGGTGCTGGGGCCCCTCCATCACTGCTGGAGTGGGGAGTACCAGTCAGCCCTTTTAGAAAGGATCTGAGCGAATGAAACATGAGCTTTAAGTACTCTGCTCTTAGGCCAGCAACTTCCTTTCTGTGCCTCCAGTCAAGGGAAATGAGGCTAAAAGTAGAAGAGCAAGTTTACACAGCTGTTCACTTCGGTCTTGTTTGTAGTGAAAGTTGGAAACGATGTAAATGTCACACAGTAGGAAGACAATAAGTGGTTAAGTAAAATGTTAAGAACATATGAAACTAGAAGTATGTTAAAATATCCTATCATTGGCTCCTCCACACTTCATCTGGGCTGTGACTCCCTCTACTCCATGAGCTCCATCCGGACCACCATCTCGCCAAACCCATCAGGTAATCCTCTTCCCCAACTCATTTGGATATTCTGTAGCATGTGACATGAGGGGCCACTCCCCTTCAAAGCCCTTCTCCTTCACTTCCTGCTTCTCAGATTCTCCAGGCTCACCCTTCTTCGTCCATCTCCTCTGCCCGACATTTGCAGTGGCTGAGTCCTGGGTCTTCCCCTCAGCACCCTAGGCTCTCCCTCAGGAGGCTGTGGACAGCTCCATGACTTTATCATTTTTTTAAAAAATCTTTATTGTTGCAAGTACAGTGGGGCCTTGACTTACGAGTTTAATTCGTTCCGAGACCGAGCTCGTTAAGGAGCTCGTTAACTCAAATTACTCTATCAACTCAATGCAAAAAATCGGCCAAGAGACAGCTGGTATCTCAAAAAACTCGTTAGTCGGGACACTCGTAAGTCAAGGCCCCACTGTATTACATATGTCTCCTTTTACCCCCATTGACTTCCTCCAGCCCGTCTCCCCCGACTCCTTCAGGCCTTCACCACCCTATTGTCTGTGTCCATGGGTTATGCATATATGCATACAAGTTCTTTGGTTGATCTCTTCCCACCCACCCATCCTCCCCTGCCTTCCCTCTGAAATTCCACAGTCCGTTCCATGCTTCTGTCTCTGGGTCTATTTTGTTCATCAGTTTATTTTGTTCATTAGATTCCACATATGAGTGACTTCATGTGATACTTGTCTTTCTCTGAGTGGCTTATTTCCCTCAGCATAATACCTTCCAGGCCACTCCATGCTGTCTCAGACCAAGTGCCCATCAGTAGATGAGTGGATAAAAACGCTGTGGTACATTTACACCATGGAATACTATGCAGCAGCCTCATGACTTTAAATATCACTCAGAAGCTGATGACTCTCGAACCACATCCCACCCGTACTTCTTACTCATTCACCAGAGGTATCCAGAACAGTGCCCAGCACATGATAGATATTCAGATATTTGCTAAATTAATGAATTTTATGAAAAAGAGCAGCATATAAAATTTTCTGTTCAATATGATTATAATTACAAAAAATGAAATACCCAAACTTAGGAAAATGACCAGAAGAAAATGCATCAACTGTTATTCGGGTGGTGGGACCATGAATAATTTTATTCAGTTGTCTTGTTCTAGAATCTATAAATACAATGGTAAAGAAAAAACAAAAAAATCTAGTTATAAAAAAAAGAAAAAAAAAGTTGGAAGGTGTGGAGAAAGAAAATTTAAAAAGGAAAAAGATTCCAGCATCCAAACAGAGGTAAACATGCCCTCTTACTAGTACACACGCTCTATGCCACAGCATCAGCAACATGCCCAATCACTAAGACTCCCACCTTAAATATCCATGTACCATTCCCTGCACTTAACCTACTGTAATGCTCATTTCATTTTGGAGTAAAGATATGATAAACATGAGACTGACAACTGATGAATGGATAAGCAAAAAGCAGTCTATCTATACAATGAAATATTATTCAGGAATAAAGTAATGAGACATGCTATAACATGGAAGAACCTTGGACAAATTTGCTAAGTGAAGAAAGCAAGACACCAAAAAACGTACAATCCCATTTATGTAAAATGTTCTGAAGGGGAAAATCCATAGAGACAGAAAGCAGGTTAGTGGCTGTGATGAGCTGGGGTGGGGTGGGGAGTGCCTGCTCAGTGTGAGCGGGGTTTCTGTCTGGGATAAACAGTGGTGGTGATGGTTGCACAACACTGTGATATACTTAACGCCCCTGAATTGTATACTTTAAAATGGTTGAAATGGTAAATTTTAAGTTATGTGTATTTTAACAAAATAAAAAAATAAAAACCCTAGAAGAAGCATTTAAAACTCTTGGGAGCTCAACATCTTAATCCAAAGGCTAAAATTCCTGTATACCTTAAAAAATAAAATTAAGTTAAAAATATGGCAGTTCCTCAAAAAACAGCAAAAGAATTCTGTTTGGAGGTACTTTCATATCAGAGTAAGAGCAGTTTATGGTATGATCCAAAGGTAACACATAAAGCATTCAGCTAAAAATGGAACTGAGGAATGCTTATTTTAATGTGAGTTAACACCAGAGAATTTACATCAAAACAAAGAGACTTTGGGCTAAGATAACTAATGGAGTCTATTTATAGGCAAAAATTTGAAGTTGCAAATTATCAGATAAGGCAAAATTAATTTTGTGAAAGCATGAAAATTTGGCAGAACAGTAAGGCTGTGTAGAAAAATAAGTGGAAAGGGGATTAAGGTAGAAATGCTAAAAATAGAAGAGTAACTTAAGAGAATTGGTGGAGACAGGATCAATTAATGAGAGGAAAAAGGCCAAGGCACTGAAGGTATTTAAACAGTAATCTTTGATTTTTTTTTTCAAGGACAAGTAAAAACAGAATGCTGGCAGCTTTTAACAGTGAAAGTTCAACAGTGGAGGGGCCCAGCACTTTTTGGTCAAAGGATATAGACCAGCGGTTCTCAACCTGTGGGTCGCGACCCCTTTGGGGGTCGAACGACCCTTTCACAGGGGTCGCCTAAGACCATCAGAAAACACATATATAATTACATATTGTTTTTTTGTGTGATTAATCATTATGCTTTAATTATGTTCAATTTGTAACAATGAAATTGGGGGTCACCACAACATGAGGAACTGTATTAAAGGGTTGCGGCATTAGGAAGGTTGAGAACCACTGATATAGAGACTGAGAGAATGCTGCTGAAAAGGGGAATACGTAATCAAGATGGTAAGGAGAAAAAATGCTTCTAAAAATGTGTGGTGTCACAATTTATCATCCAAACTGGGACTCTCAACACCAAAAGGGACATAATTAATAATTCTGCCAGGAAAATACGATTAAACCAATACTATTTCAGGCAAACCAGGGAGCAGTCACCCCACTAGTAGACAAATTCAAAATGGATTTTAAGGATTACTTAGAATAGTTGTTCTCCCCTTAATCAGAACAAATGCCCACTTTTTACAACAGATATTTAGCAATGCCCCTGGGCCATCCTGAATTGAAGTTTGCCACTAACCACCCATATATATAACTTCAGAAAGAAAATAAATGTAAGGCCCCACCTAAATATTAAGGAGAAGTAAAAGGAAAATAAATTATAAAAATACTGATTTCAATACGGCAATGTTCAAGCATGACTATCTCATATGTAAATGCTCAGGCACATTAGAAGTCATAATGAAATGGTCAGATGTTTGCACTGACTAATGTACATGTTTGGATTCCAAAGTGAATGATCAAAAAAATGTACTGTACTAGTAGTACAGGAAAATGAGAGAGCACAGGTATACAGGTGGACACCTAAAAAATAAAAAGAATAAAAAGTAGTGTTAGTAATGCTATCTGCCAATTATATCCCAATAAAGAGAGAAAAAAGAAAAAAATATATATAGTAAAAGATAAAGTACTGTTAGGATAAATAACAAAGCAGACATATTATATAAAAAAGAAAGACTGAAATAACCTTAAAAGAAGATAACTTAGCAAGATAAATTACAGACCACTGAAGTAGAGAGAAAAAAAAAAGATTGTAAATGTGGTATCAAAGCAATTTTCTATTTTGTGACATGGGATCTTTGAGACCTCATCTGTACTAAAATACTGATTCAATCTCTATTTTAAATAAGGCTTTGGCCAGAGCTTCAACAAGTGGTCTGACATGCATAGTAAAAGCTAGAACAAAATCTGAGCCTTAAGAGAGAGGCAAAATGCTTCAAAGCTGGGAAAGGGGTATCTCGGTGCTGGGCTGGTTGAAGATTGTGAGTTTTAATTTAAAGACAATAGCGGATTTATGGAGGATTCGAAAGAAGAGAGTAATAAAATCCCATTTGAACTTTTTAAAAAGAGATTTTGAATAGCAATGTGGAGATTAGAATGGGGTATGAGAGAAACTGAGGAGACCAGTTGGGATTTGCTCATCAGGACAGGGGATGAGGCAGCCAGGACCAGGACGGTGGGAGTGGGAACAAATGGGAACTGCACAGCAAGATTTGTCATCTGACTAGGAAGGGAAGGGAATGCCTGAGGGTGACTGAGGTGGCCTGGTTGCGCTCCTTCCCAAGCAGAGGCAGATTGGATTATCACCTGTCAAGGTTTCAGCTTTGTCTTCCAGGGCAACCGGGCCTAACCATAACTGTTAATGGGCCCCTAATGAAAAGCAAGGCCCTACAACCAAGACTACTCTATCCAGCAAGGCTTATCATTTAAAATTGAAGGCAAAATAAAGAGCTTCCCAGACGGAAAAAACAAACAAACAAACAAAAAAACGAACAAAGAAACAAACAAAACTAAAGGAGATCATCATCACCAAATCAGTATTATAAGTAATGTTAATAGAACATTATTTTAGAAGAAGAGAGAAAAAAAGAAATAGAGGAACATAGGTATAAAGAATAAAATGGTCATAAGTATCAATAATAACTTTAAATGCTCCAATCAAAAGACATAAGGTAGCTGAATGGATAAGAAAACAAGACCCATAATATATAGGCTGTGTACAAGAGACCCACCTCAGAACAAAAGATATACACAAACTGAAAGTGAAGAGATAAGAAAAATATTCCATACAAACAGAAATGAAATAAAAAGCTGGGGTTGCAATACTTAAATCAGACAAAATAGACTTCAAAACAAAGGCCATAACAAGAGACAGAAAAAGGTCACTACATAATACTAAAGGGATCAATCCTATTAGAGGCTATAGCCCTTGTAAACATATATGCACCCAAAATAGGAGCCCCTAATTATATAAAGAAAATCTTGGTGGACATTAAGGGAGAGATCGACAGCAACACAGTCATAGTAGATTATTCTAACACCCCACTGACATCAACGGAGAGATCTTCCAGACAAAAAATCAACAAGGCAACAGTGACCTTAAATGACACATTGGACTGGATGGATTTAATATTTACAGAACATTTCATCCCAAAGCAGCAGAATATACATTCTTCTCAAGTGCACATGGAACATTCTCAAAGATAGACCACATATTATGAAACACAGAATGTCTTAATAAATTCAAGAAGATTGAAATCATATCAAGCATCTTTCCTGACCACAATAATATGAAACTAGAAACCAATTACAATAATAAAAACCTGAAATACACTAAAACACATGGAAGCTAAATAACATGTTATTAAACAATGAATGGGTTAACAATAAGATCAAGGAAGAAATCAAAAGTTACTTAGGAACAAATGAAAATGAACAAAACAATTCAAAATCTATAGGATACAGTGAAAGCAGTCCTGAGAGGGAAGTTCACAGTATTACAGGCCTACCTCAAGAAGCAAGGAAATTCTCAAATAAACAATCTAACCATAGAAAAAGAACAACAAACAAAAGCCCAGAGGTAATAAAAAGAAAGAAATCATTAAAAATAAGAGTGGAAATAAATTACATAGAAACTACAAAAACAATGCAAAACATAATGAAACCAAGAGCTGGTTCTTTGAAAAGATAAACAAGATTAACAAACTTTCAACCAGACTCATCAAGAAAAAAAAGAGAGAGGATCCAATAAATAAAATCAGAAATGAATAAGGAGAAGTAACAACTAACACCACAGAAATACAAAGGATTGTAAGAAAATACTATGAACAACTATATGCCAACATATTGGTCAACCTGGGCAAAATGGATAAATTCCAAGAAACATACAATCTTCCAAAACTCAATCAGGAAGAATCAGAAAGTTTGAATAAACCAATTACAACTCATGAAATTGAAGCAGTAATAAAAAATTATCAACAAACAAAAGTCTCAGACTGTATAGCTTCACAGGCAAATTTCACCAAACATTCAAAGAAGAACTAACATATATCCTTTTTAAACTATTCTAAAATATTCAAGAGGAGGGAAGACTTCCAAACTCATTTATGAGGCCAGCATTTTCCTAATTCCAAATCCAGATAAAGACATGACAAAGAAATAAAATTATAGACCAATATCCCTGAATGATATAGATACTAAAATCTTCAACAAAATATTAGCAAATCAGATCCAGCAATACATTAAAAAGATAATACACCATGACCAAGTGGGATTTATTCCAGGGATGCAAGGTTGACACAATATTAGCAAACCAATAAACGTGATACATCACTTAAACAAAATGAAGGATAAAAACCACATGATCATATCCACAGAGGCAGAAAAATCATTAGATAAAATCCAGCACCCACTTATGATAAAAACTCTCAGCAAAGTAAGAATAGAGGGAACATACCGAACATAATAAAGGCCATATATGACAATGCTATAGTCAACATCATACTCAATGGGCAAACACCAAAAATGTTTCCCTTAAGATCAGGAACAAGACAGGGATAGGGATGTCTTCTTTTCTACTCTTAGTCAACATAGTACTAGAAGTATTAGCCACAGTAATCAGACAACAAGAAGAAATAACAGGCATCCAAGTTGGTAAGAAGGAAGTAAAACTGTCATTATCTGCAGATGACATGATATTATATATAGAAAACTCTAAAGACTCCACAAAAAATGACTAGACCTAATAAATGAATTTGGCAAAATAGCAGAATAAAAAAATTAATATTGAGAATTTGGTGGCACTTTTGTACACCAATAATAAGTTACCAGAACAAGAAATTAAATAAAAAACAATCCATTTACTATTGCAACAACAAAAAAATAAGGTACTAGGAATAAATTTAACTTAGGAGCTAAAAGACCTGTACTCAAAAAATTACAAGATACTGAAAAAAATTGAGAAAGATACCAATAAGTGGAAGCACATACCATGTTCATGGATAGGAAAAATTAACATAATTAAAATGTTCATGCTACCCAAAGTAATCTACAGATTCAATGCAATTCTTATTAAAATACCAATGGTATATCTCACAGATCTAGAACAAATATTACAAAAATGTATATGGAACCACAAAAGACCCTGAATAGCCTCAGCAATCTTGAGAAAGAAGAACAAAGTTGGAGGTATCACTACCTGATATCAAACTACACTATAAGGCCATAGTAACCAAAACAGCATGGCATTGGCACAAGAAAAATGCATATAGATCAATGGAACAGAATAGAGAGCCCAGAAATAAATCCACACCTTTACGGTTAACTAATATCTGACAAAAGAGGCAAGAACATACAATGGGATAAAGACAGTCTCTTTAATAAATAGTATTAGGAAAATTGGACAGATACATGCAAAAAAAGGAAGACCAGCAACTTATACCACACACAAAAAATGAACTCAAAATGGATTAAAGACTTAGATGTAAATCACAAAACCATAAAAACCCTAAAATAAAACATAGGCACTAAGTATAAAATATACCCAACTGTTGAAGAATGTGTAGTATCTCATTAATAATTTTTATATTGATTATATGTTGAAATGATAGTATCTTGGGTATATTGTGTTAAATTTATTAAAATTGCTTTCATTTGTTGTTGTTTTTTAAATGTGACTACTAGAAAATTTAAGATTACATATGTGGCTCACATCATGTTGCCATGGACAAGTGCTATGCTAGAGAACAGTTCTGTGGCCCCTTGACCAGGGAAAAAGCTCCAAAAGGGCAGGTACCATGTCTCTCCCCTGGTCTGCACCAAGCCTCTGGGACCCGTCCTCTGGAGATAGATGAGTGTCGGGGCTGACTTCAGAGAGTCTTCCAGGGCTTAGACTAGGGTGCAGCCCACTGCATAAGGTCATGAATGGCCTTGTCATTAAGGTGCTTGTCCTCGTGGAGGATATCACATGTTTCTTGGCCCTGGTTACCAAATTGGAAATCAGATGAGAAGCTTTCTCCTCTACTCTCCATGCAAGGATTCCCCCCCCCTCCCCCCCCCCGAAGTAATTCTCAAGATGCTAATACCAGATTCAAATATTACAAGGCTGCCATTTGCCAGTGCTGCACTGATCCTTACACAACCCATTTGCTCCAGCTTACAGAAAAGGAAATAAGGCTCCAAAAGGTTAGAAAGTTGTGGAGCTCAAATCCAAGACCATTTGATAACACAGCTTTCTAAAGTTGACCACTAGGGGGTCAAAAGGCTGCACATATGAATTATAGTCAACTCCAAGACCTCTGCTCTTTCCAAGTAAGAGCACAGCAGAGAGTTGACAAGAAGGCAAGTGGGCTGCCAGCTTCCCTCTGTAAGAGTTAGGGCTAGCGTGGCACAGTAACAAGTGGGCCTTTGTAGGCCTGTGGTCTATGGGTGGTCCCAACCCACACGCTGGCTGAAACTGGCCTCTGATGCAGAAGCAGAATGTGTAGAGAGCCATTCACAATTAAAGAGGCTGCAGCCTTTAGGCCATTCTATCTCCTAGAGGACATACAACATCTGAAATGGTCTGGGCCTGAGTCTCCCCAGATTAAAATCAAAGGGGAGGGGCAGGGTTGGAGCCTCAGCCTTCTCTCCTTCTGCTACACCTCTCCTGCCTTGTTTCTGCCCCCTGTCCTGAGTATCACGAAGGACTGAAATTTTTCTTGCCTAGCTGTGACATCAGATCTAATTTTCTCAACAATGGGAATTGAAACAAAGGTGTGATATACCTCCCTTGCAATCCTAACCTACTCCACTCCTTTAAATTAGATCATAGAAAACCAAGGCTAGCTGGAGTTTTAGAGACCACTGAATTCAAACACTTTATTCTACAGAAGCAGAGGTCCGGAGGTTTAAAGTCACACATCTGACTGGTAAAAGGTGGGAACAGAAGCTTAGAGCCCTGGCTCATAATTGCCTATTTCCCCTGCTCCAAACTGAATGTCAGAAATGGGGTGCTATAGGCTGAATTTTTGTGACCCCCACCCAAATCCATAATGCTGAAGCCCTAGCCCTACTACCCCCACTATGACTGCATTTGGAGACAGGGCCTATGAGGAGGTGATTGACGTTAAATGAGGTCATAAGGTCAGGCCCCTAATCTAATAGGGTGGTGCCCTTATAAGAAGAGGAAGGGACACTGGAGATCTCTCCTCCTCTCCTCCCCTCCCCTCCCCTCCCCTCCCCTCCCCTCCCCTCTTCTCTCTCCCTCCCTCCCTCCCTCCCTCTCTCTCTGCCATGTGAGGACACAGCAAAAAGGTGGCTATCTGCAAACCAGGAAGAGAGTCTTCACCGGAAACCAAACCCTATTGGACCTTGATTTTGTACTTCCAGTCTCTGTGAAGAAATAAATTTCTATTATTTAAGCCACACAGTCTGTTCTGGCAGCCCAAGCTGATTAATACAAGAGGATAAAGTAATTTTTATTTGTGCGCCTTTACTCAAAGTGTGGGCATTAACAAATCACCACGTAGGGGAAAGAACAGCACCAGACTGGCTGAGGTGAGGGCCACTCAGAGACTCTGACCAGGGCCACTCTCCATCTGGAATGCCCTAGCCCACAGGCACCTGAAGGTCATTAAAAGGAACAAGTCGCTCAGTTAAAGAATTTGGGAAAACTATCCAAACTATGCATGTTCTGTTCTGTGAAACAGTCTGTCCTCCTATGATGCAGGGAAAACATTGGCCCAGGTGCCCCTTGCCCCCTTCTGGAACCTTCCCTGGTTACCTGAATCCTCACGTCTGGTATTTCTGAAACCCAGGTTGGGAGGAATGTCTTCTGAGAGAGGAGAAAGCGACTCTGACCCTCTGGGCTATAAGCCCTTAAAAAGGCCTGGGAGGGTCCAGGGAAGCTGGCCATCGTCTGAGGGCCTGACAACCCCCGTATCCGTCCGACATCAGGTCCTTGAGCATCAGCCCGCAACCTGAACCGGACGTGTCCTCCCCAGTGAAGCGCGTCAGCAAAAGAAACAGCTTTACTTACGGTCAAATGTTTACTTCCTGGAAGTTTTAAATTGAATGGAATTTTAAGTATTAAGACAAGAAAAAGACAAAGTAACTCATCACTGTTAGCATACTGGTTTGCTTATCTTATATATTTTTTTGAGTTTTACAAAATTTTCTATAATGGGCATGTATTATTTTATACTGATGACAGTAAATACTGTTCATTCATTCTCTAAATATTTCAGCATCTCTCAGGAGCCAGGAGGTTTTCCAGATGCAGGAGATACAGCAGTAACAAGGTCAAGGCCCCCCTCCTCCAGCCTCCCCAGGCCCCCAGAACTGGGCAGAGGGCATAATACAATGTGAGTCCTAGAGGAGAAGATTCGGGTGGAGTGAGAAATGGAGAGTCCTGGGGTGGGGTGGTCAGAAAGGGTTTTCTAAGAAGGGGACATCTGAGCAGAGACCTGAAGGAGGTGAGGGGCCGAGTCAGGTGAAGGGCTATGGAAAGAGCGCTTCCTTTAGATGGGAACTGCAGGGCGAAGGCCTGAGGCCTGGCCCCAGGAAGAGCAGAGGGTGACCCTGTGGCACGGGCAGGCGAGGGGTGGCAGGAGACGGTCTGGAGAGCCAGGCAGAGCCGACTGGGCAGGGCTCTGGAAGGAGTCTGGGCTCTGTCTCCGTGTGGAGAAATCGATAGGAAGATGGAGCAGGACAGTGAGGTGATGTGTAGTTTGGCAAACACTGTCTCCTGGGATGCCTCCCTCGTTTGCAGGAACCGCATTATCCCCATTAGACTAAAAGGTCCTGCCCTTGCTGGTATGCTCAGTGGTTAGAATGTCAACCTGTGCACCAAAGGGTTGAGGGTTCGATTCCTAGTCAAGGGCATGTATCTGGGTTGCAGGTTCATTCCTGGCCCCCTTTGGGACACATGCAGGAGTCAACCAATCAATGTGTCTCTCTCACATTGATGTTTCTTTCTTTCTCTCTCTCTGCCTCCCACCTCCCTCCCTTCCCTCTAAAAAAAACCAGTGGAAAAAATATCCTCCTGTAAGGATTAACAAAAAATAAAATAAAAGGTCCTGAGTTCAGGGATGGATGCACTTTCTCTTGTGGGTTCCTTTCCTAAGAGAGGGCTGGAGCAGGAACTATGGGCCTTGGGAAGCCAATGGCTCCGACCAGGGCTCTCACCTCCTGGGACTCACCTTCTACCGTCAACTCCACTGTCACCTGGCGGGCACCGCTACCATTGGTGGCTTCACAGGTGTACTTTCCCTTGTCCTCCTCCCGGACAGCATGAATCACAAGGCTGAAACTCCCGCGGATACCACAGTCCAGCAGGAAGCGGCCCCCGCTGGTGATGGGTTGCCCATTTCTGTGCCATGTCACCTGGGGCTCTGGGTAACCCCGGACCTTCAAGAAAAAGAAGAAAGGGTGAGCGCTTATATTTAAGGAGTACTTCCTGTGTTCCAGGTACTGTTCTGCGTCCTTTACATGTGTTAACTCACTTATCCTCATAGCAACCCTTGAAGCAGATACTGTTTTCATCTCCATTTTGGAGACGAGGAAATTGAGGCCCAGAAAGTTTGGGTAGATTTCCTGGGGTCTTGAAGGTAGAAAGCAGCAGAGGCAGGGATCCTGGCTCCCGGGCCCACTACACAAGAGCCTGGTTGCACATGAGAATCACCTGAGGGAGCTTTGAAACATACAAATGCCCATGCTCTACCTTGGACCAGTTAAATCAGAATCCCAAGGGGTGGGGGTGAGCATGGGGAGCCTAGATCGGTGCTTCCTACTCTATGATGCAAATAAATCACCTGGGAAAATGCAGATTCTGCTTCTATAGGTCTTGGGAGGAGCCTGAGACTCTGCAGTTCAGACAAGCTCTCAGATGATGCCGACGCTGCTGGTCCCCAGAACTCACATTGAGGAGCAAGGTCCCCAGAATGGCACCACTAGCCACCTGTGTGAAGGAGCACCTGAAATGTGGCCCTTCCTAATGGGGTTGCACCATGAGCATAAATTAAACACTGGGTTTTGCAGATTTAGCATGAAAAAATAGTGTAAAATATCTCAATAATTTAAAAATACTGATTACATGTTGAAAAGATAATATTTTTGGCATGTTGGATTAAATAAAATATATTGTTAAAATTAATTTCGCCTGCCCCAGCCAGTGTGGCTCATTTGGTTAGGCATCGTCCCGTGAACCTAAAGGTTGCAGGTTTAATTTCCAGTCAGGGCATATGCCGGAGTTGCAGGCTCCATCCCTGGTAGGGGGTGTGGAGGAGGCAGCTGATCAATGTTTCCCTCTCACATCGATGTTTCTCTCTCTCTCTCCCTCTCCCTTCCTCTCTCTAAAAATCAATGAAAAAAATCTTTAAAAGTATTTAATTCCACCTGTTTCTCGTTACTTTTTAACGTGGCTACTAGAAGTTACTATGACATACTAGTAAATGCACTGCATGGGATTTCTATTGGGCAGTGCTGCTCTAGACCGCTCAGTCTTTCTCTAATAATAGTAAACACCTAACCTCTGTTGAGGGCTAAGTATGTTAAGTAAGCACTTCTCTAAGTACTTGATGCATCTGAGCCTCAAGAGTGACTTGTTCAGAGCAGCGGTCACCAACTGGTGGTCCGCGGACCACTGGTAGTCTGTGAGGTCTGAAAGGTTGGTGTCCGCTGGTTTAAGGAAATCTTTGGAGCAGCAGTCGACAATCGGTGTAGTCCGCAGACCACTGGTGGGCCATGAGGTCCAAAAGGTTGGCGACCGCTGGTTCAGAGGATACTTCCCCAAAGAGAGGGAAATGTAGACAGAGGTAAATTTCAAGGAAAGAAATCACTTTGAGTTTCAAAGAAAGTTTCCCGAGGGCCCTCAAGCCCCTGAAACTCAGCAGGCCCTTCAGAATGGACTAATCTTTGGAGGAGCAAGGCTCAAACTGGCCCATGGATACACAGCCTGGGACCCAGAACTGGGAGATTTTAGCACTGGAAATGCACAGAAGACATCACAGAAACCTCTTGAGAAAGACAATGTTTGAATTACAAAACATGGTAGCAGTGGCTTTTACTTATGGATCCACGCCAAGACGAGAGAAAATGAATGTGGGTGAAGCAAAACCAGAATTCACTGATGACCCCAAATTGCATTCACAATGAAAGTCCTTGGTGACCTATAGAATAATCCTCCCACACCCCCCAGTAAGGTCAGAGGGGGTGCTCTGTCAGCACGTGGGAGAAAGTGGGGAGGTGGCGTGTGCATGCCCGCTGGGCATCCTAACATAGTTAATTCCCAAAGCAGCTCGGGAAGAAAGACTGTGAAAAGCGGCAGTAGTCGTCTTTGGGCTGTGCTTGCTGCGCTTCCCAGGTGTCCAGCCCCCAACTCATCCTGATACTCATTTCTCAGTGGCCAGGATGTAGATATCTTCTTAGGAAAGGAGGCCTGGAATCACAGGTAACGTCCTCAAAGTAAGTGATCACCCTTCTGTACAATTTTATGAATCTCACAAGGTCTGCCTCTCATCCTTACTAATCGGTAGTCAGGCTTCAGTGAAAAGCAAAAAAACAGCTCTCCAAATCATTATTACCCATTTTATTTGTGATTTTTGGAAACAAACATCTCTTCCCTATCAAAATCTATACTATAGCCCGGCTGGCGTAGCTCAGTGACAGAGCATTGACCTATGAACCAGGAGGTCACGGTTCGATTCCCAGTCAAGGCGGATGCCCGGGGTTGCGGGCTTGATCCCCAATGTGGGGCATGTAGGAAGCAGCCGATCAATAACTCTCTCTCATCATTGATGTTTTTATCTCTCTCTCCCTCTCCTTTCCTTTCTGAAATCAATAAAAATATATATTTTTAAAAATCTGCACAATACTCATGACGGAGACTGACTTCCTGTGAGGGAATGGCTATTCTGAAATCCCTTCCCCCAGAGGCAGACAGGGATGTGAGAAGCCACTGCAGCCTCACCAAAGCACTGTGTCCCATCTCAGGCTGCCAGGACCACATCAATTCCCTCATCTATATATATAAAAGCCTAAGTGACCTTTACGACTGAATGACTGGAATGACCCGTCGACCAGTCACTATGATGCACACTGACCACCAGGGGGCAGATGCTCAATACAGGAGCTGCCCCCTGTAATCAGTGCACTCCCACAGCCAACCTCCCGTGACCCCTTCCCCTGACCAGCCCTCCGATTGGCCCTGATGGGGGGGCCAGCCGGCCAGGCTGAGGGACCCCACCTATGCACAAATTCATGCATTGGGCCTCTAGTCTATTATAATATGAAACAAAGTACAAACAATAGTTGCCTCTGGGTCTCTCCTCTTTTCCTTTTAGTTAACTATTATTCTCTGATATTTTTGCAACCACACCTGAACTTTGTAAAATAGAAAAATAATTTTCCCCATGTTGCTCGCTGTTAAAAGGGTCACTGGCAGGTAAAATAAAACAAAACAAAACAAAACAAAACAAAATTTAAATGAAAATGTGTTCCTTTTATATTCGTCTGACTACATAATGAATGTATAGCACAAACATTCATAATGTGTGGAGGCCCTCAAAGTACTTAAATCTAGCATGGGAATAAAAACCCTGCTCAAATAAACTTTATGCGCCTTTGAAGATGACAAATGTCGTGTACCTATATACTAGGGTGTCATCCTGTGGCACTCTCTTGGCACAAAGGTTCACACAAAGGAATATTAGGCAACGGTGATTCTGTTACAGCACGGCTCTCCTGTTAAAGCATATTTTCCGGAAACAACGAAGGAAAAGAAACCCTTCCCTATGGAAGGAAGCCCTTGGGGAATCTGGTCATGTAGTGAATTTGCAAATCATCATTATCTTCTCCTCCACCCCATTAGGCAGGGCCAGCCTAATCCAGAAGAGGATCACCAGCCTTCTGTGAGCTTCAGAGAAAGGAGAGCACTACAGCTGAGCACAGAGAAATCATTAACTGCACCAGAGGCGTCCTAGCATTCCATTAGCAGGTACGCTGACCCCCTGCAGCCGTGCCAGCTCTGGTGGCCCATCGGTGCCTGGGACATCAATGATTAACTGGGGACACTGCGTGTTCCAGACCTCAGGGCCAAGCTCCCTCTTTCCCTTTCAATTTTCCTCTCATTTCACACACACACACACACACACACACACACACACACACACACACTCGTGAAATGTCCTGTTAAAATAAATATTTAGGGATTTTTAAATATGCTGAAACTTAAATATGCTTAGAAAGCTGTAGTGTGCAGTGGGACTTTTGTTCACTCTGCATCCAAAGCAAAGGCAGGAATCTCCGTGACCTTGCTCTATTCCAACGTCTGAATGATTTGCAGCTCCAGTTCTTTTCCTCCCGATATGGGGAAAAACGTGTTCAACCACTACTTAACATGACGCAAACATTATTCCGCTTTAAGGAAACCCATTTTTACTGTCTGCCCTCTCTCTGGGGCTCCTAGGTGGGGGAGGGAGAGAAGCCTGCTCTCACATCCTTGGGGTGCATGACAACAGCCCTGCCCTCCCTGGGCGCTTTATCTGCCTTCATCACAGGCCTTCAGCCAAGAAGCCGCAGCTGGTATTTTTACAGCCTGGCCCAAGACCACACTACAACCCCACTGATACTTCAGTTTTCAGAGGGCCTCCACATACAGAATCTTATTGGATTCTTGGAACACCATGAGGAAGGTGTCTGGGACTGGGTTCCCCAAAAGCAGAACCTGAAGTAGGGATTGAGGGAACCCTAACTGCAAACCCATAGCCAACAATCACAGCAGCTGGAAATGGGTGTACCCGCCTGGTGAAGGGGTCTGGGTGGAGCACCACAGCACCTGTGACAGCACACAATGCCCTTCACATTAATTAGCCCAGAGAGCTGAGGAAAGGGGCCCGGAGAAGTGGATGATTCACCAGTGATCTCACACGGGCAGATTAAGTGGCAGATCAGGACAATGATTTTGGTCTCCAAGCTGAGTGGTTGTCTCTCTGTGCCTCATTGTAAATTCATGTTTTTGGTGAGACAAATATTATAGAATCCAAAGCATGGATAAGTGTTTATCCCCAACAGACCCTAATTCTCATCCGAGTTAAAGCAATCTCTGCTCCCGCTTTGGGAAAAAGCAAAGGATACCACAAAAGATATGGCCATGCCACAAGCAAGTCTTGGGCTATTTGCTAGTAGAAACAGGACGGTGCTATAGACTGAATGTCTGGGTTCCTCCAAAATTCATATGTTGAAACCTAAGCCCCAATGTGATGGTATTAGCAGGTATTAGGATGAGACTTCCAGGAGGTGATTAGAACCTGAGGGTGGAGCCTTCATGAACTGGATTAGTGCCCTTATAAAGGGATCCTAAAAAGCTCCCTTATCCCTTCTACCATGTGAGGACACAGCCAGGAGACAACCATCAACGAACCAGGAAGTGAGACCTCACCAGACACTGAATCTGCTAGTGTCCTGATCTTAGACCTCCCAGCCTCCAGAACTGTGAGAAATAGATGTCTGTTGTTTAAGCCACCCGGTCTATGGTATTTCTGTTACAGCAGAAATACCCACAGGGTCTAAGATAGACAGGGTTGGTGCTATGCGTGTGCCCCAGACACCCCTAAGGGAGTCAGTGTGGTACAGAGTGGGGCCGGGCCTGGGTCCTGGGGCTGAGCGTGGCTTCCTACTGCTTCAGGCTACGGTCCCTCCCATGTCTGAAGGAGTGTGGGTCTAAACACTGACCCACTTAGCTTTCACTGGAAGATTCTTTCTTCTCCCTCCAGTCCCCTCTGGGTCCAGCCCACAGCCTCAGTCCCCTACAGAAAACCAAGTGACCACAAGGAGAAATGCTCAGGAACGTGAATAGGCAGCCCTGACTTTTCACCATAATGAGTTTTTGGAAACAGCCCCAAAGAGGGTCATTTTAAGAAGAATCATGTTTTTGCCACAATAACCACATTTAATTGGAGGTTGTGTTCTTGAACAAAAGCCCAGGATCAAATAAATCAAGGACATCCCGACAACTTGTCATAAAAATAAAGATATTGTAACCATAACCCCTGTAATAATTTAAAATAGTAAAACTGTGCTCCAGCTCTATAAAATGTCCTCAAAAACCTTTATGGCCTCAGAAGGCCTTTAAAAGGAATGGGGCTTATTGTGTGTGTGGTAGATGGTGAGGAGAAAGCTGGGAGGCAGGCGGGCAGCTGCTGCTACCTGACACCTACCTGTTGTACTTGAGGGACAGTTATTCAGGACCTGGTGCTGTCTTGAGATTCACTTAATGATGAAAAGGGAAATGTTCTTAAGGGCACGAAGCCTCTTGATATTCCTCTGACATGTGTAAAGGGCTTTCAGCCAATTCCAAGTTGCCAGGACAGGCAACCAGAGCCTGCGCCCAGAGCAGTGGCAGGTTCTCTGTCTCCACAACCCCTGCAAGACCCAGAGCAACATGCCTGCTGTCGTCTAAGACTGATGAGGGGCGGAAGGGGGTGATTTTGCTGGTTTTGATCATCTCCTACATGTCGCTTGTTCCTGGGTGGGCCTGCCCCTGTGTGCACACTGCAAGCCAGCACAGCTGCAGTGCACAGCTGGGCAGGAGGTGCAACTGAGGCTCTGCCCATGTCGGGATGGAGGGAGACCAAAAGGAGGGAAAGCAGAGCTGAGCTGAGGCTGGGGTGAGACAGGCTGCCCACCAGGACGCTGGGGAGCTGGGGAGCTACACAAAGACGACGTCAGCAGTGAGCTGAGGAATCCTTAGGGCCAGGAACAGACTCAAGGAGGGGCACCAGTAAGTATTTATTTGAATCTTGCTGAGCACTTGAATCGATGCTGGGAAAGGCTGATCCTGGAGGATGGGACATTAAGGAAACCTGTTGGACAAATGTGCCCCCAAGCTAGACAAAGCTGATGCTGCCACATGACTGCCCACATGCTTATAGCTGCCTGTACATTCCTCTGAACTTCTTCCCTTGTTTCAAGGCGGCTTTGTCTAAAATAAATAAACTCTATGATAAATGACTAGAACAGAGCTGGTGATTTAAAATAGAAAAATAAAGGAAATAAACCCAATCGTGCTGAGGAATGAGTTGAAAAAGAACCCTCAGCCCCATCTCTGAGTATAAGCTCATCCGAATAATAAATAGCCGTGGAGGCACAGAAAGAAGAATGAAAACACTAACAGCCCCCAACAAATTAGATCACAAAAAATGCCTATAAAACTTACATCATGGGTACAGTAGGAGAGTGAAGAGTGAAGGGTGAGCCGTGGGCATGACATGACCAAGCTTAGGGTCTGTGTCTGTGTCAGCAACTGGCACACCGCCCATTGGACAGGCAGCAACTTAATTAAGGCTTTGAATAATCCCGTTGCCAACTGTCAAAAGCCTTAACTGAACCCACAGAATCCATCAGGAAGAGATCATACCAGCTAAAAACAGCAATTAGTGAGAGGCTTAAAATGCTGGATGCTGCCTGTCCCTAGTCCAACTTGTGAAACAGTGAGGACAAAAGTGGTTCCATAAAAAATAAACTCAGGATGTCGAGAGCCATTCCTCAAACTAGCCCAGCAAATGCCACGTGGGTCTTCAGGGACAGATGCTGAAAGTCTCTGTGATTGGCCACTCACT
Organism: Myotis myotis; assembly: GCF_014108235.1. Lineage (NCBI taxonomy): Eukaryota > Metazoa > Chordata > Mammalia > Chiroptera > Vespertilionidae > Myotis > Myotis myotis. The sequence goes on from NW_023416324.1 coordinate 160,466,608, forward strand.
TTCTAGGGCAAGTTTCCTTTTCCTATGGCCCAAGACACAGATACCCCCACACCCCGACATCTGCAAGTCTGGGAATTTCTGGTTTCTCCCACTGAGAGCACATGGCAGATTCTGACTGGGTGGCCTTGGGTTATACCTCAGGCTCTTTTGAATCTTTCAAAAACAAAAAAGATCTATTTCCTTTTATCTAGATTAGGATTATCAATGCATGAAACTTTCTTATTCCTTTTTAATGATATAAGCACCTAAAAGCCTTTGAAGCAGTTCAACAAAGTAACAGAATTGTACGTGTAATGGGGAACCTCTCACATTGACATTTTCTTAAATTCATAGTTTTCCTATAAAAACTAGTGTCCCTCTGTGTGAACCCCCAGTTCCTGTGGGAAGGCTGTGGGATTCCTGCCTCACCAGGAACCTCTCTACACAAAGTCCTGGGGTCTGGCTTTATTCCCTCTTGAGAAGGCTTCTAAGGACACAGCATCTGCAGCTGGTAAGGCTGGCCCCAGAGCACGCTCTCCTGATTCGACTACCAAGTTGAGATATTCTCTCAAATGTATTAAAATATTAATATTAAAGTTTATTAATAAGAGGCATCATAGAGGTTTAACAAATTAGTGGCATCATAGAGGCTTAACAAATTAGTGCTGTGGCTTGTGTTTTCTTTTTAATTCCTTAAGAATCTTCTGCCGACCTTTCCCCATGTAAGTGGCACACCCCTCCTTTGAGGAACAGCTCCTTCCCCCTATACACCTCCGGTGAGTCTGGTGGGGTGCGATTAGGTCATCTGCCTTCTGGCCAAAGTACTTGGATTTCAAAAATGAGCATATGATCCAAGGCGGCCAATCAGAGCTCTTCCATGACATTTTATTTTATTTATTTATTTTTTTAAAAAAATATATATTTTATTGATTTTTTACAGAGAGGAAGGGAGAGAGATAGAGAGTTAGAAACATCGATGAGAAACATCGATCAGCTGCCTCCTCCACATCTCCTACTGGGGATATGGCCGCAACCCAGGTACATGCCCCTGACCGGAATCGAACCTGGGACCCTTCAGTCCGCAGGCCGACGCTCTATCCACTGAGTCAAACCGGTTTCGGCTCTTCCATGACATTTTAAATTAGAACAAAGGGAGGCCGAATTGTCTATTTTCACAGGGATCCCAAGCTGGAAAGACACAAGCCTGAAGCTGTCTGCAGCCATCTTCTCCCATCCCCCCATTTTCTTGCTCTCACCCCAGAAGAGGAAGCCATCTATAAGGTAAGACGTCACATACACAGTGAAGAAGAGAACAGATGGAGGCCCTGCCCGACAGAGCTGTGGCGGAATCCAGATCCCCTCAGTTGTGGGAGGCACTACATCTCTATTGCTTACCCCGGATGAAGTTGGCTTCTCTCACTTGCAAACAAGAGTTCTGACTAATGGAGGAAGGTATATGGTATCTGGAATCAGACTTGGTGTGTGGGTCCTGGTTGCACTGATCACTTGTTGCTTGATCTCGGGCAAGTTAACTTATCTGGCCCTCAGTTTACATACCTATAAGATGGGATGATACCAGTATTCACTTCCATGGAAAAGTTTATTATCAAATGAAATAGCACAAGTACAACAGCCCATCAATACATTCTAAAGGTTAGATCCATCTCCTTTTTTCTTCAGAACAAGTAACTCTTTAAAATCAGGTGCCCCAGAATCCACTCAGCTTCTAGCTTTGTTAACAGCGTGAAACTGTTTGTGCCCTGAGAAATACCAGCACTTGTGAACTTCTGGGCTTGCTGAGCCTCCCCTTACACAACTCACTTTCAAACAGGCAACTTCAAGGCATCACACTCTTCCATAAAAACTGAACATTTTGAGAACAACTTCTGCTTTAGCTGAACTGGCTTATTATTTTTATTTAAAGAGTAAACCTCCTTAGAAAAGTAAGTATTGTTTTTATGCAACATCACAAAGCCCACTTTAAACATATATCCAGTCTGTAGTTTTGACTGTCCCATCATTCCAGTCCTGTAACATCATGTGCACCTTTGAGTCTCATGATGTGCACCTTTGAGTCTCTACCATCCCCTTGATTTCTGCCTCACTGACTAATGCAGCCATGGAATTTCAAGGGCATGAGTGAGTGCTGGGAAGGAAATCAATCTGGGGCAATAAATCTGGAGTTCCTGGCCAGTCATGGCTGGACCTGGAGAGAGAGAGAGGCATACCTCACTGACAGAAGGGATGGAGCAGAGGGCTCCTCCCCAAACAACACACAGACCATTTGGCAATGCCTCCTCACCCTCCAACAGCAGAGCCCAGATGCAAAAAGACGGAAACTGGTCACAGGTTGTACTGGGAAGGTCCTGCCCTATGAGGACTCTCTGAGGATATAAAGTAAATCTGTTTAAAAGCAGAGGTGGGCAAAAGTAACCCAAGGGTCTCAACAATCCAAGAACATCTCGACTTGGTTCCCTTGCCTTAAATTCTGATTTTTGGTCTTTCCAAGCTGCCCTCTGACCCAACACCTGCTCCACATGCACACCCCCACACAAATGTGCATTCTGCTTGGATTCTCCCAGGTGGCAGGCTCTCTCCCTTGCAGCCTGCCACCTGGGAGAATCCAAGCAGAATTCTGGGGCTTTGGAAGTAGGACCCTTCCTGCTGCCTGAGCATCTCTGGGATTCTGGCACATGGGAAGAAAGCAGCCATGTGAGTTTGCTGCTTTATGGCAGAATGATTTCCCCAAACCCTAGGTGCCCAAAGGCATCCTGATCTGCATGGAGAATCCGTGTCTGACTGTCTGCCAGGCTGAAAAGCACAATAAACATGATTTCATAAATTGTCTTTATTTTCACCAAGAAAATACATATACATGGTCAAATGGTACTGTAAGTCATAACAACAACAAAAGCAGGGCTCTGTTCCACTCATCCGCGCCTCCCCTCCTCCCCCCCCCCCCCCGCCCAAACTTCTACTTCCTTGAGGCAATCATCTTCAACTCTTTTTATTTTTTATTTTTTAAATATATTTTATTGATTTTTTACAGAGAGGAAGGGGGAGGGATAGAGAGTCAGAAACATCGATGAGAGAGAAACATCGATCAGCTGCCCCCTGCACACTCCCCACCGGGGTTGTGTCTGCAACCAAGGTACATGCCGTTGACCGGAATCAAACCTGGGACCCTTTTCGCAGGCCGACACTCAATCCACTGAGCCAAACCGGTTAGGGCTATTTTTTTTTTTTTTTACCCATTTCATCTGGTATTTTTTTTCCATATTTCTAAACAAGAGCCCTTTACAGCTACTGTTTTATTCTTTAAAATTTTACACATTATTTCTTAACTCTCTGCATAGATTATGTATGAGATTTAGCTCTCAAATCTCCCTCCACATACACCCTTCAGCTATCCCCAATAATTACATCATAATTTTTATGTCAATGTGTTAGTATTTGCTCCACTTAAACTATGCTCACTGCCAAGCTGCATAGTATATAACAATTACATTTCTTGAACTTTTCATTATTCATGGAGTTAATAACGGTCATTCTTTTGGTTTTCTTAAAGAACCCCCAACTTCTTAAGAGAACTATCAAATTCTCAGAAATGGTCAAATGCATCAGATAATGAACTCATCAGTGGCTCTATGTTTTTCCCCTTTGGAGTATCCCTGAAGCATTCTATTATCCTTCTCCACTCGAAACTGGATGCTTTCTGCTTTCTAGGCTAGATGCAGGAACTTTCTTTCCTCATCCTCTCAGGGATTTCTTGGCGTGTGCCACCATTTTGGTTGAACAGCTCCTCCAGTGGTTTCTTAAGAATGAATGAATAGAAGCCTAAAATTTTAAAATCTGGATTTTCTGAAAGTGTCAATATCCTACCTACACACCCAACTTACAGTTTGTCTAACAATGGAATTGTAGATGGAAAATCTTTGTATCTTCAGAAATTTTGCAGGCATTACTTCATGACATTTGAAGCACAGCTTCTGGCATCCAATGTTGCTTTTGAGAGGTATAAGGCCATGCTGATCCTTGCCCTCTGCGCTGGGGTGTGTGTGTGTGTGTTTTCCTTTCAAACTTTTAGAATCTTCTCTTCCTCCCTGGCAATCTAAAATTTCATGATGATTTGCCTTGGTGTGGGTCTGTGTTCACTCATTGTGTTGGACCCTTGGAAAAAGGTCTTTTCTTTACTGGCATTGCACATCTTTCCATTTTGAAGAGTTTTTGTGTTTTGACAATTTTTTTCTCCACTGTTTTGTACTATGTTCCCTTTGTAGAACCCCTATGAGTTGGATATTAGCCCCACTAGAGTGACCTCTACATTTCTTCTCCATCTCCATCTTCTTGTTCTTTCAAGGGAGAGTGCCTTGATTTTATCTTCCAACCAGTCTTTTGAAGTTAAAGTTATTATTTTGGCTATCATGAACTTCAAAAAAATCCTTTCTTTTTCAGTTTTTCAAAACTGTTTTGAATAATCTCCTCTTTTTGTTTAATGGAAGCAACATCTAACCTCTGAGGTAATTTCTTTGAAGTTTTCCATTTTCTGTATTCTTCTGGTCTACTTAATTCCTTTTTTGGTTCTTTTTGTCTATTTCATAACAGAGGCTTCCCTCAGACATCTGATGATCCTTCACTGATTTTTCATATCTATATATATAAAATCCTAAGCGACTGGTAGACCGATCACTATGACATGCACTGACCACTAGGGAGGAGGCAGATGCTCAAAGCAGGAGCTGTCCCCTGGTGGTCAGTGCACTCCCATGGCCAGTCAACCTCCCTTGGTCCGCGCCCCCCGGCCGGCTGGCCCCTATTGGCCCCTATCAGGACTGGGCAAGGGACCCCACCCATGCACGAATTCGTGCACTGGGCCTCTAGTATATGAATAAAGACATTAGAAATTCCATGCACACAAGTGGGGGCTTGTCAACTTGTCAGACCTCCAGTAGAATAAATGGGTAAAACCCCTCAACTGTTGGTATCTATGGATCTCCTTCCTTGAGATGATCAATTTCCATGAAGAAACTGTACTCTCCCAATTTCCTGTTCTGGTGGTGGTGAAACAGTAATTAAGCCTGAGGAAAGGCCATGAGGGGTCTTATTTCAAAATGCTGCCTTTCACTTAGCCCTTCTCCATTTTGAGTGGAACACCTCACCCCTGCCTATAGCTGTGCCTTGTGTCCAGGAGTTGAGAGATGGTCAGGTTTAGTGTCTTCACAGAGAAGCTTCAATCCTTTGGAGCAGGGGGAGGAACAGTGTGGTTTGGCACATGGAGGGAGTGTGGATGGGGACCTGGGTCTAACTGCTCCTTGTGACATACACGTTCACCAATCCTCCAGTTTTCAGCTTCACTCCATAACCCAGGCTTTGAAAGGACTTGATGTCTCTAACTCCTCAGCCTTTTCAGGAATTTTCTGGAACAAGCAGGCTTACTTTTTCTTGTTGCCCACTCCCCTAACCACAGGCATAGCACAACGCAGAACGCTGAAACCCAAATCAGCCAATCATCTATCAGCTTTCCATCATTCATCAATCTGTTGACATCTCTTATCTGCTGTTGTCTCTCTCCCATTCTATCTGCCCCTTGGGTTTATAAGTTTTTTATAAAAACTCATTTTAAGGATGCTTATGATTTTTTAAAAACTCAGATAATAGTAACATGTTGGCAAGGATGAAGAAACTGGAATCTCTGTGCATTGCTGGTGAGAATGTGAAATGGTGCAGATGCTATGGAAAACGGTATCATGTTTCCTCAAAATTACCATATGGTCCAGCAATTTTTACCTCTATGTAAATATCCCAAAGAATTGAAACCGGAGGCTCAAAGAGGTATTTGTACATCAATCTCCATAGCAGCATTAGTCACAATAGCCAAAAGGGGGAAGTGACCCAAGTGTCCATCCATAATGAATGGGCAAACAAAATGTGATATATGCATACAATAGAATATTATTCAACCTTAAAAAAGAAGGGAATTCTGATACATGCTACAACATAAATGAACCTTGAAGACACCATGATGAATGAAATAAGCCAATCACAAAAGGACAAATGCTGTATGATTCCACTTGCATGAGCCACCTAGAGTAGTCAAATTCATGAGACAAAAAATAGAATGGTGGTTGCCAGGGGCTGGGAGAGGAGTGAAAGGGGGAGTTGTTGTTTAATGGGTAGAGTTTCAGTTTTATAAGATGAAAAAAGCTTGAGAAATGGATGGTAGTGGTGATAATTGTACAACAATGTAAATGTACCTAATACCACTGAACTGTGTACTTAAACATTGTTAAAATGGTCAGTTTTATGCTATGTATATATTTGCCACAATAAAATAATTAATGAACCATATATGTGTGGTTCTATTTTTGGCTCTATTTTTGAATGCTGTTTTGCCTCAATCAACTGTATGTTTACCCTTTGCCAAATACTACATTGCCTTTAAAACAAAAGCCTTATGTGAAGTATTAAAATGAAGAAAAAGAAGTCTGAAAAAATATAAATCAGATCAAAGTCACTTCGATATAAAAGATTTCCAATTTTATGCACTAATAATAAAATCCAATTAGCATGGCTCACAAGGCCCTCTGAAACCTGGCCCTGCTCTCTCTCTCCCACTCTGTCCTTGCCCACTGCACTCCTGCCACACGCTGCTCCTCTCTGGGCCAGGAGGTAGGATGAAGACAGCAGGGTATCCACCTAGAGTGGCTCCCAGGCTGTTGGATGAGAGGGTTATGCCACCAACCAGAGCATGTCCAGTCAATGCTGCGGGAGCACAGGGGAGGGTGGGGAGAAGCTCGGTGGGCTGTTGTTTAGAGTTGAGCAGGAATCCCAGGCCACTTCCCACTACAGTGCTCTGCCCCAGGGAGCTGGGGTGGCCTGACTGAGAGCACTGGGTTCACAGGAACCAGCCATTCAAGTTTGACTAGACAAGAGATGGTTGCTGACCTTATGTCAGCGGCTCAGGGACCCCACACTGAGATGGGCTCCAGGAGAGGTGGGCCCAGAAGGGTTCCAGGCCAGGGCAGTGCAAGCACAGCCAGGAGGAGCCCAGGGGCTCCCTCTCGAGGCCCCCCTCCCTCTTCTCCCCAGTCTTTCTCCACAGACAGCTCCAGGCTAACCAGAGCCGGTCTCTTCAGTCACTTCGGCCTGATTTACAGCTCCTGCCATTTTTATTCCATGCAGTGCAGTTCTTGCACAAGCTATTGTTGGGGAATTTTAGGGAAGGGCTCCAGACACAGGAAAGACAGGAGTAAATGGCAATGGCCCTCGAATAAGGTCCTACTGTAAGTAAGCCTTTGCTTGGTGCTTCTCTGGGTGTTTGTTGGTGGCATGTTAAGGGAAGGGGCGTGCCAAAGGGATTTGAGTCCTAGTGTAAAACACACATTTAAAGCAGATTTAAACATTCCAGTCTAAGCCATTGAAATTTATTTTCTGAAGAAGCATCTGGAAAAATGGAGGGAAAAGCTGCCCAGTTATTTAGTAAAAACAAAACTCAAACTTTCCTTTCCCCTTCCTGCCAATGTCCCTTTCAACTATGTGATCCTCGGGGACCCACAGGGGCTGGGGCACAGCTGGGCTGGCACAGAGCATCTTCAGACCCAGGGGGCCAGGACCTACAAATGGCAGCTGCAGTCACTGACTGGAAGGCTGGGGTGCCCCCACTCCCAAAAGCTGTGCATACAGGCTTAGTGGAGACTGCTTCAGCCTGACCAACCCTGGCTGGTAGAGGGGGATTCAAAACCAGCCAGTTTCCCAGATTTCCCAGGGTTTCTCGTGTTGGGAGCTCTGCAGCCCAGAGAGCCCTTCTCCCACCTCCTAATCAGGCAGCCTGCAGAGAGCCTAGGCATCTGCACTCCTTTTCTAGACACACACAACTATAAGAAATGAAATAAGTGTCCCTCCCCTGTCTGACAAAAGCTCTGGCTCCTGATCTGGTCTGAGGGGCTCTGGGCGGGGCTCGGCCTCTGCCTCAGTGTGGTGACTGCTCAGCCCACTGGCTCAGAGAATTCCAGGTGCAGCCTGAGCTGCTGAACAATGAGTGGAGGTGCTGGCAGGCGCCCAGTCTCCCTACGGAAGGCCTTTACTGAATTAAGCAAGTCAGCCTCAGTCTCCTCCAGGCCTGAGGGGTGGGGAAGAGGTAAGAGCTGTGGGTGTCAGTCCCCTGGGAGTGTCAGAGAGTGGCAGGGAGAAGCTATTCCTCGTGAAGAATGGTGCCTGTGGGCTGTCTTCAGGAGAGCAGGCTGCTGGGAGAGGCCCTGGCGGTTCCTGGGAAGTGGCCTGGTTTGTACTCTGTGGGACTAGAAGGATCTGTAAACTTGCTATGACCTTAGAAGGAACATGACAGCCTAGAAAAGCTTAACATCTACGGCCATTACTCACCTTCTCCTGGAGCACCTAGACTGGGAATGCTGCTCACACACCCTGCCGCTCAGCGACTTCCCACTGCAACCACTTCACTGACACTGGTGCCGCCACAGCCTGAGCAGGTCAGGGGCTTCCTGTCCCTGAAGTCAAGGGGAGCCAGGCCAGTTTGTGGTGCAGAAGGAATGGGTAAGCCTGGGGCCCAACAGCCCTTCTCCTCAGCAGTAGTGTGAGAGCAGTTTTTATTTCAAAGCCCTTTTCGGTCTTAGAAGCCTCACAGCTGGGTCCAGGACCTGGGTCCCATTAGCAAGGTGGGTGTTCTTCAAAGTGGGAAAAGCTAAAGCTGCTTGGCCCTTCGTTTCTTTTGAATTGATTTTGCTGTCCAGCTGAGTCATATGAGGGGAGACCCATGGAACAAGGGGGACACTGACCCATATGACTCACCCGGGCCTTCACTCTGATAAAGACCCCTACTCAGGGCTCAGGCCACTGGGACTCCTGACCCGTGGCTACAGGAGGGTCTAGTTTCTAAGCAGACTTGCAGATTAGGTACTGGGGAGAGAGCTCCATCCCTAAGTAGGGAGTATCTATAATAATAAAAGCATAATATGCTAATTAGACTGGACGTCCTTCCGGACGACCTTCCAGATGAAGCCAGGGCTTCAAGGGAAGCCCAGGTCCCTGGTGCCAGAGGGAAGCCAGTGCCAGCAGCCGGGGCAAGGAAGGCCTTCTCTTGCACAAATTTCGTGCATCGGGCCTCTAGTTTATAAATAAAGCTAAAAAAAAAAAATCCTAAAGCTAGGGCTAAATGCCAATACAGCCAATTCTCACTTATCTCCCTGCTGCAAAAGATCATTATAGTTCTATTTCTATTAGTCCATAGGCTGTGTCATGCCTCAGAATTCCCTCCTAATGTCCTTCTTTTAAATGCTCACCATACAGTGTTAGGTGAACAAGATAGATACCCTAGAAATAATGCTAGTGGAACCAAGCAAGGAGCAATTCTGAGAAGCTACACCCTTCCCCTCTCTGCCCGCTCCTCCAGGGCTACTCACTCCCCCTCTGGTGAGTCTCCCCAATTATTCAGCCCCCTCTGATTTCTCGTACCTTCACATGATTGTCTAACGTGACCACATTTTTTAAAACCAGTAGACGTTTATCTGATCACAGTGTAGACTGTTTAAAATCAGGCCTGTCCCAGAAAATCTGAGGCAACTAATCACCATTACATCACCTTTCATATTTCTTTCTGCCCTACAGCAAGCCCAGTGACCATATGTTCCATAAAAAAAAAAAAAAAAAAAATCAGGACACATTATCTAACAAGAGATTTATGGGCAGCCTCCAGGTGCAAGAAGGAGTTGGTGTTATAAGTCTCAACATTAAAATATTGGAACTCCAAGGGTATTTGGATGACTTTACTGGAAAAAATGAGAATATTCTAAATCAGAATGGCTCACAATAATCTGAGATGAGAATTTCTATACCAGTAACAGTTATACTTTTGTTTATTTCAGACACAATTGGCACAACTCCCTACAAGAAGACTCTGAGTTACTCAAGAGGGGGAACTAGACATGACACCTATTTTAAAGTTCTCTCCATGCCCAGCGTGGCTAGTAAAGCCACTAGGGAGTGGAGGGTTGGCTGATGTCCCTCCTCTCCAATCTTTATGTCCCAGCTCAAGTGTATTTTCACAGACACCTCTCTTGATTTCCCAAACTAGGTCACACTGCTATGCTCTCAGGGCACCTTGCATTCTTTCTTCAGTGGGTCTCATCAAAGTTTATAATTCACCTGTATGCATGGTCACTCTCACCTGTCTCACAGCACTAGACTGTAACTGCCTGTGGAAGGGGCTGAAATGGTTTGGCTCACCAGTGAAATCACCAACTCCTAGCACACAGCTTGGCACATAGTCGGTGCTTGATAAGTATTTTTAAATTAATGATGTGGTCTCTCTGGTAGGTCCCAGGACTCCATATTTCTCCTTTGCATTAACATTTTTATTAACTATATAAATGAAGACTGCAAGGCTGCTCATGAAAACTAACGCTGGCATAAATATTGAGGTCATAACCAAATCAACATTCTAAAAGAACAAAAGCCCAAATAAAAAGAAGCTTAGGAGAGAACAAATCCTGTGAAGGCTCTAAATCATTTAGACAAAATCGAAGTAGGGGGCAGCTCATGTGTAAAAGGAGCTGGGTAAGAGTTTCCGAAACATTATTCAATCTTAAGCTATTTTAACAGAGAGAGCATGATGTCTGAGCAAGGAGAGGGCAGTCCCATTCTGCCTGACCACCACTGACAGGACCCTTCCAGGCACACATGCCACACGTTAACAGGGCGTCAATGAAGGGGCTCATGATCTGAGGGGATGACAATGCCCACTGCCCAACTGGCACCTTACAGGTAATCAAAAGATGTCTACTGAAGCACAGAAAGACTAATGGATGGAAGTGAGTATATTTAGCCTGGAATAAAACACAATAAAAGAAGGACATATCTGTCTTAAGTATATGAAGAAATCTTGTATAAAAGAGTCTATGTGTTGTGTAGCTCCAGAAGGCAGAACAGGAATGAATGGGTCCAAAGTCTCAAGAGGCAGATTTAGGCTCATATGAGGAAGAGGAAGGATAACCATGCTGAATAGCCGAAGGGGCCAAGTGTAACACGGGAGATCCCCGCCTTCAGAAGAGTTCAGTGAGGCTGGATGTCCTCAAGGCAAGACTTCAGACCCACAAAGGTACCTTCCAGCCCAGTCCTAGTTTTCTAAGAATTTATCAGAACTGAAAGCATAAGTGAGAAAGAACATGAAAGAAGTATTTCACTTATACTTTAAGTAACCTTTGGGCTATAAATAAGAGGTTGGAATGATCTGTTCCTTGAAGGGTTTGATGAACTCACCCACAAAACTATCTGGATCCAGCACATTTTCAGCAGGAATTTCCTCAACCTTTCCGGTTCCTTTCACTAAACTTTTCAGGGTTTCAACTTCTTTTTTACTCAATTTTGAAAGTTGCTATTTTCTTATACATCTATTTCTTTCAAGATTTCCAAGTGCATTATCAGAGTTGAACATGAAAATCTAATTTTTGTCAACTCCATATTAGTGGTTAGGGTCTCATTTATAAATTTTAAGTATATTTTCTGTTTTCTTTGATTGGCCTGGTTGGGTTTTCCTATTTTAAGACTAGTCCTTAAATTTATTCATTAATATTGTTTTTCTATATTGTAATGAACTAATTTATGCTTTTATGTAAAGATTTTGCTTCTGCTTTCCATTAGCTTGTTCTACTCTCTGATTTTGTGAGTTGAATGCTTAGTTCATTAATTTTTAGTATTTTTTGTTCAATAAATAAATGCATGAAAGGCCACGCATATCCTCTGATATTGACTTTAGCCACTTATAAACTAACTACTCAAAAATTGTTTTCACATCTAGTAGCTATTACCAACTAGAAAAAGCAAACACACACATATGCTTCATCTAGGAATACATTTTAAAAATGCGAAGGTCCCATATAATAAAAATGTTCTGAAAAACATGAGTTCTTGAGTAAATAAAATGGAATACTCTGTCCTTGGATTAAAAGTAATCAATTGGATTATACTATTAGCTATGGCAATGGTAAAAAGCTACAAAAATTCAAACTATTTTGGTACTGATATAAGAATATACATACTGATTAATAAAGCAGCCCAAAAAAATCCTAAAACAAACCCTATACATAAGACATTAGTACATGATAAAAGTGACTTCAAACAAATGGGAAAGAATGGATTATTCAGTAAGTAAGACAATTGGGGGGGAAATAATATTTAGAATTCCTACCTCAAACTACACACCAAAACATCCATTTTTATTAAAATGTAAAAAGTTAAAAAAGAAAAACACTAGAAGAGATGCAGATATAATCTTAGGATTCCAAGCATGACACCAATGACAGGAACAATAAAGATAGGTGACTACTTAAATTTTAAATTTTGGCTGAAACTGGTTTGGCTCAGTGGCTAGAGCGTCGGCCTGCGGACTGAAAGGTCCCAGGTTCAATTCCGGTCAAGGGCATATCCCCAGTAGGAGATATGCAGGAGGCAGCTGATCGATGCTTCTCTCTCATCGATGTTTCTAACTCTCTATCTCTCTCCCTTTCTCTCTGTAAAAAATCAATAAAATATATTAAAAAAAATTTTAAATTTTGTACAAAAGCAAAATTACGACCAAAATGAAAAGGTAAACTAGAAATAGTTAAATTATATACAGATACAAAAGTGAAAGATTTTAATACATAAAACATTTATATGACTAAGTAAAAGGAGCACATAAAGAAAGACATAAAGGATATGAAAAGAAACTCATGAGGTAGACAAATATATAAAAATGTTTAATTTAAAAGTAATCGAGCAAATGTAAAATAAAACGTGGTATTGTTCATTAAAGTTTGTTAATTTAATAGGTAAAGTGATTACTACTAGTAGTGATTACAAATCCTTAAACATTGCTTATGCAACAATTTAACCTTCATCTTTATTACCTATAAGATAGCATAGTAATGTTGATCTTAAAGGCTATCTTAAAAATTTAGACATAGGCATAAAAAGACTTAAAAAGATTCAATAAGTCTAAGATCTGCCTTTGGAATTATCAAAAATGCCCATGATGATGGATGTAAGTTTAATTTATGTAAAAGATCAAATATTAGAAATCCAAATGTCCAAAACATAGTCCATTTAAAATAATTATGGTAAAACAATAAGATAAAATTCTATTCAACTATTAAAAATTATAATCTTGAGGCATGAGAAAATACTTAACTATTGAGTAAATTGGCAGCTGACAAACTATAGTTATTTAATATGCATAATATGATATTAATAACCATATATATTCTCCCTGTCATAAAAGAAAAAATTCAAAGGAAACCCATATAAAATTAAATAGCTACTATATCTGGTTGGTGGTATTATTTTCTTTTATATACTTTTCTATATTTCCAATTTATTTTTTTTACAATGAACATTTTTCACTTTTTAAAAACTTACCTTACTGAAGTTCAAATTATGTAAATTTGCTGCAAGCACATTTATATGCAAGTAAATAAAAGAAAATGGCTGTGAGTAAAAGTCCCCCCCAGAAAGGAAGACTTAGGAAACGGGACGCCACACTTGCCTGAAAGAAATTTCAGCTGTGCCCTGGGTGGGTAGCTTAGTTGGTTAGAGCATCGTCTTGAAACACCAAGGTTATGGGTTCAATCCCCGGTCAAGGCACATACAAGAATCAACCAATGAATGCATAAATAAATTGAACAACAAATATCTATCTCTCTTTCTCTCTCCTCTCTCTCCCCTCCTTCCTCTCTCTCTCTAAAATCAATAAATACAATAAAAAGAAAAAAGAACTTTTGGCTGAAATAGGCATGGCCTGTGGTCACTTGGCAGTTAGCAGCATGCTCCTGGAAGGTCCTTTGCAGCAGGGGTGGTAAGGTTTCTGAGTGGATGCTTTGAACAGTGTCCTCATTTCCTAGCTGGTGGGGAGCAGGGCTGTTGAGAGGACTTCAAAGGACAATGGCGTCCATCATCACTTGCCCAGCAGGCAGCCCACACCCTTGCCCAGAGAACTTTGCATTGGTTAACTCATCCTGCAAGGACTGAAGTCAGTGGTTAACTCCAAGCCCTGAAAGAAATGCCAACTGGCAGTCCTGGCCAAATCCTCTCTCAGGTTTAACTGGTTTCGATCTTTGAGCTGGAGTCTGGAACGAGGCAGAGTCACCCCTAGTCCACAGCTGAGGCCGTCAGGGCCTTGGCAGAGTCCTGGGGCTGGGCTCCATCCACTGAGTGAGACAGCTCTGGGGCATGGAAAAGCAGAGGCTGGACGCCAGCTGCCTCCCAGCTGTTTTCAATAAGGCTCCACTTCTGAGGTTGCTGGCAGACCTCTGGAAAGATCTGAACCAACTTCACATAATGTTTTCCATCAAACCCACACTTAAGTAATATTCTCTTAACTCATGAGCTGCACATGAAACCTTTTTCCTGTCACTTCTCAGCTCCTCTCCCTGAGCAACCTACAAGCAGGTCAGGCCGGGGTTACAACGCTCTGCAGGGTCAGTGGAGACCACAGCACAGGCCTCGAGGCACTTACCCAGGAAAGAGGGGCTGGACATTTGGCCTCACTACATGCACACCACATTATGTACCTCATTTCACTTAAGTCCTCCCAATCTCTTAGGAGGTCAGCCTTGCCACGCTAATTTTACAGGAAAGAAAAATAAAGTTCAAGGAAGTTAAGTAATTTGTACAAGGTCCCTGATTTCATGTTTTTTCCCCGACAGCCTTGCGAGGAAGTCAAATTAGGATCATGGGCAAGAAAGTTCCAGATATCAAAAGGCTATTCCAAGATCACCTCATCTTTTGCAAGATATTTTGCCAGGGCACCCCCAGGGGGTATTCTTGAGGGTACAGTTAAGTACCACATCCTTATTTTGCAACTGAATAAATGAATGACTCCGTGATGCCCTGGGATGGATCCCACCTTCTCCATGAGGCCTTCTGAATGCTTCTTGCACATTTTATAGTATTTAGTCTCTGACCATAGAGCACAGGGTTTTGTTCACCAGTGCTGGTTCTTTCACTCACTCCACCATGGCTTAATAGAGCACCTTCCCGGTACTGTGCTAGATATTTGTAGGAGATAAAAACATTATTAAGGACTATTCTCCACTCAGGGAGCACCTATTCTTAGAGGGGGTATGGAGAAGACAGCTTTAACACAGATCTGATCAACTAAACATGTTAAGTGAAAGTGTGTGCTTACATTTTACCACTTCAATCAGGCTGCATCAGAGCTCAGTGAAGGAAAACTGAGTGTTCTGTGCTACACACCTCATGGGACCAGCCCAGTCCGCACCTGCCGCACACCCATGTTAGTCAGTGCAGCAGAGCTGGCCCCCACCTTCGGAAGCCTGCTCTCTATTGGCGGATAGGATCCACCCATAAAGGCTCCTCGTCTAGGACCCAATAAAGACAAATTGACAAACATAGTCTGAATAAGGATTACTCAAATGGAAAGATTAAAATCAATGAATATGCAGGCCAAGAGCTGATGTGCAGTAGAAGAGAAGATAAAAACAACAAATTGTTGTTCAAGGCTTGGCCCTGTGTGATTGGAGGAGTCGCTGAGCCTGAAACTCCGTGTCTGCCACCAGGACAGGGAAGCTGGCACCAGGAAATTAAGCTGGAGAGCGAACAGACAGATACTGGGAAGAATCAGATGAAAGGCAAGCCAAGGCAGGAAGAGCTGGTGGAGGGGTACAAGATGTATCTCTCAGATCAGGGAGCACATGGGCCATGCCAAGTGGTGCTCTGTCTCATCGCTTACTGATGGGAATGGGAGAAAAAGTGGGTTTAAATATGCTCAGAGCCGTTGTCCTAGTGATCCTGGGAGGCAACTAATCAATCCCAAGGAAATAGTAAATATGGAATCGAAAGCTTCGCCTATGAAAATGTTCATCAGAACTTAAGTTATAAAAGGAAATACTGGAAACCATCTAAATAACCATGAATGGAGGAATGATTCAGTAAATGGTAGCGTATCAAACTTAATGCGTATTAGACTAACAGTGATTGGAAAAACAAGATGCTGGGTGGGAGAAAATAAGACACAAAACAGTGTGAACAATTCTAATTGCGACTAAAAGTTACTAAGCACTTACTATATTACATATGTAGCAGAGACAATTAACTTAAATAACGCCACAATACAAGTAATCTATCAATTTTATAGACAGTGGGGTAGTAGGAAGAGCTAAAGTGACTTAAACAGTCACTAGGTATATTACTCAAGATCACAGCTAGTGAAGGATGTGGCCGAATGCAACTCAAGCCAAACTCCAAGCCTGCCACCCTCCAGCAAGCCACCTCGCCCCTATAAATACTACGATTATCCCTACACTGTCAGCAAAGAAACCCCAGCTTAGCAAAGAAACATAATATAGCAAAGTATATTGTGGTAATATAGCAAAGTAGAACCATGGGTAGTTTTATTCTTTCTATTTTTGCTTGTCTAAGCTTTCTCAAATAGCATATTGTATTTTTTCTTTAAAACATTCTTAAAGTAAGATTTTTAGAGTGGTGCTTTGGGTAGATCAGTGATCCTGACCCTATTACTAATATAATGCCTACCATCTTATTAAGCAACAACTATGTGTTACAGATTTCTGCTATTGTATCAATGTTCCTTTCCTCCCAACAAGGCTACAGAGTAGGAATTACTACTCCCAGCTAACCTATGAAGCTTTGAGAATGAAGTAGAAGAAATTCAAACCCAGATCTCCTTCCTGGCTGCAAAACCTCTACTCTTTTGGCTCTTCCTACTGCCCCACTGCATGGAGGGTCTTGGTTCCCTGTCCTAATATTCTATGATCATTTGAGCTCTGACAAGCACAGGTTTATAAGCACAGGGCTGGCCACTGTTCCCTGAAGAAGTCGAGGTGACCTAGGCCTCCCAGAGGTACTTACCTTCTGCCACAGCTAGAGTCCCATCTCCCTAACACCCCCCCCACCCCCCCAAGCCCTGCAACTTTGGAATGATCGTGCCTCTTACCTGGCTAGGGGCACTGCACGATTCAGGAAGCATGGCCTAATGTGGAGCAGAGAGCTCTCGGGACTACAAGGGAGTTAAGGAGAAACTGGCAGGGGCCTGAGCCAGTTTAGGAACAAGGAAGGGCAGATGACAGAGGAGATCTGAGTTCTGGGGAGGAGAGGGTCATGGAGCAGAGGACCAAGAATGCGCAGAGTCCTCCACTTCTCCTTTAATTAGCCTCCATCTCTTGCTGCCTTTAACATCTGGACAGCACAGGCAACGCACACATCCACAGGTACACACCATCGAGAGAGCTCCCACGAGGTATATCCCGTGTCTGCATTTCCTGAACAAATGCCGTTACTTTTTAAGGACAAAATGGTTCTTGTACCTGATCATGATTTTCTGGAGGTTATAGTCAAATCTGTAGCCCATCTCTAGCAGCTATAAAGACCGTGCAGCACCCATTCCTATATGCTATTCTGACCCTGCATCTATTATTTCCTCCCTTATTGCTTTTTTCTGATCCCTCACCTCACCCCAGTAGAGAATCTGAAGTGCTATAAAATGTAACAGATATGGGGCAATGTCACCCCTAAGGGGGTGAAAATTGGTTCGGGGGAAGAGGCAAGCAACTCTTACTTGCTCTGTATAAAGCACATGTATCACTATACATTGAGTACATACTAGTAAACAGATACCAAGCACATGTTCGAGAACCGCTGGTCAGTAGGAGTCAATCATGTGCTTGAGCAGCCCATCAGTAAAGAGAACGCCTTCCCCGACACGAGGTTGTCAGGCACATCATCCCCAGAAGTAAAATCACAGAAGACCAGAAGTCCAGCCCCTCCTCGTCCGCTGCCTCTGCCATTCCCACGTGCTCCCACCTGCAGCGGAACCTACAGCCGTGACCTTAGCTTCCATCTCTTGAAACCAACAATCTCTCTCTCGTGGCTTAAACAATAACCTGTGTAGGAATGGGGTGTTCAAATGCAGATTCCTTGGTCTCACCTCAGTGGGTCTGGGGGAGAACCTACATGCACCTCAGTGGATTCTGGTGGACCCCACTGTGAGAAACACGACACAGTGTCTCCATGAATGACGGGCACCAGGGTGGAGAGTGATTGATCTGATTTTACTTTAAAAAGCTTTTCCTCAGATAAGCCATTAATCAAGCACCGGTTTCATCATCTGGGTGCGGGACTGCCCGGCACCGGGTCATGATGTTTTCTGCTTCCAGACACAGTGTCTCCCTCTTCTTTCTGGGCTTCGCTGCAGCAGGTCTCCCCATCCTCCAGCTCAACACTGTGTGACATTGAACGTGGCGGGGTCTGCCCCCGAGCGGCCTCTGCGTCCCCTCTGCTCACGGGTGATGCAAGTCCAGCATGACAGGCTGTGGAAAGTATGCTCAGGTGCCTGGCTCCCCTCAGCCTAATGCCTTTTAAATCAGGACCCAGATTTGATTTGCTTTCCCTTGCCTTCCTGGCTCCAGCTCTTCCAGGCTCATTTTTTACTCCCCTGTCAGGCTTCCCAGGGCTTGGGGGCCAAGTGAGCCAAGTTCCCCCCACTTTGCAGACAACCCTCCTTCCCAGGCCCTGTGCCCACCACCTAAGCTCCAGCACTGAGCAGGCCCCCGCCCCGCTCCCACCGCCTTGGCTGCCCTCAATCCTGCTGGCGTTTCTGAGAGGGGCCGGACCTGCATCTCTTAGAGGTGTCACTCAGCATGTCAGCAAATGAGAGAAAACGAGTGGGTCTATTTCCCACTCTCTCCACAACTCAGCTCTGTCAGGACGCGGGCATCGACCTAGTCACCATGTCTGCGCATTCACCCACTTCCATTTCAGAGTGATCTGAGCAGAGACGGGGCAGGACTGAACCTAAAGGAGCCAGCAGGTCCGACATGTGGCATCAGAACTCGCATCTTGCTTCCCCAGGCATCATCCCAGCACTCGAGGCTGGTGTGCGTGAAGGGGCAGACTCACAACCTCGGCTGTGTGAGAATGTGCATCCCTTGAACCCGGGGACACTCTCTCGAACCTCGGTCACCTTTTTATCCCAGGTGTGCCAAACATCCTGCATCCAGTTAATGTCTGCTGAACTGAATTAACTTGAAAACCACCCACTCAGTCCAGCCTTCCTGAGTGTCACAACTTCCTGTAGCTCTGGGGTCAGCTGGTAGTCACCCTAATAAAACAATACCTTGTTTAAATTTTATTTTTATGGAATGGTGGAATGTTAGAGCATTAAGGCGCATCTGTCATCTGGGCAGGCCTCCTAATTTATAGATGCGGAAATGAAAGCCCAGAGGTCAGAGTGAGTTATAGGCACAGACCCAGGCACAGGCCGGCCGGCCCAGCCCTCCTTCCAGTGCACACCAGTGGTCCTGAGAGCAGCCAGATCCGCATAATAACCATCTGCAAAGGACAACACTTTAGCCTCACCAGGGTGACTGCAGTGTATTTAAACCCACCCTTGTCAGCTACAATCCAACCAGGCCTTACTGAACATCGACCATGGGCACGGCACCGTCCTAGATGTTGTGGGGAACACAAGAATGAATAAGAAATTCTGTTCAAGGGGTGCTCATTCTAGTGACAATTCCATAAATAACCAGCACATAAAGGCAAAGAGAATACAGGACAAGAAAGCCGCGGTGACTGGGAGGGAGGAGACTGTCGCTGGCAGGGAGAAGCAGGAGGGGCTCTCTGCAAGAGACATCTGCAAGAGCCTGGGGCTCTCTGCAAGAGCCTGGGTGGTCCGGACTCCAGGTAGAAAGATGACAGAAGTCAGAGGGACAAAGCCCAGGCCCCGCTCAGGATTGGTGGGGCCCAGGCTGCAGGGCAGTCGGGAAGAGCTAGTCCAGGGGACTGGCCCAAACTATGAAGAACACTAAGTGGCAGGCAGGAACTGAGACTCAAAACCACGGGGAAGCCTTTTGGGCGGAGAAGAGCTGCTTAAAGAAGAACCTGGCAGCCGATGCAGCCTGGAAGGGCTGAGGAGGAGCTGCTAGGAGCCCTGGCAGGTTAGCTCAGCCCCATGGGTGGGATCTCACCCCTCAAGGGAGGCCAGACATTCTTCAGCCACGCTGCCCACTAGTGGATGGGCAGATTTAACTCAGGGAAGGTGATTAGAAGCCCTGCCCCATTCTTCAGTCTAATCCAGGGGTGGGCAAACTTTTTGACTCAAGGGCCACAATGGGTTCTTAAACTGAACCGGAGGGCCGGAATAAAAGCCTGGATGGAGTGTTTGTGTGAACTAATATAAATTCAAAGTAAACATCATTACATAAAAGGGTACGGTCTTTTTTTCCAGTAGTTTTATTCATTTCAAACAGGCCGGATCCGGCCCGCGGGCCGTAGTTTGCCCACGGCTGGTACTAATCCCTGAGAGTCACTGGCTCTCCATTCATACATGTCATCCCACTGAATTCTGCCTATCTTTCCCCAAGTGCTTAGAAATAGGGGGGCAGGGAAATTAGCACTTTTTACCCTCTAACAAATGTAGACAGCTTTGTTCACTATAAAATGTTATGCAAATGTAGGATACATTATTTAAAATAAGATGCAATCAAGACAAAGTACAAAGTAAACCCCAACACTGAGATGTTGAAAACGAATAAAATAAAAAAATTTTAAAGATGGGAACAACTGTCAAGATTATTTGGTCCAACTCCCAGTCTGATTTCTAGATCCCAAATACTCAAGTCCTCACAAATGGTGGTCCAGGGCTCCTTCCACAAGTCTAGTCCTAAAAAATTGGTAGTACCTGGCTCTTGGTAAAGTGCTCAATACACTTTGGTTGAATGAATCAAATCCAAACCTTTGAGGTAGAACATTACTTTTTTCAATGATGCAAGAGATTAAAATTTTAGAAAATTCACAGGTTGAACAAATAATCTCTCTTACTGGGACCTAGTAAGAGCTGGGACTGAGGTGGGTTTTTTTGTTGTTTGTTTGTTGGTTTGTTTTTAATTTGACATGTGAAATCGGGAGCACACACTGCAATATATAAACTATTGAATCTCAGATCACAAAGGCCTTCAGGGTCATTTAATCATATGTGTATATATATATAAAAGGCTAATATGCAAAGTGTCCCCTCGGGAGTTTTACCAGGAGACTGGGAGTTCGATTGCTAGCTATGATGTGCGCTGACCACCAGGGGGTGGCGCGGAATGAAGGGAGGCCCCGGCCAGCAGGTGGAAGGCCCTGATTGGTCCTGATCACCGGCCAGACCTAGGGACCCTACTGGAGCACTAATTTCGTGCACCAGGCCTCTAGTGATTTTTATAAGAAGGAATCGGACTCAGGGAGGTATAGTGGTTTGTCAAAAGTTTTAAGGCAACTTAGTAGGAACTAGAACTCCAGTCCAGTTTTCTTTCCACATGTCATGTTAATCATCTAATTAATTTTAAACTGTGAAGTGCAGAATAGAACCTTCGTAGAATCTGGCAAGGGAAAAGAATACTACAGCTGGAAGAGCTAGAATAGGTTTCAGAGAGTAGGAAGTTTAATTTTCTGTTACTAGAAATGAAAACCCATGAGTTACAAGATCACTGATCACGAGGATCCCCTTTTATTTTTACTTGTTGTCCCAAGAGCACAGAGGAAAATCAACTCATGTTGGTCAAGTTTTAAGAAAGTCTAGTTATCAACCTCATTTAAAGTTGGAAGGAAGTTGCATATTATAAGGAATGTGAACATCTTAGGTTCTGCAGAAATTGTGTCTATGTGAAAAAATAAGCCAGACTTTAATGGTATCTCCAAGCTTATATAGATGCCCATTGATGAATGCCAAACCCAGCACTCATACCTTCTCCCAGGAGCTGCCGTTAGAATAAGAATAGCTTAATCTAGTGTCTCCATCTCTCATTGCTCATTCTGCCACACAATTTTGTTTCCATTTCAAGGCATTCAGTCAAGATAATTTGAAACATCTTAAAATTAATAGGAGCCTAAACAACTTATTAGTAGAGAGACAGCTCTATCTAGATCAGTGGCTGCCAACCTTTCGGATCTCACAGACCACCAGTGGTCCGCAGACCACCGGTTGGCAACCAGTCTTCTCTTCCCTGATGAATGAACTATCATTGTGAAATTGAATAAATACAAACACTTAAAGAATTTACAACAATAACAAAAATTCTATTTACACGGTTCCAAATCCTCTTCTAATTTTAGGTAACACATCCATGTTGGCATTCGGCAGTGATCATACCATGCACTGTGCTCTTGCTTTGCTTCTCTTTCCACTTCATATTATTCACACACATTTCCACTTATGGATGTAGCATGTGACTATGTAACATCTGCCATATTGAAGTGTTTAATGATCGCCTTTTGAGCACAACCTAGTTCCTTTTTTTGTTATTTTACATAGTGCTCTGAACATCTTTGTACTAACTACTTTGTCCTTCTCCTTTAAGAGTTAAGGTATAGTGCCAAAGGCAGAATTCTTGGCAAAGCATATCAAGGGTTTTACTGGCCCCGTAACATTCTGCCAGTCTGAGCCCCATAAAGGCTGAACCAACAATCAGTGCTCCCAGCAAAGGAAACCTGCGCCAGTTTCCTCGCAGCCCCAACAGTGGGCTCTTGGCATCTTTTATGTTGCTAGTTTTTCAGGTACTTTCAAGGTATTTTTTTAAAAAATCCTTATTGTTTAAAGTATTACATATGTCCCCTTTTTTCTCCCATGGACCCCTTATAGCCCGCCCCTGCCCCCCACCCCAGGCCTCCACCACCTTATTGTCTGTGTCCATGGGTTATGCATATATGCATATAAGTTCTTTGGTTGATCTCTTCCCACCCACCTCCCCACCCCCACCTTCCCTCTGAGACTGACAGTCTGTTCCGTGCTTCTATGTCTCTGGATCCATTTACTTTCAAGATATTTTAACTTCTATATATTTAATTGCTCGCAGTGTTGTGTAATGTATTTAATGCAGTGCTATATATTCTTCCACACCCAGACCTTGTCTTCATTTCTTTCAATGTAAACTTGTGTATTCATCTTTGACCATTTATGAAATAGAATCTGGACATTAAACTCAGATATATATGCCAAGCCTTTTTAGAGGCAATTTTATTGTGCTTTATTTCAATTACAGAAGTAATTCCTATCTACTATTAAAAATTCAAGCAATAAGAATGTGTATAAAGTAAGAGGGGAACGTTGAGGGTATAATAAAATAGAAAAAGGTTTCGTTCCCTCTTAGTCCTCCCCCTCCTTGCAATAGTATCACTTCCCAGATATAACCATTGAAGTCATCTTTGCATTCTTAGCATTAAAATCCGTAATTCTAAATAATATACTCTGTATCTGTTTTTTTTTATTTAAGAATTTAGTCAACACTTAGTGGATTCCCACTATGAATGACAAGGAATTTTGCTGACTTACACTGCCTCCCTCTCAACAGTCCTGTTTTGACTTTTTGATCTTCTATTGGACATTAATGACAAGATCACAAACTCAAATGCCGGGAGAACCAAGATGGCGGCATAGGTTAACGCTGGAGTTTGCTGCCTTGAACAACTACTTCAAAAGTGAAACTAAAAGATGGAACGGACATCACCCAGAACCACAGGAACGCTGGCTGAGTGGAAGTCCTACAACTAGGAGGAAAGAGAAACGCATACGGACACTCAGAGGAGGCGCAGTGCTGAAGTCAAATTCTGAGGTGCGGAGTGCGCTGAGCGGGCTGGCGGCGGAGGGCGTGGTTGGCGTTTTCAATCGGGAGGGAGTTGCAGACTCTGAGCTCCAGATACGGGCGAGTCTTTAGGGACCCAGACTCAAACGGGAGAAGCGGGACTGTCTGGCTTCGGTCAGAGCGAGTGCAGCTTTCTCTCCGAGGTTTGCAGCAGTTGCTGGGACTCAGAGAGGCAGAGCCCCTGGGGACAGGACTGAGAGCCGCCATAACTGCTCTCTCCGGCCCACCCTGTTGATCCTGTGCGACCCGCCCCGCCCAAGCCCTGCACAGAGGCATTTGCCGGATAGCCTCAGGCAAACGCCAGATTAGCACCTCCCTAGAGGACAGAAGTTCTCTCACTGCAGACACAGCTGATTCTCACAGCCACTTGGCCTGGAGGTCAAACCCTCCCTGGAATTAGCTACAACAATCAAGATTTAACTATAAGACTGCGAACAAAGACCACTAGGGGGTGCACCAAGAAAGCATAACAAAATGCGGAGACAAAGAAACAGGACAAAATTGTCAATGGAAGATATAGAGTTCAGAACCACACTTTTAAGGTCTCTCAAGAACTGTCTAGAAGCCGCCGATAAACTTAATGAGATCTACAAGAAAACTAATGAGACCCTCGATGTTATGCTGGGGAACCAACTAGAAATTAAGAATACACCGACTGAAATAAAGAATACTATACAGACTCCCAACAGCAGACCAGAGGAGCGCAAGAATCAAGTCAATGATTTGAAATGCGAGGAAGCAAAAAACACCCAACCGGAGGGGCAGAATGAAAAAAGAATCCAAAAATGCGAGGATAGTGTAAGGAGCCTCTGGGACAGCTTCAAGCGTACCAACATCAGAATTATAGGGGTGCCAGAAGATGAGAGAGAGCAAGATATTGAAAACCTATTTGAAGAAATAATGACAGAAAACTTCCCCCATCTGGTGAAAGAAATGGACTTACAGGTCCAAGAAGCGCGGAGAACCCCAAACAAAAGGAACCCAAAGAGGACCACACCAAGACACATCATCATTAAAATGCCAAGAGCAAAAGACAAAGAGAGAATCTTAAAAGCAGCAAGAGAAAGAAACTCAGTTACCTACAAGGGAATACCCATACGACTGTCAGCTGATTTCTCAACAGAAACTTTGCTGGCCAGAAGGGAGTGGCAAGAAATATTCAAAGTGATGAATACCAAGAACCTACAACCAAGATTACTTTATCCAGCAAAGCTATCATTCAGAATTGAAGGTCAGATAAAGAGCTTCACAGATAAGGAAAAGCTAAAGGAGTTCATCACCACCAAACCAGGATTCTATGAAATGCTGAAAGGTATCCTTTAAGAAGAGGAAGAGGAAGAAAAAGGTAAAGATACAAATTATGAACAACAAATATGCATCTATCAACAAGTGAATCTAAGAATCAAGTGAATAAATAATCTGATGAACAGAATGAACTGGTGATTATAATAGAATCAGGGACATAGAAAGGGAATGGACTGACCATTCTTGGGGGGGAAAGGGGTGTGGGAGATGCGGGAAGAGACTGGACAAAAATCGTGCACCTATGGATGAGGACAGTGGGTGGGGAGTGAGGGCGGAGGGTGGGGCGGGAACTGGGAGGAGGGGAGTTATGGGGGGAAAAAAAGAGGAACAAATGTAATAATCTGAACAATAAAGATTTAATTAAAAAAAATAAAATAAAATAAAAAAACTCAAATGCCTACAGCGTCTGGGCATGATATGCAAGTGTAGAAAGTGGGCGGGGACAAGGAATACCACGATGCCCTTCCTGCCCATTTTTTGTTCTCCCACTATTAATATGGGCAAGGTGAGGGGAAAAGCAGTCATCACTGGCAATGGATGCGTGTCCATGTGTGAGGCGATGACTAGGAATGGGGGGACTATAGCAACCTGGAAGACACATACTTAGATGCAGGAGGTAGGACCATTGGCCAACTGTTGCCATGAGGAAATGTGGCCAGATCTTATTTTTGAGAAAAGCCATTTAGAAATGAATTGTATGTATGAGCTTTGCATTTGTAAATGTTAGCTGAATTTTTTGAGAATGCCACTGGCCAAACACAAAAGGTCTTTGTGTCAAATATGTCCAATGAGCTGGCCATTTTTGCCCTCTGTCATTATGGTTTTAAGTCGTGTACCTAAACCTCTGCTATGTGATCCATCTGTTTTTGATGGCATCTCCTCACTTGTAATATGAAGACACTGGTGTCCTTATAGCTTTCTCTTCCTTTATTTTCCCACCTCCACCTTACCACCCACTCACCATTCCTTTACTTCTGGCTTGCCAAGGCTCACAGAGCTTACTTTCTGTTCTGTAACTATAACACTTTTGAGCTTGTTCTATGGGTTGATTTTTTTAAAACATTTTATTGATACCCATATTATACTGTATAAATATTCTCTTCAACTATCTGGTGGCCATGAATTAACTGTTCACAACTATGACCGAAGAACTAGTTTCTAAATGCGGATGGCGGGGGTGGGTTTCCATCCCAGGGTATAGTGCTGCCTCCCTGACGGGGGCCTGACTGCAAGCTCCAGGGACTGCGTGGAACACACCTAAGGGCAGGCTTCACTGAGAGCGCGTAAGCCGAGGGCAACTGGACAGACGGCTCGCCCAACACATTGTGCCTCAGGCCTCTGAGATACGGATTAATTTCACACTAGGAGCTTCTGTTTTCTCCACATAGATATTAAGTAAATAGCCTCTAATGCAGTGGTTCTCCACCTTCCTAATGCCGCGACCCTTTAATACAGTTCCTCATGTTGTGGTGACCCCCATTTCATTGTTACAAATTGAACATAATTAAAGCATAGTGATTAATCACAAAAACAATATGCAATTAGATATGTGTTTTCCAATGGTCTTAGGCGACCCCTGTGAAAGGGTCGTTCGACCCCCAAAGGGGTCGCGACCCACAGGTTGAGAACCGCTGCTCTAATAACTTCTGCCCTATACCACTCCTCATCTCCAAATCCTTTCATCTCAAATGTGCGGCTCTCACTTCTGCTGGAGCTTCACGCCTTGTATGTTATGAGCAGTGTGATATATCCTTCAAGGCGGTCCCAAGAAAATTCTCATCCACTAATGCCCCCTCTCCTGTTCTCAGTGTAATTCTGATTGCATTCTCATTATAACCTTTTATGCTCATTTCAATGGCATATTTGCAGGGAGGGGGAGTTAATAAGTCTGTTTCGTCCAGCATTTTGAACTAGAAGTGGCCACCAATTGCTGACAACTGCAGTTTCAACAACACTCGGCCTGTCATTTCCCATTCCGCTGCCTTTGCTCTGAATACCTCAGGAACTCAGTGACACACGGCAGCCCCCACCGGCCTTCCTGCCGTGAGAAGCTCTGGAACAGACAGCGAGGGAAATTCTGGGAGCACGTTCCAACTTGCCAGGATACCAAGATTACCATTCTTCAACACAAATGGACAACAAAAATCCTTTCATTAAGAGATTACATTTTTCTTTGGATGAATCTTATGCCCTAAGTAAATTCTCAAGAATGTGATGTCTTATTTCTCTTGTGAGTGGAACAATTATTAACATACTGTCTAGCTGTGGCTCTCTGGTGTATGGGACCTGAATTCGGTCAGCCCTGTCCAATAGCACAACATAGTACTTGTTGCTGTTGAGCACTCAGAATGTGGCTAGTGTGGCTGAGAAACTAAGTATTTGAATTCAATTTAATTTTATTATTATTTTTTGTTGTTGTTAACCTCACTCGAGGATAGTTTTCCCATTGATTTTTTAAGAGAGAGTAGAAGGGAGGGAGGGGGAGGAAGAGAGAAACATTAATGTGAGAGAGACACATCAATTGGTTGCCTCCGCATGCACCCCGACTGGGGCCAGGGATCGAACCTGCAACCCAGGTACATGCCCTTGATCAGGAATCGAACCTGTGACCCTTCAGTTCAAGGGCCAACACTCTAACCACTGAAAACACTGGCCAGGGCCTAAGTTTTTTTTTATCTAAATTAGTCCTAACCTAAATTTAAATAGCCACATGTGGCTAGTAGCTATTCTTGAACAACTCATTCTCATTGAGGAAACAAAAGACAATAAACAATAACTGATAAAATTATAAATTGGCAAAAAGTAAAAATGTAACATATGTAAGTATAGAAATTCAGAGGAGGGAGCAACTGAAGGTTAGAAAGTTCAGGATTAGATCTATGAGGCAGATCTATGTGCTAATGTAAAAAAAAAAAAAAAAAAATGCCCAAAGATGTTAAGTAAAAAGAGCAAGCTGCAGATGTTTGTATGTATGTATGTTGGTCTACTTATAAATATTTTCATGTATATGTACATAGATTTATAGTTATAGATCATATATAGATACATGCTTATTTTTCATAGGACATTTCTAGAAGGATACCCTAATTGCTGATGGTGGCCACCTACAGAGAATAGAAGTAAAGTTCAAGGCAAGTCACATTTTTACATTGTTTAAATTTTTGTTTCAAAAAATAGTTTAAGATTTAAATCATTTTTTTCTTTTTAACAAAGTTATAGGAACAGCGATGATGAATGGATAGTACATTTTTAAAAGGCCAAAGCAGTCAGCT
The DNA here is from genome assembly GCF_014108235.1 of Myotis myotis. Lineage (NCBI taxonomy): Eukaryota > Metazoa > Chordata > Mammalia > Chiroptera > Vespertilionidae > Myotis > Myotis myotis. The sequence continues at coordinate 160,494,812 of NW_023416324.1, forward strand.
CTTTCCCGTGGTTATTACTCATGAATGATCTTATGTGATTATTGGGAATATTCCACATCCTATTACCATGGCTCTTCTGTCCTCTAATAAAATGCTTTAAAAAGAAAACATACTTACTTAAAGAAAGCAGCCTGAAAGAGGTAGAATGTAAATTGGGCCTTGAAGCCAGATAGAATGGAGAGAAGGAAGGGCATTCTAGATTAAGGCATAGCCAGAAAGGGGGAGCAGGGATGCAGGCATACAGGTGGGGAACATTGAGGGCAGGGAGTGAGGTGGGGTGAAGGGAGAAGCCCCTATAAGAAGCCTGGGACCAAAGCCCTATAAGTCTGACAGCAAGAGGCCTGGAGTCTGAGACCCAACCATCTTAGTTGTTGGGGAACCAAATATTTACTGAGTGCCCATCATGTGGCAGGTATTGTAATAAATAGGAAACAGTCACAAGTTCAAGGAACCATGTGAAAGGGATGGCATCACATAATGTGAGGACTACAAAGTCTGGACCGCAAAGTACTGCCTCTATCATTTACTGATGTAACCTTGGCAAGTTTTGTAATTATTCTGATCCCCCAGGCTCTTCCTCTATAAAAATGGGGATACAGCCACTTAAACATCCTTATTGTTGAAAGTATTACATGTCCCCTTTTCCCCCTCATTGACCCCTTCTAGCCCATCCTTACCCCCCACTCCCTCCAGGCCTCCACCACCCTACTGTCTGTGTCCATGGGTTATGCATAAATGTATACAAGTTCTTTGACTGATCTCTTCCCACCCACTGTCCCTCCCACTCTTTCCCTCTGAGATTCTACAGTGTGTTCCATGCTTCTACGTCTCTGGATCTATTTCGTTCATCAGCTTATTTTGTTCATTAGATTCCACATGAGTGAGATCATGCAGTGCTTGTTTTTCTCTGACTGGATAAAGCCCCTTTACCATGAGGACAAAATGACTGAGGTTACATGCCTAGCCCCAACAGGGCACCAACAAATGCCAGTCCCCGTCCTATCATACTCTGCCCCCATCCCTAACCCCAAATCGATAGGTAGGGGAGACCAACTATTTTCTTGGCTACCCTTTCTCCACAAAAGTGATACCAGAACAAAGTTCCTGCTGTGTGTGAGTGGGCTGGGCGAGCGGGGCTGGGCCTCTGCAAACAGTGCCGGAGAGTCAGGGTGACGGTACATGGCCTTGTAGGCAGTGACGGAGAACCCCCTCCGTTGTTCAAGGACTTGAGCAGGGGGTGACACGGGCAGACGCCACTTGAGGAGGATTGCTTAAGCAGCAGCAGGAGGGACACACTAGAAAGACAGGATTCAGGAAGTAGGAAACCAGCTTTCAAGCCACTCCAAGCCTCATCTTAATCTCCTCTAAATTCCTATAATACAAACTATTTATTGAACTATTCCAAGCATTGAATTATTCACTGTCATATCCTACTGTTTATATGCACATGCTTTTCTCCAGAGCCACATCATTAAGACTCCTGAGGACAGAGAGCAGATCAGCGACTTCCTTCCAATTTCTCAGGGTGGCGGAGTGCTTCTGAGTGGGAAGTGAACTGGGAAGAAGTTGGTGGGGGGAGGATATTACTACTGGCTAAGGTGGAAACTGAGGAACGATTCAGGCTTTCATGGGGCAGGTCTTCTTGGTTCCCTTCCTCTACCCTCCACGAGTTAAACATAAACCTGCCTTGATGAGGCCAGGCTAGCCCTTGACGGAGAGACCCACATCAACACCAAGAACCCCAGCCTGGACGGAAACCTCATTCAGCTGCACTTCTCAAGAGGCACTAAAGCATCAGCTCATTTGATCTACAGCACAGCCAGGGCCTATCACTACGTTTGTTTTTTCTGATAAGAATGAATTCCAGGACCGAGGGGAAGAAATCTCCCGTAATTTCAGCATTTTTGCCACCATCGCTCCTTTCGTACTTCACTGTGGTGGGGAAGCAGCTCGCCGACACTTGATCCGCCTGAATGGGCCACAGAACAGCTGGAGGAGTTTCTTTCAGCCCCTGGCCCTGGCTGTCTGAGCATCGAGGCCCCCTTGCCCCAGGGCCGAGCGGTGCTCACAGGCAGTGGCACAGGACAGTGCACCACTCTTCCCATCCCAGCTGCTTTCTGCACGGAGGGGTCCTCTTATGCATGTGGGGGGACAACAGAACCCCGCATCCAAGTTGTATCTACCTTCTCATCCCCCCAAGCAAATGGGTGCCCCACTCCTCTTCTCCTGGGAGGAGGCCACACAGGCCTTGAAAGTGGGCTCAGGGCCATTTGGTAAAAAATTCTGGGGTCCTGGGGGCCAGAACATGGGGGATGATATGGCTCCAGTAGCACATGCCTGGGGTAGACAGGTCCCCTGCTCTGAGGCCAGGGTAGAGCAGGAAGAAGGAACAGGGTTTCGAGAACATGAGCTCAGGTTGTCTGGGTCTCACGGTGGCTCTGATGAGATAGAGCCACCGTTTCAGGGGTTCCTGAAAAGATAGCCTCCTTGAGCTCTAGGCTGGCAGAGGCCGAAAAGGAATGTAGTTTTGGCCCGTTCGGTAGACTCTGATCAAATAGCGGTTGTTCTACAGAGACATTAACTTACCACTTGACTCCACGTGGTTGACTTCCACTCAGGCCTAGACCCTATTGGTTCAAGCCAGACGGCCACAACCAAGGAGGAGCAGATCCTTCTAGAATGCTTGACTGCAGGGCCACGTTCAACTCATAACAGGGCACTCCCCTCACTGCTGGCAGACTGGGTAAGGGTCTGAAAGTGTCCTCAGTGCTTCTCTGTGCTTTGACTGCTTCCCTATTTATCCCCATCATTTAAAGAGACAGTACCTCCACATGCATCTTACTAGGTGTTTATCAGTTAGGAATACTTTTTGTAAAAGTTCCTGTGTGAATGATCACAGCCAAAGATCCTATCTGAGAAAGTCTTTAAGCCTTAGAATTTTTTTTCTCTTAGCGACTGGTCTTCGTGCTCTATCCACTGCTGACCCCTGCCGAGACACACACACACACACACACACACACACACAACCAACCTTAGTATTCTGGCTTGTTGCCTTGTGGTTTTAATGTGGCTGCCTGAGCACCGGGTATCATATCTGTATTCAAGACTGGAAGTGGGGAGGGGTGGAATATGAGAGCAGCAGTAATGACCTTTACTTAAAAAAAAAAAAGAAAAAGAAAAAGAAAAATCAGAAAAGCAAGAACTTCCCCAGAAACTCCCTAGCAGACTTCAACCAGAATGTGTCACTGCCACACTTAGCTGCAAAGGAAAGCCCTACAGTGGCCTCTACAGTGCAGAAGGGCAAGGGCAAAGGGGACTGGTAATGAGTTATGTGTTGGCTGTCCAACGTATCTGCCACAAACTAGAATAACCCTAGTAGATGTGAGGGACTGAGACCCACAGAGCCGAGCATCTCATAGTTCAGAGCGTCTCAGAAAAGACATGAACCACAAGGGGCACCTGTGGCCCCACCTTAATGTCACCAAGTCTTCTTGCTAGAAAGGGGGGCTTTATTGGAGAAAAGGGTTCATTTAAGTCCTTGGCTTAAAAATAGGCCTAAAAAAAGGAAAAGGGGGCAGGACAGGCAGCCGTTTTTACCTCTTTCAGGAATAAAAACAGAAAGCGCAGTTCGAACCAACCTCTAACTGCCAGCGTCAGGAGGTGGCAGGAAACAAACCTTTACAGCTTTCTCACGTCGGTGGTGTCCACTGTATTTCTACAGTCATGGGAGGCCCCTGCCCCCACATCCTAGGACCCTCACACCCAGGCTCCAGGGCTCAAGCTGTTGGTGGCAACTTTAAGGAGGGAAGGGGGGGGAAAGCTGGCAGAGCTTCGGGGGTACCACGTGGAAGAGAAGGACTCCTGGCAGCTACAGTGGGCACCAGCCTGGGCCCAAGTAGTAGCCTGAAGATTTAATTTTTAAAAGTCACTCACTTGTAAGAGATTCTCTAAGAGCCCAGTGACTGAAGAGTTGAGGTCCTGAGGTTATTGTAAACCTGACACAGGACTTGTCTGGTGCAGAATGAGCATCTAGAACAGGACCTGGAGGGAGGAGTCAGGTGCAGGCAGGGTCAAGCGGCCGCAGCAATGAAGTCAGAGAACCACGGACCATGCTCAGTGGGTAACTCCCTTGGAGCTCAGGCTTCCATAACCTGCTCAACGCCCAGGTCACTTCAGGTTAACACTGCCTTACCCTTCCCTTCGCTGAGGGCTCCAGGTGAGGAACACCCCTGACAACTTCATCTCTGGTGTCAAAATAACCAGCTTCTTCATTCTGGAATCATCTGAGGTGGCCTTTCCCCAATGCAAAATGTCCCTTTGTGTCCCTGCTGCAGTGGTAACACACACTCACAGCAGCACGCTAGTTTACAGAGCCCTTTCTATGACAGCCTTTCCCTCTGCATTTCTCTCTGCAAGTCTGCAGCTGGAGCCTGGCACTCCCTCTAACATCTTTCCGGAGCCGTCTTCCTTTTGTGCCCACCGCTCACCAGCATGCTGCCATGATGCTGCTCTGGGTTGTCCCAGGCAGGTGGTAAGCGGTAAAGTAGCTCTGCAGGCTGACTTCTTAGCAGCACATTCATTTTAACATGTAGTCCACATGTGACATATGTCAACTATTTCATCAGAATTAACAAAACTTGCACATAGAGACTGCTATACTTTAAGAAGACTGCAATCAAAATTGTGAATGCATTAAATGCCACTGGATTGTTATGTTTAAGGTGGTTATATTTACATTATGTGAATTTGACCTCATTAAAAAAATACTGTTACTATACTTTTTAACTTTATTAAGTACATTTACCATTTTCTTCTTCAGCTCATTTTCTTTTTACATCCCTGTAGGCTAGAAATACAGAAAGAACTAGTTGTTTATTCTCCAACTAGAGGCCCGGTACACAAAATTCATGCACCGGCAGGGTCCTAAGCTTGGCGGGCGATCAGGGCCAATCTGCAGGGCGAATGGCAGGGTGATGGGGGGAGTGGGGTGCTGCACACACGCTGGCCCCGCCCCCACCACTGCTGCCACCAGTCGCCTCCCTCTGCCTGTTGGCACCGCCTTGGCTGGCCTGGTGCCACCTGCTCGCTGTCCCCCCCCCCCCCAACTCCCGCCCACCAGTCATTCTGCAGGTCATTCTGCCGTTTGGTTGATTTGCATATTAGAGTTTTATATAGATAGGTAAGGAAATAGATCCTTAGAAGGTGTGACCTCTCCAACCAGACAATGACAGTAACAAAGGACTCCAGTGCTGGCTCCTGGGCCAGTGTCCATTCCCTGACAGTTCCAAATCAAATAACTCAAAGGCACGATGACCTCAAAGTCACAAAGGAAGCAAGGGCACCAACATACTCTAAGGAAGCGAAGTCATTTCTTCCTCTCCAGTCTGTCTGAATTTGAGGAAGGCGGTCATCTCAGAGGCAGAGGGCAAGAGGGTGGGTATACAGATGAGATCAGTTTGCAAAGCCATCTTTAAATTTTTCATTTTTTATTTGTGAGTGCAACTTTAGTGTTTTATAATGCATTCACAGAGTTGTGCAACCATCATCACCAGATGATTTCAGAACATTTTCATCATCCCCAAGAGAAACCACAGGCCCATTCGCAGTCCCTCTCCACTCCTCCTCCCCAGCCCGTGGCAACCACTAATCCACCTTCTACCTCCATAGGTTTGCCTCTTCTGGACATTTCACATACATGGAATCATTCACTATGTGGCCTTTGTGTCTGGCTTCTTTCACTTGCCATGATGCTTTCGGTGTTCACTCATGTTGAAGCATGTTTCAGCACTTCCTTCCTTTTCATGGCTATCCAAGTGCTTTCTAACCCCTTAGGGCAGCCGTGGGCAAACTACGGCCCGCGGGCCGGATCCGGCCCGTTTGAAATGAATAAAACTAAAAAAAAAAAAAAGACCGTACCCTTTTACGTAATGATCTTTACTTTGAATTTATATTAGTTCACACAAACACTCCATCCATGCTTTTGTTCCGGCCCTCCGGTCCAGTTTAAGAACACATTGTGGCCCTCGAGTCAAAAAGTTTGCCCACCCCTGCCCTAGGGATTCTTCCTGTTGCATCTGCCCTGCCAGCTGTGGGGATGTGGGGGGATTGCAGCCAGGACAACAGAAAAGAGCCTTCATCCTGGTGGTGCCCAGAGAGAAGAAACAGACCCTTCAGCAGCATTGCCACCCTCCTCCACAAACTTTCTCAGATAACAGACACGACAAGGACTGTTATGTCACAACTACCAGCCAGCAGCCTTCACTAGACAGGCCTGTGTGAGCACATGGTGCAGGGCCTCCCGGGCCATTTTCAAAGCACAACGCTTGCACTCTCTCCAGAGAACCGCCAGCCAAACTTGGCACCTGAACAAAGGCAGGGCCCAGTGTCACCTGGGAAGAGTGAGGTGCTCAATCCCTTCCTCCTACAAGCTTTCAGGGGCCTGCTCCTGAATTGTGCCATTGACCCTTGTACAATATGCGGGTTAGGGGCACTGACCCCCAAACAGTTGAAAATCCACATGTCATTTAATTCAGCTCTCTGTGTCTGTGGATTCCCAACTGCAAATAAAAAATACTGTTTTCAATCCATGGTTGGCTGAATCCACAGATACGAAACCTGGGGATACAGAGGGCTCATTGTATATTTATTGGAAAAAATCCACATATAAATGGACCTCGCAGTTCAAACCCATATTTTTCAAGGGTCAACTGTAGATTCACAGTGCAACCTATGAATTTCCCACCACCTCAGTTGTCTTTTGCTCCGATCAAAGTCCTCTAGCTTCTAAAGCATTTCCTGGGGTAGACCCCCGCGTTGAATCCAGGACAAGCATTACCTGCAAATCCCCTGACTGCCACATGCATCTCCACATCAAGTGGATGACTTGACTTCCTAGTGGTCTGAGGCAGCAGCTCACTGAAAGTCTCTCCAATTGGGCATAACACCAGGTATTCTGATAGCTAGTCTTCAATGCGCCCACCTTCTTCTCCCTTCTAGTACAAGATGGACAAGGGATTATCCTGCCCATGTGTAGCAGAAGAAATGGGGACCGGTAAAGGAAAGGGACCGATATGCATTAGCAGAAGATAAGGGGTCCTACCTCCCATCCCATTGCACTGGGTGTACCAAGTGGACACAGGAGAAGGCTAGCTAACTAAACGCTCCTTCCAGGGAAAAAGGGAAAGAAACATTATAGTCAGTTTTTAATTGTCCATATTCCAAGGCACTTATTTAAACCCAAGCTGTGCGCTTCCTGCCACCAGCATATGTGTGCTCCTGTAATCAGGTATTGCATACCCAGACATGACCGACATTAACAGCAAAGCATTTCGGTGTCCCTCCACACCCCCTCCCTGAGTCTTCTAACATAGCAAAGTCATAAAAAAAATAAATAGGGCAAATGGCATATATTCACTTTACATGTGGATCCAAAACAAACCAGGTCCTCTACCAGGTCCATCCTGATGAGGAAAAGGCTCCAGAAGGAGTCTAACCGCCCCCCGCTCTCCCCGCCCGAATCTCCCCCCAGCCTCCCATCCAGCCCACATCTTACCCTCCCTTCAAACTTGGCGGTGGCTCCTTCTCTGATGCAGAGGTTCCGAGGGGGCAGAATGAAAGCAGGGGCCTCGGTCAGGGGCATGGAGCTGACTCTCGAGGGATCCACACTGAGGGAGGTTTTAGAAACGTGTGCCGAGGCAGCCAGCTTCACATCCCCCATAGTCTGCAAACAGGAAGGAAGACGGGTCAGATGAGACAAAGCACAGTCCTGTTTCTCCTCGGGCGGTAGCAGGCCCAGCGTGCTTGCTGGGCCTGGGATTGTGAGTTCCACAGGGAGCGGGTGCCCCAATAGGTCAGAGTCCACCTGGAGCTCCTCTGGGAATGAGAGGCTCTGTGTCCTCCGCACGCACGCAAGGCTGCCAGGGTGAGGCCCAGCTGGTCTCAGACGCCAGCTCCCAGGGCCATGCCCTGGCCTCTGCAAAACCCCATGGAGAACTTCCAGGAAAGCGGCAGCTGGGGTAAGAACAGAGAAACCAAACAGTCCTCCGAGTTTTTACAATACGTATCTAAAATCGGTATATATCAGTCATTGACCCTTCAGAATCAACATCTACATTAGGCATTTGTGGCAGAAAGGAAAAGCTGCTTTTGCTTGCACCATGAGAACTCACAAACTAAAGAAAAACAGGATACAGACTCCAAGAAAGAAAGTAGTTTGGGATTCATATGACAGGATTCTGGGTGAGGTGAGGGTGTGTGGCTGAATGAAGGGAAGGAAGGCTAGGGAGGACATCCTACTTTTGGGGACAAGACTGAAGAGAAGAGAGTGTTTTAAGATTATCTAGGTGAACTCCTTCATTTATAACTGAGGCCCAGAAGATAAGTCACTTGCCCAGAGACATCCCGGAGAGAACACCTTGGGTTCTGACTCCCCGCCCAGGACCTCGCTGGGACTAGACAAGATGCCTCGATGGGGACTGGCAGAGTCAGCTGGCCCAAAGAGAGAGGACTGATTCCAGAAGAGGGATTGGTAACAGGCAGGAATCCAAGTTCTCAGTTACCACAGAAACCAGCTCTGGCTCTCATAAAGAGAGAAAGGGTCCCTTAGGAAGATGGAGTTAGGGGAGAGCTCCCTAAATCCCTTGGAAAGTCTGGAGAACCAGGCTAGGAACACAGGCATCAGTGACGGAATCTGAGCGGTCAGATCCCAGCCAAGCTCACTGGACACCCTCAACCACCACCTAGCATACATCCCAGGTATCCCTGCTCCAGGTGGAAGCTTCCCCAGGCTGGGAAGGCTCCAGGTTGGGACCATGTCTTATGCTCTACAGAATCCACGGCTCCTGGCCTACTGCAGGCATACGACAAACATCCGCTCAACCGAAGAGGAACAATATGTCTAGTTTTTATGTTCTGTTCACTTTTTTGGGATCTTTAGTCACACATTTAAATCGCACACTGTGGGTTGGGTGAGCATGTAATTAGTTTGTTTAAATTTAATAACATCTGCCAAAACCGGTTTGGCTCGGTGGACAGAGCATCAGCCTGCGGACTGAAAGGTCCCAGGTTCGATTCCGGTCAAGGGCATGTACCTGGGTTGCGGGCACATCCCCAGTAGGGAGTGTGCAGGAGGCAGCTGATCGATGTTTCTCTCTCATCGATGTTTCTAACTCTCTATCTCTCTCCCTTCCTCTCTGTAAAAAATCAATAAAATATATTTTTAAAAAAAAAGAAAAGAAAAAGGAAGCCCTGTGCAACCTTAAAAAAAAAAATTTAATAACATCTAATAAAAATAAAATGGAGATAATATTTTGAAGTTGAAGTTAAAATAACAAACACCTAGATTTGTTTAACAGGACACATCCTGCTGGACAGATCCAGCTTTCTCTTTCACTAATACCATATTAGCTTTGCAAACAAGATCCCTTCCAAAAGGTTCGTTGCAGTTGGCAATAATGAAAGCAAACCTTATGTAGCACTTTATGTACGCCAGGAGCTGTTCTAAGCACTTTATGAATAATAGCTCATTTGCTCCTCACAACAACACTGTAAGATAAATAATCCCATCACCCCCATTTTATGGATTAGAAACCTATGTGCAGAGAGATTCAGAAATTTGCCCAAGGTCTTGGCATTGAATAGGGGGCAGGACTGGCACTTGAACCCAGGTGTCTGGCACCAGAGCCCCTATTCTTAACTACTGGGCCCTCTGACCTCCTGTAAGCAGTCAGAGTTGGCTGGTGGGAAGGGGGCCTGAGGTTGGGGTAACAAGGGAGAAAATTGAAAGCTGCTCCTAGCTTTAAAAAATTAAGATTTTCTGTATGTCAAAGCATACTCTGGACAACATTAAAAGATGGATGATAATCTGGGATAAAATGTTTACAGTAAAAAACAAAGGACTAGGACACTTTACATGTAAGAAAACAGCCTGACAGATAAATGGGAAAGGGCTATTCCTTAGATGGCTCATAGAAGACAGACAGATGAGCACTACACATGGACACTGCCTAGTCATAATAAGGACCCAAGAGTGCAACTTAAGAACAAGCTATTATCTTAGGAACTAACCAAATTGATATTTAAAAGGAGCGATAACAAAATGCCAGTGAGACTGTGGTGAGGTGGACATGCTGGTACCCAACCAGAGGAATAGAAATTGGTGTGATCTGTCTGGAAAGCAACTTGGCAAAATGATTCTAAACAAATGTCCATCTTTTTTTCCTAGTAATCCTACATTTAGAAATGTGTAATTTGGAAACAATCAGAGATGCAGCCCCAAATTTGTATGTGAGAATGCTAATCACATTATTTATAGCAAAAGAAACAGAAAAATAACCCAGTTAAATAGAAATTTTTAAAAAACACATTAAATATCTAACAGTAAGATGGGTTAAACACAGTGGAATATCAGTCAGTTATATGAGTGTATACTTACAAGAAAAATAATGATAGAAATTTAATAATATAGAAATTTTAAACTAAAAATAAGTTTTATTATGGAAAATTTCAAAGACACAGAAAAGTAGAATGATAAAATGATCACCTCAACTACTCATCTTATGGATTCAGTTATTAGCATTGTGTCATACTCATATCATTGTGTTTGCGTATGTATTTGCAGAACCATTTCAAAGTAACCGTGATATAATTTTAATGGCATGAATCATGATACATTCATTCACTCAATTAAAACATACTGACTGATTCCCAGAAAAAGAAAAAAGCTAACTGAGTCCATCACCACCAAACCAGTATTACAAGAAATGTTAAAGGATTTCTTTAAAAAGAAGAAGAAAAAGATAAAAATTATGAATAATAAAATGGCAAAAATTGCATACCTATCAATAATTACTTTAAATGTAAATGGATTAAATGTTTCAATCAAAAGACATATAGTGGCTGAATGGGTATGAAAACAAGATCCATACATATGCTGCCCTCAAGAGACCCACCTCAGATCAGAAGACACAGAGACTGAAAGTAAAGAATGGAAAAAAGTATTTCAGACAAATGGAAATGAAGGGGGGGGAAAAAAGTCAGGTAGAAATACTTATATCAGACAAAACAGACTTTAAAACAAAGGCTATAACAAGAGACAGAGAAGAACATTTCATATACAGTAGCCAAGATATGGAAGCAACCTAAGTGTACATCAATAAACAGTTGGATAAAGAAAATGTGGTATATACACAATGGAATATTTCTTGGCCATAAAAAAAAATTGAAATCTTACCATTTGCAACAACATGGATGGACTTACAGGGTATTATGCTAAGTGAAATAAGTCGGACAGAGAAAGACAAATAGCATATGACTTCACTTCTATGTGGCATCTAAAGAACAAAACAAACAAAACAGAAACAAACTCATAGAAACAGAGAACAAAACTGCCAGATGGGAGAAAGGTTGGGGGATTGGGTTAAAAAGGTGAAGAGATTAAGTAGTAGTTACAAAATAGTCCTGGTAAATAAAGTACAGCATAGGGAATATAGTCAATAACATATGGTACCAGGTGGGTATTAGACTTATGGGGGGACACTTTGTAAGTTCTATAAATGTCTAACCACTATACAGTATACCTGAAACTAACATAATATTGAATGTCAACTATAATTGAAAAAAATTTAAAATTTTTTGAAACCTGTTTATTGAACAGCTACCACATGCCAAGCTAGGTGCTAGGGTATGGCAGTGAATAGGTACGTGTGTGTTGTGAGTGGAGTAACATGGTAGGGAAGGGATGGGACTCTTATATCCTGCAGGACTACCTAGGACCATACTCTAGAAGGGACACTGTTCCTCTGCCCTCCTCCACTGCCACTGAGGTGAGGTGACAGATAACACTCTGTGCTGTCAGCAGCAGGAGGGTAGGGAGTGGCGTGGAGGTGGGGGTGGGTGTCCTGAGGGTCAGATCCTGCCATAAATCGAGGGGCACTGCACTTTCTAATTGCGAGCTGGGCAAGGAATGTCAATTCGCTTGGCCTCAGTCTTCTTTTCCATAAAGTGGGAATGATAATATCAGTCTCACAAAGTTGAAGGAGGATTTGAATAGAGTGTGTCTAAAACACATAGTACAGCATAAAGGGGATTCAATAAGTGGTGGCTGTCAATATCATCATCCAGCTCCCAAAGGAAAACCAGTTTCTCCGCCAGAGGACACAGACTCTTTCACGCAGGACAGCAAGATGCCCAGGCCAGCCCGATCTCTTCAGGACAAGGTGGCTGAGTGGGATTACTGTGTAACAGTAATAGAGGCAGATGGCAGGACTCTGAAAAGACGGGGAAGAAGGGTTGTCATGTCTGTTCTAGTAGCACCGTCTAATGGGCAGGGTGTGTGCCTCTGACCCCGTGCTGGGCACCAGTCTTACTCAGTCCCCACAGCCTGCCAGGCAGTTCTGACTATGCTCCTTTTACCAGTGAGGACACCGAGGCTCAGAAAGCCAACCACACTTGTCCAAGGTCAAGAAGCTAAGCTAAGAAGTGAAAACCAAGCCAAGCCCATGACCTAGATGAGGAATTTCCTGCTATTCCCAGTAAAGAGAGATGCCACAGGCAGAGGCTATTGCAGAGAGGAATACTGGGAGTTGCAGAGAGGAATGTGCTTCCCCTTTGCTCTCAGGCCTGGCTTTGGAAGACACAAGGCTCTTCGGCCTCTGCTGTAAGAGGAGCTGAAAACTAGGAGTGGTGGCATAAGGCTCGGGACCCTCTACAAATCCTCTTGATCCAAGACCTGCTGAGGTCCACCTAAACTTCCCAAAGGCCCCAGATACTATCATCAAAGGGAACATGCTTCAGCCCTAGCCAGTTTAGCTCAGCGGATAGAGCGTTAGCCTGTGGACTGAAGGCTCCCTGGTTCAATTCCCATCAAGGGCACATGCCTGGGCTTGATCCCCAATAAGGGGCGTGCAGAAGGCAGCTGATCAATGATTCTCTCTCATCATTGATGTTTCCAGCTCTCTCTCTCCCTCTACCTTCCTCTCTGAAATCAATTAAAAAATAATTTTAAAAAAAGAAACATGCTTAGGCTCAAGAACACAGAAGACAGGAGTAATCCATCCTTAGGGGAGGTGTGGCTTCATGGTTAGAAACAGAACAGGCAAGTCAATGAAGCCAGAAGACATCCAGTCCCCTGCGGTTGTGGGGCAGTTACTTAACTATCAAGCAAGCAGGACCAGAGCCCAGTCCCTGGCGGGCCAGATACCCCAAACGGCTCTGCTCAGTCCATTGCCCCATCCCTTGCTATCAACACATAAAGACTCCTTCCTTGCTGCCAATTAATGGCTACTGACATATTTAGAATGCTCTATCAAAAAAAAAAAAAATCAAACTAAACCATCCTTGTTCCCATCTAACCCCTCATCCATCCTGGCGACCACACTCCCATCAAGAACACCTGCAATATCTTCTCTATCGGCAGAGTGGCGCTCGGTGGCTGCAATCAAACCAACCAACTAGAACAGTGGTTCTCAACCTTCTGGCCCTTTAAATACAGTCCCTCATGTTTAAATACAGTTCCTATGGTTGTGACCCCCAACCATAAAATTATTTTCGTTGCTACTTCATAACTGTAATGTTGCTACTGTTATGAATCGTAATGTAAATATCTGATATGTAAGATGGTCTTAGGTGACCCCTGTGAAAGGGTCGTTTGACCCCCAAAGGGGTCGCGACCCACAGGTTGAGAACCGCTGAACTAGAAAGTTTTACTCAATAATGATCAGGGAAAAGAGAAGAAGAGAAAAAAATGGAAGGGGGTGCAAAAGAGCAGTGGTGTAAGAGCTGGAAGCAGCCCCTCGTCCCCAACACACACACACACACACACACACACACACACACTCACTCACTCTCACACACACACACTCACAAACACACACACTCACACACACTCACAAACACACACACTCACACACATACACACACACACACACACACACACACACTTCTTGAGCCAAAGCTCACCTCCAAATAAGGTTTCCACAAGTAATAGAATGCATTAGTCATTTAAAACAGCACTAAGTTAATTTGACTTGAATTTGATCAAAAGCGCTATAAATTGTCTCTTGACCCAGAAAGGAACACTTTTACTATGGCCAAAATAGAGTGCAACTCTGAGGCAAAAAGACTCAGAATAAAAGTTAAAGATGGGGATCGAGTTGAGTGGCAGAACAGGTTTAGAGAAACCAGCTGACCCCTTTCCTGCCCAAAGTGCATTCATATTAAGTGATCGCTGTCTTTAACTTTGAGTGTCAACCAATATCCTAGGAACTACGCTAAAATTGCCAAGGCATTTTTGCTGATTTTACAGCAGTTTAGGAAAAAAATTATGAATCGCAAGTAAATGAAGTTACATATTCAAAAACTTAGGGAAACCTGATCAATTTTAGAACTACAAACATTCGGCATCATAAATAATCTGCACTTAGGTGCCATCTGTCAATAAAGACTGAACTACAGTGGGGCCTTGACTTACGAGTGTCCTGACTAACGAGATACCAGCTGTCTCTCGGCTGATTTTTTGCTTTGAGTTGATAGAGTAATTTGAGTTAACGAGCTCCTTAACGAGCTCGGTCTCTGAACAAATTAAACTCGTAAGTCAAGGCCCCACTGTACTAGCATCTAATAGTAACACTGCAGGAGGAGCGCGATAGCGCTCTAGCGCTCCCGGTACTTTTGGCGAAAGACAGGAGGAGCATGATTGTGCTCCCCGGCACTTAAGCACCAGTCAGAGTCAGTCAGCAGGGCACCCTGGGAACACCACGTCTTCCGTCTTCCCTACGGGGAAGGGCTGCCAGCAGGCTCTGCACTGGCAGCCTGGCTGGCAGCAGTGAACCCACCTACAGGCCACAGCACACTCATCAGAGGCAGCACACCACCAGGCAATGACAGCTCCACTCCCCACCTTAATCCTCTCTCTGCAGAACTCCAATCCTGACAAATTCCCTGATTGCTCCCAATCTCCAAGTGCTGTGGACTGTGCCAGGCTGACTTGCTGTAACCCATGGGAGCAAGCAGTGGAGCCACACACCAAAGAACAGACACGCCTTACCGTGGCCTCTTCCCCGGGCAGCTCTCACATGAGTCGGGACGCGTGGGCAGCCATGCTTTCCCACTGTACTGCAGAGATTCCTGTCCACAGTCTGTCCAAGGAAGAGAGGGAAGGAGAGCCAGACACGCCCCAGAGCCCAGGACCAGACTGAAAAAAGACTTTGCTCGCAGATGTTGCAACTCGCCTTCCGCTGGGCAGCTAGCTTCACCCAGTCAGGGAGATCTGTTGTTCTAATCCGCCCAGCTGGGGTGACCTTTGAAACCCCTGGCTGTCAGCTGTAGAGGCTCTCAATGGAGTCCTGGGGAAACCAGGGTGGAAGCTCATGGGTTTTCACAGAGCTGCAGATTCCAGTCTGAGTGTGGAGCGAAGGGAGGAGGCTGTCAAGCAGAGAGCTGAGCCCTTGGAGAGGCTGGGCACACCCCCAACTCTACATCTGGCCTGGAATACCACTCACCCCTGGCACATCTGGCCTAGAATCACCACCCAGGGCTCGTGGGACATTTGCCTCCTGAGACCCTGCTCCTTTCTCCTTAACGTGAGGAAGCCCTGGTTATGATCCCTTGAGTGGGAGACAAGCCCAGAGAGCAGACGGATGGGGGAACTCCGGGCTGTAACTGTCTTAGGGAAACTGGGCTGAGGTTTCAACCAGGCTCCACAGGCTGTGTTCACACAGTGCAGAGGACCCAGTGGCACTGGTCCTGCCCCCTGGGAGCTTCAGGAGCAGCCCCTGGAACATACCCCTAAAACGTGGTAGGAAGGTGATGCCTAGCCCAGTACCTCTCCTCCTAGGGACAGAAGGATTTCCATCATTCCAGAGGAATCTCTCATCCTATGCAACTCACCCCTTGGGACAGACTGAGAACGTCTGAACTGGCAATGACAGGAATTTAAGCTTTTCTGTTGGCTCGTGTCTGATTCCTGAGTAACTGGTATTCTCCTAACACCTACATGACCCCTTACCCTCTAGCTCATCCATTCTCAAACTTCTTGATCCCAGCGCCCCTTCATGGTCCTAAAAATTACTGGGGATCCCAAAGAATTTTCGTTTGTAATTTATTGCTATCAATATTCACTGTGTTAGAGATTAAAACTAAAAAATATTAGTTCATTTAAAAGCATCAATAAGCCCATTATGTGTTAACGTAACATTTTAAAAAGAAAAAATGTATTTCCCAAAACAAAAAAAGTAAGAAGAGTTGTTTTTGCTGTCTGACGTAATGGAAGACACCTAAATTTTCATATCTGTTTCTGTATCTAAGCTGTTGTGACATCACAGTATTAGTATCTGTAGCTACTAGAAAGCTCCACTGTACCCTGGGAGAGAAGGTGAGTGAAAAGAGCAAACAACATTTTATTACAAAAATGATTTGGACTCATGGCCTCAAGGACTGAGAAGGGTCCCCAGGGCACATTTTGAGAACTGCTGCTTTAGTCTATCCCCCTGCTCTCTTTGTCACCAAGGGCCCTCACTTCTGTCCTCCTTAAATACACAAGTGGAAGAGTGGTTTCATGAAGGTAGTGGTGTGTAGCTTTTAGCGGGGATGGGGAAGAGGGTGAATCAGTATTTAATCTGATTCCATCTTTTCTTCCAAAGAAAACGGTTGAACAAATGTGGACCAGAGAGATTTGAAACCTGAAACAGACACTGATGAAGAGAACACATTAAGCCATTTAAGTTCTTGGCTAAGAACTAAAGGTACACCCAGATTCTGAAAGAACTTGAACGTAGTAGATATTTGAATATTTTATGGCTAATAAAAGAGGAAAGAATAAAAAAGTCCCACAATGCTGTTCACCACTGAGGAATGGGGGCAAATCGGATTTAAGTCTCCTTAGACGGAGGTCTCTGGTAGTGGACACTCATTTGATCTGGACAAAATCATGGAAGGTATGTTTATCAAATCAGTGGATTATACTAAGCAAGTAGGAACATCTACCACGTTGGATGCTAAATACACCTTGAAAGATCAGCAAAAGGGACCAGAGCTTGAGAGGACATTTAAAAGAACAAATTTTAAGTTCCCACACGTAGGCTCAAAACACACACACACACAAAAAAAACAACAACAACTGCCAAGTACAAAATGGCTGATTGGAAATAACACAGACTCTGGTCCCATGAAGGTTGGGTCAGGTCCCACGTTAGGAAAGCGCATCAGATTCCACACATCATAGTTGGCAGCCAGGCAGTTGTACGGTTATATGATTAACCTGTCTTCCCCCTGGAGCACGAGCGTCACCAGGTCACAGGTCCTGTGTGTTTTCCTCACTGCTGTATCCCCAATGCCCAGAATGCCAATAAGCAAAATTACTGATAAGTTCTCAATAGATCATTGTGGAATGCATGAATGAATAGAATTTTGGGTTAAAAAAAATTTTTAAATCATTTCCAAATTATGACTCCATTTCATTTTATTGCACAGGGACTCCTGTGAATGCTAGAGAAAGGACGTAGAGAAAGCAGTGCAGTGGGAGAACACGCCACACCATAAACGATCTACTCCTTTGGGTCCCACAGGCAATTAGTTCAAGACACATGCCAGTCTCGTTCTAAGCCCGGCATGTAGCTTGTGCATCCATCCTACTGTTTGCTTCTCAGCGTGAAATGGGCATAATGATGCTCCGCTCGGGGTACACTCTCTGGGTTTCTCTGAGCAACTCGGTTCCACATCCCGGGATTCCCAAGTGAAATCATGCAAAGCCAGCCGGCTCTGCCTCCCACCGCTGAGTTTTCCCCAAGCACCAGGCAGCCTCTCCCTCCCCAAGGCTTCCTGGGCCTTTCCTCTTGGAAAACACATTAAAGGAGAGGCTGGGCTTCTACGAGCAGATGAGCTGCCCACGCCAGCCTGGCCACATCAACAAAGCAGCAGACCGCGGGTGGGAGGAGGGTGTCTGCTCAGCAACACAACCCTGAGTGCCCACATCTTTGGCAGAAAGTTATTTTTAAGTTTTCTCGAAAGGGGACACACGCACACATACACACACAGACCGAATAAAATAAATACACCCAACCGCACACACAGTGTGAACGAGCGAGGCCTGATCCCCCGGAGCTACTCTCTTCCTGCTGGGGTTCTTGCTTAATTTGTGATTTAATGAGAACAGGCTGAGAGCAGCTTTCTGCAGTAAAAGTCACACGCAAAAAGCAAGCAGAGCCAGAAACCCCGATTATAACTAAATTAGCAAAATGCACATTCCTATCACAATCTAGCAACAATCCTAAAGTTCGCTCACTTCATTATCAGGTGTCACCCCTGCAGAGGGGTCACACGTGTGTTTATCCAATCATCCCCTCCTCAAACGCCAGGCCTCCTCCCTCTGGTCTTCTAGGCCATACCAATTGTGCCCAGTTTTTTTAAACCCCATAAAATGAGCACTGTGAGTACTCAGGCCTGTGCGAGCCTGGGCAATCAACTC
Source organism: Myotis myotis (assembly GCF_014108235.1). Lineage (NCBI taxonomy): Eukaryota > Metazoa > Chordata > Mammalia > Chiroptera > Vespertilionidae > Myotis > Myotis myotis. The sequence goes on from NW_023416324.1 coordinate 160,513,272, forward strand.
GGGGAGCAGGAACAGTACTCACAGCTCCCATCCCCACGATGCCCCATCGCCAAGAACACACTGCTCGGCTGTGGTCTTCGATGCTAAACTGTGTGGCCTGAGGCAAGTGACAATATGAAAGTCTTAATCTCCCCATCTGTAAAGTGGGGCCACAACTAATACCCACCCCCACTCTGCAGGGTTGCTATGAGGGTTAGCAGTGTGTTTAAAAAGCATCCCCAGAGCAGTCACTGGCACAGAATAAGTTCTCAGTCCCTGGTGGCTGCTATTGTTAACGTTGCCGTTGTTTTCAGATTTCTGTCAAAGCTCAGGGGATAGAAGCAGTCGTGGCCAAGAAGGGAGCTGGCACAGGAGAAAACAGAAGATAGCACCAGAGGGTAAAATAGCACAGAAGCGAGTCAGTGACTCTAGTGCTTACTAGGCTATAGCCCAACCAGATGTGTGACCTTAAGAAAGTCAGCTTCCTTCCCTAGTCTTCTCTACATGGGCCCTTCCTGCCCTAGTGCACCTGTCTCCTCTATAGGACACCTGGACAGGTAGGAAAGGTTCCAGCAGGGGAAGCCAAGCCCAGAGCAGGAACAAGATGCTGCGGGACACCAGGGAGGAGGCGAAGGCCTCCCTACCAGAGGATTCTGTTCCGGGCCCACCACACAGGCTCCACGGGAGCAGCAGCCAAGTCAGGCAGGCACACCTGGTCCTCAGGACATACCAGCAAAGGCCACGAAAGCTTTGAAGACTGGGCAAGTGCTAGTAACAGGTGCCTATACTGTTATTCCAGCTTCTCAGCCGAGGCCGCTCCCAGGTCTGTCCACAGAGGGGCTGGGGCTGAAAGAGCTGAGCAGAACCCCCAGGAAAAAAGAAGAAAGAGAGACAACTAATCATAGCTACTGTTTAGTGAGCACTAACTATGTGTCAGGCATGGGAGTAAGTACTTAAGGTGACGTACCTCATTTAATCCCTTAGCAGAGTGGCAAATATTAATAGCAAAATTAATGGGGAGTATCATTCAGCATAAAATATATTCCTTTTCTGCCCTGACCGGTTTGGCTCAGTGGATTGAGCACCAGCCTGCGGACTGAAGGGTCCCAGCTTCGATTCCGGTCAAGGGCATATACCTGGGTTGCAGGCACATCCCCAGTAGGGGGTGTGCAGGAGGCAGCTGATAAATGTTTCTCTCTCATTGATGTTTCTAACTCTCTATTCCTCTCCCTTCCTCTCTGTAAAAAAATCAATTATATATACACAAGAGGCCCGGTGCACAAAAATTTGTGCACTCGGGGGGAAGGAGGGGTCCCTCAGCCCGGCCTGTGCCCTCTCGCAGTCTGGGGCCCCTCGGGAGATAACGACCTGCTGGCTTAGGCCTGCTCCCGGGTGGCAGAGGGCAGGCCCAATCCCTAGGTGCAGCCCCTGTTCGGGCTCTGAGCAGGGCCGATTGGGGAGCTGGGGCGCCGCCCCTATCATGCACAGAGCAGGGCAGATCGGGAGGTTGCGATGCCACCCTCAGTCACGCTCAGGGTAGGGCCGATTGGGGGGTTGGGGCACCGCCCCCTGTCACACTCAAGGCAGGGTCAACGGGGAGGTTGCGGCGCCATCCCCTGTCACGCACAGAGCAGGGCCAATCAGGGGGTTGGGGCGCTGCCCCCTGTCACTCACACAGCAGGGCCCATCAGGGGGGTTGGGGCTCCGTACCCTGTCATGCACAGAGCAGGGCCGATCAGGGGGTTGGGGAGCTCCCCCATGTCACTCACAGAGTAAGGCCGATAGAGGAGTTGGGGCACCGCCCCGTCACACACAGAGCAGGGCAGATCAGGGGGTTGGGGTGCTGCCACTGTCACACTCAGGGCAGGGCCAATGGGGAGGTTATGGCTCTACCCTGTCACACACAGAGCAGGGCCCGTGGGGGGGGGGGGGGGTTGGGGCGCCGCAGCCTGTCACACACAGAGCCGCAGGGCGATCAGGGGGTTTGGGCGCTGCCCCCTGTCATGCTGATCCCGGTGGCATATTACCCTTTTACTATATAGGATAGAGGCCTGGTGCACGAGTGGGGGCTGGCTGGTTTGCCCTGAAGGGTGTCCTGGATCAGGGTGGTTTGCCCACTGGGGTGCCTGGCCAGCCTGGGTGAGGGGATGATGGCTGTTTGCAGCTGGTCACACACCCTTCAGGGTGGGGGTCCCCACTGGGGTGCCTGGCCAGTCTGGGTGAGGGGCTAAGGGCTGTTTTCAGGCTGGCAGGTGACGGAAGCTCCCAACCCCTCCTTTTTTTCTTTTTTTCTTTTTTTATTCTGGGCCAGCTTTAGCTCTGAGGCTCCAGATCTTAGGTCTCTGCTGCTGAAAGCAGGTATCTGGCCTTTGTTTACCTTCTGTATTTGAAACAATGTTGCGATCTTGCTGGCTGAAGCCCGGCGACTAAAGCAGGTTTCTGGGGTTTTGTTTAGCTTCTACATTTGTAACATAGTTGCTTAGAGTTGCAGCTCAGAGGCCGGCAAGGCAGGCGGGGAACGTTGGAGTCCTCCGTCACTGAAGCAAGCAAGCCTCATGTTCGCTTCCAGCTGCCTGGCTGCCGGCCGCCATCTTGGCTGGCAGTTAATTTGCATATTCCCCTGATTAGCCAATGGGAAGGGTAGCAGTCGTATGCTAATTACTATGTTTCTCTTTTATTATATAGGATATATATTCCTTTTCTTTCTAACTTCCTCTCCCTCCCTCAATTCGGCCAACATTTAATAATTTGAGTTATGTAGAAACATGAGTCTGGGGCTGGGGAGAGGGGGTGTGAGGGCTAGTGGGGAGGTTGGGGCAGCCCACAGTGGTATGGGTGTGCTGATGGTGTTGGAATGTCACAGGGGTGAGGAGAGATCTAGAAAGAGGAGGGAAGGGGAGTGAAGAGAAGGGCCACCAGTCTGTGCCATGAGTCTGCCCTGCCCCTCCTCTTCTGGTCTTCAGAGAAGCCTAGGAAAGCTCTGGAGAAGAAGGCCTAGGAGGGGCAGGAGCCTCATGATTCTACTGATTACACCCCGTCCTGAAGGGCTCTGAGCAGCTTCTGGAGCTCCAGGCTGGCTGCCCCACCTTCTTTCTGAGTTGCTTGAAGTGCACACTGGCCCTCCCTTTTGGGGAGGAAACTGGCCCTTTGTCGATAATCTGAAGGGACAGGCCCAGAGGATCCTGTGCTAGGAGGGCCCTTAGACTCTGAGAACACGATGCAGGCGAACTGTGAGCAGAGTTCACGTGGCGCCTGCTCCTCTCCATGCACTTTAGGGGGATGCCAGCTTCCCCCTGGCCTGTTTCTCTTGGGAAAACATTAGCTCTGTGGCTAGACTAACACCGGGATAAGTGGAGGAGAGAGAATGAAGAGAATACTTCTGTGGGAGTTCTGCCTTCCCACGTGAGAGCCTCAGGCATCAGGCTGGAACAGTGTCTTCCCAGGAGAGGGGGGCAGGAAGCACTGCTGACGGGGGGGGGGGGGGGGGGGGGGGCAGGGGCTGCAGAGATGGAGAACAGTGATAAGAACCAAGGCTGATAAGGACCAAGGCTGCATTTGAAGACTCTCCAGCCTCAAGTGCCCACAGCTCCTGCTGGGGCCCAGGCAGTTGCCAGTACCCATCTGGCTCTGGCATGTCCATAGCTCACTTGAGCTTCCTTTACGAAGAGGCCTGACGATACTTCCCCACTGTGACACAGCAAAGAAAACACACAGCCAACCTGACTTACCAACTCCTACAGGCTCCCAGATTTGAAAGTGGGGCTTGCAGTTGTTTTCTAATTACTCCTACGAACACAATCTGCCTCCTCTGGCTGAAGCTGAAGGCCTGGCAAACGGTATGATGAATTTCTAGTTTTCCTTCCACTCTTAGTTATTAGCACTAAGACAAGACGGTAGGTGCACAGAGAAGGTGAATGGGGAGGCAGCCAAGACTGGGTGTCTCTGCCTGGCTGGTGTGGCTGAATGCCGACCTATGAACCAGGAGGTCATGGTTCAATTCCCGGTATGTGGGTTGTGGGCTCAATCACCAATAGGGAGCGTGCAGAAGGAAGCCAATGGATGATTCTCTCTCATCACTGATGTTTCTATCTCTCTCTCTCCTGCTCTCTTGCTCTCTGAAATCAATAAAATATATATTAAAAAAAAAAAGACTGGGAGTCTCCCACATGCTGGAGGAGGGAGTGGGCTCAATCCAGGTAGGTTTTTTCCCATGCAATTTTCAAACTGGCCATCTCACCTGCAAAGAGGCCCAATCATTACTCTAGGGTCAAGCCCAGACTTGTGTCAAGAACATAGCTGGTCACCACTAGTACTAGCACACTAGTAACAATAAAATGAACCTGGCACACAGCAAGCACTTAACAAATGGTAACTCTTCAATAACAGTCAATTATGATGAAGAAGCAGAGGTATCATATTTCACTTAGATGCTCTAATTCATTTCAATATTGTTGCAGATATAGCCGTATCTATCACAAAGAGTAGACTGCTAATTCATACTCTTATGTTGACTTCTTTTTATCAGTTACTTGACAATGGCTAGATAATAAGCATTGTTCTCACCCTCCCAAATTGTGATTTACTGTTAGCACAGTGGATATGGCTGGATCACAGAATTCGGGGGAGACCCAAATCATCTAATCCAACACCCTTATTTTACAGTTGAAGAAATGGGCCCAGAGTGGACCTATGTATCCTCAAACATGGGGGCAGGGATCTCCACAGTTTTCGAGGCACAGAGAAAGGACCAGGACCATCTAAGCCAGCGGTTCTCAACCTGTGGGTCGCAACCCCTTTGGGGGTCGAACGACCCTTTCACAGGGGTCGCCTAAGACCATCAGAAAACACATATATAATTACCTATTGTTTTTGTGATTAATCACTATGCTTTAATTATGTTCAATTTGTAACAATGAAATTGGGGGTCACCACAAATTGAGTAACTGTATTAAAGGGTCGCAGCGTTAGTAAGGTTGAGAACCACTGATTTAAGCAGAGCTGCGCTGGGGGGAAGAGAAGGGGCAGATGGTGCTGCATGTCTAAGAACAAGGGAACTCATTTGGAAAAGAGTTGGACCAAGAGGAGTTTTGAGAGATATAGTCATTATATTGGTTGAGACTAGGTTGTGGAGGACCTAGAGGATAGCAATGCCTTTAAATAAAGCTGTCCAAAGGGTTTCTATTTAAAATTCACATTGAGCTACTGACAACTTACAAAATGCTTTCCCAATCAAGATCTCACTTCAACTTCACTACCTATTGAGATATGCCAAACCCCATTTTACTGATGAGAAATCTGAGGTTCAAAGGCCAAGGGACTTGCCCAAAGTCACAGAGCTAATAAAGCAGAACTAGAATCTAGTCCTTGCACCAAGTCCTGGCTCAATTTGATAACATGCTCAGGAAAGATTAAGCAAGATATGTTAAATCTTATTATAATAAATACCATGCCCAACAGGAAATTTCCAGCATAACAACTGTGTTGATAGTCCCTTGGATATTATTGAATGATATCTGATGGGTACAAATTTGACTAATGTAGTCAATCCTTAGCTCAGGGAAAGTCCTTTATATTTGTCCTAAACAAATGGATGACTTCATTCCAATCCCTCAGGCCTGAGGGTGAGACTAGGCATAGTGACTAATCTGTAGGAAATGTAATTACCACCTATATTCCTCTCCCCATATACAGAGATGCTCTCTCTTCCCATTCACAACACAGAAATCTCTGTGTTCTTCTCCAGAGCTTGCTGCTCTTCTTCAGGCTTCCCTCAACTCTGCTTCCACTGGCTGGGCACAACCCCAATCCTACGCCTTGGGTACTATACCAGAACTGCCAGGAGGATGCCTTGGCCGTGTGACAAACTCTATGTTTCCACATGCAGTTCACCCCTTGCCCTTACCCAATCTCCCATGATATGAGGGCCCATTCCCAGGACAGCCTTCAGCTGGGGATGAGAAACAATGGCTTAGTGTTTTCTGGAACTTACCTGGGGTGGTGGAGAACTGCCAACCCAACCTAGCCAGGTATTAGCACAACAGCCAAAAGTCAGGCTCAGACATAGCCCTGCTCCTCCTCCAGACTTCTGCATTCTTTACTCCAAGGGGCTGTATCATCTCCCTCCCTTCTGCTGGATACACCCCACTTAGCCCTTTCCAGTCTCAGTAGGGGCAGGGGCACATGGGAGCCTGCCTCTCTGAGGTTCCTTCAGGATTCCTGGGTACCAACCTTAGGTCCTTTGAATAGGAGACTCACTCACCCTAGGAACCTGAAATGTTAAGGCTGGGAGGGACCTTAGAAATGATGCGATCCCACCTCATCCACAGAGGGGGTCAGGTGTGTGCACTATGGGGATAGCTGAGGCCACCTCATCCTGAAGGATCAACTATACTCAAAGATTTGGAGGAAGCATTCTTATATTAAAACCAATGCATTCACATTATTGTAGAAAATCACAACTATATGTAGATTTTACAAACAACTATAGGATGCCAAAGGAATGCAATGCTCTCTCCACTTCCCTTGAGGGGAGAAGCACTGGTCCCATCTAACCCTCCTGTTTCACAGAAAGGAAACCTCCGATCCAGATGAATGCAGTGAGTGTGAACCACAATATCTACTGTTAGCAATAAAAATAACCCATTTATGAAATGCTAAAAAGGGACCAGGTACTGTACTGAGGGTTTTACCTAAGTTAACTTCCTTTTCAAAGCAACTCTGTAAGATAAACATTATCTTCATTTTAAAGATGAAGAGAAGACTCAGAAGTTGAGCAGTACATCCAAGGTCACAGAGCCAAAAGATTTGAACCCAGGTCTCTGACTACACCATTCAGACCCTTGGAAAAAGGTCACACTGTTAGAGATGCCACGGGGAAGAGCTGGGAGTGGGCCAGAGTCCAAGGTCCTGGCCTCTTATTCTGGCTCTGCCACTAGATTACACACAGAAGGGCCTTAACTCACCATCTCCACCTGTAGAAAGAAAACTGAGGCCCAGAGAGAAGGGCCCACTTAAGGCCAGAGCCACTGAGTTTCAGGGACAGAATCTGCTAACAGTGGGTCCTGGGGAAGTGTCCTAACCTCTCTGGGGTTAGAAAACCTCTAACAGCCCTTGTTGGTGTATCAGTTTGTAATATGATGTGCACATCAGTCAGCCTCTGTGGTCTGCAGACAGCATCTCAGACAGCTACCTTCACCTTCCTGCCAGGGTAGCTGGACGGGGTGTGTTAAGAAAACTCATTTGACAATTGTCAGTCACTGCTGATTCTGAAGTGATTAGCCAGTCTGCTAGCAATTAGCTTAGCCTTGCACACCAGGAAGCAGAACATATACAATAGTAGCCAAAAGTCACAGCCACAAGCATGCACACCCTCTAGCAAGGAAATTCCAGTGGTTCACATCTATAAGAATCTTCTTCCAGATCCCAACTTCTTAGGTCACTGATGTCCAAAAATCCTGCTCCATGGCTGGACAAAAGCGTGCTGAGAAGATGCAACTCCCTCTTGACAACTTAGAATATTTATATTATCCTTGGTTCCCACATTGACCATCTAGCCAATCAAGCCAGGTTTATCGAGATTGTGCTCCCAGCAAAGCAGAAAAAACTTCAGCCAGAGGGTCAGTATGCACAGCCCACACACCCATCACTGTGTGTTTATTGAGCACCTACAATGCCCACTGCAACCACAAATAAGGTGAGACAGAGAATAACAGACACCACATCTTCTCAACACAATGAAACAAACGCTGCAGTGAGAGTGCAGACACGCGCCTTACTTTGGACCTCACTCAGCCAGTGGTCTCCATTTGCTCCCATGAGCTCCCTCCCTCACACCCTGAGTGCCCTCCCACCCCTGCCCCTGCTTTTCCTTCCCAGTTGTAGTACCCACGCTCTGGGTGAAGAGGTTACTCTGGAGCCCCTGATTGCCACAGGTGGATGGGGTGTCCTTTGGTCTGGAGATGGTGTTTGTGGAGTTTGGGCATCTCTGAGTCCCAATTTCAGGCTTGGGCTGAAAGTTCATCAGTCAGAACACAGCAAAATGTGACTGACCCTCTGGAGAGAGTACCTGTGCTCAGAGATATCAGTTCAACTGGCTCCCAGGGGGGAGGAGACAGCCTCTGTCCCTTCCAACCCTCTCTCAGAAACGGGGGGCTACTACACAGAGGGGAAAGCCTTTCCCACAGACCCCATCAGCCACCAAAGAGGGAAGTGCAGGCTGGTGCAGGCCAGCAGGAAGATCAATGGGCCACCCCAGTATTAGGGCTCATAACTGGCCAGGGGAGCACAGAACTAGAGAACAAGGGACTTAGAATATTCAGGGAGAGGCCAGACTACAAAGAGAGAAGAGATAAAATAATAAACATAGAAATAAAACAGCTAGTTTAAGTCACAGGCCCTTAAAGCCTTCATGTTTTTCCACTGCTGAACCCCGTAATTCCGTATCCTACTCAGGACATTCAGTCAACACAAAAGCAGCAGTCCATCTCTTGCATTCAGCTGAGAGAGAGGCATGTGGTCCCAACATTTATTGGGTGTTAAATGGTCTCTCTACCCCACGGTAACAGGATGGTACAGAGCTCTGAAGAGAAGTACATTGTTTACCATCACTGCAAAGCTCTGAAATGACCATTCTAGCCATCAGAACATTTTCTTCTAGGCAATTTAGGTAATTTTCTTCTATCCAGTGGGCACAGCAGCCAACCAGCGAGGCCTCTCCAGGTGTGGTTGATTAGACCAAAAAGAAGTACAGAATGTGCTCATCTATACCCAACACATCTATTAAGTTAACAGTGCACTTCTAATTACTAACCTCCATTTCTCACAGTCACATAACATTTAACAAAATGCTTTCATATGGAGCTTTTATCATTAATATTTAAGGTCATGAATCTGTTTCTTCTCTCTCTGCTTTTTAAAAATATAACTTTATTGATTTCAGAGAAGAAGGGAGAAGGAGAGAGGGACAGAGACATCAATGATGAGCATCATTGATTGGCTGCCTCCTACACACCCCACACTGGGGATTAAGCCCCAAACCTGGGCATGTGCCCTGACGAGGAATTGAACTGTGACCTCCTGGTTCATAGGTCGATGCTCTATCACTGAGCAATGCCAGCCAGGCTCCCTTTGTTTTTTAATCATGACCTGATACAGGACTTTTCTTAGAGCATGCAGTCCCCAGGGACTTCCCGGAGTCCAGGGTCTGATGGGGAGAGATTCAGGACATTAGACTGAAGAACTCTTCATCAATTGCTCTGCCCAAACCTATTTGTCAGGGCCAGGTTCTGTCTCCCTAATGGCATTGTCCCTCTTGATTTCTGGGCCCAAGTAAGACCTGGACCTCACTATTGACCATGCCTGTTCTATAAAATGAGGGTAAGGCCAGAATGACCTTGCTTGCTTACTTTCAGTTTAAACCTTCACAATGGTACTTTCTCTCCCATGAAAAGGTCAACTTTCCCCACCGGGCCACTATGGAAGCAGCAATTAGGCATGAGTCAAACTCGCTCAGGTGTCCTCCCCCAGTTACAAGGTTCCTGGCGAGTACAGCCAGACCTCCAAAGCAGAGCTCTCTTTTTGAAGTGAGGTAATGATTTCCCCCTTATGTCTTAACCAGAGGGTTCAAATAGTTTCCAGGGGCCAGGAGGTAATTACTTGCTTAAGTCCAGGAAAAGCCAAAGAGAACTTGCTCCCACGCTTGGCACCAGCATACTTTAACCAAACAACAGCGGGGAGGGGGGGGTGGGGGGGTGGGAACATTTAAAAAGGTTTAGCTATCTCTTCATTCTGCAAACCATGAACCATTTATCTGTTTGGTCAGTGCAGCGAGCGGTGTCTGACTGGCTTCTCCATTGGGTGGGACCCCCTCTGAACTGAGGCTGAGAGGAGACACTGTTTACGGAAAGTCCAGCCCCATGATGTCTAGGCAGGCATCTTGGGGTGCTCAGGGTCAGACCAATCCCCCTGCAGCACAGGGGAGAGGGCCTCCTCAATAATCCTACCCATTCTTCTCGTAAGCGCAGAGAGTCAACATGGTGCTCTGCTCAGGTTTCCGATGAGCCAGCCTCAGCAGAGCCAACCAAAGAGAGGACAGGCATCACGAAGTAAACACAGCCCACCCAGGCCAAGCTCCCATCTGCTTAACCCATCTTCTGGCACTTGGACTTATTTCTGCACTAGCTATGCGTGGGCTTTTCTACCACAAGTCAAGAACTCTAGGGAGCAATGCTTCCAGGTACACAGATAGAGGAAGGCTCGGCTGGCAACTCATCTGCTCTTCCTGCTTCTGCTCATCAAAAATAGTCCTGACATGTACCAGATCTATGGGACAGGCGAGGAAGGATGCAAGGGAAAGAGCAGCTCCTAGGTTAGAGTGAAATATGAACTCTAGCCCTAAGCTGGGTGGGGTAGCTTGGATGTATGTATTTTGCTTATCCTACAACTAATCGGGAAGCAGAGCTATCTTCACATGTTACACCTGGGTCACTTCTTCATCAGGCTGGGCCTACCTCAGCATCAGGGCATCTTCATTCACCAGGGCTTAGGTGGTAGAGGCAACTAGCAGAGCAACCTAGAATGTCCTCCTCCTTCCTTTTCAATAACTAGAGTGACCACATGATGAATCATCCAAACCAGGACTCTTCTGAAAGTAAAGAGTCATAATATTTATGCTGGGACTGTCAGGGAAAGCAAAATGTATGTATGGCCACCCTAACCACTTACACAGCCTCCCTACGTCTAGACGTGAGATGTGATTTCAAAGAGGTCTTCCTGGGCACGTTCACCCTATTCTGGCCAAGCTCATGCTCCCCATGTCCTCAGTCCAGGAAACTGTTATTTCACACACTGGGTTATATTTGGACATGTTCTCATATGTGTTCTTATTCCTTTTCTAAACAGTCTTGGTTACATGAACTTTAAATTCACTCCAGTTACCTTGTTCCATTTTCTTTTATCATTGTTCATAAACAATATTTGCTGAAAATCTGTTTGTGAATAGAATTACTGTGACTTTTTTTCTAATGTAAATACTATTACATATATATACATATATATTCATATATATTTCTAATCTTTTTCTAAATATGTACTTTTTAAAACAAAATTAGATATATACATTATCATTGCCTTTATTTTCATACTTTTCTTCAAGCTAAACCACAAACTTTCTCCTGGTTATGGCATACTCTTAATCTCTTTTTTCTTAAAATATATTTTTATTGATTTCAGAGAGGAAGGGAGAGGGAAGGAGAGATAGACACATGGATGATGAGAGAGAACATAATCTCATTTTCAATGACTCTATAATACTCCATCAAATGGATGCACCATAATCTACTCAGTTGTGCCATTATTTACCATTTAAATTGCTTCCAATTCCATTAAAACAACATCACAAGTTACAATTTCGTGAACATAACTTTCCTTCATTTTCGATTATTTCCCCAAGATATATTTCAAGAATTTCAATTACTGAATCGAAGTGCATGAAATCTGGGTCCTCTTCATTTCTGTCAACCTACTACCTAAGGCCAACTCGTGGCTCCCCAAATATTTTACTCTTTCCTCAGCCCCAGTTTGAGCTCGAACTCCTTGATCTGCTGCCTGGTCTCGGGCAAGGGTCAGGTTTGGGGTTCTTGCACAGTTTGAAGGGATGTGCACTTAAATATCAACAAGCTTAGGCAAGGTTTGGGAAGTGAGGCAAGCATGGAGCGAGACACGAAAGCATCCAACCCCAAGGAGTCATGAAGTTCAAAACAAGTGCTGTTATCAAGCAAAACATGAGGCCTCTGCCCTCTCCCGTGTAATCCTGCCAGTGTGGCAGCTCTGGAATGCGTTGGGTAGTCCTTACCACCCAGTGGAGTCCGGCTCTAATCAACCTCAAGATCCCTCTTCTCTAAGACCTTCCCAGCAGGATCTAAGATATGGGTTCATGAGAGCCCATCCAGGACAACTTTAGTATCTTATCCCACCAACCCATGATAAGATAGAAAAATTAGGAAGGCGTGTGGAGTTTCCCATACAGCTCAATACACACACTTTAATCTCAGTGTATATCCTTCATATGCTTTTGGAATTAATGTATTCTTTCATGTAATTATAAAAATGTCACGATTTTATTTAATTAGTAATGTGTTCATTTGTTCCCCTCCCCCCCTTTTTTTTTTGAGAGCTCACTACTTGCCAAGTGCTATGCTAGTCCCTGGGAGACACAGCAGTGAACACAATAGACAAAGGTACCTGTAGTGTGAACCCTGACAGTGAGCTTCTTTGTTTGTAATTTAAGTGCCTGATGTGAAGCTTTTGATTGCCAAGGCGCCCACTTCAAAGACATCCACCTGGAATAAACACATTGCCAGCCTCAGGACTAGATGGAGACCCTGGCCATCTCACCCAGGACGTTCCTTTGTCTTTAGAGAGCTTGGTTGGCTTAAATAACGGACCATCTGACAGCTTACTTTCCCTCTCCGCACTTTAATTCCTGCTCTTATATTTTAAATTCACCAAGAAAGAGTGAACCCGTGAAACCCCAGGCACCCCACCCGGGATCCCAATAAAAGCAGAATTCCAGGTCCATATTTGAAATTGTTCTCCCTCTCTCCCTCCCACTCCTTCTCTCCCTCCTCCTCCCCTCTCTACCCAGGACCTCTTGCTGTGTGGCCCGGAGCATTTAATGTACCCTCCAGGACCTGTGAGTAATAAACCTTGTATTTTCTACGTTCCCTGATGGTGGTTGCTTGGATGGATGGTTGTTGATGGATGGTGCAATCTTAATAAGAACCACAAGAGCCAGTCCAGCCACAACATTGGCCCTAGTTTGGGAAATGTCTGTGAGGGCTCCCCACAGGGAGTGCTGGGGGGCCCAGGTGAGTGTCCTGCTCAGTCAGCTCTTGCTACATATTTCCTGAAGACAGGGTTTCATAAAGATACCATCACTTCCCAGAGAATTCATGGGGGCCCTTCTTGTGTGCACAGCAGGGGCCAGCGGCCAGTGGCCAATGTGGAAGGGCTTGAAGTTAGCCAGCTTCAGTGCCATGCTGCCTGGCTTCCAATCCTGGCTCTGCTGCAGGACCCTCGACAAATTCTTTCATCTCTCTTAGCCTGATCCTCACTTGTCAAGTGGGGAGGGTGCTAACATGATCTCACTCATTTGTGGATTATAATGAACAACATAAACCGATGAACAAAAATAGATCTAGAGACAGAGAAGCAGCGATCAGATGCTCAAACCTCAGAGGGAAGGCAGGGGAGGGTGAGGCTAAGGGGGAGAGACCAACCAAAGGACTTGTATGCGTGCATATAAGCATAACCAATGGACACAGACACTGGGTGGTGAGGGCATGAGTGGGGGTGTGGAGGACATTGGGGGGATAAAGACACATTTGTAATACCTTAATCAATAAAGGGAAAAAAAGATGAAAAAATAAAAAAGAGGCTATGAAGATTGAAGGCCTCAGCACAGTGCCTGACACATCAGAAACCCCCAATAAATTAACCCGGTTGTAGCAATGACAACAGCATCAATTGGGTGCTAAATAAACCAGCTAAGCGGCGATTGTGTCAACATTAAAACAGGTGAAAGGTCACAGACCAGAGAACCCAGCTGAAATTAAAGATTCATTTGAATGGCCAGAAAGGCTAAGGATATAAAGAGGAAATTAATCTGTATGGGAAGGAAGAAAAACTAGCCAGACTTTCTCTTTCTTCTCCACTAATGTAAATGATAGAAACTAATAGGATTTCATTGATGTCAATAATGGAAATATGGCAAAATGCTCCTGCCAAACCCAGGATACTCCAGAGCTGGGCACATGCCAGAACTCAACCATAAAAGGCCAAGATGAGTTGAGGGGAACAGAACTGGGGATAAACACACATAGTTCAGGGACTTTCCTGAAGTATTCACATTCCAGAGACAGGTAATTTTGGGTGCCACAAAGAGCTCTGGAATTGAAGAAGTCTGAGGGAGGATGGGGCAAAGTAGGAAACAGAGCACTGGCCACAACCAGCAGAAGGACAAAGGCCAAATTTGTAGAGGTTGTTCTCAGCTCTGTGATTGAAATGGAATGATGTCCAGATTTAATATCAGTGGTGCAGATAAATAATGTCAGCAGACTGGATAATTAAAGATTTTTGGCTCAATTCTTCACTCTCTCACTTTCTGGAGGGAGGCTGAGAGAAAAAGGAGATGGGTCCAATAAACCAAGAATTCTCATGGTTTTAAGTATATTTTTAGTACTCCCTACATCTGGGATAGCAGAGACATTATTTCAGGATCAGATCCTAATCACACCCTTTACTTGGGGCTACATCACTCCCTAAAACTCTTTGAAGAAAATATAATTAGTTTAAAGATATGCACGGGCTAATTAAGACCATATTTAGGGAGTCTTTAGCTTCCAAAAGAAGATGTTTCTGGGTAAGTGGAACAGTTGCCACTAAACCAGTTACCACGACTCATTCCTCACCATCTCCCCAAAGGCTTTTCCCCACCTTCCCAGGGTTCCTCCCTGCACCTGCATCTGGACCAGACCTGCTCTGCTCAGGACTGGAGCTGCCCAAGACTAGGGTTCACCGTCAGGTCCTCATAGAGCAGTGCTGGACCCAGCCACCTGTTTCCTCTTGCTTTTTAAAGTGTGGGCTATTGACAAAGAAAAAGTGAACCACAGAACTACAGATACACTTAAGAGACCTTGGAAATCTAATTCAATGTTCCCCTCAGTAGAAGAATTCTGTTCTGTCTCAAACTGGGCAACAGAGAGCCTCCTGGTATTTGTGCAGACAATTGCCAGAGCCAAGCAAGCCATGAGGCTGGTGATGCCATCAAGGTTAGAGGCAGGACTTAGCCAGGATCCTGGTGGGTCCCTTCATGAGACAGACAGACCTATGGGTGCCAGGAGCTGCAGGCCTAGGGATGCAGTTGAGAGGAATTCTTCCAGCCCACTTAGGGCACGTCAGGATGCCCCAGAGTTAGGACGTCCCCGTCACTCATGCAGGAACACTCTCCGGGCATCTCTGACAGTAGAGCATTCTCAGAAAGGGGACAGGAAGAAATGGCACGGAGGGAGTTGGGTCACTGTGTTCAGCAGGGCTTGCTCTCTTAGGAGAAGTCTACAGCACCTCATTAGGGCTATCCTCCTCCATCACCCAGCTTCTGTGGAGAGTAGAAACAGAGGGGCTTTCTGTGGGGCCCTCAAGAGAGCCCAGCCAGGGCATCCCAAAAGGTGATCACCCAGATAATCCTGCAGAAGAAAGCTCCCACCCTCACAAGCAGTTCATTCCTTCATGAGCTGAGCCATGATATGCCTCCAACTCCCTGGCCCCAATGTTGTTCCTGGGGTCACAGAGAGTAAACTCTATTTTCCTACAAGACATGCCTGCAAATATTTGAAGACAGTCATCATTTATCCTTTACCCTTCTGCAGACAAAACACACTTGACCCCTTCAACTATTCCTACTTGGCACTGTTTCCAAACACTTCCACATCCTCTGACACACACTAGTTTCACCATGACTCCCTGGGTATGACCCTGAGGACTGAAGAAAGAACACAGGAGCAAAGTGGTGAATGCGTAGGTTTGGATCCCAGACCCATCACTCACTGTGCCTCAGTTTCCTCCTAAGCACCTGATCATCTCAGCTATGAGAATTACATCAGTCGATTC
Source organism: Myotis myotis (assembly GCF_014108235.1). NCBI lineage: Eukaryota > Metazoa > Chordata > Mammalia > Chiroptera > Vespertilionidae > Myotis > Myotis myotis. Next base: position 160,528,917 of record NW_023416324.1, read on the forward strand.
ATGGAGAACTCTTAGTACTGGCATCTGATAAACATTTAATTAAGTTTAACTATTTCTTTTTTAGAACAATGCTTAGTATATCAGAAGTATATAATACCTCATGCAAATCCTGCATCTGGATATTCCAATTAAATTACTCACCAGCTTCCTTACTGATAAAACAACAATACAACCTCTGAGCTTTGATGAGGTAAGGAATGAGAAGCCTCCTGGCCAGGGGTTGGTGCATAACAAGGAGACAATAAACATCAGCTTCCTTTACCTTTGTACTGAATGATGCTGTGGCTGGGAGCCATCCTCCCTGGGTCTCTGACTGTTCTGCAGGTCTTGTAAGTGGAGGCACTGACCGCCTTTGTTCCAAACTTTCTTTTCAAGAATATCTGTATCATAAGCCTTGGAAGAGAGAGAGAGTGCCTACCTTTGGAGCACAGCACAGGCACATTTACTGTTCATTAGAAAAAACCTGCTCCCTAAGCTCAGGATTTCTCACCACTGTGAGTGCCGGTGCCATCTGGCCTTCTGTGTCACCCTCGGCAGACTGGAGCCCATAGAACCAATGCAAGAAAATGCTGATGCCCTGGTCCCTGTTATTATTGTGAATCAACGCCCTTTGTCCCCAACACTTGGGTCTGGTCTTCCAATAGCAGTCATGAAACTGGCAGGATAACTTGTTAGCTTTCAAGTAGGTGAAATCTTAGACCTTCCATTGTTATTAAAAGCAACCTAGAAAAGAGATGGTGGCAAAATGAACTCCTCCATGCCCGCCCCCCCAATGTCCTTATCTTAAACTATCATCAACCCTATTACATTCTGTCCAAAAAAAGGTTGGGATGTGTGACCTGATAGATACAACACAGGTGAAGGTCAGCAGGACTCCAGCTGGTGTAGTTAAAAAGAGGTTAGTATACCCACATCCTTCTGGGAAATCTGGCCTAGAACCTCCAAAGCTATAACCCTGAGCAAGCTAAGATCTGAATGGGACAGAGAAGTGTAAATACTGCCATGTATGTGCTCCAGACTCACCTTAGGCATTAAGAAAGAAAGGAACACAGTTAGGGATAATGTTATAAAATACAATTTCAATTCACCCAATACAATTTCAACTCATCCCAGCCTCCTTAGTGGAAGGCTGGTAGGTATGCAAGCTGTCAGTCGTTCTAAATCTTCCATGTGGTCTTTACCATCCCCAATACCATTGTCACATATTTTCAGTTCAAAGTTTCATATGCATGATAAACTCTAGCATTTTGTTGATGCCCATTGACTATTCAGCTAAGCTACTCCCTTGCATTTTATAATTACCCTCCCTCTCCATTACAAAACTGAGAAAATCTAGGTCTCAACATCTGGTATTACGTTATAAGTCATGATTCTTTTCAAAAATAAATGAAAATAAATAAGCCAATAAATCTCTTTAACTACATACAATGCTTTTCTCTTATTCATCTTTTTAATTAGGGAGGGGGGTTATTTTTAGATTTATTTAAAATAAATCCTACTGTCTAAAGATTTCTTAAAATATTTTTAAGTATGTCCCAAGACCTCAACATCTGGTCATAAGTTACTTGCAGAACTGTGGCAGTTTTCTTTCTTTTGAAAAATAATTAATCTGTGATGGCGTTAATGGGTATAAAATGAACAAAAACAGCTTTTATCTCAACATAGTTTTAGCAGTAAGCTTGGGCTTTATCAGGCCCCATGATCAGGGATCGCCTGGAAAAGTTTAGTAATTAGGTTCCCAGGATAACTCCAGGGGATGATGGGCCCTCAGCTTGCAGGCTTATTACCAGTTTAAACTCTGCAGGGCCAGGGATCCACCGGCTTCCCAGGACCAGAATCTCCTTTGTGCTGTAGAGGACTCTCGAGTTCTGGTCCTGCCTCCTCAGGATGGCCTTCCATCTCTTCAAAGTTCTCACAGTGCCTCAACCAGAGACTGTCCTATGCTTTCCTATAATCCTATGGGTCCTCTGGTTTCACCATGTGTGTGTAAGAGACAGAACAGGATCCAAACCCTATAGTAGACTCCCAATTGCCAGAAAACTCATCTCTCTCCCTATGCAGATTAACTCCCAGTGTGCCCAGCCCTTAATGGTCTTCTAGGCTGTTCCATCACAGATAATGTCCCTAGTCAGAGACACCCACACCTTCAGGCCCAGATCCCATCCCCATCTAGACACCGATCAATGGAACCCAGTCAAGGGAAGCGGCCACAACTGTCCTGAAACACTGCCCAGAGACTTCCTCCCCAGTCATGGGTCCCATGGGGATTCTATTATTTGTGAGGATCTGACCCGGTGGTTCTGAACCAGGTGCCTCCAAGGAAAGCCAAGAGAGGCTCCTCCATCCCTCTTCAGCCACAGCAGGGGTCATATATACTTTGTAGAGATGGAAGGTACAGAATCCAAATGCTCAATCAATGACCATTCAGAGAGCTTATACTGACCTTTCAGTGCCCTTCTTTCTCAGGTTGGTGCTGTACTAGTGACTATATTTAAGGAGCTAACAGCTCACTAAATCCAGAATCTGACACTTCTGTGTTTACTTCCTGCTCCTCCCATCTGTCTTCTCTGCCACCCAATCTTTTCTACTCAGAATTGGAACATCATTAGCCTCCTTGTCTAGAGTGGGACTGGTCCTACCCCTTCCTCAGCAACACTGTCCCCACAGCCCCCACGATAGACAACTCCAAAAGTAGCTCCTACAAGGAACTGTCCCCTTGTGCCTCAACCTGCACATAGCACAGCTTTGCCAGTAGGCAATTAGGTCACAGCTTTGAGTGGCTCCAAGTGCAAGCGGAAGAACCTGACATAGCCCTAACCGGTTTGGTTCAGTGGATAGAGCGTCAGCCTGCAGACTCAAGGGTTCCAGGTTCGATTCTGGTCAAGGGCATGTACCTTGGTTGCGGGCACATACCCAGTAGGGAGTGTGCAGGAGGGGCAGCTGATCGATGTTTCTCATCGATGTTTCTAGCTCTCTATCCCTCTCCCTTCTTCTCTATAAAAAAAAAAATCAATAAAATATATTAAAAAGAATATATACATTAAAAAAAAAGAACCTGACATAATCCCTGGCTTCAGTGAGCTCCCAGGCAAATGGGAGAGGACAAGCCCCATGAGTACATAAGAAACCAGGAAATCATCAAGAGGACACAGCTTGATAATGGACTTAAAGGCTCACCTCCTTCTTATGGAAAGACTTTCTTCTCTTGGTTTCTAGGATGTTGTGCTCTTCTCATTTTTCTTCCTACCTCTTTCTGGTCTCTAAATGATGGGCGTGCTCACTCCCAAGAGGGTCAAATCCAGTCCCATGGGTTTATATACCACCTAGAACAGCGGTTCTCAACCTGTGGGTCGCGACCCCTTTGGGAGTCGAACGACCCTTCTATAGGGGTCGCCTAAGACCATCGAAAAACATATTATATATTGTTTTTGTGATTAACAACTATGCTTTAATTATGTTCAATTTGTAACAATGAAATTGGGGGTCACCACAACATGAGCAACTGTATTAAAGGGTCGCGGCATTAGGAAGGTTGAGAACCACTGACCTAGAAGTTGAAGACTCCCAAGCACATTTCCCCTTCCAACCTCTCTGCTAACCATCCAACTGTCTACTCCACATCTCCACTGGTTAATCGAACAAGATCGTTTAATATTCCCCAGCCAAATGTGTTCCTCCTGCAGCACTTCCCACCCAGGCAAAGGCCCCATCATCCATCCAAATGCTCAGTCTACGAGCCACCCCTTGCTCCCTCCCTCACTTTCTCACTCCATTCCAATCCATCAGCAACTCCCATTGGCTATACTGCTGGGGTCCAACCCCAGCGGGTCAGGGGTCCCCAAAGATGTGGACGGAGTCGGCAAAGAAGGAATGACACGGAGACAGCGTTCAGTTGATCAGCAGCCTAGCCAGGATCTCTAGCCAAGTTCTGGTCTGGATCTCCAGCGAAGTTCTGCTTAGGATCTCCAGCCAGGTTCTGTGTCCATGTTGTCTTGCTAGGTTCTCCAGCCAGGTTCTGTCCAGGTTCTCCAGCCAGGTTCAGTCACCAGGTTCTAGTCAGGTTCTCTTGCCAATTTCTGTAGTCAGGTTCAGTCCAGGATCTTTTGCCATGTTCTCTCCAGCAAAGTTCTTCTGTCTGTGTAGGTTCCTTCTTCTGAGTTCTGTGTTCTAAGTTCTGTGTTCTAAGTTCTGACTCTTGCTGTCTTGTTGCATCTGTATTTATACCAGTTGATTCAATCCTATCAATCTCTATTACAAAGGTTAGGGAGTAAAGATTATGTAGCTTAAGCATGATTGTTCGTAGTTAAAGTGATTAATTACCCACCTGGCACTTAGTTAAGAGGTTTTATTCCCTCCCTAACTTCAGGGGAAAATCCCTACCTGGGGAAACAACCTTTCTCAGAGAGGAGACCTTGGTTAAAACACATAGTGCCAAGAAGGTGAGCAAACATATTAAGAACAGTATGCCATATATGCCAGGTCCCTTGAAACAGCAAGCATGGACCGGCTCCCGGCACTATACCTTCAATCTGATCACTCCTTTCCACCTTCATGTCACCAGCCATACAAGCCACCAGCATCATGCTCTTCAAGCACTGCAAACTGTCCGCTATATCCACACTTGTTTCCCTACAATCTGTTCTCCACACAGCAGTCAGATCATAACACTCCCTGACTCAACACCCTCCAATGACCGCCCATAATACATGGAATAAAATCAAAACGCCTTACCGTGGCCTATAAGGCCACCTCACCCAGCCCTAACTATTGCTCTAAACTCACCTGTTACCATGTTGTGCCTCACCATCCACTTCAGTGCTTGCTGTTCCTCCAACCACACCAAGTGCACTCCTGCCTTAGAACGTTTGTGGTAGCCAGTATTTTTCTGCCTTGAATAGAGTTCTTCCTCAAGATTCACTTCCTCACATCGTTCTGTTCTCTGCTCACATCTCACCTCCACAGAGACCCCCCTTGACTATCTGAAGATCCTATATAAAAATAACCCTCTACCCCAATCTTTCCATCCCCTAACCATGCTCTATTTTTCTTCACTGTACAATAAATTCAATGCCAGACATTACTGTCTTCCTTTCTCACGAGAATGGAAATTACACAAGAGCAAGGAGTATACGATGAACATTAATTAGATCAATGTTAACCATATTGACATAGATTACATTCTTTTTTTGGAAAGGAGACTGAATTTCTCATAGAAACAATAATATAAGGGATGCATATAATACTGATGAAGGCCCTGATGCTCAACTTTTGAAGAAATACAGTAATGACCTTTTATCCAAGGGGGATATATTTCAACACCCCCAGTAGATGTTTGGAACCACAGATAGTACTAAACCCTATTTATATGGTTTTTTTTTCCTATACATACATACCTTTTCACTTAATGGAAGCACTTGATGGCTTCTCATTAACATATCCAAATCACCAGCATCACTACTCTTGCTCTTTAGGCCATTATTAAGTAAAAGTAGAGGCCAAGTGCATGAAAATTCATGCACTGGGGAGGGGGGGTCCCTCAGCCCAGCCTGCACCCTCTCACAGTGCAGGACCCCTCGGGGGATGTTCAACTGACTGCTTAGGCCTTTCCCCGCAGGGAGCAGGCCTAAACCACAGTTGGACATCTTTAGCACTGCCGAGGAGGCAGGAAAGGCTCCCGCCACTGCCGCTGTGCTCACAGCTGTCATCCCGGCTTGTGGCTGAGCAGAGCTCCCCCTGTGGGAGTGCACTGATCACCAGGGGGCAGCTCCTGCATTGAGCGTCTGCCCCCTGGTGGTCAGTGTTTATCATAGTGATCTGTCATTCCTGGTCATTCCGCCATTAGGGTCAATTTGCATATTACCCTTTTATTACATAGGATAAGGGTTACTTGAACACAGGCACTGAGATGCCACAACAGCCAATTTGATTACCTAGATAGTACTAAGTGACTAACAGGCAGAAAACATATACAGCATGGATACACTGAACTAAGAGATGATTCATATTGCAGGCTGGATGGTGCTGGATGCCGTGAGATTTCATCAAAATTGCACACAATTTAAAACCTGTAAATTGTTTATTTCTGGAATTCCCCATTTAATATTTTCAGACCACAGTTGACCCCAGGTAACTGCAACCACAAAAAGCAAAACTGTGGATAAGGGGGGACTACTGTATCATTAAACCCCACACTTAATTACAAGTTATATATGAAGCAATATAAAGTTCTCTAAAACACACTTACATTTTTTAAAAGAATCACAATGAAGCCTATGTGAACATAATTTGATGTGATAGAGTATCACACTTTATTGTTCAAAGTTACTTTATCAAAAGCAGAATGGCCCAGCTCAGTGGTTGAATAATGACCCATGAACCAGGAGGTCATGGTTCAATTCTTGATCAGGGCACATGCTTGGGTTTTGGGCTCCATCCCCAGTAGGGGCATGCAATAAGCAGCCATCATTGATGTTTCCATCTCTCCCTCTCCTTTCCTCTGAAATCAATAAAAACAAACATATATATATATATAATTTTAGAGGCCCAGTGAACGAAATTCATGCATGGGGGGGGGGGGGGTGTTGTCCCTCAGCCCGGCCTGCACCTTCTCCAATCCGGAACCCCTCGGGGGATGTCCAATTGCTGGGCCTAAACAGACACTCGGACATCCCTCTCACAATCCGGGACCGCTGGCTCCTAACTGCTCACCTGCCTGCCTGCCTGATTGCCCTAACCCCTCGCCTGCCTGCCTGATGCCACTAATTGCTCCCCTGCCGACCTGATGGCCCCTAACTGCTCCCCCCTGCCGGCCTGATCACCCCTAACTGCTCTCCCCTGCTGGCCTGATCGCCCCTAACCGCCTCTGCCTCAGCCCTGCCACCATGGCTTTGTCTGGAAGGACGTCCAGAAGACATCCAGTCTATCCGGTCTAATTAGCATATTACCCCTTTATTAGTGTGTGTGTGTGTATATATATATGTATACACACACACACACACACACACACACACACATATACATATGAAGCAGAATGAACATCTTCATTAAGGTCATGGAATTCAGATGAGAGATTTTCCACAGGCATCTCTGAAAAAATGTGTGGAGGAGATTAAAAATTACTTGCCCTATTGAGAAGTCTATCAGGAAATGTGTCTTGCTAAAAGTTCCTGCTTCATCTATGAGTGGCCCATAAGCTCAGACTTTAAGGGACTCCAGAGAAGGGCACCTATTCCAGACCACCTCCACACTGACAGGTGTGCTGCTACGTCTTTGCTCAAGAGGCTATGGCTTTTCTCAAGGGGCCTGTGTCCTCTTTGAGCAGGTAAAGGAGCACTGGACCTTAGCCAAGGCAAACCCACCTTTACAATAAAGGGGCTTGTATTAATGTTTCCATCCTCTGATCTGCCTCTGCTGCTTCACGGTGTGCCTTCAAGCTTTGCCTTTCAAGGGAACCATGCTCACATATAGTGTCCACTTTGATCCCGCCTCCCTTGAATCCTAAAATAATGCCTCCCACCTCAGCCACCGGTTTTGTGTTTTCTTTCAAGGGTAATAGGACACTGCTTTTCCCCTTTATCAGCTACTTAAGCGTCCAACCTTACAGTCACTTTTTTAAAATTCCTTTGAAGTTACAGGATTTATTTTCTTAACAAAACAGCACAACCTACATTCTTAGTCTTATTTTTCAAAGTAGTTTTAAGAAGTTATTCTCTCACTTCAGAGATGGGACTCTAGTTCAAAGCAGCTTTACAACTGTGTAGGAAATAAGCAGCTTTATAAAACTGCAGGCCATGCTTCCTTTCACTAGTTCCTCTTTTCCCTCCTCTTCCTCACTTTCTTTGTTTATTTAGAACTGGGTGTGACCCTGTCAGCCTCCTTTGCCATAAGAATGAACAGAGTGTCCCCAGGCTGATGCTGGCTGATGACCCTGAAGTGCTGTATCTGTGAGACCCTAAGGAGACAATGAGGAAGCAGAGGTAAACCACCTTCCCCATGAGCCAGAGCTGCAGAAAGCAATGGACCCCTGCCCCAAAAGATGACTCACATTTTTGAAATATTATTGAGAATACTTACCATTAATAGCAGCCCCCAAAAGACACCATCTTTGTTAAACAAACTCACTCAACACTATGCTCAGGAACTTCTCACTGAACAAAGTGAAGATGACCACATCTGGGAAGCAGGGCTCATGGGAAATCTTGGCCAGGCCCTGCAATAGCTCAGTCCCACAGTTAACACCTGTGCTCCAAGCCCGATAATGCCTGCTTGCTAAAAAAACCACAAAGCCAAAAGGAAATCAAAACCAAATAGAGTTCATCAGGGCAGCCTCCTAGAGCATCAGAAGGAGGGCATTTTCTCCCAATTTGGAAGATGGAGTACCAAGCAGAGTTTGGCAGTGTGAACAATTTCTGGCGGAGGCCAGGGCATGCAGCAGGCACTCAATCAACCTGATTCCTTGGCTGGCTCTGACGACCGTTCCCACACCAATTCTAGATTTCTGACCAGCTAAGCCAAGGTCAACAAGTAATGCTAAAGTGTGCTGACTTCACCCCCAACTGCCTGGGCCACCTGACCAGGTGTCCCCTCACCTTGGGGCACGGGTCTCTCTTGGCAGCCCAGGGAGACACAGAGGTCTCCTCCCGCAGCCTCCTCAGGTTGGACTGAGGAGGAATGGTCAACAGCAGAGTTTAAACTTTGCTCACTCACCGTCTCCTCAGCTGTTTGTTGTGGCAACTGGGCGGGGAGGACAAGGAAAGAGGTCTGCCTCCCTGTAGGTTTAGGAAGCCCTCGGCCTAGTGGTGCCTAAAGTTGTTCTGAACTGCAGCAGAGGCAGCCAATTTGGGAGCCACCTGGCCGGTTCCTGGTGGGAAGGAGAAAAGGAAAGCCAAGTCAGGGACAGACATGCAAAAGGGAGTAGGAGCAGTTGGGAGGAGCACATCTCTCAGAGAGGCTGCGTGGAAAAGTCCCAGAGACAACAGTTGCTACTATTGTGGAGTGTAGGGGGATCTGGGTTTAGAGCAGGGGTGGGCAAACTTTTTGACTCGAGGGCCACAATGGGTTCTTAAACTGGACCGGAGGGCCGGAACAAAAGCATGGATGGAGTGTTTGTGTGAACTAATATAAATTCAAAGTAAACATCATTACATAAAAGGGTACGGTCTTTTTTTTTTTTAGTTTTATTCATTTCAAACGGGCCGGATCCGGGCAGTAGTTTGCCCATGGCTGGTTTAGAGTTTAGAACAACAGTTACAAGGAGAACCAGAACGAGGTGCGTTCTTCCTCCACAGAAGATGGAAGTGGAGAACTGAGGAGGGTGGAGCTGGGGTGAGGTCGCAGCCTCTGGGGAGAGGCTCTGGCAGGGGTGAGGGAGGAAGGTCATGAGCAGGTGAGGTGGCCCATTGGAGCCTCTGGAGGGAGCTGGCTCCTGGGCAATCCGGGGCTCCGCTCAGTGACAGGGCCAGGGCAGGAGGATCTGAAAGCACGGGAAGAAAATACCCACACCTGGAAGAGGTCTGTCCTCAGAAGTGAGTGACCAGCTCTACTGCCCCAGGGTCCAGCCCACATCCCCTGCTCCCCCAGAGCCCCCACCCAGGTAGCCCACAGGGCTCTGCCCTCAGCCTGGCCCAGGCTCCTGCAGTTCACCCCTTCTCCCTTCAGAAACTCCTGTTTCCCTACACAGCAGATTTTACATACTTCTTCAGAGGGAAACAAATGCTTACAGTAAGTAGTAAATCATTCTCTCAAAAGTACAAATGACTGGTCTCTGAGCCCTTTATGTGCAGCTCTTCCAGAGAGCTATTCATTTGTAAAGGTTAGTCTGTAAACCTGGAGGAAATCAAGCTCTCATGGTGGAATTTCAGCAGAGACATTCACAACGAAGGTCCTTATACATTCCTTAAATTGCACAGGAGATCTTGAGGGGGGGGGGCCCTAGGTTTAGGGTGGTGGTCCCCCCCACACTGTGAGGCATGCTTTGGGAGGAAATGGAAGTGACCGGCCAGTCAGAGTAAGGGTGGAATCCCCACCCTGTTACAGTCTCAGAGCTAGATGTTCTTTTCCACCTGGACAGAGATCTTCAGCAGAAAGCTGATACCAAGAGTGCCAGCCCATCTGCACCCAGTTGCTTCTGGGAATCTGTGTGGTCACAGGGCCAGGTGGGAGCTGAAGCAGGATGGAGTTTCTATAAGTAATGGTTTCTGCATTTCTCGTGGGCTAAACCAGTCAGTCCCAGTAGAATTTCTCTTGGCCCAGCAAGCTCAGCCCATCTGCTGACTGGAACTCTCCACCCCCGGTGAGGGCTCAGGCATGTCAGTGGCTTCTAGTTCCTTGATCTCTCGACTCTACCTCCAGCTTGAGCACACCTGGCACCTCATCCTCACAAGCCACCCTTCCACTCGCCGCCAGCAAGAAGAGCATCCTTGCCTGCTGCTCCTCCTGTGCCGCAGGCCCAGCACCTGTCCTGTGCCCACGCAAGAGGCCCTGGCTGCGCCACCACATCTGTTTGTTTGCCTGGCTGATTAGGTCACTCCTTCCTATAATCTTTTCACAACTCAACCTGTACCAAAGATGCTTCTATAAAGACTTGGCAATACTCACAAGAAAATGCAAAAATGTAAGCTACTGATTATTTAAAAACCAAAACTGTATAAAAGCTGGTATGTATGCAAAATGGTTTTCTAAGCTAATTTTGCAACCTTATCAAGCATTACATTTATCCCCAAGGAAACAAAGCCACTTCGTCAGGAAACAGGGCCCTCCACCGGTGCTAATCTCCACAGAGAAAGGACTGGACATCACGATGGGCAACTCCACCCATAGAGTTTTCACAAAGGATTATTCGCCATTTGGTCACTAGTTAATATCAACATATAATGAAAGCAAGAAAATATTAAAATAAGACTCGGAATTTTTGTAGGGAGCTAAAGCAATGTGGTTGCAGAGTGTGTGCGTCTAGTAGCTTAATACAAGACACAGTGGTCCTCAGAGGAAAGCTGTGCTGTCCCCCATTCTGTGGGGAAGGTGGGGGAAGGAAAGGTGGGAGAAGGAGCAGGACTGGGGGTGCAGTGGGATTATTGATTGCTCTAATGACTGAGGACAGGGAAAAAGGACAGGATGCTGAATATCCTACATTAAACAGAATGCTCATTATAAAGAACTAGAGGCCCAGTGCACAAATTCGGGAGGAGGAGACGGCAGGAGGTTGGCTGGTGAGCCCACTCCGATCGGGGCCGATCAGGGCTGGGCCAGCTGGGGGGAAGGGCCATGAGCAATTGGTTGGTGGGCTCTGGCCCCAATTGGGATGTGGGGGGGAATGGGGGCCAGTGGCCTGGGGGAGGGGCCATGGTGGTTGGCCAGCTGGCCCTGCTCCTGATCAGAGTGGAGGGGGACAAAGGGGGCGGAGCTGGCTGGGGGGAGGTACTGTGGGCCAATGGGGTGGTGGGGGCCAATTGGGGGTGGGGCCTGTCGGGGGAGGGGCTGCAGGAGGTTGGCTGGCCGGCCCCGCCCCCTATTGGAATAGGGGGGACGATCAGGGGCGGGGCCGGCCGGGGGGAGGGGCTACGGGCCAATCAGAGTGGTGGGGTTCCATTGGGGGTAGGGTTGGTTGGGGAGAGAGGCTGCAGGTGGTTGGCCAGCCAGCCCCAACCCCAATTGGGGTTGGGGGGGGGGGTAATCAGGAGCGGGGCCGGCCAGGGGGAGGGGCTGCAGGCCCATTGGGGTGGTGGGGCCCATCAGTGGTGAGGCTGGCCAGGGGGAGGGCTGCAGGAGGTTGGCCAGCTGGCCCCACCCCCTATTGGGGGGGGGGGCGATCAGAGGCAGGCCGGCGGTGGGTGCCGGTTCCCTGGCCACAGTGGGCATCATAGTGACCTGTCGTTCTGGTCGTTCCGGGTGTTCTGGTCACTGGCATTTAATATATATAGATTGTTAGTCTAAAATGCTAATAGTGCCCCTGTTGAGAAACAATGGAAGAGGAATTAGTAATTAGCATGGCTCTTCTAATGCCTGCTCTTTAATACCAATTAAGTCTTCACAGGGAGTTGACAGAAGTGACCACAAGAATGTCTGCTCTGGGAAGTACAGATGACGGGAAATGCCAAGCTTCTGATGTGCCAGTCCTGCTGGTAGTGGCATGCATATCACCTATAAGGGGTTGGAGCCTGACCGGGTATTGTTGGCTAGACAGAGAGCTGGACACTGGTGAGCTATAGGTAAGCCGGTGGAAAGGAAGTGAACTTTCTTGTTTTTTATTTCTTCACAAACCTAAATGAGGACACACAGCTGGGACACCAGAACTGCACATCCACACATCACAGGAGGAACTATTTTTGTCCAGAGCAGTGGTTCTCAAAGTGTGGTCCAACTAGCATCACCTGGAAACATGTTAGAACTATCCCAAACCTGTGGAATAGAAACTCTGAGAGTGGGGTCCTGTGATCTGTCGTAACAAGCCCTCCAGGTAATTGTGATGCTGGCTCAAGTCTGAGAACCACTGGTCTAGATGGGTTGAGGCTAAATATGGCAATCAGTCATGAGGTGTTTTACACATGCTGCCTCAACCTCTGTTTCTATTAGACTCTGAGAAGGGGGATGTGGCCAGCACATGATCAGAGGTGAAGGGCCTAAAGAGGAAAGACCTCCATGAGGAGAAACTGGGGCAAAGAGTAAATTATCAGAGCCCAATCTAAGTCTCCAGTTTGATTAACAATCCTAGAAGGGTTTTGTTCTTAATTTAACTTGCATTTCTCTTGAATAGCCAATATACTTACATGGTTCCAAATTCAAATGATACACAGGGATGTGCAGTGAAAGTCTTTCACCCGCACTGCTCCCAGGTACCCAGCTCCAACTTCCCTTCCTCAGAGACAGCTAGTGATATCACCGGTGTCTTCTAGAAACATGTTATAAACATTCCTGTATGTTTTCATCCCCACTTTATCTTAAAAACAAATGATAGCATATTATATATAATGTCCCATACTTTGCTTTTTCTACTTAATGTACTTCTTGGATTTTTCTTTTTTAAATTAGATTCTAGGCATCATCAAAGATTAATATTTTTTTTAAAAAAATATATCTTATTGATTTTTTTACAGAGAGGAAGGGAGAGGGACAGAGAGCCAGAAACATCGATGAGAGAGAAACATCGATCAGCTGCCTCCTGCACAACCCCCACTGGGGATGTGCCTGCAACCAGGGTACATGCCCTTGACTGGAATAGAACCTGGGACCCTTCAGTCTGCAGGCTGATGCTCTATACACTGAGCCAATCCGGTCAGGGCGCTTCTTGGATTTTTCCACAGCAGAAATAATAAAACCCCCTCGAGAACTTCTGAGTGTCTGAACATTCAATATGCCAGGGACACGTGCACCTTCCCTGCAGAGGGGAGCATCTCCTAGGCCACCATGTAATTCTTGTGGATTTCTAAGTGAATCCCCTGCAGGGAAATAGTCCTGAAATTCTCATTTTAGAGAACTCTCCATAGGCCCTGAATGAGGGTTGCTTTATAACAAAATGACTCTCAAGTCAAGTCCAAGAGTAATACTATCAGAAAACACCAGCACCTACTGAGTCAGGCGGTCCACTAGAGGGGAGCATGAACACTGGAGAGAATTCAAAGCAATAAGGGGATGTTTTTTATCTATAAGGCTAATAATCATAAAACACATTTGATCTATAGGAATGAACAAAATACATGTAAGGATAAAGATAGGAACTAGTTAAGACCACTTAGTAGAGGTCAGTTTTCAACACTTAGAACCACATATATAATACAGAGAGGCAGTCAAAATGGGGAGACAAAGAAATATACCCCAAATGAAAGAACAGAAGAAATTCCCAGAGAAAAAGCTAAATAAAATGAAGGCAAGTTATAATAATCTACAAGACAGAATTCAAAACCATGGTTATAAAAATACACAAGAAACATAGGGTAAGAATAGATAAACTCAGAGATAAGTTAAACAAAGAGATAGTAAGCATATAAAAGAACATAGGAAACATAAAAATGTAAGAAATGAAGACTACAATATCTGAAATGAAGAATGCACTAGAAAGAATAAACAGCAGATGGGAAGAAACAGAGAACTGAAGCAGTGATTTGGAATACAAGCAGAAGAAAAACCCAATCAGAAAAGAAAAAAGAATTTTTAAAATGAGGATAGTTTAAGGTACCTCTGGGACAACATTAAGTGGAACAACATTTGCATCATAGGGGTACCAGAGGGAGAAGAGCAAGAGACCAAGAAAATGAAAATCTATTTGAAGAAATAATGACATAAAACTTCCTAACCTGGTGAAGGAAAAAGACACAAGTCTAGAAAGCACAGAGAAATCCAAACAAGATGAACCTAAAGAAGCCTACACTGAGACAGATCATAATTAAAATGGCAAAGATTAAAGACAAAGAGAATCTTAAAAGCAGCAAGAGAAAGAGTTACCTACAAGGGAGCTTCCTAAGACTGTCAGCTGATTTCTATTTTTTTAAAGAAATATATTTTTATTATTGATTTCAGAGAGGAAGGGAGAGGGAGAGAGGAACAGAAACATCAATGATGAAAGAGAATCATTGATCGGCTGCCTCCTGCATGCCCCACACTGGGGATTGAACCCACAACCAGAGCATGTACCCTGACCAGGAATAGAACTATCACTTCCTGGTTCATAGATAGAGGCTCAATCACTGAGCCACACCAGCTGGGCTGATTTCTAAACAGAAACATTTCAGGCCAGAAGAGATTGGCACAAAATATTCAAAGTGATGAAAAGCAAGGAGTACTTTATTAGCAAGGGTATCATTTAAAATTGAAGGAGAAATAAAGAGCTTCTCAGACAAGGAAAATCTAAAGGAGTTCATTACCACCAAACCAGTACAACAAGAAATATTTTTTAAAAACTTATTGAAAGAAGAGGAGGAGGAAGAGGGAAGAACATAATTATAAAGAATAAAATGGCAATAAATATGTACGTATCAATAATCACTTTAAATGTAAATGGTTTAAATGTTCCAATCAAAACATAGTGTAGCTGAATAAATAAGAAGGTAAGACCCATATTTATGCTGTCTACAAGGGGCCCACTTCAGATCAAAAGACACACACACAGACTGAAAGTAAAGAGATAGAATAAGATATTTCATGCAAATGAATTTTTTTTAAATCTGGGGTAGCAATACTTATTATATTAGACAAAACAGACTTTAAAACAAAGGCTACAATATGAGGCAAAGAACATTATATAATGATAAAGAAATAAATATAATCCTTGTAAACATTTACGCACCGAACATAGGAACAACTAAATATATAAAAGACATATTGATGGACATAAAGGGAGAGAGCAACAGTAATACAGTCTTAGAAAGAAATTTTAACACCCCAATGAGATCAATGGATAGATCTTCCAGTCAGAAAATAAACAAGAAAAGAGTGGCCTTAAGTGACACACTAACCCAGATGGATATAATTAATATTTTCAGAGCATTTCACCCCAAAGCAGTAAAATATACATTCCTTTCAGGTACACATGGAACATTTTCCAGGATAGATCACATGTTAGGACACAAAACAAGTCTCAAAATTTTAAGAAGATTGAAAACCATATCAAGCATCTTTGCCAACCATCTTATATAATAAAAGGGTAATATGCAAATTGACCCTAACAGCAGAACAACCAGGAACAACCGGTCACTATGATGCACACTGACCACCAGAGGGCAGATGCTCAATGCAGGAGCTGCCCCCTGGTGGTCAGTGTGCTCCCACAGGGGGAGCTCTGCTCAGCCACAAGCCGGGCTGATGGCTGAGAGCACAACAGTGGTGGTGGGAGCCTTTCCCGCCTCCTCAACAGCACTAAGGATTGTCCAACTGCAGCTTAGGCCTGCTCACCATACTAAGCAATGAATGGGTTAACAACGAAATCAAGGAAGAAATCAAAAGATACCTTGAGACAAATGAAAATGAAAACACAACACCACTAAGTCGATGGGCAAAGCAGTCCTGATAGGGAAATTCATAGCAATACAGGTCTACCTCAAGAAACAAAAGAAATCTCAAATAAACAACTATAACTTTAGACCTAAAGGAACTATAAAAACAGCAAACAAAACTCAAAGTGAGTAAAAGGTAGAAAATAATAAAAATCAAAGTGGAAATAAATAATATAAAATCTAAGTAAAAACAACATGAAAGATCAATGAAACCACAAGCTGGTTCTTTGAAAAGATAAACACAATTGATAAACTATTTAACCAGATTCTTCAAGAAAAAAAAGAGGGGGGACCTAAAAAAATAAAATGAAAGAGGAGAAGTAACAACTGACACCACAGAAATATAAAGAATTATAAGAAAATATTATGAACAACAACTACATGCCAACAAATTTAGACAATCTGGATGAAATGGATAAATTCCTAGAAACATACAATCTTCCAAAACTGAATCAGGAAGTACCAGAAAATCTGAATAGACCAATTACAACTAATGAAATTGAAGCACTCATCAAAAAACTCCCAACAAACAAAAGTCCTGAACTAGATGGTTTCACATGTGAATTTTACTAAACATTCAAAGAAGAATTAATACCTATGCTTCTCAAACTATTCCAAAAAATTCAAGAGGAAGGAAGACTCCCAAGCTCATTTTACAAGGCCAGTATTATCCTAATTCCAAAACCAGATAAAGACATGACAAAGAAAGGAAAACATAGGCCAATATACCTGATGAGCATAGATACTAAAATCCTCAACAAAATATTAGCAAACTGTATCCAGCAATACATTAAAAAGATAATACACCATGATCAAGTGAGATTTATTCTGGGAATGCAAGGTTGGTACAACATCTGCAAATCAATAAATGTTAAACATCACATAAACAAAATGAAAATAAAAGTCAAATTATCATATCAATAGATGCAAAAAAAGCATTTGATAAAATCCAGCACCCATTTATCATAAGAATTCTCATCGAAGTGTGAAGAGGGAATATACCTCAACATAATAAAGTCCATAAATGACAAGCTCACAGCCAACATCATACCCAATGCACAACAAATTGAAAAGCATTTCCCTTAGAATCAGGAATAAGACAGGTATGTCTTCTTTCACCACTCTTATTCAACATACAGTGGGGCCTTGACTTACGAGTGTTCTGACTAACGAGTTTTTCGAGATACAAGCCATCTCTCGGCCAATTTTTTGCTTTGAGTTGCAAGCTAAAATTCGGGTTACGAGTCAGCTTCAGATACCCCACCACTAGTTGGCGCAGTGAACGTCACAGTGAACGCCACAACATCAGCCCAGCATCACGTGTCTCACTCGTTCACTTTTTGATTTGACATACGAGTAATTTGAGTTACGAGCTCCATCATGGAATGAATTAAACTCGTAAGTCAAGGCCCCACTGTAGTACTAGAAGTCCTCGTCACAGCAATTAGACAAGAAGAGGAATTAAAAGGCATCTAGCCCTGGCTGCATGGTTCAGTTTGCCCTGTACACCAAAAAGTTGACAGTTCAATTCCCAGTTAGGGCACATACTTAGGTTGTGGAGCATACTGGAGTCAATCAATTAATGTTTCTCTCTCACGCTGATGTCTCTCTCTCTCTCTCTCTCTCTCTCTCTCTCTCTCTCTCTCTCTCAAAAAATAGAAAAAACATATCCTCAGGTGACAATTAAAAAAAAAGCATCCAAATTTGAAAGGAAGAAGTGAACTGGAATTATTTGTAGATGACATGATACTGTATATACAGAACTCTAAGAATTCCACTTAAAAAGAATGAGAGCTGATAAATGAATTCAGTAAAGTAGCAGGATACAGAGTAAATATCCTGAAAGCAGTTGCATTTTTATACACCAACTAAAAACCCGATGCACAAAATTCGTGCACGTGGAGTGAGGGGGGTCCCTCAGCCCGGCCTGCACCCTCTCATAGTCTGGGAGCCCTCAGGGGATGTCCAACTGATGGCTTAGGCCTGCTCCCCTTAATGCTGCCGCAGAGGCAGGAGAGGCTCCTGCCACCGTCATTGTGCTCACCAGTCATGAGCCCAGCTTCTGGATGAGCAGTGCTCCCCCTATGGGAGAGCACTGACCACCAGGGGGCAGCTTCTGAGTTGAGCATCTGCACCCTGGTGGCCAGTGCACGTCAAAGCGACTGGTCGTTCAGCCATTCAATTGATTTGCATATTAACCTTTTTTTTTTAAAATATATTTTATTGATTTTTTACAGAGAGGAAGGGAGAGAGATAGAGTTAGAAACATTGATGAGAGAGAAACATCGAGCTCCATCATGGAATGACCAGCTGCCTCCTGCACATCTCCTACTGGGGATGTGCCCGCAACCAAGGTACATGCCCTTGACCAGAATCGAACCTGGGACCTTTCAGTCTGCAGGCCGACGCTCTATCCACTGAGCCAAACCAGTTTCGGCTGCATATTAACCTTTTATTATATAGGGCCAGTGGCCCAGTGCACGAAATTCATGCACATGAAAGGGAATTAATAAGAGGAAATATTTTAATATTGCTAATTGCCCTTTCTCTATAATAGAAGTGTCAGAAATGAAAGAAAATTAGTAAAATGTATATGAAAATAATATATAAATTTATTAATAAATAAACAATAACAGCCTCACATCCCCCGGCCTCGCCGCACATGCAGCCCCGCCCACCTGCACCTGCTGCACACTCAGCCTCCTACTGATCGATTGTTACGGCATGAGGGTGTCATGACTATTTGCATATTAGCTCTTTATTATATAGGATAATGAACTATCAGAGAGGGAAACTAAGAAAATTGCATAAAACAAATACCTGGGAATAAATTTAGTCACAATAGTAAAAGACCTGTACTCAGAAAATTGTAAGACACTGAAGAAAGAAATTGAAAAAGATATAAATAAATAGAAGTATATACCATGCTCATGGATTAGAAGAATTAACATTATTAAAATGTCCATACTACCCAAAGTAATCTACAGATTTAATACATTTCTACCAAGATACCAATTGCATATTTCACAGATTTGAACAAACATTCCAAAAATTGATATGGCACCACAAAAGACCCTGAATAGCCACAATAATCATGAGAAAGAAGAACAAAGTTAGATGAATCACACTACCTGATATCACATTTTACTATAAGGCCATAGTAATTAAAACAGCAGGATACTGGCACAAAAAGAGACATACTGATCAATGGAACAGAAGAGAGAGCCAGAAATAAATCCACAACTTTAGGGTCAATTAATATTTGACAAATGAAGCAACATACAATGGGGTAAAAATAGTCTCCTCAATAAATGATGTTGGGAAAATTAGACAGATACATGCAAAAAAGAAAAAGCAAAAGAAATTAGACCTATTTCTTATACTATACACAAGAAGAAACTCAAAATGGATTAAAAAACTTAAATATTAGAGGAGTCCAAACCATAAAAATCCTAGAAGAAAACATAGGCAGTAAAATCTCAGACATTTCTCATAGTAATATTTTTTTCTGATATATCACCTTGGGCAAGGGAAACAAAAGAAAATAATTAACAAATGGGACATTAAATTTTTAAAATTTTTTACATAGCAAAGGAAACCATCAATAAAATGAAAACACAACCCACTGACTGACGAGATAATATTTGCCAATGATACATCTGATAAGGGGTACTGCGGTGGGAGTAGAACATGGCTCCTCAGGAAGGGAGCTGGGTTCAGGATGCATAACAGAATATAGAAACCTGTCACCATTCCTCTACTGGAGATTCAATAGCTCAAGTCTCAGTGGTCTAAGGGTCAAAGCAGGCTCATGTCTAGAAACCAAACTGTCAAAGCAGAGCTACACAAGGCCAGATGGATGTCAAAGCAACAGGAAGACATGGAGATTAGAAGAAACAATCAGCCAGACATATAAAGCCACAGATAAGAGAAAACAGTCATGGCCTTCTCTTTAATGGCTGAATAATATTCCTGTTTGTGTGTGACATTTGCTTTATCCATTCATCCATCAACCAAAATTAGATGTTTCCAAATCTTGGCTATTATGGATAACACTGCTATAAACACAAGAATACAGATATCTCTTCCAGATACTGATTCCATTTCCTTTGGATATGTACCCAGATGTGGAATTGCTGGATCACATGGTGAGTCTAGTTTTAATTTTTTGAGCAGCCTCTATATGGTTTTCCATAACGGCCTCACCAATTACACTCCTGCCAACAGTGTACACACGGTTGCCTTTCCTCCATACTGTCAGCAATATCTGTTATCTCATCTTTACATGAAAACCATTCCAACAGGTGTGAGGTGATATCTCAATGATTTGCATTTCCCTGATTACCAGTGAGATTGAGCACCTTTTCATGTACCCACTGGCCATTTAAATGTCTTCTTTGGAAAAATCCTCTGCTCATTTTTCTTTTTTAAGAGACAGGAAGTGAGGAGAGAGAGAGAGAGAGAGAGAGAGAGAGAGAGAGAGAGAGAGAGAGAGAGAAACATCAATTGATCGCCTTTCATTGGCACCCCAATTGGGGATCCCATCCACAATCCAGGTATGTGCCCTGACCAGGAACGGAACTGGCAGTCCTTCGGGGCACAGGACAGCACTCAACCAGCTGAGTCACTCTAGCAGAGCCCTTTGCTCATTTTTCAATCAGATTGTTTTGCTTTGTTGTTTTATTTTGTTTTGTTTTGTTACTATTAAGTTGTATGAGTTCCTTATATATCTTGGATATTAATCCCTTATTAGATATTTGGTTTAGAAACATTTTCTTCCATTCTGTAAGTTGCCTTTTCATTTTGTTGCTGGCTTCCCTTGCTGAACAATATTTTTAATTTAATGTAGTTCCATGTGTTTATATTTGCTTTTGTTGCCTGAGTTTTTGGCGTCATATTCAAAAAGTCACTGCCAACACCTATATCAAGAAGCTTTTTGTCCTATGTTTTATTGTAGTAGTTTCACAGTTTCAGGTCTTATGTTTTAAGTCTTTAATCCATTCTTATTTGATTTTTGTGTATGGTATAAGGGTCCAATTTCATTATTTTGTATATGAATATCCAGTTTTCCCAATACCATTTATTGAAAAGACTCTTTTTCCCCTCATTGTGTATTCTTATTCCCCTGGCTAAAGATTACTTGACTGTATATGTGTGAGTGTATTTCTGGGTTCTCTATTCTGGTCCATGTATCTGTCTGTCTTTATGCCAGTGCCATATTGTTTTGACTACTATAGCTCTGTAATATAGTTTGAAATCAGGAACTGTAATGCCTTCATCATGATTGCTTTGGCTATTCTGGGTCTTTGGTTCCATATAACTTTTATAGTTGTTTTTCTATTTCTGTGAAAAATGCCATTGGAATTGCACTGAATCTGTAAATCATTTTGAGTAGTATGAACATTTAAACATCCATTTTTTCCAATCCATACCTTTCTATCTATTTGTATCTTCTCCAGTTTCTTTTATCAATGTCTTACAGATTTCAGTGTACAGATCTTTCATTCCTTGATTACATTTATTCCTAAGTATTTTATTCTGTTTTATGCTATTATAAATGGAATTGTTTCCTTAATTTCTCTTTTAGATAGTTCATTGTTAGTGCCTCCAACTCCTGACACAGGTGTTAATGAAGACTAGTTCCGTCCACAGGGAGTCACCCCTTTCCAAAAGCCGCATCAATCCAGAGAGAAAAACCCAAACAAAAGCCCCACATGGAGAGACAGGAAGGAAGGGAAACTATTCAAACTCCCTGCCCCCTCTCCTTCAGAGCACACAAAAGCTGAGTCCTCTACTGGAGAACATGGCTCTAAAGGAATCCCTCTGACCTGGTGTTTTCTGGTCTTTAAGCCTCTGTTTGAGCACAGTCACTATGGTGACAAGTCTGGGATGCTCTGCTCTAAGTGAGGGGGCTTATCCCTTCAAATATGCTTCTTGAGTTACCAACAAAGGAATTCATTGAACCTCAACTAATCTCATATTCTCCTGGAAGACCTCTCTCAAAAGGCACTTTCTCCCTTTGCCCATAAACCTCCCTGGTTTACACTCTGCTCAGCCAACACATTTATACAGTGATTTACAGTTTACTTCTACCCATATCACCACCTCAAGCCCCGAGGAGTCCTTTTCAGTGACTTGAGCTTCTTCCATCCCAACTAAACAGAAACAAAGTGAGGCCCTTGGTTTTAAGGAGACATCCTCAGGAAGGGTAGCTGGCTCTGGCCCTATAGCAGGGTTGGGACAGAGGAACAAGGGCGGGAGGAGTGGGGAGCCAACTTCCGTGACTTTTTCTTCTCCAGAGGGAAGAATCCGCAATGGCTCACAGCCCTGGCAGGCCTGACACCCGCCTCCCACCCCTACCACTGAAACCCTTCTCAGCCTGTTCCAAGCTGTTCTGTCTTGGCTCATGTTCTACATCATCCCCAGCCCATGCCATTCTGAGAGCAGCAGTCAGCTTTGGGGAATTTCTTCTCCCTGCCTTCAGAAGGGTCTTCCCTAATCATGAGTTCTTAAGAGTCAGCCCTGGCTTCCTGTAACATAGATATAAAGGGAAAACTCTCCATTGTTTTTCTGTACTCTATGACAACACTCTACTCTGGACACCATATGTGTGTATGCTTTCCTCACAGTGAGTAATTCTCAGACACCAACTAGATGTCTGCAATTCAACTCAGTTCTGACACTATCCACTTGGAGACAGTGTCAGATCCAACAAGACTGCCTAACTTCAGATGCCAATCAGAAGTTCAAGTTGTCACTTGTGTTCCTGACCTCCTTGGGTTTAATTATTTGCTAGGACATCTCACAGAACTCAGGAAAATCGTTTATTTGCTAGATTAACAGTTTATTACAAAGGATACTAAAGGACACAAATAAACATCAAATGAAGCGATACATAGGATGAGGTCCAGAAATATCTCAACCACAGACGCCTAGGGTGCACCACCCCCCAGGCACATGGGTGTATTTTTGTTTACCAGCCCAGAAGCTCTTGAAATTCTGTCCTTTTGGGTGTTTATGGAGGCTTCATTACATAGGCGTTACTGATGACATCATTGGCCACTGGTGATTAAGTCCTCTAGCTCGTGTCCCCTCCCAAGAGGTAAAGAGGTGATACTGGAAGTTCCAACCCTTTAATCACCTGGTTGGTTCCCCTGGCAACCAACCCTCATCCTGTGGTTATCTAGGGGCTTTCCGAAATTCACCTATTTCTTATAAACTTAGGTGTGGTTGAAAGAGGCTTGTTATAAATGACAAAAAACAGTCATTTTTATGCTCTAGAGCTCAAAATGAAAAAGATGCCCTATAGCTTTTATTGCTTAGAAATTACAAAGGATTTAAAGGCTACTGTCAGGAACTACAGACAAATTTATTATATCACAATAGGCCTACCTCTTATTAGTTTTACGGCCTTGTAGAACTCATTTAACCTTTCTATGCCTGTTACCTCAACTGTAAGATGGGAGCAATTACATCTATCCAGAAGGTTGTGGTAAGGACTGAGGGACAAGATGCATTCTACAACTCTGGTTCCCTCCCCACCCCAGCCCACTCTGCTCCCGGTGGTAGGCAGTCTAATCCTAAGAGATTGATAACAAAGAGACAAAAAGATGCACCAACCTCACCTTGACCTCTACAGCCCCAGTGTCCCTGTCACCTAAACCACTTCTGGGTAATATATAACTTTCTGGTTTCAAAACAAACAAATAAGGGAGGCTATTCAAACTCACTTGTCTTTTTTATGAGAGACAATGAGGTGAGAACAAAGATCATCCTAACTCATTTTTTTGGTTGATTTTTCTTTGTTAAATGGCATTTAAATATATAAAATAAATATCAAAAATATAAATCTTTGTTTTACTATGGTTGCAAATATCAAAAAATTTCTATATGTGACACAGCACCAGAGTTAAGTTAGGGTTTTTGAAAATGCTGACACGCTGAGCTCAAAAGGTTCGCCATCACTGTCCTAGGACTTAAAACTTCTGGGTTCCAGTCCTCACTGCTCACTGAGTCCCACAGCCTCTCTGGCCTCCAGGTGTTTCTTTTGAAATAATTTCCCTGTCTTACCTCCCTGTGGAAAGCAGTTGGATAGGGTGCTCTGTTAGGGTCCTATCCCACTCTAAGATCTCTGAGTGCCAAACAACCCATGAAATTTGAATAAATCAGATTTTGCAGATTCTGCTCTTGTCCTCTAGCAGTTCTCTGAAGCAGGGCAGATAGATGTGTAGGACACAACCAGAGAAGAAGCATTAAACCCAAGAAGGACTGACCACAAGGATCTGTTAGAAGTAAATCCACAACCCCGAATAGCCGAAGAAATCCTGAGAAAGAAGAACAAAGTAGGAGGGATCATAATACCAAATATCAGACTATATTACAAAGCCACTGTTCTCAGAATTGCCTGGTACTGTCACCAAAACAGACATATAGACCAATGGGACAGAACAGAGAACCCAGAAATTGACCCAAGCCATTATGCTCAATTAATATTTGACAAACGCCAAAACCGGTTTGGCTCAGTGGATAGAGCGTCGGCCTGCGGACTGAAAGGTGCCGGGTTCAATTCCGGTCAAGGGCATGTACCTTGGTTGCGGGCACATCCCCAGTGGGAGATGTTGCAAGAGGCAGCTGGTCGATGTTTCTCTCTCATCGATGTTTCTAACTCTCTATCTCTCTCTCTTCCTCTCTGTGAAAAATCAATAAAATATATTAAAAAAAAAATATTTGACAAAGGAGGCAAGAGCATACAATGGAGTCAAGAAAGTCTCTTCAGCCGAAAGTCTCTTTCATTTAAAAAAAAAAAGTCTCTTCAATAAATGGTGTTGGAAAAATTGGACAGATACATGCAAAAACTGAAACTAGACCACCAACTTACACCATACACAAAAAATAAACTCAAAATGGATAAAGGACTTAAATGGAAGATGGAAAACCATAAAAATCTTAGAAGAATCCATAGGCAGCAAAATCTCAGACATACGTCATAGCAATATCTTTATCGATACAGCTCCTAGGGCAATGGAAACGAAAGAGAAAATAAACAAATGGGACTACATCAAAATAAAAAGCTTCTGTACAGAAAAAGAAACCATCAACAAAACAACAAACAAGAAAGCTCACTGTATGGGAGAACATATTTGCCAATGTTATATCAGACAAGGGTTTAATTTCCAAAATGTATAAGGAACTCATACAACTTAACAAAAGAAAGATAAACAATCGAATTAAAAAATGGGCAAAGGACCTAAATAGACACTTTTTGAAAGAGAACATACAGAAGGCCAAGAGACATATGAAAACACTAGTGGCCCCAGTGCAGGGATTCATGCACATTGAAAGGAAATTAATTAGAAGAAATATTTTAATATCGCTATTTGCCCTTTCTCTATTTAAAGAAGTATCAGAGATGAAAGGAAATTAGTAAAATGTATATAAAAATAATATATAAATTGATTAATAGATAAACAATAACAACAAAGACATGATAAAAAACATGATATGAAAACAACAAAAACATGATATAAAAACAACACTGATAAAAACAATGACTGATAAATTGATTAAACTTATTTTATATCTCCCTGTATATCACATTAAGAGTAAAAACACGCCCACCTGGTTTGGCTCAGTGGATAGAGTGTCAGCCTGTGGACTGAAGGGTCCCAGGTTCGATTCCAGTCAAGGGCATGTACCTTGGTTGTGGGCACATCCCCAGTGGGGAGTGTGCAGGAGGCAGCTGATCGATGTTTCTCTTTCATCGATGTTTCTAACTCTCTGTCCCTCTCCCTTCCTCTCTGTAAAAAATCAATAAAATATATTTTTAAAAAAAGAGTAAAAACACTTTCAGAGTGCTTGACTAATTTCCCTTGTGATGAAGTATTTACAACTTTAACTTTAACATTAATGCTCTTCGAACTTGAGAGAAAACAACATATAACTGACCATGTCTGAAAACAGGTTCAGGTAGGAATATTCTTACTCTGTCTAGAGTTTGTCCTTGTGTTTTATTAATAATCATCACAAATGCTGGCATCACAGTAAACTGTCTTCAAATTAATTTAAATGGGAGGCCAGTGTCAGACAGGGAAAGTTGTGCCAATAGTTGGTCTTCAGACATATTCTGTCGACGCCGCCGCCGCTTTCTTTCAGCTTCTTAATGTCAACAAAAAACCAAATTCACAACTGACAATGACAGATCAAAACACACGCGTGCGATTGGCGCCAGCAAGAGCTTTATATGTATCGCACATGCACAAGTCAACATTTATTTTAGGATTGCCAAGCGCGTCAAATGTATCGGCCGGTCGGTCGGCCAGATGGTCAGATGGACAGTCGGTCACTTAGCCTTTTATATATATAGATGCTCAAAGTCACTAATCATCTGAGAGGTGCAAATCAAAACGACAATGAGATACTATCTCACACCTGTCAGAATGGCTATCAACAAATCAACAAATGACAAGTGTTGGCGAGGATGCGGAGAAAAAGGAACCCTTGTGCACTGCTGGTGGGAATGCAGACTGGTGCAGCCACTGTGGAAAACAATATGGAATTTCCTCAAAAAATTAAAAATGGAACTGCCATTTGACCCAGTAATCCCACTTCTAGGAATATATCCCAAGAAATCAGAAATACCATTCAGAAAGGATATATGCACCCCTATGTTCATAGCACCACAATTTACAATAGCTAAGATTTGGAAACAGCTTAAGTGCCCATCAGCAGATGAGTGGATTAAAAAAGTGTGGTGCATCTACACAATGGAATACTACGATGCTGTAAAAAAGGAAGGAATTCTTATCATTTGCAACAGCATGGATGGACCTGGAGAGCATTATGCTAAGCAAAATAAGCCAGAGAAAGATAAATATCACATGACCTCACTCCTTGTGGAATATAATGAACGACATAAACTGATGAACAAAAATAGATCCCGAGACATAGAAGCATTGAACAGACTGTCCACCTCAGAGGGAAGGTGGGGGAGGGAGGGTGGGTAAGAGATCAATCAAAGGACTTGTATGCTTGCATATAAGCATAACCCATGGACACAGATAGTAGGGGGGGGTGAGGTCATGTGCTGGGGGGTGGGAACGGCTGGGGAGAGGTCAATGGGGGAAAAAGGAGACATGTGTAATACTTTAAACAATAAAGAATTTTTTAAATAAGTAAATCCACACAGGGACAGAGGTCAGCATAGACAGTGGGGAGGGTGGGGATCAGGTGAAATAGCCATTTAAAAAAATAAAATCCAACCCCCACATTTTTTTTAATTCTCATCTGAATATATGTTTATTGATTTTAGAGAGACAGGAAGAGAGGGAGGAAGAAAGGGAGAGGAAAAAAAACATTGATCACTAACCTCCCATATATGCCCAACTGAGGATCGAACACAAAACCTAGGTTTGTGCCCTGACCAGGAACAGAACCTGCAACCTTTTTGCTGTACAGGACGATGCTCCAACCAACTGAGCCACATGGCCAGGGCTAACCCCTCACCTTTTAAAGTAAATGTGTGTATGTTTAAAACAACCTCAGATTTTTACAAAAGTTGCTAAGATAATACAGAGAGTTCCTTTATCCAATTTCCCCTACATCTTACATTACAATGGTACATTTGTTAAAACTAAGAAACCAACATCGGCAGATTACTATTTACTAAATTCCATACTTTATTTGGATTTCACCAGTTTTTCCACTAATGTCCTTTTTCTGTTCCAGGATCCAATCCAGGACACCTCATTAATTGTGAAAGGTTTCTAAAATAGAGACAAACAGATCTTCATTGAAAAAGAATATCAGAGGACTGGAGAAAAGACCCCACCCAAGCTTGCTCAGGATCCTTCTGGCTGATCTTAGCTCCTTATCTCTGTCCCTGAGGCCAGGGCGAGGTCTCAAGCCAGTGCAGTCCCTGGAGGTAATGGACTTTCCAGGAGCTGATTCACCTGTGTTCACAGGAAGCCTCAAGATGGTACAAAACAGGTCTTTGCAGACTGCATCTGCAGGGAGCAATTAGGGGCCCCTTATTTCACTACTCTCCCTCCTTCCCCTCCTCTCCCAAGACCCCCTCTGCTGTCTCAGGCCCCCGTGGTTCCAGTTCCAATCTGGAGGGACAACATCTGATTCTCAAGGTTCCCAGTGCTTCTAGAGGGGCCCCAGGGTCCTTTCGATTCTTCAACATGAAAGACCACAGAGTAAACACATCTCTTTCTCTTAGATGGGCCAAACTAACAATGTTTTCATCGCTTCACCCTCATGGTTATCCCATTCTTTCTAATTACCTACCAAACCCCATATGGTGTAGAGCAGTTCATGGGGGAAGACCTCTCTGTCTTCCACATTTTTCTGGATCTGTCTATAGCAGCGGTTCTCAACCTGTGGGTCGCGACCCCTTAGGGGGTTGAACGACCCTTTCACAGGGGTCACCTAAGACCATCGCAAAACACATATATAATTACATATTGTTTTTGTGATTAATCACTATGCATTAATTACGTTCAATCTGTAACAATGAAAATTCATCCTGCATATCAGATATTTACACTACGATTCATAACAGTAGCAAAATTACAGTTATGAAGTAGCAACGGAAATAATTTTATGGTTGGGGGTCTCCATAACATGAGGAACTGTATTAAAGGGTCACGGGAAAAAAAAAGAATATCAGATATGATTGAGGCCCTTAGTGAACCCTCTCTTCCCATTTTTAGGCCCTTTCCTTCCTCCCTAGAGTTAACCACCATAACAATCTCATTGTTTATCATTCCCAAGAATGTTTGCATGAATTCCTAAAAGGACAATATAGCCTGGCCAGCATTGCTAAGTGGTTGAGTGTCAACCTATGAACCAAGAGGTCACAGTTCGATTCCTGGTTGTGGTACATGCCCGGGTTATGGACTCAATACCCAGTAGGAGACGTGCAGGAAGCAGCCAATCAATGATTATCTCTCATCATTGATTTCTCTCTCTCTCTGTCTCTCTGTCTCTCTCTCTCACCCCCTTCATCTCTGAAATAAATAAATAAATAAATATATATATATATATATATATATTCATAAAAAAGGATACTATAAGCATAAACACTATATACAGAGTAGTGCAAAAGTAGGTTTACAGTTGTTCATATAGAAAATAATAAATATTAATACAAGAATAAACTGTTTTACATACTCACAACTGTAAACCTGCTTTTGCCCCATTCTGTAGTTTTGTTTTCCAGGCTTTAAAATTTATATAAATACTATTCTTTTTTTACACTTCCATAGCTTGCTTCTCTCATTCAACATTGTTTTTGAGATTGATCTGTTAAAAAATATAGTTCTTTTTTTTTTAATTAAATCTTTATTGTTCAGATTATTACATTTGTTCCTCTTTTTTCCCCCCGCCATAACTCCCCTCCTACTAGTTCCAGCCCCACCCTCCGCCCTCACTCCCCAACCACTGTCCTCATCCATAGGTGCACGATTTTTGTCCAGTCTCTTCCCGAATCTCCCACACCCCTTTCCCGCCCAAGAATGGTCAGTCCATTCCCTTTCTATGTCCCTGATTCTATTATAATCACCAGTTCATTCTGTTCATCAGATTATTTATTCACTTGATTCTTAGATTCACTTGTTGATAAATGCATATTTGTTGTTCATAATTTGTATCTTTATCTTTTTCTTCCTCTTCCTCTTCTTAAAGGATACCTTTCAGCATTTCATATAATCCTGGTTTGGTGGTGATGAACTCCTTTAGCTTTTCCTTATCTGTGAAGCTCTTTATCTGACCTTCAATTCTGAATGATAGCTTTGCTGGATAAAGTAATCTTGGTTGTAGGTTCTTGGTATTCATCACTTTGAATATTTCTTGCCACTCCCTTCTGGCCTGCAAAGTTTCTGTTGAGAAATCAGCTGACAGTCGTATGGGTATTCCCTTGTAGGTAACTGAGTTTCTTTCTCTTGCTGTTTTTAAGATTCTCTCTTTATCTTTTGTTCTTGGCATTTTAATTATGATGTGTCTTGGTGTGGTCCTCTTTGGATTCCTTTTGTTTGGGGTTCTCCGCGCTTCTTGGACCTGTAAGTCCATTTCTTTCACCAGGTGGGGGAAGTTTTTTGTCATTATTTCTTCAAATAGGTTTTCAATATCTTGCTCTCTCTCATCTTCTGGCACCCCTATAATTCTGATGTTGGTACGCTTGAAGCTGTCCCAGAGGCTCCTTACACTATCCTCGCATTTTTGGATTCTTTTTTCATTCCGCCCCTCCGGTTGGGTGTTTTTTGCTTCCTCGCATTTCAAATCATTGACTTGATTCTTGCGCTCCTCTGGTCTGCTGTCAGGAGTCTGTATAATATTCGTTATTTCAGTCCGTGTATGCTTAATTTCTAGTTGGTTCCCCAATATAACATCGAGGGTCTCATTAGTTTTCTTGTAGATCTCATTAAGTTTATCGGCGGCTTCTAGACAGTTCTTGAGAGACCTTAAAAGTGTGGTTCTGAACTCTATATCTTCCATTGACAATTTTGTCCTGTTTCTTTGTCTCCGCATTTTGTTATGCTTCCTTGGTGCACCCCCTAGTGGTCTTTGTGTGAAGTCTTATAGTTAAACCTTGATTGTTGTAGCTAATACCAGGGAGGGTTTGACCTCCAGGCCAAGTGGCTATGAGAATCAGCTGTGTCTGCAGTGAGAGAACTTCTGTCCTCTAGGGAGGTGCTAATCTGGCGTTTGCCTGAGGCTATCCGGCAAATGCCTCTGTGCAAGGCTTGGGCAGGGCGGGTCACAAAGGATCAACAGGGTGGGCCGGAGAGAGCAGTTATGGCGGCTCTCAGTCCCGTCCCCAGAGGCTCTGCCTCTCTGAGTCCCAGCACCCGCTGCAAACCTCGGGAGAAAGCTGCACTCGCTCTGACCGAAGCCAGACAGTCCCACTTCTCCCGTTTGAGTCCGGGTCCCTAACGACTCCCCTGTATCTGGAGCTTAGAGTCTGGGACTCCCTCCCGATTGAAAATGCCAACCGCGCACTCCGCACCTCAGAATTTGACTTCAGCACTGCGCCTCCTCTGAGTGTCCGTATGCATTTCTCTTTCCTCCTAGTTGCAGGACTTCCACTCAGCCAGCGTTCCTGTGGTTCTGGGTGATGTCCGTTCGGTTTTTTAGTTTCACTTTTGAAGTAGTTGTTCAAGGCAGCAAACTCTGGCGTTAACCTATGCCGCCATCTTGGTTCTCCTATAGTTCTTTTTTAATGCTATACATAATATGTACAATATTCCCATGAGTATACCACTATTATCCATTCTTCTACTTATGGACATTTAGACCATTTCCTGCTTTTTGCTGCAATAAACCCATTAATGGTGTGTCTACTGAGGGACACACCAAAGATTCTCCATCTAGGACTGGAATTTCTGAGTTAGGTGTAACCAAATTGCTTCCTAACGCTGTTGTGCTGATTTACACTTCTCTCAGCAGTAAATGATTCTGTTGCTCCACATCCTCATCCTATTTGTTTATTTATTTATTTATAAGCCTATTTATTTTATAAGTTAATTGGGGAGAATTGGCATCTTTATAATGAGTCTTTCAATTCATGAACACAGTCTTTTTCTCCATTTATTTGGGTTTTGTTTTTCTTTCAATATTTGTAATTTTCTCCAAAAATATTCCTATATATGTGTTAGTGATGAGTACTTCTAGTATCTGGAGGCTTTTATTACTATTGAAAATGGGATCCTTTATCTATTAATTTTTCTAATTGGTTATTATCGGTGAACAGGATTTTGATATACTGACTTAGTGTCGAGGGAACTTTACAAGCTCTTACTTTATATTCTCCACTTAAAAACTCCAAGACAATCCTACTGCAAGCAAATAAGGACAGTTTCATCTTTCCAATATTCACCTTTTTTTTTTTTTTTTTGGTCTTTTTGCGTTGTCTAGAACCGCCTGTCAATGCTGAGTGTAAATGGTAAGCAAGGACATCCTTATCGCTTTCTTAACTCTACTGAAAGGGAGCCTAGAATCTTAGGATCAAGAATAGTGTTTGCTGCAATATTTTGACAGATGCTCTTTATCAACTTAAAAAAATTCCCTTTTATTATTAGTTTCCTGAGAGGTTGTTTCAATCATGAGTATACTAAATTCTGACAAATAGCTTTTCTGTATCTTATGGACTATATGTATTACTAATCTGTTAATACAGTTTTATATTTCCTGATGTTGGATCATCCTTAATTCCTTGTATAAACTCTACTTAGTCAGAATGTAAATATTTCAAATAGATTTCCAAGCATTTCATAAGCATCTATGTTTATAAATGAGGCTGATCTATAATTTTATTTTCTCGTATTTTTCTCATCTGGTTGGGGTATTCAGGTTATATTATCATTGTAAAAGTAGATACCATTTCCTTTTTTATTCTCTTAAACAGTTTGTACAATATTATCTAATTCTTAGAAGTTGAACAAAGTACAGGTATAAATCATCTAAGCCTTATACTTTTTTGGGAGAGAAAGGCTTTTGGCTATCTGTTTCATTTCTTAAATGATTGTTGTTGGGTTTTTTTTGGTGGTTGTTTTGTTTTGTTTTTAAATATATTTTATTGATTTTTTACAGAGAGGAAGGGAGAGAGATAGAGAGTCAGAAACATCGATGAGAGAGAAACATCGATCAGCTGCCTCCTGCACATCTCCTACTGGGGATGTGCCCGCAACCCAGGTACATGCCCTTGACCGGAATCGAACCCGGGACCCCTCAGTCCGCAGGCCGACGCTCTATCCACTGAGCCAAACCGGTTTCGGCATGATTGTTGTTTTAATGAAGTTTTCTGTTTATTTTGAAGTAGTTATGGCAAATTATATTTGCCTAAGAAAACTCCATGTCTTTTCCTAATCCAAATTTTGGCATAAACTTTTTCAGACTCTAGTCTTATGATTTTTATTATCTATTTAATATGTTTAGTTGTATTTCCCTTTCTTTAAAAAATATTATTTATTGCTTTTTGAGAGAAAGATCTTACTAGGAATTTATTTTCTAATTTTCTAATATATTTATATATATTAATCCTTACCAAAGGATATTTTTCCATTGATTTTTTTAAATGCCTTATTGTTTAAAGTATTACATATGTCTCCTTTTCCCCCCATTGACCTCTCCCCAGCTATTCCCACCCCCCAGCACATGGGTTATGTTTATATGCAAGCATACAAGTCCTTTGATTGATCTCTTACTCACCCCCTACACCCCGTCTTCTCTCTGAGGTTGGACAGTCTGTTCGATGCTTCTGTCTCTGTATCTATTTTTGTTCATCAGTTTTTATTGTTCATTATATCCCAAAATGAGTTAGATCATGTGATATTTATCTTTCTCCAACTGGCTTATTTTGCTTAGCATTATGCTCTCCTGGTCCACCCATACCATTGCAAATGGTAAGAGCTCCTTCTTTTTTTACAGCAGCATAGTATTCCATTGTGTAGATGTATCACAGTTTTTTTTTTTTTTTTTATCACAGTTTTTTATTTACTTATTTTTAATTTTATTGTTTAAGGTATTACAAATAGTAGTACATATGTATCTTTTTTCCCCCCTCACTGATCTTCCCCCAGCCTCCCCTACCTACTGGCACTTGCTCTCGTCCCCTCAACCCCAGTGTCTTGCATCTGTTAGTTGTGTTTATATGCATGCATACAGTCCTTCAGTTGATCTCTTACCCCCTCAACCCTCCCCTACCTCCCCACTGTAGTTTCACAGTCTGTTCAATGCTTCTTTGCCTCTTATTTTTATTCAACAGTTTGTAATGTTCTTTATTATCCATAAATGAGTGACATCATGTAGTATTTATCTTTCACTGACTGGCTTATTTCACTTAGCATAATGCTCTCCAGATCCATCTATGTTGTTGAAAATGGTAAGAATTCCTTCTTTTTTATAGAAGCACTAGAGGCCCGGTGCACAAAAATTTGTGCACTCGGGGGGGAGGGGGGCCCCTCAGTCCGGCCTGTGCCCTCTCGCATCTGGGACCCCTCAGGAGATAACGACCTGCTGGCTTAGGCCTGCTCCTGGGTGGCAGAGGGCAGGCCCAATCCCTAGGTGCAGCCCCTGGTCGGGCTCAGAGCAGGGCCGATTGGGGAGTTGGGGCACCGCCCCGTCATGCACAGAGCAGGGTCGATGGGGAGGTTGCGGTGCCACCCCCTGTCACGCACAGAGCAGGGCCAATCAGGGGGTTGGGGCACTGCCCCCTGTCACTCACAGAGCAGGGCCCATCAGGGGGGTTGGGGCTCTGTACCCTGTCACGCACAGAGCAGGGCCCATCAGGGGGTTGGGGCGCCGCCCTGTATCACCCACAGAGCAGGGCCAATCAGGGGGTTGGGGCGCCACCACTCTCACACTCATTGCAGGGCCGATGGGGAGGTTATGGCTCTACCTCGTCACACACAGAGCAGGGCCCGTGGGGGGCGGGGGGGTTGGGGCGCCACACCCTGTCACATACAGAGCAAGGCCAATCAGGGAGTTGGAGCACTGCACCCTGTCACACACAGAGCCGCAGAGCGATCAGGGGGTTGGGGAGCTCCCCCCTATCAGGCACAGAGCAGGGCTGATCAGGGGGTTGGGGCGTCTTCCCCTGTCACGAACAGAGCAGGGTGGATAGGGAGGTTGTGGCCCCACCCCCTGTCACACACAGAGCCGCAGGGCGATCAGGGGGTTTGGGCGCTGCCCCCTGTCACGCTGATCCCGGTGCCGGGAGGCCTCGCGGCTCCGCTGATCCTGGTGCTGGGAGGCATATTACCCTTTTAGTATATAGGGTAGAGGCCTGGTGCACGGGTGGTTGCCGTCTGGTTTGCCCTGAAGGGTGTCCTGGATCAGGGTGGGGGTCCCCACTGGGGTCCCTGGCCAGCCTGGGTGAGGGGATGATGACTATCTGCAGCTGGTCACACATCCTTCAGGGTGGGGGTCCCCACTGGGGTGCCTGGCCAGCCTGGGTGAAGGGATGATGGCTGTTTGCAGCTGGTCACACACCCTTCAGGGTGGGGGTCCCCACTGGGGTGCCTGGCCAGTCTGGGTGAGGGGCTGAGGGCTGTTTTCAGGCTGGGGGTGACTGAAGCTCCCAACCGCTCCTTTCTTTCTTTTTTCTTTTTTTATTCTGGGCCAGCTTTAGCTTTGAGGCTTGGCTCCAGCTCTTAGGCCTCTGCTGCTGAAAGTAGGTTTCTGGCCTTTGCTTACAATGTTGCAATCCTGCTGGCTGAAGCCCGGCGGACTAAAACAGGTTTCTGGGGTTTTGTTTAGCTTCTATATTTGTTACATAGTTGCTTAGAGTTGCGGCACCGAGGCCTGCAGCAGCAGACGGGGAACATTGGAGTCCTCCGTCACTGAAGCAAGCAAGCCTCATGTTAGTTTCAAGCTGCCTGGCTGCCGGCCGCCATCTTGGCTGGCAGTTAATTTGCATATTGCCCTGATTAGCCAATGGGAAGAGTAGCGGTCATACGCCAATTACCACGTTTCTCTTTTATTAGATAGGATAGTATTCCATTGTGTAGATGTACCACAGTTTTCTAATCCATTCATCTGCTGATGGGCATTTAGGCTGTTTCCAAATCTTAGCTATTGTAAATTGCGCAGCTATGAACATAGGGGTGCATATATCCTTTCTTTTTTTTTAAATATATTTTTTATTGATTTTTTACAGAGAGGAAGGGAGAGAGAGAGAGTTAGAAACATCGAAGAGAGAGAAACATCAATCAGCTGCCTCCTGCACACTCCCTACTGGGGATGTGCCTGCAACCAAGGTACATGCCCTTGACTGGAATCGAACCTGGGACCCTTCAGTCCACAGTCCGATGCTCTATCCACTGAGCCAAACCAACTAGGGCAATATATCCTTTCTGATTGGTGTTTCTGATTTCCTGGGATATATTCCTAGAAGTGGGATCACTGGGTCAAATGGCAGTTCCATCTTTAATTTTTTATTTATTTTTTTAAAATATATTTTATTGATTTTTTACAGAGAGGAAGGGAGAGAGATAGAGAGTCAGAAACATCAATGAGAGAGAAACATCGATCAGCCGCCTCCTGCACATCCCCCACTGGGGATGTGCCCACAACCAAGGTACATGCCCTTGACCGGAATCGAACCCGGGACCCTTCATTCCGCAGGCCGACGCTCTATCCACTGAGCCAAACTGGTTTCGGCCATTTTTAATTTTTTGAGGAAACGCCATACTGTTTTCCACAGTGGCTGCACCAGTCTGCATTCCCAACAGCAGTGAAGAAGGGTTCCTTTTTCTCCGCATCCTCATCAGCACTTGTCCTTTGTTGATTTGTTGATGATAGCCATTCTGACAGGTGTGAGATGGTATATCATTGTTGTTTTGATTTGCATCTCTGGGATGATTAGTGACTTTGAGCATGTTTTCATATGTCTCTTGGCTTTCTGAATGTCCTTTTTCAAAAAGTGTCTATTTAGGTCCTTTGCCCACTTTTTAATTGGATTATCTTCCTTTTGTTAAGTTGTATGAGTTCCCTGTAAATTTTGGAGATTAAACCCTTATCGGAGATAACATTGGCAAATATGTTCTCCCATGCAGTGGGCTTTCTTGTTGTTTTGATGGTTTCTTTTGCTGTACAGAAGCTTTTTATTTTGATGTAGTCCCATTTTTTTATTTTCTGTTTAGTTTCCATTGCCCTAGGAGCTATATCGGTAAAGAGGTTGCTACGACAAATGTCTGGTATTTTGTTGCCTATGGCTTCTTCTAAGATTTTTATGGTTTCCCCTCCTACATTTAAGCCCTTTATCCATTTCGAGTTTATTTTTTGTGTATGGTTTAAGTTGGTGGTCTAGTTTCATTTTTTTGCAAGTATCTGTCCAGTTTTCCCAACACCATTTATTGAAGAGACTGTCTTGTCTCCATTGTATGCTCTTGCCTCCTTTGTCAAATATTAATTGAGCATACTGGCTTGTGTCGATCTCTGAGTTCTCTGTTCTGTTCCACTGGTCTATATGTCTGTTCTTATGCCAGTACCAGGCAGTTTTGAGAACAGTGGCTTTGTAATACAGCTTGATTTTTCCTCCATCCGGTTTATGCACTCTAGGACCCCTAATCTGAATTCTTTTTCTGTCATGTTGCATGCCTCTGTATCACTTAGCTGCTTTTCTGGCGAGTCCTCCTTTTCTTTCCTTTGGGGGTTTCTTTGTCTATCCATGTTTGATCGTACTGCCATATCTAGATGTTGAGTCGTTCAGTGGCTGCTCCTTGGGTGGCAGTGGCTCCTCGGGCTGCGGTTGCTCCTCGGGCGGTTGTGGTAGCAGCTGCTCCTCAGTTGGTAGCAGCTCCTCTGGTGGGTGCTGTTCACAGTTGTGGTGGCTCCTCTGGCTGGTGGGGGGAGGCTTCACACACAGCTGCTGTTCCTCAGACAGAGGGTGTGGTGATCAGGTGGCTGCTGTTCCTTGGATGGGGGCGGGCTACACAAGCAGCTGCTACTCCTTCGAATTGTTACTTTTAATCTCTTAAGCAGCCTCAAGGCAAGGTGTTTTCCAATAGGGTGTGTCAACTGTCTTCCCCCCAGGCAAGGCAGATGTCTATCCCCCCAGGCAAGGCAGATGTCTATGTGGCTGTGTGAGGGAATGTCTGAGCAGAGGAGACTTGGAGTGTCTGCCTTCTGAGCTCTCTCCCCCGAGTCTCCAGTGCTGGCTTCTGCTCTCACAGCTCCAGTCCATTTCACCCTCCCTCTGCCAGAGCACAAGGTGGGTGGCTCCACAGGGAATGTTTGTGCCTTGGCCCTTTAAGAGGGTGCCTGAACTTTCAGCTGCAACTCACTGGCAGACAGCACCGCACTGCTTTTCACAGCTTGATGTTATGTGGATACCTTCCTCAGTTTGGTGCTCTCTGCTGGGGAGCCCAGCTCTGGGATTAGATCCCAGAATTCTCAGTGGCACCTCTCCCCCCTCCACCACCGGCTGAGATATCTCTCTGGGACTTCAGTTCCCCTCTGTGGGTCACATCTCTGCCCCTCCTACCAGTCTCTATACCGGCTCCACCTTTGGTCCTTGGGTATCAGGGTTCTCTCCTGTGAGTTTTCCACTGATTAGTCAGGAAGCCTTCTCGTATTTCAGTTGTAATTCCAGCTTGTTTCTGGGAGCATGACCATGCAGCATCCTCCTACTCTGCCGCCATTTTTCTTGAAATCTGGTATTGAGATCCCTCCTATTTTGTTCTCCTTTCTCAGGATTGCTGCAGCTATTCAGGGTCTTTTTTTATTCTATATGAATTTTTGTAGTTTGTCCTAGGTCTGTGAAATATGCCGTTGGTATTTTAATGGGGATTGCATTGAATCTATAGATTTCTTTGGATAGTTTGGACATTTTAATGATGATGATTCTACCAATCCATGGACACGGTATATTCTTCCATTTGTTTATGTCTTCCTCTATCTCTTTCTTCAACATCCTGTAGTTTTCTGCGTACAGGTCTTTTACCTCCTTAGTTCAGTTTATTTCTAGGTATCTTAATTGTTTTGTTGCAATGGTAAATGGGATTATTTTTTTAGTTTCTCTTTCTGTGAATTCATCATTGGTGTATAAAAAGGCCATAGATTTCTGGGTGTTAATTTTCTATCTTTCTACATTGCTGAATTCATTTATTAAGTCTAGTAGTCTTTTTATGGAGTCTTTAGGGTTTTCTATGTACAATATCATGTCATCTGCAAATAATAACAGTTTTACTTCTTCTTTTCCAATTGGATGCCTTTTATTTTTTCTTCTTGTCTGATCGCTATGGCTAGTACTTCCAGTACTATGTCAAATAGGAGTGGTGAAAGTGGGCATCCCTGTCTTGTTTCTGTTCTTAGGGGAAATGGTTTTAGTTTGTGCCCATTGAGTATGATGTTAGCTGTAGGTTTGTCATATAAGGCTTTTATTATGTTGAGGTATGATCCCTTTATTCCCACTTTGTTGAGAGTTTTTATCAAGAAAAAGTGTTGGATTTTGTCAAAAGCTTTTTCTGCATCAATTGATATGATTATGTGATTTTTGTCTTTCAATTTGTTTATGTGATGTATAATGTTTATTAATTTGTGGATATTGTACCAGCCTTGCATCCCAGGAATAAATCCCACTTGGTCATGGTATATGATCTTTCTAATGTAATGCTGGATCCAATTTGCTAGAAATTTGTTGAGGATTTTAGTATCTATGTTCATCAGGGATATTGGCCTGTAATTCCCTTTCATTGTGTTGTCTTTATCTGATTTTGGGATTAGGGTAATGCTGGCTTCATACAAAGAGTTTGAAAGTGTGCCTCCCTCTTGCATTTTTTGGAATAATCTGAGGGGGATAGGTTTTAGTTCTTCTTTGAATGTTTGGTAAAACTTCCCTGTGAAGCTGTCCGGATCAGGGCTTTTGTTTGCTGGAAGTTTTATCAGCCTATTCACTTTTTTTATTGTTCCTGATTGAGTTTTGGAAGACTGCATTTTTCTGGGAATATGTCCATTTCTTCTAGGTCAGTGGTCGGCAAACTGTGGCTCGGCAAACCGCAGCTCACAAGCCCCTTGAGTGTGGCTCTTCCACAAAATACCATGTGCGGGTGCACATGTACAGTGCGAATGAAACTTCGTGGCCCATGCGCAGAAGTGTGTGGGCGCACACGTACAGTGCGATTGGAACTTCATGGCCCATGCGCATAAGTCGGTATTTTGTGGAAAAGCCACACTCAAGGGGCCAAAGAGCCACAAGTGGCTCGCGAGTCGCAGTTTGCCGACCACGGTTCTAGGTTATCCATTTCCCATTGATTTTTAGAGAGAGTGGAAGAGAGAGGGAAAGACAGAGAAATATTGATGTGAGAGAGACACATCAATTGGTTGCCTCCTGCATGAGCTCCGACCAAGCCCGGGCTGGGGAGGAGCCTGCAACCAAGGTACATGCCCTTGACTGGAACTGAATCCAGGACCCTTCGGTCCAGAGGCCAATGCTCTATCCACTGAGCCAAACCAGCTAGGACTTCTAATTTTTTAATCTTCCAAATTGTTTTCTATTTCATTTCATTTGTCTTCCTATTTTTGTTTCCTTCCTTCTACTTCTCTAAAGGCTTATTTTGTTCTTTTTCTACTTTCTTGACATGGTAGGGCTTCTGGGAAAATTCTTTACATAAAGGTTGCAGACTCAGCTGGTACCTGCCTCTTTCACAATCTGTCCTTTTCTCTATCATGCTTGGAATATGGAGATAAAGCAGTCATCTTGCAACCATTAAGCTGCAAACACATGTTTGAAGGCTAACTGTAGATGAATAGAAAATTAGAAGAGCCTGGGATCTTTTTATTTTTTTAAATATATTTTATTGAGTTTTTACAGAGAGGAAAGGAGAGAGACAGAGAGTTAGAAACATCAATGAGAGAGAAACATCGACCAGCTGCCTCCTGCACACTCCCCACTGGGGATGTGCCCGCAACCAAGGTACATGTCCTTGACCAGAATCGAACCCGGGACCCTTCAGTCCGCAGGCCGACGCTCTATCCACTGAGCCAAACCGGTTTCGGCACAGCCTGGGATCTTGATGGCAAAATGGAGTCTCCACCTCGGGCTTGGACTATCTCCCTCAAAATTTCTGGTTATGTGACAATGTTAAACCTCTAGCTCATTTAAGCCATGGTCTTTTACTTATTTATTTTAAGCCATGGTCTTTTAGATTCTCTTTTATACATAGCCAAATACAATTTAATATAACACCATATTCAACATACTTTTTCATATTTTAAATTTTTAATTAATGCATTTAAGGCCATAAGTTTTCCTCAAAGAATAGTTTTATTGACTCTACTAAGAGATCAACTGTGCTGGCCCAGACCAGAAAGAACACCTGGCCAACCCAAAGAACTGCAATATAAATGAAAATCTTCATGATTTAAGTCTCTAAATTTTGGGTGCTTTTTATGCAGCAAAAGCTAACTAATACAGATATTGGTTTTGTTGTAGACAGACATGAGCAGAGCAAGGATGATGAGCCAGGTACAGAAGGTTATCAGGGCAGAAAGTCCTAGGTGCCCAGCAAAGAACAATTGTAGGGTGGGACCTAGCCCTCAGGGTGACTTTTCCTCCCCTAGCATGTCCCTGGTCATGCATTTGGACCCCCTTGGCCTTTCCTCCCTAGAGATAACATCTAGGCCTCAGTTTTATTATAGTTCTAGGCCCAGAAAAGCAGCAAAACCAGACAAGTAACACCATAGCTGACCTCAGGACCAGGTGCACTGAATAATTGTTACAGCATAGTAAGAAGCTATAAAAAGTCCAGGACGGAGAGAAACTAAGATGGCGGCATAGGTAAACACCGGGAAATTGTCACCTCCCACAACAATTGAAAATTACCGCAAAGGACTGAGCAAACATCATCCAGAACAACAGAAAGGCTGGCTGAGTGTAAATTCTACAACTAGAAGGAAAGAAAAGCACGCTGAGAGCCAGAGGTGCTGCGGAGGTGAAGTGCAGAGGTACGGCGGCTCGCGCGCGCGAGGAAAGGGGGAGGCACCTGAGGACGCGGCTGTCTTTTTGAATCACAAACTCCCGACTGCTCTGAACTCCGGTTCCGGGAAGTCTCTGGGGACCCAGGTCTCATACGGGGAGAAGCTGGTCTGTCCGGCAGCGGGCGAACTTGAAGGCGGCTTTCCCTCAGAGGTGCTTGCAGCAATTAGCGGGTCACTGAGACCCGCGACTCCGGGCGGAGAATCAGCCATAGCTCCCTGATCCGCCCTTTGATTCCCTGAGACCCCGCCCCACCCAGGCTGCGGCAGAGGCTTTTGCATGTGAATGTACCTAACTGCAGCCCAGCCAGGCAGACCCGGAACTTCCAAGAGAAGGCCCAAGGCCCCGCAGCGGCTTGCATTGCTTCACAGCTGAGCCTCTTCGTGGCTCCTGCTGTGTGGCCTCAGGCAGAGGCTGAATTAGCACCTCCTTAGATCCAGGAGCCACTGTACCCAGTGGTCAGAGGGGGACCATCCAGATTACAACTCCTCAGATCCATAAGGGACACACTCAGGGAGCAGACTCAGTGAGCACCAAAGCCCCACTGAAGCAAGTCTTGCACCAGAAGGGTGTCTTCAGCACAGAAGTTCTCCCACTTTAGACACAGCTGATTCTCACAGCCAATTGGCCTGGAGGTCAATTCCTCCCAGTGATTCTACAACAACCAAGGCACCAAGAGTGCACCAAGAGTGTCCACCCCAGGTAACTGGGGAGGCTGAGCTACTGGGCCCTACAGGACACCTGGCGCGCAGGGCCACTCTATCAACACAGGGAAGCTGCCAAAATGCGGAGACAAAGAAACAGGTCACAAATGGCAGAAATGGAGGAAAGCAAACGATTGGATATAGAGTTCAAGGCCACGTTTATAAGGTTTTTCAAGAATTTTATGGAAACCGCCGATAAATTTAATGAATCCCTCAATAAGTATAGTGAGACCATGGAGGACATGAAAAAGGACCAACTAGAAATTAAGCATACACTGACTGAAATAAAGAATAATTTACAGAGATCCAGCAGCAGACAAGAGGATCCCAAGAATCAAGTCAAAGATTTGAAATACAAAGAAACAAAAAATACCCAACAGAAAAAGAAAAAAGAAAAGAGATTCCAAAAATATGAAGATAGTGTAAGGAACCTCTGGGACAACTTCAAGTGTACCAACATCAGAATTATAGGGGTACCAGAAGGAGAGAGAGGGCAAGATATTGAAAACCTTTTTGAAGAAATAATGACAGAAAACTTCCCCTACCTGGTGAAAGAAATGAACTTACAAGTCCAGGAAGCGCAGAGAACCCCAAACA
This sequence comes from Myotis myotis, assembly GCF_014108235.1. Lineage (NCBI taxonomy): Eukaryota > Metazoa > Chordata > Mammalia > Chiroptera > Vespertilionidae > Myotis > Myotis myotis. The sequence continues at coordinate 160,571,678 of NW_023416324.1, forward strand.
AAAGGAATCCAAAGAGGACCACACCAAGACACATCATAATTAAAATGCCAAGAGCAAAAGATAAAGAGAGAATCTTAAAAGCAGCAAGAGAAAGACAGTCAGTTACCTACAAGGGCGTACCCATACGACTGTCAGCTGATTTCTCAACAGAAACCATGCAGGCCAGAAGAGAGTGGCAAGAAATATTCAAAGTGATGAATAGCAAGAACCTGCAACCAAGATTACTTTATCCAGCAAAGCTATCATTCAGAATAGAAGGTCAGATAAAGAGCTTCACGGATAAGAAAAAGCTAAAGGAGTTCATCACCACCAAACCAGCATTATATGAAATGCTGAAAGGTATTCTTTAAGAAGAGGAAGAAGAAAAAGGAACTCTTACCATTTGCCACAGCATGGATGGAACTGGAGAGCGGATAAATACCACATGATCTCACTCATTTGTGGAATATAATGAACAACATAAGCTGATGAACAAGGACTGATCCAGAGACGGAGAGGCATTGATTAGACTGTCGGGACTTGGAGGGAAGGTAGGGGAGGGTGGGGGTAAGGGGGAAAGATCAACCAAAGGACTTATATGCAAGCATATAGGCCTAATCAATGGACATGGACAACAGGGGGGTGAGGGCATGAGCGGGGAGGGGGGGGGGGTAGAGGGTAACGTGGGGACAAGGACACATATGTAATATCTTAATCAATAAAAAATATATTAAAAAAAAAAAGTCCAGGACAAGTGGAATAGGGAAACTAAGACAGATACTTAAATAGTAGTTTGCAGCCATCTAGTAAATCCTATCTTCCCTAAACCAAGGACACTTAAGAGTAAATGGTTTGCACTTCTCCCCAACTAGAGGGTAAATAACTTAATACTCAGGAAGACAGATAACAGAAATCCAATTAAGTGCCATTTCCCAACCACACCCAAGGACAGTCAAATTAAGAGAATAAATCTCACTTTGGTACATCAGCATAAAGCTGATGAATACTCTATCAATCCGCCCCTAAGACCTCCCCTAAAGGCCCAGCCTTTAAAACCCCTGAAAACAAAGGTCCCAGGGAGCTCTCCCTCCAGAGAGTATGCCACACCATTCCCTTCCCCCTTTCCTTCCCCCACAGGCATATATACCATAACCTTTAAGGGACTCCATAAGACTTGCAACCAGGGGAGCAATGGGCAGTGGCAGCTTGTCCCAGGATAATTCTCTGAACCTGTCTCCAAGGCCCCCTTTTCTCTGACTTCCCAGTGAGCCAAAGCAGCCCAGCCTGGGCTCTCCTGTTGCTTCTTCTATGCCCTTCCTTGTTTCAATGTCCTAAGTCTATTTTTGTTGCGGTCAATAAATTCTTGCTTGCTTTTCTACATTTTGTCTCTTGATTGAAATCTTTCCCTCAGAAGACAAGAACCGAGGTCTCATCATCTTGCCACTGGTAACATAATGACCCCCTGCACTGGCGGGGACTAATCAATCAGTGGAGACCCTGACCCTGAAAGGACATACCTAGAAAGCTGAATAGTCTATTTCAGATCTTTTCCTGGGATCTCCCCTAAAATCTCCACCCTTAAAACCCTCAGGACAGAGGACCCAGCACACTTGCTCTGCGCTTTCCCTTCCCCTTCCCCTTCCCTTGCCCCATGCCCCCAGGTGCATCACCTTTACCTTCCTCACTTCTAAGCTCCAAGGGCCCTTCCCTTACCTCTATACCGTAACTTGTTTCCTAAGCCCATTTCTTCTACAAACTACTTCTTCTATTTCTGTGATTTTTCCAAATAAATGTTCTCTTATAGTTTGAGTCTTGGCTCTGAATTCTTTCCTAGCCAGAACTCAAGTACTGAAGTTGCTGAACCCAGGTCTGGTCTGACCCCACCAGTCTAAAACTTGGTGCCATTCTTGCTGCCCCCAACAGTTTCAAAAGTGGGATTCAGTCATAACAAAAACCTAAAATATGTGGTGTTGGCTTTGGATTAGGACAGTGGCTAGAAAAAGCATTAAGGAAACAGCTTGGAAAGACTGGAAAAATGGAATGAAAACTGCCATAGCAGGCTTGGAAAAAGATGACTCGTGTTATGTAGGGATAGAATGATGGGTAAAACTGAAGCCTGAAGAAACTTGAGAGACAAAATGAAAAAGAACCTAACGAACTTCCAGTTACTGCTAAGTAGCTCTCCAGACAAAATATGGAGGGTGTTACTTGGGTGCTCTTAACTGCATATAATAAAGTATGGCAAGACAATGATTAGCTAAAGAAGGAAATGTTCAGTTTGCAACCAGAATTTAGATGAAATGCAGAAGGTCCAAGACCTACTGTGTTGGACAATAAAACTGTTTCTCATTTCCAGTCTCCCCCTATTTGATAATCTTTGAGTAAAAGCATCTCAAGTTAAAAGGAGGCTTTCGGGCAAAGGGCAAATCAAGGGTATGACCATTTGTTAAGACCTCTGAAGGATTTTAAGTAAGTGCCTAGTATATCTTCTTAGCTACTCAAAAATAATCTTAAGAGCATGACAGAAGCCTAATCTCAATTGGCTGTGAATAAATCTGGAGAAAAAAAATCATTGTGGGTGAAATTATGAAATGTTTTAAAGAAAACTATACCAGCAAAAGCACCAACAACTTGGACTACTAGCAGTGGTTCTCAACCTTCCTAATGCCGCGACCCTTTAATACAGTTCCCCATGTTGTGGTGACCCCAAACCATAAAATTATTTTCGTTGCTACTTCATAACTGTAATTTTGCTACTGTTATGAATCGTAATATAAATACCTGAAATGCAGGATGTATTTTCATTGTTCTCGACCCACAGGTTGAGAACCGCTAGACTAGAGGAATGAACATTGACTAAACTGCAGAAAGGCCTCAGAGCTATCAACTATCAATAGGCAGGGGGCCAGAAGAGAAAGCTACTAGATTGTTAATGTGGGCCATTTCTTATGGAAATAAAGGAAAAACTTCTTGGGGGCCAGGGTGGAGACCAAGAGACTAGAGCAGGGTTGGGCAAACTTTTTGACTCGAGGGCCACAATGGGTTCTTAAACTGGACCGGAGGGCCGGAACAAAAGCATGGATGGAGTGTTTGTGTGAACTAATATAAATTCAAAGTAAACATCATTACATAAAAGGGTACCAGTCTTTTTTTTTTTTAGTTTTATTCATTTCAAACGGATCCGGGCGGCTGGCCGTAGTTTGCCCACGGCTGGACTAGAGAATGGAATAAAGAGCCTTGAAGAACAATGGTCTGAGGACACTCCTAGGAAGCAGCACTGAACCCTAATGAAGGGCTATTCTTGGCTCTGGAGTAGAGGGACCTGGCTACATTTACCCAGCGGGAATTTTAGACCTGTAATTGCTATGACTCTCTTGCTCTCCTCTTCTTTGAAGTGAAGTGTCTATTCATATAAACTGTCCCTGTCTTACCATTGTATGTTGGGTGTGTAGGGAACAGGTGTCTTTTTTCTTTTTTTTAATCCTCACCTGAGGATATTTTTCCATTGATTTCTATAAAGAGTGGAAGGGAGCGGGAAAGGCAGCGAGAAAGAGAAGCAAGATGTGAGAGAGGCACATCAATTGGTTGCCTCCCGCACTTGCCCCAACCTGGGCCAGAAATTGAGCCTGCAACCTAGGTACATGCCCTTGACTGGAATCAAACCTCGGACCCTTCGGTCTGAAGGCTGATACTCTATCCACTGAGCCAAACTGGCTAGGCAACAGGTGTCATTTTTAATTCACAGGTGTCTTGATTAAGAAGAGCCTTACCCAAGGAGCTACATCTGAGGAGCCTCACTCACATCCTGACCACTGAATCACCAGGCTTCCAACCTCATGCTATATGTAGGATGAAACAGAGAGCCTGGGATGAGGGTTAGCAAATTCTGCATGTGGGAGAAATGTGAATAATTTGTCGCCAAGGGACAGACTATGGTAGATTCTAAAAAGTCACACATTCTTTTCCTCCTATCAAGGGGGGGAGTCTAGTTCTCCACTCCTTGAATCTGGTCTTGGCCATGTGACTTGCTTTGGTTAACAGGACATTAGTAAATGTAAACAAGCAGACGCTTGAAAAATATTTGCACAGTGAGGCTTGCTCTCTCGCTGCATTTAGAAACCTGGACTACCATGTGAACAGCCCCAGCAGATAATTTGGAAGATGAAAGACAATTTGGAGGAGAACTATGGCATCCCAGCAGGCAGGCAATCAACTTCCAGATATGAGTGGAACTATCCTAGATCGTCTAGCCAGCCACCATTCAATCACAGATGCATGACAGAGTCCAGTCAAAATCAGCTGAGCTGGCCCAGATTTTAAAAACTGTCCAGCCCTAGCTGGTTTGGCTCAGTGAATAGAGCATCAGCCTGCGGATTGAAGGGTCCCAGGTTTGATTCCAGTCAAGGGCACATGCCTAGGTTTTGGGCTCAATCCCTAGTAGGGGGCGTGCAGGAGGCCCCTCTCATCATTGATGTTTCTATCTCTCCCTCTCCTTTCCTCTCTGAAATCAATAAAAAAATATATTTTTAAAAACTGCCGAGCCGACCCAAAGATTTGAGAGCTAAATAAAATAATGTTTGCTTTAAGCTATTAAGTTTTGCAGTGGTTTGTTATGCAACAAAACTCAACTGATAAAATTATAATTTTTTTCCTTGCAAAATCAATTTTTCTTCCTGACCCTGAATGTGCTTTTAACATTTTTCTCCCTGAATAGTCTGCCCCAATCTTACCATCACTGCCTTTTCACTTTAATCATGTTTTTTAAACCACACACACTTAATATTTTTGCACAGTTAATAATAAAGTGAATATAAATATATATTTTACCAATTTCTGTGTTCACCATTGTTTCTTATATTGTGGATCTTTTCTCAGTTTAACATTTTATTTCTAAAGTGTATCTTTTAATAGTTCTTTTGGTGAGAGTCTGTGAGTTTATAGTCTTGGCCTTAGTTTTGCCCCCACTCTCATAGGATAGTTTCCTAGGTATAGTATTCTAGGTTCAAGACTTGGAAGTTGTTACTCCTGTCTTCTTAACCCTCCTGTGGCTGCTGAACCACCCGCCTGTCATTTATTTATACATAACGTATTTTTAACTCTTATTTTTAGTTGGTTGTTATGGACAGAATGTTCGTGTTCCCCAAAAACTTGCATGTTGGAGCCTCAACCCCCAATGTGACTGTATTTGGAGTTTGGGACTTTATGGAGGTTATTAAGGCTCAATGAAGTTATAAGAGCACGGCCTTGATCAGAAAGGATCAGTGTTCTTCTAAGAAGAGACAGGAGAGATCTTGCACTCTCTCTCTCCCCACCATCTGAGGACACAGTGAGAAGGTAGCCATGTACAAGCCAGGAAGAGAGCTCTCCCCAGAAACCGAATCATTTTTTATCTTGAAGAGTTCCAGCCTCCAAAACTGTGAGAAATAAATGTATCTTAAGCGATCCAGTCTATAGTATTTTGTTATGACAGCCCAACCAGACTAATACACTGATCTTTTATCCTCCATTGGTATTCTGCAGTTTTATACAATACATGGATTAACTTTTACTTAACCTTCCTAGTATTAGAATGCACTTTTGATCTAAAAACTCAGATAGCGCCCTCGCCGGTTTGGCTCAGTGGATAGAGCGTTGGCCTGCGAACTGAAAGGTCCCAGATTCAATTCCGGTCAAGAGCACATGCCCGGGTTGTGGGCCTGATCCCCAGTGGGGGACTTGCAGGAGGCAGCCAATCCATGATTCTCTCTCATCATGGATGTTTCTATCTCTCTCCCTCTTCCTTCCTCTCTGAAATTAATAAAAATATATTAAAAAATAAAAACTCAGATAGTTACTCAACTCTGGAAAATTATTTGCCATTTATTTAACTACGGCTTCTTTTTCATTCCCTCTGTCCTCTCTGTAACTTTCATTAAAGAATGTGGAAGCCTGTCAATTCACCTCTCATATTTCTAAACTGTTCTTTCGTGTTTTTTTTACATCTTTTTATTTCTGTGCTATAGACAGGATAAATTCCTCTGCACTGCTTTCCAATTTGTTAACTCATGCTTCAGTGGTTCTAGGCATCTAGCCTACCTATGGTATCTTTATTCCAATAGCTACATTTTTCATTCCACATTTTAATTTTCTCTCTACATATGTAATTTATTTTTTAAATAATTCTTTATTTTTAAAATGAAAGTTATGGCTTCTTTAGACTACCCTATAAAATAAACTTCATTGGGGATAACTTCTTATTCTTACAGTTGATGCCTACCTGTACTTTATAATTTATTTGTACATTTAGATTTGCAAACTCCTTTTGAGTCCGTTATCATTTTTCTTATTTTGTTCTTCTCTCCTCACTCCATTTCTCCTTGGCCCTCCAGCCTCCAATGCAGAAGCCAGTTGGGTGTTACAGCCGCACAGAACATGGCAGCCACCATCGCAGAACCACCGGGCAGCTGGGCTTTGTCCCTGGTAGTGAGGCTATGTGCCTGTCCTTGCTTTCCTCAGCCCACAACTTCCATCGCAATTAGCAGGGTGACAGTCCTTTCCTCGGGCACCCGGGCTTCTCTCATGACTTGGTGAGCTCTCCTTCAGCCCCGGCTTCAAGCCTGGCTCTGCTTTCTCAGCCTCTGCAGAGCACTTTTGGTCCCTTTATTTCATAGGAGTGAAACTCTGTAGTCACTGCCTCCTTCCATTCAGAGAACAACAAGCTTCGGTCCCCAATCACCTTTTTGCAATTCTCTTCTTTGATCATTCACAGATATGTTTACTTCATGTCTGAGGCTGCTTATGTCCATTTTTTTGTTTCCTCTTTCTCTTTATCCAGGAGAAATGAGTTTGGAGCAGAGGTAGTTTTGAAAATGCAAACAAAAGGTAAATTAACAATCTGGTCCTCCTTCCCAAAGTTGCAGGCACCTCCAAAGTGAAACTTAAAAAAAGGAAGGGAGCCCTAGCTGGTTTGGCTCAGTGGATAGAGCATCGGCCTGTGGACTGGAGGGCTCTGGGTTCGATTCCAGTCAAGGGCACATACCCGGATTGCAGGCTCGATCCCCAGCAGGGGCATGCAAGGGGCAGCCAATCAATGATTCTCTCTCATCATTGATGTTTCTATCTCTCTCCCTATCCTTTCCTCTCTGAAATGAATCAAAATATACATATATCTATCTATCTATATATATCCATATCCATGTGTATATATATATGTGTGTATGTATATATATATATATATATATATATATATATATATTTTTTTTTTTTTTTTTAAGAAGGGAATCATTTGTGAATGCCAATATTCCTCTCTGGAACCAGAGAAGCACTGTCACCTCACTAAAGGCTCTCCGTCCAAAAGGCAAGCAGGTGCTGAAGGCAAGTAGACCCACTTCTCTCTGCCACCACCCATCCTGGAGATCTGGGAACTTGTCCTTTTATATCTAAGCTATTTACTGGTCAACTAGAACAGAGGATTGGGGCAAGAACTTAAAAGACTAACATAATCTTTCCCATTCATTCAAGGCCTTCCAAAAGAATGGGACGGAAAAAGGAAACAATTGCTATTTTGATATGGCATATCTCAAAAATACAAGCCCATTCATTTCAAAACAGAACTGGCTATATTGGGGCATCGGCACCGGAGTCTCCGGTGTTCATGATGGCCTTACACAGTTCCTGGACAAATAAAGGGACATAATCTAGTCTGAAACCAATTAATGGAAAACCACAACACTGAAGTAGCTTTCCTTTCCCTTGACTGGGAAAAGGACTCTTCTTTGCCTTTGAGCACGTAGAAAAAAATTTAGCTTTCAACAGGAACAATCCAAGCTTTCCCCAGTAATACGGCACTACAACTCTGTCATTTGAGAAAAGAGTAAGAAACAAAATGAAGTCACTAACAAAAATCAGAATAGGCTTAAATGCAAGAAAAGTAATTTTATTTTACTTTAACTAGCCTAGGAACTTTAGCTTTTGAGTTTTTCAGTTGTGTCAATGCCTGAAGATACACACACCCCACAGATAACCCTTGGAAGAACTTAGAAAAGAAATCACGTGTCCAAACCACTGACCATCTGGAAGATCATCACCGTGGACCAATCCAGAAGCTAAGAATGCAGGACTGATTCTTCTCAAGAATGTGCTTTTTACCATAAAAACTTACAACTTTTCTTTTTCATTGGAACACTCTGGGTATTGCCGGGTAGTGTTTCCAGAATTGCAATTTGCTCACTTAAGATCCTCAAATAAAACTTTGTCATCTAATTCTAGCGAAGCCTCCTATTGGGTGGACATATCTGTGTATCAATGGAGATCTTCCCAGAATTGGTCTCAGCACCAGGTGGGACAAGAAGAGGCACAACCATCTCGGCACTAACCACCAGGAGGTTACTTTATACATGTGCGTATTTTTGTTTTTGCTTTTGCCAAGCCTATCCTAACAGAGCCAGTTTTCCATTAGCTACACCACCCATTTAAATATTTGTGGAGCACCTATCAATAATGACAATAACAGCTCCTTTTTAATGGGGACCGCCGATATGCATGACGATACTTTTTACATACCCATTTAATCTTCCTAACAGCTAGTCATCCAAAATAGGCAATGTTATCCTCATTTTTCAATAAAGGAAACAGGTTTAGAAGTTCGGTGCTGGATCTTGAATTTAGATATGACTCCAAAACCCACCTTGTTTTTGCTTTGCAATCTGAGGACACCTACTATAAAGAAATTGCGTGTGATGGGCTATGCCCCTAAATTTTCAAACTGAGACAAATCCAGCACAAAACAGCCTATGCTAGAGCTGTCACCTGGCCTGTATGTATTAATTTTTCCCTTCCACCACAGTTCTGCCATTTGTGCTTCTGGGGCCTATGGCCTAACAACTCTCAACTACAGGCAGAATGCAGAGGCACCAAGAACGTTTGGGCCCCTACTGGTATTAGATTCTGGGCCCGTCTCAGTGCCTTGAAGTTTGGTAGTTTTCTTGCTGCTGCTGCTGCTGCTTAAGCCCTGGGGCTTTGTCTGCTTGTCAAGCTTATTTTTATCACTTGTGAGGGTGCCCAGATCCTGTGGTATTGGCCATGGCCCTGAAGATGGTATAATAGGCAGAAAAATGCACAGTGGAACTTGAAAGGACTGAGAGGTCCCCAGAGAGGGAGAGGCCTCAAAGTACTAAGGAAAGAGAAGTTGGAGCTGGTTCCCCAGAAATGTGGACAGGCTCTAACCTTTCATCTACCCCTTTGACCTCTTTGGTTAATTCCCTGGACAGCCTGAGATAACCATAGGCATCAGGTCACCAAAATGCTTCTCCCTGGCCCATGATGAAACCAAATGTGCTAAGTGCTTGGTGTACGCTGTTTCGTTTAATCATCATATCATCCTATGAGGTGTAGGAACTAGTATCTCCATTTTGTAGAGGAGAAAACCAAGTGAAAGAGCAATTTTATAAATTAACAAAATCACACAATTTATGGATGGTAGAGTTAGGATTTGAAACTAAGCAGTTTGACAGAGAGGCTGTATACTCTAAACCACTATAGAAATATCCTCATGGTACAAACCAGAAAAGATGAATATAAAATCTGTATGTGTACATAATTAGTTATAAGGATTTGGGGGGATTGGGTTATGACAACCCATATTTTTACTGGTTTGAAAATTTGACCTTTCCACACACTGTCTTCTAAAGGATGCCTGCTCAGTTGGAGGGGACAGAGGGTCCTTGGCATACAGTACATGTTACTCAGTAAGCGTTAGCTAGAGTAGAAGCCTTTTATATAACCTCCACTGACCAAAATCACCCTTTAAACCAACACTTTCCGTTCCCTCTATACAAGATACTGACTGATGCCACATCATGCTGCATGTTCAGGGCTCGTAGGCTGCTCTCAAGCTCTCCAGTCCACCTGCACACTTCTGCTCCTGCCACGTCAGCTGTCAGCTGGCCTGTCCCCAAAACCATTAGTGCCAATTGTATTTACTAAATTATATGACAAACATCACATATAATTCAGCCTGACTCAATCATGCCACGTCGCCCATTTCCAAAAATCTAATCCATGTTCAAACAATGAAGCTGTATTATAAGACAAGATATTAGAAAGACTGTCCAAATATCGCTATCATATAAAGAGCGATAACTCAAGAAGAAAAAGACAGTTTCATAGAAAATTGAGCCAAACACTAGAACAGACAATTCACAAATAGCCAAAAAAACATGAAAATATGCCCCAATTTTTAAATTTTTTTAAATTGATTTCAGAGAGGAAGGGAGAGGGAGAGAGAGATAGAAACATCAATGATGGAGAGAATCATTGATCGGCTACTTCCCCACTGGGGATTGAGCCCTCAACCTGGGCATGTGCCATGACTGGGAATGGAACCGTAACCTCCTAATTCATAGGTCAATGCTCAACCACTGAGTCACACTGGCCAGAACATGCCCAATACTAATAGAGGTAAATACACATTAAATTAGCAAGTTCACATTTATTTATTACCCATTATATTGACAAAAACTTAAACGACCTGATATGATCTGGTTTTGGTAAGGTGTAGGTATCAAATTGTTACCAATAATTTCCTGTAGGTAATAGAAACAAAAAGTTCATATACATAAATACCCTTTTAAGTGATGGGATTGTCTGTGTTTTCAGATGCAGCTAAATATAAAGGAAAACTCCCTCGGAAGGAAGAAGGAACTATACCAAGCATTAAAGACTATTGTAAAACAAATCCCAAAAACACTTTGAGCAGTGGCAGCAGCATCACTGGAATAAGAGATACATACTCTCCAAAGAGGACTATTTTGAAGGGCAACAGTGAGACAGACGATGACATCTGGTATGTTGATCAAAATACCCTTCTTCCAACTCTGCAGGCCCCTCCTGGACAGCGTGGCAGAGCTCAGTCCCTGGCAGGCCCAGCGCAGGGCTCCTGACCAGAGGCTCGGTGGCAGCCACGCTGCTGAGCAGTAGCACCGCTGTCTTCCCAACCCTGGTTCTCCCCCACACTCCCATGTACAAGGCTTGGGTTGCACTGGGGTGGACAATTTGCCTCTCACATTCTTTGATCAGAGCATTCATGCTTAAAAGAGACTTGCTGGTATTTGAGCCCTTAGGACACCCAGCGCCTGCAATAAAATAGAGACCCAGCTTCTCTTGGAGACCCACTGAGCCAAGGACATCGTGTTCTATCTATACAATGAGATGCAGGTTTCCCAATAAAAGGCAAAATGCTTGACTTGGGGAGGGAGGTTGAATAGGATGGAAAAGAATTCCAGCTGGTTAAATTTATGGCACTGAAAAAAAGCCCTGTCTGAGAATAATTCTGTGTCTGAGCCCAAAATGCTGTCATCTTGCCATGGATTGTTAAAGTATTCACTCCCAGCGTGCTCCGATCCTCAAAGCAGTGCCCGAGACAGTCTAAATTGGTCAATAAACACTGTGGTTCAGTCTTGCTGCCTCCTCTTCTGAAATTAAGAATATTTTAGCTGAAATAGTGCCAGGGCAAAATGCACAGGAGGCCACATTTAGTTAAGAACTGGTTGAACTCTATGTGATTACATGTTAAGTTCATGAAAGAAATGTCAATAATCCTCCTTCTGCTCTATGTTTGAAGGAGGAGAGCCATAAAATACTAGCCAGCTGGGCCCTGCAGGCCTAACTAGGTAGGCTCTGGAGCAACACTGCTGGTTTACACATGGCACCACCACTTCCAGCTACATGACCATAGGTAAGTCTCCTAGAGTCTCTGTCCCTCTGTTTCCTCGTCTGAAATACAAGGATACTAACAAAGCTCGCCATATAGGGTCATTGTAAGGGGCAAATGAGTTAATCCTATTAAAGTGCTGCCACCCTCCCAGGAAGCACTCAAATTATCACCCCGGGAAGGGAGGAGGTGGTGGGGCTGGAGGGAATGCGAAAGGGCTTGAATGTCTATTATTGGTTTGGCAACACACGTAGAAGGCATGTATATTCATATGCTCTGCCCAAGCTATCTCCAGATCATTTCATGTGTTTGGCCATCCACATTTGGCACTTATCATGTACCTCATTGTGCCTGTGTCATCTCCCTTGTCTAATTAGATTGTGAGCTCTTGGAGAGCAGGCAGTATCCTAGGCTAGCACAGAGTCTGGTCCCCAATAAACACTCAGGGAATATTTACTTGATTAACTCTGCTTGTTGTTCATATGTGGAGTGGACAGGACTCAAAATATTAACAATACAGACTCCATTTAAATGGTCTTTTCTACAAGTGCAGCTAGATATTGCAGGGCAAAGTCATCAAAACCAGAGACAGATATGGGCAAAAACACACTAGAAGGTGCCATCCCTTCCACAGGCAGGGGTGTTCTCCTCACTGTCTGGGAGCTCTCTGTCACTCCCAGCAGGAGCATTCTCCCTGCCCACCCAGAGCTCCAGGCCTGTGGGGACCCCACGCAGAATCTGGGCCAGCAGTCTGTGTCCTTCCCAAGCAAGTCTTCAAGGTCAAGTTGGCTCAGCACCAGCCATCTGGACTGCCTCCCGTGCCACCTTGGGTATTCAGAGACCAGCTCCAGTTCATGATCCTAGCTTCTTACCCCGACTTCGTGGCCATGTGTTCTAAAACTGCCCAGTTGTGCAATTTAAGTGGGAGAATTCTGTGTCTCCGGAGGCCATCTGTTCATTCAGTAAGCTTCCCTGAGGGCTACTCTATTCCAGCTACTAACCACATTCTGAAAACACTGACTATTATTAAAATGACTAACCTGCCATTTTCTGAGTCTTTAGTATGTGTCAGATACCACACTAACTTAAATTCATTGTCTAATTAAATTCAGTGAGGTTGGTGTGATCTTCATTTTACAGATGATGAAAATGAGGCACAGAAATGAAGGAACTTGCTTGAGCTCACATAGTTCGTGAGCTGCAAGGCTGGAATTAAGGCCTAAAATCAAGTTTACTTGGCACAGAGTAGTTACTCTAATCAGAATGGTTGCTAATTCTTCCTGCCCCACGTAATCTATTTCTCTTCTCTAGCTTTATGACTCTTGTTCACGTCACCTTTACCACCTCAATTCCAAAGAGTAGACTAACTATATCTTGCCTATTCCAGAGGCTCTTCTTGACCAGGGTTGATGTGACATGGGATCAATCCCCAGGCACTAAACAAAAAAGGTAGAGTTCAGGTTGGGCTTATGTCCCTTTTTCAGCACCCCTGCTTCCCTCCTCCTTTGCTGAGCTCCCCACTCCTTACCCCGAATCAGGTAAGGTTCCCCAACTCAACTCCAAACTAAACACCCCCCTTCCTGACTTCTCCACCAGTGCTTTACACTGAGCTGCCTGGCACTCAGGTCAAAAGCCTCAGAGTTATCAGTGTGACGGGAAACCGAACACAATGGTTAAAAATGCAGGCTCTGAGTTCAAATCCTGTGTCCATTAACAGGTGAATGGAGAAACAGCTTGTGGTACAAACCATTCAATGGAATACTATTCAGAAGTAAAAAGGAACGAACTACTGATACACACAACAGCACGAATGAATCTCAAGCACATTATACTAAGTCAAACCAAAGAGTACACACTCTCGGATCCCATCTGTATGAAGTTCTAGGAAAGGCACAACAAATCTGTGATTTAAAAATCAGAACACTGGCTGCTGCTGGAGAGTAGGGACAGAGACTGATTGGAAAGAAATATAATGGAATTTTCTGGGTGCTGGTAATAGCCAAATCTTGAAAGGGGCTTGGGTTGCATAGGTGCATGCATTTGTCATAAGCCATACAATGATACACATAAGATTTGTGCACTTCAATGTATGTAAAATTTACCTCAAAAGAAAAACAATGTAAACAATCACTGAACTCTAATTAATGGCATGCATGCTTAAGTATTTAGGGGGAAACTTACTAATGCTGGCATCTTATTTTGAAATGCCTCACAAAAACAAGATGGTCTGATGGATGTTAGAGGGATGGATAGATATTTGACAAAGCAAATACAGCAAAATGTTAATTTTAGAATCTAGGTGGAGGATATCTAGGTTTCACTACATTTGTTTCAACTTTGCTGCATAGTTGCAATTTTTCATAATGAAATTATAGAAAATAGTACATATAATATAAAATTGTTGTATCTCTTACACCCTTTTCTGTCACCACTCACATTCTCCAGCACCTACTAATTTCACAATCACCCACGTCCCTCCCCTTGCTGGCTCTTCTGCAATCTCCAGGCAGGTCCAGGCCCTGGTCTCATACCTGAGCTGCAGAATCACTGTCCTCCCTATTGTCCTCCCTCACTCCATCCTGAATGTCACTGACAGGTCAATCTTCCTAGTTCAAAGCTTTTACCATGTGCACTGAATCTCAGCAATATGAGCTAAGTCTCCATAAACTAATAATCTCAAAGCTTTCAGCCTACAACAAGGTCTCTGCATTTTATCCTTATTCCACCACTGCCCTATGGAAATACAGAAATTCTTTGCTACAAACAAACCAGATTATGTTTATCCCCTAACATGCCACACAGCTTCCATCTCTACATCCCTGCCTCCTCCATAGGAATCTACTCCTGAGTAGCCAGAGCCTAAGCCACGGGTCTTAGCAGTTCAGCACATGACCAGGGCTTTTCATTGAATAAGGTGTAGTTCAGAAAACATCAGCCTTAACAGACATGCTTCAAGGCCTCCTGTGGATACTCAGCATAGAATGCACCTATCCCCTTTGTTCATTCATTCATTCATTCATTCATTCACTCTCTAGCTCACTTGCTAAGTACTTATCCTATCTAATAAAAGAGTAATATGCAAATTGACCATCACTCCAACACACAAGATGGCCACCCCCATGTGGACACAAGATGGCCAGCAGGGGAGGGCAGCTGTGGGTGATCAGGCCTGCAAGGGTGGGCAGTTAGGGGGGACTCAGGCCTGCAGAGGAGGACAGTTGGGGGGGACCAGGCCTGCAGGGGAGGGCAGTTGGGGGGGACCAGGCCTGCAGGGGAAGGCAGTTAGGGGTGACCAGGCTAGAGGGGGAGGGCAGTTAGGGGCAATCGGGCTGGCAGGGGAGGGCAGTTGTGAGCGATCAGGCCTGTGGGGGAGGGCAGTTAGGGGTGACCGAGGCAGCAGGGGAGGGAAGTTGGGGGGGACTAGGCTGGCAGGGGAGGACAGTTGGGAGGGACCAGGCCTGCAGGGGAGGACAGTTAGGGGCGACCAGGCTGGCAGAGGCGGACAGCTGGGGGCAATTGGGCCGGCAGGGGAGGGCAGTTAGGGGTGACCAGGCCTGCAGAGGAGGGCAGTTGGAGATGATGAGGCCTGCAAGGGGAGAGCAGTTGGGGCAATTGGGCCAGCAGGGGAGGGCAGTTAGGGGCAACCAGGCTGGCAGGGGAGGGCAGTTGGGGGCAATCAGGCTGGCAGGGAAGAACAGTTAGGGGTGACTAGGGCAGCAGGGGAGAGCAGTTAGGGGTGACCAGGCCGGCAGGGGAGGACAGTTAGGGGCAATCGGGCAAGAAGGGGAGCAGTTAAGCGTCAATCAGGCTGGCAGGGGAGTGATTAGAGGGTGATCAGGCTGGCAGGCAGAAGCAGTTAGGGGCAATCAGGCAGGCAGGAAGGGGAGCGGTTGGGAGCCTGCAGTCCTGGATTGTGAAAGGTATATCCGACTGCCCGTTTAGGCCTGGTCCCAGTGGGATCGGGCCTAAACAGGCAGTTGGACATCCCTCAAGGGGTCCCAGATTGGAGAGGGTGCAGGCTGAGCTGAGGGACACACACACACACACACCCATGCACAAATTTTGTACACCAGGCCTCTAGTTATTAGATAATCTGCTAGAAGCTGCAAAAGAGGTAAAATGACAGGACTCTGCCCCGAAGAAACTCTATCACAGAGAGTTAGGCAGAATAACAGTTATAAGCATTGTAAGTCCTGACCTGAAGATGGCAGTACTAGAAATTTCACTCAAGTTTCACTCCAGATGGAGGTTGGTGAGGGCATAGTAGGATTCCTGCAGCAGTTTTAAAGCATGGCCCTGAAGTCTTTGACGCTCAAAGGAGAGAGGAATCCATGCTCCTTCCCCCTTGAATCTGGGCTGGCTTTCTGACTGCCTGTCACAATGAAAGTGACACTGTGACTTCTGGGGTTAGGTACTAAAAGACCAGACAGTTCCACCTGGCTCAAATGGAATGCTCATTCTCCAAACTCTCCTTCTGGGGACACTCCCTCTTGGAACCCAGCTATCATGCTATGAAGAAACCCAAGCCACAGGGAGAGGCCACATGTGGACACGCTAGCAGTGTATGTCCCAGCTGAGCCCAGCCTTCAAGTCATATCAGCTTAGTAACCAGATAGGAAGGGAAGAATTTCCAGATGTTTCTTGCTTCTAGCCATTTGAGTCACCTAAGCCATTCAGGTGTTCCCAAACCATCCCCCTACCATGTCCTGCTCAAATTCCTGATCCATAAAACGCCTTAGCATAAGAAATAATACGTTATTATTAATATTATTATGCTGAGCATAATGATGTTGTTTTATGCTGCTAAATTTGGGGGTATTTGATACCAGCAATGAGTAACTGAAACAATCCTTTCAAAAGCAGGTGCTACTTAGGGCAGGGCCCTGGGCAGGCTAGGCTGGGAGCCAGGCTCCAACAGAGTGGCACCCCTTAAAGATTAACTGGTGCACCCCTCTAAAAATGTTACCCCATATGTCAAGTTTACTATACCTTCACTTATTCAACATTCACCAGATATGTACTGAGTCCCTCTTTAAGTATTGGAGGAAAATCTCAGCCTTCCAGGAGCTTACCCTCTAGTGGAGAACACAGACAAAAAGTGAGACAGGGAAGTGAAATATAAAGCATGTAATACAGGGTGAAGAATATGGAGAACACTAAAGCTGTGATATGAAATACCAGTGGTGGGGTTGAAATTTTACCTCGGGTGCCCAGGAAGGGCCTCGCAACAATGGTGACTTGAATAGTCCTGCTGGAAAGGCCTGGGATAGGAAGTACCAAGCCCCATCTGGTCGTTCCCAACTAAGCTCCCTTCCCATGCCAGCTGCTCACACACTTTCACTCAGACAGACTCATGACACTCCTTAGTGTCAAAGAGCGTTGGCTTCTCTAAAACGTCAACTCTCAAATAAGAATTATGTGATGTCAAAGCAGGAAGAGCCCAGTCTCGCCCTCTCATCAGAAACTGAAACCCTGTGTTCTAGCTCGCCCAGGGCCTAATATCAAATGTGTAGCTGCCCAGTCCTGTGCTCTTTTCCCACTCTCCACTGACTCCTAGGAAACCACTTCCCTTTGGTAACAAAGCTCTTTCTCTCTTGGCTGCATCACTACAGCCAGAGGCATGCTCCACACTAGGTAGTCCAAGACCAGTCCCCAGGGTAGGCAAGGTGGAGTCCAAGAACAGAAGCAGCACTCACCTTAGACAACAATGCCAGCCTTCCCACAAGTGGCACTGCTACTGCCCTAAGGTCTCCATCAACACCCCCACTGCCATGCAGCCTCTGAGAGAGAAAACAGACATTTTCTATTTTCTCTTCTTAGCCCTCTGTTGTGGGTGGAATTATGTCCTCCAGAAAGTGATATTGAAGTCCTAACATCCCTAACCTGTGAATATGACCTTATTTGGAAATAGGGTCTTTGTGAATTAAGATGAGTCATACTGGAGTAGGTTGGGTCCTAATCAAGTGACCGGTGTCCTCATAAGAAGAGCGGAATTTGGACTCATACACAGAGGGAATACCATGTGAACAGACAGACACAGAAGAGAGAAGGCCATATAAAGATAAAGCAGAGACTGGAGTGATGCATAGACAAGCCGAGAAACACCAAGGATGGCCAGCAAACCATCAGAAACCAAAAGAGACAAGAAAGGAGACTTCCCTAGGGCCTTCAGAGGGAGCATGGCCCTGTCAACACCTAGACTTCTAATCTCCAGAACTATGAAAGAGTATGTTTATTTTGTTTTAAGCCACCCAGTTTGTGGTACTCTTGTTATAGATGCCCTAAGAAACTAGGACACCCTCATAGATAAAGTTTGGAGCCACCCATGGTCCCTATACAGTCTTTCTCCCTGCAATCCCAAAGCTCAGAAGCATCTCCTGCCTCCCTCAACATTACTCTCCTTCATACTTACCTACAGCACATGCAAAGACCTCCCACAGAGCCCTGCAGAAAGCAAGTGAGAACCCAGGAATTTCTGGTGTTGTCAGAACAGTTTGCTGACCAGCCTGGTCTATGTCTTGCTGTAGGCACAACCGATTTTATAAGGTTTGGCTCCAAGCAGTCTGGAATCTGTTGGTCATTTTACCTTAATTAAGAATGACTGATGGGCCCTCTGATGGACTGAAAGGTCACAGGGAAGTACCACCCACAGGAGGTGGATCACTTTCCTGGATCTAGTAGCAGCCTGTTAAAAGGGAATCATTGTACTAAAAGGCTATTTGGCAATATGAAACAAAAGCAAAAAAAAAAAAAAAGGATCATATCTTTTTTTAATATATTTTTATTGATTTCAGAGAGGAAGGGAGAGGAAGAGACAGAAACATCAATGATGAGAATCACTGATCGCCTCCAGCACGCCCCCTACTGGGGATGGAGCCTGCAACCCAGGCATGTGCCCTTGACCAAATCGAACCTGGGAACTTTCAGTCTGCAGGTCTACACTCTATCCACTGAGCCAAACCAGCTAGGGCCGGATCATATCTTTCAACCTGGTAATGTTGTTCTTGGAATAAAATTCAAGGAAGTGACATAACAGAAAAAATAAACTATTTAGACAAAGATAATATAGCAGTGTTACTCATAATAGTGGAATAAAAACTGGAGACATTAATTGTGGAACAGCTAAAGGAGAGCATCACTATAATACCTAACATTTCCTGGGCCCTCACTATAGTGCAGGCACTCCACTCTGCCGAGTGCTCTGCTTGGATTATCCTGTTTAACCCTCACAAAAACCAGGGGAGAGCTGTATTATCCTGGTTTTAGAGATAAAGAAACCTGTTCAAGGTCATACAGGAAGAGGCAAGTGACCTCTATTTTATGCCCTCTACTTAGAGTAGTGACTTCATGGTGGCCATGGGCAAGTTTAATGTTCAATTGGGCAAGTTCTTTTTAACTTCCCTAAGCCTTAGGCCATCAACTATAAAATGAGAACAAGAATAACATCGGAAGACTGGCAAAGATTAAATGCAAACGTGTGAAAACATTAAGTAAATTATAAAGCACTAACTAATGAAAACTACACCCCTCATTGAGAACTCTGAATCTTATAAGGCAGGAGTCTGACCATAGTCTATTTTGCATGCCAAGTTAACAGCTAGGATGTTATCTTTTATGTAGTAGAAGATTAAGATTATTTTATAGCCAGGAGTGTTACAAGAAGATCTGTGTTTTTATGTTGTTTCAAGGTACAATAATATAAAATCATCTCAGGGTTACAAAATTAGAATTGTACCTAATCCCTGTTCCTCAGTAAGTTTAAGGAGCTCTCTAGTAAAACCTGGTCTGATTTCTTCAGAGGGTGGGCCTTGAAGCAGCACTTTCCTTAACTCATTGACTTTCTCTAAATATCAGCTGTGGCCAGGGATCTCGAACCCTAGCAAGAGGAAAGCAGAGACCCTAGAGCAGCCGTGGGCAAACTACGGCCCGCGGGCCGAATACGGCCCGTTTGAAATGAATAAAACTAAAAAAAAAAAAAGACTGTACCCTTTTATGTAATGATGTTTACTTTGAATTTATATTAGTTCACACAAACACTCCATCCATGCTTTTGTTCCGGCCCTCCAGTCCAGTTTAAGAACCCATTGTGCCCCTCGAGTCAAAAAGTTTGCCCACCCCTGCCCTAGAGTGAGCACACAGAGGTGCGGGCATTTTGACGGCATTCGGAAGGGACTCACCTCGCCCCTCCTGGGGTGGTTATAAGGACTGTGTCAACATGTTCTGCCAGCAGTGAGGGCCTATACATGTACAAAGGAGGATTATTACTGTCGGTAGGTCTTAGGGACCTGGCACCATCAAATCCTAGGCAATTATGCAATTGATTTTACTAACCAGGACCTGGCACAGCCCATCACCCCGTTCCAATCCCAGTGAACCAGACTGAATAACGAAAGACAAAAGGCCCTAACAATCCAAGGCATCACCCAGACCTGGCGGTCAGCCCCTCCTTGCTTCAGAGCAAAATCAGAGGCTCAGCCCCTGAGTCAGCCTGCCCACCCTTCAGTCCAAAAGTATCTGAGGAAGGAGAAGGTGACTGATACTTGCTCTCCACAGCGTAGTCTTCTAACAGCTTTTTCCACCAGGTTTGCCATTTGTTCTGCATTTCTCTACACAGACTTGCCCACCACTCCCTGCTTTATATCCTTTAAAGTCCCCCCTTCTCTCCCCACATCAGCAGAGAGAGTGTGGAATTAATGTAACCCTCACATGCTGGGACATTGTACACATCTGCATTTTAGAAATGAGTTCAAAGTGGTTAAATAATTTTCCATGGTCACCCATCTAATCAGCTGTTGAGCCAGGATTCAAATCCAGATCTGTCAGCTGCAAAGCCCAGACCCTTCCCATCAGCTTCACACACAGCTCTCCCAATCGATGAGGGAAAGCAGCTGAGGCGGACTCTGCAATCTGCCTGTACAAAATCTGTCTGGTGCATCACGTCGCCATGGCACTATGTGGTCAACATAGAGATGGCCACAGACATGAAGGTCAAGGGTGCGCACATTCAGGAGACAGCAGGCCGGCCCCTCCTGCTCCACTCTCCACACGCAGGCACACCCCTCTGTGTAAAAGGAGACCACGGCCCTTTCAGAACACCAGCACTGGGCTGGCATCTGGATGCCTGAGTTCCTGGGCCTGGCAGCCATTGTGCCAACCACAACCCTCAGGAAAAGGAGAAAGTAATTAAAAAGCAGCGCCCCACAGACCAAACTTAAGTCATGTTTCCAAAATAGTCTCCAAAATGAAAGATCAGCCTGTCCCTGCAGTGACAGCACTCGGGCCCAACTCCTCCACACAACCCCCACTTCCTCTGGGCCCGTAAGGGGACCGTAAAGGGAACGTAGCAGACGCACTGTGGACACACACAGTGATTCCCATCCATACAAATGTTTCCTAGCCATCAGCTATATGCTTGCTGGGAGATAAGAGGTGGTAATATTGGGGTCCTGCTCATGAAAAACTCACAGCTTAGTGACAATACAAGCTAAGAAGCAAAGACAGGAACAGATGCTCTAAAACTGAGTGGAGTTTGTACAGGGATTGCAAGGCTGGTTCAATATTTGAAAACCAATCAATGTAGCCCCTAGCTGGTTTGGCTCAGTGGATAGAGCGTCGGCCTGCGGACTGAAAGGTCCTGGGTTTGATTCTGGTCTAGGGCACATGCCCAGAATGCAGGGTCGATCCCCAGTAGGGGGTGTGCAGGAAGCAGCTGATCAATGATTCTCTCTCATCATTGATGTTTCTAGCTCTCTCCCTCTGAAAGAATAAAAATATATTTTAAAAAAAACAATAAAAATATATTTTTTAAAAAGAAAACCAATCGCCCTGACCGGTTTGGCTCAGTGGATAGAGCGTCAGCCTGTGGACTGAAGGGTCCCAGGTTCGATTCCGGTCAAGGGCATGTACCTTGGTTGCGGGCACATCCCCAGTAGAGGGCGTGCAGGAGGCAGCTGATCGATGTTTCTCTCTCTTCGATGTTTCTGACTCTCTATCCCTCTCCCTTCCTCTCTGTAAAAAATCAATAAAATATATTTAAAAAACAAAAAGAAAAAGAAAACCAATCAATGTAATTCACTATCTTAACAGACTAAAGCAGGGGTGGGCAAACTATGGTCAAATCCAGACCATTATCTATTTTGTAAATAAAATTTTATTGAAATACAGCCATCCCATTCATTTACATATTATCTATGGCTGCTTTCATGCTACAATGGTAGAGTTGAATACTGTTAACAGAGATTGCATAGCCTGCAAAGCTGAAAATATGTACTACTCCTCTTTTCAGAAAAAAATGTGTCCACCCTTGCTCTAAACTATTAGGAAACAGTCCTTTCGCCCATAAACTGCAGCAATTCCAACTCCCTTACTTTCTGTTCTACGGAGTGGGGGACAGATGAACAGCTGAAAGACCAGGCTACTCCATGAGAAAAGAAGTCCAAGGTATGACTTCTGCTCATCCCTCCTACTGGTCCCATTCCCAGGTAGAAGTCTCAGGAAGCTCTGGAATAATCTGGCAGAAGTTTTTCTAGAGTTTTCAGAATAAATGTTTGGCGGTAGAAAAACTGCTTCTAAACCTTTATGTTCCCTTTCCTAACCCAACTGTCCCAGAAAAGGAGGTCTCAAATCAATAGCTAAGCTTCCACTTCAGCAAACTAAGCAAAGGAAGAGCACCTAAACAAAGCAAGCGGGAGAAAAATAACGAAGAAAAATGAAACCAATGAAATTGAAAACAGAAAAATAACAGAGAAAAATCAATGAAACCAAAATCTGGTCCTTTGAAAATATCAATAAAATTGACACACCTCTAGCCAGACTGACAGAGAGGAAAATGTTGTAAATTATAAATATCAGGAATAAAAGAGGAAATACGACGACAATCCCTAAAGATATTTAGAGGTTAATTAATAAATACTGTAAACAATATTTGTCCATTAATTCTACATGTTAGGTGAAACAAATTACCCAAAAAACACAAACTATCAAAAATCAAGAAGAGCCTGGCTGGCGTGGCTCAATGGTTGAGCGTCAACCTATGAACTAGGAGGTCCCGGGTTTGATTCCTGGTTGGGGCACATGCTTGGGTTGCAGGCTCGATCCCCAGTGTGGGGAGTGCAGGAGGCAGCCGATCAATGATTCTCTCTCATCATTGATGTTTCTATCTCTCTCTCACTCTCCCTTCCTCTCTGAAATCAATAAAAATATATAAAAAATAATAATAAAATTTTAAAAATCAAGAAGAAACAGGTGCCCTAGCTGGTTTGGATCAGTGGATAGAGCGTCGGTCTGTGGACTGAAGGGTCCCAGGTTTGATTCTGGTCAAGAGCATATACCTTGGCTGCGGGCACATCCCCAGTAGGGGGTGTGCAGGAGGCAGCTGATCGATGCTTCTCTCTCATCGATGTTTCTAACTCTCTATCTATCCCTCTCACTTCCTCTGTAAAAAAATCAATAAAATATATTTTAAAAAATAAAATAAACATGATACATCACATAAACAAAATGAATGACAAAAATCACACGATCATATGGGTAGATGCAGAAAAGGCATTAAACAAAACCAGCACCCATCTATGATAAAAACTCTCAGCAAAGTGAAATAAAGGAATCATAATAATAAAGACCATATATGACCAGCCTACAGCCAGCATCATACTCAATGGGCAAAAACTAAAAGCATTCTCCTTAAGATAAAAAACAAACAGGGATGCCCACTTTCACAACTTTATTCAAGATACTACTGGAAGTCTTAGTCACAGAAATGTCTCCAATTCGCACAGGAACACAAGGATTGGACAGTCGAGCACTGGAAAAAGTCATGTGGTCCGATGAATCATGTTTCCAGTTGCATCATGCAGATGGCAGAGTGAGAATTTGGAGGAAACAGCATAAAAGCATGCACCCCACATGGATGAGTACAACCCTTCAAGCTGGTGGGGGCAGTGTTATGGTTTGGGGCATGTTTTCCTGGCATGATTTGGGCCCTTTAATTCGTGTGGAACAACGTCTGAATAGCACAACATACCTAAGTATTGTTGCTGATCAAGTTCATCCTATCATGTTGATGGCGTATCCCAATGGAGATGGCTTCTTCCAACAAGACAATGAGCCATGCCACGGTGCTCGTATTGTGCAGGAGTGGTTTCAAGAACATGAGGGAGACTTTACCTTGCTTCGGTGGCCCCCACAATCACCAGATCTCAATCCAATTGAGCATTTGTGGGATGAAGTTAAAAGAGCCATCAGGCAGCTGGTTCCACAACCATCAAATCTCACAGAACTGGACAGTGCTATTCATCAGGCATGGTATTAGCTTCCTCGCATCACCTTTCAACATCTTGTGGAATCAATGCCAAGAAGAATCGCCGCAGTATTGAAGGCAAAAGGTGTCCCAAGGAAATACTGATGGGGTGGTCATAATAATCTGGCCACTCAGTGTGTGTGTGTATATATACATATATATATATATTTTTTTTTTTTTCCAGAAAGTAAAGGAGAGTGAGGGGGAGGCAGAAACATCAATGATGAGAGAGAATCATTAATTGGCTGCCTCCTGCATGCCCCACACTGCGAACAGAGACCACAACCTGTGCATGTACCCTGACCAGGAATCAAACCATGACCTCGAATCAAACCATGATCTCCTGGTTCATAGGTCGACAATCAACCACTAAGCCACACTGACCAGGCAAAAAACTTTATTTCATCTTGAAATCATGTATAACTCTGATAGGCAAACACAGTTCAGAAGGATCTTAATATTTTGATTCTGATAATAATGAAGAAAGTGGTATACACTTTTGTGAATAAAATAGAAAGTTATAAAACTGTATGTATTAAAGGAAGAGTCTTTTTCTTGAGAAACAATAAAGTGATATGAATCTTACAGCCTATGGTAACTTGAAATCACGAAAATATGGAATGTCATCTCCTACTTTTTTTCTCTTCAGCTAGCCTGACTTGGTTTCTGTTCATTTTGAATAATCCTTCCTAATATACAAATCAAAGAAACAATTACATAAGGGAAAAGCAACCAAGAATGATTCTCAAATCTGGCTGACATTGGAGACACCTGGGAGCTTTGCAAAAACAGAAATTCCCTGAACCCACCCACGTGCTAGGCTGGGGACTAGAGACCCATGGGTTATTTTGTAAACAAGGCTCCCAAAAGGATTTTAGTACCTGCCAGCTCAGAAATCACTGCTATGAGGAAACACAGGCACTGGGCCTGTCCTTCCCTTGAAGTTTTTTTTTTTTTTCAATGTAGTTGTACATATAAAAATTTTAGCCCTAGCCAGTTTGGCTCAGTGGATAGAGTTTGACCTGCGGACTAAAGGGTCAGGACTGAAGGGTCCCAGGTTCAATTTTGGTCAAGGACACGTACCTCAGTTGCAGGCTCCAGCCCTGTTGGGGGGCATGTGGAAGGCAACCAATCGATGTGTCTCTCTCACATCGGTGTTTCTATCTCCCCTTCTCCCTTCCACTCTCTCTAAAAATCAATGGGAAAAATATCTTTGGTGAGGATTTTTTTAAAAATTAGTACGAAAAGAACTAAACAAAAAATAAACATTCCATGACTTGTCACCTTCAATAGAATTTTACAGGGACTAATTGGTACAGACATTCAATAAGGAAGAGAACTTGAAGCTGGAGAGGTTGGAGGCAAGCCCATTTGGGGAGTAAAGCCTGACAGTTATTAGAAACTTAATTCATCCCCTGAACAAATATTTAAGAATAGAAGGAGTTGTTATCAAAGAGGTAAGTGGAGAATATTCTAGGAAAGGATAAACTCTTAGTCGAAGGCAGAGAGACAGGAAAGCGTAAGTTGGGTTCAGGGACAATAAGTTAACACATCTTGCTGGTTTGGAGGTCAAATTATGGAGGCCATTGAACTTCAGGTTAAGGTTGTCTTATAAGGTTGTCTTATCTGAAGATGAAGTGGCACTGTTAAGCTGTGTTTTAAGATGAACAAAGCAATCAAGTGTAAAGTGTGTTTGATGGCTGGGATGTAGTTAATAGTCCAAGCCTGAGCCGGGGAAGGTCTGGTCAGGAACAACAGCAATATGAAAGTGAAATCAAGGCTTTCTCTGACTGGAATCATCAGACCATCCACAAGGAGGAGCGGCTGAGCCCCTGTGGTCACCTACCACCCGCTGGTGTTCTAGGTGGCTCCCAATCACTACAGAAACCTGAAAACTCCCTAAAATACTGGTTAAAACACAAAGAGGTAAAATCAGCAGCCACTGCATTAATTGTACCATGCCCACCATGAGGCTCCACTGTGAAGACAGAAGACAGTAGTAATAAGAGGCATGTTACAGGGTAAGGGCTGTGTTCCTCCAGGTATATATACTCTGAAACAATGTGTTGCCTCATTAATATACTCATTTCCACAAGCTTGGCAACCAAGTGACTATGAGATCACTAATGCAAAAATACTGAATGAGAATTGAACTTGGAGAATGGGGCAGGGAAGGAATAGGTCCACTTTAGGCATGATCTATGAGTAGGCTTAGTACTTAGCAGGAAAAATGCATACATAAAATTCAGGAGAAAGATTAGAATGGTTATACTTAAGCATAAAGAGGACAATTGGAGAAGTGAGACAGATGAGTGGAAGTGCCTTCTTACGGAGCAGCAGAGGGGAAATCCTTTAGAATCTTCTGTTGAGCACTTCCATTCACCCCATTAGCCAATCTTTCAACCCAGATGTTCAAGCACCTGTGGTGTGTAAGGCACTGAGCTAAGTCTAAGGACACAAAGATGAACCAATGAACCATGGTCTTTGCCCTCAGGAGCTCGAAGCCTAGTGGGACAACAAGCCTTTCGACTACATCACAAGAAAGGTAAGTGAGCGCTTGTTCATCTGCTCACCGCCTGCTCAGGTAAGCAAAGAAGGGGTTCCTCTCTGCATTTACCAATGCATACACAGGGGCTTGGACAGCACTGGAGTTGACCCCAAACCATGGCCTCTTCCTGGTTTTTCACACAGCCTCGAAGCACACTCCATCTAGCTTAGCCCCAGAAAAAGAGGAGAGCACTCCTGTCAGAGTCTGCAGAGAATGCCAGGGCCTCGAAATGTTCGTAAGAGTGAACACTCCTGTCAAGGATGGTGCAGACCCAGAGTCAAGGAAAACCCAGACTAGTGTCAGCCAAAGGTATTGAGTCTGAATATTAGTGGGATGGGAGCTAGGACTTTGGGATAGGTGAACAAATACAAGGACCTGGAGGCGGACAGATGGCAGTAATCAGAGTCTGGCCAGATAAAGGAACATTCACCCCTGCTCCCTCAGAGACCCTTAAACTAAAGAGGACAAACTTCAAGGACTCTGGAGAACCAGGTGGAGCAGCGATGGAAACAATCTGCATCCATTGCTCTGGCCCAGATCAGGCCTTACCACGCCCATCAGTATCCTCCATCAGGGTGGGGTGATAAGATTCTGGCTGTTTCCAGTTCTGTCCACTCCCCTCCAACCCCTACCCATCATTTGGGCCTCTTAGACCAGGGTTTCCACCTCAGTATAATGCAGGTGTCAGATGGACTGGTCTCCTGCAGCCCTGAAGCCTGCCGTTCCAGAACTGGAAAATGAGCTACAATAAGTGAAGCATAAGGAACGAACACAAAGCCCTGAAAACCCAAAAGTCTTCCACGGGACTGGGCTTTCACTCTGGCAGATTTGCTTCCCATTATTTTTTATCTGGTATAAAATTAAAACAAAATTGTTCCAGAAATACCCTGGGCAGCAGAGGGAAAACAAGCCTGGAATGAAAACCGCCCCCAAAATAAATCTCAGGACAAGCAGGTCTTGCATGGTTGAGAGCTCACCACAGGGTCAAAGGTGTTGCACCAGGTTCCAAGGGAGGAGGGGCTGGAGTTCTGAACACTGGAGCCAAATGTTCCAGCCTTCCTCTCTCCTGGACAGTGCCTGCCCTCCCTTCAGGATTCTGCTCATGACCACCCTCCCTCCCTCCTCATCTTTGAGGCCTTTCCTGACCACTCCAGCCCCTGAATTTCTTGCCACCCATATGTTCCCTATTGAGTGTGTACCACAGACCTTGTCCCTGTCTTCTAATTACCTCATATGTGTTAGCTGTGTCCCCATACAGACCCTAAGTCTCTTGAGCATACTGCCTTTGTTTCATAACCCTCCACAGGGCTAAA
This sequence comes from Myotis myotis, assembly GCF_014108235.1. NCBI lineage: Eukaryota > Metazoa > Chordata > Mammalia > Chiroptera > Vespertilionidae > Myotis > Myotis myotis. The sequence continues at coordinate 160,599,505 of NW_023416324.1, forward strand.
TGGAGAGTAGGTTCATAATTAATGTTTGTTGGCTGATGTAGAGGTCCTTCCATCAGCATAGAGAATACTACTCGGACAATAGCTATTCTTTCCTTTGTGCCTCTTGATATTCACATATTCATTTCATTTTTATAACCACCCTCATTTTCAGATGAGGAAACTGAAGTCATTCACGGAGGTTAAATACAGTCCCATGAACATCCAGCCAGTCAGTGAATGAATGGCTCTGAACCCAAGTTTAACACCAACGGTCACATTCTCCCCTTCTGCTGCTTCCTCCTGCCGTACATCTGAAGGAGAGCTGCTCTCACTAGAAGTCTGTCTCTGAAAACAAAAAAAAAGATAAGCAGCATTCTCAACTATGAAAGCTCAAAACGGTAGGTGTTTGGTTCCCAAAAGATTATGAGAAATCACTCGGGTTCTACATTAACAAATTAGCATCAGATCTGGGGGCCAGGTGGCGGGTGAAGAGAAGAGAATCAACAAGTAGATCTGAAAGAAAAGAAAATCCTCTCCTCATCCCGTTTCTTTTGTCTCCAAAGGGCACTACGCTCAGGACCCCAGAGAAAAGAGAAAGGGGGACAGAAGTACCAACAGTGGTGGGTTGGGGACAATGGGAAATTCGAGAAGCCAGAACTACACCAAAATTCCCACAGCTCCCTACTGGGGTGCCCATTGTGAGCATTCACCTTCAGACACCAGGGGACAGTGAGCAGGAGGGCGATGAAAAGAAGGTGGTGTGAGCATCTGGAAATGTAGCCTTATCCCCACCCCACCAACTGTACACAGGGAGCAGTTCTTACTGGCGTCCTGCCCAGCCCCCCTGGGCTGGCTGTCACTGTCCATTTAACAAGGGCTGCAGCCCTGGCACACCAGATGCATAAAACAAGGCATGAGGGATGCATCTGTTGACCTAGAGCAGGGGTCCTCAAACTTTTTAAACAGGGGGCCAGTTCACTGTCCCTCAGACCATTGGAGGGCCAGACTATAGTTTAAAAAAAAACTATGAACAAATTCCTATGCATACTGCACATATCTTATTTTGAAGTAAAAAAACAAAACAGGAACAAATACAATATTTGTATTTGCATGTGGCCCGCGGGCCATAGTTTGGGGACCCCTGACCTAGAGTGTCAAACACCAAGATCCACTCATCTTGAGATTGTAAGGAAAACTTCATTTCTGTGCTCAACATGGCGGCTTAAAATAAACAACCCAAAACTCAATAAAGAGACAGAATTCATCTGCAGAATGGCACAGGTGGGAGGTGAGTGGCTCACACAGCAGACCCCAGTCCAGCACACTCACCTCTCTGTGCTTGTGGGGTGGCAGGGTAGAGGAGTAAAGGGGTGGGAAGAAGTCACATGGTAGGGAGCCTATTCTAGTGACATATGCGATGTCCTCACTCTGGACTGCTGGCTGGAGGGGTCCCTAATTCTGAACCCACCCGACACTCAGGTGTCCCCTTGAACATTTTCCATGCAAATGGTCCTACCTCGGGGCCTCTGGATGGGCCTTCTGTTGGTCATAGGAAAATGACTCAAGTCGAGTTGGGTGAGGACAATGTCTTCTGTTGGGAATGGTTATTTTCTACGGGTTGTTTTCTAAATGTCGCTCCATTTACAGAAAGGATAGGATAAGAAACTTTTTTACATGAACAATTTCCAACCAGTGTGTGTTGGTTTGAATTGGGGGAAGGACAGTTAGGCTTTCAAGAGGCCTTGGTGTATATTTCCAGAATACCAAGAAACGTCTCAGAAAGACAGTAAATAAGACTCCATAGGTTTATGGGGTCCCTACCCCCAGACCAGGCTGCATTCTCAAATTTCCACCCCCTAACCCTCTTAATAGGCAAAGAGCCAATAAATCAACTAGTTCTGTTTCACAGACTCTAGACTCATATTTTAGGGGGAAAGCAAGTACACGCACGGTGACTCCAGAACATTCACAATCTATTCCTCCGAGGCTGGAGAAGACCTCCCCAGCCAGGACCAAGACCCCTCCCTCACCTCTGGCACTGCATGGGCCCCTCTCCCTTCAGCACTACCTGGGGCCAGCATCCTTTTCTGATAAGCCTTCCCAGCAGACTCCCCTGGAGCTGCCATCCGGGGACCCCAGTCCTATAGTGACTGCATCTAAAATCCCTCCACCTGACCTGACAATTAGACCGGGAACTCCCAAAAGCCTAGTCTTCTCTGTACATGTTCCCCAAGATCTGGCCCCTGGGGAAACAGGCTCCTGATACAAGGTCAGTAAACCTCACACAAAGAAAAATGACTCAAAGGCCGCAGCTAGCCAGTTACTGTGAGTATAAGAAACCAAACACATTCATCCTTCACTACTGTGGGTGGTTCTCTAAGCTCATGCCTAATGCTGTGTGAAGACGAGCATCCTTCTGTATCCTTCGTGAATGAGGGGACAGACATGCACATCCTGGTGAAAGGCTCTTATGCAAGCCCCAGAGTCCCTACTACCCAATCCAGCACCCAGGGTCCAGCCACTCCCACCAAGGCCAACTGCCCAGGCTCCTACCCTACCTGCTCTGGCTCAAGGCGCTTGGTCCACAAAGGGCCAATCTCACCCTGGGCACCAGGAGAGAACATTCCACTGATGGCCTAGGACACTGTGGGGCCAGCAGCAGCACCCTCCACAGTCCCCGGAGTGTGCAATGCAGGGAAAAAAGGCTAGGACGGGATCACAGAAAACAGACGGAAAGGAGGTCAAGAATTAAAGAGAAAATTTGTGAGAAGGGGGGGGGGGGCGAGAGAGAGAGAAAGAAAAACTCCTTTTCTAGGAACACAATAAGTTTGTGTTCCAGAAATACCTACTACACTTCCCCCAGAGACTTGCATTGTGGAGAGCTGATGCTTTGAAGTGTGAGGGACTCCCCAAATGATCCTCTCAAGGTCCCCAATTGGAAATAATTTACTGACAGTTGTACATTTTAACCAAAAGGACTGCCCTAAGGCAGGAAAGAACCCACAGTCCCACGTGGAAGGGGGATGCAGCTCTAGGGCACCGTCCCTGCCGCTGGGGAGGTGCACAGACTCTGCTCTTTGAACTTGGGGAGAGCTTAGGCATCGCAAGGGTGTGTCTCCCCTCCAACCAAACAAAACATCCTGGAAAACCTCTCCCCGCCAGCCCATCTTCGCATCCAATACCACTCCTCCATGCGGTCCTTTCGCTCTTCTAGCATGACAGTAGCACAAGTTCCAGGGAGCTCTGCCTCAACCACGGACAGCTAACACCTGGGGCTGGCTTTCCCCCAAACTTTCCAACGGCAATGATCTGCAAACAAGGGTCCTCCAACCATGGAACCCCCGCTGGAGCAAAGCAAGAGAGCAAGCTGAAGTGAGCAGCAGGCAGTGAGCAAGACGGCAGCGCCCGACGCCCCAGTTCTGCCTGGGACCCCGCGGCCGCCTTCACTGCCCTACTTTCCGGGTCTCACACTTGGGCTGTGTCACCGCGGCCCCGCGGCTGCCGTCACGGAGCCCTCCTGCCAGGGGTTAGGGAGCTGGGAAAAGAACCCACCTCTCTTCCTTGGGGGCTAGAGGCGATTTGAACCCCTCAAATCAAAGGCACGTCCTTCGGGTAACGCTAGAGAGACAACGGCATCGCGTCCCGAGCACCGCACCTCCCCAAAGAAACCCGGCTGCCGGCAGTCCAGGGCGGCCCCTTTACGCGCCAACTCCTCGCCGCACGCAGGAACCTGTCTCCAACAAGGAGTCGGGGCGCGCTCCGAGGGACGGTCCCCACCCCGACCCCGACCCCGACCCCCACCCTCGGAGAGTCGCTCCCAGGGCCGCGCTGGGACAAAAGCGTGGGATGGGCTCACTCACCCGCGCGGCGAAGGCGTCCGGGAGCCGAGTCCAGCGCTCGCTCCGCCGCCGCTGCAGACTCGGCGGTGCCGGGAGCCGGTGAGGCGCGTACCGGGCGGGACCGAGCGGGGCGGGGGCGAGCGGCCAGGCCAGAGAGGGAGCAAGTGGGAGAGTCCGGAGCGAACGCGCGTGAAGGCGGGCGACCGAGAGCGCGACGCCCCGCGTCCGGACTCACACTGCGGGCGCCCGCTCGCACGCGCTGATTTGCATGTCATTTGCATAGCGCTCAGGGAGTGGACCTGCGGCCCTTCCCGCCACGCCCACCCGCGCTCCTCCCCGGAGCCCTTGGCGCGGCTGGGGATCCCGAGCGGGCACCGCGCCTGATCCACTCGGCCTTTCCCCGCACCGCCCGGACCCCTCCACCCCGCGTGAGTGGCCGTGAGGGTGCTTTCTCTCCCCCTCTTTCTGGTTTTTGTATTTTCCCCGGATGGCCACTCGATCCAGGACAAAAGAGGACCACACACTGGAAAAACTCTGTAGACTTTTAAATTAAGTTCCTTTTTCCATCCAAAACAATAACAAATAATCGAGTAGGTCCCCGAAATGAATACAATATTGTTTTTTGGACAAAGTATGATGAAAAATGTAAGTCGTTCTCTTGGTTGGCGCGTTGTCCTGATGCGCCAAGGTTGCAGGTTCCATCCCGGTCAGGACGCATACAAGAGTCAACCAGTAAATGCATAAATGAGTGAAAAACAAATTCTCTCTCTCTCTCTCTCTCTCTCTCTCTCTCTCTCTCTCTCTCTCTCTCTCCCCCCCTCCCTCCCTCCCCTTCTTCTCTTCCTCCCTCCCCACCTTTCCCTTCTCCCCCCTCTCTAAAATCAATAAAATGAAAAAAAAAAATTTTTAAGAGACAAGTTAATGTGCAATTTGCTCAGTAAATGAGGAAATACGAAATTGTATAAGCAGGATAATATAGTCCCTTAAAATGCGGGTTCTGGAGTTGAATACACTACTCCTTACTTTCTAGCTGAGAAACTTGGGGCTAGGGTACTCATGATCTCTGTTACTCCGTTTTCTCATCTTTAAAATGGGGAAATCTAAGAGCCTTACAGGAATGTGAGGCTTCAGGGAGATATGGCGGTGCATAGCATACAGTTACCACTAATGCTTAAATGTATCATACAAGTATGATACAAGTCTACTTAGCAGAAAGCAACCATATGTAGGTGAGGCAAGAGGCAGGGAGCGAGAAGGGCGGAAGAAGCTACAGAAAGCAAAGAGAGCATGTCCTAAGATTGGAGGCAGCCTCTGGAAGGTTCAGACTAGGGTCTTCCACCGGACTCTGCTGTCAAGCTAACAGACCCAAATCTGAGAAAGCATTTCTGTAGCGTTCTCCCCAGAAGATGCAATCTTGGATGCATTTTGAAACGTTACCTTGGGAATGGTCTGAAGAAATATAAAATGTTCAACTCGGCCACAGAAAGGAAAGAAGGAAGGAATTAAATTGTAAAGGAATTGAAGTCTGTTCTGTGGTTTTAAAAAAAGTCCCAGACTGGGAGATCTGAGTGTTAGATCTGGTTCTGGACTAGTCTAGTGGGGCTTTCATGAGTCACTCTTGGAACCTCAGTTTTCTAATCTGTAATATGAGGAAACTCCATAAGTTGGGGGTTTTTTTCTTCTTTTTCTTCTTCTTTTTTTTTTCTTTCTATTTTTGAGGCATTTCCAGCTCTGAAACTATAGCCCCAGGGTTCCTCTGCCATCCTCCCTGTATTGTGTTATGAACCTTTCATTGTTTTGGAGGGTACCTACAAAGCTCTTTTAAATTCCTCCTCCTCCTCCTCCTGCTCTTCCTGGCTTGCCTAATATTTAGTTTGTACCTTCTATAAAATATTTCATAGGTTACCTGATCTCTTCACTTAGACTTTTTTTCTTAAAAAAAAAAAAAAAGAAAAAAGACTGTTCCAGATAAAAGAGTACTTGTCATGCTTTTTATTGTAAAATAAAACGCAGGTACAGAAAAACACACAAAATAAATATATAGACTAGTGAATTATTATGAGGCAAACATCCTTGCAGGCACCACCCAAGTCAACAACTAGAGCTCTGCTAGCCAGTCCAGAAGTCTTTCCATGTGCCTCCATCCCAATCACAGCCCCTATCACCCTTTCAAAAGTAACCAGGTGCCTGTCTTCCACCCACCTTTATTTTATTGTTGACACTATTACAGATGTCCCCATAGACTTTTTTTAAGTTTTTTTTTATTTCAAAAAAATGATTTTAAATATAATAATGTTACATGCAATAAACATTAATATCTCAAGAAAAAGATTTTCCATATGATATTACATGCATTAAACACCAATTATTCAAGAAAGATTTTACATATGATAATGTTACATTCAATATACATTGATATTTCAATAATAAAAGGATTTTAAGTATAATAATATTACCAAAACTGTACTAACATAGTATGATCTCACAAAAGTGGTAGGAAATATTAAAAATCTGCAAATAACAGGATTATTTTTATTATATTCTAGAATATTTTTCCCCTTTGGCTTTATTTTTGTTCATCAGTTTATGTTGTTCATTATATTCCACAAATGAGTGAGATCATTTGATATTTATCTTTCTCTGACTTGCTTATTTCGCTTAGCATGATGCTTTTATTATATTTTTAATTAAATCTTTATTGTTCAGATTATTACATTTGTTCCTCTTTTTTCCCCCCATAACTCCCCTCCTCCCAGTTCCCGCCACACCCTCTGCCCTCACTCCCCACCCACTGTCCTCATCCATAGGTGCATGATTTTTGTCCAGTCTCTTCCCGCCTTTCCCACACACCCCACCCCCCCAAGAATAGTCAGTCCATTCTCTTTTTATGTCCCTGATTCTCTTATAATCACCAGTTCATTCTGTTCATCAGATTATTTATTCACTTGATTCTTAGATTCACTTGTTGATAGATGCATATTTGTTGTTCATAATTTGTATCTTTACCTTTTTCTTCTTCTTCCTCTTCTTAAAGGATACCTTTCAGCATTTCATAGAATACTGGTTTGGTGGTGATGAACTCCTTTAGCTTTTCCTTATCTGTGAAGCTCTTTATCTGACCTTCAATTCTGAATGATAGCTTTGCTGGATAAAGTAATCTTGGTTGTAGGTTCTTGGTATTCATCACTTTGAATATTTCTTGCCACTCCCTTCTGGCCTGCAAAGTTTCTGTTGAGAAATCTGCTGATAGTCGTATGGGTATTCCCTTGTAGGTAACTGAGTTTCTTTCTCTTGCTGCTTTTAAGATTCTCTCTTTGTCTTTTGCTCTTGGCATTTTAATTATGATGTGTCTTGGTGTGGTCCTCTTTGGATTCCTTTTGTTTGGGGTTCTCTGCGCTTCTTGGACCTGTAAGTCTATTTCTTTCACCAGGTGGGGGAAGTTTTCTGTCATTATTTCTTCAAATAGGTTTTCAATATCTTGCTCTCTCTCATCCTCTGGCACCCCTATAATTCTGATGTTGGTATGGTTGAAGCTGTCCCAGAGGCTCCTTACGCTATCTACGTATTTTTGGATTCTTTTTTCATTTTGCTTTTCTGGTTGGGTGTTTTTTACTTCTTCGCATTTCAAATCTTTGACTTGATTCTTGCGCTCCTCTGGTCTGCTGTTGGGAGTCTGTATAATATTCTTTATTTCAGTCAGTGTATGCTTAATTTCTAGTTGGTTTTTTATCACAACATCGAGGGTCTCATTAGATTTCTTGAGGATCTCACTACATTTATCGGCAGTTTCTAGAAAATTATTGAAAGATCTTAGAAGTGTGGTTTTGAGCTCTATATCTTCCATTTCTGACATTTGCGTCCTGTTTCTTTGTCTCCGCATTTTTTTGTGTTTTTTTTGGTGCACCCCCTAGTGGTCTTTGTGCGCAGTCTTGTTGTAGTTAAGACTTGATTGTTGTAGGTAATACTAGGGGGGATTTGCCCTCAGGCCAAGCGGCTGTGAGAATCAGCTGTGTCTGCAGTGAGAGAACTTCTGTCCTCTAGGGAGGTGCTAATCTAGCCTTTGCCTGAGGCTATCCGGCAAATGCCTCTGTGCAGGGCTTGGGCTGGGCGGGTCCCAGGGGATCTATAGGGCGGGTGGAGTGAGCAGTTATGGCTGCTCTCAGTCCTGTCCCCAGGGGCTCTGCCTCTCAATGTCCCAGCAACCGATGCAAACCTTTGAGAGAAAACTGCCTTAGAGTTCCGACCAAAGCCAGACAGTCCCGCTTCTCCCGTTTGAGTCTGGGTCCCTAGAGACTCGCCCGGGTCTGGAGCTCAGAGTCTGATACTCCCTCCCGATTGAAACAGACAACCATGCCTTCATCTGCCAGCCACTCCACATGCACTCCGCACCTTAGTATTTGACTTCAGCACTGTGCCTCCTCTGAGTCTCGGTATGCTGTTCTCTTTCCTCCTAGTTATAGAACTTTCACTCAGCCAGCCTTCCTGTGGTTCTGGGTGATGTCTGTTCCATCTTTTAGTTGTATTTTTGAAGTGGTTGTTCGAGGCAGCAAACTCCAGCGTTAACCTATGCCACCATCTTGGTTTCTCCGCATGATGCTTTTAAAGTCTATTTTGTCGCATATGTGTATTGCTACTTCAGCTTTCTTTTTCTTTTCCATTTGCATGGAAAATTTTTTCTCATCCTTTCACTTTCATCCTCTATGTGTCTTTTGTTTTGAAGTGGGTCTCTTGTAGACAGCATATAGTTGGGTCATGTTTTTGTATTCATTCAGCTACCCTACATCTTTTGATTGGAGCATTTAATCCATTTACATTTAGGGTTATTATTGAGAGGTACTTATTTATAGCCATTTTAATTCTGTATGGCTAGGTTTCTCTCTCTGTTTCTTCTCAGCAATCCCTTTAGCATTTCTTATAATGCTGGCTTGGTGACGATGAGCTCCTTTAGCCTTGTTTGTTTGTTTTTTTTTTTTTTTGTATGGGAAGCTCTTTATTTGACCGTCTATTTTGAATGATAGCCTTGCTGGATATAGTAATCTTGGGCTCAGATCCTTGCTTTCCATTACTTTGAGTACTTCATGCCATTCCTTTATGGCCTGTAGAGTTTCTGATGAGAAATCAGGTGTCAGCCTTATGGGAACTCCTTTGTAGATAATAGTTTTCTTTTCTCTTGCTGCCTTTAAGATTCTCTCTTTGTCTTTAAGTTTTGACATTTTAATTATGATGTGTCTGGGCGTGGGTCTGTTTGGGTTCTTCTTGTTTGGGGTTCTCTGTGCCTCCTGAACTTGTGTGACTTTTTCTTTTACCAGGTTAGGGAAGTTTTCTACCATTATTTCTTCAAACACCTTCTCTATTCCTTTCTCCCTTTCTGCCTCTTCTGGCACACCTGCTACTCTAATATTGTTACATTTCACATTGTTCCTCAGCTCCCTTAAGCTGTCCTCCTGTTTTTTAATTGTTTTTTCTTTTTGGTTCTCTAATTGAGTGATATTTTCAACTCTGTCTTCTAATTCACTGATTCGATCCTCAGCTTCCCCTAATCTGCTGTGTATTCCTTCCAGTGTGTTATTTGTGCTATGTCATTCTTTATTTCAGACTATTCTTTTTTCATAGTTACTATGTCTTTTTTCATACTGTTGAGCATTGTTAACACCATTACTCTGAACTCTGTTTCAGATAAATTTCTTATCTCTGCTTCATTTATCTCTTCTTCTGGAGAATGCACTAGTTCTTTCATTTGGGGGTTGTTTCTTTGTTTCCTCATTTTGGCTTTCTGTTTGGGTTTGTGACTATGTTTTAGGTAGATCCTCTACACCTCTCAATCTCTAGTGCAGGACAGTGTTAAAGGCTGTGTCTGACTAATTAGATCAGGCAAAGATTCAAAGTCTCCAGAGACTGCCTCTGTCTACACAGAGGTCCTCAAACTTTTTAAACAGGGGGCCAGTTCACTGTCCCTCAGACATACCACACATGCTCACTGCGGGCCCGGGACAAGTCGGCTGCTAAGCAGGACAGGCAGCAGCGGCAAAAACACCCAGCAGTCCGGATAAATGTTTTCAGAGGGCTGCATGTGGCCCATGGGCCGTAGTTTGAGGACCCCTGGTCTACAGACTGAGGATTTCGACTTGAATTGCCCCCAGGAAACCATCCTCAGGTGTGGCGAGAGTTTTTTCAACAGGGTCGGGCAGTTGCTTCTGCCTGGAAGCTAATTGTTACTTTTAATCTCTTAAGTGGCCATACGGCAAGGTGTTTTCCAATAGTGTGTCTTCCCCCCAGGCAAGGTAGATGTCTATGTGGGAAAGATGTCCTCTGCTGTGTGAGGGGATGACTCAGCCCAGGAAACTTGGGGTGTCTGCCTTCTGAGCTCTATCCCCCAAGTCCCCAGTCCTGGCTTCTGCTCTCACAGCTCCAGTCCACTTCATCCTCCCTCTGCCAGAGCACAAGGTAGGCGGTTCCACAGGGAATTTTTGTGCATTGGCCCTTTAAGAGGGTGCCCAAACTTTCAGCTGCCACTGCTTTGCACAGCTAGATGTTATATGGGTACCCTCCTCAGTTTGGTGCTCTCAGCTAGGGAGCCCAGCTTCAGGATTAGATCCCAGAGTTCTCAGTGGCACCCCCTTCCCCCCCACAGCTGAGATATCTCTCTGGGACTTCAGTTGCCCTCTGTGGGTGCCAGGTCAGCCCTTTCGCGCCTCCCCCGCTCCTACCAGTCTCTATGCCATCTCCACCTTTGGTCCTTGGGTATCAGGGTTCTCTCCTGTGAGTTTTCCATTGATTATTCAGGAAGCCTTTCGGTATTCCAGTTGTAAATCCAGCTTGTTCCTGGAGCATGTCTGTGCAGCATCTTCCTACTCTGCTGCCATTTTTAGGCTTCCCCATAGACTTTTATATAATCACTTTTGCTAATTTCTTTGCAGTTTATCTCTCTTGTGCATCTTGCCCATTTTTAAAAACTTGATGTGCCTTTTAAGTCTTCTATTGCAATGATCTGTTCAAGAACTTGGACCTTTTGATCTGTGGAGTTTCCCACACTCTGGACCTCGCACTTTCTTAGGGCAGCTCAGCCCCTGCGTTTCCTGCACATTGGAAGCTAATCCAGAGGCTTCATCAGGCTGAGATTTGATCCCTTTTGTAAGATTAGAGGTGGTGGTGTGCTCTGTCATCAAGAGGCATATGATGTCTGCTATTACTCTTCTTTGAGGGTGGCAGCTGTTGATGCTCATGAGGTTCCTACGTCCATAAACTCATTGAGCATTGCAAAGTATATTTTAATTCTATCATTTTGTTTTTATTAGCTAAGTAAGTTTATAAGGAGCTCTTTCTCTCATCCAGTATTTAGTTACAATGAATAAGTTTATATAGGGAAGTCTGGGTAAACACTTGCTTCTTTCTTTTAATTTACTCAGTTTTCAAGATAATAAGTTGGTTCTCTGTCATACTCAGAAGTTACTTATTCAGTTTCTCAGTGTCATTATAAATTAACTAGAGGCCCAGTGATGGATTCATGCACATTCAAAGGAAATTAATTAGAAGGTGGCCGGTGGGGAGGACTGGGTGAGATGGGCCGGACATGCCCTGAAGCCAACCTCCATGGTCCCTCCCTGGCAGCACTTGGGGTGGTGTCAGGGCTCAAAAGGCATCTGTGGAGTGAGCAGGGTCCCTCCGGTAGGTGGGGTCCCACAGCCTGGCCTGTGGGGATTGGGCTGACACTAGCAGTCCAACATCCCCCAAGCGGTCCCAGAGTGCAAGAGAGCACTCTACAAACTTGCTGTTGCTCAGCAGCTCCTGCATTGAACATCTGCACCCTGGTGGTCAGTGCACACCATACCTACTGGTCACTTAGCCTTTTATATATATACTAGAGGCCGGGTGCACAAAAATTTGTGCACTCGGGAGGGAGGAGGGGGTCCCTCAGCCCGGCCTGTGCCCTCTCACAGTCTGGGACCCCTCGGGAGATAACAACCTGCTGGCTTAGGCCCGCTCCTGGGTGGCAGAGGGCAGGCCCAATCCCTAGGTGCAGCCCCTGGTCGGGCTCAGAGAAGGGCTGATTGGGGAGTTGGGGCGCCACCCCCTGTCACGCACAGAGCAGGGCCAATCAGGGGGTTGGGGTGCTGCCCCCTGTCACTCACAGAGCAGGGCCCATCAGGGGTTTGGGGAGCTCCTCCCTGTCACTCACAGAGTAGGGCCGATAGGGGAGTTGGGGCACCAACCCCTGTCACACACAGAGCAGGGCGGATCAGGGGGTTGGGGCGCCACACCCTGTCACACTCAGGGCAGGGCCAATGGGGAGGTTATGGCTCTACCCCATCACACACAGAGCAGGGCCCATGGGGGGCGGTTGGGGCGTCGCCCTCTATCACCCACAGAGCAGGGCCGATCAGGGGGTTGGGGCGCCGCCACTGTCACACTCAGGGCAGGGCTGATGGGGAGGTTATGGCTCTACCCTGTCACACACAGAGCAGGGCCCATGGGGTCGGGGGGTGGGTTGGGGCATCGCACCTTGTCACACACACAGCCGCAGGGCAATCAGGGGGTTGGGGAGCTCCCCCGTATCAGGCACAGAGCAGGGCCGATCAGGGGGTTGGGGCACCTTCCCCTGTCACGAACAGAGCAGGGCTGATAGGGAGGTTGTGGCCCCGCCCCCTGTCACACACAGAGCCGCAGGGCGATCAAGGGGTTTGGGCGCTGCCCCCTGTCACGCTGATCCCGGTGGCATATTACCCTTTTACTATATAGGATAGAGGCCTGGTGCACGGGTGGGGGCTGGCTGGTTTGCCCTGAAGGGTGTCCTGGATCAGGCTGGGGGTCCCCACTGGGGTGCCTGGCCAGCCTGGATGAGGGGATGATGGCTGTTTGCAGCTGGTCACACACCCCTCAGGGTGGGGGTCCCCACTGGGGTGCCTGGCCAGTCTGGGTGAGGGGCTGAGGGCTGTTTTCAGGCTGGGGGTGACTGAAGCTCCCAACCACTCCTTTTTTTCTTTTTCTTTTTTAATTCTGGGCCAGCTTTAGCTCTGAGGCTCCAGCTCTTAGGCCTCCGCTGCTGAAAGCAGGTTTCTAGCCTTTGTTTACCTTCTGTATTTGAAACAATGTTGTGATCCTGCTGGCTGAAGCCCAGAGACTAAAGCAGGTTTCTGGGGTTTTGTTTAGCTTCTATATTTGTAACATAGTTGCTTAGAGTTGCAGCTCAGAGGCCAGCAGCTGCAGGCGGGGAACGTTGGAGTCTTCCGTCACTGAAGCAAGCAAGCCTCATGTTCGCTTTAAGCTGCCTGGCTGCCGGCTGCCATCTTGGTTGGCAGTTAATTTGCATATCACCCTGATTAGCCAATGGGAAGGGTAGCGGTTGTACACTAATTACCATGTTTCTCTTTTATTAGATAGGATACTAGTAGCCCCATGCACAAAATTTGAGCACTGGGGTAGGGGGAGAGGGGCCCCTCAGTCTGGCCTTCACCCTCTCCAATCTGAGACCCCTCAGGGAATGTCCAACTACCTGTTTGTGCCCACACTTTTAACAGATAACAGCTCCATTTCTTTCTTATGCTTAAAACCATTGGAATTAGTAGGTATTCAAAGTGTGTATACATTTTGGGGGGATACCCTGTATATCTCTAGTCAGCGGTGAAAGAAACCAACAGCAGACTTGGAACCCCCAGACAGGGAACCTCCCTCACTCTCCACATGTCTCCCCACTTCACTTTCCACCTTTGTGGGCAGCAGGAGAATCAACGCTTTCTCTCATTAATTTGGAAAAGCACATCCTGTCACCCGCTGCCCAGCAGGAGTGCGCTTGGCCCCAAGCAAGCGAGGCTCAGTCAGGGCAGCCTTCGCTCATGGGTGCTGGCACCCAAAGTGCACATTCCTCCTCTACAGTCGCCCTGACTATCCCACTGTTTCACTGAGAGGACGGAATTCCTCTCCACCTCTGGGTTCTTGATCTTGAACGCTGACTGAAGGCACCTCAGCGAGGGCCGCCTGCACCCACCAGGTGTGTCTGTCTGCATCTGCTCCGCCTCAGCACCTGCATTAACCCCCTAGAGGTGATCTCGTAGCTGCACTGGCCTCCGTGGGAACAGGGCATCACCACTCCGCCCTCTCACTGTCATCTCACAGGCGCCCACCCTCAGCACCCAGAACACCCAGACACTCTCCAAAGGACATGAGCGCATCAGAGGGGATATGTGCACATCCTGTGGGGGTGTTAGGCATGCTGGGTTGATGGAAGTGCGGTGGAGAGGCGGGGGGAACTTGTGCATGCCTTGGTTTGCAACTGTTGCAGGCGCGGGAGGGTGAGAGTGTGCTAGGGGATGTTCGCACGCCAGGGGGGGATGTGCACACCGGAGGCCTCTGGCTTTGCAGATCTGCAAACCCCCGTGGTGCGGCCAGGAGGATGTCAGTCTGGCCCGCCACAGTGGCTGTCCCTGCGATCCTGCACCTTCTGGGCCAGGAGGCAGATCTTGCGCAGCCACTCCTGGGTGCTGATGGCCTGCAAGCGCTAGTTCAGCTCAGCCTGCAGGCTCCGCTTGGTGCGCTCACAGCTGTCACCCTCCGCCAGCCTGCCTCCCCTGTCCAGAGGCTCTCTGTGCTGCTCACCTGCCCAGAGTGACTGGGGCTGGGTGGAAGCCAGGCGTCCTGCCCTGCCCAACCCCTGCCGATCCGCCCCTGTGTGAGCTGCCGCCCCGCCAGGAAGGGTCACGGATCCGGGTCCCAGGACCGCGGACAGCCTCAAGCACTGCCCCCCCGCCTGGCAGGGTCACACATCCGGGTCCCAGGACCACAGACAGCCTCAAGTGCTGCCCCCTGCCCGCCAGGTCACATATATGGGTACTGGACCGCGGACAGCCTTGCCCGCTGCTGCCTGCCTTCAGTATGCAAATTAGCCGCCATCTTGTTGCTTCAGGGTGGGGGTCCCCACTGGGGTGCCTGGCCAGCCTGGATGAGGGGATGATGGCTGTTTTCAGCTGGTCACACCCCCTTCAGGGTTGGGGTCCCCACTGAGGTGCCTGGCCAGTCTGGGTGAGGGGCTGAGGGCCGTTTTCAGGCTGGCGGGTGACTGAAGCTCCCAACCTCTCCTTTTTTTCTTTTTCTTTTTTTATTCTGGGATTTATTTACCTTCTATGGCTGTCACTGGAACTGAGAGCTGGCTTTAGCTCTGAGGCCCGGCTCCAGCTCTGAGACCTCGGCTGCTGAAAGCAGGGATCTGGGTTTGTTTGGCTTCTATAATTGAAACACTGTTGCAGCTCCAGCTCTGAGGCCCAGCTGGCTGAAAGCAGGTTTCTGGGGTTTGTTTAGCCTCTATAATTGCAACATTGTTTCTTAGAGTGCAGCTCAGAGGCTGGCAGCGGCAGGCTGGGAACCTTGGCTTCCTCCATCACTGGAGCAAGCAAGCCTCCTGTTCGCTTCAGCTGCCTGGCTGCCGGCTGCCATCTTGGGTGGCAGTTAATTTTCATATCGCCCTGATTAGCCAATGGGAAGCATGTCAGAGGTATGGTTAATTACCATGTTTGTCTATTATTAGATAGGATAGATGGATTTAAATATATTTGATGGAAAATAAATAAATAAATAAATATATTTGATGGGTTTAATCTACTGCAATTCTAATCTTCATTAAAGCTCAAACTGTCCCATCTTTGGCCAATACATAGCTTCCTTTGCTGCTTAATGTGGCAAAATTATGCAACCTCAACTTGTACATAAGGTGCTTCAGACCTGGAATCATCCATTTCTCCAAGAAGTTCTAGTTTTTTTTAATTGAGATTTCAAGATGACAATATGGGCACTAGGGGCTTTCATTGCTATTAGGTTGATAGCTATTTCTAGTCCTTTTCAATAAATAGACTGAGAAAACTTGAGTTCATAATAATATTTCTCATTCAATTCAGAATTACAGGGTTTTTAATTAACCTCCTCTATATTTCTCAGAATCTTTGAAGAAATTCCACATGGAAAATTCTGATTCCCAAGGATATAAGGGATGATGAAATTAGAATATCCCAATTTGCTAATTTGTTTTTTTTTCCACATTAAACATACAATTATCTCAAAATAACTATATAAACTACCAACAACAACTATGAATCTTGAAAACAGTTTTGCATACATTTTATTTTTTTTAGTTGTACTCTACAAGTTATCAGCTTCTATTACATAACAACATGACATAACGTTATCTTTCTAATTTAACCCTTAATTAATCTTAGGTCTATAGGCTAATATGGATTTAATGCTCACTTAGTTCTTTATGTCTCTCTAATCTAGTCATTTTGGTTATCTAAGTTCAACTCCATCCTTGCTGATTTTCGTCTGCTAATATGTCCATTCCTGATAAAAGGGTGAGGAATTCGCCTACTTTAGTAGTGGATTCATCTATTTCCTCTTGCAGTTCTATCAGTTTTTGCCTCATGTATTTTGTTGCTTTGTTGTTAAGTATATACCTGTTAAGGATTGTTTTCTCTTCTTGGAGAATTTATCCCTTTATCATCATGGCATGCCTTCATTATACCTGATAACTTTCTTTGCTCTGAAGTCTGCTCTGTCTAAACTTAATGCATACTCCTTTTTTGATTAGTGTTAACATAGTATATCTTTCTCCAACCATTTACTTTGAATATGTGTCTTTATATTTAAAGTGGGTTTCTTGTGGACAACATATATTTGGGTCTTTTTTTTTTAATCTACTCTGACAATCTTTGTCTTTTAATTTGATGCATTTATATCATTGATGTTCAAAACGGTTGTTGAAATAGTTGGATTAATAGCTACCATATTTGTTACCATTTTCTATTTGGTGCCCCGGTTCTTTTCTCTGATAGTCACTGTGAGAGCCAAGTAGCGCTACTGGAGGTAAAACTCAAAAAAGTGTGGGCTCCTCCCTTTCCATGTCTGGGTTAACTGTCAGACTTGTCCACACTGAGCTTTCATCGGTTTGTCAGTTACAATTCAGGTTTTTTTCCATGTGGGTACTGGTTCTTGTGGAGGTTTCTGTTTGTGGTTTTCTACTCTGGTAAATTGTAATTCTCTGTATCCACCTGTTTGCCTCTCCAATATATAAGTCAGCAGTTTGCCCTAGGACAGGGGTGGGCAACCCCTGGCACGCGTGCCAAATATGGCACGCCAGTAACTTTTGCTGGCACGCAAAACCCTCTCTTTATAATCTTCCATTTACAATTTTTTTCTTAATATCGACTTTTTTATTTTTCAGATAAATTCAGTGTAGGTGCATCTTAGATAAATAAATAATTTTACATAAGTTATCTTAAAGACCATAGACATGGATTGATGAGAGAGGAGAAGAGCAATTCCTATGCCTCTGCCTTAACTCTCCCTGCCTTCCTAGATCCGACCAGTGTTTTGGTTTCATCCACATACACTTGTGAATCTTTGTTCTCAGTGATGAATTTTGTTAAGTCTTGTAATAGGAGTAGCCTGACGGATGAAAGTAGTAGCTCGTGCATATCTCTGAAGGTCACGAAATATAAGCCTGATGTAAAATCTCTGTCATCAGTGATGCAGCAGCAAAAGTCCCATTGATAATATCAAACGGAGACATAAAGTTTTCTGTCGGACTATCAGTGTACATGTATACATTAAAAAATAAATGTATTTTTCATCATCATATACTGTTTTTGTCGCTCGAATGAATTTAATTATTTCTTCAAGGTTCTTCACATACGTACACCTTAAGAGATATCAAGTAGGCGTAGCATGTTCTCAAAAAATTAGGGTTGGCACGCAGAATTTTGAGTCAGATATTTTGCTGGTTTTGGCACGCACTCACAAAAAGGTTGCCCACCCCTACCCTAGTAGATCACTTTTCTTACAGATCTAAGAAGGGTTTTGGATTTTAGTTTGTTCAGCTTTTTACTTGTTAGGATGGAGATTTACATGCCAGACCAAAAACTGGAAGTCTCTCATCAACATCTTAAATTTTCTGGCTTTTTGGATAATAGCCATCTTAGCAAGATGAAGTATATCCCATTGTGATTTTGATTTGCATTTCCCTGATGATTAAAAATGCTGAGCATCTTTTCATGTGCTTATTGACCATTTGTATATCTTCTTTGCAGAAATGTTTTTGAATTCTTTTGCCCACTTTTTAAAAAAAGTTATTTATTAATTGGAGAGAGAGAGAGAGAGAGAGAGAGAGAGAGAGAGAGAGAGAGAGAGAGACTTATTATTCCACTTACTTATGCATTCATTGGTTGCTTCTTGTATATGACCAGGGATTGAACCCACAACCTTGCCATATAGGGATGACACTCTAACCAATGGAGTTGCGGGGCCAGGGCCTGCCACTTTTTAATTGGATTATTGGGGTGTTTTTTTTTTGTCATAGAGTTGTAGGGATTCTTTATATATTCTGATTATTAATCCTTTCTCAGATATAAGATTAGCAAATATTTTCTTCCATTCCATAGATTGCTTTTCACTCTGTTGATTATCTTTATCTGCACAAAATTTTAAAAATTTGATGGGATTCAATTTATCTATTTTTTCTTTTATTGCCAGTGCTATTAGTGCCATACTTAAACTATTGCCAAATCCAAGGTCATGAAGATTTTCTAAAGGTTTTATAGTTTTAGCTCTTACTTTTTGGTCTTTAGTCCATTTTGAGTTAATTTTTGCATATGTAAGGTAAGAGTCTAACTTTATTCTTTTGCATCTGGATATCCATTTTTCCAACACCATTTGTTAAAGACTGTCTTTTCCCCATTGAATGGTCTTAGCACCCTTGTCAAAAATCAGTTGACCATATGTGCAAAGGTTAATTTCTGGACTGTCTATTCTATTTGTTTGGTCTTAATGTCTGCCTTTATGCCGATATCATGCTGTTTTGATTACTGAAGCTTTGTATTAAGTTTTAAAATCATGAAGTCTGAGATCTCCAACTTTGTTCATTTTTTCTTCTTCTTGAGATTATTTTGGCTATTTGGGGGTGGTTCCCTTAAAATGTCATATAAATTTTAGAATTTTGTTTCTATTTTTGCAAAAACTGAGACTGTGATTTTGATAGTAATTGCAGTGAACTTATGGATTGATTTTGGTAGTATTATTATCTTAACAATAATTTCTTCTAGTCTACAAACATGGTATGTCTTCCTATTTATTTAGATCTTCTTTAATCTCTTCTAGCAATGTTCTATAGTTTTTAGTGTACAAATCTCCCTGGTAATTTTATATTTAAGTACTTTATTCATTTTGATGCTACCGAAAATGGAATTGTTTTCTTAATTTCCTTTTCAGATTATTCATTGCTAGTATATAGAAATACCCCTGATTTATTTGTTTATTGATTTTGTATCCTTCTCTATTATGTTAATTTTATTTCACTTCCAAAATATCTCCTTAGTGTGCAGTCCTGTCCTGGAACGGAGCTCTGGCTGGTCAGTTTCAAGAGTCAATGAAGGCTAGACCACCCCAGTCTTTCTAAACTCTGGCTAGTGACTAAAGATCAGGAGAGTTTGCACAAAGTTCTAGGAAATACATAGATTAACCTGAAAAAATACCATAGTCCAAACATGCAAAACCAGCACAAGATGTCTGGTTTGTAGCAATAAATAAATCCACTTCAAAGAGAAACTGGCTGTTTCTTCCCTTAGACATTCTGAAATAATGCAATTTAGTCCCATTGTCCCAAAGCAAGACACTAGTTGCAGAAATGATTCCTTTGCTTGATGAAGATGGGTGTCTATTTATTTTTTTTCTTTATTGATTAAAGTATTACATATTGATTAAGGTATTGATTAAGGTATTACATATCCTCCCACTGCCCCCCCCCACCCCACTCCCATTCATGCCCTACCCCCCTGGTGTCTGCGTCCATTGGTTATGCTTATATTGCCTTCCTAGGAAGTGTAATCTGCAAGCCCTGGCCTCCATCTGTCTGTGCACATTCTCCGCATTTCCTATCTCTGGGTCCCTTCTCTGGCCTGTTCCCATGTGCCCCGCTCCCATTATTGCTGAGTCCTTGTTAGGAAGCCCAACGGAGAAGAGAGGGAGGGCAGAATGTCACAATTTATTAATCTCACAAATTTTAAATAATAAATACCTCACTTTAGTTTATGAAGTTATTAAATCCACCTAGATCAGCATTGGTAGATTAAGGCTAAAGACTTGCTGGCTAAGTGCCCATCAGTAGATGAATGGATTAGAAAACTGTGGTACATCTACACGATGGAATACTATGCTGCTCTAAAAAGGAAGGAACTCTTACCATTTGCAACGTCATGGATAGAACTGGAGAGCATTATGCTAAGTGAAATAAGCCAGTCAATGAAGGAAAAATACCACATGATCTCACTCATTCATGGATAATAGAGATCATTATAAACTTTTGAGCAATAACAGATACAGAGGCAGAGCTGCCTCAAACAGATTGTCAAACTGCAGCAGGAAGGCCGGGGAGGGTTGCGGGGCAGGAGGTAGGGGGGTAAGAGATCAACTAAAGGACTTGTATGCATGCATAGAAGCATAACCAGTGGACATAAGACATTGGGGGATAGGGGAGGCTAGGGGACTGTCTAGGGCGGGGGGATAAAATGGACACATATGTAATACCCTTTGTAATACTTTAAGCAATAAAAAAAAAAAAAAAAAAAAAAAAAAAAAAAAAAAAAAAAAAAAATAAAATAAAAAAAAAAAAAAAAAAAAGACTTGCTGGCTTGCAAATTTGGCTGCATGTTGGACTCATGTGTGGAGCTTTTAAAAAATTCTTATACCTGGGTGCCACCCCCAGAAATGGACTCAGCTGGTCTGGGGTGGAGCCTGGGGGATGACCTTAAAAAAAATTCCCCAGGATGGGAGCATGAGTTTGTGTGTGGGGGGGAGGTTGGGGGTTAATGGGGGGGGGGGGGGGGAATGAGGACACATTTGTAATACCTTAACTAATAAAAAAAAAAAAAATTCCCCAGAATTCACAACTACTTTACTAGTAGCTTAGGTAAAATTCAAAGCAGAAAGAGCAGTTTGGAAATTAAATGTGCTTCCATTTTCTCTTCAGTTCTAAAGGCTTTGTTTAAATACCAATGTTTTGATCAAATGCATTAAAATATGAAAATAGATATACTGAACTCTAGAATGTTTTTGTGGTTTATTCCTGTAAATATTTACTATAAATTGATTTTCTGTACTTTAAATCCTATTATTTCATGCATTACTTATAATAATAAAAGCATAATAGGCAAACTGACCGAATGGCTAAACAGCGGAAGGACCATCTGGGCGACATTCCAGATGGAGCTGGGGCTGGGAGGGCCTACTCTTGCACGAATTTCGTGCATCAGGCCTCTAGTAATTATATAACTGAAAAAGTTAATCTTTGGGGGAAAATATTTGACTACCGAGCCATTAATGAAAATATAATTCCAGAAATATTTTTAAATTAAATTTTTAACCATAAAAATCACGCATTCTAATTGCTAAAAAGGAAAGAAAAAAACAGAAGGTAGGAAGTAAAAAGTAAATGTCATCTCCCCAACAGCCACCCCCTATAATCTCCCAAGTAACATCTGTCTAGAATTTCTTGGGCATCTTTCAGAAAAGGACTGTTTTATTAGATCACTTATTATAATAATAATTCTAAAATGTAGTCTAAACTGTTATTTTAAATTTCCTATGATTATTATTACATTAGGAACAAGTTTAAAATCTAAACCACTGATTTCAAGCTGCAGAAACCCAGAATCCAAGAAGGTGACTGGGGTAGATGGGATGGAGTCTGGGCCAGGATCCCAGCTCCCCACTCACTCCTTACCCAGAGCAGCTCTGCTTTTTTTCATGTCATGCAACACTTTGCAAAAAAGTCTTGCAGACCATTTAAATCCACTCTTTTATATAGTCTGAAAGAATAGCAACAACAGTTTAAATGAACAGACATATAAATGCAAGTGATCACATTATTTCACATTCTATTTATCATTCTTCTTCATATTCTACTGCTAATAATCTATAGATTCTCTATTTGCTCCCCCACCCTCCAAACATGTTGTAGAAGTTTACCTTAGGAACCACAGAAGGAGGCGCTATAAAAACCCAGCACAGCAAAGACCACATTTAAAGACAAAAAGAGCACATAAAAATCATAGGCAAAAAATCCATCTCCACTAATAAAAGAGAAACATGCAAATTAACCATCACTCCGCCACTCTGCTACACCCACAAGCCATGCCCACCAGCCAATCAGAAGTGAGTATGCAAATTAACCCAACTAAGATGGCGGTGGACACGGAGCTGGAGCAAGCAGGAGGCTTGAGTTGCTGCCAGCGATGGAGGAAGCAAGCTTCCTGTTTGCCCTGGCTGGCCCTGGGCTCCGCTCAAGGCTACAAAGTTTCAATTATAGAAGATAAATAAATCCCAGATACCTGCTTCCAGCCCACCCTGGCCTCCGCTCAAGGAGGTGCTGAAAAGAAAAAAAGGAGAGGCTGGGAGCTTGGGTCGCCGGGGGGTGTGCCAGCCTGAAAACGGCCCTCAGCCCCTCATCCAGGCTGGCCAGGCACCCCAGCGGGACTTCCACCCTGATCCGGGACACCCTTCAGGGCAAACCAGCCAGCCGCCACCTGTGCACCAGGCCTCTATCCTATATAATAAAAGGGTAATATGCAAATTGACCCTAACAGCAGAACTACCGGGAATGACTGGTCACTATGACACACACTGACCACCAGGGGGCGGACGCTCAATGCAGGAGCTGCCCCCTGGTGGTCAATGCATTCCCACAGGGGGAGCTCTGCTCAGCCAGAAGCCAGGCTGATGGCTGCCAGTACAGTGGTGGTGGTGGGAGCCTCTCCTGCCTCCTCAGCAGCGCTAAGGATGTCCGACTGCTACTTAGGCCTGCTCCCCGCTTACAAGTGGACATCCCGGGCTACTAGAGGGATGTCTGACTGCCAGCTTAGGCCCGATTTCCCGGGGAGCAGGCCTAAGCCAGCAGGTGGACATCCCCCGAGGGGTCCCAGACTGTGAGAGGGCACAGGCCGGGCTGAGGGACGCCCTGAGTGCACAAATGTTTGTGCACCGGGCCTCTAGTTTATCATATAAAGCAAATTTAGGGGTATTTTATATGTAAGACCCTTGATTTATAAATTCTATAACCTCAATTTTCTGCACAATGAGAATCTACAGCCAGATGATATCATCAATTTTTTAAAAATCCATTGTTTTGTGAAAGGGGAAATGGAGATTAGAGGTTAAGGAATATATTTCTACCTAAAATTTTTTTGTGTGTGGAAATAGTACAGTATAATGGTAAGATCCTTTGAGTCAGCCACTTGGTTTGCATCGAAGTTGTGCCATTAATGTGTTGTGTGACCTTGGACAAGTAATTTAAATTCTTCTGGGCCTTAATTTCCTAATTGTTAGAAACAAGATCAAATGAAATAAGCCCTGTTCATTTCATAGGGTTGTTTTGAAGGTTGAATGAGAAGATGCACTGCAAAGCATCTGAACAGAGTTCTTGACACATAATAATTATCCCATAAATGGTAAATATTATTCCATGGAATATCAATTAGTTATTCAATCATGCCATGTTAAATTCAGTATGCTGGCCTCCAGTGGGCTAAAATTCTTTTCATTATTTGTAAAAACACAAAGTTAATGAAAGTACAGATAAGTTGTATTACTTATCATAATAACAAAATGGAAAAAACAAACAGAAGAAATCCTTCTTTGGGAAATTTTTGCCTGCATTATTTCAGCATGTTTTATAACCGTCTCCTACACATCCCTGTACCTATTGAAAAAACTGTCCAGTTAAGTCAAGAGCTCTCGCATGAACAGAAGATTGAAATCAGGAGGTTGGCTAAAATAGCAATGTTTCACATTTCTCCTCTTTGTAGGTCTTCCCCCTGGAGGGTCTCATCTTGTCCCTCCCCCTACTGCGCAGCAAGACTGTAACTAGATGGTCTTAGAAAGATGCGCACTCACCTTTCCTTCCCGGTGATGGGAAGGAGCCTTTGGTTATGAGTCCCAGTGATTGGACATCCTGCCTGGAAAGTTCTTTCTTATGCCACTAATAAAAATCCATTCAAATTATGATAGTGACAAAAATTCTAAATACTTATAAATTTAACAAGATAGACTCAGGATCAATACAGAAAAGAAGAACACTGGGGGAAAAAAAAACTATTAAAAGACACCAAACAAGATTTGAATACGTTGAAATTCACATTGTGTTCCCAGAAAGACAATATAAAAATGTTAATTCTAAAAATTTTAATATACAAATTTAATATAGTTCCAATTAGAATTCAAACAGAGTTTTTTGTTGGAATTAGGTAGAATGATTATGGAAAGAATGACAATGAATAGCTAAAACAATATAAAAATGTAATAAAAGAGAGTGTGTATGTAGGGGGACTTACTGAAATATCAGTCCTATTATACAGTTTATGCACTCAAGTCAATATGGCATTTGTGGAACAAAATATATTTCTTGAACAAAATAAATAATTGACATTATATCACAGTGGTTATTTGGAATGTTTGTATGCTAAAGTATTTGTTCAATGGGAAAAAGATGATTTTTTAAAAAATAGGGCAATTGGTAAATAAAACTGGACTGCCATATTATACTAAATTCAAACCTAAATTGCAAATAGGTTAAAGATTTAAATGTAAAAGAAAAATAATTTTAAAATTTGAAGAAAAATATCTAGGAAAAAGTATATGTACAATCTATGGTTTGGGAAGATTTCCCTTACTAAAAACCAAGAAACTGTGCATAAAATAAAAGACAGGTATATCTGACCATATACAAATAACTTTTTTGGTTTTGGTAAAAGGCACTCAAAGTTAATATCAATAAATATGTCTGGAAAAATGTGCTACTATATTCTCAAAAAAGGATTGCTTTCTATGCAAAGAGCCCTTACAAATCGATGAGAAAAAACCAACAACTGAATAGAAAATTGTGCAAAGGATACAAATGAAAAATTCATTAGTGAGTGAACCCCAGAGGCCCAACAAAAATAAATATGCTCTAATTCACTGGAAAATAGGGAAATAAAAATGAAAGTAACATAAAATTACTTGACACTGGCAAACATAAAAACAGCCATAGCAAAGTTCCCACTGATCAAACATAGCTGCCATGGATTGAAATACATCAAATAAATTTAATTCATGAATTTACAGTGATATTAAAAAACAAGTCATTACTGAAGGATGCTGGGGAACCAATTCGTTATTTTGAAGACTGGTAAATAACTGGAAAGAACCAAGGATTTTTCTTGTCTATGTATATGTATATGAACTGCATTATTGGGTCACTGAAAATTAGAGGTGAGAAGTTTTTCTTTATAGTTGTATTCTATGTCACAATAAAAAGAATAGAATTGGGCTATGACCATTTTGCAACCCTAATGGATCATGACACTGAGCATGGCTTGCTAACATCATAAAGGGAGACACAACCAGACATTATGTGACTTCTGATAGAAGAGCAGACATCAATCTATGAATTATTCTTTGCTTTTAGCCAAAAAGGTCAAACCAAATTTGACCAAGCTTATGTTGTATACTATCAGTTCTCTTGGAATAACTAGGATGAGGAAAATATTCTACTACAATATAGGGATGCAACCTGCAGTTCCTCCAACAAATATATTGTAAGGAACTAAAGATAAAGGGGGAAATAAATAAATTAAAGAAGTCATAAAAGACTACTAGATTGCAATTTGTGGACCTTGTTTGAATCCTTACACACACAAAATAAAAACACTGAATATTTAATAAATAACTTACTACTTTTTTAGATATGGTAATATTGTGCTTATTTTCTCTTTTAGAAATACATTTATATTTATGGAAGAAATGATATGGTGTCTGGTATTTGCTTTAAAATCATATGAAACAAGGGGAAATAGATGGGACAGGTTTGGCCATGGATTGAAGGTGTTTGAGGCTGGTTGATGGGGAACATAAGAATTCATTATACTATTGACACACAACACTTTTGTGTTTGAAATTCTCCATAATAAAAAGTAAATGCGCACACACACACACACACACACACACACACACACACACCCCAAACCATAGTTTCTATTGCTGATTGCTGGTATCAATTCTCACACATTGCTAACAGAAATGTAAAGTATTGTATGTAACCTTTTAAGAAGGCAACTTGGTAAGATCTGTTTTTAAAAATACATATCCTTTAACCCCAAAATTCTACTCCTGTGCCACTGTTCCTTAGAGATAGAAGTAGAAACACATGAGGCCACATGAGAAGTGTGCTTATTGTGTGAGACTGTTCACAGGAGACCCCAAACTGTAAACAAAGTGAATGCTCACAGCAGATTTGGTGGATTGGCCCACTCTTCCTCTAGTGAACCCTTTTCTTGTGTGTCTTTCCATTTTGCAGAGGCTGGAAAGCTAAAGATACATTTCCCAGACTCTCTGAAGCTAGGGGTCTAGATGGTGATTTAAGTTCACCAATCAGAGGTATAGTGCAGACCTGACAGACACAATATAGGTCTGGAGTAAAAAGTTATGGTGGTAGCATCCAGATCCCCACTTTGCAGCTAAGGTGATATGATTCTGGAACCAGCAGCGGGGACAGCAACTTTCTGTGTTGGATGTAGCAACTCCCTTGCTGGGCAGGTTCTGTCGTACTCTTGTGGGAGTCATCCTGGAGGCCCAGCCTAAAGTCTGCTACTTGGTCTCTCTAATAATTTTGTAAGTTCAAAATTCCCTACATTAAATCCCTTTCTACTTAAAATAACTAGTTCTCATTATATACAACTGAACCAAATTGTCAAATAAATTGGAGCATTATATCTCCATATCAGGGGACATTAAACAGCCATTGAAATGAATGCATTAGATCTACACTAAATGATTTTCTAGATGTTATCTAGAGGGATTTTCATAGGAACTTCTAAGCATGAGAAAATCAAGACAGAAAAGTACAATATGATCCCCTTTTGTAAAACAATGATCAACTCCCTGACATTTATATACATACAAAGATCTACATAGGATTTTATGAGCCTGGCGAAAATACTGAAGGTCACACACTGGGTTATGAATGTAGGACAAGCGTGTGGCTAGGGAATAAGAAAGGGAAGGAGGTGGAGAGGAAAAGCATTGATTTAAAAATATGTAAATTTATTTGTGTATGAATATTGTAAGTATAAAGAATGCTTAAAAGGATAATCAACAGGTTAATCTCAGGATGGTGGCTTTCAGGTGGGTTTTACTTTCTTCTTTATATATTTATATAATGGTCAGATTTTTAGAATGAGCATTTATTTTTATATGATCAGAAAAAAGATATTTTATTGCAAAAAAGGGCCCCCCAAAAAGTCATTTGCAATAGTAGTAACAGCTACAAAGTACCTGGGAAAAAACCTCACAAAAGTTTAGCAAGATCTTTATGGGGCAATGTGCATTAGTGTATTAAAGGTCTCAATATAATAAGACTAGAGGCCCGGTGCACAAAAATTTGTGCACTTGGGGGGAAGGGGGGGTCCCTCAGCCCAGCCTGTGCCCTCTCGCAGTCAGGGACCCCTCGGGAGATAACGACCTGCTGGCTTAGGCCTGCTCCTGGGTGGCAGAGGGCAGGCCCAATCCCTAGGTGCAGCCCCTGGTCGGGCTCAGAGCAGGGCCGATTGGGGAGTTGGGGCACCGCCCCCTGTCATGCACAGAGCAGGGCGGATTGGGAGGTTGCGATGCCACCCTCAGTCACGCTCAGGGTAGGGCCGATTGGGGGGCTGGGGCACCGCCTCCTGTCACACTCAAGGCAGGGTCGATGCGGAGGTTGCGGCGCCACCACATCACGCACAGAGCAGGGCCAATCAGGGGGTTGGGGCGCCACACCCTGTCACACACAGAGCCGCAGGGTGATTAGGGGGTTGGGGTGCTCCCCCCTGCCATGCTGATCCCGGTGCTGGGAGGCCTCTCGGCTCCGCTGATCCCGGTGCTGGAAGGCCTTGCGGCTCCACTGATCCGGGTGCTGGGAGGCATATTACCCTTTTACTATACAGGATAGAGGCCTGGTGCATGGGTGGGGCTGGCTGGTTTGCCCTGAAGGGTGTCCTGGATCAGGATGGGGGTCCCCACTGGGGTGCCTGGCCAGCCTGGATGAGGGGATGATGACTGTTTGCAGTTGGTCACACACCCTTCAGGGTGGGGGTCCCCACTGGGGTGCCTGGCCAGCCTAGGTGAGGGGATGATGACTGTTTGCAGCTGGTCACACACCCTTCAGGGTGGGATCCTCACTGGGGTGCCTGACCAGTCTGGGTGAGGGGCTGAGGGCTGTTTTCAGGCTGGCGGGTGACGGAAGCTCCCAACGCTCCTTTTTTTCTTTTTCTTTTTTTTTATTCTGGGCCAGCTTTAGCTCTGAGGCTCCAGCTCTTAGGCCTCCGCTCCTGAAAGCAGGTATCTGGTTTGTTTCGGTTCTATAATCAAAACAATGTATAAAAATCCAGCTCTGAGATCCCGGCCTCGCTGAAAGCAGGTTTCTAGGATTTTGTTTAGCTTCTATATTCGTTACAATGTTTCTTAAACTGCAAGCTCAGAGGCCGGCAAGGCAGGCGGGGAACGTTGGAGTCCTCCATCACTGAAGCAAGCAAGCCTCATGTTAGTTTCAAGCTGCCTGGCTGCCGGCCGCCATCTTGGCTGGCAGTTAATATGCATATCTCGCTGATTAGCCAATGGGAAGGGTAGCAGTTGTACGCCAATTACCATGTTTCTCTTTTATTAGATAGGATGGCAATTTTCCAAATTAACCTAATAATTCAAAGCAGTTCCAATAAAATCTCAAGAGGATTTTTCACAGAACTTTACAAACTAATCCCTCAATTCACAGAGAGAAGTAAAGGACCCCAGGATAGCCAAGACAATTTAGAAGATAAATAAAAGGATCATCCTATTAGATATCAAGACATTATAAATTTGTAATAATTAGAAGTGTGGTATTGCATAGAGGTAAAAAATAGATAAGGGAAACAGACTAGAGAGAGTAGACACAGACCCACTGATATTGCAGAACTTGGCAAGTGACAGAGGTGCCATTAGGCATTAGTGGGGAAGACAGGAGGGCAAACAAACATGGGCTGCTGTCTTCCTTTCAGAACTGACCCTACAAGTGACAAACAGGGCAATAGATAACAAAATCCTATATAATAAAAGGCTAATATGCAAATCGACCAAACGGCAGAACTACATGTCATTATGATGCACACTGACCACCAGGGGGCAGATGCTCAATGCAGGAGATGCCCCCCTGGTGGTTAGTGCGCTCCCACAGGGGGAGCGCTGCTCAGCCAGAAGCCGGGCTCATGGCTGGCAAGTGCAGCTGTGGTGGTGGGAGCCTCTCCCGCCTCCATGGCAGCGCTAAGGATGTCTGACTAATGGCTCCCAGATTGTGAGAGGGCACAGGCCGGGCCTGAGGGGACCCCCTGCCCCCGAGTGCACGATTTTGTGCACTGGGCCTCTAGCATAATATAAAAACATTGAGAAATTTTTAGGAAGACAGGAAGTGGTTGCATTCCAGTATGAATATGGGATATGGCTGCCTAGATAGATGGCCACGCAGATGAAGGATTGTGAAAGAACAATCTCATTGTATCTTCTTCCCTTTCACATTGTTCTGAGTGAGTCACTGCTCACCTCATCGCCTGTGTGGGGCAGAAGAGTAATGCCAGCACAGTGCCACTGGATGTGTGAATAATGTTATGGCAGAGTTGGAATCTGGCTGGTGGAGAACAACTAATAACAGGTGAAGATCAAGGTCTTGACCTCTGTGCAGTCCTGCCTGCATCCTATTACAATCCTAAGGGAGAAAACTCTTGAAAAAGAGCAGAGCTAGGGGGAAAGATACAGGAAAAGTCAACTCATATGGGTTGATAAACAGGGAGTGATAAAGTCTAGACTGAAATAACAGAAGTCATCAGTCTAAGGAAAATTTTCTATTACTATGACCGCCACCCCACAACATCCTGTACATTTTATAAAGTCATCATGAGGGGTTGAAGTTATAGTCTGGATTTCCGTTACCTTTCCCAGGTATACATTATACATTATTTATCTAGGTAACTAATATTCCCAAAGAAATATGAATGTACATGGAGAAAGAATAATACAAACAAGGTGCTCATGCTTAACAGTCCATGTTAAAGGAAACAAAATCAATGGACCAGATAGAGAATTTAAAATACACATCATAAATATGTTTTACAAGACAAGAGAGCACATTGGATATATGAAGCTGGAATAGGCAATTATAAATAAGAACAAACTATGTGAATAATATAAAAGTTGAAATTAGGAATCAGTAAATAAATTTATCAGCAAAATAGATATAGCTGAAGCACAAATCAGAGATGAAAAATCAGATCAGAAAATTTTCTTCAGAAACGTTAAGCATAGACACACAGAGATGGTAAAAATAAGAGGAAAGTTACGAAACACAAAGGTTTGAAATAGAAGCTTAATAGGAATTACACAGAGAGAAAAATAAATTATAAGAAATATTTGAAGAAATATTCACTAAAAAATTTCCAGAATTAGAAAAAAATAAGATCATTGATTTAAAGAGCGAATAGGGCAATAACAGGAGACATTTAAAAAACCAATACTGCCCTAACTGGTTTGGCTCAGTGGATAGAGCATCAGCCTGCGGACTGGAGGGTCAAAGGTTCGATTCTGGTCAAAGCATGTACCTTGGTTTCGGGCACATCCCCAGTAGGGGGTGTGCAGGAGGCAGCTGATCCATGTTTCTCTCTTGTCAGTTTTTCTAACTCTGTCCCTCTCCCTTCCTCTCTGTAAAAAAATCAATAATATCTATCTATATCTATATCTATATCATCTATATCTATATCTATATACATTTTTTAAAAGTGTATATTATTTATTACACTGAAACAAAATCATGCCTTTTGGCTTAATCCTACTGAGTTAAGAACATTAACAATTGCGTACAACAAAGTTCCCGAAACATAGCAGATGAATTACTTTACATATGCATTTTAAGGATACTAGGTATTTGTGACTCAGAAGTAACCTTGGACGTATTTTAAACAGCAAAAATATACAAAACAGTTACAATTGGAAATGATACTGGCCCAAGTGCCCCGTGTTTTCATCCCAGAGACACACTACAGAAATCCCAAATTAAGACAACTTCGCAAAATGTTTTGAATATTAAGAATGTTTTTCGGGAGCGAACACAATTCTGAGGCAGGGGTCTAGTGAGGGAGCACAGCTGTTTCTCCATGCCCCTCACGAGTTTCAGTGCAGGCTCCCACCGTGAAAGAGCTACTGGAGTCACTTCTGTTTCAGATGGGTCATCGTTGGATGGTGTGACTATTGCATCTTCATTGCAATGAATAATAGTTTGTGAAATGCATGTCTATTTTAAAACATAACGGTATCCCAGCAGACGAAGCAGCAGGCACTGTTGGTAGTCTGAGAGTAACATCTGCTCCCCACCCGTCTGGACCCTGTGAGCAGGGAGCATGGAGGGTGACAAGCAGCCCGGAGTTGCTGTCAGTGGCACCATCGAGTTGATTGTAGTCACCTTTCTACCATATTAATTACAATCATAGCTGTACCCTTTTTCTTGGCAATGTATATACATACATACATATATATATATATTGAAACCCAAAAAAAACAATACTTCCTGGACAGCATGGCTCAGTGGTTGATTGTTGACCTAAGAACCAGGAGGTCATGGTTCAATTCCTGGTCAGGGCATATGCCCAGGTTGCGGGCTCGATCCCCAGTGTGGGGCGTGCAGGAGGCAGCCGATCAATGATTCTCTTTTATCATTGATGTTTCTATCTCTGTCTCTCCCTCTCCCTTCCTCTCTGAAATAAAAATATTTTTTTAAAAAAATACTATCCTGGCCAGGTAGCTCAGTTGGTTGTAGCGTTGTCCCAATATGCTAAGATTGTGCATACCATCCCTGGTCAGGGCACATAGAAGAATCAACCAATGAATGCCTAAATAAGTGGAACAACAAATTGATGTCTCTCTCTCTCTCTCAAAAAATAAATCAATAAATAAAAATTTAAAAAACACAATACTGTCATACTTATTAGAGGGAAATTTAAGATTATCAAAGCCAGATAAAATTCTAAAGGTTTTCAGAGAAAAAAATGTTCTCACCTTCAAAACTTCAAGGATCTGCTCCATGACAGGCTTCTGAATAGCCACACTGGGAGTGAGAAGAGAAAGGTCTAATATGCAAAGTGGTGAAGGAAAATAAGTGTGAACCTAGGATTTTATGCCAAAACTTCATGTTTTAAATTTATTGATTTTCCCTTGCCTTTCAACTTTTCCTTCATTTCTGAAATGGCTTAATTTTTTCTTTCTATTTCTTCCCTAAGCTCTCTGCCAGCTTCTGGTTCATCTCCTTCTGTTGTTTCATCATCTTGTACCTAAGCTCTTGCTTCTCTGCTCATGTGCTTGATTTGAATAAGCAGCTTTTTAATTCAGTTTTAAAAAATTCATGGCCAAGTATTTAGTCACAACTTTTATTTACTTTATGGCAACATTTTTTTGATGTTTTCAATTTACGGTTTTATTTTTCTATTTCTTCCCACTCCTCCCTCCCTCCGAAGCTCCTCTGATGGTACTTCAGTCTTTTATTGATTTTTTAAAGAGGGGAAAGATGAGAGAGAAACATCAATGTGAGAGAGAAATATCGATCGGTTGCCTTGACCAGGGATTGAACCCAAAACCTGGGTATGTGCTCTGACAGGGAACCAAACCCACCAGGTTCTGGTGTAGGGGATGATGCTCCAAACCACTGAACCTCACTGGCTAGGGTTCTATAGTACTTCCTGATGACGCACCTTTTTGAAGGGGATAAGGAAGTTTTTTTCTGGATCAGCAATTGACAGAATTCTTGTAAGAAGGGCTGGAATTTTCCTTAAAATTTAGTTTTGTGCATTAATTTGCTTAGTGTTTACGTCCCCCTAATGTAGAGCCTATGGATCTTCTTCCCAGTGTCATAAGCTAAGGATTTAAAACTTTTCCCTCTGGATGAGACTGTTCATCACTGAGAATAGTACTCTCCTAGCTCTACTTGCTGTCTGGAGCCACAGCGTCCCCTCTCGGTTTCCTCTCATAGGCACCCTGCTTGGTAAGTACTGCTTTTGGCAGTCCTTCTAGCTAATTTGTGGCTTGGTTTTAGAGCTCTCTCCTATTTTCCACCATAAATGGAGTTTATACTCTTCTTGTTGGTTTTAATGTCTACAAGGGAAGGGGGAAGGGGCAAATCTACATGACGATCTTCACACTGAAATACAATGGAAACTATCATTTTAATGTGAGGGTAAAATAAAAACAATTCCAGTCTTAGGAGAGTTACCACACAAAGATACTCTTTGAACATGACATCAAATAAATATGGAGGGCACCTAAGATAAGAATATTTAAGGGAGAGAGAGAAAGAACAGCAATCCATAGCTACAAGTTCATACGACACCCAATATAGTATGAGTGTATACATCAGAGCTATGTGCCCAGTTCCTTTGGCGTTGGGAGATTTCTCCTTAAAAAGAAAGCATTTTGAACTGGAGCGGGTCTCTGAGATCTTTAAATGCTCAGTGTGCAGCACACAGTAGAGAGCTGATAATTATAAACAAACTAGAGGCTCAATTCATACATGGGCTGGGGCCTCCCTTCCCTGGCTGCCGGCCGCTGGCCGGGGCCTTCCTTTGTTCCGCGCCGACTCCTGGTGGTCAGTGCACATCATAGCGAGCAATCAAACTTCCAGTTGGTTGAACTCCTGAGGGGACAGTTTGCATATTGGGCTTTTATATATATATACATAGACAAGAGGCCCGGTGCACAAAAATTTGTGCACTCGGGGGGGGGGGGTGGTATCCCTCAGACCGGCCTGAGCCCTCTCACAGTCTGGGACCCCTCGGGAGATAACGACCTGCTGGCTTAGGCCTGCTCCCGGGTGGCAGAGGGCAGGCCCAATCCCTAGGTGCACCCCCTGTTCGGGCTCAGAGCAGGGCCGATTGGGGACTTGGGGCGCCACCCTCTGTCATGCACAGAGCAAGGCAGATCGGGAGGTTGCGATGCCACCTTCAGTCACGCTCAGGGTAGGGCCGATCGGGGGGTGGGGTGCCGCCCCGTCACACTCAAGGCAGGGTCGATGGGGAGGCTGTGGCGCCACCCCCTGTCACGCACAGAGCAGGGCCAATCAGGGGGTTGGGGAGCTCCCCCCTGTCACCCACAGAGCAGGGCTGATCAGGGGGTTGGGGAGATACCCCCTGCCATGCACAGAGCAGGGCCGATCAGGAAGTTGCGATGCCACCCTGTCACGCTCAGGGTAGGGCCGATTGGGGGGTTGGGGCACCACCCCGTCACACTCAAGGCAGGGCCGATGGGGAGGTTGCGGCTCCACCCTGTCACACACAGAGCAGGGCCGATCAGGGGTTTGGGGAGCTCCCCCCTATCAGGCACAGAGCAGGGCTGATCAGGGGGTTGGGGCGGCTTCCCCTGTCACGAACAGAGCAGGGCGGATAGGGAGGTTGTGACCCCGCCCTCTGTCACACACAGAGCCGCAGGGTGATCAGGGGGTTTGGGCGCTGCCCCGTCACACTGCTCCAGGGGCCAGGAGGCCTCGCAGCTTCGCTGATCCCAGTGCTGAGAGGCCTTGCAGCTCCGCTTGACACCAGGGCAGTGAGACATCGCTGCTCAGCTGATCCCGGTGCTGGGAGGCCTCATGGCTCCGCTTGACACAGGGGCAGTGAGGCCTCTCTGCTCTGCTGATCCCGGGTTCGGGAGGCCTCTAGGCTCTGCTGATCCCAGGCCAGGAGGCCTTGCGGCCGCTGATCCCATGGCTGGGAGGCATATTACCCTTTTACTATATAGGATAGAGGCCTGGTGCACGTGTGGGGGCCGGCTGGTTTGCCCTGAAGGGTGTCCCGGATCAGGGTGGGGGTCCCCACTGGGGTGTCTGGCCAGTCTGGGTGAGTGGCTGAGGGCCGTTTTCAGGCTGGCGGGTGACTGAAGTTCCCAACCTCTCTTTTATTTCTTTTTTCTTTTTTATTCTGGGATTTTATTTACCTTCTATGGCTGTCACTGGAGCTGAGAGCCATCTTTAGCTCTGAGGCTCGGCTCCAGCTCTAAGACCTCGGCTGCTGAAAGCAGGTTTCTGGCTTTGTTTACCTTCTGTATTTGAAACAATGTTGCGGTCCTGCTGGCTGAAGCCCGGGGTTTTGTTTAGCTTCTATATTTGTAACAATGTATCTTAGAGAGCAGCTGGCTTCCTCTGTCACTGGAGCAAGCAAGCCTCCCTGTTCGCGTCAGCTGCCTGGCTGCCGGCCGCCATCTTGGTTGGAAGTTAATTTGCGTATCTCGCTGATTAGCCAATGGGAAAGGTAGCGAAGTTATGGTTAATTACCATGTTTCTCTTTCATTAGATAGGATGAAGATCACATAGAACATGAAGACAGTCACTAGGTTATGACTCCCCATCCAGGGTTCTTGTGCTTCTAATGCATCATTATTAAAATGAACTTTCCCACAGACTCAAATATCATTGCCTGTTTAAGTGTCTCATATTCATTAATGATCAATAACTTTTTCTCAAACTTTGGCCAAAGATACAAAACTACAATTAAAATTCTCATTCTTTCTGGATAAGTTAGGGGTTCAGTGAAGTTGCTTGATGTGTTAATCATCCATTATTCCAGCAATCTGACCAGATTATTAGACTGGTTGGGTTAGGAGAGGGAAGAGGTGATGACAATGGTCTGAGTCTCTGGTGAAGAAAAATGATCATTAGCTTTGTGGTGAGGGAAGAGTGGAGTAGTGGGATACAGGCCATGGTTTCAAATAGGGAAGACCTATTTACTCAAATACTTATTTGTTGACTTCAATTTTTTGTCTCATCTTCCACCAACCTAGCTCCATATCCTAAGACAGAAAAATCTGATAGTACTGAATGACGTAAAAAAAAAAAAAAAAAAAAAAAAGGATTAATTTTTCTCTCCATCCACTGAGGCTCTGTATTTCAAATTTTATTTTTCCTTTATTCATTTCTTCTTGCCAAACCACAAACTACTACCCTCCAAGAGGTCCGTTCTGCTTGTTTTGGAGCTGCTGACTTTTAAAATATTTGATTCTAGTCTCCTACCCCATTCTGGGCCTAGAGCTCACAGCCAAGTACAGAATAACCTGGAAAGGATGATGGGGCGAAAATACGTAACTTGGCTGTGTGTTCCCTCCTGAGCAGTGGGAAACATTCCTTGTTACAGATTCCAACAAATGTGTAAGTCTCTAGCTCCAAAGGGGACCACTTTTTTCCTGCTTGATAGTGTGTGATGCCTCTGCGTGTCTCCTGGACGCTTCCATGGAGAAATGACCCCTTACCCTTCAGGCTGAGCAGAAGATGGAGCTGGGCTCCCGGAAATGTCAGAACTCACTGCAAATGTCAGTGTTAATGGGAGAAAAACTCAAGTAACTTCTCTATCTACTTAAAAAATAAGTATAAATAGTGGCTTAAATGGAATTGGCCAAGAGACAGGTGGAAAAATTGTTTTACTAGCATGATGTCACATGCTAAACAGATTTTAAGAACATTGTGTACCTTTCATAAAGCAAAAGGAAAACCTTAAGTGTCTAGTATGGTACATGCATGTGTATACATGTAGACCACCTATATATAATTAGTGATCATTGTATCTATTTAGTGTTTATAGTTCTCAAAGCATTTTCACTTATTTAATCCTCACAGATCCCAGAGGAAATTCCTTATGAGACCATGCTAGTAGAGAGAATGGCATACAACTAGATTCTGGTAACAGATTTAGATCCCAGGGGTTCAAATAGTTATGAGATTTAGCTAATAATGGGAAGACAATATGGGGAAAAAAGCAGACTAAAACTCACAATATCTGATTCAAGGTGTTATCTGTGTGGCCTTGAGCAAGTGTCTAATATTTTTTGGTTTGTTTCCATTTCTAAAAATAAGATTGAGCTAGGTGATCATACAGTACCTTTCAGCTATAAAAGTCTGTCTATAAAATATAAAGCAAAAGTTACCCACAATATTTTTATGCCAGTATTGCAAGCTTCTAAGTAGCGAATGCTAGTAGAAATGATGTTCAAAAACTAGTCCTGAGATAGATCGAATTCTTAATAGAGACACCAGGAATGTCACAGCTTTTTTGGAATCATATGTAACAAATAAAATCTTCTATAATATCTTCTCAGGAGTTGGCATGGCCATCATCTCATTCATATAGAGTTCTAAATACCTTAAGTAGAACTCTCACAGTTGACTAACTGAAAGAGATGTCCTGTCAAAATGCTAAAATATACAATTAAATATTGTTGAATCCTGGAGTGACTATAGAGTTTTAGTTAAATCCTCACGTTTTATAAGTGAAAAACGAAGTCAGTACAGAAAACAGCAGCAGAACCTGTGTAAAAACCCAGGCCACCTGATTTCCAGTCTAGTTCTTTTCACTATTCTTTATGGTGTTTAAGACTTGGCTTCAAGAACAACCCTTCCAGTTTGTAGTAAACGTGAGCTTTTCCTTTAGGGGTTTTGAGGCCACTTGTTTGGTCAGAACCCAAGTCTTTGAGGAACTGTTCATTTTTAGTTGGACAGGACCTGCCCCTCCCGCACCCCTCCCTCCTCCAAGCTGCCCTAATGTGATGCCACTCAACACTGAGAATGACAATGTGAATATTACTATCTAGAAACTAACTAGGAGTCTGAATACGGTTTGCAGTAATATGTGATGGCCGAAGATAGCCAATTCAATATTTGTCCATTTTAAAATAACTTAAAATTATAGGAAATGAGAATCTAACTGTATGGTGCTTGATCATATTCATCTGGAGTTCATTGCTGGATTTAAATTTTAAGATATTGACAACTGGAGGACATCAAACAAGGGCAAGTAGGATGCTGAGGGCTCTTTAAATGTTGTCACAAGTCAGACTGTTCAGTGACCCCCAGTTCTCAAAGTGCTTTGCCTACATTTATCCCTCCTACAAATCAGTGAGGTAGGCTGGTGGGATAGATTATCCTTGCACTGGTGACAGTTAAAAAATGGTTTTGCCCTATCTCCCCTCCTAAATATTTAACAATCTGTCACTTCTTAGAACAAGCAATAGTGTACAAGTGTTTGCTAAGCAAAAGTGAATTTTTTTTCAGAAGTAAATAATAGGAATAAAGAATGAAAGTTACAGGAAGGCTAATGCAATGAGTTTAGATGTGTGTGTAATAAAGCTATAAAGAAGCTGTTGGGATGTGAGGGCAATCTGGCTGCAACATCTGTCACCCCATTGATCATCAGGGTTGATTTGGCTGGTCTGGCTGGCTAGGCAGGTGTTCCCCTCCTCCCTCACTGATCCATGTGTCCATGTGTGTCCCTCCTGAAGCTGCGCACTTGGTCAAAGAGGACGAACTTCCCCCAGAGGAGAGGACCGGTCTACAGTCAAGGGTGTATGTGTAGCCGCACTCCTCGGCTAGAACTTCCAAACAAGCTCTTAAGAAGATGCTGCATGAATTTACCAGCACCGAGAAAATCAAGTGAAGCCTAGATGACCGTGTCAGGGATTTAATTAAGCCCAACAATAGTTATTAACTGCCTACTACGAGAGACACTAAATGTCTCAGGGGTGTCAAAGATGACTAAATCCTGGTCCCTGCCCTTAAGAAGCATATGGGTAGGAAGGGTATAAGTGAGATACATGTCTTCTAAAGTCCTTTCAAAAATTCAACTTAAAAGCTCAGCCCTTCAGAACCACAGATCTTACCATCTCTATATATAAAACCCTAATATGCAAACAGACCGAACGGCAGAAAACCGAACAACCAGTTGCTATGACGTGTGCTGACCACCAGGGGCGTGTGTGGAATATGGCAGGCGTCGGCCACAGTGTGATGGTGGAGCAGGTGAGCGGGGGCATCAGACCAAGGTGGGGTGCCGGTCCCTGTCATCGGGGCAAGCCTCTGGTGGTTACTGCAAATTCTTTGCTCCCGCACGACACGATCCCCGCCCAGCGCTTGCACCTGCTGCCAGCACCAGCCCCACTTGCACCTACTGCCGGTGCTGGAGCCACTGCTTGTACCCACTGCCAGCGCCTGGCGCTGGCCCCGATTGCTTGGTGCCATCAGTAAGTGCGAGCAGCAGTTGCTGGCCCCAAGTGCCCCTCAGGGCTTCTCCACCTCCCCCTGCCCCTGAGGGGTGATTGGGGCAGCAGCCACCACTCACACCCACTGCTGGTACCGGCCCCAATTGCTCCATGCCATCAGTAGGTGCGAGCGGGACCGATGTTGTCAGCACGTGGGAGTGGTGGTGGTGGGAGTGGGGCTGCCAGCAGACGGGGGTCTGGGGGGCTGAAGCAGGAGGGGCCGGGGTGGGGAATGGAGGATGGGTCTCTGTGCTCACCACAGCCTCTTGGCCCACAGTTCCTTTCAAGGTGCATGAATTTGTGCACTGGGCCCCTAGTTTCTAATAAATCTCTGGGAGGTCCTACTTAAAATGAAATGCTTTAAATAAAATAGTGCCCTGTTCTCTAAAAGTGTTATACTAAAACACTGAGGTATAATATAGTTATAGAGCTCATCTATTTAAGCAATTTTGAGCAGAAGGAAAGTTAGGGTTAACAGATTTGAAAAATGATTGTTAACTGGTAAATCATATCCAATTTATCTAGTAGTATGCTTAAATTCTAAGCCCCTAAAGATAATTTTTGAGGAAGAGCCTCTTACCCTGATAATCAAAACTTGTCAATTCTGTTGTTTTTGTTCCTTTACACTGTTTTTCTTCACAGTACTTATATGTTCCTTTTCTTGTGTCCCACTGTAATGTCGCTCCTTGAGGGCAAAGAATATCTGTCTTGTTCTTTGTTGTATTCTGAGTCCAGACTAGGAGCTGGTACATATCAGAGCTTTCATTTCATTCACTGACACTAGATACATACTTTGTAAGATGTGATTTGGCTGCATGCCCTTTTTACCTAATAGCCTTGCAATTCTGCTCTACTTTCCATGTAGTTTAAGCAGGCCTTTATAATTTTTTAAAGCACCTGACATATATACCACCATTCATGAAAAGTAAAAATTGCTGGAAAAGTTGCTAACTCCAAGAGTGGTAGGAATAAGGGACGAATGTTACTAAGTAATTTCTTTGGTTTCTTTAGCCCTGCCCCTAGGACCTCTACATTTGGTCAAGCAGAATCAGATTCTTTCATCTTCAGTGGTATTCACAAATACTGTATCCATTGTGAAGTTTCCACAGGTCCAAAGACAGCAGCATAGTGACAAGATGTTGGAGGGTGTTCCTTTCCATTCTACACTCAGTATCTATCAGGAGATACTGAATTCACCCTGGCAGAGGTTAGGGGATACTCCTCTAAAGCTTCTCTGAGATTTGGGATCAGAATGACCCTCCTATGATGAGATAGTTATACTGACTCCTGATGTGAATATCTAAAGGGGACTACTGAGAATAGGCAATCTTTCTCTCCTTTTTATCCCACTCTCCATTTACTGGTATAGTACTATTATCAAGACTAAACTTGGAATTTTTTAACTTAGGACTTAATCAAGAACTTGATTTTTCACTTTAGACGTTGCTCAGGGTGACTCAAGTGATCAAACTGAAAACATCAGAGTCATCTTTGATGTCCCCTTCCCTTTCACTTTCTGGTAAATTATCAAGCCTACTGAAAAAAAAATTCAATTTCTCTCTCCTTTTCACTTTTATTGCCACTAATCCTTCTTATTTACCATCACTCTATGCAACTTTAGGAACACCCAATTTCATTTGGTGATCCTCCATTTAAAAAAAGTATCACCACCAAAGATACCCAAACCCCAATGACTTCATGTTTAATGGTATTCCTCAGCCTGGAGCTTAAGACATTCTACAGTGTGACTCCAACTCTTCTAAATGTTACCATTATATAACCTTGACTCTTCCATTTTAGTCAGGTTGATGTACCCACCATCCTCTAAATATACTATTCAACCAACCCCTATGTTTTGTGATACTGACTTTCTACAGTGGTTGACATTTTGAAGATACTCACAGAATTATTAAAATCCTATACATTCTTTACGATCCAAATGAAATTTCTTCCCTTCTAGGTTTCCCCCCTACCATTTTGTAGCTTCCTTCTTTAAACTTCTATGAAACCCACTATCTCTTCCATTTTGTTAGGATCATATTCCACCTTGAAATTTAACTGAACTCTTCATGTTTCTATGCTGCGTATATCAAATAAATAGTCCCTCTTCTTATATCAAACAGTCCCTCGAGGATTTTCCAGTCTCATCTGTTCTTTAATCAAATTATTAACCCCCTAATTAAATGAACTCATAAGCATTTAAAAATTTTCTCACATATAAGGATGTTCATCCTATATAAGGGCTAAACAGAATGATATTTTTGTATTATTATATAATAATCTTAAGCCATTACTTCTGCATATGAATAACAGCTGAATATTTTGGAGTAGACAGATGACACAATTTTCTTCTTTGCTTTACTATTTTGTATTCTGACCTGTACTTCTGAACTCAAAGAACTTATGAGACCTATTACCTCCAAATATACTAACATATTTATTTATGAATACTGGAAGTAATAAAAATTAAAAGAATTAACAGATAATTCTGTGAAAATAGCCTAGAATTCATCTAATATTTTTAGACTTAAGAAATTTCTATCTATAAAATCTGAATATATTTCTTTCTATAAAACCAGACTATATCTGGGTACTTTAGAAGTTGTAGCACCAACACTTAAAGACCAGCAGGAAGAGTTTCTGGGACAGTTTCTGTAATGCTAAAGCCTATTCAAGCACTAAGCACATGAGACCAGGCAGGTGACCTATATGGAGTATTAGTGATAGCACAATATCCATCTTCCTAAGTGAAAAAATGTGCTGCTTACATGGAGGGAAGAAATACTGAGTAGTTAGGGGTGTTAGTATAGAGAAGCAGAGTCCAACCTAGTTCCTATCAGCTCAAGTACTGAAGATAATTGGTCCAGAAAGGCAGAGTTATAACCAGTGCAAGATTTACAAACTCCATCATGTTCAAATATAATAAGGACAAAAACAAATACTTATTTATTAAAAAACATAGTTTGCCAAAACTGAAACTTATCTGTTAGCACTGATCAGTCTGACATTATTTTTTTACAGATCTTAAACATGCAATCAGGATAAAAAGAAAAGTGCCAAAGTTTTAAGAAATGATATGCTCACTTAGGATGTAACCAATATTTTATTGGAGCACCTAATGTTTTTTAAGAAGTGGAATACTTTGTCTTAAATGTTTATATAGCTCACCAAAAACACCAGCCTGTAGCAAAGAGCATCACATACAAAAAACACAATGCCATAAAAAAAAAGGACTCCTGAAAGAGAAACTCTAGTGTGAATACAGTAAATTGTACCCAGAGATTCCCTTCCAATTATCTTTTAGAGAATCCTTCCAACCCAAGCCCAGCAGGTTAATAAAAGAACTCTAATTGCTAAGTGCTAAAATAAAATATTATTTATACTATTTCTCTAGTTATCTACAACTCCCTTTCTTTTCTTAGCAATTGCCAATTTAAGATAACTTTTTATAAGCTCTACAGTATCAATATATTCCAATAATAAACTTATTATTCAATTTATTTTCCCCACATAATTAATATAAAACATCATTTCTCTATAAAGAAATTTAAAA
This sequence comes from Myotis myotis, assembly GCF_014108235.1. Classification (NCBI taxonomy): domain Eukaryota; kingdom Metazoa; phylum Chordata; class Mammalia; order Chiroptera; family Vespertilionidae; genus Myotis; species Myotis myotis. The sequence continues at coordinate 160,641,994 of NW_023416324.1, forward strand.
TATACATTCAATGTAACCAAGTTACATTGATACTCAATCTGTTTTCTTCCGAGTTCATTTCTCTAGAAGACCAAACCTTAAGGACTCCTGGAGTCGAGCAATGTTGGCATCCAGGGCTGCAAGGCCATTTCGGAAGTCTTGTTCATCACGAGAAGTGAATGTTGAGAAAGAAGAGAAGCTCCAGTCAGACGTCAAGTCAGAATTTAAAAAGCTACCGTCGGAGACCGCACTGCTTTTCACTTGAACATGGCACGCAGCCTGATCCTGTGGCTCCTCAATGGCAGCAGGGATCTTGCCGATGGCTTCCTTTATTTTCTTGAGGAGCTGCTTGTCCTCCATCTCAGCTGTTCCGGAAAGTTTCTCAGGTGCATCTTCTGCTTCCTTTTTGGCAGAACAAACTCCAGGTGCACATGATTTATTTTCTTTTTCTGAGACAGGTCCACCTTTGCTGAGCAGCTGTCGTGGAGCTACACTGATCTGAGGCTGGGGGGATACTCTCATAGACAGTGGTGATTTCCTTTTAGAAGGACTTCTAGCAAAGGGAATATAAATGGTATTATCCAGATTACACTCACCTTCTGTTAGAGTTGGAATTTCGCTCTCCTCATCAGAATCCTGTTTTGAAAGGGTAGAAATAATTCCAGGGGCTGATACTTCCTCCATTTTCCTGGTGTTACTGTGTTGAGGGCTTTTGGAAGGCAGAACATTTTCATAGGGCCTATCTGGCACTATGTTTTCCTCATTGTTAACTGCAGAAAGTGGCTCTGAATGTGTAAACGCGCGATGTGTTTGTAACTTATTTAAGTAGCTCATTATGGAAGTTTGAGCAGGGATTGGGTCATGTTGAGGCTGTTTTTCATAAATGTTCAGAAGTGACTTGGTAAGATTATTCCCAGGCTTGGAGCGAGCAGTGTCCATACTGAGATCTGAGAGAAGCTTTGCCATACTGCTCTGTAAAGTTCTGTTAAGAAGAATTTAGTACACTAATTATTGTTTTACCCATTTCTTACATTATATATCATGTTTAAAAGAAAGAATTTGAGGCAAGTGGCCTGGTTCTTAATAGGGAGAAAAGCAAAAATAAATAAATAAATAAAAGCACAAAATCATAGAATATGCTCCTTTCCAAAGAGTTAATTAAAATAACAAATGATAAAAGATCCTGGTGTGCATCAAATCTAATATTATTATGTCTAAAATTAAGATGGCATTTTTTTTCTATTAAGGTATGGAGATGCTTTATTCTTGAGAAACATTGCAAAATGGTAACTATACTACTTCTTTGGTAGTTGATTCTATTAGCAATTAAGTTATTTCTCTCCATTTCAAATATATATATTTAAAGGACACTGGAGCAATACTGGTAAAAAAGGATGATTAGAAAATTATCCAGCATAAATCGGTATAAACAACAGCTAAGTACCAGGAAAAGTGTGACTTAAGGAAAACCACACAGGGTTTGAAGTCAGACAGAAATGGAATCATATACTAGTGCTACCACTAGCTGTGATCTTGGGCAAGGCACTCAACCTTTCTGAAGCTCAAGTTCCTCAACTGCAAAATAAAGATGCCTATTACAGAATTACAATGAACACTAAATAAGATAAAATAATATAAGGATAATGTGTTTAGCACAGTTTCGGGCTAAATATGTGTCCATTTATGGCAACTTTTATTAGTAGTCTTATTAAAGCCATTTTGTACTAAGCCTCAGTCTATTTGAATTCACTCACATTTGTCATTTTGTACTAAGCCTCAGTCTATTTGAATTCACTCACATTTGTCATTTTGTACTAAGCCTCAGTCTATTTGAATTCACTCACATTTGTCCATATTGACAAGAAACACACCAATTTTAAAAAGATACAAAGGAAAAAAAAATAAAAAAATAAAAAAATTAAAAGATACAAAGGACATCAATAGGTAATTTTAAAAGCTTGCAATCAGCCAATAAGCATGTTTTAAGAGTACAACTTTTAATCAAAGAAATTAAAATTTTCTAAATGTGCATCTTTTGGATTACCAAATTAACACAGTAAAATAAAAACACCATTGTTAGAGAAGCCTAGAGCAGCAGGTACTACAAGTGTATACTGGTTTAACTCTTCTGGAGAACATACTGGCAATACATCAGAAGATTTGTATATCCCACACTTTTGACCCACCAATTTGCACTTCTAGGAATTTGTCCTACTGATATAACTATATACAAGAGGCTGCACCCAAAGATGTGTTTATAAAGATATCATTTAGAATTAAAAAAACCAGATGGATTAAACATCTTTACGTTCAAATACAGTGGACTGTTTTGGTTAATTATGGTATAACTGCATCACAACATTTACAGTAATATTGCAAAGAATGAATATTGATGGGGAAATATTCATTATATGAGGTTAAATTAAAAAGATCAGGCCATAAGTAATATGCATATAATACTATTTTTGTAAACAGTCACACACATCTAAATAAAATACTAAAAGGAAATCTCTATATTAAACAGCAGTGATTATATCTCTGGATACAGAATGAATGATTTTTTTTTCCTACAAAAAAAATATATTTTTCCAACTTGGCTTACACTGTCAGGCTCTATTTTGAGTTCTGATTGCTTTTCAAATGGCAATGGCTCCTGCCATTTTTTCTCACATAACTTCCAAGAAGCTAATGAGCTATTATTAAAAGAAAAAAAAATGCTACAGGAACATATCTTTAAAGGAATGCTAAAATGAATAATGACCCCTCTAATTAATTCAAACAGAACTACATACTGAAATTTCTATTTATTTTTGGAAAAGGAATACATAGTTATGATGAGGTTTCTTTCCAGACTTAAATAAAAATGTTATCTTTGCTGTGGACAAAATAGTGATCAAAAAAGGAAGGAAGAGACAATGACATTAATAACAGCTCAGTTTATGGAAATTAATGTCAACCATTAAGCTTCTGATGTATAAACAAAATGTGACTCATCACTGTCTCTGAAATTAAAAGAAAAATCTCCATAATTAAAGAAATTGAAATTTTTTAAAAATATATTTCTTTATTGATTTAAGAGAGAGGGAGGAAGAGACAGAAACATCAATGATGAGAGAGAATCATTGATTGGCTGCTTTCCGCACGCCCCCTACTGGGGATCAAGCCTGCAACCTGGGCATGTGCCCTTGGCCAGAATCGAACCCGGTACCTTTCAGTCTGCAGGCCGACGCTCTATCCACTGAGCCAAACCGGCCAGGGCAAATAAATTGAAATTTTAATGCACTTAAAATAGGTACAAAGAGAAAATATTTGTGTTTGTATTACATGGGATACAACTAAACCAGTGATATTTAATGCTTAGAAAAATGGCACAGTCCTAGCCGGTTTGGCTCAGTGGATAGAACATCAGCCTACAGATTGAAAGGTCCCAGGCTTGATTCTCAAGGGCACATACCTTGGTTGCACGCTAGATCCCCAGCCCTGGTTGGGGCACCTGTGGGAGGCAACCAATTAATGTGTCTCTCTCACATCCCTGTTTCTCTCTCTCTGTCTCTCCCCCCGCTTCCATTCTCTCTAAAAATCAATGAAAAAATATCCTTGGGTGAGGATTAATAAAAAAACAAAAACCACTGGCACATTTCATAAGACATGCAAGGTTCTTTCTTAGCTAGTTATAAAAATACTAGTGACCCAGTGCACGGATTCATGCACATTGAAAGGAAATTAATTAGAAGGTGGCCGGCGGGATGGGACAGAGCAAGATGGGCCGGACATACCTTGGAGCCAACCTCTCGTGGTCCCTCCCCAGCAGGCTGCACCTGGGGTGGCACCGTGGCTCAAAAGGCATTTTCGGAGTAAGCTGGGTCCCTCTGGCAGGTGGGGTCCCTTGGCCTGGCCTGCAGGGATTGGCTGAAACTGGCTCTCTGATATCCCTGAGGGGTCCCAGAGTGTGAGAGGGCACTTTGCAAAGTTGCTGTCATACAGGGTGTGGAATGCAAACACAAGTGTGCAGTAAACCAGATTTGGGGCCAACAGTGCCCCAGCAACAACATAACCCACAGGTGAAGGTGGAATCATGCGGCCCTGTGAGGAATTGGGCTCCCTCCTCTCTGGTTGTGTCTGCCCCCTGGTGGTCAGTGTGCATCATAGCAACCAGCAGGACGGAGGGAGGGACACTTAGCATATTAGCCTTTTATATATATAGGTACTTCTTTAAATAACTATCAGTACATGTAAGAGTGCTCTTAGAGGATGGCGGCATAGGTAAACACCGGAGTTTGCTGCCTTGAACAACCACTTCAAAAAAACAACTAAAAGCCAGAACGGACATCATCCAGAACCACAGGAAGGCTGGCTGAGTGGAAATTCTACAACTAGATGGAAAGAGAAAAGCATTCTGAGACTCAGAGGAGGTGCAGTACGGAAGTAAAATACTAAGGTGCGGAGGTGCATGTGGAGTGGGCTGGCGGCTGAGGGCGCGGTTGTGATTTTCAATCGGGAGGGAGTCTCAGGCTCTGAGCTCTAGTTCCAGGCGAGTCTCTAGGAACCCAGACTCATACGGGAGAAGCGGGACTGTCTGGCATCAGTCGGAACTCGAGGGCAGCTTTCTCTCTGAGGGGCTTGCAGCGAATACCGGGACACTGAGAAGCAGAGCCTCTGAGGGCAGGCCTGAGAGCAGCCATAACTGCTAGCCCCGCCCTGTTGATCCCATGGGACCCGCCCTGCCCAAGCCCTGCAGGGAGGCTTTTGCTGGATAGCCTCAGGCAAAGGCTAGATTAGCACCTCCCTAGAGATCCAGGAGCCAGGAAACCCAGAGGTCAGAGTGGGACCATCCAGTTTGCAGCTCCGTGGAACCATAAAGGACACACTCAGGGGGCTGACTCAGTGAGCACCAAAGCCCCATTGAAGCAAGTTTTGGCCCAGAGGAGTGTCTCCAGGACAGAAGTTCTCCCACTTCAGACACAGCTGATTCTCACAGCCAATTGGCCTGGAGGTCAATTCCTCCCAGTGATAACTACAACAACCAAGGCTTAATTACAACAAGACTGTGCACAAAGACCACAAGGGGGTGCACCAAGAGTGTCCACCTCAGGTAATTGGGGAGGCTGAACCATTGGGCCCTAGAGGACACTCAGCACAGAAAACCACTTTATCAACACCGGGAAGCATAAAAAATGTGGAGACAAAGAAAAAGGACATAAATGACAGAAATGGAGGAAAGCAAACTAATGGATATAGAGTTCAAAACCACATTTTTAAGGTTTTTCAATAATTTTCTAGAAACTGCCGATAAACTTAATGAGAACTATAAGAAATCTAATGAGACCCTCAATGTTGTGATAAAGGACCAACTAGAAATTAAGCATACACTGACTGCAATAAAGAATATTATACAGACTCCCAACAGCAGACTAGAGGATTGCAAAAATCAAGTCAAAGATTTGAAATACAAAGAAGTAAAAAACACCCAACCAGAAAAGCAAAATGAAAAAAGAATCCAAAAATACGAAGATAGTGTAAGGAGCCTCTGGGACAGATTCAAGCGTACCAACATCTGAATTATAGGGGTGCCAGAAGAAGAGAGAGAGCAAGATATTGAAAACTTATTTGAAGAAATAATGACAGAAAACTTCCCCTACCTGGTGAAAGAAATAGACTTACAAGTCCAGGAAGCGCAGAGAACCCCAAACAAAAGGAATCCAAAGAGGACCACACCAAGACACATCATAAATATAATGCCAAGAGCAAAAGACAAAGAGAGAATCTTAAAAGCAGCAAGAGAAAGAAAGTCAGTTACCTACAAGGGAGTACCCATACGACTGTCAGCTGATTTCTCAACAGAAACTTTGCTGGCCAGAAGGGAGTGGCAAGAAATATTCAAAGTGATGAATGCCAAGAACCTACAACCAAGATTACTTTATCCAGCAAAGCTATCATTCAGAATTGAAGGTCAGATAAAGAGCTTCACAGATAAGAAAAAGCTAAAGGAGTTCATCACCACCAAACCAGTATTCTATGAAATGCTGAAAGGTATCCTTTAAGAAGAGGAAGAAGAAGAAAAAGGTAAAGATACAAATTATGAACAACAAATACACATCTATCAACAAGTGAATCTGAAAATCAAGTTAATAATCTGATGAACAGAATGAACTGGTGATTATAATAGAATCAGGGGCATAGAAAGGGAGTGGACTGGCTATTCTTGGGGGGAAAGGGGTGAGGGGGATGCGGGAAGAGACTGGACAAAAATCGTGCATCTATGGATGAGGACAGTGGATGGGAGTGAGGGAGGAGGGTGGGGTGGGAACTGGGTGGAGGGGAGTTATGGGGGGGAAAAAGAGGAACAAATGTAATAATCTGAACAATAAAGATTTAATTAATAAAAAAAGAATATAATCTAACAACAACAAAAAAAGAGTGCTCTTAGAAGTTATTAGAAGATTTACTAGTTACTGAAAATATATTAATATTCCCCCAACATTTTATTGGTTTTGTATCTGTTGTAGAAAAATCTAAAAATTGATAAAAATGGCCCAGCCAGCCTGGCTTAGTGGTTGAGCGTTGACCTATGAAGCAGGTGGTCATGGGTTCAATACCGGATCAGGGCACATACCCAGTTGAGAGCTTGGTCCCCAGTGGGGAGCATGCAGGAGGCAGCCGAACAATGATTCTCTGTCATCATTGATGTTTCTATCTCCTATCCCTCTCCCTTCTCTCTGAAATCAGTAAAAATATATTTTAAAAAAATGATAAAAATGTATTTCAAAACCTTTAGAGAGACGGTTTAGGGGGATTTTCGTTAGAACTTATATGTGTATCTTCTAGTTCCATTATCCCTCCCTAATAGGCTAAGAAAGGCATTCAGAAATTTTGTGAAATCTCTTTTCTGAGAGATTCTTAAAAACACACATAAAAAGACATCATCTATCTGACTGAAGTATATTATTGCAGAGACAAGGAACAAGGTAGATGAATGAGAAGATTTACAATGACCATTAAAAAAGATAAAATGATAAAATATAAGCATAATGTGTAGAAAAATCTGTACTGCTAGATGTTGTTAGTTTGCTTTTTAATGTTGAAGTACAAAGTAGTCACAGGAGCCTAGTATAGTACTGGAGATGTTCCTAATTAATTGAATTGCATAGGGTGTCACCAAACATATTATAAACTAGAGGCCCGGCACACAAAATTCTTGCGCAGGTATAGTCCCTAGGCCTGGTCTGCAATCAGGGCCATCTTTCCCAACTGCCCGCAACCAGCCCTGGACCCCCTCCACCACCCACCCCCAGTTCCCTGATCACCATGGGGTGATTGGTGCCTGACGGCTGGGGGAAGGGACTGAGAGGTGAGCCGTTCCTGCCCACTTGCCAGCCCCGCACCCACTGTGGATGGCCATCAGGTGATCAGAGCCTGCCAGCTGGGGAAAGGGACCAAGAGATGGTCAGTGTGCCTCACAGTGACTGGTTTAGCGGCCGTTCTGGTCATTCTGCAGTTAGGGTCAATTTACATATTACCCTTTTATTATATAGGATAACCAACATGGGTGAATTTAGACACAAGTAAGCTCAAAGACAGACTTTTAAATTTTGTTTTGCTTTTTAATTTAAAGGACAAAATACATTGCCATCAATGGGTAATACGTACTTGCATTTTGAAGGTGTTACTCAATCTTCAGAAAATGTACAAGTAGTACTAACCTTTATAAGACATATGGTAAGCCAGCCCACAATGATTCTATAATCATTTAAAGTTAATCTAATAGATAAGCAGGATCCATGCCTGCATAAAAATAAAAGGTCCTTGAAAACAATGGGAAAAAAATGGCATGAAAATTTTTGAGTCTTAAGGAAAGGAGAACAAAACAACTGTGTATTTAATAGTTTAGACAGCCTTTCCTAAGAGCAGATAATACACAGTATAAGAATTAATAAGCTTTCTCAGTTCCTATGCTTCTGTGTTAGGGTAAATGTTAAGAGAAGACGCCATTTGCAAGCGAATCCTTTTTCATTCCTAATGAACACCAGAAAAGGCAGACGGTGTTATTTTTAAAAAATACACAGGTACAAAGGTAGAAAAATCTCTCAATAATGAGTAATTTTCTGTTAGAGAGAAGCTGTTCTTTTCAAAGCAGTAAGCACGGCTGAAGAGGAAATCCAAAATCTTGGCTAAGGTCCAAACTGAGGCACCAACTAACTGTGAAAGTCAGGTAAGTCCCTTCATTCCTTTGGGCTTCCATTTATGCTAATTTCTGGAATAATTATACTATCACTTACTCCATGCATGTTAAATAGTTTTTAGTCCTGTTTATCCTTTAAAAAGGTTATCTCCTTATAAAGCACTGGAATAAACATTTTGTTTGATGATATGGATATTTAGCAACTAAAGTGATTAAAGGTTTTTGTGAGCTTTTCACACATATATATTTGGAACATAATAACAATTAATGTTTGTTGAATAAATGAATAAGCAAATGAATCCATCCATCCATCCATCTCCCAGATTAAAAAAGGCTAAGGTTTACTTAGACTACATTAGGCAAGGAATTGTTATAAGGAATAAACTATTTTATCTAATGCCATGACATATGCAAGAGTGAAAGAAAACATGGCAGTTTAATTTGCCCTGGCTAGGTGATTCAGTTGGTTGGAGCTTCGTCCCCTGCACCAAAAGGTTACAGGATTGATTCCGGATCAGGGCACATGCCCAAGTTGCAGGTTCAATACCTGGTTGGGGCATATAAAGGCATATCAATAAAGGCATATCCTTGAGTAAGGATTATTAAAAATAAAATAAAAAGAGCCCTAGCTGGTTTGGCTCAGTGGATAGAGCATCAGCCTGCAGACTGAAGGGTCCCGAGTTCAATTCTGGTCAAGGGCACATGACCGAGTTGCAGGCTCAATCCCCAGTAGGGGGCATGCAGGAGGCAGCTGATCAATGATTCTCTCTCATCATTGATGTTTCTATCTCTCCCTCTCCCTTCTTCTCTGAAATCAATAAAATACACACACACACACACACACACACACACTGAGTGGCCATATTATTATGACCACCTGACATTTGTAGGCAAATTAGCTATAATTTCGCGCTGAAGTTGCTAGAGGGCCAGACCATTATAAATAGGGAAGCAGGTTGTTTACCACAACAGTATAAGTGATTTTTTCCTGAAAATATGGGAAAACAACATGATTTAACAGCCTTTGAACATGGCATATATTTGAATGTGAGTGGCCAGATTATGACCACCTGACGTTCTTAGGCAAATTAGCCGTACACCGCATCGTATGGGATATGGAAGCTGACGGCCTGTTCGAACACCTTTGCTGTCTGCAGTTACCAAGATAAAATGTCTCCAATTCGCACAGGAACACAAGGATTGGACAGTCGAGCACTGGAAAAAAGTCATGTGGTTCGATGAATCACGTTTCCAGTTGCATCATGAAGATGGCGGAAACAGCATGAAAGCATGCACCCCACATGCATGAGTACAACCCTTCAAGCTGGTGGGGGCAGTGTTATGGTTTGGGGCATGTTTTCCTGGCATGATTTGGGCCCTTTAATCCGTGTGGAACAACGTCTGAATAGCACAACATACCTGAGTATCGTTGCTGATCAAGTTCATCCTATCATGTTGATGGTGTATCCCAATGGAGATGGCTTCTTCCAACAAGGCAATGAGCCATGCCATGGTGCCCGTATTGCGCAGGAGTGGTTTCAAGAACATGAGGGGGACTTTACCTTGCTTAGGTAGCCCCCACAATTACCAGATCTCAATGCAATTGAGCATTTGTGTGATGAAGTTAAAAGAGCCATCAGGCAGCTGGTTCCACAACCATCAAATCTCACAGAACTGGATAGTGCTATTCATCAGGCATGGTGTCAGATTCCTCACATCACCTTTCAACATCTCGTGGAGTCAATGCCAAGAAGAATCGCCTCAGTATTGAAGGCAAAAAAGGTGGCCCAACGAAGTACTGATGGGGTGGTCATAATAATCTGGCCACTCACGTTCAAATATATCCCACGTTCAAAGGCTGTCAAATTGCATTGTTTACCTATATTTTCAGAAAAAAATCACTTCTACTGTTGTGGTAAACAACCTGCTCTCCTATTTATAATGGTCTGGCCGTCTAGCAACTTCAGTGCAAAATTATAGCTAATTTTCCTACAAACGTCAGGTGGTCATAATAATCTGGTCAGTCTGTATATATAAAAAGAAAACATGGCTAGGTATCAAGAAATGTGAGTTCTAGTCCCAGCTCTGTCATTAAATTTCTATTGATACTTAACTTGCACGGTTCCAGTTCCCCCATCTATGAAAATGCAGATATTAAAATCTTCCTTCCAGAGTTGAGGACAAATAAAACAAATATGGGAGAGAGAGAACTTAAAAAGAAATCAAAGTACTTTATAAATAAAAGATAATAGCTTCTGATTTCATGCGCATAAAGGAGCTGGATTTTGTGGTGTAAAGAAAAAATTGTGAGGCCCTGGCCGGGTAGCTCAGTTGGTTGGAGCATCGTCCCAATATGTCAAGGTTGTGGGTTCGATCCCCAGTGAGGACACATACAAGAATCAACCAACAAATGCATAAATAAGTGAAACAACAAATCCATGTTTCTCTCTCTCTCTATTTCTCCCCCTTTCCTCTCTCTCTAAAATGAATCAGTAAATAAAAATTTTAAGGAAATTGTGAGAAGAAAAGAAAACTCTCAGGGAACCAGATCTTCTGCTTGGGGCTGAGGATCAAGCACCTAAGGGTGGCAGAGATGCTCCCAGTGACACCTAAGCAACCACTCATCGACCTTGACCATGCTTGCTTGCTGTTCTGTCTTCTAAAAGTATACAACTTAGTGGTTTTTAGTATTTTATAGAGTTGTACAATCATCACCTCTTTTGAATTTCAGAACATTTTTATCACCTTAAAAAGGAATTCTATACCCACCAGCAGTCACTCTCTATTTTTCCCCTCTTTCCTCAGCCCTGGGAAACCATTAGCCTACTATTTCCATTAGTTTGTCTATTCTACACCTTTCATATAAATGGAATCATAGGATATGATGCCTTTTGTGACTGGCTTCTTTTTACCATAAAAAGTTCATTACAACAGAGTTTTCACCCAAAAAGTATCCTCCGAAGAGATGTTATTTCTTTAGAAACCTTATAAAGACTTTCATAAGAAGAGAAAAATCTCTCGATTATTTTGAAAAAGAGTGGTATAGGCCAGTGTCGGCAAACTCATTAGTCAACAGAGCCAAATATCAACAGTACAACGATTAAAATTTCTTTTGAGAGCCAAATTTTTTAAACTTAAACTATATTGGTAGGTACATTGTTATCAACTTAATTAGGGTACTCCTAAGCTGGCCTTTGCTAAAAACGTCCTCAATCTGATTGAGGTACATTCGCTGAGGTCGACCCCTTCCAACTCTCCGATCCACACTCGTCTTGTATACTTGTTTCAGATAGACAAGTGTGGATGGGAGAGTTGGAAGGGGTCGACCTCAGCGAATGTACCTCAAAACAATGTACCTCCCCCGCGCTGCGTATCCCGTCGCCCGACCGACCGACACCCCCCCACTTCTTCTAACACCACTTCTTCAAAATAGACTCGCCCAGGCCGAAAACCGAATTCTGCACATGGGCCAAGTAGTTTCAATCGCACTGTACGTGTGTGCCCGCACGTGGTATTTTGTGGAAGAGCCACACTCCAGGGCCAAAGAGCTGCATGTGGCTTGCGAGCCGCGGTTTGCTGACCACTGGTATAGGCCAACATTTTAGAAACACCGACGAAAGCTAATCCTATATAATAAAAGCCTAATATGCTAAGTGTCCGATCGTCCAGTTGGCCATTCAACCAATCAAAGCATAATATGTTATGATATGCTAAGGTCTCTCAACTGCTCGCTATGATGTGCACTGACCACCAGGGGGCAGACAGTCAACTGATTGACCAGTCACTATGATGTACACTGACCACTAGGGGGCAGACGCTCCAACTGGTAGGTTAGCTTGCTGCTGGGGTCTGGCTGATCAGGACTGAGTGAGATAGGCCAGACACGCACTGGAGCTCTTGCAGGGAGTGGCCGGCCTGCAAACCACTGGCGGCCCCTTTCCTAGGGCGGCCCCATCCCAGTGGTGACCGTCCCCCTGATCAGGGGTCCCCACCTGTGCACCAGGCCTCTATCCTATATAATAGAAGGGTAATATGCAAATTGACCCTAATAGCAGAATGACCAGAACAACTGCTGGAGCAGTCACTATGAGGTGCACTGACCACCTCTTGGTACTTTTCCCCGGCCAGCAGGCTCCGATCGCCTGATGGCCACCTGCAGGGGCAGGGCTGGCAAGCGGGCAGGAACAGCCAACCTCTCGGTCCCTTCCCCCAGCCGTCAGGCACCAATCACCTGATAGCGAATGGGGAACCGGGGGTGGGTGGCAGCGGGGGGCGGGGCTGACTGCAGGCTCCTGGGGAAAAAGGCCCTGATTGCAGGCCAGGCCTAGGGACTGTACCCATGCACGAATTTCGTGCACCAGGCCTCTAGTATATTATATAAAAATTGAGGTGATTTTATTGAGTAAAGACTTGTTCAGGTACATAGGAATCTTAAGGGTAGGTGCCAACTTCCATTTTACTGATGAATGGGGCTCAAAGAGTCTAATGACTTACCCATCATGATATGGCAGGAAGGCTACTGTGCTAACTGCTTCTCCTGAGTTATTTCTTTGTCCTTCCATCAACCCTATTCATGTCCCCACTTTACAGCTGAGGTATAGAGAGATAAATAACTTGCTCAAAGTCATATAGCTAAAACATGGTATAGCTAGGATTACACTCAGGTCTCTCTAGCTTTAGAGTCAGAGACTCTTAACCATTTTGCTAAATAAGTCTTTAGCTCCTCATCAGAGCCCTTTTCCTGGAATCAAATGATTTAAAAAAACATTTTCCAGGTTTGAAATTCTAAAGTAATTTATTTGAAACAGAAAACAAAAACCATTAGAAGTTAGCAAAAACATTAAGAAAAGAATGGAAAGAGAACAGGTCTAAAATTATTTTAAAGTTTACAGATCTATCTATGAAAAGGAGTAAGTTATTCAAATTCCAATATTACCTGGTTAAGTCTCTCAGGCGAGTCACCTCGGCATCACGCTGACGTAATGTTATTCCCAATATCTGATTTTCCCTTTCAGCAGCTTCTAACTTAAACTGGCAGTTTTTCACATCGACTAAGGCTTCCTCCAATTCTAAAACAACAAATAAGTTTCAGTTTCCTTATTCCTTTTTTAAAATGTGACCATAACTACAGCTCAAATACATACCAATTTTTATTCTGGTTGTCTCAATGTCAAATTGCTGTTTATTTTCAAGTATAGTTTCATCTTTTTCTTTAAATATACCAGCAAATCTTTTGTTTTCATCTTTCTGATTTTCAATCACTTTTAAAAGCTCTTCATTTTTACTCTGTAGTAATTCCTGGCTCTTTAGTGATTCCTGTAATTGATTTTGAAGTAACTTATTCAATGATTGAAGGGAAAACACTGTAAGACAAAACAGATCAAAAAATTGTTTCCCCAATTTAAAAAGCACAAACTTGGCCTGGTGGGTGTGGCTTGATTCAGTCATTGAGCATTGACCTCTGAACCAAGTGGTCACAGTTTGATTCCCGATCAGGGCACATGCCAAAGTTGCAGGCTCTATCCATAGAGGGGGGCGTGCAGGAGGGAGCTGATCAATGATTCTCTCTCATCATTGACAGTTCTTTCTTTTTAAAAAATTTATTTTATTGATTTTTTTACAGAGAGGAAGGAAGAGGGATAGAGAGTTAGAAACATCGATGAGAGAGAAACATGGATCAGCTGTCTCCTGCACACCCCCTACTGGGGATGTGCCTACAACCAAGGTACATGCCCCCGACCAGAATCGAACCTGAGACCCTTCAGTCCACAGGCCAATGCTCTATCCACTGAGCCAAACCGGTCAGTGCATCATTGACATTTCTCTTTCTCTCTCCCTCTCTCTTCCTCTCTGAAATCAATAAAATATATATACTTTAAATATAAAAAGTATAAACCTGGAAAAGAGTTGCATTTAAAAAAGAAAAGGATTAGAATATACTGATTTTACTTAAAAATTACATGCTTGGGCAGTTCTGTGTTAATACTAAATTTTCTTGTTTTTTTTTAATTGTTTGGTAGAAGTCATGCCTTTCCTTTCAAATAGATATATTGGGCATTAAAACATTTTTTTTTTAACACTCACTCAAGCACATGTTTAGAGAGAGGAAGGGAGAGAGAGAGAGAAACATCAATTGAGAGAGAAACATCCACCGGCTGCCTTCCATATGCTCCTCAAATGGGGATCAAACCTGCAACCCAGGTATGTGCCCTGACCAGGAATTGAACCAGCAACCTTTCAGTGCATGGGACAATGCTCAACCAACTGAGCCACTCCAGGTGGGCCTTTTTATTTTTATTTTATTTTATTATTTTTTAAAAATATATTTTATTGATTTTTTACAGAGAGGAAGGGAGAGAGATAGAGAGTTAGAAACATCAATGAGAGAGAAACACCGATCAGCTGCCTCCTGCACATCTCCCACTGGGGATGTGCCCGCAACCCAGGTACATGCCCTTAACCAGAATCGAACCTGGGACCTTTCAGTCCGCAGGCCGACACTCTATCCACTGAACCAAACCGATTTCAGCTAGGGTGGGCCTTTTTAAAAGCTTTCTTAATGAAAGAATCACACACAAATTTTAAAAAAATTCACACACCACGTATTACCAATGATAATCATAATTCTCAATGAAGAGTCTTCCTCCCGCCCTACCCTTACTCCCCTGAAGAGGCAATCACTATTAACTTTGGTATCTTTCTAGAAAATGCTTTTGCATAAAATAAATATAGGGTGTTCCCAAAATATGTATATGCACTTTAACAGCTTATAAATCAATTGATGTTTCTTCTCAGCCAGAATAAGCTTTGAACAAAGGAAATTCATCCTAAAATGCTACTGGAAGTTTGAAACGCATTGATGTACAAACATCGCCTTTTTGGGGGATCCCGGTATCCCAAAAAATGTACACACACTTTAACAGCTGATAACTCACTTAATTTCCACTCCTTTTCAGGTTTAACTGATTTGAAATAATGGGTGAAGCCAAACTAAGTTTTGAACACAGAAAATTTATCCACTAGACTTTTTAATGGGGATACATAAAAGATAAAGTTTATGGTACAAAACCAGCAACAGCTGATGAATTGAGGGTGCACAATACTGAAAGAAATAATCTTGATGTTTGCAATTCCATTGCTTCACATTATTAGTAGTGCATGGACCGGAATGGTCATCAGTTAGAAAACAGGCATTGATAAAAAAAATTATTCATTTCCATACATCTTTTAAATTTTGAAAATAAACTGTATGTTAATAAACACTGACTTTATAATCAAAGTGTGTATATATTATTTTTGGGACACCCTATATTTAACATAATGAATCACATTACAATGCATCAATAGTTTCTAACTTGGCTCTCCACCCTCCATAAGATTTTATATATTATCATAGAGCTATCACATTCCTTTTAAAATATTTTTTATTGATTTCAGAGAGAAAGGGAGAGGAAGAAAGATAGAAACATTAATGATAAGGGAGAATCATTGACCAGCTGCCTCCTGCACAGCCCCTACTGGGGATTGAGCCCACAGCCCGGGCATGTGCCCTGACTGGGAATCCAACCATGACTTCCTAGTTGATACGTCCACGCTCAACCACTGAGCCAAACTGGCCAGGCTATCACATTCCCTTTAATGGCTATAAAAATATATGACACTACTCACTTAAAAAAAAATGCAGCATTAAGTGAAGGCTTACTTTGTTTGAGGCACTGTAGTAGAATCTGGGCATACAGCGGTGAACAAGAGACAAGGTCCATGCTCTCATGGACCTGGTAACAAGCAGGTAATTATAAATAGCATGAAATGCTCTCAAGGAAACAGTAAGTAAATGCATAGAGAATAAAAAGAGTTAAGTTACTTAGAATGGAAACTACTTACTATATATACTCACTTTCCTCCTCCCATCCTTCCTAAACCCATCATTTATTCAGAGTAGGATTCAAATGATCTTTACCAAAATTACACTGGTGAAGTTGAACACTTTCATAAGGCGTGTGCTCTGTTCGGTGCTAGTATTTTTTTTATTCCAAATATTAAGAAAATCAAGCCTTTGTCATATAACAAAAAAAGTTCCTCATTTTGTTGATGCATTTTGAATGTATAATTTTGCTGTGCAGCAAATGAAGAAAATTTTTTCTGAGATATATTTTATCAATCTTTTCCTTTATAGCATCTGAGTTTTTGTCATGCTTAGAAAAAATTCCCCAAATAGGAAAAAGAAGTTCTCGTCTTTTCCTCTAGTACTATTAGGTTTTTCTTTTCTTTTACTTCCAGCTTAGTGATCCATAAGAACAATATGGCAGTCTCTGTCAAAATTGCAACTGTATATCAATTCTACTGCTATAATCTGTAAAAATGCTCACACGTGTGCACAAAGATATATGTACAAGATTTTTATTGTAGCACTGTTTGCATTGGGAAAATGGAGGAAGTACCTAGATATCTATCAGCAGACAACTTTCAATACATTTTGATATAACCACATAAACGAAAATCCAAGTAGTTCATAAACAGAACTATATTTATGTATTTTCCTAGCGAAAAATGCTACCACATGTTAAGTAAATAATGCAAGCTATAGAAGAGTGTGTATTGTACAAATCTCATTTCTAAAAGTAGTTTTGGTATTGCCTATCACATCTTAGATGCTCAGTAACTATTTGTGAAATAAATTAATTATATATGAACAGAGGATATGTGAAATTGGAAATATAGCCTTTTTAAAAAATATATTTTATTGATTTTTTACAGAGAGGAAGGGAGAGGGATAGAGAGTTAGAAACATTCATGAGAGAGAAACATCGATCAGCTGCCTCCTGCGCATCCCCCACTGGGGATGTGCCCATAACCAAGGGACATGCCCTTGACCGGAATCAAACCTGGGACTCTTCAGTCCACAGGCCGATGCTCTAGCCACTGAGCCAAACTGGTCAGGGTGGAAATATAGCCTTTTTAAAAGAAAAGGAATATATTACTGGGAAGCAATATCATGGACCTTTCATATTTCTGTATCTGTACTATTTTAAATGTTAATAAAGAGTACTATTCCTATTTTTTAAATTTTTGATTAAGAAGAAATTCTGCCCAGGCTGGGTGTTTAGTTAGTTAGAACATCGTCCCATACACCAGAAGGTTGCAGGTTCAGTTCCTAGTCAGGGTACATACCTAGGTTTCAAGTTCCATTTGGGGCACTACGGGAAGCAACCAATCAATGTTTCTCTCTCACATCACTGTTTCTCTCTCTCAAATCAATAAAAACAAATGACACACGAGATCAGAAGGATATAATTGATATTATATAAAGCAGCAGAATACACACTCTTCTTAAATGTATATAGGTCATTCTCAAAGACAGACCATATGTTAGGACATAAAATAAGTCTTAAAAAATTAAAGAAGATTGAAATCATATGAAGAATCTTCTCAGATCACAATAGCATGAAACTGGAAATCAACTATGATAAAATAACTCAAAAACATTCAAACACATAGAGACTAAATAGCTTGCTATTAAACGAATCGATAAACAGTGAATGGAATACCAATGAAATCAAAGTAGAAATCAAAAATTTCCCAGAAACAAATGAATAAACACACAATTCAAAATCAATGGAACACAGAGAAAGTAGTCCTGAGAGGGAAGTTCACAGTATTACAGGTCTACCTTAAGAAACAAGAAGCCCTAACCGGTTTGGCTCAGTGGATAGAGTATTGGCTTGCAGACTGAAGGGTCCCAGGTTCGATTCCAGTCAAGGGCATTTACCGTGGTTGCAGGCCCATCCCCAGTGGGAGGTGTGCAGGAGGCAGCTGATTAACAAAAAAAAATAAAATCAATAAAAACATATCCTTGCCTGGCCGGTGTGGCTCAGTGATTGAACATTAACCTATGAATCAGGAGGTCAATGATTCTCTCTCATCACTGATGTTTCTATCTCTCTCCCTCTCCCTTCTTCTCTCTGAAATCAATAAAAACATCTATACTAATAAAAGGCTAATATGCTAATTAGACCGGTCAATCAGACATCTTCCAGTCGTCCTGCCTTCCTTCTGGACAAAGCCACGGTGGCAAAGGCCGAGGCCGAGGCAGTTTGGGGCAATCAGTCTGGCAGGGGAGGGCAGTTAGGGGCAAGCAGGCAGGCAGAGGGTTTAGGGGCGATCAGGCAGGTAGGCAGGTGAGCGGTTAGGAGCCAGCAGTCCCAGATTGCAGTCAGACATCCTCCAACAGGTCCTGGATTGGAGACGGTGCAGGCTGGGCTAAGGGACCCCCTCCCCATGCACAAATTTTGCGCACTGGGCCTCTAGTATTTAACACACACACACACACACACACACACACACACACACAAACATATACTTGGGTGAGGATTAAAAAATACTAAGTCCACTTACGACAGAGTAATTAAGAAAGCTCAATTTTTATCAATATTTCCAGAGCCACAAGGAATTTACCATGAGTTCTTAAAATTCTTTCTGTTGTTGTTTTTAATCTTCACCAGAGGATATTTTTTCCATTGCTTTTTCAGAAAGAGTGGAAGGGAGGGAGGGACATAGAGAGAGAAACAAAGATGTAAGAAAGACCCATTCACTGGTTGCCTATCAGCATGCACCCCGCCCCAGTCCAGGCATGAACTTGCAACCCAGGTACATGCCCTTGACTGGGAACCTGCAACTCTTTGGTATATAGGCCAACTCTCTAACCACTAAGCAACACTGGCAAGGGCAGTTCTTAAAGTTCTTTTACCTACATTCAAGGTTGCATTCCTGAGAACCATATGCCTTTTCAGTTTTTCCTTGTTCTCTAAGTTGCTGGTTCAAAATTCTCAATTGCCTAAAGGAAATAATGAAGAAATATGAATATGTTTACAAGAATCCAAAGCTCATTTAACAGTGTACATTTGACAGCCTATTAAAAATGATAACACAAACAGTGATATCCAAGAGGAGAGCAGAAGTCCATATTATCCCCAAAACAAAAGAAAACATACACACAAATAAACAAAACCACACTATTACCATTATTTGTAGGCCTGAGATTAAAAGGTTAACTTCTGATTTTTACCTGTTCACTTATTAAATGCTTTCATCTTTTCAGTGATTTCCATGTTTTCTCTCTTTTTTTTTCTTATCTCTTCCTCTTCTATCTTCTCTGTATTTTCACTACTATAGCAATGATCTAGTTTTTAACATATCTGTCATAACAATGTACTAGAATACCTCCAGGACTGACTGCTATCAGATATCTATCTGCTTAGTTTGTCACACACTGAAAAAATTGGGAAAGTAATCTATGCTTTTAATAATTTCTTTGTTGGATGGAGAAGTTAATGGCCTGTTTAAATAAAAAGAATGCTAATAAGCAGCAACTTTGCCCTACAAATGAACTTCACACTATGAATAGCTGCTTCACAAATATGAAGATACAGAGGGAACTACAAGTGTTTTACTTATAAGAAGTCAACATTAAAGGTCATCTCTAGTATATTTCCAGAATTACTTACCTGAAAATATTCTGCATTATTTATTTTTGTTACTGAATCACATTATTTACTTGTGTTAATTCCAGATAGATTAAAGAGCGAGACATAAAATATACAATAAACAAAACCAACTATATAAGTTTTAGGAAGAAAGCTATAAAATCTTAAAGTGGTGAAGGCATTCCTAAGTAAGACTCAAAATCTAGCAACCATAAATGGAAAGAATAAAAGATTTAACTATGTCAAAATTGGAAACTTAAAAAAATATTTTTATTGATTTCAGAGAGGAAAGGAGATGGAGAGAGAGAGAGAAACATCAATGATGAGAGATAATTATTGCTTGGCTGCCTCCTGCACACCGCCTACTGGGGATCAAGCCTGCAACCCAGGCATAGAAAGATCTCCAAGATACATTATGAAGTGAAAAATACCTTCCACATATATCACAAACAAGAGGTCCATACATTTAACAAGTTCCTGCCAATCAGTAAGAAAGGCAGTAAAAAGTGATCAAGGATAAGAATGGGTAATTCACATAAGTCTATTTCTACAGAAATGGTCTATAAGCATGTGAAAAATGCTCAGCCTCACTAATATAAAGAAATGCAGGTTTAAAACAGGAGATATTGCCCTGGCTGGTGTGGCTCAGTTGGTTTGAGTGTCGTCCAATGCACCAAAAGGTGGCCAGTTCAATTCCTGATCAGGGCACAAACCCAGATTGCGGGTGCGATCCCAGGTCGGGTGCATGCAGGAGGCAACCGATCAATGTTTCTTTCTCTCTCCCTTCTTCTAACATAAATAAAAACATATTAAAAAAACAACCACCACGAGATATTTTATGGTCACAAGATTGGCCAAAACAAAAGGAAATAACATTAATTGTTGGTGAGGGAAATGTGGTATAGGAAAATGAATTATCTCAATTGGTGGGAGTCTATTGGTATAATAGTCATTTTGGATGGCAACAAAATGTAAACTGTTTCATAACTTTTAGCAAAACAATTCTAAGTAAACTATCTAGTCTCAGAAATAGCTGTCCATGTGCAAAACTTCTACAATCCTGTAAATACATATAAGGATGTTCACAACAGCAATATTTAATACTGAGAGGTTGGAAACTAAAAATGGTACATAAATTATTGTATATTCATACTAATACTCTCAGACACATATTTTTTTTTAAAAAAGACATTTATATGTACTGACGTGGATAGATACATCATGAAGTGAAAAATAGCAAGCTATAGAACAACATCATAATATAACTCAATTTTTAAAAAACAGAATACTGCTTTTCTGAAGTTTCCCCTTGACAACAGAGAGCAGATCTAGAAAAGGCAGCAGACTGGTCCTCCATAACTCCAAATGGAACACTTCTTTTGGTATTTTCCAACAAACAGTAGGTGTCAAGGTCCTCTTACACACCAAGTAGGTGATAGAAGCTTTGCTTGACAATTTTTTTGTATGTCCCTGGTCAGATTCTTTTGCCAACATAGCCAATCTCAACTTATCACTCATTATAAACCTCACATTCCTACCTTCCTTTCAACAGGATACTTTCTTATTTTCACTAAAAATAACAAGGTTTGGGGACAAACTCTGTTATCCCTCTGTCCCAGGGTGTACAAGTTTACCCATATATATACTAATCCTAACTTTGTTTCTAGTCTTAGAGTAAGGGGGCCTCACCAATTCCCTGAATCCCACCTCCTCCTATGCCCTAAGGACTCTGCTCTCACTCCATTCCTTTTATCTTTTCCATCTGCTGCTTCTCCCTCTTTATTGGCTCATGTGCCTGAGCTGAGGAGCATAATAAATGGCTCTCATAATTAAAAAAACATTCCCTCCAACCTAACTGTACCATTAGCTATTCTCCTTCCCTCTGATTCTCAGCTTTCAAGGTCAGGCTTTTAAAATATGATTGTTGTATTTTTAAAAATTATATATGATTTTTAAAAGTACATAACAAAGAGACTCTTTTAGAAAAGTGTAATTATGCATGCTTTAAAAAAATAGTATCTATACTAATAGCCTAGGTGGTCATCACACCCTCACGCATCACACACGACCATCACAAGATGGCTGTCACAAGATGGCCACGTGCACAGTGGTGGCGGGGCCCAGTGGAGGAGGTGGGTCACCGTAGGGGAGGGCAGGTGGGGACGATCAGGCTGGCAGGGGAGCAGTTAGGGGGTGATCAGGCTGGCAAGCAGAAGTTAGGGGCAATCAGGCAGGCAAGTGGTTAGGAGCCAGCGGTCCCGGATTGCGAGAGGGATGTCCGACTAAACTGGCAGTCAGACATCCCCCAAGGGGTCCCAGATTGCAGAAGGTAAAGGCCAGGATGAGGGACACCCCCCTCCCATGCATGAATTTCATGCACCCGGCCTCTAGTATATTATATTTAAGTACACTTTAACAAAGCAAAAGAACTGTAGACATTTAGGCAAATGTTTCTTTTTTAGTTCATTCTTTTTTTAATCCTCACCTGAGAATATGCTTATTGACTTTAGAGAGAGGGAAGGGAAAGAGAAACATCGATGTGAGAGAGAACATCAATTGGTTGCCTTCTGTATGTGTCCCAATTAGGAATCAAACCTGCAATCTAGGTATGTGCCCTGACCTGGAATCGAACCTGCAACCTTTCAGTGCACAGGAGGACACTCCAATCAACTGAGCCACACTGGCCAGGGCAGTTCATTCATTCTTTTTAAATATAGCTTTAATGAGATAAATAAGACCACACATATTTAAGGTATATAATTTGATTAGTTTTGACATATGATATGGTGAAGCCATCACCACAATTAAGGTATTTATCACCTAAAATGTCCTCATGCCCCATCTCATAACACCCCCTACCCAGATAATCACTGATTTATAGATCAGTTTGCA
This sequence comes from Myotis myotis, assembly GCF_014108235.1. Classification (NCBI taxonomy): domain Eukaryota; kingdom Metazoa; phylum Chordata; class Mammalia; order Chiroptera; family Vespertilionidae; genus Myotis; species Myotis myotis. The sequence continues at coordinate 160,664,527 of NW_023416324.1, forward strand.
TTTTCTAGAATCTTATATTATACATATACACAATATACGATTGTATGGAATCATACAATATGTACTTTTAGCCCTGCTATTTCCACTCAGCACAATTATATCGAGATTCATCCGTGCTGTTGCATGAACCAATAGTTTCTTTCTTTTTATTGCTGAGTGGTATTCTATTGTATGATATCTACATTTGTAGTGTTTTCTATGAACATTCAAAACAAATCCATATGCTTTCACTTCTGAGTAAAAACCTAGGAGGAAATGACTGGATCATATGGTATCTTTAATTTCTAAGAAAAGCTGAAAAACTTTTCCAAAGTCATTATACCATTTTTCATTCCCACCAGTAAATTATGAAAGTTTCAGTTCCTCCACATCCCCACTAACACTTGGTATGGTCTTTTTTTTTTTTTTTTGCACACACATGGTCTGGGAGCACACATACCCTGAGCAGGCAGTCCACTCAGCTTTTTACTCCAGACACGTGACCTGTCCCTCACTCTTGATTGGAGCTTAGGCTCAGTCTTTCACGATTGGCTAACTTAAAGGAAGGGGTTGACCATTGCTGTTTCAAAATGGCAGCTCCCAGGGGAACTAAAAGTCACGAGGACCAAAATGATGGCTGCCAGTTATTTTAAATTTTAGCTATTCTACTGGGTATGCAGTGGTGTCTCATGGTGCACATCTTTTATCCAATTTATTCCTAATTGATTATATTTTTTATGCTACTATCAATTGTAATGATTTAAACTCGCTTTTCAAATTGTTCACTGCTAATTCATACAAATATAACTGGCTTTTGTATACTGATCTCATACCCTACAACTTTGCTAAGTTCATTTTTTTTTTTATTCTAGTAGCTTTTTTGTAGATTCTGTAGGATTTTCTACAAACACTATCATGTCATCTGTAAATAGGGCAGTTTTACTTCCTTTTTTGCAATGTGGCTAGCTCAGGGGTGGGCAAACTTTTTGACTCGAGGGCCACAATGGGTTCTTAAACTGGACCGGAGGGCCAGAACAAAAGCATGGATGGGGTGTTTGTGTGAACTAATACATGTTAACACTGCTGCTGGTGAAGGAGCGGAGGGGAGAGCAAGAGAACCCTCCGCTCTTTCAGCTCTGCGGGCCGGATAGAACAGCCGAACGGGCAGGATCCGGCCCGCGGGCCGTAGTTTGCCCACGGCTGGGCTAGCTCCTATTTCTTTTCTTGCCTTATTGCACTGGCTAGATTCTCTAGCACAATGCTGAATAGAATATCAATCACTATTTGCTGGATATTATTTAGACATTTTTCTAGTATAGAAAGAAAAAATAGCTATACAGAATTTTTAAATAATAGGCTATTATTACAAACACTATTTAAATATGACATATACTGAATTTAGGATTATGTGATTTTAATGGAAGGAAAAGTAATGAGTAAAACCAGAACTCACTAATGAACTTTAGGCAAATATTTCTCTACTTAAAAAGAAAAAACTCACATTCCTAAATAACTCAAAATAAAAGAAGTAAAATTTACATTGTCAAGATTACTAACACATTATATTCTGTAACCATAATTCCCACAGTTGTCTTAGATGCAGTGTTCATTTCTAATCCACTCCTTTATGTGAATTTGTATTTTGATCAAATGGACTTTGCCACTGAACAATTTTTTTCTAGTCCAACAGTGTTGCATTTCCTAAATATTTGCATACTTGAGAATATGACTATTGCCTTTACACTAAAAGGGCAGCTGACCACATATAAAATTCTTGGGGCATACTTTCTCTCCCTTGGTAAATGATGTTCTGTGATCTTCAGGCAATGAACACTGCTGTGAAAACTGAGTGTCTATAAAAGTTAATTTTTTGTTCCTAAGGTGAAGTAACTTTATCAACATGTCTTGGTGTTGATCATTTTGATAGTTTTTCTGAGATCCTGTATGTCCTATTGATTAGCTGACACAACTTTAGATTAGTAAATTTCCCTTTATTTATGTATATTTTAATATTGTCTAATACATTTGTTCTGTTCTCTTTTTCAGGAATACTAATTATGCTAATTTTGTATTATTTTGCTTATCTTCCAAATGTATCCTCTTATTTATAATAATTTTTGGATTATTTCTTTTTATTTTGTTTTGTATTGTTTCTTCAAGCCTATCTACCATGTGTTCAGTCATTTAACAAGTATTTATTAGAGTGGGTGTTAGGCACAATTCTCAGCAATGGAAAAACAGCAACAAAAGAGAAAAATTCAGTCTTCTAAAATTTATCGGAACAGAAAGAAGTTACTGGGGGAGAAAGGGAATTACTGCTTATTAGGTACAGAGTTTATACTGGTGATGAAATAGTGTTATGGAAAGACAGCATTATGAGTATATTTAATACAACTGAAATTACAAATGGTTAAAATGGTTAAAAAGATAAATATTATATCATATATTTTACCACAATAAAAATAAATTAATAAATTATTTTTAAAAAGAGTTTGGGAAGAGAAGCAAGCTAAGACTGTGAGGTGACACTATTAATTTAGTAGGAACTGAAGCAGAAAGATTATCTGGGGGAGAAGAAAAACAAAACCCAAACAACAAACTCAGCCTTTATATTGCTTAGGTTCTTAAGGAATACTAGAGGCCTGATGCACGAACATTCGTGACAGAGTAGGCCTTCCTTCCCCTGGCTGCCGGCACCGGCTTCCCTCTGGCACCCAGGACCTGGGCTTCCCTTTTCTGGCCGCTGGCAGACACCCAGGACCTGGGCTGGCTTCCCTCCGCCCCCAGCTTGATCAGGAAGGATGTCTGGAATGATGTCTGGTCTAATTAGCATATTACCCTTTTATTATTATAGACAATAACATCCCTGATTTCATGTTTGCTTAATTTGCTGTTGTTTCTAATGGGGCATTCATTTTTGTAATATGTTTTTGCTTCTCTCTTTTATTTTCTTGATCTCATCAAATTCACTTTTCTTCTCCTTTTACTGTCTGGTCTTCTTTAAGAATTCCTTTTCTCTCAATCTCTCTTTTTCTGCCTCTAAAAAAGGTTCTATTAATTTCCTGGAGATTGTGGAATACTGTTTCAAGTTTTCTTTGGGCAATTCATCTTGTGATGTTTATTCTTGATCCACCTTTGTCCCTTTTTATGCAGTGATCTCTCCTATAAATTTTTTCTTCCCATAGCTTTTGTAACATCATTTTCTCCTAGTTTTTCTGCTACTTTGCTATTAGTTCCTTCTCAGGTTTCTTTTGCAGGTTCCTCTTGCTGTGTTAAAAAGCTGTTATTCTCCAGCAATTCACTCTTGGCTGTGTTCATGCTTTAAACCTTCCTGGTGAACTTATTACTTCTACACTGATAATAAATCACTTGCTTTTAATCACCATGATTCTGGTGTCAAAAGCAATGCAAAATATATAGTAAAAGCTCAATAAACACGAGTTCAGTGAAAAACTCCCAAGTCTACATTTCTAGCCTGAATCATATTCCTATGTTCTACTTGTACCATACATATGTCCAGATGGTCTAAATGACACATTCAGCATGTCTAAATCTTAACTCACTGGCTCTTTCCCAGTACATCTTTGAACTCAAAAATAAAGTGAAATAAAAAACAAATAATCTAGTATTTCTTTAGTAGCTTCCACCTGGAAGAATTATGTTACCATCTGTCAAATGATAAAATCAAAACCTTGAATGCTACTGCATTTCACTTCTTGTTCTGCGTGGGTACATAATGGTCTTGTATTTGAATCTAAAATCAGGAAGTGGTCATGAATTCTAACTTACACTATAAATATTAAGGCACTCTCTAGCTGCTGGTTCCTAAATGAAGTAGTACCCCTCCAACCTATATACAGGAAATTTAGAAACGTGCCAAGGCTTTTGGAGGTCACATGAATGGGGCACTGCAGACACTTTGTGGGTAAGGACCAGGAGGGCTAAATGTTGAGCTGTGTCAGGAATCCACATAAAAACTGTCCAGCTACCAATGACCCAGTTGCCCAGTTGCCATAGAAACAATGCATCTAGCTATTTTTATAAAAGCCACAAGATGGCAATAAACTCCAAGAAAACACTGAAAGATCACTTTCTGGCTAAAAAGAAACATGTAATTGCTAAATGCACAAACAAAAAGGAAACTTTGTTAGAAAGTGCTGAAAAACATTTTTGAATGAGCCAATGCATTCCAACTTTCATTGTAAATGGAAATTATGGATGATTCTTTCTAAATTAAGATTTCCAAAGAGGCACAAAAATTCCTACACTTGTGCTGGAAACCTCAATCTGCTAAAAAAAGAGCATATATCTGACAAATTCTTCATTTCTTCAATAACTTCATTTTTTAGAAAGTCAAGTAAACAATGGCAATATACTATATAATCTTTGTCCTCTAAGGACACAGAGCCAAAAACTCTGGTGCCAAGTCTGAAGAATTAGTTCAAAATATCAAAATAATACATTTAAAAAGAATTAAAAGCAAATGAACAATAATGTGGTATCATTTTCTTAAGGGGTTTATAAATAAGCTCCTAAAACAGCTCTAAAATCTTCTAAGGAATAGAAATAGCTAATAACTATTGATATTTCCCATGATCACTAAGTTAAAATAGTATCTGAGAATAAGTTCTGCTCATTTACTTAACCAATTATTTGATAGTGGTATCTTTAAAAACATGCTTGTTTATTTTAAACTAGAGGCCTGATACATGAAATTTGTGCACTCGAAGGGGGGTTCCCCAGCCTGGCCTGTGCCCTCTCACAGTGCAGGAGTCTTGCAATCAACCTCCCCAAAGAGGTAGGCCCTGCCCACCCATCCAGGGCTCCTCGATGGATTGCCCCAAAGAAGTAGGCTGGAGTTGGGGGTACTGCCTCCACGCTGCATGGAGCCACCGGGATCTGCCTCCGCGGCTCCCCAGAGAGCCACCAGGACCCACCTCCGCCTGCACACACAGTGTCAAGTCCCCTCCCACCTGCATGCGCGTGCCCACTGTGCACACAGCTTCCTGGTGATGAATTGTTATGGTGTGAGGGCATCACAGCATGAAGGCATGATGACTACATAGGCTTTTATTAGTATAGATGGCTTATAGCATATTATTTTGTTTCACAAAATACACCTAAATATTGAAGTATAAATAAGTTAATCTCTATTTCCTAGCAGAGGCAATGTAGAGGTATAGAAATTAAGATGATTATGCTCTAAAAAATCAAACTGCCCAGGTTTGAGTCTTGTTTCTGTTACTTCTTAGGTATGTGACCTTGGGCAAGTTACATAACCTCTGTGCCTTGGTTTCATCTGTAAATGAGAATAACATAGTACCTACCTTATAGAGCTGCTGTAAGAATTTAAAGAGATGTTAAGCCCTGGCTTGGTTGTGTGGCTTGGTTGGAGCGTTGTCCCAGTCAGGGCACATATCCAACTTGCGGCTGGATCCCTGGTGGGGGCATGTACTGGAGGCAACCATCGATGTTTCTCTCTCACATCAATGTTTCTCTCTCTCTCTCTCTCTCTCTCTCTCTCTCTCTTTCTAAAATCAATAAAAATATATACCCTCGGGTGAGAATTTAAAAATAAATGTTAGATGTAGTACTGGCTTTTAACATTGTTATTATTTACACTTGGTTTTGATTTTGAAAAACTAATGCTATTATTATAGAGATCATTTAGAAGACAATATTATAAGAATTTAAACCCCACAACCCTATCATATATCATAGTATCTAGAGCAAGGGTCCTCAAACTACAGCCCGCGGGCCACATGCAAATACAAATATTGTATTTGTTCCCGTTTTGTTATTTTACTTCAAAATGAGATATGTGCAGTGTGCATAGGAATTTGTTCATAGTTTTTTTTTAAACTATAGTCCGGCCCTCCAACGGTCTGAGGGACAGTGAACTGGCCCCCTGTTTAAAAAGTTTGAGGACCCCTGATCTAGAGACTAATGATTATTAGAGAAATAATCTTAAACAAGTAAATCTCACTGAGTGTCGTGTCTTTGCAGGCTCCAGATCCAGGGACTTAAGCTACTTTACAACTAAGAATCCTACTCTATGGCTTTCCAGTTTCTGTGCAGGTCCTTCCAGGTCCTACCTATTGATGCAGCATCTATAGCACATGCAACTGCAACGCCCTCTGAAGGCACACTCACACCACAGTGCTGCAAAAGATGTGCTCCAGTTCTCTGCAAACTATACTGATAAACAGACACTGAGGTGGTGACCTTGGTGGTCATCACCGAAACACTCAAATTTAAGATATTATTGATAATATGTTAAGTGATTTCTAGATTAGATCCCTGGTTTACATCTTTTCTAAATAAATTAAAACTATAATTCCAATATATAAGATGGAAATGAGTTTCCATCTTAAAAAGCAATTGGAATGAGTTTTTTTTTCTATGTCTGAGTGTGATGGGGCTACTGGTGCTCACCCATATCAGGCTCTCCTTTCCTGAATAAGAAATATGGGGAAAATTTATGCCCCAGATGTTTAGATAAGGCAGGGCCATATGCCTCTTTTCAGCCTACAAAATATAATAAGTGAGATTGTCACTTCTGAGCGGAGCCGTTAAGAGTCAGTGTGCCATATCCATATTCTCTTTTTCCTGGAAAACACTGAGACAATGGCCTTATAATGAAGGGAAACTAAATCCTGAGCCATAAGATGAAAGAGAGCCTCTGATGACCCATGCTGGTCTTGCTGTGATGGAGAAATAACCTTCTGCTGTTATGCCACTGCGATTTTGGACTTTGCTACTGCTGCATAGCTTAGACTAGCCTAAAAAATATGCTGAAATATTTCATTTTGCTCTCTATACACCATCAACCAAGTGATAACAGAGGTGCAAGAGTTGGGGGTAAATATGTACCAATAGGCAGAAGTAATGGAAATGTTAAAGAATGCTAAGCAATGTTTAAAAAGCAGGGGGTGGGGGGCGGGGGGAAGCAGAAACACAGTAAGACAATCAATCTTCTGTTCTGATGGGGCCCCATGTATTTCATTTGGCACCTTTGTTCTGACTATGGAACATCTCTGCAATAGAGACAAAAATATTCAGTGCAATTCTCACCTGCGTAACTGAGCATTTTCACTTCTTAGTGGTTGCATGGCCAGTGCTATTTCAACTTGAGTATTTTTGTTTCCACTTGTTGCTGGAAGTAGGGATATACATGCCTCCAATTCTGTAAGCAGTCTCTGAATTTCTGAATCCTCTACAAAAGGCAGAAGAAATAAGTAAAAACATATTATAAGTTGGTTTTGAATAAGATTATTCATGTGTATTACTAAACAAGTAAAATTTTCAGATTATTTCTAAATTGAATACACAGACCCTATTTTCCTCTTTCCTGCTGCTTGCCTATTCATAAAAATTCTAAAGAAATTAAATTCAGACACTAAAGATTAATCTTAAATCACAGCATTGTTATATTAGTGATATTCCTCAGTTGAAGTATCTAATAGGAAGATAGTTTATACTTGTCTCTTAGTTCACACTGCCAAAGGACTACTAGAATCCAATAATTGCTAACAGGTTTCCTATAATTAATACAGTATTCGTATTTACAACAAAGTCTTTTATTCTATTGCAAATAATTCACTTTAGGCAATTCAATTTGGCAAAATATTGAGAGAAGGTAAACTAATATGAGGTTTTATTATTAAATTTATAAAGGAGATTTAACACAACTAGCCACACACCTCATTTGATAGCAGTATCCCTTCTTTTTATTAATTGGGAAAACTGGATGGTTTTGGAGGTGGCAGACACAGGTAGAAAGTGGAATTTAGATTTTTTGTCTTTTATTTTTCTCCCTTCATTTCTATTCAAATATTTTATTGACTGAAAACATTTAATAATTATACTTTTAACTAGCTGATACCTAAAAGAGATAGGAAATATATTGTTACAAAAATAACTCACAGATATTTAAACACCCTGATGCAAAGTTTATACACATAGTAAACAACTAAGCAGTCCTCTACCAATCATTTGTACGGTGGTTTCGCTCATAAGTATTGGAGGCAGTGACCTGAGCCCTACCACTTTCTAGCAAAATAACTTTAGTCAAATTACTTAACTCCTGCAGCCTAAATTCCTTCATGGTTAAAGGGAGATAATAGTACCTTATAGGGTTGTTGAGAGGATTAAATGAGATAATGCACGTAAAACACTTAGCACAGTGTCAGGCATATGCTGAATGTTTAATAAGTAATAGTGAATACTTGTACATTATTGTTATTATGATAATGCACGTAAAACACTTAGCACAGTGTCAGGCATATGGTAAATGTTTAATAAGTGAGAGTGAATACTGTAACTATTATTATTGTTATTATGTTTTGGTTAAGTGATAAGTTGCAGGTCTGAAAATTAATGTATCAAACCTCTGGAATAATAGTGCTATATTCCTATAGATATTTTTTAAAGCTTTGAAATATTTTCTCAGTCTGCAAATATTAGGCATTCAATAAGTGCTTCTATAATCAATTACTATGCTTTCTAAGATGACAGCTTTGTAACTCACTCTAAGCAAAAGCCATTATTTAGAATACACACACATGATGCAAACCAATGAATACAACCTGGCTCAAATATCTCATAGCTCCACCTAAGACATTTTCCTTAATCTAATAAAAAAATCTCAAAAGTTAAATGAAAAGGGCATAAAAAGGTTTGGGTTACTTCTCACAGTGAGATTTGTTAAGCATTAGAATAGTTGGTTATTAGTAAAGAAACTAGACGCCTGGTGCACAAAATTCGTGCACAGGTAGAGGGTCCCTAGGCCTGGCCAGCGATCAGGGCCAATCGGGGCCTTCCGGGTGCTGGTTGGGACCTCCCTTCCCTGGCTGCCAGCTACGCCTGGGGCCTTCCTTCGTTCTGCGCCACTCCCTGGTGGTCAGTACACATCATAGTGAGTGATCAAACTCCCCGTCTAACTCCTGAGGGGACAATTTATGTGTTAGGCTTTTATATATATAGATACTCATCTACCTTGTTCTGCTACTAGGGCCTTCAGCTCTCCCAACAAATATTTTATAGTTTTAATTTTTTCAGCACTCTCATTCCCATTTTTTGCTTTCTGGACACCCTTTATTCTTGAATCTCGCACATGCATATTTGAATCCTTTCCCTCAGTTGTGACCTCTCCTATTTGCTCTTTGGCACAATTTTCTTCATTAGTGGCCAAGGAAGTTGGCAGGAATAGAGTGAGGCTTCGGTTTGTCTGACCGTCTGGTTGAGAATGCAACAAATTCATATATGTTTGGAAACACTTTAATAGGTCTGGTTCCTTAGGAACTTCTTGTTGTGGCAGAATTTCATTAGCAAGATCCAGCTGCTCACAAGCTGGAATAGTTGGTTTGTCAGTTTGAGGCAGGCTACACTGAACTCCAAGACTAGAACTGAAGGAATTCCTTAGAATATCAGTACAGTTCACAGGAATTGTGTTATGTTGTGATGCAAACTGGTTGTCACCATCAGTCTGAACTTCCTAAAGAAAGAAAAAAACAAGTTTCAAAAACATGAGCACTGACATTATAGTTTTATAAAAGTAAATTCGCTTACTCTGCAATATGAGAACATAATAAAGCCATGACTAAAATAGACTGTTTATAAATATCGCACATGGTTTAATGGTAAGGCATAAAAAATTAGTCTACTTGGAGACTAAAAACAAAATTCTGCTTGGGGAAATTTAATTTTAAGAAAATAATCTCAGACATATGCAAAGATTTTTGCACAAACTTACAGAAATGTTATGGTAGTAAAAAACTGTTGATTAATGTCTACCATAGGGGAGTAATTACATAGACTATAGTATTTCCACTAAACAGAGTTTAATCAACTTATTAAAAATTTACAGAATGTATATAAACATGTTCACAATAAAATGTTAAGTGAAAAAAGCAGAACATAAAAGTGTACACATTTAATTATAACAATATTTTTTTAAAAAAAGCAAATTTAACAAATAAAAACCAAAAACCAAAATCTACACAGAGAATTAAATGATTATCACTGTGTTAACAGCAATTGTGTTTGGGTGGTGGGTATGAGTGATTTCTTTTTTCTATTGATCTTTCTCCCACTTTCCCCTCACCATTGTTCTTAAGAAATAAGTAGAACAACTTGGGTAATAAAAAATCAATGGTCTTTATACATCCTAGGGCAGTGGTTCTCAACCTTCCTAATGCCGCGACCCTTTAATACAGTTCCTCATGTTGTGGTGACCCCCAACCATAAAATTATTTTCGTTACTACCAAAATTAATTTTGCTACTGTTATGAATCGTAATGTAAATATCTGATATGCAGGATGTATTTTCATTATTACAAATTGAACATAGTTAAAGCATAGTGATTAATCATAAAAACAATATGTAATTAAATATGTGTTTTCCAATGGTCTTAGGCGACCCCTGTGAAAGGGTCGTGCGACCCCCAAAGGGGTTGTGACCCATAGGTTGAGAACCGCTTTCCTAGGGCATTGAGATACATACAATCAATTCAAAATTCTCTCTAAAGATAACAATTTCTAAAAGCAAATTACTTAGGTAGTATATAAACTGTACCTACAGAATGAACCATTGGAGGGCAGGGTGGTGGCTGAGGTAACTGGACTGGAGTGGAAGTAGATAAGCCATAACTAGAACGTGGAGTGGCCTGACATTCTATAAGGTAAGAAGAGAGAAAAATCATTCACATCTCATACTGCGTATACAATAATGAAACAACTTAATTATAGTTTATATTTATGCTTTTAAAAAACATCATTCATACTAACCAGAACCAGACACAATGTGGCAAGGTACAGCAGGAATTCCATTAGGGTTCTTCTTTGAAGCCAAGTTATTCATCAGTGACATTTGAGTCTGCACATGCTCACAGAGGGCTTGGTATATTATGGGTGAATACATTCTGTAATGATTTTGGAATGACCAATTTTGTGGTATAGCTGATGAGTCTCTTTCATTTCCAGCAGAAGTTTCATTGGGTATCTGTTTTTTATAATCTGAAGATACTAACGTGGAAGAAGGAAAAAAAGAGTCTGGAAATAATATTTTTCAGAAACTTTTATCATAAGACATTAGGGGGGAAAAAACTTTCAGAAGTAGCTCAACTTGTTATATGCTTTACAGAAGGGTTTTACCACTATCATATCTACAGAAAATCACCTCATTCTTTTTTTACTGATTCTTGTAATCAATTAAATTATACAGTAAAAAATGATCTATACTATCTCTTTAAAATCTCTATTAAATGGTATTTGTAAAATCTCCCATTAAATTACAAGACCCCCCCTTTAGGATGTATTTTCTCTCTAAAATCCAATAAAAGTCTTTTACCTTGGGGCGGCGGGGAGAAAGAATGAAATTTTAAAAGCAGAAAACTTTGTAACAATTCCAATGCTTTGACTGTAAAAATATCAATCAGAGTTTTGAGAACAAGAACAAAAGTGGACTTAATCTACATATTGGACAATGAAACAAAATCTAACCTGACATTTAAAAGTCTCCAAAGCTTGACCAACTACTTTTTCAAACATCTTCCCATCACCCCCAATTTAAATCTTTCACTCATCAGGCCCATTTAGACTCCCAACAAGCCTTTCCATCTTCCTATAACATTACTCATGATGAACCATTTCTTCCAATGCAATTTTACCCACCCACGAAGGCTCATCTGAAGGCTTCCCTTTTCCATGAAGCCTTTCCCTATCATTCCAGGCCAGTGACTGCTCTTCAAAATCCGAGAGCACATATTGTTTATACAAATCATGTATCATTTGCAGATTACACTACATTGCTTATCTTTCACTCTCTTGTCTATCTGACTAAACTAAGCTTCTTAAGGCAGAACTGTATTTTATACTTCATTATTTTCTCCCAAAGTCCCCTATTAGTCTATGTACAAAGTAGTACAAAGCAGTAAGCTGGTATTAGTTTGTTGTAGAAAAAACAAAGTTTTCCACATAGCAGTACTCTACAGATCAGTATGAAAATCTATATCCCTGTTTACTAAGTTCTCCTTCCCAAATGTTTTTAAAGTCTATTAACAGAGAAGGAGAACCAAGATGGCAGCATAGGTAAACACCGGTACTTGCTACTTCCCACAACCACATCAAAATTACAACTAAAATACAAAACAACCATCACTCAGAACCACCTGAAACCTGGCTGACTGGAAGTCCTACAACTAGAGAAGAAGAAAGCACACTGAGACTAATAGGAGGGGCCGAGGCGCAGAACAGGCTGGTCCAATACCCACATTGGTGTTTTTTTATTTGAAGGGATATCTGGGCTGCAGAGGCCTTCCTTGAGAAGCAAGGGATCCCAGCCCCACACGAGCCCCCCAGCCCAGGGTTCAAGAGCTAGGAAGAGAAGCCCCTGTAATTTTAGGCTGTAAAAACCAGCAGGGATCGTGGCTGGGTGACACGGAGTCTGCAGGAGACCCAGGCAGTTCTCTTAAAGGGCAGGTACACAAACTTAAACTGTCCTGCTCCCTCTGAGTTCCAGCGCTGGGGCATTAGCTTGAGGGGGATCTAGGAACATACAGGAAGGAACTGGATTGTCTGGCACCGGGGCAAGAACTAGAGGGCGGCTTTCTCCCAGACAAAAGTGCTGGCAGATGTCATTGTTCCTATACTGAGACCGCTGCCATAGCAGAGCTAACTGGCAGCCATATCTGTTTCCATCAGCCTGGCTCACACTTTTCGCTCCACCCTGGTGATTCCCTAAGATCCCGTCTATCCAATTTGCAGCCCCACTCAAGCTGTTTGCAGCAATTTTTCCATATGAATGGCCTGTCCTGGCTCGGGCTTCAGACTTTCCTAAAATCTCTCAGACAAGCAGCAGCTGGCATCAGCAAGACTCAATACTAGCAGCAGCCTGCCTTGCTTCACAGCTTGGCTTCACTTGGGCACTTCCAAGCCCAACACAAGTAACAGCGAACTGCAAATTGCTCTGTAGCTCCTGCCAGGTGGCCCCAGGTAGTGGCTGACTTTACACCTCCTGGGAGGACCAGAGCCAATGCACCCAGTGGACAGCTTCAGACCATACCAGATTATAGCTCTACACATCCACAAGTGACACTTTCAAGGGGCAGACTCAGTGAACACCAAAGTCCCACTGAAGCAAGTCCTGCTCCATAGGGGTGTCTCTTGCACAGCAGCTCTTCTACTGTAGTCACAAGCTGGTCCTGACAGCCAATTGGCCTGAAGGTCAACTCCTCCCAGTGACCCCAACAATAATCAAGGCTCAACTACAACAAGACTGTGCACACAGCCAATATTGGGGTGCACCTAGAATGCCCAGCTCAAGTGACTGGGGAGGCTGAGCCACTGGGCCCTGCAGGACACCTACTACACAAGACTACTCTACCAATTCCAGAAGTCATAGCAGCACTACCTAATACATAGAAACAAACACAGGGAAGCAGACAAAATGCAGAGAAAAAGAAACAAATGAAAGAACAGAAGAAAACTCCAGGAAAAAAAACCCCCAAAACACTAAATGAAATGGAAGCAAACAAACTACTAGATACAGAGTTCAAAACTATGGCTATAAAGATGCTCAAGAATCTTAATGAGAGCTCAAGAGACTCAGTGAGACTTTCAAAGATCTTAATGAGAATTTTAAAGACATGAAAAAGAATTTCAGACAGTCAGAAATTAAGCATACACTTACTGAAATAAAGAATAATTTGCAGGGATTCAACAATAGAGTTGAAAATTCTGAGAATCAAATCAACAATTTGGTATATGAGGAAGCAAAAAATACCCAATCAGAAGAGCAAAAAAGATATGTATTCATATGAAGATAGTGTAAGGAGCCTCTGGGACAACTTCAAAAGTACCAACATTATGGGGGGTGTCAGAAACAGAAGAGAGAGAGCAACATATTGAAAACATATTTGAAGAAATAATGACAGAAAACTTCCCCCACCTGGTGAAAGAAATAGACTGACAAGTCCAAGAAGCCCAGAGAATCCCAAACAAGAAGAACCCAAAGAGGCCCACACCAAGGCACATCATAATTAATATGCCAAGAGCAAAAGACAAAGAGAGAATCTTAAAAGCAGCAAGAGAAAAGCAGTTAGTTACCTACAAGGGAGCACCCATACGACTGTCAGCTGATTTCTCAACAGAAACTATGCAGGCCAGAAAGGAGTGGCAAGAAATATTCAGTGATGAATAGCAAAGACCTACAACCAAGATTACTCTATCCAGCAAAGCTATCATTTAGAATTGAAGGTCAGATAAAGAGCTTCACTGACAAGAAAAAGCTAAAGGAATTCATCACCACCAAACCAGTATTATATGAAATGTTGAGGAGTATTCTTTAAGACAGTGGTTCTCAACCTTCCTAATGCCGCGACCCTTTAATACAGTTCCTCATGTTGTGGTGACCCCTAATTTCATTGTTACAAATTGAACATAAAGCATAGTGATTAATCACAAAAACAGTATGTAATTATATATGTGTTTTCCAATGGTCTTAGGCGACCCCTGTGAAAGGGTCGTTCGACCCCCAAAGGGGTCACGACCCACAGGTTGAGAACTGCTGTTTTAAGAGGAAGAAGGAAAAAAAAAGGTAAAAAATATGAACAATAAAATGGCAATAAATACATATCTATCAACAATTGAATCTAAAAATCAAAATAAATGAACAAGGAATCTAATGAACAAAATAAACTGATAAATAAAATAGAATCAGAGGCATGGAAACATGGAACTAACTGACAAATCTCAGAAGGAAGGGAAAGGGGGGTGGGGGTGGGAAGAGATTAACCAAAGATCTTATATGCATATATGCGTGACACAGACAATAGGGTGGTAAAGGCCTGGGGCAGGACAGGAAGCAGATGAAGGGCAATGGGGGGGGGGGAAGGGGGGACATATGTAATACTCTCAACAAAAAAGATTTTTTAAAAAAGGGGGGAAAATCAGATTACGATCTCACCCTGAGATGAGATCATTTGGGATTTAGGGTGGGCTCTAAATCCAATGACAGGTGTTCATGTGAGAGGAAGGAAAGGAGAAGGGGATCTGAGATGCAAAGAACCATGGAAGTGGCCACGGAAGCAGACACTGGAGCAATGTTGGCATAACCAAGGAGACCTGGAGCCACCAGAAGCAGGAAGGGATGAGCATGGCTCCTCTAGTGCCTCAGGGAAGCACGCCCCTTGTGCTGTTTGAATCTAGCCTACGAGATAACAAGCTCTCCTCTGGAGAACCACTGGCTTGGGTCACTGGGAGTGACCTTCCCTTCTTCTGCCCCCACCCCCCAAGCCCTCATCCACATCGAGAAAGGGGAGGCTACCTCTTCCACCAGGGTGGTAGTCAGCTGACCCCGGGAACTCCGTCCTAGACTTACTGGTCCACCAGGACCAGTTTGGCTTGGAGAGTGAGCAGGGTTGTGGTCACTGTGTGGGGACTCCTGCAGGCAGGTGGAGCCCCTAAGTGACACAAAATGACAAAGCAGAACATCAGGAGCTAGCGAGTGGCAGGGGGAGAGAGTCATAGCAGGGACTCTGTGAGGTGGTTCTTACAAGGTCTGGTACTGTTCCACCATGCTGACATCTCCCTGAGAAGAGAGGGGGTGACCTTCACCCGGGTCCTGGTCAGGCCACCTGTGCTGCTTTTCTTCAGACCCTACCATCGCCCTCCAGTCAACAGACCGGGGGAAGGGAGGCCCTGGCCAGCAGCCGGCAGCCGCTAGGGACCTTCCTTATCCATGCATGAATTTCATGCCCTGGGCCTCTAGTCATTTAATATTAAAGATCAAATAAAGAGTTTCACAGACAAGAGAAAGCTAAATGAATTCATCACCATGTTGAAGGGTATTCTTTAAGAAGAGGAAGAAGAAGAAAAGATGAAAAATATGAAGAATAAAATGGCAATGAATACATATCTATGAACAATTGAATCTAAAAACCAAAATAAACAAACAGGGAACCTAATGAACAAAATAAACCGATGAATAAAATAGAACCTGAGGCATGGAAACATGGAACAGACTGACAAATTTCAGAGGGGAGGGGCGGGAAGAGATTAACCAAAGAATCTATATGCATATATGCATTACCTATGGACACAGATAATAGGGTGATGAAGACCTGGGGTGGGGTGGGAACCGGGTGTAAGAGGGCAATGGGGGAATAAAAGAGGAACATCTGTAATACTCTCAACAATAAAGATTTAAAAAAAAAGACTATTAACAGAAATGATTGTGGTCTTGGGTGATCACAGGTTATTAGGGTACGAGATACATTTAGAAAAATATATGGCTTTTTGCAGTACCTACCAAAGCTAAATATACAAATATTCTGACACAGCAATTGTACCCCAGGTATATAATGATAATGTGCACAAATAGCTTTATTTGCAGTAGCCAAAAACTGAAAACACCAGTAGCCATGAATAATAGAAATGGATAAACTGTGGTATGTTTATATCATGGAATACTACATAGAAATGGAAAAGAACAGATTACTGATATACACAACTCGTAATCTGAATTTGACAGACATAGCATTTTATGAAAGACGTCAGACACAAGACTGCACAGTGTACAATTGCATTTATATGAAGTTCAAAAATAGGTAAAACCATCTAATGGAGATAGAAATCAGAGAAGTGGTTACCTGGGGATGAGGGGAAAGGTGATGGTGAGGATAATGATGATGCAAGAGCCTGATAAAGTGCTGAAAATGTTCTATATCTTCACCTGGGAGGTGACTATATGGGAGTACACACATACAAAACTTTATCGAGATTTATGCTTTATGAAAGTTATCCCTTAATTGTTTAAAGAATAAAACAGTTAAATTTCTGGTATGGAATTACACAAATATAGTATACTGAAAATAACATTTCTAAAAGCATAAAACTTATGTGCAAAAGCAAAAAATTAAGGCAGATTAAATACTATAACCAATGAAGAGAAAAAAAATGTTAAAGGAAAAAACTGCAAAGTTAAAATTTGACTATGAAAATGGTTGGAGATATTAGAGAGTTCCATTTTGACTTGGGATATGCCTCCTTTTGAGATGATCTATTCCTGTGAATATACACTAACATGAATTAGCTGAGTAACTTATGGCAAATTACTTAACCTGACCTATTCCTCATCAGAAAAATGATAACAAAAGTATCATCTACTTTATAAGGTTATGTTAAGAAGTAAATGAGATAATACTTGTAAAGTATCCATGTCTAGCACATTTTAAGAACTCAATAAATATTACCTATATTGCCAAATGGGTGCAAAATCTTAATACAAACAAGCAAATATTTCACAAATTTCCCATCTGATATCAATAATAAACCTTTAAGTATGTCTGCCTACTCTAAGCAATAATAGTTATTCTTTATTATCTGAATAAATGATCCACAACAAAATTGGTTAATTAACATTTCTGTGAGAAATATTTCTTATTGAAAATATAATTTTATTATACATCAAACATAAAAGTATCCTCTGATATATTTTAACTTTGAAATCTAAAATGATGGAGGGTGAGATCAGAGTCAGCCCATCCAGCACACAGCTCTTCCTTTCGTCTTAATTCGTGGGTCTCTCTTTGCTCTTGGATTTCCTTTGGCCTCATTTAAGATAAGAATTGTCTGGTTTGAGGAATTCTCAGATTTCACACTCACAGGTCCAGGCTCTCATTCACCTTCTTTTCAAGGGGTTGTTTTCACAATTTGTGACAAAGATGAGCTACAATATTACGCGTCTGCCAGCAGATGTCATCATCCAACATAAATTAATGAGCTTCAAACATTTCTTAAAATGTTTGAAGTCTTATAATTAAAATGACTTACTTTGCTCCTGTATTAACTCAGTCCATATGAAACTCTGCTGATAAGGAAGATTTATATTAGAGAAAAAAATCTTAAAGCAAATTATCCAAAACAAGTTAAAAACAAAAAATGGATATAAGAAAAACTGCATTTATACTACTACACAATTTTAAAATGAACAAAAAACCACCACCTGTTACTTCACAAGCATATTTTCTTGCTCTTGTTCATCACACCAAAGCACCTACATGAAAACTTTACCTAATAGATTAGGATGGCAATATGTCTAATTGGTGTCCGCTGATAACTAGAATCATGACGGATACATTTATTTACTCAGACCTCAAAACTTTTTCAGTCTTTGAATTCCAACTGCTGTACAGCACTGCTCCTTGGGTATACACACTGCCTGACAGGTGAGATAATTCCTGCCAGCCAAATACAGAACAAACATCTACTGCAGATAAGAACTGCTGGATGCCTATTATAATTTGAAATATGTAAAGAACACCTAGCCTAGATGGAGGCAATCAATGCTGAAAGTATTCTGTCTGTAGTGATTTATTTCCCCAAGGTGAAAGCAGCAATATATGTAGGTTACTGAAAGCAGAGTCATGTGCTTACAGTATTCAACAGTTATCAAATGTAAAAAAACTGCTTATTAAAAAACTAGTGGCCCAGTGCACGAATTTGTGCACATTTAAAGGAAATTAATTAGAAGAAATATTTTAATATCACTATTCACCCTTTCTCTATAATAGAATGTCAACCAAATTCACGATCGACAATGACAGATCAAAACACACATGTGCGATTGGCACCAGTGAGAGACTGGCACCAGCGAGAGCTTTATATGTATCATGCATGCACGAGTCAACTTAGCCTTTTATAAATATAGAATAAACTTGCTTAATTAGACCTACTTTCTGATTTAGCTAAACTTTTTCCAGCCCATTGAAGCACCCCAACTTATCTTTCAGGTAATTGTCAGCAACACAGCAGGAAATATCAACACAAAGCACATTATTATTGTAGATCACGCAGGGAGAACAAAGGGTAGAATATTTAACTGCAGCAGTGTTTGACTATATTCTGCACAGTGAGAAAAACTGAAGTCATTTTCAAGGTCCACCATTTCTTACTTCTTGTCAGTCGGGTCAAGTTTCTAAGCTTTCTAAATTTCCGTTCTCCAGCTAATGCAAAGAAAACAGGATTCCACTGAGTCTTGTATCTACCTACTCCAGGACTTCTGTGAGATCAAATGAGATGAGGGACGGGAAAACGCTTCACAGACATTTGGTTACAGTGTAAAGTGTTTCCACCTGGTTATCAAGCAAGTCCTGTTCCTGGGCTAAAGAAACTGCAAGGAGGCTAGTCACTAGGGAGAGGAAGCCAGGCATTGCTACATGATGTCATTACCCAGATGGGTGGACACTTAGCATATTAGCCTTTTATATATTTAGATGGGTTTTTTTTTCTTTAACTGTCAGGAGTACTCTAAAAGTAAGCTCGATGCACTTCTGGAACTGCCTCTCTGTATCTTTACTCCTAGGATACATTAAGTTAGGCAAGCTCGACTCCATAGACACTAAATGAGCTGACAGGTCCCAGGCAGAAAACACATATGGTGCCATACCTCTAATAGTAAGATAATGCATGTTAAAATTAAAATTATAGATATATACTAGTTAACATACTCTAACAAATTCCTTAAAATTCTATTTATAACTTACCTCACTTGTGGAGAGATGGAAAAGAGCAAGTACTGAGAGCATGGTTGTTGTGTGCTATTGAGCACTGTGATAACAGAGTATTACAGCTGCAACCACACACAAAAAATATATCCTTTCTAGACAGTGCTGCAGTTTGGTAAACTGGAAAAGATGGAGTATTGACCTAAAGGAAAGGGTGTTTCTGCTCCTAATGAGTCAACCTTAGGAGTAAATAAGTCAATGAGAACTAATTTCTAATATTGCCCTATTATCCTATGGAAAGTAGGTACTACCTTCTGATGACAAAAGGACAGGGGAAAGGACAATAAAAATATTGTAATCTGACCTTAGGCCAGAACTGCTGATTTGACTCTAATCCAAATATGAATTTAATGCTTGGGACCCAGATTGCGAGATATCTCTCATCTGCTCATCCAAATCCATCCTCTGCTAGTCTCCACACTGCTCTCCCTAAGCTACTGATCCATATATGGATTACACTGTTAAGAGACAGTCCTTCATGAGTCTCTTCTGCTCCTACATGTCTTGCTGGGTATACCAAGAAAGTAGGCCTTGACCTTAAGCTCTTTACCTGGGCCATTTCTAAGGTTGAAACTTAGAGCAACCTTGAGGGATAAGGTAATGTTTTCCCCTGAGACAAGTACAGGCTTGCTTACTTCTTATTACCCAAAGCAATGAAATCAGTGTTCCTCAGTTGAAACTTAAACCCTCAGCATGTGCAACATCCATTTGGGTCCATCACATTTCCTCCCTGGGAATGGATGGCAAAGTGGAACCAAACAAATAAGCTGATATACACACTGCTTGCTGTGGTATGAATAATAAACTCCTTTGTCTCTGACCCAGGAGTCTTGTATCTCCTGCCAGTATCTGTGACATAGTAAGACTAACTTATTGGCTTGTAAGAATAAAAATCAAGTTGGCTTTGATCCAACAGAATTCTTGATATTATCAAAGAAAGAAAGCAGAATGTTTATCCCAACTGTGTGAGGACATCTTGGGCTGGCTTTGTTCCTTAAAGAAGCTCGCTGCTCTTCTCTTATCAAGATGGCCTACCCCCGTGGTCAGCAAACTGCGGCTCACGAGCCACATGCGGCTTTTTGGCCCCTTGAGTATGGCTCTTCCTAAGCCTTAGGAGTACCCTAATTAGGTTAATAACAATGTACCTACCTATATAGTTTAAGTTTAAAAAATTTGGCTCTCAAAAGAAATTTCAATCGTTGTACTGTTTATATTTGGCTCTGTTGACTAATGAGTTTGCTGACCACTGGCCTACCCTATGCAACAGTATCTCTTTCTGAGTCCCAGTAACCTCTCCGACACCTCATCCTTTAAGGCCCACAGATGATAACAGTTCTGCTGGCACTAGGCTGGTACAATCCTTTGTGGATTCCCTATACCCCACTTACACCTTTGTAATGATTTTTTTTTTTTAATAAACCCTCTTGTTATCTTAAGTGTTGCCATCTGTTTCCTGTTGGAACTCTGAGTAACAAGTAGTTAAGCTGGGATCCAAGTTGCTACCATAGCACCACTACTGTCATCCATGTACATTCTGAATGAGAGTTCCTTGAAGAAGGGTGCCCTGGACAAGAAATAACCTGCCTTGAGAAAAAAGTAGGACACTGGAGGAATAGGCAGTTGGTACTACCAACCCTTTCTTTGTCCACTGGGCCGTAATACATAGGGCTCTGCTTTAAGAGTTTAGAACAGGGTTAGCACACTTTTTCTTAAAAGGCTAGTGGATAAATATTTTAGGCTTACCAGCCCAGGTGGACTCTATGTCACAACTACTCAACTCTGCCTTTACAGCACAGAAGCAGTCATAGAAAATACATACATGAATTAGCATGGCTGTGCTCTGACAAAAATTTACAAAATAAATAAACTAAGTAAACATTATTTATAAAATAAAACTGGCTGTAGTATTGGTCAGCATTGGTTTAGAGCAGGGATGGGGAATGTCTGGCCCATGGGTCTAATCATTTGGTCTGGCCCTGCTAAGGCATTAGGGGTGAGTTAATTAAATGTTTGACCAAATAGAGCAGGCTAATTTTTAAGTGAATAATTTTGTATGGCCCAAGTGTGATGTTACAAATATCCAAATGGACCTTGGCAGAAAAAAGGTTCCCCATCACACCTGGCCGGTGTTGCTCAGTGGTTGAGCACCCACCCATGAACCAGGAGGTCACGTGCCCAGGTTGTGGGTTTGCTCCCCAGTAGGGGCTGTGCAGGAGGCAGCCAATCAATGATTCTTTCTTGTCATTGATGTTTCTATCTCTCTCTCTCCCTTTCTCTCACTGAAATCAATAAAAAATATATATATATCTTTGGGGGAAGAACCAAGATGGCGGCATAGGTTAACGCCGGAGTTAGCTGCTTTGAACAACTACTTCAAAAGTGAAACTAAAAGACAGAACGGACATCACCAAGAACCACAGGAACGCTGGCTGAGTGGAAGTCCTACAACTAGGAGGAAAGAGAAACGCATACGGACACTCAGAGGAGGCGCAGTGCTGAAGTCAAATTCTGAGGTGCGGAGTGTGCGGAGCGGGCTGGCGGCGGAGGGCGTGGTTGGCGTTTTCAATCGGGAGGGAGTCACAGACTCTGAGCTCCAGATACAGGCGAGTCTCTAGGGACCCAGACTCAAACGGGAGAAGCGGGACTGTCTGGCTTCGGTCAGAGTGAGTGCAGCTTTCTCTCCGAGCTTTGCAGCGGGTGCTGGGACTCAGAGAGGCAGAGCCCCTGGGGACAGGACTGAGAGCTGCCATAACTGCTCTCTCCGGCCCACCCTGTTGATCCTGTGTGACCCGCCCCGCCCAAGCCCTGCACACAGGCATTTGCCGGATAGCCTCAGGCAAAGGCTAGATTAGCACCACCCTAGAGGACAGAAGTTCTCTCACTGCTGACACAGCTGATTCTCATAGCCAATTGGCCTGGAGGTCAAACCCTCCCTGGTATTAGCTACAACAAGGTTTAACTATAAGACTGCGAACAAAGACCACTAGGGGGTGCACCAAGGAAGCATAACAAAATGCGGAGACAAAGAAACAGGACAAAATTGTCAATGGAAGATATAGAGTTCAGAACCACACTTTTAAGGTCTCTCAAGAACTGTTTAGAAGCCACCGATAAACTTAATGAGATCTACAAGAAAACTAATGAGACCCTCGATGTTATATTGGGGAACCAACTAGAAATTAAGCATACACTGACTGAAATAAAGAATATTATACAGACTCCCGACAGCAGACCAGAGGAGCGCAAGAATCAAGTCAATGATTTGAAATGCGAGGAAGCAAAAAACACCCAACCGGAAAAGCAAAATGAAAAAAGAATCCAAAAATGCGAGAATAGTGTAAGGAGCCTCTGGGACAGCTTCAAGCGAACCAACATCAGAATTATAGGGGTGCCAGAAGATGAGAGAGAGCAAGATATTGGAAACCTATTTGAAGAAATAATGACAGAAAACTTCCCCCACCTGGTGAAAGAAATGGACTTACAGGTCCAAGAAGCGCGGAGAACCCCAAACAAAAGGAATCCAAAGAGGACCATACCAAGACACATCATAATTAAAATGCCAAGAGCAAAAGATAAAGAGAGACTCTTAAAAACAGCAAGAGAAAGAAACTCAGTTACCTACAAGGGAATACCCATACGACTGTCAGCTGATTTCTCAACAGAAACTTTGCAGGCCAGAAGGGAGTGGCAAGAAATATTCAAAGTGATGAATACCAAGAACCTACAACCAAGATTACTTTATCCAGCAAAGCTATCATTCAGAACTGAAGGTCAGATAAAGAGCTTCACAGATAAGGAAAAGCTAAAGGAGTTCATCACCACCAAACCAGTATTATATGAAATGCTGAAAGGTATCCTTTAAGAAGAGGAAGAGGAAGAAAAAGGTAAAGATACAAATTATGAACAACAAATATGCATCTATCAACAAGTGAATCTAAGAATCAAGTGAATAATAATCTGATGAACAGAATGAACTGGTGATTATAATAGAATCAGGGACATAGAAAGGGAATGGACTGACTATTCTTGGGGGGGAAAGGGGTGTGGGGGATGTGGGAAGAGACTGGACAAAAATCGTGCACCTATGGATGAGGACAGTGGGTGGGGAGTGAGGGCGGAGGGTGGGGTGGGAACCGGGAGGAGGGGAGTTATGGGGGGGGGGAAAAGAGGAACAAATGTAATAATCTGAACAATAAAGATTTAATTAAAATTAAAAAAAATAAAAAAATAAAGAGAAAAAAAAAATAAAAAAAATAAAAAAAAAATATATATCTTTTTAAAAAGGTTCCCCACCCCTGGTTTAGACCAATACTGACCAATAAAAATATAATGTAAACCATATGTGCAATTTAAAGTTTTCCAGTAGTTATATTAAAAAAGCAAAAATAGGTAACATTAATTTTCATGTTTTATTCAAATCAGTATATCCAAAATATTACCATTTCAACATGCAATTAATTTTAAAAGTTATTTTATTTTTTTGTATTAAATCTTTTAAACCTGGTGTGTATTTTATACAAAGCACACCTCAATCTGGATGCTAAATTTTCATCAGAAATACTTGCTCTGTATTTTGTTTTAATAACATTTTCAGTTGAAAAAGTAGGTTCATGTACTCATGTTATTCCAAACATACTTAAATGTTTCTAATAACTGGATCAAATAACAGTTACCAGGTTTAAATTAAAATTAAAAAACATTTTTAATTAAAATTAAAAAAATGTATGATTCAGCTCCTTTGTTGTACTAGCCATACTTCAAACAATCAATGGTTAGTGACTACCACCCTGACCAGTGCAGGTCAAGATAATGTGAGGCTAAATATGACTGGCCTGCAACATGAGTTAGTACAATGATGGCGAACCTATGACACGTGTGTCAGAGGTGACACGTGAACTCATTTCTTTGGTTGATTTTTCTTTGTTAAATGGCATTTAAATATATAAAATAAATATCAAAAATATAAGTCTTTGTTTTACTATAGTTGGAAATATCAAAAAATTTCTATATGTGACACGGCACCAGAGTTAAGTTAGGGTTTTTCAAAATGCTGACACGCCGAGCTCAAAAGGTTAGCGATCACTGGGTTAGTACGTTGTTTCCTCTGCCTTAGTTCTCTGACTCAGGGGCCATATGGAACATCAACCTCTAGTCCTATGCATGCTCTCACCACATTTGCTCAGCCTCTTTGCCTAGATACTAATCTGTTAATATCTAGGATTATTGCTGTAGATGATTTTCTAAAGTTCACCCCTTGCCTGAGCTGAATCTCAGCATGCATTGCTGTGCTAACACTGAGCTGGCCCACCTGAGCAGTGGAACTAGCTAGTCCCATTCTTGTCCATCTGAATTCCCATTATGGACATCATCTTTATTTTGGGGCTATCTTGTTCTATATGTCTCCAAGAGACAACATAAGCAAAACTTACTTATTCGAAGCTGTTTGCTGAATTATTACACTTAATTAAGTCAGCAAGTTAACTGTGAGGGTATAAAATATCCTTGCCTACATTCATTGTCAATCGGTAACAGGCTCTCTCTCCTTACATATCTACCCAACTTGGAATTTTACCTTCTTATGTACCATGTATTCTAACAGTGCAGCTCAACAAGTTGAGCTACCGAATCTACTAGGATATATAAATACATAACAATTTAAAAATAGTAAGTATATACTTAATGTAACTCAACCAATATTATCTATGAAAACAAGTGGCAAGGAGAACAAAGATCACTCTACATACCTCCCAAATACCATTCTGAGTTTTATTTTTTATTTTTATTTTTTTATATATTTTATTGATTTTTTACAGAGAGGAAGGGAGAGAGATAGAGAGTCAGAAACATCGATGAGAGAGAAACATCGATCAGCTGCCCCCTGCATATCCCCCACTGGGGATATGCCCGCAACCCAGGTACATGCCCTTGACTGGAATCGAACCTGGGACCTTTCAGTCCGCAGGCCAACGCTCTATCCATGAGCCAAACCGGTTTCGGCCATTCTGAGTTTTAATCTTTTCTCCTACAAAACTCAGTCACTTATCTACTTTACTTCCTGGGAACATGATGATAAACAAAGTAACTACTTAGCAATTAGAAGCTGAATAGAGAAAGGGAAGCATAAGCACACACACACCAACATATTATTAAAATGGAAGACCAACTGCATAATCCTGATAATTTATTAAACCCTCAGAATTAAGTATTATATTTAAATAAAAAAGTAAAAAAGGAGAAACCAAGATGGCGGCATAGGTAAACACCTGAAATTGCTGCCTTGCACAACCACTTCAAAAATACAACTAAAAGACAAAACAGACATCATCCAGAACCACAGGAAAGCTGGCTGAGTGGAAATTCTACAACTAGAAGGAAAGGGAAAAGCACACTGAGACTCAGAGGAGGTGCGGAAGTAAAGTGCAGAGCTCCGGAGGCTTGAGCGCACGCGTAGAAAGGGGCTGGCAACGGAGGACGCTGGTGTCTTTTGCAATCAGGAGGGAGGCATAAGTTCCTGACGGCCCTGACCCCAGTTCCAGAAGAGTCTCTGGGGACCCAGACTCATACGGGGAGAAACTGGACTGTCTGGCAGTGGGCGGAACTCGAGGGCAGCTTTCTCTCAGAGGTGCTTGCAGCGATTACTGCAGACACTGAGACGCGGGACCTCTTAGGGCAGGACTGAGGATCAGCCATAGCTGTTTGCTCCGCCCTGTTGATTCCCTGAGACCCCGCCCCACCCAAGCTGTGTGCAGAGGCTTTTGCATATGAATGGGCTGGCCCTTAGAGATCTAAAATTACCTAACAAACTAAAGCTGGGTCAGAAAGACCAAGAACATCCTAAGGAAGGCCCAAGGCCCCATAGCAGCTTGCACTGTTTCACAGCTGGGCCTCATCTGGGCACCTCCAAAACCCTAACAAGGAAGAGGAATCTGCAGATCTCTCCATAGCTCCTGCTGGATAGCCTCAGGCAGAGGCTAAATTAGCACCTCCTTAAAGATCCAAGAGCCTGCCGAAACCGGTTTGGCTCAGTGGATAGAGCGTCAGCCTGCAGACTGAAAGGTCCCAGGTTCGATTCCGGTCAAGGGCATGTACCTGGGTTGCGGGCATATCCCCAGTAGGAGATGTGCAGGAGGCAGCTGATCGATGTTTCTCTCTCATCGATGTTTCTAACTCTCTATCTCTCTCCCTTCCTCTCTGTAAAAAATCAATAAAATATATTAAAAAAATCTCTGGGGACCCAGGTCTCATACGGGGAGAAGCTGGTCTGTCCGGCAGCGGGCGAACTTGAAGGCGGCTTTCCCTCAGAGGTGCTTGCAGCAATTAGCGGGTCACTGAGACCCGCGACTCCGGGCGGAGAATCAGCCATAGCCCCCTGATCCGCCCTTTGACTCCCTGAGACCCCGCCCCACCCAGGCTGCGGCAGAGGCTTTTGCATGTGAATGTACCTAACTGCAGCCGAACCAGGCAGACCCGGAACTTCCAAGAGAAGGCCCAAGGCCCCGCAGCGGCTTGCATTGCTTCACAGCTGAGCCTCTTCGTGGCTCCTGCTGTGTGGCCTCAGGCAGAGGCTGAATTAGCACCTCCTTAGATCCAGGAGCCACTGTACCCAGTGGTCAGAGGGTACCAGACTGCAACTCCTCAGATCCATAAGGGACACACTCAGGGAGCAGTCTCAGTGAGCACCAAAGCCCCACTGAAGCAAGTCTTGCCCCAGAAGGGTGTCTTCAGCACAGAAGTTCTCCCACTTTAGACACAGCTTATTCTCACAGCCAATTGGCCTGGAGGTCAATTCCTCCCAGTGATTCTACAACAACCAAGGCACCAAGAGTGCACCAAGAGTGTCCACCCCAGGTAATTGGGGAGGCTGAGCCTCTGGGCCCTGCAGGACACCTGGCGCGCAGGGCCACTCTATCAACACAGGGAAGCTGCCAAAATGCGGAGACAAAGAAACAGGTCACAAATGGCAGAAATGGAGGAAAGCAAACGATTGGATATAGAGTTCAAGGCCACGTTTATAAGGTTTTTCAAGAATTTTATGGAAACCGCCGATAAATTTAATGAATCCCTCAGTAAGTATAGTGAGACCATGGAGGACATGAAAAAGGACCAACTAGAAATTAAGCATACACTGACTGAAATAAAGAATAATTTACAGAGATCCAGCAGCAGACAAGAGGATCCCAAGAATCAAGTCAAAGATTTGAAATACAAAGAAACAAAAAATACCCAACCGAAAAAGAAAAAAGAAAAGAGATTCCAAAAATATGAAGATAGTGTAAGGAACCTCTGGGACAACTTCAAGCGAACCAACATCAGAATTATAGGGGTACCAGAAGGAGAGAGAGGGCAAGATATTGAAAACCTTTTTGAAGAAATAATGACAGAAAACTTCCCCTACCTGGTGAAAGAAATGGACTTACAAGTCCAGGAAGCGCGGAGAACCCCAAACAAAAGGAATCCAAAGAGGACCACACCAAGACACATCATAATTAAAATGCCAAGAGCAAAAGATAAAGAGAGAATCTTAAAAGCAGCAAGAGAAAGACAGTCAGTTACCTACAAGGGAGTACCCATACGACTGTCAGCTGATTTCTCAACAGAAACCATGCAGGCCAGAAGAGAGTGGCAAGAAATATTCAAAGTGATGAATAGCAAGAACCTGCAACCAAGATTACTTTATCCAGCAAAGCTATCATTCAGAATAGAAGGTCAGATAAAGAGCTTCACGGATAAGAAAAAGCTAAAGGAGTTCATCACCACCAAACCAGCATTATATGAAATGCTGAAAGGTATTCTTTAAGAAGAGGAAGAAGAAAAAGGAACTCTTACCATTTGCCACAGCATGGATGGAACTGGAGAGCGGATAAATACCACATGATCTCACTCATTTGTGGAATATAATGAACAACATAAGCTGATGAACAAGGACTGATCCAGAGACGGAGAGGCATTGATTGGACTGTCGGGACTTGGAGGGAAGGTAGGGGAGGGGGGGGGTAAGGGGGAAAGATCAACCAAAGGACTTATATGCAAGCATATAGGCCTAATCAATGGACATGGACAACGGGGGGGAGAGGGCATGAGCGGGGGGGGGGGGGGGGGGGTAAAGGGTAACGTGGGGACAAGGACACATATGTAATATCTTAATCAATAAAAAATATATTAAAAAAAAAAAATTACAGGGAGTCCGGTTCACAGAGCTGGCGTGGGGGGAGAAACATTGCATTTGTTATTTCCAATTCACTCCTAAGAGGGTTCTTGGCAATGTTATTTGGAGTACTAAAATATTGGCAAAAGGTCAGTAGGGGACTCTCCAGTCCCATGCCCCCCTCCCTTTAGACAAAAGCCTTATTTCAGGTATGAATAGTTGTAGGATAATTGCATTTATTTGCATATGCATGTATAATCTAAATGATAAGGCTTATTTGTATCTTATTTTAAATTTAGTAACATGGTTTTGTTTTCATCAAAAAAATATATATATATATATATATATTAAAAAAAAATCCAAGAGCCTGTGTACCCAGTGGTCAGAGTGGGACCATCCAGATTACAACTCCTCAGATCCATAAGGGACACACTCGGGGGGCAGACTCAGTGAGCACTAAAGCCCCACTGAAGCAAGTCTTGCCCCATAAGGGTGTCTCCAGCACAGAGGTTCTCCCACTGTAGACACAGCTGATTCTCACGGCCAATTGGCCTGGAGGTCAATTCCTCCCAGTGATACCTACAACAATCAAGGCTTAACTACAACAAGACTGTGCACAAAGCCCACAAAGGGGTGCACCAAGAGTGTCCACCCCAGGTCATTGGGGAAGCTGAGCCACTGGGCCCTATAGGACACCTAGCACACAAAGCCACTCTACCAACACAGGGGAGCATAAAAAATGCAGAGACAAATAAACAGGTCACAAATGACAGAAATGGAGGAAAGCAAACTACTGGATATAGAGTTCAAAACCACGGTTATAAGGTTTTCCAAGAACTTTCTAGAAACCGCCAATAAACTTAGTGAGACTCTTGAGGATATAAAAAAGGACCAACTAGAAATTAAGCATACACTGACTGAAATAAAGAATAATATACAGAGATCCAACAACAGACAAGAGGATCCCAAGAATCAAGTCAAAGATTTGAAATACGAAGAAGTAAAAAACACCCAACTGGAAAAGCAAAATGAAAAAAGAATCCAAAAATATCAAGATAGTGTGAGGAGCCTCTGGGACAACTTCAAGTGTCCCAACATCCGAATTATAGGGGTGCCAGAAGAAGAGAGAGAGCAAGATATTGAAAACCTATTTGAAGAAATAATGACAGAAAACTTCCCCCACCTGGTGAAAGAAATAGACTTACAAGTCCAGGAAGCGCAGAGAACCCCAAACAAAAGGAATCCAAAGAGGACCACACCAAGACACATCATAATTAAAATGCCAAGGGCAAAAGACAAAGAGAAAATCTTAAAAGCAGCAAGAGAAAAAAAGTCAGTTACCTACAAGGGAATACCCATACGACTGTCAGCTGATTTCTCAACAGAAACTTTGCAGGCCAGAAGGGAGTGGCAAGAAATATTCAAAGTGCTGAATACCAAGAACCTACATCCAAGATTACTTTATCCAGCAAAGCTATCATTCAGAATTGAAGGTCAGATAAAGAGCTTCACTGATAAGAAAAAGCTAAAGGAGTTCATCACCACCAAACCAGTATTATATGAAATGCTGAAAGGTATTCTTTAGGAAGAGGAAGAAGAATAAGGTAAAGATAAAAATTATGAACAACAAATACATATCTATCAACAAGTGAATCTAAAAATCAAGTGAATAAAAAATCTGATGAACAGAGTAAACTGGTGAATATAGTAGAATCAAGGGCATAGAAAGGGAGTGGACTGACAATTCTCGGGGGGGGCGGGGGGAAGAGGTGTGGGGGGTGTGGGAAGAGACTGGACAAAAATCGTACACCTATGGATGAGGACAGTGGGGGGGGGGGTAAGAGCAGAGGGTGAGGTGGGAACTGGGTGGAGGGGAGCTATGAGGGGAAAAAAGAGGAACAACTGTAATAATCTGAACAATAAAGATTTATTAAAAAAAAAAAAAGTAAAAACCAGATAGAGCCAACACAATGAAAGAGAATTATAGGCCAATATCCCTCATGAACATAGATGCCAAAATACTCAACAAAATTCTAGCAAATCAGATCCAGCAATACATCAGAAAGATCATACACCATGACCAAGTAGGATTCATCCCAGGGATGCAAGGATGGTACAATATCTGCAAATCAATAAATGTGATTCATCACATAAACAAATTGAGAGATAAAAACCACATAGGCATATCAATTGATGCAGAAAAAGCTTTCGACAAAATCCAACACCCTTTCTTGATAAAAACTCTCAGCAAGGTAGGAATAGAAGGATCATACCTCAACATAGTAAAAGCCATATATGACAAACCCACAGCCAACATCATAATCAATGGGCAAAAACTAAAACCATTTCCCCTGAGAACAGGAACAAGACAGGGATGCCCCCTCTCACCACTCCTGTTCAACATAGTACTGGAAGTACTAGCCATTGCGATCAGACAAGAAGAAGAAATAAAAGGCATCCAAATTGGAAAAGAAGAAGTAAAACTGTCCTTATTTGCAGATGACATGATACTGTACATAGAAAACCCCAAAGACTCCATCAAAAAATTACTAAAGTTAATAAATGAATTCGGCAATGTAGCAGGATACAAAATTAATGCCAAGAAATCTAAGGCATATCTTTATACCAATAGTGAACTTACAGAAAGGGAGACTAAAAAAGCAATCCCATTTACCATCGCACCAAAAAAATTAAGCTACCTAGGAATAAACTTAAGGAGGTAAAAGATTTATATGCGAAAAACTACAGGACACTGAAAAAAGAGATAGAGAAAGACATAAGCAGATGGTGTTTTTGCCGCCGCTGCCTGTTGCTTAGCAGCTGACTGGTCCGGGGCCCACAGTGTGCATGTGTGGAATGTGCGCCGCACTCTCCGACTCTGGCCCTCCAACGGTCTGAGGGACAGTGAACTGGCCCCCTGTTTAAAAAGTTTGAGGACCCCTGACATAGACTGATGAACGGGGACAGATCCAAAGACAGAGAAACAGCAATCAGACTATTAATCCCCAGAGGGAAAGTAGGGGAGGGTGGGGGTAAGGGGAAGAGATCAACCAAAGGACTTGTATGCATGCATATAAACCAAACCAATGGACATGGACAATAGGGGGATGAGAGCATGAGTGGGTGGGGGAGGATGGGGGTTAATGGGGGGAATGAGGACACATCTGTAATTCCTTAACTAATAAAGAATTTAAAGATTTAAAAAAAAAAAAAAGACTTACAAATTTCTTTCCGGACTAATGAAGGAACTGTATGATTTTCATGTCCTTTCTTTTTAGGTCCATGTCTTTTGCCTTCTAAAAGTCTGGGATTACATCTATTTTCTGAATATACTATTTCTGAACCTATTAATTAAAACGAAAATTCATAAGCATTAAGGGAACTACTTCATTGAAAAAAGATTATCAAAATAGAAGCATTTAATAAATAAAACCTGAATCTTCATTTCTCAAAATGTTCCGCAGCAAAGAAGCACAGCCATCAAGCCCCTGTACGGATTCAGTCTGTAAGGAGGAAGTCATTTGGAAACATTTATATATAATTTTAATGCAGGAGAAGAAAACATTGCATAGTTTAAAAATTTCTTTTAGGAACAATTTAGTATTGGTAGAAAATGTTTTAAAGTAAAAGCATTCATATTTCCTTAGGGCAATTAATACTTTCCCTTTGAATTTTTATCCCCCTTTGTTAGCTTTTACCTGAAGACTAATTAAAAGTGTGCAATGTATCGATTCAGTTTAACCTTACCTGACTTTCTGAGTCAGAATAGATGGGATAGCCAGAATCTGCATTACAACGTGATAGCTTTCTCAAATGGATCCTAGAAAACAAGTTTAATATTTTTACAAATAATACACAAATTTTTTCCCCATAATATAAGTAGTCATTTTCTTTCAAGCAAAGGTTGGATAAGAGAACTTGTCCAACCATGTAAAAAGATGGATTTATACAGCACTTTATGAAGATTGTAAAGCCTGTTAAACACTAAAATGATCAACATGGGTAGATATGGATGGTTCCTACCTAGAGTTTTGTGAAGGTAGAGACCCCACTAGTTATCTAGGGTAGGTTAAATTTAGTCCAGCCCAAAGACCTGAAAAATCTCAAGATTTCCTGAAGTTGTAAGCTTCTTTAAGTACTTACTGCTTCTTTCCATTTGTTAATTTAGCAGGTCCGGTGTGCTTTCCTGAAGATAACACCTATGAAATAATGTATTATATTATAGTAGTTACACAAATATTTTTCTATTATACCCTCAGTATACTGTCTTGACAAAACCTGAAATATCACTCTTTTCCTTTCTATTGTGGTAAAACATAACATAAAATTTACCATTTTTGCCATTTCTAAATGTATAGTTCTGTGGCATTAAGTACATTAATACTGTTGTGCAACCATTGCCATCATCCATCTCTAGAACTTTTTCACCTTCCCAAACTGAAATTCTGTACCCATTACACATTAACTTCCCAGCCCTTCCACCCCTCAAGCCCTGGCCAATACTCTGTCTCTATGAATTTGACTACTCTAGAGAGCTCATACAGTATTTGTGTCCTTTTGTGACTGGCTTATTTCACTTAATACATCTTCAAGGTTCATCCATGTTGCAGTATGTATCAAAATTTCCTACCTTTTTAAGGCGGAATAATATTCCATTTTTGAATATACCATGATACTAGTTTTTCATAAATGTGATATATTCTAAAAACTTATAATTACAACTGAACTCACAATTTGTTCTATATAAAATGTCAAGCCAGCAACATATGTATTTGTTCCTTAAGTCTATGTGAGTTGAAGTGAAGAAATATGATTGTAACCAACCAGAGTAAGTTGGACTATAGTCAATCCCTGAACATGTTCTACATTTCCCAAATTCTTCAAAACATATACAGGCAGGCCTCGGGTTACGTCGGACTCGACTTATGTCATTTCGTGGTTATGTCGCCTTCTCCCATTTACAGTATGTATAAAAAGAAGTTCTGTCATTTCGACATATGTACATATGTGCTTTATGTTTTTTATTATCTATTTACCACAAGGTCAGGAATTATTATCTTTTAAATATTTTTACTGTTTCACTTCATTACTGCTGTGTATGTGCTCCATGTGAGTGACGTAGATGCTTATGTAGGTGGATTCCAACTTACAGCGAAAATTGAGTTATGTCAAGTCGTAGGAACGGATCTCTGACATAACCCGAGGACTGCCTGTAATTTAAGTATAGGGCAGAGTCCATAACTCTATTTATCCACATCCTATATAATAAAAGCCTAATATGCAAATTGTAGCCTCAACCAGGAGTTCGACCACTTCGACCAGGGGGCGGGGCCAGTCCGCCAACGGCCCACTGCCCCTCCCCCTGGCCAGCCCGGCCTCGGTCAACCCCTTACACCCCCTTAGGGCAGGCCGGCCAGACCCCACCCATGCACTAATTTGGCACCAGGCCTCTAATTCTTTATAATGCCTGACAAGGCCAGCACACAAAAACTACCATTCCTCTTTATCCACATCTCATTCTCTCAATCTTTCTTTTTAAAGTCATATAGCAATACTGTTTTTATTAATTTTTTTAATTAAAATGTAAGTGGGCTACCTTTTGTGTGTAAGAAAAAATATGCACTTGTTTTTACATGCATCCAATATCTTGCGAGTTACACATGAAACAGTTCATTGTAGTTGCCTCTGGAGAGGGAAACTAAGAATCTGGGGGACAGAGCAGGAAGGGAGACTGCATGGATCTCCGTTCATAGCTTGACAACTTTATACCAAATAAATATATTATCTTCATTAAAATGTAATTTTAAAAAGACATGGTTAAACCCCTACTTACTCCCTCATATCACCACTCAGGAGTAGTCACTGTTGGCAGTTACATTTTTTATTTTTCTTGACATGTTTACATATTTCATCCCAAGATAGCACTGAGGAGTAACTAAGCTTTCTGGATTTATATAATGTTCTTTTATTTATTTGAATATGTACTCCTTCCTTCTAAGAATGCTATTGAAAACACACTGAAAAAGTTGGATTGATAGAGTTATATTTCTCCTTGAGATAAGCTGAATACAATGGAGTCACAAAGCCAGCGGTGAGAACCAATGGTCTCTGCAGATCCTTGGGGTTTTTCTCTTAAGTGAGCCAGAACCATAATAAAAATCCAAAGCATGAATCTGCTAAGTCCAAAACAACTACCATAATTATTATCTTTCAAAATCAAAAGTACTGAGATAAATGCATGGCATAATTATAAGATCATACATAGTGTTTCTCCAAAAAATATACATGAGGTTATATTACAATCAAGCAAAGAAAATTACCTAGAATTAAGACACTTTACAACAGTAATTATCATATTGACACATTCCCGTCAATTTTTTTTTGTAATTTCTAACTGAAATAGTACAAAAAGCTGTATAATTCAACCATATTCCCCAATTGTTAACATTTTATTACATCTGTCATGTTCTCTCAGAATATATATATATATATATATATAATGTTCTCTCAGAATATATATATATATAATTATCTGAAGTAACTTCAGAGTAAGTTTCAGACATCATACCCCTTTATAGTTAAATATTTAATCTTAAAGATTTCCAAAGAACAAAGTCACTCTCATATAACTAAAATATAATTATCAAAATCAGGAAAGTAACAGTGACACCATATTATAATCTAATCTACAGACTATTCACATTTAATCACCCCAATACTGCCCTTTATAAAAATCTGGTCCATGTCCAATTCAGGATCATATGTTGCATTAAGTTGTCATATGTCTTTAGCCTCCTTTAGTCTGAAATAGCTTCTTAAATTGTCATTGTCTTTTACAGCCCTGACATATTTAAAGAATACAAACCAGCTATTTTGGTAGTGTCCCTCTGGACATTAAGACATTTCTGATGTTTCCTTATTATTAGACTCAGGTTGTGCATTTTTGGCAGTAATACCACAAAAAGGATGCCATGTCCTTCTCTATACAACCTGAGTAGGCACATGATGTCAGTCTGTCCCATTACTGCTGATATAAACTTGGAGTACTGAAGATGGTGCTTGCTAAGTTTTTCATTGTAAGATTACTTTAAAAAAAATATATGTTTTTATTTATTTCAGAGAGGATGGGAAAGGAATAGAAACATCAATGATGAGAGAATCATTGATGGGCTGCATCTTGCATGCCCCACACTGGGGACTGAGCTACTAACACCAAGTCCGCAACACTGGCATGTGCCCTGACTGGGAATCAACTGTAACCTCCTGGTTCTCTAGTTCCACACTCAACCACTGAGCCACAGCAGCTGGACTGTAAGGCCACTTTTTTACCTTTGTAAATATTAAGCATCTTGTGAGGAGATACTTTAGATCATGCAGACATCCTATTCATCAAACTTTTGCTCAGTAGTTTTAGTATCCATTGATGATTCTTACCTTAAATCAACTGCTTGCCAAACAGTGATTTTTCTAACTTACACCATTCCTTTTACATTAATTGGCATTTGACTTTACTGAAGCACTTTTCCTTCTTCATTTATTTGTTATTATAGACTAGTTGATTCCTATTTTATTCAGTGGGTTATGCCCACTATTATTATTTTGATGCTCAAATTGTCCCAGATTCTCTTAGTATGAGTCTCTTCAAACTGGCTCTGGGCTTATTTTTTAATTTTTAATTGTGGTAAGAACATAGCATGAGATCTAACCTCTTAACAAATGTTTAAATGTACAACACAGTATTGTTGATTATAGACATGACTAGAGGCCCTGTGCACACGAAATTCGTGCACGGGTAGGGTCACTAGGCCTGGCCAGAGATCAGGGCCGATCAGGGCCTTCCTTCTGGCTGCCAGCTGGGGCGTCCCATCCCCAGCTGCCAGCCAGGCCTTCTTTATTTCCACACCACCCCCTGGTGGTCAACGGACATCATAGAGAGCATTGAACTTCCAGTCTTATGCAAGGGGACAATTTGCATATCAGGCTTTTATATATATAGATGTTGTATAGCGCATCTCTAGAACTTATTCATCTTGCATAACTGAAACCTTATACTTACTAAAAAGATACTCCCACTTCCTCCTCACTCCAGCCCCTAGCAACTACCATTCTCCTCTACTTCTATGAGTTTGACTATCTTAGATAACTTATATAAGTGGAATGTGATATTTGTCCTTCTGTGATTGGCTTCTTTCACTTTGCATAATATCAAGATTCATCTATGTTGCATATGGCAGAATTTCCTGTTTTTTAAAAGCTGAATAATATTTCTTTATCCATTCATCCATCAATGGACATTTAGGTTGTTACCACACCTTAGCTATTATGAATAATGCTGCAGTGAACATGGGAATGCAAATACCACTTCAAGATTGTTTTTCTTTTGGACACCCAAAGTGGGATTAATTTTCTGAGAAACCTTCAGTTTTTCACAGCAGCAGTACCCTTTACATGTCCACCAACAACATACAAGGGTTCCAATTTCTCCACATCCTCACCAATACTTATTTCCTGTTTGGGTTTCATATATATATAATAGAGATCCTAACTGTGATTTTGATTTGCATTTCCCTGATGATTAGTGATGACCATCTTTTCATATCTGTTGACCATTTGTATGTCTATAATTAATATATATTTTTAAAATATATTTTATTGATTTTTTACAGAGAGGAAGGGAGAGAGATAGAGAGTCAGAAACATCGATGGGAGAGAAACATCGATCAGCCGCCTCCTGCACATCTCCCACTGGGGATGTGCCCGCAGCCCAGGTACATGCCCTTGACCGGAATCGAACCCGGACCCCTCAGTCTGCAGGCCGACGCTCTATCCACTGAGCCAAACTGGTTTCGGCACTATAATTAATATTCACAAGTTCTTTGCCCTTTTTAAAATTAGGTTGTGTTTTTCTTTATATTTTTGAGTTTCAGGAGTCCGTTTATATTGTGGATATTAACCCTTTATCAGATATAGGTCATACAAATATATTTCCCCATTCTTTAAGTTGTGCTTTCACTCTGTTAATTATTCCCTTTGCTCTGCTTATCTTATGATTTCCCTATCTCAGCTCTTGTATTGACCATTTCTCCAATGGAATTGACCATTTCTCCAAGAAGCTGTGGTTCCTTTTAATAGACAATGGTATTTAGAAACCAAGATTTAGGCACTAGATGTGCTTTTTGCTACTGCAGCTTCCAATCTTTTTTTCATAAGATTATTTACTTAGTCATCATGACTTGATAGTTGTAATTTTGAATCTTGTGTTTTTATTTTTAAATCTTTTCCATATTAACATAGTCTTCAAAATTTTTTAATGGATACATAGTATTTCCTTGAGTGCAAATAATATGATATGTCCTTGGTTTGCTTTTTGTTTTTCACAATTTAAAAATGAACCTGAAATAACTCTTTCCATATACTGAAAATAGCCTTTTCATATTCCGGATTAAAAGCTTAATTAGCCCTTGTCAGGTGGCTGAGTTGGTTGGAGCGTCGTCCCCTGCACCAAAAGGTTGCAGGTTAGATTCCTGGTCAGGGCACATACCTAGGTTGAGGGTTTGATCCCTGGTCAGAGTGCCTGTGGAAGCCAACCAATCGATGTTTCTCTCTCTCCCTTCCTCTCTAAAACTGATAAAAAACATATTCTCGGGTGAAGGTTTTTTTAAAAGCTTATTTGATGAAAGGCTATTTGTTGTTCAATGGCCCTTGATACAAATTGTAGAAGCACTCTCCAAACTGAATGCCCCAAATCACAATGCACAAGAGAATATGTTTTACCTCACACTTTCTTCCACTTTTTACTTTGCTATTTGAGAAAAATATAAGTCCTACTTCCTACCAACCAGTGCACAATAAACTTACATTTGTGGAATGATTCAGAGATTTTCATTTCCAATTAATCCACACCCTGTGAGCTGATATTATTTGTAAGAGGTGGAAACCTAAATTTCAGAAAGGTGGCTTATTCAGCCTTACACCTTCTCAGTATAGTGTAATGTTTAAAAGAATGGACTCGGCCCAGCTCTATGGGTCTGAATCCTGTCTCCACTGCTAACCATGGGTGTAACTGCAGGGAAATTATTTATTCCATCCGTCAATTTCCTCATCTATAAAATGGGGATGATAACAGTACCTACCTCCTAAGGCTATTGTGAAGATTAAATGAAAAACTATATATAATA
This sequence comes from Myotis myotis, assembly GCF_014108235.1. Lineage (NCBI taxonomy): Eukaryota > Metazoa > Chordata > Mammalia > Chiroptera > Vespertilionidae > Myotis > Myotis myotis. Next base: position 160,703,394 of record NW_023416324.1, read on the forward strand.
CATAAAAGCACTTGCAATAGTACCTATCACATCACTATCTAAATTTAGCTGCTATTGCTATCATTAAGACGGTAGTAAACTAAGTTTTAAAGGGGACTACATTTTGTTACATTTATGCCAAGTCTGAGATAGATGTTTCACCAGATTCTTTGACTTAATCTTCCCAATTCTTTGAGGCAACATTTAATACCTACTTATACCTATTTTATAGAGGAGGCTCAGAAAAGTAAAAAGTGCTTTGCTTACTATCACTACAGTAGTGGCAGAACAGGAATTTAAATCTGTGACTATGATTACAAAACCAGGGTACTGCCTCTTGCTGACTGGGTACATTCTGAGTTAATAGAAGAGGAAGATCTATGAAGGTGAGGCTCGTCTGGAAGTACTCATGAGAAAGTCTTAAAATAAACCCCGGTAAGATTCACATTCATGGGGAAAACAGCATGATAGGTGAGCTAATAAATGATGGAAGACCAAAACAAAAAGGGGGAAGGCTGGATATATTTAAGGAGAAGTAGCTACTCCATGTCAGGTGCTGTCCTGGGCCTTGAAGATGTAGACATGAATTGTGCAGTAAGGAGGCGGGTAGATTAGCGACTTCTCTAGCCTGAAAGGGGGTTTGATTGAGGTTAGAACAGGGCACAAAAGGGGAGCCAAGGGGCACCCAAACAATGGGGATGGGAGAGTGTTGGGCAAGGCTTCCAGAAGTAGCCACTGAGCTGAGGGGCAGGAGGTGGGAAGCGGAGATGCAGAGACAGAAGGGCATCTGGGCTGCACACAGCGCGCCGGCGTGGAAGCGGGAGGCCCCGGGCGCCCGGGGCTCTGCAGAACAGGTGGGCAGCGCTGGGCAATGCAGGGACAGGGCTGGTAAGAAATGCAGCCTCGGGCCGAAGAACTGAGATTTTTATCTTGAAAAGTAAGTGTTCCCGGCTCAGACTGTAAGCAGAGCCGCTAAGTTACAGCGAGGATGTGCATTTGAGAGGAGTAAAGGCTAGAGGCAGTGACACCGACTAGACGCCTTTTTCAACGACTGGTAACATACCAGCAATTGTGACGAAAGATCAACTACGAGCGCAGTTGGTGGAAGAGCCGAGAACCTGGATTTGCTGCAACAAAGTCCTGAGCTTACGTCCCCCGACCCAGCGGCCGAGGCTGAACCCGAACCCGGGCCTCGCCAAAGCCAGCGCTCCGGAGGGCGACGCCTAGAACAGAGTGTGCACCTATGTTCAGAGCGGCTGTTACGATGCTGGGATCAGGCGTCTCCCCCACTCCTCCTTCCCAACATTTGTAATGCGGCGCGCTGACATTCTGGGGGTCACAGTTTTGCACTTCTCCCAGCTCGAGAACCCCCCTCAGTCCCTCTCCCGCCGCACCGTGGACGCCTCAAGGTCCACAGCCCTCACCTGGCCCGGCCGGGATCCGGACCTAACCATCTCCTGCAGCCTCAGAGAAGACCAGACCGAAGGAAGCAACACCTTACGATAAAAGGAATTAACCGCCGCAGACTCCCGACCGCCCTTGGCCCGCCCACCGGGCTTCCGCTTCCGGGAAGGAGCCCGCGGAATACCCCGCCTCATGGTCTCCGGCGCGCCGCCGAGGCCTCGGAGCGGCTGGCAGCCGGCCCACTGGGCTTGCGCAATAGACCTCTCCCGGCTCCGGGCTCTACACTCTTGTGAACGGGGCGGGGCCAGGAAGGGGCGGGACCGGGAGGGAAGGGGCGGGGCCTGGCGAAGAGGGGCGGGGCCGGTGAGGAGGGGTGGGGCGAGGAGTCCAGGCTTTGGGCTAAGCACCACTGGTTCCGCAATGACCTGCAAGACCTGAGTTCATGGTCCTGCGGTGAGGGCTTCTGGTGGAGGATAGCCACCCTGCATCAGCTGGGGGAAGTGACGACAGGACTCAGCAGGACATCTTTTAGATGCCATTGTAAATATAACTGCTTTCTAAATTTCCTTTTCAGATTGTTGTTAGCTGTGTGTTAAATTTGTATCCTGCTACTTTGTTGAATTCCTGTATCAGTTCAACAGTTTTTTTGTTGTTGAAATCGCTAGTTTTCTAGAAACATAAATGATAAGAGAATCATTCATCGGCTGCCTCCTGCACACCCCTTACTGGGGATGGAGCCCACAACCTAGGCATGTGTCCCAACCATAATTTAACTGTGACCTCCTGGTTCCTAAGTTGATGTTTGTTGGAGTAAGTTCTTCCTTGATCCTGCTTACAGCGCCAGTTATGGGAGTACTTACTCCTTCATCCTGCTCAACTCTGCCAACTATGGGGTGCACAGTCTTCCTCTGCTAAGGAACTGTACGTTCATGGACGCCGGGTATTAGACGGAGAAGGTATGAGCAGTCATAGGTGTATAAGAGAGTCTTTATTGTAGCTTAAGTAGCCATAGCTACGAAGGAGCCATTAGACAAAGCAGTTCTTCAAAGTAGCTTCACACAGTAGCCGTTCAAAGCAGCCCTTGTTAATACAGTAGCAAACACAGGAGCTATACCAAGCAGGTGTGCCCTATATAAAAGCAGCTTCTCACCAGCTGGTCAGTAACACATCTTTATACCAACTTAGACAAAAGAAGCTCCTTGCAAATTGTGACATCGATATTTGTGCTACAGAAAGTCACGTTTGCGCAGTGCATACAGTACAATCACTGTGTCCTTGCTTTTGCACCTGTATATGACAAATTGGCCTTGAGCATCCGGCATACTTTGGACAGGGACCCCACACTCCAATTGGCCATGAACATCTGGCATACTTTGATTAGGATTTCCACAACGCTCAACCACTGAACCACAAAGGCCAGGCTACTTGATAACTTTTTAATTATCTTTAAAATCTTGGCTAAGGGTGTCTTCTTTTTTCTACCATATTGAGACATAGGAAGTCACCATAGTGTCCAGAGGAAATATGTTGGTAGCTGGGAGTGGAGGGTGGGGTGGGGTGAGGGAAGATAAAGAGGACAGATGTGCTTCTGTATAGGAGGTAAAATGAACAAGACTTGGTGAAGATTTGGGAGGTATTTACATTGGCCTTGGTTTCCAGGTTTTGTATCTGTATGGGTGATGGGAGGGAAGTTTATGAACTCATTTCCCCCAATGTTTTATTATGAAAAATATAAACTAGGAACTCATTTTTGGGCATATTGATTAAGGATGCCTTGAAGTTATCCTAGAGATAGCAAGAAGGGAGTTTTGAGATTGGTGGGGAGGTATGGGATACACATTCCTGAGTCATCTGTGGGAACAGAAGCCAAAGGCTTCTGAGTTTGCTTCCAGCTTGCCTCCTTAAGAAAGCCTTTCCTCCCACTTCTCTATCCCACTCCTGTAAACTAGGTCATGTGCCCCTGTACTGGGATATTATTGTACCACTTATCACTTGTGTGATTAGTTGTTAATGTCTGTCTTCCCAAATAGAATTTAGTCACTATGAAAGCAAGGACCTTATCTTAGCCTAGTATCCCAATAGATAGCATAATACCTTGTATATAGTAGAACCTTTTAAATTATTGAATAAATAAATGAACCAACCAGTGTTTGGACTGCTTTGGTACATTGGGGCTGACAGCCACTTAAATGCTCTGAGACTCAGATTTATCCAGGACATTTATGTCCTTCTCGCATCATGGTTAATGATTCTGCTTGGTCAAGGCAGTGTTTTATAATTTAGTGCATTAGACCAATAGTTGAACTAAAAACACAGTTAAGATTTATAGCCAGGATACAAGATTCAAAAGTCAGAAGCTGTATACTGGAATATAAATTAAGTGTTGGAAGCATGAGCTCAGATCTGCCTGGAAAGATCTGAGACTGCCCTGTTGCTTTTCCTCAAGTCATTTGGTGTCTTCTGGAATGATTTCTAATCCCATGGTTCTTAAATCTTTGGAGATCATATGCAATTTTGAGAATTTGCTAAAAAGCTTTTTTTCCCTCAGAAAAATGTTAATGTGCAATATATATATATATATTAGAGGCCTGGTGCACGACATTCATACACTGAGGGGAGTCCCTCAGCCTGACCTGCACCCTCCCACAGTCTGGGACCCCAAGGGGTCCTTAGCACTGCTGCAGAGGTGGGAGAGGCTCCCACCACCGGCACTGCACTCACCAGCTGTGAGCCTGGCTTCTGGCTGAGTGGTTCTCCCCCGTGGGAGCGCACTAACCACCAGGGGGTAGCTCCTGCATTGAGTATCTGCCCCCTGGTGGTCAGTGTGCATCATAGCAACCGGTCAGTCCACCGTTTGGTCTATGCACATATTAGGGTTTTATTATATAGGATATATAATTTATCAGAAACATTCCAGAACCTCTCCAAGTATTTCAGGTTAAGAATTCTATTTTTACCTAATTCAGAGCCAGCTTTCCACACTTGAGTGTCCAGCTCCTTCTGTTGCAGGGCCCTGATGATCTTGGCAGTTGTTGGTTAACTAGGAATAGTGAGGTGCCTGACTGAACAGCATCAAGGAAAGAAAAACAAGGAACACAGAGAAAATGGAATTGGGCCACAATCTTAGCATTTCCCACTGAAACTTGAAAAGAATCTGCAGTGTTCACTTTAGTCAAAATAGCTTAATTTAGGAAAGAAAGAGCCCACTTCTTTTTCTTTATAAAATCCTGATTTTATTGCTTCCTGAATGTTTTTCTCCTTAAAGGAGAAATACAAACCATATGTTACAGGGGCCTCAGTTTGACAGCTTAATTTAGGTCATGCTGGGATTCAGATTTTTCTGGTCATGCCAGGAAGGCTAGTGGGACGGGTCTGACAAGGGCCTGTTGGCAGCGAGGACTAAGAGAGCCCCTTTGGAATGATCTCGTTCCAAGGAAGAAAGGCTTGGTTTGAGGCAATGTGCCAGGTTTGAGGGTCAAGTGTGCTTTTAATACAGTACAGTGTCAGTCAGTTATTGCCCTGACCCAAGTTGAGAAATGGTAATGATTAGTACGCTAAAAGTTTGTTTCATTAAAATCTCTGTAAGGCATTGCAGCAGATGTTAGTGGTGCCCCAATCCATATGCTTATTGGGAACACCTATGATTTCCTACCAGAGCACTATTTTTCTGGAGCAAAGGAAGCAAGCTCAGGCCAGGAGCTGGGCAAGCTGGAAATGCCAGAAAGTAATATCCCTGGAGGCAGCCCTCAGTCAATGACAAATGGAAATTTGGTGAGGAAGCAGCCCTTAGCATATGGTGGGGGGCTCCCTCATCCCTCAGGTTGGGATAATTCTGAGGTGTGTTCTCCACTGTCTCCACGAGTCCTCCAGAAGGCTTGGGCTCTAGGGATGGTTGGCTTGATAGCACACCCTCTATTAGCTTCTTCCCATCATTTACTTTTCTTACTCCCTTTCCACTGTTCCTGGGATTGCCTCCCAAATGCTAAACTGCTTTCACTTAAATATTTGTTTCAGAGACTGTTTCTGGGGTGTGGAAACTCCATATTAAGATAGGCATTGAGCATACAAGGCAGCACAAGTTTAAAGTAAAGCAAAACTGAATTCAAATTCCTTCTCATCAGTGATAATGAACAACTTAACTTCTTTAAGATGGTTTCATCTATAAAATGGGGATAATGAATGACCTTATCAGGTCAGGTTATAAAAAAATATTTGAGAATACATGTGAAGTATTGTGCACTATGGCTTGTACATAGTAAGTACTTTAATAAACATTGACTATTGTCAATAATCTATATATATAAAAAGCCAGCGACTGAAACGCCATAAAGACCAGAATGACTGGTCACTATGATGCCCACCATAGCCAGCGAACCGGCCAAATTGGAGGTGGGGCCAGCCGGCCAACCTCCCATAGCCCTTCCCCCCCGCCACCCCTTCCCCCCCGGCCACCCCCGCCCTGATGGGCCCACCCCACCCCTATTGGCCTGAAGCCCCTCCCCCTGGCTGGCCCCGGCCCTGATCACCCCCCTACCCCAAAGGGGGCGGGGCCGGCCAACCTTCTGCAGCTCCTCCCCCTGCCCAGCCCCACCCCAGATTGGCCTCCCCACCCCATCAGGGGCAGGGCCAGTGGCCAACCACCCATGGCCCCTCTCCCAGGCTGCTGGCCCCCTGATCAGACCCCCCTACCCTATTTGGGGATGGGGCCCGCCGGCCAATCACCCACGGCCCCTCCCCCCAGCTGGCCTGGCCCTGATCGGCCCGATCAGGGGAGGGCCAGCCAACCAATCTCCCACCTTCTCCTCCTCCCAACAGCCCCCACCCAGATCTGCCTCCATTGGGGCTGGCCAGCCAGACTCCACCCATGCACAAATTTGTGCACTGGGTCTGTGGTATATTTATAATATTGTTAATACAGCATAGTGCAGGTTGAGGGCAAGACTGTTTTCCAACCTTGGGATGACTGCTGAAGGAGGTTTGGGAGATGTGCTGTAGAGGCTGGGTGTCTAATGAGCATATGGGGCTTAGCAATATCAATGACTTAGAGCAGTGCTTCCCAACCTTTCTTTGGCCGTGCCCCACCTAAGCATCTCTAAAATCCTGATGCCCCCCCTGTGACATGTAATTCTTATTATTCAAAAAGTGAACTCCTATTCATGTGGAGGAAGCCTAAAAGGCCATTAACTTGGTCTAAACAAGCTTCCAAAGAACATGGCATCCATGAAAGAGAAAAACAAAAGGACAGTTGAAGTTCTGAGGAAGAAATCATTAATTGTTAAAAAATAATAATAATATGAAGTGATATAAAACATAGCAAATAAAGTTTCAAAACATATAATAGAGAACTGGTGTCAGAAATCTGTTGACATTGACTAAGACTGATCTCTGGGCCATTTGCATTACAGTGATTTAAGTTCATGTCTTGTCTTGGTGTTAAACTGTGAGCTCCTTGAGGGCAGAATCCAGATATGATTTATTTTTATGTGCTCAGAAGCCAGCATAGCTCCTGCCTAGGGTTTCCAAGTATAGGGGTGGAGTGGGGGATAAAAATATTGTTTATCAAAATTAACCAGTGTCCTGTATTTTACCTGGCAATCCTATCCCTGGCATATAGCTTACCTCAGTAAATATTGGTGAGTGAGTGAATGAATGAATCATACCAACAAATGGAGAATTAAACTGGTAAAAACATGGATTGACCATGTAAAATATACTCATCTAAATTATGCCTAACAATCTTACAACAGCAAAACTGTCTCTGGTTAACATTCTTTTTTGAAAGCCTGACAGTGTTGGTTTTGATTTGAGATGCATTTTCTATCCATGCTTCCTCAACCCCTGTTACTTAGTATCCATGTGGGAAGAATACTAATCTTCTGTTAATGTGTTTTGTACCAATAATTTTATGTCTTAATTCCACACACTTCAGATTTCATGTTGGCCTAATTGTTTATTAGTGTGTACCAGTAGTACAAGAAAATGGTCATCGGCTGGTGTGTGGGTTTCAGCTATTCTGAAGCACAACCATCTCCAAAATTGTGCTTTTACTCCAGCCGAACCCTTGGGTTTTGAGTAAAGTCAACCACCTTGATTAAACCATCAGGACCAATTCTGTTTGGAAAAAAATATATATCTGAGGTTAGTCCATTTAACAATTCCTCTTAAGAAAGATTACATAAACTCTCCCAATGAATTCTGCTGTGGCTCCCACCCTCATCACCCTCTCTCTCTCTCAACCCTTGACTGTTTTCCCCTCCTCCTCCACTCCTACCCACTGGAGACACCTGAACGGGAGCTGGCATCATCTGGAGGACTTATAAGACACAGATGCCTGGGCCCCGCCTCCGAATTACGGATTGGGGCGGTTCAGGATGTAGCCTGGGAAACTGCATTTCTAACAGGTTCTCAGGTGCTGCTGTGCTGCTGGTCTTGGCAACACTCCATCTCTGTCCTATGCCATTCTTCCCTTTCCCGTGCCCCTTCTCTTTTAGGTCCTTATCTCTTGTTCTTCACAATCTATCTCTGTTCCCAGATCGGTATAGTGCAGTAACCTCAGTATGCCTTGCCCTACTAGGTTTGTTTTCCTCGTATTCTTTCCCCTCCTGTTGGTAAAAGCTTACTTACACTTCCTGTTCAATGTAGTTCAGCATTCGGCTGACGTGTGATGCAGAGATCTCGCCGTCCACTTCAGCAATATATGTGTAGAGAAACTGGAAGGTGCTGAAAGGGATCCGGGCAGGTCCAGAATCATGGTCACATGATAAAACTTCACATGCTATCTGGAGAGTTTTGGAAATGGTCTATAAAGCCATAAGATTAAATAAGGAGAGAGTCAGTATTCCAGAATAGATTCCTCAGATCAGTTTAGATACAAGAAAGAAAAACAAAAATTTTGCTCTTATAAAAAGAAGTGGGAATGATATAATATTCTGGCAAGTTTGAATTTTTTACACTCAAATGCTATTTAATTCAATCAAAAAATCTTGGTGTACTGGGTATCTTTATTTTTTTAGAGAGAGATAGAAACATCAATGATGAGAGAGAATCATTGATTGGCTGTCTCCTGCACGCCCCCCAATGGGGATCAAGCCACCCGGGCATGTACCCTGACTAAGAATCAACCATGACCTCCTGGCTCATAGGTCGACACTCAGCCACTGAGCCATCAGGCGTGGGTATCTTTTTTTATTTTCCTTTTCTTTCTTTGTTGGAGGGATACTCTCAAGGAATTAAAGTTTATAAACTGCTGAATATTTAAAAAATATTATCTTAATTCTTTAAAATATTTATTTTAATCAGAACTTTATTCAAGAATTTGATTTGCAATCTACAAAATTAAAATGATTTATTATTATTATTATTCTCCAAGCTTCTCTCCAAGGGGATGAGGTCATTATCAGAGAGATACTTTGAGCAAATGCCACAGGAAGAGAGGAGAACGGGGTGGAAGAGGAATGCCCCAGGGAGATAAGAGTCCCAGATCAGGAAAAGTGACACTGGACATCACAATAAAACTAGCTCTTCTACTAAAACACGTGGATCCATATAATCAGAACCACCCAGCACTTTATATGACATAACACTAACCTGGTAATTGCTGGGAAAAATTAGTAGATGATGAATGCCAGACATTTTAATGGAAGGGTTGAAACTTAAACATTAAAGGATCATGTTCAGAACTGAGGTTTTACTTTTTAAATTTATTTATTTTTTTAATATATAACTTTTATTGATTTCAGAGAGGGAAGGAGGGAGAGAGATAGAAACATCAATGATGAGAGAGAATCATTGATTGGCAGCCTCCTACATGCCCCCTACTGGGGATCAAGCCCACAACCCCGGGCATGTGCCCTTCACCAGAATCGAACCCAGGACCCTTAAGTCCGCAGGCTAATGCTCTATCCACTGAGCCACACCAACTATGGCTTACTTTGTCTTTAAGGACACCTACCCTTTGAATAAATTTCACAAGCAAGAGAGTTGTGCAATGATGGGATAAAGGAAAGAAATGATTCAAAGAAAGGATTGCTTAGCTCTGAGTTAGCAAAGACAGGTCAGCATGTTTATCTTGGTGGTTTACTAAAACAGATGATGTGTAGAGTCTTCTTACATACTCTCCTACGGATCAGGGAAAAGTTAATCACAAGTAGTGAAACTGGGTGAAAGCAGCAGCAGCTGCTATAACTCTCCAAATGGTTGGCCAGCATTGTTCTTCATTGTTCTGCAGCCTCTGTTTGCTGTTCTACTGCCTTCCTCTCCCTGAGTTATTATGAGTGTCTAGATGGTGTTTCTTTAACTGCGGTATGTGTTACCGAGGGATGTAAGTTTGTCTGTCGGGAGGTATATGAAGATGCTGAATAAACTTGGCCCATCTTCCTAGAGTGACAGTTTTGCCTGATGCCAGGTAATGTAAACATTATTTGCATTAATTAATTATACTTGATTATTAAATTTTTTTACATTTTACAAACATGGCCATTTTATGAAATAAAATTTTCAACATATATTTAAAATATATGTTTTAAAATGATATACTGCATGATGTAAAAGAAATCTTATGTTTCCAGCAAGCCACTTTCATTTCTTCCCTGCCCTTGGGAGTCCTCTTCTAGAAATTGCTGTGAAGCACTGAGTGAGGCCAGGCATCAACACAAAGGCGATTGGGAGGCCAGGCATGCAAGGAAGCTGGGTGAGAGGCTGCCAGTGAGAATGGAGAGCATGCATGTAGGTGAGGTCAGCATGATAATGGTTTTGGGTAGATTTGCAGGCATGTATGCACTGAACTTCATAATTTCCATCCATAGCTCATTCTCTCTGCTTCTTAAGAAAAAAAAGAAAAGAAAAAAAACAAAAAAACAAACAAGCAAACAAACAAAAACCACCCTACTCCCGTGCTGCCTTTGTCCTGGTGTTCTCTTCCTATAGTCTCATCCAAATTGAGGTGTTGTTATGAGGTGAATTGTGTCTACCCAAAGTTCATATGTTAAAGCCCCAACTCATATTTGGAGACAGGGTCTTTAAAGAGATAATTAAGTTAAAATGAAGTTATTAGAGTGGCCCTAATTCCATAGATCTTATGTCCATATAAGAGGAGGAGGGAAGGGAGGAGGGAGGGAGGGAGGGGGAGAGAGAGAGAGAGAGAGAGAGAGAGAGAGAGAGAGAGAGAGAGAGAGAAAGAGAAAATACATGCATGCACACAGGAACAACCACATGCAGAAAGAGGGAGACATTGGCTATTTACAAGCCAAATGAGACTGTTGATCTCAGATTTCCAGCCTCTAGAACTGAGAGAACATAAATTTCTGTGGTCTAAGCCACCAGCCTGTGGTTCTTTGCTATGGCAGCTCCAGCAAACGACTATAGATGTTTTCTACCCCCAAATCTTTTACTGGTCATTCAAAGAACCTTCAAATTCTACTGCCCTCATAAGATTTTAAAAATTTTAATATATGGATGAATAGAGAAAGAGCTCTCTGGACTGGAGCTTTTTGGTAAACTTAAATAAATTTAAGTCAACAGCAATCTGCATTCTGATGCACAGATCGTTTTGGTCAGATGGGGATCCACTTCATAGAGATAGCCTTTCAGCCTCTTATGAGCCTCATTTTCAAATTTAGAGGTGAAAGTCTCAGAAAGTGAATTATTTGCTAACAAAATATGTCATTCCTTCCAGGAGCACAATTGCACAACCTCTTCTTTTATAAAATTGGTCTCAGTGGAATAGGAGGTGTAGGCTATTCTAGGAGAAGGGGGTGCTGAAAGGGAAGAGGAATACAGGTCTTCATGTAGCATTTTCAATCATGTGTGTGTAGACTCAGAGAGCTCACGACTGAAGTTCCTGCTACCTAAAATCACTGCCATTAGACTTTTCTATAAGGAGGAAACTGGATTTTCTAAGTGTCACAGAGATCATGGCTGGCTGGCAAGTTGGCAAAGAAAGGAGGGATTTCTGGGCTTGCCTCTGAGGGTAAATGGATTAACTAGAATGCAAGCCCTCCTCTAGCTGGGGACACCCTGACCACTCCCACACTTATGTTCCTAGCAATAGTCTAACACAGCGGTTCTCAACCTGTGGGTCAAGACCCCTTTGGGGGTCGAATGACCCTTTCACAGGGGCCGCCTAAGACCATCGGAAAACATATATATAATTACATATTGTTTTTGTGATTAATCACTATGCTTTAATTATGTTCAATTTGTAACAATGAAATTGGGGGTCACCACAACCTGAGGAACTGTATTAAAGGGCCGCGGCATTAGGAAGGTTGAGAACCGCTGGTCTAACATGAAACAAATGGGTATAACAGTATTGGTTCCTGGATTCACACAGTGCCCTTTGCTTATGGACTAGACCTTCAGGCTGACCTCTGGATGTCCTTTGACATAGAAATGATGAGGGGGCAAAGTCTGCTACCCTAGGACCTCCCAGAATTGGAGAGTCTCCAGAGTGAGGCCTGAGTGTGTCTCAGAGGAAGCAGGGAAGAGGGAATGGAGATGTAAGGATCTCATGGAACATCTAACCTAACGTCAGCACTTGGCAGGGAGGTAGAAAGATACAATTTACTTTATGCTTTCCCCTCCCCAGTTTGGGAGGCAGCCATATCAAAGTCAACCTAGTGGCTGCACCGTGAGCTGAGCCCAGGGAGGGTCGGAATTTGGCTTTCCAGGGTCACTCTTGGTTACTGTGAGGCATGTGGCCAAGGAGAGGACACAGACATCTCACGAGGTGGAGAGGGGCTGTGAAACAGACCAGCAAAGTCAGAGAGCAGGTGAGGGCAATCCGGAAGAGACTCCAGGAGGCCCTGAGCACCAGCGAGAATGGAGATGAGCCAGCGGGGACTGCTGTGCAGTGAGAGAGGTGGACCAAAGACTTACATTGCAGACAGCGAGCGACCACAAAGATGAGTATTCCAGGCAGATCAGAGGTGCCAGAGGGGACCAAGGGTTGTGGGAAGCCTTTCAGCTGGGTGTTCTAAAGTCCTAGAGTTGCCCCTTTCCTAATATACTCAACTGCTATTTTTTTTTTTTTTTTTTTACAGTCAATTGATTATTTAATACTTTTTCCCCAATTACTGTTGACATCCCATATTATATTAATTCAGGTGTACAGCATAGTGGTTAGACATTTATATAACTTATGGAGTGATGCCCCTGATAAGTCTAGTACCCCTGACACCATTCATAGTTATTACAATGTTATTGACTATGTCCCCTCTGCTGTGCTTTGTTTACATCCCCGGGACTATTTAGTAACTGCCAATTCACTGTCATCTTAAAGGGAGGAGCAGTGAGGAGAAGCCCGAGGGACTGGGCAATTCATCTGAAAGCTGTTGCAGTTATTGCATCAGACGAAAATTCCAGAATTGGATTGATTCTACTTATTTTCTTACTTCACCCTTTGTGGGTGGTGAAAATCAGGCAAGTTGGAATTACCTAAAATAATTCCTCCCACCCCCGAATATCTCTGAATGTGCTATGAATAAATTCGTGGCCCTGTGAGACTTTGATAGAACTGTCAATTTTTGTATGTTCCCACTGTGATTTCCCCCAATCCTCGGGGCTGTTTCCACAGCAGTGTGATGATGCTGAGTGGCAACTCCCCTGCCCAGCTCACCTGCCCCTGCTGCATTTCCTCGGCTCCCTGGAAGAGAGTATTTACTCATTATATAATGTTGCCATAAAGAAAAACCAAGACAAAACACAGATGGCCCCTCCTCTCCTCCTCTCAAAGAAATGGTTAGGAGGAAAGTTGCAAGGGAAATCCTTAGGAAAAGTTGGGCTACAATATTTCTGGTACTTTTCCCCAGAAACAAAAACGTCACATATGCATTTCAAGCATATTGGAGAAGAAAGGGTAAAATCGTGCTTAGATACTGAATGATTCCAAGTACCTTTCATACCATTTGGTTTTGGTGGAGACAACACTTCTCTCATTAACTTTTAAAAAAATATATATTTTACTGATTTTTTTACAGAGAGGAAGGAGGAGGGATAGAGAATTAGAAACATCAATGGGAGAGAAGCATCCATCAGCTGCCTCCTGCACACCCCCTGCTGGTGATGTGCCCGCAACCAAGGTACATGCCCTTGACCGGAATCGAACCTGGGACCCTTGAGTCCACAGGCTGACACTCTATCCACTGAGCCAAACCGGTTTGGGCTCTCTCATTAACTTTTAAACTTGTATGTATTTCAGAGATTTTAAAAAACCATGTTTCTGATTAATCTTCATTTAAGTTAAAACAGTGTTTAACAAGAGTGAGTCACGTATAAGATGATACCTAAAGCTTTTAAATACATACATACATATATATATATATATTTAATTAAATATATATATATATATATATATATATATATATATATATGAACTGGTTGCAGTATCTTCTTCTTTAAAACAGGAAAATGGCTTTTCCAATTGTAAACCAAGTGAAATTTGGAGAAGGCATACATTTGTATGAGCATATTGCACCCATGATGATATCATGACTATAAGTATAGACACAGCCTCATTTTTCCTTTCCTGCTCTCTTATTTCTGATTTTTTATCCAATGATGCTTATCAAATAGTTTTATATAAAGTTGCACCTCTTTTTAAAAGTCTCTCATGTATATCTTCTAGGTGACTGGAACCCAAGTGTAAGCAAACCTGATTCTACAGCTGGGTCTTGGTTATCTCTAGGAATATGAATGGAGGGAGTAAAGTGGTGATGGAAATAAATCCAAGTGCAAGGATTGGAATTCATAAATAATCCAAAAGCCACATTTTAGTCAACCTCTCCCAAGAGACTGGTGACAATTTTCCTCCCTTTTTCCTCCTAACTCCTGCTTCTGGCTGATGAGCCAGCAAGTGACTAGTTCGGACAGGCGAGGGGGTGGACAAGAGCAGGCATGCTCATCACCAGACTGTGTGCACAGATGTACTGCCTATTCAGACCCAAAAAGAGAGGCTTTCCCTTAAGGACAAAAAAAAGCATTAAAGCTAACTTACAACACCAAGAGAGCTGCAAGCAAGGGCTAAAAACTTCAGCCACTCAATCTCCTCCGTGAAGCGGCCCACATTCATCACACTATTAAACAGCTCTGTTGGGAGACTCAGCACCTTCCACATTTGGGCCAGCTCTTCGACATGGACAATCAGTCTGCCACCAACCTGCAGGGTAGGAGACAGACGCAAGACAGAGCATGAGGGACAGGATGAGAGCATGCCCTGAGAAATACCTAGCCAGCAAAGGCTCTGTGTCTTCCCAGCACCCGGTAAAAGATGGGGGTGTCAGGGCATAAAAGGGACTCTGATTGGCAGTTATCCTTGCAAGGGTAGAGAAATATTCAGCCAATGATGAACCTGCTAAGGTAAATTCAATCATTTTAACTTCAAATGTCAGACTTATGAGAAAAATGTACTTTTATATTATATTTTAATTTTTTCTGATGCTCTTATCATCTGCTATTTCATCCCTAGGTTGTCCCTCGAAGGCAGATGGGGCAGCTGAAATGAAACCAAGGGACAGAAGACTGTTTGAGACTCAAATTCGTGGTGAAACTGGAACTAGGTGGAAAGTCTCTTGCTGCTAGACTTCATTCAGTTCTTTGCACCAGACTTCACGTGCACCCTTCCCCTCTCCTAGGAATAACATCGGGGTCGTGTCTAGATGCTTCGTGTTGCTTGGTCCCAGTTCCCCCAGATCTCTGCCATGCCCACTGCACAAGGCACTGGGTGGTTAAGAGGAAAAAGGGAAAATGGCCAGTGTTGGCCAACAATGCGATAAGGGTACAGACGCTCCAGTGAAGTGTCACTACGCCTTCGCAGGCGCATGCTAAGCTAAGTCAGTCCCGAGTCACCCCGAACGGCTCTGTCCTGGATCCTACAGCAGGGTCTAAGGTGCTAACCCATACTGCCTCATCCATTCACCAGACAGCTCCCAGGGTAATGCGGCAGAGAGGAGAGCCAGGGCTATCCTAGAAGTTAGTCTGTGGCCACACCTGGGACACCCGGGAACTACAATATGCCCCTCCCCAACCTGCGATGGTCCTCATCTTAGAATCTTGATCAGTAAAGGAAACGCTATCAATGGGGTGTGGACCTGCACTTTCTGGAGAGAAGGGATTAGCACTGCACGGAGCCCCGGGACATCCCGCCAGCTTCAGGGAAACCTGGGATGACCCCACTGACAACTCAGCTTACTGCCCATTTCAACATCATTCCTGTTTCCCTCGGGGAAGAGTTACTTTCAGTGCACGGTTTAGTGAACTTCAGGATGCTGCTGAGGGACCAGCTGACCTGGCAGGGGGACAGTGGGCTTCTATCCAAACCTGCCCAGCCTCGACATTGTCCCCACGCCTCCGCTGGATGCTGCAGTGTGGCCCTTACCCTCGCATGCAGGATCTTCAACAGCTCAGGTGTAAGCTCTGCCCAGTTAGACGAAGGGACTGGCTCAGACCGCTCTCTCACTGAAGGAATCTCTCCGCGGCACATAGCCCCAAAATAACTACAAGAAAAATGTTTTTTTCATTGACAGCACATATGCAGGAAATTCTTGCTTGTGATGAATTAGATCTGTATTTTGTCTTGGAAATATTTTGTGGAGTTTTGTGCTCTAAAATGCTGCAGATTTGTAAGCCACATAAAACCATGTGCTAAGAGCTTTCCAATGTCTGAACAGAGAGTGTGCTCATAGGTCATGCTCTCCTTTTTCCCTGCAGTGAACTGCAGACTGACTCTTCATGGATAGCTAAAAAGTTTATAGCACACAGTACAGTACGGGAGCAGGCAGGCTATCACAGTGGAGTGTTTTCTTACATAAATGTCAGGGACGATACCAAGGAATGTCCTTTTTCTTGCTATAAAACAGCAGCACAAGAATAAAATGGGATTCTAAACCGTTGTATAGTATAAAACAATGTCTGCCTGTGATGCCTAAGAGAAATTAGTTTTCTGACACGTAGAGGTCTACAGAACACGTAGAATGGAGAACTAAACAGGCCTCGTTTCTAGCAAAGCAACCTCATTTCTGTCTCTTTTTATGAGCGCCACTGGCTTATTTTCCTCCCATTTATAAAAGCGTCGTGGTGGCCCAACCCAAGAGCATGGGTGCATTGGCTCAGCGCCTCTGGAAGGCTCCTCTTAGATTCCGTTGTGTGCCTTCTCCAGGTGTCCACCTGCTCCCACCACCTGCTCAATTCACCCACTCAACCTCACCTCCCTTCCCCAACCCACCAGCTCCACGCGGCAGCTACTAGCTAGCTAGTAGGAGGCCCTGGCACAGTGAAAATAGCCGGAAAATGGCCTGGGAGGTCTGGTTAGCTCCCCGCTCCTGCCTCAAGTCCCAGTTCCCCCGTTTCAAGGAGGCACTTGGTCTAAAAAGCAACTTCAAAGCCGAGAGGCTTTCTGTGTTAAGCTGCTTCAGGCCGGGCCGCCAGCCATGGCTGTGTAAGCTCCTTCCCTTGAGCAGCCCCTGGGGCACCTGCCTGACAAAGGGCACCTGCGTTTGAGGCACGTTTTCAGCCAGGCCAGGTGCTCTCCGGCCCTTATCACTGTTTTACCTAATTTCTCCAGAATGTGATGTGTCCTGTGTGGATAAGTCAGTTCAAAGGAGCACGAAAGAGAATGACACTGTCCCCAATGACAAAATGCAAAAGGTCACTGGTTGGGGCGAGAGTTTTAACAGCAACGGAGGAAGCTGTCTTGTGAAAGGAGTGGACCGCCTTGGACTAGTCCCACGCTATCCACCGCGGGGGCTGATGGCAGCCCTACCCTAGGTGCACTGCTGCCACCTAGTGGTGAGGCCGGGGAGCGAGGCCCTGGCTTACACCTGCTTAGCCGGCCAAGCTCCCACATGCTCCATTCCACCCCCCCCACCCCCCCTCCCCCGCGCAGGGGTTGGGGTGCAGAGTCAGGGTAGAGTGTATGTATGCTGATGTGATGTGATAATCTAACATGTTCATTGCCCCAGAACACTTTGCCTGTTGCCCTAACTCCCTATTGTTCAGTCTGGTTCGCTGAAGGGCATCTTATCTTCAGACCCAGTTTGATGGATTTATGTGTGGAGTTTAAAGCACCAAAGCAATGTAAGAGCTGGACATCACATAGATTACACTAACCCAGTGGTCGGCAAACTCATTAGTCAACAGAGCCAAATATCAACAGTACAACGATTGAAATTTCTTTTGAGAGCCAAATTTTTTAAACTTAAACTATATAGGTAGGTACATTGTTATTAACTTAATTAGGGTACTCCTAAGCTGGCCTTTGCTAAAAACGTCCTCAGTCTGACTGAGGTACGTTCGCTGAGGGCGACCCCTTCCAACTCTCCCGTCCACACTCGTCTTGTATACTTGTTTCATCTATCTCCTTTCGTTCATCCTCTCTATGTCCAAACCATCTCAACATACCTTTCTCAATCCTCGACACTACATCTTCTTTCACTCCACAACGTTCCCTAAAATTAACTTAATAAACTTAAAGTTTTAAGTCAACTTCGCACTGTATGTGGGCGCCCGCACGTGGTATTTTGTGGAAGAGCCACACTCAAGGGGCCAAGGAGCCGCACGTGGCTCACAAGCCGCGGTTTGCCGACCACTGCGCTAACCAGTACCAACTCCCAGGCTGCAGCCATGACAACCGCCTCACAGTTTTCCAAGACCCTCCCTCCTCCACGCCCCCACCCCCCTAGCTCCACCTCCAATGGGAATGGGTGGCGGAAGGTGAGAAAGGAGCACCTACTCCGCAGCCCACTGGATGAGATCTGGTGGCTGGGTCCGGATCGCAGCTTTGGTAAATTGCTTCAGCAATTCCGGCAGCTCCGGGGGAATGCATATTTGCTTATCCGTCTGAGGCATTGATTGGTTGACCTATTGGCAGACAAAAATAAATAAATAAAATGGTCATCTCTGAATCACAAAATGACAGGAATCCTGGACAGGAGGGCACCCAGCCTGTTGGACATGTTTAATACTGGGGAGTTCACCACCCACAAGACATACTAGTACATTCTATAGTTACACAACTCCGAGACGAGAACGTGGTTGACTAACCCTACTATTTGTTGTTGTAAATAATTCTGCCCTTTAACATAAAAACACACAGAATACTTACTCATTTAAAAAGTAAAGATCAACAAGGAGTAAACAAAATAATGACACCCCAAAATATTGGATATCTCCTTCCAGAATTTATTCAATGTAAATAGTATATATTTATATAAATAAAAATGGTGTCATGCAAAACAACTTATTTACTCCACAGCATTTCATGAACATCTTTCATATCATGCAACTCTTATTGGCCAAGTAAGAGTGTAGCAAAATTTACTGTGTAGATCCTCTATTATTTGACATTAAGTTATTTCCAAATAAAAATAATCATTAAGCAGGCATTTGATGAACATCTGTCTTTACATCTGTATGTACTTATCTATCCTAATTGTAAAAAAAGAAAAGAAAAAGAAAAACATGTACATTTCACTCAAAAAGTTCCAAGACAAATTGAAACAAAATATGAAAAATCCATACATGGTATAAAGCTCTATGCACAAACAACAGTTTCAACGATTTTGTTTGCTTTTTAGTAGAGAAAGAGTCTAGGGATTCTGAAAAGCCCCTCCTCAAAAAACCCCTAGATGTTAGACACATCCCAGCAAACTGTACCTTTCAAATTACCTTGTTATGTTGCAGGAAAGCAGGAGAAATTAAGTGCCAAGTAAAGTGAATAAAGCAGAAATCAGAATGACAAATGACAAAACTAGGGGCAAGTGTAGATGCCAGAAACGTGAAACTTTCAGACAAATGGCCAAGTAAGTTGGAAATAGACCAGGTCTTGGGCCTACGTAATGTAAACAGCTGAACTGAAGGACTCTCTTATCACTGATCCCCTCCCCACCCTGAGACCCTCCAAGGTTCACACACCCTTAGCGTGAAAGGGTGGGATTGAAAGTGTCTGCTTACTGTCAGGGGAAGTGACATAGAAATATGTTTCCATTGTTGCTTTTTGTTGGTGGCAAGATAGTCTTCCATGAGTTTGTAGCCACAAACTAGGTCTAAGTTTTGAATTTATCCCATCTACCAGCCTGGTTGGAAAATCCCAAGACAGAAAACTAAAATGGTCTTAGGTTGGTGGTACTTCATTCTATTTTACTTTATGTTCCTTTTTCTGGAGGCAGCAGAGTATAAAGATATTTTAGACTTTGTAAAATGTCAAGTATGCAAGCATGCAGAGTAAAATTTCAAGGGCAATTACTAAAAATGTAGTATCACCACCAAATTAGTAAAGAAGAGATAGGAATTAAAAACAACAACAAAACAACTTGATCAATAGAAAAGAAGAAAGGAGACAGAAAAGCATAGACAAAAATGGATAAATAACGTGACAGAAAAGAATCCATATACTAGTATATCAGTAATTATGATAAAAAGAAACAGTGATAAATGTCCCAGTTAAAATACAGAAATTATCAGAGTGGATTTTTTTTTTAAAAATCCTCACCTGAAGATATTTTCCTATTGATTTTCAGAGAGTGGAAGAGAGAGGGAAAGACAGAGAGAAATATCGATGTGAGAGAAACACATTGGTTGCTTACTGCATGCACAGGGGACCAGGGGAGGAGCCTGCAACCAAGGTACGTGCCCTTGACCAGAATCTAACCTGGGACCCTTCTGTCCACAGGCTGATGCTCTCTATCCACTGAGCCAAAGGGCTAGGTCTATCAGAGTGGATTTTTAGTAACTTCAACTATAGGCACATATGAAATGACATAAGGATACAGGAAGACTGAAGATAAAAGGACTGAAGACAAAAGGATATATGATTAAATAGGCAAATAATAACCAAAAGAAAGTTGATGTTGGCATGTTAATACCAGACAAAAGAAACTTTAAGGCAAAAGGCATTCTTAGGAATAAAGAGGGCCACTACATAGTGATAGAAGCTTCATTGATTGGAAAGATAGCAGAGATCTCCATGAGCATGCTGCAGACATCACCGTGGCTGACTCTCACGATGCTGGCTGGAAAGGCGATATATTGCTTAGGTTACATACATACGTCATAATATTACAATAAAGAACAACAAGTAATAAACCCAGATTCAGAATGGCTGTTATCCTGTGTCAGGGAAGGAGAGGGATGTCATCAGGAAGATGAACTAGGGGTCCCGACACTATTAGCAATGTTCTATATTTTAAGCTCAATGGTGGCTGCCTAGATGTTCGTTTCATTATTTTTATGCCTCTTTTTACATGATGCATTGGATTTTGTGTTGTGAAATATTTCATAATTTAAAAGGTTACTAATACGAGTTGATTGTCTCTGATAACTTTTCAATCCATTTTATCTGCCAAAGGGCACACCCTTATTTTGTTCATATTGTCTGCATATACTGTGGAACCTCGGTTCTTAAACTTAATTCATTCCTGAAGGCTGTTCAAGAAATAATTTGTTTGAAAACCTTATTTTCTCCAACTAAGAAAGTATATATGCTTTCATCATCATTATTATCATCATTATCATCATCATCACTTCTAATAAAACATAATTGATTTTGTTCATTTTAAAAGTTGTGCCTTGGTTTATATTTGTGTTTATTCTTAACTTTTGATGTAAAATATCCAAAATCTGATTCTTAATGGATTTCATAATTATATTACTTATAGAAATAATGTTTCCTTCTAAAAACAAAAAAATAATGGAAAATACTTTAAGTGGTTTAATAAAGGGGACTTAGGCCTTTAATATCTTATGGAAAACATTTTTCAAAATGTTTTAACTATACTTGAGTATAAATAATATTTATATTTTGTGGAAAAGCTAGCATTTCAATTATTAAATTGAATTATAATATTTCCAAAGTTCCCCCTTATCAAATGCTTACTTTTTCAAAAATTTAATGATTTAAAATAGCTTAAGGAAATGAACCTTATTTCCTTGAATATTGGTTTGTTGTAGTCAAAAAGGCCTATGTTTCCTTAAGTATTTTAATATGGTATTTATTTTCCCACCATAAAGTATAATTTAAATCTGAATATTAATAATTTTTAACTATTGAATTATTGTTGAATACTTTTTAGAGATTCACAAGACATATACAGAAATTAAAAAAATAAAGTTAAGTCATTTATTAGGCAATATAGTGAAGATTATTTCAAATTTGGATTTGTTTGCCTTGATAATTTTTTTGTCTGCCTAAATATTTTATTTTCGTTGAAAAAGTATCACATGAAAAAAAAATGATGCCAGGGAAATTATGCCAGAGCCTTAATAAAAAATATCTATGTTCTACAGAGTCTCTTAAGATAGTAATTCTTAAAATTTTTGGCATCAGCACCCCTTTACATTCCTAAGTTATTGAGGGCCCTAAAACCTTTTGTTAATGTGAATTATATCTATCAATATTTATCATTTTAGAAATTTAAAAATATTTAAAATAAGAGGAAATTCTTTACTTGTTAATATAATTTTATGAAAAATACAATAGTATCCAGAAACAAAGCTCCTTATGAGAACTGAGACATTGTTTTCACAAATCTTTAATGTCTGGCTTAGTAGAAGGCAGATAGATTCTCATATCTGCTTTGCATTCTATCTGATATGATATCACACATCATGTAGCTTTTGGGAAACTCCATTGTACATTCTCAAGAAAAAAGAGAGTGAGAAAGACATATAATATCTTAGCATTATTACAAAAATAGTTTTAACTTAATAGATTCCTACCCTCCCAAAGTCTCAAGGAACCAAGAAGTCCCTGAAACTACACTTTGGAAACCACTGTTTTATGAAACTGTTACAACAGTATATACAACTACAACAATAGTTTACATCAGATTGGGCTTGGCTTCAAGAAGCTAATTAAAAAGTCACATAATTAAGAACTAAAGCCAATTAGAAAACTATGGTCCATTTACACAATGGAATACTACGCTGCTATAAAAAAGAAGGAATTCTTACCATTTGCAGCAGCATGGATAGAACTGGAGAGCATTACGCTAAGTGAAATAAGCCAGGCAGTGAAAGAAAAATACCACATGATATCACTCATTTATGGATAATAAAGAACATTATAACATGATGAACAAAAAGATAGATGCAGAGGCAGAGAAGCATCGAACAGACTGTCAAATTATAGCGCGGAGGCTGGGGAGTGATGGGGGGGTGGGGAGAGAGCAGCTGAAGGACTTATATGCATGCATATAAGCATAACAAATGGACACAAGACACTGGAGAGGTGGGGTAAGGGCATGTGTCGGGGAGTAGGGGAGGCTGGGGGAAGGTCAATGGGGATAAAAAGGAGACATACGTACTACTATTTGTAATACTTTAAACAATGATTAAAAAAAAAACACTAAAGCCAAAATGACTCTTACAGTTATAGAATCAGCATTTACCAACCTCCCTGGGAAATTAGCACGTTTGGGACCAAGTGAAGTAAAGGAAATATAAGTGCCACTCTAGAATGATACTATTAGAAGATGCATTGATGACACTCTCTACACGACTAATCAATCACAGCATTTCCTTGCAGAGAAGTGAACCCGCAGATGTCAGTAACAGTGTGCAGGTTAACAGCACTAGTTAGAATCCTTAGAAAGGGATGCTTAGAAGACTATGTTTTGCCAAAAATAGTTTTGCTAATAATAGCATTTGGCCAAAAATTACCAAAATAAACTGCTCAGGATGAAGTATTTGGAGTACTTTATGTAATTTAAAACAAAATTTTCTGGATTAATACAACGGTTTCTTTGCTGATGGGAAAGCTGTGATGGCAGGAAGGTGGGAATGTTTTTACTTGATATCTGTTCTCCATGTTCTGAACACCTAGGAGGCAACTGAGACATTGTTTAGCTCACATAGAGTTCTCGTCTCTATGTTCGCCTGTAGATGTAAATTCCACATTAGAGGATGTTACTAGTACAATCCAGGCTGCTATTGGTTCTGTCGATATGTTTTCAGCTTTATGTGAAGAAACAGTCTGATGTTTCCTACCAAGGTACTAGCAAAATAGAAGGTTTTCTGGAGGTTAGGAGCTAAGAGAGGAATTGGGGGGGGGGGGGGTAGTCAATGATCCTTATTGCAGAGTTGGTGAGGAGAATTTATTGTTTTCAGAAAATTGGCTCACTTGACATTTTTGAGCACAGGACTGAATTTAATCAAAATTGCAAGGAATGTGTGAAAATATAATAAAGTATACCAACAATGCTCATGAATTCAGAGGAATGTGAGGTTAGAATTACTTCAATGGGGAGTTTAACTGACATTCTAACTTCAATTCTAAACAAGTCTAATAGCAAAACATCTGTTTAAGTGTCACATTATTTGGAAATACATGATACGAAAAAATTTAAGTACACTAGAATCCATTCACATTATCACAAGAATTTCAGTGAAAGAAGAAATCACATTTTCCCAATTCTGGTTAATAGAAAGAAAGGAGCCCTAACCGGTTTGGCTCAGTGGATAGAGCATCAGCCTGTGGACTCAAGGGTCCCCAGTTCGATTCTGGTCAAGGGCATGTACCTTGGTTGCAGGCTCATCCCCAACCTGGGGAGTCTGCAGGAAGCAGCTGATCGATGTGTCTCTCTCATCGATGTTTCTAACTCTCTATCCCTCTCCCTTCCTCTCTGTAAAAAAATCAATAAAATTTTTTTAAAAAAATAGTAAGAAAGGAGTTTCTGCCAATTGGAGAAAAATTAATACCCTTCTATCATTTGCAAAGATCCATCTGTGAGGCCACCTTTCTCACTGATGATGACTAAAAGAATAGAAGACAACAGCATTAAAATGTTTGGTTTTCAGCTTCATGTGAAGAAACTGCATATAGTCATCTCAACATAAAACAGTATAAAGCAAACTCATGATAAGAAAGCAAGTTTGCCCTAACCGGTTTGCTCAGTGGATAGAGCGTCGGCCTGCGGACTGGGGGGTCCCGGGTTCGGTTCCGGCCAGGGGCATGTGCCTTGGTTGCGGGCATATCCCTGGTCGGGGGTGTGCAGGGGGCAGCTGATCGATGTTTCTCTCTCATCGATGTTTCTGGCTCTCTATCCCTCTCCCTTCCTCTTTGTAAAAAAACAATAAAATATATTAAAAAAAAAAAGAAAGAAGGAAAGCAAGCTTGATCTCTCCTTTAAAAAATTTCAGGGGGAGATTTATTTAAACTTAATGTGTAGTATCTGCACTCTTACTCTATATTTTACTTTTTATTATAATCCTATATAGTAAAAGGCTAATATACATATAGACAGAACAGCGGAACAACTGGAACAACCAAACAACCAGTGGGTATGATGTGTGCTGACCACCAAGGGGCGTGCGTGGAACATGGCGGGCATCAGCCACAGTGGAGTGGTGGAGCAGGTGAGTGGGGGTGCCAGACCAAGGCGGTGTGTCAATCACTGCCATGGAGCAAGCCTCTGGTGGTCACTGAAAATTCTTTGCTCCCGCGCACCATGGTCCTGCCCGGTGCTTGTATCTGCTGCCAGCGTCAGCCGTGCTCGCACCCGCTGCTGGCACCAGAGCCGCCACTTGCACCCACTGCCAGTGCCCGGTGCCAGCTCCGATCGCTCAGTGCCGGTGCCATCAGTGGGTGTGAGCAGCAACTGCAAGCCCCAATCACCCCTCAGGGCTTCTCCACCTCCCCCTGCTCCTGAGGGACGATTGGGGCCAAAGCTGCCACTTGCACCTGCTGCTGGCAACGGCCCCTCTTGCACCCACAGCCGGCGTCGGAGCCACTGTTTGCACCCACTGCCAGTGCCCAGCACTGGTCCCAGTTGCTCAGTGGCATTAGTGGGTGCAAGCAGCAGCTGCCAACCCTGATCCTGAGGGGCGATCAGGACAGCAGCAACCACTCACACCCGCTGCTAGCGCCAGCCCCAATCACTTGATGGTGGTGGGAGTGGGGCTGCCAGCAGACAGGGGAACAGAGGCCACGGTGGGAGGGGCCGGGTGGGGGTGCGGAGGATGGGCCGAGACCCGCCCCTGTGCCTATCACAGCCTCACAGCCCACAGTTCCTTTCAAGGTGCACGAATCTGTGCACTCAGCCCCTAGTCCTATATAATAAAAGGCTAATATGCAAATCAACCAAATGGCCGAATGAACAGTTGGTATGATGCACACTGACCACCAGGGGGCAGGTGCTCAATGCAGGAGCTGCCCCTTGGTGGTTAGTGCGCTCCCATAGCCAGAAACCAGGCTCATGGCTGGCGAGCGCAGCGGAGGTGGCGGGAGCCTCTCCCGCCTCCGTAGCAGCACTAAGGATGTCCTACTGCCACTGGGAGTGGGCCTAAGCCATCAGTTGGACATCCTCCAAGGGCTCCCTGACTGCAAGAGAATGCAGGCCAGGCTGAGGGACCCCTCTCCCCGAGTGCAGAAGTTTCATGCACCAGGCCTCTAGTTATATAATAAATATATATATTGACTTTTTTCATAAGCACCATATACACCACTAATACCCTATAGTTTACTCTGGTGTGCTTTACAAATATCTTCTCTGTGCACCATGACATGAAAAAGTTGGGGGATGTTTTGCTGTTACAGTGCAGTGCCAAGTACTTCTGTTGAAAAACAGTTTTGTTTCAACCTTTTAAGATTGTGTGTTATAGAAGAGATTCTTGTGGTTATTGAAATCAATTTCCAGTAAAATCTGAGATTTATATAATTTGAAAGGAATATTCATTAGAAAGTGAACTATAAAAAAACGGTTGTTAAGTGAACAATTAACTTCTAATTTAAATTACTCAACTAAGATATTGATTAGAAGCCAGGAAGAAAGTTTGAGACAAATTAGCAAAGCAGGTGAACTTCTTTCTGATTACAGAGAAATTTTGATTGCAGAGTTCATAGAATGCCACACAGGCCAAAGACACCTGGTACTTTCTAAAGGAAATGGAAGCCAAGAGAAAGAAGTAAGAACATCTAGCTAAGAGAGAAATAACATGAAGCTAAACACTAACTCTCTTACTAAGGCAGCATGATAAAGCATTGTATTAGTTTATAAATAGGAGCTGGGATTTCTTCAGGAGAATTGATGTTGCTTGCTGGGATTGGTGGGGCGGGGGGGCGTCTTTAAAATTTCTGATACCTATAAAACACCAAAGCATAAACAAATTTTAAGATGGTCATGATTCTAAGATTGAGATAAACTGAGAGAGTTTGAAAGAATCAGAAAAGCAGGCTATATTGAGTGAGGCTTCACTTAAATGGCAATCATATTTGGATGCAGGTTATTCTTTAGACCTCATTCTATTTTTTAATTTATAAAACAGTAACATAATAGTAATATTTACAGTATCATCCAGTGTAACAAACTCCAACCTTACATCACCTCTACTCTCCAGCTCCTCCACTCCTGCTTTGTAGGGATCTCTGCCATTCCCCAACAACACAATTCTATTTCTTTAAATTTTACTGTTTAATCCTTGCCCGAGGATATATTTTTATTGATTTTAGAGAGAGGGAGGAAGGGAGAGAGAAACATCGATGTGAAGGGACTTAATTTGGCTTACAATATAGTTCAATATCTTCAATTTACAAATGAGAGAACTGATGTACAAATAATTGAGGTGTTTGGTGCAAGCTACCAGCTATGTTCGAGCTGAATCAAGAACCCAGGCCTACCTCATTGCTCTTTCCACACTATGACATGCTGCCCCTCTCTGAACAAAGCAATGACACATCTTCATTTCTTCTCTTCTCAAAACGAGGCTCTGACTTTCCAGCTCTCCATAATTTGTCTTATTCATATTCTCTTGCCTCTCCAAGTTTATTTCACAGAAGTCTGGATGTTTTTCTATCCTGAGCCAATCCATGATCCAGAAAACCCAACATTTGGATGCCAACAACAAAATTGCTAAGAGCAGTCCTACCTGACCTTGTTTCTTTCTTTCATATCTTTTTTTTTTTTTTGAGTATAGCTTTCGGCTCTGTTATTAGCAAATTTCCCCAAATTGCTTTTATATCATGCTAGTACCATCTCTTGGAAGTTATGAGTTCCACATTTATTATTTAACAAGTGAACCTCTTTCGATTTATCTTAACTTTGGCATGCTTGTATTTCAATGATTTCCTCATGTTCGCATCATGGTCCACAAGTCCCAGGCTACCATTTATAGTCTGCCGTGTTAACTGTGTTCCCTACAGCTGTGTAGCCTGTCCTTTGGCTTGGAAATCTGGTACACAAATCTGGGGTCACCATGACCTTGTCTTTCCTAAGTATATGAAAGTCTTCATTTTTCAGAGTGAAGTGTCAGAATACTCCCACATCATTTTCTCCCATTTACTTCTGATTTCGTTATAGCATGTCTAATGATCCAGGGACTCGAAGTATAAAAGGGCTCTGAGGGGGGAATGCACCATAGTTTTCAATATAAGATCAGGGCTATGTTTTTGTCCTATTTCTATTACCATTCCTGATGATGCTCAACATTGACTTGTCTTTTTCCAATAGACCCTGTAGGGAGGATTCCAGCCGTGGGCAAACTACAGCCCTCGGGCCGAATCCGGCCCGTTTGAAATGAATAAAACTAAAAAAAAAAAAAGACCGTATCCTTTTATGTAATGATGTTTACTTTGAATTTATATTAGTTCACACAAACACTCCATCCATGCTTTTGTTCCGGCCCTCCGGTCCAGTTTAAGAACCCATTGTGACCCTCGAGTCAAAAAGTTTGCCCACCACTGGATTAGGCTCTAGTTGAGAAGCACTCTTTTTTTATTTTTTTATTTTTTTATTTTTTTTTATTTTTTTTATTTTTAATTAAATCTTTATTATTCAGATTATTACATTTGTTCCTCTTTTTT
This sequence comes from Myotis myotis, assembly GCF_014108235.1. NCBI lineage: Eukaryota > Metazoa > Chordata > Mammalia > Chiroptera > Vespertilionidae > Myotis > Myotis myotis. The sequence goes on from NW_023416324.1 coordinate 160,731,562, forward strand.
TTCCCCCCATAACTCCCCTCCTCCCAGCTCCCGCCCCACCCTCCGCCCTCACTCCCCACCCACTGTCCTCTTTCATAGGTGCACGATTTTGGTCCAGTCTCTTCCCGCATCTCCCACACCCCTTTCCCCCCCAAGAATAGTCAGTCCATTCCCTTTCTATGTCCCTGATTCTATTATGATCACCAGATTATTTATTCACTTGATTCTTAGATTCACTTGTTGATAGATGCGTATTTGTTGTTCATAATTTGTATCTTTCCCTTTTTTTTCTTCTTCCTCTTCTTAAAGGATACCTTTCAGCATTTCATATAATACTGGTTTGGTGGTGATGAACTCCTTTAGCTTTTCCTTATCTGTGAAGCTCTTTATCTGACCTTCCGTTCTGAATGATAGCTTTGCTGGATAAAGTAATCTTGGTTGTAGGTTCTTGGTATTCATCACTTTGAATATTTCTTGCCATTCCCTTCTGGCCTGCAAAGTTTCTGTTGAGAAATCAGCTGACAGTCGTATGGGTATTCCCTTGTAGGTAACTGGGTTTCTTTCTCTTGCTGCTTTTAAGATTCTCTCTTTGTCTTTTGCTCTTGGCATTTTAATTATGATGTGTCTTGGTGTGGTCCTCTTTGGATTCCTTTTGTTTGGGGTTCTCTGCGCTTCCTGGACCTGTAGGTCTATTTCTTTCACCAGGTGGGGGAAGTTTTCTGTCATTATTTCTTTAAATAGGTTTTCAATATCATGCTCTCTCTCATCCTCTGGCACCCCTATAATTCTGATGTTGGTGCGCTTGAAGCTGTCCCAGAGGCTCCTTACACTATCTTCATATTTTCGGATTCTTTTTTCATTTTGCTTTTCCAGTTGGGTGTTTTTTGCTTCTTTGCATTTCGAATCTTTGACTTGATTCTTGCTCTCCTCTGGTCTGCTGTTGGGAGTCTGTATAATATTCTTTATTTCAGTCAGTGTATGCTTAATTTCTAGTTGGTTCTTTATCACAACATCGAGGGTCTCATTAGATTTCTTGAGGATCTCACTACATTTATCGGCGGCTTCTAGACAGTTCTTAAGAGACCTTAAAAGTGTGGTTCTGAACTCAATATCCTCCATTGACAGTTTTGTCCTGTTTCTTTGTCTCCGCATTTTTTATGCTTTCTTGGTGCACCCCCTAGTGGTCTTTGTCCGCAGTCTTGTTGCCTTTAAGCCTTGATTGATGTCGGCAATACCGGGGTGATTTGACCTCCAGGCTAACTGGCTATGAGAGTCTGCTGTGTCAGTAGTGGGAGGGCTTCTGTGCTGGATCTCTAGGGCGGTGCTAATCTAGCGTTTGCCTGAGGCTATCCGGCAAATGGCGCTGCGCAGGGCTTGGGCGGGGCGGGTCCCCGGGGATCTACAGGGCGGGCGGAACAAGCCGTTATGGCGACTCTCAGTTCCTTCCCCAGGGGCTCTGCCTCTCAGAGCCCCAGCAATGGCTGCAACCCTCGGAGAGAAAGCTGCCTTCGAGTTCCGACCGAAACCAGACAGTCCCGTTTCTCCCGTTTGAGTCTCGGTCCCCAGAGACTCGCCCGGATCTGGAGCTCAGAGTCTGAAACTCCCTCCCGATTGAAAACAACAACCGCGCCCTCCGCAGCCAGCCCGCTCCGCGCGCGCACTCCGCACCTGAGTATTTCACTTCAGCACTGCGCCTCCTCTGAGTCTGGGTATGATATTCTCTTTCCTCCTAGTTGTAGAATTTCCACTCAGCCAGCCTTCCCGTGGTTCTGGGTGATGTACGTTCTGTCCTTTAGTTATATCTCTGAAGTGGTTGTTTGAGGCAGCGATCTCTGGCGTTAACCTATGCCGCCATCTTTCGAGAAGCACTCTTGACTATAAGGCAGGACTTGGACTCATTATAGATCCTGGGCAAATATTAATCTAACAAAACTCATGTGTGAAGAATAGTGCTGAATACTGGGATATAGAAATTCACGAGTCACACATCCTGCCCTCAGAGAGCTCATAGGCTACTGGAAGAGCCTGATGGGAAAATCAATGACTAAAACAGGGTATGATAAATGTCAACAAGTCTGCACTAGATATTGGTGACTAGAAACTTCTAGATGAGGAATTTAACCCCTCTGAAGGTAGGAGAAGGAAGTTGAAAAATACTTCCCAAAGGGTTATGATATTTGAACAGAGACTTGGGGAAGCCTGGTTTGTCCATTGCTGTATCTCCAGCCCTCAGAACAGTGCCAGGTACAGAGCAGCTACTTAATAAGCATCTTCTTACTGGTGAGAGCAAGGAGGGAGTTCTTTGTGGCTATGACCACTTATACAAAGGTGTGGAGGTGTAAGAGAACATGGTGAATTCAGGGAACTATGAGTAAATGTGGTGGGCTAGAGTGGACAAAGGGAGAGTGGTTGGGCCTAAGGCTGAATATAAGTTCTTAGGAGGTTGTCTCTCTCTCTCTCTCTCTCTCTTTCTCTCTTTTTTTTTTTTTTTTTTGAGTAATCCATCTCAAGGATTGTGGTTGCTTGTTGCATCTCTGTATGCTTTAGATCTCTTTATGTCTTACCAATCTCCCATTACTCCAGTGGTTATCAGCCTTCCTAATGCCGCGACCCTTTAATACAGTTCCTCCTGTTGTGGTGACCCCAACCATAAAATTATTTTCGTTGCTGCTTCATAACTGTAATTTTGCTACTGTTATGAATCGTAATGTAAATATCTGATATGCAGGATGTATTTCCATTGTTATAAATTGAACATAATTAAAGCATAGTGATTAATCACAAAAACAATATGTAATTACATATGTGTTTTCTGATGGTCTTAGGTGACCCCTGTGAAAGGGTCGTTCGACCCCCAAAGTGGTCGTGACCCACAGGTTGGCAACCCACAAGTTGAGAACCGCTGCATTACTCCAATCCTATTATAGTTAAAAATTCTTCATATTGCACTTCATTTGTTAGACTTGTTATATGATTTCTTTCTTTTCACTGGACTCTGAAATATGCGTTGATTGACAGCTATGTAGATGGGCTAAAGGGAGTGGACTGAAGCTTCAGGCAGGGAATCTGGTTAGGATAATATGGCAGCACTTTTGGCAACAACTCTTGAGCATCATTGCCTTGAAAATCAGATACAATGGGAAGGGATAGGAGAGACCGGAGCTACGGGATTTGGTAACCACTGAGGGAGGAGGATGAGGAGAGAGAATCATTTAGGATGACTCCCCACTTTTCAGTTTTGGGTGACTGGGTAGATGGTGGCATCACAGTAGAAATGGAGCACACTGAAGGAGGGGCAGGTCAGATTCTTTCATGCTGCCATATACTCTCAGTTCTATGTGCTTTTGAGCCACAGAGACTTAGAATCATAGGCTCCTTAGGTTGGAGAGGCCCCAAAGCCCAACCTTTATGCCTTTGGGTAATATGGATCGTTTGTTCACATCAGATCAAAGAAGTGGAGAAAGGCCCATTTCACCTTACCATTCCATGATTGTGATGTTTTCGTAATGTTCTTTTCCATTCTTAAAGCTGTCAGTATGGTAGGCCCTCCTCAATGATCCATTCTAGTCTGCTTACCCCCAGTTCTTTAAAATTAAACAGATTTCCCTTTTTAAAAACTCATATCCTTCCCAATGTGGAATTGTGGCCAACACATACATTCTCAGTGCTGAAGAAAATAGGTCTTATTCTATATGGAATATAGATGGTTCTGGAATCTCTCATTTTGTTTTATTGGTGTGGACTAAACAGGGCTTCAGTTATATAAATGAGGTCTCCAGTTACATGAATGACAGGCTCCAGACACCACAACCCCAGAGGTGGTTTCTATGAACAGCTCTTGGAACCCAAGACCAGGCAAAACTTGTTTGAGTTTGGAATGGGAGATGGTGGGTTTTGGACACATGGTTACCTTTGCTTGGAATGTACTCCCCACCTTTCCACCTCCCTGAGCTGTTAGTTTCAATATATCTTCTCAGAGCATCACTTAACTACCCAACTCGCATTGCCAGCACTTGGCGCTAATTTTACAATATTTGCATGATTATTTGATTAACACCTGTCTCTCCCAATGGACTGTAATAAGAGCAGGAACGATCAGTTTCTGTTCACTATAGAATTCCCACTACCTAGCCTGGTGACTGGAATACAGTCAGTGCTCAATAAATATTAGGAAAATGAATCAGTGATAGCTGTTTATAAAGTGCTAGTCAAGCTCATTGGTCCTCATGACTACCCCTCCCTAGGTATTCTTATATCCATGTTACAGAAGAAAAATAAGAGGTTTGGTTAGTCAGTAGGATCGGGGGCTCTGATCCCAGATTATGTTGTGTTTCCAAATCACTATCCTCTGTGTAAGAAATCATAAAAATCATAAAATAGTAGTTCTTGGTACAGAAACATAGATACACGATGGACAGAGGGCAATAATCAACCATGGTCATATTCTCTTAAAGATCATAGTCCCTTCCTCTTGCTCTGTAGACAGAATTCAGGCGGGCCCATGGGCAAGACTCTTCCCACAGACCCACTCAGCCGTTGGGGAGCTCGCCGCGGCCCGCTCCCCCCACTTCCCTTTCGGGGTTGCTACCTGAGGTTCGCTCCCAAACAAGCTGTCAGGCACCAGGCTGGGAGTGTGGGGAGAGATTCAGGGCCTGGCACCCTTGGAGAGGGAAAGCAGCAGATCTTGGGTGGGGAAGGACCGTTCGGGGCCTCGGCTTGGAGAGAAAGGAAAGGTGGAGCAAGACCGGGCTTTGTTAGCGAGCAGCCTTCGCCTGGCAACCCTGACGCCGGTTACGCTGCCTTGGCAACCGCGGCGGAGGGGGTGGGGGGCGGGGCGCTACGTCACAGACATCCGCCCCGCCCACCCGCCTGGCTCCGCCCCCCTGGGCCCAACCTCCTGCAATGCAAAGTCGGGGCTCCCAAAGTCCTGCCAGGATGGGGTTGGGAGACTGAAAACAGCATTGGGGTGTGTGTGTGTGTGTGTGTGTGTGTGTGTGTGTGTGTGTGTGTGGTGCTTGTTGTGGGAGGACCAGCTGTCCTGGCGGTTTAAGGACGGGGCTAGGGCGTTAAGAAACCTGGCGGATGTGTGTCAACCTGCAGCGGGCTTTGTACATTAGAGAGTGGAAGTGGAGGGACTTAAAATGAAATTTTGGCTTGTGGAAGGTCGACAGATGAGAAGCCTCGGAGAATAACAGTAGCAAGCATTCTTGCAGTGCGTTTTGTGTGGGAGCCAAAATGATTCCTAAGTGCGTGACACATATTAACTCAATCCTTACGACCACCCCAAAAGACAAGTACTATGTATTGACAGATGAGGAAACAGCCCAGCGGTCAAGTAACTTGCCCAAGATTACAGTTAGCAAATGATAGTTAGGATTTGAACCCACGTTTGGTGGTTTTAGATTCCTCACTCTTATTCTCAATACCTGGTAATGCTAAGAAAGGGGACAGAGTTACTGTGGGTAGGAATAGAGCTCGAGCTGCCTGAAGCAACAGAGAAAGAAGGAAAATATTCACTGTGTAGAATGGCATCAGAGTCTCACAGTAACTCTGGAGGTAGGTATTTACCTTCGTTGCAGAAATAAGAAACAGGCTCAAAACTTTGAGTAACTTGCCCATGGAGGAACAGCTGGCAGTAGAGCCAAATAGGACTCCAGGTCTAATAATTTTTAAGATTTTTCTTTCTCAAGTTCTTAAGGAGGCAAGAAAAGCCCAATCTTTCTCTGGTACACCCTTTGTCACTTTATGCCCATTTTTAAAGATGCCCATTGCATCATCCAATCTTCCAACCCATTTATACAGTACTGTGTACTACTCTAAATCAATGAGTTCATCCAGGCTCATCAAAGGTTTCTCTAGTTGTGAGATGAGAGCGGTTGTCTCTCCTTAAAGCAATTTCAAGCATCAGTGAACAACGGTAGGGGGGAGCTGGGTTTTGGGTTTAGGCATGCAGAGGGCTTTTCAGAGCCTGCAGTTGTCCATTTGTAAAGGGCCCAGTCTGTTGTCAGGTCAAACTCTGGAGCATTCTGGGTGGTCTGGGGATGACCACTAACCCACAGGGAATCTGGGGATGAAAGAAATCTAACCACTGGCCACCAATTGCCTTCCAGAGCCTGCTGTGGAGGTGCCACCAAGTGGTGTAGGCACCTATCCAGCAGGGTGTGCCTTAGGACTGGAGAGGGAGGCTAGAGGTTTGAGGGCTGCAGGTGTATCTTCCAGGAGAAAAAGGCCAGTGGCGTCTGTTCTGTGTGTGCATGAAGGAAGAAGGTATGCTGGTCTCTTTCTGCTTTCATGCAGAGTAAGTGATGCAGGAAGGAATGAATGATAATCTTCATGTAGAAGAAGGGGTGTTTCTGGTAAACTAATAGCCAGCTGGAGATGGAAGATGAAAAATACAATTTTAGCGTGGCAGGTTAAATGTAAGAAAGGAATTTCATGATTCTGTCTGACCCAAGTGGTCTGATGTCTGTCTGCAGGAGGCCAGGTTGAGGGACAGAGGTGAAGTTATCCTTGATCTATCAGTCAATAAATACAGCAGAATATAATGAGGATAACTTTACAAGAAAATGATAATCACAAAATTCTAAGAGGCAGGGGAGTGGAAGAAGGAGGAGCATACAGATAGATGTGGTTGGTGGTGGTCTAGTTCTTGGTGTGGATGCTGGTTTTGTGGGTATCCATTACGTGTCAGAGCTTATAGATACTCTTTTATATGAGGCTAAGAAACCCTCCTCTATGGCTAATCCTCCATGCTTCCTGAATGTTATAGTCTGCCCCTTCTTAAGAAAATGTTCTCTGCACACATTAGCTGGCTGAAAACATTATTGCCCATTTCCCACACATTCATGTTTTCTTCTGTCCTCCCCCTCCCATTTCTATGCCAAGAAAGCTCCCCTTTCTCTTAAAACCCATAGGAAGGTGTCTAGCCTGTGTGCTAGGCTAATCTCCATGTGTCCCCCTACGCCCACTCTTCTCCCTTCTGATCTGTGTGTCCCCAAACTGCATCTTCTGTTCCCTTGCTCTCCAGTTTCTGGTTGGGTTTGGCCTGTGGGAGGCATTAGCCAGTGAACAAAAGGTGAGTATTTATTCCCCAACTCTCGTCCTGAGCATCCTGCTCTGCCTTTATAGCCTCAGCGCCTGTCTAGTATCCTCTCTTTCATGCCACCAGCTCTCAGTGGGGCTCTAGTAACATCATTCCTTGCCCTGCCTCTTCAGGCCCTAGAGTGGTAGTGTGGTTGTTACAGAATTTACCAGGCGATTGGAAAATACACACACAGGAGTACTCGAAGATAGAGGAAACCCCATTTATTTCCAGGTGTACTAGTGCCGTGACTCAGGGGAGCCTGTTTCCAAATCCTGAGCAAACCAATATGGAGGAAGCTTTTTCTTTATACCTGTTGGTTTCCTTGTTCCCCATATATGGACCAGACTTCCAGACCTTTCGTGGGCTCGGGGGACGTGAGACCACACCTAAAGGCCTGGCCTGATGCCAGCGCTGATAACCCCCTCCAGGGGTTGTGTATAGTTCATGGTTTATGGCCTCTAAAATGTGAGTATTTAGGTAAATAGGTCTTGCAAGACCAGATAATTAAGGAAGGGGCAGTGACTTGATTATAGGCTAACAAGAATGTGCATTAGGGATACTGACTAACTAGGTACAGAGTCAGGCTGCTGGTCTCCCCCCCAACCCCTGCAAAATGTCTTATTTTCCTCATCATGGTAACTGATTCCCAGTGTTGCTAGCCCCCAAATTCACCACTGACAATTAGTTGGCTTAGCTCAGTCAGTATTTTCTTAGTTAAACTCTTTTAGTTAAATCCTTTGAGTGTGCCATCTGCTTCCTGTGGATCCTCAGTGACACATCAGTCACTTGAGGATTCGCCTTTTTCTTGGCTCTCATACAGAGCTTATAGTCTGTACCCCTCCTGTGCCATTTATCATGTGTATGCCCCGGTACCACTGTGATCCATTTGCATTTAATATTTCCCGTGTTTCCCAAACACATTGCAGACTTCTGTGGGTTGGGACTATTTAATACATCCTTTATACCCTCTTGGCATAGTGGCATGCTCAATAAATGTTTGCCAGTGACAATTATTAAAAAAAATCACCTGATTTTATAAACAAAGTTTTCTGAATTTAAATGGCTTGTTTTATTTTGTACCACAGGAATTTGGGGGTGACTTGCACTCAATAACATTTCCACGATGTTATAAAACTGACGGAGGCTTGGGCTTTGGGACTTGAGGTTGGCTGCGCAGCTGCATTGTTTTGCTTGCTTCCTGGTTCTTTTTTTTTTTTAGTTTTACTAAACTAGTTTAAATGTGGTTTACTATTATTATTATTATTATTATTATTATTATTATTAGTTAAGGTATTACAAATGTGTCCTCATCCCCCCCATTAACCCCCAACCTCCCCCCCCCCCCCACACACACACGCATGTTCCCATCCCCCTATTGTCCATGTCCATTGGTTTGGCTTATATACATGTATACAAGTCCTTCGGTTGATCTCTTCCCCTTACCCCCGCCCTCCCCTACTTTCCTTCTGGGGATTGATAGCCTGATAGCTGTTTCTCAGTCTTTGGGTCTGTCCCTTTTCATCAGTCTATGTTGTTCTCTATAATCCACAAATGAGTGAGATCATGTGGTATTTATCTTTCTCGGACTGGCTTATTTCACTTAGCATAATGCTCTCCAGTTCCATCCATGCTGTTGCAAAAGGCAAGAGTTCCCTTTTTTTACCGCAGCATAGTATTCCATTGTGTATATGTACCACAGTTTTCTAATCCACTCATCTGCTGATGGGCACTTAGGCTGTTTCCAAATCTTAGCTATGGTGAATTGTGCTGCTATGAACATAGGGGTGCATATATCCTTTCTGATTGGTGTTTCTGGTTTCTTGGGATATATTCCTAGTAGTGGGATCACTGGGTCAAATGGGAGTTCCATTTTTAGTCTTCTGAGATAGCTCCATACTGTTCTCCACAGTGGCTGCACCAGTCTGCATTCCCACCAGCAGTGCAGAAGGGTTCCTTTTTCTCCACATCCTCTCCAACACTTGTTGTTTGTTGATTTGTTGATGATAGCCATTCTGACAGGTGTGAGATGATAACGCATTGTCCTTTTGATTTGTATCTCTCGTATAATTAGTGACTTTGAGCAGGTTTTCATATGTCTTTCGGCCTTCTGTCTGTCCTCTTTCGAAAAGTGTCTATCTAGGTCCGTTGCCCATTTTTTTTATTGGATTGTTTATCTTCCTTTTGTTAAGTTTCATGAGATCCCTGTAAATGTTGGAAATTAAACCCTTATCGGTGGTATCATTGGCAAATATGTTCTCCCATGTAGTGGGTCTTCTTGTTGTTTTGTTGATGGTTTCCTTTGCTGTGCAAAAGCTTTTTATTTTGATGTAGTCCCATTTGTTTATTTTCTCTTTAGTTTCCATTGCCCTAGGGGCATTATCAGAGAAGAAATTTCTTCGGCATATGTTTGCGATTTCGCTGCCTGTGGATTCCTCTAGTTTTTTTATGGTTTCCCGTCTTACGTTTAAGTCTTTTATCCATTTTGAGTTTATTTTTGTGTATAGTGTGAGTTGGTGATCTAGTTTCATCCTTTTGCATGTATCTGTCCAATTTTCCCAACACCATTTATTGAAAAGACTGTCTTGACTCCATTGTATGCTCTTGCCTCCTTTGTCGAATATTAATTGGGCATAGTGGTTTGGGTCGATTTCTGGGGTCTCTATTCTATTCCATTGATCTATATGTCTGTTCTTGTGCCAGTACCAAGCTGTTTTAAGAACAGTGGCTTTGTAATACAGTTTGATATCTGGTATTGAGATCCCACCTACTTTGTTCTTTCTCAGTATTGCTGCAGCTATTCGGGGTCTTTTTTTTATTCCAAATGAATTTTTGGAACGTTCGTTCTAGATTTGTAAAATATGCCTTTGGTAATTTAATGGGGATTGCATTGAATCTATAAATTGCTTTGGGTAGTATGGACATTTTGATGATGTTGATTCTACCAATCCATGAACACGGTATATTCTTCCATCTGTTTATGTCTTCCTCTATCTCTTTTTTCAGTGTCCTGTAGTTTTCAGCATATAAGTCTTTTACCTCCTTAGTTAAGTTTATTCCTAGGTATTTTAATTTTTTTGGTGCAATGGTAAATGGGATTGCTTCTGTAGTTTCACTTTCTGTAAGTTCACTATTGGTGTAAAGAAATGCCATGGATTTCTTAGCATTAATTTTGTATCCTGCTACATTGCCGAATTCATTTATTAAGTCTAATAATTTTTTGATGGAGTCTTTAGGGTTCTGTATGTACAGTATCATGTCATCTGCAAATAAGGACAGTTTTACTTCTTCTTTTCCAATCTGGATGCCTTTTATTTCTTCTTCTTGTCTGATCGCAATGGCTAGTACTTCCAGTACTATGTTGAACAGGAGTGTGAGAGGGGGCATCCCTGTCTTGTTCCTGTTTTTAGGGGGAATGGTTTTAGTTTTTGCCCATTGATTATGATGTTGGCTGTGGGTTTGTCATATATGGCTTTTATTATGTTGAGGTATGATCCCTCAATTCCTATCTTGCTGAGAGTTTTTATCAAGAAAGGGTGTTGGATTTTGTCAAATGCTTTCTCCGCATCAATTGATATGACTATGTGGTTTTTTTCTCTCAATTTGTTTATGTGATGTATCACGTTTATTGATTTGTGGATATTGTACCATCCTTGCATCCCTGGGATAAATCCTACTTGGTCATGGTGTATGATCTTTTTGATGTACTGCTGGATCCGATTTGCTAGGATTTTGTTGAGGATTTTGGCGTCTATGTTCATGAGGGATATTGGCCTATAATTCTCTTTCATTGTATTGTCTTTATCTGGTTTTGGGATTAGGGTGATGTTGGCTTCATAGAATGAGCTGGGAAGTGTTCCTTCCTCTTGGATCTTTTGACATAGTCTGAGGAGGATAGGTTTTAGGTCTTCCTTGAATGTTTGGTAAAACTCCCCTGTGAAGCCATCTGGCCCCGGGCTTTTGTTTGCTGGAAGCTTTTTGATTACTGCTTCGATTTCCTCCATAGTTATTGGCTTATTGAGATTTTTAGATTCTTCCTGGTTAAGTTTTGGAAGGTTGTATTTTTCTAGGAATATGTCCATTTCCTCCAGGTTATCTAGTGTGTTGGAGTAGAGTTATTCATAGTATTTTCTAACAATCCTTTGTATTTCTATGGGGTCTGTTGTTATTTCTCCTCTTTCATTTCTGATTTTGTTTACTTGGGTGCTCTTTCTTTGTTTCTTGGTGAGCCTGGCTAGAGGTGTATCAATCTTGTTTATCCTTTCAAAGAACCAGCTCTTGGTTTTGTTGATCTTTTGTATTGTTTTTTTGGTCTCTATGTCATTTATCTCCGCTCTGATCTTTGTTATTTCCTTCCTTCTGCTTACAGTGGGCTTTTTTTGTTGCTCTCTTTCTAACTCTTCGAGTTGTAGAGTTAGGTCATTTATTCTCATTGTTTCTTGTTTCTTGCAGTAGGCTTGTAGAGCTATGAACTGCCCTCTCAAGACTGCTTTTGCTGTGTCCCATAGGTTTTGGATTGTTGTGTTTTCATTGTCATTTGTTGCCATGATGTTTTTTATTTCTTCTTTGATCTCACTGGTAACCCAGTCATTGTTTAATAGCATGCTATTTAGTCTCCATGTGTTTGATTTTTTTGGATTGTTTTTGTTGTAGTTGATTTCCAGTTTTATGCCTTTGTGGTCTGAGAAGATGCTTGATATGATTTCAATTTTCTTGAATTTGAAGAGACTTTGTCTGTGACCCAATATATGGTATATCTTTGAAGATGACAAATGTGCACCCGAGGAGAATGTATATTCTGTGGCTTTGGGGTGAAATGTTCTGAAGATGTCAATTAATTCCATCTGATCTAGTGAGTCATTTAGGATTGATGTTTCTTTGCTGAGTTTCTGTTTAGAGGATTTGTCCAGTGGAGATAATGGGGTGTTAAGGTCCCCTACTATGATTGTATTGCTGTCAATCTCTCCCTTGATCTCCTCCAGAAGATTTCTTACGTATTTGGGTGCTCCTATATTGGGTGCATATATATTTACCAGAGTTATTTCTTCTTGTTGGACTGCTCCCTTTAGTATTATGAAGTGGCCTTCTTGATCTCTTTTTATGTCCTTCACTTTGAGATCTAATTTGTCAGATATAAGTATTGCTACCCCGGCTTTTTTTTCACTTCCATTGGCCTGAAAACCCTTTTTCCATCCCTTCACCATCAGTCTGTGTGCGTCTTTTTTTCTGAGGTGGGTTTCCTGTAGACAGCAGATATATGGGTCATGTTTTCTTATCCACTCATTTACCCTATGCCTTTTGACTGGGGAATTTAATCCATTTACATTTAAAGTTATTATTGATAGAAACTTGTTAGTCGCCATTTTTGTTCTTTACCGCTGCGTTCCTTCTTTGTTTCCTGTTTTTTTCTATTTACAGCAGACCCTTTAGCATTTCTTGCATTGCTGGTTTGGTTGTAATAAACTCCCGTAGACCGTTTTTGTCTGTGAAGCTCCTGATTTGACCATCAATTTTGATTGATAGCCTTGCTGGGTACAGTATTCTGGATTCAGACTCTTCCTTTGCATGACTTTGTATATTTCATTCCATTCCCTTCTTGCCTGATGTGTTTCTGTTGAGAAATCAGTCGCTAGTCTGATGGGGGATCCTTTGTAGGTAACTTTCTGTCTCTCTCTGGCTGCTTTTAAGATTCTTGCTTTGTCGTTGGTGTTTGCCAATTTAATTATTATGTGCCTTGGTGTCGGTCTTTTCGTGTTCATTTTGTTTGGGACTCTGTGAGCTTCTTGGATTTGTGTGAGTTTTTTCCTCCCTATATCAGGGAAATTTTCTGTTACTATTTTTTCAAACAGGTTTTCTATTCCTTGCTCAGTTTCCTCTCCTTCTGGCACCCCTATTATTCGGATGTTGTTTCGTTTAGCATTGTCCCAGAGTTCTCTTAGGCTCTCCTCCTGCTTTTTAATTTTTTTTTCTAGAAGCTGTTCTGTTTGGGTATTTTTTTCTACCTTGTCTTCTAGCTCTCTGATGCGGTCCTCTGCTTCTTCTAGTCTACTGTTGATGCTTTCTATTGAGTTCTTTATGGCAGTGATGTCATTTTTCATTTCTTCTTGGTTTCTCTTCATTTCCTCTTGGTTCCTACACATATTGTTGAATTGGTCTTCCATTCTTTTCATCCACCTTATGGCCATTTCTCTGAATTCTTTCTCTGACAGGTTGCTTGCCTCCATTGCCTCCATTTTGTTTACTTCCTTTTCTGATGATGCCTGTTTTTCTTTCATATTTGGGTTGTTTCTTTGTTTCACCATGATTTCTCTTCTCAAGGTGTTTGGTTATGTAGTTCTCTCTCTGCTGCGCTTTCCGTGAGAAGAAGCAGTGCACGTCTGAGTTCATGCAGTCACACTGCTTGCAATCCCTTGTTTCCAGGTTAGTAGCTGGTCTCTGGATGCCGGCAACAACCACCCAAGATGGCGTAGTCTCCGCTGCTTAGCTGGTGCACCATGAGAGGTTTCAGCCGCAGTCTCCAACCGTCCTTTTTTTCCTGGGGGTTCTCGGTCTTTCCTAGCTGCAGACAGTCTCTCAGCTGAAAATCCTCTGCCTATTCGGGCTGTATGTTACCCGTTTCAGCTGCTCACCCTTATCTGCTCCAGGACAAGGCACAGGACACGTCCCTTTATACCACCGCCATTTTTCCTCCCCCCACTTCCTGGTTCTTGATTGCATTCTGTCTCTTTGTGGCTGCTGGACAAAGGACTGGCAGTAAAATTGGGGGTTTCTGTTTTGGCTTCCTCCCTTGAAGCCAACATTCTCTTCCTTCAAACTCTTTGCTGCATCATTAGTGTAATTCTGGTCTGCAGGGACCAAAGGTTCTATTGCTGCCTAAGTCTAAAACGTGGTGCTGCGTTGTGTCCAAATATGTGCTTTGTAAATGCCTTTTGGTCCCGTAATTCATCTGGAGTTTTTATTTAAATATTTAATGATGCAAAAACTGGTGTAAGTGCCTCCTTAGGGAATCTTGGGAAAGTACAGGGATGTAATCAAGTGGTTTGCAATTGTGCTTATATATTTTTGACTCTGATTTGAAAAGAAAGACCCGAGTTATTCAAGAGGATGTTCACATATATTCTTTTTAATTAAATCTTTATTGTTCAGATTATTACATTTGTTCCTCTTTTTTCCCCCCATAACTCCCCTCCTCCCAGTTCCCGCCCCACCCTCCACCCTCACTCCCCACCCACTGTCCTCATCCATAGGTGCACGATTTTTGTCCAGTCTCTTCCCGCATCTCCCACACCCCTTTCCCCCCCAAGAATAGTCAGTCCATTCCCTTTATATGTCCCTGATTCTATTATAATCACCAGTTCATTCTGTTCATCAGATTATTTATTCACTTGATTCTTAGATTCATTTGTTGATAGATGCATATTTGTTGTTCATAATTTGTATCTTTACCTTTTTCTTCCTCTTCCTCTTCTTAAAGGATACCTTTCAGCATTTCATAGAATCCTGGTTTGGTGGTGATGAACTCCTTTAGCTTTTCCTTATCTGTGAAGCTCTTTATCTGACCTTCAGTTCTGAATGATAGCTTTGCTGGATAAAGTAATCTTGGTTGTAGGTTCTTGGTATTCATCACTTTGAATATTTCTTGCCACTCCCTTCTGGCCTGCAAAGTTTCTGTTGAGAAATCCGCTGACAGTCATATGGGTATTCCCTTGTAGGTAACTGAGTTTCTTTCTCTTGCTGCTTTTAAGATTCTCTCTTTGTCTTTTGCTCTTGGCATTTTAATTATGATGTGTCTTGGTGTGGTCCTCTTTGGATTCCTTTTGTTTGGGGTTCTCCGTGCTTCTTGGACCTGTAAGTCCATTTCTTTCACCAGGTGGGGGAAATTTTCTGTCATTATTTCTTCAAATAGGTTTTCAATATCTTGCTCTCTCTCATCTTCTGGCACCCCTATAATTCTGATGTTGGTACGCTTGAAGCTGTCCCAGAGGCTCCTTACACTATCCTCGCATTTTTGGATTCTTTTTTCATTCCGCCCCTCTGGTTGGGTGTTTTTTGCTTCCTCGCATTTCAAATCATTGACTTGATTCTTGCGCTCCTCTCGTCTGCTGTCGGGAGTCTGTATAATATTCGTTATTTCAGTCCGTGTATGCTTAATTTCTAGTTGGTTCCCCAACATAACATCGAGGGTCTCATTAGTTTTCTTCTAGATCTCATTAAGTTTATCGGCGGCTTCTAAACAGTTCTTGAGAGACCTTAAAAGTGTGGTTCTGAACTCTATATCTTCCATTGACAATTTTGTCCTGTTTCTTTGTCTCCGCATTTTGTTATGCTTTCTTGGTGCACCCCCTAGTGGTCTTTGTGCGCAGTCTTGTAGTTAAGCCTTGATTTTTGTAGCTAATACCAGGGAGGGTTTGACCTCCAGGCCAAGTGGCTGTGAGAATCAGCTGTGTCTGCAGTGAGAGAACTTCTGTCCTCTAGGGAGGTGCTAATCTAGCCTTTGCCTGAGGCTATCCGGCAAATGCCTCTGTGCAGGGCTTGGGCGGGGCGGGTTGCACAGGATCAACAGGGTGGGCTGGAGAGAGCAGTTATGGCGGCTCTCAGTCCTGTCCCCAGGGGCTCTGCCTCTCTGAGTCCCAGCAACCACTGCAAACCTCAGAGAGAAAGCTGCACTCGCTCTGACCGAAGCCAGACAGTCCCGCTTCTCCCGTTTGAGTCTGGGTCCCTAAAGACTCGCCCGTATCTGGAGCTCAGAGTCTGCGACTCCCTCCTGATTGAAAACGCCAACCACGCCCTCCGCCGCCAGCCCACTCCTCGCACTCCGCACCTCAGAATTTGACTTCAGCACTGCGCTTCCTCTGAGTGTCCGTATGCGTTTCTCTTTCCTCCTAGTTGTAGGACTTCCACTCAGCCAGTGTTCCTGTGGTTCTTGGTGATGTCCGTTCTGTCTTTTATTTTCACTTTTGAAGTAGTTGTTCAAGGCAGCAAACTCTGGAGTTAACCTATGCCGCCATCTTGGTTCTCCAACATATTTTTTTTTAAATATATTTTTTATTGATTTCAGAGAGAGGAAGGAAGAGGGAGAGAGAGATAGAAACATCAATGATGAGAAAGAATCATTGATCATCTGCCTTCTGCATGCTGACCAGGAATCTAACTGTGACCTCCTGGTTCATAGGTCAATGCTCAACCATTGAGCCACACTGGCTGGGTGAGGATGTTTACATCTTACAGAAACCTTATCCTAAGGAATGAGGGGGTAATCATTCTTTTTTTCCCCCAAATTTATTTTTATTGACTACAGAGAGGAAGGGAAAGAGAGATAGAAACATCAATGATGAAAATCATTGATTGGCTGCCTTTTGCACGCCTACTGGGGATTGAGTCCAGAACCCCAGCATGTGCCCTTGACTGGAATTGAACCTGGGACCCTTTAGTCCACAGGCTGACACTCTACCCACTGAGCCAAACCAGCTAGGATGAGGGGTAATCATTCTTAAAAAGAAAGAGGGAGGTGATGCCCTGGCTGGGTAGCTCACTCAGAGCACCATCCCAATAAACCATGGTTTTAGATTCCATCCCCAGTGAGGTCAGGACACATACAAGAAGCATCCAGCGAATACATAAATGGAACAACAAATCTCTCTCTCTCTCTCTCTCTTTCTCTCTCTCTCTCTCTCTCTTTCTCTCTTCCCCTCTCTTTAAAAATCAATAAATAAAATGTTAAAAGGGGGAGGAAATGCCAAGTCATTTCCTAGACTTACTGCTTCTTATCCTTCCTGTGTTGTAATGGTTGTTTGTGTGAGCAATTTAAAAAGCTATTTCTTTGCTCTCAGCTAAATATGTCTCCAGCTGCCTAGTTCTGCTGTAGGGTCTCAGTGTGACCTCATGGTTCTGGGTATTTTCATTGCAAAAATCCAGACCAAAGTTCCATTTCTTTTGTATTAGAAGGATAAAGAAGACGAATAGAGAGGGATGGAGGACATGCTGGCCCACAATCACCTTGATGGTTTCATGGAAGGGCTTGGAGGTAATGAAGCTGATATAGGCTGAGTAGAGCCACAGTGTGACTTTCACGGACCTTAGGCACTTTTGCTTTTGTGGACCCCTTCTTTCATTGCAAATATGAAAACTTATATTTTATAACTGCGTTGACATATAGCAAATACATTAATATTGCCTATTAAAACATTTTTGTGGACCCCTAAAAGTATTTTGATCCCTAGGCACTGTCTCTCCTCTGCCTAATGTATAAGTCAGCCTGTAAATGAACAATGGGAAAAGAAAGTCGCTTGACTCCTTTTCTCAGGGTTTAAAGGTATCTGGGTTCCGATTTGTTCTTAATGATGCCTATGCTGGGGGAGGTTATGATCATAAATAAGGTGAATGAATGGGGTGGGAGGACTGTGGAGAGTTGACCAGCTGAAGCTCAACCACCTCCCAGATATGGGCTGCTTATCTATCTATCTATCTATCTATCTATCTATCTATCTATCTATCTATCTATCTATTTTTCAGATATATCTTTATTGATTTCAGAGAGGAAGGGAGAGGGAGAGAGAGATAGAAACATCAATGATGAGAATCATTGACTGGCTGTCTCCTGCATGCCCCCTACTGGGAATCGAGCCCACAACCCAAGAAGGTGCCTTTGACCAGAATCGAACCTGGACTCTTCAGTCTGCAGACCCATGTTCTATCCACTGAGGCTAGGGCTGGGCTGCTTATCTCTTTACCTTCTCTGTATGATACAGATGGCGTTACAGTCTCTACTCCAGGAGGGTCCAGGGTGATCGTCCCATTTCACAGATGGAGTGCCTAAGGCATTGTGAGAGGAGCCTGGGTGGCTTGCTCTGCTGCAGCGAATTCAGATTCTAATGCCTTCTTGCTTTCTTGGCAACAGAAAGAAGAAACACTTAAAATGTTCTGACTATGAAAGTCAGAAACATTATATAAAAATTTGAAAATAAAGGAAATTGAGAGAAGATTTAAAAAAAACCAAGAACCTTTTAAAACCTTAGAGCCAACCAACCACTGTCCACTGCACCATGAAGGTATGTAAACGGGTGACTCACACCACAGGTGGGAAAGGACTATTCAAGCTCCCTGGAGCTGAACCAGGACTACTGGCTGTTGCTGCTATTTCTGCCTGATGTCACCCTCAACTATAAAATGGCTGGATTTTACTACACCCTCTTCTCAAGGCTTATAAACTACAATGTTAACCGAAGAGGGTAGATAGCAACATTTGCATACAGTATGACCTTAATTGTATAGAAACATGCATATACATTTGAGGAAAGTAATAGCTAATTATGTCAACAATGGTATTAGTCCAAAGAAGCTCCTGTGTGGGTGAGAGACAGCTATTTGGGGGATGGTAGCTTTTCAGCACCATATAAACCCAGCCCCGCAGGCAATTTCCTATGCATAGGCAATTTCCTATTCAATTTCCAGGCTGTTTCCTATGAATAATGTTGCTGCTGTTTATGCTCCAGGAAGAGGGCAAGGGGGATGGTGATCCTTCCATGCCAAAACCCCAAACCTTTGGAGGTAGCTGTCCTTCCTCCCCTCCTTTTCCCCGTGAGCACGAAGCAGGGTTTCTGCAGGCTCCTTTTATGTATTTGAGGCTGGCAGTGGGTTTTCGGAGCCATTCCCTTGGGAACATGATTCTATTCTCTACCTAAAAGCAAGGATACAATTAAAACTACGAATCAGAGAACAATCAAGGGAAGTAACAACTCCACAGTACTGTGAAGAAGATGCCATTGAACAGGCAGTTTCTGCAGCAGCCTCTTCTTACTGTGGCCACAAATGCAGAAGAGCAGCTCTGGTGCCCCTGCAGACCCTCAGAAGCAGAGTCTTCCCAGCAGGCAGGTGTCTGGCTCACCCCAGAGAGATAGGGATCTGCAGACGAAATATTTTGTCTTCCTCAGTGGCCTGACCCAGTGTCTTACAATGTTTTCCTTAGTTCTAACCTCAATCCTGCCTACTAAGGTTTCCTCCCATATCTGCTTTCCTTGGTGAGGACAGAGAACATTGGCTCCTGTGTCCCCATCTGATAACCTTCTGAAGCTCGATGCTGGTTTTGCTGGGTGTCTATGTCAAGCCCTGTATATTAGAATAACACCAGGTTAACAGACTGAGTCTACCAGTAAACAGTACACTCAATAATTTAATTTAACAAATATTTGAGCACCTACTAAATGCCAGGTAGGAAAGAAATAGGCACAGGCTGAACTAGAGGTTGTCATGTGCTACTCAAATACTGCATTCAGAGGCTCCAAATATGCTTTCAGTTTTTTTGTGAGCTTTAGGCAGATA
Organism: Myotis myotis; assembly: GCF_014108235.1. Lineage (NCBI taxonomy): Eukaryota > Metazoa > Chordata > Mammalia > Chiroptera > Vespertilionidae > Myotis > Myotis myotis. The sequence continues at coordinate 160,750,940 of NW_023416324.1, forward strand.
GATGGACTTGGGTTGAATGTACTTACTATTTATGTTCTGCAGGGCGAGCTACTCGCTTATCTGAGTCTCAGTTTTGTTAGCCACAAAATGGGGATAATAAAACACATTTCACAGGTTTCAGAATAAATGAAATCATTTAAGCAAAGCATAATTCTTAATAGTGGAAGTCATTTTATAAATGTTGCTCCTTCATTCAGGTTTGATAATGATTTGGTGATGGGGATATCAGAGATATTGGGTATAATGTGAGATTGATTTTTTTAAATTATATATATATATATATATATAAAATTGTTCACTATTTGAGTCAGTTATAATTTCACATTGGCTTCCTACAAACTCACTTATGACCTATTATTAATATACCAACATTTTTCCATGGCCATTTTGGCTCAGTGGATAGAGCGTCGGCCTGCAGACTGAAGGGTCCCGGGTTCGATTCCGGTCAGGGGCATGTACCTTGGTTGCGGGCACATCTCCAGTGGGGAGTGTGCAGGAGGCAGCTGATCGATGTTTCTCTCTCATCGATGTTTCTGACTCTCTATCTCTCTCCCTTCCTCTCTGTAAAAAAATCAATAAAATATATTTTAAAAAAATATACCAACATTTATTTACCCAACAAATATTTCTTAAGTATCTTTTATGGTATAGTCAATGTATGCCAAAGGAATAAAAACCCCTGTTAATATAAACTTGGTCCACACATGACCAGGAAGGGAAATCTGCTATGAAGAAAATCCTGTTTGGAAGGACTTTCCAGGACAGAGGGAGACGGGCTCAGAGAAGCACAGCTGCCAGCAGAGACACTTCTCAAATGCTGGCAGAGGAACGCTTAACAAGTGCCTGACTACAGAAGAATCCTGGGAGCCTGGATTTGCCTCTCATTCTTGAATTGCCTTTATTCTGGGAAGCAAGCAGAGTGCTGTGTCAATCTGCGAAGAAGGAGGCAGAATTATAAATAGGATATGTGCTAGAAATAGGAAATAAGATGAAAGATGGCATTTAGGGCTTTCTCGGCTCTTCCTTCCTTAAGCAGAGGGAGAAAGCCATCCACTTTTGGTGGGGACAAGAAATTCAGGAGTCATCATTCCAAGAGAAGTGGTAGGGAGAGAGGAAGTGGAAAGTATGAAAATGGTGGAAATTGGAGAAATGGAAAGAACTGAGTGAGACATGAACAGAGGGGTGCGAAGGTAGGCTGGCTCCCCATGGCAGATGAAATGAAACCAAAGAGAAAAAGCCAGTGCTGAAACCAAGAATGAAGATTTACCTAGCTGGAGAGAAACTTAAAATAAGATAGGAGTCACACATGACCAGAAGAGGAATTGGGGGGGAAAATAATTAAAAAGCTTAAGCCATAAAAATGGAACTAGGTGGAAGGCTGAGATGACTGTGAGATAGAAGGCCAGGCCTGATCAGTAGCATTCCCAGGCAGCTCCATTTACCCCAAAGCTGACATCGACCTTCAGCACTCAAGGTGAGTATCTTCAAAGACATTATTGAATCCATAATGAGGTGTCCTTCTATCAGGGGTGAGAAAGGGTTCTAACGATGGCTGAGGGAGGCTATAGCAGGGAAAGAGTCTTGTAGTTGAAGATGGGTTTTAGTCCCAGTGTTGCCATTAAGTAGGCAGGCAACTTTCAACAAGTCACCAGCCTAACCTCTGTGAGCTGGGTTTGACCATGGACTACCATGAATTGCCTAGTTGATCTTGATCTAGTTCCTTCCCTTATCTAGGCTTCTTTTTCTTTTTCCAAACAGTGATGGATATCAGGCTCTGTGTCTTAAAAGCTGCTGCCTGCTGTACAATTCTACATTTTTTTCCTTGAAGTATAATGGACATACAACATTATATCATTTCCAGGTGTACCACATAATGATTCAATATTTGCATATTCTACTTTTTAATACTTGGGTGAATGCTTTGGATGGGCGAGAATAGTGACACCCCTCCCTCCCACTTAATTTGTTCTACAATAGGAAACAGCTCTCATGGAGAACATCCAGCCATAGTGCTAGATCAGGGGTGGGGGACATCCAGCCCAAGGGTAGAATGAGTCCCTAGAATCAACTGCAGGAGGAACTTGAAATTCAATAAATCTAGGAGCTTTTTTCACGGCCACATACATTTATATTAAGTACTAGTACATTATAGTAAGTGAATGATGTTATCAATATCCATATGGCCCTTGGCAGAAAAAAGGTTCCCCACCTCTGTGCTAGATGAATGGGTAGCCTTAAATCCTGGGCTAGCCAGAGTACATCTCCTTTTGTTCTGCAGAGATTCATGCCTTCTACTACTTCTCTGCATTGCAGTTTGGATCTATGCTGCTTGTGTCAGGGAGCTCCAGGAGTTAGGCCACGCAAGAGAGTTTTTAGCAACTACCCACCCAAGATAAAGTGGGAAGAAGGCCTATAGATGACATAAAATGAAGGTTCTTCAAGGTGGTCTTGAGAGAAACAGTATACCAGCAATCTTCAGAGGAGATGAGATGTACCTAATCTTGCAAGTAGAAGGCATGGGACTGTAGGGATGGTTCTGTTTCGTTTACCTGAAGTAACAGGTCTTTCTGAGGCTAAAATAAGAATTTGGGGTCCAGCTAATGTGGCCCAGCTGTTGAGCGTCGACCTGTGAAGGTTTCTGTTTCGATTCCCCTGCAGGGCACGTGCCCTGGTTGTGGGTTCCATCCCCAGTCGGGGGCGTGCAGGAGGCAGCCATTTGATGATTCTCTGTCATCATTGATGTTTCTATCTCTCTCTCCCTCTCCCTTCATCTCTGAAATCAATAAAAATATTTTTATTAAAAGAAAACGAATTTGGGGAAGTCATAGGGACAGCAAAGTACATCAGTCAGTGTTCAGAACTGTACTATGACATAATATTGTCCAAACTCATTAATTAGGAACAGCCATGTGATATATATAGGAACTTGCATTCTTCTTCCTTAAAAATTACATGACCAATTCAGCTTGAGGCAACAATGTGTCCTCCCATGAGCATTACTAAGGTTGTCTTGGCCAGAGGTCCTTATAAAGATTATCTAAGTTACTGTAGAGATTCTGTTACTTCTGCTCTTCCCCTCTTCCCTCTTGGTCATCTCTCCCCCATCTCCTCCCCCCCCCCCAAAAAAAAAAAATTAGTATGCAAAACCCCACCCCATTAGAGAAATAAATTGAATGTTATCAGCCTTTATTACCTTGTTCATTAGGGGAATTCTGAAATAGCTCAAACCTTATACATTTTCAACAAAGGTATAAAACCAGGAAGTGGGTCACTGGGTCACTCAGTGTCTGGGTGGGTATAAGCCTTCGATGCTGGGAATCCTGGTCTAGGAGACAGGAGACTCATTATTATATCTCGGGTTGTAAAAAGTATTCTCCATATCTCTGGGGATGAATGTGGGTCTTGGTCAGAAACTGTCCTCATGGACAACCAAGGCCATTACCAGGAGGCAGAGCGTTCCCTCTGCTATGAATGTTTTGTTAATGACAAAATGTGTTGTTTTGGCAAATTGATTGACTACCGTAACTTCTTTGAAGGAGGCAGACATTTTGTACTGATAAGTTGATGGCAAAGTCAGACTGAGTATTGCTCAGGATTAGAGCTTTATTTGAGTCAGGACCTGGCTCCTCTACCTGCTGCCCTAGACAGGCAGTATCAGCATCTTCTGGGAGCCTGTTGGGACTACAGAGTCTCAGGCCCACACCAGCCCAACTGGGTCAAAGCTGCACTGACAAGGTTCCAGGGTGGTTTGCATGCCCATTGATGTTTAAGAAGCACTGGGTTGGTGCTCCTCTTAAAAAGAATCTAAGTCTCTTCCAGAAGGTTACCAGAGGCCAGACATTGTAAATGACTACAGGTTAATCAGACTATTTTTCATTTATCCCTTAACTAAAATGAGCCAGAATGGGCATTCTGTTTGAAAGGGAGGTGGTGCAGAAATCATCAAACCCCCAATCCCTGACCCCTACTTAACCTCAGCTCTTACCACAAGGATCTGGCATATAGTAGGACTCAACACGTTTTGTTGTTGTTATTTGGCTGAATAACAACTGGTTCACAATAATAAAGAATATGTGGTTTTCACTATTTGCCATGCCCTAAACTCCATGTCCTAATTCCTGGAACCTGTGGATATGTTACCTTACGTGGCAAAGGAGAATTGGTCAGCTGAGTTGGACACAGGGAGAGTATCCTGGTTTATCCAGGTGGACTCAGTAGAATCACAAGGGTTCTGGAAAGCGAAAGAGGGAGGCCAAAGAGGTCAGAACCAGAGAAACCACTGTGAGAAGAACTAGAGCTGCCCTTGCTGGCTTTGAAGATGGAGGAATTGGGCCATTAGTCAAGGCATGTGGGTAACCTATAAAAGCTGGAAAAGGCAGGAATGGATTCTCCCCTAGAACCTCCAGAGAGGAATGCGGCCCTGCTGACCCTTTGACACCCCCCGCCTTCCCCCCCTCCTCCCCCCGTAAGATCTGGGTTGGACTTTTTACTTAGAGAACTTTATGACAGTAAATTTATGTTATTTTAAGCCACTACGTTTGTGGTACATTGTTATGGAAGCAATAGGAAACTAATACATGGTACTAGCAAACAGTTCATTCATTTTGAACATGAAAAACAGACGAATAAAAAACTACCTCTCATATTTAAAATATCCTTTGGAATTCAGGTGCCCAGGCTTCAGTTAGTCCCATTCTCAGTTTATGGAATATCATCACCTACGCATGGAAGAACCCTCTCTCTTTTTCAGAAAACAATTTTCATGTTATTTTTTTTCCTCTTCCCTTTCTTCCCCTGTTTCTGCCACCACCCCCAACCCCATTGCCCTCCTCCCACAGGAATTCACTCTAATATATTTAATATAGTCCTTTTAATCCACTTGATGGATGCTTACTTAGCTATATGGGCACTTGTACAAAAGCATACAAGGCTTTTTTATGGAATACATTGCATTATAAATCTCATTGTTTTTACTTTTCTCTCTCAACTCTGTTTTTTAGATCAATTCAGGTTGCTTATATAAAAATCTAGTTCCTTATCTTGTTGTAGGCATGCCCCATGTTTTACTTGTGCACTCCTTAGAGATGGACACTTAGGGTACCCTCAGCAGTGTGACACTAAACTTCCTTATGTCCATTTCCTTGTGTTCCCACAAAGAATTTCCCAGGTGTACACTCAGGGGTCAACTTGCTGGATTTTAAGTACTTGATTGTCCTTCAGAATGACTTCACCAGCAGTGGATGAGGGTTCTATTTCCTCACTTCCTTGCCAACATTTGGTAATAATATCTGACCCCAAAAGCACATATAGCTGTTGGCAACAACTAGCTGTGAAAGGAAGTATAGATGACTTAGTGGAAATCATGCTGTGAATGCAGAACGGGCAGAGAGAAATTAGAAAATAATTCTTCGAGAAAGTGAGTCTTATAAGAAGTGACAGATGGGCTGGGAAGGTGAAAGCTTTCTAGGCAGGATGTGTGCAGGGCTTGCAAGGTCTCAGGCTAATCACCACTGAATGGAGCTTATGGACGGGGAGATTTCTGACCATAGCTCTCTGGCACTCAGTCCAATCTGCTTCCAGCCTCCCACTCACCTTCCCACCCAAGGAAATAAGTCTTTTCTGAATTTCCCTGGGGATCTGAGGGGCTCTTGGCTCACAACCCTCTCTCTTCTTTAAGTCTCTTTGCCACTTTGTAAATTTATACAATTTATAAAATTGATGAGTTTTACCAGATGCATATTCCTAGGAACTCACCACTGTAATCAACACATAGAACATTTCTTTCATCCCCCAAAGTTTTGGACATGTTTGCTGTCCATTTTGCCCTCTGCCCCATGGAACCACTGATCAGTTTTCTGTAACTATAAGGAAGTTTGTTTTTTTTCCAGAATTCTACATAAATAGAATTTTATAGTATACTAGGGCCCCAGTGCACCTTGAAAGGAACTGTGGGCTGCAAGGCTGTGGTGAGCATAGGGGTGGGTCTCGGCCCATCCTGCCATGGCCTCCGGTCCCCTGTCTGCTGGCAGCCCCACTCCTGCCGCCACCGTTCCCACGCACTGATGGCACTGGTCCCGCTTGCACCCACTGATGGCACGGTGCGATTGGGGCCGGCGTCAGCAGCGGGTGCGAGTGGGGGCTGCTGCCCCGATCATCCCTCAGGAGCAGGGGGAGGTGGAGAAGCCCTGAGGGGTGATCGGGGACAGCAGCCACTGCTCGCACCCACTGATGGCACCAAGTGATCGGGGCTGGTTTCTGGAACTGGCAGAGGTGCGAGTGCGGAGCGCAGGAGCAAAGAATTTTCAGTAACCACCAGAGGCTTGCCCCAATGACAGTGACCAGTGCCACACCTTGGTCTGGTGCCCCCGCTCACCTGCTCCACCATACTGCTGTGGCCAACACCTGTAATGTTCTGCACGTGCCCCCTGATGGTCAGCACACATCATAGCGACCAGTTGTTTGGTTGTTCAGTTGTTCTACCATTTGGTCTATTTGCATATTAGCCTTTTATTATATAGGATAGTAGAGGCCCAGTGCATGAAATTCGTGCACAGGTAGGGTCCCTAGCGGCTGGCAGCTGCCAGCCAGGGCCTTCCTTCCTGTAGTTGGCTGGCTGGCCCCGCCCCCTGGTTGAACTCCTGGTAGAGGGGACAATTTGCGTATTAGGCTTTTATTATATAGGATTCTTTTGTGTCTGGCTTTTTTCACTCAGCATAGTTATTTTGAGATTCATTCACCTTATAGAAATATCAATAATTTATTCATTTTCATTGCTGAATATTATTTCCATTGTATGACTATATCACATTTTATTTATCTACTTGTTGCGAGACATTTGAGTTGTTTTCTGCTTGGGGCTATTCTGATTAAAGCTGAATATGAATCTTCATGAATAAACTTTTGTATTTGCTTTAATTTTCTCCAGTAAATAGTTCAATGACTGGATCAAATTACAGGTGTATATTTAACATTTTTTAAAACTGCCCCACTCTTTTCCCAAGTGGTGGTACCACTTTACATTCCCAATAGCATTGCAGGAGAGTTTCAGTTGGTTCACATCCTTGACAACAGATATATGGTCAGTCTTTTAAGTTTTTTTTTTACTATTCTAATGGATGTGCAATGGCATTTCATTATGATTTTAATTAGCATAATGACTAATGCTCAACATGGTGAGCATTTTTCATGTGCTAATTGGCCATTCATATATCTTCTTTGGTGAAATGTTTCTTCAATTTTTTTCCCCCACTTAAAATTTATATTGTTTATATTTTTATTATTCGGCTGTAAAAGTTCTTCATATATTCTGAATATAGGTCCTTTGACAGATATGTGTATTGCAAATATGTTTTCCCATTCTGCGGCATAACTTCTCATTTTTTAAATGGTGTCTTTTTTTTATATATATATACTATATTTTTATTGATTTCAGAGAGGAAGGGAGAGGGAGAGAGAGAAACATCAATGATGACAGAGAATCATTAATCGGCTGCCTCCTACACGCCCCCTATTGGGGATCAAACCCACAACCCGCATGTGCCCTTGACTGGAATTGAACCCAGAACCCTTCAGTCTGCAGGCTAACACTCTATCCACTGAGCCAAACCAGCTAGGGCTCAATGGTGTCTTTTCAAAGAGCAACCTTTAAAATTTTTATTAGATCCAATTTAATAAGTTTTTTTTTTTTTAATCATTCTTCTTATTTTTTTTGTATACTAAGAGATTTTGTATATTTGCCTAACTCAAGGTTGCAGGTTTTCTCCAGTGTTTTCTCCTAAAAATTGTATGGTGTAAAATTTTACGCCACTTGTGCATAATCAGCTTTCTCCTTTGATCTCTGAGATCCGGGGGTGTTTCTCGGAAGGGTCAGAAGTATCTCTCTTTTTAAGAAAATTTATTTTTCAATTACAGTTCACATAAATTTTATGTTAGTTTCAGGTGATTAGACATTCATATACTTTACTTATCCTGGTAAGTCTAGCACCCATTTACAGTCAATTTCATTATAATAACAGAAGTGTCTCTTTTTATCCATCATGGGAATAAACCTTAAGACCTAGCTGGAGTCCTTTGATTACATGATCAGCCATTTGGGCTTACAGCCGTACAGACATATAGAAGAAAATTTGGAAATTTTACTGAGTGTTTCTCCCTTAGGTATTGTAATGTAGACTATGACTGGTTGTCCCATCTGGAGCTTAAATGAGATGCATATCCCTCTGGAGAAAAGTCGGCATGGGTGCTAGGAGCTGATTTGGCTAAAGGAAGTGGGAAGGTGTTTTTGCTCGGGCACCTAGGGAGAAAGGAGGGATCTTGAGGGAGCCAGGTGCCTACTGGGTATTTATGATGAGCCAAGTTCTGTGACGCAAACAGAAACGGAAGGATATGATTTCACAACTGATGCTGTAGGCAGAGGAGCCCAAACAGAGGTGTCACTTTGGCATCTGGGAGAATGTGCCCTACAGAGGTCTTCTTCCCCACTTCACATCAACTCACATGGCTTTAGCCAGGGACGGCTCTGGGGACTACAGGGCCTCTTGGGCACTGTGGGAATCTGTAGCTTTGGAAGCTCCAAGAGCCACCAGCCTTGGCACAGATGTCAGTATGGTCACAGAACAAAAGAAGTGGGGACAGCCCTGGCCAGTGTGGCTCAGTTGGTTACAGCATCATCCTGTGCACAGAAAGGTCATGGGTTTGATCCCCAGTCAGGGCACAGGCCCAGGTGAGGGTTCAATGGCCCATCGAGTGCGTACTGGAGGCAACTGCTCAATGTTTCTCTACCACATCAATTTTTCTCTTTCCCTCTCCCTCCTCTCTCTCTACAATCAATGAAAACATATCCTTGGGTGAGGATTTAAAAAAAAAAGTGGGGGCAGAGATGAAAAACAGGAGAGAAGTACTTGAGTACATGAGAGATGCACCTTGGAAACTCTAAAACATGCAGAAATGGCCCTGGTTGGGTCGCTCAGTGGTTAGAGCAACAGCCCAGGGACTGAAGGGTTGTGGGTTCGATTCCTGGTCAAGGGCATGTATCTTGGTTGCAGGTTCGATCCTTGCCCCAGTTGGGGTGCATGCCAGAGGCAACCAATTGATGTGTCTCTTTCTCATATCGATGTTTTTCTCTCTCTCTTTCTCTCTTTCCCTCCCTTTCACTCTCTAAAAATCAATGGGAAAAATATTTTTGAGTGAGAATTAAAAATAAAAATGCAGGAGTGGAGGGTTAATGCCAGTAACAAGACCGGAAAGGAGACCTGGGTAAGCTTTAGGTATAGTTACTGATTACTTACAGCCATTAGGAAGGCTGATGGGGAAAAGGGCAGACATGGCATGTTCTCTGACCATTGCAGCCATGAAAAAGTCAAGGGTGATATCTGAACTGCCTTCCTTAAGAGTGTCATGCATTTAGGATGTGACTCATTGGTTATAGCCTTAGTGTGGCTCTGTTGGTATTGGTTTCACTGAGGAATAACTGGTATCAAAGTCTGATGATATTTTAAAAGGTATTCTGCTCTCAAACTATTATCTCACAAATTATTTAGAAGGGGAAAATGTACTTTATAATCCAGATATCTGGAAGTTACCACTTTAACCAGATGATCAAACTTAGCATTATTTCTAGTAGGACAACCTGATTTTATAAACCTGCTGGGATACATTATGTAGTACACAGCCTTACCTATGAGGTATTATTGCCAAAAGTGAATTTAATCAAGCTTCCAAACCAGCACTCTCCAACAGAAATATAATGTGAGCCACATGAAATTTTAAAATTTCTAGTAGCTACCAAAAGCACAGGCAACAGGAGAAAAATAATAGCTAAATTGGACTACATCTAAATTAAAAACTTCTGTGCATCAAAAGACAAAATGAACAATGAAAAATACGAGATTAAAAAAATGGACAAAGGGTTTGAATAGACATATCACTAAAGAAGATATTCAAATGGTCAATAAGCCCATGGAAAGATGCCCAATAATATTAACCATTAGGGAAATGCAAATCAAAACCACAATGAGATCACACCCATTAGAATGGCTATTAGCAACAAGATGGAAAATAACAAGTGTTGTTGAGGATTAGAACCATTGCTGATGGGGATGTACAATGGTACAGCCTCTGCGGAAAACAGTATGGTGATTCCACAAAAAATTAAGCATAGAATTACCACATGATCCAACAGTCCTACTTCTGGGTATATACCCCAAAGAATTGAAAACAGGAGCTTAAACAGATATTTGTATAACTGTTCAAAGTAATTTATACCAAGGTGTACATATTCATAGTGTGGATCTCAAGAAAAAAGAGACACACTAAAAAGGGCTCCCAGGGGCTAACTGGGATCAAATTAAAAACACAACACAGCCTAACAGTCGTTTGTACACAGGGGCCTTTCATGCAAACTGCACCTCAGGGAGAAGCCTGCACTGACCTACCTGCCTGGCCTGTGTTTCTGCCAGCTGAGCCAGCCCTGATAAAGGAGTTCCTGAAATCCTATTTCAACCAGTACGACTGAGGCTTTCCCCATCCAATTGGAGTTGCACAGCTATATCCCTGTCAACTTCTTCAACTGCCAGCCAATCATAGCAGCCCCTTTCCTACTAATCAGGATGGTATCTTTTGGACAAATCAAACTGCAAGAATTTGGAGTTCTCATTTGGATGAGGATGGACCAATCAGGGACCAGGGATGGGACCATCTGTCTGTATAAGTCAGCTGCCCTCTGACTCTGGGAGTGCACTTTCCTTTTCCACCCAATACTGCATTTTCCTGGCTGGAGCTAAAACACCAAAGATGTCTGCTGGAGCAGACCAGTGCAGGCCAGTGCAGGCCAGAGCAGAGCAGACCAGATCAGACCAGTGAGGAGCACAGCACAGCTGTCTAGCCAGAGAGGCCTGCCTCTAGGGCAGGCCCAGAGTCATGCTGACCATGCTGGCTGCGTTGTATCACAACTGAGCTGTTTTGCACTGAATAAAGTTTTCTCCTTCACTGCACCCCAAATTATGGATTCCTGTTGGCATTGAATTGGTGCCAACAACTATTGGTTGACCTTAGCAACTTGAATCACAGTAGCCAACAGTTAAATGGATGAGTGGATAAACAAAATGTGGCATATACATATAACAGAATATTATTCAACCCTAAAAGGAAGGAAATTCTGACTTATGCTACAAAATGGATGAACCTTGAAGACATTATGCTAAGTGAAATAAGCCAGACATCAAAGGAAAAATATTGTATGATTCCACTTATATATGGTCCCTAGCATAGCCAAATTCATAGAGACAAAAAGCAGAATGATAGGTGCCAGGAACTGGGGGGAGGAGGGAATGTGAGGTTAGTGTTTAATGGGTATAGTGTTTCAGTGGGGGAAGATGAAAAAGTTCTGGAGGTGGATGGTGTGATGGTTACACAATAATATGTATGTACTTAATGCCACTGAACTGTACACTTAAAATGGTTAAGATGGTAGATTTTACATCCTATATAATAGAAGGGTAATATGCAAATAGACTGAACAGCAGAACGACCAGTCGCTATGATGTGCACTGGCCACCAGGAGGCAGACGCTCAATGCAGGAGCTGCCTTGTGGTGGTCAGTGCACTCCCACAGGGGGAGCGCTGCTCAGCCACAAGCCAGGGTGACAGTTGGCAAGCAGTGGAGGTGGCGGGAGCCTCTCCCACCTCTGCAGCAGCACTAAGGATGTCTGACTGTGAGGGCTCCTGGACAGCTAAAGGGCACAAGGTTGGCTGAGGTGGGACCCCCCCTCCAAGTGCATGAATGTCGTGCACTGGGCCTCTAGTTATGTATATTTCACCACAATAAAAAAAAAATTATAAATGGTATTTTTGCCACAATTGAGGATATTTATATTATGGAATTATTAATTTTTGTAGGTGAAACAATGGTATTAGAATGTTATGTGCTTATAGAAGACAACAATCTTATTCTTAGGAGATGTATTCTGAAGTATTGGGGATAAAGTGTCATTATATCTATGACTTATTTTCAAATGGTTCAAAACAATTTAAAAAAACCCACCAAAATATACATGCACACACACTATACATAGAGATAAAGCAAATATGGCAAAAGGCTAACAATTGGTAAATTAGGAGGAACATAGACAGGTATTAATAGTTTTATTCTTATAATTTTCCTGTTTGTTTGAAATATTCACAGTAAACGTGGGAGCAGGAGAGAAAAAGTAACCAGGAGACCCCAAGAAATGCCCAAATCCTATCCTCAAGCAAGGGACATAATCTTCTCTCTCTTCCTCATAAAGTTCCTAAGGAAGATATATGAGCTTGCATGTGGAAGCTAAGTGCCTTTTTCTTGGGTCAGACGGCCCAGAGCACATGGCCTAAGCCAGAGGCTTACCTATGCCTCTCCTTCCTCTAAGAATCAACCCAAGTTTGGGGACCTTCTTCATGAAACAAGACCACAAAGAGATGAGTGTAGAGAAGCAAGCCCCAGAGAAGAAGACTGTACGCTAGACGCCCTCTTCAGTAATACAAATGGAAGAGGAAGAAAGGAAAGTGGCAGAGAGGGATGCCATCCTTTGCTAAGCAATTGCCCTCACGTGTGCTAGGATCTCTCCATCATATTGACATGTTTCTCCTTGAGGTACAGAGGTCAGGCGTCTGGGGAGGAGTGAAGATGGCTTGAGTTCTTTCTCTTCCCAGGGGCAAAGGTGGGTGGATGGAGGCTCCTAGATAGTCCATAGCTAAAGCCCAGACTTCTACCCTTGTAAAATATCTCTAGCATTATAAATAGTATTTGTCTATAGAGGAGTTGTGAAAAGGAGAAGTTCAAACCTGGAGAGGTCAGAATTGGGCAAAGCAGTATTGTTGCTGCCTTCCCTAAAGCTGTGTCCCACAACATGCCAACCAGAAGAGAAGATACTTTTGAGTTAAAATGCTTAGGAGCTCGGAGAGAAAATGATAAGCACCAATAATGACTTTTATTAGGGGCAAAAGAATCATATGATGGAAGAATCATCACTCCTGGTCCTTTCTAAAATGCTCTTTCCTTCTCTTAGGGTTCTTTTCTGTAACTTGACAAACAGACGTTCAGACCATAGGTATAATTCAGGTCCTGTAATTTGGAATACTGAGGAGATAAAGTAACTGGGTTCCCTTTGGCATAAATTATTAACATTTTACTCCTAATTTAGCCACATCTGTAAATGTTTTATTAATAAGGATAGACTCATGGAAAGAGGAAGGGTAGCAGGTGAAATTTTGGGGGGAAAGGGAACAGAAAGTAGTAATGTCTTGAAGTAAAACAGGGAACCTCTGACTTCCAACTGAGCTGGATGCTGAATGATGGTCTCAAGTTGAACCACTGTAAGTGGCTCAACAGCTATAACTTTGCTTTCACCTCCCCTCAAACTCTGGTCTTTTGCCAACGTCCTGAAACATTCATACCATCCTTGGCTCAAAGTGAAAACTACTTCCTTCAATGCCTCACTGTATCTTTTCTTACATGTTTAGAAAAAAAGGCAATGCCTTCAGCTGAAATAGTTGCTTGTTTCAGAGGCACACTGACTTACTTCATCTGATCAGGAATTAGTCCAACCTATGTGGCTATTACCACTCCTCACAATGACTTAGTATCATGGTGAGGGAGTCAGGCAGTTGTAAATAGTTTAAAAGCAGACTTTGTCATCTCTGGATTTCATGCACCACCAATGGGGGAATGTGACTTACGCTCACCTTCAGCTGTCTGCAATGAGAAATATTACTGATATGGAGCCAGAAAAAAGCCTGACAGCTACCACAAGCAGGGGAAAAGAAGGAGGTGGGGTCACCTGTGTCCTCAGATAGTTATCTTCTTGGCATGGGGCTATGGACTCGAGGTCATGTTCAGCACAGTCTTGTACCTCAAAAATACCTGGAACAGTTGCTCAGGGGTACACAACTTCCTTCTAACTTAGTTTTTCCATCTGGAAATGTGGAGCCAGTATGAGAGACACTGATGCAGACCCATGTCCTTCAGGCTTTACTATGTCAGTGTGTTCCAGACATTTTCCAACTGCCAGTAGCTGTGTCTTAATGCTGGAGGACTTTACCTGGAACTCTGGAAGATCACTAGGCCAAAGATAATGGAAGTTCAGAAGTTCTGGAAAATCAGTGGCTCTGCACCACTGGCTCAGCATCCTTGAACCAGTGAATGATGGGAGATGATGTATAAATATCTTAGCAACCTCATCCCTTGGGTAGAATAATTCTGAGTTGTGTGTTTTACACTGAATTAAGCTATGGCTGTCCACTGTGGAGTTGGCTTAATAATTCACTTTTACTGGCTGTCTTCCCCTCCCTGACTCACTTCCTCATTCTCTTACTGGTAATTCGTTGGATTAACTCCCAAATAAATTATTTGCTCTCAAACTCTTGTTTCAAGGTCAGCTTCTGGAGAACTCCAAGACTAAGACGATTCTCTAGTATAAGTTAGATTCGCTAAACGTGCATTGCTAGAGAGCTGCTAAATGAGACACCCTCCTCCTCTTATTCTTCTCATCGAAGGTAGGAGGCCCTGTACCCAGAGATTTGTGGGGTGTGTATTCGCCTCTATGAAGAGCCTGGTGTTGTAAAAACATGTTCGCAGGCTTTGGGGAGTCTTCTCATTGATATGCATTGTTAAATGAAAGAGCATTGGTCACAGTGGAGAGTGGATCAGATACTGTATTGATGGTGGGTAAGAGAAGCTATCTTTATTGAGAGTAGCATTTCCTAAACTATGTTTCCTGGCATCCTGGAAGATTCTTAATAGATGGAAACCCCAAAATCAAATTCCTGTAGTCAGCTGTTTGGGAATTGCTGGATTGAGCAGAGCTATTTAATGTAAGACTTCCCAGGACCTTCAATAAGACAAAGTACATTGTGATTCTCACATATGTGTTATTTTCCAAATCTCTCTGACTATAGACCTTTTGAGGAAACATCTACTAATAAATACCCTATTGAAAGCAGTTTGGGAAGTGATGGTAGAGAGACGTCTATTTTCTTTTTTGACAATTAAAAGTCTTTATTGCAAAGTTGCATATATTTTCAAAATAAAATACAATACTTAAGGAGAGAATAAAATATAAATATTCACTTGGAAGATTAACATATATATGTAATTACATATAATGCTCACAAAACACCAAGAAATGTAGTTTGATGAAGATTCAATTTGAGTAAAAGATGCATCTCTTAAGTACAGCATTTCTTTCATTGCTGTCGAGAGAGAATCCAAATATTCTGTGACTATAGAGAAGCCCTCTTTCTTGGAATGTTGCGGGAAGTCTCTTGTTCTTTATACTTGGAGCGATTGTGAGTGCAGAAGCTGACTGCTGTCTTCGGCTTGTGAGGAGGAGGAACCCCAGGAACCCCGGCCCAGGGAGAGGCCCCTCCTGCATCCACTGGCCTCAGGGATTGTACTGTGGAGGTGGGGGTAGGCGGCACAGCTGGCAGCTGGAGAGGAAGGAACATTGCTTCTTTAAGACCCAGGTCCACTCCTGAGGAGGGAACCACTGGGGCTCAGCTCCTGGCCTTCTGGAAGCTTTGGAAAAGCAGCTTGTGAAGTGGAGACTTTTTCTACCTCTTCCAGGGACTGAGTGTCTTGAGCGTCGCCGCCATCTCCTCCTCTTGCCCTGAGCGTTTGGATCTCTCTTTGTTCAGTTTGTGAACCAGGGAAGTAACTTCTGCTTTCAGCATCCAGTAGGTCCTCATCACCTTTCTGTAGGTGTTGCTAAGGCTGGGTATATTGAATGACTCTCTCTCACGCCTGGCACCATCCAAGGATGACCCGATCCCCGTGCACTCCTCTCTAGCTGCGCTGTACTTGTCAACGAGGTGACATTTCGCCTCCATCTGTGTGGCCAGTGATTTTGTGAGCTGCACTTCACATCTTACATAATGTCGACTCCGCATAGACCAAACAAGTCTGACTGTAAATACGAGACCCACCAAGAAGCCGGTGACAGGTGGACACTGGAGGATGTGGACAGGGAGGCGTGGACTAAGGCCGTCGGGAAGCAGTTCCACCGCCACCTCTCCCAGCTCCCCAGGGATGAGCCCAAAGCCCAGCTCCACAGAGGACCGCAGCCTCTCCATGGACCATCTGCACAGGGACTGCCTGTCGCCAGGGAGCCTCCGGCCATAGCAGACAGGTGACACCCAACATTCCACCCAGAAACCGGCCAGTAAATGCTACCCTCATTGGTCTTCAGTGATATTATTGGGGTAGGGGGAGATTTGTAAGTAACATGTCCTCATCTCCATGACTACCGAATGATCATTCTCCTTCATCTCTATATGTATGTTTTTGTATCAGCATACATTAAAATATAGTGAAAATAGCACTCTTAGGTGTATGACATGATTCATTTTTTAGACTTTATGCTTTCCTATGGTATCCAACCACCCTATCTATGCAGGCATACCTCACAGATGTTTTGTGTTTGGTTCCACACCAGTGCAACAAAGCCAGTATCACAGTCAAGCCAGTTGTAATGGTTTGCTGGTGGACAGTCTTGCCTTTATTTATTTATTTAAAATATATTTTATGGATTTTTTACAGAGGAAGGGAGAGGGATAGAGAGCTAGAAACATCGATGAGAAAGAAACATGATCAGCTGCCCCCTGCACACCTCCCACTGGGGATGTGCCCGCAACCAAGGTACATGCCCTTGACCGGAATCGAACCTGGGACCCTTCAGTCTACAGGCCGATGCTCCATCCACTGAGTCAAACCGGTTAGGGCAATAGTCTTGTCTTTAATTGGTAAAGAAGACATCTTCAGAGCACAATAAAGCGAACTTAATAAAACGACTGACATCTGTACATAGATCGTGTCTATCTAAAAAATGTGTTTTGTTTGTTTTTCAATTATAGTTGGCATTCATTGTTCTAGTAGCTTCAGGTATACAGCACACTGGTTAGACATTTATATAATTTGCTAAGTGACTCCCCTCACATATAAGTCTAGTACACACCTACTGCCATACATAGTTATTGCAACATTATTGTCTATAGTCCCTATTCTGTACTTTACACCCTGTGACTATTTTGTAATTACGAATTTTTACTTCTTTTTTTTTAAAAAACTAAAAATTTTAAATTATCTTTATTTTTCAATTACAGTTTATATTCAATAGTATTCTGTATTAGTTTCAGGTGTACGGCGCAGTGGTTAGACAATCCTGCACTTTACAGAGTGGTCCTCTGATATTTCAAGTACCCACCTGGCCCCACACATAGTTATTCTGATATTATTGACTATATTCCGTATGCTATAATTTACATCTCTGTGACTATTCTGTAACTATCAATTTGTACTTCTTCATCCCTTCACCTTTATCACCCAGTCCCCCAACCCGTCTCCCCTCTGTCAACCATCAGTCTGTTCTCTGTATTTATGAGTATGTTTCTACTTCATTTTTTTCGTTGGTTTCCACATGTAAGTGAAATCATATGGTATTTGTCTTTCTCTGTCTGACTTATTTCACTTAGTATAATACTCTTTAGGTCCATCCATGGTGTTGCAAAAAGTAAGATTTCATTATGGTTGAGTAGTATTCCATTGTGTATATGTACCACAACTTTTTTATTCACTTCTCTATTGATGGGCACTTGGGTTGCTTCCATATCTTGACCATTGTAAAGAATGCTGCAATAAATATGGGGGTGTACATCGTATTTTCTTTTGAATTAGTGGTTTGGGTTCCTTTGGCTATATTCTCAGAAGTGGAATTGCTGGGTCATAAGGCAATTTTATTTTTGATTTTTTGAGGAATTTCCACAGTGGCTGCACCAATCTGTATTCCCACTAACCATGCACTAGGATTCCCTTTTCTCCACATCCTCACCACACTTTTTTTGTTGATTTATTGATGATAACCATTCTGAAAGATGTGAGGTTGTGATTTGCATTTGAGAGACATATATTTTCATTTTCCCAAATATATATATATCTTTCAATCATGAGTGTTTTGAAATCAGTTTTGTCGTTCATCCCAGTGGTTGAAATGTCTTCTTCCTTCTCTCTTCTCTGTGAAGCTAGACTTTACTTATATATTGAAGGTACCATAATAATCATAAACCCAGCAATTGCCTTGTCTTTGCAGTCTCCAGACTGTATTCCAACACATTAGTCCTCATAATAACCCCGAAGTTAGATCATACAGATCCTTGTTTAATTGGTGAGGAGTCTAAAGTTCAGAGATTTTCCCAGGATCACTTGGTAGTACGTTAGTGCAGGAAAATTGGGATCCGAAGCAAGCAACACAATCAAGGGACTCTTCTTTTCTCTATGTAAACTGAACTTGGAGTAAAGATTCAGTTAATTTAGCCAACTTTTTTTTTTAAAGACTTTGGGGTTTGAAAAGATTGGAGCAGGTCAAGAAAGAGGAAGATGAAAACACATAAATTATCAGAGTGTGATACACGAAATTTGTCCAGGTGATCTGTGGGCTGGCTCCACTGCATCACAGAAGGTATCCTGGATAACGTTGGGGCTTCCAAAGCAAACTCTGGGTTTGAATTTTTGCTCCATAACTTACCAGTTGTGTGATTTGGGGTAAGTTAAACAGTCTGAATCTTAGTTTCCTCATCTGTAAAGCAGAGAGAATATTATTTCTCATGGGGCTATTGTGAGGATGAAATTAGATCATATACCTAAACCTCTTTACACAGGAGATGCCTGGGCTATAGTAGGAATGAAAAAGAAAAGGTAGTTATTGTTAGTAGAATAGTATACATAACTTTTACTCCTTGGCACGAACTAATCATTTAACAAAAACCAGACATCACTTTGTTGGTGCCTTCTAGAAACAGTGCTGCTTTCTAATGACTTCTGGCAGTAGTTTTAAAAATTCTTGTTTGTTTTTATTTTCTGTAAAAATAGAACTAAATGAGATAGATCTTTGCCATTTTATTTTGCTCTCCAGCTAAATAGCGCATTAGCACTCCCTCACACTCCACCCTGCCCCATTGAAAAGAAAATAAAAAAAAAAAAGAACAAATTGAGAACGTATGGAAGCACAACTCAGAAACTTGAGCGTTTTCCATTTTGGCTTTTCTTGGAATAATTTGATGAAAGTCTGTGCTGTGGTTTTAAATGGCATTGGGATGCCCATCTTCTGTCCCTACCCATAAGCTCCTGAACATGATTGATGTTTCTCAATTTTAAGCTAGTGCAGATTTATGAGAATTTAAACACCGTAGTTGAAGTTATGGAAGGTTTAAAGGGATTAAGCAGGTTCAGCAGCACCTAGAAATATATAGGTGTTCTGTTTTTTTTTTTTTAAATCAGCATTTCCATGTTAAAATATTTTCAAGGATTCTCATAGTGTGGGTCTGAATCTATTTATTTTGGGCAGAGGAGTGAATTTTTAGGATTTCTCTTAGATGGAAAAAACTCTATCCCTCTATTGCTTCTGCTTTGTTTTCTGGGCTATGCCTCTGCTCTTTACTCATCCTTCATGCTTAGCTTGCTCTGTCTTCTCTGAGGTTTCCCTTCTCGTTATTCCTGTCCTCTCTCAAGTGGTTGATCTCTTAATGTTTCTCTATGTTCATGTATCTACAAGCTCAGCCTCTGACCCATGGACCTAACAGCAGCTGGAGGGAGCCTGACATTTCCTTGCCCTTGGCTTCTTGGTGAGGGGAGCCAAGGGATCCTGCTGGCAGGGGAAGGCTGTGGTAGATGATAGCTGCTTGGGTGGGAATGCCTCATGCCACAGGGGTGACAGATCCCCATGTTTACACCAGAGGGTGCAATGACTCCGCGCTGAGAGGGGCTGGTTGGAGTCAGGAGTTTCCAAGAAAAGAGCCCATTCAAGACAAAGCACACAGAATTCCCAGGCAGTTAGGTTTAGGAGAAGCTGTACTGGGCGACATTGCAAAATAGGTTCAAGGCACAAAGTGGGCACACACTCATTGCCATATTCTACCAATGTTTGGAAAAATCAACATTCTTCTCATTGCCAAGAAGTATTCTCATCAGCGTCTGTATGTCGCCTCTCAGGTTTCTTCCAAGTCCTAGGTCTGCCCACCCTGTCAAATCAGTGTGGGTGTGGGGAACATGAACTCGTTTTAATATCAGCCTGAACCAGACATCACTGGGAAAGGAATCGGAGAAGCTAATCCAAAGTCAAATAAAAATAATTTTGGTGAGTACATACCCACTGATTCCACTTATATGAAACCCTAGAAAAGACAAATCTAATCTAGAGTGACAGAAAGCAGACTGGGAGCCACCGTAGGGGAAGATTGACTGAGATGGGGCATAAAAGAACTTTGTGGGCATAAAAGAACTTTGTGAAATAAATGGGCTTTGTCTTGATTTTGGTGATGGTTGCATAGTTACATAAAATTGTAAAAACTCAATAAAATGTACAATTACAATGGTGTAATTATACATTGATTTTTTAAAAATATGTCTGCTGGGCATCTATACTCCTTATCCCCTCTTTTAGCGTGGACAATGGACAGCTGAGTATAAACCTTAGAATGCACCTCAATCTGTGAGTGGTGTTCAACTAGCCTATACTATGTACCATACAGGGCATGGGGATCGTCCAAGCGGTGGATAAAATACCTAATTAGTTATAACTGACTTTGGAATGCCCCCTGTGCCTTTTCATTCCCTGGGTACCACCTGACTGACAGACAGTCAAGAAATATGGAAGGGAAGCCAGATTAAACACTTATCAGGGAGAGACAACAAAAAGATGAATGACCACACAGATGATAAAGAACAGCTGACTTTGTGTGAACTGTGCATTATATAAAAGTGTAAAGTGATTGGTGATGTGGGGCAGATGCTCATCAGAAATGAAACCAACCACACCGAATGGTCCTGGCATCTGGGTAACAGGGGGTTTTCACAAACTCCATCTTTTCCAAGTCTCTAATTAAATTTTTTGATCTTGCTTATGTCAGGTACAGTGCCCTATTCATTCTGACATCCAAATATTCATTTTAAAGTTGGCCAGGCTACCCAGAGGATGATGTAAATAGATCAAGGCTGGAGCTTAGATTTAGGAAATTGGACATTTTCCCCCTGTTGTGTGACCTTCTGAAAAATCACTTAGTTTGTTTATTTATTTGTTCACTTACTCATTTATTCAATGAAATTACCAAGTACTTGCTACAAATCAGGCAGTTTTCAAGACACTGGGGGGTCTTTGCTTTCCTCTGGGCTTTGCTTTCCTCATTGTAAATGCTGATTCTTGGATCCCTGCACCACCCTACCGCTGTGCTGATAGATAGCATGGGTAGTGGAGTGGTCAGGCTCTGAGATCCTCAATGCTCAAGCTCTGAGATCCTCAATGATAAAGCTATCTAGGTGGTATAACAAAGATATGACTCCCTAACCTCTCTGCTCTTTATCTTTCCAAAAAGTAATTTTAGGCCACATAAAGCATCTTTGCAGCTGCTCTGTCTGTGGAGTAGGCTTCTTTCTGTTCTACTGCTTCACTAATAAGCTCTCTTTCACTTTTAACTCTAAAAACAAAAAGTATCTTTGCCATAAAAATTTTCATGAAAATGAAATTAGGCATTTTAGTTTTGTTTGTAGAAAAATGCCCATAAAAAACTTCTAAGGCAGTTTGAAAATTAATTCCCAGTTGCTTCAAAGCACAAACTCATACAGTTATAAATTAACATTTGGACTAGCACAGGGCAGCAGACCAAGGCTTTTGTCCAGCATTTCTCCTTAATTTGCAGTGTTCCCATTCCCACCCACCCCATCTTTAAGCAAAATCTAGATGTCAATAGACACAAAGTTACTTCTCTTTTTGAAGTCCTTCTCACACTTATCTCTAAGCATACAAGATCTTCTTCCTTTTGGATTATCAAAGCAACTCCCAGAAAAGTCTGATAGAGTTGGATTCAAATTCTACTCTGACCGTTTATAACATGTGATCCAGGAAAAGTGATGTGGATCAGTTTCTTCACCTAGAAGTGGGAATAAAAATATCTTCTCTGAGTTTTTGTGTAGTTTAAATAAGATAATGAATATAAAAAATACATATCATGGGCCCTAGCCAGTTTTGCTCAGTGGATAGAGCGTCGGCCAGTGGACTAAAGGGTCCCGGGTTTGATTCTGGTCAAGGGCATGTACCTTAGTTGCAGGTTCCTCAGCCCTGGTCAGGGTATGTGCAGAAGGGAACCAATTGATGTGTCTTTCTCACATCCATGTTTCTTTCTGTCTCTCCCTCTCCCTTCCACTCTCTCTAAAAATCAATGGAAAAAATATCCTTGGGTGAGGATTAACAACAACAACAAAATGCATAACATGGTGTCTAGCCAATCATAGAAAACCAATTAATTGGTGGTTGTTATCAAAGCCTAGCAGAAATTAAGCCTGGGGTTGAAGAGAAAATGTCCATCACAGAGTAAAAAGTATTCTTTTGATTCTTGGAATGGAGGAACCTGGAACTTCAGCCTTTGCTGAGTGAGTGGCTACTGTTGGGGGATAGCATCTTCAGATTATGAAGTTCAAGAATAGTATATGTCTATTTGGGAGAAGGGTTGGCATTCTAAAGGGGGAAATAAGCTATCTTCATGCCCTTGACCCAAGAATGAGAGAGTTTTCTTTATAACCCAACATTCAGCTATAGGAAGAATTCATCTGGAACAGTGATTGAGAAAAAGTCATACCCGGCTGGCTCTGATGGCTACTCAGCAGACGCCACAGTCAGATTACCTCTACATCACCCTAGGGAAACGTTGACATCTCCTGGCCCTTTTCAAAGTTGACACTGTTCCACCAAACAGGTCTTAATCAGTATCACAAAGAGGGCTGAGAACCTGAAGATAGAATGTGCCTGCTGTTCCAAGAATAACTGACAACTGGCTCCGGCTGTGATTAAAGTTGGTTGGACTTCACAACCAGTAGAACAATGACTACACTCATGAATTGAACTTCTGATTACTCTCCTATTCCAATGTCCTTCATCTTTCCTCCACAGGGACAGCCAGCTGTGCTGAGAGATTTGTGGTGTTAGCACCTGTATGTGTTGGGTGGACTTCATTACTGTGCAATAAAATCTAATATGAATGACTTGAAAATATGAGCTCCACATAAAGTCCACTATTTATTGTAAGCTCCACATGGGCAGGGACCATATCTGTCTTTTATCTGATTTATATCCAGTATCAAGCACAGAGCTTCTTGGGTAACCAAACTTCTTGTCTGTGTCTCTGGGAACTCCCCAATCATCAGCAAACTGGAATGGTTGGTCACCCTAGGCCTGGAACATATTAAGTGCTCCGTAAATTTTTGTCAAACAAAAGAAATAAATAAGCAGTAGAAGTGTAACTGGAATTATAATGCAATAAGTTGGATTAACTGCTATGGATAGGGGTATACCTCCAGCAGATACTGATTTGAGGTTGAGCTTGGTGAAACCAGCACTTGAGTTTGATGGTATGTAGGACCAGTCTTGGGCTTTAAATACCATCTCATTTCTGTCCCTTCTTCTGACCTTAATTTAAACTTCTTGGCCATTAGTCAGAACAGGCTGTACAGTTTCAAAACTGTTAAAGCATGGCCAAAACATTTTTTTTCTTTTTTCAATATTTTTAATTTTATTTCAGAGAGAGAAAGGGAGAGGGAGAGAGATAGAAACATCAATGATGAGAGAGATTTGTTGGTTGGCTGCCTTCCACACACCCTCCACTGGGGATTGCGCCTACACTGAACCATGCCACACCAGCTGGGCCATGATTAGGATTTCTAAGGTCTCTTTTTCCACTTGGTAAATTTCCTACCCTTTCTACATAGAAGCTTTGGGGTATATGCACTTAGGAAGGGAAGAACATTTCTCCACTCAAAGTAATTCAATAATCTTTTATTGAGTGACTGCTCTGGGCAGTAATGCAGGGCATTCAAAGTGAGTGAAATAGCATCCTTGCCCTTAGTAGTGATCAATCTAGTGGGGGTACATGTAATTAAACATATATAATTATTTATGACATGAAGTGGGCTTGCTACATGCATGCTAGTTCAATGATTTTAATTGTGCCCTAGGGGGGAGAGGGAGATTAATTTTGAGATGTTATGGAATGCCTTATTGAAAGAGGTGGGATTTAAGGTGGGCTTTGAAGAGAGCATAGGACTTCAAAAACTGGCTATGGGAGAGAGTGACTTACCAGGTTGAAGAAAGAGTATGGGCATGATAATTAGTCGGATTAGGCTACTCATTACAAACACCTGACTATAGGGCTTAACTAAATGTAGTCATATTATTCTTACATAACAAGCAGTCTGAGCCTGATGCAGCAGCTTCAAGGTGTCATCAATGTCCCTGGCTTCTTTTCTCTTTCTGTACCTCAGTTCTTAGCTTATGGCTTTGTTGCCTCATGCTCTCAAGATGGCTGCCCCACTCAAGTCTTCTGTTTGTGAAACAGGTGGGGAAAAAGAAGAAAGAAAGGGAGGAAGGAAAAAAACGAGAACAGAGAAAAAAGAAAGGTATATGAAAGGGAAAGACAGGGTATATGTGAGGAGGACAAACACTTTCCCCAACTCCCTAGCACACTTTCTCTGAGTCATATCTCATGACAACAAACAAGTTAGATGGCCATCCTAGCTGCAAGGGAGTCAGGGAATGTGAGCATTTTATCTCTAGACACATTGCCCTCCTGAATAATATTGCAGTTATTTTAGTAGGGAGGCATGGGAGACTGTATTTTGGGTAGGTAACCAGCAGTGTCTGTGCCTTTGAGCAGAAGCTTAGGGATGGGAGCATGATAGGAATTGCTGGATAAATCAGAATGAAGAGCAAAATCTTATGCCTGGAATGGAGTGTGTGTGTGTGTGTGTGTGTGTGTGTGTGTGTGTGTGTGTGTGTGTGTAGGCAGGACATGATAGAATGAGATGGCTTATGGAGTATGGAGAGGAATAAGATGACGAAGATAAGACTGGAAAAAGGTGAGCCAAATGCCAGAGTCATGTGGCTTTCACTTGGCTCTTTAATTTCTCTGCAAAAGCTCAAGAATAGCCTAGATGACTTTTTCATGTTTCATGGGTTGGCATTCATCCTTTACTCCCAGCATTTTCCCTCCTCAGTCTCATGTTATTCAGCACTTTGGATAGAGATATAAAAAACAACACTTTTGAACCTCATGTCAAGATCAGAAGAAGATGATGGAAATACTTAAATCACTTTATTTCCCTTAATTCACCTGTTGCCCATATTTCAAATTTTTATTGATATATATATATATATATGTATATATATATATATATATTCCATTAATTTCCTTGGGCATTATACATATCAAGCTTTTATTATGAAACAATTGTAATTTTAGTATTGCTAAATACTAACCAGAAAAATGCAAATACAAAAACATCTATAATAATAAAAGGGTAATATGCTAATTAGACCGGCCATCTTCCAGACATCATTCTGTACATCCTTCCTGACAAAGCTGGGGCCAGAGGGAAGCCAGCCTGGGTCCCGGGTGCCTGCGGGTGGCCGAAGGAGGGAAGTCCGGGTCCTGGGTGCTGGAGAAAAGCCAGTGCCAGCAGCCGGAGGAAGGAAGGCCTACTCTTGCATGAATTTTTGTGCATCAGGCCTCTAATAATACTTATAAAAATACACACACATATATTTCTGTATTTTATATACATACACAAATATATATATATACACACACATATATGTTTTTTCATAACAAATAGCTGAAGAAGTACAAAAAGCTTACTAGTATAAGAGAAAGTTATGATGTTATTGTAATGCAGTGACCCGCGGAGATGACCACCAGGGACTCAGATCAAGATTTAGGAGTCTTTATTAAGCTGGCCAGTGACTACAGTTACAGCACCATGCCGAAGCAAAGGTTGAACTGCAGTGCCGACTACAGGAGTTACAGCGTTTTTATTTGCAAAAACCACAAAGTTAGTTACAAAGCCTTGTTTACACAATTTGTTCCCGACACAGTACAGCATCAGTACAGTGACCACTTTCCTATCTATGTGTTCTAGGAACAGAGAGCACAGTGTGCACCGCCTGGCCAAAGCGCCAGATATGCAGCCCAGCACATTATAATTCTAAGTCAACAAACCTCTTTTTGTAAAGGGTCAGATAGTAAATATTTTTAAATTTGCAGGTCATACGGTCTCTGTCACAACTAGTCATCTCTGCTATTGTAACACAAAAGCAGCCATAGACACTAAGTAAATGAAGGGGCATGGTTGTGTTCCAATAAAACTTTATTTACAAGCCCCCTGATCTAAGTAAACAACAGGAAGAGGTTCTTTCTCTCTCTCTCTCTCTCTCTCTCGCTCTCCCTCTTCTTCCACTTTTGTCTTTATCCTTATCTCATTTTAACCTCTCTGTTTCTCACCTTTCCCCCCACATTTTTATTCCCCCCTGTCATTTGCTGCAAGACACATCCCTGAGGGATGCTTGGCACATCCTCCTAGAGCAGTGATGGCGAACCTATGACACGCGTGTCAGAGGTGACACGCGAACTCATTTTTTTGGTTAATTTTTCTTTGCTAAATGGCATTTAAATATATAAAATAAATATCAAAAATATAAGTCTTTGCTTTACTATGGTTGCAAATACCAAAAAAATTTCTATATGTGACACGGCACCAGAGTTAAGTTAGGGTTTTTCAAAATGCTGACACGCCGAGCTCAAAAGGTTCGCCATCACTGTCCTAGACTCTTGAGATGGCATTTGAGAAAAAACTTAACTCTTTCTTGAGTCTACTTGGTGACACAGAGAGGCTCTGAGGCTGACTGGATTGTGTGTCTGGTTACTTCTTAAGCACATGTAACTCTTCTTGGGTAGCTTAAGATATATTTTAGTTTCCTAGCTGAGGAATTCCTTCTGGTTTTCTCAGATCTGAATCTCTGAGATGGCCAAAGGGATAGTTCTCTCACAATATTAGTGGAAATGAGTTATAATTGGAAGTTCTTTAGTATTTTTGAGTGCCCCATATCTTCATGAGAGGCAAGGCTAAGGGGGAAACACGAATGTAGAATCTATGAGGACAACTTCCTTAGGATCTGGAGGAAATCCATATTAATTTACCTGCTGCAGATTGCCTTATCCAAGCATGTTTTTTTTTTTTTTTTTTTTGGCTACCACATGCTATTTCCAAAGGCAGGATGAGAGGGAATGGCTTCAACTGCAGCAGGAAAGATTAAGGGCAGAGGTCAGGAAGAACTTTGGTTCTGTGACAACTATATATCAAGCAAGGCCAAGACCAGGGGATGTTTTGGCATTCCCTTGGAATTGTTAAAAGAACAGGACAGATTACTTCCTATGCTCACTCTAAACAGAAAATAGTGTGACAAAGGAAACAGCTTTGTGTTAGAAATTTCCTGTGCAGTACGAACTGAGGACTGGGAATTGAGATTTGAGGCCGGAATATCTACCAGCAACTTCCTTTATGCAGACCAACACTCAGGATGCCAACTGACCAGGGCAACAGGGAAGGCCATCCGCCCTTCCAGTTTCTGAGGGATGCTCATAGTGTCCCAGCTTCAGAATTTTCTGTCCCTTGCTTTTCCTCTTAGCTTGCCTTTCAACTCTGCATAGCTAGCTCCATTTTAAAAAACAAAATGAAATAAACATTTGGAAACTTGACCATCCTACCTAGCCACTGTCTTTTCTTCACCGCCAAAACTTGGTGAACAGATGATTCAGTGCCACTGCTACCATTCTTTCACCACAGGCTCCTGTCTTATTTCCAGTCAGGTTCCACCCTCCACTTCACTCCCTCACCACATGCTCTCTCCTACAATTGGGGTCCACCTTCCTCTTTCTCTCTCAGGTCCCTTGTAACCTATCTGTCTCCATGTCCTAGTCCGTGTTGCCCCTCACTTCTCTGTAGCATCCTATGGACTCCAAACTGCTTCTGGATACCCTCTTGTCCCTTGTCTCCATGGCCAATATGTTCCTGTCACTGGTCTGTCTCCCTGGCCTATCTTTTTTTTTTTTTTTTTCAGGCAGTGACTTAATGTCCCCACCTCACCTGTAGAAGCCAGTTGGCAAGTTGTTCTAGAAGTTCAAGATTACAGCGCTGAAGGCTCCACTAGGATGGCATTAGAGGGAAAGGGGCAATGGATGTCATTTCAAAGGAAAACTTTGGTTACCTGGAAATATGGATGCAGGAAGTAGAGGAGGCTGATGAGCCAAGCAACTCTCCCAGGGTTCTAGTGTATGAAACTGGATTAATGAAGTCAGGAAATCCAGCAAGAGGTGCTGGTTCTAAGGCAATTTGATTTGAGTAGAAAGCAGGGCATACAAGTGGATAATATATCTGAAGAGCAAAGTTAATGGAAATGAATAGAAAACCTTTTATCTCATTTGCCCTTGCTGCTTCAGCAGCTCCTAGCTCCTTAATCAATATTTCCAGCTTCCAAGCCCTCCCAGGCTTTGCGATGACCGTTCTGATTGCTGATTGGACATTACCACCTGAATACCCATCATCACTTTAGACTCCTCAGGTAAGGGTAAATGTGTTACAGGGAAGTAGCATGGAAACTGGCTTAAGAGTCATGGGTTCTAGGGCCTCTGGTCATTTCTAGACAACCACTGATCTGCTTTCTGTCAGTATTGCTTTGCATTTCCTAGAATTTTATATAAATGGAGTGATTTAGTATTTATTCTTTTTTTGGTCTGACATTTCATTCAGCATGATTATTTTAAGATGCACTCATGTATTGTTGGTATATCAATAATTTACTCTTTTTTACTACTGAATAGTATTCCATCATACCTATATATCACAATCTGTTTATCCTATCACTTGTTGATGGGTTTTGGATTGCTTCCAGGTTTTGCCTATCTATATATAGAAAAGTATAAGCAACTGAATGACCGAATGACTGAACGATTGGTTGCTATGACATGCACTGAACACCAGGAGGAAGATGCTCAACACAGGAGCTGCCCCCTGGTGGTCAGTGTGTTCCCACAGCCAACCTCCCATGGCCCCTCCCCCTGCCGACCAACCTCCTGTGGCCCCGATTGGTTCTGATCACCTGGCAGGCCGAGGGACCCCACCCATGCATGAATTAGTGCACCAGTCCTCTAGTCTATATATATAAAAGCCTAAGTGACCGTTATGACCAGTCGACTGATTAACCAGTTGCTATGACACGCACTGACCACCAGAGGGCAGACGCTCAATGCAGGAGCTGCCCCCTGGTGGTCAGTGTGCTCCCACAGCCTATCTCCCATGGCTGACCAACCTCCAGCAGTCTCTCCCCCCAGCTGGGCCCGATCACTGGCCAGGCCAAAGAACCCTAGCCATGCACGAAGCCCTCTGATTGCTTCCAGGTTTTGGCTATCCATCTCTTTCCTTCTCTCTCTCTCTTTCTCTCTCTCTCTCTCCCCCTCTCTCTCTGTCTGTCTTGCATTCCCTCTCCTTATCACCATCTTTCTTCCACTTTTGTCTTTATCCTTATCTCATTTTAACCTCTCTATTTCTCACCTTTCCCCTCACATTTTTATTCCCCCTTTGTCACTTGCTGCAAGACACAACCCTGAGGAATGCTTGGCACATCCTCCTAGGCTCTTGAGATGGCATTTGAGAGAAAACTTAACTCTTTTAAAATTTGTGCACTGGGCCTCTAGTTATAAATAAAGCTGCTATGACAATGTGTGTGCAAGTCATTGCAAGGTTATATGCTTTTATTTTTCAAGAATGGCTGGTACATGACCTGACTGGGAATTGAACCTGCAACCTTCCGGTGCACAAGATGATGCTCTAACCCACTGAGCCCCACTAGCCAGGCTGTACAAGTCTTTTTAATTATAGACATAGATTATGGTATCTCACTGTGGTTTTAGTTTGTATTTCCCTAATGACTATTGATGTTAAGCATCATCTCAAGTGTTTGCCACCTATATATATATATGCTAAGGTGAGTGTCTATTTAAGTCTTTTGCCCAATTTGTAAAAGTTGAACTATTTTCTTATTCTATAAGTTTGAGAGTTCTTTATATATTCTGGGTACAGTCCCTCATCAGATATGTGTATCTCCAATATTTTTTACCAATGGCTTATCTTTTTATTATCTTAACAATGTCTTTTGAATAGCAGAATTTTAATTTTGAAGCCAAGTTTATCCGTTTTTTTTTTTTTTTAAAAGATTTATGCTTTAGGTGCCATATCTAAGAAATCTTTGCCTCCCTAAGGTCACAAAGATTTTTTTCAATGTCTTCTATAAATTTTATAGTTTTAGGTTTTACATTTAGGTCTATTGTCTTTTTGGGTTAATGTTTGTATATGGTGTGAGATATTGATCTAAACTTATTTTCTGTTTGCATATGGATATTATGATAGGCAGAATTATACTCTTTCCCAGAGATGGTTATGTCCTGATCCCCAGAACCTATGGCTATGTTAGGTTACATGGCAAATGAAAATTGAGGTTTCAGATGGAATTAAGGTTGCTAATCAGATAATTTTAAAAATAGAAAGATTATCCTAGGTTTATCTGAGTGGGCCCATTGTAATCACAAGGGTTCTTAGAGGTGGGAGAGGGGAACTGAAGAGAGATCCAGAGAGATGGCAGTATAAAATGGACTTGAACAATACTGCTGGGTTTGAAGATGGAGGAAGGGGAACAGAAGTAAAAAAAAAAAAAAAAAAAAAAAAGTGCAGGTGGTTTCTAGAAGATGGAAAAAGCAAAGAAACAGATTATTCTTTAGAATCAGTCTCTGAAAAGAATATGTATCCCTGCTAGCACTTTGATTTTAGCTCTGTGAGACCCATTTTGACTTCCAGAATTGCAAGATAATAAAAATTTTGTTATTTTTTAAATCATTAACACTTAGTTTGTGGTAATTTGTTATAACTGCCATAGAAAACTAACACAGATTTTTTAGTTATTCAAGTATCACATAGAGACCATCCTTTTTACACTGAAACCCCTTTGATCTTGGTTGAAAAATCAATTGACCATAAATGTGTGAGTCTGTTTTGGGACTCCATTTTATTCCATTGATCCATTTGTCCATCTTTAAACCAACATCACATTATCTTGATTACTGTAACTTTATAATAAGTCTTAAAATTGAGATGCATAAGCCCTCCAACTTTCTTCATTCTTAGTTATTGGCTTTTCTAGTTTCTTTGCATTGAATCAGCTTGCCAATATCTACAGAAAACCTTCTGGGACCTTCATTGGAGTTTTATTGAATCCACAAGTCAATTTGGGGAAAATTGATGTCTTAAAATTGATGTCTTCTGATCAATGACCCAGTGTATCTCTCTATTTACTTGTCTTCTTTAATTTCTTTCACCAATGTATTATAGTTTACAATGTAAAGGCCTTCCATATATTTAAGCAGATTTAACCTCCATATTTAATATTTTTAAGCTTATGTAAATAGTGATTTTTAAAATTTCCATTTCCAAATCTTCATTGCTAGTATATAAAAATAAAATTTATTTTCATATTTGTTTTATATCTTGAAATCTTGCTAAACATGATCTTAGTTCTAGTGGCATTTTGGTAGAATTATCTAAATGGACAACTATGCTATCTATGAATAAAGCAGTTTTACTTCTTCTTTTCTAATTTGGATACCTGTAATTTATTTTTCTTTCCTTATTGTACTGGTTAAAACAGCCGGTATAATGTTAAATAGGAGTGAGAGTGAACATCCCTGCTTTGTTCTTATTTTAGGGGAGAAGAATTGTTTTTCACCAGTAAGTATGATATTAGCTATAGGTTTTTTGGTTAGATGTCCTTTATTAAGTTGAGGAAGTTCCTTCTATTTCTAGCTCTCTGAGAATTTTGATCAAAAGTGGATGCTGTATTTTGTTAAATGCTTATCTTGTCTACTAAGATGACCATATGGTTTTCTTTTTAGTATGGTATGTATATAAATTTTCTAGGACTGCTGTAACAAAGTACCACAAACTGGTAGCTTAGAATATATTTATTCTGTCACTGTTCTGGAAGCTGGAGGTCCAATTCAAAGTGTCTGCAGGGCCATTCTCCCTCTAAGTCTATGGTTTGAATCCTTTCTTGCTTCTTCCTAGCTTCTGGTGGTTTCTGTTAATCCTTGGTGTTCTTTCGCGTGCAGTAGCATCGCTCCAATTTCTGCCTCTGTTGTCACATCGTGTTTTCTCTCTGTGTCTCTGTCTAAACATGGAGCTTTTCTCTTATAAGGACACAAGTCATATTGGATTAGGGCCCACGCTAATGTCCTCACCCCAAATTAATTACATCTCTAAAGACCTTATTTCCAAATAAGATCACATTCACAGGTACTGCATTTTAGGACTTTAACACATCTTTTTGGGGGACAAAATTCAACTCATAACATACGGTAAATTACACTGATAGATTTTCAAATGTCAAACCAATCCTGCATCCTTGGGATAAGCAACTTGGCCATGATGTATTATCCTTTTTATATATTATTGGGTTTGATTTGCTAAAATTTTATTAAGAATTTTGCATATATGTTTATGAAAGATAGTGGTCTGTAGTTTCTTTTCTCTTAGTTGGCCTTTGTTTAGTTCTGGTATCAGAGTAATGCTGGCCTTATAGAAATAATTGGGAAATAATTCCCTCTTCTTTATTTTTCTTGAATAGTGAGTGTGGATTGCTATTATTTATTATTATTGCCTAAATGTTTCACAGAATTTACCAGTGAAGCCATATGGGTTATGAGAGTCTTTTTAATGGGACGCTTTTAAGCTAAAGTTTTATTTCTTTAATAAATGTATGGCTATTTAAATGATCTATTTCTTCTTGAATAAGCTTTAGTAGTTTGTCTTTCAAGGAACTTGTCCATTTTATGGAAATTGTCAAATTTTTTGATATAAAATTGTTCACAATATCCCCTTATTATTTTTTACATCTCTATAATCTATAGTGATGCCAGCTCTCTCATTCCTGCTAATTGTAATTTGATTCTTCTTTCTTGTTGCCTTATTCCAATCTAGCTAGAGATTTATAAATTTTATGGATCTCAAAGAACCCAGTTTTGAATTCATTGATTTTTCTCTTTTGTTTTTTTGTTATTTCATTGCTTTGGCTCTGCTCTTTACACATTTTTTGTTTTTCTGCTTTGAGTTTAATTTACTCTTAAGGTAGAATAGAAAATCATTGATTTGAGACCTTTCTTTTGAAAATATTTTAGGAATCAAAATTTCCTTCTAACTGCTACTTTAGCTATATCTCACAAATATTCATATGATGTGTTTTTATTTTTATTCACTTTAAATTCTAATAAACCCTTTGAGTTCTTCGTTGACCATGGGTTATATAGAAGTATGTTACTTAGTTTGCAAATATTTGGAGGGATTTTCCAGATATTTGTTATTGATTTATAATTTAATTGTGTTGTGCTCAAGAACATACTTTATATGATTTTTTTAAAAAAACAACAGGTATAATTTGCATAATACTGTGCATGGTGAATCCTTTTAAATTTACTGAGACTTATTTTATGTCTTAGCATATGGTTTATCTTGAAAAATGTTACTTATGCAATTGAAAAAAATGTGTACCTGCCACTGTTGAGTGGAGTGTTCTATAAATGTCAGTTAGGTTAAGTTGGTTGATATCATTGTTAATATCTTTCTGATTACCTCTCTCCTTATTCTACCAATTATTAAGTGAGATATATATTAAATTCTCTACCTATAGTTATAAATTTGTCTATTTATCCTTGTAGTCTATCAGTTTTGATTCATATTTTTTGAAACTTTTATTAAATGCAAAAACTTTTAGGATTTTGAGAACTTGATTGGAGGTTCTAGCAGGGGAGCGCAGCTACGGTATACCCTTGACTGAAGACCGGTCTCTCTCCTGAGGAGGTGGTGGTGGGGGGAAAGGTGGTCCTCTGCGCAGCTTCGGGAGGGACGCACATGGATCGGTGAGGGAGGAGGGGGACACCCGCCTAGCCAGCCAGATCAGCCGAATCAACCCTGGGGATCAATGGGGTGACAGATGTCGCAGCCAGATCGCCCTCACACCCTAGGATTTTGTATGTCCAGTTAATAAATTGAAATGTCCCGCATTGTCCCTGGTAATATTTGCTCTGAAATATATGTCTGATGTTAATATAGCTAAGAACATTTACATTTTTAATAGAAATCACGTTTCCTCTCAAAAATCAGTCATTGTGTAAGGTTATCCCCCATTCTGGTCCACATTTATTGAGATTTTAATATGAACCTCCCTCTACACATGTAATGTTCCTTCTCAGTTTGGGATGAGATAGTACTCTTGCCATGACTCTGGTTCTCTATCTGCACAACAGTGGCAGTTAACAGCAGCTCTGTCATCCTGTGTGTGGGGGTGAGGAGTGTTGGGAGGGGGAGTACAGGCCAGGGTTTTGTCTTGGGGTTAACTTAGGGAGGCAAAATTTAGAAAAGACAAACGAGAAGTACTTTCATTGTCAGAGGAGGTGGTAAGTAGGGGGCACTTGACTGCTTTAAGGCAGTTCAAGATATCAGGGCCAGATGAATTAGATCTCATGGCAGTTACCTTGTGATCTCAGAGTCACTATTAAACTTTTTTAAGAAATGGGGTCTGATAGATATACGCAAGATTGGAGACAGGTAACTGTACAACAAACAAACAAAAATTGTGTCATTCAGTAAAGGAAGTGATGAGTCCACGGAGCCAGAAAGGGTTCACTAAAAACTTAATTAATTCATTCTATTTGCTGTTAGAGTTAGCCAGTTGGTAGATTTGGAAAGGTCCCAGGTGCTGTGACCCAGAGAGAGGCAGAACTAAGTAGGCTGTCAGAGACAAACAGACCCAGAAGATTCTGGCTGGTGGGTAGCAGGCCATCAACTTTAGACTAGAACCTGGTTTTCCTATTGTGTGTGTTTAATACATTAGGTCAGGCCACAGCCTCTCCATTTGCCTGGATGAGGCAGCAGCAACAGCCCCCAACACACCACATTAAGTACGCAGGTTAAAGAGCCTCTATTTTATAGTCTCTGCAGTCACTAGAACTATACACAGAATACTGGCTAATTATTGTTTAATTATTGCTTAAAAACCAATTGGCACAATACAATCACTGCATTAATTACCCCATACAGCATCTGCTTTCTTTCTTTGCTGTCATCCCCATTCCTCTCCAGCCTTTCTCCCCACTTTAATTGAAATTCAGCTTGCTGTAACACCTCCCTGCTCCTGGCCAACTGGATCTCTCCATTCAAACGAGGAAGAAGAACAAAACAGAGCCCCAGGGATTAGGGAGTTTTGACAGCTGTCCAAGAGAAGCGCTGAGATGCGGGCCAAGTACTGAGGCAGGACAGAGACGAATGGGAGGCAGAAGAGTGACGCGGGGCGGGAGAGAAAGGCAGGGGGACGTCGCAAGAGGAACGAACTGGACAAAGAGTCACGGAGGCAGGCAGAGATGTGTCAGGGGGCGCTGAAAAGGGGAAAAAGAAAGAAGAAGCTAGAAAAGAACTATGGGGAGGTCGTGAGGAAGACGCCAGGGGTTCAGGAGGCGAGCAAGGCGGGAGAGAGCTTGTCAGGAAGGAGGGAGGACAAGTCCAGCGCCTAGGGACAGGTCAGTGCAGCTCGGGGAGCGGTCTGCAGAGGAGGCCGCCTAGCAGCGTGGGGCTCCCCCTCGCACACCTGGGAGCGGGGCGCGGAGCCCGGGGCGAGCCCGCGTGCGCCGGGCGGCCCCGCCCCTCCTGCCGCCCCCCGCGCGGGGCTTTCCTGCGGGGCTCAGGAAGCCGGCCTCGCACCGCGGGAACAATAGCTCCGGGCGGCTCTCGGCCCCCCGAGAGGCCGGCGCCGGGCCGCGGGCCGAGGAGGCGAGCGCGCCGCCGGGGGTCCGCGGCCAGCCCCGGCCCGGGCCGGAGCCGGAGCGGAGCTCGGTGCTGCCCGCTCATTGTTGGCCGGGACGGAGGAGCGGGAGCCGGGGGAGGAGCTGGGAGGCGGCGGCGGCGGCGGGAGCCAGAGGGGGAGCCAGAGAGCGGGCGAGCGAGCGAGCGAGGGAGGGAGGAGGTAGGGAGACAGGGAGGGCGGGAGGGAGGAGGAAAAATAAAGAGGAGAGCCGAGCAGGGCTGAACAATAGAGACAGGCGGACGGGCGAGGAGCAGAGCCAGCTGCCGCTGCCGAGCAGGAGCGGGCGCCCAGGCAGCCCGGACCCCGGCGCGGGCCCGGCCCCGGCAGACAGCAGGCGGCCAGCGCCCCCGGGGAGGGGTCCCATGGGGGAGCCGGCGGCCGGCGCCCCCAGCCCGCCGCGCGCCTCCGCTTGAGGGGGGCTCGGCGCTCCGTGCCCCAGCCCCGCCGCCCAGCCTCCAGCCCTCGGAGTCCGGGGTCCGCCGGGTCTGCGGCCGCCGCCGCCGCTGCGCCCCGCGCCCTCCGCCCACCCGGCTCCGGGCAGCCCTCGGCCCCAGACTCCGCCGGCGCCCGGCTGCTCGCGGACGCCCTCCCCCAGTCATGAACCCCCCGGAGGGGGCGGCGGAGGAAGGAGGAGCAGCCGACTCGGACGTGGACGCCTTTTTCCGGACAGGTAGGCTGGGCAGGGCGCGGGCGGCCGCGGGCAGGGCCGCTGCCTCGGACGCGGCGTCTCGGACAAGTTTGGGGAAGCGGGGCTGTTGCTGCGGGTGTGCATGTTGGGGGGCAGTCCCCCTCGCCGTCCGGGCTGGAGTTGCCGAGATCCCCGTTGTTATGGCAATGCTGGTAGCGTGTCGGGGGCGAGTGGGGGCTGGGAGCGCGGCGCCCCTCGGTGTCCACCCCACTCGCGGGAGTCTGCGGTGGGGAAGCGGGAGGCGGGTCCCTCGGCCGCCTTCCCGGGAGCGCGGCGATGGGGCGATGTGGGCTCACTTTGCAGCGCGCCGCTCGGGCTACCGGCGTCCCCGGCCCCTCCCTCGGTGCCCCTTCTCCCAGCGCCTGTCAGCCCGGCTCCGGCTGCCCTGGGCTGGCACCCCTCCTCGGCCCGGGGCCCTGAAGTGCAAAGAGGGCCGTGGGGACCCGGAGTCGCGAAGGCTGCAGACTGACAGCCAGGAGCGGGGCGGACCCAGGACGGTCAAGCCGGGTGTGTGCGGGGAGCCAGCGTCTTAGACTTGAGAGGCAGATCGTGTTGGGAGGGCGGTGGGCGCCTGGGACCTCCTCCTGGCCCTCTTCTTTTCCAGTTCTGGAAACAGATAAGCTTTTCATAAGAACCACTTATTCCTGGAAGTGTGCGTTAGCGTCCCCCTCGTACACACCCACTGGGTCTTGGCTTGCCTGTGGGTTGTAAAGCCCCCAGATCTGTCTTCCCAGCGTTTGCAGCCTCGCCATCTCCCATCCCCCAGGTGGATAGCTTCTCCTGTTCCTTGGCTGCAGAGTCCCTTTCCAGAACAGACACCTCCCATCCTCCTTTCCCCACCACCTGTGGCCCTGTTTTTCTGGTGGCTAGGGATTCCCCATCTCCCTTTTACCTGTGGCTTCCACCAACTCGGGAGATAGAGCTCCCCATCTCCCATGTCTGGAACCATTTTGTCTGGAATCTTTGTCCCACGGAGTCCAGTAAGTTATGGGACTGGCGCTTCTGCCCTCTCCTTCAGTAAGTTGGATTAGAGGACATGGACTGGTGGGGTCAGCGGTCAGGATAGCTCTGAAGCTCTCTGCACATCCATCTGTTTCCTAACCTCCCTGTCTTGCCCTGGAGGTCATCTCTAGGAGTGCATTGTCAGGGGAGACTTGTGTCTTTAGAAGTCAAGACTTGGTTGGCCCATATGTTCATTTTCTAGTGGGTCTGGAAAGGAAAATGCTGGAGTACAGGAGCAGATGCCAGGACTGGAGAAAGCAGAGGGAGCCCTGTTACCCTATCCTGCTTCCTAGGGCTCAGCCTTGCCTCTCTCCCTCCTTCCTTCCCCCCAGAGGTGGATTGTACACACATATTCATATTCATTCATATACTCTCTCCCTCCCTCCCTCCCTTCCTCCCTCCCTCCTTCCCCCCTCTCCCCCTCACCCACTCTCCCCCTCTCCCCCCTCCTCCCTCCTCCCCCCCCTGGGAGGAGGAATCCAAAGCATGGATTCTAAAGTGCATGTGGGGAGCCAGCATCTCAGACCTGACCTGAGTTTGTAGCCTGCCACCTAGGGTCAAATTTCTGTGAGCTAAATGATACCAGAAAACATTCACCAGGGGGTCTTCCTGACCCCTCTTGCCTCCCATCTGGGGCAAAAATCTGCCTTTTCTTAGCTTGAGGAAAACTCTTGAAGTGGGAGCCATTTTTTTTTAGACCCCACTTCTATTTTTTGGTGTTCACTCCTCCTTTCCCTTTCCTACCACCTAGACACTGCTTCCTGTCTATTCTCTGTCCCAGGCCCTTGGAGCAGAGCTCAGTTTCTGGAGGCTTGCTAATTTCTGACAAATGACTTCACACAGTGTTAAATGTGTTAATGGCTTCTAATGGTCCAATGTGTTACTTTTCCCAGGGCCTTTCAAAACACAACCGGGGGCTTACATTGTCTATCCCAGGCTCAAATCACAGAGTGAATAGCAGACTCCTGGGGACTCCTGTTAGGGATATGCTTTCCTCCTTGGACAGCCTTGTTGAAGGGAGGCTAGGTCTGATGTACACTTACAATCAGAGAAATGTGAAAACCTCAATGCATATGGCTGGAATGACTGATTATCTGTAACAAGTGCCAAATGGGAGTGTAGGCCGGCCCTCTGTGCTCTGCTTCTTGATCTTACCCTTTCCAATCTTTAGCCTGGGCTTTTGCTGGGGATTCTTAAGCCCGGAAAAGGCCATATTTCCTAACCTTCTTCCTTCTGATTCCCCTGTCTATGGAACATAGCACTACACCTGGTAATCAGGACATTATGAATTTATTCAACTGAACAACTGAGAAAATGTTCAAACAAATTCTCAAAGGCCCCAGTGCCAGGATTACCTCCTTCTTTTTGGTGGAAAATTTTGCATGCACAAAGACCAGGCTGGCAATTGCTTTGTCAAAACTATGGCATACTGTGCCTCTAATCAGGTGTGTTTCAAATTATTCTATCATTTTGGTTCTTTACTAGTCATCTTCCAATTATTTTGGTATTTCAGTTCTCTTGACTAACTGATTAAGCTAGAATTCTTAAATCTTACTTCCCTGCACACACAGACACTACCCCAGCACACTATTCTTATAGATTGGTGGACTCCATATCATCTACCTGGGAATTCTCTGTTCCAAGCCTGGGAAAGTGTGTCTCATTAATTTTATTGATCATGGTTATGAGGCAGAGAAGGGGAAATATGGAAACTCAGAACTGGGAATAGGAACCAAGTGGAATAGAAAGCCAATGAGGATTTTCAACTTCTAGAAGCCTTTTGCTGTCTAGGATGCTGTGGAATACTAACAAAATATTCAAAGTGCTTTCTGCCCTTGAAGAACTTTAAAAAGAAGATTGACAGTTACTTCTCAGAGAGTAATTAATTGCTAAACATTATGATGCTATAAGATAAAAAGGTGATGGAACTACAGAGGAGTTGAACTGAGGGTCCCCCTTGGGGAGGGCTCTGGATGGGGAGTGGGAAGAGCTGTGTGGGCTAAGGCACAGGGAGGTTGGGGCATTGACATTGAGGATTTCTGGCTGACCGAATGGAAGGTGTAGTTTGGGGAGGAATAGGAAACAGAATTGGTAAGTAGGGCAAGGCCAGATATGAAGAGCCTTAGAAGCCCAAGAGAAGTGTTTGGATTTGATTCAGGATCAGTAGGGAGTCATTTAGGTTCTTGAGCAAGGGCATATCCCGAAGAAAGTGATATTTGGAAAGTTTAACCTGGAGGTAATATTACTGATGTAGTGGAGAAGAGAGATAATCCAGGGAGATGCAAAAGTGATCCAGACACAGGGGATGACGGGCAGGGGGAAGGCTTGGTGTGGGTTGGTTGCAAAAAGGATGGGGAATCAGGGACAACGCTGAGAGACATTTTCAAAGGTGGAAATGTGGTGATTTGTTGACAAACTAGTTATAGGGGGAAAAGAAAATTAGGCCCATGAAGAAAAAGAAGTAGCTGGGTTGGAGGTCTGA
The DNA here is from genome assembly GCF_014108235.1 of Myotis myotis. NCBI lineage: Eukaryota > Metazoa > Chordata > Mammalia > Chiroptera > Vespertilionidae > Myotis > Myotis myotis. The sequence continues at coordinate 160,790,910 of NW_023416324.1, forward strand.
CAGTGTCCCCACGGACATAGTCTGGTTGAAGACAGGACCTGGTTTTGCAGGTAGTGATGTTAGCTTCAAATGTGGATAATTGGAGGTGATTGAGGGACATCCCGGTGGAGTTGTTTTTGGGAAATGTGACCTCAAGACAGGAGCATAGGCAGAGGTTAGAGTTGGCAATGTAGATGTAGAAACTTTCTGCTTCAAGAAATTGGGGGAGAACCTCTTATTCAGGAAGTGGCAACAAAGGAGACTTTGTCCTGGGGACCCCAGAAAGTCAGCGTGGGTTTTGATGTGATGACAGGCTACAGACATATTGAGTAGGAGGAACGCAGGCTCACTGGATAAGTGTCACTGGATGTGATAAAAAGAAGGCCACTGGGAGCTCTTGAGAGTATAGTATTAAAAGAGGAATTTAGAATAGGGACTTGGGATGGTGGGTAGAAAGCAGTTACTCGCAGAGTTTATCAGTGAAAGGAAAAAGAGGTTGTGTGCTCATCATAAGGGATGTTAGTATCAAGAAGAGCAGTTTTGTGTGTGTGTGTGTGTGTGTGTGTGTGTGTGTGTGTGTGTGTTTGTCAGAGTCAGAACAGGTTCGGAGGTGGAAGGGAGCAAGCTTGTGGACGGGAAAAACTGAAGATGTGAGATTGATTGTTGAGTTAGATACCTGAAGAGGTGAAATAAGACTAGGTTTTCTAACAAGTGTAAGAACTTAGCTTTGGTGACAGAGGTGAAACCTATTTCTTTAAGATTCGAGGGAAAAACAAGAAGATAAATGAAAACAGAATGATGTGGAAATATCTTCTACCTCAGTCCTTCTGTTGAGCTTTGTCCTGTGAATCCAGACATTTTTAGCTGGAGTGTTTGCTGTCACTTGGACTTTGGCCAGCTTCAAAATCAACTGTGTATGTCTTGACAACTCCTCAGACTAGCTCCCAGAAACTTGTGGGGAGTAGCAAGAGGACTTTGTTGTTCTGGAGAGGGAAAGTTGTTAATATTTCTAATGCATTTACATCAGCTATTTCTATATTAGTTTATTTTAGAACATATCAATGACATCCAGGTGCATCTCCATAAGATTTAGGAGGCTTTGCTTCTTCCTTGGTACTTACAGTCTGTGAGGAATCTCTCCTCTGATAAGCTCTATTGAATTGTCTTTCATAGTTAGCCCTGTTGTCCATCTGCCGGGCCTCTTCCCTAGGCCAGGACCCATCATACCTGTCATGGATTCATTTAGTGGCCTTCATTCTTGTCCTTTGGAATCTGTCCCCCCCCCCCCCCCCCTTCAAATTGGCACTTGCAGGCAGATTGTACTTCACAAAGTAGATTACACTACTTGTTTGCATCACATTACTGCTTGGTCTCTGGACCTACAATGACTCCCCAGTGCCTTCAGGCTCAAGTTCTTGCTCACAGCCCTGCTCCAGCCTGACTGCTTTTCTCACTATCTAAGGGCATCTTGATTCATGTTCTCCTTGAATCATCTACCCTGGCACCCCCATCTCTAAATCCTGCCCTAGCCAGTTTGGCTCAGAGGAGCATTGGCCTGTGGACTGAAGGCTCCTGGATTTGATCCCGATCAAGGGCACATACATCCCTGGCCCTGGTTGGGGTACATGTGGGAGGCAATCAATTACATTGATGTTTCTCTCTGCATTTCCCTCTCCCTTCCACTCTCTCTAAAAACCAATGGAAAAATATCCTCAGGTGAGGATTAACAACAGCAACAAATCCAACTCTTTCTTCAAAACTTGAACCCCACCTTCTTCTGTGAGCTTTTGCCACTCAGAAGACCAATTCCTGAAACACAGACTTGTCTATACTCATTTTCTCATTTCATCAGTGGTGTTATGTTGTTTTTTTTTTGCCTTTTCATACATGTAGGGTTGATTTCTACCGTTGAAATTCTTTGTTCTTTGGAGGTAAGGAAAAAGGTGCTTTAAAAAGCTTGTGATTGATATATCTCCTCCCCCAATGTAGATAAAGCAAACATGGCAATATATAAACATTTGTTGAATCTAGGTGATGGTATGTATATTGGTATTCACTGTACGATTCTTTAAACTTTTCTCTCAGATGATAGCCCCATCCTATTTAGACGGAGGAACTGGACATCATCATGTTCAAATCATACAAGAAGGGAGATTTGGGAATAACAACCTATGTTTGTGTGCAATTCTTTGACTAAATATGACCACCCTGGCTGTGCATTGCCAGGCACCTAAAGGGGAGGAAGTCTCTTACGTCCTGAGTGTTCTTCTGCAGCAATAGAAAACATCTCTTTTTGACATTGTGCTGGGTGATCCAGAATGTAAACATGATGCGCAATTCAGTGTTAATTGTTCCTTTTTGATTCTCTTCCACTTCTACTCATCATTAATTGGGCTTTTAGTCACACAGTTTCCCAGAAACTTGTGGGGGGAATAGCGAGAGGACTTTGTTGTTCTGGAGAGGGAAAGTTGTTAATATTTCTAATGTTGCATTTACATCAGTTATTTCTATATTACTGTATTTTAGAATGTATCAGTGACACCCAGGCAGATCTCCATAGATTTGGGGGGCTTTGCTTCTTCCTTATGCTACCAAACATCAACAACTCTATTATTGGCACATTCAATCTAGTTGTATTCAGTCAACTTTTGTGGGATGAAATAGGTGTTGGAATAAACTGAAGCTACAGAAAGAAATTAAATTAGAAGTAAGAAAAGTCTACTGACTGTAACTATCAAAACAAAACACTAGAACAGGTGAAGTAGAGGTCCTTTTTAGATGTTGGAGTATGAACATTTTTACTTTTCAAAGTTCTTCCTGGTTCTGGAACTTGGCAGTTTGTTTACTTTTGGAAATAGTCAGTAGGGTATAGTGGTTCTCAACTGGGGACAATTTATCCCCCAGGGAACCACTGTAAATGTCTGGAGACATTTTTTTTAGATGTCACAATTCAGGGAGGGGGGTTGCTAATGACGTCTAGTGGGTAGAGGTCTAGGGCATTGCTAATCATCTTATAATGCTCAGGACAATAAAGAATTATTTAGCCCCAAAATGTTAATAGTGCTGAGGCTGAGAAACCCTGTATACCAGAGATCATGGCCTTTGTTGTGTAAGATAGACTCAGCACTAACTAGGGTTAGAATCCTGGGTAAATTATTTAATCCCTCACATCCTCAGTCTTCTGAAAAACTGGACTAATAATTGTTTTACAGGAAGAGAGCAATCCTCAGTTGTGTTTTGGTAACAATTTGATAATAATTGAGAGGATTAAGAGGGAAAACAATGTGTAAAAAGCATCTAGCGGTTTCTGACACACATGCAATCCTAGTCTTTGTTGTTCCTGCTGTTTTAGTTATTGAGTGAATGTTATAGCACCAAGGCTGGGGTATCTCTGGAAGGGGGGCTGTGCAGGGCTTTTGACATGGGGTGGAAGAGGATGCCAGAGAGGCAACCTGATGGAGTACAAGGAGCTTGTCTGTGGAATCAGAAGTCTAGGATTTGGGCCTCAGCTCTTTCAATCGTTTAATGATTTGTTTAACAAATATTTGTTGAGTGCCTACTACAGCTATGTACTATGCTATGGGAGTGTATAAAATCATTGAAAGAAAAAAATATAGAGCAGGAAGGGAAATGGATATAAATGTATCCCCTCAGAGAGCACTTGGATTTAAGGAATAGGAAAAGGAGAAAAAAGAAGCCCATGAAGTAAGCTTAGAGGGTTAGTCAAGAGAACAGGAGATGAACACTCCCCTTTGCTCTCTACTTATCTGAATGACTTGGGCAAGTGACTTTAACATCTTTGTAAGATGAGGACAGTACCCCCACACCCCAAATAGGACTACTGAGAGACTCAAATAAGATAGTGTGTGTGAACGGTCTTTATAAGTTGTACAGTTCTATCCAAATATATGTAGATAGCTCCTTCCAAATTGAGTATTCTATTACTCTAAGTGCCTCTTCTGACAAGTATTATCTTACTTAATCTGACTTCCATGGGACCTTTTCAGCCCAGGAAGAGAGCAATCCTTCTCAGTTTTGTTTTCGGGGCACTCCTCTCCTCTCCTTTGCAAAAGTATAAAAATGCCAGCCCCCAGGCTCTGGCACATGGCCCCATGCCATCTGGAGATGCCTAGCAAGAACGGAGTTATTTCTTCTGCCAAGCCTCAGGTGGGTGCAGTGAATCAGCCCTTCCTGGTCCTTCTCTCTCTGCATGGAGTTCAGACTTCTCCTGCCACTTTTTTGTGTGTGAATGGCAGCAAAATAACTAGGAAATGATTGACAGCCACAGAGCTGTTGGATCAATAGAGCTGCTTGAAATTGTGTCTGCTGAGGAGTGCGGGAACAGAAAGAATCAGCTGTAGGACAGAGGAGTTAATTCAGAGAAGTAAAGAAGAAACTGTTGGAGAATTAGCTTTGTCTTCTCCCCTTCTTTCCCATGGCATTATTAGAAGGGGGCTGGACATTAGCTAGAAAACATGGACATGAAGGATACGCAAGTAGGAGTGAAAAGTTGTAGGTGAGCCGTGTTCTTGAGGAAGTGGTTACTTCTTAAGCCGAGACCGGAAGGAGGGGTAGGATTTGGATGGGAGAGACAGAAAGTGTTGTGTTTCCAGGTTCGATCATGTTAGAAGGAGGTGCGAACTTCCATGGCATATTTGGGGCAGTAAGAGGTCCAGTTTATGTGACTCAGAATACAGGTGGGGGATTAAAGGGAGATAAAATTCATAAGGGAGTGAGGGTCAGGTTGACCGGTTGCTTCATTTATCAAACGTTTACTGGGCTCCTAGATTATAAAGGGCTTTGAGTCATAGGCCAAGGAGTTTGGTCTTTTCTGCAGTTTGCTTTTGGGAGACCCTAGAAGTTTCTGAATGGGTGATGACATGGTCAGGAAGATAAATCTGGCAGTCGTCTTGATTAGAATGGGGCAGGTGCTGCTGGCCAGGGCCAGATTGGGAGACCACTGTGATAGGTAAGGAGGGTCTGAACTTGAGATGCCACAGTGGAAATGGAGAGGAGGGGATGGAGATGAGGGACCTTGTGGAGGTAGAGTTTATAGGACTTGGCAACTTGGATGTAGACATGTCAAGAAAAAGGCAGGAATCAAAGATTACTCCAAAGCTTAGAGCCTGGATGACTGGGGTGGCGGGGGTTGGGGGGATGTAGATAACCTAAATGAAAACAAGGAGTTAGGAAGAGGACAAGCAGCTGTGGGGAGGCAGGAGGAGAGGGAAGATTTGGGAATTTACTTTGGGACATGTTGCATTTCAGGTGTCAGTGAAATAGCTAAGGGAGGTGTTGATTCTGTAGGTGGATAACGGAGAGAGTTGGGAGCTTTGGAGGGAGGCCAGAGCCGGGAAAGTAGATTTGAGAGATATCTGTAAGAAGTTGTGGCTAGATTATCCGAATAGATGAGATAATACATGAAAAGCATATATAGACTTAAGGGCTGAGGGCCAAGGACAGAGCTGTAGATTCAAGTAAAAGTCTGGAGGAATACCAGGAGAGAACAGTGCTTGCAGAAAAACAGGTCTTCCACAGGGCCTAAAGCTGCAGAGAGGTGGAGGGACCTGGGGACTGAGCAAACCTCCTTGCTTTTGGACACTGGGAGATTTGTAACCTTTGAAATTATGTATGGGAGTTGGAATCCAAATTGCAAGGGGAATGGGGAATGAGTGGATGGGGAGGAAGTGGTGGGAGTGCATATAGATGACTCTGGAAAGGTTTGGCTGTGAAGAGAAGGTTAAAAATAGTAAGGTAGTTGGAGATCCATAGCAGAATTGAGGGAAGGCTTTTTTTTTTTTTTTAGGTGGGGACGATATGTGAATACCTAGGGGTGGGGAGGAAGGAGAAGGCAGGCATGAGGAAAAGAATCAATGAATATTCAGGAAAGAGAGGAGGAATTGATGAAGGAAAGTCCTCACTGAACCTGGAGGAGTGAATTTCAATGTCAGCTGCAGGGTGAGATTTGGTCTAGGGAAGGAGACCTTAGTAAAGTAGCTGCCTGGCAAGGACCTCAGCTGAGGGCACAGTGTGTCTGATCAACAGTCCCAGCAGAGAGAGCATCAGTTCGTTTGGAGATTCAGAGGCTAGTGGTGCCATGCTTAAGGAGGGTGGTGTAAGCTGAGAGCAGATGTAAAATGGGTGAGCTGGGTTGGCTTGCGACCCTAGGAGGCAAGTGGACAGAAAAGATGGAAAGAAATCTAGGAGATCCCAAATTAGCAATCCTTTTAGAAATGCTGGTGGTTTTCTTTTGTAGGCCAAGGTAGGATCTGCTCTAGGCTATATTGTCCCATCTGCAGAATCACCCCTAACAGAGTGTGAGTCCCAAAGGCAAGTTAGTGGGGTGGATGGTGAGTGGGGAAGGAGAGAGGGGGGGGGGAGACTCAGGCACGAAGGTATTGGGGGCTGCTTCTTGGGGCAAGGTCCATGCCTGGCTATCAGGTACTGTATCTCCCTGGGATGGGACCTGCTCTTGAATTTCCAGAGTTTTCTCAATGCCTCCAGAAGTCCTAGAAGAAAGAGAAAGCATAGAGATTATGGAAGAGCCTCTTACCCATGCTTCTTCATGAAGAGGAACACCTCACACAAGGGGGAAGATACCAGTGAGCACTCCAATTCTGTTGGCCCCAAAGCACTCCCTCTGACTGGACTCTCAACTCTCCTTTTAGGGGCAAACCCAAGAACTTTCATTAAGTTAAAAGCCCTATTTCATTAAAGGCTTCTCAGAGACCTGATGCAGCTCTCTAGAGGGGTGGGCAGTAGGAATCCGAGGGCTGCTATTGTTAAAAGGTGGGCTGTGGGGGACTGGGCTTATATTTCTTAGAATAGAAGGAGGTAGGAGTTTCCTTAGATGTAGTTCAGTCCCAGAATCATAGTGTTAAAACAGAGTAGGAACTTATTAGCTGTGTGACCTTGTGCAAGTTACAACCTCTCTGACCTTCAATGTTCTTATCTGTAAAATGCGTAAAAAAAATCCTTACCTCTCAGGATCTCTGGATGTTTGTAGATATACTGTATATTGTTATAGTTATATTCATATTGTAAATAGTAATAGAAATGGGATTTTATTACTAGTAATGATTATTTTGTAATATATGTAATATATTTGTAACATAGATGAGTCTATTTTTCCAAATCATGAAAATTATGTTTCAATAGCATGTTTCCCCCTTCTCTCCCCAACTTACCTATCCTCTCTCCCTCCTTCCCTTCAGTTCTTCCTTCCATGTGTAACAGCATAGAGATAGGTATGGGTATGATTTTATGGGCCCAGCACGCTTCCGCTGCGCAACTCTTGGGTATGATTTTAAGCTTGTAGTTATAGATATTCCAGGCCATGGCAGGCAGGGACTGGGAATATGGCTAAAACCCCCCCATCTTTTACACTCTAACCCTGAAGCCCAGGAACAATGAGCATCTATGGATGGGGGTGGGGTGGGGTAGGGAAACAGTATTGAGTTGGCAGCTGGACTGTAGGCCTCCTAGAAGGAGACCCCGGAGACTGGCAGATGGTTAATTGGATATGACAAAAGGGGGCTAGGAGGCGGGGTCTGGGGCTCCTGGGGGATTCCTGTCTGTGACTTTTTACTGTCCTGGAAAGGAGGCTGTGGGGAGAGGGAGGAGTAGCTTCAGGAACAGTTAAGGAAAAGATTGGCAGGACTCTATGTTGGTGTGTGGCCATGGAAGGACAGAACACCATTGGGAGTGATGTCACAGCTTTAATTTGGAGGGTAGGTGCAAAATATTAAGTTTCTTCTCTGTACCCCAGTGCATTGGCACATAACAGGCTCCGATACTTGGATGTAAAGAGAATGCCTAATCAAATATTGGAACAGTATAACTTTCTAGTCATTCTTTATGCTCCCAACCTGCTGAGTTTTGATAGCTAAATATCATTATTACTTTTGATGAGAACTGGACAAAGAACTGATCAAGTTCAGCAGAGTGCTAGTTTTCAGTGAGTGGCTCTCTTTATTTATTCCTGCACTCATTCATTCAAGTGTCAAACACAAGCTGTGCACCTACTAAGTGCCAGGCACTGGGGGTACAGAAACAAGTTAAAAATAATATTTTCCACAAAACAGTGTAGTGGGATTGCCTGACACATACAGCAAATGATTGCAATGTAGTACATTAAGTGCCATAAGAGGATCAGGATCAACAACCTCGTCTGGATGGGTGTGGGGAGAATTCACCCAAAAGGAGTTGCTTAAGCTGAAGTAGATGAGGAGGTGGTGAAATTGAAGACAGACCACGGTTCAAGAAGCTTGGTAATAAAAATAAGGAGAAAAATAAAGTGGTGATTGAAAGGAAATTTTGAGAGTACTGGCAATGTCCTGTTTGTTGACCATAAGTGTGTTCTGTTTGTGAAGTGTCAGTGAGCTATAGACTTATATGTGCAATTTTGTGTACACAAATTATACTTGAATAATAATTTTAAAGAAGTCATCAGGTCTAGTGAATTTTTTTTTTGTTTTTTACCGGAGAGAGAAACATCTTTGAATGTGTGAAAAAGTCATTGGAGGAGGCAGTGGTGTAGAGACTGAAGGCGTTAGGAGGTGGTCTGTGTGTGGGCAGAGTAACAGGGTGGGCTCTAGCTTCCTCAGAGTCAGAAAAGGATGGGATTCCCAGACAAAGAGGTTATCTCTGGAATGGAGGGACAGTTCCTTCTCTGTGGCTATAGGAAAAGATCAGGTAGTGTGCAGGTCAGATGCTAGAACTTTTATTAAGCTGATTTTAGTCTTCTCTTTGAATGGGAGCCAAGGTCATATGATGGACTGAGGGATGCTAAGAATCTGAAAAGAGAGGAGACAGACTGGATCCATTCTCTGGAGAATTAGTGAGGAATGCATAAAAGAATGATCTGTCTGGTTGAGGTCAGCTTGAGCCAGGTATGCAGGCTTCTGAATCTTGCTCAGTCTTGGAGGCTCTGGAGAGGAGGTGGAAACAGTAGGCTCTTGAGTTCTAGGGTATTAACTTGGCCAAGATTTCCAGGGTGGAGATGAGATGTGCACTAGAGTTGTTTGGATGCCAGCCTCTTCCTAAAATCTTACTGAACATTGATGGCTCCAAGGCCTTTTGGAGGCCCTACTTTGGAAAATGGTCGTGTCTGGTTTCCCCAAGTAGGCTGTGTGCACTTTTGGTTTGAACTTGTCTGTATTCTTCTTGATAGCTAGATCAGTGCCTTGAAGAAAATACTTGCTTGATTAGTATTTGTTGGCTTGATTTTTTTAAAGAGCCATTTATTCGTGTGTAGGCCATTTGAGAGCTTTATAATGAAACATTGTGTTAAGGAAATGCTTTTTTGTTTTTGTGGACAGGCAATTCTACCTTAAACAAAATGACCTTTGAAATCAATACTGACTGTGAAATATAGTGCACAACTCTTGTTGATTCTGGTAAATTAGAGGGGACCCCTTTTATCATTTGCTTACCAATATTCATATGTTTCATAGGCACTGGAAAAGTAAAGATGTACTCTTCTTTCAGAAAAACCCATACAGGAAGGTTCAAATATACAAGTGGACCAACTAATCAATATTGAGTGAGTGTCTGCCATGTGCCTAGTATTATGCCAGATACTGAGGGGGCTGCTAAAGATGGGTAACAAATGCTTCTTGCTTCTGAAGAGTTTATGGTCTTGTTGCATTGGGAAGGGGGAACTTATATAAATTGGTTAATTGGAGATCAGCCTGAAAGGGAGTTTTACTCATTCATTGATTTATTTAATATATATTTGTCATTTATAAGCTAAAAGATAATTTAATTTAAGTAAGTGGTACACAGGTTTCACTTAGATTCAATTTTCAGGATACTTTCATAGAACATTCATTTTTAATCCTAATTATTTTTAATTATGAAATTAATGCTGGCTCACTGTAGAACATTTGGAAAATATGACCAAATGTAAAGGATAGAAAAGCTACTGTGATTCCATCCCCCAGAGAGAAACCTTGTTTGTTTGAGATATTTCCTTCCGGTCTTATTTTCTATGTGTACAATCTCCCTTGATCCATGGTTTTTATTTTGACCATTGAGTTGAGTTGAAAGACAAATTGGGGGAGGAGTAAATTGAAGCCACTTTTCCCAATTAATTTAAATGTATGATACACCAGTATACACATTTCTATTGAGCAAAGTTAAACATTCATAAGCCAAGTAATCTTTATATGGGAATAATGTAGGAAGGCAGAGGAGGGGTAAAGGCATTGGCACTTATTGTTAAACAAAATATTTACACAAAACACAAGTGCAGGATCTATGGTTCAAAGTGAATGCTCTTTCTCCCCGCTTCCTGATGTAAAGAAAAAGCCAACACATATATGTACCTGTTACATGTACATGTTTATCCAAATGTGTGGCTTTCTTTAACAAAAAGAAATGATGCTATACCCGTTTTTCTGCAACTTGCTTTTATCAATTTATAATCATGGGCATTTTTCCATGTCAGTACATATAGCTCTACCTCATTTGATTTGAGTTGTGTTACATTCTGTTGTGTGGATGTGCTATATTTTATTTAACCATTCTCCTAATGATGGATATTTATAACCCAGCTTTTCTGTGCACTAGTGTTTGTTCTGGGACATTATTTGGTCCAAAGAGTAGCAAGAAGGGTCACCTATTATTTGATCCTTTTCAAAGGTGATGTGGGACACTGTAGGTTCAGGATGTTTCCTCTGCTTTTATCCTTAGGAGAGAGGGAGAACAGCCAGTTCCTGTTCTTTGGAGGATAACTTTTTGTGTAATGTTTAAGGATGCGTTTGTTAGTGATGTTTAAATAAATGACAGAGGCCATTCTAGGCTCCTTTTGCTTTGTGTCTTTAAGTGACCTAAGGAGCCAGATTTGCAGTCACAAGTAGCCAAAAAAAGCCACATGTGTTCTGTGGGCTTGAGTGAAAGTTAATTCCAATACCACAGGTATGGAAGTGCTTTAGGTTGAGTGTGCAAAAGCCATAAGTCTGCATTTGGCTGGAAGAATCCAAGGATGCAATTCAGGAGACCTTGGTTTCCAGTTCTACCCACCACTGATTAGCTCTGTGACTTGGCCGAGCCAGTTAACATGTCTGCTTTTACAGATGGGACCTCTCTTTCCTCACCTGAAGAACGAGGTAGACATACTTGCCCTGCCATACCTCATAGGAATAGTATGAGATAAAGTGTGGTAATGGAAGGAAAATGCTTTGGACAAACAATTGCTGACTAAATGAAAAGAGTTTTTGTCGCTGCCTTTCTCTGGGGTCTCCCTCGGTTTTGAGTTGTGGTTGAAAGCTGAGCTTAGGGGACTCAGATGGGAGTGACAGCCCACACTGTGTTTTAGGGCTGTCCATTTTTTCATGTCTGGTGGGAAATTGGCAGCACTAGGGATGGAGTGAAGCATTTCATGATAAGTTCCATTTGCTTTTGGGAAAGAGTTGTGTGTATGAGAACAAAAGAGTGGCTCTTCTAACTGCCCAGAAAGGCTGAGGATTCCTCTCTGATGGGTGACAGTGGAGCTCAGTTGCCCACTTCTTACTATGCAGACATGCAAAGAAAATGTTGCTTTTAAAATTTACTAATGTGAAACTCATCTTTCTCACAAACCCTCACCCCAACTCGGCTAGTTTATAGTATATCAGGTTTTTGGTGTTTTTGTTTATTTGTTTGTTTTTTCTGGATCAGTCTTTTTGGATGACTGTATCTTTCGGTAAATTTCTCAGTCACTCAGATTTTCACGTGTCTCCAACTTCTCTTTAAAATGGGATCTGCATAGAGGTCACACATGAACTTGTGGTGGTAGTGGTAGGGTGAGGGGCTTAGAGCTGTGGTATGATGGCTGGATTCCCCTCTACTTCATGGGGGCTGGCCTGATTCTTGTACTGCTGTTTGCAGAGGTATATCTAGACCTGTCTTGATTTTGGAGAGTAGTGTGCTGATACCCGGTACTAAATATTCATGGCCTGAATATTTGCCTATGAGGTCAGAGTCCCTGCTGCACACTGCAGCCTTTTAGTCCTGACCCCTAGGCCTTTGACTGGCCACCGACTCTCTGAGCATCTCTGAGTACTATCATCAGCTCACTCAGTACCAATTGTGAGAAGGAAGAAACTATGCATTTGGCTTACCCAGCTAGATACCCACTTTGGCCAGTGCTGTGTTTTCATTCCCTAACCGTTGCACCATGTGGATCATGGGATATGATTGGATGATAGGCATGTTCTGAGAGGCCCACAGCCTCCTCAGGATTGGCCTCAGGGTTCTCAGGTACTGTCATACCGATTGGGATATTATATCTTAAAGCTGCCCTTCCCATTCTTCAAACCCTGGTTGGGCCTTGAGGTGGGTATCTAGGAGGAGCCTGAAAACAGGTATCTGATCTCCTAGACCCGTGGTTGGTAAACCGCAGCTCGCCAGCCACATGCGGCTCTTTGGCCCCATGAATGTGGCTCTTCCACAAAATACCACGTGCAGGCGCGCACGTACAGTGCGATTGAAACTTCGTGGCCCATGGGCAGAAGTCGGTATTTTGTGGAAGAGCCGGTATTTTGTGGAAGAGCCACGCACAAGGGGCCAAAGAGCCGCATGTGGCTTGTGAGCCGCGGTTTGCTGAGCCGCAGTTTGCCGACCACTGTCACGTTCCCCTGATGCTTGCAGTGGTTCTCAACCTTCCTAATGCCGCGACCCTTTAATACAGTTCCTCATGTTGTGGTGACCCCCAACTATAAAATTATTTTCGTTGCTACTTCATAACTGTAATTTTGCTACTGTTATGAATCGTAATGTAAATATCTGATATGCAGGATGTATTTTCAGGGGTTGTGACCCACAGGTTGAGAACTGCTGCGACAGGGCTTTCCCTTCTTCACTCATGGCAAGAATCTCTCTTTTGTCGCATACTGAATATTCTCAGTGGTCAAGTTCCCCCAGTCTGGATCTTGATATGTTAATGGGAGCTTGAGAATTCAAGCTGCATACTAAAAAAATCCTATCTTGAATGTTGACAGCTGAGCATTGACACTTTCTCTTTACCTGCTACCATAACTATCCTAAACGTCTCTGAGGCAAATAGATGAGAGAGATTAAATATATGTAAGGACATGCAAAAGAGAAAAGTACATTATGTTTTAAAAAGTATTACCTTAGTTAAAACAGCAATTTTGGGGGACAAAGGTTTAGAAATGGGGCTTCTAAGATTGCCTTCATTGGAATTCCATCTATATACACGTATGTTTATGTGCATGTAAACATGCAAGTGGGGCATTGTTGATCTTCCAAAGAGCACTTCTTATATCCCATGCACTGTGGTACAGAGGGGAGTGTGGCACAGTCTGTCTTCAAGGAGCTCCTAGTCTTAGGAGAGCCATGGGGTGGTAATGAAGGTCATACAGAGCTGAACTGCTGAATCCTGCTTGTTGTTTAGGTCTGGCAAATACAACTGAGGTTTGAATTAGGGGTCTTTAATGGACCTGGTTTTCCCCTTATCCTGCTAAGACCTGCTTTCCTAGTCTCTCCTTAGCCTCTTAAAATGAGCAGTTCCAACAAGTTTTTCTTTTTCCAAATAAAGCCAGTTCCTTTAACATCAGTCTAGGTTTTCAGGAATATTTCTGTATATTTGAAAGAAAGGTCATGATAAATAAGATAAATTTAAATCAATAAAAAGTAAATAGAGAAATGAAGTCCAGCTTAGGGCAGTGGCTCTGCTTCTTCTGTGGTGGAGTTCTGTTTGCTGTTGTTTTAAATATATATATATATATATATATATATATATATATATATATATATATATATATATTTTAAATATATATTTTATTGATCTTTTACAGAGAGGAAGGGAGAGGGATAGAGAGTTAGAAACATCAATCATCGATCAGCTGCCTCCTGCACACTCCCCACGGAAGATGTGCCCGCAAGCAAGGTACATGCCCTTGACCGGAATCGAACCTGGGACCCTTGAGTCCGCAAGCAGACGCTCTATCCGCTGAGCCAAACCGGTTAGGGCTAAAATATATTTTTATTGATTTCAGAGAAGAAGGGAGAGGGAGAGAGATATAGAAACATCAATGATGAGAGAGAATCATAGATTGGCTGCCTCCTGCTCATCCCACACTGGGGATTGAGTCTGAAACCTGGGCATGTGTCCCAACCAGGAATCGACCATGACCTCCTGACTCAGAGGTGCATGTTCAGCCAGTGAGCCACACCAGCCGGGCTGCTATTGTTTTTAACCAGAATTTTTTCACCTCTTTTTACACAGGAAAAAATTCTGTGTTTTACAAACTATCTCACACCAGGGCTCTGGGGCTCAAATAGGCTCCGTAGCTGTGAGCAGTGTTTCTAACTAGATCAGGTAAATGGGGAACACTGTTCCCTATGAAGACGGTGGAAACTGGGAGAAAGGCAAACCAGATAGGCCAGGAAAGTACAGAGCAAAAATAAAGAAGCAGGTAAAGAAGATGGTGCCAGATGGTTGGGTTCAAGTGGAAAGAGCAGTGGGCTAGGCGCAGGGAGAACAGCACTGTCATTGATAAACTTGGTCAATTCCCTCTCTGAGGCCACCGAGAGACTTGAGCTAGGTGGTCTTAACTGCATTTTCTACCTGTAACATTCTGAGGTAAGGGACAAGAGTAAAGCCAGCAGGGATAGAAACCAGGTGGTCAGTGGGCTGCACAGACTTTCCATCATTTTGAGGCCTCTATCTTTGCAGTGTGAGACTGCTTGGTCAGAGCCCCTGATGCTAGAGCTCGTAGAGTGACCCCACATCCTTGCTTGGTGAAGACAGGCTCTGATTCCCTTTAGGAGAATCATCTTGATGGTCAGCGGTGACTTCAAACTGTTTTGGCCCTTAGAATATTTTGGAAGAAGAGCCAAGTTTCTGCAATTTCTGGGCCTGTGTTGAAAGGGATACACTTCCTTGTCTGTTCCTTTGGATCGCAAGTCAGTAATTAGGGATGTGCCTGAACACCCTAGATAATGCCTTCATTGGGGCTCTATCGGAGCTGCTCTGCCAGCTCTCCCAAAGTACAGGGAGCACTAACTTATTGATCTTCCTGCCAGTTCATGTCCTTGAATGTTTCTTATTTTGAGTCAGATAGAGAAGATGGTGAAAGCAATCCAAAAATCTTCAATTTCCTAGGGCATGTGCAAACCCAGCCTGCACATCATCTCCAAAGGAGACATGGGTAATTAAGCAGCTGTCTTGGCTGTCTTCTACATTTCCTTCTACCCAGAACTCCATCTCCTTTCCCGCACATTTTTTAGACCTTCAGACAACTCACATTTTGATAGAGGGAAACATATTTTTTTAAAGTACATTAAAGCATTCCAGGTATATGAAATAACTCCACTAGTGGAATGCAGAGACCTAAATGAGGGAGTAGTGAAGCCCAATTTGGCAAATGTGTTGGTAGTCAGAGAGTAGGAGATACTTGAATGGCTTTTGGAAGATGAGTTCATTATCCAGAGTTATAGGCAGGGAGGGGCATTGCTGGCAGAGAGAGGAGGGCGGGCAAAGGCAGAGAGTTGTGGGAAATCATAGCGAATTAGAGATTGTAGGGTGAGAGGGACAGGAGATGACTGTGAGATCTCAGATTTTCATATTCCAGGATTTGGATTTTATTCTGTAAGTAGTGGGGAGTTATAAAGAATTGAAGTGATGGAATGAAAATTATACTCGTAATTTAGAAAGGACAATGAAGTGTTGGAAGGGGCAAAATTTGAGATAAGAATTCTACTTGGAAAACTACTGAAAGACAGTTGATAACAACAAATGTGATGGCAGTGGAGTCTACAGGATTTCACATCTAGTCATTGGTGGGGATTGAAGGAGAGGTGATGTCTCAGATAATCTCCAGGTTTTTTACTAGGGTTGTGGTAAAGGGTGCTTTTACCAAGCCTGGCACCATAAGAATCACACTAGAATCAGGAACATTTCACAAGCTACTTTAGCGTTCTACTGTAAAGGGTTTAGCACTGCTCTATTCTCCAACCTCTTTAAACATGTTGAGTATAAAATATAAACAGAGTGACTAAAGGATGGACAATTATATACCCAAACATCTTTTCCCATGAGGATGGCAAGTGTGCATGCCTGTGTGTGCATATATGTGCTTGTGTGCATGTGTGTAATATTGCTTATGCTTTAGATGCAAACATGTGTGCTTCGTCCATCATACTGGGTACTTGACACAGTATCATTTTTCAGCATTAAAATTCCCATCACCTCCCAGAAGCGCTCCCTTTAGGATCCATTTCTGCTTGGCACAAACATTCCAGTGGGATTGATTGCTTATGTCAAATTAATTTCCTCCCTTCCCAGGGAGAATGTCTGCCATGTAGGAAACAGGGAAATCCCTGGGCCTCTAGCCAAATGCAAGCTCAGATAGACGAGTCATGTCAGGCTTGTGTCAAGAATTGGCCTAGATAACCCACAGAGCGTGCACCTGGATACTTTGGCTACTCTTCCCAGCATGCCTTGTGACTGTTCCTAGGTAACAGGAAAACTTGAGGCTGGATAGAGATGGCTGCATATAAGACTTGGGTCTTTTCAGCATCGGCTGTTTTACCACTTCCATTTCTATGTCCCATTTTCCTGTTGCTGCTTATTTACAAGGTTGCAGAAGCCTCTGGACGCAAATGGAGAACATGCTGACTATCCTTCTCCACCTGCCTGCTATGAAAGCTTCAGAAATCACTGGGTTGTTTTCCTTTTAGCTCTAGTGCTGATACTTTCCTGCAGGCTTTGGTGGACTCTCAGAATGGACCTTCAGGCCTTTCCCTAGCAAGTAGCCCCTAGCTTCTTGATGCTCAGACAGTTAGTCTTAACACATTGTACCTGACTCCAGACCAGGAACATTTAGACTGTGTTTCTTACAGTTGGAATCATTGGTCAGCTGACCTGTGTACAGCAGGGTGGTCCCTGTGGTTGGAAAACCGTGGCTCGCGAGCCACATGTGGCTCTTTGGCCCCTTGAATGTGGCTCTTCCACAAAATACCACATGCAGGCACACACGTACAGTGCGATTGAAACTTCGTGGCCCATGCGCAGAAGTCGGTATTTTGTGGAAGAGCCGGTATTTTGTGGAAGAGCCACGCTCAAGGGACCAAAGAGCCGCATGTGGCTTGTGAGCTGCGGTTTGCCGAGCTGCAGTTTGCCGACCACTGGTCTAGGCTGTATTGTCCACTGATGAACTAATTTGTATCTTGGCAGTAAAAGCTTTGTGAGATGTGTGATGGAGTCTTCCTGAGAATGGTTATGTATTCTTTCCCTATAACCGGGAGTTCTGGAAAGTCCTGATTAGCATTTACTAACTTTAAGTTCAACGTTGTGGGTTATGATTATCAGTAGTTCCAACCAAAGTTTCTCTAGGAGCTTATTGTCTGTAGTCTAGTTGAATTTAGCTCTTTAATTAGTGGGGTTATGGCAAATATCTTAGCTCATTCAGCCTTCAGGACCATTGGAACTTTAAGAAGAAGGTTGGTGAATTCCTCATTCCTAAGAGTAAAATGCAAAACTTTCACATTATCTGGTATGACAATTACTTGTGGGGCGGGAGAATTTGGATTCCATTGGCCAAAAACTTTTATATAAGTCGATAACAGAAATGATATTTAGCATTTCCCAACAGAGTCCGTAAGGCATCACTTCTAGGAGAGGGCACACTTGGTTATATAATTTAATTCTTTGCAGTTCTCATAGAATATCTGGTTTTTGAACCAGGATAAGTGGACTGCTGGAGGGGTGCAGGGTTCACAGAAATCTGCTAACTGTTGTTAGCCAGAATGTTTCCTCTTCCCTGTTCCTGATGTCACCCATGTCTCTTGAATCCAAAAGGAGGTCATCTAATTTCTTCTCTCTACCCTGGCCCAGTTTCGAAGCTCTGACAGCCATTCACTCTGTTCTACCTAGTTTGTTTTGAAGTATTTATTTGATTTGTTAGGCATAGGGGTAATTGTCTGAAACTTTTTTTCAGCCTCCCCTCCTCCCATTATTCCATGTAGCATTATGCTAGGTGTTAAATAAGCATATTAGCTTTTAGTGTTCCCTATGAGAAAGACTAAGGCAGCTAGCTCCCTAGATGAGGTCCTCTCTGACAGACCTGTGGCTGAACTGTGTCATAATGTGCTACCTTAGGCTTCCCAGAGGTCCCAGGCCCATAGAACCCCAGGTTTGCCAGAACCTGATGACAGAGGTGACAAGAAATCCAACCCTGAATCTCTTTAAAGTAGAACAGAAGGGCAGTCCCTTTAGGACTCTGTCAAGCACTCCAGGGGGAGGAGGTGGTGCCATTTTCCCCACGCTAAGACGTTTCTTCAATTCTTATACATTTAAATGGCTCTGCATCGAGGTACATGTTTTATTCATTCTTTCCAGGACCCTCAATATGGGCACTCCTGAGGCTTTGTTGGCTGGGACTTTTCCATTTCTGGGCTGTTGGATTCAGTTTGATCTCCCCATATAGTAGCTTCAATAGCCAGAGCCTTGCTTATTCCTCAACAGTCTCAGTGGAGGTTAAAAACAAAGGAGGCAATTTATCTCTCCAGGTGTCAGGACTTTTAACCCTGTGTTTGTCATCCTCTCCTTCTGGGTTGACGGTTGCCGCCCCTTGCCTTGCCTGTTATGTGTGTGCTGTAGTTGGGGCTGGATTTTCCAGGCACTGCTCAGCCCTTAGAAGGAAACTTGTATATGATTGTCTTGTTTTGTGTGTGTGTGTGTGTGTGGGGGGGAGGACTCCCCAGTAATATGATCAATGGAAGTCTGCCCTGCTTTGGATGTCAGTAGAGACCTTTTCAAGCCTGTTGGCTGTCTGTGGCTCAGTCATGGCTGCAGTGTGGTACAAAGGGGCACATCCCCAGTCTGGAGTTGGGAGCCCTGTGTCCTGTGCTCAGCTCGTGCTGGCCTCTGTGATCTTGGGCAGGCCACCACACCTCTCTGGGCCTGAATTCCTTCACTGTAAAGTGAAGGTGCTGAAATGAATGTTTGCTGAAGTTCCTTCAATCTCTAAGTCATTTTGAAAGTCTACGGGGTCTCCTTGAGAATGTACTTAGGAGAAGGTCCTCCTCTGCATATCTCAACTCACTGGGAGAAAATGACTTAGGGTGGGGGTTGTCCCTTTTCTCACACATGACACAAAATTGCCACGGATTGATATCTGTCGCCAGCCATTAGAAATCCAGCAATGACAAACCCCCAGTCCTGCCGGTCTCTGGGTGAGCTGCACAGGATAAATTCTGAGCCAGTTACTCTATCCTTAGTTCTTACTTTTATAGGGCCTGCCAAATATTTATGAGCTTCCCAAGAAAGTGCAGTCAACAATTTTGGGGTAGCCATAATCTATATTTAACAACTACTCTTAAACACGAGTTGTTTTCTCTCCTGGTCTGTAAAGAAGATTTTTGAAAGGAGAAAAGTTTTGTTTGAATTTTCTCAGAGCCCCCAACTTCTTTAAATTGGATATTTGGCAGATCTTTTCCCCCAGAGATCTTCGTCTTGGCTAGCCCTGCCAGATCTTTTCTTTCCCGATTAGAGGGAGTTTTAACTTTCATTGATTTATCCTTTACCACATTTGGCTTGGTGAAGAGCTGGCAGGGAGGGTGACCCTCAGAGTGCTTCTTCTTGTGGAGACTAAGCCTCCAGGACTATATCCTGTTCTGTTTCTTAGACCCTCCCCCACCATAATCCCTCTTCTGCCACTCTGTCTTCAGATATGAATATTCTTTTGGAAGCTGGGCAGAGGATGAGAAACCGGGATTAAGGAAACACAAGCAAGGTTGAAAGGCCAGGGAGTTCTTAAAGTTTATAGAATGACAAAGAGTGAAAACAAGAAAGGGAAGCCAGGTCAGAGTGCACCCCAAAGCCAGAATTCGGACAGCAAGGGGCCCGGGACAAGCAAGGTAGATAAATGCCAAGAAGGTAAAGTGGGAAAAGGTCAGTGAAGGAAAGCAATAAAACAGTGGTTCTCAACCTTGGCTGCACATTAGAATCACCAGGGAATCTTTTTAAAATCCTGATTTCTGGGCCTCATCCTCCGGAAATTCTGTTTCTTTGTTACTAATGTTGTGGCCCCACCCCATAACATAGAAACAGAATTTCTGGAGGATGAGGCCCAGAAATCAGGATTTTAAAAAGATTCCCGGGTGATTCTAATGTGCAGCCAAGGTTGAGAACCACTGCAATAAAAGGTCCATTCAACACCCAGGGTATCTGCAGAAACTAAACAAGGGGCAGCAGGAGAGAGGGACCAGATGCAAGTCCTACAGCAGTCCTTATTTGATTGGCTCTATCCCCTGCATGTGCAGGCTCCAACTCCTAAGCAGGAGGAGCCTGATCTTGATGTCATCAGTTGCTGTCCCTCTACCTCTCTATGGATCAAGTCATCTCATGAGGCTCGGTCATTTCTGCTGCTAATGAGCCCTTTATCTTCTCCCATTAAATAAGCCTGCCAAGCATCCAGTCTTGGGGGTTCCCTAAGCCTGGGGGTTTATAATTTGAAGGTTCAAACTATCTGACTATATTAAGAAAGCGAGACGCTGGGCCTCTAAATTTCCCCTAGAGCAGTGGTTCTCAACCTGTGGGTCGCGACCCCTTTGGCGGTCGAACGGCCCTTTCACAGGGGTCACCTAAGACCATCCTGCATATCAGATATTTACATTAGAATTCATAACAGTAGCAACATTACAGTTATGAAGTAGCAACGAAAATAATTTTATGGTTGGGTCACAACATGAGGAACTGTATTTAAAGGGCCAGAAGGTTGAGAACCACTGCCCTAGAGGCTCTTCATGTATGTAATTGGCACTTTCAGACAGAGTGACTTTCTTTCCCTCTCTCTTTCCACATCTTTGTGTTCCCAAGTTCATGGGTGGGGCTAGCTAATTTTAGTAGGTGGGCCAGATGCTCTTTCTGGCCATAAGTAAAACAGGTTGTAACCTAACAACCTTATTGTTTTTTTGACCCAACTCTATTCTCAGTTATTTCTTCTTCCATCTCAAGCTTGAAAGTTTTGAAGTTACACATCTCCCTATGGTGCCAAAGAGCAACAGGCTTATCTGTGGTCTGCCTTAGCACTGCAGGCGTCATAGCCTTGACCTGCAATTGGATTTTTCTGTGATTTCTTACTGGAATTAGACCAGCCCAGTTAAATCAATGAGTTTCCCTCTTCTCTCTGTCTTTTCATCCTTCTCCCCTTGAGTTAACATTTTCTTCAGCTGTCTGCAAATTGGAACATTCATCCTCCAGGCTGAAGATGAAAGGGTCTACATTTATTATGTGTGTTTTCTTTTTAACATCCATGGTTATGTTTGATATTTGGCAGTGGCTTCTTCTTTTTTTTTTTTTTTTTAAATATACTTTATTGATTTTTTACAGAGAGGAAGGGAGAGAGATAGAGAGTTAGAAACATCGATGAGAGAGAAACATCGATCAGCTGCCTCCTGCACATCTCCAACTGGGGATGTGCCCACAACCAAGGTACATGCCCTTGACCGGAATCGAACCTGGGACCCTTCAGTCCGCAGGCCGATGCTCTATCCACTGAGCCAAACCGGTTTCGGCGGCAGTGGCTTCTTTAAATGTAATGTGAGAAACGTCACTGTGTCAGTTGTTGGTTTATACTTGATTGAATGAAGCTCCAGTTCCACTGGATATATGCTCCTCACAATCCTTGTTCTTTTCTCCCTTGTATGAAATACAAGGACTGTGTAGTGCAGAGGTTCCCAAACTTTCTTGGCTCACAGTACCTTAATGTCTCACTAATTTTTCCATGGTGCCCTTAGGCCAAACAAAACATGTAATCGATCTGCTCATTAAGTTGATATTTCCAAAAAACGTAATAAGTAATTAGACCTAATAATGTAGTAGCCATTTGAAAAAAATAATACAATAAATTGAAAGAGAAGTATATTTGTTTCATTCTTAAATAACCATGGTGACTTACTACTGAGATGTGACTGTTGGGCACTGCACAACTCCTCAGAGCTTGGAATCAGTTTGGCTATTGCTCCCTCTTCTACATTGATTTTTGTGTGCTATGCTTTCTTTTTATCATAGCAGCTGCCCCAAATCCCGTTTTGCAAAGATATGATGTCATTGAAAGGGATGAAGTGTGATTTGATGCTGAAGCTGAGAACTATCTAGTGCTGGTAGGCCCTGTGGTGTCTGACAGAGGTCAAGCATTATAATTTACTTCCCTCAAAAATTTAAACATCCTGTGGATCCCCTACAAATTTGCTGTGGTGCCTGAGAGTACATGAGGTACAGAGTTTGGGAACCAGGGGGATAGTGGCATAACTGTTGGGAAATCTTTTCTGGGGGTGATTTTAGTGCTGTTTCTCTCCTTAGCCTAGTTGCCATTCTCTAGGCTGCCAGACATCTCCTGAGAATTCCCTAGCTTCCAGTGGCCTTGATTCTCAAGGGACCCTTCTTTCCACTCTCCATTGAGGCCGACTGATACTTATTAGAACTTGTATTAGGGTTCCTTTCATGAGAAAGGGCTAGTTCTAACTCTCTCAACATGAGATGAGGGAGAAGTGAAAGTGGCACCAAGTAGGGGATTTGAGGTAGGGCAGGAGGGTGGGGTAAGGACCAATTCCATAATTTACAGGGCCCAGCGTTAAGTGAACATGCAAGCCTTCTGTTCAAAAACAGGGAAAAGATGTTAAAATATAAAGCTTTTTCTTTCTCTCATGGTCTCTTGACTTGTCATGGTGTTTCTAATTTGCTATTTAATGATGTGCTCCCTTAGCAAAGGATACCTGGGGGAGGGGGGACCAGTGCACACCCTCACTGGTGCTTGGCCCCCCTCTTGTGATTTGGTGCGCATGACTTGTGGTCTGCCGGGGTCCCCTTTTGCCAGTTGCAGGACTGACCCCTGGCAGGGGCAGATAAGTTGAGCCAGGTGTCTACCCTTCTCATGGGCTCACGGCCTCAACCCAGAGTAGATGGGCAACCCCTAAGGATATTGCAAGCACAGGGACATGCTGGCTATGTGGACTGCAGGCGGGCAGGAGGCTTGCTCTTGCTAAGTTGCCCATTGAGCATGCTGTGGTGTCACCAGCCTAGGGGAGGGGTGGCCGCCATCATCCCCTGTTTTGAGCTGTTGTGATGTGTGTGTGCCTGACCTTGGCCACCTCACTTCCAGCCATATTAGTGTTCAAATACGGAGACAGGAATAAGGAACTCGGCAAGGCCTGATCCATGTGGTGGGAGAATAAGAGGCTGGAGGTGGACTGTGCATAAACCTAAGCCCCAAGCCTCTGGCACATGCTCTATTTTCCCATCAGATTTCACTTCAAAGATTAAATTAAGAATTTTCAGAGAGTGACTACAGAGCATTAA
Source organism: Myotis myotis (assembly GCF_014108235.1). NCBI lineage: Eukaryota > Metazoa > Chordata > Mammalia > Chiroptera > Vespertilionidae > Myotis > Myotis myotis. The sequence goes on from NW_023416324.1 coordinate 160,814,200, forward strand.
ATTCCAAGCACAGGGCCTTCTCAGGTTCGGGCTCTGTGTGACTATGAAACCATGAAGCGGGGCCTACTGATATTGGGGTGGCTAACAAGTACCCAGACATGGCTGACTGACCACACTTGCCCTGTCACTGGTCATGTTGCCTGCACTCAAGATGCCCCAAGATGAATGGAAAAGACTGAGCTAGTAACCTTTGTGTATGCCTCTTTTCTCCAGAGGAGGCCTATAAGCCTCGGGGAGGCAGGCACAGTAGACAATTCTACCCTGTGACTGATCAAGCTGAATTCCTTAGTGGTTGAGGAATTCACTAAACTGTGGTTCATTGACTGTGTTCACATCTCTGGAAATAGTTATAGCCAATTTGTATTGAATGCCCATGTTTCATGCTAAATGCTAAATGCTTTACCTGTAGTAACTCATTTCATTTTCATAATCACCCCATTTTACTGAAGAGGAAACTGAGGTTAAATGACTTGCTCCAAATTCCACGGTATGTAAGTGAGTGAGCCAAGTTTTGAAGCCAAGGAAGTATGTTTCCAGAGTCCACCTCTGAGCCGAGCCAGGGTGCAATTCTCTTTCTGGGTGTAATCCAGCTTTTGTTCATAATAATGGTGCTTAAGTACGTCTTTACTTCCTAATTCCAAACAAAACCTTTTGTTTGATTCTACATGTATTTCCTGTCAAGGACATTTATTTTTAATTTGACAGTTTCTTCAAAATGAAATGGTGTCCTAATTTTCTAAATATGTTTTCAAGAAAAGCACATGGCAATATCTTTTTTAATCCCCCATTTTCATCATCCCATCATACTTTTCAGCATGGGTGTTTGAGTAACAGAGCTGAAGTTGGAGGTGTGGCAGTCCTCCTTTGTTCTGGGCTCCACCCCTGCTGGCTGTCAACAGGTGATTAGTGGCCCAAATCTGAGTCAGCAATGCAGTAAGTCCACTCACTTCACACCGTGCAGCCAAGGAAACCGGGGTACACTGCTCTCTGCAGCACAAGTGCTCATTGTTAAGAAATAGAGCGTTTATTTCGAACAACAGGAGAGCAGCTATTTTACGTTCTGAAGCCTTGCTGCTCAGAGGGAGGGTCATGAACCTGCAGCATCAGCATCACCTGCAGCTTTTTAGAGACACAGGGTCTCAGGCCCCCCAGACTTGCTGAATCACCTTCTGCAGAGTAAAAAAGAGTTTTAGTTAATTTATTTGCATGTTAAGATTTGGGAAGTAACCATTTTAAGTTATTGTGTGTGTATTCTGTTTACTTCTATGGAAAAAAGATATCCTTTGTCACTTACGTTACTTGTGTGGTCTTGGGTACATCTCCTCTGAGCTTCAGTGTTTCTTTGTCAGACGAATAAGTGAGACCACATAATCTCTGTGGTCTATCCTGGTTCTATGGTTTTAGTAGAAATCCCTGTGCAACAGAGCTTTGTAATAGTTTATTGCTTCTATTTAAAGCCATCGTTGGGCATTTACACATTTTTAGCTCTGTCTGCTTTATCCTGTACTCAACTGCTAAAACCCAATCTTTCCTAGAATGTGACTTATCACTATTTGTATCAGAGTCACTGGGGACATTATTAAAATGCAGATTCCTTGGTCCTAGCTTAGACTTCCTGAATTAGAGTCTCTGGGAGTGGGTCCCAGAAATCCACGTCTTTCACATCTGGTGCCAGTGTAGGTGTTAACACTTTCCTGCTACTTTCCAAGTACAGAGGTATCTACTGGTTCTCTTCTCTAATTACTTTCTTCTCTTTCTTTCTTTTTTAAATATTACACACACTTCCTTGGTGCCTTAGGAAAATGGAGGCACAATGGAAGAAAGGAGGATGAGGGGAAAGAGAGCTAATTTGGAGACCGATGACATTGAAAGTGTAGTGACAGCAGGCGATTAAAATGCAATTGCCTGGAAAACATTTGAAGCGGAGGGGCTTAAGTACATAGGGCAGGAAAGGGTTGAGCTTTGGATTGGGGAGTGCCTGATGTAGGTTTGGCAACCAGTGATTTTTGGGCATTGAGAAATGTAAAGGAGAAAGAATGCCGCACATTTAAGTGCAAGAAGGTGTTTTTGCACAAGGCAGCGGATTCTCCCAAGAGTGGGGGCGTATAAAGAAGGTGGGGAGAGAGCTCACAGGTGACTTCAGGGTTCAACTTTGAGGAAAGCTCCGAGTTAGAGAGTGGGAGGGAAAGAGGAGTTCATGAGACGTCCAAGCAGAGTTGGCGAGGCAGAGGAGAACCAGGACAGCCCACGGTGAGGGCACCAGGAGAGCAGAGCGTGGAAGTGGTTACCAGTCAAGCACTAGAGGCCAGTCGGTCTGTCCCCAGAAAGACTCATGCATTTGGAATGAGGGCTCAATGTCTTTGGTAGCCAGGTTTTATGTGATTTAAGAGGGCAGTGAGAAGAGAAGCAGAGGAGCGGAGACAATGGGGTCAGTGACTGGGTGATGGCATTGCTGGCTTTTTTATAGAGGGGAGCCAATAAGACATTTTGATGGTGGACTTGTCCAGGGTGCAGAGGCGGTGGTCTGGCCGGGTGGGTATATTTGCCCTTGGTGCAGGCATAGTGCTTATGTGGTAGTGTCTGAAGTTGCCAGTTCGGGAAGGAAGGGATGTGGGTGCGATGGGGCAAGATGGTTGGTAAAGACAAATATTCTTGGCCAGTTGGCAAACATTGGGAGCGACAAGCTGGAGGCAAACAGATGTCAGTATTTAGAACAAGATGTTTGGACATTTTGGAAGCAAGAAAGCCCTTCTCTCCGCTCACTTCCAGGATGGATTGGTAATTTTCTTCCTTGCTTGAACTCTGTCAGCTACTTAACATAATTCAAACACACTGTAGCTATACTTGGCAGATGGTCAACTTCTCTAGGGAACTCAGATCATGGACACCATCAGGTCAGCTCAACAAGCCTTTCTCGAGGGTGTGCCATCTGTGAAGTTCTGACTTTGAGGTAGTGAGGATCGAAAAAGGCTGGGGCGATTCTTCAGGAGTCACGGTATAAAAAGATTGATGTACAAAAGTAATAAGAGGCAGACTTATATTCTCCATATACATAGACACAGGTTTTCTGAAATGTGGTGTTTTCCAGTTACTTTGATTATCAGGTGAGCTACTTGAGAAGCAGTTGGGGATCTTTTATCTTTTAAGTAAAGAAAAAACAAAGAAACACACTCTAGTGCTGTTAGCAAGACACAGAAGGTGGTTTTGGGAAAAGTACTAGAATTCAGTACCTGTTGACCAATTCTTGTTAACTGACTGATATATGACAGACTCTGTGTTAAGTGTTGAGGGTACAGAGATAAATAAGACATGGTTTTGGCCTCAGGAGCTTAGAGTGCAGTGGGGGAGACAAGCAAAGAAACAGGTTATTAGCTCATGCAGACACATCCTGCAGTCAGGTCATCACTGGCTGCTAAGAAAACATAGACGAAGGCACCGAAGTTAGGAGGGGATTTTAAGTCTTAAAGAACAAGTAGGAGTTTAAACTGCTGAGAGATGGAAAGACACTTTTTTTTTTTTTAAATCAGTGAATGAAATGATGAGATTCCTCTGGCAGCCCTTTAGAGGCAGGCCATATGGTTTTGGTATTTAGAGGTATGTTAGGGACTTGGATGATGCCTTCTTCCTCCATCTCTCTCTTCATCATCTTTCTCCTTCATTAGAGAAGTTTGAAGCAGGAGAAAAAGCAACAGTAACGATGATCCCTCTTCCTGTCAACCCCCACCACACATACTGTCCACCCCGGGGATGGGAGAAAATGTAAAGCTTTGTGAGAGGGTGCCCAAAGATGACATCTGACTGGTGTATGAGCTGATTCGCTGGGCACTCAGGGAAAGAACGTGGTGTGTATATGTAACACTGCTTTTGGTTTGGGGTCCAGAATCCCAAAGGTGACTCTGTGACTGGAAATGACCCAGCCTTGCTTTTCCTTCCCATCTGACATCACTTGAGCTATATCACATTGTTTTCAGAACAAGTGTCCCCAGAGCAAAGACATTGAGAAAATTTGACAATTTCCTCCCTCTGGTGGACCCTGTGTACTCCAGAGAGACCTCCTTTCCTCTGTTCAGGAGTCCCCCACCTCCCTTTCCCCTCTTAGCGGCTCACAGAGGACACAGCAGAAGTATGCTTTGTGCGTGCTGTCTACTGTGTCTCTTACATGGTGACGGCTGCAGTGGGCAGTAGCTAAATTGGGGAGGTGGTTCTTTTCTATCAGGAAAGAACTGGTTTGCACTACATTTACACAAGAACTGAATGGAAGGGGAACTGGAAAAGAGGGAAGGTTTTTCATTTTTAAGAAGAAAAAACAGAGCAAAGAACAGATAGCATAGTGGTGATGGGGTGGGTACAGCACGTGAACTAGAAGTGGAACAATTCAGGCAAGATGAGACCGGCCATGTGCGAGGAGCACATGCAATCACATGAAGAGTTTTGTGGCGACAGTTGGGGAAATTTGAATATGACTGGTTATTACACAATAAATATTAAGGAATTATTATTAATTTTATTAGGTGTGATGATGGTTTTGTGGATAAGAAAATGCCCTCATATTTAAGAGATGCATATTATAATATTTACTAGAGGCCCAGCACGTGAAATCGCGTGAGACCCAGACCCAGCATGCCACGGGACCCAGCGTCAAGTCCCGCTGGCGCCGCGGGACCCATCAGTGCACCTCCTGGTGACCGGTCTTTGGTTGTTACGGCATTATGACCACTGGGTTTTTATTGTACAGATGGGTGAAATATCATATCTGTAATTCACTTCAAAGTAGTTCTCTTAAAATTATAAGGCAAATATGGCGGTAACTTAATAATTATTAAGTTTAGGTTGTGAGTATATGGGGACTAATTATACTATTCTTTCTAATTCATGGTTAAAACATTTCATAATACAACATTTAAAAAATGCAGGCTTTGGGGTCAGGCGTCCTGGGCCTGAATCCTAGCATGCGGCTTGACCTCTTTATGCCACATTCTCCTCTTTGAAATGTGATGGGCTGATAAAGGTACCTACTGCATGCCCTAACCGATTTGGCTCAGTGGATAGAGCGTTAGCCTGCGGACTCAAGGGTCCCAGGTTCGATTCCAGTCAAGGGCATGTATCTTGGTTGCGGGCACATCCCCAGTAGGGAGTGTGCTGGAGGCAGCTATTCGATGTTTCTCTCTCATGGATGTTTCTAACTCTCTATTCCTCTCCCTTCCTCTCTGGAAAAAAAATCAATAAAATATATATATTTTTAAAAAGGTACCTACTGCATAGGGTGGTGTGGAGATTGAGTTGTATAACACATCAAATGGTAAGATTGGTGTTTGATAAATACTCAATAAGTTTTAAATTATTATTATTAAAAAGAAAACAGCTCAAGAAGTTGAAGTGTTAAGCTTCGAGTGGGGCTGAGAGAGAACATAATTTCTCCAGAGACCAAAGGAATTCCTGCCATTTGTTATAAGATGGATTTTGAGGGCATTATGCTAAGTGAAATAAGCCAGACAAAGATAAATACTGCATGGTATCACTTACCTGTGGAATCTAAAAGAAAAGTCAAACTCATAGAAGCATGGAGTAGAAAAGTGGTTGCCAGGGGATGAAGGGTTGGGGAAATAGGTAGAGGTTGGTAAAAGGGCACAAACTTTTAGTGATAAGATGAGTAAGGTCTGAGGATCTGATATATAACTTGGTGAATATAGTTGGTAACACTCTTTTGTATGGTTGAAATATGCTAAAAGAGTAGAACCTAAATGTTCTCACCTACCCCCTCCCCAAAATGATAGATATGTAATATGATGGATGCATTAACTACATGGGGAAATGCTTTTACAATGTTTATGAATAGCAAATCACCCTGATGTACATTTTAAATACCTTATAATTTTATGTCAATCAATTATATCTCAATAAAGTGGATATATATATATATATATATATATATATATATATATATATATCAATCTCTCCAGAGGACAGACAAAAGCATCCAACTTGGGTCAGTCTGTGGTGAGTCTGGGGAGCAGAGGTGAAGCTGAGCTTAATGGGGATCCAGGGTTCCTGATAACAACCTTTTCCTTGGAAGGGTGGGCTGAGTGTTGTCAGGGAGAGACTTGCGAGTAGGAAGACATTGCTGTGAGGTCATCTCTAAGGAGAGATGTTGAGTCACCAGGTTGGGTGGAAGAGCATATTCAACAATGGCATGAGTGTTATGCTGCTCATCCACACACAGAATTGAATTTTTTAGTCATTGTGATTTTTTTTTTCAAGTGGAATGGGGGTGGGGAGGTTTGCAGGTAGGCATGAAGAGGGCTAGTGAGGAAAGAGACAGTTCAGCTTCTGTCTGGAAATTCAGCTGCACCAGAGAAAGTCTGGAGTGTGAGTTGCACAGTCATTCAAAGATGGGCCTCAGGAGAACATGGGTTCATTAGATATACCAGTCAGGGCCCCAGCAGGAAACAGATGAATCAGCCTTGTGGGGTCATCTAAGGAAGGTTTAATGAAGGGGCTTTTCCATAGGTGTGGGCTAGTAATGGGAGGTTTGTTTCCCTAGACCTAATGGAATGAGGAAGCAGTAGTTGGTAGAACTTGGAGACAGAGAGTCTGTGTTGAGGTCTACCTCAAAAGGAGGTGTGACTTTAGGCGAGGGAACACAGCCAGTCCATCAGGACCCCACAGGGAGGTTGCGGAGAGGTAGGGCATATCCCAGCCTCACTGCTCTAGCTTCTCCTGACTCTTGCTAGAGCTTTCCAATGGCTGAACTCAGCAGGGTGCCAGAGGGCAAGGGAGCCTTGATGCAGTCTAAATGGGTCAGCTTCCAGGGCCCAGAGAGGCTGCAGAAGGATGGAGGGTGTGCCTAGAACAGGGCGAAGGGTGGATCTGAACGGAAAAAGAGGAGATATCTAGTCCATTAGAATATGAGGCTTTTAGGAAAAAATATTTTTCCCCCAGCCTCACTCTTAGTTACTGCCCCATCGCTAATGCTGGCATACCTTGTGGATATTAAAGGTTCCATTCCAGTTCACCACAATAAAGCAAGTATTGCATTAAAGTGAGTCATAATCTTTTTGCTGGTGGAGGGTCTTGCCTTCAATTTGTAAAAGACATCATCTGCGAAGCACAATGAAGTGAAGCACAATAAAGAGGCATGGCTATATAGGATCCAGGTGATCTTTGTACTCTACTAGTAGCTTTAGGCAAACACCACTTTCTAAGGATGCAGAGTTAGCTGTGGTGAAAATGGGAGATCAGAAAGGGGTATTAGAGATAATTTAGGCTAACAGCCTCATTCCTACAGATAAGAAAACTGAGAGGCAAAGTGATTTGTCCACAGCAGAGCCAGAAAGAGGACACTCATATCCTGGTTCTCAGTGAAATGATATTTTCCTTGAAGCTCTGATTCTACTCTAGATTCAGACATGAAATTGGTACCTTTTTCCCTCTTTCTACATTTTTCTGACCTTTTACTCTTCACGGTCACTACCCACACCCCTATTGTGATCTGAAATACCTTGATGCAATGATGGCCTCTAAGTGTGCTTTACACATAGTGGGCACCCTTGTCCAGAGGTCGTAGAACTAAAAGCTCACAGCCAAAGATATGGGGTAGGTTTATGCACTTAGGGTACAAGTGGGTGGAAAGACCACATCCCTGTCTTCTGTGTTATACTGGGTCATAGGTCCTGTCTGTCCCTCTGTCATTTCAGCCTTCCCCACTAATGAAGTGGTTATGGAAATCAGAATTGAGAGGTGAATGAGAGGGCACAGCAGGCAGAAGGTGCCTGTGGCCAATGTGTACTTGTTTTGGAGAGATGCTGTGGTAGGTAAGCCTGGCTGGAGCAGTCCTGATAAATAGCTGTGGATCTTGTGTGGGCAGAGCACTCATGAAGCCTGAATGAGGGTCCCCAACGAGCAGTCGATGTTCAGCATGAATGTTAGGTGTCTACTTCGTTCTTTTCCTCCCTGCCTACCTTCTCTTCAACACTTTATAACTTGTCTCATGAGCTACTTGCTTACTTATTGCCTATGCTCACTTTGTTGATCTGTCTTCACTTTGTTTCTGTCCCTTGATTTCTAGAGAAGAATTGAACATTCTTAAATTAGAGAGCAAACACAGTTACACCTCCATGGATTTACACTGAATGTTTACATTTTGTACCTTAACTTTTTAGACTTTGGATATTAAAAAAAAATTGAGGCATTTCTTTAATTTCCAAAGATAAAAACAGCTAGAGCTCTCTTTAGTGACTTTTTCCTCACTGAAATTACCTCTCATTTGCCCATCTTCATGGATTTCAGAAGTGGATCATTACATATCTCCAACTATGAGATGTGAAGACACAGTCAAGAGGCTCCTTACATGCATGGTCTGCTGACTACCCACATGCCTCCTGATGTCCTGCAGGTGTCTTTTCCAGACCTGTGCTGTTGTTAGCCCAGTGGTTGGAAGTGGCCTGGAGGAAGCCAGACCACAGGTCTGATGGGATAGTACCCAGCTAATGTTGCACAGAGGAAAACATGGCTTCCCCTCCCCAGGTGGTGCTTCCTTCAACCATGGGCAGCTATTCTGATTGTCCTTCATCAAGAAGATAGCATGATGGAGTTTGGATAATTCAACTCAATCAGAACTCAGTCCTAGGATTGACTAGAAGTCATGGAAGGGGCATGACCTTCTTTCATTAAGGAAACCACCATCTTCATCTGTGGAACTCAAGGGCCCTTGCATGGGTCCTTGTTTAGCCTCCACCTGGTGTAACCCACCTTTCCACAGGTAGCAGCCTCTGACATTGTATCTGGTTTCAATACTGAAGTGTTCAATTTACTTTGTGAAAATTTTTGGACTAAACCCAAAAAGGTTGGTTTTCCCAGTGACACCGATAATAACCCAAACTACATTTCCATTTTGAGTCACTGGAAGACTCCTTTTCTGAGTGTGTTGTAGAGATCTAATCTTTAGAGGTCATCTAGTACTATCCCTCTTGCCACCAATTACACTCAATATTTGTGTTTAGTCCAGAGACACAAATAGGAGGCAACTAGCATAAAACTCACTTCCCTCTATCACACACTAGTAGTTCATTTTTCATTTGAACACCAAGACCCTCCTTCCTCTGCCCTGCTATGTTTGGAGATAGAGAAGATGGTGGATTTTAGGCAATTATTGATTTAGATCCTTTCCCCTAACAGTTGAATAGGTTTATTGACAGAAGCATTTGGGACATGTAATACAAAAGGGGGAAAATCTTGGAGCTTGGAGGAGTTGGGGAGGGGTGAAGAGAAGCCCTCCTGATGGACGTTTTGGGGAAAGAACAAAGTGGCATTTTCCACTTTGTGTTGGGGACCAATGTGATTTGTGATGTGGAAAGGGCCTCCAGGCTCTGTGTTAGACTAGACACTAAGGCTGTAATGTCTGACTTGCTGCTTTTGTCTTTCACGACATGGAAGCATGAATAATAACAAGCTCAGTAATCATCAATTATCATACCTCGTATTTATTAAGCACCTTCCATATATTTGGGATAAGGCTGGTCATTGCCATACATATCTCATTTAATCTTTTTAATCTTTGTGTTTTCCATTTTTAAGGTAAAGAAATATGGTAGAGACTCAGACAGGGAAGGAAGCACCCCAAAATCACACAGATATTAAATGGCAGAGCTAGGATTTGAACCAAGAAATAGTCTATATGTCTACTTCCTCAGTTCATTATTTCCATTGCACTACCCCAGGGGAAAATGTATTCATGAGACCTAATAGGAGGAAGAGGAAGAAATACTGAGGAAACAAAATGTAAATGTCTCAGAGACTGGGGACCTCCCAGAGCTGAGTCTACGAGTGTGTTTCTCTATCTAGTGTGCAGCCCAGGGCAGGAGAGAAGCACAAAGAATCTGCTGTCCCCACTTTGACCTGTAGCAGAGAAAAGGGTATGCTTGAGGAGAAGTTGGCAGTTTGGACTAGCAGGTGTGTAGGAAGAGCATAGGAAATCAAGTGAGAGGTGAACTGGTAGTAAAGTGAGGGATTCCTTCATTGTGCAATGGGGAACCGTTGAGTGTTTTTGAGTGAGGAAATGGCATGATAGAGCAGCTTGGCTTTAACAACATTTAAAAAATATCATTTTAGTAGTATTTAGAGTGGATGATAGAGGAATAGGGTAAATGCTATGAAAGGGATAGATACTGCATGCAGTTGAAGCTCAGAGGGGAGGGAGGTGAGCTTTACCTGGGGAAGTTAGGGAATAGTTTGTAGGAAGGTGACATTTGGCATAGGCCTGGAAGGATGAATTTGGGGAGTATGTGATGGGGGGGGGGCAAGATATCTCTGGAGAAGAGACATGCCAGCCTCCCATGCAAATGGGCTAGACCAGTGATCATCAAACTACGGCTCGGCAAACCGCGGCTTGTGAGCCACATGTGGCTCTTTGGCCCCTTGAGTGTGGCTCTTCCACAAAATACTGGTTCTTCCACAAAATACCGACTTCTGTGCATGGGCCATGAAGTTTCAATCGCATTGTACGTGCGTGCCCGCACGTGGTATTTTGTGGAAGAGCCACACTCAAGAGCCAAAGAGCCACATGTGGCTCGCGAGCCTCAGTTTGCCGACCACGGGGCTAGACTATCAGGCATGTATTCCGATACCACCTTTCTTGAAAAAGGAATTACAGCAGCTTATAGGAAATATGCACTACAACAAGATAAAATGAGGTGATGAAATAGGGCAGAAGAAAAATAAAGGTAGGTTTGACAGTCTGTTCGATGCTGCTCTACAGTGGAAAGGCTGGTGAGGGTTGGGGGCGGGGTGGTAAGAGATCAACTGAAGGACTTGCATGCATGCATATAAGCATAACCAATGGGCACAAGACACTGGGGGGTAGGGAAGGTCGGGGGAAGGTCAGGGGGGAAAAAAAGGAGACATATGTAATACTCTTTGTAATACTTTAAGCAATAAAACAAAATAAAAAAAAAAAGAAAAAAGAAGAAAAAGAAAGGTAGGAAGCCTGAAAGGAAGCTAGTAGCATTGAAGTTAGCACAGTTAGCTAGATTTAATCCCTATTTTTTTTTAGGGATGTGCTCTCCAAAGCTTATGGACAGAAGCTGCTGTAAAAGATAGACTGTGAGCACCAAAATAGCTAGATGAGCCTTTGTGGAGACCAGGAATGAAGGCGGCTTCAGTGACGGGCTGGTCAAAGCCTGGTGGAGCCCAGATGAGATCTCCCTGGGGTCATGGGGCATGTAGGAAAAGAGAAATCTGAGTAGCTGACTCACTAGGCTGTGTGTGTGTGTGTGTGTGTGTGTGTGTGTGTGTGAGAGAGAGAGAGAGAGAGAGAGAGAGAGAGAGAGAGAGAGAGAACATGAGTGTGTGCCAGCTTACTACTATGGCAAGTCTAAGGAACATGGAATCCTCAAGGTCTCTGCTCTGAGTGCCAAGCTCCATGATCTATGGTGAGAGGCCCAGAAAGCAGCCAGGTATGTAGTTACTCAGGCTTGTCTCTAAAACTGCTCCCGCTGGAAACTTTGCTGACTATCCTTTCCATCCTAGCCATGGTTCATTCATAGCCCATCTGTTTTGTGAGGCTCCAGCATTGTCCCACTTCAGATAGGGCAGAAGTCTTCTGTGATATCACCCTGTTCCTATCTCTCATCTCCTTGAACACATTCCAGGACTTTTCTCCACAAACCTTTCACTATTCCCGTTTCACATTCCAGGTCCTTCCCCCTAGCTAGCTGTTAAGTTTCTGGAGGACAGCTGGGACTCCAGAAACTTAGTGACTACCCAATGGTGTTTATACAGTAGAATCTAAATAAATATGAGCTTGACATTCTCTTTCTTGCCGGTAAGTTGCCTCGCCTCATGTGTCAGTATCAGTGGGTTTTGCAGTGTGGGATAGTGAATAAAGCCCTAGACCCAGTCTTGGTTTTAGGATCGATCTACCGTTAACTTGGATCTGTCTCTTCTCCTTTCTAAGTATCAAGTTTCCCACCTGTAAAGTGAGAGGGTTGCACCGAATGATTGCTAGGGTCCCTTCTATATATGTAATTGTGTGATTCACATGGCCTTAATTAGTGTTATTTTTCTGCCTTGCTGTGCTCTTTCTCTGTACTACCTTTTCTCCGATGTGTGCTGATGTCTGTCACTGAAGGGTTTAGAACTCTGGACTCATGAAAGTAGCATTCCCATGTGAGGAATGACCAGGGAGGGGAGAGAGGCAGTGCATGTCTGGTTAGATGGCATGGGGGCATGGTGTTCCTGCCTATTTATATTGCATCCTTGGTGGTTTGAGCCCAATCAGGTATTACCTGGTGGTGACTTCTCTAATGGTAGTGTCCCTTGCAGGTGTCAACTTAGCCAAAAATCTCCCATAATTAAAGCAACCATTGATTAAGCACTTTCCAGATGTCATCTCTAGTCATCCCAACAATTCCGAAAGGTAGTAGTTACTCTCATTTATAGCTGGTGAACAGGCTCAGAAAGATGTTTTGCTAGAAATTGTCAAAACCAGAATCTCACCTAAGGCTGTCTGGCTCCAAGCTTGGGCTCTTTTTATCCACATTGCCTCATAACAAACCCAGAAGAGAGCAGAAGACATCCATGCCACATAGGAAGGCCAGAATCCCCCCCACTGGCAAGGTGTCTCCTCTGTTAGAGTTTCCCTCAGGCAAACCAGTCCTCGAGCCAGGGGGAGTCCTGCAAGACCTCTTGAAGATTTTTCCAGCTTAACGAGTCTGTGATTTGAAACTCCCAGGCTCCAAGTATCTTTCTTCTAAGAACTAAAACCGAATGTTCTCCCACTGGCTGTTAAGACACCAGGGAAGAAAAAAATGATATTGGCCAGGATAAATGTGGCAGAAGAGGAGCTGTTTCTTTTCAAGTACCGGGTATCAATTTTCTAAATACAACTCAGGGACATTTTACACTTCCTTCTGCAAGTCCTTGTAAAGATAGCAGAGACAGCAGCTCAGAGCTCCCTTCTTCCTGGTCTTGTTCTGTTCTGATCTGCTCCCCTTCTCCCTTCTCCCTTCTCCCTCCCTCCCTCCTTCCTTCTTCTCCCTCCTGCTCCCTCTCCCTCCAACTAATATTTGAAAAGTGGTCTCTTCCTGTTAATGAAAACAAATGTTTGCAGCTTCACTTTAGTGAACTGTTCTACTTGCTGAAGAACCATGAAATAGATGAAGATGTTGGCCTCGGTGAGTTTTGCCCATAAGGTTTCATGGCGGTAACAATGAAGTCTCCCAGGAACCTGAAAATAATGTATATGAAGTTGCTTCTGAGGGTTAAATGAGGTCCATCCATATATCCTGTGTGGATGTGATCTACCATCCGCAGCTGGATGGGAAGATGTTCTGCAAATTTGCAGAGGAAGAGAAAGGACTCCCATCAGTGTGACCTGGGAATAATCTCAGGGATGCTGGGCTGAATGAAATGTGACTGTAATTTAGTAACCTGAAACCTAATTCATTGAATTGAGTGCCGTCTGGAGAAAGACTGTGTGGAAGGTGCTGGTTAGCTGGAGCACTTCTGAAAGGCAAGCTAAAGAGGCAGAAGTGGGCAGTGCCCATTCAGGCTTGGCCACAGACAAGGGAACTTGGGGTTTTCTTCAGGTCTAGCCCTAATCTTGGGGTAGATACATCAGCTTGTTGTTGCCTGCTGCCATTTAGCCAGGAATTGTTCTGTGGACTCCCCTAGCCTTGCTTCCATGCTCACTATGCACCTTTTGGATGATGGCTCGGTTTTCCCAGCCCATCCACCTACGCTGACCATGCTGACCTGAGCTCTCCTGGTCCTGTGACAGTTGTGTTTTGTTTTTGGCACCCAGTAAACGGAGCTTCTGGCCAATACATCAGCTTTGTGAGCTTGGTTAATGAGTCCTCACCCACAGTGCATCTGCTCTCAAAGTGCTGACAAAGTCTAGTTTCAGAGTACACTTCCTTTACCTCGTCAGATCCATCAAGGACCGTGTCATATGGGAACCCTCTTGGAAACAGTTAATGGCTCACTACTGTTCAAACGAGGCTTGCTGCACTGTTTCCATGCAAACTTTAACCCAAGAACAGGCAGCAGTGCTATTGGCACGTGGAAAAGACTTCACAATTTATAAAGCAACATATAGTTCTAAGCAAATACTGCACAAGAAGATAATAAAGGGACAACTGAGTGCTGAGGGATTATAGAACAAAGAGAGCTATCATTAATCACCTTTTAAGAAAGCAGCCCTTTAAAAGCTGCATTTAGGTTGAGGAGAAAATCAAGAAAGGAATAGATCTGTTTAGGAAGACATTGTTAGGACTAGCTAACATTTATCGAGTCCTTATTATGTGCCAGCTACAGGCCCAAGCTGTTTTTAAGCATGACCTCGAATTGGTCTCCAGAACTTTGAAGTAGGTAAGCATTCCTATACCCACTTGAAAATGAGGATATTGAGCTCTAAGTTCAACTTGTAATTAGGAAAGCCAGGATTTGCAACTAGGCACATAACTGCTATGTTAGAACAAGCTTTAGCAAGTGACACAACATTGAACTTTCCTGTTTCTGCCTCTCCAATAAGGCCTTGACTTCAAAGCCAAAACAATAGATTAGGTTTCAAGATTCCATGATGCTGAGGGTGACTGGGGGAGAAGTGATTTTGCCTCTAGTTTTGAAGGAATGAATGAATGTGGATAAGAAGAGATGAATGCTGAGAAAGTCTTACTCTGTGGCAGTCACTCATGTTAGTCGGAGTAGGAGAAGCAGAATAGGCAGACGGAATGGGTCACAGGGGACAGTCGGGCCTATTAAGGGATGCTGAGCTCATTCAGGTTTTCATTTCCATGGTCAGCTATATGCTTAAGATAGAGATGCAATAACAAAAATTAATCCAGAGGAAGAGCTAAATCCAATCCTACTCTCTTGTTTGTTTTAGAATTCTTGGCTCATAGATTGGCTTTTCTGTGGATGCCTATTTTGGGGTATAGACCCAAAGTTCTATGTACTGAATGGGCACTGCAGATGAGGGAAGAAGGGTGTCCCATGGTTGGCTCTGACTAGTCAGGGTTTAACCAAATGTAGCAGACAATTTCCCTGTTAGTCTAGCCCAGCGGTTCTCAACCTGTGGGTTGCGACCCCTTTGGGGGTCGAATGACCCTTTCACAGGGGTCACCTAAGACCATCGGAAAACACATATATAATTACATATTGTTTTTGTGATTAATCACTATGCTTTAATTATGTTCAATTTGTAACAATGAAATTGGGGGTCACTACAACATGAGGAACTGTATTAAAGGGTCGCGGCATTAAGAAGATTGAGAACCACTGGTCTAGCCAGAAGCATTTTCTGTGAATTAAATCTGGACTTGTTCCTGTGCCAGGCATATACAGGTTCTGGAGCCCCCAATCATAAGAGCCAGGGAATGGAGCCCAAAACTCCTCTTATCTGGAGAGAGGAGGCTACGGAGCTGGCCTGGGCAGCTAGATCCCATCACACTGAAACTCAGCCTCTTTTCATCAGCTCTCAGAACCTGAAAGGACCTTCCTATCGTTTCTCTGGATCAGCAGCTCTTTTTCTCACCTGGAAGAGTGTAGGCCTGTACAGTATCTCTCTGCTAATTCCCTCTGACAGATTATTTATAAGAATGTTATATAAGACCAGTTCTAGTGTTCATGCCTTAAGAAACCCATTTTTTAATTTCTTAATTTGGGGAAGTGTCAGTTTATTCTTTCATTTTGTTTCCAGTGTCCAAGTCAGTTTCCTGAAAAAGTGTTTTCCCTATTGTGTCATTGTTCAGTTATGAAAAAGTTTTCACTATAATGCCTTGCTTATAGTTTATTGGAAATGTATGTAAATTACATTCACAGATTCTCTTTAATTCACTTTCATGTTTAGTCTTTCAAAAGCTCTTACATACACACTTTGTTTTTATAAGAGTCATCCTGCCTTTTCCTTCGATAGGTCACGCTTGCTTACATGCTCAGCAGTCTTCTTCATATATATTCTGCCGCCTTTCCTGGTATGAAATTGAGAATTCTCCTTGGGTCCTTTCTTATGAATGGAAGCTACATGAGTACTTGGCAGCTCTAGGGCATGAGTGACTTTGTAATAAGAGGTTACACATTTTGGCTAGCAGTGCCATGATTTCACCCTTGAAGTCCTTTAGGACTCCCAGGTGGATGCCATATGGTCCTGGTGATTTATTTATACCTCATCTGTCAGTCAGTTCTGAGCATTTACAACCCTGACCTCACTCCTGTCCATTGAGGAGGGCAAGTTGGGAAGGACTTTTTTTCTTCAGGATACCTCTTGGACTAAGGCATTACCAACTGGCCCCCCACTCTCCATCTCCTTGTCTCCCTTTGGTGGAACAAAATCACCTCTGTGATTGACCTTGGTATTGGCATCCCTCAATTGTATTTTTGGCTAAAGTTCCTGGGTTGTTGTTCTATGTTTGGGTGCCATGTCTTCCTCCGTGGCCTCTTTGAAATTTCTACCTGGTCATTTGGGGATGCTTTCCTCATGGAAGGTCTGCTATTGGGGGCCTCACCCCATCTATCCTGAAATTCTAATACTCTATTTTAAATTAGCCTCCAGGTTTCTGTGGACTTATAACTTTATAAACTCTCCTTTTTATAGTCTCCCTTTACCAACGTGTGTGTATGTCTGTCTGAATTTTGGCATTTGGGGTTTAGGCTACAGCTTGAGAAAGGACTTGGGGGCCGGAGCAGGACAAGCTGGGTGAGAAAAGTATTACTGTGCATTCTACCAAGCGGCCCCTTGGTGATGCAGATGGGGAGCTGAGCACACTGTCCCGATTAGGGCAAGCTTAGCTACTGACACTTGTTTTCTGAGTTGGGATCTGTGCCCAGGATGTCCCAATGCTGCCAGCCTTGTGAACTCACCTTCCTCTCTGCAGTGTGGCCTATGTGCAGGCTTCCCTTCCGCACCCCAGTTCTCAAAGGGCCAGAGAAGTGATTGACATGTGTACTGTCCAGGCATGCTTCCTGTGATGAGGCCAGAATCTCTGCAGGACAGAACAAAGAGAGAATGGGCTGAGGCTACAGCAGGAGAAACTGATTTTGGACAGGCGGGAGAATTTCCCAGGAGCCCAAGTGGGAGACTGAAGGAGAAGGTGCAACCTCTTTGGAGATATTTAGACTATCCATTTGTCCGAGCGAGAGACTCACACCAAGCTGAGGTGAGGGCGGTCGGGGAGAGGACTTCCTGAAGCTTCTAGGTTGAAGCTGCTGCCGATCAGGATGTCTTCTCTGCTCCAGCGGCAAGTGCCTGACCAGGGCTGTTAAGCTAATTGTTAAATTAGAGTGGCTGGGGAAGCAAATTGCTTCATGATGGGGTTTCTCTGACTGTGTCCAAGGCTGATGTCATCTGCCTTGTTGCTCCTTGGTGGGGTGGGGGTGGGGGGATGATGCGCAGGCCTGACACACGTGTTAACGAGCCTTGATCAACTGCAGCAAGCCCTTGCTCCTCTGAGGAGCCCGCATCTGCCATTGTGGGGAGTTCACAGCCAGCTTCTCCGCGCTTCTGTTTACTGTCCCCAATTCCTGTGAACCCAGGTGCCGAGAGAAGCCAGACCATTAGCATGAAAGGTAGAAATGGGTCAG
Source organism: Myotis myotis (assembly GCF_014108235.1). Taxonomy (NCBI): domain Eukaryota; kingdom Metazoa; phylum Chordata; class Mammalia; order Chiroptera; family Vespertilionidae; genus Myotis; species Myotis myotis. The sequence goes on from NW_023416324.1 coordinate 160,831,774, forward strand.
GTGTAGATGACGAGTGGGGACTCTCGGGGAACAGTAAGGGGTGGTGGGGACTGTGGCAGACTGGAGACTGTGGCACCCCATCTAAGGAGGATAGCGGCCTCCCCGCTCCAGCTGATCGATGCCATGTGGGAATGCGAGTTCCTTGTTGCCAGATCTTATTTCAGAGAGGATTCAAATACACATTTTCTTGGTGAAATGGCCTGAGTTTTAAGTGTTGACATGAATTCAATGAAAGGACATTGTGTTAGTCAAGCAAAACCCATTTGCATGGTGAGTTTGGCCTGTCGGTCTCCAGTTTACAACTTCTGATTCTGGCCCATACTGCTTGTCTTTCAGATGAGGAAACTGAGGTCCAGAGAAGTTAAGCCTCTGGTCCCAGGTTACAGTAAAGAGTTACTGCCTGGGGCCTGTGACTCCTGTTTGGCATTCCTCTGCTTCTTGGTGCTGATTTGGGACCAGGAATTTTCTGTGCTGGGGCAGGCCTGCCAGAGGCGAGGAGACCTGGGCGTACATGATTGTGTGATGCCTCGTGCCACATTATTGCTCCTGTGTTTTTTGGTGTGTGTGTGTGGCTAAGTTTCAAATGTCCCAAGTGGGTGGGACAGCTAGGGGAAGTCAAGAGGCTTTTGCAAGTAACAGCAATGCATAGGGAGATGTAAGAGAGGAGTTTTGGGGAGGATTTAGGCTGCCTCTGATTTGGAGCTCCTGAGGACTTAAAGCTGCCATACTCCCAAGACCCATGTCTGCACTCATTCCCACTCTTTCCCACTGACTTCCCTTTTCCACAACACTGCACACATGTGCACACATGCAGAGGCCCTGGATGAGCATGCATATGCCACTGCATCCTTTCCATAACCTAGGTGTTCACCTTGGAATCATCCTTGACTGTCCCCATTCTTCCTCTGGAATTCCTCCGCGTTGGAACCGGCTTTCCAGCCTGGCTGCAGCTCTCCGGCTGGGAGTTTCGTGATGCGACATTGGATCATTGCAGCAGGCTTCAAGCCTGACTGCTCCCAATCCATTCTCCTCATTACTACCTGATAAATCTTCCCAGGCACAAGCTTTGACCTTGGCATGCTCCTGCCCGGAGTGGCTCCCCGTTGCCCACTGGATAAAGTAGCAGCCCCTTAACTTGGCATTTCAAGCTCTAGCACATTATGGCCTTGCTGCTACAGTCACCAGGCTCGCTTGGTGTGGATCCCAGCTTGGCCACGTATGGGCTGTGCCAATTTGAGCAATTTTCTTGACCTCTCTGAAGTCTCAGGCTTTCCTTCTCTGCAACAGAAGGTTATTACACAGAATTGTTTCAAGAAATAAATGAAGTCATGAATATAAAGCATTTAGCCTGGCATATGCTGACTATTACAGGTATTATTCAAGGATCTTCAGCCTCTGGCTGCAGTATTACCTGTCCCACAGCCTTAGCTCTAGCCACTTGGAACGGCTTGGTGATCCCTGTGCCTTGGCCTCTGTCCTCCCATCTCCAATAGCCATCCTTTTTGGTGTTGTTGTTTCTACTTTGTACTGTAGGTGTTTGTGTCCTTGGCTTGGCTTCCTTCCTCCATGTGTGCTCTTTGATGGGAGGGCCTGGGTTTGACTCATCCTGTACCATTTTGGCATAAGAGACACTCAGGAAATGTTTGTGGAATGGATGAATATTATCCTCAATGGAACAGCTGCCTGGACTTGGGCTCCACATTAATTAGTCAATTGATAAGGTGTAGGTTTATCATAGTTTCATGAATATTTATTGAGTCCTACTGTCTTGAGGGGATTTAGTGGTGAAAGAAACAGATACAGTGCAGGCCTTCATGGATCCTGCAGAGAAATGGGGAAATGGGCTGGTACGGAGGCTACTGAAGTACATGTGGTAAGGATGGTGGTAAGGCAGGTGCAGGGCTGTGGCTGGGCAGATGCAGGGCTATGGCAAGGCAGGTGTAGGGCTGTGGTAGGGCAGGTGCAAAGCTGTGACAAAGCAGGTGTGGGGCGGTGGCTGGGCAGATATAGGGCTATGGCTAGGCAGGTGTAGGGCTGTGGTAGGGCAGGTGCTGGGCTGTGACAAGGCAGGTGCATGGCTGTGGCAGGCCTGTGACTGTGCAGGTACCGGTGATACTGGTGCATATTGCAGGGGCAGCTAATGTTGTGTTAGGCTCCTGAGGGCTTCCTGGAAGAAGTGTTTCACTTGAGACCAGAAAGATGAATAGGACCTTGACTCAGGTCCATGGTTTATTGTGATGAAACTGCTCTAAGTCTTCCATTTTAAAGAAAACCTTGTTTCATTTTTCTTCACTCACAAGCTCTGACAGAATTACTTTCCGAGAACCAGGTTTTCTGAAGTAATCTGTAACCAAGGCAATGCCAACAGTTTTAGGTTGCTAGGGACTGGGACAAAGGTTGTTGATTGTATTCAAATTTTAAGCAATATTTTCCCCACTCTCTCCTCCTACCCCCTTCCCCCCTACAGCTGTAGCTTGAAGAGCAGTTTCTCTTTTCTTTAAGAGCTGGGTGGGAGATTATTCTCTTACAATTACTAAAGGATAATGATATACTTTCACTCTGTCAGGGTGTGGAGACTCAACTACTCCGCCAGTTCTGCTTTTGTTTGCTGTTTGCTTGTTTTGTGGCTTCAGCTGTGTGGATAAAGGGACAGGAAAGCTAAGAGCAGGAAATGGCTGGGGTGTTTCTCTGACGGTCCTGTTGGTTCTTCTCCTTTGGGTTGGGAAGAAAGATGTGGTCTGCAGCTGCGGAGGAAGCAGGGGGGCACTTTTGCATTAAGAGGAGACACAGGGATCTGGAACTGCGTGTAAGTCAGGAAACTTGACACCAGAGAGAGGAGGCCACAGAAGATAAGGGTCTCTTTGTAGACCCTGCACAAAAGGAACGCACAAAGGAAAGCAAGTGATTAAGAATCACTGTGATGGAGTAATCAGAAAAATTATGAATTATATTAATGTTGCTTTGAGAGGGGTTGCTTTTAGGCCCAGTGCACGCATCTGTTCTTTTAGTTATCTATTTTTAATTTAAAAAATATTGGGAAACCACAAATTTCTTTTTTTACCACATGTAACATTGAGGACCCACAGTCCAAGGCGTATACTGCCACCTGGTGGCAGAGTATGTCACCTGTGGGATTTGGAGTTGGTGGGGGTTTGATTGAAAATTGATTTTACAGCCAATATATGAAATCATAGACTATCCGAGTTGTTAAAGATCTTAAAGTTTACACAGCTTGCTTCTAACGAAATCCATCACTTTTTCTATAGGCTCTCTTACTTGCATACCTCCAGTGACAGGGAACTCATGATCTTGCCTGATAGACGATTCCATTGTCATTCATTCTTTATTAGCTAGAATATTTTTATTTTTATTTAATTAAAAATCATTTGTAGTTACTAAGCTTAGTATTTACCCCTAGAAAACCCCCAAATAAGTTTACTGTACCATCTGCATAATAAGCCTGTCTGTCTCCCCACACTCTTCTTGTTTTGAGATTAAATAGTTACGGCTCCACCAGTCATTATCCTCAGGCCATGCTCTTCAGATTCCCCACAGGCATTTCTTTCCTCTAGTTGCATTTTACTTTGCCAAGGTCCCTGCCTAATTGTGCTGCCAGGATTGGATCCAATACAGTGTTGCCGACATGACCCTACCAGCTTAGTGTTATGATACTGGTAGTTGCAGGCCACCTGGACACCAAACTTAATGCACTCTGCATAGCATGAAGTAGCTTTTTGTAGTATTTCCACAATGTTGACCACTCTTCAGTTTGTGGTAACAGCAAGCCCAAGATGTGTGCCTTTCCCTATATTTTTGAACTTTTTGTAAAAGCTAAAAGAAAGACTTTAAAGAGAAAGCAGAATTACACAAGCTTAGCGCAACACATTCTGAATTTCATATGTAACAGGTAAAGGCTTTTTGATTTTATACCAATGTAGTTTCTCCCTGGAGTAAATCCTGGTGTCAGATATTAGGGACCCTTCCAGACCATTCTATTGGTTTACATGTTTAGATCTATATCTGTAGAAATTTGTAAATTTATGTGTGTATAAGCTAGGTTAACATATCGTGTTTTTTATATCATTTTGCAACTTCTTATTCATAATTCATACAGTGACACGTCTTGAAAATCTTCTGAATAGTATTTCTCATTGTGGATATTCCATACCTGTCCTAGCAATTCCTCCATAGCTGTTTATGTTTTTCGCTTTTATTTTTTACTATTATAAACACTGCTACGCGGAACATTTGTGAACAAGCATGCACATGCACCAGCGTTTCTCTAAAATAGGTACGAAGGAGTGCAATTGCTACACGAGTGACTGCAGATTTTTAATTTTAAAATGTGGACTTCAGAGTTTAAATAGTTAATTTTGACCTAGTGCTGAAATCCGATGAGATAAATCCACACATTGATCATCTATTAGAGTATTAAACCCACTATACCAGTTTTGTATCATCTTCCCATACTATAAGCATGTCTTTTATATTGTCCTTAGGAAATAAATTATTTTATTTATTTATTATTATTATTTTTAATTGATTTTAGAGAGAGAAATATTGATTTGTTGTTCCACTTATTCATTGATTGCTTCTTGTATGTGCCCTGACCTGGGATCAAACCCATAACCTTGGCATATTGGACAACACTGACCAACTGAGCTACCTGGCCAGGGCAGGACATAATTTTAAAAAGTCAAACTCAACAATTACGGGGAGAGCTTTGTGGCCCCCACCGGAGAATGCATTCCACCTGAAGCTCACTGTGTTCTCCTGATAAACACTCTGTGGGCCCTGCACTCAAATACACTCTTATCCTGTTCACTTGCACCGCCTTCTCTGCAGGACTGTTGTGGAGGACAGTTGTCAGAGGTTTAGCAGAAATCCAGACGTGCACTCTGTGACATTCTCCGGACCACCCACTCCAGCCTGTCAGGGAGGAAAATGAGGAGGGCACACTCTGCCTCAGGGCAGGTGTCATTTAAAACGGGTCCTATGATAGCACGTCAGTGAGCAATGTTTATGTGCCTCGATGTAAGAGTGCATTCGATCTCAAAGGTATCAGGGAAAAATAAACTGTTCCCAAGTTACCCTTCTTACCTATATGTTCCCAAGCCAGTTGGTCTCTAGGGCGTCTGTGTCTGAGATGGCAGAATCATAGCTGCCTCAATGACAAGATCAGTGCTAGGTGTTATACTTCCAGTTATTCAGGCGAATTTACCCACCCTTTGTACAATAGAAATGGAGGTATGTTCCCATAGACACCCCACAGGCCTCCTTGCATGTGTATACACCTCCACACATGGCTTTCCGCACAGCTTCTGTCTCCCGCTCATGGTAAAAGGACATTTTCCAAGTTACAGGCCTCCCTGGTTTACTCTGCTTTCTCCACAAGAGGGATAGAAATGGTGGGGCAGATAATTTCCAGCTCACTTTTATCTGGCTTTGAAATTTGTTACATGATATACCACAGATGATCCTCAAACCAGCAGTGATGATGGGCCCAGAGTCCCAGGGTGAGCGATGGAGGGAGGTGTGTGACTGCGAAGATCCTCTGGCACAGCGGTGAGCCGCATTGCCGCAACAGCAGAGGTTGGCAGGCTCCGGTCCTTCCACTCCCCGGTATGGGGTTGGGGTTGGGAGCATCACTGCCCTCCTGGAGGTGGCCAGCCTCAGGCTTTTCATTGGGGAAAAGATCCTATGTTACCTGTTTTTTAGGGCAACCAGGATGGAAACCATGACCTCAAGTATCTATGATGTAATCGCCAAGGGAAAAGTTGCTTCAGCTTTTTCTTACTATAAGTAGAAATTCTGTTTCCTTTCTTCCCTTCAGTGAGCCTGAGCCATCAACAGCTTCTGGCAAAGTTGCAGCCAAAGTAGGTCTCTAACATCCCACAGCCGTCTCTATGGGGCGGGTGGTGGTGGTGGCGGTGGTGGTGGCGGTGCAGGTTGTGCCTCAGAGGAGAAAAGCGGAAGGATGGCTGATATTCCTTTAACTCCTAATGTTTCTTTTCCCCCTTCTTTTCCCTAAGCTAATAAAACAAACATAAACATAGCAGCAAATGCAGAAGGGAAGAAATGATACAATGATACAAACCGAGTGAATTGTTGCCATTTGCATCCTGCAATGTTTCTTTACTCTGGGCACTGTGCGGTGGAGTGGAGTGGGATATGAAAATGCACCAACTATGATTTCTGTCCACAGGAGCTCACAGTTTGGTGAAGTCAGGTTGCAGACCGGATGGGTGCAATGAACTGACCAGTGTTTCTCTTACTAGTAAGTGTTAGATAGACCATCCTTAGAAAGAAGAGTCCACCTTTTCTTTTTCGTAGCTTATGCAAAGCTACATTTAGTTTTCACATGCAGGGATGATAAACAGAATCTTAGATGAAAGGCATTTGTTGTTTGATTTAAAATAAACAGACCCGCCTTAGCCAGTGTGGCTAAGTTGGTTGAGCGTCGTCCCAGGCACCGCAAGTTCACCGGTTTGATTCCTGGTTGGGACACATGCCCAGGTTGCAGGTTCAGTCCCCCGGGGTTGGGGTACATGGGGGGATTGTGATCAATATTTCTCTCTCTTTCTCCCTCTCTCTTCTTCTTTCTCTAAAATCAATAAAAATAAATAAGTTAATTAATTAAACAGACCCACTGCAGGCAAACCTGTATTCCTCTATGAGAGCCACCCCTTCCTCTGGTACTACCCGGTGTCCTCTTGCCTTGGGCAGGACTATACCCACCCCATCTTCTTTATATTTATTTATTTATTGTTTTTACTAAATTTTTTTTTTAGTTCTCACCTGAGAATATGTTTTTTTTAAAAATTGATTTTAGAGAGAGAGGAAGGGAGAGGAAGAGGGAGAGGGAGAGAGAGAAACATTGATATGAGAGAGAAACATCAATCAGTTGCTTCCTGCATGTGCCCTGACCAGGGATTGAACCTACAACTTGGGAATGTGCCCTGACTGGGAATCACACCCGCAACCCTTTGGTGCACAGGATGATACTCCAACCCACTGAGCCATCCTGGCTAGGGCTACCCCATCTTCTTTTTCGAGTTGCTGCTAGAAGGCAGACATTTTGCTGTTCAGACTGTGTGGTGGGAGAGCAGTCTGGGTGTTCTGCTCCTTCATGTATTTCCAGGCAGAGTCCAGGGTATGACACAGAATAGTCACCTGGGAAATGCTGCTGAATGAATGAAAGCTGCCTTTCATCTAGTCCTCATTTATTCGTTCAACACATATTTACCAAGTGCCTTCTCTGTGCCAGGCACCGGAGGATATGGTATACAGCAAGGAACAGGACCTGGTTGAGGAGGTAGACATATGATCCCAAGGAAGTACAGGCTGTGATGGGTGCATCAGGGAAGACTTCCTCGAGACGTGAGAATTAACACAGACAACCAGATGAAGGCAGGGTGGGAAACCATGTTCCAAAGCACAGGCAGAGCATATGCCAGTGATGGCGAACCTTTGAGCTCGGCGTGTCAGCATTTTGAAAAACCCTAACTTAACTCTGGTGCCGTGTCACATATAGAAATTTTTTGATATTTGCAACCATAGTAAAACAAAGATTTATATTTTTGATATTTATTTTATATATTTAAATGCCATTTAACAAAGAAAAATCAACCAAAAAAATGAGTTTGCGTGTCACCTCTGACATGCGTGTCATAGGCCAAAGGGAAGAGCTGGCTTAGGGTGGACAGTGATGGCTGGACCCATAATATTAATGATAATCATAAACACATAGATAGCACTCAATGTGTGCCAGGCACTGTCCACGCCCTTCACATTTATTAACTTGTTTAAGTCCCATTATTATCATCCTAATATTACAGATAAGAAAGGTTAAATAATGTGATCGGTTTCACACTAGTAATCGGTAGAATTGGCATAGAAGTCTTGATGGTGATAAAGCATGTAAGCCTATGTGTGGAGGGCCCTGATTCCAGCGGGTTGCTAGACCCTGGTGCTAGCAACCCGCTAGTAGACTGCCTAGTAAAGACCGAAGGGCTTCTGGTCCATCCTGATTGTTGAGTCTGCCTTCCTCAGGCAGCTAATGAGACTTTTTCTTGCCTCAGGGGATGGTTTTGTTGTGTCCTGTTCCTCTGTGAATAGACTGGAGAGGAGAGAGTCCCTGGCCTCCTAAGGAGAATGGACTTGGAGCAACAAAGAACAGTGAAACCATGAATGACCAGATTGTATTCTCTACCGTGGACTTTCATCCCTGAATGGGGGGAAGAGGAACACTGGGCAGCCTGTCCTGTTGCTACGCTGCTGTGTGGTTGTCAGGCTACAGGTTGTGAAGGGTGCGGGAGGCAGAAGATCTTGGTTGATTGCTCCCTAGAGCAGCAGTTGCCAACCAGTGGTCCCCAGAACGCTTTCCCCTTCCTCAGACCACACATTGAGTACTATCTATGTGTTTATGATTATCATTATTATTATGGATCCTCACTGGTGGTGGTCCGTGAGGTCTGAAAGGTTGGCGACCGCTGCCCTAGAGAATGAGCCTGAAAGGGGGTAAAGGTTTAGAAAGGAGTCATCCACCTCATGTCAATGTCCTCAAAGGCTTCTGCAGCCCCTCCCAGGGACCGGTCATGGCCTCTAGGCCTTGTCCCCTGTCTTCCCAGTTCCCTCCTTCCCCCAAGGCTTCACCATGATCACTTCCTCCAAGCCCCCGAAGGCAGACCCTGCCTGGAGGGGTGTCATCAGCAGCCTCCTCACTGCCTGCTGTCACCCGCTCAGAAAAAGCACAGGCACCACACAGGAACTGCACATGGGTGTTTGGAAAAATTAATGCTTTCAAGATGAGCTCGGCACAGCCTTCGCAAGTCTGTCTCTCTCCCACCAGCTGAAAGGAAAGAAGCATTCTTAGACAATTACTCCCCAAGGGAGCCCAAGGACTGGCTTTGTTTATTGAGTGTTTTTAGTTACAACACGTGAAGTGCTGAGATTTTTTTAGCTTCAAGGTCCCCCCCCCCCCCCTTTCTGTTTTTGGTTGCGGGGATAGGGAAGATGAGTGAATTCCCAATTTACAGGGCACTTGGACATTTCAAAATTGTGAAAGGCATGTTCTTACATGTGCGTGATTGCTGAATCCTTGGGATAAGGAACTCAGTAAGACCTGACAGATGGAAGCCAGACTCAGGGCTTACCTCAGCCCTGCACTGCAGCTGCTGGAGGCCCCCTCTCCACCTGTTGGGGGCTCCTTCCCCTTCCTCCAACTCTCCACCTCTTCATCTTGTCTTCTAACAAACGTGGCTCGTAAGGACACAGTCACAGTGAGCTGTCACCGTTCTTCACCCTCAGCCACCTCTCACCACCGCGATTCCTCTAACCAAAGTACAACATAGTCGGGAGAGAGGGTGGATTTGAAAGTTTCAGTGTCAGTGAGTCAGAGCCCCCCGTACAAGGGCAGAGATGGCAGACTTCACAGTCTGTGTTTCGGCGCTTCCTGCTGTGTCTTGGCAGGCACTTTAATTGCTGGTACCACTGTCTTCCCATCTGTCCTGCCTGTGGCCTCAAAGTCTGCCCCCACCCCCTTCATTTCAAAGGTATGTATTACTGCAAAGGAAAAGATAGTAAGTATTTAACACAAAGCTCAGGACCATCACTTCCCCTGGGTTAGAACTGGAATTTGCGATGAAATATAGTTGCTGTCTCTAACCAAAGTCCCCCAGGTGTCTAACGGCCCATAAGGGAATGAATGGGGTTTTACTGAAGAAGAATTGGGTTTTACTGAATCCCCTTTAAATTCAGGGAGCACCCCTCTGATGGTGGTTGTTGTTACAGAGCAAAGTGGGGGGATGAGCTGCATCTGCTGGCCAGTGAACAGGTGCCTAAGACCTGGGAGTTGGTTATTACGACCCGTGGAGACCATCTCACATTCCAGATCCTCTGAGAGGGAGGAGGGGAACTTGCAGTCCTAGACCTGAGGGAGCACCCATTTTTCAGAGAAGCTCTGAGCTGCTACTTCAGTCAGTTTGAATACATAAGTGCTTTGAAGATTACCAAAGCAATGACTGCTTCTGGTAAAAAGAAGAATAACATAAAATTTTATAAAACACAACTCTCTGATAACCTTCCCCCGACCTCCAGGGACACCCACTGTTAACAGTTGGGTATTGATCCTGCCAGAATTCCTTTTCTATGCACATTGAAATACGTATGCATAATGTGTATGGCTCTATTTCTATTTTCACAAAGAAAATGGGATAATACAAATTACTTTACAAATTATTTTCTCCTCCTAACAATGTATCATGGACATCCTTTCATGTCAATACATATAAAACTGCTGGTCTTTTTAAGTGGTTTTAAAGTATAACATACATTATATTATAACTCTCATAATTTATCTTACTAGTCTCACTGCCGGACACTTAGATTGTCTCCAGTTTTTGCTATTACAGAATACTGAAATATGTGCAGAGTGCAGTAGGTGAGAGTCTTAGAATTAGAATTGTTGCATTGAAGCCATGCTCTTAGAAATGATACATGCTGCCAAACTGATTTCTAAACATGTTATATTAGTTTGCTCTCCTACCAGATTCTATGTTTTTCTCCCCCGATCTGACAGGTAAAATGTGGTGTGCTATTATTGCCTTAATTTGCATTTCCCTGTTAATTAGTAGAGTTTTGCATCTTTTTATTTTTAGCAGCCATTTGTATTTCCTCTCCTGTGCATCGCCTACTCATATTCTTGACTTTTTTATACAGGCTTGCTTAACTTTATCTTACAATTTTTAGAAGCTTTTTGTAAATTAGAGATACTAAAACCTTTGTGTGATGTATTGTTGCTACCTGGCAAATATTTGTCTGCTAGATTATCTTTAATATTGTTCCTGGTTTTGCAACTTTATCTATTTTTTTTTTTCTGTGAAGATTTTAAAACCCCACAATTACATGCATTCACATTTTCTCAGAAATTAATACAATATAAAAAGTGCTTTATAAAACAGTTAGAGATTCTGTCTATCCAGACCCTGCTCCACAGGTAACATCATGGTTAGTTTATTGTGAATCTTTCCAGTGTTTGTTTTTGCAAATATAAGCAAATCTGAACCCATCCTTATTTTACCCGTACTTATTTTCTTATCAAAAGCAGCTCAATGTCTTGCATTTTCAGCCCAACAATATATCTTGAATATTTTTATCATATCAATTAATAGAAAGCTGCCTTATTCTTTTTTTAACAGCTGCATAGTACTCCATCATTTGGGTATACCATACATAGTTCAGTGGGCTTCAGACTTTTTTGCTTATATATGCCCTAAAACAATATTGAAAACTATATACCCCCTCACACATTTATGCTGAAATTTAACATTTCTTTTACTATTAGTTTAAATGGTTGCAAGTAATATGTTTTCTAGCATGTATTGTGTACTGGCTTTAAATAATATTTTCAAAATCTTGGAACTGTACATTTAAGTGATTTCAGAGAGAAAGGGAGAGGGAGAGAGAGAAACATCAATGATGAGAGATAATCATTGATCAGCTGCCTCCTGCACGCCCCCTACTGGAGATCGAGCCTGCAACCTGGGGATGTGCCCTTGATGCTATATCCACTGAGTCAAACCGGCTAGGGCTGGAGCTGTGCATTTAATGAATTGGAAAAGAGAGCTCTTGTCAAAGCCAGCAGCCAGATCACACACATTTACTTCCTGTTAGAGAAAGTCTGACTTTCAAGTTACACCATACACAAGAATAAATTCAAAATGGATAAAATACTTAAATATAAGTTGTGAAACCATAAAAAACCTAGAAGAAAACATAGGCAGTAAAATCTCAGACATCTCATCTAGCAGGCCGATACATTTCCTAGGGCAAGAGAAACAAAGGAAAAAATAAACAAATGGGACTACATCAAACTAAAAAGCTTCTGCATAGCCAAAGGAACCATCACCAAAATGAAAAGGGAGCCCAGTGTATGGGAGAACATATTAACCAATGATATATCTGATAAGGAGTTAATTTCCAAAAGATATAAAGAACTCATATAACCCAACAAAAGGAAGACAAACAATCCAATATAAAAATTGGCAAAGGACCTGAATAGACACTTCTCCAAGGAGGCCATACAGATGGACAGCAGACATGAAAAAATGCTCAATGTCACTAATCATCAGAGAGATGCAAATTAAAACTACAATGATGTATCACCTTATACCCATCAGAATGCCTACCATCAATAAATCAACAAACAAGTGCTGGTGACGATGTGGAGAAAAGGGAACCTTAGTTCACTGCTGGTAGGAATACAGACTGGTGGAAAACAGTATGGAGTTTTCTAAAAAAGTAAAAAATGGAACTTCCCTTTGACCCAGGAATCCCACTTCTAGGAGTATATCTTAAGAATCCCAAAATACCAATCAGAAAGAATATTTGCACCCCTATGTTCATAGCAGCATTATTTACAATAGTCAAGATCTGGAAACAGTCCAAGTGCCTATCAGTAGATGAGTGGATAAAAAAAGCTGTGGGACATTTACACAATGGAATACTCTGCAGCCATAAAAAAAGAAGGAACTCTTACCCTTTGTGACAGCATGGATGGGCCTGGAGATTATTATGCTAAGTGAAATAAGCCAGTCAGAGAAAGACAAATATCACATGATCTCACTTATATGTGGAATCTAATGAACAAAATAAACTGACAAACAAAATTGGTCCAGAGGGATGGATGCATGGAACAGATGAACAGATCTCAGAGGGGTGGGGATTGGTGGGGGGAGGGACAGAAAGAGATTAACCAAAGAATATATATGCATAGCTAAGGCTTGGGGAGCGGCAGGGGCTGGGTAGAGGGGGGCAAAAGAAGGGAAAATGGGTGACATTTGTAATACTGTCAACAATAAAAAAGGAAAAGGAAAAAATAAAAATAAAAAGGTAATGTAGTCCAAAGGTCAAAATTCAAAAGCTATAAAAAGATACACTGTGCCGAAACCGGTTTGGCTCAGTGGATAGAGCGTCGGCCTGTGGACTGAAGGGTCCCAGGTTCGATTCTGGTCAAGGGCATGTACCTGGGTTGCGGGCACATCCCCAGTAGGAGATGTGCAGGAGGCAGCTGATCGATGTTTCTCTCTCATCGATGTTTCTAACTCTCTATCCTTCTACCTTCCTCTCTGTAAAAAATTAATAAAATATATATTTAAAAAAAAAAGATATACTGTGAAATGTATTACGTTCACTGCTGTTGTCCAGCATCTGTTCTCCTTAGATGATTTGTATATCCTTCCAGAGGGGAAAAAGATGCATATACAAGCCAATATGTCAAACTTTGTGTCTTGCTTAAGAAAACCTTCCCACCCTAAGACTAAGGAAGTTTTTCTTTGTGAAGTTTTATAGTTGATTGTTTTACATGGATATCTTTAAGCTTTCCTGTGTATATGCTGTGAGGCCAGAATTGATGGACTTTTAGGGCAGCCAAATCACTGGAGTTTCTCCTCTCCTCAGTGCTAAGGGTCATCTACATGGTTCATGTGCACAGAGTTGAAGGATTTCTCCTAACTGAGTCTCTCTTAGAACTTTCCAGCCTGTATAAGGGCAGGGGGAGGGAGCCCGATGAGTTGGGCAGTAGGGCAAGTAAGATCTAGGACTCTGCCCCAGGTTGAAGTCAGAGAGAAGCTGGGGGAGTTGCAGTCACGAAATTTTCCTAAGGGCCACTTGGCTTAGAGCTGCCCTCAGTGGCAGAACTGATGCTGTGTTTTATTGGTTTGGCTGTCTACTTAGGTCCAATGAATTGAGAATTTCAACCTGATATTAGCTTGCTTTCTACTGTGGGAGAATGCACTAATTTTATTAAGCACCTGTTATGTATTAGGTACAGTGCTTAGTATTTTATATATATTACTAGAGGCCCGTTGCATGAAAATTCATGCTCTGGAGGGCGGGGGGTTCCTCAGCCCGGCCTGCCCCCTCTCACAGTCCGGGAGCCCTAAGGAGTGGGAGGTGACCCGGCGATCAGGGGAAGGTGACGCCCCATCACACCTCTGCTGCTGTCACTGCCGGCAGCACAAACCTCGGCCGGCCCTGGTTACCTGAGCCTCGGGTGGCCCTGGGCGGCTGGGGGGCTGAGAGGACTGGGGGACTCTGGAGGCAGGTGCCCCAGTGGGGCTGAGGGGACTGGGCGCCACCATCTTGTGGCTGTGGGTGCCTCCATCTTTGAGGGTGGGGCAGTTAATTAGCATATTCCCTCCTTATTGGCTGTGGATGCCACCATCTTTGAGGATGGGACAGTCAATTAGCATATTCCCTCTTTATTAGATAGGATTTTGTTTTTTCCTTATGAGCGTTGTTCAGGTTTAATAATGTCAGCTTTATCTTCACTGAAAGATGAATAAACTGAGATTTAGGGATGTTAAGTGGTTTGTCTAAAGTTATTCAGTTAGCTAGGGAAAGATTTGGGATTTGAACCCAGTTGGCCTTGTTCCAAAGCTCACACTCTTTCCCAACAGCTAGAAGTCTTCAACTTAACAGTATAAAGAGATTATAAAGAGATTATTTATAGAATTTATGAGAGTCAGTTGTTTTTAAGAACCATAAGCAGAATTTATTTGCTGCAAAGTAAAGAGATCATGGTGGATGATTCTTCACTTTTTGAAAGTAAGAGCCAAAGAAGAGAGGATTCACATTGGCTATGTACAGCCTGTTGTGTATGTGTAGGTGAGGGGGTCAGGGCACTCAGGTGAGTCATAATGTGTTCGCCTATGTAACACACACAAATTAGACATTTTTCAAAGATGGAAGAAACCCCAACAGAACATAGAAAAAATGTTTAGTTCTAAATATATGCTAACCAAAATATAGTATTTCTTTGGTGGTACAGTGGGCTCTTTTAAGAAATTTTTTATTTAATGTGTGTGTGTGTGTGTGTGTGTGTGTGTGTGTGTGTGTTTAAGAGAGAAAAACATCAATTTGTTGTTCCACTTATTCATGCATTCATTGGTTGATTATTATTTTTTAAATATATTTTTATTGATTTCATAGAGGAAGGGAGAGGGAGAGAGAGATAGAAACATCAATGATGAGAGAGAATCATTGATCAGTTGCCTCCAGCATGCCCTGCACTGGGGATTGAGCCCATGATGCAGGCATGTGCCCTGACCGGGAATCAAACCATGGCCTCCTGGTTCATAGGTCAATGCTCAACTACTGAGTCACACAGGCTGGGCCAGTTGGTGAATTCTTGTATGTGCCCTGACCAGCGATTGAACCTGCAACCTTGGTGTATCTGGACAATGCTCCAACCAACTGAGCTACCCAGCCAGGGCCAGTGGGTTCTTTTCGATCTTGTTAAACTTCCCAATCATTATTACCAACCCTGGTCATCATTATGGAACCTGGTTTTACAGGGCAGTGTGCTGAGGGGGATTATTTGGAAATGTTTTTGGAGGAAATGGAAAGGGCATGGTAAGAAGAAAGGGGCAGGGAGAGAATTCTCTACAGCAGGGATCTCGTGTGCTTGGTGAGGTAGGAGGTTTCATGGGTGCTACGGACATCTTAAGTTTTCCTGATTCTCTGTGGATGAACTGTGGGAATTGAGAGATGGGAGAAACACTTAAGAGAAATCACACCTCAGGGGTGAAGCCCCAAGGCTTGAGGGGTCCTTGTGTCTTCGAGTCACATCATCTCCCCTGATGGCTGGAGGTACCACTCGCAGTGGAGGTAGGACGAAGGTGCCACCTTCCCGGTTGTGAGGAAAACCCAGGAGGCAATAATGAATTCTCTGGACTACCTAGGCCTCTTGGGTTAGGTTGAGAGGTATCCTCTCCAACTACTTATTAGCTTTTTTCCTTCAAGAACTACTTTATAATTTAGGTCCTTCGGAGGAGGCAGCCTGCCAGTGGTCATGTACTGAGTAGGAAATGGGTGGTCACGGGAGTGAGTCAGTAAAGGTGGAGGGGCTCCTGCGAGTTGCCTTCATTAGGATGGCCTGACAGGCAAATGCTTCTGAAGGCTTAGGGAAGGGAGTCATTGACCCTCCTTTCAATCCCCAGTATCCTCCCTACCATTGCTTGTTTCCAAGGCCTGGACTTCCACTCTCCTTCCTTTGACCTAAGGCAATTCTTTTTGCCAAAGTGTAAATGTTCCCCGAGGGCCTAAATGTTAAGCTGTCATCATGAAACCCTTAGAGGGGATGAGATTATTATAATAATCTCATGGGCCCAGGATGGGTAAGCTTTGAAAAGGCAGAGAAAGGCCCTAGCTGGTTGCTCAGTGTTTAGAGCCTCAGCCCATGGACTGAAGGGTCTTGGGTTCGACTCCAGTCAAGGGCATGTACCTTGATTGCAGGCTGGATCCCAGCCCCTGGTCCTGTGGGAGGCAACCAATTGTGATGAGACACATTGATGTTTCTCTCTCTGTCTTTCCCTCTCCCTTCCACTCTCTCTAAAAATCAATGGAATAAAAAGTATCCCCAGGTGAGGGTTAACAGAAAAAACACACACACACAAAGCAGAGAAAGAGGGGAAGAGCCTGACTCTTGGGGCCTGGGGAGGGGTGTTGGGGTCGCGTGCTGTTTGGAGATTCAGAGCAACATGGGGGTCTATCAAGCTGACTGGTGGGGGTAGGGGGGGCTATAAATGCTCCGGGGAGGGGCCAGAGAGATGTTTCCACATTTATCAACTTGGTTTAGAGCCCAGGGCAGGGCATAGTTGTGTGAAGTCTTCATGGGCTGGGGCTCCCTCGGCCAATGGAGAGTTAAAGATCTCAGCAGAGGTCGGAGGTGAGCATGGATGAAGGTGATACAAAAGCAGGGCAAGGCAGGCTAATTAGCTTTCGCCTTTCCCTCCTGCTGCCTGACCTGATATTTGAGGTGACATTTAAAGCCATTGTACAGATGTGCGGTGAGGCCACGGTGGAATGAACACTTTCTGAAGCCTGTGGAGAGATGAGGCTGACTTCTCAGCCTCTGGGCTGGCAGCTTCTTCAGCCCTCCATGAGAGACCCTCTACTGGGTCTGGAGGGGAGGCGGGACCTCCCTTTACTATCTAGGAGGCTCTAGTCCAGTGGTTCTCAACCTTCCTAATGCCGCGACCCTTTAATATAGTTCCTCATGTTGTGGTGACCCCCAATTTCATTGTTACAAATTGAACATAATTAAAGCATAGTGATTAATCACAAAAACAATATGTAATTATATGTGTGTTTTCTGATGGTCCTGTGAAAGGGTCGTTTGACCCCCAAAGGAGTCGCGACCCGCAGGTTGAGAACCACTGCTCTAGTTTGATTCAGGACTCAGAATCCCCCTCTCTCCTGGACTCTTAGGGTGTGTGGGTGAAATGGGGTACACTCTAGAATTCAACCAGAATAGTTAAATGATTAAAGTCAGTGCTGTGTTTAACAGAAGAGAGCAGGGACAGAAGCAGGTAGGTAGAGATCACCGTTTCAGAATCATCTGGGGAGTTTGTTAAAAATGCAGGCCTGGGAGTGAGGCCTAGTGATCTGTATGGGTAACCAACCCTTTAAGGTGATTCTGCTGTCCATTAAACTTTGAGAACCCCTGAGATAGAGAATGAATGAGATTAGCTTGGAAAAGGCCTCTTGGGAGAGTGGACTTGAATTTCAGTGTGATAGGTGATACTTGCCTTAGGTGCTGTCCTCAGGTGTGGACCTAGGGAGCCTGTTTACCTGGGGACACTAGGCTTTCAATGGAGAGGCTGGCAGGTGCCCATCCATCCCACGGATGGTATGGCTGTGAATGTGTTGCCACAGTCCTCACTTGGCCACTTGGGCGCTAATCGCTAAGGGGACAGAAGTTGGTGTGGGAGGTGGCTGAGGATGGCGTCTGCTGGAGTGTTTGCTTCATGTTGCAACTGAAGCACAGCTTGCAGGGCAAAATGGCAGCCTGTGGATCCCACTCCTCGGGTGGGGCTGGGGGAGACATCATCTCGGCAGGCAGTCTTCATCTGGCATGCCGTCGCTAGCAACCGTGCTGCCTTCTGTGTGGCCTTTACTGGTTCGATAGCTCCATGTGTCGGAGGAGCGGCCAGTACTGCTGGAGGAGCAGTGGTCATTGTTGTCCGGGGAGATGAGTGGGAATGATCTGGGATGTGATTGGTTCTCTCCTTCCTCCATGCTGCCTGCCTTCTGCTCCATACATGAGTGCTGGCTGTATCTGATCAGGAACACAGTGTTTTCACGTTGCGGCGGGTAGAGAGAGGGAGAAAGAACAGTGCCAAGATAAGAGGAAGGAACAGCCAAGGAAAGGAAGCGCATCTATGTTGTGACATGGAGTAACCGGTGATCATCCGGATGGGCATGATGGACAGAGTGGACAGGCTGCCGCTGGCCTGGAGACGCTGCTTGTCCCTGGAGAACACGTCCCTGTAGTCAGCTGGGTGGGCAGGAGGAACCATGCCAATGGCCTTGCTCTGAAGGAAGGAACCACTGCAGAAGCATTGTTTAAGACAAACAACAACAACCAATATTTTTTCCTGGCCAATATTCCCACCCTGTCTAATTGTACTGCAACTCTGACAGTCTCGTGGAACATTTATTCAACTTCTAGAGGGGCTGTATTTAAAGTAAGGCTTATGAGGCTCTGTAGGAGATGGGGAGAGCAGGGGTGGGCTGGGGAGCTCCAAGGAGCCCAGCTGGATGGGTTGAAGCCAATCTTTAATAAAATTCCTGCATCTGACCCAACAGGTATGCTTAAGTTCTTAGGTTCGTAGTTTGTGAGGGAAGTGCTTGCACCAAAACTGCTCTTTAACATCTTTATTCTCTTCCTGTCTTTGACAGTGAGGCTGTGTGGGATATTTTGCCCTTGATTACCAGAAGGAAGGGAACAGCTTCTCTCTCGCGGGCCCAAAAACGGGCTGTGGAATAGTAGTCTGAGCACGGTCAGAGTACTGCAGCTCACAGTGTCCACAGCCACTGGGGCTTTCTGTCTCACAGTCAGACACCCTTCCCACAGGCTGTCCTGTCTTTGTCTCCTGCATGGTGGGATCCACGTCCCTCCCATGTCAGGTTTCCCCCAAGTTGTGTTAGAAAAGGCATTCTTATTTGGAGATGCTCTCCCTCGGGGTAGCCACAAGTCAGGGTCAGAGAAAAACATGACAGGCTGTTAGTAAGTGGCCACATGCAGGCTCTGTACTCAGCCTGTGCCCATGGCATGTCTGTACTGCCCAGGAGATGCTGCCCTGTGGTGTGGGCTTCCATCACTCTGTGAAAGAGGTCTCAGGCCCTCAGAGGACAACTCAGGGCCCAGGAACTCTCTCTGGGAGGAGACAGATGGCACATACTTCTTTCTCAGCCCAGCCACCTACCAGGCATTTGGCCATAAGCAATTATTTAACCTCCTGGAACATGGGTTTTCTCTCTGGTCACTGGGGAAAGTGATTCCCATCCAACAGGCCTTTCAGGGCTGTTAAGAGGCCCCAAACTGAGGGCTGTGAAAGTACTTTGTGAGCTAAACAGTCCTAGTCACACCTGCATGATTTGGTTATTCATGAAGGAAGGGGGAGGCTATGGGTCCTGCACTTCTGTCTGGAGAGAGAGGAGTCTGTATTAACTAAACTGTGGAGGCTTGTGCAGTTAAGGTTCTCCTACATAATAAAAGGCTAATATGCAAATCGACAGAACAGTGGAACTACTGGTCGCTATGATGCGCACTGACCACCAGTGGGCAGACGCTCAAGGCAGGAACTGCCCCCTGGTGGTCAGTGAGCTCCCACAGGGGGAGCACTGCTCAGCCAGAAGTTGGACTCATGGCTGGTGAGCACAGTGGCGGTGGTGGGAGCGTCTCCCGCCTCTGAGGCAGCACTAAGGATGTCCAACTACTGGCTTAGGCCCACTCCCCCTGAGGGCTCCCAGATTGAGAGAGGGCACAGGCCGGGCTGAGGGAGCCCCCCCCCCCCCGAGGGCACAAATTTCATGCACTGGGCCTCTAGTAACAAAATAATACTCACAAAGCCTGAGAGGTAGCTTTTGAGCAGTGGTGTCTGCTCAGTCCCAATGCTGCCTTTTAAGAAGGAGCAGTGATACAGTCGATGGTGGTGCGGGGGCAGGGCAGGCCAGTGGAGACTGGCTCTCCTCACTCTCTCCTCTCCCTTCCAGCTCCTACCCCTAACCTGCCTCCTCCCAGTCTGGATTCTGTCAGAGTCTGCCGTCTGTCTCATATTAGAGGCCTAGACCCCAGGAAGAGCTGAGGCTGGGAGAGGTCTGCTACTGTCAGCTGCCTGGAGGAGACCAGGAGGCCTGGGAAACCACCGTTTCCATTAGGACAGTGAGGCAATATTGCTGGCATGGTCTAGGCCAGTGGTCGGCAAACTCATTAGTCAACAGAGCCAATATCAATAGTACAACGATTGACATTTTTTTTGAGAGCCAAATTTTTTAAACTTAAACTATATAGGTAGGTACATTGTTATTAACTTAATTAGGGTACTCCTAAGGCTTAGGAAGAGCCACTCTCAAGGGGCCAAAGAGCCGCATGTGGCTTGAGAGCCACAGTTTGCCGACCACGGGTCTAGGCTGAAACAAAAGCTGTGATAAATGTGTACGTGGCTGCTGGGTAGTTGTTAGGCTTGGGGTACAAGGTTGTCCCAGGCCTGAGGTCCCCTGGGTTTCACTTCTGTGAGCAGTTCTCCCAGCCACCAGGGCACAGCCCTGGGTGGGTAGTCCACTGTGAAATGGGTCCCCAGCAGGGCATGATGCCCTGTCATCCTCCTCTAGGCCTTAGGCAGTGCCCAGGGGCTGAGGTCCCCATGGCCCATCCTTTTCCCTGACAAAAACAAAATCATGTTTTTCTGGGCACCCAGACTCATTTGCCTGGCTGTTTGTTCTGTTAGTCAATACTTGAGCACTGGCAAAGTCCAAGGCACTGTGTGAGGCACTTTGGGGGATACAGTGATGAGTACCCAGTGGACCCTGTCTTCAAGTTAGGGCGCAGAGTCCCATATAAAGGAGAAAGTAAAATGCAGCAAAAAGGCGGGGAGACCCATGAAGGCTTCCTGGATTCTGTGGCATTTGAATTAGACATTAGAAAATTCAGAGGATTTGACCATGGTGAAGTGAGGGCGGGGGAGGATATGCCATTGGGAGGAAGAGCAGGAGCAAAGGCATGGAGGTAGGAAACCATGGGATGTATGGATGTGTGAGAACTAGAATCTGGCAAGAGGGAAGAGGGGTTGGAGGGGAAGGGGGAACAGACACGTGAGTGCTCCTGTCTATCGAGAGCGCTTCCAGAAAAGCTAAATTCTTCCTTTCCTTGGAGCCTCACAAGAGCTCTGTGAGGCCAATGCCGTTCTCCCCAGTCCCTAGAAGAGGAAGCTGGAGCTTAGGGAGCTGAAGTAACTTGATCGAAGCCGGCAACTATTAAGTGGTAGCAGGATATGAGCCGTGCCTGTGCGACTCCAGGACCTATGCTGTCTCCACTATAACAGGATCGATCCATGAAGGGACATGGGGAGAAGGGTCTGTGGCCGTTTTCTGGTCACATGGGTCTAGCAGTCTTGGGCAGGGACTGCCTGTGGTTTCCGCAGAGCAAGGCAGAGAGGCTCTGGGTCTTCTGGGCTGGCTTCAGAGTCCAGGATGGCTGAGCTCCTGACTCCTTCCCCCTCCCTCATCCTGTTAGGGGAGTCACTGGCCTCTGGCGTGGGAGGCAGGCGAAGGCAGGGCAGCAGGAGATCCTGGAATTAAATTCAAGACTTGACCTTGACTGGATTCCTTCTTAAGGTGGATTCCTTCCTAAGACCACCTCTAGCCTAACCTCTTTGTGAAAGCCCTCCCTGCCTCAGCTCCCCACCACTGACCTCCTCTTGGGCCCATGCAGGCTCATCTGCACAGGCGGCGGTATTCTGCTCTTGTTCCTTTGTTGCTGTGAAACGGGCTCCCGGCACAGTCAGCCTCTGTGTGGGTGGACTGGTGGTTGTCTTCGCAGGCAGGCATTTGCTTAGAACAGGCTGCGTGCGAGCCCCACGTCAAGAAATTCCGGCCTCCTCAATCAGCGCTAGTGGAAGGAGGCTCTGCTGAGGGGACTGGTTGTGAAGGATGAGTTCAGGGTGGGATGACGGACCGCTTCTGGGACCAGTGGTATCTCTGGTATCTCCGCTTGCTCCGGCTGCTGGATCGAGGTATTCCTGAGTGTGTGTGTGTGTGTGTGTGCTTAAGAGAGACAGAGGAAGGAAGATATACACACATAGACACAGACAGAGATAGAAACAGAAAGACACAGCAGCAAGGTGCGCAGAGAGCAAGAAGGGAGAGAAGAGGGAATGACACAGGCCAGTTGCCAGCCCATGAAAGTAAGAAAAGGCTGTTTTTCCAGGGACGTTTGTGACCCAGCTGGGAGTCAGGAGCACGGGGCCATGTGGGGCACATCTGTGTATCAGGATCTCATTTCTTGCTCAGTACCGTAGGGAAAGACAAGGTAAGCCCTGCCTCACAGGGCTGCCGACAGAACCCTGAGAAGCAGTGCTCAAGGAGAAGGGTCCCTGCAGCAAGCTGCTGGGGGCAAACCCACACAGGCTCACATCTCAGTTCTGCGGCTCCCCACCTCTGTGACCCCCGCCTGACTGAGGTGGCCTTTCTGAGCTGGTTTCCCCATCTGTAAATGGGCATGGTAAGACCTCTCTGCTGGGGTTGTTGTGGACTTATTATTCATCTTATACCTGTAAAACACACGGCATAATGACTGGTGCACAGTAGGTGCTCTGTAAGCGTTCTTTCCTCCTCCCACGCCTCTCAGCATCTGGAGCTACAGCACCTGTCCTGAGGACAGCTCCCTTTGTGGGCTGTCTGTGGGGAGAGCCGGTGCAGCACTTGCAGTTAGTGGAAAGGGAAGGGAAAGTTCCGTTTTATTCCTCAGATTAACTTGACCTTAAGACAGTCCACCATAAAATATTAATGCCATTTAAATTTCCTGGTCATGTGACACAAATCCAGACATTGCATTGTAAGGAAAAGCCATTGGTTTAACAAAATGTTTAGTGTTATTTTTAAAAAGCTTTGGCTCCTTTAAGAGGTTTTGATGAGAATGAGATCAAACTGCTGACGGAAAAGATGGTGCTGGGGAAGCCCTGCTGCCTACCCCAGTGTGCGTTCATCTCCATCGGGAACGGGCTCAGGTGTGCCAGGAGGTCAGTACCAGCTGGAAGCAGAGAGCTGCACAGAGCAGGGCTCTTATCGAGGAGAAATCAAAGATGGAGGAAACCGAACCAGCACATGTGAAAAGCAGTCTCTCCCTAGCATTGAGAAACAGGCCAGCGGGAGCCCCGACTTGAGATGAGATGAGAATGTTAGGAAGAGAGCCAGAACTTGGAACGGGTGGAAATCATAGCCCCGGGGAAGGGGAAAGGAGACCACAGGTGTGAATCCCCCTTATCAGTGTGACCTCAGGCCAGTTCTTAACCTCTCTGTGCTCCTTTCTTCCATTATAGAAGGGGATGGTGGTGATAACAGTAGCACCAACTCAGAAAGTTGCTGTAGGGGTTCAGTGAGATGCTATCATAGTGCCTGGCATGAAGAAAGTGCCTCTTAAATGTTAGTTTTCATACCAAGACAATTAATTTTTATTCTCCCACAAACATTTTAGGACAGATAGGAACAGGTGGTATGTGATCACCAGGAGCTGAGAAAAGCCCAATTAAGAATTGTTAGCCCTAACCGGTTTGGTTCAGTGGATAGAGCGTCGGCCTGCGGACTCAAGGGTCCCAGGTTCGATTCCAGTCAAGGGCATGTACCTTGGTTGCGGGCACATCCCCAATGGGGGGTGTGCAGGAGGCAGCTGATGGATGTTTCTCTCTCATCGATGTTTCTAACTCTCTATCCCTCTCCCTTCTTCTCTGTAAAAAATCAATAAAATATATTTAAAAAAAAAAAGAAGAATTGTTAGAGCAGCGGTTCTCAATCTGTGGGTCACGACCCCTTTGGGGGTCCAACGACCCTTTCACAGGGGTCTCCTAAGACCATCGGAAAACACTATATAATTACATATTGTTGTTGTGATGAATCACTATGCTTTAATTATGTTCAATTTGTAACAATGAAATTGGGGGTCACCACAACATGAGGAACTGTATTAAAGGGTCGCGGCATTAGGAAGGTTGAGAACCACTGTGTTAGAGGCTTAGAGATAATTTATACTTACATGAATTAAAACAAGATTCCAACTGACATATGATGCTAACTATAAGAAGAAACTAGGTGTTAATGCACAAGCTATACTACCAATAATTAAGTTTTATTTTTTAGAAAATGCCTGAGTCCATGACTTACAAACCAAGGTTTAAGTTTCGGCTCCATTACTTTCTAAGTACACTTGAATAAATGATTTACCCTCAAACTGACCCTCAGTTTGTTAAACTGAAAAATGGGAATATTAACGACAACATCTATATTGTAGAATTTTGGGGAAATTGTGTTAGTGTTTGTAAAAGTGTCAGGCATTCTTAGAAATGTCAAGTTAATGAATTTATGGGTTGAAGGATTAAGCTGTCTCCTTGATTAAGCAGAAGTTGGTTGCCAGAATTGTGTTCTTTCATGCATGTTTTGTCATCATGTGTGGCTGTAACTGGAAAGCTGATGGTCTTCCATAAACAGTGTCTCTAAGGTTTTCTTTAATGTGAGGCTTTAGACTAGCAGTTTCTGACTGTGTAGGGCAACTTATTTCCGGGGGGTTGGGTGTTGATTATATTGCCCAGTCTGATTAATGGGTATCACAGTATTACACTTGTGCATGTGTGCACACCCACATCCATGTTCAAGCAGCATTTTTGGATACAGCGCCTTCCCTCTAGTAACTAATGTTAGCTAACATTGTATAGACAATGGCGTGCTTTAACATGGTATGCTAGACTGAGCTAGCTCATGGGAGATGCTCATAAATATTTGTTGAATGAATGGATAAGTGATGAACCGGTCCTTCCGGGCAGTGAACAAAATCCTCTCAGATCTCTCTTTAGAGTAACAGAATTTAGCTCCCTTCATCTGTTTTAGGGTTTTATGTTATTTCACCCAGACATTGTCATGCCTCATGTCATCTTGAAAGTAACAGCCTCAAGAAAGTGAGGAGGGAATAAGAAATGAGTAGAAGTGGGAAATGATGAGTTTAGCCCAGGAAGCTGAAATAATCGACAAGCTGTGCACCAGCCTGAGTCATTCCCTTGGCTACGACTGGGGGATAAATGGATCTGTGGTTTGACACACCTAGGAAGATGCATTAGAACACATCATAGAGCAGAAATAAACTTTATGAAGGGATGACAGTGTATGCTTGGTGATTGCAAACCAATTTTTTGTCTCCCCCCAAAGCAAAGGGATTGTTTTCTAGGACTGTAGTTAACGATATGTAAGGATTTATATGGTAATGAACTGCCAGCTTGCTCAGAAACATGACTTATTTCATTAATAGCAGATGCTGTTTTTACAGTGTTTGTTGCTGGGCGTTTGCCACTCTGCTGGGTGTTTGTTACAGTGACTACGGAGATGGTGCCTATGGTGGGATTGTCCATCAGAAGAAAGATACGACATATGAGTGGTATATGAGAGAAGAGAAGTAACATTGCTTTTTGTTGTTGAGTTTTGGTGTCTCCATGGGAACCTGACAAGTGAGGTGGAGGTTTATATTTCTTTGTTCACCTGTTTTTATGGTAGTGAAAGGGGAAGAGTGAAAATACTGTTGTTCTTTATTCATAAAGTGTCCGGCAGTGTTTCCCAGGTGTGGGAACCTCCGCCCCTTGTAGTGCATGAGGTATGTTCAGGCAGTTTGCAGGGGTTGCTGGGGGTTCTCCTGCTGGTCACTGCCTGGCACTGTCTGAAGAACAATCTGACCTGCCTGCTGAGCTGTCCACCCCTTGCCCCCATCCCATCCCATCCCATCCCATCCCATCCCATCCCATCCCATCCCATTCGGTGCAGGCCCACCCTTCCCTCAGATCTCCCCTCATTCCCACCTCTTTGCCTCTCTTTTCCTTTCCACCAGCCCTACCTGAGCCTCACTCTGCACTGCCTTCATCTCTGGTCCCCAGATGGCCTCTTCCTTCAGCCTCACTGCTCCTTCAGTCCTTTCTCTCCTTCTGCCCCTAGGGCTCCTTTAAAGGCACAGCTTCATGCTGCCTGTAATGCCCTTCCCTGGCATTCCTCTCTTATTCTCTAAACCAGGGGTCCTCAAACTTTTTAAACAGTGGGCCAGTTCACTGTCCCTCAGACTGTTGGAGGGCCGGACTATAGTTTTAAAAAAAACTATGAACAAATTCCTATGCACACTGCACATATCTTATTTTGAAGTAAAAAAACAAAATGGGAACAAATACAATATTTGTATTTGCATGTGGCCCGCGGGCCGTAGTTTGAGGACCCCTGCTCTAAACCATTGCCAGGCCTCCATCGCTTCTCACCCCTATGTGTGTGCCAACTTTGCCATGTGGATCCTGTGTTTCCCGCCCTGAGCCAGTTTGCCCCTTCCTGACTTCCCTGACTTCTGACTCTGAGTGAGTGCTTTTTCTTCCTAGGAGCCAGTCTTCTCTTCTTTTGCTCCTGCCTATCAGCCCCACTCCACTAGTTTATTTTAAAAAGAAATTTAAGTAAAAAATGGAGTTGAATTAAAACATTATAAAGGAAATAACTGCAGGAGGTCTGTGAATAAGGTGAAATGGGGACAGAAGTACAAAAATGACTGTGGAAAACTTAAGTGATATGTTGAATTTACAACATAGACTTAAGGCCGCTAATTTCTTCTTGGTTCTTCGTCTACATTCCTGTAGCTACCACAAAGAGCTTTAGATTCTGGGTTAGAAACCACTGGTTCTCATCTCTAGGATGTACAGTATTAGATACATCTGGGAGCTCTTAGCCCAATGTCCAGTTCCTCCCTCCTCACATCTCCCAGCCAATTACATTAGAGTTGCTGGAAAGGAGGCTGGAGACTGGCATGTTAAAGAGCTCTGAGGCTGATCCTACTGACAGCGCGGGCTGAGAAGTGCTCCCTGCCATCCTTTTCCCTGGATGTCAGAGAGTAGAGGCAAAAATGACTCTTCAGCAAAGTAAGAAAATAAGTGAGAGATCAGTCACTGTATGAGAATAATAAACACAGGCATGAACATAGGACTGCACTAAGAAACAAAATGTAAAAGATCACAATCCTTTGTCTATGATTTATGGAACTTTCTTCAGAAACTTCAGCCATTTTCTATCACTACTTAACTTTATATTTCCAGAGAAAAATTTACCTGTGTCCCAGGATGTTGCCTGGCCCCAGCTTGCCTTGGGTTTGTCACTCTCTGTTCAGGCTGCCTAGGGCTCTGGAGATTGAGACGATGTCAAACAACAACAAAACAGCTTTCCTTACCTGCTTAGTATAACTTCAGTAGGTGGGCACTGTCCGTGTTCAGGCTCCAACTAGAGAAGGAAAAATCCCTTTTCCCTTCTGGATAGATGGGCGGTGAGGACAGGAACTCACCTCAAGCCTTCATGGTGTTGGGCTCTTCTTCAGCCAGGAATCCACTTGTGTTTCTCGCTGAAGTTCGCCTCTCCCTGTGTGGCCATTCTCTGTGCCTCAACCTTCAAACCTTCCAAAACTTAATCCAAGGATTGGCTGCCCAGGGGCAGTGCAAGGTCAGGAGGCAACTGGCCCTCACGGCCGTAGCTCTTAGAGCACCATGATCTTTGGTCTCTTCCTTCCCATGCCTACAGCCTTTTTCCTGGTCCCTGGTTTCCTGTCACTGACAGATGCCCTGCCTTTGGCTTGCTTGCTGCTCAGCTCTGGTGCTGACTGGGTCAGACTTGGTATCTCTGCTTAGTCCATTTCCTAGCCTGCCATGGACTACCAGGCTGGATACCCATCTTAGTTTTGCTTGTCCTGCTCTTGTTAGCTGTTGCATATATGCGCCTGCATGATGCGTGGCTTCTTTGAGCCAGCTGTCCTGACTTGTTCCTCCCCTCCTGTGGTCAGTAGGAAAAAGGAAAGAAGAGCGTGCAGCATGTGTATGAAAAGTGCATCGGATGGCTCTCCTGTCTTGGGAATCTCCTAACTAGAAGAAGTTAGGTTGTACTCACCTTCCCATTTGAGCTGAATATTCATATAATAAATAAAGAAGTTACTTTAATTTAGCTTTTTAAGTCACAAATAGGTATCTATTATAGTTATTTAATTGACTTTTGGCACAAGTACTTTCCTAAAGGAACCAGGCCTCTTGTCCAATAAACAGGTTGAACATAGCTTGAAACACTATCCCAGAATAATCTCCTGTTGTTCCACATTAATGCCTCCCCAGCAACCTTCATATTTTCTGTGCTTCCACTTGAAATGCTTGAAGTTTCCCCTTTTACGGTTAATCCACATCCTTCCCCTTCCAAACTTCAAAACCCCCATGTCCTCTGGAAAAAGTTCACTAGATAATTATACCTGGTTCTCTTCAGAGACCTGTGGGCACTTTGGTGCAAAGCTGGTGTTCCATGATTCTCAGTGTGCTACTGTGGGTAGTAATAGGACACATCTCATGGGGGTTGTTGTGGGCATTGAAAGAGTTAATATGTGTGGTCAGTGCCTGGAACTGAAACGTGCTCAGTAAATGTGTGCTGTCCTTCCAGGCAGCTGCTGCTTTTAGGAGCTTATTTGCTTTTAGGGGGCCCTTTCCCTCCATTGAAAGTAGAGCTTCCATGAGGGCATGTTCTTGTACCACCATCCCTTTGTAGTCTCACCTAGACATGGAGTTTGTATTCTAATAAGAAAACCAATACATAACTTTGGTTAATAGAGTGTCTGAACTCTCCAGGGAATGAAGAAAAGGTACTGATTATCATTGACTTGTTAAGGAGGGGAAAAAAGATAACTGTAATGATTTGATAATTCCAATGTCTTATCCCTTTTGGTCCACATTGTGTCTCTTTGAGATTGGTTACTTTAGCTCCCATTTCACAGATAGAAAACAGGTTTGTAGAGGTTAAATACTGTACCAGAGTCACAGACTGCTAGGAGAAGAGTCAGTCCAGGACCCCTGACTCCATCTGGGACGAGTTCTCTCTGATACCTGCTGTCATCCAGGGGAGGTGACAGTGGGGGGCAATCTCCATCCTTCATCCTTCTCTCTCTCCAGCATGCATGTTCAACTGGGGTGTCTGCCCATTTCCCTGTCA
The DNA here is from genome assembly GCF_014108235.1 of Myotis myotis. NCBI lineage: Eukaryota > Metazoa > Chordata > Mammalia > Chiroptera > Vespertilionidae > Myotis > Myotis myotis. The sequence continues at coordinate 160,860,853 of NW_023416324.1, forward strand.
GCAGAGAGTAGAGCATATCAGTGGGATGTCTTGTCTGTGGTGTGAGATCACTAGACAAGATATATCTAGGCCAAGTCCTGGGGAAGGACACCGATAGCTGCTCTGTGAGGTCCTGGTGTGGTGTTTCCTTCCAGGGGGCTGGAGGTTACTGTGATGTGAGAACAGTAAAGCAGTACTTCTCAGGGTGTGGCTTGGCCTCCCAGGGCTTGGCCTTCTGTTGTAGCATATTCAGCAATTGCTTAGAGCCACGGGGCAGTGGGGCAGCTGGGTAGTTGGGCAGCTGTGTCCCTGGGTGGTCAGGAAGCCAACCAGATTCCAGTGTAAATGATGGGTTTGCTCTTCACCTTATGGGTAGAGGTGGCTTATTATCAAAGAAATTGTCAAGGCAATAAATAGTGTCATTATTAGTGGCAGCAGTAATAGTATCCACTAAGTGCCCAGACATAACAGGGGGTGTTTAAGGAGTAGGATTCCTGCTTTCAGTGAGCTCACAATTCAAACTCCTAAAAGATCAACAACTAGCAGTAACTTCTCTGAGTCTCTGTTGGCCCCTCTATCAAATGATGGATTACTTATAAGGATTCCTTCTAGTTCCATGGTTCTATGTGGACAATACCTGCAAAATAATATACCCACAACACCTACGGTATATCTATGTGACCCCACAAGATATTATTTCATGTTAAATTGCTAAATGAATGCTATGAATTCACAAGAGGGATAGATATTTGGGTCTGAATGAAGGTGGGAATGCCCACTTACTCAACAAATATCTTCTAAGGATCTACTATATGCTATGCCTTATTCAAGACTCTGGGAATACAGTTCTGAAGAAGACAGTCTTCATGAAGCTTTAAAGTCTAGTGGGGGAAACAGACAAGGACAAATAACCCAGTAAATAATGCAATGGCAGGTAGAATGAAGAGGGAAGAACTGAATTAAGCTTTAGTAGTCCTTAATGATGAGGAGGGAAGTTGGGGAGTATAGACTGTCTAGAGTGCCTGTGTGGTCAGAGTTAAGTTTGCGAGGACAAGTTGAGGCCACCTTATGAAGAGTCTTGCTTACATGTCAGGTTAAAGGCAAATGATGGCAGGATAGTAGCATTCTCTTATAAAAATGTATTGAGCAGTTTCCACATATCAGGCTGTAGAGAAGGTGCTGGGACTACAAAGAAGCATAATGTGTTGTAATGGCAGAACCAAAGGCCCAATTCCTTCATGCAATTGAAGTGTGTCTGTTTCTACAGAGCAGTTAGGGTAGGAGATAATAGCTCAGGAAGACACTACAGGGGAAAATGTGACTAGTATAGACTGATCTTAGAAAGTGTGGACACTAGGGGACAGAATCAAAGGAATGGGGAGCGTATTCCTAAGGGTAGGAGGAGAGTGGGCTACAATAAATTCATGAAAGTAGAGAAGGGACAGTTAGGGATCCCCATCTGTAGGGACATGGGGCAAGGTTGACGGGTTTGGTGACAGAAGGCATTGATGACTACTCACAGCATTGTTTCAGCATCCTCGTAGAGGAAAAACCAGATTGCGGTGGTAGGAGGTGGTGAGGGTGAGGCAGCATCAAGCACATATTGTTTGTTTGAGAAATATGTCAGAAAATGCATGGTAAAATAGAATGGTGGTTGGTGGGACATTAGGGGCAAGATGGTTTTATTAAAGAAGGGAGGCCTGGCCTGGCCTGCCTGGTGTGGCTCATGGGTTGAGCATGAGCCCTTGAACCAGAAGGTCATGGTTTGATTACCAATTGCAGGCTTGATCTCCAGTATGGAGCATGCAGGAGGCAGCCGAACGATGTTTCTCTCTCATTGATGTTTTTATCTTTCCCTCTCCCTTTCTTTCTCTCAAATCAATTTTAAAAAATAAATTTTTTTAAAGAAACAAGGGAAACTGAATGTGTTTGAGGCTGGGGGAGGAGGCTAATGACAGCGAGAACTTTGAAAGTGATGAACAGAAATGGATTTATTAATTCATTCAATAAATACACATTGAGCACCAATAGTGTCTTCCAGTTCTATTTGGTGGCGTTACAGCATGGATAAGGCATGAAATCTTCATGAAGTTTCCATTCTAGTGAGTGAGGCCGACAGTGCACACGTCATATAATAAGAGCTTGTGATAAGTGCTGTAAAGTGTCACAATGACCTGGAGGATGTAGGGATGGGTTGAATAAAGAGTGCAGATAGAAGTGGTAGACTGGAGGAGGGAGAGTGCTTCCTCTGTTGGAAGGAAGGAAGAAAGGGGTGCTTAGAGAGCTATTTTTAAGTAGAAAAAAGGCAAAAAAAATGAGGAAATGTAATTCAGATAGCTTTCATATTCTTAAGCAAAGGAGTAGGCAGTGTCCTGGGCTAAGACCTGAGAGGTGGGATAGATCATGACTTTGGATAGGTCCTTACTTGCTTCATTCAAGCCTCCAACAGCTTTGTGATGTAGGAGGTGTTATTCTCATTAAATAGGTGAGATAATTGAGGGGACTCAAGGAGGACCCCCATTGACCCATAACTAGGGGCAAGGGGGAGGTCTGTCACCTGGATATTCTGCCATTCAGCTGCTCAGAGGGGACTGTTAATGAGTGAGGAACCAGGAGCCTGTTAGTGTAATCAAGAGATCAGTTCCTCCTCCTTACTCATACAAAACCCTATGCTGGGCCCTGAGGGAAACACTTGGAGAAGAGATGACATCTGAGCCTGGACTGTGTTAAAAACTGATAAATCAAGCCATCCGCGCGTATTTTCTCTCAAGCATACTGTCCTTGTGAGTATTTGGATTTTAAAGGATTTAAATAGAGCAGGGAAAGGGCATTCAGGGTGAGAGAAGATGCAGTGCAAACACGGTAGTGATTCAGAGTGTAGGTGTAATCAGAGAAGGCTGGGCTTTATCAGATAAAAATGAATTTACTGGTTGGAGAGATGGCGTTGGGTCAAACAAGATCAGTGGTAAGAAGAGGTTTTTATTTAACATTTTATTTGCCTCCATAACTTTACCCCCAGCAAAAGAAGAAAAACACACAGCTGGAAGAGATCTCTCATTTAATAGGTGAGGAAACTGAGCTCAAAGAGATGATTTCACTTTCTAAAGTCATGCAGCTAGTTGTTGGCCGAGCCTACATATGAAGCCAGGGCACGAAAACTCCTAGTTGAGGCTTCTATCCATTACATTCCCCTGTGGTTTCACCTCAGGCCTGCCCCTTTTACGTGCTCAGCAGCCCTGATGCATCATTGCATGTGGAAGAATAGGCAGACTGGAGAATTTATGGGTTAGAAGGGTGTCTAGTTTAGATTTGGCGTTTGAAGGCTCCAGGCAAAATTTCTAAGAAGCCCCAAAGCAGGATTGTATTTCTTTCTCTGTCCTCCCTTGTTATTATCCTGGAAAAGAAACGGAGGAGAGTTGGAAGTGGCACCTCCTGGCTCTCCCAGTCTATTGCAGATCGCCCTCTAAAGAACCCAGCCCAGGGCAAAGGCAGAGGAGTGACTGCCTTCTAAACCCAGCCAAGGAGGAAGAATTGGCATGGGGCTTTTAATCTATGTTCAGACCAAATGAAATCTGTTAGATGGGATAATGAGCTCCATATTTTATAGACTATTTTAAGCCTGTCTCAAAATAAAGTACAGGGCTAGGGGTGGAGGAAGGACGTAAGTCTTGGAGACAAAATGCCATGGCTTACTCATCAGTGTTTTCATTTTAATGATCCCAACCCCAGCACAAGTCCCTCAGTGACACTGTAATGAAAACCACATTTTTTTTTTCCTTGCTGGAAGCTTCAGGATGAACACAATCAAGTGGTTCAAGGCATAATTAAAGTTACAAACTCCCATCCCCAGTAAAGCCTAGACCTTTCACCCCAGGGGGGCTCATCTAGAAACAATGTGGTTGCAAAGCAGTTGAAATTATGGAGACATTTCTTCCCCCAATCTCTGGCCCACTGTAGCTTCTTTTCTGGGCCTTCCCTCCCCTTCTCCTTAACCACTGCCCCATTCCTGGGAAGAAATAAAACATAAATAAAGAACCCTGGTATTGACTCCTTCCGTGCCACAGGGAGCGAATCTCAGTCAGATTGCTCTGCCTGCAGAGGGCTGGACAGAGCTGGCAGAGGCTGGACGCGTGTAACATGAAGGGCAGGGAAGGGAGTCTGACAGTAGATGTGGGATACTGGAAGGGGGAGGTGCCTGTGTCATCAAGTTGGTATGGGGGTAGGCAGGGAATATTCCGCACATTAAAGGCTGGAAAATCTACCTCATAGGAATGTCTTGAGGACCTAAGAGAACAAGGTGGCCCCTTTTCTTGTGTTTGGACATTATGGGCTTGAGATCTCTCTCAGTTTGTCTCCTTTGCCTTGACAAGCTTTCTGAATATGCAAAGATCAAAGTTAAGAAACTTGGCACGGCCAACTGGATTATGTGAGCTTATTTTTCCCCCCTGTTAACCACATCTTGAACACCTGGAAGACATAAGATAGTGGAACCCTTAGTGCATGTATAGAAACTTACTCTCTGGCCAGTGTCAGTCCAATCTTATCCATGTAGGGAAGGTTCTAGTCAGCACAAGAACAACAGAAGGACTAGGATATTTGCCCTTGACTGGCTTGGTACCATACTCTGCCCCTGATGGTAGTGATTCTGGGATAGAACAGGATGAGACACAGTGAGGCTCTCCGCTTGGCTTCTTAGAGGTCATATCACTGCTTCATTTTTCTTCTCACTACCCCCATCACCAAAGAGAGTCATGGTCATAATGTCACCTTCAGGAAGATGTATTGATGAATACATTTTCGATTCATCTATCAAGTATTAAATACCTCTCTGAGTCTCAGCTTCCTCATTTGAAGAATTAGGGTAATATCTATCTGCAGTAGTTATAGGAGCCATTAAATATTTCCAGTTTTCCACCTTCCAGTTACATGGTAAGATTGTACTTCTCTACACATTTGACCATGTGACTTGCTTTGCCTAATGGAATGTGAACAGAGTTAGGTGTTTCATTTTTAAATGAAGCTTTAAAAGATGGTATACTATGTACTTCATTGTCCCACTGTTTCATGGATTGTGGAAGTTGTGTTGGCATAAAGCCTCCATCAGCCTGAGACCCTGAGTGACTATGGGCTTAACCCTCTGCTGAGCCATGTTGAATATGTGGGATGAACAAGAAATAATCTTCTTTTCTGTTAAGCTACTGACATTTTGAGGTTTGTTTGTTTGTAGTCATAGTCTATCAAGCCTATATTGATTGATATATTACTTTATAAAGTTTTGTGAAGCATTATACAAAATTAAAGTCTTTATGCAGTGCCTGCCAAATAGTAGACATTCAGTAAATGGTAGATACTTTATTTTTGCTATGAATATCATTTGGGATGCTTTTGGTTGCAGGTAACTGAACCCAAACTCAAAGTGGCTTAAACAATAAATATGTCTCCTCTCTTCCTGCTTCTTCTGCTTCTCTTAACAAAAAGTTCAGAAGTTGGGTCATTAAGTTGGAGGCTCAATATTATCACCAAGTTCTCTCTTATTTAGTCTGGTTGGGCACATTAGATTTCTTACATCTATAGATTGTTGCATTTCATTGTTTTTGGAAAATTCTTAGCCATTATCTCTTCTTTTTCTTCTTTTCTTTGAAATACCAATTGATTGAAATGAAAGTTTCTTGAATTTGAATCAATTTTCAAATTGATTGAAATTAAAATTGATCACTGTATGTCTATTTTTCTTATCATTACTTGTACATTTTCATAATTTTATCTCTCCATGATGCATCCCTAGGTTGTTTCTTCTGATTTATCTTCCAGTTTATTATTTCTCTATTCAGCACTATTTAATCTGCAATTAAATGGTTCATTGACTTCTTAATTTTAAGTATTTTTCAGTACTGGAATCTCTGTTTAATTCTTTTTCAAATCACTTTTAAAAGAAGTTTAATTAAAAAATGTAGGCTTGTCTTTTATTTCTTGATTGTGTTATAGTCTCTGATAATTCCATTATCTGAAGTCTTTGTGGGTGTGTTTCTGTAGTCTGCTCTTTCTGATGGTGTTTGCTCATGGTGTTTCCCCCCTTGTGCTATCTTTGATTGCATACTGGTCCTTATTTTTGAAAAAGACTTTATGAGAATAATGATTTTTTTTGTGTGTGTCAGAGCCCTAGGAATACTACCATCTGATTCCACTTTAACCAAAGTTGAATGCTTGAGGTTCTTTGGACCCAGATTACAGGTAGCTGTGTTTCAAGTTTCCATGAGAGCTGGTTTGTTTCTAGGTTACCTTTACCTTGAGGCTGAAGCACTCCCTGTATGAGGAAGCCCAGCTTAGAATGGGGTATTATGTATCAAACTCTTTCCCTAGGGCCTGCCCTGAACTTTGATTCCTGCCTCCCTTACACAGTTCAGTTTTGTCACTGTTTCTTGCAGACTGGCAAATGCTCTCCGGCCAGAGCTGCTTTATGTTTTGGGCCAACCTCTTTGGATTCTCACCTTCTCCTAGGATTTGGCCTAATAGCTCTTTGTTATCTTTTTACTTATTAGGCTTTTAACAAGATGTAAAAAATTGACTTTAGTGTGAGTGTTGGTCCTAATTGCCAGACTGCCGTTAAAAGAAATAGAGATCATAGGACCCCAATTCTCTGCATATTTCATTCCTTATAGTTGAAAGATGGCTACCACAATTCCAGTGCATCACCTGGAGAACCGACAGTGGAAAGAGTCTGTTTTTCATGCATGTATTCATGTAAGTCTTTTTAAGAGCAAGAAAACCTTTCCTGGTGTCTCTTGGGAGACTTTCCCTCATATCTCAAAGGACACATTTTCACCATCAATTTTTAAACAAGTCACCAGAAATGGGATTCAATTTTTCTGATTGGTGTAACACAATTAGCACTTACCCTATGGGGCTGGAAGGTTCTCCACCTCCACTGTAGCACACAAATGCTTGATTTCTGGACAAAAATCTCAGTTCTGTAAGCAAGGAAGATGGGGAAAAATGGCTCTTGGGCAGGCAACCAACTGTATCTGTCATACTCTGTGCTCAGCTAGAGCGAGGGATTAAGAAGGCATGTTTCTTGCCCTACTTGGGACGAATGTGCTCTGAATGATGTACAAAAATGTAGAGCCAAACCTTAATAGAAAGGATTCAGAAGTATCAGGGCCATGCTCCTTAAAAACACACTTTATAACTTAAAACTGTAAAAACTTGAGATGGCCTGTGATCAACATGTAATGAATTTATTAAAACTATTCAAAAATAAAATTGTATAGTAGAAAAAATGGCCTTAATGGAAATTTATTCACAAATATAATTATACTACAAATTGCTTCTATAAATGAATATTGCAAACAACAACAAACAACCCTCAAAAACTAATGCATCTGATGGAGTCATCTGGCTTCACTGGGTTAGCTGGGCCCTTCCAGGTGTCCCTGACAGAGGTGGGCTGGAGCTCGCAGAAGAAGGATTTTATTAAGGTTTAAGAATCCTCACAGACCTCACAGACCATCACTTCCCTTGCTTGAATATACCTACCTTTATTATTTGGGAGCAGGGTTGGAGGGCACAGAGGTGAGGTATGAGGGTATCCAAGACTACCTTTCTTTTTTTTTTAATATATATTTTATTGATTTTTTACAGAGAGGAAGGGAGAGGGATAGAGAGTTAGAAACATCGATGAGAGAGAAACATCGATCAGTTGCCTCCTACACACCCCCAACTGGAGCTGTGCCTGCAACCAAGGTACATGCCCTTGACTAGAATCAAACCTGGGACCCTCCAGTCCGCAGGCCGATGCTCTATCCACTGAGCCAAACCGGCCAGGGCAAGACCACCTTTCTTAAAGGCTAGCTTGCTCCTTGCCTTAGAGAAACGGGATGGATTCCACATCTTGTCTTTGGGGCAAGAGGCCTCAGGGGAAGGGACATTTATCCCTCAGGGGGAGGTCCTTCTATAGTTTCTGTCTGAGGAAAGGAGAGCCAGTTCCTGAATCAGTGTCTTCCAGACTGCCGTTACAAGAAATAGAGATCACAGTACCCCAATTCCGTTGGGGCTGGAAGGTTCTCCACCTCCACTGAAGCACACAAATGCTTGATTTCTGGACAAAATCTAGGTTATATAAGCAAGGAAGAAGGGGAAAAATGGCTCTCCTGGATCTCCTCTCAGACAGAAACTATTGACCAACACTCACTAAAGTCAATTTTTAAAATCTTGTTAAAAGCATAATAACTAAAAAGATAACAAAGAGTTATTAGGCCAAATCCCAGGAGAAGGTGAGAATCCAGGAAGGGTTCAGGACCAACTTCCCTCCCTTTCTTTTCCATGTACCCTGTCTATGGCTTGACTTTATCTTAGAAGTTTCCCTTGTCAGTCCATCACTTGCCACAGGTTGCTAGGAAGTCCCTTGAAGGAGATACCTGAAGGCATGCCAAGCAGGTTGAAAGTGTGCATGGGGTGATATTCTGGGCCATGGGCAGATGAATACAGCTGGGTTTTTTTTTGGGGGGGGGAGGGCGGGGAGAAGGTAGTTTCAAGTGGGGTGAAAGTGAGTTGCAAGTATCCCTACATTTAGGTTCTATCCTCTTTTGTGACCACCAATATATTTTTCCTTTAACTTCACCAATTAGAGCTATTGATTGGCATGACCAGGCTACTTTAAAATCCAAAGAAAAATCTAAAACCAAATAAAGTTTGGAAGTATCAAGTCCAGTGGCCAGGCTGATTTTGCTGATTGGATTGCTTTATAGGCCGTAGGCTAAAAAATATTTTAGTGTGACAAGACTTTGAAATCAAAATGGCCTAATTTAGCTTGCAACTCCACCATTCACTACTGACGTCAAATGTTGACATGTCACAACCTCTTTAGACCTCAGTTTCCTCATTTAAGATGCTGACAATATCACTATTTACCTAATAAGGTTATTATATGGATTAAGTAACGGAACATGTTAAAAGTTTAATAAATGTCAGCTATTAATTCTTAATCCATATTGCCTGAAAATCTAACTTTTGAATGAGAAGAGAGTAGTCATGAGGTGATCAGGGGCGTGGGAGCTTAGGCAGGTTTCGAAGGAGGAGAGAGAGAATGTGTCGTGTATTGGGGCTCTGAGAGAGGGCAATCCAGAACTGGGTGTGTGGGAGGGAATCAGAGACCCACCTACACTTGCCTTGAAGTTTGGACCAAGACCCTGGGAGAAAACTTCAGCCCCAGGCTGCCCTGTGCACCTCTTTGTTTCCTGTTGGAGTAGAGTCATCCATCAGTTGCTCCTGATTCTGAGGCCCTGCCTCCTCACCTTGAGACTACCTGCCAGGGGGCTGAGCTGGACTGCCTCTGAGGGGGCAGTTCCCTGGCTGTCTCCTGCTGGTTCAGCCCACTAGCTCAAGGTGCTCCCTGTCTCCCCGGAGTTCCTCTCCATTAAGTAGATTAAGGGCTTGGATGTCCAGGTCCGGAATAATGGATACACTAATTGGCAAGCATCAGAAGGCTTCAGCATTGATACATTTCAGGCTCTGGGCAGTATCTGCTGAAATCCATTCTTATCGACCCCTTTGGGAGAGAAGGATCCAAGGGCATTGGTGAATGTCTGGCTGAGGAAAAGGGATGGGCTGAGGCAGTGGGTCCTCCCTGGGCAGAATCATTCAAAGGAGGAAGGGAAAGAAAAAACAAACAAACAAAAAAAGAAAAATGGAGGAGGTGGGGAAGAAGGAGGGAAGCAGAGAAAGGGCTTTTCTTTTTAAATAGGAAAGATGGTTGTAGTCAGTTCTTTTGTCACCTCAAGTAGAAGGATGAGTGATGAGGCCTGTAGCAGCAGATTGGAAGAGAGGCTATGTCAGAGGCAAAAGGAGTGCAGTAGCTTCAATGTACACTGTGGCCACTGTCGGCATTTGGATGTGTCCTGGCCATTTTATCAGAGAGGCCAGCAGCTCATTGGTCCCTGTCTGTGTGATGGGTTTGAATGGGAGGAAGGGGAAAATGGGTTTTGGAGAAATCACATGCTCTTTTTCAGATGTGTGTCTGCAGTCAGCCCCATGGGCTTGTGTCTGAGCCCCGGGCAGAGGAGCGCTTTGCAGAAGTTAGAGGAGCTATTCTCACGAGGAGTCTGTGTGACATATGGGGACAGATGATGCAGATCTTCTGCACAGAGAACGGGGAAGAGGGACTAGTCTTCCATCAGGGCTTGATCTGGGGGTAGTGAGAACTCCATGGAACTCAGGCTGTTTGGCACTTGGGAGTGTTGGGGATTTGAGAGCCCTGGAGCCAAGCACTCTGGGTCAGAGACTGGTGTCCTCAGAGAGGGCACCTCCAGCTGCATTGGGCAGCCACAGCAGGGGCGGAAGGGCGTGGCACGTGTGGTTGATGGATTGTTTGGTGAGCTCAGGGGAGCCCAAGGGATATGTGACTAGGGCTCCTGTACATAATGGGATGAGAATTTTTAGAGCCTAAGATACCAAATGAGAAAGAAAATTAGGCCAGAGCTAGTGAAATTAGAATGGCCTCTGTTAATGGGGGCTTCCTGTCTGGTGAGGACTACAAAATTTAAGTTATAGAAGAAACACCTTGGCATTGAGGTACTCCTTAAATTGAGAAATATTTACTGCATACCTACCCTGAAAAGGTACTCCCATGAGAGCGAGCAAGACAAGCAAAGTCTTCATCTTCATGGAAATGGCAGTGAAGGGAAAGGATTTTTGAGTTGGTAAGTGCCATGGGAGCACAGAAGAGAAAGTGAAGGATTCCAGCTATGGATTTGACTTTGAAAGGCCTTGAGGGATGGGTGGAAGCTAGACTTGTGGAGGTGGAGGAGGGCAACAGAGGAAAGGAGCAGAGTGGGAAAGTTTGAAGAGTTTGGGAAGTAGTCTTCATGTGTAGGTCGTGTGCGTATGCTCATTGCATGTGTGTGTGCATGGGATTTGGGAGAGAGAGAGAGAGAGAGAGAGAGAGATGGAAAGGCTGGCTGAGTTGGCTTTATGTTCTACACTAGAGATTTAGGATTTTACTTAGTAGTTTATGGGCATCACTTGGGAGATTTTGAGCAAGGAAAGAAACTTGATCAGTCCTTTCCTGTCTCTAGCTGAGGTCACTTCGTAGCACTGGTGTTAGGCACAGCTTCAGGCCCTGATTGTTTCAATATGTTCTCTTCCTGGCTTTCTCATGGGAGCAGTCTTAGTTTTATTTTTACCCACATCTCTGTTTTGGGTGTGCGTCAGATTAGCAGCTCTGTGCCTCCAGTTGGAAGAGAGCTTCTGTTCAAAGTGCTCTGTGGGTGGAGTCCTTCCGCCACTGTCCCAGCCCTGCTGCCCTGCTGGGTGTTGACCTTGGCTGTAGAGGGTGTGGCCCTTGATTTACTGCTGTTTGCTTTCCCTACTTTCTCAGTTCCTTCCTGATGCTTTTGAATGACCCAGGGTTCCTGCAAGCAGGTTGAACAAGGGCAGCTTGTGGTTTGGGTGCTAGGTGAGGGGCAGCAACTAATAAATGAATGATCCGTTACCTTGGGGATGTAGGTCCTTGCTACAGCCAGGTTTACTTCCATTTTGTCATAAATATAAGCAGCTTCATAAATTTAAATTGGTTTCCAGAAACAGACCCTGCTTCCAGGAACATTTCTTGTTGTGGAAGACAGGCTTGTCAACACAAGGGGGGGGGGGGATGCATTTTTAAAGGTCAGATGTATCTACCAGAACATAGTCTACAAAGAAAACAAATTTGGTTAAAACTTCTTGCCTTCCAAAGAAGGGTATGGCGCAGATTTATCTTCCAGTGGCAGTGGTGTTTTAAAATGTCCCTATGGTGCCATTGGCTCATTTGGCCTGGACGCTTATATTCATGAGTAGCTTTTTATTAGTCATGCAAGGACCAGCAAAAACTGTACAGACAAAAAACCAAAAATCTAGTCCTTCTATTGGAAAAAGAAGCCAGAGACTGTTGATAATGGTTGTGTTGTAATTTCGTGATTTTGCACATTAAGTACTTCCTGTGTGCTAGGAACTGTCTGGGACCTAGACTCTAGGTGCTTATCTCAAAAGTCACAGCAGTATTGTCCCTGTTTGACAGATGAGGACACTGAGGCTCAGAGAAGTTATGTGACTTGCCCAAGTCATTCAGGTTGTATAATGGTGAGTTAGGATTCTAACTTAGGTTTTTCTTGTTCTTAACTTCATGTTCTTTCCACTCCTCCATCTGGAAACTGTGGTGAGAATATGTATACCCTAGTCACCTGGAGACAGAGTCAGATGTTGGGCCATTCGTTGACAACTTGGGGTATCCCTGGCCACAAGATTTACTTGGCTATGACTTTAGGCCTCTTCTTTATTTGAAGCAGTTAGCTCTGCCCCATTTGGTGTTGAAGTTAACATCTGCTCATTGCCAGGTGGACCCCTGGAGACCTCACTTGCTCTATCTTCCGGCCTCCGGCCCCCTGCCGAATTGGGGGTGCCAGATGGACGATCAAGTGACAGATGGAAGATTAGATTTCAGACATTGAAGGCTTCATTCTGATCTGCAATAACAGAGAGAGAGGAGGGGGCACTGGTCACTGTGGACAACTAGATTCTGTGGACCACTGCCCTGAGCTGGGAGTCTGTACTGGGAATGTCTTCTATGAAAAAGAAAAGCAGTGGTGATTTTTCCTTGAGGATGTGGGGGAAAAGATCAGCAAATGATTTGATATCTAAATAACTAAAACATTTATTAAGACTCATCTCTGGGTGCGGCAGAATTGGTATGATTTGAAAGGTGCTAGAAAAGTGCTCCCTGCCCAGAACCAATCTGACCCTGGCCTGCCTTGGTGCCCCAGATGGAGTCACTTATTGTTTGGGGGCCAATATCACTCAGCTAATTCTTTCACGAATGTGAAGGTAGAACACTCTGGTGATCATTTAAGATTCCTTGGCTCTTAGAAGAAGTAGCGGAACATTAAGGCTGTGTGTGTGTGTGTGTGTGTGTGTGTGTGTGTGTGTGTGTGTGTAGTGGGTTGGCGGTGTCTAGAATGAATGGAATGACTCAGACATGGTGAAAGATATTCTGGGATGGCTTCCTGGAGAAGAGAAGTACTGAACATGGTGTGAAGGCAAGGAGGCTTGTTTTTTTGAAGAGCTGCAGACTGAGGCATTCACCAAGTTACTGAACATCAGTTTTTAGTTTCTCAGATAATAGAATTAGCTCTAGTGGTACAAGGTACAAAGCCATTATTCACTTATAATTACTTTACGAAAGCTCCTTTTGCTTCCGCCTAGTAAATCTTTCTTACTAGTAGAGTGCCACTGATTTAGAAATTTTTTAAATGACATGTAATTAGTGCAAAAGGTAAAATTCCTTTGGGTCTCCAGCCACCTTGAGAATCTAGTATTCTCTCCCACCAGGCCCTTCCCGCCTTCCCCTCTCAGCATCCTCCAGGAAGCCTCCCTGAGGGTGGGCAGGCATGGGGGGAGGCGGAGGAGAGGGCCTTCCCCTAGGGTCGTGGTTGGCAAACTGCGGCCCGCGAGCCACATGCGGCTCTTTGGCCCCTTGAGTGTGGCTCTTCCTAAGCCTTAGGAGTACCCTAATTAAGTTAATAACAATGTACCTACCTATATAGTTTAAGTTTAAAAAATTTGGCTCTCAAAAGAAATTTCAATCGTTGTACTGTTGATATTTGGCTCTGTTGACTAATGAGTTTGCTGACCACTGCCCTAGGGGACTGCTGCACTTTCCAGGCCAAAGGAGCATAATATGGGGATGCAGAGGACGCTTCCCTATGCTATGAGCCAGATTTCAGGGAGGCCAAGTGGTGAGCGCTCAGCCAGAGTTGGGACAGAGGGACCACACATGGCAGCCGGCTCTGGGTACCACTTGGTGGGGGCTCTTCTTGGGGCCCAAGGGGTGGGAGTGGCTTAGACTGCTCCCTGGAAAGGAAACCGGGATGCTTTTCTTAGGACCTAGGGACACTTTAGCAACTGAGTGAGGATCACACCATCTCTGCGTGAGAGTTACTCGAGGAGACTATGAAGATGTGTGTAAATGTGCACAGTTTAAAAGTCAGCGCACAGCCAAAACCGGTTTGGCTCAGTGGATAGAGCGTCGGCCTGGGGACTCAAGGGTCCCAGGTTCGATTCCGGTCAAGGGCATGTACCTGGGTTGTGGGCATATCCCCAATAGGAGATATGCAGGAGTCAGCTGATCGATGTATCTCTCTCATCGATGTTTCTAACTCTCTATCCCTCTCCCTCTCTGTAAAAAATCAATAAAATATAATAATAATAATAAAAAAAGTCAGCACACAGACACATACAGAAAACCTCTGCCCTGACAGAGGTCCTGGATGTGACTAAGTTTTGTGCATTTACATGTGGGAGTAACAGAAACATTCACTTAGGTAACATGGGAAAAAGTTAGGCAGTGAGGCCTGAATAGTCATGAGTTCCAATAAAAGTAAACACATTTCATTTTTTGTATTTTTATAATAGCTATGTCTTATTTGAGCATTTATTATATACCAGGTTTGTCCTAACCACTGGAAATATATCTTTTCATTTAATTGTCACAACAACACTGGGAGGTAGCTATAAACCTTTAGAGTTTATGAAGCACCATCATCTCATTTGATTCTTCTAACTATATATATTTCCTCATTATATGAATGGGAAACAGTCAGAAGTAGTGATGTTGGAACTTGAACTCAGCTCTTTATGGCAATTCCAGTCTCCTTTTCACCATATGCCTGTGTCCAGCAACGCGCCCCCCCCCCCCCACCCCCCCTTCTATTCTATGGAGAGTTTCTTGGGATTCTGTGTCTGGGAGAGGCCTCTGAGCAGGGTAAGATTGTGTATAGATTTGCGAGGTGCAAGGGGAGAGGAACTAGGATTTGGAGACTGACTGGCAGGGCCCTGGGGATGTGTCAGAGACAGTGTAAGCCTGGCACAGGCTCCCCATGAAGAGGGAGCTGGAAAGGAAAAACTCCTACGTTTGGGGAGAATGAGGCTATTCCCAGTGTCTTCACGTCTGGGAGGGGACTGATGATACAAAGGCTCTGATGAATGGGCAGACATTTTCAGACCCAAGAAGATATTCAGATAAGTGTTTAATTGGAACAAATTATGCTGGGAATCATTAAGACAAACATATATCTCACGAATAAGGTTTCTCTTATTTCTCTGAACCACAATGAAATATTTATTGCGGAAAATGAAGTCTGCTCACCGCTTTGCACGACTAAATGCCATTGCTGGCTTCTAAGAGCAGCTTCTTGGGACCCATGTGGACCACAGGGTGGGGAGGAGGCAGGAACACTGCTGCTCAGATCTGGTAAGACGGAGGCAGAGTTTAGCATTGTGTCCGGAATAGAAAAGGAAATTTAATTTTTGGTCATTTAGTGTTGATTTTGAAGGTCCTGGGGTACTTTCTAATTTGGGAAATGGAATGGGCTTCAGGGAAAGTGCCTTTCATTTTCAGATAGTAAATCCTGACATATCACTTGAGGTTGTCTAGACTGTAACTCTCTGATTTGGTTAAGGCCCTTATAGGTGACACACAGATGTCCTGATACCATTGCCAGTCTCCTGGCTGGTGTCCTCTGCCCATGCAAATGATGTGCCCATCAGTGGTACAGGTGGGAGGGCTCACAGGTGCCTCTGGGGATTGGGAGAGCTCCGTTGGTTCACCTGATCTCACCTAGGGGAGTAAAGGATATTGGTCCATCTCCCTCAGAGAGGTTAGCTCCAGACCCTGATTCCTTAGCTGTAGCATCCCCTAAGCGTAATCCAGGAATGGATTTCAAGAGATAATAAGTATAGGTACTTGGGGTAACAAGGACACTCAGGGTCTCTGGGTTCCCTGGACTGGTTTTGGCTGCAGCTATACCCCTGACAGGGCGGGTGGCCCTGACTCGTGGGTTCATGATCTTTCAGCAGGCAGATCCTGTGTGGATCATATGATGAATTTTTCCACGGGTGGTTTTGCTGTCCAAAGTTAGGCTCGGTGCTCCAATTTCATTTTGGTTTTCTTCTTGCAATGCACAGGTGGCTCATGCCAATCTTCATGGATGAACGATAACTTTATTCCTGCGGCACAAACATAGTTCTCTGGCCCAGGAGAAAGCTTAGCCTGTACGTGGGGGGGTTGTAGGTTACTTAAGACTGACTATATTGTTTTCCTTGGCTTTAGGCTTCCTGTTATCTAAATCTAGGGTGTGATTTACACGATTGGCATGGAAAAGGAACCCTCACTGCTAGCAGAATTACTGAGTTCAACTAAGTACATACAGACGATTCCCAACTTAACGATTGTTCATCTTACAAAACTTTATGATGCTGAGAAAGTAATATGAATTTAGTAGAAACTGTACTTCAAATTTTGAATATTGATCTTTTTTCTGGGCTAGACATATGTGGTACGATACTCTCTCATGAGGCAGAGTAGTGAGAGCAAGCTGCAGCTTCTAGTCAACCATGTGATCATACTCCGCAGTGCATTGTGCGGCCAGCATTTTTTGTTGTTGTTGTTAATCCTCACCTGAAGACATTTTTCCATTGATTTTTAGAGAGAGTGGAAGGGAGGGTGAGAGACAGAGAGAGACATTGATGTGTGAGAGACACGTCAATTTGTTCCCTTCCACACGTGCCTGGACCAGGGCCAGGGACTGAGTGCAATCTAGGTACACGCCCTTAACCGGAATTGAACACGTGGCCCTTCAGTCTGGAGGCCAAAGCTCTATCTACTGAGCCAGACTGGTCAGGGCTGGTCAGCATTTTTAAAATATTATCTTTTGTATTTTTGTATCCCATCATGTGTACAAAATGCCCATGTGTGTCTCCTGCTTCTAGTGAGAAGAAGAAGGCATTACTCTTAGATGAAACTCAAGATAATTGCCCAACTGTAAGGTAGGCTAAGTTATGATATTCATTCAGTAAGTTAGGTGTATTTAATGCATTTTTTAAATTTTTAAAAAAATATTTGTATTGATTTGAGAGAGGAAGGGAGAGGGAGAGAGAGAGCTAGAAACATCAATGATGAAAGAGAATCATTGATTGGCTGCCTCCTGCACGCCCCCTACTGGGGATCGAGCTGCAACCTGGGCATGTACCCTTGACCGGAATTGAACCCAGGACCCTTCAGTCCACAGGCCTACACTCTATCCACTGAGCCAAACCAGCTAGGGCTTGAATGCATTTTTAACTTATGATATTTTCAGCTTGTGGGTTTATCAAGATGTAACCCCATCATAAGTCAAGGAATATCTGTCTAAGAATGTGCCAGGTATCCAACACTGGTTTGGGTGCTCTACAAGATGCAGAAGTGTTAATAGACAAATTCTTGTCTTTGAAGAAACTTACAAGCTAGACAGAAAAATTAAATATATGTGCTTAATTAAATACTAGAGGCCTGATGCACGGAATTCGTGCAAGAGTAGGCCTTCCTTCCTCCAGCTGCCGGCACTGGCTTCCCTCTGGCACCCAGGACCTGGGCTTCCCTCGCAGCCCCAGCTTTGTCCGGAAGATCATCCAGAAGGATGTCTGGTTTAATTAGCATATTATGCTTTTATTATTATAGATATACATTTATGTATTTCATGTAATTAGCTAACTTTTCATTCAGCATATATTTACTGAGTACCTTCTCTTAGCAGACCATAAAAGAAATAAGAAATGCTTTTACCCTCAAGCTGCTTAAAAAGATATGTTCATAATTATGTTGTAAAGTGGAGAGTAATATGAGTTCCAGGAAAAATGCTCTCTATGAAAGACTGTACTTGATGCAGGGATATATACACTTCTTCTGTTAGTAGATCAGAGGATGGAGGCACCAGACAGAGATTTTGACTGTTTATATTGTTCTACCCACAGAACCTAGCACAGTGCCGGGTACAGGTAGATACTTAATAAAGAAATGTTGAATAAATGAATGAATAAATTTTGTGAGGCTCAAGTGATGAGAGAAAGCCTCATGGAAGAAGTCCAGCTTGAGTGAGATATTTAAAACATGATTGAGTTTGGGTAACATTGAGGAGGGCATTTCAGGGTTTTCGGGGGAAATCACTGCCACCTCCATAGCACTCTGATATTGATTTCCCTTTCATGCTTATAAAATATTGCACAAGTCACTCATGAGCACTCAGCCATTTCTTAACCTCCTTTATCGGACTATTATGGAAGGGTTGACTCTGGTTCCTGTGGTACCTGGTTGTATGATAAAGTGCAAGAAATAGTGATTTATTTCTACTTGAAGCATTTTTATAGTTTGGGGATGCCTGTGGAGCCCTGTTGAAAGAGGCCGTGGATTGAAATTCTCCATAAGGCCATTAATTATTGAATTTTCTTTGTTGTAAAACAAAGGAGCTGCTCCTAGGTGTCAGCTGTTGAAGATGCAGAGTGAGTTAGAATCACGGTAAGTGCTCCTAATCACAGGCAGACCTGTGAGCAGACACTCAGCGAAGAAGACAGGATACTGTCAGCACACTCCTGCAGGGAAGATGGGCAATTAGTGGCTTCAGATGTCACAAAGCATCCTTCTCCCTTTGCTCTCCTGGGTGCTTTCTGTTGGGCAATCAGAGGTTTTAGTTATGATTCTAAAAACAAGTCCCAGGGAGAGAATTCTGGGCTCTTAGCTTGCCAATAGGATGAGGTAAGTGGTGCCAGGAAGTTTGGCTTCAGTGGTTGTGATGGACGTTCTGTAGGTCATGGTGCTAAAGAGAAGGAGAAAAAAATCTGTGGGTATCGTGGGGATAGTTTGCCTTCTGGGCAGTGGCTGGATGTGTGGCCTGTGGTGCTGGAAGAGGTGCCACTTCTGCTGCTGCTGCTTTGTCCTTCAGCAGGCTCTGGGGGCTGGACCTGCTCTCCGGTCTCCTGTCGGAGAGGCCAGGCTTCAGGGTATCTTTACAATGAGAAGGGCCTGGAAGCTGGACTTCTCAGCGAACATGGTGGAGCTGGGAGAGGGTCTTTGTTTAACACTATAGGGACAAGAGGGCCATTCCATCACTGTTAACCAAATCTGCAGTGAGCCTACGGAGGGGGCACAACCTTAGTTCAGATGCTGGAGTATAAGAAAGAGGCATGGTCTCTGCACCACCAACATTAGAAACGCGTTGCTTTATAAGTTCCAAAAATTTTTCACATGGTCTATTTCACTTGAAATATACAACAGCCTTCTAAGATAAGTAGGGCAAGGATTATGATCACCCTTTTCCAACCAAGGAAACTGAAGCTCAAACAGGTGAAAAGATTTGCCCAAATTGCTCAGCTAGCAAGGAGAAGCCAAGCTTTGCATCCAGCACCTCAGATTGTGTGCCTCTTGCTTTGTTCTGTTATTTCATGTCATCAAATCCCAATCATGAGGACAGACAAATGTACACATGATATGACTCAAAGAAACTAATATTGTAAAGAGGGAGACACAAGGTTTGAGATGGTATAGTCACTATGCCATAGCGAGTAAGAAAGGGTTCTAGGAGCAGGTGACCTTGAGCTGTCATTCATAGGAGAGGAAGCCATGATTTTGGTGGGCAGAGGGTTGCATGTGGTGTTCCTGGAAATGCTGGCAGACACCATTATTCAGGCCCACTCCTCATTATTCCTGGACATGCAGAGGAGGCTGAGAGGAGGCAAGGATACTGAGGGCCCAAATATTGAAATCAGAGGAAACACCAACATCTCTTTTTAATTTACAGCATAAACCTTCTTTCCTAGAAATGTTTTCCACACACATGGCCCACAAACAGCAAAATGCCTAGGAATGAATTTCTTCCACTCCTGTCCTCGATTCAGCTGTGAGCAAGGCAATACTTAGGAGAGAAGAGGAGATGTCAAGAATCTGGATTTCCCCCAGTTAGGCCATCAGCCTCTCTGGTTGATTAGGACTGGGCCGTGCTGACCAGATGTTTCCACTGTGAGCAATGGTGGCTCCAGAGTTAGAGCACTCATCTTGGTTTGGGTCCTGACTCTGGAGGCAGGTGTTGAGGGAGAGGAGCTGACTCTACCAGCTTGTACCAAAAAAACTCAACAGCTCACCTACTACTATTCCCCACTCTGGGGTGCCCTTTAGCATCTCTTCTGCCTTCATGTTTTACCTTGGTGTTCACCAAAGAAATGTTGAATATAAGATCATGGTTTGGGGAATTGCTGGCTAAGAATTAGAAGGGATTTACTTGCTTTTGCCAGGCTTTAAATTAATGGTTCTCTTCTTTCCCCCTCTCTTTTTTAAAAATTAAGTTATGAGTACACATTTCCAAACTTGGAAGGACATCAGGAGGATTTCCCAGCAGTCCCTTTATATTTTACTCAAAATTATGTTTAAAAATAATCCAATGTTACCGAAACTTATTGTTTGTGAAGTCTGTCTCCTTCAACCGTCGAACTATTTCAAAATCTGAGCAAATATTTGAGACCCCTTCCTGCTCCCCAGCATCGCTCCATCAGTGGACAATGGAGGTTTGTCTCTGGTCGCTGGATATCACCTGGCCACTCCTCTCCTTTGAGGTGATCTACCTCGCTGTTTTAATCTCAAATGGTGAATGGGGATGCCATGCAATCACAACTTTTCCTTTCTAATTTGAGGACACACTGCCAGATCCTTCTAAGAGAGATAACAGAGTTGCATGCTTGCAGGAATTTCTCAGGGTGTACGAGTAATACAGAATGTAAAGGCTATTTCCTTGCTATAATTTAGGTAAATTTTCATGTGGAAATGAAATGGCCTAAGCCCTGCTGTACCATGCCCTCCAAGTGACAGTTTCATCAAATCCATATGTTTGCAGATGAAGGAAGTGTTGTCACATGGCAAATGGCCAAGAAAGCCCCGACCCACTTCCGCAGGATTGTCCAAGAGTGCCTGGCACGTTCCACCTCTCAATTACTCCCATCGATTGTGAACAGATGGGCACATACTCTTTAAGGCATAATAAAGGGCCTTATATTTGGCCATTATTCAAGGAGAATGAAAGAAGGTACTGTTTGTCCGTCTGGCTCAGCTACATTATGGGATTCATAAATTAATGACCCCGAGTTTGGTAATGACAAGACTCCAAGATTGCCAGGATGGGCACTTTTATGGCGGCAACTCAGAGACCACCATTCACAAGTTTCAAATTGGTTACAGATTTGTGGGCTAGACTTACCTTGTTTTTGTTGTGGTTTTTTTTTTTCATTTCCAACCCTATGACCTCTCCATATTATATCAACTCACTAAATGTCTGATAAAACTTTTTCCCATTTCAATTTGATCCAGGTTAGGATTATCAGCCAATTTAGGAAGATCTCCATTTACTCTAAGTAGATGGCTCTGAGAATGTCACATATAAACCCTAGAGCAGTGGTTCTCAATCTTCTGACCCTTTAAATCCAGTTTCTCATGTGGTGACCCAACCATAAAATTATTTTCGTTGCTACTTCATAACTGTAATGTTGCTACTGTTATGAATTGTAATGTAAATATCTGTTATGCAGGATGGTCTTAGGCAACCCCTGTGAAAGGGTCGTTTGACCGCCAAAGGGGTCGTGACCCACAGGTTGAGAACCGCTGCCCTAGAGTGTCTCTGACACAATTATACAAGGTGATTTTTCTAACCTCCTCTCACACTTAGTGAGTTTCTGGGTGCCTACACCCATACTCATTGTAATAACTAGATTAACTTGCCATTCCATGTCACCTTTTTTCCAATGTGACTTCAAATTCTACCCCTTCAGGAAGTTGGCTTTGGTTGACTCTAACCACTTACACACACACACACACACACACACACACACACACACACACACACTAGAGGCCCAGTGCACAAAATTCGTGCAGGGTGCAGGGTGTCCCTCAGCCCAGCCTGCACCCTCTCCAATCTGGGACCCCTCAGGGGATGTCCAACTGCCATTTTAGGCCTGTTCCCTATGGGATCGGGCCTAAACAGGCAGTCGGACATCCCTCTCACAATCCAGGACTGCTAGCTCCCAACCACTCACCTGCATGCCTACCTGATTGCCCCTAACCACTTCTGCCTGCCAGCATCATTGCCTCCTAACCACTCCCCTGCCAGTCTGATCACCCCCAACTGCCCTCCCCTGCCAGCCCGGTTACCCCTAACTGCCCTCCCCTGCTGGCCTAGTCACCCCTAACTGCCCTTTTCTGCTGGCCTGGTTGCCCCTAACTGCCCTCCTCTGCTGGCCTGATCACGCACAACTGCCCACCCCCTGCCGGCCATCTTGTGGTGGCCATCTTTTGACCACATGGGGGCGGCCATCTTGTGTGAGGGTGTGACAGTCAATTTGCATATCACCTCTTTATTATATAGGATATATTGATTTCAGAGAGGAAGGAAGAGGGAGAGACAGAAACATCAATGATGAGACAGAATCATTGATCAGCTGCTTCCTGCATGCCCCACACTGGGGATTGAGCCCACAATCCACGCATGTGCCTGACCTGGAATCGAATCATGACCTCCTGATTTATGCTCAACCACTGAGCCACACTGGCAGGGCTACTCCATCCATTTTTGACCACAGAACTCTAGATTAGTAGAATCCTAGTTATGGATGAAATCTTGGAGTCCATTGAGTCTAACTTCCACTTGAGGCAGAAATTGCCTCTGGTGCTCTCTGATTGGTGGTGATCTATATCTTTAGTGATAGTGCTTATGACTCCACAAGACAACTTATTTTATTGTTGGACAGAGTCAACTGTTAGTAAATTGTTTTATGTATTTGAATCCTGACTTTATCTAGTTTAGACACGTTGGTCTTAGTTCAGCCCTCTAGAGTAATGTAGAGCTGTATAATTTTATTTTTACTTGAAATCCTTCAGATATTTGAGGACAGCAATTATTATTACCACTAGAGGCTTGGTGCACGAATTGTGTACCAGTGGGGTCCCTTGTCAAAGCCTGTGAGATGGGGCCGAAACTGGCTCTCTGACATTCCTTAAGGGGTCCCGGATTGCGAGAGGGTGCAGGCCAGGCTGGGGGACCCCACCGGTGCACGATCAGGGACAGGGAGGGACTGCGAGAGGGCTCCAGGGTGTGCTCGGTCCATCTCACTCAGTCCCAATTGGCCGGACCCCAGCAGCAAGCTAACCTACTGGTTAGAGCATCTGCCCCCTGGTGGTCAGTGCACATCATAGCGAGCAGTTGAGCAGCCTTAGCATATCATTAGTATATTATGCTTTGATTGGTGGAACGGATGATGGAACACTTAGCATATTAGGCTTTTATTATATAGGATATTATCTGTTTGGCAATACTTATACTTTTTGGGTGATCCTTGTGTCTCCTTAATTTTTTCTTTCTCGCATGCTCCATTTGCTTGACTCTTATTCTAGTTTTTTGTAGGCTAATCCTCTCTGTGATTTTGTGTCCCTTAAGAATTTATGCATTTGATGTGTACAATATGTTTTAAATCACTCAAATATTCTCCCTCAATTAATATTTATTAAGTATTTTTTGTGTGCGTGCAGGGCTATGGTAAGTGCTAGAAAGACAGCAGTGAATAAAACCAATTAACTCCCTGCCCTCAGGAAGCACTTACCGATGTGTCACCCTCTGACTTTCCCCAAGTCGTTCATTATGTCTATAGTCCAACATATCAATGGAGTAAGATCCGCCAATGAACAGAGAAAACCAGAGGGTTGGAATGCTGAGACACAGATGCTTTCAACTGCTGTTCTGTTTGTTTAACCGATGGCTGCTCCTCGCCCCTCTCTCCATTTCTTCCCTCCTGTGTACTAAAAGGCATTTGTCCTTAAAAAAGATGTGTTTCCTACAGAGGTTATTTAGATAACAATCACTAATGAGGAGATGAAATAAACTTTTGGGTTGATAATGGAAGTCTCAGCCCAATCCCGCCTTACTGATTCAAAAGTGGTAGTTTTGCTTCTGCCCCATCCAGGGGGGAGGTGTTTCCTCTGAGCTGACAATTTGGGGAAGCAGAAAAACCAAAAGAAAATTTAAACCAAGCATCAAGAAATAGATGGTCCCTCATGGTGAAATGAAACTACAGATTCCTGAAAAATAATTTGATTTAGGCCCTCCAAAGATATCAAAGTGAACTTGATGGAAAGGAGCTTTGTGCTTCAAGAATTGTGTCTCCATATGGGTGGCTCTGTAAGGCGCTGCAGCATTCTCACACGTCCCTGCTCAGGTGCTACCTCTGCCCTCTTCAACCAGTTCTGAAGGGTTCCATGATCTAATTACCTCATGCATCTGACCCTCCTTGGTTACCCTTCTGCACAGGGACAGAAGCAGATTTCCAGGCCAGAAAAGGCATGACATTGTTTTCAGTCATTTGCATTTAACATCTAGGGAACTAAGCCAGAAACTCTGAATTGAGAAATTGAGGCTGTAGAATGCTGGTGAGTAATTTGTGCATAGCCATATCTACTTGCTTATGTGAGGGTATTTCTAAGAAAGTCTATAAAATTCTCAGTCACTGTACTTAGGCAGTTTTTGTTTGAGTGAGGAAGTTGGGCTATTCTCAGGAGCAGTAGCTGAATCATATCCCAGCATCATAGTGGCGTGGAAAGCTTATCCTGTCCATTCACAGACTCGAAGGGTCCCATGTTTCTTCCCACTCCTGTCTTTTACTCTACTAGAGGGCAGAGCACTCACCACTGCTCTTTCTGAGGTCTTACCTGCTTTTAGGACCAGCTCAAGACACATCCACTCTTTACCTGCACATGCCAGTCTGCAGTGACTCCTCTTTAGACTCAACCCTGCATTTGGTGATCATCATAGGTATGTTCTTGAAGGTTGGTAGGTTCTGTAAGGCCAGGCAACATGTCTTATCTTGATTGGGCACTGTACTTGGTGGTGAGATGTGGGATGGGTGGCACACTCTGCTTCAGTAACTTGGGAAATGGCAGCAAGAGATTATATTATACTGGGGAAAGGAAGGTGGTGGTGGGTGGTCAGGGGAAGAAGAGATAAGGTGGAACTTGACCTTGTCCTAAGGGAAGACTGTAGATCGCAGTATCACCTTCTACCATCCATTCACTCTATCACCATGGCACCATGGGCAAGGGTCTTCACCCCTTTCCCATTTTCATTCCTTGAGACTTGCTTTTCCCTCCAAGGCCATGACCATTATTGATTTTTTAAAACAACATTTAATCCACAAAAGAGGTGGGTTCAGGGAGCAAAGGAAGGCAGATGGCATGATTTCATGTGATTTACCCTAGTGCCTTGTTGATTTTCTTGGTGACTTCCAGAATGTCTAGCTCAGTAACATAAAATATGTGCTTTATAAATGTGTGTTGATTGTTTGATAACTTAGTAACATTTGCCAACCCACCTTAAAACAAATGAAATGAGTAATAACTCTCTTATCTATTTATGGAGCAACCTTTACCATTCAGAACATAGAAATAGCCTTACAGCAGCAAAGAAGCCCATGTACAATGAATGAGACCAGAACTTCTTGATCTACGATTGTGCGTAATGTTCCTGACTGAGCTAACTTTTCCTAGAACCATGATTAGGGGGATATGTTATGGCTGCTGATACTTGAGTGATGTCTACCCTTGAAGGAGCAGACAGTGAAATTCCTCGATATTTAATATAGAAGCAGCCATCTCTCTGCATGTTTTAGTATGGTCTTCAAGGGTGAAGTAGTTAACTCTGTTTAAGAAGTAAAACTGTTAGAAGTTTTTGTTTATTTGTTTTTAAAGCTACTTAAAGACTAAGTAAAATAAGTTATCTGGAAACCTACCTGGGGCACCTTGTTTCCCAGTGATACCTTAAAAAGGAGTCTTTACCAATAATGCCAAATGTTGATGAGGATGTGGAGCTCCTGGAACTCTCTTTGCTGGTGTCAGTGTATATGGTGCAATCACTTTGAAAAATTTTTGTTGGCATCTCTTATGTGTACTCCCATGGCCCTGCAATTCTGCACCTGGATATATCCAACAGATAGGAGGGTTTATTTTCATCAAAACATGTACAAGAATGTTCATATCAGCTCCAAACTGGAAACAACCAAAATGTTTCTATCATCAGTAGAATGGATAAATATATTGTTGTATGTTGATGCACCAGAATGTTATACAGCTATGACAAAAAGCACACTCTTAGCACACTAGCAGCCTAGAGGAATCTTATAGGCAGTATGCTGAGCATAAGAAGTTCAGATATAAAAGAATACATATTCTCTCATTTATATGAAGTTCAAGAACAAGCAAGACCTACTGTGTGGGGTAGAGGTCAGATAATGGTTATTCTTGATTGAAGGGTGGATGAGGGAACCTTTTGGATAGCTGTAAATGTTCCAAGTTTCGTCTAGATGAGGGTTAGTTACATCAGTATATACATACAAAAATTTACTCAGCTTTTCCCTTAAGAGTTGTGTACTTTATTGTGTGCAAGTTATTCTTTTTAAAATAGCAAAAAAATTAAAATAAAGAAATAGGAGGTATTAATGAAGTATGAAGCTGAGTAGTTTGTTCCAGACTCCGGTAACTTCTATTTGCCTGCAGATTAACTGACAGTGTTCTTATGGCTCTTGCTGCTGAAGCTTTGTGTGAATTTGAGCGTCTTTCTCCTACTCCCAGCTTGCTCGGGGAAGAGCATGGGTTGGGAGTCAGGAGTCCTCTGCCATAGTCTTCAGCCCCCCTTACCAGTGGTTTACTTATGGGTAAGGTCATGAGAGAGGTCTATGAAATAGGCATCTCAATCCCTCCTCCACCTCTAATCCATGGGGTTTGCTGAACATCACGTTAGGTACAACATGTCAAAGAGTTTTGGAAAAAATCTAAAGGGCCACCCACATACCAAGAATATTATTATACTTGAACTAGATGAAATTGATAGCAGCTACTGATTTAAAACATAAAGGTGCTGCTAGCAAAAACTATACTGTAATTTCAAACAATTGGGCAGTGATTTATGAATCATTTTGCTACTTGGCCTGGGGCAGTCAGTAGCACATGAGGGTGACTTATGTGTAGGAAATACAGTGATTACAGAAGCAGCCACTGCAGGAAGCCTGCAGGGTCCAGGCCATACACTGGTCAGCATCAGGGGTTCAGGATAATGTTTTTTTCAAGGGGAAGCCCATGGGCTGATATGGCTGAGTGAACAGTGCTCCGCTTAGACAATCCAGGCCTACTTCTGCTCTTCTGCCAAATGGCTGTGTGATATGAACAATCACTTTACTTCCCTGGGCCTTAGTGTGTTCTTGCCTGTAAAATGGGAGCCTGGATGATGTCTTAGGTCCCTCTCAGCTCTAATTTCCTATGCATCTTCCCCATACAGCCAATTCTCAGTTATTTCTGTATGTGTAATATGTGGTCAATTTTAAATCCTGAATTGGCTTCCTCTTTTTTTGTGGCTGTTTTCTATCCTTTCTGGTCTTTGTGTACAGGAAATGCAAATTCATTTTTGAACAAATAGATCTTTTGCAACTCTGCTGTGAAAAATCATGTTGTCTCCTAACAAACAATGTATAAAGTCTGGATTATTGATTGTCCATCATTTTGACTATACAGTGTCTCTTTCCCCCATCAGTGCAGATGACTGAGCATCCCCCAGTGACACAACCACTTCCCTGTCCTCCAGCCTCCCTCTGCACATTGGAGCCCCAGCTCAGCATGCCTTGCTGAGCAAAGCTGAGCATGGGCAATGTTCTGTTTTAGGCCATGTTTTCCTAGGGGTTGTGAGGCCAGCTCGAGCAGTGTTTCCAGAGTCCAGGGTCTGGCGCCGGAGCCAGTGAGAATGCTGGTGCGAGGAGCAGGAATCCAGTGAAGAGAGAGCCACCAGCACTGAGGAGGTGAGCACCAGGCGCAGCATGACACACTGTGGGCTTCTTGCCCGGCCTGAGCATTTTAAGGCTGAATGAAAATGCAGAGCCAAGGAGAAAGTATCTCATTCTCTTCTGGCCAGCCTGGGCAAAGGTCTTATTTTGCACATGGCAGGACTTTGGGAAGGAGGAGAGGAGGGCTGATGGGGCCAGGAGAGGGTGACTCTGTGTCTGGAAAGGAATCAGGCCCTAGTACTACTGTTCAGGGAACTGGGGAAAAGCTGCGTGGCACTTTTCTCTGCTGTTCCTCTAATGCAGGGGTCCTCAAACTACGGCCCGCGGGCCACATGCAAATACAAATATTGTATTTGTTCCCGTTTTGTTTTTTTACTTCAAAATAAGATATGTGCAGTGTGCATAGGAATTTGTTCATAGTTTTTTTTAAACTATAGTCCAACCCTCCAACAGTCTGAGGGACAGTGAACTGGCCCCCTGTTTAAAAAGTTTGAGGACCCCTGCTCTAATGACTGTTTCTGCAGGGAGTTTTTGTCCCTGTCTCATGTTCCACATTCTTTTGTGGGGGTTCTGTGGGTTGTGGGCAGGACACTAGGCCAGGTGTTGGCCTCTGAGGACACTCTTCCTCCCTTGGCGGCCCCCACCTCTTTAGAGAGTAGTCCTGGTTCCTGCTTCGGGAGTGTCTAAACCCTTTTCTCTGAAGTCAATTTCCTTCTCTCTGGTCCCCCTCCCCCACCCTTATTTGATGTGGGAGTTTGGTTTCTGAAGCCTCTTATAGATGACTAGTGGCCTGGTGCATGGATTCGTGCACATTGAAAGGGAATCTGGTATGGGTGAACCTGATTTGGGGCCGACAGGCCCCAGCAGCAAGCTAACCCATGGCCGATTCCACAAGGAATTGGGCTCCCTCCTCCCTCCTCTCTGGGTCCGGGGTGCGGGTGAAGCAGATTCGGGGCTGATAGGGCCCCAGCAGCAACCTAACCTACTGATCATTGCGCATCATAACTACCTGTCGAGTCGCTTAGGCTTTTATATATATAGATGGCTTGACTGACCCCTGACCAACTGAGGTGGTGCTCCTTTCAAAGCAGGAACCCAGAGGGGAGCCAATGCCAGGAATGCCACCACGTGCAAACCGGGTGGGATCTGTGTTCTGGGAGCAATTTTCCAATGTGGTGGTGCAGGTGGTTTTGTTTTCCCTTGACTATCCTTAATGGTGACAAAACTTTGTTCTTTGAATGATAATTTGATTTTTGGAAGCAGCCCAACTTCATTTGGGGAAATCTAGAGAAGAGGGAACCAAATCTGGGCAAGCTGAGTGATGATGTTTTTAGTATTATAAAAAAAGGGCAAGGTTTGCCTATGAAGTAATAACATAATTTGCTTGTTTTTATTTTAAAATGACAGTGATGGCTGTTCCCAAGAGGAGAAAAAAAATGTTTTCAGCATCTGCTGGGCTAAGCATAGGGCCCAAGTATAAGGACAGCTCCCATTTCTCTGTTCAGTGGGGGAGGTTATGGGGGTTGCTTGTGGGTCTGTGGCATTGTTGGGAGCCTAGGGCACTCTCTGTGACTGCAGACTCTCTCTGTGCCTTGTAGGGAGGGAAGGTTATGCCGATTTGGAGCTATTGCCAAGAGCCCTATAGACCTGTATTAAGATGTTGCTGGGGAGGGAGATTGAATAATGAAAGCTTCTGTACTAGGGGGGACTGCTTGATGCTGAGAGAGGTCACTCACCCTGAGCCAGTGGAACTGCTTGGACCCACAGGAAAAAGTTTGAGAGGGGGCAGGAACAGAACAGGGTGTTCCTAGTGTAATTCAAGTGGTCCTTATCAAGTTGTTTTTAAAGAGATGTTTTTTGAAAGAATTGGGGGTGTTAGAGCTGAGGTCTCAGCTGTGAGTGGCCCTCTGGGACAGCTTGGTTCCCAAGGAACCAGGCTATTTTTCAGGACAGTGACTGCAGACACTGGAAATATCGAGATAGCGGCTGAAGAGAACCCTTGCCCCAAGCTGTGAACAGCCAGGAGGTTTTTCCTGGGAGGGGTGGGGTCCTTGGTGTTGAAGGATGCAGGGGCATTCTAAACATTTGTCCAGCTCCTGGGCTCAGAGTCAGCAAGAGGCCTAGTTTGGGGGAGGGAGGAAGCTGATGCAGAGTGAGCAGGCATTTGCATGAAGCATGTCATCTCATGGATGTCCCCATTTTACAGATGAGGAAGTGAGGCACAGATAGGGAAGCCACTCCCCTGATCTCCTCACTGTCTTCTGCCTTTTCAGTTGCCAGCACACTTGTTCAGTCTTTGCACTCAGCACATTGCATTACGATTATTTGCTCACTCCTAGAGATTTTAATAGAATTGGTCTGGGATGGGGCCAGGTTTTGGTGTTATTTTAAAAGCTCCCCAGGTGATTTTAATGTGCAGCCAACACTGAGAACTGCTGGTCTAGATGGTAGGTTTTTCGTTTTTATGTTTCCTCAGGGCCCAGATCAGTGGTCCTCAATTTGAGTGTGCATCAGAATCACTTGGAGAGTTTGTCAAAATACACGTTGTTGGCTCCACTCTCAGAGTTTCTGATTCAGCAGATTTAGGGTTGGCTTAAGAATTTGTATTTCTAACAAGTTCCCTTGTGCTGAGGCTGCTGGCGTGAGGGCCACACTTGGAGAGCCCCTGATCCCTTAAAACAAGAGAAGGCCCTCAGTAAATGCTGATTGAATTGGGCACATCCAATTTCTCCAGGGTATGAACCCTAGCCTGCCTGGGATAAAGCCCACCCTTTCCCCGTGACACGAGGCCGACTCTCTGGGAGTCTGG
This sequence comes from Myotis myotis, assembly GCF_014108235.1. Classification (NCBI taxonomy): domain Eukaryota; kingdom Metazoa; phylum Chordata; class Mammalia; order Chiroptera; family Vespertilionidae; genus Myotis; species Myotis myotis. The sequence goes on from NW_023416324.1 coordinate 160,891,331, forward strand.
GGAGACAAGCGGGGTGGGCCTGATATCTACTTAACTTCAGGGAGGAGGGTAGAGTTCCTTGGTCTTTGCGGTCTCCTCACAGGAGAGAGAATACTAGTTTACTGTCAAGAAGCCTAATGGCTGTTGGAGCACAGGATTCTGGGTGGGGGTTCAAGGCAGCTAAGAGGTCCTGGAGTTGTTTGTAACCCAGGACACAGACTCCTGGTGCAGGGTGTGACCTGGGAAAGGTGGTCACAGATGTGCACACCCCAGAGTGTTTGTTATAAATATGGTGACAGTTCTAAAGTGACACCTCGTCTGTGCTCCACAGGAAAGTCAAAAGACTCTAATAATGGGATCATGGCTTAGTGATGTCAGCGCAGGGGAGGAAAGTCCTGAGCCATCCACGGAAAAGTAGGGGAAAGGGTTTGTGAGGTGGAGCAGCTGTGAGAGTTTGGGTAGCCGGAAAGGTTGTTTCAGGCCAGAGCAGGAATGGGGTGGGAGAGAGGTGTGATGATGAATATAGCAGAGGATGCAAGGAGGTTCCATTCTCCTGGGGGGATATGCACCTGGAGACTCGAGTCACCTGGTTTTGCTGAACAATGAATAATTTTTTAAAAATCAACTTAAAACAAATCTTCACATAAGTGCCTACTGTGTGCACAACACCGTTCTGGATGTGTGGGGCATAAAAAAAATTTAATGATAAAATGATGTGTCAAATAGTTGGTGCAGATGGCAGGCCTTTAATTCTGGGGGAAGAGTCCTGTTGACTGTTGAGGAAGGCTTCGGGGAGGGTGAGTTCGCTGGTCCTGGCAGAAGGAGAGTGAGATGTACAGTGAAAATGGAGTGAGCAAAAGTGTGGCTCCTGATGTGTGAATAGCTCAGCCTGGGTACGATGGATGTTTGTGGGAAGCGACAGTAAGGATGTGGGTGGAAGGGGAAGTGAATGAAAGAAACCTTGTTCTAGACTGTTGTCCTGTTTCTCTCTCATAGCATGAGAGCTGAGATTGTTGGGGACCACCCCAAGGCCCCCCACCTCATGACACTTGGTACTGATTACTTCTTAAAGAGTGTCTTTAAGGAGTCATTACAGGTAAAATTTCATTGTATTCTAACCTTTTCCAGAGATATTGGATGTTGGAGAAGAAAGCTCTTCCCTTTTAGAGATGGGAAGACTGAGGTCGAGGGAAGGGAAAGGGCTAACCATGATGCTCTGGGTGTGGGTTGGATGCAGGGGATGGCTGAGGTGGCTATCTGAATGGAGTAGTGTCTGCTGCGGGTGGGGGTGAAAGACACAGTCTTTCCTGACTACCAGTGGGACATGGGCTTCATCCATAGGGTTTTCTGTACAGTTGGTGTCTTTGTGGGTCTGGGTAGGAATTATGGAGAACAAGGAAGGTCAAAACAGCCCTAGTCAGAGCATAAGGCCCCAGACATCTCCCAGTGGCCCCAGCAGGCTGGTATCTCTAGGTCCACAGGGCCTGTCCTGGGTGTGGTGTCCTGGTGCTGTGGTTTCAGGAGTCCCCTCCCACAATTCATGGCACTTCCTCCCCTTACTACCTTCTTTCTGCCCCTCGTCTGCCCCCTCCATCCCCACCTCGGCCCACTGGGATCAGGACATTTAATCAAAACTGCAAAATCCTCTTTCCCTGCCAGATTGCCTATTAGACCTGTGACTTAGATGGTCTTTAGAGGGACCCACTCTTTCTCACTCCCCCAGTCAGAGCATTTATGGCTCCTCCAACTTTGAATCAGCCCAATGTAACTGAAGGAGGGGAAGGAGGGGAAGGGATGGGTGTCTGTGCGCTACTCCTCCGGTGGCATCACCCACAATTATTTATACCAAAGAGGAGTGTTCTGTTGCCTTGACAACTTCCTTGTATGGGTTCTGGCACTCAGAATATCTCCATGTTTCATGCTCAATGGGCAGAGATGGAGTATCAGGTCACAGAGTAAAAATCAATGATCAGGGCCAGGACCAAATATTAAAAGGGTGACTAGGATAATATATAAGAAATTGCTGAGGTCACAAAGGATTCACCCCAGTTCTTTCCCTCTCCTTCTACTTTTCCTTGTGTATGCCTGTCTCCCCCTTCTGTGAAGTTCCTGGGGCCTCTTGGTTATCTTAGTACAGCGGTTCTCAACCTGTGGGTCGCGACCCCTTTGGCGGGTCGCCTAAGACCATCCTGCATATCAGTTACATTACGATTCATAACAGTGGCAACATTACAGTTATGAAGTAGCAATGAAAATAATTTTATGGTTGGGTCACAACATGAGGAACTGTATTTAAAGGGCCAGAGGTTGATAACCACTGTCTTAGTATATCACTCAGTCACCAGCATGAATGGGTTGTCCCTATGGGCAGTGTTCTGCTGGGTGCTAAAGGGAAGTGGCGGGTACAAGGGGAAGAGTAAAGGACCAATGAGTGACTCTTCATGGCTTTGATCTTCAGAGACTCCTGCTTGTTGGGGACAGCGAGGGTGTCACCACCTCCATGGCACTTCTGCTGGGAGGAAAGGAAGGGCATTGGTGTGAGGGAGCCCAAAGGTTGGGAGTGTGGTGTTCTCTGATGTTGTCCATCTCTTTGTCCGTGATGGTACATAAAATACATATGTGAGGTGACAGAAAGACTGCATTGCAAAGAAAATTGGTGCAGATTGGCAAAGGCGGGTCAGGGAGGATGCTGGAGAGCCTGCCATGGGCGAGGCTGGTGAAGCTGGCCCAGAGGAGAAAACGCCCTGTGTGGCAGAGAAATGCTCTCCTCTCAGGGTTCCCAGCCATGGAAATGTTTCCTATGTGCTGTGGTCCTCTGTGAGAACATCTCCTTGGATACAGGGGACAGAGCAATGAGGAGGCAAAGGGCCCTGAGGTTGATGGCACTCTCTCTAAATTGCTCTCTGGAGAACACATGCTGAACCAGTGCTTGTATGTCAAAGTCAGGGTGTATATGTCGAATAAATGCTTCCTCAGAAACACAGCGGAGTGCTGTGCCTTCTGTAGCTTCCTGTGATGTGACCCTCTTTAGCTACACTCAGCCAGCATTTTAATGCATTAGCTTCCTTTATTTTATCTGCAGTTTTTTATGCACTAGCTATGTGCTAGCCCTGTGTAATTGAGGCTCTTCAGAATCACTCCTTTCTGTTTGCTGAGAAGGTGGGACAGTGGTCCCTCTGTCTTGTTAGGGTGAGTGCAGAGAGGAGGGAGACAGAGTTTTGGGGTACAGAGGGAAGGAATGTGGGAGTGGTCTTACCAGGGTTCCTGGGGTCCCGTCACACAGGCTTCAAGGGAGGTGTAGGTATTGGCCTTCAATCGGCCGAGGAGTGAGGTAGAACCTGGGGTTTGGATGTTAGGAGATCTCGGGTTATCTTTGAAGGAACAGTTTCAGGAGAGCGGTGGGAGCACAGGGAAAACATTGCTGGGCAACAAGGGGAAATTCCTGCATCATCTGGAAGGGCTTCCTGGCTCTGACCTCAGACTTTCCTGATGCACCTTGATCCAGGGTGATAGAGAAGGCTTTTCGGTGGTATTTTGTGATGCCCTTTGAAGAAGTACTGCCCGTGACTCTCACATTGTACCCCCAAGACCGCACATTATCGCATGGTAATTCCAGCCACAGGCTTACTTACCTCTTTTATCATCCTTCCTCCTCCTCTCCATTCAGTGATCGGGCTGATTCCCGGTGAAGCTGTGAAATGCATTCTTCTAGGTCCTTTTGCCCTCTGGTTTCTAAATGACTTTAACAGCCTCCCCAAATAGGATCAGTGATCTTAACTCAAAAATGCTCCCCTCCTCCTCTCCAACATATTAAAACTCTTGCTCCCCAAGACAACTCATAAATTAATGCACATTTTGCTACATATGATTGGTAACAAACAGTTCAATGAGTTATTCCCATGGGATATTTGCTGTTTAAAAGAAGCTTTTAAGCTAAAGAAATAAGTCTCTAATGGTAGAATTTTTAATGCCACTGAAAGTCAGGTGGAGGTGATATTTTGGGGTCCTGGGGTACATTTATAGAAGAGCAGTGATAGCCCCTCTCTACAATATTATCTGTCAGACCTTATCGTGAGGATAGAATCGGTTCAAGGTGCCCCCATCCAGCTTCGGGGGAAACACGATCAACATTTGGCAGGCAGAAGGAGACACTGACTTATTATTTGTGCTGTCCCAGAGAGAATAACTAGGCTTTCGGAGTAGATATTAATGAAAAAACTGCATCAATGGGAACGGAACATAATGGAAAGGCCTGCTCTGGGGCGGGGGTGGAAGGAACTAACATTTCCTGATGCGGTCTGTCTGCCCGCACTAAGCCAGACACTTGTCTTATTTACTCTTCAGGGAGGTTGAGAACTTGCCCATGCTCACTCAGGTGGGAAAATGGGATTCTTACCCAGGTCTCTCTGACTCCAAAATTGTGTCCCTTGTCTTTATACCAAGACGCTGGGCAAGGTCCCCTGTGAGTCCCTGTCCCTGGCAAAGGCTGATGATCCCTCACTGGAGCACAGTAGGATTCCTGTTTAAGAGGGAAGTGAACTCCATTCTTCCAGGCTTGACCCTGTTTGAGAGCCTCACTGGCTCTATTTATGGGAAAAATTAAGAGTTGGCTCAGGGATTTCGTTTCCATTCTCCTTGTAACTTCTCTCATCAGGACATACAGTTCCTAAGTCACAGAGCAGCTGTCCTGCCTTCCCTGGGGGCGTAAGGAGTAGGGGAGGGCGGCTCATCTCATCCTGGGTGATGGGTGAACCCACCTCTCCCCCCAACCTCAGGTTTCCTTTTCCCGAGTTTGTGGTTCCTGATATTTGCATTTGGATATTCTGGAGGAACCTTATGGAATGTCTAAAAGGGAAGTGATCAACCTGTCACCACCCTCCCCCTAAGTTTATTTTTTGCTGGGCTTCTCTCGTTCTGAATATGGCACTGTCATTCTCTGGGTGTGAAGTTTGGGTTAACTTTGATTCGCCCCTTCTGCTGCTCCCCAGTCACTAGGACTTTTCTCTTCATCTTGACATACCCAGGAAACTAGTCCTTCCTTGCCATCCTCAGGGCCACTCCCTCATTCTGACCCTCCCATCTCAGGCCTTTCAGTCCCTTCCCTGGCCCTCTGAGCACTGCTGGCTCCCTTTACTTAAAGGCCCTTTAGCCATGTCTTTGCCCTGCTCAAGCACAGTCAGTGGTTTCTTAGTCTTTGGATTAAGGACCAGCCCCTTCAGTTTATCAGCCCAGGTTTTCCAGTCCCGCCCAGTCCAACTGCTCTATGCTGTTTCCCACCAGCTCTCTCTTCCAACACAGAGGGCACAACACCCACCTTTTCTCCCATGGATGAGGGTTTTCCTATCCCAGATGTCCTTACCTCTCCTCCCCGAGCCCCATGTGTGTGTCCCTACTCCTTTAAGGCCCACCTCCACTCCTCTTCCTCCACAGAACCTCCTGTGGCCACCACAATTGGAAGCAACAGTTCCCCCTCTTAAACTGTACTAGGATTTATTTTTGTATGCCTTCTTGGGCACTTTTTACAGCATTTCATTAATTGTTAATTTTCACATTTTATCTCCCTGTTTGGGAATTAATTCAGGGCAGGGACTGTATTATACATGGCTTTCTTTCTCACAGCACTTAGCACAGTGCAGAGTGTTGATTAGGGGACTGCCTGGTGCTCCTTTTTTTCTCCTCGCTACACCCTCCATTCTCTCACAGCCCCATCCACGCCCCCAGGAGTCTTCCCTTGAGAATCATGGCGATTTTTCAGGCTGTTGGTGTCTGCCCAGGCTGCTTCGCCAGGCCTGTTCAGACCTCTGTGCCTATCCAAGTCTTACCAGCTTAGAGAAGTAGCGGGACCTAGTGGACAATACACAGGTGTGGAGCCCGCGGTAGATCTGGGTTTGAGTCTTAGGTCTGCTCCTTACTAGCAAGTTACTCAACCTCCCTGAGCATTGGCTTTTTCAATTCTGAAAATTCTTTACCATTAGGTAAAAGGCCTTCAATAAACATTAGCTTAGCCTCCCTCCCCAACTCCATCCTCATTCCTCCCTCTTCCATGCAGCCCCTCCTGAGTATTCCTTGTGACACTCACTCAACTCTGCTCCCACTGACATCCGGTAGCATTTCTAATGTCAAAGACTCAGGCATGTCAGACCTGGAAGGATTGCTTAGTTTAAGTCTCTCATTTTAAAGATCAGGAGACTGAGGCCCAGAGCCCTCCAGTGACTTGCTGTAGTCTTGCCCAGAGCCCATGGCAGGTGGGGGTGGGGGCCAGCCAGGTCTAGCACTCAGACCTGAGTCCCAGCAGGTAATCTGTCAGCACACAACACATGCCCTCCCTCAGCCACAGGCTGTCTCTGCCCCCACAACATCCTGCACTGTGCAGATTGAGTGTGGAGGATGTGCTTAATAAATACTGTTGACGGACTGCTTCTATGATTGTATCTCACTGCCTGGGCAGACTGTATGTTCCCCCAGGTGGGAACATGCCAGCCTTTATGCTGTTATTTGTCTTTTTTTTTGGCATTCGGTACACACCTGAATTGTAATAACTGAAGGTTAATGTCAGGCCCTAGAACAAGGGTTTTTGCATCCAGGCAGTATGTTCTCTCTGTGGTTCTTGGGCTGGCTGTCCCACACTCTGACTGCCTCTGGTGAGCATGATTCTGTGTAGTGTCCGTCTGTGAGCAGTTCCCGGGAGAGGCCTATGTGTGTAGTCTATGCATGTAGCCATGGTGCTCTGTGTGCACCACTTTGCTTCCCCATACTCCCATCTCCTCCCCCCACCCTCTCCCTGCTTAGTGCTGCTGCTCTGCTGGCTCTGGCTAAGAATAAATCATCATGGTTGCATAGCAACGAGTTTGGTTTCCTTTACTCCTCCTTCTCATCCTCTTCCCACAAAAGTCCCTCAGCACTAAATTGAAGGTAGTGTGTCAGAAGATACCATTACCCCACCAATGCCTCTGAACCCCAGCATTGTTCCCCATACAGCTGCTAGCTTTAGGGGGCAGAAACTGACTGCTTTGTTTACATTTCTATCCCCTGTACCTAGTACAGTTCTTGGCACATAGTAGGTGCTCAATAAATATCTCCTGGTTGATGAATGAATGAGTCATTTTCTCAGATTCCCTATAGTTGAGAGGTGCTTCTGGGACTAGGAAATATTATGGACTCTGAGATGGTTTATAATTCACCTCTCTTGCTGGACCCCTCCCTCTTCCCTTTCTCCAACCACTTAAGATGCTGATAGAGCAAGGGAGGGCACATTTTTCTTCATATTTCACTGGCATCTGGATGACAAATATGTTTTCCTCTCTTTTCTGAAAGCTGGTGGTTCAGTCAACCCTCATGGTTTACTGAGCCCAGTGGGAGGTACTAATCTAGTGGGGCTTCATGATTCCTGCCCTGGGAAGCTCATAGTATAAAGGACAGGGCTAGATTACTCTTTTTTGTGTGACAGGAGCATGAGGCTTGCTTTTAGAAGAAATGATCCTCTGTGAGCTTTGAAGTCACAAAGTACTAGGTTTGAATCCTAGCTCTGCTAATTCTAAGCTGTGTGACCCTGAGGGGGGCGGGGGCGGCTTAACTAAGCTCTTGGATTGTAAGGTTTGTGTGAGAAAATTCACAAATAGACTCTAGCAGAGTGCCAGGAATCAGGGGTGCTCGAATAGTGCCCATTTCCTTTTCTTCTTTTGGTGGGGGAGACAGAAACATACCAGAAAATTCTCCTTGATGCTAGTGATGCGATGCTATTGACATGCAGGTGGGCAGGGAAAGGGAGACCCAGGGAGTATCTGCTTTTTGGGGACAGAGGGAGTGTTGCTCTTCCTGGACCCAGTGTATTTATTTTCCTGGCTTAAGTAATAAGTATTGGATTTCACAACTTACTTCCCAGATGCCCTGTGTTCATCTCCTTCCAAGCATCCTCACTGAGTCAGTGCAAACCTGAAGGAGGAGTGGGAGGTCCAGTGTCCAGAGGGAGAATGAAGTGCAGCAGCTCCTCCCGGGTTATGGAAATACGTTTTGAAGAGGAGGCTGGGGAGGGGCCTCTGTTCAGCTAAAATTAGCAGCGGAAGCAGCAGCTAAGGGAGCAGCCAGAGGTCAGAAGCTGGGGCAGCTCCAGGCACACATTCTTAGAAGGGAACTTGGAGCTCAGCTAAGCTGTTCCCTGCCCTTTGGTATGCAGTGGACACTGCCTAATCCTGTGTGCCACCTGCTCCTACCCACGGTGGGCAGCCAGCATCTCATTCACGCTTCCAGGCTTGCACATCACTTTGCTCCTCCCCCTTCTCCTTCTGCTTCTATCCCCTCTCCTTCCTCCTCCTCCTGCTCTTCCCCCTCCTCCTGCTCCTCCTCCCCTTCCCCCTCCTCTTCCTCCTTCTCCTCCTTCTTTTCCTCCCCCTCTCTCATCCTACCCCCCTCTCCTTCCTCCTCTTCCTCCTGTCCTCACACACTGCCATCCTACCGGCCACCTTGCCCTTCTTCAGCCACACAAGAGCAACATACATTAAATGTTTTACAAACCAGTCACTTTGTACTAAGTGTTCTTGGGCCTCTGTCCTCTGGAAGTCTGGAGTCTGAGATAGCATCCTGGACCCATGGACTGCCAGCAAAACAATCAAAGAACAACCATTAAATAACAAACACAAAGTAGATGAGATCACATGTTCCCATCCTGTATGAATTGAGGCCTGTGGTATTCGTGAAACCTTCTGGGTGTGCATTTGAGAAGGCCCAGGAGTTTCCTGCTTAAACATGGTGAGGATGAGGGAGCGAAGCTAGTGCTTTCCTAGGCCAGTGCTCCAGCGGAGAAACAAGCCTCTTCCTTCCAGTAGGAGGCTGGACGAGGGATGCTTTCTGGCTGGAGCTTGAGGCTGGATCTTGGGAGAAGATGCTAGAGAGCATTTGAGGAGATGGGAGGCAAGACCATCTCCACAACTGCCACAGACTCATTCTCATGTATTGATTAATTGATCAGTGAATGGAACCATTGATTGAGCCATTTATCCACTCAACAAAAATTTCAGAAACATCTGCTAATACCAGTGTGGATGGGAGGATATTCCAAATCAGTGGTTTTTCATCCTAGCTACACATTGAAATTACCGGTGGAACCTAAGAAATACTGATGCTCAGGTTACATCCTTGAAAAATTATATTAAAAAGTATCTAGGTCTAGTAGCCAGGATAGAAAACCACTGGTCAAATGACCCCCATGGCTCCTTCCTATAACACCACCACTCATTGCCCCTTTTTGGTTATGGCTGCTCTTGCCTTCTGAGTGACATGACTGAAGATGTGACTTGAGGTCACGGAAATATAGCCGACACTCTATATATAGCCAGTTCATATAAATGTTTATTGAGCAGCTATTATGGGGCCTAGCATTAGAGAGAGAAAGAGGTGAGGATAACATTATCCCCTGAAAGTAACTTAATATATGTACTTCATTTCCTTGACTGTTTATCTGCTGATGCAAAGCCAGCTTTTCTAATAAATGGGATTTTTCTGTGATTTGTCCAATCTTGTCCCTCAGTGGAAGAGAAACAGTGACTCTATCTGGTGCATTTCAGTTAAATGGAGATGAAACGGACTGTGAAAAAGACACAGAAGTTGGTGGAAGACAGGCAAATAGGATGTGATGTTAAGGGGACACAATGTGTTCATCAGGCAGGTTTTCACAAATGCACTAACAAATTGTCTAAATTGTGAAAAGGTAAAAGTAAATAATTTGCCTATTTACTATTTGGGTTACCAGCTAGGAGTTGAGCCCCTATGAGACAGCTGTCCGATGCTGGGTACAGGGGGCAGGACCCTGACACTTAGAGAACAGGAAATCTGGCTGGGGAATCAAGGTTCATATAAAGAAATAGAGGTTTTAAGTACTCAGTCGTGTGATATGACTATACAGTTATTAGGAGTTTGGAGAGAGAAGGTAGGGAGGGGCACTACCTAAAGAATGGTCCATGGCACAGTTCAGGCAAATGTTTGTTATCAGTCAGTAATGACAAGTACGGAAATGGAAAGGAAGCATTTAGAAACTTTTATAGCAATTTGCCAGAGTAATTTTGTTGTTTGAATCTAAAAATTAAAAAATAGGCCTTATATTTTGTTTTCAAAATTGCATTCTCTAGAAATTAATTTTTATTACATTTTACAAAAGTACTAGTCTATGGCAGATTGAAAATAAAAAACATGAAATACAAAAACAAATGGGTCCTTTGCCACAGATGGTGTGAGAAGCCCTGGACTGGAGTAGCTGGAAATCTGAGATGTCATGGAATGCTGGAGAAGTGCCAACAGGTGGGGAAAGGGCAGATGTTCTAGCTGATATTGTAAGAGTAAGAGTGTGTCCTAAAGACCTAGATCTTACTCATGGAGGCTCTAAGACCACGCATATTTATGAATTTTTTTTTTGGTGGGTGTTGGAACTTTATGCATGCTTTTTATATGACTGGTATTAATTATTTCATTGACCTCTCACAACGCTATGTGATAACAATGCTTGTTACCATCTCTGTTTTGTGGACGCCTGAAGAGGGCAAATAATGCCTAGGCGACCACAGCTGCCGAGTGGCAGGTCTGTATGTTAAAGCCAGGTGTACTGGACTCTAGAGCCTGATGGTTCTCAACCCCTCACCTCCACCCCAGTGGTCACTCCAGGTGACAAGAAGCATGGCCACAGAGGCGAGGGTAACATTACCCCCTGGAAATAACTTAATATACATACTCCATTTCCTTCACATTCCAGACATTGCAGAATAGGAGTGAGGAGAAGGTCCTACAGATTTAGCTTTCAGAAACGTGGCCTAACTCCTAGGGAGGGGTAGGATATGGACCTTTATCTGGCTGTTCTGCCCTCTCTTCTCCTGGATGCTTATTTCCAGAGGTATTTCAGTAGATGAGCCTCTACACGATCCTGTCAGTATCTTTTGCCAGTGCTATCTCATCCAACCATTTATTTTTAAACTTTCAATTTTGAAATAAGGAAGTTGCTAAGAAACATGCAGGGAGGTTCTGTGCACCCTTCATCCAGCATGTCCACTGTTAATATTTTGTACAACTACAGTACAGTATCAAAACCAGGAAATCAACATTGGTATAACCCACAGACTAACCCATCTAATTTTTTCCTATTAAATTTTAAGAAGACTTTTTTTTAAAAAAACAGGTATTAATTAATTAAGTAGTTAAGTAACTATTCTCACCTGAGGATATTTTTTCAATTGATTCTAAAAGAGGGTAGAAGGGGAGAGAGAAAGAGAGAGAGAAGCATTGATGTGAGAGAGACACATAGACTGGTTGCCTTCCACACTTGCCTCTACCAGGGCTGGGATCAGACCTGCAACCCAGGTACGCACCCTTGCCCAGGAATTGAACCCATGACCCTCCAGTGTGTGGGCCAATGCTCTAACCACTGAGAAACACCAGCCAGGGCTAGAGTTAGAGCAGTTTTAGATTTATAGAAACATTGAGAGGAAGGTACAGAGGTTTCCCATTTATACATGCTCAGCCTCTCTCATTATCAGCATCCCCCACCAGAGTGGTACATCCGTGACAATTGATGAACCTACGTCGACACATTATAGTCCCTCAAGTTCATAGTTTACATTAGGGTTCACTCTTGGCGTTGTACATTTTATGTGTTTTGACAAAAGTATAATGGTAAGTATTCACCATTACTGCATTATGCATAGTAGTTTCACTGCCCTAAAAATCCTCTGTGCTTCGCCTGTTCATCCTTCCCTCCTTGCTAACTCTTGGCAACCACTGATCTGTTTACTGTTTCATAGTTTTACTTTTTCCAGAATGTCAGATAATTGGAATCATGTAGTATGTAGCCTTTACAGATTGGCTTCTTTCACTTAGTAATATCCATTTAAGGTTTTTTTCATGGCTTGACAGTTCATTTCTTTTTAGCACTGAATAATATTCCATTGTCTGAATGTGCCGCAGTTTATTTATCCACTCATCTACTGAAAGATATCTTGGTTGCTTCCAAGATTTGGCAGTTATGAATAAACTTACTATAAATACCTGTGTGCAGGTTTTTGTGTGGCCATAAGTTTTCAACTCCTTTGGGTAAATACCAAGAAGCATAATGTAACATCCATTTTGTTCTTCCATATTCTGGGTATCGTGCTTTAAGAGATGCATCAAGTCGTAGTATATCTGGAGGAGGTAGAGGATGGGTGGTCTGGAAGCCAAACCATACCCAGGGACTAGTGAGAACTTCTTGTGTGTAGATGTTTTGTATTGTTTAGCTCTCCTGTCTTAGTGCTTAGAGCAGTGTGAGGCACCTCAACAAATGTGGGTTTTTTAAATTGAATGTTTGATTTAGAGCAAAAAACCTATGTATAAGCATACTGGCTGCCTTCCATATTGCTGGGCCTCCATGTGGAGGCAGGGTGCGATTTATGCTCCCTGTTGCTCTTGAGGGCAGAGCTAGGATTAGGTAATGGGGAAAATACATATGGAGAAACACCCAGCTGGATTTATAGGAGAACTTGACCGAGAATGGGAACAATGCTGCAGGGAAGTAGTCAGTCCCTGTTCTGGAAGTATTTAGTCAGTAGCAGGCCATCAGGGATGCAGTGGAAATTATTCCTGCATTTTATTGATATTGGGCCAAATGGCTTAATGAAAGTCTTTCCAATTTATTTCTTAGATTCTAAGAACATGCAGGCAAGGACAGAAATAAGGCAATTGGGAAGGGGGCCCAGTGTTTAAGGGTAGAGTGTACTAGTATTCATGGAGTTTGAGATGACAGCAATACATGTTCATGGAAGAATGTCTGTAGATTTTGTAAAGATTGTATTTGTTTTTTAAAAGGAAAAGTCATAGGAAACCATATATAAAACGCTTTATCACAGCTTCTCTCTGTAACCTGTGTAATTTACCCCAGACAACATCTGGAGTTAACCTGGTAATCAGACACTCATCCTGTCAGGCAGCATTTGGCAACATCAGTCCTAGAGATAATTGTGGGAGCTGGATTCTGACTACAGCTGACCTGTTTTTGTCATGTTAATCACTTATTGAGCTTAAGAGGAAGATTATTGCAATTTCTATTCCAGGAAATGAAGTAGACACTGAATTAATCAGATAACTTCCAGGTGAAAAAGAAAAAGTCAAGGTTCTTAAATTAGGCCATCTGAGAAGATTATTATATATTCATATATGATTATCCTGTAAGGTTTTAATTTAGATGATTTATGTTTTAATTTCACTTTAGCTGCCAAGGAAAGCACAAACTGTACATGTCATTTGTTTTTAAAAACTCACAAAAAGAAAACTTTTTTAAATTTTTTTTTCTTTTCGGTAGGGAGTAGGGAAAAGAACTAACATTTATTGCCTACTATATGCCGGGAACTTTTACATATATTATTTTATTAATTTTCACAATGATTCTGAGGGGTCGGTATTATCATCTCTATTTTATGGCCAAGGAAACTGAAACTCAGAGCAGATAAGTAACTTGTTCTGGGACAGACATCCAGTAAAAATAGAGTTGGGATTCAAAGACTGATATGTTGGACTCCAAAGCCAGTATTCTTTTAAAATTTTTTTTTCTTTATTGATTAAGATATTAGATATGTGTCTCATCCCCCATTGTCCATCCCACCCCCAACTCCCCACTCGTGCCCTCACCCCCCTGGTATCTGTGTCCATTGGTTAGGCTTATATGCATGCATACAAGTCCTTTGGTTGATCTCTCCCCTTTACTCCCACCCTCCCCTACCTTCCCTCTGAGGTTTGACGGTCTGATCGATGCTTCTCTGTCTCTGTCTCTGTTTTTGTTCATTCGTTTATGTTGTTCATTATATTCCACAAATGAGTGAGATCATGTGATATTTATCTTTCTCTGACTGGCTTATTTCACTTAGCATAATGCTCTCCAGTTGCATCCATGCTGTTGCAAATGGTAAGAATTCCTTCTTTTTTACCGCAGCGTAGTATTCCATTGTGTAGATGTACCACAGTTTTTTAATCCACTCATCTGCTGATGGGTACTTAGGGTCAGTGTTCTTTATACTGTGTAGTATTGGTGATATGCCAACTCTAGCAGAATCCAAACATACTGTATTCATCAGTATATTTCAGAACTGTATCTTATTTTCAAACCCATAGGTGTCAGTTCCCTGTCTGCAGGAAAGCCTGCCCAGATAGCATGTTTCCACCAGTGCTGACCTTTCTGTAGTAGTCAGACTGAGCCATTTGACCACTCTATACTCCACAGCTGGCTCACTGCCCCCACTCTCCTCTGAGTGCTAGCATGCATGATCCTGAAGGTGTGAACACTGTCCTCAGGCTAAGGGTACAGTTTCCAGCTTGCCTGCTGTCCACTGTCTGATAATCCTAGCCTAAGTTTTTTCAGGTCTAGGGTTTTGTTTTCATTCGCATAAGCAGGCTTGGAGAGAAGCTGGGAGACTTCGCCGTGCAGGAGACAGCACTGTGCCTGAGGGTGCTTCGTCCTTGCTGTGCAGTTTACCAGTCCTGTGGCTTTACTGAGTCCCTTAGCTGGCTGAGCCTCAGGTTTTCTCACTAGCTAAAAGGAGATAGTAATAACCTCTCCTCCTCCTCCTCCTCCCTCCCTCCCTCCCTCCCTCCTCCCTCCTCCTCCTCCTCCTCCTCCTCCTCCTCCTCCTCCTCCTCCTCCTCCTCCTCCTCCTCCTCCTCCTCCTCCTCCTCCTCCTCCTCCTCCTCCTCCTCCTCCTCTTCTTCTTCTTCTTCTTCTTCTTCTTCTTCTTCTTCTTCTTCTTCTTCTTCTTCTTAGGGTGAGCATGAGACTCAGATGATATTAGAATCTAGGAAACATTGCAAACCATAGGCATTGTACAAATGTAAGTCTGGTGCCTGAAAGAGAATGATCCCATGCCCTGGAAAAGCTTTCCTCTGGAAGGGCCAGAAGCCAGCACACACATCAGGGTAGGAAAACATGAGCTCCTTCTGGCAGCCAGGCTGTTTCACTAGAGCAGGGTTGTCTCTGTGGCCCCTCTTTTCTTGACTAGCATAGCTGTGTTTCTTGGCTTGAATTGTTGAGGTAATTGCTCCCAGTCTTCCCTTCCAATGAGTATGAGGCTATTAGACCTGAGCGATAGCCACTGGCTGAGAGCCTTTCAGTGATTCTGATTGGGCAGACCGTGTTCTGCTCAGCATATTTGCTTGCTGGTTATGTAAATATTAGGGTTGTTAATCTTCATTAGAGGGTGTTAGCCAAGAAAAATTGTAGTTTTTAAAAGCCCATATATTAACATGGGAAAGAAAATAAAAGTAAACCAAATAAAATTTAACAATTTTAATGTCCTGAAAGGTTCCAATGAACACTAAAAAGCCTCTAGTGTGTATTTGTTCAATAAATAAGACGGTGGCTTCCCATTCTTTTTGAAAGTGGGGCATATATCTAAATGAAAACAGCAAGTTCCCTAATCTGAACAAGTAGAAACTATAAATGTTGCTGTCATTTAATAGGTTTGGATTTGCAAGGCAGTTTTCATGGATTTATTTTTCCTCACATAGACTTTATGCCTTAAATTTATTTTGTGTTTCTATTTTCTTATTACAAACTTTCTACTGAAAATTCACATACATACAGAAAAGCATACAAATCTTAAGTATACAGCTCAATGAATTTTTACCTAGTGAACCAGTATACAGATCAAGAAACAACATTACCAACATCCCAGACCACTTGTCCCCCAGTGTCCCCTTCCATTAAGTAGTCTCTCCGCTTAAGGCAGTCTCTGGGGTGATTTCTAGCACCATAATGTTAGATTGTTTGTTTTGAAACTTTATATAAATGGAATCTTAAAGTCATAGAGTTTGTATCTGTACTCTTGTTCAACATTGTATGTGATAGATTATTCCATGTTGTGTTAGCAATTATATGTCACTTCCATTGTTATGTAATATTCTATTGTATATACAGTTGACCCTTGAATAACAATGACATTAGGGGTGCTGACCTTTCCTGCAGTTGAAAATTTGCATGTAACTTTTGATTCCCCAAAAGCTTAACTTCTAATAGCCCACTGTTGATTGGCAGCCTTACTGATAACATAAACAAATAACGCATATTTTGTATATTCTATTTATTATACACTATATTCTTACAATAAAGTAAGGGAGAGAAAAGAAAATGTTCTTAAGAAAATCTTTTCCATGTGTTTACTTAAAAAAATTCACATATAAGTGGACTTGTGCAGTTCAAACCCATGTTGTTCAAGAGTCAACTGTTTCTATCACAATTTGTTGATCCATTTTACTGTATAAGGAATGTGAGTTGTTTCCAGTTTGGAGCTATTGCGATAAAGCTACAATGAACTCTTTTGTATAAGTCTGTTGATGGGTGTATGTATCCAGTCTTTGGTGTATATACCTAAGAGAGTAATTTACTAAGCTATGGAGCATGAGCATGTTTAACTTTAATAAATGCTGCCAAATGGTTTTCCAAAGTGGTTGTAACAATTTACGTTTCCACCAGCAGGTAGGAGATTTCCAGTTGCTCCACGTCTTTGGCAATACTTGGTATTATTTGTCTTTTCCATGTTAGCTTCTGTGGTAGGTATGTGATAGTGCCACATTTTGGGTTGTTTTTTTTGTTTTTTGTTTGTTTGTTTTTGTGTTTACATTTTCCTGATTATGGAGTCAAGAAAACTTTTTTATGTTTATTGACCATCTGGATATCCTGTTTTGTAAAGTGAATCTTTAGTTGTTTTGCTATTGAATCATCTGCCTTTACCTTTTTGAATTGTAGGAGTTCTTTATATATTCTGGATATAGGCCCTCTGTTGAGTCAATGTATTGTGAATATCCTTCAGTCTATGGCTTCACTCTTCATGCTCTTTCTGATGCATTTTGATGTTATTAATTTTAATGTAGTCCAAACTATCAAGTTTTTTTCTTTTACAATTAGTACTTTTTGTTTCCAGTAGAAAAAATTGTCTACTCTAATTAGTTTTACAGAAAGCTTTCTTGTTTTACTTTTCACATGTAGGTAAGGAATCCAGTTGGAAGTGCTTTTGGTGTATGGCAAAGGAAATATTCTTCTTCATCCTTTCTGTTTTGTCATCTAATTGATGTAGAATCATTTGTTGAAAAGACCATCCTTTCTGCACAGCACAGTGCTTTCACCTTTGTCATAAATCAAGTGACCATATATGTGTGGGTCTGTTTCTAAGCATTGAAATTTGGAGGTGCCACCAAGTAATTAGTGCTACTTTGAGTTTGATTGTATTGAATAAGTGGCTAGCTAGACTCTTGGCATAGGTATGGATGAGTAAGGGAAGCTAGGGCAAGATCAATGGTCCAGAAAAGTTTCCAGATAGAAAACCCATTGGCTCAAAGATGGTATTTAGATATGCTTCTCCAAATAAAATAGCATTAGTAGAATCATAGTATGCATTGGTTAACTGTCCTCTCTGGTAGAAGATAACATAAAAAATTATCTATAACAATAAAAGCATAATATGCTAATTAGACTGGATGTCCTTCTAGAGACGACCTTCCCGATGAAGTCGGGGCTGTGAGGGAAGCCCGGGTCCCTGGTGCCGGAGGGAAGCCAGTGCTGGCAGCTGGCGGAAGGAAGGCCTACTCTTGCATCAGGCCTCTAGTATACCATAAGAAATGAGATTTAAAGGAATGCAATACCTAGCTTCAAATTAAATACAATTTCTCACAAGAGTCAACTTAAAATGGTTGTTACTTTATCTGATAGCAATTCTCCTCATAATAAGGGATTGCTTTCTCTGAAAACAGGATCAACTAGTGCCTATGCTTTGAGTCCATTACATCTGCCTGATCTGCGTGCTCAGGAATTAAACACCCGGAGCCTTTAATTGCTTGCTTATTTTAATTACTCTGTGAAGGCCCCTTTGTTTGTGTCTATCTACTTCCAGCAGCCTGAAACCTTTCAGGCTTTCTAGATCCTGAGGCAGCTAAGGTGCTGCTAAGGGGTGGTTCCTCAGATGGATGAGCACCCCTTTTCTAAGTGCCCCACCCAACATCAACTATGGAGGCCATAGGGTCTCTGGTAGATCCCCTGCCCATTCTGAGCAGCTCCTTTCCATCAGTGATACCCAGGTGGTCAATGAAATGGAATCCCCCCTTCCAGGGTACAGGGACCTGGTTCCAGCATCATTAAGTTTGGAGAGTCACCCCACACCCCTGTACCCCTCTCTTAGGGCTGACCTAGAAGTCCGAGCTGCTATGGATGGAAGACATTGTTCAACACACAACGAAGCAATAGCTTCTTTATGTTTCCATTTGGTCACCAAATACAATTGAACACCTGCTGTATATCAGCATTCAAAATCTATTCCTAGCCCTTAAGGGGCTTAGTTTACTTCTGATTGTGTACAATGATTGTCTCAACTTAAACTTGAGGCCTGACAAAAATCTTATTGATGCTTGATCAGGGGACCTCAGCTCTGGCCCCTCCCTGTTCCCTGTCACGGTTAGACCTAGCTGGGCATTTGGTGATAAATCTCACCTGCCCGTCCATTTATTGTACCCTCCTTCGTACCTCCATTGTGACTTGAGCTAATCTATGTGATGGAAGGTTTTGCATAGTAACATCCAATCTGGGCAGCTGCTGAAACTCTGATTGCCCTTCCCAAGTTCTTAAGTATCGGGAGATGCTGTTCTGCTGCCCCAGGGTCTGTCATTGAACTGGGGACAGAGTGGTTTCCTTTTCAAGAGATAATTAATCTTTTTCACTCAATGCCATCCACATATTGGGATCCTAGGGTTCCCCCTGCGTAATGGCAAATGGTGTATAACAGTTATGTAGAGGTAGGATTATGGTATAATGTCCCCATAATTGTCATGTCTTATTTCAATCAGCAAAGAGTCCTGGTTACCACAAGTCTGTGCTTCCCCAGATGTTGTATAGCTTTGATCTCATCCACCTTTTTTTTCTGTGTGTACACAGGATGGCTAGAGATATTTTTTTTTAGCTTTTTTAAAACATCTGTTCTTTTAAAATTGGCATTTAAAAAAGACTCCTCTGTTTTGTTTGTTTAAAAAATTTAAAATTAATCTTTGCACATTATAAAACCATTGTATATATAATAGAATAACAGACTTTCAGAACTCAGAGATATTAGATATCATTAGTCCAGTCTTCTCATGGCTAAATAATATTGTGAAATTTCTCTCCCTGGAGATATTTTTAAATGTCTTTTACAATCACAGGAAGTCAGAGCTGAAAGAGAATTGAGAACTGTGTGAGACTATCAATCTCATTTTACAGATGAGAGTTCCAAGACCCTGAAGAAGCAAGTGACTGGATCACACAGATAGTGGTGTGATAAGATCCTGGGTGTCCAGATTCCCCAAGCCGGGGGGTCTTTGCTTGTCTAAACAAGCCTTCTTCTCACTGCCAATTTTGCTTCATAATTGTTACCCAAAGACAGCCAGGAACTTCTCTTAGAATCCGTGAATGTGCTTGTCATGCAACATTAATCCATGCCAGCATTTAAGGTAACATTGAAATAGCCCAAATGTACCTTGGGCAAGTGCCATGAATCCCAATGGGGGTGGGCTGGGAGAAGTAGTTATGTTAATAAAACCTTTCCACATCAAAAGTGTGAGTCAGATTCAATATACGAATCCCACCAAGAAGTTAAACACAGAGGGAGTTTAATTTTAGTTCAAACAGATCGGCCGTTCACATCTCCCTTCAGAAATAAAGGAGGTGGAAGTTGTTACGTCTTTCAAATTAGATTGACTGCTAAAAATGGGAAAATAGGCCCTGGCCGGGTAGCTCAGTTGAGGAGAGAGAGCATCACCCTGATATGGCAAGGTTGCAGGTTTGATCCCAGATCAGGGCACATACAAGAGTCAACCAATGGATGCATAAATACTAGTAAGTGGGACAACAGAAATTGATGTTTTTTCCCCCCTCTCTCTCTCAAATCAATAAAAATAATAAAAATAGGAAAACATCTGAAGGAGGGTCATTTTCCTTGTGGACTGCTGTCCTGTGTACCATCTATTTCTAGCGAAGCTTGGACTTTCAGTCCAATAGAGGAGGAAGTGAAGAGTGTGCCTTTTCTCCCCTTTGTCTTGGCTGCATTCAGTAAATTCCATGCAGACCCCTTAACCCTGAGGGTGCGCCTGCCTCAGGCTCTTTCCTGAGCCCTGTTGCTCTGGGCTGGTCCACAGCTAGGCAAGGGCGGCTATGGTTGTGGAGCTATCAGAGCTTCTGTGATGGTGTACAAATCTTTTCTTAAGGAGAAGAGAAAGCAAAGGAGCCAGCCGTGCTCCTGCTCCTTGGAGCTCCCCTTCTTCTGCTCATGTTTGTCTAGGAAGGCCTAATGCAAGAAAAGAGGCTCAAAGATGTGCCTTGTGGATTTCAGAAATTATTTTTCCCACCACACTCTCAACCTGCTCCTGTCCCCAGTGTATTTTCCCACCCCTCCCTCTGCTCCTTAAGTTCCCAAGCAAAGGAGTTTTGGGGTGAATGAGGAAGATGGAGAAAGTGCTGTTTCACCCTGAGTTTGTGTCTGATGACTGGAAGGACCCAGGACCCTGACAGAGCCTTATGGGAGAGAGCACCTGCCCTTCCCAAGAAGTTCCAGTAATGGGGAGATGCTAATCACCTGTCTGGTGGCCTCCAGTGCAAAGCAGTGCCTGAGCTGGGGCCTCTTTGCTGCCTCCTGGATGCCAGTGCCACTCCTAGGGGACCATGGCAGTGGGATGAAGCTGCATCTGAGCTAAGATGGTGGTTCTGCCCTCTTTGGACAAGCCCTTGCCCATAAGAAGCATTCATGTGTTGATTTGCAAAGCACTTCCGAGCTCCTCTTTGGGGATTTTTTGTCTGAAGGGGATCTCCATTCCTGGAATTCACTGAAAGCTCTCCCTGACATGCCCTCTGCAACTCATCACGCTAATGGGAAGGGAGGGCTGGAGGCCCCACTGTGTCGGGATGGCTGTATTGATTGCAGTGTCTGGAGGAAGGTTATGGCAATGGATGGGGATTCACTGATAGTGGAGGAATAAAGCTCTGGCCATGGAGTCTGTCTTTTTAACTGGGCTGCTAGCCAGGGCTTCCTTGCCAGTTCCCTACTCCCCTCCAGTCCATCACGCACACCCAACTAGATCTGGCTTCCCTGAACACCACTTAGTCAAACTTCACAATTGCTTAGAAACCCTTAATGGATCCTTTTGGCCTGGACTCAAGGCCCTGCACAATCAGGTTCACATCCACAAACAGTTGCTTTTACAACCGTCACTGATCATACCCTCTGCAGCAGAGCCCGCAGTCTGGTCAGATGAAGTCTGCTCACAGTCCCCTGAGGATTCCAGGCTTATCTGAACCTCCATGCCTCTTCCCAGGTTGTTCCTATGTTCTGCTCTGCCACCTGCTCAAATCCAGTCCCTCTTTCAGTAACTGGCTCTGCCTTCTCTTCTTATCTTGCTATGCAGTAGTCCATTTATCTAATGTCTGCCAAGCCCCTGGAGATGGGAATTCCTGTAGCCTCCAGTGCAAGGCAGAATGTGAGATGCACACACTGCTTCTTGGGTGAATGGGCAGTGATGGGCACTTGAAATAATGAGCCCTCTCTGGACAACTTAGTATTATGTCTTTCTTGGCCTGGTGTTCATACACCCACTTTATAGTGTAGTCTGGAGATGTTTAAAGGGATGGGGGAGGATGAAGGCAGATGCTTCAGAAAGATTTCCAACAAGGCAGTGGTCAAGAGCAGGATTGAAATGGAACAGATGCTAGAGGCAAAAACAAAACAAATAAACAAGCAAGGAAAACAAGACATTGGATATAACACACCTTGGAGATGGAAGGTGAGTGTATGGGTTAAGTATCCTCTGAAAGTTCATGTCTATCTGAAACCTCAAACTGTGACCTTATTTGGAAATAGTGTCTTTGTAGATATAATTAGTTGAGGTGAGGTGAGGTCATAGTGAATTGGAATGGGCTCTAAATCCAATGAGTGGTGTCCTTATGAGAAGAGCAGAGGACTCTTAGAGATGTCGCGAGGAGCCTAGGAATGCCAAGGGTTTCCAGGGGGCACCAGAAGCTGGGATGAGGCGAGGAAGCGCTCTCTCCTATAGCCGTAGGTCTGACGCCTTGATTTGGGACTTCTGGCCTGAACTGTGAGAGAATAAATTTCTATTGTTTTAAGCCATCCACTTGTTGTGGATGAATGAATATAGTGTATAATTTCTGATATATATATATATCAGAAATTTAGGGGATCTAATGCGTGGATGACTGTGTCTCTCTGTGTTTTTAGTACTGCAACCTTACTATCTAATTGTGATAAGAAGTTTGCACTTGTCATTTGTGATGCAGTTTTGCAAAGAACTACCAAGGGCAAATTGACTCTTGGAAGCTCCTGGTCATCTGGATGGAGGTGGCTGGCCCATGAAGTATGTGGGGCATGGTGGGAAATTGTGGGTAGCGTCATCCTACAAGGCTCAGGAAAGATAAATCAGTTTGTTACCATTTTTATGCAGAAGAAATATGGCTAAAGTGGTCATCAGAAATAGAGGATGGTGTGCTTGGGAAGAGGGCAGGGAGAGGGGGATGGGGAACGTGTTATGGCGAACTTGGGGCATTGGTTTGCTTTGATACAAGTAAGAAGGAGAGGGGAGATGGTGCTGAACTACCCCCCCCCCCCCCCCCCCCCCCGGCTTTTGCAGTGACTGGGCCACTGGGAGTTCTGGCTGTTTTTCTCCGAAGCAGTGAGAATACCACAAAGCAGAGGGTGGACAAGAGGCAGCTCTGCCCTTGGAGGACGTTCTTCCTCCTTCTCAGTGCTGAGATGGAGAGGTGCAAAGGGGTGCACACTGCAGGCCTCCCCCAGTCACACCCATGGTCATTGTTCTGTTTGAGCAAGTCTGTCTCATTTCTGAGCTTTGATCTTCTCCCTTTTTTTTTTTTGGTAATCCTCACATGATATTTTTTCATTGCTTTACAGAGAGAGTTGGAAGAGAGGGAGGAGAGAGAAGGAGAGATAGTGATTGATTGATATGAGACACATTGACTAGTTGCCTCCTGCATGTGTCCCAACTGGGGTCAGAGAGTGAACCCCAACCCAGGTACATGTCCTTGACTGGGGATCGAACCCTCAACCCTTCGGTGCGTGGGCTGATGCTCTAACTACTGACCCACACCGGCCAGGATAGGTCTCTCTTTTACAAAAGGCATCTGAGGTTTATGTGAACACTGAGGAAGAACATTTTGTGAATCTTAGAATGCTATATATTATTACATTTTAGAGTCTTTCCCAGGAGACAGGTGGAGTCTTCATTCTTTGGGGTGGCTCACAGACTGTGGGAAAAGTAATGCAGGTTTTGGTTTGGGAAGATGAAAAAGTTCATCTTCCCAAGGATGCACAACTATGTGAATGTACTTAATGGCTCCGAAGTGTTCACTTAAAACGGGTTAAAATGCTAAATTTTATGTTGTGTGTATTTTACCACCAAAAGAATCATAAGCACCTCCCCACAACAAACGAAGTAGCAGATACTGGACAAAGCTGGACTTCAAGTAAATTTGACCCTTAGATGTTACAGAGTGATTATTGCACTTGTGGCAAATGCTCATATTTACAATCATTGTGAGGAATTAGACCCATTTACTAGGACTCAACAAACACCATATATTATTGTTAGTACTTTTGGATGGCTCTAGAAATTCCTTTGGGAGGGAAATAGATCGTAATAATTGGAATTCCAATAAACTGTAAATTGTACTTAATAACATATGATCTGAGACCACTTTGCCAGCTCGTCCTCTGCCCCCAGGGTGATGCTCCCTTCTCAGCACTGCTCTTTCTTCTTTCTTCCTTCCCTTTGGCTCCCAATTTACGCTTTATCCCAGGTCAGGGTAGAGACAGATTTGCATCTATAGCACAGAAACACGTGCTGAGTCTCAGGTGGCCTCATGCACCTTACCAAAAGCATCGATGATATCCTCTGGCCCAGACTTGGCTCCCAGAAGTGAGAGCTGTTTGCACACCTCCCAGAGCATTTCATTGTCTAGGCCTGTGGGCATCCACATCAAACCCTGACAGCTTCCCCTGTCTTACAACTTCACCCATTCTTCCCTTTCTCCAGCTATGAACGGCTTCTGAAGGTCAGAACCACAGGCATCAGTGCTGCCATATAACCTTTTCATTTCTGAGGAGTCCCCAGAGGCTGGAGGCCCAGAAAATGACGGAAAGTGGTTGAAAGATGGACATCTTTTGGATCGAGAAATTGTTTGATTTAAGCATAAAATAAGCTGTTTAAGGTTTCTTGTTCAAATATTGGAAGCTGTATTGTGCCTCCTCTAAATCCTATCTGAAAATAATGTAGAACCCTACCTCCTGACGGCCCATGGTGCTGGGTGGCTTGGAGTCATGCGCAGAGCCAGGCCCTTCTCTCAGATGTTCTGGCTGCCTGCGTTTGTGCCTTCAGGGCAGGCGGCCAGTCACTGAGAGGGAGCAGGGATGGGAAAATCAATGTATTCCTGTGGGCTTCTTCTTGTTGAATTTTGCTCCACAGGTTGGAGGATAAGTTCCAGTCCTCCTAACTAGGCCTTAAAGTCTGGGTGGACTGGATGCTCACTGGAACCTGTGGAGTTTGTAAAACAAGGAGCTCACTGCCTCGCGTGGTCAGGAGAGGCAGGAGTAAGAGCAGGCGTGAAGGCCTGGGAGTTGGAAGGAAGTTGGGACTCAGCTCCTTGTGGCCCTTCCCTTTGAGATTCACCAAAGGAAAAAGAGATGTCTCCTTGCTGAGAGGTAAGAGTTTACGTTTATCTAAAATCTGAATGCTATAGCTTCGTTTAGCTCCAGTGGCATAGTTCCATAATGGATGTAAATTATGTTTGAATTATTGTGAATCCGTGCTCTGAGGCAAAGTCGAACTCCCAGTCTTACTCCTGAGGTGGGACCTTCAGAGCTGGGACACCACTTAATGAAAAAGTGGAGGGGCTATTATCAGAGTTACATGCCATGGAGGAGAAACTCTAGAAAATAGACAGGTACTAACCATACTTTCGTCCTTTTTCTCCTTAGCAAAATGGAACCTCCTTTCTGCACATAAAGCCCTTCCCCACTGCAGGTTATTCCAAAGGAGAAGAAGCATGACTTCCAGATGCCATCGGAGGAAACCGGCCTGTCTAATGGAGACGAGGACGGCTGAGCGCTTACGCGTGCATGGACGCCTGTGCTGCATCAAACAATTCTTCATGATGAGAGAAGGTGCATCATGGAGAGAGCACCAGCACCTCTTTCTAGCACTCCAGTTCCCTAATTCCTGCTGCTCCTGTGTCTGAAACCATAGCACCCTCATTGGACCACACCAGCAACAAATGCAAACTGGCCACAGTCCTCTTAGATGTATTCAAAACACACCATAGAGAAGACGACACTTGAAGATGAGAAGGGTTAAAAAAAGAGCACTGTTCTCCTGGCATGCTGGGATGAGTGCCTGAAAGTGGATGCTGGTCAGGTTCCATGTGCATATCAGCTGGGTCCAGGAGGCACGTGGAAAACCTCTTTATGGTGAGGATGTGCCTGGGCAATGGAAGCATCCAGAAAGAGGATCTTTTGTAGGACTTACTGATGGGTGGTTGATCACTCACACAGAGGGAAGGAACCGTGGACTCCATGATAATGACTCTTCAGCCACCTTCTGTATTTCTAGAGCATTGAAAATAGAACCACCATGTATGGCATATAGAATGTCTTACAGAAAAAAGGTGTGGTAAAGTATTTGTTTTGACAAGTTACCTTGCAAGTGATGTGAAAGCAACTTGGAGAAAAATATCCTCATCTAATGCATCCTGTAGCCTAAATTTGTTGATGTCATAAAAATATTTTAATAGATTTTTATAAGTTGGATACACTCCAGGAGGTAGATAAGCAAAATAGAATCTAAAACACGTAATAGATTCTAGAATTAGAGCAGCATAGGAAGTAAAAAGAAGTTATATAAAGATAGGAGAAATGTATAAATACTACAAAAGGACACTGAACTATGTTAGGGCCTTTACTAAGGGATTGAAAAAATTGGGTAAGTCTATAAAAGACACTGAGAGGCTTGAAAAAAACTAGGTAAAGGTAGAGTAGTGATGTCCTTGTGGGAGTTTAAAACAAAATAAAGAAGTTATTCAAGAGAGTAATTATTGAGGATCTCAAGTGTAAAGTGTAGTTTCACAGCTTAGGAAGATAACTCAGTTCTGGAGCCCTTATCTCTATTCCAGACATTGGTAGAGTTCTGGATCTATTTGAGAAGATCCTAAGACAATTTCAGAGGATTTTGGCTGTAGAAGACATACCAGTGACTGTCTTGATGAGCTTGGCCCCTTTAAGTCAGAAGTGATCACCTGTGGGCTGGGTTGACCTTGACCATGGGCCTCATATTTTTTACTTACAGGCTGGCTCTCAGCCAACTTCCAAGCTCTGGGCTCCTCCTTCTAAGCTTCTCCGTACATAGTCTTGTTCCTGGGCCACCTGACTGATTTTTTAATGCCTGAGGACTTGTTTCCATCTCTGCACGCCCAAGTCTTGGCCAAGCTCCTATTTCTGAAGACTTAGTTGCAACATCTGCCCCTGCTGGGGATGGTCGTAGCTTTCCTAGCTGACACACAGTCTGGCTCGAGTCCAGTCTCTTCTGTGGTTGTTCTGAGCAGCAGGAAGCACTGTCTTCTGGATTCACTGCAGAACTTAAGTGTACAGTTGCTGCATCCAGATTGGACAGTGACTCTGGCTGAGAAATCCCTTACTCCTGTTTCAGATAAACTCCACTGGCATTTAAAATCTCAGTGCCCTCTGCCCCATTTGTCCAGAGGAAAGTACAGTGGAACACTTCACCCAGAAATGCAGAAGAAACACATGGTTGGCTAGTGCTGCTGACTGAATCTTGGCTCTCAAGCTCCAAGGCGGTAGTACAAATGCAGAGGGCACTGCTGCTACAGCTGCCTGGCACATCTGTAGACTATGCAGCATATTTCAGCCTTCGGTGTTGGAGTGGTATTTCCAAATATAGACTCAAAGGATCCTCAGGTGCTCGCTTCTAGCATAGAGCCAGGGGTCCTGTCTTGCACACGGGCCTGCAGCATGGGGAGAGGACCGGTCTTCTGTGCCTCTTTCTTCAAACTCTTCTACCTTCAGGAGGCCAGAGAGGGATGTGGGTCTACATCTTGAAATATGTGCCTTGAACAAAAATTACTAACCCGTAGAAAACTTGTCTGACTTTGAACGAAGTCTCAGTTTACAGACGCCTATGGAAATATCAGAATAAAGCATCAGAAGAAACAGTCACATTGGAGGCCATTAACTAAGGGGAAAACCTGAAAAATAAAGTTCTATTTGCCAAAAACTGTCTTTGATTAGTTTGGACTCTTATTTTTGATCCTTTTCCTCTTTTACATTTCTCTTCTAACGTTCATTGCTCTTTTGCAATCTACTTAATATTGTGAAAAGTGCCAAGTCCAGAAATTAGGATTCTTATTTGAGTAATAAACAAGCAGCCGCACAGTGTGGCAGGAAGAGCTTGTGGGTTCCAGTCTGTCTTTGCTGCTAATTCCAGTAACCTTGGCCTTTCCATGGCATCTCTCTGGGCCTCTCTTTAAAAATACTTGCAAGCCCTAACCGGTTTGACTTAGTGGATAGAGCATTGGCCTGCAGACTGAAGGGTCCCAGGTTCGATTCCGGTCAAGGGCATGTACCTTGGTTGTGGGCACATCCCCAGTCGGGGGCGTGCAGGAGGCAGCTGATCGATGTTTCTAACTCTCTATCCCTCTCCCTCCCTCTCTGTAAAAAATCAATAAAATATATTTTAAAAAAATACTTGCAAAATAAGGGGGGGTCTCTGGAGTACCTTCTGACTCTAAAATTCATCAATTCTGTATTGCTGATAGTTTCTTCTCTTTGAAGTTTCCAGATTTCTTATAAACTGTCATAAGAGCCAGAGGTCAGGAGGAATGGAGACTTGTGACTATTTGCAACAATGTGCAGAGCTTTTAATTGCAAATGTACGTAATTCATTTGTTACCATTGCCTGAATATATTATACTTTAAAAATACTGTGTTCTAAAATATCTTTAGAAAAACAGATTTGTTTTGGAAAATAAATAATTGTTACTTCTTGTCTCAGATCCTTTGGTGCCCCTCAGTCATCATCTACAGTGGAGTTTCTTAACCCTGGTCATGCATTTTAAATATACTGCTGCCTGCCCTGCCACCTCAGAAGTTCTAACCTAATTCGTCCGGCATAGGTTTGGGTTCCAGTATTTTTAAGAGCCAAGTTAAGAACCAGTAGTCTGCAAAATAAATTCAGTTCCTGAGGCTGGTATATAAGGAAGGCTCTCCCTTGCATGGTTGGAACCCTACTGTTCTCCATGCTGACCACCTGTGGTCCCTTCCATCGTGCCATCATGTTTCATGTGTGTCCTTTCACATATCCACACCTTTGCATTTGCGGTTATGGCTGAATGCCATCGCCCCAAGAGGCTTAGTGTTTTGCCCCCTTCCTACAGTGCAGGTTTCTTTATTAGCATAGTTCTCATAATACTTTGTAATCTTTCTTTGTAGTCATCTTCCTGTGTTGTAAATATCCTATCCATAATTGTACGTGTTTACATTCGTAAACCTGATCATACATATCTCTCATGCTTAAAACTCCTTTGCTTTCTCATTGTACCAGGAATATCCCGCACACTTTCTACCTTGGCCCTAAAGTTGTACATAGTTTGAACCTGCCTTTTTCTGAGACCTCTTCTCCTACCACTTCCTACTTTTTCACTTCACTCCAGCCTAACCAGTCTTCTGTTCTTAAAACATGCCAAGCTTGTTCCCATCTCAGGGCCTTTGCATACGTTGTTCCCTCCACCTGCAGTATCTTCTCTCATCCTCTCATTGCTTCCTTCCCAACATTCAGACCTTAGCTCAAATGTCATTTCTTTAAAGTGGCCTATCCAAAGTGGCACATCCCCCACCCCACCTGTCATCCTCTATCCTACTGCTTGTATATTCTTTTAGGCTTGCACTCTCTAAAATGATATTTTTATTTTGCACACACAATTATTGAAAGCTTCCTGTTACTGGCATGTAAGTTCTATAAAGATAGGCACTTTTCCTGCCTCAGAGGGACTCAGTACATATCGAAGTGGTGAATGTTGTCTCCCCTGTGAGATAATGCTCTGCCTAGCATTGTGACTGGAAAGAAGGTGTTCACAATAAATGTCTGATGAATTAATAGTTATGTGTCACAGATGTTTCTCCTTAACAAACAATGTGACCAAAGATCTCTAAATAACACCAACAGAAATTAGGCTGATATACATTATACATTTGCATTCTTCTTAAATAAATAGAGATGTATTGGACAGAGCAGATATGTGCATTTCTGTCACCACAGAAAATTCTATTGGACAGTGCTAGTGTAGAGGGCACCCCTGCTAAGGATGAGAGATATCTTATTAGATTGCTGCTAAGGCCCCATCCATCTCATAGGCTAAGTGATTCTGTGGCTTTGTGCTGGGAAGATCACATTTCTGCTCTTCTTCTGCTGAAAGCGTTTTGGTTTCCGAAGGTGCTGAGGCTGGTGGAGAGGGACAAAACAACTCCAAGGAGTTCCTCTCTGTCTAGGTACGTTGTCATTCACTTCAGGTTTTGCAGCGAGGCTAAGAGATGGTGAGATGCTACTGGAAAGCCCTTAGAAAAGTTGAAGAGTTACAGGAGTGTAAGGCATGACGATTGTTGTGAATATGTTAGCTACAAAGGCCACTTGGCCCTGGCTCCTTCTTGACTCTAAGCCAGTGGTTCTCAACCTGTGGGTCGCGACCCCTTTGGCGGTCGAATGACCCTTTCACAGGGGTCTCCTAAGACCATCCTGCATGTCAGATATTTACATTACGATTCATAACAGTAGCAACATTACAGTTATGAAGTAGCAACGAAAATAATTTTATGGTTGGGTCACAACATGAGGAACTGTAAAGGGCCAGAAGGTTGAGAACCACTGCTAAGCCGACCCAAGTGAAGTTGGGTTTGAAGCAGTGGAATTTAGTTGCCCTTGGGAACTGATTTCTCTACCTTGTCCAAGCTCTGGAACCTGGATTAGAACGTGGGAGAGTTCAGGGAAGGGCATGGAGAGCTGGCTTCTGTGAGGGACAATTTTGTTTGCCGTGGCTTTAAGGAACCCCCCAAAGTAGTGGCGAGAATCATAAGATTCACCTGGGTCAGGGACTTAGCCGGGCTTGGAAACCAGGGGAAGCCTCCTAGGGAGAGGTTTAGTGGTGTAATCTTTTCCCAGGTGAAGAGTGAGATCATAGAAAAAGTGACTCTTTGTCTAACCTCTCTGCATGTCTCCTGGTCTGGCTTCCCTTCTACTTCCTCTCATGTCTTCATCATGGTCTTAACTCCTGTTGTGACATATGGTATGTTAACTGTTGTAGAAAAGGCACCATTTATGATGAATGCAGTAACTGGTTTGGTTTGGGTTAGGTCTCAGTGGGACTCTGATGGAAGAGAGCCCTGGCAATGATTTGGAAGGCAACCTGGTCTGTTACCACTGTCAACACTACATCCAAACATGACACTGTGCTGGGAGCTGTAGGAAACTAGTTAAGGCACAAACGCTGTCCTTGGGAAGACAAATACCCAAACACAGACAGGTATATTTAGAATATATAATAAGAGCACAACTCTAAATGTTGACTCTTGAGTAGAAAGTCAGGGTCTTTGAGCTAAATGGACCTCGATTCAAATCCTCTTTATTGACTGTATTATCTTGGGTTCTGTTAGCCTCAGTTTATTCATATATAAAATGGAAATAATAACACATAGGAAAGAATGATGAACATGTGTGTAAAGGACCAAACAGAAAGCTTGGAACCCTGAGTCACTTAAGTTATTTTCACTGCCATTATGAGGGGTCAGTGCTGTGACTTGGATGGGAGAGATGGAACAACTATAGGGAGTTCATGCTTGGACATTGGGAACCACCCACTCTGCATGTGAGCTCTTGGGCTGTTTGCATGGTATGGTGCGGATAGGGATGCATTTGGCTTACTGGGTCAGGGGGCACCCTACCTACAGGATAAGGGCTCACAG
The DNA here is from genome assembly GCF_014108235.1 of Myotis myotis. NCBI lineage: Eukaryota > Metazoa > Chordata > Mammalia > Chiroptera > Vespertilionidae > Myotis > Myotis myotis. Next base: position 160,922,368 of record NW_023416324.1, read on the forward strand.
GTGTGAAAGAGCCTAGTTTTCTTCAATCCTGAGCCAGTGGGTGACATTTTAGCAGCTGTAGCTTCTCCCCAACTGTGGGCTCTAGTTGGACAGGGGTTGATACTTATGGACTATTGATACCCATGCAGTGGAATCCCAGAGATTGGGGGGGGGCAGCCAGTGTGTGTACTTTTAGGAGGAGGGGAGGAGGATCTCTATGGCTTCCTGGCACCTCACCTTCAGTGAAATGCTGTTCCAATCAATGGTATTGATTGGTCTCTGATGACTATTTAGTTCTGTTAGTTTGGTTTCCCAGTTGACTATAGAATATGAGTGTATATGTGTGTGAGAGATACAGGGAAGGAGTTACGATTAGCAGTGGACTGACTTTTCTGTCAGGAGGGGAACAGTTATGGAAGAGGAGGGGGTCGGTTCTTTCCGGGACTCTCGGTTGGCCTGGATGTGGGGGAGATGCCTTACCGGAGTGGAACTTAGGAGAAATTAGGATAAAAGAATTTTTCTCATTTGAGAAAGTGGAGAAGGGGTGAGAATAGTCCTAATATGGGGCCAGTGTTCTGAGAAGAAGTGAATGTTCATCGATGGTGTGAAGTGTGAGACTTAGGGGAGGGTTGGCTTGTTTAAAACTCAGTCAAGCATGTCTCAGAGTTCCTTTCTCAGCAGACACCTTGGCACGGCCTTGGTTAGCTGCCTGATTGCTGTGTAGCTGTACTTGGGATGTGCAGTAAAAGACAAAAACAAGCACATGATACAGAGATTTAACTCATCACTCTGGTCCCTGACCAAACACATCAGTCTTCAGGATATTCCTTTATAAAGGAATCTTTCCCTCCTCCCTAGCATCTCACAAACTGTTCTCTGAAGGGACCTCTCTTCTCCAAATGTGATGGAGGGTGTTGAACTATTGGGAAGGAACTTTGCATTTAGTTGACATTTACTGTACACCAGGAATAATACTGAGTAATGGATGCCGTTTTACTTTCCATAACATCCCTGTGATCTATGCATGTAAAAATCCCAGTTTTACAGATGAAGAAACACACCAAACAATGAAGTTCCTGCTCAGGGTGAATAAGTGGCAGTGCTGGGGTTGGAATTCCAGATTCGACTTTAGCACCAGATCATGGAGAGCCTTGGAATGTCAGGTTAAGGAGTTTGGAATTTTTTTAGAAGGCAACGGCGAGTTGTTGACTGACCAACAGCTTGATATATGAGAGATGAGTACACACAGAGAAGTTGTACGTCAATAAAACAGTCTTTAAACCTCTCCCATTTTTATAAGCCCTTGTGAAACCCATTGCCTTGGTTCTTTTTTATTCAGCCAGAACTGTATGTGCTCTCTGGCTCCAGTCTTGGGGTTTCTTGGAGCCCGAGAGTCTCTTAGGCCACAAGTCACATGGTCTGCCTTATCTGAAGTATACTTTACAATCTTCCCCAGTTCCCTCATCCCTTATGCTACCCCTGCTCTTATAAGTGATGGATTTGTAAACCTCTGTGTTTATTTAGGGAATTGGACCCCAGACTACTTTTTCTCTATGTTGGCTATTTATTCACGCTTCTGCCCACCAGGTGAACCTCACATTCCACTTTGTGATGCTACTGTTTGGGGGCTTGGCTTATTGACATCTATAATACCGTGAGTTCATTGAAGGAAGAGTCCTCAGTTTTCTCATTTGTGAATACCTTATGCCTGCGAGTGCTGTTCTGGGCTTGTAGGATACACTGCATAAATACATACAGAGTGAAAGTGATTATCAGGAAGAAACTTCTGAGAGAAGGTCTACACAGGGGTTGCTTAGAACCAAAGAGGATTCCTCACTGGATAGATGGGTAGGTTCTTGCTGGGAGGAGTAGGTAAGGGAAGTGTTCCCAGAGGCACAGGAAAGTATATCAGTTATCTATTGCTGTGTAACAAAATACCCAAACCTTAGTGCCTTAAAACAACTGTGTGTGTGCTCAAAATTCTATGGGCCTGTCATCCGGGATGGGATCAGCTGGATGGTACCTCTGCTGGTTGCCCCTGGGTGCTGGTCTCCCCTGGGTACTGGTGTCCCCTGGAGTTACTCACATAGCTGTAGTCCGTTGATGCTTGACTGCTGTCTAAGGTGGCTTCACTTGCGTGTTTGGCAGTTGGTGCTGGCTGTCAACTGGCTGGCTCTCCTCTTTATCTTGTGGCAACTCATCCACCAAAAGACCAGACTGAACGGCTTTACCTGAAGGTAGAAGTGTTCCAAGAGGGTGAGAGTAGAAGCTGCAAGACTTTTTGAAGTTGAGGCCTAGAAGTCACATAGTGTTTCTTCCTCTGTGTTCTTTTGGTTAAAGCATATCTCAGATGAGCCCAGATTCAGGGGTTAGTAAGATAGACTCCACCTCTTGATGGCATGAGAGGCAAAGTCACGTTGCAAAGGAGCATGCCCACGTGGATGGAAGGACTCTCTGGGGCCAGCTTCGTAAATAATCTATCATAAACTGAGTTCTGTTTTTCTGACCCTCCCTTAAGTTTGAACTACATGTTCCCTGAGGAATTCCTGCCTGTGGAGATCAAATTAGAATTGGGATTCTCAGGAAGATGGCCCAATAACTGCAAGCAGTTGCCATCAGGGTCCCTGAATAAAAATCATCTTTCTGGGGGTTCTGGGAAAGGTTTTGGTGGATGTTCTAAGCATCTTCCCCTAAACCTTGTGCTACTTCCACACATTTTTGGGCACTAGGACGGAAGGCAGCTTGCGGGGAGGAAAAGCATAGGTTTGGGAGTTGCAAGGGCCTGGGTGCAGCCAGTTCAGCTTTAACCCAGACTGGCTATATGTCCTGAAATGGTTACCTGACTTCTCTGAATCTTATTTTCCTCATTTATATTGATATGGGTGTATCTGTTTTGTGTGATTGATGTGAGGTGATGGCTGATGATGTTCCAGGAATAATTAGAATCCATCCCAAAGGCAGAGTGAGCTCAAGTTTCTCATTCAGACCTCCTGAGTCAAGCCATACCCCTTCACCTTGGCACATTGGCCCAAAGGTCACGAGTTTCCACAGGTCTTCTTGTCTTATTCTGCCATGATTGCTGTGAGCAGGGAAGGTCAGGATGGGCCCACCTTCTTTATCATAGCCCCTGTAGAGGAGGAAGTTTAAGAAAAATAGCCAGAAAGTCTGCTCGAGACAATAAATTCTGCTTGAGTACTGAGTGGGGCCACCAGAAATGATGCACAGAATCCAGTCACTGCTGAGGAAAGAATTGAGAAAGACCTGGACCCTAGGCCTTCTAGATCTGAGGTCTTGGGCAAGCCTTTTAAACTAGCTTTCCTTACCTGTAGAACAGGGATCAGAATTTTGTTTTGCAAGTTCGTTGAGAATAGGAGAAACAATTTGCCAAGCGCCTAGCAGAGTGCCTAGAACGTAGTAGGTTCACAGTAAGTGATAGCCCTGTGATTATTCTCAGCCTTCTCAACCCTGCACATCACTGCTCCCTGTGTGCCCGTGCTGCTGCCATCCACAGGAAGTGATGGAGTTAGACCATTTCACACTCGGAATGACCTACCTCCTGGGATATGATAGCTGCATTTCAGAAAAATTGTGTGTCACGTGAATTTTTGTAAATTGAATCCCATTTCCCGATTGACTGACCTGGGCATTGATCTCAGTGAAAGAGTGTATTGGAAAGCAGGTGTGATAGGAATGAGCAGAGCTGCCACAGTCAGCTGCTCTCTGCCGTCATGCTAGCCAGGAAGTTGGGCTGTGGGAGATTAAGTAAATAACTTGTCCAAGGTCACACAACTACGTACAGATAGGAAGTGACATAGCTGGGGAACAAGGGGAAAAAAGGAAAAATGCACAGCAAATAGACTAGAAGGAAATGCACTAAAAATATCATAGTTATTAGATGGGGAATGGGGCTGAGACATTGTGATTTTATTTCCTAGGTCTACTCTATTTTTCAGAATTTTTAGGCTGAACATGTGTTGCTTTTATAATAGCTAAAATAAATTTTATTTTTTACAAAAAGTAAATTTAGAAGGAGAAGTATTGGGAGAGCAGAGCCTAAGTAGTGGCCTATGTTTAGATTATGGATGTGGGTGTCCCAAGCTAGAAGGGGATGCAGTGGACAAGAGGCAGACAGAGTTGGGAATAGACACGAACTCTCTCTTGGGCTTTGAGGATGGGTCTACCCCGTGGAAGTGGTGCTTAGATTGATTTGAAGTTTTGGGGGGAAGAAGGGGATAAGCAGACCATCGCATTGAAGCTTCCTCTACTTCTATTGTCTTTGCCTTGGCCTCCTGGCCTAGTGATAATTGGGGGTAGGGGCAGTTAGATGGAAGGGGTCAAGGTTCCCTGTGGTTTTGAATGGCTAAGTCTCAGGGCCACCTGGAGAGACCAGGTCAAGGCCTCAGAAGCCCCCAGCCAGATGGAGATAAAGTTTCTCTAGGAATTTTGGAAGAAAATATATAAAGCTTGTTATTAGTACTGTGAAGTGCAAAATGCCCACCATTCATCACTGCCAAGGAGCTCCTGGTGTTCCAGCAGACTTCCTGTAGCACTGAGGCAGCTTTTGGCCCTGGCTAGTGTGGCTCAGTTGGCCGCTAGTTTGATTACGGGTCAGCGCACATTCCTAGGTTGCCGGTTAGATTCCCGGCCCCTATCTGGGCGCTGCAGGAGGAACGGATTGATGTTTCTCTCTCACATCAGTTTCTCTCTCTCTCTCTCTCTCTCTCTCTCTCTCTCTCTCTCTCTCTCTTTCTCTCTCTCTCTCTCTCTCTTCCCATCTCTCTAAAAATCAATGAAAATGTCCTCGGGTGAGTATTAAAAATTAAAAAAATGAAGTACAGCATTTGTCCGTTGTAGGCACAAGGCTCACTTGCTTATTGTTGCTCCCTGCCTGTCTCCCCTCAGGTTTGGGTTGTCTCTCCTGGGCGCCTCCTTTGTTGGAGCCAGTTGGGCTCCCCTCCACCCCCAGGATGTCAGGCTATTGGGCAAAGTGCCCAGAAGTCCAGAATCACAGCAAACTCCCTGGAGAAGGGCCCCCATGTATGTGGCCTGGTGCTGGGTCTCTGCCACTTCCCTCCCCCTGCAGAGCAGGCCTGACCTGACCAGGCCCTGGTCCAGGGAGTGCATCCAGAGGCGAGGTTTCCCACAGCGGGAGGGAAGGGGCAGCCTGCGGGTGTGCTGGAGGGCGCCAGCCTGTGCTCTGGGGCAGAGTCCCGGCTGTGAATGCAGGACGTCATTGCTGAGGTCTGTGCCAGAGCTGGGGCTTTCGGCGTTTGCTCCCTGAAGAAGGAGCGGAATGGACCACACCAGCACCCCCATCTCATCTGAAAATGCTGATCTCTATATTACCCTCTGGGAAGTAGAGGCTTGTACTTTTCTTGGACATTCTCCACCCTAACCTTCTCAGCTGGCTCCTGCCTCAGACAAAAGGGAGACAGATAGACCTTACCTTCGATGTGTTCCTCAGTGACAGTCACTGACTAGAAGATGAATGCACCTGTTTGTCTGAGGAATGTATCAGCATCGAGCTGTCAGCGTGTCTGCGCAGCCCTCTCCACAAGCCTTGAAAGAGAGATGCCAGAGTGCTAGTCCCACTGCAGGGGTAGGAATGTGGAGGCTGATAGTGGGGCTTTGTACCAGGGTCCGGGGTAGGGGATGGGGCGGGGAAGGATAGGAAGGCTGTGTGGTTGGGAACCAGAGGTGGGCTGGCACAGGAGGACTTGTGTGTGTGGCCTCAGCTGCAGGTAGAGGGTTTTTGGCCAGAGACGTACCCACCAGGCCTGGAGCCTGGAGCCTAGAGATTCTTGGCTTCCCTTGTGAATCAGAGCTCTTCTTCCTTTCTTGATTTCAACTCATATAATCCTTGGCAGGGAAGATGTTTGGAGGATGGCTTGGGTCCTGTGAGCTAGTCACCATTTTCCAAATTGAAAAAAAAACAAACAGTAGCAGGACTTCATTCACAGAGGCCTTCCTTTTCTGCCTGGTCAGTCTGCATGGGGACCTTGTGTTGTCCTCACAAGAGAAGGGGGCAGCTGGCAGCACCAATGCTCCATGGCCCTGGACCAGTTTGACTTCTGTTTTCATGAAAGCTGATGTGTAGGGTGAGACAATGTGCAGGGCCCTGCAGCTGGCAGGCAAGGCCCAGCCCGTGTGTAACCAGAGGACGATTCAGTGCTGTGCCTCCCTGTGCCCTGTGCTGTATATGGTGAGGCATGTGGAATAGCAGTGTACCAAATTCCCTGCCCTCCAGATGCTTACAGAATATTAGGAACATAAGACATGCACACACACACACATGCACATACCTGAGGTCTGTGCCAGAGCTGGGGGCACTGAGCCACATTCTCTGCCCTCAAGATGTTTACACACACTCATGCACGCAAGCACATGCACACACATGCACACACACATGCACACACAGGCACGGAAGCACTAAGCACCCAGCACAGTGTGTGCACTGCTGAGTGTCCGGATCTGCTCTCCACCATAGGTGTGGCCGCCCTGCTCACATCTTTTGGCTTGGCTCTCTCGTCTAGCTTTCTTCTCTGCAACCCTATGTGAAATGAACATCCTGTTCAACTTGTCAAATGTTAAACTCAGCCTCTCCTCCCAAGATACTTTGCCTCTCTTTTTCAAGACGTGAAACCTTGAGTTTCTTTGTGATTTTCTCCCTCCCCTGGCTGCCTTACCTTAGTCTTCGGATCCAGTTGCTGTTTACAGTCTCTCCTTTCCACTCCTCCAACTTTTTACCTCAGGCCTGGGTGCTTCAGAAGCTCCTGATCAGCCTTTCTGGTCCTGCCCTGCTCCGTTCCAGCTCACCCAGCTCAGCCTTCCTAAAACAGCACAATCTTCAGGGGCTGCCAGCCTCCCAGAGCAGTGGCAGGATTGTATCAGGATCACCTGGGAGAAGATCGAGCGGGGGTGAGTGATTGGGGTTCCAGGGAAAATCCATCCTGAGGGAGCCCCCAGTAGTATTCAGTGATCATAATCCATGTAGAATACCCACCCACATTGTGATCCATTTATGGTGATTTTTAAAATCTGGGCCTGGCTTCTCTCTGCTACTGAACTGTGGCCATGGTGCCTGTCCTCGCTTTCTGACTGGTGTGTGCTCAGGATTCCGACTCTTTGGGACATTAGCTGGAACCAGATACCCCTAAGACAGTGGTCGGCAAATTGCAGCTCGGCAAACTGCTGCTCGCGAGCCACATGCGGCTCTTTGGCCCCTTCAGTGTGGCTCTTCCACAAAATACCAGCTCTTCCACAAAATACCGACTTCTGCGCATGGGCCACGAAGTTTCAATTGCACTGTACGTGCGCACCCGCATGTGGTATTTTGTGGAAGAGCCACACTGAAGGGGCCAAAGAGCCGCTTGTGGCTCGCGAGCCGTGGTTTGCCGACCACCGCCGTAAGAGGATAACCAGCTGCTGGTGCCAAAAGTCAGGGGGTACACTGTCAAACCAAAGGTGGCGGACCTGAACAGTGGAGGGGGCAGAAATGAGAAGCCCACGTTCAGCCATCAGCTACCACCTGGTGTGTAGGTTGCTTCTCCAGTCTGGCCTTCTCTGTGAGGGCTGCTCTGTCTCCTCACCTGCCCAGGGAGGCTTGGTGGCTTTTGGAAGGAGTGCCCTGGCTTTCTCTTTCTAGTGCTCCTGGCAGTTCCAGACCCAGCGTCTCCAGACCTTCAGCTCCTACCTCGAAGCCTGTAGAGACTTTCTCTGTCAGTTCACTGTTGTGCTTCGGCATTTCCTTCCCCCATCTTCCATCAAGAAAAGGGGAACACTCCACCTCCTCCTTTTTCTTTTTTAAAAACGAATTAATTAATTTTTAAATATGTTTTTATTGATTTCAGAGAGGAAGGGAGAGGGAGAGAGAGAGAGAAACATCAATGATGAGAGGGAATCATTGATTGGCTGCCTCCTGCATGCCCCCTACTGGGACTGAGCCCACAACACGGGCATGTACCCTCAACCGGAATCAAACCTGGGACCCTTCAGTCCACAGGCCGATGCTCTATCCACTGAGCCAAACCAGCCAGGGCTCCTCCTTTTTCTTTTTTTTTTTTTTAAAATATATTTTATTGATTTTTTACAGAGAGAAAGGGAGAGAGATAGAGAGTTAGAAACATCGATGAGAGAGAAACATCCATCAGCTGCCTCCTGCACATCTCCTACTGGGGATGTGCCCGCAACCCAGGTACATGCCCTTGACCGGAATCGAACCTGGGACCTTTCAGTCCGCAGGCCGACGCTCTATCCACTGAGCCAAACTGGTTTCGGCTCCTCCTTTTTCTTAACCTAGAAAAAGAAGGGAGTGGGTGCAAGGGGAAGAAACAAGAAGGTCCTTTCTAGGTCTTTATAAAGAACCAGCTTGGAATCTTGGCCCTACCACTACAAGCTGTGTAACCTTGAGCAGCAGGACATTTCAACACTAAGAATAGTCTCCTCATCTGAAAAGTGGCCAGAGAAGATGACCTACCTCACAGGACTGCTCTGAGGGTTTCATACAGTCACAGGAGAAAGCGGTGGCTCGAAGCTCCTCACATATTAGTTACTCAATAAATACCATCCTTCCACTGGTTCCCTCTTCCACAGAGTTCACTCCACTCTCTATTCTTCTTCCTTTCAGTTCTCCTTGGCCCCTTGCCCATTTGCACATTCCCTTAACTCTCACCTGCTTTCTTATAATGAACAACACCCTCCTTTTTCATACCGACGACCCCAACTTACAAACGGGTTATATCTAAAAAAGTCATTAACAAATCAGGTGTCAGACTGTGCTTTTGTAAAAACCCAACATTTATGCATAATGGTTAAATGTTCTCAGATTAGACTCAAAATAACTACCCACATAGCACACATTTATAACGAAAAAAGGTCAAGAACAGCATTAATAGTAAGTATAACAAAAACCTCAGCAAAGAGAAGTCCTATTTTATTTTTTCTGGAAAGCTGCTTATGGTAAAAAAGAGGTTAAATTAAATTAGACAGTGAGGAGGTGGGTGGTTGAAGCTTCCGTAGAGGTTCTGACGTTGATTTTGGGGTGCTTTCAAGGGCTTTGCTGTATTTGGCTCTTTATTAGCTCTAATGTACTTCAAAACTCATGGCTCTGCCTTTTACCTGGTGCAGGTGTAAATCCCTGGCACTGATCTCGCACTTATCAGCCATCACTAAGATTATTTTTGGCTCAAAAATGGAACAGAGCAGGAAGGAGAAAGTAGAGGGGAGGGAGAAAGAAATATTTTCCTGAGTTGGTTCAGGAATTGGAAATAAAGAAGTGAGACAGACCTAGGAGATATGTATGTGTTGTAAAAATATGTTTATGGTGGAAAGTGAGTCCTCTAATGGATATAGAGGCATACTATTATTTTCTGTGATGGGGAAGAAAAAAAGAAGTAGAAAAAGGGAAACCAAGTCAGGTTTCCCTTTTTCTACTTCTTCTTTTCTTTGTTTTAGGAACAGAGTCCAGTGGCCTTGTGGCAGATCAGGGATCTCATTATCAATCTAAGTTTCAACATTTCCACATTGCAATTTGTATCCTGGGTTGCCTTTATAGTGACTGCAGTCTTTTGCAGTAGGAAAAATCTATTTGATGGAAATTATATACAAGATAAAATTATCCTAAGAGAATTCAACGTAGATGTGGATACTGGAACACATTAATTGGTCGAAAATCAAAACATTTGGGTGGCAAATATGCGGGGACTAGAGAGAGGACTTTAGGACAGTGTATTAGTTAACTCTTGCTGTGTAACAAATTATTCCACAACTTAATGGCTTAAAATAACACACATTGACGATCTTACAGTCTCTGTGGGTCAGGAGTCCAGACACCATGTACTGGGTCTTCTTCCTCATGGTCTTCATGACACTGCAATCACAGTGTCATCTGGGACGGGGTCTCACATGACGACCTGACTGGAGAAAGATGCACTTTCAAGCTCACTTACAAGGTTATTGGCAGCTCAAGGGTTGTTGAACTGGGGATCTTAGTTTCAAGTTGGCTGTTGGCTAATCTCAGTTGCTTGCTATGTGGGTCTCTTCCTTCCACATGGTAGGGGTGGGGGAGGGGGAGAGAGAGAGAGAGAGAGAGAGAGAGAGAGAGAGAGAGAGAGAGAGAGAGACCTTCAGCAAGATACAGATCAGTCTTATATAATCCAATCACAGAAATGATATCACCTTTGCTATATCCTACTGGTTAAGAAGTAGGTCACTAGGCCAGTATACACTCAAGGAGAGGGGATTTCATGAAGGCATGAAAACTAGGAGTTGGGAATCATTGGGCACAATCTTAGAATCTGCTAAGATTGGGAGCATTAACCAAGACAAGGGCCCAGGAGACTGAGGGATCTGGTGCCCTAATCCCGTCTGGTTCCATCTAGTGGCTCTTTAGCTACCTCACTACCACCTTCTAGTTCTGACAGGTATGCTTTCTGCCTGGGTTCCTTGTGCTGTTCTCCCAGTCCCTGGCAACCACCATTATACTTTCTTTCGTTGATTTTGGCTACTCTCAGTACCTCATATAAGTAGTCATATAGTATTTTCTTGTGTGATCAGATTATTTCACTTAGCTTAATGTACTCAAGGTTCATCCATGTTGTAGCATGTGTCAGAATTTCCTTCCTTTTTAGGACCAAAAAGTAATACAGCATGTATATATTACATCTTTCCGTGGACATTTGGTTGTTTCTACATTTTACCTATTGTGAATCATGTATCTGTGAACATGGGTGTACCATTACCTCTCTGAGACCCTGCTTTTAATTCTTTGGCATATATACTCAGATGTGGAATGGCTGGGTCATATGATAATACCATTTTTAATTTTTTGAGGGACCACCATACTGTTTTCCATAGTGACTGCACTACTTTGCATTCCCACCAACAGTGCCCAAGGGCTTTAAGTCTCTATATCCTTGCCAACATTTGTTATATGTTTTTCTTTCTTTTTGTTTGATAGTAGCCATTCTAATGAATATGAAGTGGTATCTCATTGTTATTTATTTATTTATTTATTTATTTATTTATTTATTTATTTATTTATTTAAATCTTTGCTATTGAAAGTATTACTTATGTTCCTTTTTCTCTCCCATTGACCCCTTATAGGCCTCCCCTGCCCATCACCCCAAGCCCTCACCACCGTATTGTCTGTGTCCATGGGTTATGTATATATGCATACAAATTCTTTGGTTGATCTCTTCCGACCCACCCACCCACCCATCCTCATGGTAGTTTAGATGAGCATTTTTTTAAATGATGTTGAGCATCTTTTTGTGTGCTTTTTGGTCATTCCTGCATCTTCCAAAAGTCTTCTTAATGTGTGATTGTCTTTTGTGTTGGGCTTTAAGAGAGAACTGTCTTAGACATCACTGAATCCACACAGTACCCAACCAGAGCCTGTTGCAAGCAGGTGCCTGGTTATTTACTGAATGAAATGCTGAGATCTCTAACTTCCCATAGCTTACATCTTCACTAGGCAACGGCTGAGGCTAATAAACTTGTTCCTTTTTCCTAAGAATAAAAACCTATCCCCTTATAAAATCTCTCCTCTAGCTCAACACAGCCACATTTCAACCATTAAAGTGACTCATTCCTTTGACATATTTCCCATGCAATGCCTTATCGTTGCTCCAAGCCTGAGCATACCAGATCCCTTCTCAGTGGGGGTTTTGACAGAGGTGACTATGGGGAGAATGTGGGCATATTGTTCTGGGAGGGGGCATGGCAGAAGAGGAGAATGGTGCTGGAGGAAACAGCTCTCAATTTATTATATACACAGATGGAACTTGATGGCTTGTCAACGCTGCTCAGAGCTCACCTTGGTGGGGGTGGGGAGGGTCTTTCTGAAAGGTGCAGCAATTAGGACATGGAACACGTCCTGATTGATGTGTTCCATTAACATTGTGCCACCTTTAATGATAAACTCCTGTATATACTCAAGTATCAGAAGTGAATGTCATATACTTAGAGACCCTCTGATTCAGTGGTACCCTCAGAAGCAGAGTGAAAGGGAGGTGGGTCTTCCATATCAAACCTTCTGAATTTGGTATCCAGAGGCTTCTACAACCCCCTGTGCACTCACCCAAGTACAAGGCATGTGTAGGGAGGAGAGGCAGGGATCTACAACAGCTGTTCAGACCCCATTTTATTAGCAGACGTTCCTAAGCCTCTGATATGAAAGAGTATCTTCATCCTGGCTTCTGTTCCCCAAAGAGTTTGGTGCTGAGAGATTGGGACAGAGAGAGAAGCGTGAAGAATTGACCATGAATGGAAGAGTAATAAGCCTTGAGAAACCCAGTTGTTTCTAAAGATATCTTTAGCAAGGCACCCAGGGATTGATGGATGGATAACTATAAATGGATTAATTGGAGTGCCAAGGTGGAGTAAAAGAAAGGGAATGGGCCAATTAAGTCTGCATTGTGGGGGTAGATTTCTATTGTAAGTGATTATTACAAGGTGGGGGGAGTATTAAGACTTATATTTGAAGCAGGAAAGAACTAAATAAGTTTGTTGAAAGGCAATTAGGATATTGGAGCAGAGCAATATGGGGAAAAACTCTCCAAATACATGCATTTTTAACTGGTTCTTGCTTTCACTAGGGTAGATATACTAGAGGTTTTGAAACCTGACTGCACATGGAATCTCTTAAGAAAGCATTAAAAAAATCCTGTTCAGGCCCCACTCCAGAGAAATTAAGGAGAGTCTCTAGTCCGGAGCCCTGGAGTCGTGTTTTCACATGTAGCCAGGGTTGGAGCCACAGTGTTTAATATAAGTTGGATTCCACAGTAGTGTAGATAAGGGGTTGGAGGGTGTGGACATTTGTGACAGTAAATAAACAACCATGAGAGGTCAGGGATTGTGGAAGAGAAAAGCTCTGTAAGGAAAAAGACATTTCTGAAAAGATATTCCTTCAGACCAAAAGCTGCTTTAGTTAGTATCACTACTAACTAAATGATTCCCTCAGCATGGCTGGTTCCGACAGAAATTGGTGTCTGACACTTGAATTAGTCACTTAATTACATTTACCTTCAGCTTCTCTCATCTTGTGCCAGTACAGACAGTGGGTTCTGTAATCAAGGGTCTGCCAGAAGGAAGTACTTTGGGCAAGAAGAATGAGAGAGGCTGGAGTAAGTGTTTTGGAGGGGAGGAGTGTGTACTCCATTACCTAGTGTCAAGAACTGTGAAGGGCCTGGGATCTTACCTACTTGCAAGCTAACAAGTTAGCCTGCCATAGTTTCATGGATGCTGGCAAAAGATATGAGATGCTTGGGTCAGAGGCAAAGGATTTAATTACTCATGGCAAAGTAGGTGGCATAAGCTTTAGCATATTTTTGTTGGAACCTCTATCCCCGCGTCCCATAGGGGCCATGCAGTGGGGTCCTGGTTGATCCTGCTGTGCAGTAGCTTTGCATCATACTGGGGAATTCCAACTGCAGGAAACTCCAGGCTTTGAAGGGGCTGCAAGCAAAGCTACCCAACCTTTGTCTCAGAGGGAGATGTTATCTTTATTATACTGGTCAGCAAACAAATCTCTCCCCCCCTCAGAGGGAGCCGATCTATCTACCAACGTTGTTTGCTATATGGACAGCCTTGAAAAGGTAGTCTGGCACAAAAACTCTCAGGGCCTCTGCTCACAAGATGTGAAGAAATGCAAGAGACCATAGAGAATCGTATACCACCTGACATGTAAGGCCCCCCAGTGAGTAGGTGTTGCAATGAGACTATCCCAGTCTTCTCACTATATACCACATGTCCCAGGGAAGGCGGGGCTTTCTGGTTCACCTTGGAGTGGTGAGGAGAGTGTTCTGAGACACTAGGTCAAGTGCCCATAGTGTTCAAGTCTGAAAGTGTTCAAGTGTCGATAGGTCAGCTCATATCCTTGTAGCACGCAAGGGATTCCAGGAGTTTGGAAAGAGGCACAGGAAGCAGGAGGTAGAAATGCTTCTCTGTGTGATCACCCAGTTCTTGCCTCTGAAAAAATCTTACATGCAAGATTGTATGAAAAGCAACATACAAGAAAAAATACAGCCGAAACTGGTTTGGCTCAGTGGGTAGAGCGTCGGCCTGCGGACTGAGGGGTCCCAGGTTCGATTCCGGTCAAGGGCATGTACCTGGGCTGCGGGCACATCCCCAGTGGGAGATGTGCAGGAGGCGGCTGATCGATGTTTCTCTCCCATCGATGTTTCTAACTCTCTATCTCTCTCCCTTCCTCTCTGTAAAAAATCAATAAAATATATTTAAAAAAAAAAAGAAAAAGAAAAAAATACATACATATACTTTTTAAAATAGTGCTTTAGCCCTAGCTGGTTTGGCTCAGTGGACAGAGCATCGGCATGTGGACTCAAGAGTCCATGGTTCCATTCCAGTCAAGGGCACATGCTTGATCTCCAGTGGGGAGCGTGCAGGAGGCAGCCGATCAATGATTCTCTCTCATCATTGATGTTTCTGTCTCTCTCTCCCTCGTTCTTCTTCTCTAAAATTAATAAAAATATATTAAAAAGAAAATAAAACAGTGCTTCATAGCACACAAGTACTTTCCCAAACTATCTCATTTTAGTTCATAATGATTTTCCCCATTTTCTGTGCATGGGCACTGAGAAAATGTAGGAAATTATACTAATTAGAACCAGGTCAGATCCCACTTATTCCAGGAAGCAACTCTTAAACAGAGTTAGAAGGTGGTAAAGTGATGGGATGAAGAGAAGTGACAGGAAGAGCAGAGGGCATTTGGCCAGGCAAAGGGTTTGTGTACAATTCCAGAGGCTGAAACAAACAGGGAGCTTGGAGTGGTTGGTTCTGCCTATTTTCCTTTTGAACCCTTCCAGGGCCTCTGACTTTCCCCCTTAGTGATTAGATATCTGAGCATTTTCATTTCTCAGGATTCTATCTATTCCCTTTTTCACCATCACCAACACTGATACTCATCTGTGGGCATAGTCCTACTTGAGGAGCATTGTCCTACTTGAGGAGGCTGGGGAAAAACAGATCACCTCTGAAAACTGCGGACGCCAAGACATAATGGCATGAAACAATAAACAACAACCATTTTATTATGCTTCTGATTTTGTGTGTCAAGAATTCAGGCAGGACAGTGGGGGTGACTTATCTCTACTCCATAATGCTTGGGGCTCCAGGAGTGGTTAAATAGTTAGAAATGGCTGGTACAAGTGAATTAGGGCTATATGTTTGGGGCTTCAGTTTTCCCTAGAGCTAGATTCACTAGAGCTGGAATGTCTAAGAGGGCTTCAACGATGTCTGATGTCTGGGAGCCATTTTTGTCTCTTCATAAGGTCTCTCTATATGGCTAGCTTGGGCTTCCTCACAGCGTGGTGGTCTCAGGGTAGTCATATTTCCTAGGTCATGGCTGGCTTTATCAACGTGAGTGTTTTAAGGGCCCTGAGCAGATGTTACAAGGTCTCCCAGAATGTCCCTCCCACTGCATTCTATTGGTCAAGCAAGGAACTAAGGCCAGCCCAGATTCAAAGGAAGGGGGATTAGACTCTGTCTCGTAATGGGAAGACTAGCAAACACGTTGTCACCATCTTTATTATTTTTTAAAAAATTAAAAATATTTGCATTGATTTTTAGGAGAGAGGAAGGGAGAGGGAGAGAGAGAATATCACTGTGAGAGTGATACATCCATTGGCTGCCTCCTGCATGCCCCCTATTGGGGATTGAGCCCACAACCTGGGCATGTGCCCTGACCGGGAATTGAGCTGGCACCTTTTGGTGCACGGGACAATGCTCAACCAACCGAGCACCACCGGCCAGGGCATGTCACCATCTTTAATCTACCACACCAGGTCTTCACAGATAAAATCGGTATGTCCAGGTGAGGAGCCTGGGAATCTGTATTGAGCAGGTGACTCCAGGGAACTCAAGTTATCAGGACAGGTTGGGAAATGCTGGTATTGAGAGTTGGTTTAACTAGAAAGGTGTTTACCTAATATAATTGCATGTATATAAAACTTATGCCCTCCAGAAAATTATTATCATGTGTACTTTTTTTTTCTTAATTAAATCTTTATTGTTCAGATTATTACATTTGTTCCTCTTTTTTCCCCCCATAACTCCCCTCCTCCCAGTTCCCGCCCCACCCTCCGCCCTCACTCCCCACCCACTGTCCTCATCCATAGGTGCACGATTTTTGTCCAGTCTCTTCCCGCATCTCCCACACCCCTTTCCCCCCCAAGAATAGTCAGTCCATTCCCTTTCTATGTCCCTGATTCTATTATAATCACCAGTTCATTCTGTTCATCAGATTATTTATTCACTTGATTCTTAGATTCACTTGTTGATAGATGCATATTTGTTGTTCATAATTTGTATCTTTACCTTTTTCTTCCTCTTCCTCTTCTTAAAGGATACCTTTCAGCATTTCATATAATCCTGGTTTGGTGGTGATGAACTCCTTTAGCTTTTCCTTATCTGTGAAGCTCTTTATCTGACCTTCAATTCTGAATGATAGCTTTGCTGGATAAAGTAATCTTGGTTGTAGGTTCTTGGTATTCATCACTTTGAATATTTCTTGCCACTCCCTTCTGGCCTGCAAAGTTTCTGTTGAGAAATCAGCTGACAGTCATATGGGTATTGCCTTGTAGGTAACTGAGTTTCTTTCTCTTGCTGCTTTTAAGATTCTCTCTTTGTCTTTTGCTCTTGGCATTTTAATTATGATGTGTCTTGGTGTGGTCCTCTTTGGATTCCTTTTGTTTGGGGTTCTCCGCGCTTCTTGGACCTGTAAGTCCATTTCTTTCACCAGGTAGGGTAAGTTTTCTGTCATTATTTCTTCAAATAGGTTTTCAATATCTTGCTCTCTCTCATCTTCTGGCACCCCTATAATTCTGATGTTAGTACGCTTGAAGCTGTCCCAGAGGCTCCTTACACTATCCTCGCATTTTTGGATTCTTTTTTCATTCCGCCCCTCCGGTTGGGTGTTTTTTGCTTCCTCGCATTTCAAATCATTGACTTGATTCTTGCGCTCCTCTGGTCTGCTGTCGGGAGTCTCTATAATATTCGTTATTTCAGTCTGTGTATGCTTAATTTCTAGTTGGTTCCCCATCATAACATCGAGGTTCTCATTAGTTTTCTTGTAGATCTCATTAAGTTTATCGGCGGCTTCTAAACAGTTCTTGAGAGACCTTAAAAGTGTGGTTCTGAACTCTATATCTTCCATTGACAATTTTGTCCTGTTTCTTTGTCTCCGCATTTTGTTATGCTTTCTTGGTGCACCCCCTAGTGGTCTTTGTGCGCAGTCTTGTAGTTAAGCCTTGATTGTTGTAGCTAATACCAGGGAGGGTTTGACCTCCAGGCCAAGTGGCTGTGAGAATCAGCTGTGTTTGCAGTGAGAGAACTTCTGTCCTCTAGGGAGGTGCTAATCTAGCCTTTGCCTGAGGCTATCCGGCAAATGCCTCTGTGCTGGGCTTGGGCGGGGCGGGTCGCACAGGATCAACAGGGTGGGCCGGAGAGAGCAGTTATGGCGGCTCTCAGTCCTGTCCCCAGGGGCTCTGCCTCTCTGAGTCCCAGCAACCACTGCAAAGCTCAGAGAGAAAGCTGCACTCGCTCTGACTGAAGCCAGACAGTCCCGCTTCTCCCGTTTGAGTCTGGGTCCCTAAAGACTCGCCCTTATCTGGAGCTCAGAGTCTGTGACTCCCTCCCAATTGAAAACGCCAACCGCGCCCTCCGCCGCCAGCCCGCTCCGTGCACTCCGCACCTCAGAATTTGACTTCAGCACTGCGCCTCCTCTGAGTGTCCGTATGCGTTTCTCTTTCCTCCTAGTTGTAGGAATTCCACTCAGCCAGCGTTCCTGTGGTTCTGGGTGATGTCCGTTCTGTCTTTTATTTTCACTTTTGAAGTAGTTGTTCAAGGCAGCAAACTCCGGCATTAACCTATGCCGCCATCTTGGTTTCTCCTCTTCCTCTTCTTAAAGGATACCTTTCAGCATTTCATATAATACTGGTTTGGTGTTGATGTACTCCTTTAGCTTTTCCTTATCTGTGAAGCTCTTTATCTGACCTTCAATTCTGAATGATAGCTTTGCTGGATAAAGTAATCTTGGTTGTAGGTTCTTGGCATTCATCACTTTGAATATTTCTTGCCATTCCCTTCTGGCCTGCAAAGTTTCTGTTGAGAAATCAGCTGACAGTCATATGGGTACTCCCTTGTAGGTAACTGAGTTTCTTTCTCTTCCTGCTCTTAAGAGTCTCTCTTTGTCTTTTGCTCTTGGCATTTTAATTATGATGTGTCTTGGTGTGGTCCTCTTTGGATTCCTTTTGTTTGGGGTTCTCCGTGCTTCCTGGACTTGTAAGTCTATTTCTTTCACCAGGTAGGGGAAGTTTTCTGTCATTATTTCTTCAAATAGGTTTTCAATATCTTGCTCTCTCTCATCTTCTGGCACCCCTATAATTCTGATGTTGGTACGCTTGAAGCTGTCCCATAGGCTCCTTACACTATCTTCGTATTTTCGGATTCTTTTTTCATTTTGCTTTTCCGGTTGGGTGTTTTTAGCTTCTTCGCATTTCAAATATTTGCCTTGACTCTTGTGGTCCTCTGGTCTGCTGTTGGGAGTCTGTATAATATTCGTTATTTCAGTCCGTGTATGTTTAATTTCTAGTTGGTTCTTTATCATAACATCGAGGGTCTCATTAGATTTGTTGAGGATCTCATTAAGTTTATCAGCGGCTTCTAGGCAGTTCTTGAGAGACCTTAAAAGTGTGGTTCTGAACTCTATATCTTCCATTGACAATTTTGTCCTGTTTCTTTGTCTCCGCATTTTTTATGCTTTCTTGGTGCACCCCCTAGTGGTCTTTGTGTACAGTCCTCCTGTAGTTAAGCCTTGATTGCTGTAGTTAACACTGGGGGGATTTGACCTCTAGGCCAGCTGGCTGTGAGAATCAGCTGTGTCTGCAGTGGGAAAACTTCTGTCCTCTAGGGAGGTGCTAATTTAGCCTTTGCCTGAGGCTATCTGGCAAATGGCTCTGCGCAGGGCTTGGGCAGGGCGGGTGGGTCGCTCGGGCTCGGGATCAACAGGGCGGGCTGAGAGAGCAGTTATGGTGGCTCTCAGTTCCGTCCCTAGGGGCTCTGCCTCACAGAGTCCCAGCAACCGCTGCAAACCTCGGAGAGAAAGCTGCCTTCGAGTTCCGACTGAAGCCAGACAGTCCCACTTCTCCCGTTTGAGTCTTGGTCCCTAGAGACTCGCCCGGATCTGGAGCTCAGAATCTGAGACTCCCTCCCGATTGAAAGCACCTACTGCGCCCTCCGCCGCCAGCCCGCTCCGCGCGCACTCCATACCTGAGTATTTTACTTCAGCACTGCGCCTCCTCTGAGTCTGGGTATGATATTCTCTTTCCTCCTAGTTGTAGAATTTCCACTCAGCCAGCCTTCCTGTGGTCCTGTCCGTTCCATCTTTTAGGTGTGTTTTGATTTGGTTGTTCAAGGCAGCAATCTCTGGCGTTAACCTATGCCGCCATCTTGGTTCTCCCTCAATAAATCATCATGTGTACTTTTATTCTTTATTATCCTGACCTAGAATCTGCTAGATGTTTGATCGAGCTTTTAACCCCTTCATGCTAGTCCTGGAACAGTTTGCCTTCATATCCCCCTCCCCCCAACTTCTTCTGCTCTGTCCTGTTTTACATGGTGTCATCCCCTGCAGACCCTATTTCGTAGGCATCATGTGAGTTGGCTCATGGCTGAGTTTGGTTAGTGGAAAGCAATGCCAGGAGGTTGAAAGGTGGAATGAAAGAGGAAATAGGAGTGTCTCCCTCCCTCTCTGATTGCATATTCTGGGCGAGGAAATGAGGCTCTGCTCTCCGTGTTTCAGTTCCTGGCTCCTGATAATCTCTGGGTTTCCATTCCATCCTGTTTGACTTCTTAGCGCTTCTATAACTTGGGTAACCAATATCCTGCATTGAGGTCCCTGTTTTTAATTCCTAGAGTGATTTTTGATGGTCTGGTCGGACCCTGAATGATATATTCTTTTAATATTTTAGCCTAATGTAAGTAATTGCGTACACCTTTCCACTCCCAAGCTCACTCCCACAACATCCTCTATACATAGAATCCAATTTAATGTTCATTCTGCAATTTCTTGAAAGTGAAATTTCTGGCATTTCCAAATGAAAGATAGAACACTAAATGGAAAAATAGCAATCTTTCATAGTCTCACCTGCCAGAAATAACCCCTCTTTAACCTTTGGTATATTGCTTTCCAGTCTTTATTTTCCTTTAAAAAATATATTTTCTCCAATATTTTTATGCATTTTATATAGTTGAATTCACACAGTATATCTATTTTTGCATGCTATCTCTTTTAGCTTGACACTTTATCAGAAGCATTTTCCCATTTCTTTAGAGCTCTTTATAAGCACTACTTTTAACTTGTGAAAGGAACCACAAAAGTAGAATTAGGGAGAATTCTGACTTTTGAAATTCTGTATTCCAAAAGGAAGGTGCCAACTAGGGTTTGCATCTGTATCGCTCCACCTAATTGTTCCACAGGTATTCACTGAGTGCTTACAGTGCCCAGGTCACAGTGGGAGGTGTGAGAGAAGAAATTATCTAAGAGCGGGGACTGGTTAGGACGCCAAGAGGACAAATATGAAGCAATTAGAGAGCAATAGGAGATTAAGAAAATTCATTGCTAGGGGGAGTACCTCAGATTGAGAGTGTCCTAAAAGAGCAGAGGAAAGAGAGATCAATATGAGCTGGACTGCTCCCTGAAGTCTCCTTCTGTGATGCCATCAGAATAGAGAATCAACATGGGCAGGATTCAGGCAGGTCTGGAGGAGATGGAAGGAACTCCAGGGAAAGTGGGGTACAGACTAGGGACTCTGGAGTCAGGCAGACCTGGGTCTAGTCCTGGATCCATCTCATCTCTACCAGCCATGTGATGATAAGCAGGCTAGGAGCTTCCCTAGGCCCCCGTTTCTTGGTGGTAATGATAGTGCTACCTACTTCTTGGAATGAAATGCAGTATTCGAAAGAGTAACAACCTAATTCTTCCCACCAGGATTCAAACTTTCCTCCAGGTGAGCACAGGCATGAATAATCTTCATGCAAGCTCTTGCTGTGAGTTGTTATCTGTAGTTAAAACTGCATCTCTGTTGTTACTGAAAGTGTAAATGGCCTACCCTACAAGATCAGAGGAGTTAGAGTCTGAGTTGGGTTTGCAGCTGTACCTGGTATCTCTCGGTGCAGCTGAACCCATGGGGCATTGAGCCCTCCTCCAGTGTCTCTTATATGCCAGGTACTGCCAGAGCCCATGGGTCAGTGTGACTCCTCAGATTTCATCCTGGCCCTGCTCCCTTCTGGGTGAGCCCTCATTGCAGCTCCATGGGAGGAGAGTTGTGTGTTGCGAGAGTATGTTTGCTAAGGACATGTGCTTGAGGACCCTCAGCTAGTAGACCTGACTATCAGGAAGAAAAGTTAGTGCTGATAGGGTGGGAGATTGGGGGATTGGCAAGCATGGGAACATGTGTGCATGGTTGTTGCAAAAACTGCAGACTAGCCCTAGCCACTTTGGCTCACTGGATAGAGGGTTTGTCCGGGGACTGAAGATCCTGGGTTTGATTTCTGTCAAGGGCACTACCTTGGTTGCAGGCTCGATTCCTGGCCCTGGTTGGGGCTCGCGTGGGCGGCAACCAATCCATGTGTCTCTCTCTCATCGACATTTCTTTCTCTGTCTCTCCCTCTCCCTTCCACTCTCTCTAAAAATTCAGGTGAAGATGAACAAATCAACAAACAAACAAAACTGAAGACTAATGCAGATGTCTGTGAATCCCAAATACCTTTAGAATCTGCTTGAAAAGTGGCTTATTTATTACTAGATGAGGCTTGGCGAGAATAATTAGTGAGCTACTTAAGACTTAGGGAGAAACCATATACACACACTCAGAAGGTGTGAACGAACTTGTACTGTAGCCCCACATTAATTAACTTCTCTTTTGGAGCTTAGCAAAGCCCATGAGAGTCTTCACAGGGCCCCATTCCTCCTCCACAGAGTCACTCACCTTACTCAAGACCTCCTGTGTGACTTACTCCTTGGGATGCTGCTTGCTGAAACCCATAGCTGCTCGTTCCCATGTTGTGAGGGTCATGTGGTGGCACATGTAAAAGTGCCTTGTCAGTGGTGGGGAGGGGGCCCAGACTTTTTAAGGGCTATGATAGAGCATGCTGACATTTCAGTACCTCTTCTTTGCTCCCCTGTGTGGGCAGGGTAGGAGGATGGAAGAAATTTCTTCATTCTCCCCATCAGAGGCCTTCTAGAGCCACCTGTCTTGAACTACTGGGGAAGGTCTTACTAGTATTCCTGGGCACAGAGCCCCTATCTTTGCGTCCACTCTCATCTACCTCTTGACTCCATTGTTTGGATAACAATGAGGAACTGAGTTTAGCATTGAGCATGGGGTGCTTTGTCCACGCTTTTACACAAAAGGACAGCTGCTGAAGCCTGCGGAGCCTGCCAACCTGCCCTAAAGCTTATTTCAGACACTTGCATCAAACTCACTGCACTGGAGTGCACTCCATGGTGGTTTTGGTTCTTGTCAAAAGTGCTCTTTCCCCTTGGGAGGAGGCAGAGTACCATAGAGCCAAGGGGAGGGAACTGGGGACCTTTCTTTCATCAGCAGCTGTGTCCTCAGAGCCTGGGACTCTGTCCCCATCTCTCCACTCTGAATAACGGGAATTAGGGAGAAAGGGTGAGAGTGTTTTTCATGAATCTACTGATCTTAACCAAAACCCTAGTTGCCCCTCAGTGACGACTGCACAAAGTATGTGGTCCTCCTCCCAACTTGTTTGCCCCGAGTGAATGTCCTGATTTGCTTAATTCCTGGTTCCTATGGGACTGACCCGCCATAGGTGGGGTCATCCTTTAAAGACCAGTTGACTTTGTCTTCCTCAGATTGGCTTATTTCATTTGGCATAATATTTTCCAGGTCCATCCATGCTGACAAATATCACTTGATCTCACTTATTTGTATTGACCAACAAAATAAGACCCAAAGCGGGGAGGCATGGAACAGACTGACATACCTCGATGTGGGGTTGGGAGAATGAGAAGAGATAAACCAAAGAACTTATGTACTTATATGCATAGCCCATGGACACGGGCAATAGGGTAGTGAAGACCTGGGAGGGTGGGTAGGGGCTGGAAGGAGGAGGGTAAAGGGGGGAATGGGAGATATCTGTAATACTATCCTAATATATAAAAACCCAGGGTCCATAACGACCGACTGAAGGCTTGACTGAACACCGGAAGTCAGTCCTGCAGTCAGTGCTGGGTCGCCGTGGCAACCCAGCACTGACTGCTGCTGGTGCGGGCGCAGTGACCCAGCACTGACTGCCAAGGGGGCTGTGGATCAGGCCTGGAGAGAGGCCCAGAGAGAGAGGCAGGGTCTGATCTGCAGCCTCCGTGGCAGCTGTTGATCAGATGTTGCCTCTCTCTTTCTCTTTGGGCTTCACCAGCACCTGTGCCTCTGTTTCTCTCTGGGCTTCCCAGGGGACTGCTGATCAGCCCCGCCTCTCTGATCAGGCCCAGAGATAGGCCCAGAGACGCTGACTGGCATAGAAACTGACCAATCATAACCAAATTGGCCAGCAGGGGAGGGCAGTTGGGGGCAAGATCAGGCCAGCAGGGGAGGGCAGTTGGGGCAACCAGGCCAGCAGGGGAGGGCAGTTGGGGACGAGATCAGGCCGGCAGGGGAGGGCAGTTAGGGGCGATCAGGCAGGCAAGCAGAGAGGTTAGGGCCAATCAGGCAAGCAGGCAGGTGAGCGATTAGGAGCCAGCGATCCCAGATTTCGAGAGGGATGTCCCACAGGGATAAGCCTAAACCAGCAGTTGAACATACCTGGGGGGTCCCCAATTGGAGAGGGTGCAGGCTGGGCTGAGGGAACACCCCCCCACCTCCGTGCACAAATTTCGTGCATCGGGCCACTAGTCAACAATAAGAAATTAAAAAAAAAAAAAAAGACCAGTTGGCAAGTGAAGGTCTCTGAAGAAAGGTGAGGTGCTATTCCCATGAGAAGTGTTGATAATACTGATACTCATGGAGATTGCTGCTGCCTGTTTCTAAGGTTGGAGAGGCCCACATCCCAGCCCACAGACCAAAGACTAGAGAGAAGGGCAGTGTGGGGGCTGGGATGCAGGGACAGCCAGAGATTTTCTGTAAGCTCGCATCAAAGAAATTCCTCAGGAGCACATTCCCTTAGAGCTTTTTTTTTTTTACTTTATTGAAGTTTGCCTTTTTTTTTTCTTCTTCATTTCTGAGGGCGAAGTACTTTCCTGTTCTCCTTGACTACTTATTTCTGAATCTTCATCTGATTTTCTTAATCATCTAAGTATATACACATATAATAAAAAACATATAAACATAAATATATAAATATATGTATAACAAAAATAAAGTATACATACTATAATATGCTTTTTGAAACCTAAAACACATTGTTTGGTATCATTGACTAAAAGCAACTTTCAATATCATTATATTTCTATAAATTATGTTTAATAACTCAGTGTATTCTGCCTTATTACTGGTAATGCATCTTGATAATGACAACAATACTACTAGCTAACATTTATTGAATGATTTTTTGCTATACAGATATTCAGGAATACAGGGTGTCCCCAAAAATGTATATACACCTTAAATAATTATAAAGGCAGTGTTTACTAAAATACATTTCATTTTCAAAATGTAATAAAATCAGCTGTTAAAGTGTGTATACATTTTTTGGGGGTACCCTGTATATCAAGCATTGTGCTAAATTAAAATACCAAGAGACTATAATTATGACCATTTACTGGTGAGGAAATGGAAGCTTAAGGAACTTAAGCAATTTTCAAAAGTTCACACAGTTCTTGAGTAGAGAGCCAGGGTTTAATTTAGGCTGTCTGGTTTCAGGCCCTGCACATCTAACAATTATACCATGGTACCACGATTTATTTAACTGTTCTCTTATTGTTGGACATTTAGAATTTTTTTTAATTAAGAAGAAAATAAACCATTGTTTAATCTTTGCATACTTCTATCTCCTGACTAGATTTGGCTTATATCATTCTATCTTAGAAGAAATAGTATTCTGCAGAGTCATAACATGTTAAACTTTTTATTAGCATTCTATGTAATCACTTTTTTATTTGGTTTCCGGAACATCCATGATGTTGGATAATGGTACCCACGTCTGCAGGTGCTTTAGTCAAGACCAGCCCTCTTGCTTCCCAAGCCCTTGCCTCTGGCCTCTGAAATCAAGCCCTGAGTCCTGGCTGCAAACAGACACCCAGAGTGCAATCTTCTCCTGCTCCCTCATTGGCTCCCAACCTGTTTCCCTTGATCTTGTCTCCTGGACTCCAAACTCTGCCAAACATGCCTTGACTTTGTCCACATCCCTGACCCTCCCAGCCTGTGGCACTCCTCCAGCTGTGGGTGACATCTTTCCTGGATGTTCTCTCCCTGTCTCACCCTCCTGCCCAGCCTCAGCATCTCTCATGAGCTAGCGACAGCATGTGAAGACGGTCCATTCTATATGCCATTTCCCACCCGCAGCTGGCTCCAGTCCTCCAGCAGGTACCTGACAGGGCGGGGCTTACCCACTGCCCTGATCCTGGGCGCCTGCCATACTGTACTGTGAACAGGAAGGCATTTACCAGGAATCTTACCTTTCCCCCCTTGCTATGCAGTTTATCTAGGAATGCTCCTTCCATCTGCTAGCTAATTTTCCTTGTTACATCTTCAGAGATGCTCCCATGCATGCCCTCTCTCCCCACCCCACCTCTAACTCCTCTCCCTGTTTCCTACTGGAGTGCTCCCTGAACCTCTCCTCCAGTTCACACTCACTGACCAGATGACACAGTTCCAGGAACTGTCCAGGGAAACAATACTACACTTACATACAGCCAGAGAAACATGCATAACTACGAGGCATTCTCTTTTAGCTAGATTTCTGATTGTGGAATTAAAGGCTTTGTTCAACATGGATTAATTAGGTGGGTAGATTTTGGATGGCGAAGGGAGCTTTCTTTTGTTTACTCCTAAAGGTAACCTTGCCTTGGCAAGTCTCTAGAGTGTGGTGCTAACAAGAGCAGGCATCGACCCTGGACAAGCCTGGGTTTGATCCGCACTCTTTAACTCTTTGTGTGACCACAGTCAATTTTGTAACTTTTTAAAGCCCGATTTTCTCATCTAAAAGGGCACAATACGAACTTCACAAGTTTATGATAAAGAGTAGATTTCCAGACAATGTCAAGTCCTTTGGCTCCCCACAGCTGGCCACACAGTATGGGCTCTGTGTATTTTTCATTAAAGGCTTTTGAGGTGGGAGGAATCAGAGGGACATTTTGTGTTCTCACTGTTCCAAACACTTTCCTATGGAGGGGACCAGCTGAGAGGTGCCTGGCTGACTCCTGGGGGCTTCTCTGAGAGAGGGCAACAGCCCTAAAACAAAAGCGGTACACGACCTCCTCTGGGCTAGGAGTTCTTATTCTGGGTCCATGAGTGGGTTTTTTTGGAGGTCTACGAAGCTCCTATAATTACAGGAAATTTTGTGATTATTTATGTGCAATTGATGGACAAAAGTCTGTGGCTTTCAGCAGGTTCTCTAGAATGTCATTGACTCCAGAGAGGCTGGGAACTGCTGCTGTAGAGGCTCTGTTGGCTCCTGCATCCTCTTCTCCCCCAACAGTGGCTGTGGGCTACAGGGGAAGGGCCTGGGAATGGATTGTAAAGCCTTAGGCAACCTCAGGAAGTCCATGGAAGCAATGAATCAGTGCTAGGAGAGAGTCAGGGGCAAGGTGCCAGAGTTGCTAGAAGGCAAGGCAAGGCAGTGGGGACAGACTTAAGGAATGGCCTGAAAAACCAGGGACAGGTATGTGTGTGGGGAGCTTTGAAGCCAAACGAGGGCTGCCGTGTGACTGCGGCACTGTCTCCCTGAGTGGGGGCCCAGGTGGACTGTTGGCTCTGCAGTGCATGCCTGGCTGTTCCGAGGCTCAGTTTCTTCCTATTGCCCTTCTCTGCTTTCCTTGCACCAAGAGTTCTGTCTGCTAGAAGTTCAGAGTCCCCGTTCCTCTTCTCACACACTCCATCCGCCCCAGAAATGCAGCAAGATCACCCCCGTGCCATAGACCTCAGCCTCCCTGGGCTCTTGCATGCAAAGAGGTTTCTGGGTTTGTGCTGAATGGTCCCAATTCAACCCTCCCTGGGATCTGTGGAGTCCTAATTGGGCACCCACAGGAGTGGCCAACTGTTTTCTTTTTCCTCTCTGGAGAAGGTAAAAAGAAATGTACGGGCACTATAATAAGAAAGATTGATGCTTTGCATTCATTTATTTGGATATTTTTTATTAATAACTTACCATGTGCAGGCACCATGCTAGATGCTGGGAAGCAATGTTGAGTTAGGTGTAGTTCTTTTCCTGAAGGGGCAAAGAGTCGCATGTAGAAGTCAGAGTCGCAGTGGCCAGGCAATCACCATGCAGTGACGAAAGTGCTCTTCTGGAGGAGTACATGGCTGTCTGAGCCATGCAGCGTCTGCACGGCAACATGCAGCAGGGGGGTAGTTGGAGACGTGCCAGAGAACTTCAAGGTCAGTCCCGCTGTTTGAGGGGGGCTGACGGAGGGAGATGGAGGGGCTGACCTCTGGAAGGCATCTTCTCTTCTTGGATTTGAATTTTTAAAATCTTTTTTGGGGGTAAATTTTGGGACAGCATCCTACCAAGATGCTCAGGCTGTTGGTAACAGGTTCCTTATCTTTCTTAATGTTTTATATATTTGCCAGACTCCCCATGATCTATCTTCTGCATTAATCTAAATTTTAAAATGGGGAAGGATCATCATAAACAGGAAGGGTAGGGGTTGCGGCAGTAGCAGCCACAGCCAGGCATGCAGCGTGATGCGAATGGCCAGTGGTGTGATGAAAAAAGCACTGGCTTGAGATTAGAAGTCTGGGTTCAGAACCTGATTCTACCACTGATAAGCCATGGGCGTTTGGCAAGTAACTTAACCTCTCTGCACCTCTCCTTTATCTGTGAAGTGGGATGGGTCGTCCCTGTCTCAGAGCATTGTAGTGAGTAATGTATGAGAGAGTAGATATAAAAATGACTCGGCATGTTAAATGGGAGGGGACAGTTTGGGAGCCCAAGAGGCTCTTCGGAGTGTGGGATATATTTTTTCACTGCCCTTCACATAAGAAAGAGAAGGAAAAGAAGAGGCATCCCACACCATCCCTCCTGGGGGTCGTGAGTGTTCTTTTGATTTGTAAATCTGGGCATGTGGTTCAGCTACTGCAAGTCGGTGTACTGAACAATCATCCCAAAGATCTTCTCTCTTCTTCCTTTATGATAAAAGGTGGAGTGTGAGACATTTAAATATCCAGCTTCCCCGGCCACGAGGGAAGACCATGCGAGACAGTTCTGACTGCTGAGATGTAGGCACAAACTAATGGGAAGATCTTTTCTTCAGTAGAGAGAAAGCCATCCCAAAAGAAAGCTGTTTGCTCTTCACCCTTCTTCCTTCCTGGAATGGGGGCGTGATGCCAGGATGTGTTGCATTCACCTTGTGACCCAGAGGCAAAAGCCACATGCAGAGACGGTGGATCAAAATGACGGCCACCACCCAACTCTGAACTGCCAGCTCTGGACTCCTTGTCGCTTGAGACAAACAAGCACCTTCCTTGTTTAAGCCGTTCTAGTTGGGCTTTTTGCTGCTCTCAGCCAAACACAGTCGTGACTGTGCAAGACTGGAAGGTCTGGGAAGTGTCAGCTGAACTTGGGCTCAGAGCGTGGTGGAGACACTGTGCGGTGCAGGCCATCCTTGGTAGCGTGAGGAACAATGGCTTCCTTGACTCTGGCTGGCTGAGCTCCTGGTCACTCAGGCATGTTGGCATTTCCCAGGGAAGTCTGGAGCCTTATGTCTATTTTCTTTTTTTGCTAGTTCTCAGAACTTTTCTCTTCCTGGAGAAGAATCCTTGGGGGGAAACAGGGATTTAAAAATGCCATCCTCATCAAAAAGCTTGGACAACGTCCTGGTGTATGGAGGCTCTATTGGGGTCTATACAGGTTGATGAGTGTGAATTGTGTTTTTCCAAAGCTCTTGGTGGGAGGAAGATGTGTAAGAGCTGCCCTTGGGAGCTCCAGACCTGATGGAGGACACCGAACATAAGCAAGCAATAGACTTGGGAATGTTTACTTTTTGAGAATGTTTAACTTTTAAGGACACGTAAACTAATTTGTTATGAATTAAACCCATGAATGCAGCCCAGGGACTAGCTCCAATTATGTGGCGCCTGTCTCGGGAAGAAACCACTTTTACTAAGGCTACATCCTCTTTTCTAGCTGGTCTAGGGTCTCGGAGCTGTGACCCGGAGCTGCTGGAAATGAGGATCATCCAATAAGGCTGGACCCACATGAACATTTGTTGTCACATCGTATCACTCTCACCCCTCCCGTCTCCTACCCCCGTCACTTGCAAGAGAAAACACAGGGGCTTCAGAGCTAGCTGAAGTTGGAAGTACGACAACCCATGTGTTTGATGTGCTTCAATTACATGGACGTGATTTCGAAAATTTAAATGAGGAAAAAAGTCAGCATGAAGGTCCAGAATTTTTTCTCTCTGTGTGGAGAAGTGGCAGCCACTCCACCCTAACTCCTTACCTTTCTTGCAGGCTGCGTTTTCGCAGGCCCACCTACCCTTCCCCCTTCACAAGCCTGCCTCCTCCACCTGTGGAGTTGGTTTGTCCCACCTGTGATCATCTCCTGCAACAGATACAACTGGGGTCCTTCCCCTATAATTTTACATCATCAACTTTTCCTCTCTGGTAGAAAACGAAGTGCCAGTCCCTTAATTCCTGAGAATCTTCCAGAGTCCCTGGATCCCGCGGTGCTACTGCAGTCATCTGCGGCTGCCCTGCGGCTCGGCTCATCTTGCTGGCCGTGTCTGTTTCCAGTGTGTGGTGCCAGCTGGCAGACTGGGCTGAGAGCATTCTCCACCCTCGGCTTTGCTTGTTTCCTGTACTCCCTGACCTGTTCTGGTGGTGGCTCGAGTTCCATTAATGTTTTATCAGCCGCCCCCAAGAACCTCGGCTGCATTACTCTGGGGAAGTTCCCATCCTTCCTCCTCCTCCTCCTCAGTGCAGAGCTCTGGGCTGGAGAGATCATTTTGTTTCCCAGAAACCTGGTGTCATCTGTCCTCGAGCCTCCAATTAGCAGAGCTCAGTGCAGCAGTTTGTGGTGCCAACAATCTCCCTGACTGGGGAGGGAAGGCTCCTGGGGACAGAGACTGGCTGGCTCATTACCCCTGAGCTGTGCCAGCCTTCACGTTAACTCATTCGCCTGGGCTCTTCATTTGAGCTTCTGGCTGAAACAGGCTCTGTTTGATTGCGCCCATTGAGCAGGGCTAGACATTAAGACATTAAGGGGAGGAGGCAGGGGGCTTGTTCACGGTCCTGCAGTGAGTTGAGGGCAGAGCCAAGTGAAAGCCTCTCTCTGGTGTTTGACCGATGGTGCAATGACTAGCCTCCTCTGTCATCCTCAGGGGACGTTGGGCTGGGAGCCTGCTGTCCAGCTGCTGAGGGAGAAGGAAGGTCGGGGTGCCCAGGCGGCAGCTTCTGCAGCGCTTTGGCTTAGTGGTTCTCAACCTGTGGGTCGCGACCCCTTTGGGAGTTGAACGACCCTTTCACAGGGGTTGCCTAAGACCATCAGAAAACACATATATAATTACATATTGTTTTTGTGATTAATCACTATACTTTAATTATGTTCAGTTTGTAACAATGAAATTGGGGGTCACCACAACATGAGGAACTGTATTAAAGGGTCGCGGCATTAGGAAGGTTGAGAACCACTGGCTTAGGATAATGTTCCCAAAGCCGGCGAGAAAGAGGAATAATAGGGCCATAACTAATGACTGCTGTGCCAGGAATGGTGGCAGGTGCTTTCCGTTCTCCAACAGGGGGCGTTGTTAGGCACCAGCTTCTCCGTGTTACAGATGAGTATTCTGAAGCTCAGAGATATTAAGTCACTTGTCCTCCAAACATTAAATGGCAAAAGCCTTCCCCACTTACATTCAGAGTCCTGCTAGATCCGATTCCTCTTCAGAAAACCAGAGTCCCCTTCAAGACCCCCTGTTGTGGTTTTCCCTTCCCTGGCCGGACGTGGGTCTGTGGGTCAGCCTTACTTAGGCTTCTGCTTAGGATCCTTTCATAGTCATAATTATTGTTTTGCTGTTAGGCTTTTATGAGCCTCTCAGTTCTGGCAAACACACAGTCTCTTAGACTCACTGAATCTAAATCTAAATATAGACACCAGAGTCTGTATTTTTAAAAATTTTCTCAACCAAATCTGATGATCAGCCAGGTTTGGGAACAACTGCTCTACGCCACCAATAAAAACACCAATTTCTTTTATTTTTCACATGGGGATTATTTTCCACACATGGAATGTTAACTTAAAATGAAGAAAGTGAATGCAGGCTGACTGCCCCTAACCGCTCCATACGCTTCTACACTTCTTTCCCCAAATATCAAATCACTGCACACTCATCTAATTAAGATGCACTTTGATTCCAGAAGGTAAATCATGTGCAATTGATCAAAGAAAATATTCTAGTCGTTTGTCTTGGGCCTTGGAATGCAGCATGTGATTTCATCTTCTGCTTTGGATTATCTGTGCCACTGCCTTAATGTGCTAACCGCACATTCTTTTTCCTTTTAAAAAAGAATTCCTGTTTCAGAATTTACCTCAAGAGGATTGTCATGCTGCCTTTATCCCTTAGTTTAAAACTAAATCTCTAAGATTTTATTTTTCATAGCAGTTCTCCACATTGCCCCGGAATTTATCTGCCTCCCCACCTTAAACTAGTGTTTTTCCTAATTGTTTCTTACCCACAGCTTGTTAGGAGAACGCTTTATGGAAGTCAGAAGCGTGGCTAAGGGAGAGACAGTTCTCCCCCCTTCCTTTTTGTCTTTGTAACATTGGCCTTTACTTTGGTAAGTTTTTGTTTGAAGTCTTCATCCAGACACTCTTTCCTCCTACTTCTTTTTCCCCCTGAAATTGCAGCATAACCCCATGTTGCCTTGCGCTATGGGTCCACATAGAAAGGTGTAGCTAGTAAATGATGTGCTGGTAAATGCTTCCAAGGAGGATTAAAAGACCTGATTTTAGCCTTTGTAGCATTTGCCGATTTCCATTGTGTAAATACTCCTAACAGTGGCAGATTTCAAGCTACCAACCTGTTCAACAACCAGTGCAATAATGCT
Organism: Myotis myotis; assembly: GCF_014108235.1. NCBI lineage: Eukaryota > Metazoa > Chordata > Mammalia > Chiroptera > Vespertilionidae > Myotis > Myotis myotis. The sequence continues at coordinate 160,954,588 of NW_023416324.1, forward strand.
GAAAATTACAATGGTCTCTTGGGAGCCAGAACAGACAGGTTCTCCCTCTGCTGGTTGTAGTTATGGGAGGATTCCAATCAGCTGTAGTGTTCTACACGAATGAGAATCGTTCGAACAGTCCTATTTGCCAGTTGTCTGGGTTTCAGCCAATCGTTTGACTTCCATGAGCCTCAGTTTCCGCATCTATGAAATGGAGGTAGTCTTGGACTCAAGAAAGAATAAAGAGGGTTTAATGAGGTAATTACTACAACAGGCCTGGCATTTGTTAGGCGTGAAGCGAATGGTTATTCCCCTCTCCGACTTGATGGAGACACAGAGCTGAGAACGGTGGAAGATTTTGAACTTTAGGTGCCATCTAAATGGAGAGAAATGCCTGCTGATGGTTGGCGATGCAGCAGGAGTTAGGCAAGAGACAAGGCCAGGGATTTAGATCTGGGAGTCAGAACAATAATAGTACCTTGTGTTCATGTTCCTCTCTAAAAGGTGTTTGTCAGAGGCGTGGAAGTGGGTGAACTCTTTTAAATTTTTATTCATTTATTTTTTATTGAATTTATTGGGGTGATATTGGTTTATAAAATTATATAGGTTTCAGGTATACAATTCTATATACAGCACATGTGTCTTGTATTGTGTGTTCACCACCCCAAGTCATGTCTCTTTCTATCACCATTTATCCCCCCACCCTCTCTCTTGCCTCTCCCACCCCCCTTGCCCTCTGGTGATGACAATACTGTTGTCTGTCATGGGTGAACTCTTTTAGAGAGAAGAATAGAGAGCCTGGCTGGTATCTAAGTCCTTTCCTCTCCCCTGTGTTTGTTGTTTTCCTCTTTGAAGTTTTCTCGCAAGTTTTGAAGCCAGGTTACTCATATATTCCTTATTACTTTTAAAGGAGACCATGCCTACTCATTTACAGAACACATTAGCACTAGATATAAGATTTTGGGATGGAGATGGAAAGTAATTTCTTCAGTCTCTACAGTTTGTCACACTTACATTTCACCAAAATTTATGTCATCAGTGTCAGTGTTCTATGCTATTGGTCATCCAGGTTGACTGCTGTAATCACCTGCAAATATCAGGGGTAACACAATAGAAGCTTATTTCTTGCTCATGTCATAGGTGACAACCAAGGACCCACATTCCTTCCATTCAATGACTCTGTTGTCCCTTAGGACCGTGGTCGGCAAACCACGGCTTGAGAGCCACATGCGGCTCTTTGGCCCCTTGAATGTGGCTCTTTCACAAAATACCTTGTGCAGGCGCGCACATACAGTGCAATTGAAACTTCGTGGCCCATGCGCAGAAGTTGGTATTTTGTGGAAGAGCCACACTCAAGGGGCCAAAGAGCCGCATGCGGCTTGCAAGCTGTGATTTGCCAAGCCGCAGTTTGCCGACCACTGCCTTAGGATCTTGGACTCCTTTACTGGGATCTCTGCACCCAATCTTTGAGGAGGGGAGAGAGTGTGAAGGACACACAGTGGGACAATTTCACGGGCCAGTCCTGGAAGTAGCATATCATACTTCTGTCTACATGCCATTGGCTGGAGCTCAGTCACATGGCTGTTCCTGCTGCAGGGAAGGCTGGGAAATGTGAGTTGTTCCTTCAGAAGAAAAGGGGATGGGAGAACCAAGATGGCGGCATAGGTTAACGCAGGAGTTTGCTGCTTTGAACAACTACTTCAAAAGTGAAACCAAAAAACGGAAGGGACATCACCCAGAACCACAGGAACACTGGCTGAGTGGAAGTCCTACAACTAGGAGGAAAGAGAAACGCATACGGACACTCAGAGGAGGCGCAGTGCTGAAGTCAAATTCTGAGGTGCGGAGTGGAGCGAGCGGGCTGGCGGCCGAGGGCGCGGTTGGCGTTTTCAATCGGGAGGGAGTCGCAGACTCTGAGCTCCAGATACGGGCGAGTCTTTAGGGACCCAGACTCAAACGGGAGAAGCGGGACTGTCTGGCTTCGGTCAGAGCGAGTGCAGCTTTCTCTCTGAGCTTTGCAGCGGGTGCTGGGACTCAGAGAGGCAGAGCCCCTGGGGACAGGACTGAGAGCCACCATAACTGCTCTCTCCGGCCCACCCTGTTGATCCTGTGCGACCCACCCCGCCCAAGCCCTGCACAGAGGCTTTTGCCGGATAGCCTCAGGCAAAGGCTAGATTAGCACCTCCCTAGAGGACAGAAGTTCTCTCACTGCTGACACAGCTGATTCTCATAGCCACTTGGCCTGGAGGTCAAACCCTCCCTGGAATTAGCTACAACAATCAAGATTTAACTATAAGACTGCGAACAAAGACCACTAGGGGGTGCACCAAGGAAGCATAAAAAATGCGGAGACAAAGAAACAGGACAAAATTGTCAATGGAAGATATAGAGTTCAGAACCACACTTTTAAGATCTCTCAAGAACTGTTTAGAAGCCGCCGATAAACTTAATGAGATCTACAAGAAAACTAATAAGACACTCGATCTTATATTGGGGAACCAACTAGAAATTAAGCATACACGGACTGAAATAACGAATATTATACAGACTCCAGACAGCAGACCAGAGGAGTGCAAGAATCAAGTCAATGATTTGAAATGCGAGGAAGCAAAAAACACCCAACCGGAAAAGCAAAATGAAAAAAGAATCCAAAAATGCGAGGATAGTGTAAGGAGCCTCTGGGACAGCTTCAAGCGTACCAACATCAGAATTATAGGGGTGCCAGAAGATGAGAGAGAGCAAGATATTGAAAACCTATTTGAAGAAATAATGACAGAAAACTTCCCCCACCTGGTGAAAGAAATGGACTTACAGGTCCAAGAAGCGCGGAGAACCCCAAACAAAAGGAATCCAAAGAGGACCACACCAAGACACGTCATAATTAAAATGCCAAGAGCAAAAGATAAAGAGAGAATCTTAAAAACAGCAAGAGAAAGAAACTCAGTTACCTACAAGGGAATACCCATACGACTGTCAGCTGATTTCTCAACAGAAACTTTGCAGGCCAGAAGGGAGTGGCAAGAAATATTCAAAGTGATGAATACCAAGAACCTACAACCAAGATTACTTTATCCAGCAAAGCTATCATTCAGAATTGAAGGTCAGATAAAGAGCTTCACAGATAAGGAAAAGCTAAAGGAGTTCATCACCACCAAACCAGGATTCTATGAAATGCTGAAAGGTATCCTTTAAGAAGAGGAAGAGGAAGAAAAAGGTAAAGATACAAATTATGAACAACAAATATGCATCTATCAACAAGTGAATCTAAGAATCAAGTGAATAAATAATCTGATGAACAGAATGAACTGTTGATTATAATAGAATCAGGGACATAGAAAGGGAATGGACTGACTATTCCTGGGGGGGAAAGGGGTGTGGGAGATGCGGGAAGAGACTGGACAAAAATCATGCACCTATGGATGAGGACAGTGGGTGGGGAGTGAGGGCGGAGGGTGGGGCGGGAACTGGGTGGAGGGGAGTTATGGGGGGAAAAAAAAGAGGAACAAATGTAATAATCTGAACAATAAAGATTTAATTAAAAAAAAAAAAAAGAAAAAAGAAGAAAAGGGGATGGCTTGGTGAGCATCTGGCCAGTCTCTGGCTCCTTCTTACATGACTTGGCAGAAACAGTTGCCGCCATGGACATAGGTCACTCCAGGTGGCCACAGACTTCTTGTGCTTAGCCCCTAGGGTTTTCTGGGTAGTGTGGCCCATGGAGAAGTCCAATCCTATTCCCACAGTCAGACAGATTTCATCGAAGTTGGATTCAACAGTTGTTGAATTTGCTGTTTCATGAGTTCTCTGAACTTTCCAGGACTGGAGTGTTTTGCTGTCTGTAGCAGCTGGTTTCAAGTTAACACTTGAGGATGGTAATAATATTTGCTGTTGTGTTTATAATTACCACATCATTAGCAGTTAAGGGGGTGGGGAGTTTCATGGGACTTTTTATTTTAACTTAGCTACTTGTTTTCTAAAATGCTTCAGACAGTCTTTTTGGGGATGTTTTAGTCATGAAGAAAGCTGACTTCCCATCTCAGAACAAGATTGACATTGCCACTTTCGAAGGGGTTGGCAGAATGTCTGGCTGGGAGCCCAGGGACTGCTTAGCTGGCCTGGAAGACACGAACGGTCAGCTGTGAAATACATGGGATCCAATGGAGCATCACAAAAGTTTCCTTAAGGCCAGCAGCATTACCAGCCAGCATTACCAGGGTGGGGGAGTTGGGGAGGGAGATTTGGGCAGTCCCCGGGTGGGGGTGGGGGTGGTGTCTCCAGAGTCTGCAAGTGGTGGGAGACACTGAGTCAGGTGAGCCAGTGGTCCTACTCTAGGGGCATCAATCCATTCCTGGCAGCTCCCTCCCCCACCAACCCTCCAGGCAGTGACTTAGGGGCACAGGGACTAAGGGGCACAGGAACTAAGACATACTTCCTTCTAGTCCCTACCAGGAGAGGGGCATGGCAAGGGATGAGAATGACCCTGAACAGTCAGGCAGGGTTTCAGATCACAATGGTAGCTGCAGAGTACAAGCTACAGCACCCAGCAGGAAACTGAGGCAAAAGCTCAGCAGTCTGGCTGTCCTGTGACTGCATAGAAACTCAGGGGCTGGGTGCTCATCCCAGGCATGTCTGATATTGTGTCTGGGCTGCACAGAACACAGCTAGATCCCCACCTAAAGGGATTGACGCTCCGAAGTGCCTTGATTCAGGTGACTCGGGACTTGATGAGACAGATCTATATAATAGGAGGGTTTGTGCACAGGATTTATATGGGGTATTCCTAGCTCTGTGGCATTGGGTAAATTATTTGCTTTCTCTGATATTTAGTTTTTCACCCATACAATGTGGAAAATAATATGTACCTCATAGAGGTAGTTGTGAGATTAAACAACATAAAATATATAGGGTACTTAGGGAGGCTGCGCCTAGGTAGGAATCTTTAATTAGGGAGACATCTACTGCAAAGTCCACAAAAGCATCAAGAACAACAGCCAGGCAGGTTTGCAAAGGCAGGAGCTGAAATTTGGGCTCTTGTGATACTTGATTTACAAAGTCCATAGTTTGTTTGTTTGTTTGTTTTTAATCCTCACCTGAGGATATGTGTGTTTTTTATTGATTTTTAGAGAGAAAGTGAGAGAGAGAGAGAGAGAGAGAGAGAGAGAGAGAGAGAGAAGGAAAGAGAGAGAGAGAGAGAGAGAAACATCAATGTGAAGGGAAACGTCGGTTAGTAGCCTACCATACACACCCAGAATGGGGATTGAACCTGCAACCTTTACATATACAGGATGACACTCCAACCAACTGAGCCACCCAGCAAGGGTTACAAAGCTTTTGTTTTGTGAGGTGAGCTGTCACGAGGGTGTCTGTGGTGCCTCAGTTATGCTCGCTGATTTCCCCTGCTGGGCTTTCCACAGTGTTGTTAAACATGCTCCCCTCCCCCCTCCTCCCACCAGTTAGGTGTGTTTAATGGAAAGTAGGACTATTCAGTCAGCCCACATCTTGGCTGCTCAGCTTCTTTGGCACTTACTTCCTAGGCTGAGGGCCTTCATGCCCTTTCTCCTAGAAGCCTGCAGCATGATTATCACACATTGTCTTCTAACACATATGTAACTGGAAGCACAAAAAGATCCCTAAAAGGGTAAGAAGGGGCTGGCTTTTCCTGTACTGGCACTCAACCTCTAATGGTTGGAAGGTTGAAGATAAATTGCTTTGACCTTGAGCTTCATGTAGCAGTGAAGTCTTGAGGGCTGCCTAGTCTTGGAAAGGGGTTGGCCTTCACTTTTAAAGACAAGCAGGATGACTTATGAAAGGAAAGGACTTCTTCAATAAGCTTTTTTTTTTTTAAAGGCCCCATACAAAAATTTAAAGGAAGGGCAGGTAACTGGATTAAAACCAGCAGGAAGGCAGTTTGTGAACAGGAGTGATAGAGAAGGGTTTTGGTTTGTTGCTTGGAGAAGCTGGTCTATTGTTAATGGAGATGGAGAAGCTAAGGATACAAGCCTTTAATTCTGCTTCCACTGTCTTAAGCCAAGAGAATGCATTTCAAGTTGTAAAATACAAAATACATTATTCATATAATAATGGATGGCCAAGAAGCTGAGACGATAGTAAAAAAACCAAGCTACTTCAGTCATCATAGTCTTAGCTGCCATTGATTGCCCACCTACTGTGGGCCATTTCACCAGCTGTTTATATGTATTATCTCTGTTTGAGGTTGGTGTTATTGGCCTCATTTTATATATGAGTCCACCAGGCCCAGAGGAATTAAGCATACTGGGTTTCTAGAGGGAGTAGTGTTGGAACTTGTCTGTCCACCTTCCCACACTGCTTTGAGAATGGCTGTCTCAGGCCCGAAAGAACTGTATCCTGGGCTGCTGAAGGAACTTGCCTATGTGGTCACAGGGAAATCATTGAGTACAGATGGGAAAATGCCTAGAACTTGAAGAGACTGGAATGGACAGATTCAAGAAGCTTTAGACTTGCGAGTTTGATCTTATTCCCTGGCAAAGTTCTAGAATTCTAGCTTTCGCACTAATTGGCTGTGTAACCTTGGACAAATGACATAACCCCCTTAGGCTTTAGTTTCTTTGTCTGTAAAATACATGCTTGTATTACCCTTATCTCTAAGGCCCCTTCTAGTTCAAAGTATTTCATCCTAATAAATTCCTTTAAGGTATTCTGACAGTTTTAGTGTTTCAGCTCTATCTCCATCAGAGAACTCATTTTTGCTTTTTATCAAATACTTCAGCCTTTCTTCAAAGGGTAAAGGGTTAAGAAGATGGAATTTGGAGTGAAAGAGGGGTAGGTTCAAATCTCATCTCTTTTACCTACTAGTTAAATGACAGCAAGCAAGTTCTGTAAACCTTCTGTACTTCAATTTTCCTCCCCTGTAAAATGCTGATCCTTTTCTCATTTTTATTTGTTTCATAAGGTTGTTTTAGAATTAAGTGAAATAATATAATACTACTATAAAACTAGCCTCAGTGCCTATAATATTACAAGTGCCAAGGAAATGCTAGTTGCCATATTTCACTGATTCTAAGAGGTCCCTTTTCTCCCACATTTTACCATCTCTGAAATCAGGATGCATTTTATAGCTTCTGGTGTACTGTAATTGCAACTGTTTTTTTCTCTTTCTTACTGTACATAAGCTAATTCTTCATTTCACTGTTAATTGAATATGGTATTTCCCCAGCATGATTCTCACCCCAGAGGTTCAGTCATCATTTTGTCTGGCTCGTTCATTTTACTGGTGTTGAAAATGAAGGCAAGAAAGGGGAAGAGACTTTGAAAAAGTCACCAGGGGAACTCAGGTCTTCAGATTTCTAGTCTAGTGTTGTTTTCCATGTTAGGAACGTTGTTAACCTGGAACAATACCACAGCTATGACTCAGCTGCTCTTTGCATGCCTGGGCCCCTGTCGGATGGTGAACACTTCCAAATCTACCTATGGAATTTGATGGAAGGATTTAAGCCCTAGCGTCTCAAAGCTGGAATGATTACATTGCTGGCTGCTCATCCAACTTGCACAAACACAGAATCATGACATTTTAGAGTTAAAGGAAGCATTTTTTCCGTGGTTACTGTAATGGTCTCACTTTTGCAGGAGTTTGAATTTACAAGGCATGCTCTCTGGAGACAGCTTACTTCTTCCTAGCTATGTGTTGTCAATTCTAGGAGCTGACAGCATGTGGATGATTGTGTCTTACATTGTCAATGGTTTCTACAGTTTGACTTCTTCCATGTTTGTACAGCTGAGCCGGGTGACCAATGAATCATACAGTCTCAACACTGTCTATTCATTAATTAACTCATTCACTCCATCACCTAGCCCTTACTGGACACCTGCTATCTACCAGTCACAAGGTAGGCACATAATCGCAGTTAATTCTCACAGTAGCCTTATGAAGTTAGTGTTACGTTTTGCAGATGGGAAAGCTGACGCAGAGTGATGCTCGGTGACTTTTTTTTGAGGTAGGCATTGATGGATCCTCCACGTGAAAAACGGGTTAGGACATTCCAAAAGCAAGAGAGAACTTTATTGTTATAAGAAAAATGTCTTAAAATTGGAAAAGCAATATGAATTATCTTACACTGCAACATGTGAACAAATACCAGAATATACCCTTAGCCTATAGACAAGAAATCAAATACTCGTTGAGTAGCTTATTAGCCTCAAACAGTAATTGCATCAGTCACTCTTAATTGAGCAGATAGATCTCATAGCAGTTCTCATCCTTGTCTCATGCATAGGTTGAACGTCAGGTGTTGAAAATATCCAGAGGGCCTGGTCTTTTTCTGGCCTCTGTAACCAGCTAATTTCTCTCCTCTTTGGTCTCATTTTAATGAATGATACTTTATGTAAAAAAGGATGTTTTTATTAGAGGCTTTCCCATCCAGGAATTTCTAAAACTCATTTTTTATTGGCAGGAATTTTCTTAATCAGGGTACACCTAAAATTCCAAAAAGAGCAAAGCAAGTCAAACCTGTTTGCTAAGGGGCTTTTTTCATGACAGAATGTTCGCTCAAGTCTTTTGAATGACTTCTCACCTTGCCATGTGTTAGACCAGGGGTGGGCAAACTTTTTGACTCGAGGGCCACAATGGGTTCTTAAACTGGACCGGAGGGCCGGAACAAAAGCATGGATGGAGTGTTTGTGTGAACTAATATAAATTCAAAGTAAACATCATTACATAAAAGGGTACGGTCTTTTTTTTTTTTTTTAGTTTTATTCATTTCAAACGGGTCGGATCTGGCCCTCAGGCCATAGTTTGCCCACGGCTGTGACTGTGGGCTTCAAAGCCACTGGGCAGGTTGGCTGCTTGTTATGTACGGCAGCTTGATTTCTAGTATGACCATTCAGCTTTTCATTGCCTTGATAGAGAATGATGGGCACTACAAAGTGAGCACACATGCAAGTTTTCAAATCGCCTCCTGAAAATGTTGAGTCTCCTAGCTTTGTAAAGACAGTTGCCCATGAGGGGGCCCGAGGATTTCCCTTCTCCTTTAGACTTCTTGGCCTTCTGGCACAGCTGCCTCCCAAAGTGGCAGAGGCTCGAAGGCATCTACATCAGGTTTGACAACTAGTAACTCAGTGGTTCTTAACCTTCCTAATGCCGGGACCCTTTAATACAGTTCTTCATGTTGTGGTGACCCCCAATCATAAAATTATTTTCATTACTACTTCATAACTGTAATTTTGCTACTGTTATGAATCATAATGTAAATATCTGATATGCTATATGTGTTTTCCGATGGTCGCGACCCACAGGTTTGGTTCCCATTGGAAAATTTGATACCATTTCAAAAAATTAATAGTCACACTTTTGACGAAACAAGACGAGGAGACAGAAGTCACTTATTTCTTCCCTAGGCTCATGTGCTTAGACCAAGGATGGCCATCTCTGTGGCTCCCCTGCATGGCAGATCTGTGTGTCATGAACTCTGGGTCCTTGCTGGCTGAGCCTCTTGCTGGTTGTGTCATGGGCTGTTCCTTTACTCGTTCAGCATTGGTTATGGTGTTTGGAGAACATTCCCTGTACATCCCACAGGAGCACTTGGCATAGACCCTGCCCTCAGGGAGCTTAACCATCTGTGGCATATCTACCCACTTCTGTGATTAGAGTTAGTAGAATTTCTCTGCAATGATGGAGATGTTCTCTATCTGTGTCTCCAATATGATAGCCATTAGCTAGTTCAAGTGTGACTAATGTGACTGAGGGACTGAATTTTAAATTTCATTTCATTAATCAAAATTTAAATAGCCTCATGTATCTAATGGATACTGTGTTGATAGCAAAGCTCTGAATCGTCATCTACCCATCCTTGCATTTTAATAGGAATGCATGTGGTTGGAGCAGAGAATGCTTGACTAAGATTGGATTTCTAGACGAATGACGATGAGACCTTGAGTCTCCCCTGCCCCCCTCCGCCCTCCCCCCTCCCCGACCTCTTGTTCCATCCTGTAAATGAAGGACTAGCAGCTCTGTAAGGACTTTAGAGCTATGGCATCCCATCTGGTTCTGCTTGGTTCTGGCCACTGATGGGTCTCCAAGGAAGGGGAACATTTTGTCCAGGGACCTGAGAAGAAGGAAGGTTGTTGTCTGTTCAGCTCACTGGCATGGGCTGTTTGTAAAAGCCACTGGGTACATTTAGCAATTCTTCCTGGGTGAGGGTAGTGGGAGGAGGTGAGGGGAAGTAATGCTTTACCTGGGAAGCTGGTGAAAATGTGGAGGCTAGAGGCCATAGTCCATTTCTGGGGCAGCCATCCATTGTGTTATCGGGGCTGCAAGCATATATATTCAGTCCTTAGAAGAGAAAGAAGGTGGAAGAAGAGTCTATTCTGGGGCTGAGATTTCATGAAGAACTGAGAGTATCTTTCTAGGTTTTGTTTGTCTGAGTGTCCTAGTGGGTGTGCTGAGACTTAGGAATTCAGGGAAGTACCTTTGGTTATTTTGACACAGTCCTCACCCCACATTGGGAGTCATGTGCCCTGTGTGCCCTGAATGGGAACAGCTACACAGTCACCCAACATCTAGCCCCACACTTGCCCTGCAGACCAATGCCTGCCAAGAGTTCAGGGTTACAACCGGCACATTGATGACCTCAGACCTGAGACACCAGGGCAGGGCAGGTAGGCATGGTATGACCCAGGCTTCCTCTGATCATGATACAGGGAACTGTCTCCCCCCTGAAGTTGGTAGTGATGGTGGTGGTGGTAGGAGGGTGTTAGCTTCAGCCTAAAAGCACAGATATGCTTCAAGATCAGAAAGGCATAAACTCTGTAATTGCTTCCACAAAAAAGCTGCAATAGAGACATGATAGCTAATACCTTCTGTTTATATAGGGCTTTGCAGGTTGGAAAATGCTTCACCTTGAAGTACTCCTTACTGGGATAGTACTGACATATCCACTTGAGGAAATCGAGGGCAGGGAGGGTAAGGAGCCTCCTCAAAGTTGCTAAGTTGATTTGAGTTGAATGCAGGTCATCTGATTCCAAACCTGGTGTCCTTCCTGCCGCCTCATGGGGCCCAGAAGCTGCATGAGTGGCACAGTCAGGAAGTGCTGAGAAAGGACATGTTGCCAAGAGCTTGGAGTCCTCATCATGTTGTGCATGAGGACTTCAACAGACATCCAGCAAGAGCATAAGATGTCAGGCCGGTGACTGCAATTATTGCTCACCACTGCTGTAGGCAAGCTGCTGGCTGTTCTCTCCCAAGCCTGTGGGCCTTTACCTTCTGCCTGTGAGCTCACAGGACAGGGACAGGAGCCTCAGTCCTAGCTTTTAGGAGTGGCAGTGACATGAGTGGGGAGGATTCTAATGAGGAGGCTGTCTGCCCTCCCTTCTGTGGTACTTCTGCTGACTGTGGTGCTATAGCTGGTCACTTCTGGACAATAGAAATCTCATGATTTTCCTGCCTGGTCTAGGAAGGCTTCCTGGAGGAAGGGGCACCGACAGCCCAGGTCAAATGTTTTCTGGGGCCCTGCTTCTTATTCTGGGGATTAACCTCAAAGAGCAAATTACAGAACATGAAAATAAATTGCAGGAGAGGAAGATGGAGAACATGGAGATGAAGAGATCAAAGAGGCAGAGAATTGTAAAATTCAGCAAGAGAGAACAGAGTGGTTTAATATAGATTTGAGTTTGGGGTGTTTTTTCATTTGGTCTTCATGTAATTATACAGCGTTAAAATTTTAATACATATTCATTGTAGGAAGTTTGAAACTCTATGCATATATAGAAGAAAATGAAATATTTCCATAATCCCACAACCCAGAAATACATTATAGCCATATTTGAGATCATAACAAATGGCTTTTCTGAAGGTAAGAAACCAGCTGAGTCTCGGCAATTTCAAATGATTCAACCTAACATATGTATAGCATATGTATCATTAGTATCCTAATTTTTACTTGACATATTTTGAGCATTCTTCCATGAAATTATAAATTACTCAAAAATGAAAGTTTGAATAGCTGATTGGTGTTCCATTTATAACTACCTCAAGTTTATCTAACTCGTCCCCTTCTGTTGGACATTTAGGCTATTTGCAGTTTGGGACCACAATAAAAGCTCCTGCTCGAAACCCCTTGTCCTCAAATATTTGTCCTCCTTTCCCCCTCAGTTCCTTAGAATAGACATCCAGAAGGGGAACCACTAGTTACTGGTTATGCAAAGTTTTATTATTCACGATTCATATTCCCAAATGCTTTCTGGAAACGTTGCAGCAATTTTACTTCCACTTACAGGGAATAAGGGCAGGCAGGGCTAACCCTGAACTCTTGCCAGCATGGAGGATTGTTGCCTTTTCAACATCTCTGCAAATTTAATAGAAACATCTCATTGTTTAGTTTGCATGTCTTAGATTACTAATTAGCTAGATTGCTTTCTCTTAATGTTTATTTGCCATTTCTCCTTTTTTTGAAATGTGTATTTACATTCTTTGCCTGTTTTTCATAGGGAATTGTATTAGTCTTTTCTCGGTCAGGTTTGTTGAAAATATGTTCCCCAGCTTGTCATTTATATTCTAAATTTTGTTTACACTTTGATGTGTAGTTTACAGTTTTCCATGGACAAAACCATCAGTATTTTTCTTCTCAATTTCTTTCAATGTGTTCATGCCTAGCGAGCTCTTTCTCATTTGTGGATCAGCTAAATACTCATCCATATTTTCTCTCAAAGTGTATTTTTAATGTCATTTTTAAGATTGGGTTTCTAGTCTGGCTCAAATTTATTTTGGTGTATGGTATGAAGTTGTGAGGATTAACTTGATTTTTCTTTTCAAATAGTCAATTTTTCCAGTGCCATTTATTGAATAAATGTGTTTTCCCCATTGTTTTAGATTCTTCCCTTATCATATTATTAGGTTCTTAAATATGACAGGTCTGTATTAGGTCTGTAAATCAGGCTCCATTCATTTGTATGTTAATTCTTGTGTTTGTTCTACCTCTTAATAATTGTAGTTAAATTTTTTTTTAATATCTGGTAGGGCAGGCCCAATCCATTATTCATTCTTTTTTCCAAGAAAATATTTAGTCACTTTCATTCATTAATCCCTCCAAATGGAAGTCTAGTTTACGATCCCTTTGGCAGATGATAGGTACTCAAAGATGAATTCAACAGATATCTGCCATAATATTTAGTTGTTTTAACCCAGTGACATTGATTTTATTTGAATTTTTGTTTTACTTGAATCTTCTTTAATGTCTCGCATTCCTGAGATAAACCCCATTTGCATACATGGCAAATCTTTAAATGACATTTAATGAAAAATTAATTTTCTTTTTACAGTTTTTTGGGACTTCAGTACCTTTAGCTGTAAGTCGATTTTATGTGTGATGAATGGTAGCCATTTTTCATTTGCCATGGAATCACATCACAGAGTGAACAGCTGCGTAACACAGTTGTCCTAAACTTTAAATAAGCTTGCTTTTAAAATGCTGTTTGCAGATGGTATCATATTATATTAACATAATTATTAAATTTTTAAAGTGCATGAATGTTATGCAATGATCCTGTTTATGAAAGATTAATATACAAAGGAGGGAATTTGCTCTCCTCCAATTATTTCAAGAATAAATAAGAAAAATTAGATTGTGAAAAACATTAAAGAAACATTAACAACATCAGCCAAAATCTCATTTTCCAGAGGCAACCACTGTGTACATGTAGGTATGTGGTTTTTATACACACACTCCAATATATATATATATATATATATATAGAATAAGGTTTTGCATGTTGTTTTGTAATATGTTTTTCCTACTTCACAATATACCATAAAATTTTCCATGGCATTAGTTATTCTTGTACAGTGTCATATTCAATGGCTGGGTAGAGTGGCTCTACCATGGATTATTTTGCCATTCCCCTGTGGTTGCACATTTAGGTTTGGTGTGATTTTGCAGTATAGAAGAGCCATAGTAAACATCTTTACTCTTACTTTAACATTATTCTAGTCTGTAGCATATAAACTGTGTTGTGAGTACACATACACACTCATCCCTGGATGGCAAGGGCCCCGCGTCTTTAAGGAGCTGGAAAAGAGCCAAGAGGACCTCCTCCTGTAAGTGTTCTGCTCAGATTACTGCTCAAATTCTAAGTATTGGAGAATTAATGAGAAAACAGTTTTAGAGATCACGGAACAGAGAATTTCAGCAGCCTGGGGCCCCTTATTGTTTGGTGCAGACTCACCCTAGTCTGCATTCTTTGCCACTCGCCTGTGCCTCCACACCTAGCTCTGCAACCTCTGCAGCCTTTCTTCCTCTGTGAACTCCCTCTTCACAATGGCCTTAAAGCTCAAGGCCAACAGGCACAGACTCTGCTTAGGCCTCTTGTTCTTTCTCCCTACAGGCAGCTGGGGCTCCGCTTGGGACTCTGAAGGTGTTGTCTACAAGTAGATGTTGGGGCTACCTCATCTCAGCTTGTGGCACTATTATCAGATGCATTTTCAGTAGGGGTACTTCTCAGAAACTCCACCTGGACCTGGAACCCACCTTTGTCTGGAACCCAGCCACATACTAATAAGAGCAGGGTCGTGGGAGAGGAGCCAGGGAAGAAGGAATAAGGCCTGCTAGCTCCGGGCACCACCAGCACATAGAGATCAGTGTGGGAAGGGTGCCCTCTGGACACAGAAGGAGGGTGCTAGTGCTCAGTCAGTTCACTCAGTAACTGGTCTGCATCTCGGGAACCTGGCTAGGTGTACAGGAGTGGTTGGAGTGCTTGCCAAACAGCCCAGATTGGGTAGGGGAGAGAAACAATAAAATTCAGAGGAACCACACAGGTGAGTGTGAGCAGCGTGGCTTACTGGTATGTAGTGGGAAGGTGAGGAGGCAGTTTTTAGCTGTTGTTTTCTGAATTTACTCTATTCACTTACTCATTTATTCACTCACTTGTTCATTGACATAATCACTTACCATTGAGCATCTATTTGCCATGCCCTATGCTAAGACTGCCAAGGTGAAGAGGGAAGAGGAAGGAGCGTTATGTTAACTCAGCATCAGCTATGTGTCTGATGCCTTCAGATAGATTTTCTCCTTTGATCATCACCTGTGAAGTAGGTGTTATCTTCTATGAGGCAACAAAGACTCAGAGAGGTTAAGTAAGTTGTCCAAGGGCACACAGCTACTAAGTGCTTACTCAGGGCTGTCTCTCAGGATGTGCCTGCCCAGGGAGAGCTTGCCATCTCATGCAGAAAATGGCTTTTTGAGCAAATAGTGGCCAGGCATGCCCGGCTGTGGCTGCCTGACTAGGAATACTTGAGAACTCCCTTCTTATTCTGCCATGAACCAGCTTCCAAGGATCTTTTGAAATAAATTTGTAGACCCATTTGGCTGGCTCTGACCCTGACCATAGCTCTCATGGATCCAGAAGAGTCAGGTTGTCATTCCTCTGCTGGCAGGGGCTAGAGGCCAGTCTTCAGTTTGGAAGACTTCCAAGAAAGGTACTGCCATGGATGGCCTCTATAAAACTCATTTCACATTTAACCTCAGTTCTCCTGGTCCTCAGGAACACCACAACGAGAGAGAACAGAACCACCTCTGGTTAAGCTTATCCTTAGAGCATAGGATCCTGTACACAGCCTTCATCTTCCACCATCTGCCTCAGATTCCCGTTATCAAAGCTAAGGAATCTAAATCATTTCTCTTCTCTAGTTACTTTCTGTACCAGCCCCATCAAAGTATTGGGTCCCAGCTAAACCATGAATGTTAGAAACTGGGCTGTGAGTGAGGCAGATGCTGGGTGATAGGATCTAGTGGTTAGAACTTGAGACAAATGAGAGGGTCTCATTTTGACTTTGTTTTAGACCAGGGGCTCTCAATCATTTTGGGAGCCATCAATCCCTTTGAAAATGTGATGAAAACTAGAATTACACAGATCCTCTTATCAGACAAAGAACGCATATGGACATACATGCAATAATTTGCATGCAGTTTTATGAGGTCCATGGCCTTCCCCAATGACACACATTTTTGAGGCAGGGTTAGGAAGCCTGCTTGGCTCACTGATGGTCCTGGAATGTGTGGCTTAGTATGTCCTCTGGTGAGCAGTGTTGAGGGCAACCCTCCCAGCTCCTTGTTTTCCATAATTCGGGAGAAGGATTCTAGTTTCATAAAATATTCGGATTATATGTGGTATTTTTATTCCTTCTTTCTGACTTGACGAATCAGACTCTCTCCTGATCTTGGTTATTTCCTAGTTTAGGCTGGCTCTTGGTTATGCTAGGCCCACAGGGGAACTTCGTTACTCCTCTCTGGCAAATATTAACTCATCTCTGTGTTACTCTGGAGAGGGTCTGAGTCAGGGGAGGAAAATACCTTGTCTTAGCTACTCTTCTGTGTTCCCCTAAACCAACTGGAGAGACCCCAATATTTACCAACATCTTGTCCAGTCCAGGACCTTGCTTAGGAAACTATAATCATTTGCCTCTTCTGTAGTTATTGCTCTTTCACTGTTTAGATACATTTTTAGAGCTCAAGTTTTATTATCCCTCTGAGATTTTCTTGTATGTATGTACCTCTATCATTATGTTACTTACATGATATTAAAATTACATGTTGATGTATCTCATTCTCCCCCTAAACAAAATGTCACTTTAGGTAAAAAAAATTCTGCATTTTTTTTTTATCATTGTAACCACAGGGACTGGAACTTTGTCTGACACATTGGTGCTCAATAAATATTTATTGAACTGAATAGGGAAATGTTTAGATAACCAAGGTAATAATTTAAGGAGAGATTTAAAAATTGCTCAAAACTCTAGACCAACTCATCCACCTCAGATACAGTCAAGCAGTTTATGCAGAAACCTAAGCATGGTATTGGAGTTCATGGTGTCTCATTTTCATGGCAGGGGTGTGTGTGTGTGTGATGTTCACAGACCTTCCTTTCTTGGTTATTGCAGTTTCTTGAAAACAATACCAGAACAAGCACTTTTATTCTCTACAGTAATCTCTCCATGTCTGTGTCTTTTCAATACTTCTTCACATTTGTTTATCTCCCTGATATATCTTAATGTCTGTCTTAGCTTGGTCTTTCTCATTTGGTTCACATATCCTGGGACAAGCTGGACAGCAGCCACTCCAAGTAGTGACTACGCAGCTACTCAGGACCAAGGACAGCGGCACACATGACTCTGAAGGGGAGGTGCTTTGGTTTCCTAAAGTTTATTCAGTAATATGACCTTTAGGTGTGGCCCTTCTCGTCCAGTTCTGCAATCTTTGTTAGTACTTTGGCCCGCACAGTTCCCTGTTTATGGTGGGCCTGACCCTGTATGTCGCTGTGGCATTGCTTCCACTGATGGCCATGATAGTGAGTCTAGGGCAGGCAGGAATGACACAGCTGTGGAATCAGAAAGCATGGAGTAGAGCAGGGAGAGCTCTGGGCTGGGGTGAGAGAGACTGCTCCAGGAGCTGCCCCTGAGGGTCTCCTGCTCTGAGCTCTGCAGTCGGCCTCCGTTGCTGCTGTATGCCACCTACACTTGCATTTCAGGCCATGGGAAATGGGGAGGGGGGGAGAGGCATTGGGAGGTGCTGGGCCATTGTATGTTTGGATGCCTGCCAGAGTGCCTTTCATAATGAGAGGGACAAAGCTGGCTTTTCACATCCACAATTTCATCTTGAACTAAAGTCATTATACCCCGATTAAATTAACATTAATTAGAATTAAAATGCTTTTGATGGGCACCTGGGGAAGAGGGCAGGGAACTGAGAGTGAGGGTCCCAAGGAGTGAGACTCTTATGTCTCCACAGCACATACCTTCTGCCTCTGACTGCCTCTTCATTCTCTCTAAATATGTTACAAAAGCAAATATACAGCTAATGTTCAAAGCTGATTCATATTCGTCACCGACTAATTCATCACTGGCTAATGTTCTGTGTTACTTTGAGGACCCATCTAAGAATAATGCTCAGCATAACAAAAAGACAATAAATCTTTCACCATCACCACCATTCATGAGCACTTTCAATAACCGGGTCAGTTAGCACAGAATCAGTTTAAAAAAGAAGTGATGGGCAGATATAATCACTTCTGAAGTGGCTATTTTCTTGTGTCTAGGGTACACCGAATGATGTCAGCTTTTCAGAGTAGGGAGGCAGGATGAGTGAGCCTGTGTGTATTGCAGCTGAGGTCTCAACTCGAGCTAATATTAAATGTTGTGAAGAATAAACAGAAACGGTTTGCTCATTAGCTGGGCTTAGAGAGGTGTTACCCACATGTGTAAAGTGCTAATTATTAGTGATCTTTAATGGAGCTAATTTAACAATGGTAAGTGTAACATATTTCTGCTGTTCAAAAGTAGCCCATTAACAATATATCTAATATTGACTTCAGAAAGTTAATATTGAAATTGGCCTCAACTAGAGTTCACAGGGGACTGTGAGAGAAAGATGGAGGGGGTGGGGGTAGAAGTGGGCACAGGGAGGGGCAGGGGAAGAAGAGGCACAGAAGTTATTAAGCTCCTTTTTGTGGAAGGCACCATGGCACTGATGAGGAAGAGTCAGTCCTTGGGTCACTCATTACACACCAGCTGTCTGCAGGCACTGGAGACGTGGAGATAAGCATCTAGTCCCTGCCCTTGGGAGCGTAGAGTCTAGAGAGGGGTCCAGGTGCAGCAGGGGAGGTGGCACAGCAGTGATGTACCTGCCATGTGACATACAACTGGGGGTGGGGAAGGGCTTGGGGAAGGCTCCCTGGGGAAGGTGCACAGCTCACTATAGCGCAAGGCAGAAAACAGTCACTGTGAACAGTGATGTTCAGATGCATGTCAGAACCGAGAGAAGACAGACATTGCTTCTCTCTAGAGTAAAGACTGTCCAATCTGGCTGTCATCTCAAGTCCCTGGCTACTGCCTCACATTGCATGAGACCTTGTCACTTTGCTTAGAAAGGCTTAGTAGTTAGCATTTGCCAAAGAGGAGCCCTTGTTTGTTTGTTTTTCCTCTCCCCCTGTGCATTGAAATCAGGTAGCTGAGGTTCATAAATGTCCTTCTCTTAGAAATCCCCTGGTCCAGTGTCCGGGCAGAGAACTCTGCTCCTCAAGGTGTGTCTGTTCTCCACGCTGCAGCTCACTCCAGGAAGGAGGATGCTGCCAGGGCTGGGTTGACGTTTGTGGTGTCTGTGGTGAGAGACAGATGTGGGAGTTGGCCTCACAGTGGGAGGATGGATCCCCAGGTTGGGGAGAGGCAGGTGGTTCTCCTTACTGGGCTGTATGCTGTGTTGCTGACACAAAGCTGCCCAGTCTCTTTTTTCTGCTGGATTTATTCCTTTCTCTTAGCTTATACGTCCTATCTTAGTAGTAGTTGTTTTAACGAGAGCTCCAAGGGACATGTTTATAGTCACTGGAGGAGTTTTTCAACAGGCAGTTTCCTCAATAGCTCATTAGTGTCTGTAAACAGGAGACATTAACCTTCATCTGTGTGTGTGTGCTCTTTCTCTCCAGTTCTTTCTCTCCTGCTCTTACTGTTTTCCTTTCATTCTTGTCACCTCTCTTTCCTTTTCTTGTGTTAATATAAAAAAAGGAGGAAGGAGAGAGGGGAATGAAGATCATCACCTCTACCCACCGATAGGTTCCCTCCCATCTCCAGCTGCACTGACAGTGTCTCTTCCCAAGGGCTTCGCCCATCTAGTCCTTCTGAGAAGGGACCTTCAGTGTCTTTCCTCTATTATTTAGTTCTGCATTGCATCTTCGTGGGGATCTTACATGAACTTCCTGCCTGCTACTGGCCTGGAAGCCTCCCAAGAGGTACCTCACAGCAAACCTTCCTCCTGACTTAGGGAGAAGATAAAAAGAGACAAAGATCCAGTGCCCTTGCCCTGCATTCCAGAATCCAGCTCAGCAGGAGCCTCGTGTCCCGTTCTCTGTCTCCTTGAAGACAGAGCAGGATGTGATGTGCAGGTTGGGGTCAGAGCCTGCTGGGTCCACCTCTGCCTGGAGTCACAGCCTTGCTCTGGGACCACATTCTACCAGCTCTGGCCCTTGCTCCTGGCGCTCTGAGTTTCCAAAGGCACTTGCAACCACATCTTTGTTGTTACCTTCTTCAGAGCCCACCCTATTAAGAGGTCAGGATCAGAGTGAGATCACCCCATGCCCTCCTTTCTGTTACTTCCTAAGTCTGCTTTTCTGTTCCGGCTCACTGGCCCCTTACTCTCTGCCTTGGCATGCGTTGCTCCCCACCAGAGCACCATTCCATGGCCCTTCCTTTATTCACAATCCAGTTCAAAGACCACTTCCTTGGGGAAGCAGCCCTGATGATTCACCTCTAACTATCATCCTTACTCCGTCTTCCTAGGGTCTGTGCATGCTCAGGTTCAGTTCAGTGTTCCCTGAACCCTTTGCGTGTGACCGGCACTGAACTAGGTGCTTGGGTAGAACAAGGGGCCAGATGTGGTCCTTCAAGGTGCCAGGATTTGTTAATGGGGAGTAGAATGGAAACACTGAAATGCCTTTCAGGAGTGATGGAGTACAAGGAACAGTCAGGGACATCTCAACTTGACCAGAGGTCAGGGAAGCTGCACAGAGGAAATAATGGGTTAGACAGAGTTTTAAGGGGCAGAACCAACAGAACCAAACAACTGAATCGATAGTTGGGATGTAGGAGTGGAGGAATCTAGGATGCCGCCCAGGTTTCTGTTTTGGTAACTCAGCGGATGATGGCACCAGCAATTAGGATGTAGAAGATACAGGGCAGCCAGGTTGACAGCAGTATGGGAGAGTGTTTGTTAGAATCTTAGTTTCTTAAGTTGTGTCATATATGGAGTCTGGTAGCATCCTGGTGTTGGGGAAATGGATGCTAGTTATTTTATTAGGTTGGAGACTCTCAGAGGCCAGAAATTGGGTCTCCCCACTGAGGAGAGAATTGCCTGACATGAGCAGTGCGTTCTCATGCGGAGCTCCCAGTGGTGGGGACACCTCTCCTTCCTCTCTTTCCCTTTCAGTATTGCCCCCGTCCAGGGTTTTGTACCTGTGGGTGAGAGTGCAGGTGTGACAAAGAGGCATAAACCAACTAGCTCCTCTGTCCTCCAGGGCCAGCTCAGAGATGGCATCTTGGTCTATACAAGTGATCAGTGACAGTACTATGGTACTGAGAGCAGTGAGGAAAACGGGTCTGAGGGTTGGGATAACGGGAGAGATTTGTTGTGAAATGATAATATTCAATGCATGAAAGAGTGGATGAAGCTACCCAAATTCTGAGCAGTTTGGACAGGTATTATTCAAAAACATTTCTACTGCCCCCCCCCCCCCCAAACAAACAAACACAAGCAAGACATGGTCACATCTATGATGAGAGAGAATCATTGATCGGTTGCCTCCTGCAAGCCCCCCAGTGGGGATCGAGCCCGCAACCCGGGCATGCGCCCTTGACCGGAATCGAACCTGGGACCTTTCAGTTCGCAGGCCGACTCTCTATCCACTGAGCCAAACCAGCCAGGGCTGGGTTTCTTATTAAAATGCAGGTTCCTGAGTCGACAGGTCTTGAGTGAGGCCTGAGATTCTGCATTTCTCTTAAAAATATATTCTTATTGATTTCAGAGAGGAAGGGAGAGGGAGAGAGAGATAGAAATATCAATGATGAGGGAATCATTCATTGGCTGCCTCCTGCACACCACCTACTGGGGATGAAGCCCGAAACCTGGCATGTGCCCTGACCGGGAATCGAATCGTGACCTCTCGGTTCATAGGTTGATGCTCAACCACTGACTCACCTGAGCCGGGCAGAGATTCTGCATTTCTAGCAAGGTTCTCGCTGGCTGGTGATGCTTATTACTTTGAGTGGCAAGGCTGTAGGACTCACCTTTAGGAAGTCTTTCTTTTGAGCCCCCTTGTAATCTCTGTGGGTGATGCCCTATCTGATAATAGCTCCTTATCCTTTCTACATACCTGTCTGTCTCTGCCTGCAAGCCCCCTGGAGAGCAGGGTCTATCCCTTATTTGTCTTAGTATCACCAAAGCCTAACAGGAGGCCTAGTGCTTAATAAGGAATTGGTGAAAGAATGAATAGAAATAGAATAGAAAACTGTCCGAATTGAGCCCAAACCAAGGTTTGGCCTGTCGGGCTCTTGGACTTCTCTCCACTGTAAGCCAGGTTTCTTCCTTGTGGCAGACCAGTCAGTATTTCAGCGCTACTTTGGTGGGGGCTCCATGCTGGACACCACAAGGACAGAGTGGGAAAAGGAGGCAGAGACCTGAGCATTGGGGAATTCACCATCTCAGTGGTGGAACGGGGTTCAGGCCCACTTGAAGCAACGTTAGAACACTTACACAGTAACTTCTAAGTAAGTGCAAAGTAAGGGAGTGTGACTGAAAACCAGAGGAAGTAAAGAGCAAGCCATGGGTGTCCTGGCAGCTTGCACTTCCACACGCCCAACCGTCACTTGTTTGTTTCTTCACTTGTTGAAATTGGGATTGCTTTCTGGAGGAAGTTAGCATGGAGCACAAGGCACCCAGCTGTCCTGGGGACCCACTGCCATCCCAGAGCCACAAAACCGTGGACAGGGACTATGACACCAGTCCTGCTGTTGTGCATGGGGCCACGGAGAGGCTGGGAGCCAGTGTGAGCATGACTGGCATTGTGTGTCATGGAGAATGGTGACAGGACAATGTGAAGAGGAACAAGCAGCAGCAATGTAAGCGGAACACATTTGGGGCGAGGCATAGGCCGAAGTGGGGCTTGGAGAAGACCCATGCTGGAGATCCTGGGGCGATGGCAGTAGCAATCTTTACTTCCCCAATAGATGCAGAGCATTTCAACTTGGCTAATTAACGGGAACAGCAGGCTGGTAATTCTGCCAGCAGCAGGACATGAATGGTGTGGGATTGGCGCTGAACGCCGCGGAGCATGCCTTTGTCCTTAAGAGAAAACACAATCCTCACATTGGGTCACGTCCATGAGGGTGCCCTTACAGTAACACCAAGGGGTTAGGGGCTTATATTTCTTTTTAGGCTTTCTTTAGGGGTAGCAAGGGGCCTGCTGTTTCAACAGACTTTTATTTAAAGGGGAAGCTGGTGTATGGTTGGTCTAGAATTTATAATCTGTGCTAGCAAACATACCTTATATCAGAGGTCGCAATCGCGGTTCAGGTCTGCCTCACAGAATGTCTTCCATCACCAGTCTCCCATTTTGGTAACTTGTATCTTGAGCATCACAATCCCTAACCTGATTCCTGGGGAAGAATGGGCTGGGAGGCTAGGGAAGAGTTGTTTTATCTTCAGAAAGTACACTGAATCTCATTAGGGAATTTGTTCCCAGTACTTCCTTTCAAAGCATATTGATCTGATCATCTGAGGATGTTAAAGGCTAATGAATATGAAGAAGAGATTTGGAAAGTCTCAGTGCTGAGTGGTACTCTGGAGATCATCTGCTCAGATCACCAGCGCTTGGTGTGACGGATGAGGCCATTGACCTTGTGCAAGTCACTTTAGGAAGGGTTAACAATTCATTCACTTATTTATTATTTCATCAAATATTTATTGACCATTTACTAGAAGTCCGACCAGACGTGTACCTGGTAGTGAAAACATGTCGCTATTTGATTCGTCCTGTTTGAGTCAGCATTCAATGAACTTCCCCTTTATTACAGATTCTGACAGCTGGTTTTACAGTGGTCCTGGGGGAATTGATATGTAGGATCTTCAGCCAGTGCAAATAGGTTTTCTATGTGAGGTCACCAACGTCTGAGCTGCTGGGCTAATTAATTTAGCTCTACTTGGCCTTACCTAATACATATATTGTTGAAAAGGTATTTGTAATTCAATTCTGGCAAATGAAAAACTAATTTAAACCACTCAGGCAGCTTTTATTTAAACAGACCCCGGAGCAACTCCTTTTGTAATGTGAAAAATCTTGTTATTGTTGCTGGAAATGATCATCCCCTAATTAAGGATTTTGTAAATTTGGACATTTTAGGGTTTCTTATGGTGGTACAGCCTGGCAGATAGCACAGTAATGGTCTGAGCTGGATGGGGAGCACTCTGGCCCAGAGAGAGGAAGCCCTAGGAACCTTAGACCAGCCCATCCCAAGATACTGACATGTAGTGGAGCCCATGATTGCAAGCTGCTCCCTTCTCTAGGGTCCTGGAGCCTGGAGGGGAGAAGGAAGTGGTGGGCATGATGAGTGGAGTGTGAAGATGAGATTTGGAGCTCCCTCTCCTTTTCCATGGGTGGAAATGAGGAAGGAGTAGGATGGGGAACCTTTTGCTTCTGTTCCAGCAAATTCCGAACTCTTCCTTAAGGCCTGGGGCTGTGTTGGAATTAGAGTTCTCTTGTATATTTTAACACAGTAGGGGAGGAGAGGAAGAGCAGTGGAAAAATAAGACAGGAGTTTAGGGGAGAAGAGGGTTATGTGGATTCTTGTTATACTGTAAAATCTCATTAATTGGGGCCTTACTAATTTTGAACTTGTAAATAATCTGGAAGATGACAAGGCTGAAGTTTAGATTTTTATATTAAATTTCTTTATTTATCAGTGATTTTCAACCCTTTCATTTCATGGCACACATAAACTAATTACTAAAATTCTGGGGCACACCAAAAAATGTATTTTTTTGCTGATTCAACGAAAAGTCGGTATAATTTTGATTCATTCACCCCAGATGCCTATTGTTGTATTACCTGCTGTCATTTTTTTTTATTTGACAATCTAAGGGAAAAGAGGTCAGTGCCCCTGACTAACTAGTCAGGTATCGCATGTTTTAAAAATTCTTGTGGCATATCAGTTGAAAATCACTGTTGTATAGAAATGAATAGTGTGTTTGTCGATGTAGAGGAGAATGTTTTAAAACGGATGTATAGAAAAACATTTCCTATATGAAAATACTCTATTTTGATGCAGACGCATCCTTTTACACAAACAATTCATGTATTAATTAAAGATGATCCTTGTCTAGTTGGAGAAGCCTGATAAAATGCTTCCTCACCAAGGAAGCTGGAACTTGTCCTCATTGCATGAGGGTAAAAATAAACCAACCTGCGTATCTATTTGTTATTTCTATAACAATTTATCCCAATTGGTTCCTACTAGTGAGGTTTAATAGCTTTTCTGTGTTGAACGATAAAATCAGAGCATAAAGATCTATAGAAACTAAGGGTAGAAAGTACAAAACAAGGCTTAGAATTTTATGCTGTTATTTTTTTCCATTGCCTACGGTTTCTTAAAGTGAGCCTTGCAGTGGGTTACTCCAGCATCGGGTAACTCCATAGGCCAACTTGTAAAGAAAAGCAACTGATAAATGAAAAGGCTCACTGTCTTCATTTAGTGAAAAATGAACAAGAAGAAATAGGTGAAATTATCAGAGACACATAGGAACTTTGCTTTGGATTAGGGTATGCCGTCTGACCAGGCAACTGGCATTTGGGGGATATATCACATCTGTTCTTTGGTTGAGTGTGCAGCGGGCTCATTTCCCTTCCCTGGGCCAGTGATCTTAATCCCCGTTGTTGTCAAAATCCCCGACATTTTTGGATCTCTTGAACTTGTCAGTGTTTATGGGTTCAGACAGCCCTGAGTGGGACTGTCCTGCCCAGCACATTTCTTCCTCTGTAGATGGTTATATTTCCGCTGCAGGAGAGTAAGCCAGGAGCAGAAAGGCACGAGGGGGTGTCCGTGGGCTCTGGTTCTGTCTCACTGAGCTCACACAGAGCTGCCTCTCTTCCGGGATCCCTCTGTGCCATGTCCCCTGTGGTGACACACAGCTGAGACCTGGATGTGGGCTGGCTTTCCCGGAAACTCCTTCTGGGGTACTCAGGCTTAATGACAGTGGCACCGCGGGTTGACCTGGGGTTTTGGGTGTGTGTGGAAGCTGGTTTCCCCCATCCCCTGCATCTCACCCCTGGCTGAGTTGTCCTTTGCCTCCTGAGGCTACTGTTTCCCCAGGCACATGGTTATCTTCCATTCAGTGTGAGCCCCGTGCCTCTCCCTACAATCCCCTAACAGGAACTCAACTAGACCCCAGAAAGGACTTTTCAACAGAGAAGCAGGATGTAAGCGGAGAACGAATTGCTGAAGAAGGGAATACATTTTCTTCCCAGGAAATTGGTGTCTTCCACCCCCTGCTTGTTGAGGGCTGACGATGGCCACTTTGAAGGGGAGGGAGAGAGGCATGGAGAAGGGTATCACATTCAACTTCGCTTTCCATGTGGGCATTTTTTTGTGGTTTCCTTTCTCTGTTCAAAGAATGAAGTTGCTGTGCCACATAGAGGAAAGGCAAAGAGAATTATTTAAGGCATTGTGGTTCCTCTTGGTATTAATGACTCTGTTCAGTAGATATTTGCTGTGTACCAGACACTGGGCTGGTACTAGAAGTGGACCCTCTCCTGTTCCATTGGGCCGGGCTATAGGGCCTGAACAAGACATGACTTTCTGGCCCATGGTGTGGCTGGGAGGCTGAAGGTGGGGCCCAGGGACCCCGCCACCTGGCCTCTTTCACCCTGATTCCTTCTGTCTTGTTGTCCCACAGGTTCTTTTCGGAATGATGGTTTGAAAGCTTCTGATGTCCTTCCCATCCTAAAGGAAAAAGTGGCCTTCGTTTCCGGTGAGTGTCTGTGGAACTTTTCTCTGCGATGGGCCCAGAGAAGCTGTGTGTGTGTGTGTGTGTGTGTGTGTGTGTGTGTGTGTGCACATGTGTGGCACTCGCTTCTTTGTGGGTTAGTGGGAGAGAAGTGCAGATGGAATGGATGCTGGGAGCAGCTGCTTCCTCTCTACAGAGGGAGGCAGAAAGAGAAGGGGGAGCTCTGGTCCCAGCTGGGTGTTCTGGAGGATGCTTACAACCGCAGGTGGGTGCCCCCCACCTCACACCCCACCCAACACACATACACCTCACCCTGTCCATGCTCCCAGGCCCATGGGGCCCACAGGAGCCACTGAAGCCCCTCAGAGAGAGGCTCCAGCTGGAGGGGTCTGTCCACGTCATAATCCCCAGAGGTTTTATTTGGTTCATCTCTGAATGGGTCGTGGACAGGATATAAAAATTTTCTGTCTCCTTTTTTTTTTAAAAAAAGTGTTTTATTTATTTTTAGAGAGAGTGGAAGGGGGGAGAGAGAGAGAGAGAGAGAGAGAGAGAGAGAGAGAGAGAGAGAGAGAGAGATGAGAGAGACACATCTATCAGCTACCTCCTGCGCACCCCCTACTGGGGATTGAGCCCACAACCCTGGGCATGTGCCCTGACTGGGAATTGAACCTGGGACCTCTTGGTCCATGGGATGATGCTCAATCCACTGAGCTCTATATCCTTTTTATCTGTCTCCTTCTTATCTCTCATTCCTGGCAAAGGGCACTCAAGTGAGTGTTTGCATCTATTTATTTATTTTTCTGAATAGTGACTTCCAAATATTTAATTCTGGCATCTCTCTCCAACCCATCTTGTGCACCTGGGCCTTTTAAAGTCTAATTCAGGGGTCAGCAAACTATAGCCTGTAGGCCAATCACCTGTATTTGTTTTTTTTAAATAAACTTTTATTGGAATGCAGCCATGTGAATGTGTTTAGGCAGTGCATTAATTTCCTTTTGCTACTATAACAAGTTGCCAGAAACTGGATGGCTTACAATAACAGAAATTTATTTATTTTTTCACAGTTATGGAGGCCAGAAGTCCAAAATCTGTTTACTGGGCTAAAATCAGGGGATCGGCAGGGCTATGCTACCTCCAGAGCTCGAGGGGAGAGTTTGTTTCTTGCCTCTTCAGCTCTGGTGGCTGTCAGCATTCTTTGGCTTGTGGCTGCATCATTCCCATCTCTGTCTCCATGTTCACAGTGCCTTCTGCAATTCTGTCTATGTCAGACCTCCCTCTGCCTCCCAGTGAGGAAACCTGTGATTGCATTTAGGGCCCACTCTGATAACCCAGGATAATCTTCCCATTGCAGGTTTCTTAACTTAATCACATCTGCAAAGATTCTTTTTCCAAATAAGGTAACATTCACAGTCCCCAGGGATTAGGGCCTGGTATGTCTGGGGACAAGTCTAGTGAGAAATACTTCCAGCAGAGATAGATGGCCATAAGCCTAACATATTTACTGTCTGGCCCTTTAAGAAAAAGTGTGGCGATTCTTGATGTAATTGAAGCCAAACTAAGGTGCACCAGCACCACTCTGTGCCAGTTTAGGACTTCATGCATGCCTTCTGGATCAGAATCTCTGGCACGGTTGGGGGATGGCAAAGTGAAGAGCCCAGGATCACATTTAAAGAAACCTGCTCAAGTGCTTAAGCCTTGTGGACTGACTTTGCTTCTGGATGATCCTGGTCATCTACAAGGAGTGGCAGCAGAATCACAGGGAAAGAGCCAGCACTGTCCCACCATGCAGGGATTCCCTGCACAGGCAGTGCAGGCCTGGCTGATGGGTCTCTGCCAGAAGGGAGGGAAGGATGGGAGGGGGAGGGTAATCAAGCAGCAGGTGTCTCCCACCTGACCAGAGGGAAGAAGCAAGTCCAGTGATTCAGAGTGTCGGGGTGGGAGGTGAGGACAGAGTATGAGATGCGAGTAGGAAGCCTTTGCAAACTACTATGTGCATTCCGTATTACTATGATTAGTACTACTACTACTACTACTACTACTACTAGGATTTCATTATTGTTGTTGCTGTTAGAGGAGCGTTACCAGGAAGCCACCTGTCCCATCAGTGTTAGGTGCTTGTCTGTCTGTTGGGTAGTGAGCCCCTGTCCCTGAAGCTGTTGAGTGAAACACAGGTTGATCCCTTGGCAGAACCACTGTCAGCGATTTCAGTCAGAGTGGAGACGGGGGTAAGACAACCTCTAAAGCCTTTGCAAACTTGCATCTGAGTGCTTGCTGAGCACGAGGGAAGACCTTGAGTAGAAGTCCTAGAGGCCACTGGGCAGTACTTGCCTCTAATTTCTGCTGCTGCCCATCATCTGGCCTCCCAGGACATGGCCCACAACCCTCTGGGGAGCCCGATTGGATCTTTTCCTCTTCTTTATGGCCTGAGCCTATTCAACCTGATGTCCTCCTCGCCCCCTGGGTATCCTCCTCGTCCTCCCATTCTCTTATGCCTGGTGCTTCCTCTACCTGGAGTGCCTTCCCCATACCTTCTTCTAGTCCAGTGGTGGGCAAACTTTTTGAATCGAGGGCCACAATGGGTTCTTAAACTGGACCGGAGGGCCGGAACAAAAGCATGGATGGAGTGTTTGTGTGAACTATTATAAATTCAAAGTAAACATCATTACATAAAAGGGTACGGTCTTTTTTTTTTTTAGTTTTATTCATTTCAAATGGGCCAGATCCGGCCCGCGGGCCGTAGTTTGCCCACGGCTGTTCTAGTCTGATCCTCTCTTCTTCTTTCCAAGTCATTTCCCACTTTGCCTCCTCCAGGAGGCCTTCCTGGCTTAAATGCATAGTCTTTGAGCCCCATTTTGTTCCACATCAGTCCGGGGTATATGAATGTGGACATGGTACACTTTGACATGCAACTCTTGCTTGATTATTCATGGTTTATTTTTCTCCTGTAATTCACCTGGACCTCTGGGGCAGGGCCCAGCCAGCCCTAGAGAAGAGCTGCCCAAGTATTGGGAGTTGTCCTAAAGGAGCACCCATAAGCAAGGTGCCAGGAAGGCAGCTAGTCAGGCGTGAGGCAGGTAGATGCTTCCCAGAGCAGGACCAAGGCTCTGTACAGCTCACGCCCATGTGCCCATGTCGGTCAAGCACCTGGGGTAAGTCTTATTCATGCCCCTGGGCTTAGGGACCATTGTCCTTCCGTGCCTGGGAAGGATGCTTGGAGCCCCAGGGAGATGACTGCCTGCATCTAAAAAACAAAAACAAATAAAAAAGCTCCTTGTATCCTGAGCTTTTAGAAGACAAAACACAAAATAAGACAAATTTAAAAAACCCAGAATTAGATAACGCAGGGCAACAGCTGTATTTCTTTCTGAGTAGAAAGGACTGCAGGCAGGCGGTGAGCAGAGAAACAAAATGTTGATTGTGCCCGCCCTCCCATGCTGTGCCCCCGGCAGGGCCAGGGTACAGGAACGCAGTGCTGCCATGGGAACGCACATTTAGAATAATCCAGTGCAGCCCAGCAGCTCCTGCACGTGGGCGTGTGCACGTGTGTGACGGGATCGGGGACTGCCTCATGGAGCCTTTTTGTCCCAGCCAGGCCCCATCCTGCTCCGTCATTCACAGCCTCCCCCTTGGCCCTCTCTCTGGCTTCCTTTGTGTGTTATGCCTCCCACTCACCGTACCTACTATCCCTTTTATCCAGCCTTCTTGTGCAGGGTCCATTGCACCCCTGTTATCTTCCTGTGCGCTCACACTCTCCTCTTGGCCACCTCCCGATGTCCCTCTCTGCCATGGTTCCCAGGGAACCTGTGCTGCTGTGGCACAGTCTTTTGTGCTTTAGGGCTGTGTCTCTCAAAATGTGTTCCATGGAACAACAGTGATCCTCAAAAGAGAAAACAGGGTTCCACACTCGGATAAGTTTGGGAAATACTGCATAATGCAGCCCCCCTCTTAGAAACCTGCCGTGCTTATTAAAGCACACATCCATGGAGCACATGAGAACATTTCCCACACTGCAGAACAACCTCCTCCCCTTATAATTATTACGATGTCCATGAGCATCTTGCGGAACTAAAGTTACTTGGACCAAACTTTAGTATGATTCTTTAGATGTACTTTTCTTGCCTTCCCCTAAAACTACCCTGATCTGCTTGCCCTGAGTGGAGCCTGATCCCCCACCCCCGCCTCTGAGAAAAACATAAGCACCATTCCCCTCCACTTGGGCCAGGGAAGCCTTAACTCTCCCTGCTCCTGCCCCCCCTCCTCCTTCGCAGCCCTGACTGGCCCTGCCTCAGTGGAAGGGGGTCAGTGCCGTCTCTAGAACATCAGAGAAACCCTTCCCTCTTTATTCTCTACATTCCTATCCTGCAGCTTCTATCATCAAAGCCTTGTACAAGTAGATAGACAGCAGGTATTTGATAGGCAAGGGAACGGTGCTTTGGAAGTTCCTGCCACCATCTCCATCACCTTTTTGAAACGTGGCCACTTTTGCCTGCCACCGCTAGGGCCCACTGCCCTAATGCACAGTGACTTCAGGAGGGGTTCTCATTTTTCATCCCTGCCTTCCCTGTCTGTAACTTTAGCACCCATGTCAGTTATCGATCAAATTCTATAGCTTTGTGGTTGCTCAGCCTCCTTGGCAGCAAAGCCCTCCACCTCCCTACCATGACCATGCACATCCAAGACCTTGACCCTTCACATGTCTGCCTGTGGCCTTCAGCTCTTACCTTTGGCCCTTTCCGACAATCCCCTGTCAGTTGGGAGAATATGGATAGCAGATGAACAAAGCATGCTGTTCCCTCTTCCCTGGGAGCTCATAATCCAGCAGGATGTTTTCTACCCTCAGTGGTCCCTGCTCCACTCACTCTAGGCATTGGCTCCACTCTGCCTTGGCTCATGTTAGAGCCTGGCATGGGCACCATGGCCAGACCTTTCAGCAGAGCCCTCACTACGCCTCCATACCCTGCCACCTTCCCTTAAGCCTCTATCACACCCAGTCTTCCTTCTCTGGGACACTTGCCAACCGTGGCCCATTCCACCTCTGTCCCCACACCTCAAGCCTCCCTGACCCTTGGCAGGTGATCTTATCTCCTATTTCACTTAAAGAACTGTGTTCCCCATGCAGGCTGAACCCCTCCCTCTCCGTACTTTCCCGTTTCCTCCTCCCTCTTTGCATTCTATTCACCTGCTGCAGGAACCCCAGCTCCCCTGGTACCTGCTCTGAGTGAGACCTTGCTCCATCCCTTGCCCCACTCTTGCCAGCATAGTGATTCTCTTCCTCTGGGCTTATTCTTCCTCTTCTTCCTATAATCTTGGAAGGTCCTCTTCTTTCTGAAAAATATCTGGCTTGATCCTGCTGCCCCCTCCTGACTCCTTATCTATGCTTCCTGAAGGGAGGGGATTGCACTGCCTCAGGCTTTCTCCCCTCACTCCCCTCCCCTGCCATCTGGACCCTTTCCCAGCCATGATTTTGTGAAACTTCTGTCTCTAAGGACAGAACTGGCTCTGGCTCGGGGAGGACACTGCCAACAGCCCTCCAAACTGCTTAGTTAGCCTTTGCCAACCAGACTAGCCTTGGCTCCCTTGTTCCCATGGCTCTCCTCTTAAGCTGTCCATGGCGGTCAGGAAGGAAGGCAACAGTTGCCGTTAAAAGCACCACCTGAGTGAAAGCCCTTTGAGTGAGGTTGAAGCTGGAGGGGAAGGTGGAGCGTGTGGGGACCTCCTGGCTCTCAGGAAACCTTCTATTAAGTCCTTCTGCTTCCTTTTCTTTACCTGGAAGGCAGCTGGGAGCTGGGGACTCTTCCAAGGCAGATGAGCTGAGGGTGGTTATTTGTACAAAGAACCAGGGTGTGCGATATGGAAGGTCTGGAGCTGGGGGCCTGGATTCAGCTCTGGTATCTCTACACAGGTCTGCCCTGGTGTGGGGCAGGGGGAGGGGACAGCGCTGAGGTAGTTTTTCGTCAGAGCAAGTCTCTCAGTGGCCCTGATCTTATGTGATCCTTTTCTCCTTGCAGCCTCCTTATCTCCTCTGTCCTGGAGTGGGTTGGGGTTTGTTTGTCGAGCCTCCCCTCTGCCTGTGTGACTTCAGGACCCCACAGTCACAAGGAAACATTCATGCGCTCACACTTGGGCTCTACCTTTGCTTGCAAGAGACCCTTTTTCCAAGGGTCAAGCTTTCAGCTTCTTTCCCTGGAGACAGGGGGAGGGGCATGGGCATGCACCTCCCCGCCTTCCTACATTAGATTCCCTGTGGGCCCAGCTCTGGAGGGCGTGAGAGGCTGCCTGACAAGCATGTGGGTGGGGGTCTGCGATCAGGGCGCCGAGGTTTTCTTTGTGTGATAGTCGGTACCTGTGAAGTCATGGTTGCTGCACCCTAGCTTTGTCCTCATCTAGCTCTCCTGAGAAACGTGGCCCTGCTTCCTAATCATACCACCCCTTAATGAATTTAAAATTTTTAAATAAACTTTAAAATCAAAGAGTAAATAGTGAGTAGGAAGCTTGGAAAAGAGAGGAAAGAAAAGGCAATCATGTCAAAGCCCAGCCTTCTAATAACAGCAGTGCTCATCATTTCAGTGTACTCCTTCCAGCTTTCCAAAAAACGTGGTATTTAGAAAGCATTTGTAAGAGTAGTGTGTGCAGTGCATATGTAGCGATTAAGACCTTGAGGATCCTTGTTTCTATAAAGATTCATGTGCTCCTCCAGCAGGAGGGACAGGTGGCACCTCAGGCAGGCAGGTGGGGCGGATCCTGGACTGTGTAGAAAACAATGTCTTTTCTATGAATCTACATCCTCCCAGCAGTGCTGCCGGCTGGATGCTTCAGGGGCTCTCACCACGGCAGTCAGTTAATCCCGACACTCCCACCTCACAGAGCCCTGTGAGGAGAAGTACATTGGAGCTTAAATTTCCAAAGACTGTCAAGGGCTTGCTTTCTCAATAAGAATAGTTACACCGCCTTCACTATTATTTCGCATTTGTAGAGAGCTTTATTTCTCAAAGTGCTTTCCCACATGCCCTCATCCGTCCTTACAGCAGCCCTGTAACATGGTCATTTTTATTTTCATCTGCATTTTGCAGGTAGGCATCAGAGGAGTCAAAAGACTCGCCCAAGGTCACACGTGTTACCACAGCCAAATCCCACGCCCCTGTCCGAGGTGACCAGGTTTCTGTGGGCACTGTGCTCCCGCCTGTTTCATCCAGCACGCAGCCGGAACTCTTCCCTCTGCAGCACGCTCTCTGGCTGGTTTTCTCATACTCACCCCTCTCCCTCCCTGCAGGGGGCCGGGATAAACGAGGCGGACCCATCCTGACCTTCCCTGCCCGCAGCAATCATGACAGAATAAGACAGGAAGACCTTCGGAAACTCGTGACCTATTTGGCCAGCGTGCCAAGGTAAGGTGAAGGGGCATGTCCTGCAGGGGACGGTGGAGGGCATCTGGGCTGATGCAAGGGAATTGGAATGAGCCTCCACCCCTGGCAGAGGCCAGGGGTGTTTCTGCCCTCGTGGATTCTAATTATTCTTGGAACATCATCAGCCATTGTTCATCTCCTTCCCATCAGTCCCATTGTTACTTCTGGGATTCCTGTGAGTGGAGTGGGAGCTGGAGGTGGGATCTGCGGGCAGAGGTGAAGGTCCCAGGCTCAGAGGACCAGGACTGCACCTGGAACCGGGGAGGGAGCGTGGCCTGGGGAGGTTGAGCCGGGGCCCCTGCTGTTTACTTTGGGGAAATGGGAACTCTGACTGATTACACTCTGGCTTGTGTATTGGATTGTTTTTAAAACCTGTGGCTTGTGAATATGGTTTTGGCTTTTGGAGTTTGGGTCAAATAACTCCACTTGTATCACTCAAGAGGCAGCCTTCAGCTCAATCTAGGCCATACGTTTTCAAGGGAGGTAATAGTGCCACCAAGGGGGATTGGTGCGGAGGGCAGCAAAAAGCTTGCTCCTTTATGCATTAAGCACAGCTCTACATACAGCATGTAAACAGATATATCATATATTTGAATTACTAAAATTTCATTGGGTGGATGATTAAGGAGAAAAGTATAGAAAGTTTTATTGGGGGTAAGGACAATGATAGTAAAATAAACAGATTGAGAAACCCTGGTTTCTGAGTGTTTCTGGGTGGTGCTGGCCATAGAGGTTGGTGAAGGGACACATGCCAAGAGCATGGTATATGTATATATGTGTAGTGGTCCATGTCTTTTAAGGAGGGAGAGGAGAAGTCTCTGCCTAATCAGAGAGCCATAGAATGTGAGAGCCAGAACAGCCCCGGGAGTAATCCAGGCGAATGCGTGCTGTGGTCTGCTTAGGAAGCAGGGTCGAGATGGGAGAAAGTTGCGTATGGGTGTCAGTGGCAGAGCTGGGCCCAGGACTATGTCCTCCTGACTGGTGCCCCAGGCTCTCTGCACCCTCACAGAGATGAGAACTCTGTTCTCTGTCTCCTAGTGGGGCTGGAGCCTGGCTAGTGTTTGTGTGGGCAATAAGAATTAGTGCCCAGGGCTTTCAGAATCTTCATCTTGTGTCTGCATTTTATAGGAGAATTAGTCAGTTACAGAGAGGAGCTATATATTCAGCACTGCCTTTGCTGGAC
Organism: Myotis myotis; assembly: GCF_014108235.1. NCBI lineage: Eukaryota > Metazoa > Chordata > Mammalia > Chiroptera > Vespertilionidae > Myotis > Myotis myotis. Next base: position 160,989,654 of record NW_023416324.1, read on the forward strand.
AGCCCTGGCTACTTCTTGAACATGCTGATTAAGTTCTTGAAGCAGGTGTCAGGCGAGGCAAGCACTACATTTGAAAGAGCCACAGGGGAGGCAGATGTAAAGGGACTGGTGGATGGTGATGGGCAGGTGGTAAAGGGGATTTTAAGAGCAGTCATCAAATTCTTGGAAGGATGTTGAATAGAATGAGGAGCCCTGAAGAGCTCCAAGAAGAAGGCAGTGAACAAATAGACATCGAATAGTATCTACTTTTTTCCTTTATGATAGTCACTGGAGACTAGAAAAATGACAAAAGGCCTTATGCTCCAACAAAAAGAATTTGGATAATATTCAAAGAAAAACTTCTAAACTTTGTATGTAAGACTTTGAGCTGAAGAACAGAATATGAGACTTCTTTTGTACAGGTCTTTATTCAGAAGTATTCCCATCTGTCTTGGGTAAGGAGATAGGCTAAATAACCTGTGATTGATCTAGGTAATTTAGCCATCTAGGGGCTAAGCAGTCTTAAAAGCACCTTTCCCTGGTACATGAACAGGCATAAAACCAGGTATTTTCTAAATCAATTTACAGGAAAAGTTTTCATGGGGACCCATAATGGACTCTCAGTTCTTTTAGAGCCAGAAGAAATTGGGATCCTTGGGGACATGAAGGTTTCATTTTTTTCCTTTTTGGTATGTTTATCACATCTCTGCAGCTAATGCATGCTCATCTTTTCTGTAGAATAGAAAGTGAGGGACTTGGAAGAACACTTTTATTCATTCTGACTTGTTAAGTAGAGATGGGATATAATAGATTGGAAGCAATTAAAAAGGCAAAGACTTCCGCTGGGTGAAGGGGAATGAAACCCAAGAGGGGCTGAGAGGAAGGTCATGAAAAAGCAGAAACAGTACATTACCACAGAAGGAATATGCTAGATGCAGGCTCTTTGCTTCCCAGAGCGTGGTCGCAAGCACGGCACCCTGGGCTTCTGAGAACAGAGAAAGTTCTCCTAGGTTCTGGCAGGTGGGAGGTCGGAGTCCTGTTGCCACTTTCAGTGGGAAGAACTGTTCTGGGTTGCTTGCTGCCTCTCTCCCAGGGCTTGTGCTCACCTGGAGTGTGAGTACCTGGCAGGCTGCAGAGTTTACCAACTGGTCATGCCCACCCTGCCACTTCCTCACTCTGCTGGCTCCAAGTTCACATATGAGGACTGTTGAAAACCAAACCTAGAACAGAATTGTTCCGGAGACAGTGAGGCTGGGGAGGGAAACTGAAGAACAGAGCATGTCAGATAGTGTTTGCCACCCTCCTCCTCAGCTGTGGCTTTGGGAAAGAAGGGAAACTGTGAAAATGAAAAGCTAGATTAGGTGGATGATGCTGATGGAAGAAATGCTCTATTCTGGGCCACGGACCAGGAGACTGAAAGAACAGGCTCCTGTGACAGTGGAGGGTGCCCTACAGACTGCTATGACTGTCTAGGCAACGTTTGACATGCATTTATTCATTCTTTAATTAGAGTCTTTATATGCCAGGCAGCTTGAGGATTCATGGTGAGAAGGAAGAGATATTTGAGAAAGTTAGTGAAAACCTGGGAATTTCCCTACCCAGTACAGACCAGTCACCATAAAGGGCAGTGTAATATATGAGTTGGTAGCATCGGAGATGAACAGGCCAGCAGAAGACAAGCAAATAAGGACTAGGAAGTAGTGAAAGAGGATCCTGGAATCTAAGGAACCATTTATCTTTACTACTACTACTACTACTACCACTACTACTACTACTGGAGGTCTGGTGCACAAATTCATGCACTGGTGGGGTCCAGCCGGCCTGCCCAATGGCAGCCATCGGGGGTGGGCCAGATGGGGTGAGAGTCCATGGGCAGTTTGCCGGCAGCCCCACCCCGATTGGGGCCCCAGTGCCCACTGGTGGGTGGGGCCCAGTGGGGCAAGGGACCACAGGCATTCTGGTCATTTTGCCGTTCAGTCTATTTGTATATTGTCCTTTTATTATATAGGATTATTATTTTATCCATAACCATTTATCCCCTCTATGCCCTCTTCCACCACCACCCATCCCACCCCCCTGCAATCACAACACTGTTGTCCATGTCCATGAGTTATCTATTTTTTTTTGTTTTGCTCAATCCCTCTATCTCCCAATACCCCTATCCCCACAAGAGCTATCTGCCTGCTCTCTATTTGTGAGTCTGTCTCTATTTTGTTTGGTAGTTCAGTTTGGAACCATTTATCTTGATGGTCAATTCTGGGCACTATTCTAGAATAGATGATTAAACAGATGGTGGTGATAATTTAGAAATGAATGGGAAGAAACAGTCGCACTGTGCTCTGTGAAAGCCAGGCCATGCCGGGACCGCTGCATCCAACTCTGTAGCACTGGACTCTGCCCTATTTTATGAACTGTGACCAGTTAGAGAGTATTGTCAAGGGAACAGCACATTGAGAGATTGCAAACTGTGTCTCTGCAGTTGAAGGATTGAAGGACGTTTTCTGGAAGGAGTGAAAAATGGAAGAAAAGTGATTCCCGGCTTCAGGTAGCAGGAGAGCTGCCCCCAGGATCAGGGAGTAGGCACAGTGTCTGCAGCCTGAATGGGTAGAAGTTAGAGATCAGGACTGAAGGGAAGGAAGAACCTGACCATGTGGGAGCTGTCCAGCAGCCTTGCCGCTGCCTCTGGAGAAAGTGAGCTTCCTGCCACCAGAGACTGGACTACCTTCAGTGAGGGATGCTGCAGAAGGAGTTCCTCTGTGGGGCTGGAGGCTGGGTTCCCAGGAAGCTTTCCTGCCCTGAACTGTGTGTTTCTATAATACTGAGAAACAACAACAAAAAACCATAAAATCTAGGACCTCAAAACAGAATATTACTACCCCGCCAACATACACTCCCTTTCTCAGGCTCCCTAAATAAGTAAGGCCTAGAATTTCACTTCAGATCTTGTCTGCATCTTAAATCCTAAGAGAATTGCTTTCTAGTCTCCTTGGACTCCTGGTGGGAATTTTGGGGCATCACCTGGGACCATCCCAGATCATCCTGCCTGTGACAGTTTGGAACAGTCCTAGTTACTCCTTTGGGATCCATCATAGCTGGAGATGAGTTCTTTCCAACTTCCCTTTCTTGTTCCTGATAAGTTTGAGCATATACCTTCTGGGTCTTCTCCAAACTTTCTATCATTTTTGTGCTGAGGAATTATAGAATATCAGGGTAGGAAGCCTTAAAAGTCTTCTTTTTTTAAAAAAAATTTTTTTCCTTAAAAATATATTTTTATTAATTTCAGAGAGTAAGGGAGAGGGAGAGAGAGATAGAAACATCAATGATGAGAAAGGAGCATCAATTGGCTGCCTTTTGCATGCTTTCTACTGGGGATCGAGCCCACAAACCAGGCATGTGCCCTGACTGGGAATCCAATAGTGACCTCCTGGTACATAGGTCGCTCAACCACTGAGACACACTGGCCAGGCATCTTAAAAATCTTCTAATTAAATTTCCTAACAACTCTTTTTACTCAATTCAACAAATATTTATTGAGTGCCTATGATAAGCCAGGGCCTGGATAAGAATCGTGAGTTTTCCTGTTATCTTCTCTGACTGTCATCAATCCTATGCTTATCTAGCTTTTTTGTTTTTCTGGCCTGCTATCTGCTTGCAGTTACTTGTACATGAAAGGAGTGGAGAGGAAATACTCAGATACAAGCAGCTGATGAGTGTCCCTAGAAACAGAGATAGGATAGAAAATCTAGCCCGAGAGTGAATAATTGCCCAGGCAGAGCTCACAGTGTGGGTAGGCTACCCACAATGATTATTGGAGTTGGCCATATGCTTGAGATAGGATTTTCTAAGTATCAAGTAAAGAAATCCTGGGTCATTTTATTGCACTGAATTCCTCCTTTTCATCATCATTGTTATCCTGCTTTGTCACGATCATCTTTCTGCTGCTCCTAAGGGTACCACCAGTTGTTAGTGACTTGATGTATCTGCCACTTCACTCTGTTCTTAGCAGCGCGGCTGAGGTGCTGAAGTGTTCCGAAAGGAATGCAGGTGTCAGATTGGTGAGGAAAGATGACAAGAAATTAAGATGGGATGTTCTGCAATGCCAGTCAAACTAAGGTGCCAATATGCACAGCTTATTATTTGATAATGTTTGCTCTTGTTCTACTGATTTCAGTTAGAGATAGATTGGGCTTATAGCCAGCACTATCTTTGTGCAGCATCACCAGAAAAATAGAAATAAGCAGAGAGCCAGAAAGACAGTTAAAAGATGAAGAGGTAAAAACCGCAAGGGTTTCCTCCCACTATATTCAGCATGAAAGAGCCCAAGCTATCCTCACTGTCATCACTGAATGTGTTTTGTTCTAAGGGTTTATTGAGATTTGTTGTTGGCATCCTGACCTTAAAGGAGGATGTGGGGAGTAATGTCCTAGGGGGGAAAGTCCAGAAACAGGACCAATGAGAGCATTGGCCTAAAACATACCTTATTTATTTATTATTTTTCAATCCTCACCCAAGGATATTTTTCCATTGATTTTCAGAGAGAGTGGAAAGGAGGGGGTGGGGGAGAGAGACAGGGAGGGAGAGGGAGGGAGAGAAGGAGGGGAAGAGAGAGAAACATCAATGTGAGAGAGACTCATTGATTGGTTACCTCCCACATGTGGGCCAGGGATTGAACCTGAAACCCAGGTATGTGCCCTTGACCAGAATCCAACACGCAACTCTTTGGTGTTGTCCAAAGCTCTAACCACTCAACTTCTGGTCTAGGGCTAAATATTGTACTTCTTAATGTCCATTTTTTATTTATTTTGTTGCTTATGTATAGAGGGCTTATCATTTCTATTATAGTTCCCACATTCTACACAAATTTCTGAGTAATATTAGTTACGTCCCTATTGTTGGCTGTGCAGAAAACAAGCCCTAAAGAGCAAATAGTGTTCTACTCTGCTGCTAAGGAACACACAATCATAATAACTACTGTTACTAGTGGTCATCTTCATCGGTGCCATACACACCCTCCCAGCTAAAGGAAAAGAGGCATCTTAGAATGGCATGACATGGGGGTTCAGGTCACAGCTCCACTCCTTCTCTGTCAGGGAATTCATGGCTATTCAGCCTGGGTAATCTCAGAGTGTTTAATGAAGGGATAGTCTACAGCAAGCATGTCAAACTTGTGGCCAGCGGGCCTCATGCCTGCTGGCTGTGAGTTTGACATGCTTGGTTTACAGCAATGCATCAGGGAACAGGGAACTCAACAAAGTTTGGATTTCCAAGTTATCCCATGTCTTGAAATAGCAGAGATGGGAGGCAGGACTACTTCTGGGTCTGAAGTAACAATGATGTGAGGAGCAGTGCCTAGAATCTGGAGAGAGAGCTGACAGCAGATGTGGCCTTTGGTGGAGAGGTACCAGCCACTCGGGTGATTCCATGATGAGGACAAGGGAAGCTGATACTCTTTCTTCACTGTCCTCCTATTCTCTGACCTCCCGTTATCGTTTGTCATTGACCGAATGCAACTGAATCCAAGTGACAGGATCCCTGTGAGTCAGCCTCCCAGGGTATCACAGAGGGGAGAAGATGGAGAATGGATTTGGAGGGGCAAATGGAAGGTCTCTGGCACAGGGTGAGACCTTAGGCATATTACTCAGCACTTCTTAGTCCAGCATTCAGACTTTAATTTGGAAAAAGAATGTGCATCTCACAAGTGTGTTGTTAAGAAATTATCTAGCAATCTCTCTGTAGCACCCAGGCACTCAGTACTTCTCAGACTGCTTCTGAAGGAGCTTAATAATAATAATAATAATAATAATAATAATAATAATAAGTATATACACACACACATATATATATAGTAAAGTTTGCTGTATATGAAGAAACAGATGTATATGTAAGTTATGAAATATAACACTAAAATGAACACCTGAGACCCCATCCTCCAACTTCGTGAGCAGAATATCCCCACTGCTTTTGAAGCTACCTGGGACTTCTCCCCACCTTGATCCTCTTTCCATCCCCCAAAATATCCACTATTCTGAGTTTTGTGCCTACCCTTATTTTATTTTTTGGTATAGTTTATCACATGTTTTCATAAAAATATATTGTTTAGTGTTGCTTGTTTTTGAGCTTTATAAAAATGGTGTCATGTCATGTAGTTTTCAGTGAGCCACTTTTAAAAATTATTATGACATGCAACAACATGGATGAATCTTTATACATAATTTTGAATGGGAAAAAACACACTTAATGCTTCCTACTCCTGGAACTGATCTAGCAAGTCATGATTATTATCTTTAATTGACTCATTGAGCTTTGATAAGTATTTTACATGCATTAACTTAATTCTCACAGCCCTTTGAGGTGAGTATTATTATTCCCATTTTACATATGAGGAAACTAGGCTCGGGGAGGTTAGGTAACTTATCTATGCACACACAGCCACCAGTAATTTGGAGCCAGGTGGTCTAGTACCAGAACCTGAGCTTTTATGTGATGAGGAGGTCAGAGTGAAGGAGGCAATAGTAATGGAGTGCAGGGGATAGATTTGGGGAGAGTAGGAAGGTAGATTCTGATGGATGGGCTAAGGATTGGATTGGAACAGGACAACGAAAGAGGGTGGTAAGGAGATGAGGGGTCAGACACATGTAATGATGGTGGGCAGCGGCTACCTGTGCATCAGACCTTCTTTCTCTAAGGTTCTCTCAGCACTCTAAGTGGGAAGGTTGATGCAGGTGGGAAATGCAGGTGGCGATTGTCTCACACCTGGGTTTCCTCTGGCCAAGGCAGTGATGGTGAGTGTGGATGTGCAGGACAATGGAGGAGGTGCGGGAAACCCTAGACTTCCTCCCCCAGGTGTTTGTGTTCAGCTTTATACAAGTAAACACTGCTCATTTATGTTCATCTGCAGCTGATAGTCAAGTATGCTTTACTGACCAGATTACATCAAGAGATGTTGTGAAAAAGCAAAAGCACTTAAGACCATGGAAACTATTTAAAGAGATGAGTAAAGGACCGTCAGTAGCAGGGGCCCTGAATTCAAAGCCTGGATTGGAGGTACTAGTGGGGTCTCCACTGTATACCAGGGATGGCCATCTTGTTCAGTTTCCTTCAGTCTGGATGTTTCTTTCACTCAGTCGCCTGCCTGGTTCTACCTCCTGCACAGCTCTGACGTCAGAAGCATAATTGTGGCATTAGTTAGCCGCCAGCTGACCCACATTTGGAAGTTGGTCTGCTGCCCTGACCATGCCACTGCTGGACCAGACAGGGCTGTGCCAGCACAGTCTGGATGGGGCTGAGGGTTGAGGGGCTCTTGGAAATCCTATGAAACCAACTGTGTGGGGGGTTGAAGGAGAGCCAGCTGCGATGTTTCAAATGCAGAGATAAGCATTTGTGATTCCCTGGAGAACAATAACCTAGACAATGAGAGGCGGAAACCATGTGGTCATGAAGTAACAATGAGAAGCAGCCTGGTAATTCCAGGAACCAGTAAATGACTTAGGTGATAAATCAAGGGCCCAGCATTGGACATACGGATTCCTGATGGAGAGAGGTTATTGTTTTCCTTCACACATGTCTTCAATGTGACCTTTAGGAGGGAGTGGAACTGTGGACTAGTAGAGGAGGAGTTTGAGGAAAACTAAGGACCTTTGGAAATTATGTAGGGGATTGCACCCTAGAAAGAATGAACCCCAGAATCCCCTGTGGGAGGAAAGCTGTGCTTTCTTGCTGACAAATTTGCTCACTTGTAAAAGACATGAATCTATTCTCAAACACAGTGGTAGTGAGGATTACATGACAAACATATCCAGCTCAGGACTTGGCACACAGAAGGGGCCAGTGGCAAATGGCAGTTTCTTTCCCTTACCTTGTCTGTCACTTGTCTCATTGTCCTTAGCACTGCTTTGTCAAACTCAGGCTTAGGGTGATGGTTCAGGTTAGGATTAGCGTCTGTAGGAATAATAGTAATAGCAGCAAGCTCAGTAACACCTAGTAGGCTTGTAATAAATACTGAATGAATGAATGAATATATATATACCTAGTGATGTGATAAAATCTTTATTTCTTTTAGTAACTAGAAAAGTATTTCTTTATTATAGAAAACTAGAGGCCCAGTGCATGACATTTGTGCACGGGAGGGGGGTGTCCCTCAGCCCAGCCTGCACCCTCTCGCAATCAGGGACACCTCGGGTAGGGTCCCTAGGCCTGGCTGGCCATCAGCTGGAAGCTGGCCCCGCCCCCACCACCACCACTGCTTGCCATCTGTGGGGCACTGTCCCCCCTCCCCTGCCACTGGTCTCCTCCCTCTACTGGGTGACAGGTGTGGGGTGCGATTGCTTGGCTGGCTTGGGCCTCTCTCTGTGGGGTGATCACGGAGTGCCCCCTGCCCCCCCCCACATCAATCACCCCGGTTGCCTAGGCCTCCCTCTGTGGGGCGATCATGGGGTGATGGTGGGATCCCCCCTACCAATCGCATTGCACCCACCTTGGCTGGCCTGGCGCCAGCACGTGTCATAGTGTGGTCGTCTGGAAGGTCGTCAGGACAGTCGTTCTGCTGTTCGGTCATTTGGTCTATTTGCATTTTATGCTTTTATTATTATAGATAAGTGCAGAAGAATATTAAGAATTTTAAAAATGCTTGTAACTAGCATCTAGAGATATAGTTAAATATGTTGACATATTTCCTTCATCTCTTTAGAGCTTTTTACTTTTTCCCCTCTCTGATTATTTTATTGAAAACTTTTCTAAAAAGATAAGAAATTATTCTTACCAGCAATTAAATCTTGTTCAGATAAATTAATCATGACCACCCATGACAAGCCCAGTACATTGCTTTACGAGGAACTAACCCTGTTTATTCAAAGACAGTCTAACACCTGGGATTCTGATTTGTTTTTCATTGTAAAATTTAAAAGTTTATGTTTATCCCTTTCTGATACAATACATAGTATATTTACATTGTGGAAAGTTTGTTAAATTATACACCCATAAAGGTTAATCACATGTATACACATATAATTGCTTTCATTATTAAACATTTATTATATATTCTTTATTTGTGTTTTTTTAATTGTTGACTCTATTACAGATGTCTCCCTTTTCCCCCCAACCTTTGCCTCCCTCCACCCTGCCCCCACCCCCTCTAGGGCTTCACCACATTATTGTCTGTGTCCATGAGCTGCATATATGCATATATATTCTTTGGTCGGTCTCTGCTCATCCTTCCCACTCTCCTCCCCTCTGAGATCTGTCGGTCTGTTCCATGCATCCATGCCTCTGGTCCTGTTTTGTTTATCAGTTTATTTTGTTCTTTAGATTCCACATATAAGTGAGATCATGTGATATTTGTCTTTCTCTTTCTGACTTGGTTATTTCCCTTAGTATAATACTATCCATTATTTTAAAAAAATTCTTAAAAACAGTTCTATGAGGCAGGTATTGACTTGCTTTGGGACAATCAGTATTCTCTCTGACCCTTGCTTTTCTGTTCTGAAAAATGGGGCTCATAGCAAGTAGAAAGTGGTGAAGCCAGGATTTGATCTGACGGTCTCTAACACCAAATCTCATTTGTGGAGTCATGCTATGTCGGTGATGTAGAGGCACCTTTGTTGATACTCTAGTGCAGTGGTTCTCAACCTTCCTAATGCCATGACCCTTTAATACAGTTCCTCATTTGTGGTGACCCCCAACCATAAAATTATTTTTGTTGCTACTTCATAACTGTAATTTTGCTACTGTTATGAATCGTAATGTAAATATCTGATATGCAGGATGTATTGTCATTGTTACAAATTGAACACAATTAAAGCATAGTGATTAATCACAAAACAATATGTAATTATATATTCAATGTGTGTTTTTTCCGATGGTCTTAGGTGACCCCTGTGAAAGGGTCATTCGACCCCCAAAGGGGTCGCGACCCATAGGTTGAGAACCACTGCTCTAGTGCCTTTGTTATCCTTGATTTTAAAAAATACTTAATTAAAAAAAATTTTATTTTGTATTCTGCCTTTTTCCTGGCTTAAGAAGCATTTCTTTTGCAAGCCAGTGAAAGATTTTTACATATCTTTAATTGCTACCTAATTGTTACTCAACCATTCTCCTATTAATGAACTTTTAGGGTCTTTCCAACTTCTTATATTATAAGTAACATCATAAAGGGCATCTTTAAGCATGAATATTTGTGTGGACTGATTTTTGAAAATCATGTTGTGGTTTTGAGTTCTTTTTTCCTTTTTTGATAGGTTAGGGAGGTGAACATATTTTTCAGGTCAAGGTGTCTTTGAATTAAACCATATCTTTATCCTGAACCAATTTCCCAAAGCTGGACTCTTAAAGACATTTGATTCACTCTCTTTTCTATGCCTATGTGTGTTTTCATTTAATTTTTAACACCCAAATGATATTTTTAAAACATCTGAAATGGGGGCAATCTCATATCATCTATATGTGCAGAAACAAATGAGCAGGTCGTCCTAGAAAGCAGAAAGTCTAAACATATTTAACGATTGGCTTTGGATGTGCTCTACAAATTAGAATAGCAATTTCACCTTGTAAATTGGTTTTAGCTAATCATGAAACGATTTTGCCTTCTCCATGTACTTGCTGGCTCCTAATGGGCAAAGGATTGGAAAGCAAAAAACAAGCTCATATGGGGGTTTGTCTCCCATCACATAGTTCGTTAGAGCTCCTGTAGGCTTGTCTTTATCCTCCACCCAATCAGAAGTTTGGGGAAGCTGTGAATATGCGTCTTGGACACTGTAGTATCCCCAGGGCCTTACAATAATATGTGGCATTTGATGGGCATTCAGGAAATTGTGTTAAACAGAAGCAAACAAGTGTGAAAACTCACCATTGATAATCAGGCAAATAAATACTTGGAAAATGACCCATCTCATTTGGAATCATCATAGACTAGAAGACCTTTGAACCCATTTTCCAGGTATCCTATGGGAGGACTTTTCAGAACCATGAGACTTCTGGGCAGTGGCTCTCCCTGAGGTGGCTCATGAGGTCAGGATGACAGCCTTTGACTGACAGGCTGAAATGAGTTCAGTCACACTTTTAGGTCACGCTCTTCTGTACATGAATTCTTAGGTGCACTCTGGGAGGGTGCAGCTCGGTCTGATGCGGGGGAAGTCTTCACCTTGGAAAAACGAAAGCTGTTTATTTCTCAGGGGCCGTAAGGTGACTATGCAATGCATGCAGAACAGGTCATCGAGCCCTTCGCCTGCTAGGAGGGGACACTCAGCGACCTCTTGCTACCTGGTAGCATCACTCTGCTATAATTGACGTTGTTGGCCTCTCTTCACTTTTCCCACTTTGCTCTTCATCCCCTGCATTCCTGGCAGGGACAGGTTCCAGAATCCAGGCTTGACATAGAGAATATGGTGGGAAAATATTAGATGGAATAGCTGCCCTTGCGAATCTGTGTCTGGATAAATGGTTCCTTTTGTCCCCAGCTCACAAGGTGGATCCCAGGACAGAACAGGAAGGGGCTTGAGAAAATAAACTCAGCTCAGTGTTGCTGTGGACAGCACCCCCAATGCCAGGAAGTGGCAAGCTCGCTTATGAGAAACACGTCTTAGAGAAATGGGCACCGTTTTCTCTAGAGTCCATCAGGGTAAACTATAGTCCAGCGTGGATTCAGCAAAGAGCTTAGAATGAAGTGCTGGCACTAAAGCCTTGCTCTCAATACCCTGCAGTTCCAAAGTTCCAGAACCTTCTCTGTGTCAGGCAGTGCTGCCAGGTGGAGGCTTTTGAAAGGCTGGGTTGGATTCACAGAGGGGTGTTAGTCCTTATTGCTCTCAGATCATCTCTCCTTAGATCTCTTCAGAATTTGGCATCACTGGCTCCTGGGTGTGTGCCTGCCCCCAGGCCTCCTGGCTCTTGCTCTGGGGCTATTGGGCTCTGATTATCATTAATAATTAATCTATACAGCACCTTTTACAAGCCTGCAAGTGCCCTCTGCAGCCAGTGCCAGTGTGGACACACACATCACCTCACTTCTGTCTCAGGTGATTAGTAGCCACCTCATGGGGATGGGAGGTAGTGACGGGCACCAGTCACATCTGTGGCTCTTTATAGCTTTTTATAAACAAACTTGAATTCTGTTGTTTATTTAATTTTGCTTCTTGTTTTATTCCACTTTGCATTATACAATAATAATATTTTCTTAACATGGAAAACTTTTTATGTGTAATAGTGTGTTTTGAAATGCACCATATTTAAATATAACCCCATCATTTGATGTCTAAGTTATTTCCAAAACTTCATTGCTATAAATAGCTCTCAGTAAACATCTTTGTGTATAAACTTTTTTCCACCTTTTAGATGGCTTCTTTGGGATAGGTTTGTGGCAAACATGGACATTATTTTAAGACTGGTGATAACACATTGCCAAATTGTTTTCCAAATTTCCAAATGTATTTTTCCAATGTGCCTTTACTAATTTCTCCAAGTTTAAGTTTATTGCTCATCGTTGCCCAGGCCCCACTGTGCAAACAGTACTATCATGATCATCGAGAAACCCTGACGAAGGGCCTTGTGTACTGCCCCTAAACCTGAGCCTGGATTTGACAGAGTAATTGGTCCTCAGGCCTGCCCTGTGCAGTCTGCGAGGTTAGCATTCTTTTTACTTTCCCTAACTAATTGGCCTCTTAATAGGCACCATACATTAAAGTTCAGATCTAAAATGAAATCTAGATAGACTTAATGGTTGTTGTTTTTTTTTACCTGATTTTTTAGTTTTGCCTCTGGGTGTTGATTGTCAGCTTCTGGCTTGGCCCCAAGTTACTTTAACTTCCTCTGAGCTCATCTGGACTGAGGTCCTTATCTGCCTTCCACCAAGAAAGTGAGGCCTCCTTGGAGTTTGTATTCTGGGCAGCAATGTTGAAGGAGCCTCTGAAGCTTAGGTGTAGTGATTTTAATTTGTGTTTTTTTTAGGATCCAGAAGTCTGTGGCTCACCAACAGCAGGCTCATTAGGAAGCTCATGTTTCTGGTTCCACTTAGATTAGGTAAACTTCAGCATGTCCGGTGAAATAAGTCCTAGCACATTCAGGTTTTTCTGGAACTCATGCTAGGGCATCAGGATGATTTAAATTTAGTCCAGACTCATTTTTTTGCTAGGATGTTGGAAATAAAGGAGTTCCCTGAAGAAAGATGCTGGAGAGACAGCCAAGGATGAGGGAAGAATGGGATGTTTTTCACTTGGTGGGTTCCAGACTTGGGGCTGTTCCTCCCTTCCCCTTTTATGATCATTTTCATCATTTTTTGTATTTCTCTCTTCACCTGTCATTGGTTAAGTCTTACCAAGTGTCCTTCACTGGTGTTTGGGGTTGTGTATGTTTTTAGCATATATTGGATATTGACATTTTATGTTACGACACTAATTTTGTAGGCACACTGCCTTTATTATATACACTTCTGGCAACTTAGATATGCTGCCACCAAGTGGTGGGATACCTTAGCTTAGCTGCCCAAGAAGACATAGATGGATTTTTGTGAAGAGACTTCAAATGAAAATATTCTGCTCTTTCCTCACTCATTAGACTTTGGAATTTCCAGGTTTTATTTTTTAAAATGTTACTGAAACACTGAAACTTAAGTAACCCTAAGCAACAATTGTTTTTCCTAAACCACAAATTGGGTTTCCTATCATTTATCATCGAGAACTGTAGTAAATATCTAATAAAATAACATTTGTGAAAATAGCCTGGGTATTAACTGCCAGTTGAAACTGGGCATTTTATAGTGATGCTATTTTGGGGAAAAACAAATGCCTAAATAATGTGGTATGTCTAAGTCAGTTCTCAACGTTCTTTTTAAAAGTTAAGTTTTTTTTAAATTAAAAAAATATTCTTCCTGTTGGTTTGTTTGCCCTCAGTCTTGCGTAGATTGGAAGTCACAGTGCCCCAAGCACACTTATCTCTCGAAACTTCTACTTCTCCCTTGCTGTTTTCATCAGCCACAAACACCGAAGATAAAAGTCTCTGTCTTTTCAAACCTTCCCTTCCAGACCCTATTTTCTTTCTCTGAACATGGAAGATGAGGACAAAAAACATCACTTCCTCAGGCTTTTTGTTGCTGAGTGTGTAACCTTGGTGAATACACTCACTCGTTGCAGATAATCTCTGTACCAGTTTACCACTGTAGCTTTTACTAAAAGGACACCTCCCCCCCCCCCCCCCCGCACCCTTACTCCCCTAACATGTTCCACTCGGTCTCATCCCTTCTTGGATAAAAAAGACTTCTTAAGAATTTCTTTCTTAAAAGTCCAACATCACCTAAGTAGCACAAAATAATTTGAATAAAATTTGGATAAAACTTCTGAATCTAGAAAATGTTCACACAGCGGTGATGGGCCCAGTGTCTTCTGAGTTCTTATTCTCCACAAGGCTCTCCTGGATGCACAGTGAATTTCATGAGGGCCTGGATGGTGGGTCTCCTTTGCTGGGGGAGTTTGCAGAGCAACACTTTGCAAGCTGGCTGAACTCACTTAGATTGGGAGCTCCCCAAGGAGGGAGGGCAGTGTCTCACCGCCGACCCCTTGGGGCCAAAGCCAGGCTTTTTCCAGACACAAAGTCACTGAGGCCAGACCCAGGTCTCCTTCCAGATGTCCTCTTTCCTCTGTGAGGGGCTGTGCCCATAGGGAGTGCCCAGCCTGGGGCGGGTGGACTGGCTCTGAGGCGGCAGAGAGAAGGCAGAGCCCTGCCTGAGGACGGGGCACGGGGGAGCGGAGGAGCATGCCTGGGCACCTGGACTGGACTGCCTCACCGAGGAGGAGCATCTGTTTCTAAATTGAGCAAGTGCGACAGCCAGCCCCATGTCTCCCAGAACCCAGACGACGGGAGCACATTGTCAGAGCTGTGGTGACTCAGCTGGGACAAATGTTTTCCGGATAATTTGCTGACGTAATGCCAGGGTGTCCTGATGGCCCTGCTCCGGTTTCCTCTCTCTCAGAGCCTCCCTCTCCCCACCCCCACTCATTCCAGGTCAGGAGAGCTACCCAAACCCCTAAAACTGATGCGTTTTTCTCCCTCTCGTCTCAGACTGTTCTGTGCTGTCCGAGCTGGAGTTTCATGTTCCCGTCACTAGTAATTCAGGTGCCAGGCTTTGCACAGCAACTCCTCTCGGCCTGGTGCCTGGGGCAAGGCCTGAACCCCGTGCAGTGACATGCCCCACGCTGGTCCCCTGCCCACGAAGAGGATGACCTCTCATCTCTAGACCACAGGCTGTTCGCCTGTACGGGACGTGGCTTCAGAACTCATTTGCTGAAGAGAAACTCCCTGTTTTGGACGTGGAGGAAGGCAAGAACGACTCCTTCCCCTCCCCCAGCCCTGGCCATGATGGAGCGGCCCATTAGGACGCCTGCAAATGGGCCCGGGTTTAATTCTGGGCATACACAGGACACTTGTTTAGTTTTTACAGACACATCAACTTAGAATGGCCAAGCAGTCCTCCAGCTTTCTCACGCTGCTCCTGGACTTGCAGGCTAATGAGGAGGAACCCTCAGGGCCCTGCCTGTTTAGTCTCTCAGGTGTCCTCGTCTGGCTCTCCATGACCTCCCTTGCTGCTCTCAGGTTTGCACTAGTGCCTGAGCCATCACACAGTTTTCTCCTCCCTGTCAATCACAGGGCCCTCATCAGCACCAGGACAACCCTGCCTGGTGTCAGCGGGAAGGGAGGCTACGGTGGCGGTGGCGAAGCCCGGGGGGGGGGGGGGGAAGCCCAGAGGGTGGCTGTGTGGGTGGGTTTGTGGGGCATGTGCCTGTACGTGATGTGCGGGCAAATAGCACTGGGCTTTCAAGAACGCGACTGTTCCTTAAGGGAAGGAGGAGGAGGCAAGAGAGGAAGGTGTTTGTAGGTGACTTTTGACCAAAGACTATTTCCTGGAGGAAGTGTGTGGTTTTATAAATGAGGATTCTGCCTGCCCTGACAGGAAACAGGAGCCCAACTGGAGGGTAGGGGATCCTGTGAAAGTGTGAGGAGAGGTGGGGATGAGGCAAGAGGGGAAAAAGAGTGATGATGGTGGAATGGTGGTTAGAGTGAGCAAAGGAGAGTAACCACTCTACCTCCTGGCCAGCTGCAGCACAGGCCCAGCACCGGCCACACCACCACAGCCTCTCTCGGCTCAGCCGCCTTCTCTCTCCTCTGTCATCCGTTTTGGAAAAGCTGCTGCATCTTATAGTCATGGTGACTGGGTGCTGTGGTTAGATAGGTCACAGTCTTTGGAAGGTGGGCTTGATCTTTGGTTTGCTACTCACAGATATCTGAGCAGTGATTATAATGACTTTTTAAATCAAAAGATGACTGATTTTCACGCAGCCTAACTGGGGAGAGAAGGAGCTATGGCGAAGGCCAGAGGAGCATGTCCCTGAGGTTTGTCTGGGGCGCAAAGGCAGGGCTATGTGGGGAGATCATAGTTGGCTTCTAGTTCATTCTTTCTTTCATTCTGCTGCTTTGGTTTCCATTTCACTTCTGCTTCATGTTATGAATGTCCCTGAAGGAAGGGATGAGCTGCTCTCTGAGGGAGAGTGGGACATAGGGCAGGAAGCTGCTGTCGGAAATGGATATGTCAATCTCCATCCCATCTCCCCAGAACACGCTCCCCCCCGCCCCCCCCCCCCCCCCCGCCACCTTCCCTCTCTGGCCAGCGTGCCCCAGACTTCTAGGAGCGATGGTTCTGGCCCTTCTGCAGGAGTCTCCATGCTCTTTCTTCTCTCATCTCCTAGCAGCTCCTTCCAAACCCCTTCCCCAGGCCAGTCTGCTGTAGAAAGCAGGTCTGTCCCTTTGGTGAATGGCGGTTGTGTTTCAGAGCTTGCGAGATGTAAGGTAACCTGGCTGATTAGCAGACACCCAGGGTTTATGCAGCTAACCCCACAGGCCCCTCAGAGGCAGTCAGCCTGTGGAAGGCAGCATGGTTTCTTCTTGGTTGTCACCCAGCCATTTCTGGAACTCTCTTTGGCATTCAGCCTGTGGCGTTCAGCTTTTCTGTCTCAGGATGGCAAACCTGTGTTCCTTCTGAGCAGACTTGATTTTCAGAAAGTGTTTTATTGAAAGGTGACGTGGAAGAAGAGTCCGTTTGCAGGTGGAGGTCCTCTGTGCTTTCAGCCTCCTATCAATTTATGGCCACACCTGGGGATGCGGGAAGTGATCTTGGGGTCTGTGCTATTTAATACTTCACCATGCCCTGCCGGCGGTGAAAAAAGAGAACCAGCCACATTTCTGCCCAGGGCACATTTGCAATGGGAGCCTTTTGTTAGTTTTTGTGTGTGTGTGTGTGTGTGTGTGTGTGTTTTTTTTTTTAATTTTTCCCACTGATTTTATTTGTTTTTTTTTTGTTTTGTTTTGTTTTTATTTTTTTTTTATTTTTTTATTGCTTAAAGTATTACAAAGGGTATTACATATGTGTCCATTTTATCCCCCCGCCCTAGACAGTCCCCTAGCCTCCCCTATTGTGTGTGTTTTTAAACAGCTTCCTTTGGCTGGAATGGGGTAGCAGGCTTTAAGTAGGTGAAAAACGGACAGTCTTTCTCATTTGGCCTCCAGTGGGGGGGCTTCCCAGGGACTCTGACTGGGGCAAGAGTTGGGTTTGCTTCTGGCAAAGTCAAGGATAGGACCTGGCAAAGGGGAGTTTCCAGACCTGGAAATGGGCCAGGAAATCTCCAGAATCGTTTCTGTAGCAGAACTTACCCATGTCTGTACATGCGAGTCATCAGAGCCCAGAACTGCTGAGCCAGCCCCAGACCAGTGAGTCAGAACCTCTTCACTGCAAAGAGGCTTGGATTAGAATAAAGCATCACCTTTGACTTTGCCCCCAGTCCTGGCTTCACAGGGAACAGGTGCAGAGGCAAAGGATGTGTTGGCAACTGAGTACAATAACACAGATTCTTTGTAATCATCTTGACCAGGGAAAGTGGATGGAGAGTGTCTTCTTGTAAAAACAAATCAACAAAAAACAACAAACAAAACCCCTCTGGGTGGATGAACATGAATCCTGAGGGGGCTTGATGGTGGCTGAGTCACAGTGAGAGAGAGCCAGATGGTGGACAGTGCTGAGGGAGAAGCAGGCCGGGCAGGGGAGCCCTGCCACCTCTCTGAGCTCCTCTCCGCCTTTCGGACTTGGAGTCACCCAGGCGCCCTCCACACGGTGAAGGACGAGTTTGAGAACTGTCTGCCCGCCAGCACTCATGCAGGACACAGCATTCCTTGGAGTGCTCATCTCTCTATAAGGCACCGCTCCCTCCCTTCTTTTTACTGCTTCTGATTATACCATTAGAAACCTTAAAGCAGGTGCTAATGTGTCTTTAACACTTTTCATTAACGCCTGCTGATTTCTGGTTGTTTAAGAAAGTGGGTATGGTGTGGTTTGGGGCAATCAGCGGAGCTGCTGTTAGAATAGCAATAAGGGGCAGAAAACAGGTTGACACAGATCAGAGTGATGGGCAAGGGTGGAACCAAAATCTAGCTGTTGCAGCCAGACCCCCACCACCTGAGAACTCTGCACAAGCCGGTCAGGGGAATCGTTTTCTCCTTAGAACTCTAGGCCCTTTCTGTCTCCTTGAATTCTGAACAGAGGATTTGGCTCCTGAAATGACTTTGGGAAGACATGGCTACAGCACAGTTCTGGGGAAAAGTGTGAAGTTAGTGACTTCTTGGGCTACTCTTCCTCCTTTACTGGTTTCTGCTCTCTGAGCTGTCTCCAGGGGTAAAGGCTATCCATGTTCCGTAGGTAAGACCTCAGGCATCCCTCCACATTCCCGGCACTGACCATCCTGCTTGCCCCTACAGGGCCGGCGTTGTGTGTGGCAGGGCCCGTGCTGCCCTCAGTCAGCAGGAAGTCCTTCACTCAACTGCCCTTTGCTCCATCACCCGCTGCTCTTTCTAACCCTCTACCCCAGTGATCACTTTGTCACCCACCTTCCCTGGACAACTTAGTGATTAGGTCTGATTTGAAGGTCCCTTCTGCTCCATCACAACTCAAGCACTGGGCATTCCTGGGCTCCCACCCTAAGATTCTGACACCCACATGGCTGACACCCCACACTCCACAACTATTACCAACTGAACAGCCCCAGCAGCCCATACGAAGCAGAAAGTCTTGCTGCCCCCTGGCCTGGTCTGCTGGGGTGGTGCTCATTACAGCTCTCTACTCCACCACCCCACCTGTCATCATGATGGAGAAATGTTATATTTTTTCCAACAGCTGTTTCAAGTGAGGATATTTCAGATGTTCATAGGCAGCATCACAGTGGAAACCAGGAGCAGGGTGGTCCTCATTCCTGGGAAAGGGGTTTCAGCACTCAACACAGGGTGCCCCGGGTCCCCAAACCAGATTACTTGTTGTCTAGGAGGATTTTTCTTCCTCTTAGTTCCAGAGTCCTTGTGGCTTAATAGAGGACCTGAAGCAGGGAGATTGACACCTGGGTGTCTGGTCCAAATGGCCCAAACATCCACCCAATGGTGTGACCCTGAGCAAGTCCCTTCTTTCCACTGGAACTTGCTGCCCTCAGCACTCAAATGAAGATTAGCAAGAATAAGCATGAAAGTTTCTTCAAGTTCAAGCATCCTGTGTCTCTTTGAGGCAAGGTAGCCCAACAGATCCTGGAATCACACAGATCAGATTCAAATACTGATTTTACCTCTTCCTGGTGGCTTTACGAACCTTACTCAACCTCTTTGAACCTCAGTTTCCTTAACTATAAGGCAGGATAATGACAGCAGTGACTTGGGAGTTTGACATGAGGAATCAATAAGATAATGCATATAAAATGCTTAGCAAAGATAGATTCTCATGTGTGCAATAAAATTAGCTCTTACCATTAATATATGTGTATGTCCCATTTTTATCAAAAACAGCTGCTCCGTTTCGTAGTTTGAGACTCATTTTCTATTTCTCTCGCTTGAGGTTCTGAGCTCCTCAAGATTTAGCGCTCCAGCCCTGGGCTGGCTGCTGGCCTCCTGCTTCCTTACTGCACTTCACCACCTCTGCTTCCTTCCTGCAGGGGAGCAGCCAGCATACAGGCTCTTTTCTACCTAGGGCCTTTGCACAGGCTCCCCCCTCTGCCTGCATTATTCTTTCTTTTTGTCCCCATTTACTAGTTCCTTCTCATAGTTTTGGTCTCTGCTTAAATTGTTAGCTCCTCATAATGGCCTGTCCTGATGACCTGATAAGTTCTTAAGACTTAGCACAATTGGCACTTATTCTGTTTAGCTACTGTCTATGTCCATCTCTCCCCCTAGAATTTAACCTTCATGTTTGTGTCTTGTTTCTATTTATATCCCTAGTTCCTAGCAGTGGGCCAGGCACAAAGTGAGTGCTCAGTAAATATTTGTTGAATGAATAAGTTAATTAATGGATCATATGATCTATTTAGATGGCACGATATTATTTATGCAGCACCTTCCTAACCAGGCTCTTATTGAGTCATATAAATCTCTGTAAGGGGTACAGAGATTGAGCAGCCAGAGCCTGGCTGTAGTTACCCCACAGGACAACTGCCACAAGGTGATGGCAGTGCATGGGGAGAGCCCTTATCCCATCGGGGATGGAAGGGGATGGAGAGGAAAAGTATCAATAAGCGTAGACTTCTTGGAGGAAGAGGCATGTGAATTGAACTCAAAATGTGAGAAGTTATCTAAAAAAAGAGGGAAGATGGGGTTGAGGTGGGCAAGCATAAAGACATAGAGGGATGAGCGGGCAAAGTATAATGCAAAATTGAAATTACTAAAGGCGTTAAGAGAGGTGTGGGTAGTATAGGCTGTGTGTTTTAGTTTTGGGAAAGCACTCTGAAAGAGGACATCAGGAAAGACCCCGGAGAGAAGGAAGCAGTTATATCCAATCCCTTGGACAGATGACAATGGGAAGTATCTGGAGTGGTTCACTGCTGTGGCTGTAATGGAATCCAGAGGCACAGTCTGGCTTCCCGTGGCCAGGGACCCGGGGAGGAGTTGAGGAAGCAGGTATTGGAAGGAAGTGGCACTGGGCTCCCTGAGGCCAGACCTCCAACCCAGAGTGAAGTCCTGGCCGGGGGTTGTCGCTGGCTACTGCTCATCCTGCTGTCCAGGTCCCAGAGCGCCCTAAACTAATTGAGAATCCTAATGTGTGACACAGGGCTGGGGTAATAACATCAGCTAAAACAGGAGGGACATTCAAAGGCCAGCAAGCAGACCAGTCATGTGAGTGTGGGAATGAGCCAGGAGAGGTTTAAAGAATGGAGAGGTTCAGCCTTCTCTGAAGACACTTGTAAGCATTACAAACGAGAACTGTGCCTAATAAAACCACTTTGGGTTCAGTAGTGGGCTGCTGAATTGTGATCTCTGCTAGTCATGGGGGCCACCAGGAGTACAGAGGGTCAGCGTGACCCCTGTTCATTGGTTCCTTACTACCCACTACTGAGGCCCCTCACCTGGACCAGTCAGACCCGGGGCAGCCCTCCCAGATGTCCCCGCTCAGTGGGTCAGGAGCGGACTCTGGGGCATTGGATGTGGGCAGGACCTCTGAGCACCCAGAGGGACATCCAGGTCTTCCCCAGAAGTTTTTGACGAGGCTACCAGGTCAGGTGTGTGATAAGAAGCAGAAACTCCATGGTGATTTCATAGCAAGTTAGAAGTAGAGAGGGAAGCCCAGAACGCACGCAGCTCTCCAGGGGGCGTCTGGCTGAGCCCAGACAGTTACAGTGGGAGAGCAGCTGCCAGCCTATAGGGAAAGCCTCCTGAGGCCGAGAGAGGAGCTCCTTTGCAGAGAGAACCAGAGAAACCCACCCGAGTCTGTGCTTACAATGAATGACTCTGTTCGAGAGAGCGCTGCTCACCTTTTTGCTCACCTTGGAGATGTTGTTCTGATTGAATTTTGTTGTTCTGTCTGATATATTTGTGTGTGACCTGCTATTTGTTAATACCTATGCTAATCTGATTTAGACAGAGTGAGTCCTTATCATTCAACTCTCACCAACCACACTTAACGAGCATCTATGTGTTGTCCTGGGATCACGTGGGGGACTCCTGGGCCTCGTCCCAGACTGATTGTCATCAGAGTATCTGAAAGGGAATCCTCAGATCTTCATTTTAAATGTGTCCTACATGGTTAGTGAAAGTCACTAAAGAGGAAAAAACATTGGCATAAAGCCGTGACAATGCTTTTTTTGAGATAACACAGGCTCGCTGAGTGCAAACAGCCCCAGTGACATGTAATGAACAAAGGAACAAATGGTGTAGAACTGAGTACAAGAAATATCTGATCAATCATCCGGTCATCCAGCATGTTTACGTTCTGGGCCGAGAGCCCCTGAGGGCCTGTGAAAAACAGTTCCCAGCTCAGTTTGAAGGGAATGGAATTTATCACAGAGGGTGAGAGGCTGGCCAAGGGGGCCCAGGTCTCGAGCCCCAGATGGGAAGCAGTGGGGCAGGGTGATGGGGCAGGGGCTGCATTCTCCCTGCGAAGTTGGGGCTGGGAGACGGGTGGGTCACTCACTCTCCTTCCACCTTCTCAGTGGATTTAAAGGCCTGCTGTCCAAGCTTCACCTTTCTATGTCCCCATCCTCACAGTACACAGTGCAAAGATTCAGCCCCTGAAAACTTGATTTGGACTAATATCTTTTATTTTATTTATTTTTTATTATTTTATTTTAAAATATATTTTATTGATTTTTTTACAGAGAGGAGGGGAGAGGGATAGAGAGTTAGAAACATTGATGAGGGAGAAACGTCGATCAGCTGCCTCCTGCACACTCCCTACTGGGTATGTGCCCGCAACCAAGGTATATGCACTTGACCAGAATTGAACCTGGGACCCTTGAGTCTGCAGGCTGATGCTCTATCCACTGAGCCAAACTGGTTAGGGCAGGACTAATATGTTTTAAAAGGCAAATAATCTAAAGGGAAGAGGAGGGCTACCTGTTAGTTATATTTCAGTCTAACTTGCGTTGCTCAAACTGCTCCGCATGTGAGCACACTGAGCGAGAGGAAGAGATTTCTGGGGGCATGGAGGCTTGGGAAAGAGGCAAGCTGGGGAGCCCCTGTGGGGCTTGGGGTCGCCAAAGAGTAGTGTGCAAACCTTGGTCACTTCTGGAGTCAAGGAGACAGGGCCAAGAGGTGGGCGTGCACCCAAAACTGCCTCTGGTGACATTTCCTCCAGTCATCCCAGAGATCAGCTAAAAAGACTGATCCCAACTCCCACCTAGGTCCTGCCCCGCACCCCACCGAAACTCCCTGAGCCCTGACCCCGGCCGCTCAGGTGCTGGATGAAGTGGTTCTGATCTCAGTTAATGACCCACCTCTCTGCAGCAGCTGACACTGTTCCTCCTGAAATCCTCCCCTCCCTGGTTTCCTTAACTGCACTCCTCTCCAGGTTTTCTCCAGCCTCTCTGCATGTTTTCCTCAGGCTCATCGATGTTCTTCTCCCATCTCTTAAACATTGATATTCCGTCGATGTTCTATCCTTGACTCAGAAGATGGTTCGTCTGATCTCACTCGTTTTCACTGGGTGATCTCACTCTATTCTGTGCACATCAACCTCCACCATTTGTGGGTTTATTCATTCAGCAAATGTTATTGAGCACTTACTAGGTGCCAAGCACAGTATGACTCCCTGGTCAAGATTTGCAACCCAGCTTTCTTTTTAAATCTCTAGATGGTACATCAAATTACCTTCAGAATTTCATTTATATATGAAATATTATTTATATTTTCATTATTTTATATGATAAAAGCCTATTATGCAAATTGACTGAACAGCAGAACAATCAGCTGAAGGACCTGCAGAAGGACCAGTCGCTATGACGTGCACAGACCACCAGGGGCAGACGCTCAACACAGGAGCTGCCCACAGGCCCCAGGCCAGCCAAGACAGGTGCCAGGCAGGGCCGTAGAGCGGGCAGCGCCAGGCTAGCCAAGGCGGGTGCCAGCAGGGGCCCCGCAATCACTCCGCTGGTCACCCCACAGATTGGCCCTGATTGCTGGCCAGGCCTAGGGACCCTACCCATGCACAAATTTCGTGCACCGGGCCTCTAGTTATTAATATTTAATAATACAATAATAAAAATAACTACCTTAGGCTGTGTTTCTTGAGACATGGCTTTTGGTGCAAATGATTTAGTAAGGGCATTCTCTTCGGGAAAAACTTGTGAAGGAGTAGGGGGTTGGAGAAACAGAGTAGGAAAGAGGAAGGACCGAGCAAGGATGGGGTCCCAGTCCAGTCAGAGCAAGGCTGTGGTCCTGTTCTAGTCAGAGGCCTACTGGGGATGGACCGAGCAAGGATGTGGTCTCAGTCTAGTCCAGTGATGGCAAACCTTTTGAGCTTGGCATGTCAGCATTTGAAAAACCCTAACTTAACTCTGGTGCCGTGTCACATATAGAAATTTTTTGATATTTGCAACCATAGTAAAACAAAGATTTATATTTTTGATATTTATATATTTAAATGCCATTTAACAAAGAAAAATCAACCAAAACAATGAGTTCATGTGTCACCTCTGACATGCGTGTCATAGGTTCGCCATCACTGGTCTAGTCAGAGATCTACTGGGAGAATGCGGAGTCTCTGGAGTCACTCTGCATTAAGGTAAAGAGTCTGAGCTTTGGCACCCTTTATAAGAGAGGCACTGCCCTCCCTGGGATGTGGGTATAACCTCCCACTTGTCTCTTGGAGACATGGAGCCCATCAGCAAGTCCCCAGAGATGGTGCAGGTGTAAGCTGATGGCTGCAATGCTGTCAGAGCTGGGGCTGGGCACAGTGGGCAATAGAGGCGCCCTCAGTGGGACACCAACAGTGTCTCCTACAGCAGCTAAGACTACATCGTCCAGACCACGTGCCTGGCACCATCGTCAGTGCTTTATGCATGTTAAACTTAGCCCTAAAAATAACCCTGTGATGTAGTTGCTATTATTCGTGTTTTACAGGCAGGAACTGAGGCACAGAGGTTGAAAGCAACTTGCCTAAGGTTTCGCAATAAGGAAACGATGGAGCTGGGATTTAGACTGAGGAGGGGTGGTTCCAGAGTCCATATCCTTAATGCTGCCTCTGCTTCCGCAGCATATTGAGTCTCAGGGCATACCAGGCACTGTGTTAGCCCCTGGGCATCCAGCACTGAATGCACACAAAACCCCGCCCTCATGGAGTTTATTTTCTAGTGAGGAAAGATGGACAATACATGAATAAGTAAAATATATGATCCAGATGGTAGTAAATGCTAAGAAAAAATAAGTCCGGGGAGGGAGGGAAGGAGGGAGGGAGGGAGGGCGAGAGGGAGGGGAGGGGAGGCTGGGTGACAGTTGCAGCTTTAGGTGGGGCAGCCCAAGGACATTTGCACTAGGAGGACTTACCAAGATTCAGAGGATGTGGCTCCTCTGATTCTGCCATTGCCACTCCCTCTGGCTGAGCCCAGCATACTCCCTGTCTACACAGCTGGAGGCAATCTTTCCAAACCCCCTGGTGGTGGTCCCCCAATTGTCCTCAGGATAAATCCAGCACTTCCACCATCCTTATTCAAGACCTGCTTCCATTCCTGCCTCTTCTCTGGAGTAAAAATGGAAACACACATATCCTCTGTCTCAGTTATGAAAATTAATATAGGCTAACAAACTGTTAAATAAAACACGTTCTATCCTTCTACCTTGACTGATATACCTTCATAGTGACAGAGGAGGCCAGCCTTGTTGGACTCCCGAGTTCCCTGCAGAACTTGGCCGCAGAGGGAGACCAGCCCCAGGCCATGCTCTGCCTCTCCGTGCCCACTGCCCAGCTCTGTCTTCCACTGTGCAGGGGTAGGGGAAAGGGGGGTCTCGCATGCATGTGGACTCTCCAGCTCAAACATCCATGTTCTAGCCACACCTTTGCAAATAGCAGCCCTTTGCCTCCCCTCAGGCCTAGGTGTGCTCATGCTGATGGTGCTACTTGCCTTAGAGCAGTGGTCGGCAAACTCATTAGTCAACAGAGCCACATTTCAACAGTACTTCTTCAAAATAGACTCGCCCAGGCCAAAAACCGACTTCTGCGCATGGGCCACGAAGTTTCAATCGCACTGTACGTGCGCCCGCACATAGTATTTTGTGGAAGAGCCACACTCAAGGGACCAAAAAGCCGCATGTGGCTCGGGAGCCACAGTTTGCTGACCACGGCCTTAGAGGATTAGACCTGGGGTCCAGCTACACAAGGGCCCAGAGTGTAGGCTAAGGGCCCTTTGGGCAGAGAATTTTAGGGTTTCAGGTAATAGGAGCTTCATTTACAAGGGGGTGAAAGTACAGTACAGACTTCATCTGGGCAAGTCTCCTTGGCCTCAGGGTTGGGTGGGAGAGGGGAGGGTATGCAAGGGGAGGCCAAGCCTGGAATAGGGCTGTCAGAAGCACTCAGAGCATCAATCTCTTCCCTACCCTTATGCCTAAACTAGAGTGAATTACTTGAACTTTCTCAGTATGCCATGCTCCTCAGCGTCTGTGATTCTGTAATATTGCAGACTGCAGAATACAGGTCATTCATTTGGACTCCTTGCCACAATTTCCCTCATCTCCTATGAGCTCCCTAATTAATCCTCGCATTGCTGACCCTTAACCCCCACCGCCTATGACCAACACACCACTCACAGTGGCGATGGTGGTGGGGTGTAATAGAATATAGTGACCCAAGTGTGGGCGTTACAGTCAGCAGCCCTGGTTCTGATTATTTGCTTAGCCACTTGCTAGTCCTGTGACCTTCAGCAGGTTCTGTGCCTCAATTTCATTGTCTCTTACATGGGGGTTACATGCCAAGTTTATAAGGTATTGTGAGGATAGTGCAATATCGTCTGTCAAGTGCCCAACCACAGTTCCTGGCATAGAATAAGCATCTAGTGAGAAGTTCTTTTCCCTCCCCCAGCTCTGCCTCTTACTTGAAACCATACACAAAGCACCTTGAGAGACCAGGCTGTCTCACAGAGATGCCAATTACATTAGCTCCCAGGGGCCTCTCTCCCCATCTCCTGCCTTAGTGAGAACTTCTGGAGAATGTTAGTACCTGTTTCTACTGTAGTTGTCAGAAACCTGCTACCCCACTTAGATGCTGGGGTAGTCAGACTCCAGCTCTTGGTAGCAACACCAACTGTTGCTAGGGATGGTGGTTTCTCATGTCAGCACAATTATGGCAACAGGGATGGAGCAGGTGCACAAAGAAGTTGGTCATATCAAAGGAAAGGTAAGACCTACAGGTACCTTGCAGCACCTGACGTAAGTGGGCACGCAACAGATGTGAGTCAAGTTGAACAAAACTAAGCTCAAAGAGAAAAGTCCTTAAATCCCAGTAGAAAAGTGGATAAAAGAACTGTGTAGGTAAGTCACAGAAGAAATACTTCTAGGCCAATAAGCTCTAGATAGTAAACAGAGAGGTGCAA
This sequence comes from Myotis myotis, assembly GCF_014108235.1. Classification (NCBI taxonomy): domain Eukaryota; kingdom Metazoa; phylum Chordata; class Mammalia; order Chiroptera; family Vespertilionidae; genus Myotis; species Myotis myotis. Next base: position 161,016,983 of record NW_023416324.1, read on the forward strand.
ATTTAAATGGGCGAAGATTTCAGTGCTGATGAGGGTATAGTAAGGGGGCGGAGGGCATGTCATGCGCTGCTGGGACGCTCGTGCGTGCATAACATGTAAGCTGATATGTCTTTCTGCAAAGTAGTAATGAGAATGGTTAAATAAGGCATGGTCAAGGTACAGATGGATGGACTATGTGTCATTTGGTGTGCCAGCTTCAAAGAAATTTTAAACAAGGGAAAAAACTCTATGTTACTGTGAAAAGTAGAACACTTTCTGGTATGAAAATTACATGCACAAAGAAGATTGGAGGGAAATAGGACAGAGTGTTAAAAATTCCTGCCATTAGCATCACTTATATAAATCTTTGAAGTTTTCTGTATTTAGCAGGTGTTTCTTTAATAATGGGAAAGAAATTCCATAATTTAGGAAAATGGCACATTGCTTTCATACAATAGATCAGAGAAAATTATTTATGGATGACTCTGGCCACTTGTTGACACCGATTTGGGAGAAACAGAACTTCCATGCTGAGTCTAGTCCTTTCTATCAGCAAGAAGAAATGGAAAGTCTCCTGCCTGGGCAGTTCCCCATCTAACTGGGAGGCCCATGGAAGTTGCCTTATGCTGGAGACATTCACATAGTCATGGCAGCTGTGGCGTCTTCACCAGGCTGCCATTCTCATCACTGTTGAGATTTGAGAATGAAGCCGGAAAAGGTATTCTGTTTCCATTTGTGGCTTAATTCTTCCCATTGCGGCCTTACCTCCAGTAGTGGTAAGCGGTTGGTTGGTGGAGGCACACATCTGTGGGTCATGTAACATGCGCAGTGGTTTATGCCAGTACAATCCAGGGAATAGGAAAATTAAGTGAAAGACCCTAAGGAAATTCTACACCAGGGTTTATATAAGAATGTGAAACACCGAAAGTATATTTTTAGTTATAAAATAAATGGATAGGTTAAATAAGCCAAGAAGAAGAGAAGAGCCTCTAACTACCAAAACATAAACTTTCTTCCAAACTGATATGTTGTAACTATTTTAACTTTTTCCTCCCATTCTGATTCTTAGGAGTTATAAAGTCCAAGTGCTTAAATAAACTTTGCTCTTTAATAAGTTACATAGCAACATCTTGATTGATTCACTTAGGCTGCTTAGTTTTGGTTTTCAAGATGGTCACTGTCACTTCTTCTGGCCTTGATTTTAGGAGTAGCTTCCCCTCTCTTAACTTCCTAAAGTAAGAATAAGATTGGTGTGCCTTATTCATACCCCGACTCTTATAATGGAAGTACACGAGACAACAGACTGTATCCATCTTTTTCATCAGTCCCACATTTGGCCGTCTGTGAGTAATCAGCATGACTCAACAATCTGATTTTTTTAAAAAATATATATATATTATTGATTTCAGAGAGGAAGGGAGAGAGAGAGAGCGAGAGAGAGAGAGACAGAGAGAGAGAGAGAGAGAGAGAGAGAGAGAGAGAGAGAGAGAGAGAGAGAGAGAGAGAAACATCAATGATGAGAGAGAATCACTGATCAGCTGCCTCCTGCGTGGAACACACCGGGGATTGAGCCCGCACCCGGGGCATGTGCCCCGACCAGGAATCGAACCGTGACCTTCTGGTTCATAGGTCAATGCTCAACCACTGAGCCACACCGTCCTGGCAACAACCTGATTTTTTATAAGTTAACAAACATTAGAACTACAAGTAATACATCTTAAATACAGTGGTGACAAATATGCCTTATTCATACTTTGTGTACCATCTCTTATCAATGGATAGAATCAACCTAGAATCTTTTTTTAATATATTTTATTGATTTTTTACAGAGAGGAAGGGAGAGGGAGAGTTAGAAACATCGATGAGAGAGAAACATCGACCAGCTGCCTTCTGCACACCCCCTACTGGGGATAAGCCTGCAACCAAGGTACATGCCCTTGACCGGAATCGAACCTGGGACCCTTCACTCTATCCACTGAGCCAAGCCGGTTAGGGCCAACCTAGAATCTTTTATTGAAAAAGATGCTTTGGCTCCGTTTGGGTTCAGTGGTAAAGTGTACCAGTGACTGCCATTGCTCTGGGCGTGGGGAAGGGCAGCCCTCATGCCAAAGATTTTCCATCTCAGATATTAGGGCCTCAGGGTCCCTGTTGGTACAGGGCTTGTCTTCAAATAGGGAAAACAGGATTCCTCCCAGGAGCGAGAGAGACAAAAACTAAATGTAAAATCAAACAGAAATTGGAATACCCAAACAGTAAACACCCCATCAAGCGCCAATGACTATAGGGAAGGCTGAGTCATTTGCTGAATGCTAGGAGAAGGCAGACACCCTGCAGCAGATGGGGTTAAGCCAGGAAGGTCTTCTGAGGCAGTGCATTTTTAGTGGGATTGGAAGGCAGCCTGCAGACCTGGCGTGAAGTTGGAAGGGTGGCCCGATTAAAAGGAATGCAGATTTCTGGATGCTTTTGGACTATGTACTTCAAAGTCTCAGCTGCCCAGAGTGACCATGCCGGACCTCTGACCCCCCACAGTGAGGACGTGTGCAAACGTGGCTTCACCGTCATCATCGACATGCGGGGCTCTAAGTGGGACCTCATCAAGCCCCTCCTCAAGACGTTGCAGGAAGCCTTTCCAGCCGAGATCCATGTGGCCCTCATCATTAAACCCGACAATTTCTGGCAGAAACAGAAGACCAACTTTGGCAGCTCCAAATTCATCTTTGAGGTGAGCCAGACCGCTCTCTGAGCACCCCTTTCCCTTCCGCCACCCACACATTTCACACTGTGCTTCTCCATCCACTCTACTGTACCCATGTCTATGGCTGGTATTTCTGGAGTCCTTGGCTACTGTGGCTTTACCGGTTAGTATCTAGAGAGGAATAAGAGGATCAAGAGATTGTCCTAATTGCACAGTGTTAGTAGGCAATTCTGTGTACTATTGGTGAGTATGTAAATTAGGACAGTTGTTTCTGGGGGCAACTTTGTAATTTGGCCCAAATGCCTTAAAAAGAGTTTATAGCTATTGATCTAGTAATTCTTCTTAGAAAATATTTTTAATATGAAAGCTAAACAAAACCTCTTGAAAATCTAATTATAATTATAAACAGATAATGGTCTACAAGAATGTTCATTCATCATAGTGTTTTTTGCCATAATATACACATACATATATACAGATATATATACACACATATACACATATACATGTGCATACATATAGTTTGTATCCTGAATATCCATTAATTTTGGTAACATTAATTCACAAATACGTGAAGCTATTAAAATCATATTTAGTTATATATCAATTATATCTCAATGCAAATCATATTTAGAAAAATAGCATCTTTGAAAAATACTTATGATATACTGTTTTAAAAAAGGCAGGTTTTTAACCAGTCTGGGCATTATAATCTGAAGTCTGTCTTTTAAGTGCATAATGAAGAAGACTGAGAGACACGTGAAAATGTTAGTAGACTATTAGCAGTGGCTGATTAAAGGTGATTTTTCATTTTCTTCATATTTTCTATTTTCTCTTATACTCAAGGAGAACGTGTTATTATTTTCTCTTTAGCTAGGTTTTCCCAGACAGCATATGAGGATTTTTAATGGTGACACAGCAGATTAAGTCAATGATTTAGGAACCTTTGTTCTAGCCAAATCCAAGCTGTTCCCCTTTCCTGGAACCCTAGCCCTCATCTGCAGGGGGATGAACCTTGTGTACATGTGCATGTTGGAAAGGCGGAGCTGCACCTAAACTTACGCAACTTTCCACTCCAAACCCTACCCTCTAGGCCAGGAGTGCCTGTGTGTGGCGTGATGGCCCCAGTAGTTTGTGATGGAGCATAGCAACCTGACTATCTGAGCGAAGTGATTCTCACTCTGTTTAAATAACACAAAGAATTTGACTTGGTATAAAAACAGCTCTCCTACTCTCCCGGCACCCCCACCCAACATTAGGAGCCCTGTGCTTTAAAATATATATATATTTGCAGCCCTGTTTCAGTGCCATGCCACTTCATTCTGAAGGTTTTTCAATATACTAGTATAGATTTATTGATTTTAGAGAGGAAGGGAGAGGAAGAGAGATAGAAACATCAATGATGAGAGAGAATCATTAATCGGCTGCCTCCTGCATTCCCCCTGCTGGGGATCGAGCCCACAAGCCAGGCATGTGCCCTGACCAGGAATCCAACCGTGACCTCCAGGTTCGTAGGTCAATGCTCAACCACTGAGCCACACCAGCTGGGCAGGAGCCCTGTGTTTTGTAGTTTTGGTTTTTGTATACAGAGGTGGTGATAACAAGCCTATATATTTATAACCTGAGAAGAATGAAAGTACTCTTTCCAACAAGTCCTGAAACTGTGTTTCAGTGTGGCTGCTCAGCCCTTCCCCTCTTCCTTCGCCACAAGTTGAGCAAGCTTGTCTTTGCCTCCTAAATAAGAAGTAAGGAGAGAGAGCTGGGGCCTCCCACTCAGAAGAGTATTTATAAGGCAATGCCTTACGAACAGCCAATGAAATCCCTCATGCAGGCTGAGGGTACAGGCTTGTTCAATAGCAGATACTTAATGACTAATTGGTGCATATAATCATGGGAGACTTCCTGGACGTGGTAAACTGGGAGCCAGATTTGAAGGGGAAAGTGCTCTAGAACAGGGCTGCTCAAAGTTTAATGCACAGAGTCCCTGGGGATCGCGTTCAATGTGGATTGTGATTCAGCAGATCTGACTTCTGAGATGCTGCTTTCCAACAAGCTCCCAGGGGGTCTTAATGCTGCCGCCAAGGGCCACACTTTGAGTCGCCAGGATCTAGATTAGCAGAGGTTTGTATCAGTGGCTGCACATTAGAGTCACTTGGTGAGCTTTTAAAATTACCCATGCACACACTCCAGTCCAGGCCAACTAAATCAGAGACTTGTATCTGCTACCAGGAGAGCCTTGGTGTCAGCAGAGGCCCACCCAGCCTGAGGCAGGAAGCTTGACTCAGACCGTTGCAGCCCAAAGTTGACCCACATTGCTTCATGCAACCGTGATGATGTCCTGGGTCATGGGCCTGGCTGGGTTTTCAAGCTCTGGAGAACCAGACCCTCAGGCACTCCTGCTTCTAGCATCTGCAGTCCTGCTGTGGTGACTCGGGGGTGGAGAGGAGGAAGATGAAGGCAGCTGAGACTTAAAGGCAGTCTCTCCTGTAATAGCAAGTGGTGGGCAGGTGGAGAGGCTTTTGGAGGCAGTCAGCTGGTCTGTTGAAACTGCTTACCCTGGCTGATTTGTAGCTGATGACCAGCAGGCCACGTGCTCATACACCGGCCCTTTCCTGCACAGGCTGTGGTCATTATTATGTGGACTTACCTTGGCCTCTCCCCTGGACTTCCTCCCCTCCTGCCTACAGCTTCCCTGGTTTCCCCTCACCCCCCCCCCCCCCCACTTCACTGAGTCACCCTCTCTGTGTCTGTCCCCCAGACAAGCATGGTGTCCGTGGAGGGCCTCACGAAGCTGGTGGACCCCTCCCAGCTGACCGAGGAGTTCGATGGCTCCCTGGACTACAACCACGAGGAGTGGATCGAGCTGCGGCTGTCCCTGGAGGAGTTCTTCAACAGCGCCGTGCACCTGCTCTCGCGCCTGGAGGACCTGCAGGAGATGCTGGCTCGGAAGGAGTTCCCCGTGGACGTGGAGGGCTCTCGGCGGCTCATCGATGAGCACACTCAGCTCAAGAAGAAGGTGCTGAAGGCCCCCGTGGAGGAGCTGGACCGGGAGGGGCAGCGGCTGCTGCAGTGCATCCGCTGCAGCGACGGCTTCTCAGGGCGCAACTGCATCCCCGGCAGCGCTGACTTCCAGAGCCTGGTGCCCAAGATCACCAACCTCCTGGACAAGCTGCACTCGACCCGGCAGCACCTGCACCAGATGTGGCATGTACGCAAGCTCAAGCTGGACCAGTGCTTCCAGCTGAGGCTCTTCGAGCAGGATGCAGAGAAGGTAGGAGGGGAGCCGGCCCACCTGGGGCTGGGGTTTGGGGGCGGGTGGCCACTGCTCTTTAGAGAGACTGGTCGAGGTTGCCAGTTCAGCTTTCTGATTAATGACTTTTGTGGAAAGTTTTTTTTAAGTGTTTATTGGTGCACATTTATTTTAATCATCTCTGGCCATTGCTCACTGACTCCTTAAAGCTCTCCTTATATAGTGTTTATTATGCGCCAGGCACTGTTGTAAGCTCTGAGTATAAATGAACACATTTTAACCCTCGGAAGGCCTATAGGTGGGTATATCATCATTATCCCATTTTACAGGTGAAGAAACTGAGAGGCTAAATAACTTGGCCAAACGAGGCAGTGCGGCTGCCGAGCCCATGCTTTTCCCCACGGCTGGACACTGCCCCTCTCAGGACCTGTACTGAATGGTTCGAGACGGCTGAGCAATAAAAATAATAATACTGTTACCAGCCGCAGTAACATGACTGAGGGGCTGGTGCTGGGCAGCGTACTCGACTGTTGACAAAGCATTCCACGTGCAGAGCCTTACCTAACTGCACAGCTTTCCCATCCTTGGAGGTGCGTGGTGCTGCTGACCTGCAGGGAAATGGAGTGCTCCTTGATCTTGGGGCTACAATGGCAGACTTGACATATGAATCCAGCCTTTTTCAGCTTGAAGTCCGGGCTCTTTGTGCCATGCGCTTCATTCAGAAGGTTTTTCCTCAGCAGCTCAGCCAGCACTTAAGCAGGCCCCAATGTTCTAGCAGTGAATTTTCATAGCTTTCTCCTTATCAGGGGAGATATGAGAAAGGGAAAAAGAAAAATATATCATGTAGTGCTTCGTTGCTGAGGACACAAAGGTATCTTCTCCAGGTTTTTTCAAGGTAAAGAAGAGAGTTGCTATTATATGTGCTTTAGGGGGAGTGAAATGGGCTCTCCTCCTATCAGTTTTCTGGAAATAACTTATATTTAAATGCATAATGCTACTCTGCATCTCTCAGTAACCTATGGATTTTACAGACAGTGTCTAATATAATGGTTTTGTGTCTTTTCAGAGCTCATATTGGAAATATCTAAATATTTTGAAGTGATGAAATCAGGATATGAAACTATATAATATGCATAGATGCATAACCCATGGACACAGACAATAGCATGGGGAAGGCTGGGGATGAGGTGGAGGGGGGCAAAAAGGAGGGAAAAGGAGCAAAAAACACAACTCTATGTAATGATGATCCTAATTTATGTGAGAGTGCCAGCATAGGTATGACTGGAGGAAAATCCAGCACAATGTTAATAGTTTTGATTCTCAGATGACAAGCTTAAGGTTAATTTTAATTATATATTTATATATTTTCCAATTTTTTATAATTTATAATCAGAAGGAAATCAGTACATGTCATTTTTAAAGACTGCATTGCCCCTTTCTACAACAGAACTTCTGAACATCATTTAAGTCAAGGGACATGTAAAGGGGTTTCTTGTATAACCTTAGGAGTTGCAGGGTTTTCCCTGAATTCCTGAGGGCTCTTTGCCCAGGGGCCTGGCAGCCTGGGTCTGACCCTGGCCTGCTCTGGGAAGGGCCACTTGGACTATGGGATCCTGTCACAGTTCACCAAGCTATGAGACACCAGGTCAGGAGCCAGCAACTCTGGGAAACCAGTCGCAGGTACTCTGGCTCCCGTGCCTGGGGTAAGGAAAATCTGGAATAGCTCCTTTCTATTTGGGTTTTCTTCTGCTCTGGGGCAGAGGACCTGCTTTGCAGCCTGGCCTAGCTGGCCATTGCAGTGACAGGGACAGAGGGGGAGGCAGGGACTAGGTCTGCCTAGATGTATTTTAGAGTTTGAGGCACTTCACAGCACCCCGGAAGCTCAAGGGTAAGGGAAGATGGCATGAGGCACAGATGGTGCCTGTCTCAAAAATAAGATGAACCATATACCTTTAGCACCAGAAGACCTGGGTAGGTAAGGCTGACCTTCTAGAGTCACACAAGTGCCAGTCCACTAGGCAGTAATTGCTGCCACACATACATTCTCTCGATTCATTCTCTCTCACAAGAATCACATGGCATATTAGTATTCCTCTTTTATAGTGGAGGAAATGGAAGCTCAGAGAGATGGAGTGGCCTGCCCAGGATCACACTACCAATTAGAGCCAGTATTTTGTCTGTCTCTAAAGCTCACCCAAGCTCTTATCCAAAAGCCATACTGTTCTCTGCTCCTAGGACCTACTTTATGCCACCACTGAGCACTGCTTGTTAGTCCCCGAGCCCCCACCCTGATGACTCCAGGGAAAATCTTAAATCCCACCTCCCAATGCTCAGTCAACAGCAGGGCTCAACCATTCTGTGGACCCCTTCTCAGAGTAATATTTGTAAATGTACAAAATAATATTTTAGGCTTAGAAAATAATTATTGAAATACAGTTAATAAGTTTAAAAATAGTAGTAACCTGTACTTCTTTAACATGTTAAATAATAAAATCTACTTGAAGTCTCACAGTTACCATTGATTTTGAAGTAGCAATGAGCAAAAATGATATTTTCGGGTAACTAACCCTGATGTGATATGAAGATGTGTATTCAGAGGTACAGGTATTACGAACAGTAATGTAGCTTGTTGACTACATTCATAATTGAAGAGAATGCTATATTTCAGTTGGAGGTTAGTGAAAATAAAGGCATATATTTTCCCCCATCCAAGTACATGATCCCTGAATCCAGTACTTTCAGTTTAGGTTCCATGTACCATGGTGTTCTCATGCCTTATAAAGAAGTGTGTGTGTGTGCGTGTGTGTGTGTGTGTGTGTGTGTGTGTGTGTGTATGGAGCGGGGGGGGGGGCACAGAATATAATAAACAAAACAGAGGGAGTGAACGGATGATGGGAAGAAAGCAGCCCAGGAATATTTTGTCATTGAGTCAGTGGTGCAAATGCTGCTCAGGCTTGACCCAGCTGCCACAGAAAATGTGCTGGGAGTAGGGAACGGGAGAAAAACAGTCCTTTTAAGTTGCTTCAAGATTAATTTAAAATATCTGTGCAGAACTAAGTGTCTCAGCCCTCTACTTATTTGGTGTTTTTGAAAGGGGGCGAGGAGGGTGGCGGTTTGGGTGAGGGCTGTGTGTATGCAGATCCACATCTAAACAAGGGCGTGAGGAAATAGTTACTGCGTGAGCCACGCTGAGCTTCCTTTCCGGTGGGAGGCTTGTCGAGACCTCTGATTCCAGATCCGGGAAGCTCTTGGCAGTCGGAGGAGTCTGGTGTTCACCCAGCTTCTATTTTTGTTAAGGGTGGGCGCAGAGTCTCCCCTCTGGCCTGTGGGGTGGCAGCTTGGTCCCAGGCCTTGAATAATAGGTGGTGCTCCTCATTTGCCAGCTGGCCTTGGACAGGGAAGGCACCTCTCACCATCCCCATGACCTCTGTGATGACTCCTAGCATTCTTCATCTTGGGGGTGGGGGGAGTGGAGAGGGAGCTATTATTTCTACCCATGAAGCATTTAGGGAGGAGGGACTCTGTTCTGTAGATAATTCATAAAGCAGGGCACCCATTCATTTAATAAATGTCTGTTGAGCAGCTGTCATGAGCCCAAAACAAGGCACTTAGATAAGGAGGAATTGGCCAGAATTTTTGCCCTGGAGCAGCCAGCTGTCCTACTTATTATGATGTATGACTGCTGTGTGCACCTCACTGTCCTAGGCACAGCCTCTGCGACTGGGAGTTTTTAGAGAACAGGTACATTGCAGCTCAGAAATGACAGGAAAATCTTAGTGAGCAATTTGTGGGAGAGCTGGATGATTCAGAGGTCATTCCAGTAGCACCCAGTGCATCTCGCTGGAGTATGAGCATCGCTGCCTCGGCCCTTGCCCGCTGGTCTGTAACTAATGGGCCTGTCCCCCACTGTGTTCACCGAACACAGGCTGGGTCACTCCTCATTAGCCAGGAGCAGATTATGGCTCTTTTTGCCGCCCTGTTTCACAGCCGGCTGCCCCCTCAGCTGCCGTGGAACCTGTGCGAAGGTGTCTGCCCTGTAATCACACCCCATTCCCAGAGAGAAGGGAGGTCTCTTTCCCATTAGGGGGCAATTTGTGGTATTAAGGGTCATTAAGTAGACTCATAGATGTCCCCTCAGAAAAGGGATGGGTGGGCACCACTCATTGGAGGATCCCCCCCAGGGCCCTCCCCTTTCCTGGGTACCTAGGACAGCTTGAACGGTATGACTGGAAGAGACCCTGATAGGGAAAAGTTTACCTCCCATTCACTGTAGGAAACCCAGCCTTACCATCCTGATGGCAGCCGTGTGACCTCACTATGCCCGTCTATGTGCTGATGCCAATGAGAAGTATCAGAAGCTCTGCACTGCCTGCCTTCTGATGTGGGGAAGGCCTACAATCATCCAGTCTTTACAGGGAAGGAGAAGTGCTTAGGAGGGCTCCCGTGCATATCTAGACTTAACTGACAGAGAAACCTTTGTCTACTCTGCTTTTGAATAAGAGGTTATCCTGATGTCTACCCAGGGGCCTACACCCTAGTTTTGCCCAAAGCCATTCCAGAAGGGAGTATATTCCCACTTCCTGTGGGAGAATCACCCAAAGCTTGGGCAGAGCTCCCCCGTGGGGTTTCCAGTATTGGAACTGCACTTCCTACTGGTTGATGCAGCACACTGTGCTTGTTTCACGTGGAAACCTGTGCTTGGGGCACCCCCACAAGATCTTTATCACCACGCTGGGAGGGGATTTAGGTGACCACCTCCTCCAGGACCAAGGCATCTGCCCAGATGAGGACCTCTCATTTGCTTAGGAGAGACTGGCCTCACCACACCGCCTATGGGAAAGCTCCCTTTGAAGAACTTAATTTTAAATGTCTTCCTGCATGTTCATTCTTGCATGATGAAATTCTGTTCAGCCATGTTCGTGCTGAAATGAAGCCGTATGAGTGGGGTCCATATTTGTCCTGGGATGTCACTTACTGGTTGGGAGACCTTCGGTGCATCTTTGACCTCTGACCCCCAATTATATTTTTTAAAAAAAGATAAAGAATTTGGGCTAGCTCAGTGACTTCTGACTTTCCTTCTGCCTTCACATGCACTGTTCTCATGTAGGATACTCTCTCCTTGGGGCAACATCTTTCAGCAGAAGTGGTGCAGGGCATGTGTGTGATCACGGCAGTGGTGGCAGTGGCCCTGGCATGGAGAATAGGCTTGTAAGGGGGACATAATAGCATCTCCAGCGTAGCTTGATAGAGACCCTCAAAATACCGACTTCTGTGCATGGGCCACGAAGTTTCAATCGCACTGTATGTGCGTGCCCACACGTGGTATTTTGTGGAAGAGCCACACTCAAGGGGCCAAAGAGCCACACGTGGCTCGCGAGCCGCAGTTTGCCGACCACTATACTAGGCTATATAAAAAGATATGACCAAACCATGCAGGCTAGGAGAAATCACAGCTCACCTCCTCTGCGCTTTTCAGGGTATAAAGTGAGAGTGGGCAGTAGGGGAATACATTTTCTGGAAACTTTTGAGACACTTGTCATCTTCTGCTTTGCATTAGTAGCTAATAGTGTCTTATTCTTCTACAAACGTGGGGCCAGAAACACTTCCTACAGTCCATCCAAGAAATACACCTATGCATTTTTATACCATTGGAGGTCCGTGCAGACGAAATAATGTTGTTCTCATTATTCATGGGGCCCACTGGGTGAAGGGCATCACGGTAGGCAGCAGGGCACAGTGCTGAGGGTTACATGCTTATTGTTCTGCTATTTGTATGCCCTGTTCACCACATTAGCAATTCAGGACATCCCCAGGATGCCCTGTCACTGGGCAAAGTGTCCACCGCTGTTTCCTGTGCTCTCCCTCCAAAGCATAAACAGTTCTGATCACTCCCTAGGGCCCGAAGTAGGACCCAAAGTCTCATCCTGCCTGGGGCGACGTGAACCAATGGGGCCAGTATGGAGAAACTGCGCTACCTCTTCTTCCTGCTGTCCCTGGCCCACAGCCTCCTCTCTTCACCACAGCTCCAACCCCCACGCCTCTCAAGCCAGCAGTGAGCATGGCTCCACAGTCGTTTGTCAAACTGAAGTGCCATTGTAGTAATTATAATGCATAGTCTTTTTGGAATGTTGGTTTTTAAAGTGTTCTCACACCCCTGACCTTAAGAGAGTTTCTGTCTGGTCCAGCCCTTCCTTTTGCATAGAAAACTTTGACCCAGAAGCGGAGACCCACCCAAAGTCATCCATCATGGTGGGTCATCGTTTGGTGCTCCCTCCTACTTTGTGTGGCAGGCATGAGTGTGAGGATCATGTTACAGAGGGGAAAGCAGGGACATGGTGAGTTGGGGAGGTGTGCCTGGGATAGAGACAGGTAGGCAGCATGGGAAGATATGCACTCTGCTCTGAGACTGCCCCTCCCCCAACACCTCCACCACCCACCACCTCCACCACCACCACCACCACCAATTGCCTGAGTCCTTCATGTTGGGAGGGAGGCTTCAAAGAGCTGTGATCTTTGGGAGCTGTTTCCTACACTCTCCCTCCAAAGCAGAAGGGCAAGGTGTTTAGGGTCAGTTTGTAATTTCCTGCTTTTTTTTGGAGAAAGGCTCTAGTGCCCATTACCTGTTTTTTGTTTGTTTGTTTGAGAAACGCTTTAGGGTCCTCTCAGTCCTGCCCTCCCTTCTCCTACGAGCACCAACCACCCTCCACCGCCCTCCTCCCCCCCACCCCCCCGCCCCGCCCCGCCATTGACTGGGCTCTCGGGGAGGAAGTGTGTCTGTATTCCACCCCAATACAGGACACAGTGTCCTGTATTATTTCCAGCCTCCTGATCCTGGGAATCTCTGCTTACTTTTTCTCATTTCCTCCCCTTGAACATTAGAAACATTAGAGTCCAAAAATAATCTAAGTCACAATGTTCTGCAGGCTGCATGTGTGAGTGTTTTCTCCCAAAGTTGTTTTTCTTCTCTATACATCCTTTCTCTCTCTCTCCCTCTCCTGCATTTCCAGCGTATGCTGTGGTCACTAGGTCTGCACCAGGAGTGTGGGTGTGGGAGCAACTGGAGGAAGGAACGCTTGGCATGGGAGGCCTGGCTCCCTCCCAGGTCTCTCACGAGGTCTGGAAGGGTCCACGACCTGAATAGTTATATGCGAATAGCCTGCGTATGTGGCCTCTCCTCATGAATGGACCCCACAGGATGGCAGACCACATGGTTGGCCCTTGGAACTGAGAACATGAACACTGTGCTAACAGTACTTTCCAGAATCCAGGTTGTCACACGGGTTCTGTCCACAGCAGTGTAGGTGAGCCAGGAAAAGTAGTGATAGTGAAAGGAGTTGTTTGAGGCCCAGGAAGTAACTGAGAAACATTTGTTTGTCAACATTGAGTGCCTATGGTGTGTCAGGTCCTCTCTCTACCACCAGCACCAGAGGGCGGGGGACACTGTGGGGAAAATCAGGTTCTGCATCGATGTGATTCTAATACCCCATAAGAAAAAGATGGCTTAGAAATAGTAACCACTCCAGGGGTTAGACCCTGGTTAGATACCAAGGTCTCTGTTCCTTACTCAGCAGGAGTTAGGTTTGGGGGCTCTAGTGTACATGGGGGAGAGAGTGGGAGTTAGTCCAAGAAAAAAGAGAAGCTGCCAGCTCTGCCCCAGTAGAGGAAGTGGAGGAAATGTCTTAAGTACCTTTTTGAAGAATGAAAGACACACAAAAAATTGAGTCTGTGGGGTGGGGCTTTTTAAGATTCCTTTCCAGGCATTCTACTTTGAAGAACCCATTTACCTCCCTTCCCTTCACCTTCTGTGCTACCCCACTGCACCCCTCTCCTTCCTCTCCCATTGTGACCTCTCTTCTCCTTGACCTTGCACCTCCCACAGTCTGTACTTTCCCGCCCCTTCATGCATCCATTCTCTCTGAACTTGTTGTTTAGCTTCCCTTTTTCAGTCCTGCTTCGTTGGGTGGAGCTAAGGAAGAGCTCCCTGAGTGGCTCAGGCCTCTCACAGAGGGCAGAGAGAGCACAGGCCAGAAGAGCCAGCCAGGGCTTCTAGAAAGATCACTGGCTTTGCAGTCACAGAGACCCGGGTTTGAATCCCAGCATAGCCACTCCCTACCTGATAGGCTATCTGTGGCCAGTTCACTTTCTCCGAGCAGTTTCTTTGTCTGTAAAATGTAGAATTTTAATACATGCAGGATTGTTGTATGGATTTAAAAATGTATATAGCCTGGCTGGATTAGCTCAGTGGTTGAGCATCAACCCATGAACCAGGAGGTCAAGGTTCAATTCCTGGTCAGGGCACATGCCAGGGTTGTGGGCTCGATCCCCAGTAGGAGGCAGCCAGTCAATGATTCTCTCTCATCATTGATGTTTCTAGCCCTGTCTCCTCCCTTCTTCTCTCTGAAATCTATAAAAACATATTTTTAAAAAATGTATATAAAGCATTGGTATGCCTAGAACTTAGTAGGTGTCCAATAGACAGTAGGCTTATGCAGACAGACTTGAGCTGAGTCACATAGATGGGATCAGGAGTGGAAGAGAGGCCTGGGGAGGCTTTCTTGCATGGCCTGGGGAGGGAGGGTGAAGAGTACTCCCTCATTCACAACAAGGATGCCGAGCAGACAGTGGGCAGCATGTGGTAGCAGGGCATGGAGGGGACCTGGTGCCTGGAGAAACCAGGAAGGGACCTTGAGGAGGACTCATCAGTTAGTATTAGGGACAAGATCTGCTGCTAGTAGAAGGAAAGGGAAATGGAAGCATGTGACCAGGTTGGCAAGATCTTAGAGCACTGTTGCTAAAGATAAGCCAGTTAAATAAGTGCCGGATATTTTGCCGGGGCCGGGCAATTGGAAGACGAGCTGGAGTCAGGCCTTCCCACATTGGAGCATAGGGCACTGGTGAGCAAATAGCTGCTGCACAGGGAAAGTTCTCTGTGGTGCCAGTCACTGCTGTAGGAACATAGATGGTGAAACATTCGGCCAAAGTTAAGGTCCGGGAAAACGGAAGAGCATGTGCAAAAGCATGGCAGCCTCAAAGTCCGGGGTGGGCTCTGGGAGCTCTCACTGTCCAGTGTGACTAGAGGTCAGGCTCCATGGGGAGGAGTACAAGAGGGAACGTTCTTGACATGCCGATCACCAGGAGTCACAACAAAGAGGGGCAGAAATCTGACCACTCCCAGGGGGCAACCATGAAAGCCGGATTCTGATGAATGGTTCAGGCTGGTCCAGGAGCATCTGACAATGCTAGAATCTTTGAATCAGTCAGAGGGTCTACCCTTAACCCAGGGCAGAGCTCCTCCAGCCACCCTCACTGACATGCGTTCTAGACTCTGGTGAGCATTTCTGGCGTTGAGGAAGCCACAGCTTTGTGAGGCAGCCTGTTACACAGCACCATTTGTTAGAAGGTCCTCCTCCCACCAGGCCCGGATCTGCCTTCCTGGAGCTTTCACCATGGGGTCCCAGCTCTGCCCTCTGGGGTCCCCCAAAACTAGCCCCTTCCTCCTCCCACAGGGTAGCCCTCCAATGACTCGGAGGCAGTCTTCATTGCACTTCCTGGTGGCTTCTGCTCCAGGTGAACTACCGTCTCTACTCTTTAGTGCGGCCTTTCCGTGATGGGTTTTTCAACTATTAGAAAGGATGGGGAAGGATCTACGTTTCTCGATCCCACTTTCACAAGTGAGAAAATTATTGTGTGTGTAGGTGCACGTATTTCTTGTAGCACAAGTTAGTCAGTCTGAAACTCCAAGATATTTCCACCCAGAGAATTATGTTCTGTCATTCAAATAGAGAGGCACTGGCATACGTGTGAACTCAAGATGATGTCACGGGTACACATAGATAAACTTCAGTATGAACGTGTTTAGTGGACAGGTGTCAGGTGTCCTGAGGTAGGTGTTCCCAGGTCAGCAGTCATTACCCCTCCTCAGGGAACAGTCTCCTTCTAGCCCCATCCCTGGCCCATGACTCTCCCTGAGCAAAGCTGTGGTTTCAGGTTCTCATCCTGGGGAGAGTCAGAAAACCCATGTAGAACATGCCAAGGAACATTCATTCCCTCAGAGGAAGCTGCCTCTACTTGAATCTCAGGAGGGCTCTTCCCCCACACTCTCATTCTACCTTCACCAGGAACCCTCTTTCTCGCCCTTTGGCTCCCTCCCCTCCAGCCCTTCCTTCGAGATCCTTTTCTAGGATAAGAAAGGCCCTGCTGTGCTGAGAAAAGACATGTTCTTTCTTGGTATAGAAAATACAGGTATATTCCATTTTCTTCATATGAGCAGGTTGACCGACTGGTCCTACCTCAGAGTGGCACTTTTCCGGCCCTAGGAGATTATCTTGGGGAGCTGACCCTTGTCATGAGGTGCCAAGAGGAGGTGCCATCAGAAGGACGTAGGCTGGAGAGTGAGAGTGGACTTGGGCATTCGGCCTCATCATCAGGACGGCCTCTCCTGTGTTTTGCACTGTCCCACCTGCTCCTCCACTTGTTTATACCACCGTCCCTCCCCCTCTGCCTACGGAAGCCCTACCCTTGCTGAATGTCCAGTTCAAATGCTACTCTCTCGGCTCTTCCCTGTTGGAAGTTGTTTTTCTCTCCTCCGGGCATTTTCCTATAGCCCTTATCCAGACTGTTCAAAAGGGCCCTGTTCCTACCCATCATGTAGTATAGCTTTATGCCAAGTGATGATACATTTATGCTCAAAGGCCTCATTCCACCAATTATATTGCAGATTCCTGGGGTCAGGACCAGTGTCTTAGACAACTCTGTGTTCCCCAGAGGCACACAGTCAGTGCCAAATAAAATAATGGGCCGTGGCATAGTCTGTACTCACTAAGCTGCCTGATGGAACAAGCATTTGTGAGCACTCTGGGCTGGCACAAGAGCACCACCTACTGCTGAGTGGTGGTTTCAAGGGACGCCACTCTAATGCTCTCACTTTTTTAGCAAGTTTCATCTTGCAATTTAGAGGCAGGGAATATACTAACCCAAGTGTGACCACATGAGGGGGGAGTGGGAAGGAGAGGGGGAAACCCTGGGGACACTAACGGAAAGAAAATGGGCCAGCCTGGCCGGCATGGCTCAGTGGTTGAGCATCAACCTATGAACCAGGAGGTCATGGTTCCATTCCAGGTCAGGCCACATGCCAGGGTTGCAGGCTCGATCCCCAGTAGGGGGCGTGCAGGAGGCAGCCGGCCAGTGGTTTTCTCTCATCATTGACATCTATAGAAAATGGACCAGGTGACGGACAGACTGGATGTCAGGGAGGAAGGAGAGCCCAGCTTTAATGGTGACAGTAGGATGGGAGTAGAAGGGACTCCCAAAATATTTTGGAAAAAGGATGGATCACTAAATCAAACTCAAACTTTAATTTCTTTTAAGACACAGAAAAGTGAGAGAAGGTTACTAAAAACGTTACCATGTGTTACCTGGTTATTGCATATCCTACTCTTAGGGACAAGGGCCCTGTGTAAACACAGGAATTCACCTTAGTCCTCTGAATAAGATTGTTAATGGAGGGTTTTGAGGAGCGATTGAGCTCTTTATTCCAAAAGTCCTTCTTGAGCTCCTGCAAGGAGTGCTCTGCCAGCTGGGGTCTGGAAGCTGGATGCATGACCAAGCACCGCCTCCAGGATGTACCTGAGCCTGGCTCCCGCATGGCCCCTCACCTGCTGGGAGCCATTGCTGAAGCTACTACTGGAAGAGGAGAGACGATGGAAGGAAGAGTGTGAACTCTCTTCCTCACCTCAAGGTCAAGCCCACCTAGCACAGACCCCCTTCCAGCCCAGTTCGGGCCCCCTTCCCTCAGAGAGGGACTCCCGAAGGAGGGCCACCTCCTACTTAGCCCGTGTGAAAATGTTTTCCAGATGTGCAAGTGATGGGCACAGCCTATTTTAGGATGCGTGGGAGGACTGGATGTGAACATCCAGCAGACACTCCATTTTTGCAGCAATAATAATAGTTACCATTTACTGAGTGTATCCTGTTTGCCAGGAACAAGCATTAGCTCATCTAAATTAACTTGCCAAGGGCCAGATCTCAGTTTATGCCTAAATTTAGCTATGGGCTACAGCTGGGCACTATTTTCTTAGCTTGAATTAAGTAGGGTTTGACCTCTTCAATTCTAGATTTTGGGAAGTGAGTGAAGCACATTCCCTCACTCTGTTCCTGAAAATATTTTATCAGCATCTGTGGTTCAGAGGGAAGGAATTCAGCCCCATGGAGTCAACATCCCGGGGCTGCCTGGGTTGACTCCTGGCTTGCTTGGTCCTGTTTCTCGTCTGCTTGACTTGCTGGCTCCTGGATGACCATTTCTTTCCCACAGAGGGATACTGTGTGCATTGCCAGTGCTGCAGGGGATTCAGTCCATCCAGCAAACAGGCTGGAAATGCAAAAAAAAACAAAACAAAACGAAAAACAGCAAAAAATCAAAAAGCAACCCCAAAGACCCACCCTTATTTAAAGTCTGAAAATATTGACATTAAAAATGGATTTGGTGAGACTTTTCATTACATCACTTAGCATGAGGAGGGCAAGAGCAAGGAAGGAGGCCTTTTAGGCCTAACATAAGCTGTCCTTCTGCAGGCAGAGCTGAGCTGCCGCTCATTTTCAAGGCCAGGGTGTGATTTTAGCATGAAGTCTTGCAGCCTGGGTTTCTCTAATCAGAAAGCAGCTCTTTTTGGTGACTGCCAGCTTATCCTGGCATGGAAAGGCATTAACATCATTCAGCATCTATTATGTGTCATACACTGTGCTGGGCACCTTTCATGTTATCTCCTCCTTCATATTTATCTTCTTTGACCCAGACATTGAAGGGTTTGTGAGAAAAAAGAGTGGAGGGGGAGAGGAGGAGCAGAGGAGCAGCAGGAGGTGGAGAGCCCCTGGTTGGTGAGAAGTCTGTAATGTGGTAGTTTATTTTGTTTGTGAGATCAGGGCTGGCTTGGACTCCCCTTCACAATGAAATCAATGTCTGTCTATCTGGGGACCTCAGTGTAGACATCCAGTTCAGAGTTAAAAGTGAATTGACCAGGACACAGCCCTTCAGCGCCTTCCACTGTGGCTGAATGGTAAAGGTGCAGTTCCTCTGCCTTTAGACCTTTGCCCCTTTGTGACCTGGCCCCTCCCTCTCTCTTTCATCCCTTCCCATTGTTCACATCATGCCCTAGAGCAGTGATGGCGAACCTATGACACGCGAGTCAGAGCTGACATGCAAACTCATTTTTTTGGTTGATTTTTCTTTGTTAAATGGCATTTAAATATATAAAATAAATATCAAAAATATAAGTCTTTGTTTTATTATGGTTGCAAATATCAAAATATTTCTATATGTGACACGGCACCAGAATTAAGTTAGGGTTTTTCAAAATGCTGACACTCAAAGGGTTTGCCATCACTGCCCTAGAGCTCTTTGTACCTCCTCGCTATTCCATGTTGTTAGGAGCCTCCAGGCCTTTGCTCGGCTATTTTCCCTCATTAAGATGCCCTTCTCATCGACCCCTTCTTCACCCAGATCATGTTATCTCTCAAGTGTTGTCCAGTTGTTGCACCTCTGGAAGCCATCCATGCTTTTCCTTCCCACTACCTCTACCAAATTGTACCAAGTGCTCCTCTGCTATCAGCTCATAGTATACACTTTTCATAATAGTTTTCACACTTGAAATTGACAGAATATTGAATACATTTGTCTCCTTCACTAGACTTCGATCTTTTATCATCAGTTTCTAATTCAATGTCTGGAATACAGTGGGTACTCAATAAGTGGATAAGATATTATGCTAAGCCATGAACACAACACTATATTTATGATGACGATGCTTTTGGCTACAAGAAACAGAAAACTAGACTTTGTTGCTGTGTTCCATCTTTTAATCCATTTTGTCTCTTTCCTGCCTACTTTTTTTTAAAGACGTTAATCCTGGTTATTTTGAAAGTCTTATCTGCTAATTCATAGCCTAATAATCTCTGGGTCTGTTTCTATTGACTATTTTATTATATGATCAGCAGTCACTTTTTTCTGTGTCTTCATATATCTAGTAATTTATATTGTACACTGAATATTATCAGTGATTTTTTACAGGCTCTTGATTAGGTTATCTTTCTTAAAATACTGTTAAATATTGTTCTGGGATGCAGTTAAATTATGGGCAGATCTTGATCATGTTGAGCCTTGGTTTAGTGTTTGCTATGGCAGATCTACTTCCATCTTTTCATTTATCACAGGGAATAGTCCTTATTCTTAGGATGTGGTTTTTACGCCTGCAGCCTGGTCTTCCTGGGGTTCCAACTCGATGCCCAGAGTGTTCACCAAAGTCTCTTCACACTAAGAACTCCTAACATTTCTCCAGCACTATAATTTCTGTTTAGCTCTCAATATCCTCCACCTCCCACAGCTAGATATTCTGGAATGTTGCCTTGCATATGCACAGCTTAGGATTTTGCCAAGGACCTGAAGGAAATTTTAATGAAGATTTTTTAAAGCTCCTCTTCTTAGCTCCCTCCTATTCTATCACTGAAATTCCAATCACTTTACCAGCTCTGAGCTCTAATCTCTGGGGTTTTTATAGACTTATCAAGGCTGCTGCTTTCTTATCAGCTCTTATTCTCTTGCTCCACAGTTTGGAAAATACCCTCAAGGAGAAAGCCAGGGTGAAGTGAATATAGGGCTTAATGTGTGCTTACCTTCCTTCAAGGGCCATGGGTCTATGTTGGTTGTTTACCAATGTTTTCAACTAGTTTACAGGTGGGTTAAATCTGATACCAGCTACCTGATGTTGGACAGATCTTAAATCTCCACGTGCACTGTTTAAATAAAAATGCAGGTGCATCAGAATTACCTGAAGTACACCCACTGAATCAGAATCTCAAGGGTAGGGAGGAAAGATGTTGAGTATAAATATGGAGATGGCAATGACTATGATATGTGTTTGCATGGCAGTGAATAGAACACGGCTGGAAAGGATGCTTGGTGCAGGACAGTAGTGTGAAATAATAGGGAAAGGCAGATTTGAACCAGGCGGGGAGGAAGAGGGTACCTTGAATACCAGAATAAGGAGACCAAGTTTTGCATTGTAGATGACAGCGGCAATAATAATGTGTGGTTTATATTTATTTATTTTTATTTATTTAATTTTTGACCAACGGAATGACATGGTGAAAGTAGTATACTAGTGCAGAGGACTTGAGAGGAGGGCAGATGGCTTGGTATAAGGGAGAAGTAGATTTAGGGAGATCAGAACAATGCCTGACATATAGTGAGTATTCAGTAATGCAGTAACCTAGGCAGGAGGCTTAGGGCTGAGTGGCAGCAGGTGTATTTCAGAGTTATTTGAGGGTAAAAAAGAACAAATGGGGTGAAGATGTGTGAAGTCAGGAGAAGGTAGCATTTTCATGGAAATGATGTAATAGTCGGAGATGCTGTGGAAGGTTGAGTCCATAAGCACCGTGTGACTAGGAATGTCTGAAATTTAGGTTTGTATTTGGGAGATAATTTGATAGTGGACTTTGGAGTTATATAGGCCTAGATATGACTTTTCAAAATGCCGTTTGAGTTTTCATTATGTGAACTTGGCCAAGTTATTTAATCTCTTTGAATCTGTTTCTTTAACTAGAAAAAGATGGTGGTGATTGTATCTACCAGGTGTACTGGTTAATAATAGTGGATTTTGTAATCAAAGGAAACACGATAATTTCAAGAGAAACATCAAAAGTGCTTTATTCAAAGTAATGTCCATTGCTAGCTACACATTTCCCCCATCTTTCAGGTAATTTGTGGATACCATCCCAATAGAACTTTTCTTGTTTTGAGGCAAACCGTTCAGAGACCCAATTTTCCACTTCTTTGTACGTTTTGAAGTGCTGCTCCGAAAGTATGTGTGCCATCGATGGGAACAAGTGGTAATCTGAAGGAGCAAGGTCTGGTGAATACGGCGGGTGGGTTAATACTTCCCAGGCAAGATCTTTTAACGTGTCTTTAACTGGTTTTGAAGTGTGTGATGTGTCACCATGAAGCAAAATTACATTGCCATGTCTTCTGGAACATTCTGGTCATTTTACGATCAAAGCATGGTTCAAATTGATTATTTGTTGTCGGTAGTGATCAGTATTAGTGATTTCACCTGGTTTTAGAAGCTCATAATACACCACACCTTCCTGATCCCACCAAACACAGAGCATTGTCTTCTTTCCGAAGCGATTTGGCCTTGCAGTCAATGTTGATGGTTGACCTGGATCAACCCATGATTTTGTGCATTTGGGATTCTCAAAATAAATCCACTTTTCATCGCCAGTCACAATTTGATGCAAAAAAGACTTTCTTTCGTGCCACTGAAGCAACATTTTACTGATGACTTTTCGGTTTTCCATTTGTCTTTGGTTCTGTTGATGTGGCCCATTTTCCTTCTTTTAAAATCTTTCCCATTGCTTGTAAATGATCGGAAACTGTTTGCCGAGCAATGTTTAATCTTTCTGCAAGTTGTTTTTGAGTTTGACACTCATCTTCATCCAGTAATGCTTGTAATTGCTGGTCTTCAAACTTTTTCAGTTCGGCTGGACGTTCTTTGTCTTTCACATTGAAATCATCACAGTGTTCACAAGTATCTTGAGATGGAGCATGTTCACCATAAGCTTCCCGAAGTATTCAGCATCACTTTTCTTCAAAATAAAGTAATGAATTATAACTTCCTGCAAATGCTCTTTTTTTGGCATGAAATTCAACATTTTTAAGTGTAAAAATATCTATGATGTTAACACCTTCAGCCAATTTGACATATGAAGTTTTGAAGCTTGTTGTCAATACAACAAAATAGCATACATATCAAATCGCATATATATCAACATAAGTGTAACTCCATCTATTGAAAAAAAATCCACATTATTAGCCGGTACACCTAGTACTACCTAATAGGGCTGTTTGAGGACTGAGATAATGTGTGTGAAACTCACTGTGCAGAGCCTGACATGTATTTATTCTTGTAAGTTATCTGGAAGTTAAGGTTAAGGTTAGAGGGAACTCTGGAACAGAGGAAATTGTATGGGATTGAGGATCAGATGGGCACTAGATTCTAAATTTATCTCCATCTCTTACAAGCTGTATGATCTTTGGCAATTTACTTCCTTTTTTGTACGGAGTTTTCAGCATGTTTAAAATGGAATTAGCAATACCTTCTTTGTAGCATTATAAGGACTACACGAGATAATCTGCGGAGGTTCTTGGCACAGGGCCAGAACACATGAAATAGGAAATACTGTTTATGTTGTTGGAGTTGTGAGCCCAGTGCGTTTTCAGATGGATAGAACTTGATGAATAAAGGGCAGAGGACTGATGGTCAAGTCTTGAGGCTGTCACCATAAGGGTGTGGGGACAGGGAAAGAAGCTGGGAAGAGAAATGGAAGTAAGTTTGGTTAAATCAGTAGGAGTGAAGGATTGGTGTTTCTGTTGTTTTTGTCATGCTGAGACTAGACATGGTTTGTTGAGGAAGAGAATGACGTGTGTAAAAGCGCTGGTTCTGAGAGAAGTTAGTGTTGGTAGATTGTGAAAGCAGGAGGGAAGAGCTCATCATGTCTGCAGCCAGATGGCCTGCCCCTGCAAATGACCTTGTGAGAGGGCCAAAGAGAGGGTAGAATTTCAGGAAGGGCTGCATCAGGTCAAAGTGAAGGAGAAGTGGCTGAATGAAGAACTCAGAAAGGAGAAGATGTCAGCTTTCATTGTGGTTGCAGACTTAGGAAAGTAGTAAACGTAGGACATATTACAGGTTAAGGAGAAAGTGGATGGAGAGGAAACAAAGCAGCAGGGGCAGAGCACACTTCTGAAAGTTTGCTGATGACGGGAAGGATAGATGGAATGAAGGTCTGAGCACATTGGGTGGAGAAACAGAGTTAAGAGCATTAACATTGGAACAAGGCCTCCTGGGTTTGAATCTCAGCTCTGCCACTTATTAGCTGTGTGGCATTGGGCAAGTTAATTAACCTCTCTGTGCCTTAGTTTCCCAATCTGTAAAATGGGAAACTATATGTAAAGTGCCAGAACAATGCCTGGCACATAGTGAGCATTCAACAAACATTAGTTGCTGTCAACATTATTGTTGTTACCATTATCATGACTGCTGTTATTGAGAGAAACCGAAATGAGAAAGGAGACTGGAGAAAGGGAAGACAGGGAAAGGTACAATACTGTTGTATATATGGTTTGGAGTCTTCTTAGACTCCACTAAGTGTTCTGACTTACCAGACTCCCATGGGCCACCTTTGGCACAGACCTACTCAGGATGACATGAGATGGAACCATGGCTTATAGCAGGACAGGACAGACCTTGTGCAGTCCAGCTCAGGTTCAAGCAGACAAGATCCATGGAGGCAGAAGCTGCCATGGTTTAAAAACTCCATGTCCCACAGGAGCCAATACCTTTTGTAACAACTGCATTGGCACAGCTTCCGGGTCTCTGCAATGGACATGCCAGCTACAAGAGTCAACCCATTCAGGGAAGCCCAAGATATTGGGTCTCTATAGGTATTTATAGTTCGCTGTTAGTCCTTCCAATCAGGTACAGATTACCAATTGGGGGTGGGGGGTTGTTTAGTAATGTGTTGGCACATACTATCTTCGTCTGTTCCCAGGAAAACAGAACTAAGATGTTCACTGAAAATTAGATTATCATGCAGACGGGGAAAGGGTCTTGTTAATCCCTTGCTGACAGTGGGATGTTTACCTGTTTTGTAGAAAGACTGGGCCAGTTCTAGATGTGAGCAAAATGCTAGGAGGTTGGATCTCAGATTAGGGAATTTGGGTATGGATGGTGTAAGAAACATGGTTGGGGATACACATCATATCTACAGATCAGAGACACAGCCTGGTCTGTGAAACTGTTTGGTGACCTGGCTGATTCTGGGCTACAGTGATGAGGTCTCCCAGGTAACTGGGCTGAGCCATCCTCCTAAAGCAGCCAGTTTATGGTGAAAGATGAGAATGGCTTCTCTTTTATACAATATATTAAAATATGCCAGCTGGCATGCCAAAATCCTAAAGGGAAACAGAGCCCAGAGAATCTTACCTCAGTAGATATTTATTGGCAACTACAGTCTGTCGGGCACAAATCCCAACCACCTTTCCTATCTATAGATCCCAGTGGAAAGATGGTCTCTCCGTTCCCTTGGCCTGCAAGCCTTGCAAAATACAGAAGAGGCAAGTGTCAAATTCCCTTCAGACAAGAATTCTAGAAACTAGGTTCACATTTGGGGGTCCTTTATTTTTCCACTCTCTTTACCTCACTTTGGAAAACCAGGAAAGCCAATCTCAGGAGAGGGGATAATTGAAAACCAGGGTTGAAGGGGCTTAAGGTGATGAGCAGAACACACACACACACACACACACACACACACACACACACACACACACACGTCAGTCAGAGTTCATCTGGAAGCAGAATTGTAAAGTGGGGAAATTTGCTTTTGATTCCCACCCACTTTTCTTTTTAGGGCCTCTCTCCTTCTGTCTGGGACTCCTCCGCCACCCATTTCAGAATCTCATCCCTGGGTTGTTGCTCACAAAGGGCCTTGCTTTCCCACTGAGCTATTTCTTACTGAGCTATTTCTGTATTAGGATAAACTAATTCCAGGAGGAGTTGCAGGTGTAATGCTTTTAAATAGGAATCTCTCCTGAGTGAAAAACTGAGAGCCAAAGGGATTGAGTGCATAACAGTGAAAGGGTTGGGTTGTGTCAGAGAGGATGGGGAAGGGGAGAGTTTGGAAGCAAGGCAGAAGGGAGTGAGATCCCTGGGCAGACCACACAGGGAGGGCAGAAGAGCACCATGCCCTCAGGCAAAGCTCTGAGAGAGTGTACGGGTCTCTGAGTTCTGTGTGGGCAAGGGCACCCACACGGTCCCTGAGTGTGTATCAAGGTGGAGGCAGTGGGAGGACACAGGGTGCCCTGGCCTGTGCAGCACCCTGTGGTGGTTCTGGGGATGCCTCTCCGAGAGGGTTGGGCTGGGAATGTGTCCCTTTGAGCTGCAGGTGTGATTCCCATTAGCACATGGTGATTTCTCAGTGCGGTGAACCTACTGCAGCTCCAAATCCACACCTTTCATCTGTTTTGTGCTGTAAATGAAAACATTTGAGAAATGTGTGCAATAGAATATACTCTCTGTGGATTTTAAAATCTGCCAGGTATGTAGCACTGAACAAAGCATGAAGTCATTGTCTTGTTTGAATCTCACCACTACTCTGCTAAG
Organism: Myotis myotis; assembly: GCF_014108235.1. Taxonomy (NCBI): domain Eukaryota; kingdom Metazoa; phylum Chordata; class Mammalia; order Chiroptera; family Vespertilionidae; genus Myotis; species Myotis myotis. Next base: position 161,043,114 of record NW_023416324.1, read on the forward strand.
GTCGAAATAGTGTAAATTGCCATCCCCATTTTACAGATGAGGGAACTGAGGTTCAGACTAGTAACCTCACGTGTCAGAGTTTATACAGCAGAATCTGCACTAGAACCCAGGTCTCCTGTGTGAAGCCTCTGTTCACTGCCCTCTAAAACACAGAATTTTATGGTAGAGTTGACTGCGCATCAAGGTTCCAGGCAAAGCAAGGTTTGCCTGCAAGGAGGTTCCTAGTACCTGCCCTTCAGGGTACAAGCTTGTATGGATGGGTCACTGCAGTGCATATGCAGGGGACAGGGTACACCCGTGATATGGGAATGTCCATATATCGGCAAAGAAAATCCATTGGTTGTCTTCTGTCCTCTTAGCTCATCAAACCTGAATATGAGCAACTTAAAAACCAATATAATCTATAATTACAGACAGTAAAAAAATACTAACAGTAGGTGGTAAGGTGGTTTGAAAGTTGAAAGTCTAAATCAGACGCTATTGCTAAATTTGGCAAATGAGGACAACAAGCCCAAGATTCTGATTTAATATCTTTGTTCTATGAAATAGTTTATGCTTCACTAAAAACAGAACAGAACAATAATGACCTTTTAGCTATCCCCATCATTCAAAGAAAAGGGGAAAAAGGTTCCTTGTTATTTTCCTAATTTACATTTAAATAGATTATTTTTATCATTTGTTATATTGTAAGAATCAGATTTTTACATTTTCAATGAATTTTAGCCAGCATAAAAAATTATTTAGCTTAGTTAAAAGCAAAACATTAAAAATAAAAAAATTTTAAAAACCCAAGTAGCTTATATGTAATATCTGTCTTCTTAATTAGACAAAACTATCTTGGCTTCCAAACGAAGAGATAAAATTTCATTATTTAGACATGAACTTTCCTCTTAGAGGAATTTTGTTGTTATATTACATTTTATTGAACCTACCATTTGTAGCTTCTCAAAAAGAACAAAAAAAAAGAAAAAGAAAAAGCAAGATCAAAGTGTTTGAAACCACTGTAGAGATATTTTCTTTAAATCTTTGGGTCAGTCTAGTTCAAGTGTCTTCCAGAGGGCCCAATTCAAACAGAATAAATCATAAAATGTTCTAGCTGGAAGCAGGCTTAGAAAGGGTCAGTTTGTCTAGAGAGAGCAACCTAAGAGCCTGTGGCCAGCTCGCTCCTCATTCATTCATTCACAAGTGTTTATTGAGAGAAGTGGGACTGTTTGAACTAGGCACTGCTGGGGCAGGGGTGAGGGGAGAGGAGGAGGCTGGGTGTTGGAGTTATTGACCCCATGTGAGGGACAGCACCTTACTTCAGTGAAGCCCCACAGTGTCCAGAGGGCTGCCTGGTGAAGGGTAACTGCCCCGTGGAGCTCAGCAGAATGGAGAGGGTAGGCAGTGTCCCGAGAGCCTGGTTCAGCAGGCACTCAATGAATGTGCATTGGGTGGAATGAATGAATTCTAGGTCCTGGGCTTCACTCCCCTGCCCTTCTTTCCCATATATAAAGTGGGCCTGATGGGTGCAGTGAGATGAAGTATGCAAATGGACATTCTGAACTCTTAACACACCAAACAAGTGTCAAGGCTTTGATGAAGAAGCTGCCTTCCTCTGGCTATCGGCAAATGTCAGTTTTCCCATTGAGATGCTTTTATTCACAACTTTAAAAATGTAAGGTGTAGTGATGAATATGGGTTCTGATCCAGGAGACTCAATAAAACTGTTTTTATTGTGAATGGAAAAAATACGTTCTATAGTTTCTAAGTTGAGCTGATTATCAACCAGGATGCTTACCTCCATTCTGAGAACCACTTATTCCTTGCAAATGAGAAGTCCAGAAATGAAGAGACTTGCCCATAGTCTTATGGGTAATTAGCGAGAGAGCCAGGCTTGGAACCAGCCATCTTCATCCTACTTGACTGCACACGTGCACATGAGTGCGCGTGCACACACACACACACACACACACACACACATGCATGCATACATATCCTCTCTCTGCAGTCAGTTCCACTGAATGTAATAGGAATAAAAATGAGCCTTGCAGACAGCCAAGCTTGCAAGGGTGAGGATTGTATACCATTACACAACAGATTCAGGCCCAGAGCAGACTTGAGATAGTCCCTTAGCAAACAGCCATGGTAGAGAGACCCTAATTCCTGATATCACATGGTACCATCTAGTCCCCAGAGCAGGTCTTTTTCTCTCTGCCTTAGATGTGTGTCACCTCTTTGGAACGCTGCCTTCAACACAGCTGAACTTTCCCAGAATGCCCCGCCCCTGGAGAGCAGCTTGTGTGCTCAAATGCGGAATGCAGAATGGGGTGGAATGGCATGGGCTCAGACCCATTCTGTGAGAAGCCCATTCAAAGAGGTGCACAGTCCCTCTGGTACTCTCCGCTCTGGCATGCCTTTCAATTCACATTTCTTACTGCTTTCTACTCTAACTGGCCTGTGTCCAGCTCTCATTGGTTTGCAGTACAGCAGAGACCTGGCTCTGGGCCAGCTAATCATCTGGAGCTAGCACATTACTCCTCTGCTTATTTGCATATATAAATAGCATTTAAGAGAAAATTCAGGGAAGGTCACTGTTCGGCCACTGGGATAGTCAAGAATGTATGTGGAGTGAGGTCTTTTCATCACAAATTCCAAGGACTTCAGGCACGGCAGATTTTCATTTACTCTATTGATTCTTTTGTCAGTAAGGAAAACAGATGAGAAATTATTTTAAAATTAGAGGCCCAGTGCACGACATTCGTGCACTGAGTGGGGGTTGGAGAGGGAGGGGTTCCCTCGGCCTAGCTTGTGCCCTCTCCCAGTCCAGGACCCTCAGGGGATGTCTGACTGCTGGCTTAGACCCGCTCCCCATGGGCCAGCAGTCAGACCTCCCCCGAGGGGTCCTTAGCGCTGCTGCGGAGGCAGGCCGCTGCATTCTCCAGCCGTCAGCCCAGCTTGTGGCTGAGCTGCACTGGCCACCTGTGGGAGTGCACTGGCCACCAGGGGGCAGCTCCTGCATTGAGCGTCTGCCCCTGGTGGTTGGTGTGTGTCATAGCAATCAGTCATTCCGCCATTAGGTCGATTTGCATATTACCCTTTTATTATATAGGACAGCCAGAAGTGATCCAAGGAATTTGAAAGGGAGAATTATTCCAACTCATGCACCTTTGCCTTCAGAGCTGATGTTTTTATACCTAAGTGTGAGTTGTCACATCCTCAATGTCTCTCTCCTGACCTCCAGACACGTAAATCTAATTGCTCATGGGGCACCTCCAGGTGAAATTCTCAAAAGCCTCTCAAACCCAGCACATCTAACACTGAACCCACTGCCTCTCCATCCCACCTCACCCCCAGCCTCTTACCCTCCACTTTAGGTAGCACCTGTGGTGGCAACTTTTCTTTAAGGACCCAGGGCACCAGGCCAGACACCTGGCTGTTCTCCTAAGCTCTTCCTTGCCCTCCCTCCCCAAACAATAGTGAGCCCTCAAGTCGGCCCACTTCTCTGACTCCACTGCCACTAACCTAATCCAGGTCTCCAGGTTCTCACCCTCTCTCACCAGGATTGCTGGAACAGCCTCCCAACTATACTCTGCCCCATCTCCCCTCTCCATTCCACATCACACACTCACATTACACCTTACTGTTCAACTTAAAACCCTCCACTGACAATCTTGCTGCCCACAGAATATGGTCCAGGTTTTTTTGAAGCCTGTGTCCAGGGCTTTTCATGGTCAGCATCCCATCCACCTTCCCAGCCATATCATCTCCACATATTAGGTTCCAGAAGCACAGATGTGGTGTTTCAGATCCCTGGGCACACTGGGCTGCCCCCCAGTTCTGTCCCTTTGATCTCTCCTTTGCCTGGAGCTTCCATCCTACTCATCTTCACTTGGCTAATTCCTACCTGAGTGAAGGCTCACTCAGGTGTCACCTGCTCTGGGAAGCCTTCTCTGTTCATCAACAAGGGTGGGTGCTACCTTTGATAGACTGTATTGACCTTTATCTTGATTTATTTTCCGAGTTGTGATTTTAATCAAGTCATATGCCAAGTTGTACTAACAATGTTTCTGAGTCCATGTCTGCTTTAAGCCACTAAAATTTAAGAACCACATTGTAGTCATTTTGCCTTTTGTTGACATGGACAGTACCTAGCACACAGCTAGTGTCCCTTAAGTGTTGGTTGAATGTAACTGAAAAAGTAAATTCACTTTCCATTTAAAAGGAGGATGTGGAGAAAAGGGAACCCTCTTGCACTGCTGTAAAAGGTAATGCAAACTGGAGCAGCCACTGTGGAAAACAGTATGGAGTTTCCTCAAACAATTAAAAGTGAAACTGTCTTTTTGACCCAGCGATCCGACTTCTGGGAATATATCCTAAGACTCCTGAAACACCAATCAGAAAGAATATATGCACCCCCCCCCATATTTGTAGCAGCACAATTTACAATAGCTAAGATCTGGATCTGGAAATAGCCCAAGTGCTCATCAGTAGATAAATGGATAAAAAAGCTGTGGTACGTTTACACAATGGAATACTATGCAGCTGTAAAAAGAAGAAACTCTTACCATTTGCAACAGCATGGGTGGACCTGGAGAGCATTATGCTAAGTGAAATAAGCCAGTCAGAGAAAGATAAGTATCACATGATCTCCCTCATATATGGAATCTAGGAACAAAATAAATAGATGGACAAAATAGGTCCAGAAGTATGGATGCATGGAACAAACTGACAGATCACAGAGGGGAGGATGTTGGAGGGGATGGGAAGAGATTAACCAAAGAACATAAATGCATATATGCATAACCCCTGGATGCAGACAGTAGTGTGGGGAAGGTCTGGGATAGGGTAGGGGTTGGGTGGAAGGGGGCAAAAGGAAAACGGGGGACATCTGTAATATCGTCAACAATAAAAATAAATATCATAGACACAAACAAGGTGGTGAAGGCCTTGGGGGTAGAGGGGGTAGGAGAGGGCAATGGGGGGGAAAGGGGGACATATGTAATGCTTTCAACAATAAAGATTTACTTAAAAAATAAGAATAAATAAAATACAAATAAATAAAATAAAAAAATGAAAGGAAATAATGAGGCTATGGTTGTGCTTCCAGGAAAGCTGGCAGGGCCTTTGCAGCTTCTCCAGCCTGCACCTGTGCTCAGCTTCTGCAGCTGAGCTGCAGCCTTGCCCATCACAAACCACACAGCGCCCGTTCCAAGTAGAGCAGAGCTCTTCTGCAAAGGTGTCACACCTCTCCTAGCTGTGTCATTTGACTGATCCTGGCAGAGAATTTCAGAAAATCCAACTTAAATAGGCTTGAATCTTAGAGGGGATTTCTTAGAGGTACTAAGGAAGTCCAGGGACAAAGTAGGGCTCTGCCTCTGTTTCCTGCCATTATTTTGGCTACACGTTTTATCTGCCCATTGGCTTCACACTCAAGAGTAGTAATTTTAGGCTCAGGGTCACAGTGACAGTATCAGAGGAAGTGAGGTTATAGCTAAAGAACTAGGGTGCTGTTTTCCCAGAAACTTCCCCTCAGGCTTTATTGTACTGAATTGGATAACATTCCTATTTCTGAGACAATCCCATTGACCAGGAAATGGTACACTGATTGGCTTAGATCTGGTGTCTGAGGAGGGATTCCCTTTAGAATGATCAGGCCCTTCTCTGGAGCTGGGTTCTGTTCAGTGACCTTTAAAGCATGTGACTGCCTGAGAGAAGCCTAAATGAAAAACAGGGTACAGAGCTAGGGGAAGGAAATAGCTCGATGCCCGCTGTTCCAAATGGAACTCACTGTGCCCTTAAAATCTTCTTCTGGTTCCTGATGGGTGATAGTAGAAACCCTGTACTTGTGAGTCCATGGAGCTACATGAAAGTTCAGTTCAGAGTCAATTCAACACAGTGTGTGGTTGGTCACTGCCTACATGACATGTTAGTATGCCCTGTTGCTTTCCATAGGTTTTCTCCCCTCTAGTGGGGCAGTAGGGAATAGGTCAAGTCTCCCAGCTCCCAGCTTGCCCCCTCATCACCTGTCCCTAAAGCAGTGGTTCTCAACCTTCCTAATGCTGCGACCCTTTAATACAGTTCCTCATGTTGTGGTGACCCCCAACCATAAAATTATTTTCATTGCTACTTCATAACTGTAATTTTGCTACTGTTATGAATCATAATGTAAATATCTGATATGCAGGATGTATTTTCATTGCTACAAATTGAACATAATTAAAGCATAGTGATTAATCACAAAAACAATATGTAATTATATATGTGTTTTCCGATGGTCTTAGACGACCCCTGTGAAAGGGTCATTCGACCCCCAAAGGGGTCGCGACCCACAGGTTGAGAACCGCTGCCCTAAAGCATGCATGGGGCCTTTTTGCGGCTTTCTACAAGTTTCTTCAAAGGGGAAGTAACTAGGGATAGTAAATAGCTTTCACCCCATCTTCCTGATTCACTTACTCTTTGTCTGTTAGGCTCTGTAGAGAAATGCAGAGGCCAATGGTGGGCCCTTCTGCTGAAAGTGAAACCAGAAAACCTACGTAACCAGGCTGTGGACCACCCTGTTCTGCAAGGGATGACTCGTCCTCACTGAGAACCAGAAGGAGGGTTTTATTCCTTCTGGTAGTTCTGAAAGCTTTGCACTCTTGGCCCCATGACCCTTCTGATTAATCTGTATGATCTTGTCTCCTCTAGATGTTCGACTGGATAAGCCACAACAAGGAGTTATTCCTCCAGAGCCATACGGAGATTGGAGTCAGCTACCAGCACGCTCTGGACCTCCAGACGCAGCACAATCACTTCGCCATGAACTCCATGGTGAGCAGGAGAGTAGTGAGGGAGGGGGCTGGGGGGAGGATGAGAAGGGGTAGGAACAGGCTTCCAACCTGACCAAAGGACTTATATGCATGCGTATTAGCATAATCAATGGACACAGACACTGGGGCAGTGTGGGCTTGCCTGGGCTGGGAAGGGATCGGGGATAGGGTCAATTAGGGGAAAAGTAGACATATGTAAAACTTTAGACAATAAAAAAAAGGACGAGGAACTCTGAATGTACGGATCCTGTAGCATCCTGTTTGCCAGGATAGGGACATGTGGTCAGCCAGCTATTCTGTAGTAGATTATGGCCCCATTTCTGCCTCCAACCTTGCTCTACAAGGTGAAAGAAATGTGCTAGGGTTGTAGAAGGCATCGGCTTAGTGCAAGACTAGAAGGGAGAGTCACCATTCTGTGATGCAACCTACTAGCATGTGTGAGTCTCTGAGCTGGGATGGTGAAGGACCTCGGCTGTGGCACATTGAAATGGTTGAGTGAATTGGGGCTGTTTAGACCAGAGAAGAGGAGCTTAAAGGGACATGCAATTACTGCCTTAGATATGCGAAGGACCTCCTTGGAAAGAGAGGGTAGAATTGCTTTGTGTTGGTCTTGGAGGCACAGGGTCTGGGACATGGCAGTTGGGAGGAGGCAGGACAGGACTCAGGGTCGGGGGTGGGAATGCATTGGGAGTTAGTGAGCTCCCCATCATGGGGGGTGTTCAAGCATACCCTGAATTTGGAGAGGGATATTACCTAGCTGTGTGGCCATAGGGAATTTATCTCTCTGTGCTTCAATTTCTTCGTCTGTAAAATGGAAATAATAGCTACCTTATAGAATTGTAAGGATTCAGTGAGTTTATTGTGAGGTGGTTGGAGCTGTGACTGGTACATAGTAAGTTATCAGCAATTATAGGTATGACGATTATGATGATGATGAAGATGATGGTGATGATATAGGAGTCTAGTTCAGATAACACCTGTGATGCCTCATAAAACAAGTACTTTAGGATATTATTTTCCCCATGTGGTCACTCCAAGAAACTTCATTTCAAAATCTTGTCTGCCCCTTGAGCCCATGTATTATATTTGAAATACCTGCAACCTAACTGTGCCTCTCTCTCCCCCTTGCCAGCTCTTCCTACTTGTACTACTGATCCGTAAGAATAGGTCCCGCATTCATATATCTGAACACCAAGGGCACCTTATCATTTCAGCTGGGGATGCTGACAGGGGAGCAAGCGTTAGAGAAACATAAACATAGAGGATCACGGAGGCCAGGAAGGCAGAGAATTTCATTTTCTACCAGGTTGCATTAAACATGCTCCACACTGGACGTAATGTCCTGAAGAAGAAATAGTTCTGGCCTCCGGTTGTTCAGTGTCTAGCTGGGGAGATAACTCAGCCAGTCATGCCGCAGCTTGGCATGTGCCGTGATGATATGCTGAGTTAACGTGAAAAACCTTAAAATCTCAGTGGTTGAAGACAACAGGGGTTGATTTCTTGCTCCTGCCACATGCTCATCACTGGCTAACTAGAGCTCTGCTCATCACAGTCACTCAGCAACCCAGGCGGATGGAGCAGCCACCGTCTTAGACACTGCCAGTCGGTCTCACCAGACAAAATAGCCAAGCCCACACTGGCTCTGCAACCATTCACCTCAAAGTGGCATTCCACTTCCACCCGTATTTCCATAGCCAACTCCAGTCTCACAGCCACATCTCACTTTGTGGGTGGAAATGTATAGTCATGTCACGTGTTGGGGAGGAGAGAGTCAGACATTTGGAAATATCCCTAATGCCCAGCACAGGGAGCCACTGCAGGATGTAAGGTAGAGATGAACATCATGAGATTTGCTTAGAAAGATAACTCAGACTGCAGAATAGGAGGCTGTGAATCTAGGCAGGGAAAAACATCAACATTGATTTTTTTTATCAGGTTTGGCCACAGCAGTCTTGTGTCTTCAGCGTAAATGTAAAGACTCATTGCCTTCGAACTAGACTCCTATAATTATATCTCATCCCTGGCTCACTTGAGTCACAGAGGAGCAAAGCAATTGATCACAGGTGATTAAGGACGTGAACTCAAATCTAGTCAAGCCTGATTATCTGTGCGCCTGGTGGATTTCCCCTGGTGAATTTTACGGATTCTGTGCCAGAATCTTTGTGTCACCCATCTGCCTGGCCCTAAAGCAGACACACTCATTTTAATAAGAAGCAAAGACAGACATAATTAGGGAGGTAAGTCTGCCACGGAGCCCCTCACAACAGTGAACTACAAAGCTAAATAGAAGAGCCTTTGGTTTTGAATGATCTGTACCACGGCTCATCTCTGTTAATGTGGATAGCTGAGAGCTAGTGGCACATCAAAAACCTTTCCTCAGACGAATTCACTTTTGAAGTCTCCATATTCAGTACAAAAATGAGGGAGAAAATTTACTGAAGGGAAACATCTTTTGGAGTTGGGAGAGAAGGAAGAAGAGGTTTAATATACATCAGCCAATTAGCCTATTCCAGCCCGTCTCAAAGTCTCCCACCCCCTGAAGAACGCAGCACTGGGAGGCCGTTGCCTGATTGGGCTGGGTCTCCTCGCTGGCTGCAGGGCAAGGGAAGGGAAGTCCCAGGGTTGTTTGGTCAAATTGCCTGGGCACCTGTGCTTTATAAACACAGCCCGTGCTGTTGTTACAGGTTTGTTATTAAAAAGAACTCCCACAAAGAGGGATGTCAGCTTCCCAAACAGGTGAAAGGAGGGAATTACAGACTCCTTTTCTCTGGCCTGAGTGATGGATGTTGCTGCCAAGAAGCAGATGAATACAAACAGCTACTGCTGGAGCCCAGTGGCTACAGGAATGACCAGTTAGTCACACGGGGACGTGAGAATGTGGATTGGTCCGTAAATTCACAGAGGCACTTCTGTTTCTGTTCTTAGAAGTTATGCACACACTATACACACAGCCACACATCCTTCCCCGTAAAGGTACGTGCAGGTAGCATACTTTGTTTTAGGCCACATGTGAGTTCTTTGGTATTGAATCCTGTTTTATAACTGAAGAAGGCCAGTGATTTCTTACCTTTTGGGGAGGTCACAGACCCCTTTAAAATCTAATGAAGGTGGTGGGTCTTCTCCCCAGAGAAATGAACAATGTTTTTTAGATAATTTCAGGGACTTCAAGGGAATCCTAAAGCCTGTCAATCAGCCTCCCCAATTTAAAATCCCAAGAACCTAATGACTTTATTCGCATGTCCCACAAATAATTAAGGATCAGACATTGTGCTGGATGTGGGGCATATAGTAGTGAACAAACAGAGACGGTCTGTTCCATGGAGATTCCAGTGGGGAGACAGATGTGAAATATATAATCTAATATAAAACATAATTAAAACCATAAGTTTTATGTTGGAAGAGTAAGGGCCGCTATAGTAGAGTATAACAAAAGAGGCTCAATTTAAGTGAGGGGAGGTGTCTTTTTCAATCAATAATAAGTACCAATTTGCTCATTGTTCATTCATTGATAGTAATTGATGATCTGTGAATTAACTATATAATCTACCAAAGAACTTAGAATTTAAAGAAGCCCTGGGTATATTGTTTTGTAAATTAAAATGATCAATTTACAATTTATGTTTTCTAAGATTTGTTTTCATATGTCTAGTATTATATATTGGTTAATTAAAGACGCAACTCCAGTTAAGGTGACCATTACTGAGAAATAATTACATATCATTAAATCATGGAGGAAAAATCAGAAATTTCCTAAATTTTATTCTGAATTGGTACCGATAAAGGCTATCAGTTATTAATATGGCAAGAGTGTGGGAGGGACACCCTACTGACTAAGGTATGTGAGGAACTCTAAAAGAAAAAGGTTAAAATTGGTTAATTTTTGGCTTTTTGTCTAACATATTTTTTTTTTTGCAGTTCCCACAGGGGAATCCTAGTCTTTTGATCTTTAAAAAATAAGTGATAATAATAATCCACCTACTAAGCCCGGTAGGAAATAGGAAAATGTTCCCTGGCTTCTTATAGTGCCTCAGAAAGCCAGGTTTCTTGCGTTCCCTGGAGCCTCCCTCTTGTTTAATTATGCCTTCTGTTGTGGAAGCCCTTACCACAGCTTCTTCTCCCGAGTGTGGCCTTCTCTAATGGGACTGTGGGCAGATGGAATAGGGTCGGGTTGTAATACGCAACAGAACAATCATTTAGCCATCCAGTTCTAGTTCTTTATGAAAGAGTCACAGGAGTACATGCAAACATAACACAGCCTTATTTACAATTTTAATTAGCCAGTTCTTTGGGAAAAATAAATTGCTAATGGTTTCTGTCTAGAATTTTAAAATATGAAATAATACTCACTTTCCGCTAGTACGATGAGGAGGAGTCACATTAGTGATGACCATGTGCAGCTAGGCAGCAGGAATCCTATCTGCTGCAGCATGTTTGATAGCTGCTTTCATCCTATTAATTTTCTCACCAGGGGCACATATTGCCACTTGATGGTGTGCAAATCAGCTCAATTGCAGCAGGGCCTGTGGTGCACTCTCTGTTTTGAAGGATGGTTACAAATGGTAGCAGCACCAAAGAAAAGTCAGATCTGGTGCAAGAGAAATAGGACTCTGAGGCAAGTTTCCTGACCCCAATCTGAGAAGCCTTGCTCTGGAGTCCTCTGTCATCTTTGATTCGTGGCAGCCCTAAACCATGATTCTGAAGCACTTCCCCTCCCCCAAATAAGCAGCACTTCCTATAATGAGACTATTTTTAAATTTTGGTGTGTAAAAACACACACACACACACACACACACGCTATTGTGATGTTCAAGTAGCCAGCATTTGACCCTGCCATAGTTGCAAAGCTCCATTGTAAACATAGAATCCATCAGAAAAAAAGAGGAGGGCATCAATCTTATCTGGCGTGTGTTAGTCTTTTTAATATAATTTTTTTCAAAGAATCATGTAGCGAGTTTTCTAAAACTGCAGATTTCCTTTTAGCTTCTACCCCAGTCCTAGAAAATTGTAATTTCTGGGGGATAGGGCCCTACGAACCTATATTTTTAACAAGCTCCCCAGGTGAATTATATGCACATTAAGGTTAGAGAATTGTTGTTCTGTGGATATCTATACAGATAAAATAGATACTCACTAAAATAAAGTATCACAACTTCTGAAAGACAGTCCACTTCCAGCAGCATAGCATGAGGAACTCCACAGATCGGCTTGCCAGTGGGACTAGTGAAAATTATATTAAAAAACTTAAAGTCTCTGGAAATGGTCCTACGTGCATATAGCAAATGAAGGAACACTTATTCAAGAAAATCTACTGAGCCTCAATAAGAACAATGAGTCTGTGGTATTTGAACCAAGACCCATACCCTCCCTTTCCCATCCCAGCTCAGTAACATAGAAACTCTAGACCAGTGGTCAGCAAACTGCGGCTCGCGAGCTATATCCGGCTCTTTGGCCCCTTGAGTGTGGCCACGAAGTTTCAATTGCACTGTACGTGTGTGCCCACACATGGTATTTTGTGGAAGAGCCACACTCAAGGGACTGCAGTTTGCTGACCACTGCTCTAGACTATTGCAACCAAGGTCACAGGGCTCTCTTTCTCCCTAAGCTCCCAGTTGAAGGATTGTCTTTCCAGATTGTCTTTCCTGCTCCAAGCTCCCTGTTGCTACAGCTAAGTTCTGGGTGAGTGTGGCCAAGAGCTGGGAACTACTTCTGCCTAGTCCCCATTCATGGAACAGAGGCTCTAACATGGGTACAACACTGCTGAGAATTCTAAGATCCCAATTGCCCTCGCCCCAGCTGGTAATGGAGCCATGCTGGGAGAGACAAGGCAAGAAGACCTGAGGGTACTCTCCCCCTCCCCTGAGAGTTCAGCTCCTAAAGCGGGGATATCGCTCAGGGAAGCATGCTATTTCCCTAATGCCAGCACCAGAGCCATGGCTCAGAGATTTTTGCCTGGAGGTAGAAATAAACTGTAGTACAGAGAGTGCCAAATCTTTTCCCAAAGATACTACTTCATTTGCACCACAGAGTGGATTAGTTCAAAACAACAGCAAAATGCCCATAGGGAGTCCCTGGTGAAAGGCAATTGGGAGAAGATTGGTAGAGTTGTTGGAGATATAGGATAAATGGTGGGCATGCTAGTTTACCACGGAGAACTGGGGGAAGAGACCACCTGGGACCGAACAGTTCTCAAGTACTGACCTCAGAAACTGTCTCTTCAGCCCTAGCTGGTTTGGTTCAGTGGATAGAGTGTCGGCCTGTGGACTGAAGGGTCCTGGGTTCGATTCCAGTCAAGAACACATGCCCGAGCTGTGGGTTCGATCCCCAGTGAGGGGCATGCAGAAGGCAGCCAATTAATGATTCTTGGTCATCATTGATCTCTCTCTCTCTCTCTCTCTCTTTCTCTCTCTCTCTTCTCTCTGAAATCAATAAAAAAATATATATTAGAAACTATTGCTTCAAAGGAGCCCACATTTGATTGGGCAAGACTGTGGAGGAATTTATGTCCCAGGACACTCTTGAAAACAACAATCAGCTGGAAATTAGTGGAATTTAACAGCTGGGGATAGTTGGTGGGGCGGGGGGGGGGGGGGGGAGGGAAGAGAAAGTTAAAAGTTAAAGAGAGCACTGCCCAGGCCACTTCACCCCAGGGTGACTGGCACACAGAAGGCTGCACCTCCGAAGGAGCAGCATCATAGGTTCCACTGGGGGCGCTGAGGTGGAAATAAAACTTCCCCAAAACAATCCAGCCAGTTACTAAACAAATAAGCAAGGAAATAACAAGCCCTGAGGGGAAGGGGGAGGGAAAGGACCAGTAACCAGAAATGCCACAATATAATATCTAAAATGTCTAGTTTCCATCAAAAACTATAAGACTTGCAAAGAAACAGAAAAGTATAACAGGTGGGTGGGGGAAACAGATAAAAGGCAGACAAGACCAAACTGCCTGTGAGAGCCACTAGATGCCAGATTTAACAAGGATGTCAAAGTAGCTATTATAAATGTTTTTGTTTTGTTTAAAAAAACCACACTAAAGGAATTCATGATTTAAAAAATAAAGGAAGGTATGATAACAATGTCTTGTCAAACATAGAATATGAGTAAAAAAGATAGAAATTATAAAAAAGAACCAAAAGGAAAAATGCAATCATAGAAATAAAAATTCACTGGAGAAGCTCAACAGTAGATTTGAACTGGCAGAAGAAAGAATTAGCAACCTTTAAAATAGATCAATAGAAATCACTCAATCTAAAGAACAGAGAGGAAACAGATGAGGAAAAATGAACAGAGTCTTGGAAAAATATGGGACACATTAAAGGTATCATCATATGTATACTAGGAGTACCAGAAGGAGAGGAGAGAGGGAGAAAGGAGCAGAAAAAATATTAAAAGAAATAATGGCTGAAATCTTCTAAATCTATACTAATAAAAGCCTAGGTGGTCCTCGTGCCCTCGTGTGCGACATTGTCACAAGATGGCCACCACCAGTTGGCTGCCACAAGATGGCCGCATGCATAGCAGAGGTGGGGCCTGGTGGCCGCTCCACGCAGTGAGGCCTGGGGGTCCCACGGCTCCACGTGGCATGGAGGAAGCCGGTCCCGGCGTCCCTGCCACCCCGCGCGCGGAGGAGGCGGGTCCTGTTGGAGGAGGCAGGTCGCGGCAAGGGAGGATAATTGTGGGTGGTCAGGCTGGCGGGGAGGGCAGTTGTGGGTGATCAGGCTGACAGGGGAGGGCAGTTGTGGGAGATCGGGCCGGCAGGGGAGGGCAGTTGTGGGAGATCGAGCCGGCAGGGGAGGGCAGTTGTGGGAGCAGGGGAGCAGTTAGGCATCAATCAGGCTGGCAGGGGAGCAGTTAGGGGGCGATTAGGCTGGCAGGCAGAAGCGGTTAGGGGGCAATCAGGTAGGCAGGCAGGCAGGCAAGTGGTTAGGAGCCAGAGGTCCCGGATTGTGAGAGGGATGTCTGACTGCCAGTTTAGGACATCCCCCGAGGGGTCCCAGATTGGAGAGGGTGCAGGCCGGGCTGAGGGACACCCCCCACCTTGTGCACGAATTTTGTGCACCGGGCCTCTACTGTATTAGAAAACATTAGTGAATGCAGCTGGGAAACTTAAGGAACTCAAACGAGGATACATCTAAAGAGATCCATAAATAGACACATCATAGTAAAAACACTGAATGCCAGACAGAAGTAAATCTTGAAAGCAGCAAGAGGAAAGTGATTGTTACAGGGAATCCCAATAATATTAATAGTTGTCATCAGAAACAGTGGAGCCCAGAAGGAAGTGGGAATATTCAAAGTGCTTAAAGGAAAAAAACTGTCAACCAAGAGTTTGATAATACAGCAAGTTTCTTTCAAATATGAAGTGAAATATGCCTTAGCCAGTTTTTCTCAGTGTTTAGAGTACCAGCCTGTGGACTGAGGGGTTCTGGGTTCCGGTCAAGAGCACGTACCTTAGTTGCAGGCTTGATCCCTGGCCCTAGTAGGAGTGTGTGTGGAAAGCAACCAATCATTGTGTCTCACATTGATGTTTTTTTTCTCTCTCTATTTCTTCCCTTCTCTTCAGCTCTCTCTAAAAATCAATGGAAAAATATCCTCAGGTGAGGATAACAAAAAAATAAGCAAAAAATTTTAAGTGAAAAAAAGATATTGCCAGATAAACAAATACTGTGAAAATTTGTTGTTAGCAGACACACCTTATAAGAAATAATAAAGACCACCTTGGAATACAGTCTGATATTTCCTCAAACAGTTAAACATTGACTTCCCTGGGACCCAGTGATTCAACTCCTAGGTATATGCCTAAGATAAATGAAAACAAAAATCAAACAAACAAAACTGCACAAAATGTTCACACATTGTACACAAATGTTTATAGCAACATTATTCATAATAAGTAAAAGGCAGAAGCAACCCAAATGCTCATCAGCCAGTGAATGGATAAACAAAAGGTGGCATATCCTTATAACGAAATATTATTTAGCTGTAAAAAGACATAAAATACTGACACATACTATAACACAGATGAACCTTGAAAACATTTTACTAAGTGAAAGAAGCTAGTCGCCAAAGACCACATATTTATATGACTTCATTTATATTAAAGTTCAGAATAGGCAAACCTATAGAGACAAAAAGTAGATTAGTTGCTTAGGGTTGGGATGGATGAGAGAGAGGGGGACAATAACAAAAGGGTATAGGGTTTCTTTTTGAGATGATGAAAACATTCTAAATTAGCTGTGGTGTTGGTTGCACATATCTGTATACTAAATACTATACTAAAAACCCTTGAGTTGTACACTTTAAATGGATGGATTATGTAGTATGTGAATTATATCTCAATAAAACTGTTAAGAAAAAGAAGAAAATGATAACTGGGGAGGGAATGTTTTTAAGTGGGATCCCACTAGATTTAAGATACCGCATTCTTAATGGTTGAAGAGCAAGTCCATGGTAGTGTTAGCAAGGTTGAGGTAGGAGGGTCAGGTGTACCACTTGGCATTGACTCATTGGTGTGGTCAACAGACTTCTGTTGTCTGTGCCCTTTGCTAGACGCTGAGAACAGCAAGATTCATAAGTCACAAAGATGTCTTCAACAACCTTGCCATTCAGCCATCCTCACATTCAGGTACCTGATGCAAAGAGAATTTTGCCCACTAGGATGTAAGCTCCCAAGGGCAGAGCTTTGTGTGTTTCACTCACACTTGCATCTCCAGGACTTATAACAGTGCCTGGCACCTAGTAGGTTTCTAATAAATGCTTGTTAAGGACAGTAAGCATGCCACAGCGTCCGTCACCAACCCAGAGCAGAGTTTGGTCAACAAGGGCCCAGAACCGATAAGGCAGGGCCGTCACTTCTGAGGGAGCTCTATAGGATGTGATTCCAGCAGAAGCTGAACAAGATGGTGAATGAGAGCAGTGGTTTCCATCAGGGTGGGCCTTACAAGGTCCCCAGGTGATGTACACTAACATCCAGGAGCTATGGGACTAGATGATCTTTCAAGTTCCAGCTGAGCCCGAGCATCTTTGTCCCTGAGTTTATGGAAGTAAAGCCTCTGACACTTGTCCCTCCCTGACAAGAATGAATGTGGTCCAGTGTTTGCTGTTAACACTGGGATTCCTAAGGCGGGCCTCGTAGGGAAATCTGCACTTGTAAAATACTGCCTGTACCGCCAGCTAGACCTATTCTTGCTAATCAAGTGGAATGGGATGCAGTGTTTGTATCACCACAAACAGCCTTGTGGGTGGAACTTCTGTTTTCTTCTAACTCAGTGGGAAGATTAGATTTTATTTTCTGATCTGTTCAGGGACCCACTTATGATCCTTGTTTTTGGCACCATTGTCAGCATTAAACTTTCCTAAGGAGAGAAGAATGTGCTGTGAGCTCAGCCTGGTGAAGCTGGTGCACATGTCTAAGGCAGTAGTCCCCCCACTCCCCACCCCTCTGCTGCCCACTAGAGTCACCTGGGGAGTTTTAAAAAAATACCACATGTGGGCCCCACTGCCCGAGACTGGCTTAACTGTGCTGGGGAAATCTGTGCAAGGTGGAGAATCACTGGTCCAGGGTGAAGAAGATAAGCCAAGGGACAGTTGTCCTGAAGTCAAGCTTCAAAGCTACTGGGTAATTAGCCTGTGGACATGGAGGTGAGGGCTTCCCTTCAAGGTCAGGAGTATCCAGGGAGAATGAGTATCTGTCTGTCTTTACTCTCTGTTCCTTGTTCCCCATCCCAACCTCTCTAGCTGCCCCATTAACCTTTACCCACTGGTCTCTATTCAGCCGTGTTTTGGGGATTGGCTCCTATTCAAACAAGAAACATAGGGAAGCTCCTTGGTTTATCAGAGGCTCTTTCAGCTTCAGTCTGGTATGTAATGCTGGCTTCTCTCTCCTGCCACCACGTCACCTGGCTTGGGCCCCTTCTGAAAGACTTCTCTGCTTTGACCAACAGGGCTTGGCTGGCCACTTAGATTTCTAACTCGTGGCTGGCACTGGCCTGGTACAGCCTCCTCTCTTGACCATACACCACCCCCCTTCCCCCAGATCCCTTTCCTCTTCTCCCTCACTCCTAGTTCTCTGCCCCTGGCCCTGGGACCTTTTTTCCGGCTTCACACCACGGCTCTCTGGGGTCTTCTGTCAGCATGCTCCTTGTCCTCAGGTTATTGATTTATGCCCTTTGGATGTGTACCCCCTGAGCCCTGTAGATCGCACTTTTACATACTCACATGCAGCCAGTGTCTGTTCTCTACTGTCTGCAGCCACCAAGGAGTTAATTGTCTGAAATTCAGCCAAAGCTGACTCATACCTTTGAGGTCTGCTGGAGCTGAATGAAAGGCATGAAATGGTCTATGAAACCTAGCCCATCAGATGAGATAACGTACGTGAAAGGGCTCACACTGTAAAGCACAACACAAACATGAAGTATTTGTATTGATAAGCAGCAGCATTGCATATGCCATTCTGGGCTATGGGAGGTAGCCAGCCAGGAGCACCAGATAAGGGACTAGACTGAGCAAGGACATATAGGCAAGATCTGCACAAATCAGGACATTTGAGAGCAGAGAGGTCAGGACCGGGTAGGTAGGTGGGAAGGGAGAAGCACTTTAAAGCAGAGGTCAGAATTCATGACATAGCCCGAGGCCCAGAAATAGGAAGAACCAGAGGATTTCCATCAGCAAGTCCTTTTGGTTCTATCCTCAAAATATACCCAGAATCTGGCCACTTGTTATCACCTCCACCTCCACCACCCTGGTCCACGCTGCCATCGGCTCCTGCCTGGACTATGGTAGCAGCTTCTACCTGGTCTCCCTGCTTCCACCGTTGTTCCCTTACAGTCCATTCTCAACACAACAGCCTGAGTGATCCTGCCACAAGTAAAGTACATCACACACGTCACTTCTGCACTCAAAATGCTTTAATGTCTTCCTATTCTCAGGATAAAAGCTGAAGTTCCTTGCCATAGTTTATGAGGCTCTGTGTGGTCAGACATAAGTTACCTCTTGAATCTCAACCTCTACTACCTACTCATCCCCTCTAATCAGCCTGGGCTTCTTGCTGTTCTTTGAACCCTCCGTGGTTATTCCTGCCCCTTGGTCTTTGCCCTTGCTATTCCCTCCACCTGGAACCTCTTCCTACCTGTTCACTCTCTCACTTCATTCAGGGCTAAGCTCAGGCAAGTCATCCCTGGTTTTATGGGTGAGTCTGCCCTGACTTCTCTATCTTAAGTAGTGCTTCCCAACTCCATCACAAGCTATCTTTAACTCAGCTGTATTTTATAGCAGCGGTCGCCAACTGGTGGTCTGAGGACCACTGGTGGTCCATGAGGCCAGAAAGGTTGGCGACCGCTGTTTTATAGCACTGAAGTAAGAAATACATAATAAATATTAATCTATTCTCTGACTTCTCTACTAAAATTGTAAACTCCATGAATGTAGAAATTTTGTTTGTCTTGTTTCCTACTTGCACAGTGTCTTACATTGTTGAATGAATAGTTGAATAAACAAATAGGATAGAGATTTAAGACTCTAGCCATAAGGCAATATACTTATTAAAAGGGCAAAGTGTTACCTTAATCCTTAGCTTTCCAGTGGCTCTGTGGAGACAAGGACCTGTTTGTTCCCCAGGATGACTGGCCTTGGGTTTGTTTACAGATGAGATGGAAATTATTGCTCCAGGAGGGAGAAGATAAGGGAAGCCCACCTGTCAGGTTCCTGCCCACTCAGGAGCTGGGCTGTGCCCAAGGGCATTCCAAGGGCACACCAAAGGCCTAATGGGGAGGCTTTGGAGATGTAGAAATTTGTATTGAATTCTCTCTCCACAGGCCCTGTTTCTGTCCAATATGAGTTTTTAAATCTTTGGGAAGAAATTTCTCATCATCTCTCTTCTCCCTTGAGGGACATCCTTGGCCAGCCCAATTGTTTCACATTTATGGCAAGGTAAAACAGCACTGTGGGAAACAGCAGGGGCACTAGGAGCTAACCATGGCTCTCCATTTCCTTTCTAGTTGTGCAGCCATAGGCAAGTTATTTCGGTTTTTCAGAGTCTCCCCACTGTAAATGGGGAATAATGATTGTGCCTTTTCCAGGGATGCTGTAAGGATGAGATGTGATCGTGCATTTTAGGCACAACATTTGGCATGGTGTTATGCTTGGTGAATGTTCGGCTGTTGTTATTGTCAGGGTTGGGAGTGTTAAAAGAAATAGTTCTTGTTCAGGAGGAGCTCCTCAGAGTTCTCCTCTGCAGAGTTCTCCAACTTTAATGACACACACATCACTTGGGGCGATCTTGTTGAAGTGCAAATTCCGACTCAGGATGTTGGGAAGGGGCCTGAGAGTCTGCACTTCTAACCAGCTCCCAGATTATACTGATGCCACAGACCAAGCACTGCATAGCCTGGCCCTACAAGAGAAAGGGCTGAGGGAAGAAAGTACTGGTGAATGCATTTTCTTGACGTCTTATAGCCTGGGATTTCAACCGTAAAGGCAGCCTGAAAGTACTACATCACAACCCAGAAGAGCTGCATTGTTCCCAACCACTCTCTCCTCTGGTGCCCCCAAACCTGATTCCCGCTGCCCCCACCGGCTCCCTGCCACATCAGTCCTGCAGTGATAGCTCATGCAAAGATACTCACCCCTCCGGGAGTTTCACTCAGAACCGAGAAGGAAGAGAAAGAGAGGCTGGCTTCTTTTAACTTAAATCTGCTCCTGGGTTTCCTGGCCCTGGGACATATGGCCAGCGCTTGTTTTCATGGCTGCTTAATGGTTTGTAAAGCAATTGCTGGAGGAAACATTGCTGCAGCAAGCCAGGTGAAAGGGACAGTGGGGCTCAGGCCAATGTTATCTTTGCTGAACACTGGGCTGCTCCGGCTCCTTCCCTCTCTCCCCCGACAGTGACAGATGGCTTCCACATGGTTTGACCTACTGTTTGGCCAGATTTGACCAGAGAGTCATCCATCAACTGCCCTATTTGGCCCCCTAGAGGATACCCTGTGGTTTGAAGGAGGCAGGAGTTGGAGTGTTCATTTAGAGCTCATCACATCTCAGCTATTGCAGAAGAGTTTCAAGCATGGACAGCTCTTATCCCAGATGTTACTCTCCCAGTGTCCATATGTTTTGAGGGGGATCAGCAGGTTTACATGGTAAAGTTAAACTAATTAATCATAAGCTGATGCTTTAACAGCTTCAGTACCCAATGTGGGTTTGGTACTAGCGAAGATGTAAGCAATGCATATGGCATTATCAATCTGGAGAAAGGAAGTGAGGTTCGGCTTTTTCCATTGCTTTGGTACTGTTAACGTAAAAAAACCCATTGAAACCTGTAAAGAATTTTTGTGAGTTTATTTGAGCCAAACTGTCGACATATGCCGGGAAGCAGAACCTCAACGAATTGAGATAGTGCTCACGAGAATGGCAGGGTTACATCCGTATTTATATATGAAATTCATTGGTGACAGATTTAAGGAGGTGGGATTAAGCGAAGCGGGGGGAGGGGGGGAACCTCTGTGATAGGATAAAAAGTAAAATGATGGACACATACTTAGGTGGGTGCAGGATCTGGCGCCCAGAACATTTGGTTGTGCCCCAGGGGCTCCAGAATAAGGGAAGTTACAAGTTACCCAGACATTTCAAGGGAATGTTATCTTAGAGGCAAAAAGGCAAATGGGCTCAGTAAGGATCAAAGTTGATCTTGTCAGTGAAGATACTGGCTTAGGACATAACTGCCCACCATAACTGCTTTCAGTTAAAGTTTAATTTCAGACCATCCTTTGTGGTTATTTTAGGTCTCTGAGTCTGCTAGACTGCCACGCAGGCCTTCCCTGAGCTTGTCAGGTCAGCGTGTGGCCCCTTTCGTCCACAGTACAGTCTCTTTATTTTCTTACTGATGTCAAATGTTACTCACAAAGCCACTGAAAGTTGTATGGGAAAAGTTCCAAATACTTCTCCTTATGACTTTCTTTGAATGTGACAAAACCAGACCTTAAATGAATATAAACTGCAGGGCATGAGAAAAGGTAGCTATAAGCAGGGGGGTCGTGTGGATTAGGAATCAGGAGGCCTGGGTCTAGTCCCATTTTGCCTCTCTCTTTGTGACTTTGAACACATCACTTGATTGATTTCACACATTTTTAAGTACCTACTAGGTGGACTCAAAAAGTTTCTGGGCTTTTTTTCCCTAACTGTAAAAAGAGATTGTTACATGAATTTGGCTTCTAAAATACTGTAAATAGTGTGTTTATATTCCTTTCCTTATTAAAGCAGTATTTGCTCATTAAAACTTGCCTATTTCACTTGTCTATAAATTACACTTTATTTTTAAAAAATAAAAGCTTCACCAAAGTATAAAGAGATGGGGAAATTTGAGTAGAATAATTACAGCTTTCATGGAATGCAACCTGACCAAGTCTATTAAAATGAAAGGCCCATCAAAATAATTTTTAAAACTAAAAATACTAAATATATTAAAATACAAAACCATGTTCACAATCCCTAGCATTATTTGCAGAGAAAACAAAAAACAAAAATTAGAAATAACCTTTGTGTCTCAAGAAAAAGGAGTTTGAGAAAAACAAAAGGTTAAATATGAATTCCCCATTAGCTCCATCACCCATAGACATTTAATGTTTTGGTGGTTCAGCAGGAATGAAAAGGGCTGGAGGATAAAGTACTGTATACTTTTTCTGTATAATTTTTAAGAAATTATTTTTGCGCATATATATATAAATTATTTTTTTAAATCTTCTCTATGTACAAGAGAATTGAGATGAGAAGAAGACCCCTCAAAAGTTCCCACTACCGTGTGTATATCTGATTCAAAATAAACAGTCAATGACTGATATAATATGTGTGTGCTTCCTTACTAAACACAATGTTTTTCTCAGCTGAGGCTATACTACTTTTATATATTTTGTTCCTCACATTTTGATGTGACATTTTGTTTTCATTTGACCTGAATGATTTTTGCTGAGTACCTTGGCCCTTGGACAGGTATTTGTTGGCCTCCCTCCCTTGACTTTTGGGTGTGGGGAGGCAATGTCTCCAGAGCTTGGTCAGAGGATGGAATCCCTTTCAGGAAAGTGACCCCTATGTGGTTGTTGTGCCTCCCCTTCTCTGATGGTCTGATGGATGACAACCTCCATTTTCATCATAATAACTTAAAAGCTGCAGCCCCATTAACTGGAATGGAATTGAGAACCCCTGTCCAGGACTCATTCTTCCCAAAGATGAGACAGCTCTTTGCTGACTCCCCTCCGCCTCTCAGGAGATGAAGGTGAGAAATGTTGCCCCTGGACAACAAAACAAAGGGCCCCATGCCAGCCTGGGAAGAAGGTTCTGCTACCTTTTGCCAAATGGTCAGGAATAGGAGAAGGATCTGTCCCCTTGTATGAGGACAAGACATTCCCACTTCTGGGTGCCTTGGGCATGGCTAACACAGACCAAGGGAGGGAGATGCCTTAAGAAGGCTATCCCAAGAGACAAAGAGTTCTGTTTTTCCAGCTTAAGGTATGGAAGAAGACTGTGTTGAAAGGGCATGGCTCACAGAGCAAGCAAGTCACTGGCTGACTCTGAACTCTCTGATCCCTCTGGGCGAAGGAAAGACCTGTGGACAAGTCAGGGCCCCAGACCCTTGAATTCTAGTAGAAGGGCATCTGCCAGCAGGGGGTGTGCTGTACAGGGATGTGGCCTAACAAACCTCCAGGGCAGCTTCGCCTATGGCAGGGACTTTTCCCAGGAATACGAGGGCACCCTACGGCACGCTCTCTGTGACATACAATGGGACTTTGGACTCTTGTTGGAATATGTGCCTCTAATTGGAATAGTTGATGTGTTTTTCTTTTTGTTGTACTTTTAACGAATACTTCAAGTTGGTTTGCATTTAATTTGGAGAGTTAACACCAATCTGCTGTAACTGGATGAGGGAAAAGATATGACATTCTTTGAGTTATTGGTTATATGCCAGGCAATGGACTGGATGTTTTATGTCTCATGTAACCCATGGGAGGGAGTGTCTGATTCATAGTGGGAATCTGTGACCACAGGAGTGTAAAATTCACCCCTGCTTGTGGGAGTGAAGTGAATGGCATTCAAATAATACACATATTCAGAAATTATCTGTTCTCATACACAGACAGCCCCTGACATGGAGCCTAGGGCTACCAGAATGATAACTTGCACCACATGATTATTTCTAGAAGACCAATATCTCTTTCAGAGTATATCACTTAAGAAACTTCATCTAAAGAGAAAAGTTATCTGGGTTTTTAAGTAGAAAGTTATCCTTATCTACAAGTAACTCTGCATGTTTTGTGGCCAGTCAGGGCAGCCAGGAGTCAGGTTCAAAGTGAAAGCCTTTGGCAGGGCTGAAAACTCTCATCAAAATTCTGCCAAGAAGTTCTTTCAGGAGAATGACTCTGCTCCATTGATTTCAGTTCATCACAACAGGAGACAAGTCCTCAGGAGAAGGGGGGCGTCCATCCCGTGATCTCCAACTAATGAACTCAGGAATGAAATGAGAAAACAGAGAATTTTGTAGGCAACAAAGCTGGGGGAAGGGTGTAAACATAGAGGGTTTTTGAGTTAGCAAGATTTTGCTGGAATTTAGTTGTGTGTTTTTTTCCCCCCACTTGTAAGCAAATGTTGAGAGGAGAGCCTTTGGGGAGAGGTCGGATGGGGTGGATGAAGCAGCAGACAGTGCTGTGGGAACTTGCGCTCTGCAGGGTAGACAGTGTTTACATCTGGACTGTTCAATACTTTGAGTAACGCTTTTGCATATATGTGGGGGAGGGGTTGAAGTTAACAAAGCCGTTTTAAAGCGAGGGATTAAGAAGACACTCACTAAGCCAGAGTTATTAGTTATATTATTAACTTCTGGCCAAGGAATCAGGTTAGTCTAGGCAGCTCTGCTCAGGGGAAGGGGCTGAAAAGGAGTGGGGAGGGGAGTAGCTGGCGTGTGGTCACTCGGCTCCAGCTGTGGCCTGCACATGGCAGGGCACAGAGCAGAGCCAGAGTGAGCGGCTGAGGCAGAGGGACCGCGAGGCTGGGCTGTGCGTACCTCTGTGTGTCCTCTTCCCTCACCAGCCCTTTAGGACACAGGGCAGTCTTGAAAGCACAAGTCAGATCACGTTACTCTTTTATTTAAAACTTTCCCATTGCACATGGACACTTGAAAGTCTTGAGTTTCCTTTGTTTCTTCGGTTTGTTCCCCACTTCTTCCAAAGAAGAGGGTTTCAAGAGGGGAATAGATTTAGTCATCATTCCCCAGGCACTGGCGATAAAAAAGAAGAAAACTGTGACTTCCTAAATTCTCTCTACGTGCAATCTGGTGTCCTCCATAAACAGAGAATGTATCGAGAGACCTGGGATGCGTGGAACTGACAGTGCTTTCTCAGAAATGGAATGGCTGGGATCATTTAGCTCAACTCCCTCACTTTACAGATAAGGAAGCTGAGCCACAGAGGAGGCAAGTGACATCTTAAGTGAGTGCCAGGGGTGAATCAGCACTCATGTCTCCTGACTCCTGGCCCAGTGAGTTAGATGCCCTCAATGGATGGACAGCTCTGCAGATGAAGAGAATTGAGGCTGGCAAGCAAGGGTGGCAAGGCCAGGCAGATTTGGGGAGGGGTTGGGGGGAGGAGACAGCTGGTAGGAAATGGAAAGGCTGTGAAGAGTCAAAATATCCATTCCTGCCCTAACTGGTTTGGCTCAGTGGATAGAGTGTCAGCCTGGGGACTGAAGGGTCCCAGGTTTGTTTCTGGTCAAGGGCATGTAC
Source organism: Myotis myotis (assembly GCF_014108235.1). Lineage (NCBI taxonomy): Eukaryota > Metazoa > Chordata > Mammalia > Chiroptera > Vespertilionidae > Myotis > Myotis myotis. The sequence goes on from NW_023416324.1 coordinate 161,068,659, forward strand.
CTTGGTTGCGGGCACATCCCCAGTAGGGGGTGTGCAGGAGGCAGCTGATCCATGTTTCTCTCTCATTGATGTTTCTGACTCTCTATCCCTCTCCCTTCCTCTCTGTAAAAAATCAATCCGATCTAATAAAGAGGGAATATGCTAATTGACTGCAAAGATGGCGGTGCCCAGTCCCCTCAGCCCCCCAGCCTCCCAGGGCTGCCCGAGGCTCAGGTAACCAGGGCCAGCTGAGGCTTGCGCAGTGGCAGCAGCAGAGGTGTGATGGGGCGTCACCTTCCCCTGATTGCCGGGTCGTCTCCCGCCCCTGAGGGCTCCTGGACTGTGAGAAGGGGCAGGCCGGGCTGAGGGATCCCCCCCTCCAGTACATGAATTTTCATGCACCAGGCCTCTAGTAAGGTATATTTTTTAAAAAAATATCCATTCTTGCTGGCTGTATCCCCAGGACAGACTATGTTCCCAAATACTCCTTAACAGAGACACAGAAGAACCACATGGATGAGTTGCCCAAAGCCCATGACATGTCATTTGTGCCTAAAGACTGAGCATCCCCATTTAACTAGCCTCTTAATCCAGCTCTTTAACCTTGTTCTTTTTTTTTTTTTTAGTCATTTGAGACCCTCTGCCTTTTTTTGTTTGGTTTGTGGCTACAGTTTAGAATCTACCTGCCCATTTGTCTCAGGTTCTAGGCTGAAGGAAAATAAAGAAGATAATGATGGTGAACTTGGGCAATGTGATGTGCCTGCAATGTTCTGCTATTCTGAAAAGGAGCATAGAGGGGAAATTAAAAAGTTCATGAGTCAACATTATGTTTGTTCCTCTATTATGAGGAATACTGCCCCTATTTTGTGAAGCATAATCATTTGTTAGTTTCAGTAAGACATTTATCTGCCCACTGATAAGGAAACAATAAAGGCATTTACTGTGCTAGTTTCTCGAATGTGAAATGTAAGCTGTGGTCTTTGTTTGTTTGTTTTTAGCTTTCATTTATGATCATAGGCTTTAGGGCTGAAGGGGGCCTTGGAGGACGGCCAGCCGCACCACCACCCCCTGCTCAGGAAGCCCCTTCCCAGCCTCCCGGGTCCCTGCCCTCTGCATCCCACAGCAAGTTGCCTCAAAACACTTACTCATTTTCCTTTAAATTACAGTTATTTGAGGACTTTTCTTAAGCCTCAGCTGTGACCCCCTGAGGGCAGGAATCCTGTCTCATTCCTCTTTGATCTCCCACAGCCCCCAACACAGAGACTGGACCAGTCTCCTTAAATATTTGAATGAGTGACAAGGTGTTAACAGCCTCAAGAAGGCAGCACAGTTAGACATTTCTAATAGCTGGAAAGTTCTTCCTGAAAGTGAGCAGGAATCTGCCTCCCTGGGTTCCTTGTGGGGGAGAATGGAAATAGGCGGTGATGACAGAGGGCCAGCCACCCACGAAGTACAGGAGGGACCCTGGACACAGACTGGTGCCCTGCTCTTACTGCTTTCCTTGCTTCCTGTCTGGCCAGAGAACACAAGGTCTTTTTCCAAGGACAGGAAAACGCAGCAATTCTAGACCTGGATACATGTGTGTGGGGGGGCCAGTTCCAGGATTCGAATCCACGTGGCAATGCCCCACCCATATCCCCTCAGCCCACCCTAGAGGTCATCTGCAGACAGTTTCCCCACACATTGACAGCTTCCTGGGTTTCTCTGCCCAGGGTCACGCTCTGACCTGTGGAGTGTGCTTGGCCTGTGTGGAGGTCAGGCTGGAAATGCCAGGAGTTATTCCAGGAGAGACCTACAACAATGAGCAATGAGCAAACACCCCAGATTCCTCACCTCCGGGTGGGACAGCTCAGAAGAGCGCTCAGGAGGGATGCCCCCCAGTTGCTCATAGCAGTGACCCACTCATGAACACACCCTTTCTTCATGTTTCTCCCTGTCATCTTTGACTTCCCTGCTCCCTCACTGTGCTTCCTGGGATTCCACCCAAGTAAACTACCTGCCCCAACCGTTGTCTCAGGGTTCTCTTTGGGGGAACCCAAATAAGATAGAGACATAGTCAGGAAACTTGGGGGAATCCAAATGTTATTCCCTTAGAAGACAGGACTTTTGAAATCAGTACATGCCTTTTTTCTTTTCCTTTCTATTTCTAAGTGCAGAGTTGGTTTTTCTGTCAGTTCTATAAATAGAGTTTAATTTTAAGTGGAATCTATGTCCTAACTCAGAAAACAGGGCTGATAATGACTTCTAAATCTCTGAAGGATCGTTATTTCAAACAACAAGTCTGATATTCTAGTTCATGAAGGAAATGTACTATGTCAGAAAGATCTCGGGCCAGACTAAAGAAATGCATGGGGGTCATTAGGCATCAGGATGGATTTGTGTCCAAGTGTGACACCTAACCTTTTAAACTTCACGGAGTTTTTTAAATGAAGCGGGGACCTTATCTACCTGGCTCTGGTTTTGGGATGGAATGCTTAGGAGAAAGCTAAGATGAATGGGTACCATGAGGGACGAGGGAAAGGAAAGTAAAGAACCTCATTAAACGTACCCAGTATTAATGAGCTACCCCTGAGCTACTGGAACCAAGAGAAAATGCTGTTGTTGAAGAATATTTATTATCACTTGAAAAGATTTGTAACAAAGATCAAGGCTGTACAGGCCACCTGCCACCCTTCTTCAGGCAGACACTGTGTGAATCAGAAGGGCTCTCTGTGGGCGCCACACTATCACTTGATTGTTTTGACACCTCAGACCATTAATAGGAGGTAGCAGTTGAAAATAACCATGCTCACTGGTCTTATGTTTGTGGGGGTTTTCTTTGGTCTCATTCCTTCCTGGAGCGTTTTCTGCTAGCCTAGTAGGAAACAACGCACATGGTGGTCATGAATTTTAACTGGCAATGAATGATGGGAATGAGTGTGAACAATACCTTAAGATGAAAGGAGTCAGCAGGGCCAGGAGAGCCCCACAGATGCCTTTTGGGGTCAGGTGGGGAAATGTCCCTAAGTAGAGATCGGAAAGGGTTCCATCGATCTTATTTTTAGCATGGAAAAATGTCGTGGTTTTGAATGTTCTCTTTATTTAAACCCCGCCTGATGGCCAGTGCCTAGCTCTTGTGGAGGAGGGAGCAGTGTGGGGGCAGCTAAGTCTTTGCTTGTGATAGGAAGATGTGGAGTTACAGTGTAACATCTGTCCTTTGCCCTCATTAATGTGCAATGGTGCCCTGTTGTAGGTGGCAATAATGGCCTGGGTACAGCTCTCTCCTGAGAAAGAGAGGTGCTTTTGCCTCTTTAGTCTGAGCCGTTACTTGCAGAGAGTAACTCTTAGAAGTACCATGCTGTCCCCTTGGCATGGCCTCCTAAGATGATAGTGAGATTTACTGAGGCAGTCTACGCAAAGTGACTGCATTTATGTGCAATAGTAGTTGGCACGAAAACTATTCCCATCCCCAGAATAAAAAGCCTCCGTTACTGTACCTGCTATCTGTAGAAATTTTATCATAGACAAAGACTTACCTTAGGCCCAAAATGGATATGCTATTGTGGCCTATCCCATCCTCTCTCATGCTTTTTATTTGGGGTAGCTTCCTTCCCCAAATCCTCACCCCAGTAGTGCTCAGTGGATGCCTTTCCAACCTGCCCCACGGAGCGCTCACTCTCCTTTTTTTCCAGAATGCCTATGTCAACATCAACCGCATCATGTCCGTGGCTTCCCGCCTCTCTGAGGCCGGTCATTATGCCTCGCAGCAAATCAAGCAGATTTCCACGCAGCTGGACCAGGAGTGGAAGAGCTTCGCGGCTGCCCTGGATGAGCGCAGCACCATCCTCGCCATGTCCGCGGTATTCCACCAGAAGGCCGAGCAGGTGAGGCCAGGGGAGCAGGTGAGGCCGGGGTTTCTGTGGGTGGGAAGGGAGGAGGACCAGGGGAGGGGCAGGAGGGAGAGCCCTGGTAGAGAGCCCCTCTCTTTGAAACCCTGAAGGCCCTGCTGAGTTGTTGCAACAGTAACGCAATCTGCCACTTTCGTGGCCCCGGGTACATAAAGGAACAGTGATGGCTGTGCTTTGTCATCCAGATGAGAAGGACCCAGGGCCTGTTTACATTCATGGGGTAGTTTGTTGGTGTGTGTCCTTGTGTGGGCTGACTTTTAGTTTGCGTTCCCTGAGCATAGACGAAAGGGGTGAAAGTATCATAAGATCCTAAGAGCAGGGGACACTGATTTTACATAAAGCATTTGCTATGGATAATAATAATGTAGCATTAACACTAGAAGTAACAATGATTTGTTCTCATTTACTTACTGGTATTGGCCGGTGACATTACTGACTCCTTTTACAGAGAGGAGCCTTGAAGCTCAGAGAGAATAAGAGACCTGCCTGAGACCCAGTGGTGGGCTGGAGCTGGCTCTAACCAGATCATGGAGGTCTAGTTAAAATTCTAGAAATGTTGTAAACTGGTTATTAAATATAGCCATTACTTAAAACTAAATTTATATCAAATATGTCATATTAAAAACAAAGCCAACACATACTCAAAACTCATTACATCCTAATTATTTTGTTACATTTCATTATCTAAGTTCTTGACATTGTTTATTATCTATCTGGAAGTGTATATCTATGGTGGAAATACTATACAGTGTGTGCTGCCAGTCATCGCTGCCTAACTATGTGTTTGGTGAGGTCACTTGAAATAGATCCAGGGAGGGGATTTACAGCCTGGGAATCATCAAATGCTACAAACCACGGCTTGATCTGTTGTTTTATTGATTGTCTAAACTCTAGAGTCTTACAAAACGAGGGAGAAAAAATTTAGAAGTGCAGACTAAACTTAAAGTGTGTCTTGTCTGTAGCTCTTACATTGTGAATAGCACACAGAATTGAGGAAATAGTCTTCTGATATTCAGAAACGATTATTCCATTCAGCCAAGAAGCCCCTCTCATCTCGGATGAACAAGTTATGCTCTGACATAAGTCTTGAGGTATTTTCACTTTTGTCTTACACCAAAATTGAAACTATTAACCAGCTTTCATGTCAAAACTATACAACTGTGTCACATACAAAAGCACCCTGTGAGGATCAGTTGGCTACATGGAATTTACAATAAAGAGCATTGTGTATGTTATTATTCTGTGCAAATTATGTTTTGCATATCTTTCATGTTAGTAAAGTTTATAATACACATGTGTGTGTGTACATACATATATATGCTGGTGGCTAAACATTTACTAACATACCACTGTGAAATTCACACAATTTACGGATAACTGGGATTTCAACCCATGTGTGTCTAACATTAAAGTCTGTGGTCTTAACCTCTACATTTCTTTCTTTGTATAACATTTGGTAGCTTCCCAGATAATGGAGAGTTGGACACAAGATCATAATCTTTCCCTCTGTTACCCACCTAATGTGGAAGGCAATATGGGATCGTTGAGAGTCCAGGCTTGGTGAACAGACACATGGAGGTTCCCATCGCAGCCCCATGATTCATTTACATTAGGCAGTTAATCCCACTCATCTAAGCTTATTTCCTCATTTCTAATGTGGGATAATTCAAACTTCCCAGCGCGATGGAGCATGGAAGGTGCCTCATGTGCTTTTTAAATGGCAGATTCTACTGTGGGTCTTTCTTCAACATACTCTCCTGGTGTTCTGTATTTCCTTCACTGCGCCTGTTTCCACCTGAGACCTTCCAAAATCTAAAATACTTGTGTCACGAGTCAAGGGCAGCCCCGTATATTGAGAGTGATCTAGCCACATGTTCTCTTGGATAGTGGTAATGGCCGACTGTGACTGGTTCATTCTAAGGACCATGAGAATATTATTCATATCTAGTCACCTGTTCCATTTCAGCCCTATCCAGATTGGCAAGGGAGACTCATGCTTCCTTCTCTGTCTATCTTTCTTGAGCTCCCTTTTGTGGGATCTGCTATAGGACTCTTGTTAGAGGGTTACAGAGAAATCGCAAGGACTTTAAAGAGAGGCCCCCTCTAACAATTGACACAGGAATGTCAGGTGTTTTCAGGCTTCTTTGTAAAATGATTATTGGTGGAGCAGAGAAGCTTCTGAGATGTTATCAAGTACGTGCAGTCTGATGCAGGATAGCACCCATGACTCTTCTAGAATTGTTAAGAGATGTCCTAATGTAATTAAACACACACACACACACACACACACACACACACTGAAAAATCAGCCACACAACCGACAGCCCAGGACTGAAAGCTGACGGTGACACCAAGACTGGAACTCGAGCACTTATAGAAAATGCAGTGGCTGGAGGAGTCAAACTGCTCGCTGTGGTTTCCTTAATTTGGATCAGGAGCAATTTTATTTGTATCTGTTTTTAATGCAGTTTCCGCAGATATTATCCCTTCTTCAGGGAAACTCATAAACTATGATTCTCTTTAGCTAGGGGAGGGGAAGTGGGGGGGGGGGCGGTAAGGGAGAGGGGAGGGGGGGCACCAAACGGATTCAGGCTGTTTTTTTCAATGCGTTTGTTTAGGCAGTTCTTTATTGCCCTCCCATGGGCTGTTCTAGGTAATGAGGAAAAAAGGTATTTAGGCAGTTAATTTGAATGGTGCTGTGCACCCAGGTGAGAGGAATCACAGACAGAAACATTCCAGGCCGTTGGGTGAAGAATTACTTGCATATTTAAGGTGTATTTTTCCACCCAATAACTCTGAGTGATTTCAGTTGGCTCACCCTTTGTGCACAGAGACCCATAGTCCTCCACAGTTGTTAATTTTCATTTTTAAATAATTTGATATCTGTCAAGATCTATATATATCACATTCCAGGAGCCACTGCCACTGTAGGCACAGTACAGTCTGTCCCCCTAGGCCACCCCTCCCCCTCCCATCCCAGGGCTACTGGCCCAGCAGTAGGGATCTTCTTGAGGGTTAATCTCCATTCCTTGTGGGAAACGTCTCTGTAAATTCCCTGAGGGGCCTGTATGATGTGTTCTTCACTCCTCTTCACAACTTAGTCTCCACACTACAAAGTACCTGTATGGAAACATCCCATTACATTCAGTGTAGCCCCTCCCATGTGCCTGTGAGTGTGCACAGGACAAGCAGCTCTAATGTATACATGCAATGTAGTGAGCTGTTTGCACACCTATATTGCATAGTCAGTGTGTGGATATGACCTGTTGAACATTCAGATGGCTCCCACCCCCAGCAGTTTCATAATAGTTATGTTTGTTTGTGGAAACCACGCTTCCTTACCGGGTCTGACTTCTTACATGGAGTTAATGTTTATACAATTAAAGGAAAACCTCCACCCTCTGCAGTGGTCTCTGAAGGCTTCCAGAGGTAGTGATGCCTCTTCCCAAGGCATCTGACCATCTCTACTATATGATCTGCCCATTGCCCAACCCAGTGCCCACACTGACCCAGTTGGCATCTCCTTCCAGTTCTTGTCAGGAGTGGACGCCTGGTGCAAGATGTGCAGTGAAGGTGGCCTGCCATCCGAGATGCAGGACCTGGAGCTGGCGATTCACCACCACCAGTCTTTGTATGAGCAGGTGACACAGGCCTACACAGAGGTGAGAACACCCAGGGGTCCTGACTGTGTGTGTATGAGCGGGTGGCGACAGCACCAGCCTGTACACTGCGGAATACCCTAGGTTGGACTAAGAAGAAGAGAGGCCATTTTCCTCTCTTTGGAGACTCTTTATGATCTTTGGTCTATGAATGATGGTATCTCCAGCCAGGAAGCAGAGAAAATGGGGCCATCAGCAGGGATCATCTGGATGTATGTGTGTGTGTGCGCGCACCCACATACAGCACTGAGGCTGAGGAACCCAGGAGCACGGATGGTGTGGCCACAATCTTAGAGTCCTTCCTTTACTCTGCATATTCTGGAAAGATGGGGATGTCACCACTTTCAGGAGAAAATAAATGGTTGTATAGGAGGAGAGCAAAAGAAGGATCAATATAAAAGAAAGAAATTGACAAGGAAAGAAAGAAGACAGGAGAGAGAAATGATGATGATGATGAAGATAGAACTGGTAGCCAATCCCAGGTGCTGGGCCCCAGTCTAAGTGCCCTGCGTGTGTTAACTCATTTAATCCTCACCACAACCCTAGGTATGCACCATCACTCTCTCTACAAGTTCCTGAGGCAAGAAAACTGAGGCCAAAGATGTTAGATAACTTTTCTCTTGTCACACATCCAGAACTTTGGAAGCAGGTAGAGGAAGGTGAAGAAGAAAGAGGGGGAGAGGTTTATGATGTCAACATATACTCAGTTTCATTTCTGAACAGTTCTTCTGCCTGACCTGTCAGTGAGTTAGTCAAAGTACGTATCAAGTACTGTGTGCCAGGCATTGTTCCAGGTGCTGGGGAGGCGGGCAGTCTCTGCCCTCATGGAGTGAAAATTCCATGGAGAGAGAAACTGATTCAGGAGTTTCACAGCCGCTGGGTGCTGCCCTGCAACTCCTCTCCCCCAGACTCCCAGGTGCTCCGTCCTCCCCAGGCTGTGGGCTGGGCACTATGGCAGTGCTGGCTGGCCCATTCCTTGATTGTCGTCCGTCTGGGTAGGATTAGCCACCAATTCTGTCTGTGCCCTGTCTGCTACTCCACTCCCTTGACACGACCCTCTTCCCTTCCTGCAGGTCAGCCAGGATGGCAAGGCCCTGCTGGATGTGCTGCAGCGTCCCCTGAGCCCTGGGAACTCTGAGTCCCTCACGGCCACAGCGAACTACTCCAAGGCAGTGCACCAAGTGCTGGACGTGGTGCACGAGGTGCTGCACCACCAGCGGCGCCTCGAGAGCATCTGGCAGCACCGCAAGGTGCGGCTGCACCAGCGGCTGCAGCTCTGTGTCTTCCAGCAGGACGTCCAGCAGGTAACAGGTCCCTGTACCCGGCACCCCTCCCCCCACAGGCCAGCAGACGGCTGAGTCCCTGACCTGGGTGGTCAGGCCTGGGATCATCTGATTTATGAAGAGAAGAGAGCAATTTAGCCCCAGCTGCACCCCTCATGACCCCCACACACAAAAAAACCATCTGGACTTGTTAATTGCATGCTTCTCAACTCAGCAGCCCTATAGACTGGGCCTTCTCACCCTGAGGTTTTGGGAAGGGAGGAAGCTTGAGGAATAGCAATTCCATGCAGTTATATGACATAGTTTTCTTTGGGGAGAGCTTGACCCTCCCTCAGGCATGAGCTGTCTGCACAATTCAAAGGCCTGGGGTTATCTGAGCATTGTCAGGGTGAGACCCCACATAAAATGAATTCATTTCTTTATTATGGATGCAGGCGGCCTGCTAGAGTGGAGGTTTGGGGTGGGATACAGGTCCTTCAGGGGATTCTTTGGCAAGATTGGACTTGGGAAACCAGATTTAAAGCATGAGCTGTTGATGACTGTATATCCCATAATGAGAGGTTGTTTCTAGCTTAACCTGTCTTTTTGCATTATTATACCAGTCGTGGCTTTTTCCTTTACCACAAATAATAAAGATATGGTCATGTTTCTGACTTTAAAAGGACAGCCTTGCTACAAATGTCCTTTTGGATGAAATCACCCATTCTTTTCCCCTCATACTTTCTCTCTCTGTCTCCCTGGGGACTCCTGGGCTTTGCTCTGAGGACTGATACATTGGGTGGGGGAGCTGGTTGGGAGCTGAGGACTGGATGGAGGCCCAGCATCATCTGTCTCCCTGCTGGTTCACTGTGAGAGGCAGGGGTGGGGGCACTCATATTACTAGATCTTTATGGAACCACCACATAATTTCAAGATTATACATATAAAATGATGTTTCACTCTCCTTCCATACCCTATGGTATTGACCACATGTAATCCAAAAATGTATCAAAATATGCAGGGGGGCAAAAGTAGGTTTACAGTTGTGAGTACGCAGAACAGAATTTATTCTTGTGTCATTATTTATTGATTATTGTATTATTTTCACCATGAACAGCTGTAAACCTACTTTTGCCCCCTCCTGTACATGAAAAATGGAAAGCCAACTGGACATGTCTTTGGAAGCTGATTCTTTTCACAGCTGTTGTTGGGGGCCTGGCAGTGGGTGTCCTGAGATAGAGGCCAGGTGGAGGGAGAGCAGGGCTCCTGCACTAGCTGGGACCCACTCTGGGGGCGGGGTCACTGTGCAGTGAGTCCCAGAAGTGACCAGGCCTTCAGGAGTGTCCCCCATTTGGGGGCTGCCCTAACCTCCTGGAAGCGCCCCCGTTCCTCATCGGGGGCAGTGATTGAGTCATTAGAGACAATGCCTGAGCCTCAGGAGAGACGACATCGCTGATGTGCTGGCCCAGCTCTGAAACTGTGGGGCCTGCTGGGAATGGAGAAGCAAGGGGCTCAGTGGCCTGCTCCTGCCATTGGGAGCTATCCAGAGAAAGGCATCATCCCTGAGCACAGGAGGGCACAGGGTCCATGACTGAGATAGGGAGGTGCCAGGCCCCAGGCATTTCTAGTTCAGCGGACTCTGAGTGACTCATGGAGATCACCAGGTCCATGGATTGTGCAGCTTTCTTGGTGTGCTCTTTGCCCTCCTTCTGTTTTCATGGCTGTTATTCTAGGACTAGAGGCCCTGTGCACAAATTCATGTACCAGTGGAGTCCCTTGGCCTGGCCTGCGGGATCCGGCTGAAACCAGCTCTCTGACATCCCCTGAGGGGTCCTGGATTGTGAGAGGGCACAGCCAAGGCCAAGGGACCCCACCAGTGCACAATCAGGACCAGGGAGGGACTTGGGAGGTTGGTCAGCTGGGGAGGGACTGCGGGAGTGCTCCAAGGTGTGTCCAGCCCATCTTACTCAGTCCCAATCAGCTGGACCCCAGCAGCAAGCTAACCTACTGTTTGGAGCATCTGCCCCCTGGTGGTCAGTGCACGTCACAGTGAGCGGTTGAGCAGCCTTAGCATATCATTAGCATATTTGGCTTTGATTGGTTGAACCACCGACCAGTCAACCAGACACTTAGCATATTAGGCTTTTATTATATAGGACTAGAGGCCCGGTGCACAAAAATTTGTGCACTCGGGTGGGAGAGGGGGTCCCTCAGCCCGGCCTGTGCCCTCTTGCAGTCTGGGACCCCTCAGGAGATAATGACCTGCTGGCTTAGGCCTGCTCCCAGGTGGCAGAGGGCAGGCCCAATCCCTAGGTGCAGCCCCTGGTCGGGCTCAGAGCAGGGCCGATTGGGGAGTTGGGGTGCCGCCCCCTGTCATGCACAGAGCAGGGCGGATCAGGAGGTTGTGATGCCACCCCTAGTCACGCTCAGGGTAGGGCCGATTGGGGGGTTGGGGCGCCGCCCCCTGTCACACTCAAGGCAGGGTCGATAGGGAGGTTGTGGTGCCACCCCCTGTCACGCACAGAGCAGGGCCCATCAGGGGGGTTGGGGTGCCGCACCCTGTCACACACAGAGCCGCAGGGCGATCAGGGGGTTGGGAAGCTCCCCCCTGTCAGGCACAGAGCAGGGCTGATCAGGGGGTTGGGGCGCCTTCCCCTGTCACGAACAGAGCAGGGTGGATAGGGAGGTTGTGGCCCTGCCCCCTGTCACACACAGAGCCGCAGGGCAATCAGGGGGTTTGGTCGTTGCCCCCTGTCACGCTGCTCCAGGGGCCAGGAGGCCTCGCAGCTCCGCTGATCCCGGTGCTGGGAGGCCTCGCTGCTCCGCTGATTCCGGTGCCGGGTGGCATATTACCCTTTTACTATATAGGATAGAGGCCTGGTGCACCAGTGGGGGCTGGCTGGTTTGCCCTGAAGGGTGTCCTGGATCAGGGTGGGGGTCTCCACTCGGGTGCCTGGCCAGCCTGGATGAGGGGATGATGGCTATTTGCAGCTGGTCACACCCCCTTCAGGGTGGAGGTCCCCACTGGAGTTGCTGGCCAGTCTGGGTGAGGGGCTGAGGGCCATTTTCAGGCTGGCGGGTGACTGAAGCTCCCAACCTGTCCTTTTTTTCTTTTTTTTTATTCTGGGCCAGCTTTAGCTCTGAGGCTTGGCTCCAGCTCTGAGGCCTCGGCTGCTGAAAGCAGGTATCTGATTTGTTTGGGTTCTATAATAGTAACACTGTTGCGGTCCTGCTCACTCCAGCTCTGAGATCCTGGCTGGCTGAAAGCAGGGATCTGCGTTTGTTCTATAATTGAAACAATGTTGCGGACCTGCTGGCTGAAGCCCGGGTGGCTGAAAGCAGGTTTTTGGGGTTTTGTTTAGCTTCTATATTTTTAACAATGTTTCTTAAACTGCAAGCTCAGAGGCCGGCAAGGCAGGCGGGGAACGTTGGCTTCCTCTGTCACTGAAGCAAGCAAGCCTCCTGTTTGCTTCAAGCTGCCTGGCTGCCGGCCGCCATCTTGGTTGGCAGTTAATTTGCATATTGCCCTGATTAGCCAATGGGAAGGGTAGCGGAGGTACGGCTAATTACCATGTTTCTCTATTATTAGATAGGATGGGCATTGGAAAGGGGCAGAGGGGCTGTGAGGAGGGCGGGCAAAGACCTCCCCACCAGGAAGGCAGCATCCAGACCTGGATTATCTGGGAGCTGTTAGACTTTCCTGTGGCCACCATGGCATCTGCACTAAAGCCAGGAAGAAATGTATTAAACTACACCTGTGGCTCTTCTATAGCATGCTCTTAAAAAATGAGAGCATTTCTGGAAGTGAAACTCCATTAATTCATCTCTACTGTACAAATCACATTGTTGGCACCGAGGAAGAGCAAGCGAAAGATTTCAAGGTGACATGATGGAGCTCTGGATTTCCCATGGGAATGGAATTCCCCAGGCTGGTTCATTCCATTGTCTTTTCAGGTTAGGAGAATATCACCTCTGGGAGCATCACTTCACTCACCCATGGTCCCCCTCACTCTTTCTCACCATGTATCTGACATTGGGACAGATGCACAAGAAAAATGTGCAAGACAAGGGCTACCAAACCTGGCAATGATCTCAAATGCTTACCTAACACCCCAACAACCATTAGTGCCTGGCAGGGTGTCTGAGCCGGTGTTGCAGAAGGTGCTGGATATAATGCACTAATGGTTAGAGTGAAGGACTCCTGGCTCCCAGAACTTCTATATAGTTATTGTTTTTTATATTTTTTATATATTATATAAAACTTTATATATTTTATATCTTTATTATATAAATCCTATATACTTACCAATTTTGCATGTTTCATCTCTTCTATGCCAGTATTTTCGTGAGACTAGAAACCCTGGCTTCTTCCTCTCTGTGCCCCAAACAGCTCTTGGCTGTGTCTGGCATGAAGCTGGGGTTCTCTTTACTTTTTCTCCCATGAGCTGAAATTATCATTTGGGGACCCCAGTTTCTGCTTCTGTGAAATGGACCCTCCCTTTGAACATATTTAGTAGTTGTGGGTAGATGGCTGGAGTCTGCCTGCAGGTGTTGTGATGTAGAGGTATTGAGGGTTCCAGGTACTTACAGCCCAGGCGGAGGACATGGAGACACCCTCAGTGCCCATCAGTTACTCAGCAGTTGGCCCAGCCCTTTGCTAGGTTCTGGCAAGATGCCCGGCATAAGACACGCACATTTGAAAATGTAAAGGACAGGCTACGAAAGCATGCCAGTCAGCGTGCAGGGCAATAGAGTATTGATGGAACCGTTATAGGCAGTGGCGTGAGAGTTGGTGTCTTGAAGGAGGAGAGAATTGTTTGAACCATGTAGTCTGGATCTAAGACTCTTGAGCCCATTTGGAATCCAGAGGTATTTGCTCTGCAGCCTACATGGGAACCTGTGAGCAAGACTCAGTGGCTGGGGCAATACAGAACCGCAGATTATTGGTTACTCAGCAAGCATGGGCTGTGGAGTCAGGCAGCCTGGTTTCAGTCCTGCTCTGACCGATCTTGGCTGTGTGACCTTGGCAGGTGTTTCACCTGTGGTACTTCAGTTGCTTTACCTCTAAGGTAGGAACAATTATAGCGCCTATCTCATCAGACTGAATGATATACGAGTACAGGGCTTAGCACTGCGCCTGCCTAACGTAGTAAATCCTCCACATCCTCTTTGAATGGTACTCGGGCGCCCCCTGGTGCTTGTGCTGTTGGGGACCCTTGATTCTCCTGTTTCTACAATAGCAACTGCTTCGTGGGTCTGCTGAGTTCTGTTTCATTCAGTGATAAGTCTCAGAGCTGTCAAGGGCCTGGAAGAGCATCCAGTCTAACCTGCTCTATGGTGAAGGAAATTGAGGCCCAGAGATGTAAAGTAACTTGGCCATAACTGCACAGCCAGTTAATGATAGTGCTGGGACTAGAAGCTAGGTCTCCGGGCTCCCAGTCCCGGAGCCCTACAGAAAAGCCACATTGCTCCACTGCTATCTCTTGCTTTCCCCTAACCCCTGTAGTTTCCCATGGATGTAAAGGACTTCTTCCAAGACCAGATAGATCTGACTCTGTGGTGAGAAGAACAAGGAGTAGCTAGATTCTTGATCTTTCTGGTAGATGCAAATTCTATCCCATTATTTTGTAGCCAGAGCAACCATTTTGAACACTCTCTGCAGCCCATCTTGTTCAGCTTCTCCTTTTCTTCTCTCTCGGTTTTGTGCAATAAGAAATTATAAAGTGTTTTGGGACACCTGCTTTGTGCAAGACCCCATGCTAGGAGTTGGAGGTTTCTGGCCCGAGAGAAGACATGTACACCTAAGGTCCTGTGAATGGCACACAGCTATCTAGGTTCAGCGCCAAAGAAGCAAAACAGCAATAGTCTGGTGGAGTCAAAGCAGGGAAAGGTCCCTGTGGTTGGGCTGGATTTGCACTGGTGCTTGGAGCTCTAAGCAGAGGAGATGGGGGAAGGCCAGGAGGCAGAGAGTTAAGTGAGAGCCAGGGGCCTGGGAAGAGGAAATCTAACTGGGTGCCTGCTCCTGGCAGTAAAGCTGAGAGGTAAGGCTGGGAGGCTTAGGAGTGGTCTCAGTGGTGTGTGTGGGACAGTGACATGTTTGAAGCTCCAATACCATCCTTTAAAAATAATGCCTGCCCTGTCAGTGTGGCTCAGTTGGTTGAGCACTGTCCTGTGCACTGAAGGGTTGCCGGTTTGATTCCTGGTCAGGGCACATGCCTGGGTTGCAGTTTGATCCCTGGTTGGGGAGTATATGGAAGGCAACCGGGTGATGTTTCTCTCTTCCGTAGATGTTTCTCTCCCTTTATCTCTCTAAGCATGTTCTTGGGTAAAGATTTAAAATATCATCATCATCATCATCATCATCATCATCATCTTTTGCTTTTAAGCAGTCCAATCCGGTGAGCTTGTGAGGGGCAGTAATGGCAGAATTTATCCGGCTCAGTGACTTTCCATTCTGAATGAATATATTAACATTAAAATCCATTGCTTTACAAATGAATCTTACCTGTTTCTACCAGTTTTTCTGGAGCCTCATATAGAAAATTACAGCTTGTACTGTGTCAGCTCTTGCTTGCCTAAGAATGTATAAAAAGGATTTGAGAGTAAATTTTTTTTTAACTCCAGATATCCAACCTTTTACCAGCTACTGACTATAGCCCCTTCATCATACTAGACCAGTGTGGGCATGGTGTAATTCAATTGACAGCTTTGCATAATAAAAGATGAGTGCTTTGGGTTGCACACAGAATGAAATGACCAGAATGATGATAGATCTAGAAATTAACTCTTCCTGTGAGAAGGAAGTATTAGAGCATCTAAAAAAGGAAAATGCTCAGAGTATAGTCCCAGATGGATGCGGAGGGGGGGGGGGGCACACTCAAGGGGGAGCCATTTGAACTTTGAACTGGTGACTTACTGGGTTGGAGAGGGGACTCGGATGTCAGAGAGATGGTTGGATTCCAGCCCTGAGATTTTGTTACTAGTACTAAGTGTTTATACAAGTTTTATTGTTCAAAGCTCAGGATTCATCATCTTTATGAGTAAATATGATTGAGCATCTAATCCCTTCATGTGCCTTTTCTTATTTAATCTTCCAAAACTGTAAGCCAGGTGATAGCTTGGTCCTCATTTTACTGAGGCTGAAAAAGGACAAGTAAACTTGCCTTTACTTTAGCAGAGCAAGAACTCAAACGTCCACCTAACCATGAGGTCTGTGCTCTTAGCCTCTCTCTATGCCCTGGGCACTCTGCTAGAGAGGCACAGCCCCTGCCCTTTAGGTTTATAATTTAGTGCTGGAATGTCATTGCTCAGAGGACCCTGGTGGGTTACTTGGTCTCAAGGGTTATATAGCCTCTGACATCTGAGAGTCAGACTCAAACTGCCTGTCTAGTAAGACCTGCATAGTCATACTCATACCAACACTCTTTTCCATCTGTCCAGTCATTATAAAATGCCTTCTACAGTTATTTATCTTACACAAGTTTCCCTAAAACAGACACTACCCATTCTCATTTGTTTTTCGCAATCATAATTATGTTAACTCCTCATTGCTGACACTTTCCTTTGTAGTATATAGCTTGAATAATATCCATTTTTCCATGGTAGTATTCAGCAGTATTAAAATTCTCAATTAAGTTTTTGATGTGATAACCAACATTCAAGTAGCTAATATGTAATTCCTTGGGCAGGGTGAATGCCCAGGAAGAGCAGGGGTAAGGCTCAGCTGAATTGGGGAGGGCTCACTTATCAGCGGTGCTTGCTGATTGGAGTGAAGATAAGGAAACTTTCCCATCTGCCTCTTTGGTGTCCCTGATTTTAGAGGGAGCACCCTGCCCCTCTCCCCTTCGGAGGAGGCTGGTACTGGAGGCTCTATTCCCATCCTCTCCATTATCCCTCAGCTAGAATTGGCAATGAAATTGGTTGATTTCATTCTCTCCTTCACAGGAGTGAGCTTCAGAGGCTTGCCTCTGACATTCTCAGCCCCTCCTGCCTGGGAATCTCATGGACTCCTAGTACCCCTCCCACTCTACACCCCACCCCACTCTCCTCGGCCCTGCTTCCTGCCTTCCTCTCTTCACTTCCCATCATGGCCTGCATCCTTTGACTTCCTGAATGCAAACTTTATTCTGACTGAAGGGTGCTCCTTCCATGATGAGCACCTTCCGAGAAGCACCTGCTGCCTCCATCAGCCAGGGTAGGGAGGCAGATACAGCCTGGGAGGCAATGAGAGGAAGTCCCTTCCCAGGAGTTACTGAGCCTGAGGGCTTTCTTGATCCATGGTAATTTTAAACACCTTTAATGTCCTCAATTCCTATTATGTTAACAAATGACAAGACAGTCACCACCCAGGGTCACTTTTGTAAAAAATAAATAAATATGTATATATGGCTAATATGCAAAGTGTCCCCTCTGGAGTTCGATTGGGAGTTCGATCACTCATTATGACATGCGCTGACCACCAGGGGATGGTATGGAATGAAGGAAGGCACTGGCTGGCAGCTGGCAGTCAGAGAAGGGAGGCCCCGGCCAGCAGCCAGAAGGCCCCAATCAGCCCTGATTGCTGGTCAGGCCTAGGAACCCTACCCATGCATGAATTTCATGCACCGGGCCTCTAGTGTGTATAGATATAGATATAGATATAGATATAGATATAGATATAGATATAGATATAGATATAGATATAGACTTTTTATTGATTTCAGAGAGGAAGGGAGAAGGAGAGATAGAAACATCAATGATGAGAGAGAACCATTGATCAGCTGCCTCCTGCATGCCTCTTACTGGGGATTAAGTCCACAACTCAGGCATATGCCTGTGACCTCCTAGTTCATAGGTTGATGCTCAACCACTTAGCCACACTGACTGTGCGGGGGGGGTCACTTCTTTTTGATAACCCCTATGCTCAGCATGGTCAACATGCAATTTCTGGAACCTTGAATACCAGGCTAAAGGATAAAAGTCTCAAACTTTATGACTAGTGGGAAACTATTGAAAGATTTTGAGCAGAGGAAATAGGTGAAGGTGTGAGGTATTTTGGTGCCAGAGGGGGAATAGGTTGGAGTGGGAAGATCCTGGGAGCCATGATCCTGGTGTGGCCACAGAGCATGAACTCAGTTGGTGAGGCAAGATTAGGTTTGGGAGCATTTATGAAAAAAATCACTGGGAATGGTTGTCCATTTTGTTATAGAAAACAAGGGAGGTGTTAAGTGTGAATATGAAACTATCTTTTTCAAAGTGTGATTGGATCCCTGGCATTAAAATATCTGGCCAGAGTGGGGACCTGTTAAAAACACACATTATCTGGCCCTATTTCATACTTTTTGATTCAGAATCTGTGGGGAAGATGGTGCCTCTGTTTAAAAAACAAAACAACACACACACACACACACACACACACACACACACAAAACCACCCAGGGATTCTTAAGCATTCTAAAGTTTGAGAGCCTCAGACTTAAGAAGTCCCAGCCTTCGTGATGAAAAGTAGGGGGACACCATAAACAGGCTCCAAGGCACCAGTGAGGAGGTTCTCCAGGGAGGTGCCAAGACCAAGACAAGTTCTAGTTACCCCAGCTCCACTGTGTTGGGAAGAGTCAGGAGTGGGATGGCTGGGAGTAGAGGGGCCCAAGGGTGGGATGCAGCTGAAACTTTGGGTCTTCTGGTCTCTTAGCCAGCTTGCACTCAGCGTGACATCTGTCAAGCAAAGGGACTACAGTTCACAGTGAGAGTCTATACACCTGCTAACGAGTTTCAGCTGAGCTCTCTCAGAAAAATGATGGCTTCTCCCTCCATAGCAGGACATTTATTTTGATCATACTTGTTCCAAAGAGGGGACAGAAAATGAATTACTGGTAATTGGGCATTTCGAGTGGCACCTGCCGGCTCTCCAGTGGCACTGGCAGTGTGAACTGTTCCCCTCCAGCACTAATGCTCAGTGTGCTGTGGGAAGAGACAGGAATAATGACTTGATGGACTGCCCTAAGTACTCTTATACATCGTGTGAGCCTGAACCTTTAACAGAACAAAGTGAGTGTAAGACACCTGATGGTGTGTAAACTCTCCTCCATTGGCCTCCGGAAAAATGGCTTTCTAAGCAACGGGAGGCTGGGGGCTGGGAGGAAGGAGCTGCGAGGGAGGAGTCCTTCCATTTATGTAAAACAAGGAAACACCTTGTTGTTTTACCATAGATCAAATAATGGCACAAATTTAGTAATCTATTTCAAATAAGATGATTGATCAGAGAGCCAGATGAGGGAATCAGAGAGTTGGAATTCTGATTCCACAATTGTTTGCAAAACATTTCCATGTCCTTTTATGGTTTCTGCCCCTTATCACACAGGAAGTTCTCAGATCAGATTGGTTGATTTCATTCACTCCTTTACCCAGCAAATGCTTTCTGAGAACATAGCGGTGACCCAAACAAAGCCCTGCCCACGTGGGCCTCTCACAGGAGGTAGACAGATAACACCACCACAGACAAACATGTAATAGGCCGTATAGTGACAGCTAGTGCAGCAGAGAACTGGCTGGATAGCCAGGGGGTGTGTTTAGGAGGTTGTTCCAGGTGCATGAAATGGAACCCACAATGTTCTTGAGACTCAAATGAGCTGCCTGTGTTCATGAAAATGGGAGATTTTGAGTGTTTCTCTCTCTCTCCCTCCCTCTTCCTTTCTCTCTCTAAAAAAAATCAATTTTAAAAATCTTAATAAAATAAATAAAACTAAGATTCTATCAAATAATAATAATAATAAAGTCCTGGGATAGGAGGCAGCTAGATCCCTTGATGTTTTCCCATTCACTCAGCTGCATTCATGGCCACTGTTCAGAAAATAATCAATACTGTAGTTCTCTTCAAAAGGACTGTCTCTTCCCCTGAAAAGTATTGTCTTGATTGTATGCTGGTTGAAATAAACACAATTAAATGAGAAAGAAAGGGGTGATTAGGGAATTATGCATAATGGCTGTTACATTGGCTCCCAAATCCTGTTTAGGATGTGAGTGTCTCTCTTGGAGAAGGATGTTCTGGGAAAGGAGTAATTTCTGTTTGAAAAGTTGGGGCACAAGAACGGAGGCAGAGCTTTACAAGTTGCTTACAAGACTGCCTGTCTGCTGGAGTGGCGAGGAGTCCCATGCTTACCCGGGCTATTGTTCCCAATGACAGGGTGAAGGTCAGACCTTTTGCTGAATGGGTGGCACAACTTCTCCCAAGACAGTCGGGCAGTAGCCTCAACCATGTTTGCACTTGACAGTTCATAGCTATAAACATTCATTGAATATCTCCTGCATGAGTGGTGCTGGCAGGGCTGCTGGGGGAAGGGGCAGATGAAAGAATGTGAGAACTAAATACACCGGTAGGAACTACCTACCTGCCAAGAGGGGCAGTGGAGAGGGTGGAGATGGAGAGAGAGAACTGGGAATGCAGACTGTGAGAGATGCTAAGATAGAGTTAACAGTAGGAGTGTGGAGCTGTAGATATTCACCCCAAAGTTGTGTGTTGGGGGATGAGTTTGAGTTGAGTTCAACATGTCTTAAGCAAAGCACACTGTGCTGAGTACCATGCTGTTTGGAAATCAGAGGATGTCGAAAGCTAGTGGGAGAGACAGGCCCATGGGCAATAATTGTGGTTTGGACAGAATCGGAGATGAGTGACCCCACCACAGCCTGGCGGATTATTAAAGAGAAAACGCTTTCTAAAACTAGAGATTTTTGAGATGGCGCTTAAAGGATGAGTAGAAAGGAGCCTAGAAAGTGGATATAGGGAGAAACAAGATGTGGACATTTTAAGTAAAGCTAAACACAGCGACAGCAAAACTCAGGAGGTAAGGAGTAGCTTTGGGGGAATTTAGGGGTGAGGCAGAAACTTATTGGAGGTGGGGTTGAAAGTGGGGTGGGGCTGGCCACAGAGGACTGCATGTCAGGTTAAGGGGTCCCTCAAAAACTATATTTCAGTGAAATGCCCTTTCAAGTGTGCACAGGTTAATTTCACTTAAGCCTAAATTTGTGTCCTTCAAATGGGTTTGTTCCTAATTTTTTGTATATTATTAGGATCCAGCTATATCAACAATTTATAATTTATTTTTAAACCATAGTGTATAAAATTATTTCCTTGAAACTAAGGGTGCATCTTGCCAGAAGCAGATTGACAACTATCATTAGGTGCTACTTCCACTCACGTTCAGAGGCACAACTGTCATTTATCAAAACCACAGCATGAATATGAAAGTTGAAAGAAAAATTAAGAAAAACCTATCATTTCTGTACTGTCCCTTGTAACTTGCTTCTGCACCGGTGACCCTGGGGCCAACCTTCCACCTGCCTCTCCATCACCCCCATAACCAAGCACCAAATCCTGGCTGTTCCTTCCCCTAAATATTACTCAAGCCTATCTCTCCACGGACACTGCCATTGGCCCTGTCTATGCCACCATCGTCTCGTCAGGATTTCTGCAGTAACCTCCTGTTTTCCCACCTCTCTCTTCTTGGCGTCTTCCAACTGACTCTCCACAAAGCAGACAGAACCATAACTTCTAAATGCAGATCCCACAATGTCTCCTCCTCCTTGCCGCCCTTCAGTGGCTCTTAGCATGACTATTGGAAGCTGACTCCACACACCAGGCTCAGCTCCATCTGGCTTCTGCCTTCTCTGGGCTCATTTCCTCCTTCCTTCCTACTCAAGCCATGCTGATCTTTCTAATTCCGAGCTTAAGTCCTATTCGCTTTCACATCTCAGCTCAACCTTATTTCAGAGAGGCCTTCCCTGACCCCCCAATTAGGGGCCCCTGACTGTTGGCACTTTTCACCATTGCAATTAATGATGAATTGTGTGACTTTGGGTCTAGTGCTTGTTGCTTATATAGCTGAGTTTCTGGAGTGAGGGCCACACCTGCCTTGTTTAACACTGTACTCAGGCTGTCCTTGTACCCAGGGCACAATGTAGGGCACAATGAGAGTAATAAATATGTTTGAATGTATGAATCTCCATATCCACGTGTGTTTCTCTGCTTCCTGTAGAGCCCTTACACACAAAAAAAAAAAGATAAAAAATTTTGTATTGGGAACACTTAAATACCAATTCACAGCCATCACTCAGTATAATTAACCACCATTCTGTACTATCCTGATTATAATTGGTAATTGAATATTTTAAAATATATTGTAGATGAGAGAGTTAAACAGAGCTAGCTAATAAGAGGTATCTTGATAGGTACCTACACTTTGGTAGGTCCAGCGTTTGGCTAGAAATGCAATTTATTCTTCAACCAGTGGTGTTCAGAGTCTGGGTGTTCAGAAGCTGAGGGGTGTGCAGATTTCCAGTGCTGCACATTAATTTACTTTTCAGAGGTGTCTTTCTCTGCTGCCCATTCTGTGTGGGAGGCTGGATTGTACTCCCAGGGTTGGGGTCATGGAATCAGGGTTAAGAGAACATGTGGTCCAAATGTGTGCATCAAACCATGCTAGCTCTAAATGAACCGTCTGTTACAGAACAGTCAGAAATTGGCATTTTACACAATATCTCATATATTAATTGTGCTTACCTATCCTCGGGTACTCTTTTGGTGTCTGTGTATTACTGAAATAATTTTGTTCACTTCCTAAATCACTTGCCTTTTTGTCTATTGAATTGGTTTCCCTGCAGTTCCCGAATCTCACTGAGGTTGCACAGGTTCCCCCACAGCTTCAGTTCTAATGGCCGGAGTTGGATGAAACAGAGGCAATGTAACATCACAGAGCAATCAAAGTTATGTTTAAACTAAGTGAAAGCCTCTCAAATGGGAAGTAAATAGATTTTTAAGTGGTTAAGGTAGAGCTAATTAAGTAAACTGTCACTAACTGAAAATAAGTCGACATTTTAAAGGAAGCAAGATAACTTAAACAGGAAACAAATTGCTTTTTAATAAAGTTTAAAAGTTGTGAAATCACTCCCAGGGAGTAAAAAAGCTCACCATTTCTGAACTAGTGGATGAAAATCATTCTTCTTTACCCAATGTGCTTTAGAACAACCAATTTTATTAAAGCTAGAGATAAAAAATGAAATGCAATAAAATAAAATTCATGAAAACAGTGCAAGACAAGCAAGTCGCACTTAACTGCGCAAAGCTAAATTAAGAAAGAAATTGTAATCTAAAAATCTGTCATAAATTCCAAAGCCTTCATGAACGGCTGCAAGACAGCTCTTTTGTATGTAAAAATTATCCCCAAGCTTCAATTCGTTCTCAAAAGGGGATTAATGAAAGTTTAGATATGCCCAAACATTATAAAACTGTGCGATGGGAAACTTTGAGACTTGAACTATTTATCCTTGACCTTGCATGCTGGTGCTCATTCTCCCCTTTATAATAGAGAATTGTGGGATCAAATTGTTGCAAGTCAAGTAAAAATACACTCTCCTGATTTTTCTGCTGTTGAAATTTCACCATACATAATTCTGAGGGAACACAGGCTCTTCTTTCTTCTAAGAAAGGAACATTTAGAACTCCTTTCAATGCTGCCTTTCAATGTTTGCGAAAGGTAAAAATACAGTTCATTTACTACTGCGATTTCTTTTTACAGATGTGCCTCCAAAATCTCTACATCCAATGTTTAAAAGCATTTTTTTAAAAAAACCTTTTTCTTCATTTTAATGGACAATTACCTGACCTTCTGGCTTTTTAAGTGCTTGTTTGTCAAACCACTTCACAAACATGTTAATATATTCACATGTCCATTGCTCTGAACTAACACCATCTTTTTTTCTTTTAATTTTTATCGTTGAAAGTATTACATATGTTCCCCTTTTCCCCCACTGACTTCTCCTACCCTGACCAATGCCCCCACTCCCCCAGGTCTTCACCACCCTATTGTCTGTGTCCATGAGTTATACATATACACATGAGTTCATTGGTTGATCTCTCCCCCCACTCCCCTGCCTTCTCTCTGAGGTTTGACAGTCTGTTTCATGTTTCTATATGTTCATCAGTTTATGTTATTCAATACCATCTTGTTGTGGCCTTGGTGACACTGTCATTGAAGACTTCGAAGGCTTTGTACTTTGCACAATTGCAGGCATTCGTTTATCTCAGGTGCCAGAGAGGGTGAAGCCAAGGCTGGATTCCGCAGAGCTGGAACTCCCATGCCTGCTGGCTATGGGATGATTTTATCTATCTGCTTGCCATAGGGCAATCTGTAGAAAAAACAGAGGAATGGATTAAAGCACCCTTTTAAACAGGCCTAGTTCACCTGTCATTTTCCCAAAAGTCCTTTTAAAATCTGAAAAGGCTAATTCATCATCATTAATCAAATACTCAGTTAAAGTTTAGTATAGTACGAGTAGAGTGAGATCAGCTGAGTTTGGGCCGGATTTGAAACAGGTACTAGTATGTCTGCATGATTCTGATGGTCATTGTAGCTGCCTGATTTACTGAGCGCCACCCCCTCAGCAACAGAAATGGACTGCTTCCTTTCCCCCACATTTTTGTTAGGCCACCTGAGCAAATGCAAAAGGGATGTTAAAGACTTTGGTCCTCCTTACATTTCAAGATTTTTAAGGGGTTTCCACTCCCCTTGTGAAGTGCCCCCTCAAGACAACATATTTTCTCACTTTCTCAGCATCCCCTCACTCATGTCTCTACTGCTGCAGCCACCTCTGTTCCAGCTTCTCCAAACACTGAGGAAAATGTCTTGAGGCCAAATCACTAGGTCTTAAGCCTGGAAGAGTATCCAGTCGCCACTGCTTCCCAAGAGAATCATAGATACTAAAGGCCTTAAGGGTGCAAAGACCTTATTTATTTGGTTGGTCGGTTGGTGTTGCGAGGGGGAGAGAGGTGGAAAGGAGCCAGAGAGGGCAGTTGTCCTGGTGATTAGCTATCTTGAGCATCCCTCCAGTTGGAAACCGACTACTCTGGACTTTACTTCCAAGATTAGGAGAGTCCCGGGAGCACAGTGAGGCAGCATGCCTGTAGCTGGTTGCCACTGCTGTGACTATTTTTACAGTAGAGAGAAAGCCGAGGAACTGCCCAACTTGATACTTTATGTGATTGGAATAAAGGTGATTGAGGGCGTTAAACTTGCCTGATGGTCTATGTAGCTTACTTTTAAAAAGGAATTAATTAAGGTGAGAAAACTGAAAAAGTAATGAGGTGATATTGTGAAGATAAAAAAGGAAGAGCTGAATTTAGTTAAGGGTGGGGCTGTTGTATTGCCCATGGCTGTAAAGAAATCCCCTGTGTCTACCGTGATTGAACATTTCCACTTGGACTGCTTGCTGCCTTCTGATTGGGATGGGGACTCCAGGACTTTAGCAGTCACATATGTTGTCACATGTCTTTTCTTCTGCCCAAAAGTCATTGTTTCTGTCTTCCTCCTCTGATCAGGTGTTGGACTGGATTGAAAACCATGGTGAGGCCTTTCTCAGCAAACACACAGGGGTTGGGAAGTCTCTGCATCGAGCCCGAGCCCTGCAGAAGCGGCATGATGACTTTGAAGAGGTGGCTCAGGTAAGATGCTGAGTATAGTTGTAGGTGTGTGTGTGCATGTGTGTGTGTGGAGCTGGGTGAGAGAGACCAGGGCTGTGACTTTGGTGTCTGGGGAGGCACGTTGGTTGATAGCCCATGGCTTCTGGGTTGCCATTCTGCCTAATGCAAGGAGACCTTTGTCTGCTCTTGGGTCCCTACATGAGTGGTAAATAGGCCCTCAGTTTACAGTCATCAAAGAAAATCATTCTGCTGGCATGATCTGTAAATGCCTCGTCTACAAAGTGGTGATGGCAGGAGGGAATGGCGTTAGGACCATCAACAGCCCAAAGCCACCCCTATGGTTGTCACTGCAGTCAAGTGGAGCTAGAAATCAGTGGCTGCTCTGTTTCTAAAGCTGTGTAACTTCCAGGACCTGGAGGTAGAGATGGCACCTGGTGACCATGCCATGCACCAACAAGGCTGAATGTGCCCACAGAAAGTGCCTTTGTATCACTGGCACAGTGTTTAGCCTGTAATTTGCACAATATTCAACCTTTTAGCTGAGCTGCATACCTATTCCAAAAAAAAGGGCACTGTTTTCTAATTTGCAGAGTGGCTGTATGAGAGACCTTAACCATTTGTCTCAATGGTGGAGTGATATAAGAGGGTTTTTGTTCTGAGGCTCCACCCCCAAGATTTTATTTTAACTCCCTTATATTTCTTTTTTGGGAAAATTCCAAATGGATCCTCACAATCTCCATCTTCCAGATGAAATGCGTGGTCAAGTGTGATCAGTTGCAGGGGGAATAAGACTTTTCAGAATCAGGGCGGGAAGGGGCAGCTGGGAAGGGATCATGTCAGCAGTGACCTGAACCTGGTGCATGAAGGTAGATTAGACCCAACCTGCGGAATAAAGCTTCACAGTTGTGCACTGCTGGTGGGAATGTAAAATGGTGCAGCCACTGTGAAAACTAAACTAAATTAAACATAGCATTACCATATGATTCAACTATCCCACTTCTGGGTATATACCCAAAAGAATTAAAAGGTGGAAAGTGAAAAGCATTTGTACACCCATTTTCATAGTAGTGTTATTCACAGTAGCCAAAAGTGTGCTAGTGTCCATTGATGGATGTATATACCAAGTGTGGTATATACATACAATGGCATATTATTCAGCCTTAAAGAAGGATCCTACAACATGGATGAACTTGAGTACAATATGCTATGTGGAATAAGTCAGTCACAAAAGGACAAATATTGTATGGTCCAGTTATGTGAAGTCATCAAATTTATTGAATAGTCAAATTCATTGAGACAGCAGGTAGGATGGTGGTTGCCTTCTGGATGCCTCTCTACTCTGTTAGGGGGCAAAGAATGGGAGAGAGCTGGGCAGAAAAGGAATGGGGAGTTATTATTTAATAGGCACAGACTTTCAGTTTTGCAAAATAAAGAGTTCTGGGGCTGGATGGTGGTGATGGTGGCACAACAATGTGAATCTACTTAATACCTCTAAACTTGACAAGCCTTGCATTATGTATATTTTATCACCTCCACCACCACCACCACAACAACAAAAAGAAGCCTCATAGCTACACAAGGACCTTCTGCAGAACTAGCTGGACTATGCCAGCATAGTGTAGACACTTGGCCAGTGTGCCTTTGTGGGCAAGATGTAGCACAGATCCAAAATATCTGGGTGCCCAGGCATTCTGGGTGCCTCTCCAGCCTGTTAGGGGCAAAAGATGGGAGAGGGCCATTTGGACCCCCTGTCTGCTGAGAATGGGGGGTGGAACCTGGGCTAATCTGTTGGAATGGAGCCATCCCAGAGCTTTGAGGCTCTTGGCTTTTGGCTGTCTTGTGCCTCAGCCTCTCTTCACTTAGGGAGGACGTCCCCAGAGCCACCCCAGCCCTGACCCAGCCCATCCCTTCCTGCTGCAGCCTCACAGGCAATGACAGCCTTGGTTTCAGGCTCATGAAGGAGCTGTCATTTATGTGTTTTTACAACCAGGCAGGCCTGGCAGCCACTCCAGCATTAATCCCATTCCTCCCATTTGCTCCTTTGCATTCTCACTGGTGCCTGATATGCCTTTCACATGGGACAATGTCTTCACGTAGTACCAGACACACATTAACTAACATTCATACTAGAGGAAGAATGGACACATTTTTTTAAGTTTTTGTTTTCCATTATGTATTTTACATCCCACCAGTCCTGACTGACAGATGGTGTTGGCCTTGTTTATGGAAGAGACACGAAGGCTCAGAAAGTTCTCAGTGTGCTCAGGTCATCTGGTTTGGTGGGGGTCCTGCTGGGATTCAAACCCAGGTCTGTTTGACTCCACAGTCGTGTTCTTACCTAACTCCATGCTGTCCCTCCTTTTTGAGGTATAGGAACTGGGCATAAACTCATTTCCGAGTACCCATTTGCTCATGAAAAATGCAGAGCAAAAAGCAAGAATGGGAGAAGGGGCTGCTGTGGCCATCCTGTTTGACATGTATTACAACTACTGATCTCTTGGTATAATCCACTTCTCCCTGCCTCTGGATTCTGATAGACAGTGAGAAAGAAGGAAGAGTTCTACCTTCCCCAAGGCTCTGCTTTTAGGAGGAATGTTTGCTCTGGGAAGAGGAATAGCAGCTGTGGAATACCTAAGCCAGGGGCCATGAGGTCGCCGCATTGTGCTGTATGTAGGGCTCTAGAGATGAGTGGGTCCTATAGTCTAGAACAGCAGTCTCCAACCGGTAGTCCGTGAAGTCCGAAAGGTTAGCGACCGCTGGTCTAGAAATGAATCATGTTTTGTTCCCACTCGGCGGGAGGGAGTGGGCAGTGGGGCTGCCTAGCATCCTGGAATTGTTAGTCCATGTGGGAAAACCAATTATGACCACGGCAAAGGCAGATGACCATTGGTAGCCACCTGCCTCAGCCCTGCCTTGTTCTGTGCATGTGATCATCACGCTCAGGGGGTGAGGAAGGGGGAGATCCAGGCAGAAAAGGGTGCTCTCTTTCTCTCTCACTTCTGTTCTCAGTCAGGTGAGCACCTCTGGAGGAGAGGAGTGGATCTAACCAGGAGTTGGATAATTCTTGAGTTAGTCAGAGATCAGTGACACTAAGTGACAGTGGAGGAGCTTGTTCCTTGTTGTTTGGGGTGCTGGTAGGAGATACAGGCAGGAAGGGTGTCACGTGGTGTGAAGTAGGAGACTGGGGCATCGCTCCTCAGTGGTCCTGTGGAGGGTCATGGTTTAGTGAAGGAACCGCTTTCTGCTTCTGATTCTATGATTATTTGACCTGAGGCTGACATGAGAAGGGAACACTGAGCTCCCATTCTCTGTTTTCAGGTTTAAAACATGGACTTGAATCAAAGCAGGAAGAGCTGTTAGCATGTGTTTTGGCTCCTGGAAATTGCCCTCTGCAGGGAGGACCAGCCCTCCGGCAGAGATGGCTATGCAGGGAGAGGGGGAGGTGTAGCAGAGAGCCACGGAACACATCCGTCTCCACTCTGAGAAAGATGGGGGGCACCCGTGATTCTCACCATTTACCTTTGGGGTAAAGACATTTAAGGAAGTTATTAAAATAAATATAAATGATAGCTGTGAAGAATGAATGTAGCAATCCATTATCTCTCATTAAACTTGAACTTAAATTTTGTGCTTATTAGCTCTTGAACACATTTGAAACAGACTCTTCACCTGTCATTTGAAGGAAACGAATTAAGTACTTATGAGTCCTCAGTTCATCCTGCAGAGGGCACTCTCTGAATAGCCTACAAGAAGCTGAGGGGCAGGAGGAGAGGACCAGTCATGATAACCTGACTGAGGAAGCTCCTGACTGGCAGGTGGTGAGGGTCCAGCCAGGGGGTGCACCCAGGGTCTTTCTCTACACGTCTTTCTTAGTCCAAGCTACTGAGTTTTCTGTGCTCGAATAGAAGATCCTGGCACCAGTGGGAACCCCTCCTGGTTCTGGTAGAGCCTTGACTCAAGTTGTCCATAAACTCATTAAGTGATGTGGGTCATAGAGTAAACAAGATTTTTAAAAGGTAACTTATTATATTTTTATATACATTTTTGGCATGTTAGGTATCATCAGGAGTATGAACAAGTATAAGATGAAGTTGCTGCCTACAGTAGCATAGCTGTCAGGGGAAAGATGTGCTCATATCTGCCCAGGAGGTAGAATGGGATACCACACTGTTACTTTCTCCCGAGATATTTGCTGTTACTTAGTGGGAAAGTACTCGAGTGCCTGTGGTTGAGAGAGCCGCTGTGCATTCTCTATTAGCGGTCTGATTTATCACCTCATTATCTGCAATGCCAGACTTTCTGTAAGCCAGCTTAGTCAAAAATTATCAAGCATTTACATTCAAATATATATTATCCAATGTCTCAAATCCTATTTAAGCAGCTAAGCATATTAAGTAGCATTAGTGTAACATTTTTGAAAAAGCAGGCCATTTAAAGAAAAGATGTTTAAGAAATATAAAAACATAGTCACGAGTAAGTACTTTATTCAATAATCTCTGGTTAGTTATTTCGCTATCTGATCCTAGCTTTTTTCTCAAACTTGACTAGGACAATTTTTTTTGAAAAAAATTTTAAAAAATTGTTCATTCTCACTCTTGGGGTCAAAATAGGCAAAAATGGAAGGGAAACATTTGGCAATCCAGTACATGCACCTGCCTCGGGGGTGGTGTGGTGACCTTTGGAATGAGTTACATCTTCCTTTTCATGCCCGAGACCAATTATAGTAGCTGCAAACACAAGCAGAAGGAAAAGAGCCTAAATAGATGCTTTTTCACACTCCAGCTTCTTAGAGAGGATAAAAGGCTCTTAAGCAGGATGAAAAAATATAGTGAGGAAGAAAGCCAGGAATATGCAGAGAAATTAATGTCAGAAAGTGGGCAAGGGGAAGAATGTGAAACAGCAAAAAAGTGAAGGGCAGTCTTTGCCTTTGGATCTTGTGCAGCCCTGTTCCCGCGGGTGGCTTCAGGACATCCCCTCTGCGGACACAGGCAGACATTGCTGCCTGCGCTGCTGCGAGGAAGATGTTTCCTGCCATGGTAACTCCGAACCAAGTGTATGCTTTTGATGTGGAAAATTGAGAGGGGGTCAGAGCCAATATCCAAGATATTATAGAGAGCTTGCCGAGCCCCTTGGGCCACGGCCATGAATTGTCCCCCCACTTTGGCTGCTTCTCAGAAGGTTCTCAAACCCAGTGTGTGAAACGGATGGCACACTCAGGAGGATTTGGGACTGTATTCCTTATGACTTTGAAGTTCTGGGTAGCCAACAGAAAGATTTGGAAGCACAGGTGGTGTTTTTATGTCTTGTTTCATGTGATGGCAATGACTATTGAAAGAAGGGAGGCTTTGAGAACAAGTGGCTGCCGATGCTGATGGCATTTTAAAAGGTTTTTCTGGACTGTATCCTACAGAACTAGGATAATGGACTTCTGACACGGGGCAGAGTGCATCCTGCAAAGATCGGGGAGGATGTGCTTTGGCAGAAAACCTTGTTGACCTATCTAGAAGGATTTAGGGAATTTTGAAGTGGAATGAGGAAATTATCCCAGCAAAGCTACAACCAGCTGTTCGAGGCACCAGGTGACTTAAAAAGAAGCACTTTGTGGAGTAAATTCCCTTAGCTTAGTGGTTCTCAACCTTGGCTGCACATTAGAATCACCTGGGAATCTTTTTAAAATCCTGATTTGTGGGCCTCATCCTCCGGAAATTCTCTTTCTTTGTTATGGGGTGGGGCCACAACATTAGTAACAAAGGAACAATTTCCAGAGGATAAGGCCCAGAAATCAGGATTTTAAAAAGATTCCCAGGTGATTCTAATGTGCAGCCAAGGTTGAGAACCACTGCGTTAGATCATCACCCTGGGTTTAAATGAAATACGAAGAATATAGATTGCAAACAACATTTATAGCCTCTCTTATATCAACAAAAGGCATGTGTAATAAGCAAGGTATTTTAACACAAGAAGATTAGTATAATAAATATTCCCGAGAGTTCAGGGTATAGAGCTCATAAGTAGAATGCAGCAATAGAAGAGTATCTTTTGTCTAAAGGACTCTAATAGGTGGGTGAGGGTATATCAGAAAGACTCACATCCCTGTGAGAGCTACAGACCTGAGGGTAATGAATGATATGGGGAAATAACAGAGATGAAAGGAGAGCAATAAAGAAGCCCTAGTGGTTCCTGGAGAGGACTGTTGTCTGCTCCGTCAGATGAAGGATATGGAAAATGAGTATGTGATTTCAGTTCTGGCTCAAGGAAAAACATGGTGGTGATGAGAGTCCTCAACTTTCCTGGCATCGCCTGTAAATTCTGTGACACTGTAAATAAATCGCTGAGAGCCAAAGGTTCTACATGGTAGAGAGCGAATCATTGTAGCAAAGCCTGAAAGAGTGTAGGTTGTCTAGACTCTCAAGAACTTTGACACTTAGATGAAAGGGTTTAGATATCACTCTCAGAGCAAAAGGGAATATTAAAGGCTTTTGAGTAGTGAGATAAAGAAAAATATAACCTGTAAACCAGAAGGATAAGAATTTATCTATACACTGGCTATTTAGATCACATGTGGAATATTGTGCCTAATTCTAGAAAATATATTTTCAAAAGGATCTTGACAAACTATCCTGTGATTATTGGAAAGTTGCCAGGATAGTGAAGTTGAAGTAACTGGATATGTTCAGTTCTGAATAAATATTTATTTTTTTTTATTAAAGGCAGGGGAGTGGGTTTGAGAGTTGAAGGCTGCCTGTAAAAGAGATACGTTTGGAAGGTATCGTGGACCAATTTTAGCTTATTTTAGGTATCACTTCTAACCCACAATTGCTTTTTGAAATGTCTAGCCATGTAATGTGATTCTTATCACAGGAGGTTTTTCCAGTAGAGGCAACCCTTCTTTCCTTAGAATATAAACATCTGCAACTCTTTTCCATCTTAAAAACAAAGAAAGAAAAAGAAACCAAGACTAACTTTTTGGGGCCCCACTTTCCTGATTCTCCTTCCCTTCATAGCCCAAGTTCTCAAGAGAAGAGTCTATATTTGTACCTCTACTTCCTCACCTCCTAGATGCCCTTGACCCCTGCCACGTGCCTTCTGTTTCCTCTGGCTAACCAAGGTTAATCTTATCCAAGTCTCCACCTGATCAATTGTGTTGCTAAATCCAAAACACACTTTTCAGATATTAATTGGTCTTTCTGAAGCAGTTGACCCTGTTGATCAGTTCTTTTTTTATTAAGTTATCTTCTACCAAGACTTCCATGATACCATGCTCTTGATTTTCTATGTCTTTCTGTGTGGTCCTTCTTAGACTCTTCTCTCTTTCTCCCAGAATTCGTTCCTCAGATCTCTTCTCACTTTACACTCCCTGCATGATTTTATATTCTTCCCCAGGCTCAAGTGATACCCCTGCTCTGATGGCTCCCATATCTGTGTGTCATCTCTGATTTTACCCCTGAGCTCCCTGTTCATAAATTTCTTGGCTTTCTAGATACCTCCACTTAGATTTCTCAGAGGGTTCTCAAACCCAGTGTGTCCAAATTTATTTTATTTTCCCTTCCCAGTGTGTTCTTCCTCTTGTATTCCCTATGCCAGTGAGAGACACCAACTACTCAGTTGCTCAAGACAGAAACTTGGGAGTCATTCTTGATTCCCCTCTTGTTCTCACCCTCATGAGTCCACCCCAAAGTCCTACAGATTCTACCTTCTAATATCCCTTTCCCTCTATCTCCATTATCACCGCCTTAGATCAGAGTCTGATTTTCCTCTTGCTTGGATGATCACAATAGCTTCCTGTTTTCCTTGACTCCAATCATGGTCTCCTTAAAGCCATCCCACAGATGGCTTCCCACCTAGATAAAGTTCAAACTCTTGGTATTACATACCTTTAATGATCTGGTAACTGCCTTCTCCAGTTTTACTTTTTACTTCTCCTGTACTCCCTCTACCCCCCTACAGGTCTGCTGTCCCAGTGTTGACCTGAGCATGCCATGCTCTCAGGTGTCAGTGCTATCTCCTCTTTAATCCTTCCCACCTGTTTAACTCTGTCCACTCCTAACCAACTTCTAGTCATCTTTATTTTTTAATATATTTTTATTGATTTCAGAGAGGAAGGGAGAGGGAGAGAAAGATAGAAACATCAATGATGAGAGAGAATCATTGATTGGCTGACTCCTGTATGCCCCCCACTAGGGATTGAGCCCACAACCCAGGCATGTGCCCTTGACTGGAATCGAACCTGGGACCCTTTCATCCACAGGCCGATAATCTATCCACTGAACCAAACCGGCTAGGGCTCTATTCTTCTTTAAACATTCATCTCAAGTATCACCTCTTCCAGGAAGCCTTCAGTGGCTTCCATGGTTTGGATTGATTGCCAGTTTTCTAGGTTACATCCCTGTCATAGTAGTACTTATCACATGGTGTCACCAGTTGTATGCTAGCCTCACTACCCAGCTGGACTGGTACCTTTCTTAGAGCAGGAATTTATTTTTGTTAGTCTTTTTATCCCAACGTCTAGCATGATGAGCCCAACAGGTAACTGGCATTTGAAAAATAAAGGAATGAATGATATAGAGGGGATTCCTTTGTTAGGTGTATTTCAGGCCACATGATCTCTACAGTCCCTTCCAGCTCTGAGAACGATAAATGGAGAAGAGATGGGTATTCCTAAGAACACTGGCCCCAGAATCATGTAACCTGGGACCTAACTGAGAGCCATCCTGATAGAACTGGAGACTGCACTGCAGGAGAGTTAGCCTAGACAGCCCCACCCAGCATCTGGCCCTTGGGAAGAGGCATTTTAGAGTCAAAATTTGAATGAGTTCTTTGACTCTTCTGTATTTTTTTTTTTTATATATTTTATTGATTTTTTACAGAGAGGAAGGGAGAGAGATAGAGAGTTAGAAACATCGATGAGAGAGAAACATCGATCAGCTGCCTCCTGCACATCTCCTACTGGGGATATGCCCGCAACCCAGGTACATGCCCTTGACCGGAATCGAACCTGGGACCTTTCAGTCCGCAGGCCGATGCTCTATCCACTGAGCCAAACCGGTTTCGGCACTTCTGTATTTTTTAATTAAAAACACACACTAAGTAATTATTTCATATTAAGCCACAGGAACCCAATTTTGACAAAAGGACGTGGTATTCTTTACTCTGTCCATTTCCCCAGCCCCATTAAGATTCCATGTTTTTTCTAGCTGGGATAGTTACCATCACACTGAGCCTGACTTTCAGGGGAGGCTTAATCTTCTCCCTCTGGTGACTGAAGTGTGGTGAAGTTCTTGTTCCCTTTCAGAAATCCTCCTTGGTTAGGGTGAATAAGATTGGCTTTTTAAAAAAGAATCTTAAAGGCAACAACAAAACAAAAAAAAAGTAAATTAGACAAAAGGAGCATGTTGATTTTATGTTCAGTTATTGATTTTGAGTCCAAGACAACTCATTTAGTTATGCTTTTTATTCAGTAGGCCACGTTCATTGATAGGCTCTTTTCCTTCTCCCTGCAGAGGAGACCATAATAATAGCAATAATGATAACGGTAGCAGTAACACTTACTGAGTACTTTCTATTCTTATGTTAACTCAATTCTCATAACATCCCATGAGTTACATGTTTCTAATTTGCACTTACAGATAAGGAATCTGAGGCAAAAAGGTTGGATAACTAACTTGATTTGGCAGAGCTAGTAAGTGCGGAGCTGGGATTCTAACCACCTTGCCATAGAGTCTCTTGACTCATGAGAACTTTGGATGTGACACACAGTTGGTGACACTTGGCTCTGCTGGATCTTGGCCTATTTAACAATTAACTTGGCCAATATCTTGCCCGAGTCTCCTTTTCATTTTATAGCACAAAATGGGGGACTACACTAGGCCAGCACAGGACATTATTTTTGTCTCTTTCCTTTTACCTTTTGCTGAGGTCAGATTATCATGAACTAAACCTCATAATTTCCAAATGCATACCCCTTGGTAGCTCCACAGCCTATTTGAGACATTCCCCTCAGTTCTGATTTCCCATCTATGGGCATATGGTCTAGTGAAGAAAAGCGTAGCATCTACAGTCAGTCGGTCTTTCTTTTTGTTGGCCTGGGGCTTCTGACAGTCACTTAGTTCCCTGAGCTTCAGCGTCCACTCTAAAATGGAGATAGTGACACCTACCCTGAAGGGTGATATGAGAAATAACATATTAGAAATAACATATGGAACATGCCTAATAGGGATTTTGGTTTATCGGAGGTGCCTGATGAATGGGCTCTATGGCAGCAGAGGTGACCGTGGTAATGGCAATGGAGTAATTCTAAGCCTCACGCACAGCAGGCTAGGTTATCAAGTATGCTGCCATCTCTCAAGACACAACTTGGTGTGGTCTGTTTATATGTTGGAAAGAGTGGGCCTGTCTGAGATGGGTCGTATGCCAAGGGGACAGATCAGCTACAGGTACTGACAAGCTTGGCCCTCAGGTTGAGCATTATGGAAGAGATGGTCAGAACCAAACAAAGGCAACAGAGTAATGCTTTGTCCTACCCGGGAGAGAGTGGTTGGGGGTACCTAGCCCTGGGCATCCAAGAACCAATGTGTTCACAGGGCCAAAGGGAGGGTAGTTTGCATTGAGAAGGCTCTAAACAGATAGCAGGACTCCAGCCACTGGGCTGCAAATCAGAGGCAGGGTTTCTGGGGCACCAGGAAGGAAATGCTGGCTCTTAGGGATGGGACAGGAGTCTGATTATCAAACCTGAACACCAGGGCAGGGTTGGATTGGCTGCCCATGGGACCTGTTATGGGGGACCAGTCTGTTAGTAAGATGTGTGAGGCCATCTGATTTCTGTAATTGAACTGGAGCTGAGCCTGCCGTGGGGCCCCAGAGAAGGGAGAAGGAGGGAGAGAGCCTGGGCACCAAGAGAGAGCACTCTCCCACCTAAAGGACTCAGACTCAGCAGGCCTCCTCGAGGGTACAGCTGCCTGACCACTAGCTTCACAGAGTGATAACATACTTACCTGGCACAGTGAGAATGCCTGCAGATGGGAAGAATAAAGCTACTTTCAGAGGGAGAGCATTGGCACGGTTGAGAAAGGAAACAGGGAAGCTGTAGCAGAGGAAAGCTTTCTCGTCAGCCCAGTATTGATTCTGAAAGCAAACCATCAATTACCATGTCTTCCAATAATTAGTTTCAACACAGGTCAACCTGCCCAGATTGAGAGAAGCCAAATCGACTTCCTATCTCTTCCCTCCTTTTCTCATTTCTGTGACACATTAGGAGCAGGACGGCGCGGGGGTATGCTGTGCCGTGGGAGCCAGCACTGTCTCAGCATGTGATGGATTTGCATGCATGGTAATGTATGCAAATTCCACAATGAAAATATTTATCCAGGATAGAAATGTTTTGAAAAATATCTGCAAGGTTTTAAACCTGTGCTATAAAGGAAAACAAGAACAAGTAATAATAACTGCCATTTATTTTATACATACCTTTACAAGAAATATCTTTTAATTATTGAAATAATTCTATAGTGTAGGTTTTACTATTATCCTCACTTTTCAGATGAAAAGTCAGTCCTAGAGAGGATCATTCAAGTGCAGGAAGCAAGATTTGAACTCAGGCAGTTTGACCCCAGAGCCCACGCTTCTTGCTCACATACATTTTGGAATAACGGGGAAACACTGAACTTATTCAACTCTCATTTCTATTTTTTTCCAAATGAAGTTTTATCTTTCTTTTTTAAAATTTTAATTATAAAACTATGCATTTCAATAGAGAAGTGCAGATGAGCAAAAACCCCCAAAATAATTCACCCACTCAGCTGTCGGTATAACAGTTGCCAATGCTTTCCAGATATTTCTCAATACGTATCTGTATATTATTCACCAGCTTTTTTCACTTAATGATATATCCATGGTAATAGAGATATGTCTGCAATGTTACTTATTTTTGCTGGTGAAGTCTTTAATATTTAGAATTCTTACTCTTTTTCAGATTCTAGTAGCTTATAGGCTACTAAAAAGAAGTACTGTCGTAAGTCGGTAAGAAGTAGCAAAATAAGCATTGCAAACAGGGCTAGGTTTAAGCTGAGCCTTCAGGATCTTTCCCCAAGAGAAAGCTTCAGAAAATGGGGGTGCACAGTGTCCTCCCAAGCCTTTCCAGTTCCCCACTGTAGGTGCCTAATAAGAGCCCTCTGGGCCCCTAAAACTGGCCCTGGTGGGACGTGGTGATGGTGAGCACTTCAAAACAGTAACTTCTGTAGCCTCTTTCCTCCTCCTCTTCCCACTTTCTTCTTTCTCTTCTTGTCCTCCTCTTTTTCCTTCATGTCTGTCCCATCTTCTCCTGGAAGGTCCTTTCCTGAAATAGGGGCTCTAGTCAGGCTCCAGGCTGCGGCGCTTAGCTCTGGTCCAAGTGTGGTCTCAGGTAGGCAGCGTGTTCCAGGACCCCTACGAGCTCCTGAGGCAAGTGCTCCTTGCTGTGCCATTCAGGGTGATGGCACAACCAGGAGTATCCAGGCTGCAGGGCAAGGCTTCTGAGGACTTGTGGGTAGATGAGGCAGCTGGGTCAGGTAACAGCGCCTAAGAGCCTGAGTGGAAGGGCTTCAGGCTGTAGGTTATGCAAATGGAAAAACAAACACACGTCGCCAACAAGAACAACCCACCAAGCAGATTATGTGTCCTTTTTTCCTCTGCCAATGAGCAACTGGAGGCATTTTCATGGACCAGTTTTGTTTGGAATAAATTTTTAACAGGAGGAAAGCTCACTGCCAAATTCTGACAGGAACAAACCACCGCATCTGATTCATTCCACCTGGAAAGTAAGCCAGATCCAGGGCAGTGGGAGCTGAGCTCTTGCAGCCTCCTGCAGTACCAGGCGGCACCCAGGATTCACCAGGATGGACATCTTTATTCATCTTCGGAGACACAAGGCAAAGGCCCAGTCAGCCTGGGTTTCCGTAGAGACTAGTGCAACTGTCCTACTACATTACAGGAGCCGACAGCACCAAGTACTGGCAGCCTCAGCTGTAATTACATCTCTCCATGGTGTTTCAGGCTGTGGGCTATTTTGTACAATATATCTGAGCCTCAGTGATGCCACGTATGGGTTGACTATCTCTGGTGGACTTTAGTCCATCACATGCCTAGAATTTGAAAATAACAGGGAGAGATGGGGACATTTAGTAAAGTTAAAAGGGGAACTCCAAGTCCATGTGATGGACACGTTTTCTTCTTCACGAGGCTTGGACTCTGCCTAAATCATGGACTCTTTCATGTCTTGGGATTCAAAAGATCAGGCTCATTTGCTTACAAAACTACAGCTAAAGGCGACAGGGCTATCTGGATGCAAACCTTGGGTCTGACCCACCTGCCGTACCTGTCACTCTGGTAAAAGTTTTACAGGTTTGTAAAGTTAGAAAGGTTTGAGGTTTGAGATTTACACCAAGAAATCAGATTTCATCCTGGCTTCAGGTGGCCAGATGATCTGGCACCAGATGACTCTGGCACAGGGTAATCTCCTAGATTGTCTCTTTCCTTACCCTATGCCTCATGTGAAGGCCACTTCTACAATTAGTGCCATAATCTCCTCACCAACAAAACTGGAGTTACAGGTTCTCCCTCCCCTCTTCCTTGTGGGAGGTAAGAAAATCCCCGAGAAGATGCAGGGACTGGAACACCTG
Organism: Myotis myotis; assembly: GCF_014108235.1. Lineage (NCBI taxonomy): Eukaryota > Metazoa > Chordata > Mammalia > Chiroptera > Vespertilionidae > Myotis > Myotis myotis. The sequence continues at coordinate 161,107,548 of NW_023416324.1, forward strand.
GGTGGGAAGCCCCGAGTGACTCCAGCTGAATGCACAGGTCACCTGACCTCACCAGCCTCATTTCTGCATCTGTAAAATGGGGGAAATGTTTACTCCATCATAGTTGAAGTAGGCATCCAAAAGACAATGCACTTAAAAGCACTTTAAGTCTAGAGCACGGAGCAAATGTAAATTGTCATCATTATTATTCGGGGGATATAGTGACAGTGGATGAGATCATGTCTGGAATACGGTCAGAAAAGAGGAACTAAAGATTTAGAAAAGATTGATGACATTGCCCCACACAGGGTATTTCCCAAGAGAGAGAATGTGCTGACCAGTCTCTCAGTTTAACTGAACTCGTCATGCCCCGGACTTCTTAGGCTGTTTGAGGGCCAGATTCCCATACATAGCAGGATTAGCTGGGGAAACTTGCCACATTCTAAAGCTAAAGCTAGTGATTGAATAAGCCTTGTTCTGGTGTTTATGTAAGTGTGGGTCAGGGAGGCTTTGGGGTCAAAAGTAGGTTGATGCTCTGTATGTAGACCCCTCTGACCACTTACCTTACATGCCCTTCCGACCAGAGAGAATAGGGAAGCCCAGCCCACGTGACCTGCTCAGCAGCAGGCAATTGGGCTAGTTATGCCCAGCCCTTCCAGCGAGTCCTGGGCTCTCTGCGAAGTTACTCATGCCCTGCCAGACCCATATCTTAGCCAGCGTGCTTCCAGTCATTGTGTCACCACTCACTAACCCCATTGCTTAGTTTTCCCTTTGTAGTGTTGAGGGTGGGTTTGTACTGAATTCCTCAGGGTTCTTGCTGAGGCTTTCATGACTGGGCGCTATGAGTACAGTCTGTGGTCATGGAAGATAGCTCTTGGCCTCTAAAAGTTAGCAGCATTCAAGAGCTCCAGATAACGAGGTGAATGATGGGGTGTGAGCCTGAACCTCATGGCTCTTCCCTGTCTCCTGGTCCAATTTCCAGCTATTGGAATTCTGCCCTTTCCCTGGAGGACCCTATGTGGGAAGACTTTGGTCTCACGCAGCATCTCTGCCCTGAGGAAATGCTCCAATGGATGAGTCTCTTCACTCAGTCTCCTAAGGAAAGGAAATGGGGGGAACGTGTGTTTCCTCTGTGAAAGTGGGGTTCCTAGGACTCTAGGGCTCTGGGTCTTGGCCAGTGGTCTGTGGTGTGCAGTCCTTGGTGGATATCTGGTGTCTCTTCTGCCCTGGAGTAAGTCTCTGAATCCCACCCTGTCTGAGAGAGTGTGCAAGTGGCCTCGTTCTGAGTGCACATCTCCTTCCTCTGTCCCTCCTGTCTCTGTCACGCACCTCCTTCCCCACCACACGGCCACTGTGTGGGGCTCAGCCCACAGTGAGGGCCAGAGCTGGGCTCTCTGATGCCCAAACTGGGCTTTTCTTCCTGAAGAGCCAGTAGCCACTGCTAGTACCTGCCCCCAACAAGCTTTCCATCACCAACCCCAGCTTGAAGGAGAAACCCCCGGCTTGAAGGAGAAACCCCCAGAACTGTACTTCTCTCAGTTCCTTGCCAAGGCAACCTCACATCTTCCTGACTTCCCATTCCAGATCTTTGCCGAGGCCATTCTTTTGCTTCGCAGATTCCTCCCCTCTCCCTTTCCATTTTAGAGTCTTTAAAGTTGGCTCACAAATGTGCCTCCTGAAAACTTCGTCAGGCTTATTCATCTTACTTGCACTCTCCATGGCCTGGTGTGCCCTTGGCCTTATGTCACCACTTGGTACCACTGTCGCGCCTCCCTTCTAGTCCTTGGAAAATGAACTGTTTGACGTAATTTAATTTCATCCAGAACCAAGACTTAACTCTAAGCACTTCATGCTGAAACTTCTCAAATTTCATTTTTATTGATGGTAAACTTTCCAAAATACAATTTAAACTTCCCATGCCTTGTATACAGAGTGATCTGGACATAAATCACCCATTTTTTTCATTTGCTTGCTCTTTCTTTCTTCCCTTCCCTTCCCTTCCCTTCCCTTCCCTTCCCTTCCCTTCCCTTCCCTTCCCTTCCCTTCCCTTCCCTTCCCTTCCCTCCCCTTCCCTCCCCTTCCCTTCCCTCCCCTTCCCTTCCCTTCCCTCCCCTCCCCCCTCCCCTCCCCTCCCCTCCCCTCCCCTTCCCCTCCCTTCCCTTCCCTTCCCTTCCCTTTCTTTCCTTTGCCTCAGGGTACATGGCAATGTTCACTAATTCCAGTCATGAGTAGAGACACCTCCAGGCCACTGCAGAGGCAAAGGTTTTCTTTTCCCATCAACACTGCAGTGTCCTCCCAGGGCTGGCCTGTGTTCAGAGGGACCTGAGCAGGGATACCGCCCCCAAGCAGTGTGTGTCACTCCCTGCAGGCCCTGGAGCAGCCCTGTGGCTAAGAGCCATATTTCTATGATGATGATGATGATGATGATGATGATGATGATGATGATAAAAGCCATATTTCTATGATGATGATGATGATGATGATGATGATAAGAGCCATATTTCTATGATGATGATGATGATGATGATGATGATGATAAGAGCCATATTTCTATGATGATGAGGAGGAGGAGGATGGTGGTGGTGGATTTTTAAAAAATACTTTTTTATTGATTTTAGAGAGGAAGGAAGAGGGAGAGAGAGATAGAAACATTAATGATGAGAGAGAATCATTGATAGGCTGCCTCCTATATGCCCCCCACTAGGAATCAAGCCTGCAGCCCAGGCATGTGCCCCCACCAGAATTGAGCCGTGATCTCCTGGTTCACAAGTCAATGCTCAACCACTGAGTCACAGTGGACAGGTGATAATGATGGATTTAATGGTATATTGAAGATGATATGTAAGTGACGTAGGCTTTCTAAAGCCACTGAAATCTCAGTCCTAGAGTGGACCAGTGAGAATGAGCGAGGGAGGCCAATTCTTCTAGAACTAGATATTGCCTATTACCCCTTTCATGTGTATATCACTCCACCTTTATTTTGCTGATTTGTAGGTAAAGGGCACGTACCATATCAATCCACTGCAGCCTGCCAGTGTCTTACACAGAGGTACCCAAGGACTGGCCCCTGCCTACCTCTCTGCTGTCAGCTCCCTGCTGTGGGCATTAGGCTCTGATGTTTATGTGATGCTGATGGGGAAGCCTTTAAAGCAAACCATACAGCCCCTTCCAGACAGGGACTCCTGGGTGTTCACCATAAAACATGCTTGCCCAAGTTTTCAGATTTGACATGTCCTTTACCTCTGACTGCTGCACAAAACAGCTCAGGGTCGTGGTAGTCGATGCTGTCATTGTGCCCAGGGAGAACAATTTTTAGGATTCCTTAGGTGATTATTTTTAACTGGAATTATTTTGCATATATATATGTCATGCCAAAATCACATTTCTTCTAAGCTATGCTGAGCAGTGTCATAAAGTTCAAACTGAGAAAGGTGAAACCTCTGACTGGGGCAACAGAGAATCATTACATATTTTGTGACTGTGTATCTCACTGTGGTTGGTCAAGCATTAGTGTCTTCAAGAGCCCAGAAGCAGGAAGTGCACCCGTCTTTAAGCTAAATACATTTGTAATACAACTTACTTGTATTTCTAAGTGCACTCCACTGACAAAAATATAGTGGATTATTTTCCTTTAAAAGTTCTTTCTTTGGTGTTTCTCAAATTTTGAAAGATTCTCTTTAGTTGTATTCATGAGTGAAACATTGCAAAGTCATGTGAATAAAAATGCTAATTATCCCTGCACTCCCACTTCCCAATCTCTCTCTCAAGATAATCTGTTATCTTGTGCGTCTTTCTTCTTACACATATAAAAATAGGCAAATGTATGTAAATATAAAAATTTCTGTTTATTTTTTTACCTGAATGTAATTTTTATACTTTAAATGCTTTTCCATTTTTCTCTGATTATAAAATTAACACATGTTCACCATAGAACATCTAGAAAACATTTAGAAAGATCATCCCTCCTATCACTCAGAGATAATTATATATAAACCATTAATATTTATTGGCAAATTTCCATTCAGCACAGCAGAATTCAAAGCATGTTTTGCTTGGGGTCAAATAAATGTGAATTCCAGATTGGCATCTGCCACTCACCAGCTATGTGAGCTCACTCAAGTTCTTTTGCCTTCCCAAGCCTCAGTTTTCTTATCTGTAACATGATAGAATAGCATATCTACCACATGTTGTAATATCTGTAAATGGATCCAAAACAAATAGCCATCATTGTCAGTTTGTTTTTTATCCACTGATCAATTGATAAGTAGAATCAGAACCATAGTTTGGTTTATCCAGGGGCAGGGACTGGGCATCACTTTTTCCCCCCAAGCTCCTTTACCCTCTTGCCCTGTCCTATGAGAACCACAGATTAGGTGATCCCTAATGCCTATGCCACTAGAAGGACCATCAGAAGAGCACGGTACGTTGAGGAAGTTAAATGGCCTCCTTCCCTGGGGCTTGCTCTGTGGTCTTGTGGTCGAAAGCAGTGGAAGGCAGTCTTGCCCCCCCAGGGTCCATTTGGCAATGCCTGGGGACATTTTAGGTTATTACATCTGGGGAAGGGATTGACATCCTGTGGGTAGAGGCCCAGGATGCTGCTGAACATCCTACATACAGTGCACAGAACAGCCCCTGTATAAGTTTCCCAAGGTGACTGTGACAAAGAACCACAACCTGGGTGGCTGGAAACAGCAGAGAGGTATCATCTCACAGTGCTGGGCGCTGAAAGTCTGAGGTCTAGGTGTCAGCAGCGAGTTCCTTCAGAGGGCTGAGAGGAAGAGTCTCTTCCAGGCCTCTCTCCTGACTTTGTTTGCTGGCAGTCTCTGGCGTTCCTTTTTATTGCTCTCATCTCGGCCTTTACATTACTCTCTGTGTATCCTCGCATGGCTGACTTTTTCTAAGGCCACCAGTCATGTTGAATTAAAGCCCACCCAGTCCCAGTATGACCTCATCTTAACTAATTACACTTGCAACTTCACTTTCCAAAAGCGGACAGATTCCCAGATGTTGGGGGTTAAAGCTTCAACATACCTTTTTGGAAGGACAGAACTCAACCCACAACAGCAGCAGCCACCCCAAAGGAAGGATCCAGCCCAAAATGTTAAACCCAGTTCCATAAATATGTGACTCAAACCCAGGGAGGCTAGCTAAGGTAAGAACAGGGCAGGTAGGAGGGGGTCCTCGGTCTTTGAAGATGGAAAGTGAGCAGGGACATCATCAGCAAGGAGGGTCAGTGACCTTGGCTCTTAGGCCAGCGGCAGTGGGCTCCCTGCAGAGCTGTAAGGTATGGGCAGCCCCGGACCTACAGGGCTGTCTGTGGCTCAAAGAAGGTAAAAGGGCTCGAGGAGCACTCTGCTGATGGGCAGAACCAGAGGTGTGGGCTTTGTTCACCTCATCATCTGATCCCTGTTTCCCAGGGTCAGGCCCACCTTTTCCTATCTGCCCCCTTCAGGGATGAAACAGAGAAAAAATAAATCCACAAGCCCCAAGGTTTTCAGCAGTGTTTTCAAGCCAGCTGTCTTGTCTCTCTAAAGCCCTGCCTCTCCCTCTCTCGCCCACTACCTCCCACAGACAGCCAAACATAGAATGTGGAAAACAGGAAAAATAGCAACACTGCAACGTTACATCTTCTGGGAGAGAACATTGCTTTGGGTACATATCCCCCCATAGCTCTTGAATTGCCAGACCCTGCACCAGGTGGCCCTGCTTGTCTTTGTTCCAGGGGGATGCTGTCTCACCAACTGCTTGTTTCTTTGGCTTTAAGAAATCCACAGGAGAATGAACTTCTGCAGGGCCAGGGCGACTGGGCCATCTATGTGTCCCTTTCTGAAAACTTAGGTCTTGAAACTATCTTTTGTCCACATTCCTCTGTTGTGATTACATGCTTCCCCTCAGTACTTTGGGAATTTGAGTAGAATGAGGGGAAGGAGGAGGGAGGAAGGGTGGCCAGGGTGGAGACTGTGTTATCAAATTCCCGGAGTGGTAGGTTGCTTCCCCGCAGCGGTATGGATGCTGGCGGCTGCATCTGGGGCCTGTTCAATGGGAAGAAAGTTAAAAGCTTCCCTCCTGAGGGATAGTTAAAGGCGTCAGAGCTTTGTGTCTGCATGGCACTCTCCTGGTTTTTATCTCGGAAATAAATGAACAGACTTTGGGGCAGCCTCTGGCTCCTGATCTGCTTCCTGTCTGCATCATCTTCTAATTTGTGTTCTGGTCTAAGCACCAGTCCTGGCTCTCCCAGGCCTGACTCACAGCTGCTCTCCATGCCCTATAGCAATAGGTGGCGAGGGTCAGGGAGAAAGTCCTTCCTTGCTTTAGGTCTCAGTCCCCTAGTGTGTGTGTGTGTGTGTGTGTGTGTGTGTGTGTGTGTAGGGGGGGTGGTTTACAGTTTCTGGAACCTGACTGATCCTTCCTTACAAGCTGGACCTGGTATCTTCTGTCAAATCATGTCTTGTAATCTATGTTGGCAACTTTTAGGGTTGACTCTGCTTTTGGTCCAGAAACAAGGTGTTTCTATGTTTTCATTCTTATTGTGATAAATAGATAATACCAGTATACTGACAGGTAATGCTCATTATGTATTTATGTTGCTCTCTTGCCTGAGTGACTAGATCTTCAGCTTCCAGCCTGTATCTGAGAGGAAATACATTGATTTTCCTTTAAAGCATAATGTGAGTGAAGAGGGTAAGTGTGGATTAGAAGGAAAGGAAAGGAATCCGTAGAAGAGAGAGCATCCTAGGGAGGAACAACTGCTCTTAGAATTCCTAGGTCTGGGTACATCTTAAACACACAAAAATTAGACTGTAGAAAAAGAAAACTTACTTAAAAATTGTGGAGTTCTGAAATTATACCATTATTATTACTAGGGAAAGGTGCTGAAGCATTTTAGACAGAGAAAGGAAAATGCTCTCTAGCAAGTAGAGATGTGTATGATGACTGGGTGATAATGGCAAGTGCAAAAGTGATAAAGCCAGCGTTTAGGTTCCCAGAGAGGATCTCAGCACCCAAACTACTTGTGTTGGGAGGTATCAGCTCTGCAGTAATTATTTTTGGTAGCAGTTTCAATTAGTAGACCGCAGATTCATACAGTATCCAATTCAAGGAGCATCTGAATAGGACCACTCAGTAGACACTCGTTGTTTGGACATGCAGATTACCCTAACAAAGCCAACTATTGTTTGTTCCCTTATTCGGAAACCTAAGATGTCCATCCAGCAGATGGAACACTGTGGGTTAACCCATCACTGGTACCAATTAGTTTCCTCCTTTCCTTCCTACTGCTTCCCACCAAAGCCCACTTGACCAATGCCCAAGTCCAGCCCCTTCCTCCCTCGCGAGACCAGCAGGTAGAGGAGATACGTGTGCCTGGTGTTCCAGGATGAAAAGTGAAAGGCATTTTCCTGTATCACCTATTTATAAATTTGGTTGACTGTACTGATGTGTTCTATCAGGAGTATATTTTAAAGATATTATGTGCTCAACTGAATTTCTTTTCTTTCTCCTGGGAATCGAACTCCCATTTACATGGAAAATGCATTCCCAGCACTAAGTAAGAAACTGACCAAGGAACCCTTGGATCACTATTTACTCTTAAATTTGGCGCTACCTCCATTAGGAGATAAGGGAAAGGTCCACTTCCAAGCCTCACTGCTAACGAGATGCTGGGCTGCAGTGTTTTGGTCGTGTGCCTATTGAAAGGAGAGCACTTTGCCTACGAGGTGCATGATGAGAAGTGAAGATAGAAAAGATGAGTAAGATAGGACTCTTGTTTGTGTTATGCTCACCCGAGGATAGGTTTATTGATTTAAAGAGAGAGGAAATGAGAGAAACATCAATGTGAGGGAGAAGCATCGATCCGTTGCCTCCCATTTGTGCCCCAACTGGAGATCAAACTCATAACCTAGGTATGTGCCCTGACCAGGGATTGAACCTGCAGCCTTTTGGTGCACAGGGCAATGCTCCAACCAACTGGCCACTCCCGATTCTTTCCTTCAAGGAGAATACAATCCTCTCTCTCAAAAGTCAACACATACTCATTGGAAATGTGTTGCTAAACAAAAAATATGGCAGTAGCAAATGAACATTTACAATGTCATAATCTAAAAATTAAAGGGGTGTCCTAGCTGGCTTGGTTCAGTGGATAGAGCATCGGCCTGCGGACAGAAGGGTCCTGGGTTCAGTTCTGGTCAAGGGCACATACCTGGGTTGCGGGCTCAATCCCCAGTAGGGGACGTGCAGGAGGCAGCCGATCAATGATTCTCATCATTGATGTTTCTCTCTCTCCCTCTCTCTTCCTCTCTGAAATCAATAAAAATATATTTTTTAAAAATAAATAAAAATTAAAGGTGTTAAGAGTGACTCTAATGTAAAGTAACAGACATGCAGAGGAGATGGAGACTTGACACAGAGTCTTAGAGAGGTACCTGGTTCAATGAAAAGTGCCTGGAGTTTACAGAGACATGGTCTGCCATTTTCAAAATATATAACATTCTTCCACATGTTTCTTTATCTCCCTGAGCCTTGGTTTTCTCATTTGTAAAATGAAACTAATAAAACATTTTATGATTGATCCCCAAACTAGCGGTACTTTATTTAAAGAACCTAACACAGAGCCTAGCACACCGTGGGCACCTGGTAAACTGATATTGCCTTCTTGGACCCTTGGATTATTTAGAAGTGTGTTACTTAGTTTCCAACTCTTTGGGGATTTTCCAGAGATATTTATTTCTCTTATTGATTTATGTTTTAATTACATTATGATCAGAGAAAATATTTTGTATGATTCATATCCTTTTACATTTGTTAAGACTTGTTTTGTGTCTCAAAATATGGTTTATTTTGGTAAATGTTCTGTGAACACTTGAAAAAAAAAAGTGCGTTCTGCTGTTGTGGGTGTAGTGTTCTCTAAATGTTTGTTATGTTACATTGATTGAGAGTTTTCAAATCTCTTAAATCCTTATTAATGTCTTGTGTACTTGTTCTGTTCATTATTGAGAGGAGGCATTAAATCTCTGGCTGTAATTGTGTATTTCTCTTTGCAAATTTATCAGTTTTTGTTTCATGTGTTTTGAAGCTTTGTTCATAGGTGCATGATTGTATAGGATTATTATATTTTCTTGATGAATTGACCCCTTTATTATTATGAAATGATCTTCTTTTCTTCTGGTAATATTATTTGTTCTGTAATCTACCATGTCTAATATTAATATAGTTATCCCTGCTTTATTTTGATTTATATCTTGTCTATCATTTTCCTTTTAATCAATTTGTGTCTTTACATTTGAAGTGCATTCCTTGTAAATAGCATATAGTTGGGACTTGCCTTTTTTTTTCCAATCTGACAATCTCTACCTTTTGTTTGTGGTATTTAGACAATTTAAATTTAATGTGGTTATTGCTATGTTTAGGTTTAAATTTATCTTCTTGTATTTTTTTTCCTTTGTATTTCATCTCTATTCTTTGTTACTTTTTCCTTTTTTGTGTTAATTGAATATTTTTATGATTTTATTTTATCTCCTTTATTGGCTTATTACCTATAATTATTTATTTTGTTATTTTAATGGTTGCTGTAGGATTTATGTCTTTAATTTATCACAGTGATATTATGCTACTTTGCATATAACATAAAAATTTTACAACAGTTTACTTTTATTTCTCCCTTCCTAGCCTTTGTGCTATTGTTGTTCTATGTTTTATTGATACATGTGCTATAAATCCACACTATTATTATTTTTGTTTGAACATTCAACTATCTTTTTTTAATCCTCACCTGAGGATATGTTCATTGATCCCAGAGAGAGGGGAGTGGAGGCAACATCAATGTGAAATCAATTGCCTCCTGTACATACCCCAATCACACTTCAACCTATGTATGTGCCCTGACTGGGAATCGAACCTGTGACCTTTTGGTGTGTGGGAGGACGCTCCAACCATGTGAGCCACCAGCCAGGGCAACATTCAACTATCTTTTAAAGAGATTTAAATAGTAAGAAAAAAATCGTATAGATTTACCCTATAATTAGAATTTCCAGTGCTTTTCATTCCTGTGTGTGGATCCACATTTCCACTTGTTAAAATTTTTCTTCTTCCTCATGGACTTCTTGTAACATTTCTTGTCATTCAAGCTTGCTAGTGAAGAGTTCTTTTAGCTTTTATATGCCTTGAGATGTCTTTATTTCACCTTTGTTTTTTTAAAGAATGGTGTGCTTGGCATAGAATTCTAGGTTGACAGTTTTTGTTGTTATTTTTACTTTAAAGATGTTGCTCCACTTTTTTCTTCTTGCATTGTTTCTTATGAGAAGTCTGCTGTCATTATCTTTGTTCCTTAGCATATAGCATTCCATTTTTCCTTTGGTCAATTTTAAGATTTCATTTTTTTTCTTTCCCACTTGATTGAATTAGATTTCTATGTGCCTTGGTATTTCTTGTGTTGAGGGTTGTCCGAGGTTCTTGGATCTGTGGATTTATAGTTTCATTAAGTTTGGAAGCTTTTGGTCATTTTTTTTTTCTTTTTCTTTTTTTTCTTTTTTTCTTTTTTTTTTATTATTAGTTAAGGTATTACAAATGTGTCCTCATCCCCCCCCATTAACCCCCAACCTCCCCCCCACACACAAACTCATGCTCCCATCCCCCTGTTGTCCATGTCCATTGGTTTGGCTTATATACATGTATACAAGTCCTTCGGTTGATCTCTTCCCCTTACCCCCGCCTTCCCCTACTTTCCTTCTGGGGATTGATAGCCTGATTGCTGTTTCTCAGTCTTTGGGTCTGTCCCTTTTCATCAATCTATGTTGTTCTCTATAATCCACAAATGAGTGAGATCATGTGGTATTTATCTTTCTCTGACTGGCTTATTTCACTTAGCATAATGCTCTCCAGTTCCATCCATGCTGTTGCAAAAGGCAAGAGTTCCTTTTTTTTTTTTACCACAGCATAGTATTCCATTGTGTATATGTACCTCAGTTTTCTAATCCACTCATCTGCTGATGGGCACTTAGGCTGTTTCCAAATCTTAGCTATGGTGAATTGTGCTGCTATGAACATAGGGGTGCATATATCCTTTCTGATTGGCGTTTCTGGTTTCTTGGGATATATTCCTAGTAGTGGGATCACTGGGTCAAATGGGAGTTCCATTTTTAGTCTTCTGAGGTAGCTCCATACTGTTCTCCACAGTGGCTGCACCAGTCTGCATTCCCACCAGCAGTGCAGAAGGGTTCCATTTTCTCCACATCCTCTCCAACACTTGTTGTTTGTTGATTTGTTGATGATAGCCATTCTGACAGGTGTGAGATGATAACGCATTGTCGTTTTGATTTGCATCTCTCGTATAATTAGTGACTTTGAGCAGGTTTTCATACGTCTTTCGGCCCTCTGTATGTCCTCTTTCGAAAAGTGTCTATCTAGGTCCGTTGCCCATGTTTTTATTGGATTGTTTATCTTCCTTTTGTTAAGTTTCATGAGATCCCTGTAAATGTTGGAAATTAAACCCTTATCGGTGGTATCATTGGCAAATATGTTCTCCCATGTAGTGGGTCTTCTTGTTGTTTTGTTGATGGTTTCCTTTGCTGTGCAAAAGCTTTTTATTTTGATGTAGTCCCATTTGTTTATTTTCTCTTTAGTTTCCATTGCCCTAGGAGCATTATCAGAGAAGAAATTTCTTCGGCATATGTTTGCGATTTCGCTGCCTGTGGATTCCTCTAGTATTTTTATGGTTTCCCGTCTTATGTTTAAGTCTTTTATCCATTTTGAGTTTATTTTTGTGTATGGTGTGAGTTGGTGATCTAGTTTCATCCTTTTGCATGTATCTGTCCAATTTTCCCAACACCATTTATTGAAAAGACTGTCTTGACTCCATTGTATGCTCTTGCCTCCTTTGTCGAATATTAATTGGGCATAGTGGTTTGGGTCGATTTCTGGGGTCTCTATTCTATTCCATTGATCTATATGTCTGTTCTTGTGCCAGTACCAAGCTGTTTTAAGAACAGTGGCTTTGTAATACAGTTTGATATCTGGTATTGAGATCCCACCTACTTTGTTCTTTCTCAGGATTGCTGCAGCTATTCGGGGTCTTTTTTTATTCCAGATGAATTTTTGGAACGTTCGTTCTAGATCCGTGAAATATGCTGTTGGTAATTTAATGGGGATTGCATTGAATCTATAAATTGCTTTGGGTAGTATGGACATTTTGATGATGTTGATTCTACCAATCCATGAACACGGTATATTCTTCCATCTGTTTATGTCTTCCTCTATCTCTTTTTTCAGTGTCCTGTAGTTTTCAGCATATAAGTCTTTTACCTCCTTAGTTAAGTTTATTCCTAGGTATTTTAATTTTTTTGGTGCAATGGTAAATGGGATTGCTTCTGTAGTTTCACTTTCTGTAAGTTCACTATTGGTGTAAAGAAATGCCATGGATTTCTTAGCATTAATTTTGTATCCTGCTACATTGCCGAATTCATTTATTAAGTCTAATAATTTTTTGATGGAGTCTTTAGGGTTCTGTATGTACAGTATCATGTCATCTGCAAATAAGGACAGTTTTACTTCTTCTTTTCCAATCTGGATGCCTTTTATTTCTTCTTCGTGTCTGATCGCAATGGCTAGTACTTCCAGTACTATGTTGAACAGGAGTGGTGAGAGGGGGCATCCCTGTATTGTTCCTGTTTTTAGGGGGAATGGTTTTAGTTTTTGCCCATTGATTATGATGTTGGCTGTGGGTTTGTCATATATGGCTTTTATTATGTTGAGGTATGATCCCTCAATTCCTATCTTGCTGAGAGTTTTTATCAAGAAAGGGTGTTGGATTTTGTCAAATGCTTTCTCCGCATCAATTGATATGACTATGTGGTTTTTCTCTCTCAATTTGTTTATGTGATGTATCACATTTATTGATTTGCGGATATTGTACCATCCTTGCATCCCTGGGATAAATCCTACTTGGTCATGGTGTATGATCTTTTTGATGTACTGCTGGATCCGATTTGCTAGGATTTTGTTGAGGATTTTGGCATCTATGTTCATGAGGGATATTGGCCTATAATTCTCTTTCATTGTATTCTCTTTATCTGGTTTTGGGATTAGGGTGATGTTGGCTTCATAGAATGAGCTGGGAAGTGCTCCTTCCTCTTGGATCTTTTGACATAGTCTGAGGAGGATAGGTTTTAGGTCTTCCTTGAATGTTTGGTAAAACTCCCCTGTGAAGCCATCTGGCCCCGGGCTTTTGTTTGCTGGAAGCTTTTTGATTACTGCTTCGATTTCCTCCATAGTTATTGGCCTATTGAGATTTTTAGATTCTTCCTGGTTAAGTTTTGGAAGGTTGTATTTATCTAGGAATATGTCCATTTCCTCCAGGTTGTCTAGTGTGTTGGAGTAGAGTTGTTCATAGTATTTTCTAACAATCCTTTGTATTTCTATGGGGTCTGTTGTTATTTCTCCTCTTTCATTTCTGATTTTGTTTATTTGGGTCCTCTCTCTTTGTTTCTTGGTGAGCCTGGCTAGAGGTGTATCAATCTTGTTTATCCTTTCAAAGAACCAGCTCTTGGTTTTGTTGATCTTTTGTATTGTTTTTTTGGTCTCTATGTCGTTTATCTCCGCTCTGATCTTTGTTATTTCCTTCCTTCTGCTTACAGTGGGCTTTTTTTGTTGCTCTCTTTCTAATTCTTCGAGTTCTAGAGTAGGTCATTTATTCTCATTGTTTCTTGTTTCTTGCAGTAGGCTTGTAGAGCTATGAACTTCCCTCTCAAGACTGCTTTTGCTGTGTCCCATAGGTTTTGGATTGTTGTGTTTTCATTGTCATTTGTTGCCATGATGTTTTTTATTTCTTCTTTGATCTCACTGGTGACCCAGTCGTTGTTTAATAGCATGCTATTTAGTCTCCATGTGTTTGATTTTTTTGGATTGTTTTTGTTGTAGTTGATTTCCAGTTTTATGCCTTGTGGTCTGAGAAGATACTTGATATGATTTCAATTTTCTTGAATTTGAAGAGACTTTGCCTGTGACCCAATATATGGTCTATCTTTGAAGATGACAAATGTGCACCCGAGGAGAATGTATATTCTGTGACTTTGGGGTGAAATGTTCTGAAGATGTCAATTAATTCCATCTGATCTAGTGAGTCATTTAGGATTGATGTTTCTTTGCTGAGTTTCTGTTTAGAGGATTTGTCCAGTGGAGATAATGGGGTGTTAAGATCCCCTACTATGATTGTATTGCTGTCAATCTCTCCCTTGATCTTCTCCAGAAGATTTCTTACGTATTTGGGTGCTCCTATATTGGGTGCATATATATTTACCAGAGTTATTTCTTCTTGTTGGACTGCTCCCTTTAGTATTATGAAGTGGCCTTCTTGATCTCTTTTTATGTCCTTCACTTTGAGATCTAATTTGTCAGATATAAGTATTGCTACCCCGGCTTTTTTTTCACTTCCATTGGCCTGAAAAACCTTTTTCCATCCCTTCACCATCAGTCTGTGTGCATCTTTTTTTGTGAGGTGGGTTTCCTGTAGACAGCAGATATATGGGTCATGTTTTCTTATCCACTCATTTACCCTATGCCTTTTGACTGGGGAATTTAATCCATTTACATTTAAAGTTATTATTGATAGAAACTTGTTAGTCGCCATTTTTGTTCTTTACCGCTGCGTTCCTTCTTTGTTTCCTGTTTTTTCTATTTACAGCAGACCCTGTAGCATTTCTTGCATTGCTGGTTTGGTTGTAATAAACTCCCGTAGACCGTTTTTGTCTGTGAAGCTCCTGATTTGACCCTCAATTTTGATTGATAGCCTCGCTGGGTATAGTATTCTTGGATTCAGACCCTTCCTTTGCATGACTTTGTATATTTCATTCCATTCCCTTCTTGCCTGATGTGTTTCTGTTGAGAAATCGGTCGCTAGTCTGATGGGGGATCCTTTGTAGGTAACTTTCTGTCTCTCTCTGGCTGCTTTTAAGATTCTTGCTTTGTCGTTGGTGTTTGCCAATTTAATTATTATGTGCCTTGGTGTCGGTCTTTTCGGGTTCATTTTGTTTGGGACTCTGTGAGCTTCTTGGATTTGTGTGAGTTTTTTCCTCCCTATATCAGGGAAATTTTCTGTTACTGTTTTTTCAAACAGGTTTTCTATTCCTTGCTCAGTTTCCTCTCCTTCTGGCACCCCTATTATTTGGATGTTGTTTCGTTTAGCATTGTCCCATAGTTCTCTTAGGCTCTCCTCCTGCTTTTTAATTTTTTTTTCTGGAAGCTGTTCTGTTTGGGCATTTTTTTCTACCTTGTCTTCTAGCTCGCTGATGCGGTCCTCTGCTTCTTCTAGTCTACTGTTGATGCTTTCTATTGAGTTCTTTATGGCAGTGATGTTGTTTTTCATTTCTTCTTGGTTTCTCTTCATTTCCTCTTGGTTCTTCTTCATTTCCTCTTGGTTCCTACACATATTGTTGAATTGGTCTTCCATTCTTTTCATCCACCTTATGGCCATTACTCTGAATTCTTTCTCTGACAGGTTGCTTGCCTCCATTGCCTCCATTTCGTTTACTTCCTTTTCTGATGATGCCTGTTTTTCTTTCATATTTGGGTTGGTTCTTTGTTTCACCATGATTTCTCTTCTCAAGGTGTTTGGTTATATAGTTCTCTCTCTGCTGCGCTGATTCAAAGGCACAAAATACAACACAACAAGGCACATCGTACAAGGCAACAAACTAAATGCATTCACGATATTAATAACCCCAAATAAAGGTGATCCTCCAAGCGAAGAGAATTAGGGGATAAAGAAGAAAAAGGAGAAAAAGATTAAAGAGAAAAATAAAAAACAAAAAGGAGTGCTGAAATGAGATTGGGAAAAGGGAGAGAAGAAAAAAACAAAAATACAAAAAAAAAAAAAGTAAGAGAATGAAATAGAGGTGGGGAAGAGGCTATTTGTATGGGGAGAGCGAGGGATTGGAAATTAGATATATAAGTAGGGTGAAATTTAGACAGTGGGTAGAAAGAAGGAATAGGTAAAATCCAAAGCAGGAATAGGGTAAGAGAAACAGGACAACAAAAGGGGAAAAGTGAGGAAGAGAGTTTGGCTTAAGGGTAAATGTGAGCTAGAGAGAAATGATGCTAAAGGAACGATGAAAATAGTGTGTATAACACTAATCCCAAAATAAAATAAAGAAAAATAAAAAAATAATAAAAAATAAAATGACACTTGAAAAAATGGTAAAAAGATAGCAATAATACTGGTTAAAAAAATGTAGTAATTAAAAAGGTAAAATCAAGTGATGAACAAAATAAAAAATAAAATAAAAAATAAAATAGGTTCTTAATGAAATGGTGAAAAAAGAATTAAAAAATATATATATATATAAAAATATTCGGAAGTGAAGGTGCTTCAGATCTTCCACTCTTCTTTTTGGCACGCCTCAGTCCTGCCAGGCATTCAGGGGAGTGTTGAACTTCCCTGCGATACACTGTCCCTCCGTGCAGTAAACCACAGACCTGATTTTAAGGCAGCTTGTATTTGTTTACCAGACTGCCTTTATTTGTGATCGCAGAAGAGACAGTTCATGGCTCTGCCTCTGGGTGGCAGTGTGTCTGGATTGAGCTCCGAGGCTATAAGTCCTCTCTATCAGTAGGGTTTTGTTTTTTGGTTTTTTTTCCTCTATGGTATTTGGAACTGATTCGGGAAAGACCACTGCCCAGAGCTGGTTCCTTGCCACTGCCCGCTGTTTCCCAGGCTCCCCAAAAAGAACTTTCCCCTACAGGCTCTGCGAATGACCCCAACTGGGGAATCCCATGGACTGGGTTTAATAATCAAATGCACGGATCTAAGGGGAACTGTAACAAGAGCCTGATAGTTGTGCGAATTCGCAAGCCTCCACCTTCCAGGTCTGCGCACAGTCTCCGCGCGCAGTCTCCGCGCGCCCACTCGCCCCTGGCACCAAGCAGCCAGCAGATTGGCAAAGTCCAAGGCTACTCCTTTACATCCAGTCCAGCTATGGGCTCATTTTTTGCGTTCCCTTCTGCCAGCAGCCCTGTGGGGCCCCTTCCCCACTCGCGGGTCACGCTGGTCCCAAAGGCTGCAGACTCTGTGGGGCGCAGATTCCGCCCCGCGCGCGCGAGCTCGGTCCTCCCTCCAACCCGAACTGCAAACCGCACCTTTAGGGGGTGTCCAACCTTTCTGTGAGAAGAAGCAGTGCTCGTCTGAGTTCAGGCAGTCACGCTGCTTGAGATCCCTTGTTTCCAGGTTAGTAGCTGGTCTCTGGATGCCAGCAACAACCACCCAAGATGGCGCAGTCTCCGCTGCTTAGCTGGCGCACCACGAGAGGCTTCAGCCGCAGTCTCCAACCGTCCTTTTTTTCCTGGGGGTTCTCGGTCTTTCCTAGCTGCAGACAGTCTCTCAGCTGAAAATCCTCTGCCTATTCGGGCTGCATGTTACCCGTTTCAGCTGCTCACCCTTATCTGCTCCAGGACAAGGCACAGGACACATCCGTCTATATCGCCGCCATTTTCCCCTCCTGGTCATTTTTTTTTTCAAATCTCTTTTCTAATTCCCCTCCTCCTCCTTTAGGGATTTTAATTAATATATATTTTAGCCTACTTAAATATGCTACTTAAATACACTGATGCTTCATTTTATAAAATTCTTTTTCTCTCTCAGCATTTTAGTTTGAATAGTTTCTATTGCTATGTTCTCAAGTTCAGTAATCTTTTCTTCAGTAAGTCTAACCTGCTGTTAATACCATCCAGTGTATTTTTCATCTCTTGAAGTGCAAGCTCCTTTTTAATGTCTTTTATTTCTCTACTTGAATTTTTGAACATGTGAAATAGTTTTAATAACCATTCTTTATTCCCTGTCTGTTAATGTTAACATCTGTGTCAGTTCTGGGTCAGTTTTAATTGATTTTTCTCCTCATTATAGGTTATACATTTTTGCTTCTTTGTATGCCTGTTAATTTTTTTTTTTTTTACTAAATAGTAGACATTGTGAATTTTACGTTGTCAGTGGTGTGTGTGTATGTGTGTGTGTATTAAGCTTTATTCTGTCACACAGTTAAATTACTTGAAAAAAGTTAGATCTCTTCAAGTATTTCTTTTTAAATGGGTTAGGCAAGACCAGAGAAGTGTTGGATCCTGGGTTAATTATTTACCCCCAAAAAGGTAAGACTTTTCTGAGTGCTGTACCCAATATCCAGTGAATCATGAGGTTTTCCAGGCTGACTGGTGGGAACAGGCACTGTTCCCAGCCCTGTGTGAGTTCAGGGTGCTGTTATTCCTAATCCTGTCGGTGGTGTTACCCCAGCTTCAGGCAGTTTTCTCACACACAGATGGATCCTCTGCAGATCTGCCCCTATTGGGTAAGGAAGGGAGGGGAAAGTCACTTTTTTGTCACCTGTAAAGTACTATTCACATGTAAAGTTTCAGGCATGACCTTGATTTTTCTGCCATTCACTAATGTGAAGATCCAGAGACAAGCCTGTACCCTCCCCAATACTCGTGCTTCCATGCCCTTTCCCATTAATGCCTGTGCACTTTTGCTCCTTTCCTCTCACTGCCCACTGGTTCCAGCCATGCCAGCCTGGAAAAATAATCATTAGGTAATCATTAGGAAGGGAGTTCTTTCCTGGCCCTGTGGTAGTCATGTTCTCTGGTCCACACTGCCTCTTTTGAATAATAACAGGGACTTCTCAGCCTCATTCTTCCTCACCCCCAATGGTTCTAACTCCATATTACCAAGAAGTCAGCTCGTGACACCGGAAGTGTTTTCATTCACTGACTCTTCCACCCTTGCCTTTAAAAAGCCCCCCTGCCCCTGGCTTCAGCCCAGGAGTCTGACACCACACCTGCGTGGTTGGGATGCCTGTATTTTTAGAGACAAGTTATTCAGTATGTTCTGTTTCTTTCTTGAGGAGAAAGCAAAAAACTAAAGGGCCAAGGCTGCACCAGGGGGAATGAAAGGTACACTTAAGGGCTGAATTATTTAGGGCATTTTACCTGGCGCCATAGGGATGGGGGTTGGGAGGGGAGAGCAGGAACTGCAGCCCGAATCTCTGGCTCCCACAGACCCTACTTGAAAGTCTCAAGGGCTGAGGGATTGATATCCCAGCACTCATAACCCATTTGTGGCATATCAGTTGGGGAATATTAATAAGGGGTCAAGTCCAAAGCAAAGGTTAAGAGGCTGGGAAACCAAAGAATGCCTAGGAACTACACACATAATTGAGGTTGAACTTTGGCCTTGGGGCAGAAACTGTTGTTGATTTTGTCAGAAGGTGAGCAGAACCCTGTTTGTGATATTTGTCCCAATTTGTGGCAAAAACAAACATCAATGTAGTGCTTTAATAATACTGTAGTTGATATTCTTCAGCCATATTCCTTTTCAAGACTATGCCAGGAGGTAGGATAAACCAAATGGGATTGAACATCGAACATGATTTCTAGCGTAGGCCTTGTGCCAGGTTTTTGATGAAGGTCAAGGATTGAATATTAGGATTGTTGGGGATTGGTGTCATCTGTAAGTTATTAATTCAATAACTACTCATGGAGCACTTCCTTGGTGCCAGGCACTAAGAGAAAGAGGTGAAAGACATTTTCTGCACGTAAGCAGGTGAGAAAGGCAAACACGCGACAAGTACCATGGCAGGGTCAGCACTGCTCACTCTGGGCGCCCAGAAGATGTTACCTAAGCCAGCGTTAGGAGGAAAGTGGGTAGGTAGATAGATATGAGGGTGGATTTCCTGGAGGAAGTGATGCCTGGGCTGGGTCTTCAAAGATTAGTAAGAGAGTTGGTCGAGTAGAAAAGTAGGGGAGGGACATCCCAGGCAGAAGCACAGAGGCAAGATTCAGTGCAATGAGTGTCTGGGAGTGTAAACAATTTATTTCACAGGCTGTTTGTAAGGCAGTGGTGTGAGCTGAAACTGCAGGAAAATAACAGGTGAAGCAGGGCCTTGCATGCCACGCTGAGGTATTTGACCCAAAGGCAGTGAGAAGCTCCTGAACAGTTCTAAAGAGAAGAGATGCATGACAGGGTCTTCATTTCAGAAGCTCTTCCTGGTAGTGATGGGGAGGAGGACTGGGCAGTGGATAGAGGAGGAGCCCAGCTTTTCATGCTGACCCCATTGTCCTCCCATGTGCCTTATTGTACCGTTCTCTCTATAAAATTTATTATGTATCCCTTCCCTTCCTTAACCAATGGATATATTACCACTCTCCAGTTTTAGTCAGGTTGACTCAATGTTTCCAAACATGCCATGCTTATTCCCGTCTCTGAGCCTTTTTGTTCAGCAAATATGTAGTAAGTGCCTACTGTGTACCAGCCACAGTGCCTGACAGAGAGCCAAAGGCGAAGGAGACATGGAACTTACCTTTCAGGAGCACACAGACCAATAGGAAGAGATGCCCATGGGAGCACAGTGTGACTGTGAGCATCGTACGCAAGCGTCAAGGTAGTGCTTTGATAATACTCGAGGATCATCTGTTTTCCATGAGTTCTCCAGGTGGAGCCAAAAGGTTTTTCAAAGGGCTGCGGTATGGGATAAGCTGAGTACTGTGGGCAAAACGAGAGAGAGAGAGAGAGAGAGAGAGAGAGAGAGAGAGAGAGAGAGAGAGAGAGAAGAGAGTCCTATGTCTGAAAAGCCCTCCCCCTCCTCTGCTAAACCCAACCCATCCTCAGGCTCTGACTTCACTCTGTAGAGAGCCAGAGTGGTGTTTCTATATACTATACTCAGTCATACTCTTCTACTCAAAACACTCAGTGGCTTCCCACAACTTTGGAGTAAAATACCTTAGTATGGTATTCCAGGCCTTTCTTTACCTGATAAGGTAGTGTAATGGTTTGGACCTTGGGCCATGAAGCTAGACAACAAGATTTTAATCTTTGTTCTACCACTTTCAAGACATATGACCTTGGCCAGAAATTCTTGGTGCCTTGGTTTCTTCATCTGTAAAATGGGGCTGGTGGTAGCTGTGTCAACTTCATAAGGTTATTGCAAACATAGATGAATTAATATGTATTAAAGCTTTAGACTGTTCCTTGGGATGTGAAAACACCTTAATTAATCCTTATTAGTTATTATTATTTTCAATTTTTATTCATTTTCTTCTTAGCACCCATGGCATGTCTTGAAGCCCTAATTATCTATTATTTTGTTGCCTGCCCTGTTTTTTGTGCTGTCACATTATATTCAAGAATAATTTTGTTCTCCTTTGAGGCAGCATACATTGCACATGTGCCTGTATTCCTGAGACACCCACAGTGTTGGGAGGGGGGATGTTAGGGTGACCAGCCATCCCAGTATTCCCAGACTTGAAGACTTTCCAGGATGCTAAAATCAGGAAAGTCCTGGGCAAACCAGGGCAAAGTTGTCCACCTTATAAGCAGGAGGCACTTCAGTTCTGCCTTTTATTTATGTCTTTTGGTCCCAAACTTGAAAGAAAGCTTGCTTTGGCTTTGCTGAAAATTTTTACTTATGGGCTAGAAAATACAAAGTTGCACCCTCTGGGTTTCTTTGGGGTTTCCTGAGATTCCCCTGAGGAGCTCCTGAAAAACCTCTCTTCCAACTGCTCTGGGTATATTTCCTAGAATTGTGGAAAACTCCATAAGAGCCTTCCTTAACCTGGCCACAGCCTCCGAGGTCCCCTCCTGCCTACCATTTCCTATCTCTCTTGGTGTTTCTATCATGACTCTGAGTACTCCCTTCATTTGCTTTCAGAATCAACATACCCTTGCTTAACTTAGTGACAGAGCCTCCTTCACACAAGGATCATCTGTTTTCCCACAAGTTCCCCAGGTGGATCCAGGTGTTTCTTCCTTTGCAGTCCCAGCTCCATGCCCACCTCTTGGGACCGTGTTTGCTTTTCAGACAGCATGTCTTAAGGATCCACTGAGGCCTCTCTTGGTATCCCTGAAAGCCATGGCAGTGTTTGCTGAAGGCCTGCCCACCTTCTCCAATACAACCGAGGCTGGGTCGGCAGCCTCTGAAGGTTTCCACCCCAGCATACTAGCTTATTAGGGCTGCCCCAACGAAGTCCCACCAACTGGGTAGCTTCCATAACAGAAATGTATTGTCTTGCAGTTCTGGAAGCTAGAAATCTAAGATCAAGATGGTAAGAAGGTGGGTTCTTTCTGAGGGCAAAGAGGGAGAATCTGTTCCAGGCCTCTCTTGACTTCTGGTGGTTTCCTGGCAGTCTCCGCCATTCCCTGGCTTGAAGATACATCCCCAGATCTCTGCTTTCATCTGGCCATGGCGTTCTGCGTCTCTGTGTGTGTCTGACTCTTTTCATGGCATTCTTTTTGGGAGGACACCAGTCATATTGAATTAGGAGCCCATCCTACTTCACTATGGCCTGATCTTCACTAATTACATCTGCAGTGACTCTTTCCAAATAAGGTCACATGCTGAGGTATGGAGGGTTGGAACTTGAACATGTGAGTTTAGAGGGGACACAGTTCAACCCTTAACACCCAGGTCTTTGGGTGAGTCCAAAAACTCTGTAGAGGCTGGAGGCCTCTTCTCCACGGGCAACGTAAAGCCCGTGCAGTTGCTGTCATAAATCCACTCCAGTTCTCCATTCATTTTGTGTTTATCCCTGACTGTTTCTGCGGCCAGGTTCACATCGTCACTAGTGACCACTTGTTCACCACTCTCTAGGACAGCGGTTCTCAACCTGTGGGTCGCAACCCCTTTGGTGGTCGAACTTTCACAGGGGTTGCCTAAGACCATCCTGCATATCAGATATTTACATTACGATTCATAACAGTAGCAACATTACAGTTATGAAGTAGCAATGAAAATAATTTTATGGTTGGGTCACAACATGAGGAACTGTATTTAAAGGGCCAGAAGGTTGAGAACCACTGCTCTAGGACGTTTTGTGACTGTAGGGATATTTAGAAATACAATGGACGCCTGATTCATTAGCTCTAAATTGGTGACTATCCCATCTTTTTAAAAGGGCAGCCTGCTAAGGAAAAGTTGTAGCCATGGCATATATGCAGTAACTATTACATCCTGACAAATAATAATTATAAATTGCTGACTTTTAGAGTGTTCTGGGGAATTCCATGGTATGCACAGACAGGGGTTGGAGGAGTGTGTGTGTGTGTGAATGGGGGTGTGCATGCAGTAGCTTATAATAAACAAACATCACCAGACGGTGCCCCAGCCTTCCTGCAAGCATTAAGCCCTGGGCACGGAGGGAATAGCCTGCATAGCCTCACTCGGGCTGTGGCTGCCTCATTCTGTCAGCTCCCTGAGTCCCTGACCCCTTCCCCTCCTAAGAGATAGCTCTGTTTCAAAAGATAAACACTAGGAGTCACAAGGAACTCGAGGGAAAAGTCGAGCAAGTCTCCCAGTTATTTTTTTCCCTGGTGTTCGCACTAGAAACCCAGACGATCTTGGTGCATGAGGTATTTCCGACTCAGACAGTTACAGCCTGGGATGCGAGGGCAATGATGGATCTTCACAAGGGTCGGGGGTGGGCCAAGGAGCAGATGGGGAATGGGGATTCTAGCATGTCTCCTCGCTTCTTTCCAGGGCAGCCCTCCTCTGAGAAATCCCAGGGACCGAGGAGGCTCCTAGCTAGTGCCCGCTTATGTGCCAGGCTGCCAGGCAGGCTGCTAGCTTGGTGGGAGGCGGCAGGCAGGCTCCCCGCTCAGCTCCTCCGCGCCAGATCAGGGAGCTGTCGGCTCAGCGCCCACGCCTTGCGCTCCAGCTCTGGGCAGCCCCGGGTGGGCTGGGGGAAGGCGAGAAGCTCCCTTCGTGACTGCAAGTTGACTTTCTCTCGCTGTTGCTGCCGGCAGAATACATACACCAATGCAGACAAGCTCCTAGAAGCGGCGGAACAGCTGGCACAGACTGGGGAATGTGACCCCGAGGAGATCTACAAAGCGGCGCGGCACCTGGAGGTGCGCATACAGGACTTCGTGCGCAGGGTGGAACAGCGGAAGCTTCTGCTGGACATGTCTGTCTCCTTCCACACACACACCAAAGAGGTAAGAGCCGGCGGAGCAGGGGCATCGCCTGGGTCGGCTTGTTCTGGCAAGGGTCACGTCCGTTTCCCGGCATCATGACCCTCCAGCTGTGCCCAGGGTCCCGGTGGTCTGGAGTTCCCAGCCTCCTGATGTTGACAATATGAACACCTTGCTACTGATAACCTGTATGTAGCTCACAAACAGTATGGGGCAAAATTTCCTCCTCATCTCCAGCGAGGAGGGGGCCACAGAGACCGGTGGTTTCCAGAGTCTGCTGGAGCTGGAGATATTGGGGAATCCCTGGTATAGAAATAGTCACTATAGGGAGAAGTATAAGAGGATAGAGCCTCCCTTTCCACCCCACAGCCCGCTGCTCCTGGTTGCTGTGCCTGTCAGAAATTAGAGTCCCGCAGAACTTGGATCATCTTTGCTGCCTGCAAGAAACAGAGTTTGCAAATGTGCTCAATGTTATTTTATTTTTAAAAAACAGAAGGCTCAATCTTTATAATGAGCTCTGCCACAGGGGGATGCTAAAGGAGTTGGTCCTCACCTTGCCTGAGGGTGGAATGACAGCCAGTGAGGGAAAGGGACTGGGGGACGCCCCACACAGGAGGAAGTTAGCTGGGCTGACGTCTGGCCCAGTCCTGCAGGACGTGGAGACAGGAGAGGGGAGGGTGGGTGATGCTATGTTTTCGGCAGGGCAGAGGGGCCCGTAGAGAGGAGGGTTGCAAACCTGCGATTGCTTTACGTTTCTGACTAGCACAGGGCACTCTGAAATTGAGTAAGTGGCCAGCGAGGAGGCACATTTAGCATCTTCTATAATAACACCCTTGGCAGAGAAATTCATTAGGTACATGCATGCTTGCGTTCCCCCAGGAATTCATTTTAATGGAGTATTAATTAAAGTTTGATTGCTGCTCAGGAGAAAAAAATTAACCCCACTTAATTAAGTTGATTTTTGAAATTTAAAATGCATTAGGAAGCCTGGTTATTACTACTTCACAGGCTTCCTAACACTCGGTGGGAATGAATGCAAATCGTTGCAGCGCCTATCGGAAAAAAACATGAAAAGATGATGTTTTCTAAATGGAGATTCCCCAGGCAGATGCAGGGCTGGCGAGCTCCCTGACGCCGACTCTGCTTCCTCTCCATGGGACCACAGCAGCTCTCTGACTAGTGTCTGTGAAGCAGGGGATTAGCTTTAATCCAGGTTTTCCTGCCTGGTTGTCTGCTTGCTGGTGGCTCACCCCATGCTTAATAATGGTCTCAGAAACCAAAGGCATGTGTATTCTCTTTTAATTATGAGCCTGCAGATGATAGAATGGAGCATGAGTGAACCAAAGTCATGCTCCCTACGAGGGCTGTGCGGGTGCTGTCTGTACAGGGAGGGGGTGGACTAGGTCAGTCTCCATGGAAAGGCCACTCCTGAAAGGGTGACCATGGCTTCCAGGAGCCCTTTCTAGGTGCATGTCCCACCTTCTATACATGGAGCCTCAGATTCTAGGCCAGATTCTGCTGCTCCAGAGCCGTGTGGGCTTGTGCAAATCACTACATCCCTGGCCCTGGGTAGCCTCGTCTATAAAATTATGCAGTTGGGCTCAGAGGCCCTAAAACTCCTTATGATTCCGGTGTGAATTCAAGATTCCTTTCCTTTTCTTCCCTTCTTTTTTGTTACTTAGTATTGACAAGTACTAGTATGTTAGCTAGTACTTTTTTTTAAATTATATTTTATTGACTTTTTCAGAGAGGAAGGGAGAGGGATAGAGAGTTAGAAACATCGATGAGAGAGGGACATCGATCTGCTGCCTCCTACACCCCCTACTGGGGATGTGCCCGCAACCAAGGTACATGCCCTTGACTGGAATCGAACCCAGGACCTTTCAGTCCTCAGGCCGATGCTCTATCCACTGAGCCAAACCAGTCAGGGCTAGCTAGTACTTTTTTTAATTGGGTACCCACTACTTGCCAGACACATATATCATTACATGCAATCCTCATGGCAATCTTATGATACAGATTTTTTCCTTTATTTTGTTTTTTTCCATTAACATGTATCCCCCCCATACCTTCTTACACCTCCACCCACCCACGCCCTCCCCCACCATCAGCACACTATTGTCCTGTCCATGAATTCTTTCTCTTTTTTTTTCTTTTTTGCTCAATCCCTCCATACCTCCCTCAACCTCCCCTCACACCCAAGTTATCTGCCTGCTCTCTATCTATGAGCCTGTCTCTATTTTTCTTGTTAGTTCAGTTTGTTCATTAAATTCCACATGAGTGAAATCATATGGTCCTTGTCTTTCTCTGACTGGTTTATTTCACTTAGTATAATGTTCTCCAGGTCCATCCATGCAGTCACAAAGGGTAAGCTTTTCTTCCTTGTAACAGCCGAGTAGTATTCCATTGTGCAAATGTTTCACAGCTTTTTTATCCACTCATCTACTGATGGGCACATGGGCTGCTTCCATATCTTGGCTTTGTAAATAACACTGCAATGAACATAGGGGTGTGTTTACTCTTTCGAATTAGTGTTTCAGGCTTCTTTGTATAAATTCCCAGAAGTGGAATTGCTGGGTCATAAGGCAGTTCCATTTTGAAGTTTTTGAGGAGCCTCCATATTGTTTTCCACAGTGGCTGCACCAGTCTGCATTCCCACCAGCAGTGCATGAGAGTTCCCTTTTCTCCGCATCCTTGACAACACTTGTTGTTTGTTGATTTATTGATGATAGCCATTCTGACAGGTGTGAGGTGATATCTCATTGTGGTTTTAATTGCATTTCTCTGATGATTAGTGATGTTGAGCATCTTTTCAGATATCTGTTGACCATCTGTATGTCCTCTTTGGAGAAGTGTCAATTTAGGTCCTTTGCCCATTTTTTAATTGGATTTTTTGTTTTTTTGGTGTTGAGTTCTATAAGTTCTTTAAACTTATAAACTCCTTATTAGATGTGTCAGTGAATATGTTCTCCCATACAGTGGTTTTCCTTTTCATTTTGTTGATGGTTTCCTTTGCTGTGTGATATAGATTTTATTTTCAAGTGAGGGAACTCAGGCTAAGGAAGGAGCTTATGTAAGGTCACAGAGCTTGTCAGTAGTGCAGAGACTGTGCCTACCTTCCTACGTACTGCGCCCTTGTTCTGAACTGCTACCCACACCCTGCTGTCCTCCTTTTTCCGCTTGTGTCTCCTCCTCTCCTCTGCTCTACTTCCTTCTTCCTACTCCTTTTTTTCCTCTTTACATTTTCAAACCCCAAAGCAGGGGCTTGATGGGGAGGGTAGACCTTAGCTTAGAAATATAAAGTGTGGCCAGGGTTGCAGGTGTGGGAGATAGGAATAATCATTAACCATTGTTTTCCCACAATGTCTCTGAGACCTTGCTAAGCTAGGTCCTGTTTGAACCTGAGATGTGTTTTCACACTGAGACTCGGCTTATAACAGGGGTGGGGAACATCCGGAATGTGAAATCATTTGGTCTGGCCCTGCCAAGGCATTAGGGCTGAGTTAATTAAATGTTTGACCAAATAGAACAGGCTAATTTTTAAGTTGATAATTATGTAAGGCCTGCAAATGATGTTATAAATATCCAAATGGCCCTTGGTGGAAAATGGTTCCCCACCCCTGGCTTATAAAATCCATTCATATGAAATTGTACTGAAGGGAGCAGTGTAATACTGGGGGCAGGTGAAGAAAGAGAACAGGAACGAAAGTGTATTTAACACCTGCTGTGTGCTACATTATCTATCAAATCAATAGCCATGAGAATTGTCATTTTTATTCCAATTTTACAGATCAGAGAAATTCATATTCTGTCCAGGGTTTTGTAGCTAGAATGTGGTAAATGTAGGAATTGACCCCAAATCTTTCCAACTCCAAGGCCCCTGCTTTTTCTCCTTTGCCACACAGACCTTCAATAAAAGCCAGAGAAGAGAGACTGGGAGGCATTTTCTCTTGCAGGAGAACACAGGAGGCGGCAGGAAGTAACACAGTCTCTTTTCTCGGGATCCCAAAATACAAGAGAAATTAGGAGCAGTCCTGCCTGGATGCAGAAGGGGAGTGATTTTGAGGATCCAATAATCAAGAGATCTGTAACTCAGGTCAACAAATTCTGACTTTTTTTCAGGATGGAAAAACAAGCGGCATTTTCAGTAGCTGTCATGGAGTCCTAGAAGAGTATTTTTAGGGTTCAGCAGGGCTTCCTATCCGTGTGCTCCCTCCCAGCCCCCTTCCTGCCCCAAACCAGTCTGTCTGAGGCCCCCTTTAGGTAGAGGAGAGAGTAAGCCTTGTGTGTATGTACTTACACACCTGTGCCTTCTGTGCGCAGATGCATGTATATGCACCTGTACATATGCATTCATCGACACGTATAGGTTTTACTCACACACACACATGAAGTACAGCATGATCTTGGATGTCAGGAGATCTGATTTTCATATCCAGATCTTCACTTGGCATTCTGTGTGCTTTTGGGAAAATTACTTAATCTCTATTACTTTGTGATATTTATTATGATGATCATTGCAGAATTGAATACTACAATACTAACAGTTATATTTTTTCCTGGTAGAAAACTTCCTCCCAAATTTATCCTTAGAGCATCTCTGAAGTAGGCTTACTAAGGAACTTAAGGACTCAACTTGGGCTTCATTTTTCCTTGAAATTCTTCCCTGGTGCTTCCAACCTCCCACCAGACTGGACCGGAACACCATGTACATACCTCCATCGATGGTGCTGGGATTGCACTGAGATGATTGGCCCTTTGTTAAATCCAAAGTGCTCATATATACAGTATGTTTGGGGGTTTGGATGTGTGGCTATAGAGTCTGCTCTACATTCTGCCACTATGTCTGATCCATAGAGATGCTGAATAAATATGAACAGGTTTACTTGACAATGGAAAGCTAATCATTTCATTTTTTAAGGAAAATTTTAAAAATGGGGGGGAAAGAGAGGAAAGCTCATTCAATCATATGTTTGATCTACTCCAGTTCTTTGACTTGAACTCTGTAGACAAGGTATGTAAAGGGGCATGGGATGGGAAATCTAATTATCTATGGGAACTTTTTCCTGGGACCTGTGTAGCAAGCAGAAATGCATTATTAGGTAGGCAGAATTGAGCATCCTTGGATGGTCTGGTGAAGAAGGAACTCCTGTGGTTTGATCTTTCCATATTGTATGTAATACCTCTCAAGACCTGCCACCTCTCAAACCCTAGTAAGTGTGAGTCCTATTTGATCCTGGGCCTAATAACTTGTAACTCCTTCCTCTTGACTCTATAGACAAACTTCTGGCTTTTTACTCAAGGCAAGATTAGTAGCCAAATCTACAAATCTGTTAGGGAATTTGGAGTTGCTATGGTTGTTTTCCCCTCTCACAGTAAATAGAGTGAATGGATGATCTTACACTCAGTTTTACTAAGTGGCCGTGGGTGGCATTGGGGTTGCTGGTAAATATTGTCATAGATCCTTCCTGCTGGGTCATGGTTAACTCCTTCTTTCTTTCCTCCTTCCTCTTCTTTCTTCCTTCATACCTAACGACAGTTATTTGCTGAGTTTTTCTTGAGTGCCAAGGTATAATAGAATGTCACTGTAGGATGTAATTTTGAAGGAATTAAAGCCCCCTTTATAGGAGATTTCTGAGCAGAAACTGCATATCCATCTTCATAAATGATGTAAAACCTAGACGTCCTAGGACTCCCCAGGATGAAATTAATAACTTTTACTTTTGCCCACTTCCTACATCCAAAGATTTACCTAGTTAGGATCAGAGAGAAGACCGAAGAAAGATATGAGAAAGATACCCTCCAGGCTCATTTCTTCTGCAGACTGAAGAGTCTGCTTGATCCTGTTGGCCCTGCTCTGTGAATTCTTGCAACCATAGGAGTGTGGGTGGGGGTTAAAATCTTCTAACTATTTCATGGCAGTGTTATTCATAATCTTGAGTAACT
This sequence comes from Myotis myotis, assembly GCF_014108235.1. Taxonomy (NCBI): domain Eukaryota; kingdom Metazoa; phylum Chordata; class Mammalia; order Chiroptera; family Vespertilionidae; genus Myotis; species Myotis myotis. The sequence continues at coordinate 161,137,405 of NW_023416324.1, forward strand.
AGAAACCATCTTAATTTTGCATGCTGGGCAATTTATCAATCAAACCATAGTGCATCTATATAGTGAAATACTTACTATACAGTCATCGTAAGTCATCTTGTCAAAGATCATTGTTGGCATGAGGAAGGGCTTGTGTTATAAGACATTAAAACACTGTATCTCCAACATGACCACACACATAGAATAAAGACTAGAAAGAAATGCGCAAAGAAGTTGGTGTTGAGTTATGGATGGTTTAATTTTTCTTTGCATTTTTTTGTTTTTGTATGTTTTCTTCAGTGAAAATCGGAGACAATCTCAAATTAAAACTTTCCATCCATACTTAGAAGAGCTGTGTGATTTAAAAAAAAAAAAAAAAAAAAAAGGTGACAAACATGTGCTTGGGACCTTCTTGTGCAACCAGAGCCTCAGCTATTAGTATGTATTATGCTGAACTTTCAGAGGTCTCCTTTTTGCCTGGGGACAAGGGCAGCTGGCTGTTGGCTGGTCTGGAGAGCCAGAGAGAATGTAGGAGAAGCATTTACCCACGTCCTCATTTTTTTTTTTTTTTTTGTCCGGGGAAAAGACACTTATAGTGTCATCTGCTCTTCAGATATTGTCTAGTCAGAATTCTCTTTCCTTGCTGTGGATCCATGGAAATACTATAATTGCTGGGCTTTCAAAATATCCACTGTTAGGTATTTTTGTAGTAATAATATGAAAGTCAAATAACAAAGGACTGTGGCCAAAATAATCAACGTCAGCTCTTTATTAGACTGCTCAATTAAATGCCCATTTCCATTTGTTTTTAACCTAGAGAAATCACTCTTCCATGCTGTGCCCTGCTCAAATAGGTGCGCGTGTGTGCGCGCACACACACACAAATACCACAGACACTCATACATGTACATGTTCTACCCACCCACTCTAGAACCAAAACAAAATCCGTCTTCCGCAGGGAATGATGGCCTCAAGGACAACACAGCTTCACTCCCTATTTCTGCTGCCAAACTGCCATGGTGTTTATGTAAAAAATAAAAGCTGGTAGTCAATGCCAAAGAAAAACAGTCTCTTCAAAATTAGGGCTGGGGTGGTTCATATTGTGGAATTGGCGCTCCTTCAACATCTCCAGGGGTCAGTCTTGTGGAGCAGCGATGGTGGCCAGAGCTGAGCAGCAGCCAGTCTGCAGGAAAAGTAACATTACCTCTTTTCTTAACCCGTCAGCCATAAGCCTGTGGTTTCTATAAACCTCCCTCCCACGTCCCCTGCTTCCTGCCTTTTCAGTGGCCCTTCAGTCAGGCTGCCTCACATGCAAGCATGGGCTGGCCTCTCCTGAACTCATTGGTTTCACTCTTAAAGCTAAGCTTCTGCAGGGCATTGAAAGGCTCCCTAAACTCTATGCCCCACTACGGCTCTGGAAATTCTCAAATTAGGACCATTCTTTTGGACGCAGATATTTTTGGCCACAACCATATGTGTTCTCTGAGAAAAACACCACATGAAGCCATCTCAGTGTATATGTCAGCAGGGACCAGGCAATCATTGCCAAGCAGAGAGCAGTGTCCTGCACGAATGGGGCACGGCACAGGTGCATTTGATCAAGAAGAGGGGATCTGGAAATGGCTGAAACAGGAGATTCTTTCTGGGGAGCCGGTGGGTTGATGGAGAAGGTGCAGGGCTAGCAGAGGGTAAACAGGAACCAAATTGGGGGAGGAACAACCATGTGCTTGCTGCTATCAAGCTCCCTCCCTCACTCCATAATTTTACCTCGTTCTGGCAATTATTAGCTTGTGATGGTTTAAAGTGGGGATCCTTCTGACAGGATCTCACTGGTTGCCTGCTAATTAGTAAATTATTAATAGAAGTGGTTCTCTGATTTGGATTCTTTTCAAAGCAATCGATGCAAGTTCTCCAGGGATAAGTCATATGGACACATAAAGGGAAAGAGACCTACAGGACAGTCAGATCGTAGAAAATTACAGCCTAAGTAATGGACAGTTGACCCTTACTCATAGTTTAGTGACAATGATGTTTATTTCTGTCCACTTTATACACCCGAGTCTGCAATTTAAGTTTGCTGCCACCAGGGGGTGACTGTGTGCATATGGTCCCCTGGAATTTCAAGTAGCTTTCTACTCAAACTTTCCAGGTTGTACTAGCGTCTTAACTTGTCAGGGAAGTCTGGTACTCACTTAAGTCTGGTCATAGTGTCTTAACACAGTTACCCTCAAACGGGTGTTACACTGTCTGGACTTTGGATGTCTTGATGTCAAAGCTGTGAGTGCAGTTTTTCAGTTTAAGGAGGCATCTCTATTACTGCCTCTGTCTTTATATCAGCTATGGAGGGAAGCCATAGCATGTGAGACCTTAGAGACAATCTAGAAAAACCACACACATACACACACTCACTTCATTTTAAATATGAAGTAATTGAAGTAAAGTAGCTTTCCCCTGGTCAGAGAACTAGCCAAACAAGGGCAGAATCAAGAATTATCCTCAGGCCCTAACTGGTTTGGCTCAGTGGATAGAGTGTCAGCCTGCAGACTGAGGGGTCCCAGGTTTGATTCTGGTTCAAGGGCATGTACCTTGGTTTCGGGTACATCCCCAGTGTGGGGTGTGCAGGAGGCAGCTGATCGATGTTTCTCTCTCATCGATGTTTCTAACTCTCTATCCCTCTTCCTTCCTCTCTGTAAAAAATCAATAAAATATATTTTTTTTAAAAAAGAATTATACTCAGTAAATATCAATTCTATTTGAGAACTCCTTTCCCTCTGGGCTTTTTGTTTATTTGTTTTGTTTTGTTTACAGAAGGGAAAATAGAGAAAGATGTCAGGGAGCTTTTGTCTCTAGTGCCTTGGTCTCCTTCCCTGTCTCTGCATCAAATCATCTTCCCTCACTAGCCATTTTGACATTTTATTCTCTCGAAGGTAGACCTTCCTTTCCTCACCAGTCTGCTAACCACTGGGCTGTGCAGCAACTGGTCTTGTACTTGCTTGTTTATCTCTTAGCTGGTTTTCCTCAGCAGAAGGTTTTAACTATGGGAGACAAGAGTTTCTTTATAATGTAGTGGAATATAGGAACAGAAATCTGAAAAGTCAGTTCCAATTCATTCATCAAAGAATATTTAGAAGGAGGACACTTTTTTCTGATTATATGGACTTGAGGTCAGTAGGTGTTCTCAGATGTCCCTAGTCTTTTTGTTTGTAACTCTGACACCTTGTTGTTGTTGTTTTAGCAGTTTTTGTCTTTGACTCTCTCTACAATTTAGCGCATGATCACCAGGAGGAGTGTCATGAGTCATGGTGGATTTCCTGAGAACAGAATGACACTTTCTTCCTAGACCTACACCAGAGATGGTCAAGTTTTTATTGAGGAGGGGAAAGGACCTCCAAGCGATGAAGCCATTAATATAGTTTAAGGATGGTACTGACAACAAAATTACCTTAAATAAAATAAAATCCTCAAGATACTTCTTTGCCTCGTTCCTGTCTCTCTCCCTCCTATATCAGTGAGTACCAGACTTCCCTGGCCAGTCTTCAGTCTCAGTCCCTGCACTGCATTGAGACATCGAGTTAGTTTTCTCCTCTTAAATTACCTGCTCCACATCCACAATTTTTATCCCTCTTCACATTTCTCTCCCTCCTTTCCTTTCCTTTCCTTTCCTTTCCTTCCCTTCCCTTCCCTTCCCTTCCCTTCCCTTCCCTTCCCTTCCCTTCCCTTCCCTTCCCTTCCCTTCCCTTCCCTTCCCTTCCCTTCCTCCTTCCCTTCCCTTCCCTTCCTTCCTTCCTTCCTTCTCCCCACCCCTCCTTAGAAATATCTGAACTTTCCAGTCTCTAGGCCAGGGGTGGGGAACCTTTTTTCTGTCAAGGACCATTTGGATATTTATAACATCATTCACGAGCCATACAAAATTACAACTTAAAAAATAGCCTGCTATACTTGGTCAAACATTAATTAGCTCACCCCTAATGCTTTGGCAGGCCCAGACCAAATGATTTCATGAGCCTTATACAGCCCTCAGGCCGGACGTTCCCTACCCCTGCTCTAGGCTTTCCTTAGACATCTCAGGACAAAGCAGTAAAAACAGAAAACAGAGGCCCAGCTCAGCCCAGCATATTGAAGAACCAAATCCATTGTTGATCTTTTATCAAATCCAAAATGAAGGAGTAGTTCAAACTTTCCCTCTGCCTGCTATTCTCTTGAAGGTAGACCTTCCTTCGTACCAGAAAGTGTGAAGTAGCATTAAGTTATAATGACCAATATCCGGAAAGCCTGATTTCATACAAATTTGAAATAAATACATTCATACTTATAGGAATATGTATTCCAGCTTATATGTTCTGAAAAACTTGTTTTGTGTTTTTATAACAAAAAGCTTATTTGTAAAGAAAATAAATTGAACTAATTACAACCAAATTGCCAGCTGCTAAATGATGGGGACTCTGACTAATAATAATTTGGTTATAGCTATCATCACAATGCTACAGGCTTATTAATAAGGCTATATGTTTATTGAAAGCATTAATAATAAGTATATCATTCAAGCCTAATAATCTTTGAAGTGAGCAGGTTCTTATTTTCCCACTTTGCAGATTATGAAACTGAGGCTCAGAGAGGTTCTCACCTGTTTAGGAAGGACACTCTTTCTATACCGTTATTTTCTACCTCCAGGGCTTATTAATCTTGTTAACTCATCTTCTTCTCTCTCCTAAGGAACAAATAATAACTTGTCCAAAATCTGAAGACTGTTTTTGTCTATTATTTCTTTTCTCGCCTTTTATTACAAAGGCCATACCATGATTTCCCATATAAACCAAATAGATGAAATATTCTCAAAGTGGATATTTATCTATTTTTTAATTGATTTCAGAGAGGGGAAGGGGGAAGAGAGAGAGAGAAATATCGATGTGAGAGAGAAACATCAATCAGTTGCCACCCATATGCACCCTGACCGGGGATCGAACCGCAACCTAGGTATGCACCCTGACCAGAAATGGAACCCGCAACCTTTTTTGGTGTAGGGCCGTGGTCGGCAAACTGCAGCTCGCGAGCCACATGCGGCTCTTTGGCCCCTTGAGTGTGGCTCTTCCTAAGCCTTAGGGGTACTCTAATTAAGTTAATAACAATGTACCTACCTATATAGCTTACATTTAAAAAATTTGGCTCTCAAAAGAAATTTCAATAGTTGTACTGTTGATATTTGGCTCTGTTGACTAATGAGTTTGCCGACCACTGGTGTAGGGGATAATGCTCCAACCAACGGAGCCACCTGGCCAGGGCCTTATCCATGTTTTTAACTTACAGAAGGTTAGAACCTGAAAGTAGCTAACAGCTTCATTTTATGCTTTCCCCAACCTATTTTACACATGAAGCCATGGCGAGCAAGGGGATAGCAATTCACTCAAAGGCAACAGAAGTTATGGGAAGAACAGGAGCCAAAATCTACATATGTTGACTCCGTCTATCAGTTTCTCTCTCTCTCTCTACTGTTTTCTTCCCCTGGTAGAGCCCTGAGCTTATCTTCCTGCTGGCCAGCTGAAGTTTCCGTTTCTAAGCAGACATCCGACTCATCTTTCCTCCTGTCATTTATGAAAATGCTCAGCAAGGGTAGTTAGAAGTGGAGCACTGTGGCAGGCCATTGACGACCTAGTTTCAGTATGAGGAAGAGCTATCAATAAAAGTTTTCAGTAATTCAGTTCAACTCTACATCATTCCCAGTGCTTATTCTGTTCAAAACACTGTACTAAGCTTTTTTTTTTCCTTAATCCTTACCCGAAAATACTTTTTCCATTGATTTTTTTTTTTTTTTTTTTTTTTTTTTTTTTTTTTTGAGAATAGAAGAGAAGGAGAGAGGGAGAGTGGGAGGGGTGGGGGAAGACAGAAAAAAACATCCATGTGAGAGAGACACATCAATTGGTTGCCTCCCACATGCACCCCAACTGGGTCTGGGGATCAAACCTATAACCCAGGTACATGTCCTTGACCGGGAATTGAACACGAGACCCTTTAGTGTGCAGGCCTATGCTCTAACCACTGAGTGTAGGCTCAGCGGCCAGGGTTACACCTAGCTATTTTAAACTTGTCTGACTAGTAATATTCTGACTGCATTTCATCATCTTGAATATCATGGGGGAAATATACTTATTTAAGATAAGATACCTCTTTTAGCATTCAAATTTCTAACCAACCTAGCAATCCCATAAAGAACAAAATGATTTAATGCAGCATATATTTCCTTAATTAGACTTCATTTGGTTTTTATTAAGTATCACATTCTTCTTTGCATGTTAGCAAAATGGTGATAAATTTCTAGGAATTGACATCTAGCTGTCTGGAGGAAGTGTGTGGAGCCCTCCCTTCCTCCTCTCTGAAAGATAAAATAGTATTTGTTCATCACAGTCTCCTGTGCTTCCCAGTTTCTTCAAACATGAGTGATCTCCCTGCTCTAAGACCACCAGTTTCCCTGAACCACCAGGAAGCTAAGCCAGGGGTGCCTCCCATCCTTAGGGAATGCAACACTAACGGGGTAAACTTAGCAAAGATGGGTAATGAATCTCAATGTAGAAGCACAAAGCGACCCCTAAGCATGCTGATGAGGACAGTCTGACATTGCACTGCCTGGGTGAAGGTAGGTTGCGTGGCCCCAGCCTGACTTTCTTGCCCTTGCCCTTGCCCCAGCCCTGGCCTCTCCTGTCTGCCCTGAGTGGAGTCTCTGCCCTCTCCCCACAGTTGTGGACATGGATGGAAGACCTACAGAAGGAGATGCTGGAGGATGTCTGTGCAGACTCGGTGGATGCGGTCCAGGAACTGATCAAGCAGTTCCAGCAGCAGCAGACCGCTACTCTGGATGCCACGCTCAACGTCATCAAGGAAGGCGAAGACCTTATCCAGCAGCTCAGGTCAGCGCCTCCCTCCCTGGGGGAGCCCAGCGAGGCCAGGTCAGCACGGGCGGTGCTTTCCAGTGGGAAATGCCTCAGACTAGACACGAGATAAGTCATGTCCCAGTCTTGGCTCAGCCACAACCAGCTTTGTGGTCGTGTGTGATCTTCAGTGTCTCCATCTGTCCAATATAAAAATGCCTGCACTGTATGCAACTTGAGTTTAAAATGAAACAGTAAACAGAAAAGCGCTCATCTCCTAAAGCATTATTTATCATTCATGATGTTATTCGGCAATCAATAAGTCACATAAGTACAACAGAAATCAGCAAAACTGAACAGAAAAACAAATAGCCTCTTCACTAAGAATTATGGCGTATTTAGTCACATGGAGAAAGGGCCATCAGGAATATAGTGTTCTTTGGATCCTGATCTCAGGTTGAACTCTGAACTCCAGTGCCCGAGTCAGCAAAATGTGACCCAAAATGGTTGGCGTTGGCCCACGTGGAGTGTGTGGTGGTGTCCTGCTCTGTTCTTCGTTACCCACTTAGGACCTTCCCACCATTCCTTAATGCCCAGATAACAAAAACCTTCCTGTGTCAACACAAACTAGCATAACTAATAAGAAAAATCTTGTCCCAAACCTCATATTTATTTAGAATCATTCGCACCATTGCCTCCTTTCTGTTGGTGTTAGCATCTAGTTTCCTGCTCCTGTCAAGGGCCCTGACTCAGATAAAGTGTCATGAAGCCTGGAGCAGGCCCTCCGCAGCCAGCGCTGTGCCCAGGTGCTGTCTGAATGGGGCTTGATGGTGCTAATGAGACCTGCCCGCAGGGACTTGTTCCAATCCCAACATCACTGAGTGCCGAGACCTCTGCCAGCTCCAGACAGAAATAATCTCATCAACAAGTCCCAGCCAAGCCAGGACCTGAGGGGATGACTTCAAGTGAGAGGGCTTTCCCCCATATCAGTTGTCTAATTAAATAAACAATGAGAACTTGCCTTTCAACGTCCCTGGCACGTTTTTCTGTTGGAAATTAATTATTTCTACTCTAAATATGCACACGAGATGTTCTGAATCTTGCTGTTGCATACTAACAAGACAGTCTCTGTCCCTTGATCCCTAGATTCATCTTCATGAATACATAACACATGACAGTTTTGTCTGCTTACCTAGGAAACTCCACTGTTCTTTTTTTCTGAAGAAAATTACAAATAGCGGGGCAGGCACTTCACCTCTCTGGGTCTCAGCTGCGTCGTCCTTGTGATTAAGGGGCTCACTCCAGATCTGTCAGCTCTGAGATTTTGTGATGGTTTTGTGTTTTCTCTCCCAATACTTTTCACAAGCTTGGCTGATTTCAGTCTCTGTGGGGCTGGGTTTGTGGAGATGCCACTTGCTCTTAACAGCTGCCAACTTGCACCCTAGCTAAGGGTGGAAGGCTACACGGAGATGGTGGAGGCAATGACGTGGCCGATGCCAGTTCCACAAGTTTAACCAAGGATTTCAGAGAGAATCATAGGCATGTGACTGAGACCCACTGGTGACCATGTATTCCCCGCCCCCCCCCGCCCCCCCCAGCCTGACTCTAGCCTGGGCTCTTCTCCCTGACAGAAAGACCAGGCAAACAGAAAAAGGGGTAAATGGTGCCTCATGGGCCTTAGCTGGCTGCCTCACACACACCGGGCACACATTTTTTGTAGGTCTGGCACTCATCACTGAAGTCCCTAACGTGGCTTCCCATCCTCTCTGTGATTCCCAGTGAGTGTGACACTGATGTTGGTGCTGTGCAGAATGGTCAGAAATTATGCTCTTCCTTCTAGAAGGTGTGTGATGTAGAGAGACTGAGAGGGATTGTCAGAAAGAACAGCCACATCCTCCCAATAGCAAAGCTCTCAACAAGTGCATAATGCATAGAGTGAGTACATCGCTATGTGACTTGTGACTGGGGGTGTCCACGCAATGGTGGGTTTCATGCCCAAATAGGCTAGGGCTAGGAGGTAGAATTGGGAGCCATCTGAATGATAGTAGGGGAAGCTCTTGACAAACTGGTCTTAAGCTCCCTTCAGAAGCAGGTAGTCTGAGCTCAGATACCACTGCTTCTGAGACATACACAGACACAAAGGCCTGGTTTTCAGAAAGCTTGCTGATGAGAGGATTCAGAATGAATGCTTTCCCCCTTGTCCTCTGACTTCTTAAACTTTATAAGAAAGCAAGATGTTGCAAGATATTGAATGTGCCCATTTATTTCAAGTGTTAGGGCTCTAGCTTACCCAAGGCCCTATGGGATGTTACCTTCTTAACCTCCAGTTCTCCTTATGTCATAGTGATCTCTTTGGAGGTCTCTACCACCTCACTTCTTTGAGCAAGACAGTGTGTTTATCTTGTGGTTCCCCTCTACAACCTGTAACCCCCTTACCCCAATACTTCTGTATAGACTCAGAAAGTGTGCTCCTCCCATCTTCCTGGCTGGATTCCACGCCCAAATCAGAATCCACCCTCTTTGAAACCTTGTTGCTGTCCCAGCCTCTTTAGCCCTTCCCTCTACACTCCCCAGTTGAGCCGGTGCCCCAACCAGCACCTGATATTTCACTTGTGTCCTTCCAGGAGTAATAGTAGTCCATACAGCACGTACCTGGTCACAGAGCACGTTCACATACACTGTCTTATTTAACAGCAAGCTGTGAAGTGAGCAGGGCAGGGATTATTAAGTCCACTTTACAGGAGGCAACTGGGGTTCGGGGAAGTCATTTCCCAAAGCTACTAGCCCATGTGTGTCAGAGTGGGGACTTACTCCAGGCTTGCAGCCTGCAGGTCCCGTGCTGTCTAACTACAGCTTGGAACCTGTGTGAGGACAGCAGCCTGTAACCTGGCATGGCATTATGAAGTGGGTGAATAATACTGGCAGCCATGGTCTTCCTTTAACAACAACACTGGGAAGTAAAATTAGGAAGTTTTATTTTTATTCTTTGTCTTTAATGTGTCAACTCTTATGCATTGTGTTTAATGTGTCTACTCTTATGCATGTGTATGTGTGTGTGTATAAAACTATACATATTAGAGTACACATATGCATGGAATCATTCCATTTCCCCAATATTTTATGCTCTCCAAGACAAGCTGCTGTGCTGTGAACCCCAAAGAGGATGCATGTATCTTTGGTTCACCTACTCAGCAGATGGTGCCTGGCTCACAGCAGGAGTTTGATAAATGGCTGTCACTTGAGTAACTCAGCTGATTCCCATCCACCTTGTTCAGAAGAGGAAGGCCCCCTGCTCCTCTATCACTTCTAACATGCAAGGCCCCTCCCTCCTCTCCCCCTCTGCCACAGGGACTCCGCCGTGTCCAACAACAAGACCCCCCACAGCAGCTCCATCAGCCACATCGAGTCGGTCCTGCAGCAGCTGGACGACGCACAGGTGCAGATGGAAGAGCTCTTCCATGAGCGGAAGATCAAGCTGGACATCTTCCTGCAGCTGCGCATCTTTGAGCAGTACACCATCGAGGTAGGGCCGGCGGCGGGGGAGCGGTGGGAGGGAGCCGTGGAGAGCGCTGGGAGGCCTGCAAATGGCCTGCTGCCTGGCCAAGGGTGCTGCCCCAGGATTGAGGAAGGACGCGTAGCTTAAGGAGAATGGAAGGCTTTTGCATCAAGGATACATTTATAGAAATCAGCAAGTTCTCATTCTGCCTTGTTATAGTCCTCCGTCCCTCTCACCTCCGCTGCCCAGTAGAGTTCCTCTGTTTTACTGTCTGGGGATAGCTTCATTGAGGAGGTTTTGGTTGCTGTGCTTTGGACGCTTGGTACTTTGGTTCCTGAAAGACCATGGAGTTGACTGTGTGGGGCTTGAGGTAGAGTCCTGGAATTCTTATCGTCATGAGTAGGTAGGTGTTAAAATTAGATCTTCTCAGTTGATGACTGTAGGTCAGAGATTAGCTGACATCACACAGCATCCAGGAAACCAGGAGCCACGGGAAGGAAGATCTGTGTGTCCTCAGTTTGCTTTCTGCTTATTAAGAAGGTAAGTCTGTGCTCAGGCCATTTGGTGGTCATCGCACAGCCTCCTCAGTTCATTCTCAAAAGGTCAGAATTGGGTGTTCTCATATAGTCATGTCCCCTTCGTGATACTTGTTAATAATGTCAGCCCAAACAATATCCACCGTTTGTTTGTTTGTTTGTTTGTTTGTTTGTTTGTTTGCTGTGAGTCAGTAACTAAAGCCAGGGCAGTAGGGTTTCTGGGGTGTGGAGAGTATTAGACACTCAGGTGCTTTGTCCTTCTCAGGGAGGCGGAGGGTTAGATTAAAAGCATTATCTTCTTTTTGTTCCCGGCTGGTGAGGCAAAAGGAAAATTCAATTCTCTATCCACCTTTATAAAACTTTGTTTTGCATTTCTACCATCTTTTCCCAGTTGGGGCTTCTGGGTGTCTGGGACTGATCTTTCCAACAATAACTGTGGAAATTTCCTTGGAATGGGTTTGGAAGGAAAACGTCTTTTTTTAATGTTGAAAGCTCCAATATCCCATCCCTCAGAGGACGAGAAAACCGTTTTGGCAACAGCTGCCCTTTTTTTCAATCCTGACCCCAAAAATGTTTATATTTAGAATAGAAACTGTGAAAGACAAGCAGTCCTTCCTATTGCTTCCTCTCTTACCATCTTTCTCTTCTCATAAACCTAATACTCCTGCCTCCCCAGAAGCCACTGTCGTTTCTTGCTCTAAAGGTTCCTTCTGGGCCATGTGGGACAAAGGGAAAGATTTAAGTCTTTAAATGTGGATTTAAACTATCCTTTCAACTTACTCTATAAATTTAGTTGAACTTATTTATACTTTGTATTTTTAGTTTAGTTTGAATCTACACTCAAAAGGATTTCAGGTGTCAAGTAGTATTAAACATATATTGAAAGAACAGTTTAAAGGCCAGTGGGAAATTAGAGATATTAGCATACAGCAAAGAGTGATTAGGGTGGACTTCATAGAGGCAGGGTGACAAAGGCAATAAAGACGGGATAGAGGGGTGTGAGTTCTGAGTCTTTGGTAATTGGGAGTGAAACTCACAGAAATAAACAGAGGTTGTATTCGCTTGCAGTGATGTAGGCCCCAGGTGCTCCCATGGTCCCTCCTCAGTTTCGTTTCACCTGTAGAGAATGAACACATCTGAACACATCCAGGGAGGACCACGTTAGCAGGTGTGGCGATTTTACTGTTGTGTTCTTTATTTACTCTCCTGTCGTTCCAGGTCCACATCAAAAAAATGCTCAAGGGAAAGGAAACAATCTGAGAGTTGGGTGTTTACATGTTATTTCATTAGATGGCTATGGTTTTGAGGTCAGGGTTGCTGATTTATTTCCGGAATGCATTGTTTTCTTCGCTTTGCCAGGGACTTCACACCTGACATCAGCTGGAGGCATCACAAGGATGTGTTTGCCTGCAGTTGATTCTTGGAAAATCCATTTTCACTCCTGAAAAAGAACCCAAAATCTGTGCAAAAAAAAAAAAAAAAAAAAAAAAAAAAAAAAAAAAAAAAATTCTTTAAAAAAACAGCTAGCTGTAAATCAAATGGATCTTATTTAAATGTTGCAATAGGGGAGCTTGACATTTAAATTATGGATTTGCATTCTTCAGCCTCCGTCTGTACTAAAACCCCCCTCCCACCCTGAATCCCGGACAACTTAGACAGCTGGTTGTGGATGCTGTAGAGGAAAAATGGAGCCATAGTATGAGGGCCGAATAAAACGAGAGAGAGAAAAATGGTGATGAGGCTCTGTACCCTCTGGATTAGGCAGTGAAGGGGTCTTGTTCCCCGTTTGGCATGTGGCCCAAACCTTGGGGGAAATGCTGCATTTCATCCTAGATAAAAACGGAAATCCTGCCAAACCTGTAGAAAAGCTCTGCTTCAAATCAGATTGTCAGAAGTGATTTTTAAGGGTGATGAGATTATTTCAAATTCCAGCTAGAGTTTCACTGTGGGGATGAAGAGCAAATGTCCAGAGAAGTTTCAGAATGTGAAACCGAGGGTGGTTTCTGTAATGAGACGTGTCGGCGCTGACATAAGGCAGGCAGGGCTGTCACTGCAGGGCCAAAGCTGTGCTCCCCCCATAAAGGAGGGAATCTATGGACATACTCTGAATTCCTGGGGATTACCCAAGAAAACCAGAGCAGGTCTGCTCCCCAACATCTGGAGATCTAAGCCAGGCTCCTTAACCATGTCACTGATGGCCAAAATGGGCTAATTAATTTAAGAATGAAGGGAGTATAGGAATTGCTGCACCGCTCTCCTCCTGCCACTAAGAAAGGTGTAGATGGCTCCCACAGTGTAACCTGGGACAAGGCCATAGCGTTCCGCCAATAAGCGTGAAACTCTTCCCAAATGGATTCAGCAAATGTTCAAAAACCAGGACTGCAGCTGCATTCCTGCCATACCTTTTTTGGCTCCTATAGATGGTCTATAAAGCCTTCCCCTGTGGGGTCAGCCTCCCTCTATGAAAAACATTTTATATGAAATGGTTATGACAAAAGAGATGCTTCACCGAATACAAGTAATGCTTATTTTGTGGTGGTAGGAATATGGATAGTATTTTCTTGTTTTTGATGCTTCCGTGCATTGCCAAGTGTTCTACAATTAATCAGGATGATCAGAGAGAAATAAAAAATATTTTTAGAAGCAAGAACAGCCCAGTGGTCTCCAAACTCTTTGGTTTACACGGCCTCTCAATAAAGTAATTTTGAACTTGTGTCCCCCTATATATGCATATATAATAGTGTGTAAATTACACATGTCTTACATCACCGACTACTAATCTCAAAACTCAATGTGCCCTTAGGGCAAAGTTCTGCTTCTTCATTATATGTTGTGGTTCCATACTTCAAATCCTCTTCTGGATCATTTCCAGTTATGTGTTTGGCCTGGTTTCTTGACAGATCTGATTAGATTGTCAGTGTTTCTTTACCCCATCATGTGGCCGACAAAGAATTCAAAGTTCTCTTGTGCTTTCATGATTAGTGTTATCTGCAAGCTGCTGTCTTTGAGGAATTTGTTGAGCCATGTGTCTTTTTGCCAAGGTTAGTTTAGTTAAAACTAGATAGTAGATAAATCCATTTAACTGGACACATGAAAAGAACAATAATTTGAAACGTGATGCAAGCAACTGAACAAATGAGCCACAGTCAGCCCCTCTGCAGTGGGGCGCTCCCCCCCCCTCCCGTCCCTGAGGAGCCCACCCCTGTCCCATCATCTGCCAGGTGGTTGGACAGACTCCCTCTACCAGTGAAAGTTCAGGGAATGGCTGATCATTTTTATTGGTTTGATCTAATAATATACATGCCTATAATATAACATATATGTGCATATGTATAGGCAGAGAACTTTTCTCGCTGTTATCAATGGATAATCTTGAGCATCCCCTGGGTGGGCTCACCTGCGTTGGAGAGGACTAGAAATGACACCAAGAAAGATACTCTACATGAGGGACTTTATGAAAATGGGTCACAGTTATGGTCTTTCTTTTAAATCTCTGACTCTGTTATTACAAAGTTTGCTCAGTGCACCTAAAAATTAATCTGTACAATTAACCTGAGTGAGGAATCGAATAGCCAACTCTAAATCCATAGGATCCACGTTAGGACAAGTTGGGACCAGGCTGAGGCTGGAGAAAATGGCCTTCAAGAAAGAAAATTCTGGTCCTATCAGGTTCGGCTCAATGGATAGAGTGTCTGCCTGCTGACTGAAGGGTCCCAGGTTCGATTCCAATCAAGGGCACATGCCCGGGTTGTGGGCTTGATCCCCAGTAGGGGGCGTGCAGGAGGCAGCCAATCAATGATTCTCTCTCATCATTAATGTTTCAATCTCTCTCTCCCTCTCCCTTCCTCTCTCTGAAATGAATAAAAATATATTTTAAAAAAAGGAAAGGAAAGAAAAGAAAAGAAAGAAGAGAAAAGAGGAGAAAAGAAAAAAGAAAAAATTCTGCCTGGAGGAGAGCAACCTGATTGTAATTTACTGGTGGTCTCAACTCTTCAATTGGTTGTATGCAGAGTCCCTTAGCATTTTATTTTTGAAAGAGATCATTCAGTCAACCTTTTATCTGATAGAAATTCAACTCGATAAACATTTAGTGAGTTCCTACTCTGTACCCAAAACGATGTTGGGCATTGAGGATACAGCCCCTGGCATCAGGGGACCAGTTGGGGAGAAACACAGGAACCCAACCATTGTCCTGTATGATGATTCTATGAAAGGGAGAGGCTCATGGTTTGATGGAACATGGAGGCAGGAATGCCTAGTCTGTCAGGCTGCCCACTGAAGGTTTCCCGAAGAGAGCTCACCTAGAGGACAGGTACAAAGTTGGTGGCCAGGATTTGGCATCCCTGGAGGATGCACCCCAACCTCTACCAGAATGTTTCCAGAACTCAGAGCAGAGGATGGGGGGCGAGGAGAGACAAGAGGGAGCTCAGGATTTCTTCACCATTCTACACTTTGGTCCTGGATCTGCTCCCTCTTTTATTTGGCAGCCTGAACATGTTTAAAAATGGTCGTCATAGGCCTCTTTTCCTTTATCTGAAAAACGCTGGGATTGTGTAAGTTATTTCTGCAGTCCCCTCCGACTTTAAAAATTTGATGACTGTTTCATCGTCAGCCCTGCTCTGTGGTACATATTTCCAATTCATTTACCTCTTTCTGATGTGACACGGTTTCCAGACGCCTGACTCCCCTGTTCACCTGCTGCCGAAGGGACTCTAGTTAGCTGCGCCTGGCTTACTAGACACACCTGGATGTGGCATGTTCAGGACACCGGCACCTCCCAGTGCAGCCCAGGAGACAGTAGCCTTTTCAGTGACTTCATCACCAGTCTTGTCTAGGCCTGTGCTCTCTTAAAAGCCACTGGTTGTTTTTTCAAGGTAATTGCTTCCAATATGCTGACTTTCTTATTAACGTAAATGAAAGCTTTTTATATATTTTCCTTCTCAAATGCTACATTTTTTTTTTTTTGCTGGCCCAGTTCTTCAGGTTATCAAAATAAATTTAATTTATTGTTGCTATAGCACTGGCCGTTCGAAATATTGACCAGGTTAGATGGGGCTTCACTTTCTCCTGTACTAGGTGTTTAGCTTACAGGGGAGAAAATAATTCTGACACTGAGGCATTGATAAGCACCAGAACGCGTGAACAAAAGATGTTGTAGGAGCTCTTCAACAAAGGGAGGTCTTTAGAAAACAGAATAGATTCCTACAAGTCTCACACTGATTAAGAAGCAAAGATAAGGACAAAATAACCACTCAAGATCAGTCATGATTATATCAGAGATTTCAGCTTTAATCGTGATGATAATGAAGAAAAGAACATGAAATTGGTCATAAAACTTGTTCAGTTATCCAAATGATACAATTGGAATAGAAATTAGGTAGCTGAACATTGGAACTCATCAACTACAGCATGTTGCAATATGTTCTTACATTATGTTGCCAAAACGAAAAACAACTGAGTGTATTTCTTTCCTGCCAAGTCCTTTTGCTTTTCCAGAAAATTCTTGTTATATCCCCAAAGGTCTTCATATAGCTACATAAAAAATATTTTAACTCTTTAGATGGATCACATATTTCTAAATTAGGGAAATAGTATGATATACCTTTAAAATAATCTACATTAGAATTCACTGATTTCATCACTGTGTAAATCAATTAACAGAAAAGAACTTTACATTATATTCTTAGACAAGAAGAATAGATGACTATGGCAATTCAGTTTATTTTAACTTTATAGTGGTAACCTATATCAATATACAAACCCATTATAGATAAAGTAGTTCTTCCCATGAAACTGACTGTCTCTCTCACTGCAATATGTATTTCCCTACCATTCACAACGTGTAGGTCAGTGCAGAATATTTAGCTTTCACTTTTCTCATCCTAGTAAAAATAATGACATCATAAAACAGAAATATGCTCATTTTGCCATTGCCAGTCCATGAATTTCAAAGCAATCTCACTACAATTAAATGCCTTGGACCCTTTCTCCCACTCTTAGTTGGAATGGGTTTGGACCTTAATGTATGTAACATATGGGATAGATATACACATATACATATATTACATATATATATATATATTATATATATATATAAACACACACACACACCATTTGCTGAGAGACATGATGGCACAGTCATCAGTATGTAGTGTTTTGAGTTAGCCTGCCTGGGCTTAAACCTGTTTCACCAACTTTACTAATTGCGTGACCTTAGACAAATTACTTGGTTTCCTCATCTTAGAAATGGGGATGAGAATAATAATTCTTGGCCCATCAGGTTATTAAGGATTTAATGAGTTAATACATAGAACATTTTTAGCAAAGCTCCTGGCACTTAATCAACACTTAATGCATTGTAATTGGCATTGTTATAATTATGCACAGTATATTTTCATATCTGTTTTTGCTTCCATATTTTAAGCAGTCAAATAGGCCATCATATTACTCCCCATTGTTTCTCTCTGACTTGGTTCCCAGGTCACATTGGGGAACCCCTGAGTGCTCACGCAGCTGCTGTGAGAAGCAAAGGCATCGCTCCTGCCTACCTGGGGCAGGCTACACTTCTGCCTGCTGATTCTCCCCTCCCACCACTCACAGCCTAATATCATAGTGCAGATGTGTCTCCTGCTCATGAAAAATGCCTCTAAGGGGTCATAAACTTCTAGATAGGTTAGCATTACCTCTGTGCTAAGTGATTTGGCAGAGTCAGCTTGAGAAAAAAACACACACAAAAAAAACATAACCAAACTCTTAAACAAAAATATCCTATTGGGGGAAGGCTGTAGGCTGTGTGTTTTCTTGCAAGGGTAAATTATTCCTGGCATTTATAAATGGTCACAAACACAATGTATTGATCTATTCAAGGAACACATGATTAATTTAAAAGGTTTATGTGAAATAAAGAAAATGGAATTATAATGAAGGTTGTTTTTCTTTTAAGAAGAAAACAGGAGAATGATTAAATGGGCACTTCTCTGAAATGAAAATAATGAAAAGAAAGCTACCCTCAGAGTCAGTTCTTGGACCAGCCTTATTGATATAACACCATGGTCAAGAGCACTGGACTTTGTATGTAGTTGGATGCTCAGCTCTGTGACCATGGGGAAAATGAACTGACTTCTCTGTGTCTTAGTTTCCTGCCAGAGTTGCTATGAGGATTTAATAAAAGAAAGTTAGTCAAATTCTTAACACACTGTCTACACTAGAATACAGGCACCAGGTAAAATGTATTTTTCCATTGTGATCATTATCATGAGCTGAAGAAAAGGACTGCACAGTGAGATTTCCAACTTTGCAGGTGATAACAAAGCGCTGAGTTGATGGGAATAGACCACAGGAAGTGGGAAGAGAAGGGGCAGGTGAGTTTTGGTACAGGCAGGTGTAGAATAAAACATTGGGAGGGGAGAAGCTGACGTGTTCTCTTCATAGAAATACTGGGAAAGACCCAGAAAATGGGAGGAACCAATGGAGAGGGCTTCCTGAGACCAGAGCCCAAGGCAGCTGCTAAGCCAAGTCCCCGGGGTTAATCTTTGACAGCAGAATGCTGGATTCAGTGAATCTTGTCTGGCAGGAAAGCCTTGGGCTTCGTTTTGGTGTGAGCCTTCCCATTTCCCACTGCCTCTTACCCTTTATAAATTTCTGTTTAGTTCCTTCTCTGATTTCCCTTATGGCTGTGGCTCTAGAGTAGACAGTTGTTAGAAATGTTGCCAGTGTGTCTCTCAAAGAGGTCATTGTACCCTAACACTCCAATTAATTCAGGAGAGCCAGGGAGAGAGAGGCCACTGGAGCCAAGAGTGAGTGGGCCAGGAGCTGAGAAGGAGTTAATTGAGTGGAAGGAGAAAGCAAAATAGGTCGATTAAAAGCTGAATTCCCTGTGGGCACCTTGTGTTCTTTCATTTATTTGGTTCAGGCCCTAGTTTCTGCCCTGAACAAATTCTTCCAGGCTTCTTTTCCAGATGGAGTTAAGGCACTGAATTCATTCCCAGTGCCAGTTTTTCTTTTCAGAGTCTTATCTCTGTATTGGCAAACTAGCCCCTGCCCCATGTGATGAGATAAGCCAGGGATAAACATCTGGCCTGGGGGTCATTTCATGCCAGAGAGGTTACTTTGAAGGCAGTGAGAACTTGAACAGACTGAGAGGAGGGGCATTTCAAGGCCACTGGACCAGGGAGGGAGACTGGAGAGGGCAGAGCTATCTCTCAGGGTCAGTGAGGAAAGCAGCTCACTGATCAGTTCATGTAACAGTGCAGGAGATGAAGCTAGAAAGCTAGGTTTGTTCATTAGCAGTAGGTAAGCGTTAGGTTTGAAAACAAATTTTTTTCTTATAAAGAATAAATGATTGCCTGTTATGCCAGCCTTGTACCCCAAAAAGAAAGTAGAGAGGAGGAACCCAATGAAAGAACATTCCTTGAGCAAATAGAAAATACAGGGTATCCCCCCAAAATGTATACACACTTTGAATAAATAATTTTTCATTCCAATGGGTTAAATCTGAAAAGAAAGAAACATCAATTGAGCTCTTCGCTCAAATGTGTGTATACATTTTTGGGGACGCCCTGTGGAAAAGAGACTAATTTAAATTCCAGCAAACATTAGAAATACACAAATCAATCAGGAAAAAGCATTACACAATTCAGATCATTACCAGGCTCTGGGCATCAGTGTGTGGGTGGAATGGGAAGAGAGAGTCAGACACAGAGTAAAAAGCATTTAAGTACAGGAAGGGCGGCTTAGGAGTCAGGCGTTCTGCTGAGTAGTTCCTCTGAATTCATATTTTTCAGGCCTCGTAACAGATTTGAGCCCTCTGTTTATTGGTTTTAGGTGGTGAGGGTGGAAGAAGATAGGGAAGGGGAGAAAAAGAATACACAAACAGTGGATATTGAATGTGGACATATTTCACATTTGGTTTAGATGCAGATTCTCGATACCAGACCTCTGAGCCTCTCTGTCCCAGCAAGCACCTCTGTTTTGCTCTGCTCCTCCCTGGGACCTCGACCTTTCCCTCCACAGATCCTGGCCCCGGGATCCCTCTGGGATCTCCCTACAGCAAACAGACCTGTCATAGACTCAGTTTTATGGAAACAAAACAGAAGCCAAAATAGAAAGGAAGGCAGGATCTTCCTTTCATGCTTGTTGTCTTAGTTTTATTCTAATTTCTCTTAGTTTGTAGGCAAAGAAATGGACTAAAAATTTTGTTTGGGCTATTTTCAATATATTATCTTAAAAAAGGCTTATATCCAGCCTTGTGTCTCCTGCTCATGAAAATCTGCTCATGTATCCATCTTCATGCATTCTCTAACTAGAGAAAGGAATTAAACTGAGAAGACAGATAAATGACATAACTTATGAGATGATTTATAAATGAATAGGCTTACATAGACTACTAGGCTTATAAATGTTTTTCTTCTTGTACTTAAAAAGATAAAATCTAACTTATTCTATATAATAAAAGCCTAATATGCAAATCGACCAGAATGACCGGATATAAGCCTTTTTTTAAGATAATATATTGAAAATAGCCCAAACAAAATTTTTAAGAAAAGCCCCTATTAAAATCTCACAAGTCTATAATCAAAACATAATTATCCTAGTTTTTGAAAATGGGCAAAAGACTTTAAAAAACACATTTAAAAAGTAGATACAAATGACCAATAGCATATGAAAATGTGCTCACCATCATTAGTCATCTTAAAACCATGAGATATCACTTCACATACTCCTACATTTAAATAGATTCATAATATCAAGTGATGGTGAGGATGTAGAGCAATTGGAACTTTCATATATGCCTATTGGGAATGTTCAACAAAGACCTACCCTATGACTCTACAATTGCACTCCTAGGTAACTCTCAAGAGAAAGGAATATCTATGTCCACAGAGAGATTTCTGTAAGAACTTTCACATCAGCTTGATTCATTATACCTAAACCCAGGAAGCAACCTAAAAATCCATCAGCCAGAGACTTGATAAACAAATTGTGGCACATCTATATAATGGACAGCAGTAGCGAGGAATGAACTACTGATACACACAACCTGGATGAATCTAAAATACAACGTGTTTAATACAGGAAGCCAGACATAAAAGAGTATATATTGTGATTTCATTTGAAATCCAAGAATAGGCTAAGCTACGTCTGTGATATAAATCAGAAAGTGGTACCAGAGTGGGAGAGGGTGGGGCAGGAACTGACAGGAAGGAGGCACAAGTGGACTCCCTAGGGTGATGGAAAGGTTCATATTTTGCTTTTGGTGATGGCTAAATGGATGTATAACATTGTCAAAACTCTTAGAACTAATGCTTAAAATACAGGGTGGGGCAAAAGTAGGCTTACACTTGTGAGTACACAAAACAGAAGATTTATTCTTGCATTATTAATTATTGTAGTATTTTCCATGTGAACAACTATAGACCTACTTTTGCCCCACCCTATAAGTGTATTTTATTGTATACTAGAGGCCTGGTGCATGAAAATTCATGCACTCAGGGATCCCTCAGCTCGACCTTGTGCCCTCTTGCAGACCTGGAGCCCTCGGGGGATGTCCAACTGATGGCTTAGGCCTACTCCCCCAGGGAATGGGCCTTAGCCATAGTCTGGCCTCCCTTGTGGGCTGATCAGGGGACAGTGCTGGGTGTAGCCAACCCACCCCTCATTGCCCTTCTGCCGCCGCCCCCTGCCCCCCTCGTTACAATTGCTGTCCCCTCCCTCTGCCCACTGGCACTTGCCTTGGCTGGCCTGCTGCTGCCCGCTCGCCAGCCCCGCCCCCCGCCAACCGGTCATTCTGGTCGATTTGCATATTAGGCTTTTATTATATAGAATAACTTAGATTTTATCTTTTTAAGTACAAAAAGAAAAACATTTATAAGCCTAGTAGTCTATGTAAGCCTATTCATTTATAAATCATCTCATAAGTTATGTCATTTATCTGTCTTCTCAGTTTAATTCCTTTCTCTAGTTAGAGAATGCAGTACTTTTCAAAGATGGATACAACAAAAACCTGTTTTGCCTGGCAATCTGATCCTCAAGCTTCCCACAATAAGTAGAGACTAGGTTTGCCTGCTGAGCTTAATGGATCCCTTCATTGACCTGAAAAGATGTGGGGGCATGAGGTGGTATTTTTACCTTTCCCCCACCTCTACGTCAAACACAGTGGTACACTTCCAATGAAGAAAGGTCTCACTGTTAGACAAAGAATGGAAACCAGTGTCCCAGAGAGCAGCCCCTAGTTCCTCATTGCTTGCCTTTCCCCACCCAGTCGCATGGCCCCAACACAGAGAGAAGAGTGCCACCTCCCGCTGCCTCCAGCTGGGCTTCTCCTTCCCTTTGTCCCTGATGTTGCTGGAGCAGCAGCTCTTGGTGATGGGAGGTTATGCTGAGTGCCAGCGGCCGCGAGGCCAACATCATGAAAACCACTTAGCTGGGCTCTGGGGTGTGTGCTTGGGCTGCCTGGGCCAGACTGTGGCTGTTGCATCCTGGATGAAGCTTTCACTTTCTCTTCTGGGAACGGGGTGACAGTCCCTGTGCCATTGCCTTCCTGGGGCTGCTGTGCGGGCAGCACAAGAAAACAGACCTGAAAACCTTGTTAGAAAAGTTTCTATCTGCTTCACATGCCAGGTGGAATTATCATCCAGTTCGGTACACCTGAGTTCCTGCCCTGGGAATGATGGCAGCATCTGCAAAGGAAGTGTAGGATAAACTGTGCAATCACCTGTTTGAGAGTAGATGAGGGGAAGCCACATGAGCAGAGGTGTAAAGAAGTAACAGATGAGCAAACTCATACTAAGACAAAGTTTTCATTCGTTACATGCTTCCATCTTTATTAGAATTGTTAGTGCCTTTCAATAGAGTATAATCTGCTTGGATTCTGTAGCTGCACTATACATTTCCCCTTGTACAGTCGCCATCTCCGGGTGTCAGCCTTTGTAATAGAGGGAGAGAACCCGTACAAAAGACCACAGGAACCAGAGGAAGATCCTGGCTTGGATGGACACCAGCTCTCAGTGATTGTGTAACCTCAGGCCACTTACTGGGCTTCTCCAGCCCTCTGTTTCTGTTTCTTGAAAAGAGCTACACTTAATCCTTAAGTTCTGAGGACTTTCCAATGATGAGGTGTTTTAGAGTAGTTGTGTGGTGTGGTGGAAAAAGTCCTTGCAGTCAGTAGAAGACCTGAGCTCCAGCCTTGGGTCTGCCCCTTGTGAGCAGGGTGAACTCTGCATGGCATTCCACCTGTCTGAGTGAGCAGCTTCCGCCCTCCAGGGCATTGCTCTCGAACTGGATGGAGTACTAAATACTTTATAAACCATAATTCATCATATAAATGTCTCCTGCCATTCCACTGCTGTTGCTGTAGACATCGCAACACACTTTCAAAGGCATGCATGCATGAGTGTGTGGCCATGATGCTTAAATGGAGTCGAAGAGTCAGAGATGCAAAGCCGAGACTGATCTGGGAGTCAGGTTAGTTAATAAGGCTTGGGATCCATGAGCTTAGCAGCCTTTGGACCAGCGAACCTGGACTGATGGTTGTTCCCTCATAGGTGACAGCAGAGCTAGACGCCTGGAACGAGGACTTGCTCCGGCAGATGAACGACTTCAACACGGAGGACCTGACACTGGCAGAGCAGCGGCTGCAGCGCCACACGGAGCGGAAGCTGGCCATGAACAACATGACCTTCGAGGTCATCCAGCAGGGCCAGGATCTGCACCAGTACATCATGGAGGTCCAGGCCTCAGGTAGGCAACCTGTCCCAGCCTTGTTCTCCTGGCAGGGAGGTGATGAAAACAAGAACACCAGCTTGACTCCAAAGTGCACTTCCACACTGTTATTCATTTCAGTCCTACAGGTATAAGGAACAGATGTTTGCCCCCATTTTAAAGAAGAAGAAAACTGAGCATGAGAGCTAAAATAACCTGTGCGGGGCTGGCCAGTCAGGCTGTAGTAAAGATGGGACTAGGACCAGGCTCTCCTGGTGCTGTGGAGAGAATGGGGGAAAACCAGTGGTAGAAATTAGCGCAGATTCCCCAAAAAAATTGTGGCCTGGAAAAACAAACCAGGTGGGCTCCAAAAGCAGTCAGCCATCCCTGTGAATCTATTCAAATGTGTAGACATCTGCTATTCCACCCCCTATAACCCCCCACACACACTCTCTCCACCCCCAGGGCTGGCTCCTTGTCTCCAGCCCGGGCCTCTCAGAGTCCTGTGTTTTATCGCTGGTCTGTGCATGAGTGTAAGAAGTGCTGATAAAAATTTATGGCAAGGTTGTATAATTTTATAACTCCTCAAAAAAAACATGGTCAAGTTACCCAGATTTGACTTCTTTTCCTGCTCAGGATTTATTCACTACCCTAGAAGTGCACGCAACCTTACTGTTATATCTCCAGACCGGCCTTTGTTGTTAGGACTGGAGGGAACCATCACAGTCACTAGTCCCAGGAGCCTAGAAAAAGAAACCAGTCATGTGAGCACATACCATTGGAGTGCTAGAACCCAGGCCTGTACACCCAAACCCACCCATTGCCCTTTTCCTCCTCACCCCTTCACCCTTGTTGGCTCAGGTTTCTTACCCTCTTAGAGGGGGCAGACACAGGCTCAGGCCACCAACTTTTTAAAGCACTGTTGGTCTATAGCCCTGTTGATCATGAAGAATATTTACAAGCATGGGATTGTTAGGCAGATCTTTTTTTTTTTTTTTTTTTTTTCTTTTTTTTTTTATTGCTTAAAGTATTACAAAGGGTATTACATATGTGTCCATTTTATCCCCCCGCCCTAGACAATCCCCTAGCCTCCCCTATCCCCCAATGTCTTATGTCCACTGGTTATGCTTCTATGCATGCATACAAGTCCTTTAGTTGATCTCTTACCCCCCTACCTCCTGCCCCGCAACCCTCCCCGGCCTTCCTGCTGCAGTTTGACAATCTGTTTGAGGCAGCTCTGCCTCTGTATCTATTATTGTTCAAAAGTTTATAATGGTCTCTATTATCCATGAATGAGTGAGATCATGTGGTATTTTTCCTTCATTGACTGGCTTATTTCACTTAGCATAATGCTCTCCAGTTCCATCCATGACGTTGCAAATGGTAAGAGTTCCTTCCTTTTTAGAGCAGCATAGTATTCCATCGTGTAGATGTACCACAGTTTTCTAATCCATTCATCTACTGATGGGCACTTAGGCTGTTTCCAGATCTTAGCTATGGTGAATTGTGCTGCTATGAACATAGGGGTGCATATATCCTTTCTGATTGGTGTTTCTGGTTTCTTGGGATATATTCCTAGAAGTGGGATCACAGGGTCAAATGGGAGTTCCATTTTCAGTTTTTTAAGGAAACTCCATACTGTCTTCCATAGTGGCTGCACCAGTCTGCATTCCCACCAGCAGTGCACAAGTGTTCCTTTTTCTCCACATCCTCTCCAGCACTTGTCGTTTGTTGATTTGTTGATGATAGCCAGTCTGACAGGTGTGAGATGGTACCTCATTGTTGTTTTGATTTGCATCTCTCGGATGATTAGTGACTTTGAGCATGTTTTCATATGTCTCTTGGCTTTCTGAATGTCCTCTTTTGAAAGGTGTCTATTTAGGTCCTTTGCCCATTTTTTGATTGGATTGTTTATCTTCCTTTTGTTAAGTTGTATGAGTTCCCTATAAATTTTGGAGATTAGGCCCTTATCGGATATGACATTGGCAAATATGTTTTCCCACACAGTGGGTTTTCTCGTTGTTTTGTTGATGGTTTCTTTTGCTGTGCAGAAGCTTTTTATTTTGATGTAGTCCCATTTGTTCATTTTCTCTTTAGTTTCAAGTGCCCTAGGAGCTGTATCAGTGAAGAAATTGCTTCGGCATATGTCTGAGATTTTGTTGCCTTTGGATTCTTCTAGAATTTTTATAGTTTCCTGTCGTACATTTAAGTCCTTTATCCATTTTGAGTTTATTTTTGTGTATGGTGTAAGTTGGTGGTCTAGTTTCATTTTCTTGCATATATCTGTCCAATTTTCCCAGCACCATTTATTGAAGAGACTATCTTGGCTCCATTGTATGTTCTTGCCTCCTTTGTCAAATATTAGTTGAGCATATTGGTTCGGGCTGATTTCTGGGCTCTCTATTCTATTCCATTGATCTATATGCCTATTCTTGTGCCAGTACCAGGCAGTTTTGAGAACAGTGGCTTTGTAATACATCTTGATATCTGGTATTGAGATCCCACCTACTTTGGTCTTTTTCAGGATTGCTGCAGCTATTCGAGGTCTTTTTTTATTCCAGATGAATTTTTGGAGAGTTCGTTCTAGATCTCTGAAGTATGCCGTTGGTATTTTAATGGGGAGTGCGTTGAATTTATAGATTGCTTTGGGTAGTATGGACATTTTAATGATGTTGATTCTACCAATCCATGAACACGGTATGTTCTTCCATCTGTTTATGTCTTCCTCTATATCTTTTTTCAACGTCCTGTAGTTTTCTGAGTAGAGGTCTTTTACCTCTTTAGTTAAGTTTATTCCTAGGTAGCTTAATTTTTTTGGTGCGATGGTAAACGGGATTGTTTTTATAATCTCTCTTTCTGAAAGTTCACTATTGGTGTATAGAAATGCCTCGGATTTCTTGGGGTTAATTTTGTATCCTGCTACATTGTGTTAGGCAGATCTTAACAATCAAACTTGACTTTAGGGTACTGTGTTTCTTTTAATGACTTGAAGGAGTACATACCAGCATTCAAAGGAACTTCACTTCTAACCAGAGGAGAGACACCTAGTAAATTCTACTCGCTTGGGTCAGCATGACATTTTCTTAAATTTTCGTTTGTGTTGTGAATAGGTCTATTTAGAGGTGTGCAGACTGTGCCTCCTCATACAGCCCCAGGAAGGGTCATTCACATTGTAGTCTATTGCTGACTGTTTTATGACAATGCCCAGGCCCCACACCTGAGCTACTCTGATTTAACAACCTCTGAATGGGCCTTGGGCATCAATCAGCAAAAGCTTCTCAGATGATTCCACTGTGCAGCCAGGGCTGAGACCACTGCTTTTCATGCAGTGGTTAAATCACAACAGATGATATCTACGAAATGAATGCCCCAGGAGACTCCCAAATGTGGCTCCCAGAGCAGCAGCACCTGAGGACTTGTTAGCAATGCAAGTTTAGCCATGGCTGGTGGGCTTGGTTGGGCATCATCCCATGCACTGAAAGGTTGCTGGTTCGATTCCCGGTCAGGGCACATGCTCAGATTTCGGGTTCCACCCTCACTAGGGGGCATGTAGAAGGCAGCCAATTGATGTTGCACTCTCACTTCGATGTTTCTCTCTCTTCCTCTACCTTCCTCTCTCTCTAAACATCAATAAAAATATATTTTTTTAAATGCAAGTTTAAAGGCCCATCCCTTGGACCTATCACATCAGAATCCCTTGGGGTTGTGTCCACCAACCTGTGTTTCAAAGCTTTCCAGATAATTCTGATGTACCACTGCCAATCTAGGTCCTTGCTACTCAAAGCGTGGGTTATGGACCACCACTGTTGGCATTGTTGAGCGCTGATTAGAAATGCTGAACTCCAGGCCTTATCTCACACTTAGGAATCTGGATCTGCATGTTAACAAAATCTCCAGGTAAATCGTGTGCACATGATAGTTTGTACCTTTTTAAAGGCCTTATCAGGAATGGCGGAAACTGTGATCCTTCCTCTGGACTCAGGGTTTCACCCTATGGCTTGCCCTCATGATGTTCACAATAGCTGGCTGTCCAGCTGAGCCTAGGAAGCATGAGAGAATGCAGACACAGTGCCTAGGAGAGAGGCCTGGGGAAAGACGCCCTACAGGGACGTTCACTCTTCATCCCTCAGTATCGATTGTCTGGCAGGAGGGAGCTTGTCTGCCTGGAAACCTGTGGCACTTAGGACTAGGGTTCTGGCATGACCTGGGGGAAGCCCACTTCTGTGCCAACAGCCAGGTATCCACGGTAACAGGAAAATCTGCTGGGAGCTAGCAGTCCCTGAAGACTGCTTAAGATGAGCGGGCGGGGGGTAGTTGTACTTGGCGGCCACCTTAACCATGAGGGCTGCGTGGGTGAAAACACCCCAGGCAGATGGGCTGCCCACCCCCACAGTATCCTGTTCTAGAAATGAGCTTTGTCAAAAGAGGCTGCATTGGCCTGTTCAGGCCTCTCTGCTGGGACTCGCTGTTCCCCGCTCCTACCTCATCTAGCTGCACAGTCTGGCATAGCCCAGGAGGCTTCCGGGGGAATGAATCCAGGGGCTTCAGGGACACTCACTCTGCTGCAGAAAGCCTGGTCCTGTGGAGGAGGCAGCTATCTCCTCTCTGACTGGGGGGCAGGAGGGCCGAGTCATGTCAGAGCTGGAAGTGGGGAGGGGGTGGTTGGGGTGGACCCAGCTGGACCCAGGTGGCTGAAGGCTGCAGGATTTGAGAGACGCTGGACTGAGGCTATAAGGGGCTTGGGCATTATGATGTACATATAATGAACTATGTTATGTTAGAAAAAGGATAATAAGCAAAATTAATAATTTGGCTGATATTTCGCCCTTCATGCTAAATTAAGGCCTTATGCTTTGATTTTGTAGGAGTAAATGGAAGTAGAGAGTTTCCATACACTTACTTTCAGGTGTGAAATTTATAACATTGAGCCAGGTTCTACTAAATCGCTCTGGGTGCCAACAACTCTAACCAAAACAAGAGCCTTTGCTTAAATCGACATCAGCCTTAGGAACAGAAGGCAAAGTCAGAACACTCTCCTCACTTGCTCACTGTGCTTTCCTCACATTAGGGGCGTCTATTTGAGCCTCAAGTTGGGAGGTGTTTGCTGGTAAGAGTCAAGGTGGAGGAGTATGCTGGCTGAATTCAGGGTCCAGTTCCTCCATCAAAAGTTGGAAGTGCCTTTTTTTTTCTCTGTAGACCTTACTTTCTTTCTTTTGTCTAGTGTGGCAGGTGGACCTTGATTCCTAAAATTCTCACTTTCCATGCTGCAGCCCCATCATCAGCATTGGTTATGCCACAGGTCTTCTGTCTAAAGCAGTGGTTCTCAGCCTTCTGGCCCTTTAAATACAGTTCCTCATGTTGTGACCCAACCATAAAATTATTTTCGTTGCTACTTCATAACTGTAATGTTGCTACTGTTATGAATCGTAATGTAAATTTCTGATATGCAGGATGGTCTTAGGCGACCCCTGTGAAAGGGTCGTTCGACCACCAAAGGGGTCGCGACCCACAGGTTGAGAACCGCTGGTCTAAAGTAATCTGGCCATGCAACTGTTATACTTGACCTTACGAATAACACAAGAGCCATATGCCCTGTGGATATTTTCCTTTTGTGGTTGAATCACAGCTTCAAGTTCTCTCCTTATGCAAGGCTTTGAAGTGAAAACATCTCTGGAGTCTGTGGCAGTGATGCCTAAAATTTATTCCCACCACAGTATTTGAAAATAAATACATTTTAAAATAAATTAAGTTGGGGGGGGTGGCGAGGGAATCACTCTTCTCTTTGAGCATAGAGGTTAAGGCGCAGCGAGGAGAGGGTGCAGCGAGGAGAGGGTGCGGCGAGGAGAGGCTTGGCATCCAACCCTCACCCCCTACTCCCTGGGTGTCCTTGAGCATGTGACTCACTCTCTAAGCCTCACCATTCTCTAGAAAATAATGATCATGAAAATAACAACCTGAGAGAGCCACTGTGAGGATGCAGTGGGATAATTCCTGAGCATGGTAAGGGGTCCGTAGAGCTTGATGATGATCATACATTACTCTGGTGTTCCAGCACACAGTGTGTTTGGTTGGGGTTACTTGTGTTCCTGTAGCTTCTGCAGCAGCTACAGTGAGGGCAGGACTCTTCCTTCCTTCTCTGTACATTCCCAGCCCTGGCAGGGGGTTGTGTCCTGCCCAAAGCAAGTTCTCAGTAATCATATTGGCTGAATCATCAAGATGGAACATCATTGTGGGTGAAACAGATGTAGGTAAAAATAATAGGCCACAAATAATTTTACTTATGTTGTAAAAAGAAGGAAAGGCCTGTGTTTTTCCAAAATGGAAGCCACTCTGGGGTTGATGGGAATGTGGACCTGGGAGAGCAGGTCTGAGAGGAGGGCAGAAGAGAACCTGATGTAAAACAAGCGTTCTTGAGACTTGGCTGCGTATTTAGAATCCCATGGGGAACTTCTTTAAAATACCAAGGTCTGGGCCCCACCCCTCAGGGATTCTTACTTAATTAGTCTGGAATAGGTCCAGAGTTTTAAAAACTTCCCAGGTGATTTCAATGTAGAGCCAAGGTCGATAATACTGATCTAAAAACCTGATTAAAGGACTGTAATTTCTGAACTGAGTGTAATACTGAGGCAGTGAAGTGGAAAGAGAAGTGGAAAGGTGGGGGAGAAAAAAGAAAAAAAGTTGTTCTCTATCCAAGGCAGATATATATATTTAAAGAACACAGTCGAAACGCATATTACAAGAATGGGCAGTATAACCAGGAATCCCCAACTCTTTCCCTAGACCATAGATGCCTCTCCTTGAGGAAATGAAAGTCCCCTCTGCGACCCCCGGCCTGGCAGCAAAGGAAAGCAAAGTGAGAGTTTATTACTAACTGTGG
Source organism: Myotis myotis (assembly GCF_014108235.1). Taxonomy (NCBI): domain Eukaryota; kingdom Metazoa; phylum Chordata; class Mammalia; order Chiroptera; family Vespertilionidae; genus Myotis; species Myotis myotis. The sequence goes on from NW_023416324.1 coordinate 161,167,852, forward strand.
CCTTGAGCCCCAAATAAGCACAATGCCAAATAGTCTAGTAACTGCGTGTAACAGAAGGACCATTGGACATCTGATCCAGTGGTTCCCAATCTTGTTTGCATGTTGGACTCACCCAGGAGCTTTAAGATTTACCGATTCTGGTGTTCTTGGTCTGGGGTGTGGGCATGGCATGGTGACCTTTTAAATTTCTCCAGATGAATCTAATGTGAGCTTAGGTTGAGAGCACTGGTCTAATAGTGTCCAAACTACCATAGTTTCTAGTTATATACTTTGAGCAAGTACATAAATACCAATGGTAAGATTTTATGTTTACATTTTATACAAACCATTCCACAGTCCCATCAGTAATCAATAGTAAATGTGTTATAATTTCCCTAAGGGAAAGGAAAAAGTGGGAAAATGGGTAATTTTTAGACTACTAAAGGCCAGGCACTGTATATACTGGCACTTTATCTCTGAGTCCTCACAACACGTCCAGAAGTCTTGGGATTCCCATTTTACCCAGGCTCAGAGAGGATATGGAGTTCAGATACCATGGATAGGTTACAGCCCATGGATTCAAAGTTACATCTGTCCTTCCCCAAAGCTCTCAGGTACTTTCCACCCCAGCACAGGGCCTGAGTTCCTCCCTAAAGAGGCCCATGTGTTCATTGAACAGGTATTTATTGGGTGTATGAGTCAAGCACTGGGCTAGGTCCTGAAGATGCGAAGAGGCATAAGATAGACTTGGACCTACTATCAGAGAGCCTGCATTTCTGCGAGAGCATGGACAAATTAATAAGGGACAAGCCTCAATGCAAGTGTTCTGATGGAGGGATGAGAACAGGGCTTTGTGGGAGCACATCAGAAACTTCAATACAACATTCTATAAGGAGACTGACAAACTATTTTATTACAAACCAGAGGCCCAATGCACGAAATTTGTACATGGGTCGGGTCCCTAGGCCTGGCCGGCAATCAGGGCTGATCTGTGGGGTGACCAGCAGGGCGATGGGGGGCCCTGCTGGCACCCACCTTGGCTGGCCTGGGGCCTACAGGCTGGGAGCAGCTCCTGCATTGAGCATCCGCCCCCTGGTGGTCAGTGTGTGTCATAGCAACTGGTCATTCCACCAGTTGTTCTGCTGTTTGGTCGATTTGCATATTAGGCTTTTATTATATAGGCTACACTTCAATACTTGATACAAAGAACAAACATTCTTGTTGCATTTCTGAGAGCCCCTGAGGAGGCTAATTAAGCCTCTGATTGGGAGTAATGTCAACACAAGAAAACTATTTGCTGTTGATGGATGGATATGTGCCAACTGATTGGTTTTAACTGGGACCCATTTCAATGTGTTGGAGGCAGTGGGAGAGAGCGGTGAGTTTCTATTCTTTTGGGTGCAGCTGGAGTAAGTCTTCCTGTTTTCCCATTCTCCATCCACAACATGATGCGCTACTGAGGAGCACAGAGGTGTCCTAGGCCTCGTCCTCACCCATTCCAGTTCCTGTGTTCCTCTCTCAGAAAACAATCCAAGCGAGGTAGATGAGAAAGAAGGGCAGGCTGTGAGCCTCTTCTGGATGATGTCCTAAGCAGGTGGATGACCCCTTTGATGCGTTGCTAGGCGTAGAGGCCTATTTACCGGCAGTGTGGCAGGAGTGAGCCATGAGCTTGCTGTAGAAAGACACTGTGCCCAAGCCCAGCATCCTAAACGTCAGAGACGCATGCAGAATGAAAACCGAGCTGGGAAAAACCCACATGGTGGCTGGAAGCAGGAAAGAGCATCTGCTTCTGCAGATGGATTTTAATTAGATTTTCAGAAGGTAAACATGGGGTCAAGGGTCATCCCACTTAGCTGAGCTGCAGGTGTAGAAATGTTGTGTTTCTTTGTATTTTTTATTTCAGTCAAGGAGATGCCCTACCTCATCCTCTCGGGAACTGAAAATAGTAAGTGGAGGGAGCTGACTGCCAAAAGGACAGGCTGTTCTTTTCCGTCTCCTGTGAATATGTCAGGGGCGAGGACTGGGAATTATGAAACCGGCAGAAAAAAATAAACATGAGAAGACACTGAAATTATTACCATGTAACACCAGAAAGTTTCTTTCCCACTCTCCCATATTGTCGTTATATAAAACGCTATTTTTTGCCTCTATAGAAATGAATTTCCTTTCGCGAGTATAGCCGTCCCCTGTACTCCCCCGACTGTATGCTGCAGGTGTATCTGTGATGGCAGAGGTGAATGTCTGATGGTGTGAGAGCAATGGGGGCACCTTCCAAATCAGATTTCTTTTTCAGGCGGCCATCCACTGAGATTGGTGGGCTCCCCAGCTGACCAGCTAACGAGAATGTGCCTTGGGCAGAAGTGCCTGAGACAGTCTTTTTGGCTTTGTTTTGTATTTCCCAGTACGATCCAGAGGCTGGCTTGTGAATATTCTGGGCGTTGCAAATCCCCCCTCAGAGACTGCTGGGTGCGGTCTTGTCTGGGGATGGACTTCCAGAGAACCAGCTCTCTATAACACCAGTCGATATAAAGAGCTGACCATCTGTTGAATAGTCCCAGGCAAAGGACCAGTTAACCCAAAAGAGATGCCATGTGGGAGCATCCCAGACAAAGCCCATTATGGCCGTCTGCCCAATTTCACAGACGGATGCATAGTAGTTGGGAGGGTGCTGATAATGGCCGTTTCTGAATTCCAGCTTTCATATGAATATTGAATGAAATATAGTCTTTATGGTACTACCTGGTTTTTAATTGTTTATCTTTTTAAATCAGGAATTGAGTTAATCTGTGAGAAAGACATTGATCTGGCAGCTCAGGTGCAAGAGCTACTGGAGTTCCTCCACGAGAAGCAGCATGAGCTGGAGCTCAATGCGGAGCAGACGCATAAGCGGCTCGAGCAGTGCCTCCAACTGCGGCACCTCCAGGCTGAGGTCAAGCAGGTGAGCCTGGCTCCTCCACCTTCCACTCAGGCTTCCCACCCGGGCTTCCCAATGGGGCTGGGCCTGCTCCTGGTATGGGGTGAGGCAGACAGAGCCACAGGTGTAACCAGACCTCAGAAATAGATACGTGAAGGAATGGTTGTATTAGCTTCTGAAAGCTGGGCTGCCATCTATTGGATCTAACAAACAGGTCTAAGGGTCCAGTGGCCCTAACAAGAAATGCATGATTCCGCTTTCCTAACAATCTAAGGAGAGCATTCCTGAGTTGCCCTCAGTCACTGAAGGTTTTTCTCTTCCTTTGCATCCCCAATCCTGGCATACAGTTCATGGGAAATACAAATCCTTTATGACTAAGTATATGGAGCCTTTAGAGCTAGGTTGATTAATTTGGGGCCCCTGTGTGCCTAGTGTAGTCCCTGTCACATAGCTGATAGTCAATACGTGGTAGCAGTTGCCATCATTCTTTTCAGTGTGGTTCTGATAACATTTTCTTACAACAATAAAGTCAATTTTAAAAAGGAAAAAGGGTTCTTATATGATACTAGCCATTTTTCTAAGGACATACCCAGGTCTCGAGGAATCTCTAGGGACATACAATGACCAATGGCACATTTAAAAAATACTACATATTTTACCCTTATTTACACTGACTGCTAGAGCTTTTAGATTTAAATCTATTAATGTACCCCAGGGAACAGAAACATCGTATTTGATTTAATGATTGCTTGGTCCCTTGGAGTCAGGGTATTCCTTGCTAATGCCTATGCCTTAGTTATAACATTGTTATTTATTAAAGTGGACAAAAGTATCTTCTGTGCTCCCCTTCTCCCCCAGTCATTGCTCAGCCAGAGCCCACAGACGCTGTGCTAAAGATTCCCCACTGAGCCCCAGGCAAGACCAGATCACAGCGCTGCCATCCAAGTCGTTTTTCCGCGTAGTTGCACTGGGAACCCGTGTGGCTCTTTGGAGAGAAATGTTATTCACGGGAACACGGTGGGAATCCCGGCAGGCCCGGAGCAGTGAGGAGAATACAAATCAGTCATTCTTGGCAGTACTTTCTTTCAAATGAGAAGTATTTTTTTCATTCGTGATCTCATTATAGGTAAACAAGCCATGTGGGGAAGTGGTGTATGTTTACTTCACAAATGAGGAAACTGAGGTACCATAGGATTAATGCTCCCAGGGCCTCTTGACCAACTCAAGCTAAAACTTGCACCCAGGCCTCCTAAATCCAGGGCCCTACAATTTGCTTCTGCAAGACCCCATGCCCACCCTGGGGTTTCCGGGGAAAGAGAAAGAAGCCCTGCAGCAGCATGCAGTCTGGGTTTCCTTGGCCGCAGCAGCATTACACTAAATCGCCACAGGCGTGATTTACACCTGGCAGCGAGGTGGCACCTGCCCACTCACTCAGCGGGCTCCAGAGACCATGGGGTCCTCTGCTCTGCATGCTGTTATTCCTGTCAGTGGACAGTGGCAGGGACGATCATCCGAACAAAACAGAGCAGATGAAAATTATCTCTATTTGACTTTGAAATGAATCTACTTTTGCTGTTGTTCCTGGTTTTTTACTTATTTATTGTTTTGTTCCAGCATTAATAGTGTAGAGCCAGCACCCTAATTATGTTTTTTTGTGACTGATATGAAAATGGAAATGAATGTTCATCCTCCAAGTATACATCCTGTGTAGAATGGGGAGCTGGGACGATGATAACACAGTTTGTCAAATGGGAAAGTGAAACATCTATCTATGAATAATTCAGGCTTAACGAATGTCTGTATACATTTGCATTCAGCATTGTATGAGTTGGAGAACCAAAGCAGAACCCTCCTATGGGGCTGAGGAAACCCCGTCTCCCGCCATGCTCAGAATGACACACAGTGGGGCTGGAGTTCCAGATGGGGCTGGATTGCTCGCATCAGAATTTAGGGAAACTGTGGAGGCCTTTGCAAAGGACAGCGGCCTTGGGGGTGACCAGGGACTGCTGTTCGGTCCAGCCACCATGCCTCATTAGACAGACGTGTTTTCCTAGTCGATGCAAGGCTCTTTCTCCAGAGAGTTGTCTGGTCCTGTTCAGGGCAGGCATTTGCGTTTGATGGAAATTGGTGGAGCAGGAAATATTGATTCGGAAGCTGTCGACACTTGGAAAGAGAGAGTTAATTTAGATGTCAGTATTGATCAATGGGGCTACATTTAGACACCAGCTTGAGAGTTTTCTTTTGAATATACTCTCAAAAAAAAGAAAATAATAAAAGGAAAAGGACATTTAATGGAAATGCCATCAATGGGGACAGAAAGGGAGAGGACAACAATGTGTTATTATACTGCTCTGTCGTTGAGCTCTCAGAAAAGAAAGGTTGAGATGTGGCCATCATAACCTTAAGTGTTGTTATGTCACAGTTACATGAAACTTAAGCTTTGAAGGGGACGATGCCACAGACATTAGACTGAAAATTATTTTCAAGTGTTCAGGACAAAGGAAATTGGTTAATGCAACTGATTTTTTTCCTGAGGGATTACCTAGGACTTTGTATGTAAGGTAAATGGCCCAGATACCTCCAGAAAAATGTTGAGTCTTAAAGGGAAACCACTTTCCTGATTACAGCCCATGGTCCAGGGCCCCAGACCACCCAGATGCCCCCTTTCTTCTAGAAAAGTCGTTCAGATTATTCTCTAGACCCCACAAAATGCTCTGATTGCTTTCCAGGAAAATTGCTACTCTGGTAAGGATGACCTCACATTTATTAGATAATTCAGGAAGATTGGAATAGCCTATTTAATGGGCATAAAACTAAATGAATTTCCATATGTATTCCTGAAGAGCAGTGCATTTAGCAGAAAATAGGCCAAAATGGATTTATAAGATTTGGGGGCTCTAAGCAATGGAGAAAGAAACCACATGTATTTGTCTACTAAAGATATTGACTTAGATTCACCCTATGGACCAAATACTGGCCAAAACTTGCATAGTGTCAAGATGGACATTCAAAACAAAGGAGAAAAATATTATCCTATTCTCATATTCCTGTCGAGAATACTGTGTTCAATTGGGTTCACTATACATCGAACTTAGAAAAGAGAATAAATCCAAAAAAGAGGCAACCACTTTCCATTTCTCTCAAAGTGGTGATAATGAAGAAGACACATGGCCATGGCCTATAAAACCATGATGGATGAACCCATACAGTCTCAAACATCATGAATATTTAGAACTAAGAAACACTGAAAACATGAGAGGCTCCCAGTTACCATCTGAGAGGCTGATGATTTTCCTGTGGCTGGGGTTTCAGAAGTGGCTGTGCCTCGTGATGATATCTGCAGTCGCAGACCTCGGAGTCAATGGCTTTGAGTGCAACCTCACAGACTTATTGTCAGCATGACCTAGAGAACAAAGCCATGTACCTGCAGCTTCCTCAGCCCACGTGGTGGCAGGGTCCACCTGCCCAGCTTGGATGGCTTCCTCCTTTGTGGACATCCACATCCAGTTAACTAAACAAGTCTCCTAACCCAGTTAGCTGAGCTTTCTTGGCCTGAGGAAGCAATAGATCTCCATTTCTGTCCCCTCTCTCAGTTCTGACTGAGTCCCCAAGCATCCATACTCTTTCAGTCCCTCATTTCTGGAAGCTAAGTTCTCTGGTATACTGTGGCTATAGGGGCAGTCCCAGAATGTTGAAAGAAGTATGGAATGTGAGGGCTCAGAGTGGCCTTCAAAGATCATCTAACCTGTAGGTAAACTGTTGCCTCAATGATTGATCCACATAAAATGTTCACTTGATGGATTATATTTTATGGTTTGCAAAGTACTTTTACATTAATTATTTTATTTCGTCTTTGCCCTGTGACTTAGGCAAGCAAGGGGTTACCATTTTACAGAAAAGAAAACTGAGCCTCAGAGAGATGAAATGTTTCCAAACGCACACAGCTCAGGATTGGTAGAACCAACACGTTCTCATTTTTATTATAGTATTTCTTCTACTACCTTGTACTCATTTGGATGCTCACCGAAGAATAAATAACCAACCTTGTGAACCAGGAACACTAAGGACTATAGTAATAGAGAATTACACCAACAAGAAGTGTCATTAATCAGAGTACAAAGACTATGATAACAAAACAGCTAAGATACCTACCTAACATCAGGAGGGCCAGAATATGCCAATAAATACTACAAATACTGGGACAAAATTAATATTCCCAGACTTTCTCTCTTCTCATTGTGAGAGGTACAAATGAAGAATCATAGCATTACCTAGCTTTGCTCCAGAACTAAAAATGATCACCACCACTATTATCCTGCTATGTTGCATCAACCCTGATTACAGCGGGTGACGGTACTGCCATCCTAACCTTACAAATGAGAAAACTGAGACTCAGAGGGCTAGTAACAAAGCCAGGTGTGCTGACTTCAGATTTTGTGCTCTTTCTATACTATCTCAGTTCTGCTCCTAGGACTAACTCAATCATAGGGATCAGTCTCACCCTGACTGAACCTGAGGATGGATATAAACTGCCATGCATTTTTTATCTTCCTAAAGAAGTCTCCCACTTTAAAGTCTTGCAATACCTTTATAAACAGTGTTTGGGAAATAAGAGTGAGCAAGGATGTCAAAGACGGTGATTTAATGAAAGAGGTAAAGGCTGGAGCCCACAATATTTCTAAGTGGAAAAGCTGGTAAATGGGGATCCCACAACCACAGCTACAGCTGATGTTTCAGTTGGCTGATACTGGAGAGGAATATCTCCTCAGGAGGCCCAGAGGAAATCAAATTGCCCCTCAAGCATTGATTTGTGATGTATGTGGAGAAAATGTTTCTCTGACACCCTCAGATGAATCTTGAACCAAGCAAAACGCAATGAATCATGACAGAAATGAACATTGAGAGCTCCATTTTGCAAAAAGATGAAGCATTTGGAGCACACAATCCATGTATGCCTCCACCCAAACTTACAGGCAGCTTTGGGAAGTCATTCGCCCCTCGAGCCTGCCAGCCATAGTACACCAGTGGCATCGGAGATTTCACACATACACTCTGAGCAGTTATTCCCTGCAACTATTTGCTGTACAATAGTTGTACCTCATCCACAATCTGCCAGACCGGCCATGAATTAACATCTCAATCCAGAGAGCCCTGCTTCAGCGGGATGTCTGCCCCCGGGTTATCCATGCACGATATGGCACCAGTCATTGTCTGCCCAAGGAGGAAATTTGCAAAATGTCTATGCGGGTTATGGCCTAGGACAGTGATGGTGAACCTATGACACATGTGTCAGAGGTGACACGTGAACTCATTTTTTTTGGTTGATTTTTTCTTTGTTAAATGGCATTTAAATATATAAAATAAATATCAAAAATATAAGTCTTTGTTTTACTATGGTTGCAAATATCAAAAAATTTCTATATGTGACACGGCACCAGAGTTAAGTTAGGGTTTTTCCAAATGCTGACACGCCAAGCTCAACAGGTTCGCCATCATTGGCCTAGGAGACCAGGCTGAGTATTTTCCTAATTGTTTAACATGAAGAAGTTGAGAGGAGAAAGTAATATTCTGAAACAGATTGTGGTGACTTCTGTTTGCGTGGAAGTGACAGATATGTGGTATTTACTGAGTTTGACATTTCAAAATAATTTTTTCAACAATAAAACTCTCAGATTTCCTAATAAAATATTTGGCAATTTGCTGGTGACCAGACACAAGGTAGATTTTTCAAGGCCTGATTCTTCCAGGTTGATTATTCGCGCTAACACTATTGAGCTGGATAATTGCACATTCCCATTTCACCTAGGTCCTAGGACTGTCTAGACCAGTGGTTCTCAACCTTGGCTGCACATTAGAATCACCTGGGAATCTTTTTAAAATCCTGATTTCTGGGCCTCATCCTCCGGAAATTCTGTTTCTTTGTTACTAATGTTGTGGCCCCACCCCATAACAAAGAAACAGAATTTCCAGAGGATGAGGCCCTGAAATCAGGATTTTAAAAAGATTCCCAGGTGATTCTAATGTGCAGCCAAGGTTGAGAACTACTGCTCTAGACAGTGTCAGCTGTTTCTCCTTCTACGCTAATATTCCCTCGCTGAGGACTAATTAAGGTCACCTAGAAGTTTTACTCAGCTGAGTCCTAGCCTCTAAATCAATTATAACTTACTCTCCCTTTTTCTAATGTTTGGATTATTTTACACTACTTTGCTTGTTTTCTTTATCCTCCTTCCTCCTCCCTCCTTTGGGTTGCTTACCTGCCAAAGCTCAAGCCTGTCTACCTTGGCTATTTTGCAGGGCATGGGAGGTTGGACCCACTCCTTAGGTGTGACCTGGGTGTTTGCCATAGATAATCCCTCACTCTTTCAAAAACTTTACTGCATACCCGTCATATGTTGGATACTGTGCTGGGTGCTATACGAGATGAAAATGTGACTAATAGAATGCTCTGCTCTTCTGGAAGTTGACCTTCTAAGGGAGAATTGAAACATAGGTCGGAATAATTGACCAAAGGCAGCCTGAGGTGAGTGCCACAAAGGTGGTACGTGCCAAATGGTACGGCTGTGCTAGGTGACCAAGAGGTCCTTTCTAATGGGAGTGACTAGGTTGGTAGAGTTCAAGACGTTATTACCATTTAAAATGGGCCTTGATAAAAGAAGAGGGTACCAACAGAGGGAGTTTATTTATACCATTCTGTGTTCCAGGAGGAACTTCAGAAATGGACATACAGTGCAATCAGATAAAGTAATGTTTAAATTAAGTGGGTGAGAAAATTGGGACAGAGGCATGATAAAGGTAGGAAAGAATATAGGAAGCTGGGAATGAGGTTGGTCCTTGAGATAAGATTAGGAAGATGACCAACTTAATTATCCAGACCCATCCTGTGGGTGGCAGATGGTGAGCTCTCTGACTGAAGTGACCATCAGAGGCCACAGCTCTGGGGAAGTTGCGAAGGCCGTTCACCTGTGCTCCTGTCCGACTCCCTAGGTCCTGGGATGGATCCGCAATGGGGAGTCGATGCTGAACGCCAGCCTGGTCAACGCCAGCTCCTTGTCTGAAGCGGAGCAGCTGCAGCGGGAGCACGAGCAGTTCCAGCTGGCCATCGAGGTAACACCCACATCTGGCTGCACCGCCCTCCCCTCCCTTCTGTTCTGTGGTTCAAGTGGGACGATTTCTCATGTGTGGGTGTCCCTTTATGTAACGAAGCCCTCCCTCTTCCTAGTAAATGGTCCAGGGAGCCTCCCTACGCTCCAGGAATTGATGGAGAAGCCAATGCAGGGTTTACACCCCCCTCCCGCCCCCCTCCAGGAGGCCTGGTTTTAGAACTCAAGTATTCACACTACAAACATGGATTTGCTTTCTTTCTAATTGGTACCTTTAACCTTCAAGCCCCCTGCTGGTGCGTTGAGTTTTTTATTCCTTGTGGACTATGCACCATGTGAGAAATGTAAAGGTCACACAGAATTGAGGATGAACAAGTGAAAGAGTCATTAGTAAGTTAGGATTCCGTGTTACATGTAAGGTTGATTCCGTTGTCAGATTCGGCCTTTTTACAAGAACAGCGATCACGGGAGCAGACAGCGCTGGATGGTTTGCTCCACGGAGAGTAGTTGTTCAGTGATGCTGCTTTAAAATAAAACTCCACTTATGATCATCTAATATAAGTCTGATCTCGCTTTAAATAATACCTTTAATGATCTTTTCTGCTAGAACATTATCCTTCCCAAAGAGACTTGAGCTGATTGCTTCAGCATGGTGTCAGGGAAAATGGTAGGAAATGAGACATGGGAATGATATTAAAATAAAATAAGCTCAATACCAATGGGAAAAGAGATAAAGAAGGAAAACGTCAAAGACATTCATTACTTATGGTTCAGCATAAATTTTGACCCACTTCTGAGTGTGTTGCAAATGCAAAGTGTTATCTTCTACAAAAAATTATTATTAAGAATTTTCTACTACAGTGATACAATTTTAACTGTTCATGCCAATAAGTATATGGTTAATACAGTAATCCAGTTGATTGCCACTCATTTTTAAACTAGTGGTTGATTGATTTCAACCATTTAATTTTCTAAAAACCATCTTATACGTGTAAAAATAGCATGAACGTGAATGGCGTGTTTCTATAAGATTTCTGATATATTCTCAGGAACAGCTGCTAGAACTAGGATACTGTTTGGGTTTTAAGATTGTAAAATATACTGTATATTACCCACACCGTATGGGCACAAATAATTTTCTAGGGAAGAACTAACCAGAAGAGAGAAGTTTTATTATCGCTAGCTGTCTCTGTGGCATTTTACTGGCATGCCCACACGTGAGAGGCTGGGAACTATTTGCCGTAAAGAAAAAGTCAGGACTGGGGCTACAGTCAAGAATCAGGCACCCAGTGGACAAGGCCCGGGGAGAGGAGCAGCGTGGAGAACGAAGGTTTGCCAGTCAGACCGGAGGAATGCCATCAGGCTGGGAGGGACGCTGGGCAGGAGCGAACGGCTCTTGGCCATACCTCCTCCTTGTTTATACTGCATGTGAAGGTTTACGTGCCTGGAAGGTAATTCAATTTTAAGTCCCTTAATCAGACGTTGGGAAAGTAAAACCGAATGTCATGACACACTTGAGCATCTCAGTGAGCTAGTGGAAAATAGTTGGTAAATGCATTTGCAACTCTCTCTAAATGACTAACTCTGACATGACTTGCATATGCATCATGTGTTAATTTGTGGTAGATGCCATTGCATCCTTACAGAATGAAGGCTCACTGAGCATTGATGTCTCTTAATTGCTTGGGTGCAACTTGGTCAGATGTTCTTGGAATTGATGTTGAGCTAGAGGCCCTTGTAGAGTTTGCCTATGGTTTCAGGAGGACATGGCAGAGCAGATAGGATTTCTGGAAGATCTTGGGAATGCAGGATAGGCAGGGTCTGTAGCATGGCTAGAATAATGATGAGAACAGAACCAGAATTTCAATGTACACTCCTCCTTCAGGTGGCCTTGTGCTTCTCTCTAAACATGTCCATTTACTAGTACAGCGGGTTCTGCATGGGGGGAATATGCCATGGATGATTTAAGCACTTTGAAAGCAGATCTAACTAGTCTGGTTTGGCTTAACCCATTCTGTTGATATTACTGGAAGCCTTTATAATGATTGCTGATAGGGAGCATAATTTGACTTCTTGGGCCCTCAGAAGGAACCCCGGATTCCAGGAAGGAAAATAAAATAGCTGTAGGTAGGGTGACCATGTAATTTATTGCTAAAATAGAGACATTTTTAAGAGGGAAGGAGGGAAATATTTATAACTAAGCCAGAAAACAGGCATATACAGAACTATCCTGGGCAAACCAGAATTTGCTCACCCTCGCCTGGGTGGCCTCATCAGTTTGAAGGTTTTGGTCCCATAAAAGGAGGTCAGAATTTTTACCTGAAGTGGCCTTGGTTTCGGGAACACGCCCCAGAGCCATTCAGAATGGAGAGTAGTAGACAGTGCATACAGAAGCATAGTTTTATCAGCAAACCTGGATTATTGTGTGGTAGTATCCAAGATGTGTGGCTGATGTGCCTTCAAGGACTGTGAACACCATAGAGAAAAACTTGATTTTAAATTCCATTTTTATTTGAAATCCTCTTACACATGTCAAGCTTAAGCATTATGGTAGACTGAGTTAAGTCATAGTGATCCAGTAGTTGTAACTGGTTAATAAATTCAGTTGATATGGTTCCATTTTCTTCCGTGTCCTGCTACTAAATATTAACATCTTTGATAACCCATGTCTTAAAGATATAGCAATCAATAGGATTAGATAAGAAGAAATAAAAGCAAAATAATTACTCAGACCTAGCAATGCAAAGGGTTGTCATATGTCATGTACATAAGAGTTTATCATTTTGGAAATTACAGGAGGAAAGGGTTCCCAGGACTATTAGATGATAATGAATTTTAGGAAAAACAAGAGGATTTATTACATAGCATAAATTACAGGAAAATTAAAGTTATTCCTCCTCTGTCAGAGAAAAAGACATAATAACAGGTTCATGATGACAATTATATGCTGGTTTCATATACTGAGGGGAGGCCAGATAATTACCATAATTGCTAAATGGTCACTTGGTGGGCCCTTCCTCTAAATGAGACACTGTAGATATAGATTCCATTCCGATTGCTCAAGACCTGATGTGATATAGTGGAAAGGACATAGGTTTGGGAATAGATCAGACCTGAACTTATTTCTGGTTTTATCACTTCCTTGGTTGTACATTTTTGGGAAAGTCATTTAACCAGCCTGAGCCTTAGTTTCTTACTCTGTGAAAAGGGAATAGTAATATTTACCTGGGTGGTGTCACGAGAACTAGGAAAGCACATGCGTAAGCACAGTGCCTAGCACAGAGTACACGCCTGGTTAAATGACAGCTATTCACGTGAGTTTTTAAATAGTCCTTGCCTGAGAGTTCCACAGAATAAGTAAGGAGAATCAGCCAAGGGTTGGAAAAGTGATATAGTTCAGAAAAGGATAGTTTTGGTGAGGCTCAAGCTGTCTGGAAAGGCCACTTTGAAGGAGGTCAGAGGAGTGTCAAAGGGCGACTGGATCATAGATGGGGAGGAAGACTGAAGGCAACAAAAACAAAAAAAAGAGTATGGTGTGTTTTCAAAGCGTGTTTGTAAGGAAATAGGTGATAATGGCATGGAAGTTGTTAGGACCACATTTTGAAGCTTTAAATGACATGGTCGCCCTAGCTCCTGGCCAGCAAACCGCAGCTCGCGAGCCACATGCGGCTCTTTGGCCCCTTGAGTGTGGCTCTTCCACAAAATACCACGTGTGGGCGCACACATACAGTGCTATTGAAACTTCATGGCCCATGCGCAGAAGTCGGCATTTTGTGGAAGAGCCACATTCAAGGGGCCAAAGAGCCGCATGTGGCTCGCGAGCCTAGCTTTACCGAGCCGCAGTTTGCTGACCACTGCCCTAGCTGGTTTGGCTCAGTGGATAAAGTGTCAGCCTGTGGACTGAAGGGTCCCGGGTTCAATTCCGGTCAAGGGCACATGGGTTGCAGGCTCGATCCACAGTAGGGGGTATACAGGAGGCAGGCAATCAATGATTCTCTCTCATCATTGATGTTTCTATCTCTATCTCCCTCTCCCTTCCTCTCTGAATTCAATTAAAAATAAATGACATGGACTAAAGTTTGGGCTTAATTTCCTAGCAATGAGGGAACTACTGAAGACTTTTGAATTGAAAGAAGGAGAGAGGTTTATAGCATAAAATTTGAGTTTTAGAGCTGAAAAGGACATCAGAAATCACTTAATCCAAGCACTTCCTACTACAAAACACGAATCTGTCAGCGATGTAAGGGATGGGTTAAACAGAGTAGACATGGAAGGCAAGACGACTAGGTGGGTGACCAGCACAGCAGTCAAGTTAGGAGGTGGTGAGAGCTGGACTGGGATTCGGGGTGAGGAACAGCAGACAAGGTGGTGATGAGATTGTGATGTTGGGTGGCAGAGAGGAGGACACCGTCCACAGAATTGGAAAGTGTCCTGGGAGGACTGTTTTAGAGGAAGAAGGAGTTTAGTTTAGATGTGGAACTCGAAGAGATGTCTGGGAGGAAGGTGGAGGCTCTGACAGGACAGTAAAAACATTCCCATTTATTGGTGAGGGGTCCTCCTCTCTCTAGGAAGATCTTTCACTCCTTCACTGAGAATGCATCTTTGTAGGCGACTAACTAACATGAGCCGACAGATAGATCCACTGAATCGGTGCTGCTGACCTGGGTGAGAGGTGTGGCAGGCAGCTTCCCCTCAGATCCAAAGACAAAGATAAGGGGTCAAGTGTTGAGGTGAGAGATGTAGGCTGGGGAGTCGTTTACAAAGAGGAGAAATGGAAATCAAGGAAAGAGATATAAGAGCTCTGCAGAAGTAAAAAAAAAAAAAAAAAAAAAAGGATGGGCCTTGGGGCACCTCCACATTTAGGAGACAGGAAAAGAAAATGCTGCCAATAAGTAAAACAGAGAAAGAAACCAGGGATTTATAGCGGGTCGTTTCAGCCCATTAGTTTACTTTTTCCAGCTGCATTCAGCAATTAGGAACCCAAGTGCGGATGTGGTCATCAGGCTTGAAGGCTGGGTCGGTGGCAAAGCAAGGGAATAAGGGCATCTAGGCTGCTAGAGGTGGTGCTGACAGAGCTAACACTGGGTACAGATTTCAGAGACAGGGAAGGGAAGCCAGGAGGTGGTTGATAGACTAGAAAAATGAATAGCGCTGTGTGGGTTGCTGTGTGGGATGAGGTGAAGGGGGAGTGGAGGTGAAAAGGAGGGAGGTTGTCCTCACACACAGGGAGTGCAGAAAGGATGTGCTCTTAGGGGCTGTCCTCGCACTGCTGCCCAAGAAGAAGGGCAGAACTAATTCCAGAGTCAGTTACCGGGCTTCTAGCTGATCATTTTCACTGCCAGCTGAGCCACACTTTCCTAAAATTGCAAAAGCCGAATTCCTACTGCGCCATTGGGTTGAAATCATCCCAGCAGTTGAGGCCACCCAGTCCTCCAGCCTGGCCTCCCCACCTCCTACAGTTACATGTAAACTCAGAGAATGCAAACCACATTGAGCCTGAAAAAGAACGTTTATGTTCTTCTACTATATATATTATCCTAAAGGCAAACGCACATAATGCAGTAATGTGAGGATTATGTGTGGAGCTGAATTGTCTACTGTACTGCTCAGTTCCCTTGGTGAGGTTGCTAGGGGATGGTGTGAGATGCTACTCTTCTGCTTTATTAATCTGCCAAATTTATTCCTTCTACTGCAATCCTTTTCAGCTGATGTTACTGTTTAACATGTTTGCATGTTGGCTCAGATTTCTGTTACATGGGGAATTTTTTGAGCTGTGTTTATTTGATCTGTAAAATGGGATGCATTATGATGAACAATTTTGTGATTAGATTTGAAAAGGAACTTTAACGTATGAGCCCATCAGAGAGCAGATTTATACACAACTGTTGTTTCTCTGCTTCAGACACTGAAATGTCTTTAAGACCCAGCGTGATGCAAGTAGAAGAGAAAGAAAGGAGCGGGGACAGGAGTTAGGGACCTGAGCAGTTAGTTAATGAAACTGTATGATTTTCTTTTTTAAAAATATGCTTTGAACAATGATGTAATTGTCATCGTGACAAAATGTTTGAATCAGTCATTTAAAGCTCTTTAACTTCTCTGCATCTTTCCACTCACGCCTCACTCCACCCCCTCCCATACCACGCCTGGGTCGTTCCCACGGACCTTTCTCTCCTCCCCTTGTGCCCAGTCCCTCTTTCATGCCACTTCCTTGCAGAAGACGCACCAGAGTGCCCTGCAGGTGCAGCAGAAAGCTGAGGCGCTGCTGCAGGCCGGCCACTACGATGCAGACGCCATCCGGGAATGTGCGGAGAAGGTGGCCCTCCACTGGCAGCAGCTCATGCTGAAGATGGAAGACCGGCTGAAACTGGTCAATGCCTCTGTGGCCTTTTACAAAACCTCTGAGCAGGTGAGGGAAAGGGCTGGGGGATGTGTGAGGCTGAGAGTGACAGAGGATTGTTTTCTGCTTCACACTGCCAATCTGCAGTACCTACCACAGCAAGAAGCCAGTCCTCTCAGTACTAACCTTTGAGAAGAGGAAAATGATTTGTGGCTTCCTTATAATGCTTTCCATTAGAGAAGTGGACCATGTGATTTGCTTCTATAAATTTCTCAGACTCCTTGGATCTAGCTGTTGAAATAGAAATGCTAGATTGGAGTGGAATATTAGTCAGCTATTGCCACAATAATGCTGTGTAACAAATCACCCCAAGATTCAGTGGTATAAAACAATAAGCATTCATTTCTTTTGCATAAGTATCTGGAGCTCAGCTGGTCTTGGCTGAGCTTGGTGGAGCTGGCTCTAAGCTGCAGACTGGGACTAGATCTGTTCCCATGTCTCTTATCCTCCTTGACCAGCAGCTACTTGGGACACATTTAGGGCAAAAGGCAAAAGTGCAAGAGCCCAAAGTCTTCTATGAAAGTGCCCTTCGAGTCTCTGCTTATGTCACATGCTCTAGCATCCTTTTGGCCAAAATAAGTCATGTGGCCAAGCCAACATCAATAACGCAGAGAAGTATGTACCTCCCATGGAAGTTGGGAAAGGACAATTTGCTGAACGTAATCTCATCTACCACAATCAGGCACTGTGCACTGCTTGAAAAACATAAAGTTCTGTTACTCACAGGGCTCCCAATCTAATGGGGGAAACAAGGCTCCCTGTCATTGAGAACTATGAGCCTACTGGCAGGATGGTGTCGCTGTGGGAGAAGAGGCAGGGTCATAAAGATGCAGACCCATTACCATTACATCTGTTCAGCAATATGCACAAGAGCTAAGAGGATTTTTAAATGATTTGGGTGCTGTTAGGGAATTCTTTATATGAAATAGAGGTTTCAAACAGAAGTAATTTTATTCCATGTAAAATACTTTCCCTCATTCCAAGTGCTCCCTAGGAGAAATAGATCAGAGAAACGTTCTCTTCTGGGTGGCCATGGGGAAGTGTCGCGGAGCAAAGGCAGCCTGTCTGTGAGAGGGCCCTGCAGCCAGTGTGTCGGTCTCAGTCCTGCCTTCTGTTGCTTCAGAGAGATGATGCCTTCGGAAGTGGGACCAGCAAAGACGATAAAGAGCTTCCCCAGTTGATCTATAAATTCAACATAGTCCCAATCAGATAGATCCCAGCAAGCATTTTGGTAAAAATTAGTATGCTGATTCTAAGATTTACATGGAAATGCAAAGAATCTAGAGTAGCCATAACAACTTTGAAAAGGAAGAGCAAAGTTGAAGGAGTTATACCAGCTGATTGTGAGACTTGCCCTAAAGCTGAATTGATCAAGCAGAATGGTGCTGGGTGTAAGGATAGACTCCATGGAACAGAATAGAGGTTCCAGGAGTAGACCCACAACTATATAATCAGTTAATTTTGGACAAAGAATTAATTTAATAAAGTCTTTTTTAAATTCTTTATTGTTTAAAGTATTACATGAGTCTCCTTTTCCTCCCCATTGACCTCTCCCCTGCTACCCCCACCCCAAGCACAAGACCTTACCGCCCCGCCACCCCCACACTGTCTGTCGATTGGTTTTGCTCATATGCATGCATACAAGTCCTTTGGTCTTAAACAGATGATTCTGGACAACTGAATATTCATATAAAATGAGGCTAATCCTTCTCTACTATCATACACAAATTTTAATTTGAGATGTATCAAGGTACTAAAGAGGTCAGAGCACTAGATTAAAAATCAGGAAATTTGACCCTGAACTAATATTGCTAAAGGTCACTTTTATCTCTCAAGAAATCTGTTTCTCTGCCTATTAAACTAAAGGATTTATGCTTTATAATCTTTTCAGCTTTCAAACTGATTGGTTTTAAGTCCAATACTATCACAGGACAGGTGTTAAGTACTCTTTTTTCTTAGAGTTTTTGAACATATAATGTTTTCTTTCAAGGTGTGAGCATCCTGAATGTGTTCCTGCCTTGCCAAGGCAGAGATGGGTGGTGCTGGGGGAGCCAGCTCGAGTTCAGCGACAGGTCTCTCAGGCCTGGGAAGCCTGTTGGCCATGAGGGTGTCCTGCCTGGGACATCTTTCAGCTCAGTTCATAACTCAGTACATGTCCCATCCATCGCCATACTCTTCATCAGAAAGGATGACTTTCTCAGTCCGAGGAGGCCAAGGACAATAGCTGTTCACGCCTGCTGCCAAAGCCAAGCAAGCGATCCAAGCCCGCTGAAGGGAAGCACAGGAGCATGAGCTCTATTTCCCACATCCTTCCCTAGGCCCTGACACTCGGCTGCCTAGTCTCCTAGCTTTCCCTCCAAGCTCCATTCGAAACTTTTGTTCTTTTGTTCATTTATAAGGTGCTTAATAGCATGGCCTCTCGGCACTTTCCGAACTGAGAAAGCTCCTTAACTTTCTTTGAGATTAACCCAAATTTGTATCCCTCTGAAGGAAATATACATTTTGTAATAGAAGGCCTAGAGATGTCATTGCCATATGGTAGTATCTTGAGACATTTTTGCTGGGATATTTTTCCATGGGGAGGGGAAAGATAGCACTCATTTATGGCCCATAAGACACAATATACAGGCAACTTCCTTCTTTACCTCTGCTTGAAACTACTTCCTGCAAGGCAATTTCAGATGGTTGGGCACCCCAAGTATCTCCCCAAAACCTCATTTTCCTGTACTACCTAAGTCACAGAGTTATCGTAAAGTTATAGCAATATAATATATATTTTTTTAATCCTCAAAAAGTACTAATCTGTCTTAGCCATTGATTATCAGAAGATGATTCCAAAATCCACATCTCAGTCTTGGACTGTCTCCCAAGGTCCAGACGCTGGGTCTCCCGGCCTCCTGGACTTCCCTCAGATCCCCAGGGACACTGCATGCCCTCAGTCTACAAACTAAACTTAAAATAAAAAAGTGTGCATCTGTGCAGCATTCTCTCTGTTAAAGGTCCTCCCAGAAGACTTCCCAACTGATTAATTTACTGAGTCTTTTTCCCCCCCGTGATTCATTAGGTCTGTAGTGTCCTGGAGAGCTTAGAGCAGGAATACCGGAGAGATGAGGACTGGTGTGGTGGACGAGATAAACTGGGGCCAGCAGCAGAGATCGACCACGTCATTCCACTCATCAGTAAACATCTGGAACAAAAGGAGGCCTTTCTTAAGGTCAGAGCACTTTGCCATCCAAGGTCTGGGACTTTAGGCTGTTTTTCTGTCTACCTTCTCTCTCTCCCTTTCTCCCCCTGTCCCTCCTCCTCCTCTTCCTCCTTCTCTCTCTCTTTCTGTCCCACCCCCACTCTCACAAACACTGCTTCACAAAGGCTTTCCATACCCCTGTTTTTTCTAGCTTCATATCTGAAAGGGAGTAGTTGTAGAGAAGATATTGGCTGGTTAACTTGAAAAGTCACACTTCAAATATTTCTTTTTTCTCTCAGTACTTTTTGTATAATTAGGCAGTTAGGATATACCATTACTGCTGGTGCCAGGTTCAGATATCCTGAAATCCCATTGATGTTAATTGAGAAAAATACATACTTTCCCTCAGTTATGTTTGGTTTATTAAAATATTCTTAATTGAAATATATAAACCTAGATATAATACAATACTAAAATACAAATAATAATATAAACAATAGTACAATGTAAATCCTTTGTAAATGGATAATACAATATTTAAGGCAAGAATTAAAAGAAATATAGACATCTTATTTATTTATCAATTTAAAAGTTATCAATTATTGATCACTGTAACACTGCGTAGTCTGCTGCATGAAGAGAGAAATGCCTCGTTTTGTTCCTTTGTTCCTAATAGAGCTCTAGCTTCCCAGGGAGAAGCCCCGGCTGCTCTGAACAGGCTCTCAGTGTGTGGGAGTCCTCCCAGCCCTCTTCCCTCCGGCCTTGATCTTCTCTCCGACGGGTCTTCTGCGCTAAAACTTATCTCAAGGCTCCATTTACTCTCAGATGTCTTGCTTTCATGTTCTGCTTCCTCTCAGGTTTCTGAAAGTACAAAAGAGAATTTTTATACCCTGACATATTGCCACTGATTTTCTACAATTCTGTAATTAACTGTCTTTTTTTTATTATTAGGAATTGTCTCTACTGGACCACCTCTTTGAGTTTTATTTTTATTCTTTTTTTAAAGATGGCCTCCCCTGTCCTTCCTCCCATCTAGTTGGTGTCTGCACCTGCATTCAATCAGAACCCCTAGTGATCAGCTCTTACTAATGAGATTCAGTAGAAATTCTTCTATACGGGGCTTAAGATGATTTTAAAAGTCTTCCCTGTTATAAAACACAATTTAAAACAGAACAACTTAAGTAGAGCATATGAAAAATTTTAAATAGAGATATAAAGATAGTTCTTCATAAAATTAAGTGCTTCTTTTTAAGAAGGAAAAACAAACAAACAAAAAAAACCCTGTTCTGGTTAGATGTTTTCGACGTGCCTACACCTGTAGTTGAGAAAGTGCCTGCTGCTGTGGGAAGTGTGTGCCCAGTGGACGGGACATGGAGCTCTCCATCTGTGTGCATTAGTTGACTATTTAGGATTTCTTGGCTTTGGACCACCCTCCAGCTGTTAAATTCATGGGCCTCTGAACGGACCCACCAGCAGTCTTTGACCAGAGCTCTCAGAAGCCATTGTTGCTAATGCAGCATTTAGAATATTTTATATTATATAATTTGTAGAATAAGATGCTAACTGTACAAAGGTTTTTAAATTGTACAGTTTTATCTAAAGATCATTTAATTCTGAAAACTGTGGATTAAAAATTAGTGGACTACCATGTATTACTTCTACAACCAGGAAAAAAAACACTGCTTTTTAAAAAAAATTCAGAACATCTGTGGTCTTGAGAGAAACTAGAAACACTGCCAGTGGACCTAGAGTCTAGCCTTGACTTGCTTCATGACTCCTGCCCTTTTAGGGCCTCAGTCTCTTCTGGGGGCACAACAACCTGGGACACACCTGTCCTCTCTGCCACCCCTGTTAGTGTGGGTCTTACATGGCCAGTGTAACAGCTCTTATTCCTTTAGGTAGAGAAATTTATTAGTGTTACTGAGGTGAGGGTTGATTTGAGGGACAAATAAAATTTTAAATGTGGGTAATACCCATTTAGACTTGAGATGCATGGTCAATAGGTTTGTTTCCCAAATTTGCTTTCTCAAGTCTAAATTCAACTAATGTTAAAGTGACTTTCACCAGTGCTCATGTACGAGGCCTTCTGGGGGCAGAGGAAAACGAGGTTGAAAGGGAAAGTAATACTGACTCAACTTACACTCGGCCGGGGATGGCTGATTCCTGACTTTTATCTGGGGTGGAGAGGGGAGGGGCGTGGGAAGCAGTTCTTTACTCCATGAGAGGGGGTTCTCTCTCACTGGGACTGGGGTGTCCATGAGCCGGAGTGGCTGCAGGGCTCTGCTCGCCCCTAGCTTCACAAGCCCTTCTCCGGGGTCTTGGGTCCCACGCACCTGCTGGACCAGGACTTATGTGCGGGCGCTTCCCACTTGTCTCCCTCAGGCCTGCACCCTGGCACGGCGGAATGCGGAGGTGTTTCTCAAGTACATCCACAGGAACAACGTCAGCATGCCCAGTGCCGCCAGCCACACTCGGGGACCCGAGCAGCAAGTGAAAGGTCAGTGTGACACCTGCCAGCCACCAGCCACCTCAGCAGCACGGACCAGAGGCTGTGCCCTTGGTCTTCATGCAACCTCAGATTTCCTGGGTTTTCTCCTTGGATAAGAAAAAGTTAGATGTGGGATGGCATGGACTGTGATGATTCTTGGGGAACGTGTTAAACAGGCATCAAGATTTAGAATGGAAAAACCATGATACACTTTCACCAAAGCTTTTTCATTTATTTATCTTAAAGGCTAGAGCATCTCTATCTAATAGAATTTTCTGAAATAACAAAAATGGCCTGTACCTGTGCTGCCCAGTCTAGAAGCCACACATCGCATATGGCTGTGGGGCGCTTACAATGTGCCTAGTGCAACTGAGGAACTGAATTTTTACTTCTGTTGAATATTAATCAACTGAAATATAAGTAGCCGCCTGTGGCTAGCATATCGAGCAGCGCAAGGCTAGGGTATCTTGCAGCCTGGGAGTGAGACAAGTTCTAATCCCGGCTTCATTGCTGAAGCTTTTAAAACTCCAGTTTCCTTCTTTAAAATGTGGTCCCAGAACAGGAGCATCAACATCACTTGGGAGCTGTAGGAGCTGACACGGAATCTCAGGCCCCACCTGGATCGAGCGAGGCAACCTGAATTCTAGCAAGAGCTCCCCATCCCACCCCAGCCAGGTGATTGGTGTGCACATGGAATTTAGAGAAGTACTGGTCTAGATAATCCTTAACATCTCTCTGAATTTGTAACATTTATAATTGTATGAAAAAATCAGTAACCTTTAAAAACTAGCTATTCACTGACCACATTAAGCTTAAATTATCATTGATGAAATTGCCTATTCTGGACCAGATAGAAATTTGCCTTTAAGTAGGTATAGAATTTAACAAATGTTGTCTTGATATAGCAGGGAAATACAACCCTTGAGACTGCGACTAGGGAATGAACTAAAATTGACCTGGAGTGAGGGAGCGGGCAGCTTGGAGACTACGGAGTTGCCAGGGGAGAGAGGCTGATCTGCTCTATGAAGAGCCCTTCTCAGAGAGCTCAGAGGCGAGGAAATCAGAGGCCAATGGGGAGAATTAATTTTAGGAATCAAAGTCCTCTACGGAGAAGAGGAGAGCGGGTTCCTTTTCCAGGTGTGCTACCATTTGTGATGGAGCAGCCCTGCGGGTGGCTGGCGTGATGTCACCCTCCCCTTCCTGCACAGTGCAGAGTGGATGTTCAGATTTCCAAATGCAGGTGGCAGCTGGGGGAGACCTGCTGAGCGCAGACACTCCCTCTGTGCCTCGGTGCTGAGAGTGGCAGGCACCCAGAGAGAACCAGGTCACTGCAACTTTGTGGGGGTGAGGGCCACTTGTTGCCCACAGGAAAGCCTTTAAGAAAGGGCTAAAATGAGTCCTGAAACCCTCCAGGGTTTTTGCCTGATCTGGGTTGTTTCTCACTCACTGGCCAATTGAAGCTTCCGGCCGAGCGGGGACTACACTCACCCCTGCATCTGTTTCCATTCCACGGGCTGCCTGCACCCAAAGCAGTGCCACTTAAGGTTTTGTGCAGGAGCAGTTATTGCTGCATAACAATTCGGTGGTACACAGTTGTGGGCATCGACTGCTCAGGTGACTGCATGTTGGCTGGGGTCAGCTATCTTGGCTGGGCTCGGTGGGGCAGTCCTGCTTGAGCTGCAAGTGTGGCTGGTGCGGCTCCTTCCCTGCAGGTCAGGTGCTGGCTGCTCCACGTGTGTTAATTCTGGGACCTCGGGGGAGGGGCAGCAGTTACCCAGGAGCACTTCTTATGGTGTCGATGGCAGAGAGGAGAGGCAGGGTCAGTGCACAGCACATTTCCAGCCCCTGCTGTGTGGTATCTTAACAACCCATTTGCCAAAGCAAGCCACATGGCTGACCCTGAGGTCGGGGTGAGAAAATACACATTGTCTCTTCGGGGAGAAAGTTACATGATAGGTATAGATAAGGGGAGAAGGGCCTATGAAGGCTCTCAGCCTAAGGGAGGAGGGACAGATTCTGTCCTTAGAAGACCAGACTTCCAGGGAGCATTCAAAGTTCACAAAACCAGCAGAAGCCTTGGAGTCTGAGCCCTGCGACTTGGGTCGGGTCCTTTGCAGAGCACAGTGACGTGTGCTGGGCAGCCCCAGGAGCCTGGAGACCAGGTGGCTAAGCACTCAGGGTCTGAAGTAAATAGCTCCACCCTTTCCATCTGCATGACCCTGGGTGTCACCTACACTCTCTGAACCTCAGGTTCTTCATCATAGAATGGAGATGCAGCCATCCTAAGGGAGCTCCTGCATCATGAGGTACCGTGAAAATACAGTGAGGGCTTAATAAACATTAATTTTTCTAAGTAGTCCTATTGTATATTTTATTGGCATCTAATATAGTTAGCAGCAAGCAGGAGGCAGACAAAATGCAAAATAAATTTGATTGCTTCAAGCATTGGACATAATATTAAACACTTAGGAAGTCTATCCAGGTAGCCAGTTGCCCCTGAAACAACAGAGCAGGCTGGGAAATGACGTGGACAAACACCTTCCCGGCCCTCTGTGGTGCTGGACGCCTTGTTCACATCCCCACGCTGAACATCGTTAGAGGTAACATGAGACCGCTCTCAGCGTTTCTCATGATGGAATCCAAAACGACGTGGAAGTTTGGTCCTAGAGGTATGATTCCATGTGGACATGGTTCCCACATGGCTTCCCTTTATGGTTATTTAGAAGTTTTAGAGTTGAGGCTCTGCTGTTCACGTGCTGTGTGCCCGGCTCATGTGCAGGGCAGGGGTGTGGCCCATGCCTCAGGTTAGCCATACAGTGCCATCAGCCCTGAGCCACAGCTCCCGCTCCCCCAGCCTAGAACAGCTGGGATTCTGTCAAGTCCATTCACTCGTGTAGGGTCCATGAATTAGCTGTTACTTAGGGACTGACACTTCCTACCGTCTCTTACCATCAAGGACCAGCCTTGGTGTCAGAGAATCAGGGCCACTTTCAGGTCACCCTCAGGGCATACCCTTCCCTCATTAGTTGAGGAACCTCATCAACAGGCTCTCACCCCAACCCCCCCACCCCCCCTGGGAAATCCTCTCTGGACCATGCTTTTGCTCCCTTGCTTCTGATGCCTGGATTGGTTCTGTGGGGAGGCTTGAAGGTCACAGTATCTGGCACTTGGGATGTAGGGGAGAAGCAGCCAGTCAGAGTTGTCAGGGCCTCCCCGTGACCGGCGCAATCTCCTCTCTGCAGCCATCCTGAGCGAGCTCCTGCAGAGGGAGAACCGCGTCCTGCACTTCTGGACCTTGAAGAAGCGGCGGTTAGACCAGTGCCAGCAATACGTGGTGTTTGAGCGCAGTGCCAAGCAGGTATGTGCAGAGCGTTCCCCGGCTTTACCTCAGCTCCAGACACTACACAGAGGCCAAGACGACCAGTCCTGGGACGTCCAGGAAAGGGCAGTGGGAGGCGGGGATGAGAAGAGGAAAGGGAAAGGCTGAGTTTGGTACCAGGAGTGGGGAGGAGGTTCTGGAGGAAGATCACCCCTAATTCACGATGATACTGGGTCAGTCTAATGGACAAGGGACTCTCTTTGTCAGGGGGATGTTCCAAGTCTACCAGGGGAGGGCTCATTCATAAATCAGCTTTCAAGCTGTGTACTGCTTGAATCATGTCAGAATTTCCTGGGTCCATCACACTGTCCCAGACCACAGCCTTCACGGTAGCATGGCATGTTTTCCTACTGACCCCTGGCTTTTGGGGGACTGGATGGGTTGTTTCCTCCCACAGGCGCTGGACTGGATCCAAGAAACAGGTGAATTTTACCTCTCAACGCATACCTCCACTGGAGAGACCCCAGAGGAGACTCAGGAACTGCTGAAGGAATATGGGGAATTCAGGGGGCCTGCCAAGGTAGGAAGCACCCTGGGCCTTCCCCAAATCTACTCAGCACTTCCCAGTCTGACCAATTTCACGTGGCGGAAGGGAGAGCAGCCTCTTGCACAGAATGCTTCGCCACAGTGGCAAGGGGGGAAGCATCGGTAGGATTATGTCCTTTGAAACCCGAATACCCAAAGAATGGCGGCTGCTGGATAGAGCGTCTGTATGCAGAAGTCAGCTGCTGTGCCCGGGGCTTCCAAGTATCCCCTCTTCATGCCCCAGGTTCTGGGCTCTGCTGTGTTCTTTCAGGCCACATAAGGCAAAGGGATGTATTCCTGTGAAATGCACATTGCATGTGTGAGCATCACTCCTAGCCACATGTTCTTGACACTTGAATGGCTTGGAAAATCCACCTTATGGGAAGGGCCAATGGCTATGGGTGAATTTATTACCTGTTTACACCCATGTTGTTCAAGGGTCAACTGTACTTCTGTCTGGCCTCAGACCTGAAAATGAGCCAGACTGGAGTCTCTGGGGACCCAATCCTGCACTAGTGCACATACCACACCCCTCACACTCCCATTTACAATGAGGCAGGGAATGTACAATAGGAGGAAATCTCATTTTCATCTGTTTTCACAGCCAGGATTTGATCTGAGAACCCTTGGGTTTGAATGAAAACTGATTTGAGTTCCCTCCTTGTAGCCTCCTATCCCTCACTCTGGGCTCCCTGCCCTGTGAACTTTTCTGGGCATCACTCCCACACACGGCAGATGCTCTTCCCAGGGTGAGAGCTGATTTTGTGGGAGTCAAGGGGGATATATGGAGGCCCATCCTACCCAGAGATCCCTCTGACACGCGGCGAATGTTCCTCTAGTTAGGCCCTTAGTCTCATTCCTGAGCTGACATTTCAGAAGTGGCCACCCACTTTCTGAGTCCTCCCCTTTTCAGCCAATGGGAAAGCTGTCAGTTCAGGTAAGAGACTTATTTCAATACCAGCTAGAACAAGCAGCACTAGGGAGGTGGCAGGCGCACAGTACCCTTTTCAAATCCAAATGAACAAGGCTTTGGAATGACCCACTTTGCATCTGTCTGCCCCTCTCCAAACAGTGTCAGTAATGAACTGTTAACAAGCCAGACAGTATTAGCTCCCCTGGTTCCTACTCGTGTAGGATAGGTCGCAGCAGTACACGGGATGGATCGCAGAACGTCCGAGGATCAGAATCTGTGCGTAACCGAAGTGCAATTGCAGAGAAGCATTTAGTCAATTTAATCCATCTTCCTTCACCTCTTTCCCCTCTTTTCTGCTCACATTGTTACTTGGGTTTCATGCTTTGGGCATTCATCAGTTGATAGATATTTGGGTTGTTTACACTTTTGGGCTACTATGAATAATACTGCTGGGAACATTTGTGTACAAGATTTGGTGTGAACATGTGTTTTCAGATCTCATAGGCATATACCTGGGAGTGGAATGACTAGGTCATAGGGTGACTCTCTGCTTAACTTTTTATTTTTTGGGGGGGGAAGTATTTATTTATTTACTTTTATGCTTAACTTTTTAAACTGGAAATTTCATCTCTGAAAGTAAAAGAAGCTATGAGATAAACTGGACTTCATTCTTATTAACAAAAGAGAATAAAGAGATAAGGAAAATTACAGGAGTCTTAGCAGAACTAAATTATGTGTTGAAATTCAGATTGTTAGGAAAGGGAACACTGGGCATGTCAGACAGGCACTTAGAATGAGAAAGATGGAATCAAAACTATTCAGAGAAAAGATGGGCATAATTCTGTTTCTGAGACTACAAAGAGAAATAAATATTGCTCGCGAGTGAATATTTTTGAAAGGTTTAGTTGTTTGTATTTAATGACATGCTCTCCTCTATGAAATGAATATGAAGATATAGCTCAAGAGAACTGTTTACCTACACAGGGAGCTCAATAGTTTCTTATCAACAAAATAATGTATCAATCAATCAATAAAAATAATATTGACAATGAAAGGCAAATTGGTAGATTATACTGAAATTATAAGAAAAATACCAAAAAGACTAAATCTTAAAGATTTATGAAATGTGCTAAAGACACAAAAAGGGCTTTTGACATACTGTATTCAGTATAAGGCTCACTGATTGGGGGACGATGGTCAAAGGAAGCAAGAAAGGAAAAGAAAGAAAAAGAAAGAAAGAGAAGAAGAAAAGAACTGTCTTTCCTTTATTTACCTGTTTTTTTAGTAGATAACATATTATTCAAAATGGAAATGGCAGAACATACATTAGGGGACATAGCAAGCCCAATATAAGTGAGATGTCAGTTCCAAATTTCTGGGCCCAAATGAATTATATTCCCCCAAAGGTTCCTTTTTGTCCACAAGATCATGTAGGTACTTCTGAACCTAACATTCAAGAACCTCTGCAGCCTGATCCTCACTGTACCAGTCCATATGAGTTACTCTCTCTTGGTGGCAAGATCTGATTTTCAAACTGGGTCACATTATGAGATAGAAACTATGTCGCTGGACCTCCAGGAGCCCAGAAAATGCTGACTGACTCCACCTTATGAGAAAAACAAGAAACATGGCCTAGTCTCACCTGTGGAGATGAAAGCTGAAATGTCACCCGAGACTGAGTCAGTTCCGGCAGCCACACTATCTGGTCATCTCATCTCAGGACATCGGGATATATCGCCACCATTCAGCTTCCCTTCCTTTCTCCTCTCTGCTGTCTGCATTTTCATTCTACTCTGCAGCTACCTACCCAGTCCCCTGCCTCTGCACTTCACACTCCCAGAGAAACCGCCTCCATTGACCCAGAATATTGCCACTGTCCCCGTGTAGACAGAGCTTTTAGGACAAGACAGATCAGAAGTAACTCACTGCATATTGATGGGCTGCCCTTGCGGGGCAAGTTATAACCTCTGACCTCATGCTGTGGCCAGGCATATGGCAGGTTGCACTAGAGTCACCCATGTATAAGAAATCATTTCAGACTACTCTCAGTTATCTGCTTCATGGGCCAAATTTATCATCTAATTCTTCTTAATATACACCCTCAGTCTTACTGCTCTGGCTTTACACACCTCTAAACACAAGACTTAGTCATTTGCTCATTCATTCATTCAACATTTATGCAACGCCTACTATTTTCTAGACGTTGGAGATGAGTGAATAACATACAGCAGTTATCTTTTAGGAGTTTGTGGACTAATGAAGGAGACATATACATGATTCAGTGTGACACATGCTGAAGTAGGGGCATATATGTGCTGCTGGGGGAACCTTTGGAAGGGCATCACCTGCTCAGACTCTGTGCACACACACACACACACACACACACACACACACACACACACACAAAAGGGCTATTGGGTTAAAAGCAGGGAGAAGTAGTAGCCACTCATCACAGCAGGGGGGTGTGGGAATGTGAGGTTGGACTTGTTGCAGGTGAGGGGCCATGGAGAGGGTAGAGACAGTCACAGGTGAGGTGAGGTCCCGTGGAGGGAGGGTTTGTCAATACTGCTCATTTTATTGTCCATTATTTGCTCTCCCAGATTCCACACATCCCTGGAATACCTTTGGTCACAAGTCTTTCTTTTTGTTGACTCTGAATCACAGTTTTGATGTTTCAGGATAAAGTTTCCCCTAGTAGGGCTGCTGCCACCAGCTTTCTATAAAACCCCATCTCATGCTGATGTCTACTGACCAAGAGCAGAGAATAAATATGTATTTCCTGAACTTTACACAAAGGCGGATTTCTTGATTATAGTTGTACAAAGTAATCTCTGTTTTAAGTAAATTGTTTTCAGGGGGTTGCAGGGCATCCTAAATGCAATAAGGTGGAAGTCCTTAGGATACCAGGTATCTTTTCTTACCCCATTCCCAGTGCTGCTATTCTTAGCCTGTCCATGGCTAAGGAGCTGCTTCTCCTCTCCTCATACCCACTTTCTTTCCTTCACACCAAAGCTCTCCTGGCTTCATGTCTCCCAGTCCTGGGTGCAGCCCACTGTCCCTGAGGCAAGAGAGGCCCAGATGTGCTGAGTGAGCTGCTGGCAGGCCAAGTCCTCCCTGCCAGCCTCTTAGGCACTTCTTGGGAGGGTCGGTGACCTGGGAGGGGCTGTGATGAGCCTGGAAAGGCAGGGGAGGGCGACTTAGGCTCCTCTGTCTTATCTGCTCTTCCCCCAGCGATTTTCTGCCTATCTCCCTCAGTTATCTAGATTGCAGCATGACCCGAACCTTGGGCCTACTGCCCTCCCGTCCAGAAGATCATTGTACTTCTCAGAGTATTATTTAAATATTGTTTCCTTTCCTTTAAAATCTGCTAGGCTTCCCTGATCAATTTTAGAGTTTCAAAACTCAGGTACAAGATAAAAGATGAGCAAGTGTTTACTTATTGAACATCCCTTTCATTTCTATGTCTTACCCGGCAAGAAGGCCCCGTCTGAGATCTTTTCTGCCCATGCCAGCCCACTGTTGCTGTTTTTCCTGGTTTAAAATTCCTGCACTGTAACTATACATACTTCTTGTTTTGACATTCAATTACATGATGCCCTGAGTCATGTAACTACTTTCTGGGAAAATCTTGTCCCCTCGAGAGATATAGACTGTTTCGGGGAAATGAGCTTCTTTTTTCTTCTTTTGTTTAACCCCCTGGACTCCCCCCACAGCCCTCTGCACAGTAGTGTAGACAGAATTGGTGCTGAGCAAACACTTGCTAGAAATGAAGTTAACACAATACACATCAGAGCTCCACCTTCCTCAGCCCTGTAAGGGATTCCAGCTTCATTAATGCTTTCCTCTCTTCCTCTGTGGAAACTGGAGACAGAGCCTGGTGGTGAGAGGGACGGTGTTTACTGTTTAATCTGCTGCTTGGATTTCTTTAGATCCTGGCATGTGCTCCCTCCCCTGGCGCTTAGAAAGCCCACTTCAGGCCAGTACAGTGAAGGGGAGGACTAGCGACTGTGGGGCAGCGGCACACAGGCTGTGTCACTCACAGGCGGTAGGAACTTGGAAAGCCCTGAGCCTCTCAGCCTCAGTGTTTTCATTTCCATCTATTGCTTCAAAGAGTCTTGCACTTCCTCCCTCCACCTACCTCCCAGGGAGTCTCAGATGTGGCATTAGCATCCCCTGTAAACTGATAAAGCCCTATATTAATCGAAGAGATTCTTACATCAATAATTACAATGACTATCACTAAGGTTTACTGAGTTCCTGCTGTGAGCACTGTTTCGGGCACTGTTCTATGTTCTGCATCGCCAACTATGTCATGCTCACAGCAACCTCACAATGTTATGATTCCCATTTTGCAGATGAAGGAGCTGAGGCACAGAGGGTTTAAGTAATTTGTTCAAGACCCCCCAGCTAACCAGTGCCAAAGCTGAGGTGTAAACCCAGGCAGTCTGTCCGTGAGGTGTCTGTGGCTTCCGCATGGGGGGATGGATCTTACTGAGCCACCCAGCCATTGGCCTCTAGCCTCTCATGATTAGTGGCTGCTGTAAAGAAGAAAAAAGCGGGTAGGGTGAGGGCCATGGGAGTCCATGTCATCTGGTAACTTAAACCCTTCTTTGGGGCAGCAAACGAAGGAGAAGGTGAAGCTTCTGATCCAGCTGGCCGACAGCTTTGTGGAGAAGGGCCATATCCATGCCACAGAGATCAGGAAGTGGGTGACCACGGTGGACAAGCACTACAGAGACTTCTCCCTGCGGATGGGAAAGTACCAGTACTCCCTGGAGAAAGCCTTGGGTGTCAACACAGAGGTAGGTGTGGGCTGCCCAGCTGGGACGCCTCCTTTCCCATCTCCCTCAGCGCGACTGCTGCCATTTGCCATGGAAGGAAGCAGGTTTCCAGAGCCGCCTCTCTGAGCCGCGGACCCCTTCAGCACTTGCCTGGTGTGGTTTCCCTTTGGGGGGATGGATCTTACTGAGCCATCCAGCCATTGGCCTCTAGCCTCTCATAATTAGTACTATATATATTGCAAAATTGGCTGGCTGGGGTTGGGGCCTGTGGCTACAGAACAGAGTTTTTCTGTGTGTAGAGTTTACTTTTGACTTTGAGGACTACCATCTTCTACCCAATTACGTTAATCAGCAAATGACTAGAGTCCCCAGTATGTACAATAGTGCTCTTTCAAGAATAAGGGGTGTAGTTTGTGCAAAGGCCATTTGACATTTCAACTGAAAGGAGATCCTATCTGCTATGAAGCAAGGGAAGACTGACTTTTAATCTCTTCTTCATCATAGGGGTCAGTGACCTGGGAGTTAAGAACTACACACAGGCTGGCAGTTCAGTCCTAGGATTTCTAATTCTTAAATCTTTATTTATTTATTTTTTGTTAATACTCACCTGAGGATATTTTTCCTTTATTTTTTTTTTTGTTTGTTTGTTTGTTTGTTTTTTAGGGAGAGTGAAAGAGAGAGGGAAAGACAGAGAGAAACATTGATGTGAGAAAAACACATCGATTGGTTGCCTCCTGCACAAGCTCTGACTAGGTCCCGGGCCGGGGAGGAGCCTGCTACCAAATATGTGCCCTTGACCAGAATTGAACCTGGGACCCTTTGGTCCACAGGCCAATGCTCTATCCACTGAGCCTAACCGGCTAGGGCTAATTCTTAAATCTTTAAATGGGCTCGTGCTCTGAAGCAGAGCAGACTAGAGAGTAAAGTGGTCAGATCACTAAAATTGGGAGAATTAATGTCTAACCTGTGAGATTTTTTTCCTAGAAGTTTCCGTTCTATATAAATACCAAACATTGGATGAAATAAGCAGGGAGAGGCAATTAGAAAAATCAGTAATTGTTTTCTGTTTCAAAGGGAAGTTGCTTGTTTAAATAAAAATATTTGCTTTTATTATTTTCCCTTGACAAATGAAAGTTTTCTTATGTCTTTATGTGTTTCTGCTTCACATACATTATAATGTATAGTAATCAATCATGGACTCATTTTGTGTGTGTGTTTAGATTTAAACAGGACCAAAGTCCCAAGAGAAATATGACACTAATTATCAAATATATTCATTGTTTTTTTCTTGCTGTGGACATTAGCGCTGAACATTTGACCTGAACATTTCATATCTTTCTTATTTGAAAAAAATGACCACATGAAGAAGAGTGCTTGTGGGTGACAATTTGTGGGATTCCTGCTCTCCTCATCCTCCATTATCTCTCTCTCTGTTTTTCACCTCTACCACCCTCCACAGCCCTGTTTAGTTGCTTTCCCAAAGCATCTCCGAGGTGACCTCTGTGCTCTCTCTGTGCAGGATAACAAGGACCTGGAGCTGGACATCATCCCAGCGAGCCTTTCAGATCGTGAGGTCAAGCTGCGGGATGCCAACCACGAAGTCAATGAAGAGAAGCGGAAGTCTGCCCGGAAGAAAGAGTATGTTTGGGGGGAGCTTTCACCCAACAACAGGCTCCTCGTGACTGTGCTTGGCTTTCACCGTCACCTGTCCCTTTGGACAGCTCCGTGTATCCTCATGACCACCTGCAGAGGTTGGAATGGACATACATGATGCTTCCACTCATATGTCATGCTAACCAAGAACTACAGGGCATTGGCTAGTGGAGACAGTGGATCATGTCCACCTCACAAAGCATTGCCTGATGACTCTGCTCTTTATTTTGGTCTTGCACAGCTACATATATCCAGAGGTCTTTCAAGGGCTTTGTGAAGACTATTTTGACAGATTCCTTTTGGGTAATGCTGGGAAAAAATAGTGTTTCCCAAGATTAAGAAGCCTTAGGTAGTTGATTTATAAAAATGAAGTAGGACCACAGGTCCCTTGGAACTGAAGACACTAAAGCGAAGTCAGAGCTTGAGTTTCATCTGGGGAATGTTTTAGTTTGTCTGGGCTGCTGTACCAAAGTATGACAAATTGGGTGCTTTAAACAATATAAATATATTGTCTCACAGTTCTGGAGGCTAGGGAAGGCTCTGTTCCAGGCATATTTCCTGGCCTTGTAGACCACCTGCAGAGGTTGGTATGGACATACATGATGTTCACATGGTGTTCTCCCTGAATATATGCATGTGTCCAGATTTCCCCATTTTTTAAGGACACCAGTCACTTTGGAATAGGGGCCCACCCTATTCCATTATTAACCTCATCTTAACTAATTACATCTGCAATGACTATTTCTAAATAAGATCACATTTTGAGGTACTGAGAGTTGGTATTTTAACATATGAAATTTGAGGGGGACACACTTCAACCCATAACAGGAAGGAGAATGAGACCACACATGGCCAAATATTACTGCTGGGCTCCCTCTGGGGCACCAAATAGCCAGAGGGTGGCAAAGGATGCATTGAAAGTAAAACAAAATGGGGTAGAGGGTAGAGGAGCTAAATTATGAAAAGACACAAAACTGCAGGAAGCAAGTGGAGAAAAAGGAAGGAGGAACGAGGCCAGAAACCCAATGCAGTAAAATCAAAGACAACTTTCCGAAGCATGTGAGATTATATTCCTTCTGACTCATTTCTCTCCTTGTTTACTAAGCACCTACAATGTACTAGAAACTTTGCTTACACCCCCTGTTTAATCCTTGCAGCAATCCTGTGTGATAGGCTGTTTTCTAAGTAAGGAGTCTGAGGCTTAGAGAAGCAAGTGCTCCCTCTAGTAAATGACAGTCATAATTCAATTCCTGTTTGACTTCAAACCTCATGCACTGTCCACTTTACCAATAGAGTAAGAATAGTAAGAGTGACTAATTAACTCCAGCAATGGGGAATGTATGAAATCAGGACTTTAATATTAATAGAAAGGCCACTACTAGTACAATGTATTGCTTTAGGGAAAATCCTACCATAACAAAGGTCCAGGAAAAGATGCTGCTCATTTTAATATTTCTTGTGAAATTTTG
The DNA here is from genome assembly GCF_014108235.1 of Myotis myotis. Lineage (NCBI taxonomy): Eukaryota > Metazoa > Chordata > Mammalia > Chiroptera > Vespertilionidae > Myotis > Myotis myotis. Next base: position 161,202,634 of record NW_023416324.1, read on the forward strand.
AACAGGGGACACTTTGGGGATAATCGTTCTCAAAATTTTCTTGGGATGAAACACTTGGAATTACTCCCAGGAAAAACTAACATTGAAAAACTAAAATAAGCATGAATACATACTCGGTGCTAAATTATATATTATTATGTATCACCTGCCAGCTGGGAAGCACCATTTCTAATAAAAACTTGTGAAAGAAGGAAGTTAGGTGGGTACCCTGCAGTGAAGCCCAGTGCAGCCTACGCCTACCAGCTGCCCACCCACACTGTCATCAGGGCCCGAGGCAGAAGGGCGCCCTCTCCCTGTAGACCCGCAGCACCAGCTGCTCTTTGTGGGAGGCTGAAGAGCAGTCCCCTAACATCGTCCACACGTGCTGTGCTTGTGATCGACCACACACTGCGCTTCGTGCACATCAGCCTGTGATGCAAATGAGCCCCATTGTAAGTAGTGTGAAGTACACGGGATAATCCAGGCCAGAGGTCAGCAAACTGTGGCCCACTGGCCAAATGTGACCCACCTCCTGCTTTAAAAAAATTTAAATGTATTGGGTGGCATTGGTTTATAACCACCTATTTTATATAGTCTGTAAGCCAAAGACTCTTTTTTATCTATGTATATAAAAGGCTACGCGACCAGCCGACTGTCTGACTGGCCGGTAGCTGTGACACACACTGAACACCAGGGGGCAGATGCTCAACGCAAGAGCTGCTGAGTGACAGCAACTTTGCAGAGTGCCCTCTCGCACCCCAGGACCCCTCAGGGGATGTCGGACTACCGTTTTCAGCCCGATCTCTGCAGGCCAGGCTGAGGGCCCCCACCTGCAGGAGGGACCCAACTCACACCGCAAATGCCCTTCGAGCCCTGGTGCCGCCCCAGTGCGGCCGGTCAGGGAGGGACCATAGGAGGTTGGCTCCAGGGTGTGTCCGGCCCATCTCGTCCAGTCCCACCCCGCTGGCCACCTTCTAATTAATTTTCTTTGAGTGTGCATGAATCCGTGCACCGAGCTGCTAGTTTTTAAATGATTAAAAAATATGAAAAGAAGAATATTAGTGGTGTAAAAATTAAATGAAATTCTTTTGTGTCCATAAAGTTTTATTGGGACACAGCCACACTTACTATTGTTGTTTTTTATATACTGTCTCTGACTCCTTTTACACTTTAGCAGCAAAGTGAGTGGTTGTAGCAGAGTCTGAATGGCCCACAAATATACCTGGCTCTTTACAGATGAAAGTTTCCTTACCCTCCCCTCGGCCCCAGTCTCAGTGGTGGTGTCCTAGCATTTGTTGATTTTTAGCTTATAAACCTGGTTTAACTTACAGTACTGTGAATTGCTCTGGTGTAAGTCAACAACTCCACTACACAGATATCATCATCTGGGGGCTCTAAGGAAAATTTAGGAAGCTGAACCTGAAGCTATGTAATTGGTTAGAATGCATATGAAGTATGCCACATGCTTGTGCACACATGCAAACACACGTGCAATTGAACACACATACATGTCAGCACAGAATCACTAAATGGAAGAACTGGGATGGGAAAGGGAGAGAGAATGCGGATGTGGCTGAGCACAAACCTTCCCAAGAGATACAGAGTAAATGGGCAGAGTGAGCGGGACTCGGATAATGCTCGGAGGCAAGGAGTTCTGAAGAAAGGGAGAGGTATGTTTTGGTTAAGTAGAAAAATAGGACGCTCAGTCATGTCATGAATGCTGGGGTGGGGAAGTGACACTTGCAGGAAGGGAGGTATTATCTCTCTAACCAACTAAACGCCCATGTGTTCCCTTCTAGATTCATCATGGCCGAGCTGCTCCAGACAGAGAAGGCTTACGTAAGGGACTTACACGAGTGCTTAGAGGTGAGTACTGCAGTCGTCAGCCCACAGCTGTATAAGGAAACTGCCAGCCTCGACAGCGGCAGGTCCTTGAGGGGAGAGAGCTCTTTGTCTTCTCCCGGAACTTCACAAAAGAAACGCCAGCCCAGGAAATCCTTCTACCCGAGGCATGGTAATTGCACGGCAGGTTCAACTGCTTTGGAAAACAAACTTTTCTCAGACTTGAGCTAGACCCAGCAGAAAAGCTTGTAAGACCCTTGAGTTCAAGATAAAAACCATGACACAGTCAATGAACTCGAGTCTGAAATTCTGCATCCTCCCCTCAGCAAACACTCGGGCATGCACAGGTTTAATAAACAAGAATAGTGTGGAGTCTGTGCTCTTGACGAAGGTCATGGTGTGTTTCCCTAGCAACAGCTCAGGATAATGGACCGCCGGTTTTCTTCCTTTCCGCCCTGCTTATTTACTGTTTCCACTGTTTCCACTCTGCATGCGTTGTCACCTGAGTCTCACATCACAGCATGAAGGCCTGTTTATTTCGTCTGTATTTCATGTGGCCGTTCTTGCCGGTGATGAATTGTTGCTGTCTTACAGACCTACCTGTGGGAAATGACCAGTGGCGTGGAGGAGATCCCCCCTGGGATTCTGAATAAAGAGCACATCATCTTTGGCAACATCCAGGAGATCTACGATTTTCATAACAAGTAGGTTGGTGGAGGGTTTCCGCGGAGCACACTTAAGGCCATAGATGTCCAACGATAGGGCTTCCCAACAAGAGGATCAAGACTGCTTGGGAAATCTCGCCTAGTAAATTGTTACCTGTTAAAGTTTCTAAGTCAGCTACACACTGTCAGACTTCTCTCTCTCTCACCCATATTTCTCCACAATTGTCCAAAATTCCTAGTGGAGAAAAGTACTCAGCAGTGTTCTCCTTAGAGGCCTAACTGGCAGCATCTTTGTACTCAGTCAGAATGATAACCAGGCTTTTGAGGAAATAAAAGTAGCCTTTCCTCATTGTAACTGTGGGGGATCCTGACATTAGAATTCATCTGAGGCTAACTAACCGTTCCACCTTGTGGGCCTTAGATTTCAAATTCCACTGAAGTTCACGTTCAACTAAATATTTTCTCCCAACTATCCCATCATCTCACCCAAAACAACGGAGAAAAGATAGGTGGGTAGGTAGATAGATAATAAAAATACCTAATGGAACAGAGTTCTTGACATCCTATAGGGGAGAACATCATTTGTTCTTCTCTGTTTTGTTGAAATAAGTAGAACAATAGGGCCCTAAAATGTCATGACTCATTTTGTCCTGTTCCAGACTAGATTTAAGTATCTTTTCCACAACATACTAAACCACATGTTCCATCATTAACAGAAGATCAGCAAGAACATTGGTAACTAGTTATGTAACCTACGTAATGGAAATAACTCAAGTTTCCAAAATGCCAATAGGGAATCTCAAGACACAAGGAGTTTGATGGTACAAAATCCTGGAGCTCGCTCAGGACCCTGTTTTAGAGAAGGGGTGAGAGATGGAGGTGCAGTGTTGTAAGTCCTGAGGTCTGGCCACGGGGCTTGTACTGGGATAAGCAGTCATGCTGGAGACAGAACCAAAGCTCTCGGAGTTCCTGAGGAGGCCCGTGCACAAGGCACAGCCCCAAGGCAGGACTCTAGGCAGCACGGCCCAGCGGGGCTTCCTGTAGGGATGGAAATGCCATGTCTGGGCTGTCCAGCGTGGTAGCCCTGACACACGTGTGGCTATGGACACTGGAGCATGATGCGTACTCTTGAGAACTGAATTTTTAACTTTATTTCATTTGATAAATTTATATGGCAGGTGGCCACCATATTGAACAGCCCAACTCTAGAAAAGGAGACCTCAGTATGGCCCTTTGCTAAGAATGAGTCGGGGGCAAGCGTTGGCTGCAAAAGGACCCTGATTTCTAAAAGGTCTAATACAGGGTGGAGATCACTCCTCTCTTGTCCACTCCTGATGATTAATCCCCTGTTATGTTATCAAATGGCATCCATGTCAAGAGAACATACAAGATGTAGCTCCCTTGATGGGTTAACCTTGTCAGATTATGTAAACAGTAAGTTCTACAGGGAAAAACCATCGGACTTTCTGGAGAACTTAAATAAAGGTTCCCAGTCTTTTTTTTATCACAAATGTTAACACTCTCCTTGCGGTTTGTTTGGATATCTTCAGACATAGAAATAGTGTCTCCGCGTGCCTATTAAATAAGACCCCAGTAAAGCCATATTTGACCATTGATTCCAAATTTCTACCTCTGAGCCCAGCTCAGCATTACCCTGTCTCCTCCAGGACACCTGAGAAGACGTGGGACTGGTAAGCAGTAAGTCATGTGACTTTACTTTTCTGATTGATGATCTCTGGGATTTAGTTAACAAGTCTCCCTTCCTCATAGTCTTACCAACGTGACTAAGAATAAAGGATAGAAATTTGGAGATCACAGCATGCACTTCCTGTGAGCCCTGCTTTTGTCAAATTAGTGAATAAAGGGAAAGGATACTTATTTCAATTTGATCAGGTATAACAAAAATATCTAGCACAGCCATGCCCTTATCTGATTCCATGATGTCACTCTACTAACCATGGGAACCAGTTTGGTGGTGGTTTAAACAGCTGAAAGCCTCCCTACCAGTGACAAAGTAAATTCTAAGAAACCCTTAAAAAACAGTCACGTTAAGCCATTCAGAATGCTGCATACCATAGAGGAATAAATTCAGTTGTCAAGAACACAGCTACCAAACAAATGTTACCTATTTCTGATATTACAAAGAAACAAGGAGGAATTAAAAGCCAGCCTCTGAGCAACCGAAAGAGCTGTCACAAGATAAAGCCCTACCTTTTCAGAGTCACCTTTGTATCCTCTCTAAAAGCCGCTTTACTCTTAGATTGTTTTGAAGCTCAAGCAATTTAGAAGCACCAAACAAGAATCAAGAACTTGAGCAGGTAGTTCAATACCAGCAGCATAAAGTGAAACCTGACAGGAAAGAAGACACATTGCAATAAAATAGTCAAAAGAACCCACAAAATTAGAGGGGTCACTGGCTCTTCAGCATTGATGCAAACGATTCTATATCCCATCACAGAGCCTAGCGCAGCCACGGTCTCACTGGATAGCATATAATTGATATTAGTCATAACCCTGAATCATTAGTATATCCTGCATGAAACAACAAGGAAACTCATTAAAAAATGTTTTCAATTATCCACAATTTAAAAGAATGTCTAAAAAAATTAAGCTGTGTATTAATTTCCTACAGGATCTGGAGGGCTGAGGCTTTATTCATCATGTATACACATGATGAATGATGGAGAAAGCATAGCACGTCTACAATCTCTAATAAATAAGAGATAAAATGGCAATTAACCCAACTTTGAAAATGCAAGAGCTGTGAACTCCATAGAGATCATGTCTTCCACTGCACAACCCAGGCCCTGGCACACAGGAAACTTGGATAGTTGTTGGATGGGTGGCTGGATGATGGAAAAACAATAGAACTTTAGTTTGCAGACTTATGGCTAATGTCATTCAAGTCACAATTCAGTCTTTTGTTTGTTAGAGTCTCACAAGAGAGAAAACCCTTAGTTATGATTTCCCCCCATCACTACCAGAACCTTCTAGACCAGCAAGGTGATTGAATATCTGAATGAGGGAGCTTCCTGGGAGCTTCTTAATGGGAAGGCCATGCAATGGTCCAGGCACCTGTTTGCTCTTCAGGAATCATTTTCTGAAATGGTCACTTTTTAACCTGAGAATTTCCAAGGGTTCTTTTCTGCATCTTTCCAAAGTTACAATTAAGTGCTATCTAACAGAGAACATACTCCTCTCATTTCTAGTGCATAGCTCAGGTTGTCCGCCTATGCTTCAGAAAGGGAGAGAGGGAGGAAGGGAGATGGGGGTGGGGGGGGAGAAGGATTTCGACTGACACTGCCTGGATAAGCCAATTAGCTGAGTCACTAGGAAATTAGTACCTAGACCAGGGGTGATAGGGTATTGATCCTTTTAAATGGTGTCACTTTGAAAAATTACCACCAAGATTAGGGATTTATGCGTGTGTGTAATTCTCCAGGACCTTCATCTATATAGGTACTGAATGGAGAAATTCCCAAGTACCAAAATTTCTATACAGAAGAATAATTCAATATGTAGAATTTAATACGTACAAGTAGTGGTTTTAACACAAATTGGAGGTTCAAATGGAATGATACCTTGTTTTTACCCTCCAGTCCTTCGCCCTCCATCTCTTTTCTACAGAACTGAATATAAAGGTCATGAAACTTACCTTTATATAAGCAAGGACTAGACCGAGTTCTATCGTGGACTGCTAAGCATTCCAGGAGCACTCAGATACCATAGTATATTCCATAAATAGATCCCCAAACAGGTGTGGGTGTGTTAATACAGTCTCCCCACTTTGACTAACCTACAACTTGTGATTTAGGAAAATCATTTATTTGGTTTGCCTTGATTATTAGAATTTCATCTTTGGTGAGGACCGCTGTTTGTTAAAAATATTCATCCCCTTCAGTTAAGTGTGAACTTTCCTTTTTCCTTTTCAGTTATTTGGAGACAGGGCCGTACATGTGAGTGTGAGCAGGAACATCTTTATAAAATCTCTGCCGTCAGGCTCAGAGGGTCTCCTTCACTGCAGGCACAGCCATCTCCAAGTGCAGATACAGGCACTGAGACCCAGAAGAGCCAGGGACTTGCCTAGGGTGTGACACCCCCGCCCTTAAAGGTCAGGCAGAGATCCCAGTCGTCTGCTCTCCCCCCTCCCCACTCCACAGACTACCCCTGGGACTGCCAAATCTGGTTGGTTGGTTTCGTACCTAACCCGCTTTCATGGGGATCCCCACATTTGAGGAACACTCCAGCTCATTTCTTCCATAGGTATGTCATCCAGGTCCCGCACCCTCCCATCAATTGTCTGAAATAAGTCAGTTTTCAGCAAGACTTGGAAAAGCAAGTTGAGGAACCAACTGCCAGGGCTGGATAGGCCTCTGCACACTCCCTCCCTCCAGGCCTGGCACTCCCAGCCTCATGGCCGAGGGAGCCAGGGCCAGAGCCACGTGGGACTGACGTGGGAGCACTGGCCAGGCCAGGGTCAGCCTGCTAGGGTAGCAGGTGGCCAGGGTCAGCCAGGAGCAGAGGGTGGCGTGCAGCAAGGGGTGAAGACAAGGTGGAGGTAGTGATGGGAAAGGCCAGGGCCACATTTTTGTCATCTTCCCGGAGTTCCTTCTTGGGCCAGCACTGTGCTGGTTTGGAGTGGAGCTGGTACAGTGATGAGTGAAACCCAGTCTCTGCCCAGGAGTCAGCGAGGCACCTGTGATAGGGTGGAGGTGAGCACAAATGCAGCTCAAAGGAACAAAGAAATTGCTTCCATTGGACTAATAGGAAAGGCTTCACAGAGGGGAGGGCATTTAAGGTGGAATTTAAATAAGAGGGTGTTGTAGCTAGAGTTGGCCCCCTGGGGGGGGGGGGGGAGATAGAGCGAAGCCCTCCAAGGGAGGAGAGTGGGGCCTGTAGCAGGGAGGCTGGGAGGGGCAATGGGAGGAGTCCTTGGGGAGAGGTTGGCTGTCACACCCCCAGTTAGACCGTCTTGTCACATCTGTGTCTGAGATTGAGATTGAGGCGGGGGAAAGGAGAGGTGGTGAGGGGAGGTAGTAAGAAGTAGTGAGGATTAGAAATGGTGGTCTGGGGGGGGGGTCACAAAGGAAGTGGGGAGAGACAGTGAGTGGGATAAAATACCTAAATAAGGAAAAGTGAGAGGGAGAGATAAGTGGGAAGATAAGGGGAAAAGGAGAGATGAGAAGGGAGAAGAGTGAGAGGAGAGGGAGGCAGTAATGGGTGGAGGAGATAGATAGATGATAGATAGATAGATAGATAGATAGATAGATAGATAGATAGATAGATAGATGGAAGGGAGGGAGGGAGGGAGGGAGGGAGAGAGGGAGGGGAGGCAGAATTTAGGGGAAGAGGGAGAGAAATGGCTAAAGACCTAGCCCTCCCTGGGGCTAACATCCTATTGCAGGCGCAAGAATCAGCAAGGGGCTTTTCAAACATTTTTGGCATGAACCAAAGAAAATGATTATACATTATGTGCTGATATATATGATAGGGAATTATGTTTTCAACATAACATCCTCACTATGTGTGATGCATATTGATGTTTTAGGTTGGTTTCCCGTTTTTCCCTCCTCCTCCTCTTCCTCCTTTGTGCTGATTTACACCAATATATTGATTTGACAACCCCTTGAAACACAGTGGGTCCATCTGCAGTCACAGGCGAGGCACTGGCTCCACCAGGTGCTGAGACAAAGGACGTGCAGCCCAGGAAGGTCTGCAGCTTGCATGCGGCTGCTGCTGCTCCCTGCCTCTCCACCCCTTCCCAGCACACACTCCCCTGGCTAAAATATGCACACGCTATGTTTCTGTACTTCTCCTCCCCTCTGGATGCCTTTGGTATTAGTTTTATCCCGTTTACAGAAAATCATAAATAACAGAACATAAAAGCCTGGGGAAAAGCCTTTCAAGATCATCTAGTTCTTCTCTACGCCCTTGTTTTATAGAGACTGGAGCTTATGAAGTTTGTTTGTGACCTTCCCAAACCAATCAGCAGCACAGCCAAAGAATTCAGTCTGTCTGACTCCCTGTTACATCACAAGGTCATTTTCTGAAAATCCAGATGCCAAGGAGAGAGGAAAGGGAACACCTGCTGTGATGTTTCTTGGCCCTAAACCCACACTTGAGGGTTAACTGCAGGCCATGCACAGCCCGTCAGAAAAGCTATGTAAAAATTGGGCTGTGGTTTCATTGTTTGATTTTTTCGTATCTGTCAGCATTGGTATTGGTTATGGATATTGGGGAATACCCAGGGCAAGACAAAGTCTAGACATAGATTTGGACGTGTCAGAGTCATGCTGATATTAGTCGTACATGCTAACTGCTTAGCATCCATGCCTGATGGCTAAATAGCACATTAATGGGTACATATAACATTAAATGTGAGCTTCATTTTTGTATCTTATTTTAACATTAAACTTGTTACATGTTTATGCAAATAGCTCTGGATTCATGTGATCACACAAGTTAAAACAAAATTAGGAAATGTTAGCAAAACCTGTTCAACAGGGAGCAGTGCAGCCTGGTAAGCTGGTGCTCCAGGTTGGAGGCTGAGGGTGGGGATATGGTGAGCAGGAGTCCAGCCCTGCACACCTTTCTCTTCATTCCTAACCCAGGCTGAGCCTCCTGTGTGCAGTGAAGGGCAGAGCCAGGTGATGCTTCTGGCTCAGCCTGGGTGACCAGACTGTGCTGAGGCTCTTCCGTGAATAGCCCGACACCTCCATTCATTTAGTAGCTGCGCCAGGATGCTAACCAGCTGTCCCAGCCCCTGCTACCTAGAGCTTCGTTCAGCTGGGCTCTGAATCTTCCTGGTCACTGAGGGGTTTTTCAGAAATGATCTCTACACCTACTTGTGTGGAAGCAGTAACCCAGCTCTGCTTTGAGAAGGAGGCAATGTCCTGTACTTCCTGCGAATAGCCAGCCTGATACCTTTCTCCCCACCCGACCTCCAATGCTATGCATTCTCCTCATTGTTCTCTTCCCCCTGCTCCTCACCGCCCTCCGTGCCACAGCCCAGCCTTCATTCCCCTTCTCATCACCTCCAGCATTCCAACGAGTACACATGCTTAAGAGCACACACGTACACACGTGCACACACACATACACACTTGTACACGCATGCATACACACATGCATACACGCATGCATACACATGTGCACGCACATGCTTACACAAAGTCATCAAATACATTCATGCAGACTACATCCTTTAAGTGCAGGCTGTACCCTCGATGTCTAGGTCTGGCTGCTGGACCACGTGGGCCCCTCAGAGAGGGACACACTTTTCCAGAAGCACTGGGACTATAGGCCACATTTATCTTTGAAGAAAACAAAATCTACTCAGGGTACCTTTCAAATGGTGCTGTTTCCATAGTGCTTAATGATGAGCCTCAGAAAGCTTTCTACCAGTAAGTGTTAGCGCTTTCATCTCACGGATTCTGTACAAAGCCAGAGGGAAGCATCTTTCTCATGAAGCAACTGCATCATATATTGCATTGCAATAATTTAATAGAGAAATGACATTGCTTAGATCTTGACATTTCTTGCAAAAGTTTTATTCATTTCTGAAAGAACCGCACATTCACACATACACTTAAACTACTTGCTTTGCTCATTCTCTCATGATTTGTTATGTATAATATTTGAAATGGTGAGGACCAAGATATTGCTATAAAACAGATGAGGTGGAATATTCCATCGTTTATGAAGAGAGTTCTGACCTTCTGGGCTTTCATTTAAACTTATCATGTCTATTTGAAGTAGGTGGAATGATATTGATCAGACTTACATAATCTTCATAAGCTTCAAATTAAAAAGCAAAATGGAGTTTAATATTGCCACTTGCCTTCAACAAGTACCTTGAGATTGTAGTGACTATCTTACTCAAAGTTGTGAATTCATATGTGCAGCACAAGATAGTTTCTTTAATTCTTAACCTTTTCTTTCAAAATGTGGCGTCAATGTGGGACCCGCCGAGTGGAAGCACACTGGAACCTCTCACGCAGTCACCTTCACGTGCTGGTCTGTGGACCGGATGAGTAGGATTGCCTACTCATCCACTTCCTAAGCAATGCAGGCACTCAGCTCCTATCCCCAGGTGCACAGCCAGGCGTGGGGACCACTAATGAGGGTTTTCCAAGAGTTCCTTCAGGCAGAGTCAGATACTCCCTTCGAAAGTGTTCACTCACCAAGACATCTGGGGAGCACTGCACATTAATCCCTTCAGAGACTGACAATGTACCTGATCGGATTGTAGGATTTTCTGCAGTAAAGAAACCAGCCTACCCCAGCATTTCCAAAATTTAAATGTGTGACCTTGGAATTTAATTTTTGCATTCATTTCCCACACTGAAATATGTGACTTTGGAATCCAATCCTTGCACTAACACCCAATCAAGATTTCCCAAGGATATGGCTTATGGGAAGGTAATCTGCTATAGATTTTTTTTAACAAGGGTTTAATTGGGGGAGCTCCCTATATATGCCTCTGTGAGTTGGGGAGAGTATGAGATACGTATGTTTCCCAAAGAGAGTGTGGTTCTATTAAGACTAGAAAGTACTTATCCTGAGAACTAATGTTTATTTAGGGCCTACTGTGTGCCCGGCACTGTGTCGGGTTCTTTAACTATGTGGATTTGTTAAATTCTCACAACAACCCCTGTGAAGGTGTTATTTTCAAGATGAGAAAATGAATCTTAGGAAGACCCCTCACATCTTTGACTAAGCGTGAACTCTGGCTTCTTACCTGGTACTTGGTTGTGGGAGGAAAGGGAGACATGGGGTCAGTAGAAGGGTGGACTGGTGGTGGTTGCTGTTAAAACCTTCATTTTCCAGAAAGATATTAATTATAGAAACAATATTCTATGCATTTAATTCATTTTAGAGTGCTTTTATTTTTAAGGATTTTCAAACTGCACCCTTCCTTGTGATAGCTGCTATCACAAAAATTACTAGGACTTTTAATAAAATTGCTAGCACTGTTTTCAGCATCAATTATCAATTCTGTGGTTATAATTGCCACTGTTTAATATTAACTATAAATGGCCAGGCCACTAGTTTATTTTGGGTATCCTTGCAACTCCTAAGACAAAAAATATATACAGATGACATATTACAGAATTGTATACTTGAAACTTATATAATCTTATTAACCAATATCACCCCAATAAATTTTTTAAAAATAGAAAACAAATCAACAAAAAATGAGAGCCAAAAAGAAACCCACTCAATCCATAGACCACCCCCCAAATTAGTCACTGCCGTGCTTCTGAGGGGGGGCCAGGAGGACGGGTGGTCTGTTTTGTATCATGTACATCCATGACTTACAAAAATGAAATTAAAAATTATAAAAAATAAAAATAGAGCAAAAATATAACTTTATACCCTGTGTGGCATGCCACGATCCAGGTGGTTGTACCACTTATTTGATCGCCCTTGGAGGAGAAGGGCCCGTACGCCATGAGAAGCAGCGTTTAGGGGCCTGGAGTGAGGGCCTGAGAGAGCCCAGGCGGAGGTTTCCCGAGAGCGATATCCCAGTGCAGGGCCTCCAGAGTCTCCCCTTTCTCCGCTTTCTCTCTTCTTCCGAGTTCTCTCTGCCTCCTGTGCTCTCCTGTCATTTTCTGTCACCCGTCCTGGTCCTGGAATAGCTCCTCAGATGTTCTTCCCCACTTGCCAAGGCACTCAGCCCCCATCCCAGGCCCTATTCAGTGAATCGTGGCTCAGGGCTGGCTTTCCACCCATTCTTCCCTGAGAGGTATACTGAAGGCCAACGTGAGAAATGACCATGTAAAAACCTCTCACACCTTCTGGCAAAACTGCTTGTGAAGATATTGTACATCAAATCTTTCTGTGTTCCTCATGGGAAAGAGCCACATCATCAGAGTTTTCCAGAATTCAGTTCCAGAAATGAAAAATAGATATTAAAAATAGATTATTAACATTATAATAATATATTAATGTATTGTTGTTATGGAAATTTTCCAGAATTAACATGATGTATAAAGGAATGAGCCAGATTGCTTCTCTTTGCAACAAAAAAGGTTGTTTCCATTTTGGTCTTGGAAAAGATTTAATCCTTAATTACAGCATGATGTACTATTTTTTCCTGTCTCTGTTTTGGAAGTTATATTAAATACATGTGTGTCACCTGCAATTTTTCTGAAAGTAGTAGTAAATGTGATTTTCGGAACTTTTGCAGAGTTACTGACTTTTGAGCTCTGCATATTTGCAGTTTGAAAGCTCAAGTTGCATTTTAATTTCCACTATTTCATGATTTAGATCAGATACTCTAAAATTCACATGTTAGGGGAAAGATGATTATCACCAAATGGGTACTGCTCAGAGTCCCCAAATTTTTCAAGTGACTTTTTCTTATAACTAAATACCAATTTATTATAGAAAATTTAAATTGCAGATAGGTAAAAAAAAAAAAAATCCTGTGATCCCACCAATCATTATTAGCTTTCCAAATATGACTTGCCAAGTATTTTTAAGTTACACATAGGTATTTTTTTTAACCAAAACCAACATTGTTCTGTCATGTCATTGAAGAGAGAACACACACAGAACCCATAACCAATAGTAACTATAAAATACAATAAGAATGCTTGGCTAGTAGGAGCCAAGTAGAAGAAATCAAATCAATAAAATTATTTTTTCCAATGCTAGAGATAAGTTGTAAAATAATTCTGAACTGCTTTATATAATTTTATTTAATTTTGGGGGATTAATTTTAAAAATCAACATTAAATATAAAGTATAGATTGAGAACTTCTATCCATCACTATCTCATCCTAACTCTTCACCTGATTTCCTGTGGTAGAAATTTTTTTATTTAAATCACTTTATTGAAGTATGATTAATATGTAAAAAGCTGTACACATTTAACATATACAACTTGAAGAATTTGGGGATAAGTATACACCATGAAACCATCACTGCCATCAAGGCAATAGATATATCCATCACCTCCTAAAACTTTCTCCTGTTATTATTACTGTTATTATTATTATTAGGCAAGAACATTTAACACAATATCTGTATCTTAGCAAATTTTAAGTATATAATATAGTTTTAGTAGTTATAGGTACTATGCTATATAGTAGATCCCCAGAATTTACCTTGTATAACTGAAATTGTACCCTTTGACCATTAGTTTCTTGGGTTGGAAATAAGAATATGTATTTCCTACATAGACGAAAGGCAGGGTATTATCTGCATTCTTCCATACCTTTCTCTTTTTGCTTAATAGTCTTCCCTGGAGAACTTCCATATGAAAACATAGAAAGCTTTGTTACTTTTTATAGCTATGTAATATTCAGTTCTGTGGATTTACCATGGTTTACTTTGTCATCTACAGACTATCTTTTGCTATTATTAACAGTGTCACAGTGAATACGCATGTATGTACACCTCCTTAGGCACATGTGAATCCAACTTTAGGAAATTTTCCAGGATTGAAATTGCAGAGACAAAATGTTCATATAAATTGTCAAATTGTCCTTTATAAAGATTACACCATCATTCATTTCCATCAGCATGTATCACTACATCCTCATAATTATTTATTTGAAAAACGTTGTGTGATTTTTAAAAAAAAAAACTAATTCTATTCCAGTGATTCCTGCTTATTAGAGCTTATATTCTCTGAGCTCAAAGTAAGTAATATCTTACTTTGAAGTTCTTATAGTCAACTCTTTATTATTTATTAGCACAGAAAGGAGCCATGGCGCAGATGTCCACAATAGCAGATTATTCAGTAGTAATTCAATTCAACTTTGAAGTGGATTGTAACTTTTTCTCTGTTAACTTTTTTTCCAAAATGATGTCTGCATTAGGAAACATTAACTCTTATTTTTTAATACAAACTGGCTGTCGTGGAAGGCCAATAATTAGAAAGAAGTTGTGTAGGATTAAAAAGTTTTTCACTTTACCTCTGGGATTACAGATGATATTAATTTGTTCTTTTTTATATTTATATCTATGTTTTAAATATTACAGAGTATTCAGGTGACTTGTATAAAAATAGGCTTGTAGTTGCTGTTAAAATAAAAGGCCCAAAACAAATACAATATTTCATTACTTTCAGCCTGAGAAGTATAAACCCCTAAGGTAAACTTTATTACTTTAAGTTGCATTAATTAATCAGTTAATGTACATTTTAATGAAATGAGTTCCAACATATTTAAAACTATGTTTGACCACGTTATCACTTAGTGGAGAAGCCATGTGTAAATAACTGAGGGTTTACGAGGTTGAGTTGGCCTCAGCACAGTCCTCTGGGGTGGAGCGGGGGTCAGCAGTACAGAGATGTCTGACTTAGCCTTTCTCTCCCCTCACAGCATCTTCCTCAAAGAGCTGGAGAAGTACGAGCAGCTGCCTGAGGATGTGGGACACTGCTTTGTTACCTGGGTAACTGACCTGAAATCCTGTTCTCCCATCCCCCGTGCTTCCCAGGAGTGAAGATGACGCCAGATGGCATCACTGTTCGGTGCCTGACCTGAGAATGTATCACTGACATTCTAACAGAGGACCAGGGACTGTAGAAAAGGGCCATGAGTAGATCTGAGAGAAGCAGTCCCTCCTTGAGGAGGAGAGCCCTCCTTGGGAAAAGTCCTTAGACATCGTGTCCAGGTGCCATGCTAAGTTTTCTAGCACTTTCTAAAATTAAGGTATCAGAAGATGGGAACAAGACCACCACCCTTGATAGAGGACTACTCTGGCTCCATCGACTATTTTTGTTTTGTTTGTTCGTTTTTTAACTGGATGAGGATTAGGGAATCAGACCCTTAGGAATACATCAAGCCACCAAGCCATTGGGTACATTTTCTTCCTTACTAGAGAAGAACACACTCTTTGGGTATCCATCCCAGTTCTGACCTGCAAGATGAGTGTCAAGTCATTCTCTTTCAAGGTGCTATTGTCATGGGCCAAGTCAATGGGCTGAATGTACCAGTTCTAATTACGTGAGTGGAAACAGTAGTCTCCATTAGCATCCCCACATCACATTAGTTTCAACTAAGGTTTGTGATAGGAATGCAAAGATCTCCCGAGAAGGTCACGAAGGACAGTATGTGCCACCAAACATGGAAATTCTTCCCACAGGTCAGGAGTTCTAATATTTAATAATTGTTGTCTAATTATAACTTCTGCTCAAAATGGGTGAATTACTTTTCAAAATAGCTTCATTCTTCAAGAGTTATGGAATAGGCAGGGCTATGGTTATCTTTTATGTTTTATAGATGGATACATTTCAAATGAGCTGGGAAATCGACTAGTCCCCGGACATAGTATCACAGTCAGTTCCACAGTTCAAGTCTTGAGTTATTTCTTTTCATGAAGCCTTCATGTTTATTTCCTGGCATTCTCTCATTTCTTAAGGAAGTCTCAGACTGCTGTCTTACTTTGTTCTATTACATTTTCTACCTCTAACTACATGAGCCCAAGCATACTTCACGTTAATGCTTATAAGCAATTTATGATTCCTTGTACAGCCAATGTAGAGAAGACAAGATTGACCAGTAAATGAAGGGATTTTTAAATCTTGTTTCACACAGTTTTTGGATTTGACTTACAGTCAACCATAAATATGATTCCGCATCATCTCTTAGGGATGATGAATGCCTTCCAGGTAGTATATTAACCCAAAAACCAGTTTCAGAAATCCTTTGGTGATTGCATAAAACAGGCACATCTTGCCAAGAATTATCCCAAGGTGACTTTAAGTCCTATAATCTTACCTATGAGCGTAGTGCAGGAGTAAATGGTAGAAGAGTTATTTATAATGTATTGAAAGGTTATGACCAGGAAGCCTGAAGTCAGCGTTCCTAGGCTCTACCACTTTTGAACAGTTTTCACTTCTGTAAAATGGGGATGATGATAATGCAACTCATTTCATAGAGTTCTCATGCATGAGGATCAAATGAAACCTGCTACAGGTATAATGCATATCTAGGCTGCTTTCTCAAAGAGGACACCCCAAATATTCTGCAGGCACCAAGATGGCAGCATTTCACAAACAGGAAAGTACTTGGTGGCCAAAATACACATACCTTTCCCAGTGGAAAGGGTGGGTAGCATTAATCCAGAGGGTCCTGAGAGAAATAAGAAATGAATTTTCACCAAGCCATAAGGTTCTTTACTTGAAGTAACAACCTGGTTAGGACTCATTGTTCAGACTTTGGCCCAGAGGGTCCCCCTGCCTCCCCTCCCCCCATCATTGCTTCTGAGAAGTTGGGGATGGCTGTGTAGTCACTTGACACCCCCTGAAAACCACCCCCCATGGAGACCCTTGAAGTACAAGCAGATCTAACTCTGAGATCATACTTCATTCTCATGCCTTGATTTTTGCTTTCCAAGCAAATGCTAGCATTGTTCAAGATGGGAAGCACAATTGTAGGTAATCCCCAAAAGGGGATAATCTCTAAGTAAATGCTGTCCAACTTCAGAATATGTTATGATATGTGAATTGGTTTTTGCTTATTCTTTCCAGCACTGACTAGTATTAAAATGAGCTTACTTTCAGTGAGCTTTCTCCTGCTGTTAGGAGAAAAGCATCCGAAAGTTTGGGGAGCATGGACCAGATAAGCCCAGAACATTGGCTACAGATAATCCTGTGGCACACCGTATCTGTTTACACAGCCCCTGCTGGACCCTTTAGACACAGTCAACAGAAGGGAGAATGGATACTTACCTGTTCTTGTCTTTGTTCTTTTTAGGCAGACAAATTTCAGATGTATGTCACCTACTGTAAAAACAAACCTGATTCCAACCAGCTGATCCTGGAGCATGCAGGCACCTTCTTTGACGTAAGCTATGATTTTCCATTCTTGAGCCATTCAGGCAGGTGGAAATGCTTCATTACCTTGGGATAATAGGTTACTCACTTTGTTCCTCACTTTTCTTTACTGGCCATCCCAAACCTCTATCTCCTGGATAAAGCATGGGGATCAGTGTTTGTCTTTTGTTTAACCCCATTCCAGCCCAAGTGCTATGATTTTTGGACAAGGCATGTTTGCCTCCATGCCTCAACCCCAAACCAAGGTAGCCATAAATCTCATGTGTAGAGGAGCCTGCTGTGATGCAGGGGTTGACTAAGAGATTTCACTTCTCCTTCACATACAGCTCCCTCACATGGAGGGGTCTCAATGTATGGTCCCCAGACCTGCCAAGTCATCATCACCTGAGAGCTTGCTAGACATGCATAGTTTGGACTCCCCCTCCACGTCTATTGAGTCAGAATCTCCAGGGCTAGAGCCCGACCATCTGAGTTTTAGCTCACCCTCCAGGTGACTTTGATGCCCACTCAAGTTTGAGAATCCCTACTCTAATGCAACTGTTTCAGTCTTGGCTACACAGAGAGTCACCTGGGGAGCTTTGAACAATAGTGATTCTGGGTCCCACCTCTGAGGTTCTGTGAGGATTGGCCTGGGTCTGAGCTGGGCATTGAGAGTTTTTAAAGTGGCTGGGGGAGAGTAATGTGCAGCTAAGGTCGAGCACATGTGTGGAATAGAAGCCTGGAGAAGGGTCAGAGCTGACGGGTCTCCTCAGATCCTTTGGTTTTTTAATGAGGAGCCAGTCCTGTTGGTGAATGATGGCACAAGTCTGTGTAGTCTTGGGCCCCAGAAAGTGACCTAAAATGAACAGAGCCAAATGGGTCACTACAGGATGCAAGGGAAGAGCAAGAGGGCGAGAAGAAATGAAGGGGAAAAGGAAGTTCAGTGAGAGGGGGACTGTAGCAGTGATGGCCATTCTGATAGTCATATCACAAGTGACAAAAACTTGAAATTCAGAATGTTTTATCATCTAACTAGAGGCCTGGTACACAAAAATTCATGCACTCGGGGGAGGGGGGGGGGATCCCTCAGCCCGGCCTACACCCTCTCAGGACCCCTCGGGGGATGTCCATCTGCCAGCTTAGGCCCACTCCCCAGGGGATCAGGCCTAATCTGGGAGTCAGACACCCCTCTGGCAGCCCAGGAGCCCTCGGGGGATGTCTTACTGCGGAGGCGGGAGAGGCTTCCACCACCGTCACTGCACTCGCAGCTGTCAGCCCGGCTTGTGGCTGAGCAGAACTCCCACTGTAGAAGTGCACTCACCACCAGGGGGCAGCTCCTGTGTTGAACATCTGCCCGCTGGTGGTCATTGTGCGTCATAGCGACCAATTCCCGGTCATTCTGCCATTATAGTCAATTTGCATATTACCCTTTTATTGCATAGGATCAGTCTGTATTTCTGCCTGCCTGCTTTCCTTCCTTCCATAAATATCTGAATGTCTACTGTATGCCAGATAGTGTGCTGGGCCCCCTGGGGGATACAGACATGTAACTACAGTTCCCATACTCAAGTTTACAGAATAAACCTTCTCTGAGCATCTTTCTAGCCTGACACTGCCGTAACAGAAATGATTCCACAAGGATTTATTGCTCAGTGGAGGAATGACGCTTGAGTGGGAGAAAGCCAGACAAGAAAAAAAGCTTATGTGCTGTTTTAATGGAGCGTTAACATGGAACGGGTTCTAAAGGTCCCAACTGGAATTCCTGAGGTTAGATGTGATAAAACAGAAAATCCAAGCAAAGTGCTTCCCTAACTTGTTGTCAGAGTCTATGGAATGCTTTATGCCATTATCTTTGCTTAATAGTGTGTTTTCCTTAAGATGTTTCTGGTGGACTGTTCATCAACAGTCTCCAGAAGGGCCTTTTTGAAATTGTAAATGCACTGTGTCCTGTCTTCCACTTTGTGTTTTTCTGAGCACAATTGCCCTGTGCTCTGAGCAGGCCGTAAACTGTTCTGCTTTCTTACCTTTGCTCACGCTGCTTTCTCTGCCTAAAATGGACTGTGATCCCTCTTTGCACATAGGCATGCTCTGTGTGCACACCACACACAGTCACTGTTCAGAATTCTTCATTTATTTTAAAGGTCACATGTTGCTTTCTGCAGGAATCCTTCCCTTCCTCTATGCGTACATGATATTTTGTGTCTCTCGTATTGCTTTTGTAATGATTTGCTTTTTGGCAGGTTAACAATGTGCCTTTCCATTACTCATACCTCCCCCAACTGTGAGCCCCTTGAAGCTGACTAATGGTTTGCCTGCTTCACTTTGTATACATCACAGATTCTGGTGCTAAACTGTATTTTCTTTTAGTCCTACATTCCTCATATTCCTGTTTCTAGCCAATTTCGGGACTTTGTCTAATAAGTCATTCCCCAAATCTTGCACCCTATCCTCCATTTCCCAGTTAGTTCCTAATTAGCCTCTACCTTAGCTGGGAAGGCCAATGGAAGCCAGAACTCCAGTCTGTGGGAGTTCCCAGAGCTGGTCCTGGAGGTGGAGAGAGACAGCAGTAAACTCTCCTGATTGTTCCCAACGCTTTCTGGAAAGCATCATTTTTGCAACTTTTTTCCCAATCCATCAGAAGGGTTTCCCTAAGTTCTACAGGTAGGAACCATCTGCTTTAGGCCCTCATTCTATAAAAGAGATAAACCCTTAATAAAGGCGGTCTCTTAGCACCCATTATTATAATGAGAACAAAGAAAATTGAAGTCCTGGAAAGGATCCCACATTCACATGATCCAGAATTTTCTACTCCAGATGTGAGGCAACCCTTTTCTCGCTGCTACACAGGCAGCCTTCCCAGAGCTGGGTGTCTTGTCAGAGAGGGAAGACTGTCAGGTACATTATTGCCCGTGCTATCTGCCAAGGCCCCAGATTAACTCACAATGTTCATTTGCCCAAGGAGAGTCAGGCAGCCAGCTGTTTTGCCCATCATCCTTGAACAAGTCCTGCTATGACTACACACCTATAGGGAAGAAGCAAATGAGTGAGCACATTGCTACTTTCTGGAGTAAATGGCAGGAAATGGAATAATTTATTTTTATCATTCCCTCTTCTTCACCCTCCTCCATGGCCACATAGCAGGCCCTAACTTTCAGTGTTTCTTTTATTCCTCCTAAAACTGTGTTTTCACTAATCTTAGCTATGGCAAGCTCCCATGTTACACAACTGGAGATATAGGTATTAATAGGCATTAACTATATATCATGGCTTTAGTATACTCACAGATGTGTGCAACCATCCCCACAGTCAGTGTTAGAATTTTTATATCATCCCAAAAAGCAGTCACCCCCCAGGCCTAAGCAACCAATGACCTGTTTTTTTATCTCTTTAAACTTGCCTATTTGGATATTTCATAAAAGTGGATCAGATAATATGTGTTCTGTTGTGACTATTTTCCCATACCATGATGTTTTCAAGGTTCATCCACGCTGTAGCATGTCTTAGTACTTCGTTCCTTTTTACGGCTGAGGAGTATTTCATTGTACAAATACACCACATTCCGTTTCTCCATTCATCAGTTGGTTGACATTTGGATTGTACTCTCCTTTTCCATATTATTAATAATACTGCTGTAAACGTTGCATGCAAGTTTTTGTGTGGACATATGTTCTCATTTATCTTGGGTATACAGGGTGGGGCAAAAGTAGGTTGTTCATAGTAATAGTTGTCCATATGGAAAATAATACAATAATAAATAATAACACCAGGATAAACTCTGTGTTTTGAGTACTGACAACTGTAAGCCTCCTTTTGCCCACCCTGGATACCGAGGTGTGGAATTGCTGGATCATGTGGTAACTTTATGTTTGCACTAAGGCTTGTGCAGTAACCTCAGTCTCCCTGTCTCTCTTTCCCAACCTCCACCCCCTGTGTTGCTCGTAGGCTTCCATTACTCTTTCTGAAGCATTGCTTCCACCACAGTTTCCTTCCATGTAATGTCCACAGTGCTTTACATTGAGAAGCTCACCATCAAATCCTAATGCTTTATTCTAGCTCAACCTCACCAATGCCCTAAAAGCATCTTGCTTATCTAGCTGTATTTTTCACTTTTTCTAGAATCTAGGTGTGCACCCTCTGTACCGCTCAGGCATGGTCCTCATTGTCATCTAAATACATAACGCTTATTCCCTGTGCATGTGGCTGTATATATTCCCTGTTTGTTGAGTACCATTCCTCCAACTTCCCACTTCACCACCCCTCCCTGTCCTCTAAGCCCCAGTGAAGGCGTTATCTGTACAATCACTCCTGGGGGCAAGGCCTCCTCTCTGGTCTTCCTGGCAGTAGCCAGTGAGAAGTCTTTCTGTCATCCTTGGTTGCTCTCTCTTTCATGTGTGTGTGTCTTATCAGCTAGCTAGCATAGAGGTTCTTCAGGGAAGGGACTAAAATTCACCCTTCTCTAATTTTCATAGCACCTAGACCCTGGGGAATAGATCCTTTTGGAGGTAGGAGAGAGAGAGGACTAACATGAGAACTAGAGGCATGAACAGCTGGGAGCCATGGTCACAGCCTGGGCATGAAGGATGTGGACAGTGTGGCCAGGGAAGATCATCCTCCCCAGGGGTCAGGGATCACAGAGGGAAAAACGCTGGAAATGACCCCATGGTTTCCAGCTCAGCAGACCTGAAGAATGAGGGGAGTCCCTACCATTGATCACAGTGGACAAGGAAAAGTGGTGATTCTAGGGTGGGATGTGTGAAATCTGAAGAGAGGAGAAATGGGAAGTGAGATCTGTCCTGTGCAGTTCTAAGAGGGAGACCGCAGGCCGACAAAGACTCGGGAGCCGTCAGAACAGAAACCAGAGCTCACTCTCTGCCTTCCCTTCATTCTCACCTTCCTTTCATCCCCCTCTCAGGTCCTCCATTCTGAGTTTATTTCCTTCACTTCCACATCTTCCCCTCTCCTTTACCCTTCCGCCCGTTATTTACCTTATCACTTCCTCTACCTTTGTCTGTATTTCTTAAGTTCCGTTTGTTTCACAAATCTGCCTTCTTTCCCTAAAGTTTCTCCCCTTTTGCCATCTATCCTCTTGGTTTCTATTTCTACATGCACCTTAGTCTCTCATCCCCTTTCCCCATCAAAGAAGTTTCTCATAATTGCCACCTTTTCTCCTTTCGCCTCTGTTATTACCCCACCTGCCTCCTGCCCAGAACACACATGCACATGCCCCTCCATGTCTGATGGTGCTTGTTTCCATCCTGTAGGAGATACAGCAGCGGCACGGTCTGGCCAACTCCATCTCTTCCTACCTGATCAAGCCCGTCCAGAGGATCACCAAGTACCAACTGCTCCTGAAGGTACTTCCCCTGCCCTTGGTGTCTCCCCCTACCCCCTGCCAGGCCCAGGGGGTCCGGCTTTGTCAAGGATGGGAGAGCTTCCACCTGAAGGCCTTTCCTCTGCCCAGACCAGAACTTGAGCGATAAGCCCATGCTTGCATCGCTGGCTCCAGTCTGCATGTCCCATCCCTTCAAATTCCAGAAGCTCATTCACTGGGGGAAAGAGGGGAACTGGGAGCAGGAACAGGAGTGACTGTTTTCCCACCTACCCACCACTGCATCACTTTGCGTGATTGCCACCCCAGCCACTGGCTGGTAGGTAAAGCCTCCCCTGTCCCTGCCTCCTGGGGCAGATTCCCCCTCGTGGCCCCTGCTTCCAACAAGATCAGGGGCCAGGGTCTTAGGGGCAGTGCCAGCCTGCGTGGGCATGGAGACCCAGGGCAGTACTTGCCATTGCCATAATCTCTGGTTTGTCAGACTAAAGGTTTTTGAGGGAAAGTAGTTGATCAAAGAGTGCCTATTCAAACCACAATGACACTCGGTGTCTGTAGGATCCCATATATTAGAGGTTCTCCTGGAGCCAACCAAGAGATTAGGGTTTCCTCCAAAACGTTTTCTTTAAAAGTCAAATAAAATGATGTAAACTACTAAGTAGTTTGGGCTGCTGCTTCTCAGAGAAGGAGGCTGTGCTGACAATCTGAAAATATGACATTTCCCCACAGAAAGCCCGGGAAATTGATATCATAGGCAGTTATATAACGACTGTCTATCCAAATTCTTAAGATGTGTAAGTGCAGTCTTCCCTAAGTTTGAATATTTTGCCAGTTGTTCCTCAAATGCAAAGGATAGTGAGAGGGCATGTTATAAGTGGTATAGTTCCAGAGAAAATGTAATGAAATTCAGCTCATGTTTAGCAATTCAGCTCCTGCTTGCAGAATCTCACATATTCTGGCTGCACAAACCCTGAAAACCAGCCTAGTTTCCAATCTGGGTTTCTATTCATGTTAGAGAGTGTGCCTACCGGTCGGGTCTGTGGTCTCCCTGGCTCAGCACGTGTGGTTCCAGGATGAGCAGAGTGGGGGCAGCAGTGAGCCTGGGCCTTGGACCTCTCTTCCCGCTAGGGGCCAGGGCAGGGCCATGCACCATCCTTCCCCTGCAGCCTCCTCCTTCAAACCTCCTTCCTGTCTTCAAGAAGAGACTATGGGCTGCTGCTCCCAGGCGCCCTAGTCATCCGACTCTGCAGAGATGACTTAGAGAATTACACTCGGCATCCTGTCCATGGCCTTTGCCGAGGGCTAGTGTCAGAAATAGCAATGGGCAGGACATCTCGGCTGTTTGGGCAGAACTACTGTTGAAGCTGTCATCCTCTTTACGTTTTGGCGTTTCTAATATGAAGACCCAGAATTTCCCATAAGATCTCAGGGTGGGGCTCGCAGGGGGCGGGGCAGCTCTCTCCTGAAAGACCGGAGTGCTTTCTACCTTTAGGTCCTCTGGTCCTCTGACTGCCAGAGAGTTAGCGTTGAGTTCTGCGGTTACTCACGGTAGTTTCTCCTTAGCCCAGATTTCTGTGTGTAATTCTCCTCCCTTTTTCCTCTCCCACAGAATGGTTTTCCTTATGCCAAAAGGTTTTTTAAATTTATTTTTGTGTTGTTGTTGTTTTAAATTTAAGTCTCCCCAAGCCTTTTCAGGAATTGGGGGTGGGGGGATTAACTCCCACATCGACACTGACAGTGTCTTAAATCAGTTAAGATGCAGTTCTAAGAGAAAGACAGCTTTTCACCTCTCCCTTTTAAACCCATAAGGCTGAGGTTCCGGGGATTAATTCTGTGACAGGGAGGAAGTGGGGAGTGGATGGCTGTCCTGTGTCTCGCTTTAGGCAGATGGAGGGTGGGCTCTGGGCTTTCATTCTGTCTTGAATGTTTTAGGAAGACATGACTGTGTACGTAACTGAGATGGGGAAAAATAAAGTCATGGGAATTTGGTTGTGGAGAAGTGGTAGAGTTATTGGAAAAAACATTTAAGATAATTTCGGCCTCTTTTAAATGTG
This sequence comes from Myotis myotis, assembly GCF_014108235.1. Classification (NCBI taxonomy): domain Eukaryota; kingdom Metazoa; phylum Chordata; class Mammalia; order Chiroptera; family Vespertilionidae; genus Myotis; species Myotis myotis. The sequence continues at coordinate 161,227,270 of NW_023416324.1, forward strand.
CTGGTAGCATAATGCCTGCCAAGTAAAAGAAAAATAGTTTGCTGAGCTTTTCCTATAAATAAATAACATGGGATTTATTTTCTCATTAAAGTCAGTTTTATTCCAAATAAATTGATATTTAATTATCAGTATCCTCTGGGGTTCCTCACTTTAGGTGTTACGTGAAAGTAAAAACTATATATCAGTTTGAATGTTCAATATTCTCTGTGCAAATCTGCTGCAACTGTCCTTTGGGGTGTAAATGAAATGTGGAGTCTTCTCCTTATCATAAACTATCGCCAGGATCTGAGTAGAACTTATTGGCTCTGCTGGGTGATTAGTAGGTTTGCCAAATTGCTTTGGGAATTAAACTAATTGGTGTTTTCTGTTGTGAACTGAAGTATATTTCTTATTTCTCTCTTATGTTTCTGCCTAGAAGTTCCTTTTGATGATGTGTGAAAACAAGGGTGGGCGGGTTAGAATAAGGAAAGTGGTGGGGAGAGTCAGAGAAGTTCAGGTTGGGGGAGGAAAACCAACTTTGTGAACAATGATGCCATTATACTGAGTGGTACCAAGGACAGAGCTGAGAAGTGGTCCCTTCTACCTCCCAAACATGTGCTCTGGGCAGTTCACCTCTTCTGTGGGCACGCAAAGCTCCCTTCTTCATGTGGAATGTGTCCAAGATAACACAAAGGATTGGATTTTCATACCAGATGTTCACTAATTGGATATCTTACCAAGTGCACTTTGACCAGCAATAGACGGCATATATGACAGTGGTCCCATGAGATTATAATGGAGCTTAAAAAATTCCCAACACCTAGCAATGTCGTAGCCATCATAATGTGGTAGCACAACGCATTGTGCATGTGCTGTGGTGATGCTGGTGTGAACAAGCCTACTGCACTGCCAGTCATATAAAAGTACAGCACATACAGTTATGTACAGTACATAACACCTGGTAATGATAATAAATGACTCTTACTGGTTCATGCATTTACTATTCTTTTATTATTTTAGAGTGTACTCTTTCTACTTCTAAAAAAAGTTTCCTGCAAAACAGTATCTGTGTTATCCTGGCAGCAGGTTCATATACATCATGTTTACCTCTTCTCTTGATTGCAGCATTTTCTCTTGTGCTTGGTTTAGTCTCATATCATTTTATATAGTGACATGCTTCCCAGGCTTGTAGCCTAGGAGTAATAGGCTAGCCCGTCCAGGTTTCTGTTAATGCACTCTATGATATTCACACAATGACAAAATCCCCTAATCACACATTTCTCTGAACGTATCCCCATAGTTAAGTGGTGCATGGTTGTAGTTCCAAGGATACAAATAATCTTAGGGCAGAGGTAAAAGAGAGAGAAGTCTGGGACTGCCAGCAGTTCCAAGTTCCTTCTGGCAGTATCAGGATGTGCTGGGACCTGGATCAACATACAAGGTTTCCAAATTATGTATTATATCACCTACCCTGAAGAGAGCCATTTTGGTCATGAAGTGTACCCACCTTTTACTTAAATACTTGTATAGCTTACATGATACTTTCCAGGGAGCCATGCCCATAGAGCCCCAGATTCCAGGTATATTTACCATAAGATGTCCTGGATCAATAAGCCACATCTATTCTACTAAAGGCATTCCAGAGCAAGTGTCATTCATTTATTTGCTAGAAAGTCTGTAGTTCACATGTTTACAAGACTTGATCTGCTCAACTTCTTTCTTTCCTGAAAGTGCATCCCCACCCATCCACCCATCCCCTGCCTCCCCCCACCCTCAACTCCCCAAGGAGACAGTATGGAATGCAGATCTGTTGCTTAACTGTTTCCTTCCCAGGGTCAAAGTGAGCAAGATACAATAAGCCTGATAAGAAAAATCAAAGCCAGCATTTTTCTGATTTGGCCAAAATCATTGCAAATGGTCTTTATGATTCCTAGGATAGTTGGAAATTAGCTTTTCTCCATCAACCAAATACTCTGTATCTTTTATAGGGATGGCAATGACCTAGTTTCCAGTGAGGAGGTAAAAGAGAGGGCGGCTCCGGCAAGTCTCAGTGTGGTGGAGGACATGGAGGAGACAGGGTTGGCGTGGTGGACGCACCACTGGACTTGGATTTAAGAAACCTGGATTCAGTCCCCTGCATTACTTTACCTCCAATGAATTCTGTAACCTGGGGAGAATCTCTATGCCCCTTAATCAGGTTCCTCATCTGACAATGAAAGGACTAGGACAGAATCCCATCTGTTGGCCCCAGGTTAGGAACTCCTGAGCCGTAGGATCTAAAAATCTTTTCTAACTCTGAAATGCCATAAACCTAAATGTCTGTAGCCCCAGCTTGCTCCCAGCACGATGGGAGTCAGCATTCAGGCAGTAGAGGTGTGTGCACGCGAGTACAGGTGACAAATGAATGCTGAGCCTTCTTTGCATACCCTTGTCTTCTCTTCATGATTCCACAGGACTGCGCCTCTGTTCCTGTGCTTTGCAAGGGGCATTCTCTTCTCCAGGAGGGCAGTCAAGTGTCAGAGAACACCCTCCCATTTGGGTTGAATTGAGTTAGTTTGGATGAGATTGGGCTGAGAGAGCTCAGTTGGGGGGGAAAACTGTGGTTGAATTCTTTGGAGCTAATCCCATCCCACCTCACCGCACTTCCCTTATAGCTAGAGGGAGCCATTGTAGAGACTGACTCTGTGTGTAATTGCCTGAATGGGTTTGGTGCTGAGAGAGTGGGGAAGCTGGGGGAGATGGTTCTAATTGCGTTTGGACTTTTCCCCCAGGAACTTTTAACTTGCTGTGAAGAAGGGAAGGGGGAGCTCAAGGATGGCCTGGAGGTGATGCTCAGTGTCCCGAAGAAAGCCAATGACGCCATGCATGTCAGCATGCTGGAAGGTAGCTGTCCTCCCGGCCTCCCGGGGGAGCCCCTCCTTTCTTAAGACCAGAGAGCTTGTATCATGGGAGGGAAGAGGCATGAAGTCAGGCCAGGGGCAAGGCCAGAAGAGAGGAGGAATGGCAAGTTGTTGCCTAGGTCCTCAGGCGGTGTGCAAGGGGCTCCACGGGATCCAGCTCAGCTAACACCTGCCTCTAGGTAGGACCAGCCTGGCCATTTCAGGTATGTGGACGGCTTGCTGCCTGTGAGATAGTCTAGGACAGGCCATCACCTTTACTGCAGGAGGGCTACAGCCCTGACCCATAGCAGTCCTGTTCATCTACATTCCCCTCAAGAACAGTTTCCTCATCTGACAATCCCATCTGCTGGCCCCGGATTGCATTGCATTTGTCAGAAGAATAAGTAGAAATCCTGCAGGCATGAAGATACACACACACTCACACACACACACAATGTCTTCAGCCCAATGCCCTTCTCCTTTTTTTGTAGTAAAAGATACATAACCTAAGGTTTACCATTATAACCAATTTTAAGTGTACAGTTCAGTGACATTAAGTACATTCACATTGGTGTGCAGTTATACTTACGCCGTTCCTAGCTGGTGGGAAAAGTTCAGCCAGGTAAACCTGGTAGGACTTCACCAACGTACATTCAGTCCCCTGGAACCATGTCTTGTCTTGGGATCCAGAAACCTGGCAGAGTGAGGCTCCAATAAAGTGCTCTTAACACTGCAAAACAGATGGGCAGAGCAGCCAGATTGGGGTGGAAGTTCTTAGATGAGTCGACTCATCCCAGTCAGGGCTGGCAAACAGGTGTGGAGGGAGAAAGCATACTTTGTTGTATATACGTAAACCTGTGGGCTCCTTCTCCCCTATCACCCCACCCCCACCCCCCACCATCTAAAACACTTGGTCTGGTCTCAATACTTCTAGGTCACCTTTAGCAAGGAAGCCCCATTTCTACATGCAAAGGAGCCCTGGTTACCTTCTCCAGACTAAGCACTAGCCATCTGAATATATTCCTATTGTCACAGTTTCTCCACCCCTTTCTTTGTGTTTGCACCTCCCCCCATCCTGGGGTGTCCCCTTCTCCTCTAGCCTTTCCCCAACCTTTACTCTGGACCTAGCTACTCCAAGTATGGTCTGTGGACCAGCACCCGCAGCACCTGTGAGCTTATCCAAAGTGCAAATTCATGAGCTCCACCCCACACCTACTGAATCCCACCCTCTTAGGGGGTGAGCGATGGGCAGCAATCTGTGTTCTCACAAGCTGTCTGGGTGATCTGTATACACAGTAAAGTTTCAAAACCTCTGTTAAAGATTTAAAGTGGTATAAATACAAATTTCTGAAGGATTATGCACCACCCTGTATAAGAGCAATCAAAGGCAATAGTCCTAGGAATGGACTATGAGAACTAGAGCCACACCAAGTCAAGTGGAGTCAAGGGCACCTGATTGGGCAGTGCGTGTGCTCAGCCCCACTCTGAGCTCGAGGCGGGGCAGTGGGAGCTGTGGGTTCGCCCTTGCAAGAGGTCCCAGGTGACAGCGGAGCTGTGGGAGGTTGCACAGGAGCTTTGCAGGAGATTCCCCGAGTCCTGGTTACGTGTGGGAGAGCTGGTGCAGAGGGGGGCCTGATTACAGTTCTGAAGAGCTGTCCACTCATGTGCTCAGGTGTCTCGGGAACCAGCGAGAGAGAAAGCGCAGTGGAGCTGAGGGCTCACAGCCAGGGAAGCCTTTCTCCGTGAGGGTGGAGCATGGCACCCTGAACGTGGCGCTAGAGAAACTCCGCAGGGTGAAATGGGTGTTTTTCAGGGTTCGACGAGAACCTGGACGTGCAGGGGGAGCTGATCCTCCAGGACGCCTTCCAAGTGTGGGACCCCAAGTCTCTGATCCGGAAGGGGCGGGAGCGGCACTTGTTCCTCTTTGAGATCTCCTTGGTTTTTAGCAAGGAGATCAAAGACTCTTCAGGACACACGAAATATGTTTACAAGAACAAGCTACTGGTAGGTGGGGAACGACAAGGCTCCCTGTTGTCATAGAGCCCTGGGGCAGGAAGGGATCTCGAACCCTTGCTCATCTCTCCCCCCCCCCCCCCCCAGCGCCACACCAGAGTCGTCCTGGACAAATGAAAGTGCCTCCTATTTGAAAAGCTCTCCCTCCGACTCCCACCTCTGCATTTTACAGTCCACGGTTCTTCTTCCTGTTGCTTTCATCGCCTCCCTCTTCACCTTCCCTCTCCGCTACCTGCTAATCAGGCGCAAGCCTGTAGGTCCTTTCTTTCCAGGTAGATGAACAAAACGCCCAGTCTATTTGAGTTTGATTGACAAAAGCCCCTTCCTCGGCCCTCTCTTCTTTGTTGCCTTTCCACCCCAGCCCTGAGTTTCCCCACTGCCCTCCCCTCCCCACTTCTCACAGGCATTTCCTGTCTACAGACCTCAGAGCTGGGTGTGACGGAGCACGTAGAGGGGGACCCCTGCAAATTCGCCTTGTGGTCTGGGCGCACCCCGTCCTCCGACAATAAAACCGTGCTGAAAGTGAGTACTGCCCTCTGCTGGGCTCAAGACCAGGGTTGGGGTGGGAGGAATGTGGGACTCTTAAACCTACAGTGAGGCCAGCTGACCACAGGTCTGCCTGGAGAAGGGCAGCATCACATGGGGGTTGAGAAGCAAATTCTGTCCTGAAAGTAGACTCAACACCTCAAAGATTGGCGGGCTCCTAGTCCGTGCACCCGAAGGCAGGGTGTGGGCTCCTGGGCTTCCTCAACCGGGGCCACTAAAGATGCTCTGTCCTGTGTCCCCTTCAAGTGTCCAGGGCAACAGGTGACCCTTTGACAAAAGTCACCTTGATTTGCTCCACATTCATTTAACATTTTTTTCTGAGAACCTTGTCCATGTAAGGCAGTGGTTCTCAACCTGTGGGTCGCGACCCCTTTGGCCGTCGAACAACCCTTTCACAGGGCTCGCCTAAGACCATCCTGCATATCAGATATTTACATTACAATTCATAACAGTAGCAACATTACAGTTATGAAGTAGCAACAAAAATAATTTTATGGTTGGGTCACAACATGAGGAACTGTATTTAAAGGGCCAGAAGGTTGAGAACCACTGATGTAAGGTGTTCTGCTCAGGGCTGTGCAGGGCAGTATGTGTAAGGCATGGGCCCTTCCTGGGAACATGCACTCTAGAAGCTCTAGTGAGTTGTAGAGCATGAGAACAATGCTGATCGAGAGGAATGATAAGAAAGGGCCTTCCCCCCAGACGATGGCCATGAGTCATGTCAGCTCCGCAGGGCACGCGCACGGGGGGATTCAGGGCTTGTGGAAATGTTGGTCTCACTGGGAAGAGGTGCTGCCCGTGGGCCCCCACCAGCCATGTGCTCACCTGGCAGTGCCCGTCGCTGAATTGCCAGCACAGCTGCTGCCTGTCGTGAGACAGAATGACCTGAACAAGTTCCACAGAGACAAGTGGGATTGGTGGGAGGGGGTGACACCTCCAATGAGCACGTTTCCAGGCTAAGAACCCAGGACCAACTTGCAGCCCCCACAGCCCGCGTGGCCACCCTGGGTGCTGAACGTCCTGAGCATTATCTGTTCCTGTTGGTTGTTAACCACTGCCTTCAGGTGCCCGCTTGCTGCCTCTCCCAGTGCTCCCAGACCTCCCGAGTCACTGAAGTGTTTGTTCATCCTTGGCCCAGGGGACCTCCAGGTACTGCCCCCGCCTCAGGGCAGATAGCAGTATTGGTCAACACCTTGCAGGTCATAAATACTTAGAACTCACCCTGCACCCGTCTCCATTGCGTCTTGAGGTCATAGCCCTGCTTTAGTTGGAGCAGCCCTGCTCTCGTTGGGGCAGCATGGCCCTGGGACTGAAGAGTCCTGAGAATAAAAGGAGATATAAGCCCCTCAAACATTCAGTGTCAAACATAATGGATGTGGCCTGCAAGAGGAGGGCCTGCAGGAGGAGGGCTGCAAGAGGCGGGCTGAGCACTGCTTGGGCAGGAAGGAGGGAGATGGGTGCTGACTCTCTCTCCCTGTGGCACTCCAGGCCTCCAACATAGAAACCAAGCAGGAGTGGATCAAGAACATACGGGAGGTGATTCAAGAAAGGATCATTCACCTGAAAGGAGCTTTAAAGGAGCCCATCCAGCTCCCCAAAACACCAGCCAAACTGAGGAACAATAGTAAGAGGTAACCAGCGTCTCCCTGCCTCCTGGTGCTCCCAGTCCTGCTTCTGGGGTGGGGGAGGGGTAGAGCTTTGCCTCCACAGGGGATGTGCTCTGGAGGGGGCTTCCTGCATGAACCCTAGGAGTTCTCCCTGAGATGAGTTAGCTCTCCTAAGCATCTTGCCAGAGACTGGCAGTTCCCTTCAGCAGGCTGCGGTGAGCACTCTCATTTGGCAGATACTCTGCAAGGTGCTACAGGAAAATAAAAGCAAGTGTGAGATGAGCCATTCTATACAGAGCCATCTAACAGGCACGTCTCACACATGACAGAGAGACAAAGGAACTGTGGGAAATGGGGACGGTACCTGAGCACTGCAGTGGGGTGTTGGGAAGGCTTTGGGTGGGAGGTGGAGCTGGGCCATGAGTGGGGAACTCCGGGCTTGTTAGACAGTAAAAGGGCTTTGTGTGATGTAATGCAGGGGGTGGTATGATGGGGTTATCATTGCAGCTCTTACTGCCACACCCCCGGAGTCCTCACCTCTATTCATCTGAGAAGAGCAATGTGATCGGGCAGAAGATGACAGATGTTTTTGTACCTTCGTCTGTCTGAATCCCAGTTTCCCTTAGCCAGGGATGGGGAGCCTTTTTTTCTGCCAAAACCCATTTGGATATTTATAACATCATTCACAGGCCATACAAAATTATCAACTTAAAAATTAGCCTGCTATTTTTGGTCAAACATTTAATTAACTTACCCCTAATACGTTGGCAAGGCCAGACCAAATGATTACGGGAGCCTTATATGGCCCTTAGGCCAGACGTTCCCCACCCCCCTGCCTTAAACCAATGGGCGACTTCTTAAGTATTTCTTTCTCAAGTCCCCATGTGACATCACCTACAAGGACTCTTTTGGAGGGTGCTTAAAAAAAAAGTATACAAAAACAGCAGCCCTGTAGGTTGCTTGGTGTAAAAGAAAGACAAAGATTTTTTTTAAATTGAAAATTCTCTAAGTGCGGCCTGGAAGTTACTCTGGAAGAAAATAAAGAGAGGTTTCCTTCAAGCATCTGAGGGACTATAATTAAAAATCAATATATTAGGCCTAATATAAAAAGGTAAATAATTTGTGTTTTTGCCTCTCTGTATATGGCTAGTATAAAGTTACTCAAAGACTAATAGCAGAAATTTAATTAGTGTCATTTACTGTCCATAACGTAGGACAAGTAAAGTTAAAAAATAATAATAAAAATAAGCTTTATTTCAGAGTAATTTAAAATGGGCTAATTGAAAGAAGTGAATATTCAAGAACTTAATTGTACCAGGCAGGAAACTGTTCCTAAAACATTAACTCATTTTTTATTGATAATTCAACTCATAGTAAAATTGCTTAACATGCAATGAAATCCAATACAGTCATATTTCTGAACAGAAAAATTAAAAGTTATCAAGACTGCATTGTAAAAATTTCCAAAAGTCTCCTAATATTTAAATTAAAAAAAAAAAAGTATACAAGAACATCATGGGGGTGGGGGAGACAAAACAAAAGCCAGAGATCTGGTGGTGAGGGTCACTGGCTCTCCTCTCCTCCCCTATTCATGAATGGAATAAATCCCAAAGATTTATTTGATGCTTTGGTGCCAACCAGGACACCCAGGCTGGAGTGCCCCTGCCGGGCCTAGGGAATAGCAGCATTCGTCCGGAGGGAGGTGGCAGCTGAAAGGAGGGTGTGACGAAGCTCGAGAGAGATACCTCCATGGAAAGCCCCTCGACCTACATGGCCAGGACACAGCCACCTCGCTGTGCTGGAGGACAGATCAGGACTGTGGTGGGGGGAAGGTTATTTTGATTTCAGTTACCTTTGTCCAGAGTCCAGGTGAGGGATAGACTTATACTCTAGAGACAGGCCCTGCTGTAGGAAAGCCCTACTTTTAATAAGAAGATAGAATGGAAATGGCCATAAAGAGCTGAATGTCCAGGACCATGGTGGGCAGGGCCATTCAGGGGGACTCCGTGAGAGAACCCCTCTTTCCTGCAGTAGGAGAGTGGGCATCTCTGGAACATGGGGTGGCATATCCTGGAAATGCCATCCCCTGTTCCCTGTCCGTGTTCTGTGATGAGACCGGGAGAAACCTCAGCACACCCTGCAGAGGAGAGCCAGGCAATCTGTGTTTTCTGGGTGTGGGGACAGAGTTGATGGAGGAGCAGGTTGGCCTGGGAAATACAACCCACACTCCTGGATGGGCTCCCTCCCTCCCCCAGAGCTGGCTTCGTCTGGAGGGGCCAGCCTGCGATGGGCCAGAAAGTGGGAAGCAGAAAACACAGCCAGCTCTTAACTCTCCACAAGTGGTGGGCGCAGTGGCCGAAAATCTACAACAGATGATCTGAAGGTCCTTTATTTTTTGTTTTGAAATGCATCCCATCATTTCTTTTTACAGCAGATTTTCCTTCCTATAAATGTGTGGCTGGCTTATGTTATTAAAAATAAGTTGGCATTTTCCAAGTCCACAAGGAGTGGTAAAAGAGCAGTCGACTTAGAAATAACTTTTTATGACTAACGGACGCCATGTGTATACCTGTGCATCACATGTATGCCCACATGCACACACATGTCCACATAGACTCACCATTGTCATGTTGAGGCAGCTTCGGTATATGGGGGTTTTGCCCACATGGTACCTTTCTCAGACAGCGAGTTCCCCTTGTCCCTAATGCCATAACTTCTCCGTAAGCAGCAGTGGGGCTGTGACATTCCTAAAAACCTCCATGGGAAGAGCTGTCATTGCCTCTGCTAACCTAGCCAACCCCTGGCCCACATCTTCTCCAGTTTTTTTCTGACACAAACCATTTAGCCTTCACCAGTTCCCAAGCATCTAATTCCCTTGGCCTGGCTCTGGGTTCAGTGCAGGATTGGGTCACAGTTCTGAAGCTGGAGAGTTGAGGGAGCATGCGGGATCGTGGTATGGTCCAGGGGACAGGAAGGGGTCTGGGTGCCAGGAGTACACTTGGGAGCCTGTCTTATCTGACGCTAAGGAGCACAGCTGTCTCAAAAGCTGCTGTGGAATCTGTGGCTGTGCTCCTATCTCTGAGAAGATGCCTTGGCCTCCTGTGTTTATAAGAAGTCGTCATAAATAAGCAGGAGATCAACGAGACCCACCAAAACGAAGGCAGTAAACTCCTCCATACCCAGGAGTTGAGGGTCCAACATCAGGAACTTCCCAAAGATCATCTCCGTGGAGAAAATATCCCACTCCAGTTTCTGGAGCAGACGAAACACAAGTCAAAACAGTATCTTATCGGTTCTGTTTTCTCTGTAGGCCAGCTAGAAACCATCCCCCGCCACTACAGGATGCAGAAAAGCCCTGTGAATACCCTGAGTTCTGGGATTGTGGGTGATGGCCCAGTCAGCTGGATAGGATGTGCCTAAGTAGGATGTGACTCTTCCAGTGCCTACTACAGACCCATTCCCACTAGAAGCAAATAAACAGTTGCTCCCTCTGCATCATGGCCCAGAGGAGTTTTGGAGAAGAAGTCATGTTCAGTTATCAACAGAGTGATTATGTGTTTATTAAGTACAAGCGGTTACATCACTGGAAATCCCACAGGGCTGCTCCCTGCAGGGGGATAACTGTAGACAAATCCCTGCCAGAAAGTGCCTGGGCCCTGCTCTGCCAGCCCAGCTGGAAATCCTGTGGCTCTACACCCACAGCGGTTCCCCCCACCCCCACCCCTGTTTTTTTTCTCTTCTTCCTGCAGGGATGGCGTGGAGGATGGTGACAGCCAGGGGGATGGGAGCAGCCAGCCAGATACCATCTCCATTGCCTCCAGGACCTCTCAGAACACAGTGGACAGTGACAAGGTAGGACAGCGCCCCCACCTTCCTCCCCCCTAAGACTTCTCGTTGGCTGAGCCACCCTGGAGAGTTACCCCCAAAGGAACTTCTCCCCCTGAGGAGCCTGACCTCAGGAGCTGGTGGTCTCTTGGTAGGGCTGCAGGAGGTGTGTCATGTGGAGATCTTGTCTGAGGGGACAGAGATCGGGTGGTCAGCCAGGCCTCTCGTGTTGCGAGAGTGCAGCAGAGGTGGCAAGGGTGAGGAGCGAGGGTCTCTGCATCTCTCTCCTGTGAGGTGTCCCCTGGCTGCTGGGGCTGCTCGGCCTCCTGGGAAGCTGGGCTCAGGGAGCTGAGGCTGGCACAGTTTCTAGAGACCTTAGAGGCTGTGACTGACTCATATTGACAATGATTTGAATGGGCTCGCCTCAGAGTTAGACCAAGACCAGTGATTTGGGAAATGGCCACCGAGATGCTGATTGGTGGGAGCCTCCTGTCTGATAGGGCTCCCCCCGGGGGAATGATGCCTTCCTCTGCCCAGATATTGGGGCTCAGTTCCTGAGAGGCGGAGGGCCAGGAAGTGGGTATGAAGCAGCATGCAGGGACGTGGTAGTCTTGTGGGAAAGCCTGGTCCCTTGCTCTCTTACATTTGGGAGCAAATAAACAAAGGTTAGGAGCTCTCACGGGGAGCAGAAGGAAGGAGACTGTAGCCAAGACTCAGTGCATTTGCTCAGCTGGGGAAGAAGAAGTCAACGGGCTGAGTTTGCAGCAGGGACACGGCGAGGTTTCCTCTGACCCTACTCTCACTCGCTTACCTCGGGGTCAGGAGCGTGTGAGATGACCTTGTGTTGCACGTTAGTGATTTTGTTAGGAAGGCATGGATCTGCAAGACCCTTCGGCCCTAGAGACCTAGTATTTTGGCGTAGTCGGTCCAGCTCAGGCAACAGGCTGTGTCCCTGCTTCATTTTAGTTTTCCAAGTTATGGGTATATTTTTTTAAAGATGACCTGTATTCATTTTTCCTAATTTTTTTTTTTCCCTACTGGGGGAAAAGAACTTTGCCCCCAAACCTCCTAAGATCACGGTGCTAAATCACACTCTAGACTAGTGTTCAAGGACCTTCAAGGTGATTCTGACTGGCATTCTGCCTTCAAGTTACTAAGCCATTTTGACTATCAGAGTGAACGGAAAGTTGTTTTTTTCCACTTTGTAAAAACATACAAGAAAACTATTTCTGTACTTTCCTTTTTCCTCTGATCTGTTGTTTAGAAATACTACCTAGAATATCCTGTGAAGGTACGTGCTGCTGTTTAAGCAGTCCGTGGGTGGTGTGTGCAGCGCAGCGTTTCCCATGTGCAGACGTAGCCTGTTAGTTCCCTGGTGCAGGGAGTTCATCCCCTCCTGCCGCTGCTGCTGCTGCTGCCGTCCCCCAGCCCTGACCCACACAGACCCTTCCACAGAGCGGTGAGCCCTAGGAAGAGTGGGCTCAGCCATCCTTGTCTCAGGTGAGGTAGGTGAGGCTGAAGGAGAACACCTCTGACAGCAGGCATTTCGTTGTTCATGAGGAATCCTGGTGCCCTCAACGTATTCTATACGTCAGGAAACTGAGGCCCAGAAAGACTAAGTGCCTTGCTCAGGAAAATCCTAGTAGTTAGTAGAAAAGCAGAAACTAGAACCCAGATCTTCCCGATTCACGCACATTTCCCCCTCCCTCTACACGTCCAAGTGTGGAACCCCACGCTGTGATTAACTCGGCTGGTGGGTCTTCCTGCACATTCCGCCAAACCCCTGGTCCCGTGTCGGGAAGAAGCACCCGCCGTGTGCCGAGCTCTGTGCTGGATGCTGTAGAGACGTGGACTGTTTGTTGAGTGTATAATTTTATGTGTCCTGTGTGTCTGTGCCCGGCTGTGAAGCCCTGGCGAGGGCATCGGTTACGTCTGTCTGCTTCACTGCTGTACCCCTGGCACACAGCACACCCAGGTGACCAGAGAACACGGAGCGAGTTCACAGAGGGGGCAGTCCCTGATCCCAGGGAGCTCCAGCATTAAGAGGCAGCTTACACCCTGGCTGGTTTGGCTCAGTGGATAGAGCATCAGCCCGCGAATTGTAGGGCCCCGGGTTTGAGTCCGGTCCAGGGCACATACCTCAGTTGTAGGCTTGATGGGGCGTGTGCAGGAGGCAACCAATCGATGTGTCTCTCTCACATCAATGTTTCTCTCTGTGTGTGTCTCTCCCTCACCCTTCTACTCGCTCTAAAAATCAGTGGGAAAATATTCTTGGGTAACGATTAACAACAACAAAAGGCAGCTTAAACAGGTGGTCTGAAAGCAGCCAAACATGTAAACATTGTGTTTTTAAATATAAAAGAAGCCTAGATGTTTCCTTATCTACAAGCAGAAAGCTTTAGTCGGCTGGAGAGCCTGGCCTGTAAAGAACATTAACCCCAGAGCTACCTCTTCAAGCCTTGGGAAACATGGGCAGCAGGTCAGATGATGAGAGCCTGTGTTTCATACAAAACCTGGAAAACCACTTAGAAAGTCACCACTTCAGAATAAAATAGAGGGCCTGTCTGCACCATGCACTGTCACCCAGAATGTTCTTACCTTTCTAACACAGAAGAGTGATAACCGGACAGTATGTACCCCTGACCTGCACCCCACTTCATCAGAGAAACCACTAGTGGTATCTTTCCATTTCCCCCAATCTGTTTTACCAGAAGCCCAGGAAACTGGTCTCCATTGGTTTCCCAGTGGTCAGGTAAACAGACCCTGCAGAAGAGAAAGAGAACAGAGTGGGTTGATTCAGGCAAACAGCCATATTCAACAAGGGCAAAGAGCACAGCTGTGAGGAGGGGTGGGGCTGGCCCCTCGCAGGGGTCAGCTCATTTTAGCACTGGGTTTCCAGGAAAGGCCTCGTTTTCCTCTTCCAATCCAGAGGAATTAGAGTCGGGGCACTACTGGGCTGGGCCGATGAGGGAAGCTGACCATTAAAGGGCCCTGGACCTAGCTGAGTGGCGCCTTTCTAATCACCCTGTGTGTGCTGTGGGGAGGAAGAAGTTTGGACACACCTGGTTCAGATCCCAGCTCTGGCCCTTAATGCTGCATGAGTTACTGTGCCTTATTTCCCGACCTGTACAACAGATACCCATCTCATGGAGGCACTGGGAAGATTAAGGAAAATACATTTGCTTGGCATCGATTAAATATTCAGTGAAGGTTAATTTCCCACCCTTATGGCAGGGGAAACAGAAGTCTAGATACTCTCAATAAGAGTGCCCTATTAGCAGACTGTGAGGGTCTTTGGAAGTTCTAGAGTCCTGCCCTCTGGGTTCCTCCTCAATTAACCCATTGTCAGCAGGTTCTTTCCATGTTTGACCTAAAGAGCCGTTGCCTCAGTTTGCCTGTCGGTGCCCAGAATAGCCTTTCTTTGCTCGCCCTTAGCATCTAAGGCTTAGACATCTGTGCTTAGCATCAGCTCATGGGTTATTTTATTAGTTAATGGCTTATCACCCATTGCTGTCAGGTATTCATTTTAACACTGAAAGTGCACTGCCTTTGGCCAGTAAGGCTTTCTGTATGTGAAGACAGTTGCCTTTTCATCTTCTCTGTTTGGGTTGGAGGTTCGCAGTTTCTCCAGCTACTCCTTGTATTAACGTTCTTTCAGACCCTTCCATAGCCTCGTTGCCTTCCTCTGACTCCAGTATGGAATGAGCTGTATGAAATGGGGCATCTGGAATGGTCTGGGAAACTGCGGATGTGATCGACTAATGAGAACTCAGTTCCTCAGTCCAGGGCTATTCTGCCTGCGCTCCCCGAGGGGGTGCACCGAGTCTAGGAAGGTGTGTGCTGTTGCTCCTAACATCTCCACACCTGTGTTCGTGGACTGCCTTGGTTGGACAGGTGACTTAGGAATCTGAGTGTCAGACTACTTTATGTCTATTGGGTTTCTCTTATTTGATTACCTCCCAGTATTCCAGCATGTTTTGAATAGAAATTATTTGTCCAGTATACCAGCTACCTCTCCCAGCATTACTTGATACACATACCATCTGTGGCTTTATCCTAATTCTTGCTCAAAAGACGAGACTGAGGACAGAAGACCAATCCCCAGGCCCTCCTTATTTCTCATCCAGGTTTCTGCACTGGGAACCCACCTTGTCTGACTCTTCCTTCTGGGAAAGGAAACGCCCCACGTTTCTCTGTAGCAGGAGAGCTGGAGTTGCTTCCTTAACTTATAAGTCCTCCCTCCTTGATGAGGAATCAGGCTAATATTCTTAATTTTGCATGAAACGCCGACAAAGCCAATATGGATGCCTCAGTAATACTATTGCTAACTTCCCCCAAAGTTGTTTTTATTCGGTCCTCACATGGGCCTGTGTAACCGTGTTCTGCCCGACACCTGTCCTACGCAAAAGCGTCATTTCTCTGAAGGCACCCAATGTGCTTATGTTGTTCCACAGCGTCTGAGCCCCTTCCTGTTCTGCCCAGGAACATGAGCATGCTACTGTGCGCATTTCACTGCAAACAGTCTTCTGCCTATAGGTGTATTATTAAGTGACGGGGCTTTGCCACCACGTGTCAAGGAAGTACAGAATTCTAGAATTCTAGGCAAGCAAAGCTGAGTAATGAGGTGGTAGCGAAGAAGTATCGTGTTGTTTAACATGCAGGATGTCTGCTGAATGATCTCCCGCTGATGGTGCTGAAGCAGTTGTCTGCACCGTGATGGTCCCCAATAAATGCTTATGGAATTACACGTTACAAACACATCCTAGTAAGGACACTCTCTATCCAAAAATCACTATGAATTTCTAGACCTGTCCAGGCTGCTGAAGACCGGGAAATGGGTGCGATTCTCTGCAGGAATTGTGAGAGAAAGAGCACTGCTGGGACAGGATTCTGATGTGAATGAGAAATTTCAACCACACGCTAATGTGATCTGAGATGCAGGATGGGCTGATAATGGCAGTGAGCTGAGTGGGGTGGGAGTGCCTGGAGAACCTGGAGATTTCAAGATCTAACTCAGTGATCTTTTTAAAACTCTGGACTGTCAAATTAATGCTGTGAGCCATGACCAAAATTTTGTTTTACTGATCAGGAGGGAAAGCTCTGTTTAGAGATGGTGAGGGTTCAACTGAGGGGAAAGTCAGTGATGTCTACAGTGTTACTCACCGCAGGCACATGATGCGTTTAACTAGGGATGAGGCAGCCTGGCTGCTGGGTCTCCTGGTCATGGACTTCCGTAGAGCCTCACCTGGTTCCCCAGAACCTGTGATCCTGCCACCTGTACTCTGGGAGCACACAGCGAGTACAGGGCTGTCATCAGGCAGGGTCTAGCCCAGGGGTGGGCAAACTTTTTGACTGGAGGGCCACAATGGGTTCTTAAACTGGACCGGAGGGCCGGAACAAAAGCATGGATGGAGTGTTTGTGTGAACTAATACATGTTAACACTGCTGCTGGTGAAGGAGCGGAGGGGAGAGCAAGAGAACCCTCCGCTCTTTCGGCTCCACGGGCCGGATAGAACAGCCGAACAGGCCGGATCCGGCCCGCGGGCCGTAGTTTGCCCACGGCTGGTCTAGCCCCTGCACTGGCGCTTTGCTGAGGGCCCTGCCCTGCGCTGGCCTGTTCCAGCTCTTTATTCATGTGTTGAGGTCCTGCTTGTTCCATAGCAGGTGCAGCTCTCAATGCTGGGAGGACAGCAATGAACAAAACAAGACCAAGCCACCCTCTAGGTTCCTTTCATGTCAGGAGGGAAGGTAAACTTCCAGGGAAAGAAAGGATGGCAGCCCTGGTCTTCCGCGAATAGCATCAGAGATAAAAGGATACTCCGTCTTTTTTCTAAGAAAAAGTGGGTTGATGCTGCAATCAGAAGAACTTGAGTTTGATGTAAGAAATTATTTTCCCTTTAGGAATTAGTGCTGATAGGAGAACAGATGGCTCAGGGAGAAATGCATCTCTTTATTTAAATGGGCTTATAAATTGGGGGGGAAACGACCCCTGAGGACAGGGCTGGGGATAGGCTAGGGGCACTTGATGCTTGGGAGAGTGCAGGAGGGGAGGAAGGAGAGCATCCTGGATCTGACTGCATAGAAGCAAAGTCTGAGACCCAGATTCCTGTGCATGTAATTTAAGGGGGGAGGTGCTCTCAGGCCAAGGAGCAGGGAACGGTGCCCAGTGGAGGAGGGAAGGCAAACGCGCACGTGGCTTCAGCAGGAGTCTGGCTCAGGCTGATCCCTCCTGGCGCTCTGGCATGATTGCACCTACAGTTTGCTCCACCCTGAGGCAGGGGGGCCAGGCTTTGTGTCAGCTTGAGCTGTGCGTAGCCACCATGCACCAGAGCTGGGACCTGGGCGCCCTGTGGGGAAAGACATCTGGGTGGGATGCAAGGCGTCCGCTATAGGAAGGAAAGGAAAACGTGGTAGGAAAGGGATGGGTTTTGAGGTCAGGCCTGGATTCAGTCCCTGATTGTTTACCGTGAGTGGGTCATGTCATCACTGGTGCCTCGGCCTCCTCACTGTACTGTGAGGGCAGTGACTCCCACTTCCCAGGATCTGAAGGAGTAGCCAGGATCCCCTGTGAGCAAGGGTCTGAAGCAGAGGAGACCTGAGGCAGGTCACTGTCCTGGTGACTGCAGGGCCTTCCCATGCAAGAAAACGGACCGCATGCTCACTGCTGTTTTCAGGGCCCACAGATCATTGGACTTGGCCACTGACAAGAAAACCACACAGAGGCTAATAAAAATCCTCTCAGGTCACACTATGGAATTTTCACCCGACAAATTCTTACCACCCATCAAGATGGGCCACTGTTGCTGTGACATTGTGTTACTCTTAGCTGGAGTGACCCACCCACTGGCGACCAGCCCAGTCAATGCACTGTATTGAGAACTGAAGGAGGTATGAGAGTCTGTCAGAGGCACTCCACTCTTTGTCTCATGGGGCCATACACCCTCTATAGGGAGACATATATGCTGCCTCCCATCTCGTAACAAAACACTTTCTAACTCTCAAATAAATACCTGAAAAGAGCATATAATTGTACTTTCTATTACCCGGGCTTGGACTTTATAAGCTCCTGTAATCTTGAGTCTCAGTCGCACCAGGGTGTGTGGTGGGCCGGAATTCTGTATGAATCTTGGATGGAGGCATTCTGATTTTTCTCACTGATTTCTGATTCTAATAGTCACTCCAAAATAGGGGGGGGGGGGGGGATGCCATCTTCACTTTAAAGTTTTAAGTCCAAATTGTGATTCTTTTTTTTTTCCTTCAGTTTTCTGAACAATCCAAGGTCAGGACCATGTTTGAAAATAGCTTTTTGTTCCTAGTGCGGTTCCTTTGATCCTTTGATCCGTGGTGGCAGTGGCTGGAGGAGGGGAGATGGCGGCTGTGGGCAAGAGAAAACACGGGAGGCCTGGCCGTTGGGACGCCAGAGGCTCCCTCCCTGCGGCTGCTCCATCACCTCCCAGAAGCACAGCCTCCTTCTCTCCCGAGCGACACCGCACAGTAAAATGTCTGGCTTTCCAGAACAAAATGACAAAGTGCGAGGAGTTGAGGTGACAGGTTTTCCTGTCAATGAAAGTTTGCCCACATGACTGGCTTCTAAAAGCTGCACACCACCAAAGGGTGTGAAAGACAGGGCACACTCTCCCAGGACCGCATCCCTCTACTTCATATTTTGATTTATACTGGAGGCTTGGATCCCTCCCTTAAGAGACCCACCTTTAAAGTTGCCAGTCATCTGTCAAAGCAATTACGTTTCATAAAATAAAGTAGCCAGTGAGCAGTTCGCTGCACAGGCAGAGGGAGGACACCTCAGCGAGCTCCCGGGATGCTCAGAGCTCTGTGTGCATTCACACAGAATCCCTGTTCCTGGTGCAGCTTTGCACCAGCGTCTGTGACAGGAACAGGGAAACCACAGAATGTGATTCTCAGTAGTGAGATCCGTGTGTGAGAGCTGCCGGTGGCCAGAGGCCCGAGTCCGCTCGCGCGAGTTTGGGACGTGGAAACATAGAAGCTTTGGGAAGGAAAGGGCCTGAAAGATAGATCATCCAGCCCTCTGCCTTCGTCCTGCTTAAAAGAAACCAAGGGCCTGGCTCAGAGTCACAAAGCCAGTTTATGGGCCTAAGACTCACACAGTGTCCTGCCTGTTAATTGGATTAAAAACAGTACTTTTGAGGTGGCCCTGAAGGCTCAGCTTGAAAGTTAGACCCTTGTAGCAAAAAGTGAACATTGTTTGACCCCTATTCCAGCTGCCTCCGCACCACCCCGTCCGGGCCCGGCGAATCACAGCGACCCAACATCAGTGACAAAGTGGCTCTGAAGCCCAGTGCAGTGTCTCCAGGTGGCAAAGGTGAAAGATCATTTCTCAAGTATGAATGTCTGTCACAGACTCTTTCATACCAAGTCCTGTGAGTCATGCAATGGCCTTGGTATGGGGGTGTGATTCTGCCCCAGACAGTCTTCAAGGCAAATTCCCGGTTGGGCTCAGAGCGCTTGGCAGGGAGCAGGGGCGCATGGCAGGGCTGCTCCTGCCTCTGAGCTGCCTGGAGTCCCAGCACCCGCTCAGCCCAGCCACCGCCCAGCGCAGACTTTCATTCTGTTTTTTAAAATCTTGGTGGAAGGAGAAAACCAATCTCAGGGAGAACCAAGATGTCAAAGTGGATTAGCCGGCGACAGCCCAAGACAAACAAGGCCCAAGTGAGTAGGACAGGTTGGTCCAGATGCGTTGAGCTGGGAGAGAGGGCTTGAGAAGGGGAGGCGGCAGGGACAGAGCAGGGAGGGCAGAGCGAGGCTTCGAGGCTGCAGCAGAGAAGCGGCAGCTCCCAGGGCAAGGGTTTGCTGGAGGGTTCTGCACAGACCTCTTGGCACATTACTTACCAGTTTCTCCTTCAGTGTCCATTAAAGAGAAGCAGCTCTTTCAGTGCAGGGCAGATGCCTGAATCCTCTATTAGCGCCGATGGTGGGGGGAACAGGCTGTGGGAGATCGTGTGCTTAAACGGCCGTGCTCCCTGATGACTAGAAGTGATACCAGGATGGTAAACATGAGTGGGTTTGGAAATGAACTCTTAGAAACTTCTAAGAGTTGCTAGAAATGAATGTCTGGAACCAATGCAGTGAGACTAGAAGTGGGGAAGGGGAAGGTGACCTTGAGGTGCTGGTTCTGCTTTAGTCAGAACCACCTTTACCGTCTGTGCCGTGCCGTCACCATGGCGTGCGTTGTCTGTGGCCGCCACATGGGATTCTTGGGGGAAGCCTGTCGGATAGACAAGTGTGTGATGTTGCCCTGCTCCTCGACCTTGAGCTTGGATTGGAAATGCTTGCCCGGCTTTCACCTGCCTGGCAGCTTGGTGTCACCTCCTCACTGCTGGCTGACACCAGGAGCGCAGAAGACAGATGGCGGGGATGAGTGGATCTATGAGTTTCTGTCGTCAGGGTGAGACGACGGGATCCTAGTGCCAGAAAGCAGGGGCCTGTCGAGAGAAGCAAGTGGGATGCCCTCTGTGGTGGCTTTCCATTGGGAGCGACACTGAGGACATGACTTTGGTGCAAGGCCTCTCCCGGAGCCACTAAATAGCGATGCCCTCAAGGGTGCCCTGCTAGCTCTTCCTGTGGTGAGGGCACTGATAGAAGGTGAAGACGGTGCAGACCGGGCCCACTGCAGGTGCCCGCTGCCTCGTTCAGCCACGGCCAGCCCTGAGCAGCCGCCGCACCCTTCACCGGGTTCCCATGGTCGGCCTGGTTGTTCGGAGCAGTCACGTCCTCGTATCCAAGCTGCAGTCAGTTTCACCTCCTCGTCTGTTAGGGTTTAAAGTTAACTCTTCCGAGTTCAGGATGTGCATGTACTATCACTTTTTATTGCTCTAGTTCAGCGGTTCTCAACCTGTGGGTCGCGACCCCTTTGGCGGTCGAACGACCCTTTCACAGGGGTCGCCTAAGACCATCCTGCTTATCAGATATTTACATTACAATTCATAACAGTAGCAACATTACAGTTATGAAGTAGCAACTAAAATAATTTTATGGTTGGGTCACAACGTGAGGAACTGTATTTAAAGGGCCAGAAGGTTGAGAACCACTGCTCTAGTTGATTCTGTTGGAAATTGCTAATTGCTGAGAGATAGGACGTTGACTAGAAGTTCAGGAGCGCTCTTCCTCTCATGCGTGGCCCTGATGTTGGCGCTGGAATGCTTGGTGAAGGCTCCTGCATGCATTGTTCTCTCCCCTGCACCAGCTGCAAGGGCTGATGCTCCTCTCTGCACTTCATGGTGTACTAAAGAGAAAAAGAACAGGCTCTGTGTTTTACTGTGTCTGTTTGGTATCCTTTCAGCTGCAGAGTGAGGTCGAAAATGTTTTACTTATGCCCAGCCAGTATGGCTCAGTGGTTGAGCATCAACCCATGAACCGGGAGATCACGGTTAGATTCCCGGTCAGGGCACAACACATGCCTGGGGTTGTGGGCTTGATCCCCAGTAGGGGGCATGCAGGAGGCAGCCAATCAGTGATTCTCTCTCATCATTGATGTTTCTGTCTCTCTCTCCCTCTCCCTTCCTCTGAGATCATTTTTTTTAAAGTTTGACTTCCTGTTTGCTGTTTCTCACTGATACATGGACGACAGATGACTCAGTGAGCACTAGAGGGTATTAAAATTTTATTTTATTTTATTTTCCTTGGGGTCTTGATGTGTGCTTTTTATCTCGTTAACTCATCAACCATTTATTGAGTTCCTACCATGTGACAGGCACTGTTCTAGACACAGAGGAGATGGCAGTGAACACAGCAGACAAAGTAACTCAGTGGCCTGCCGAGACCTTTCTCTATTGTGCTGATGTCAACCCACACATGCTCAGTTTTAATGCATTTGAAATGCAATATAACTTGCTTCACTTTATTTTCACCTTTATCTCCTCACATGCCTCTGTGACGGACACCATTGCAGCTTTTATTTAAGAAGAACTCAGCAGTTCTTTTTAAAAGATCATTTGGGAGCTCTCAAAGGTAGCCCCCATATTCTTAATTCCCTGACTCAGAGCCATTTCAAACCAGGATGCTAGATTCCGCCCCTGTCTTCACTTTGCCGTAGTTCCAGTTAGCAGATTCTTGATTCAGGAAGGTGACTTTCATGCTAGGTAGACAAAGGAAAAGACCAGGAAGGAATCACATAATGCCCAAATGTTGTTAAGTTTCTTCTCTCTCATAAAACAGGAATGTCAGAAAAATTTAAAAATTGTCCTTAAAAAAAGGAAAATTGTTCTAATTTTTTTTTTTAAAGGATGTGAGAGGGCGAGGAGTGGGAGTAGTTTGGCTAAAGGAGGGTGCTTCAAATTGTGGAATCTGAAATCTGTAATGCAGACTCTATCTTACCTCCCTAACCCACATCATCTTAAAACCTCCCAAAACAAGAATAGTCACAATTTTTATGCCTTTATACACATGGCTATTGAGAACCTTTATTACATTCATGAAAAATTTCTCAAAAAATCCCAAAAGAAAAAGATGTTTAAGGTATGTTCTCTAACATTTAAATTTAAGGTTGTATTTCTCACAGGGCATATAAAGTCCAAACCACTAAATTGATTGTGTTATCCAGAGGGCAAACAAGTAGGTACTACCATTAACACATGACCAAGCAGAAAATCTGTTCATGGAGAAGAATAAAATTAGTCAGAGGCGGAATAGAAAATTATTTCAAATATGTCGGTACACTGAGTTCATTCTGTTATCCAACAGAATTTTACTGAGTGTCCACTGATGACCAAGTGCCATGGAGATTCAGGACATATAAGAACAATCTCTGTCCTCGTGCCATAGTCCTCTGACTTGTTACCCAAAGTGTCTCATATGTGGTACCAAGTAGAGTGATTACCTGCACATTGTAGGTGTTTGTGAAAAAGACAGTTATACTCAGTACTGCCTTTATGCCAGTGGCTGTGCTGGGCATTCAAGAAATTACAAAGATGAATATGTCAGATGAGATACATGCTTACCACACAAACGGATGTATACCCACCTGGACCACAAATTTAGCCTGGGGACCAGCGAAGACTATTACACCAGAGTGAAATTTGAACTTGGTCTTAAAGTTCATCTTCCTTTCTATTTCTCGTCCTTTGTATCAGTTTTGATCCCAAAATAAGTGTTATAATCACAGACAGTATGTAAAAGACCAGTACTGCTGACACATCTGTATCAAAAGCAGTATTTCATTTTGATGTAGAATTAGACTTTTCCTTAGCTCTGATGGGAACTATTCCAGAATTCCCTTAGAATTTTTACCAAAATCTTCTTTTACTTCCTCATCATCATCTAATAGTTAAACAAGTAGTAGCATACAATAAGTACTGTTTTACACTTTTCCCATGTAACAAATCTGGGAAATTTCATAATGGGATATGTAGAGCTTCTCTCTCTCTCTCTCTCTCTCTCTCTCTCTCTCTCTCTCTCTCTCTCTCTCTCTCATTCTTTTTGATGGCTATATAATATTCCATTACTTATGGTACCATAATTTATTTTACTAGTCCTCTATTGATAGGTGTATGGGATGATTCCAGTCTTCTACCATTACAAACAAGGCTATAATCCTTGTACAGGTATAGTGTCTCACACTTGCAAATTGTGAGTATATTAATAGGATAACTTCCTAGAAGTAGAATTAGTGCATCAAGGGAATATGCATGTTAAATTTTAATAGACATTGTCAAATCACCCTCTACATGTTGGAGCAATTTATACTCCTTCCAGCTGTATGAGTGCCTGTGTCCTACAGTCTTGCAATCTAGTGTATCATTAACATTTTTTATCTTTGCCAATCTGATATCAGATTCTTTAAAAATAATCTTTATTTGTTATTGCTCTTCTATGTTTTGTTTAACTGGTAATATTATATTATTTTTATTGAAATGTACAGTATTTAATCTATACTATTACCTACTGAGAGTTATGGGCTCATCTGGTTAACTAACTGTTACTTATGCTCTTATTTTTATGCATAAAATGCACTCCTGATAATAAATATCTTTAATATGATGGTTTACATTAAAGCTTAAAATTTTTAATGTAACATATATATATTGAAAATGCATAAAAACTACTGAACAGGTGCATGGATAATTGTAAAGTGGACATGCATGTAATAACCATGCAGGTGATGAAAGCCAGACATTGCCATCTTTCCAGAAGCTTCTGTGTGCCCTTCCCTGTCACAACCCAGTCCTTCTCCCCAGAGGCAACTATTCTCCTGACATTCATTAATATCCTTACTTTTCTTTATAATTTGACCTCCTATGTATGTGTTCCTAAACAACATAGTTTCACTGTCGCTATTTTTAAATTTCACATGACTAGAATCATACTGTATATTTTTGTGTGTGTGTCTTATTTCTGTCTCTCAACACTTATTTTTATGGACTTCATCCATGCTGATGTATAGAGCTGTTCATTCGTTTTCATTTCTGTATAGTATTCTATTGTATAAACATGCCACAATGGACTTGCCCATTCTGTACATGGGATGTTTGGGGCTAGTGAACAGTGCTGCTATTGATATGCTATTGATATATATATATATACACACACACACATGTACTTGAGTGTACTGCTAGGAGTGAAACTGCTAGGTGAAAAAAAATTTCTAGGTGGTGGGGTATGTTTATATATATCTTCAACTTTATGGATGATGTAAGCATTTTTTTAATGCTGGTACCAAATTTACACTCCTGCCAATACATGGGAAGCTTTCCGTGGCTTTATATTCCTGCTTCTACTTGAAATCGCCCGACATCAGCATTCTTGCAGGTCTGGCGGGTATGTAGTAATACCGGGTTATGGTTTGCATTTGCATTTCCTGAACTACTAATGAGGTTGGACACCTTTTCATGTCCTTATTGGGCCTCAGGATTTTCTCCTTTATGATGTCCCTGTTCAGCCTGTGTCCCTTTTTCTATCAAGTTTTCTGTGGGGCTTTTTTTCTTGGCGATTTTAGGGGTTTTTCATATATTCTAGACATTAGTCCTTGGTTGGTTCTATATATGGGAAATAACTGCTCTCATTCTGTGGCTAGTCTTTTTACTCCCTTTATATTGTCTCAATAAACGTATAATTTAACATTTTAAGGGCAATACACTTGTAAACTAGAGACTCCTATGATGTAACATATGAGACAGTCTTATATTTAGTGTTTTAAACACACAATTCACCACTTATGTCCCCACAGAATAGTACACCACTGTGGAGACTGTGTATACAGTGCAGACTTCTGTCAGTCCTAAGTCTGCCGCTGTTCTAATGAAAGAGTACAAACTAGTTGCCTCTTTGAAGTGTATCTGTCTGTTGTATTTTATACATTACGTGACAGGTAATACAGCCAAAGCAATGAAATGTGTTGGGAAAAAAGATGATGAATACATTGGATTTGGAACTGGGCTCTCTGACAAACAGATCCCAGGCCTAGGAAGACAGGGCTTGACTCCACAGACTGATACTGCCCTCCCTCCGCATTGATGGAGCGCCTGTATAGCCCACTCCCCTCCAGCCACTGTCCTATTACACGTGACCTATGGAAGAAGCTTCCTAACTGGTCCAGAGAGTCCCTTTACCTCCCTCTCATCTCTTCTCCCCTCTGCAGCTGATGTGATCTTTGTAAAATGCAAGCTCTCCCATCACCTGTGGTGTCAAGCCCTTCAGTAGCACCCCTTTGCTCTTAGGATGAATATCCAAATCCTCAACAAGACGTATGAAGGCCACACGATCTTGGCCTTGGCCCACTCCTCCAGCCTCACTGAGGCCACTCTTCCTTTTGTTTCCTGCCTGGCAACCTCCCTGGCCTTGCTCAGGTCCCTTCCCAGCCCAGGACCTTGGCAAAGAGACTGTTTCCTCAACCCGGAAATTCTTTCTCCTCCCCCTGCCCCACCCCACCCCACCCCCCATGTGGCAGTCCACCCTTTTGCCCTCTCTTCTCCTGATCTCAGCCTGTCCTGTCACTCTCCTCCCTAAGTCATATCTCTCACAGCACTACCTAGGACCATCCGTGTAAGCATTCACATGGTTATGTGACTGCCTTCTGCACCAGGCTCTAGGTTCATTTTATATCCCCCACTGCATCACTGAATCTAAGTACTGATCCAGAGGAGGCACTTGGGAAATACTGGTTAAATGAATAAATGAGGAACAAATAAACACAGCGCATTATGGGTAAGAGAGAGATCTACAAGTTGAGACTGAGTATAATTAAGAAAATCAAACTCCTGGTTTGATAAGTTCAGAGGAGTTTCAGCATTGGACTTTACTAAGTGGGTAGAACTTGACCAGGCAGCATTTGTGTTGGGACAGGAAGGGAGAAAGGAGAATATAGGACAGTTTGGAGCCTGCAGAGTAGATACGCCTGGATGAAGTTCAGGGTTTGTGAGGTGAGCTGTGGGAAATAAAACTGGGATGATTGGTTGTGTCAGATCGTGGCAGACCCTGGACATTGCTTAAAGGAATTTAGACTTTACCGATTAGCATCCAAGAAACACTGGAGTGTTTTTTAAAGCATGGTGGTTATGGAATTACTTTTATCTTCATCTGGATGAATCACTGTTCTTTTATCCTCTCATTCTTTCTCTAGGCTCAGGAAGAGTCTAAGGTTAACCTAACCACAATACTCTGAGTCTCATCCTTCCTACCCGCCTCCAGTATATCAGTTCAGTCCTCCTCTTTCTCCTGTTGTCAAACAACTCCTTTTCCTCTGCCGTCTGACACATCTGTTACTTCCTGCTCCTAGCCAGATCTGCAATTGAGTTCTACCCCTGACTCTTCTTCCTCCAGATCCACACCGACCTTCAACAA
The DNA here is from genome assembly GCF_014108235.1 of Myotis myotis. NCBI lineage: Eukaryota > Metazoa > Chordata > Mammalia > Chiroptera > Vespertilionidae > Myotis > Myotis myotis. The sequence continues at coordinate 161,253,932 of NW_023416324.1, forward strand.
TATGTTGCTTTAATTCCATGACAAAATGCCCAGAGTATATCCCGGAAGGGGCTTCACTCCTGGTGGCAGTTCCATATTTACTCATTCGCTCCCACGTGTGTGGAGCACCTGTTTGCCAGGCGCTGCTCCAGGACGGAGAAGCAGCAGTGAGACAGAGCAGGCCAGTTCCTACCCTTGCAAACGCTGAGTTCTACTGAGCAACCAGGAAACCAACAAGCAGATAGAAGGCCAGCTGGCAACGCCAGGAGCACGTTACTGCTGGTGCAGTTATTGTCATTGGTTGCCTGTATGTTTCCAATTTGACGTTCGGCTTTTCCTCAGTCTCAGCATCAGAAAATTATTTCCTTTTTCTCTCAAACCAGTAACATGGTTTGACTTCCCTTTGGGGGGCAGAACAACATGCTGTTCCCAGATACACAGGCTTTATCTGTGGATTCCTTTTCGGCTTATTCCCAGGTAGCCAGTCTGTTGGAGTCCTGAGAATGATGCTCTCAGAATTCCTGCCCTCCCTCCTCCCCGCCCCCAGGCATCAGGTATTGCTTACCCTTTGTTTAAATCCTTTCAGTAGCCCCCTTTTTGCCCCCTCTGCTTTCTGGGAGTTTCCCCTGCTTTTTTTCTTTTCTACTAACACCAGATTCATCTTCCTATAACATTTCTTTCAACATCTCACTTGTCTGTTAAAAGCCTTCAATAGCACATTTCTTAGGATAAAGTACAGGCCCATTTCCAAACACAGTTATACAGTTTTCCCTCCTACACATGATCCTTTAGAGACCCTTGTCTGTTATACACACTATAATGCACCTACCTTAGATTGGATCATAAGAAACTGCCAATTTTATGCATCAAAATGGTCAAATATTGGCTATTTATGTTTCAACCTAATTGTACTTATCCATGTCATTGGCTGCCTGTATGTCTTTCTCCCATGTTACACTGTGATCCCCCTGATGATCATGTCTTGGTCTGACGATGCTTATGTCTTCACTGTCTGCATCAGCATCTGGCACATAGCAGCTGTGGGGATCCAGTGCCCCCACCCATGTCACACTTTGCTCCCGCTGCTTCCATCTGCTGAAATGCCCACTCTGCCAAATCATATCAGGCCCGCCCTCCATGATGCCTGACTCACATCTCCTTCATTGAAATGTTCACTATTTACCCACATCATCCTCCTACCACCACCTCTGAGCTACCAATATTGCCCCCCAAATCAAATACATTTGACCCATGAACAACAAGAGTGTTGGGGTGCTGACCCCTTGCACACACAAAAAAAATCCATGTGTAACTTTAATTCCCCCAAAACTTAACTAATAGCCTACTGTTGACTAGAAGCCTTACCAATAACATAACCTGTAGATTAACACATATTTTGTGTGTTTATATACTGTATTCTTACACTAAAGTATGTCAGAGAAAAAAAATGTTATTAAGAAGCTCATAAGGGCCCTAACCAGTTTGGCTCAATGGATAGAGCATTGGCCTGTGGGCTCAAGGGTCCCAGGTTCGATTCCGGTCAAGGGCACATACCCAGTAGGGAGTGTGCAGGAGGCAGCTGATCAATGTTTCTCTCTCATCGATGTTTCTAACTCTCTATCCCTCTCCCTTCTTCTCTGTAAGAAATCAATAAAATATATTTTTTTAAAAAAGAAGCTCATAAGGAAGAGAAAATACATTTACAGCACTTACGTATTTATTTTTTAAAATTTGTGTATAAGTAGACCTGCATAGTGTTGTTCAAGAGTCAACTGTATTGTTTTTTATTGCCCAGGGCCTACGTAATATATTTTACTTTGTATGTGCCACTTTGCTTAGCATAAGATTACATTCCTAACCATGAGCGTGAAGATCTGTGTTTCTAGCCCTTATCTTTCCCCCTGGAATCACCACCACATTTCCAGCTGCCAATGGCATCGCTGCACTTGGGTGGCTCCCTGCACTCTGCTCAGCAGAACTGAGACTGAACTCTCGTCTGCCACCTTCCAGAGCTGCTCCTTTTCTGAACCCTCACCCCCAGCTCTGCCTCTGAGCCATCTTGGTTTTCCTTCCTTCTCAATCCTTTTCCTGAAGTGGATCCAGTGGATCTCGCCATGACTGCAGTTCCTCGGCCTGGCTTTAGATTTGCATACACTAATAAAGTCTGTTCCTGGTGCTTCAAGAGGAGAAGTGTGCCTCCCAAACCCCGTAACAGGCTGTAAGCCTAGGGCCTCCGTTACACAGGCCCCGCCCCAGGTCTGCCCGTCTCTGGGTCCTTCGCTGTCTGCAAACCTGTCCTCTAACTTGAGTTTTCTGGTCCTTATGTGCGATTATCTTCACTAAAATATAATGACACTTTAAATTATAATCGCCTTTGTCTACCAACCATACTGCATCACCCTGTCCCCAAATTATTTCTCTGTCCTGAGAGCTGCATTTCTTATGTTGTTGGACCTGTCTTTGCTATTGGAATGACTTCTGGGGCCCCTTCACTCAGCACTTTGTGAGACAGCACTTCCTGCCAGTTTGCTGGTGTCCATGGCTTAGCTTTTGTCTCAGCAACTGAATCCCAAGACCCATGAAAACAAGGCTCATGTGTGATACCTTGTGTTGTCTACAGTACACTGAGGTAGGGTTAGGCATTCACAGACAGTGCTCAGAAAATTCCTGTTTGAACAATACGTGTTGTGTGTATAACTTCTGTCTGTGTACATTTATGGATTTGCATGTGTCTCTAGGTGTATTTCCCGTACATGCTCTAAGAAGTAGTCATCCACATGGCCTGGGAGGCAGGGATGGTTTGGATATTTTCCCTGACCATCAGGCCCATGACATAAGAAACCTGTGAGTCATGTGCTCCGGAAGCTCACAGCTGTGACTCGCACAGGTGGAGGGCCTCCCTGAGTCGCAGCCTGCAGGTGCTTTTCTTTCCCACCTGCTTGGGAAAGGTCTTCCTTTTCCCTCTAATATTAAAGACTAATTTTTCTGTCAAACATAAATGAGAAATTGTGTGTGTGTGTGTGTGGGTGCGCGCGCGCGCTTATATGTATACACAGGGAGGGGTAAAAGTAGGTTTACAGTTATTCTTATGGAAAACAATAATAAATAATAATACCAGAATAAACTCTGTGTTTTGTGTACTTACAACTGAAAACCTACTTTTGCCCCACCCTGGACATGTGTATATGTATATACATATGTGAATGCATATATGTATATATGAAGGAAATAAACCAAAATATAAATAGTGGTTATTTCTGAATGGTGGCTTTTTCCCAATTCTCTCAGGTAAGAAAGTTACTTTTATTTTTTAAAAAGCCAATAGATGTTATTTTTAAAGAATAAGAAGGGACACAATTAGTATATTATTGCGGAGGTCCATCCTATGTGTGGTCCAAGGACAGGGGATAAGCAGGTGCCTAGGAGGGAGCAGGTAATCAGCTTCTCAGTATCTCAAGATGAGACAGAGTGACCAGTGGGTGACTGGGACTGACGTGCAGGCTGGGCCAAGGCTGTGAGCTGCAGAACTGGCAACTTGGTTTGTGAAGGTCAGGGGCCTTGGTCAAGTTTGGCACATGGTAAGGAGATGAGAAGAGCTTGAAATATTCTTTCAAGTTCATGATGAGATTTCATAAAGACAGGTGCATTGGGAGAGAGAGAAAGCAGACCTGCTTCAAGTTTGGTTGTAGTGCCTTGTGGTTCCAGAGAGAGGGGGGTCCGGAGTGACTCAGTGTGGGGGCACGAGAACCCGGGAGAGGAGGCACAGAGAGCTTCATGAAGGAAAGGGGTGGGTGCTGCATGGGCAGCAAGGTTTCCAATGAGAGCTGCATCATCACCTTAGGTCAAGACCCATCCCTCCCCCCCTCCCACATCCCCCCCACTCCCCAGTCTAAGGGCAAAGGGAATGTTTCTGGTAAGAATCCTTGATAATAAGGCAGTGTTTAACCTTTCTGAACTTGAAACAGAACAATTATACAGTGGGGCCTTGACTTACGAGTTTAATTCGTTCCGTGACGGAGCTCGTAACTCACATTACTCGTATGTCAAATCTTAAAGTGAACAAGTGAGACACGTGATGCTGGGCTGATGTGGCGTTCACTGTGACGTTCGCTGCGCCAACTAGCGGTGGGGTATCTGAAGCTGGCCCGTAACCCGAATTTTAGCTCGCAACCCAAAGCAAAAAATCGGCCGAGAGACGGCTCGGCTCATATCTCGAAAAACTTGTTAGTCGGGACACTTGTAAGTCAAGGCCCCACTGTACATGAAACAAGTATTTTCAAGGATGTTTCTTCCACACTGTCTAGTTTCATAGTTCCCTCGGAGGGAGGGCTCCCTGCGCAGAGGGAGAAATGGAAAGAGGAAAAACAGGGATATTGATTCTTCCTCTTTCTCGGGGTGCTGTGCTAGAACAGGGAGCACCCAGCCTGTCCCTCAGGAGGGAGCATTGCAGAGGTAACTGCACCCCCGAGGCCTCCCTGCTCCTCACTGAGCTGCCCAGCCAGGAACCTCCTCAAAATTCAGGATGAGGAGCCCTGGGCTCGGTGCGAGCAGCAAACATGCATCTAGAAGCCAAAAGGAGGCCCCTCAGGCAGAGTGGACAGCATGAAAGAGCAAACAAAATCACAAAACTAACCCTTGAAAAAGAGCTAAAATGAAAGGACAGCGCACGGTTTTCATGTCTTCTCCATATGCACAATTCAATATTTTTCCTATTCTGTGGCTCAGTTTTTGATGCTGATGGCTGCATCCAGGACAATTTCCAGTCTGGGCTCTAGTTTGAAATTCGCGGTGGAGGAACACCACCAGCACGTAAGTCCCCACCAAGGGCCCTGCCCACCACCCATCTACCCTACCGGGAGACACAGACCTTTCCCTCAGAGTCCCTGCGCCCCCTGGCAGGCCGAGGAAAGCGCAAAGGCTGCCTGCAGGGAAATGGCCCCGGCATCACCCACTGACAATAACAGCTGCCCCCTGCCTTTCCTACCAAACGCCTCATCTGAGCCTGGCATTTCGTGCACAGTCTCTCACTGATCCTCACAACAGCTCATCGAGGTAAGTGTCATTATCCTCGTCTTGCAGAAACGTCGCTCAGAGAGGTGAAATAACTTGCCCAGGGTCACACAACCAGGAAGTGGCAGCTCTGCGATTAGAACCAATGTCTTTCCTGGACATCCACTATGCACACTGCCTTCCGCTGGCCAAGTCCACTAAAGACAACAATGACATGATTCAGGCAGAAACACACAAAGTGACATTTTGGCCCACCTGGTGTCCGTCCTGTCATTTCCCCCTTCCTGATCCACTGAGTGAAACATGCCTGAATTAAAATACCGAGAACATCCTATGTTCCCTGTGTTGTTGCATGTGGCAGTCACTCACTGCCTTCTGTGCCTAGCACAAGCCAGGAGTGTAGAGGAGGCCGCTTACTATGTCTCAGCCACTGGAATAGTCATTCAGGCATATCCCTGCCTCAGTGGTTCCCTAATCCATCAGATAGAAATATCCAGAACATGTAGTCAACTGAAGATGCACTTAAAACATATTGAAAAAATAGTTGCCTTAAACTCTTTGTGGAACAAGAAGCAGTATAAATTTATAATATAATAAATATGTTCCCCATTGGTGGCTATTTTTATTTCACTGATGTCCAATGATGTCTCTTGTGCACCCAGGGTTGGCAGATATCTCTCTGTAGCTCAGAAAACTCCTATTATGAGTGTCTAGTATTAGAATGAGACCTACAGTATATTAAATAAATATGTAAAGCAGTTATATGAAGGGGTCTGAGCCTGAATAGTGGGAGATGCAAAATCTCAACACAGGCCCCTCCCCTCCAAAAAAAAAAAGAATGCTGGGAGAGCTGGTTAATCAAAGCCACTGTTCTATCAAAGTGGGCCTCACTGATTCTTGCTCTTCGTGGAAAGTGCCAAAGCCAAGGGCTGTTGGGTAGTGTGTGCTGGTAGATGTGTAAATACAGTGGAAACACTGCAAAGCTTCGGTTTCCCAGTGATGGAATGGTTGGGACATAGAAAAGGCCTCTGTGCTTAGGATTCCAAATCAGGGAAATTACAATTACTGGGACATTCTTCAAAAATCTAATTCTAAGCCCCACCTTGGCCTACTGAATCAGAATGCCAAAGATAGAGGGTGATTGGATATGGATGATATGTGAATTTCAAGCTGAGTTATTTTCTAAATAATAGAAATCATTAGTGTTTAAGAATAATGACTTTTTTTTTACACTTCCACTTAAACTTTTCTCACTAGACCTTTCCTCAGGCCAGATTTTGTGCATGAGATTGTGAATGACTGTCATTTACCTATGCATTGGTGCGAGTTGCTCTTTCAGGGTACCAGCTGGGCTGTGTAAAATAATGGCTCCCCATGTAAAAGTGTCTATATTTTCCCAGGGTTTTAGAGAACAAGTGTTCAGTTTGCCTACATGCACTTATTTCTTACGTGTCTCATGTATCAAACCATCATCAGACAGATTTGCAGGTGCATGGAGACAATCACAACTTGAGGTTTAAGAGGGATACAATTTTTTATGCAAAATCTAATGAATATTTATAGTAAAGTGACCCAAACTACTTGTAGCCAAGTCCTCGAGGATAAGATGGATCCTCAAAATATGCGAAGGGTACTTCCCAAGCATTTGGAATCCACAAGCATACAGCATACATACCGCATCTAGCAGATGGAGTCTGCTTTACAAGAGGCAGGATGGCACTGTGGGTAAGGATAGCTTTGGATCAAGCCTGTCTCGATACCCACCTCACCCCCTCCACTTCCAGTTGTATGATCCTGGGCAGGACCTCTCATGTTTCAATCTGCAAAATAGGGGTAATGGTATTACCCACCCTGTCAGCTGTGCTGCAAATTATGTGAAATGATGCACGCCAAACACATGGCACTTTGCCTGACACATGCTAAGCCCTCAACAAGCATTAGCTGATAATAGTAAGAATAATAAAAATAATGACATAAATTAGATCTTAATAAAAAATATTTTTAAGAACTGTTCTCCCTTTCAGAATTTCAACAACTGTATAAAGTATGTCAAACTCAGTATTTCTAAAACTATTGAATTCTGCCACTAAAATAAATTCTACAGATCTTGTAGCACATATATACACTAAACTGGAAATGACGGTGAATTGTGATTTAGGGGACTAGCTAATCGGGACAGCTGATGCCACCCCCCACCTAATCCCAGGGAATGTGATAGGATGTGAAATTTGACAGACCCCTCTTCCCTGGTAACTGTGAGCTTGGCGGCCACCGCTACCTTCACTAGGAGTTACAAATGCATGTACACTCCTGGCTTTCCTCAGAATCTCATCTCCATTCTAAGTCCTCAGTACCCGCTGTCTTCCCCACAACTCAGGGTGACCACCATTTGAACCCGATGCTGAAGTGTTTTCTCTCCCTTAATGAGCAGTTTTTGCTGGAGTTCTTACTAAGGCTTTGAAACTGCTGCTTTCATTTCTATAAGGCAAGTATGAGGAACCTTTGACATCACAAGCTGAGCCATAGTCAACTGTGAGATCAAACTCTTTAATGTATCTTGACCTTTTCTCTTGGCCAGCAGCCATTGCTGTTTCGAATATGTCACTCCCCCAATCCCACTAGAAGTTGACCTTCTTTGAGGGACCACTGTTCTTAGAGAAACAAAGATCCGTTACTTCAGATGGCCCAGTAGATGTGGTGTAACCGGCCTGGAACATGGAAGCTGGGTTTGCATCATGGCCCAGGTGCGCTCACTCTCTCACTCAGGCACCTATTCCCTCAGCTGGCCCAACCAACCCCATGCCCTGGAAAAGTTGCAGATTGCCACATGTCACAGACCCATTACTGCTAAAGATCTACTGCATAAATGGGTACACTGTTCTAAGTTTCTTTCCCCCAGTTGAATGTCATGGCAAGACTTGGTAGGGCATAGGGACCCTAAAAGGGTTGAAACACGAAAACAAAGCAAAAAGGCATAATAAGCACCAATGACCATTGCCACTAGGACTTCATATTTAAATCATCTCTATGTGTATTATTCCTGGCTCTACTGCTTATGGGTCTAGGACAGTGGTCGGCAAACTCATTAGTCAACAGAGCCAAGTATCAACAGTACAGTGATTGAAATTTCTTTTGAGAGCCAAATTTTTTAAACTTAAACTATATAGGTAGGTACATTGTTATTAACTTAATTAGGGTACTTCTTAGGAAGAGCCACACTCAAGTGGCCAAAGAGCCGCATGTGGCTCGAGAGCCGCAGTTTGCCGACCACAGGTCTAAGACACTGGGAAGCCACGGCAGGATTGTCCTACAGGGGACTAATGAGAGGAACAGTGTGTGGTTTTGAACCCTAATCAAGCTGGCAAAAGTGGCCACTCAGCGATCCTCATCTGTGTCCTGGGCCTGCCTGGTCTCGTCTGAATGGCCAGCCCAAGGAACACCCTCCCAAGCACTGCTTGCTCCATCACCTCTTCTAAAACCATTGTGTATTTGCCACATTGCACTCTGTGCACTGGGTCGCTAGAAGTACAGTAGGTTGCACTGATGATGTAACTCTGTTTTCTATAAAGGGCTACGTGATCTCATGCAAATTTTTGGAAAGTCATATGCAAATCACAGAGCCCCGGCCCTTTTCTTAACAGGATGGCAACCTGGCTCCTCGGTGGCACCTGGGACCTGGAGATCCTTTCTCCACTTACGTTTAGCGCGCAGCCTGGGACTTGTCCCTGCAGCTCTCCGGGGTGCCGTGCCGCCGTTGAGACCTCCCACCTGGACTCCCATCACCCACCTCTCTTGAGACTGCTCTGGCAGGGCTGGTGTGGGCTGCAGCCTCTGCCCAGAGGGCAACATGTTCCAAGCAAAATCTACCCCCTGGGCTGTGGGCTCACCCCTCAGGGCTCCCTGCTTCTCTGCTGGGTGCAATTCGAGGTTGCCAATCTTCTCTCCAAAGTCTAAAATGGTGGGACAGTAGGGAACTGTGAGAGGCCTCATGACCCAAGATACTTCCCCCAGCTCCCAGTCTAAACCCCAGGGACCCCAGGCCCTCGCTGCCCTAGAGGTCTACGGTGTCAATGGACAAGGTCAATAGAGGGAGGTACTTGTCTCTGGAGTTTTTCTCCAGCTTGACCGTGTCTATTGTCAGTAGCCCCCAATCTGGAAAATGCCATCTCTCTAATCTAGCCTGCTTCCCCGACCTCATGAGAAAGAGGGAGGAGGAAGATGGATGGTTTATGATAGAGAAGAAGAGGGTTCACTCTAGCTGTCCCCAAACATTGGCAAACATCCCCCAGCAAATGTTCTATCTGCTTCAGCCTACCCCGGTTGTGTCAAGATTTTCTAGTTTCTTCCTAACATCACTCACTCCCAGGGCCTCTGGTTCAGAGACCTCCCTCCCGACCTCCCGCTGCATCCAGATCACCCTTTCAGGGGGTGGGTGGGAAGTAGGAGAAGAAATAAATTAAACACTCTGGTGACATGTTGATCGTTGTGGAGACTGGAGGATGGGTATGTGGGTGTTCATTATACCATTCTCTCCACTTTTGTATATGTTTGCAGTTTTTCATAATAAAAAGTTAAAGAATAAATAAAAAAAAAAAGTCCTTCAGCTTCTGAGACTTAAGAGAGAGCCCCAACCCCTAACAGTTTCCTGGAAACCCCACATTAAGGCAAGAGGCAAAGATAATTCCATTACATATATATGTATATATATATTCATTTTCTAATTTTTTAAAGGCCCATTGCTTTATTTTCAATAGAATAAACCTCATTTCTAAGAGGGCCCAACATTGGGCTCACTCTCCCCAGCTGGGCTATGGGGGAGGGCTGGGTAAAGGGTCCTGAAAATCCTGAAAGTTTACACTTCCATGTATCTCACAGTCGCACTGTGAGGACGGGGTCTGTTCAGTGTTCTGAACTCGGGGAAGCGCGCGCTCAGTGCAGGTCGTGCTCTGGATTGGCACCTGGCTCAGGAAAGGACTGTCTTTGTACTTGAATTTAAATCCAATGGAGAACCTTAACACGGGCATTTGCATGACTGAGAATTGCTGCTGTCTTTTTTCCGTATGTCACTTTCTTGAATGTGTTCTAATAAAATGATTCTAAAGCAGGCTGTTGATATACAGTGATTTATAAATACTTTCTGTCGAGTGCTGAGGCCCTTAATTTTTTTTCTTTTTTTTTTACCAAGAATCCACCCTGTCCCACTTCCTGGAAAGATCTGTCTAGCTGGGGACAGATGCCCTGAGCATGCGTCTGGCAGGATGGCGGCACCACTGCAGTTACCATCACTAATAAGAATTATGTCAACCACAGCAACGTTGCCTTCTAGTTGCCTAGCAGCAGAATTTATTCCCCAAAGTGAAGAGGGCCATATGCAGTAGATGAGTGTGTGGGGAGGAGGTGGAGGAGGCAGGGCAGGAATAGGCCTGTGAATCAGTGGACCAGGGAGCGGGGGAGTGGAGAGGGGCGGGTGGAAGGAGAGACAAAGGCAGCGGATGATGGAGAGGCAGAGTTCAGACTCGGCCTGTTCAGTGATAAATCTCAGCACATTCAATGGTAATCAGTTGTTAAACTTCATTTATAAAATTGCACCATGGCAAGTGACAAACCTCAAAAATCTCATTAAGCAAACTGGAAGCTAAAGGAGAAGATAGGTATTCCCAAAGATATCTTGAGAAACACTTCTTTTTCCCCCAATCTTCATTCCCCTTCAGCCAGACAGGTTAGGCCACCGCCATGGCCTAGTGACAAACTTGGGCTAGTTCTTTGGGAAAGGAGGCATTGTTAGCCTTACAAGGGGCAGCGAAGGCAGAACCAGACAAGGAGGCTTCCATTTACACGCACCTTCCTCATCCCAGAGGCCGGGAAGGCCCTTGATACACGTCATCTCTAATGTTCACAGCCATCCTGAGAGGCAGGCAGTATTGCCTTCATTTCCAGATGAAGCACCTGAAGCTAAGGGAAATAAATAACTTGTGCAAAGTCATAAAGCTAGAAAATTGCAGATCTGTGATTCAAGTTGGGTCTCTATCCCTAAGACCCTGCTTTCTCAAACCATAGGGCTGATGGCCCACTGCCCAGCCTGGCTCTCCCTTGTACACTGCATGGCCCTCACTTTAATGAACTGTGCATCTTCTGTCTGCCTTGGGGGCAGAGGGAGAGGTAGAGCCAGCTCAGCTCTCCTTGTGTGGTTGGAGATCCCTTCCAGACCAGGGTCTTTGCAACCACATCCATGTGCCTGTGACTTAATAGTGTAGAGCACAGGCTGTTGAGTCTGAGATCACCAGTTGGTTCCCATAAGAATGTGCTCACTCATCAAATATTTGATCGCCTACAGTGCTAAGCATCATGAATTACGGGGGCAAATACTTATAGACTCAGCCCCAGTGTTCACAGATATTACCAGTAGGACATACATTAATCAGGTGACACATGAATGTAATTACAGCTGGAAGCGACCTTGGAGATCATTGAGATCAACAGATGACACTGAGACCCGGAAATGCTAAGCAATTTGCCCAATGCCATATAGCCAGTTAGGGACAGAATAAGGACTGGAATACAGAACTCCTGATTCTTATTCACAGACAACTCTTTCCCTACCACATCACAGTCTAATCTGTTGCGCACCTATGGACTGCCCCCTAACCCTGGCCAGCCATGTAAACATGTTGATCAATCAGTACATTATCCCCAAACCAACTACAGGAAACCAGACAGCCTATTTGGTAATGCCAAACGGTACAGTGAACCATAGCCCCGAGGATGGCATCTACCAAGCCTTGTCTGCAGGAACAGAGAGGCAAGGCTCCCCTGCTGTAGCCACGCTGCCTGTGAAGGATGTTCGCAGGTGTTAGGTGTTTTGGTCTGACCCCAACATTTTCTCATCTCCCAGGTTCAGCAGTCATTCAGGCACTCATTAATTAAGCACATATTTATTGAGCATCCCTAGGTGGCAGGCGCAGTTCTCAGAGCTGAGTAGGGCACACAGCAGTGAGCAAAATGGGCTGCCCTTGTGGAGTGTACATGCTAGCTGGGGGAGACAGACATGTACATAACACAGCATCTTAGAAGGTGATAAATGCTACAAAGAAAAATAACAAAGGGATGTAGGGAGTGCCCAGGGGAAGGGAAGCATTTTTAGGTAGGGTGGTTGGGGAAAATATCTCCCTGAGAAAATGATGTACTGGGGCATCATTTTATATTCATCCTCTCTCTCTCTCTCTCTCTCTCTCTCTCTCTCTCTCTCTCTCTCTCTCACACACACACACACACACACACACACACACACACACACATAGCTGTGCAGTGTGACTTGAGAAGTCCCATAAGCCTTCCTCTACCTCCTTCAGAAAAATAAAGATTTCTCAGTAGCAGATCCCAGAGCCCAATCCCCAGCTTTCCTTTCTTCCTTTGCGCTAACAGTGGTTCTCACACTTGAGCATACATCAGAATCACCTGGAGGAATTGCTAAAGCACAGACTGCTGGGCCGCACTACCAGAGTATGTGATTCAGAAGGTCTGGGGTGGATACATGAATTTGCATTTCTAACAAATTCCCAGGTAATGCTGATGCTGCTCATCCAGGGACTACACTTTGAGAGCCACTAGGTGAAGCCATATAGCTGTTAGATCCCTGTAAAAAAACAAACTATTATCTGAGTCTGGCCAGTGTGGCTCAGTGGCTGAGCGTCAAACTATGAACCACGAGGTCACAGTTCAATTTCCAGTCAGGGCACATGCCGGGGTTGCGGGCTCAATCCCCAGTGGGGGGCGTGCAGAAGGAGCTGATCGATGATACTCTCTCATCATTGATGTTTCTATCTCTCTCTCCCTCTCCCTTTCTCTCTGAAATCAATAAAAATATTTTTAATTAAACTATCACCTGGAAAGGACACATCCATTCATTAGGATCTCTGGATTCAAAGTAGCTCTCCGACGAGCAGGATCCTTGAGAAATGCGACTCTATCCTAACTGGGGTAAATTTCGGAAGCCACAGCCCAAAACCTCCAGGCATGGAGGAGTCAGAGCCAAGGACAGATCCTGAAGAGGTGGTGACAATAGTATTTCATTCCTAGTCTATCAATGCTCTGCATCTTCATAGCATTTAATACTTTTACAAGCCCTTTGCCCACAGCTCTCTTTGGAGACAGTTAACATGTTAGGTAGGCAGAACAGGTGTCATTATTACATATCATAGATGAGAAAATTGAGACACAAAGACATTACATGGCCTCCCTTGGGCATGAAGAATGAGAACCCCTTGTGGCCTTACACCTTGCTCCGTGTTCTTTCTTCTTTAACACTCTTCATGACATAGCTGGAGCTTTCTCTTAGGGCTTCTACCTGGGCCGTTAAAATCTAGGACATAGAGTCACTCTTTGCCTGTCACTCTGTTCAAAATCCCACTGCTTCAAGCAGATGATTCATATGGGTGATTAATTGCAGCAAACACTAGGCCCTGCATGAGTTTTCTCTGCCACAAATGTATTTTTTCCTCTTCTACCGCCAGGTATTGTTCAGAGAAAATGCTAACTCATTTTGGCATTAGCCTAAGCTAGAACTAATCATTATGAAAGCAAACCTGCTGGGGGAAAAGCACACACAATACTTTCCAAAGACAAATAGAAATGGCATTTTGATTATATGTACCGTTGCTTCCATTCCATTAGTAGGGATAATTGAAAGTTTTCTGTATCACAAAGCACACAGCAAAATGAGAGTGGATTTTGTTAAATGTGATGGCTGGTGAATCCCATTTGCAGGTATTTAAATATACCAGAGAAACATCATGGACATGAAAGATAACTTCCAGCACTTGCCCTTCTGGTTATTTTCTCCACAGTGAGTGAGGTCTCCCACTGAAGCTCATACACAGTGACCCAAGGTTACAAGGAGCTGTCTCTCTTCAGCTTCCATACTGTTTTTGACCATCCAGAAGCTTAAAGTTTTCAAAATTTAAAACTGTTCTCATGGGCCCAGCCAGTTCTAGGTTCGGTGGAAAGAGCATCAGCCTGTGGACTGAAGGGTCCCAGGTTTGATTCTGGTCAAGGTCATGTACCTCGGTTGCAGGCTCATTTCCCAGCCCTGGTTGGGGCGCGTGCAAAGGCAACCAATCGATGAGTCTCTCTCACGTCAATTTCCTCTCTCTGTCTCTCTCCCTTCCACTCACTGAATATAAATAGAAAAATATCCTCAGGTGAGGATTTAAAAAACAAACAAACTGCCCTCATTGGTCTCTCAACCCACTGATATTCTGACATCTTCCTTTGGCACTACCATTGGGATCCCTCATTGATTCAGTAAACATTTATTAAGCACTTAATGTATACCAAACCCTGTAAGAGCCACTGAACAGGCTACAAAAATGAGCTAGATACAATCCTATAATACCATATAATAGATTCACTCTGTAAATTATGTGGAATAATCTACATGCAAGTGTATTCTAGATGTAAATTATAAACCCTTGTGAGCACCCCCCCCCCATTTCTATTGTCTGTACTCACTTTGTACTCAGATAAAACTAATTGATGAGTTATGTTAGCTTCAACACAGAGGAAAGACACTAGCCCTGGGAGGAGAAGAAGGGTGAGGCAGAAACTCTGCTCTGTGGTTGGAGCACACATGGAGATCTGCGTCAGCCGAGGCATGGCAACAACGGGGCAGCGGGACCTAAACTCTGCTGTAGATGTTGATGTTGCACATGTGGATGATAGCAAAATGTGTGAGGGTCATAGAGCTTGGGGGATTAGAAATCCCATATCGATGAAAGATCCAGTGTGAATGTGTTTTTGCTGAGTTTTATATTCCAAAGTGTGCTGTAAAAATGACCATCCCTTAAAAACAAGTAGCTCACACCCACTGCAACACAGGGACTGAACATGTAAGAAAATAGGCTGGATTGGGGGCGATGGAGTGGGCTGTGGAGGATTCAGTTAGTTGGGTCAGTATAAGAGACTCTGTGAGAAGAAGAGATGCAGACGATAACCCAACAATGTGAGTGTGTGTGTGTGTGTATGCAGACCTGTACACAAATACACATGCACAGAAAGGTGCTGAAGGCCAGTAAAAAAGACTTTATGAGGATGTGATCCCTTTAAATAAATTCCAAACTCATAATAAAAATAAAAAAAGACAAGTTTAGAAAACCAAAAGCATAGTCATAAAATAAGGGTAAGATTATAGTTCCGGTGACCAAACGGCTGAAGGAATACCATTGACCCACCTGCCTCCCATGAGTGTGCATCAGCTTTCACTCCCCTCCCACCACAGGCAGCGGCTCAGGCTGGCCCACTCTGCTTTAGGCTGGGCTTTGTGAATGGTGGGATTTCAAGACAGGGACTCGGGGCAGATATGCAGCCGGATCTCAGATCTGTTCTTTGGACCCTATTTCTGGCACCTCTGCAACGTGGAGAGAATTTTCACAGCACAGGCGCTGTATCCAGGCTTCCCAGTGACCATCAAGGGTGCTAGTGGCATGGTAACATGGCCAGGTCTACAATGGGTGAGTGTGGACATGGGTAGTGGTAGCCACAGGGAGAATTCAGAGGGTTCAGAAACAGCAGTGATGGGGAGAGGGTCTCTGTGTATCTGCCTTTGAGTTTCTGGGGTGGTAGAATAAGGATGTTATTCTATTTGTAAGGGTGTCCAGGAGTTCTGTTGCCTGTTGATGGTGACCTTTGAATGGGCCTTATCCCCAAGCACAGTGTGGAGTTTTTAGATGTGGCCGTGCTGGATTCTGCTGGGTGGGGGTTATGGCACACATCAGGTGAAAGGAAGTATCATGGTGGGGTGGGCCTGACACCTCCTTGATGGAGAAGCAGGGTTTAGATTTCACTGGTGTGGCAGCTGTGCTCTGAGAGTGACCCCTGTGCATGGCACTCCAGTGTTGCTCAGGTATCTCCTAGATTTACAAGGACGTGTGTGGGCATCTAGGCCCTGAAAGGAGCAAATTGGTGATAAAATTGATACACAGTTAAGTTCTTTAAGGCCGGCTGGAAGTTAGCAACGTAAATAGGAGGCTTTGTACTTCCCAGATTCTTCTTGCATTTTCATTTGGTATTGGAAATACTGATATAATGCCATATATATATTTCTGGGACTATTCAATCAACAAACTTGTTATAGGCCTCAAGGGCAAGCCATCAAAAATTATCTAAGCACGCTCTGTGTACCCTGAAGGCCACACAGGCATGCTTAGAAATAGAATCAGCCTTTAAGGGGAATTCCCTGGCAGGGTCTGCTTGGTTGGTTGGTATTGCAGAATGTAAGTGGTGACAGTACAGCTTAATGGCACAGCACAAGGTCGCTTCTAGGACCAGGCAGGTGCGTAGCATAGGAGCGGTCATCAATCAGCGTTTCTAACTTCTGAGGACTTTTTCAGAAATTAAAGTGATAAGGTAATTAACCCAATAATTCTGATGGTGTTACAAAGATGATTGCTTAGACTACATGCCATTTTCCCTTCATGCCCTAGACCTCAGATTTGGCTGTAATTGTCAGAAATCTGGCTAACTGGTTTCTTCTGGATTAAATGTCTTGTAAAAGAATGCACATGCAAGCAGAGGTAGGGGTAGGGTGCAGAGGGTTGAGAGAGGATAGTATCAATAGTTCCATTGGACACATTGGACACCAGGGATATCAAAGGTTATGTCCAAAGTAATGGGGTGATTTGGGTTCTAGAGGGTTCCCTCTACTATCAGAGACTATAGGGAAGGCTAACACATCCTCAGAGATCAATAAGAGGGTCATTCGTTCAAAAAACAAGAGAATGGATATTGTTAATAATAGTTACTGTTTAATATCCATCGTGTCATTTATTCATCAACAAATATTTATTGAATATATACTGTGTGCCAAGCACTATGCTAGACAACAACAACAACAAAAAGACAAGAATTTTGAGCCCCAGGGAGCTTACATCCTCATGGGAATGTGGACAAGTAAAATGTATAAAATGCCAAATGATGATGCAGGCTATAAAGAAGAATATAGCTGCAGGGGTGGGGTGAGGGGAGGACCTGAGTTCCAGTGACAGACATAAGCAGGAAAATAGGGCATAATGAAATTCGTCCAGATGATCTCAAGGCTGATGGTGGTCATGAGGCTGTGAGCGTTGGAGGAGCCCACTCCTCTGCTAGGAGCACAAACAAGGTTTTAGAAATCTATCTTCATTGCTCCCCAAACTCCCATGAAGACCTGGGGAGGAGAGGTCTTGTCTAGGAGCCGACAGGAGTTCTCAGGTTAGATGGCTGCTCCCCCAAGCTTCATGTCTCCATTGGAGCCAAGAAGGTGCCCAGGAATGTGCCCGGAAGTAAAGGGGGACTGCAGACTATTCCCCCAGCCTCTGCCAGGAGTCGAAGGAAGCCCTTCTGGTACAGGATTAGCCAGGTTAGAGGAATCTGGATTTCATTCAGAATGATGAGGACCTTACCTGCAGTGTGATCATACATCCCTCCTCATTCACATGGTTAGATTCTTTACAATAAGTCTAGGTATGGTCCAAGAATAAAATTAATCTAAGAACCAAGAGTTTAGGGCAGACATTATTCATAAATCTCTGAAAGCTCAAATGGGCATTGCAGATTCTGAGGAGTGTGATGAGGTATTTGTTTTATCTTTAATTGGTTTAAAATATGAATTCCCTTTGGTTCCCCCCGCCTCAATTCCCAGTAGGCTGCAGGGCCCCTCAAGTCCAGCTTGATAAAGGTTCAGAAGCAACAGGAGGAATAGTCGGCAATCATGCCTGGTTGGGGCAAAACCAGTCACCATTACAAGGGCAGAGAGAGTTTCACTTCTTGATCACAGAGAGCAGAGGGCCCCTGGAGACCCAGTAAAGAGATGCAAGAATTCACATCAGAGTCTTGGGCCCTCATAATAGATATGTTCAACCCAGACTGCAGGAAGTATGCTGAGTTATAGTTGTAGTGTAAATGTAGCTTCCCCATTTCCTCTTCCCAAACCCCGCTCAGCACCCATTGAACTTAGGCAGCATACTTGGGGTTAAGGAAAAACTGGCTCTCTCCTCCTAGCTGCATCAGTGTATCCTCAAAAGGCAAGTTTTTAAGACTGAAGCCAAGTGAGAGAGGAGCTCAGAATGCCAGCACACACACACACACACACACACACACACACACACACACACACACACACACACACACATACACACCCTTCCATTCATTGTGTAATTCATTGTTTCACCTAATGCTAAGCCTTCTCTCTGGAGAAAGACATTGCAACATCAAGGCTAATATTCTGTCATCACTATACAGGAAAATTAGTCTCAAATGGTGTTGTAGCTCCTCCAGAAGAGAGCTGGAGGGGCAAGTTCATTCCAGCTCAGGTCTTGGTCCAGGAGCCAAGTGTTCTAATGACAAACAAAATCACATTCTCCATGTGGCTGTGAGGAGTCAAGTATGGCATTTGGTTATTTTTTTTATTTTCTTGGATCAACACATTGGTGCTCAGAAGGGGTGCTCTGGCCATATTTGGTATAGGTCAATCGTCTTGTGGCCTGTCCTAATAAAAATTTGGCTTTGAACATGACTCAGACCTCACTTGTAGAATGCAAAACTTTTGAACTTGCATGTAGATGTAAGCTGGATGAAGAACTAGTAGAGCTCTATGGGAGAATGTCAAAGCATACAAATAATTAGATTTGTCATTGCTGCAGAGTAAGTTCCATGAGGGCGGGGTTTCTTGTCTGCTTTTTTCCCTGCTATATCCCCACTGCCTATAGTAATGCCAGAAGCATACTATGTACTGGAAGTACAGTTGCACAGTACGTAGAGTAAGTGCACTCTCCTCCGTGAGCAGAAATACAGAGAGAAATATTCTTCCAGTTTTAGTGTGACCGGACTGGGAGGCAAGTGCCTTCATTGCACCATTAGGGGGTGGGAAGGAGCCTGCCACACAGTGTCATATTTAGCAAAAACAAGGAGCATGTGGCTTGATTTTCAAATAATGCAAGATAGAAGACTGGCTTGATGCATGATCTGATAGGCAGAGCTAAAATCTGTAGTCAAGAGCTAGGATTGATACATGGAGAAAGCAACTGAAAACCAAGCAAGGCTCCAAGGCTAATATTCAAAGAAGCAAGTGGACAGTAGAAGCCCAGGTACACAGCCAGGTGTGGGAAATGACTGTGTGTGGTTTGGCCACTAACAATTCAAAGAAGTCTCATAAATGACGGCTCATCTCTCAACACAGTTTTCCTTGTATTCCCTATGGATGAGTGGTTTTTTTTAAGTACTACTTGACTTCTGTAGATCATTTCTAATTAAGAATGACCAAATGGGAAGATTGAAAAAGGAAAAGCACCAACCCAACAGAGCACAAGTCCTCAAAATGAAACAATTGTATGAGAAGTCAAATTTGAAAAATGTCTCTCATTTGGTTTGCTTCAGTGAGTTGGTTGCCAATGAGAATGATTAAAGTTTGAAAGACAGTGTTATTGAAAATGCATTTCTCCTCTCTGCCCTGACCCATCCCCATACTCATGATTCTCATTAAGCATTCCTGAAGCTCCAGGAAATGAAAATGTGAGAATTGATGCATCTCTTGTAAGTGAGCCCAAGAGCTGGTCAGCAATGGGTTGTGATGCCAATTTCCTGAGGGCAACTGAAGCTGGCTCTCAGCTTAATCTTATTGAGCTTTAAGGCTGTTTGTAAAGTACACAAAAGGAATATGAAATATTGTCCTTAACTAAAAGAATTGTATATTCCACTTGGGAGAGTGAAAATATAAATACTCAAAAGAAAATTCACACTGTGTGTGGAAGGAATAGCTATTGCATTAGCCTGAGAGGTCCAAAAGCTATAATGATCTCTCCTCCCTCTGTATCTCTATCCAGTACCAAGGACGAGTCATAGCATGTAATGGCAGTAATCTTCAGGGTTCTGTTTTTTTCTTTTTTAAAAAATAACTAATAATAACAATCATGGTAATGGTAGTGACACAACAATAATAAAATCCAATAGGTCTGCCCAAATTGCATTCAATTTATATATGTCTATATTTGTCTTATGGCCCCATTACACCTCTGTCTCTTTCTTGTCTTTATTTTTCCTACCACTCTCTCAGTGTTCCTGGCCTCCTACTAATATACATCCCTAAGACAATTTCATCCAGAGAAGATAATGAAAGCAGATATATCTGTCAGAATAAGCTAGGTAATGCTATGGTAACAAACAACTCTAAAAATATTGGTGGCTTAAAACAGCAAGGATTTATTTCTTGCTAACATAACACTACATGTTTATTATAGGTTGGCAGCAGGCTACGTTCATCATATGGAATTAGGGACTATGGCTAATGGACCAGATTCTAAAGTTGCCAATTTCCATCTCAGACAGACAGCGAATTTTGAAGGATCTTAACCCACAATTAAATGATTCAGTCTGGAAATGGCTCAATATCCATGGCCAAAACTAGTTGCATGGCCCTCCTCACCCAACAGGGGCCAGAAAAACAATTCAGTTATATGTCTAGAAGTCAAAGAGCTAGAAATATTTAGTGAAGATAAGAATGACTATATTAGAAGTTAATATTAACTTACATTTGCAAATAATTTACATGTCATTGCTAACTCAGATTTTCACATTTTGGATCTTCTCAAGTGGTGTGTGTGTGTGTGTGTGTGTGTGTGTGTGTGTGTGTGTGTGAATTTCAAACAAATACATTGAAGTAATGTCATTCATGTTTAAATCAGTGTTTGCTTTATGTTACTCCCAATACCTAATTTCCACTAGGCCCTGGCCATAATATTGGCCTATCTGTACTCGTTCAGTGCTAATGTCAACATCTAAAGATCAGAAGCCTTCTTGTTCTTGAAACTTTTTCCAGACTTAGGGAACCAATTTTTGAGGATACAATATCCTGATGACATATCTTAGGGCTTAATTTATTACATTATTTACATGCTAACTGGTAGAGTTCTCTGTTGACATCTGGCATCTGACTTTACATAGTGGAGCTGCACAGTAGGGTTGTGAACTTAACCCTCTATGGTAGAGTCACTGACTAATGTGAGAACGTGATTTATGTGCCACTTTGCTCCTGTTGCAAGGAGTGCTATATTATTGCATGGCCTTGTTCTAGAAATCACATGGTTATTCCATTATTAAGGATCTTTGGGTATCACTGGGAAGCCAGAGCAAGCTCTACTGGAAACCACATTCAAATTGTTTGCAGCACAAGGCATTGGACACAAGCAGACCAGGCAAGAAAATACAGAATTGCAATGGGTTGGAAAGAACCCTTTGTTGTCATCAAGAAATTTGGTTTGGGTCTTAATTCTATTGACCAGGTGTATTAGCTTTGAAAAAATATTTTAGTGAAATCATCTATCTTATCAAAACCTCAGTTTACTCATTTATAAAATTGGAAAGTAATAGGAACTTACCTCTAAATTGTATTCATGCTTAAACATTCTGTTTTTCTATTACTGACTTAATTGAAACCCAGAAGTCTATGACTTTTAGTCAGAAAAAGTCAATAAGCACACATCCAAAGTAATGTAGAATTTGGAAATGATATTTATAAAAAGGGAGGACAATTTCATATGTAATAATTATCTGCACTGATAAAAGAGACATAGTACTATATGGCCATAATTTTTTTTAAATATTCAGATTTGAAATACAGGCAGAGGTTGTCATAAATTAACATATATTCTTATACATGTATTTACCCATTCCTTAAAAAATATATTGAAACTTTACCATATAATCAGTTGGGTTACATGAGCAGAGAAAGCAAGGGAATTGCGGACGTTGGCAGGAGCCTTACTGGAATCCCAGCTTCATAAAAAGGAAAATGATGAAGGGAGAATGCAAAGGGTTTGGAGAAAGTAAATGGCTCCATGAACAAGAGGTCCCAATGTGGTTAAAGAAAGTTCATAGTAAGAGTAATTAAATAAGCAAGTCAGAAGGAAAATAAGGAAAGAAGACCTGAGACTTCTGCTTCTGACCAAGATAGAAACACAAGGACCAGATATACTCTCTGCCTGAAACAACAACAACAACAACAAAAACCAAACCAAAACAAAAAACACAGAAAAAATATAAGAAACTACCATTTTCAAGACACTGGACATCAGACAACAAAGGACAATGTGATCCCTGAGATGAACAAAGATAATAATTACAGCAGCATATTTCTCATCAAAAACCAGGCAAGCAAGAAGTCAGTGGAGCCTCTAAGTGAAGTACTTAAAGTAAAAAAGAAAATGGTCAACCTAAAATTCTATACCCAGTGCAAATATCTCTCAATAACAAAGACAAAAATACATAACAAAAGCTGAAAAAAATTCTTTCCCAGAAGATCTACACTACAAGAAATGTTAAAGGTAGTACCCTTAGGTAGAAGGAAATAATACCACAGGGAAATATAGATCTGCACAGAGAAATAAAGAGCACTAGAAATGGCAAAAAACTTCTATATATATAAAAAACTAAAATGCAAAGTGTCCCCTTGGGAGTTTGACTGAGAGACCAGGAGTTGGATCACTTGCTATGGCGTGTGCTGACTACCAGCAGGTGGCATGGAATGAAGGAAGGCCCCAGCCGGCAGCCAGAAGGTCCCCATCAATCCTGATCACTGGCCAGGCCTAGGGACCCTGCCCATGCACGAATTTCATGCACTGAGCCTCTAGTAGGTAAATAAGCAAGATTTACAGATAAAGAGGAGCATTAAAGAGACTTTAAAATTATGTTTGAAATCCTCAGAGGTAAAGGATAAATATTATATGTGAAACAGAAACAAGTGACTATAAAACAAGACTACACAGAGATGAAGAGAGAATTCCAATTTGGAAAATAGAAGTGGGGAAATTTCTTAGAGCACACCCAGAGAGATCAGAGATGGATGAAAATAATTTTAATAAGAATTTTCAAATACTAGTAAAGTGGGGAGGATGGCAAAAATACATTTTGCCAACAGAATATGACTAAGAATTTTCCAGAAATGAAGAAATATAGAAACATTGCAGTGAAACTAGAGAAAATCAAGAATATGAAACCCTTAAAGTCAAGAGAGAGGAAGGCTTCTCATCTCCTACAGAGACTAAAAAGAGTACAGAGTAAGAGCATCACTGTTCTAACAAAAAATGTTGTGACCTAGAATTCTATGCCCAGCAAAATTATAATTTAAGAGTGAGGGTGAGATAAGGAAATTTTCAGGTATATAACAACTTAGAAATGTTACACATCTTAAGTTTTCACTCTTTTGCAAAAAGAAAATGAACCCAGAATGGAGGAATCTATACTAATAATACACAAGTATGTAAATTGACCATCCCTCCATGATGCCCACAGCCAATCAGGAGTGAGTATGCAAATTAACCTGACAAAAATGGCGGGCCTGTGGGCAGCGCTCACACGCGCAGGTGCCAAGCAGCTGAGGGTAGGGCAGGAGAGCAGGCAGAGAGCGGGCAGCTTGGGGGGCTTGGCTCCCTTGGTCTCCCCAAATTCCTCATCGCTGCCATGGAGACTGACAGCAGGGAGGAGGAAGTCTCACACCCACAGAATCAGCCAGAATCAGCCATTGGTCAGACAGCTCTCTGTGGCCAGCAGAGTGTCCGGTCCTGTCATCCCAGCCTGGGGCAGCTGAAGTTCCCAGTCCTTTTGGTTTCTGCAGCCCCTGGGCCAGAAGCAGAAACCAAGAGTGTGGGGAGCACCAGGAATTCTGGGAATCGTAGTTCTCGTGGCAGATGCGTTGTGGGATCTCCTAGACACTAGAGCAAAGTGAGCCTGGAGCAAGTTACTGTTGTGGGTGGGGAATGGAGGGAAAGCAAAGGTGAGAGACATAAGTAAAGTCAATGTTGAGGAAAAATTAAAAGGAAGATATCCTGCAACATCTAGGAAATCTCTACCAATGGAGCAAAGAAAAAAAAAAGACCTCTATTACTCTGTGAGCACTAAACCAAACTGGGTTGGGGTCTCAGACAATATGCTCATATGATTGCAAAGACAGACAGAAACTCCCAGATTGGAGAGGGCTCCCCTGAAGACTCCCAGATTGAAGAGGGTGCAGGTTAAGCTAAGGGACCCACCCCCCCCCCCCCAATGCACGAATTTCTTGCACCGGGCCCCTAGTTAGATATAAAAAGATATTGTAAGTTAAAAGCATACTAAAAGTGCTGTGGTCACTATAATTAAACATTGAGTACATCTATATATATAAAAGCCTAAGCAACCAGCCAACTGGCCAGTAGCTATGATACGCACTGACCACCAGGGGGCAGACGCTCAACACAGGAGTGGAAACCACAGGCATGGCAACATGGAACAGACTGATTAATCTCAGAGGGAAGTGGGGAGGGGGGAGAGCAGGAAGAGATTAACTAAAGATCTTACATGCATACTAGAGGCCCGGTGGGGTCCCTTGGCCTGGCCTGCAGGGATTGGGCCAAGACCATCTCTCCGACATCCCCAGAGGGTTCCCAGATTGTCAGAGAGCGCAGGCACTGGGACAAATCCGTGCACCAGGCCTCTAGTATAATAATAATAAAAAGTATAATAACTGTTTGAAACAAATGGAATGTTCTGAGGGAGAGTTAGACAAGCTCAGATCCTTGTCTGACTTAAGAACAAGATAGAATTAGGAATTAATTTAGACTTTATTAGACCTATATAAATTTGTAAGGACATGTAAGGATAGCCGCCAAAAGAATAGAAATAGAATATATAATTTTGATACTGATAGACAAAAGTGAGGAGAATAAAACAAACTTGATTAATCCAAGAGAGAAAAGAAAAAAAGGAAAAGAGAATTCTCATAGCAAATATAAAATACTAACAAAAAGGTCAGAAAGAAGCACAAGTATGTTGTTAATCACAATAAATGCAAATGGATTTAATGCATTTATTAAAATGCAAATACTTTCCAATTGGATTTTTAATTAAAATTGAGGTATACACTGTGTAAGAGAGATCAAGTCTAAAATAATAATACAGAAAATAGAGTGATGGAAGAAGATACGCTAAACAAATATTGACCAATAGAAAGTTGGTATAGAATTTTTAATGTCAGATAAAATGCAATCATCTTAAGCTCTCTTGTTCTTTAAATGTTTATTGTGTGTGGTATGTTTATTACTCCAGCAAAGCTAGTGCAGAAATTGCCACCTAGAATTGGGGTCCTGCCATAACAATTTTTTTAAAAAAGAAAGAAAAGAACAGCAAAAAAGAAAATATGTGGTATTGGCTCTGGAAGTGGGCTGAGGGTGAAGGAACGTGTTACTGGAGGCTGGAAAACTGTCATTGTGCAGTGGTGAGACGTTTGGAAAACTGTCATTTACAATAATTCGGAAGGCAGCTAATGCATTTGTAGATTACAATGAAAGAATCTGGGATTTTTTTTAAGGAAATAATTCAATGTTTAAACAAAAGCAATAACAATGATGTGTGTTGCTTGTAACGTTTGTAATTATAAACTGGATGTCCGTAACAACATGAAGGCCAGGAAGGGGAAAATAGAAGTGTACTGTTATAAGGTTCATGTACTGTCATGAAGTAGTATAATATCCCTTGAAGGTAGACTGTGCTGGTTAAAAGTAAATAATGAACTAAGTACACCATAAATCCTAACACAACCCCTGAAATAACAAAGCAAAGACTTACAGCCACTAAGCTATCTTAGTCTGCTTGGGCCACCATAGCAAAATTCCACAGTGAGGGGGCTTGAACAACACATTTCTTTTCTCACTGTTCTGGAGGCTGGAAGTCCGTGACCAAGATGCTGGCAAATTCTGTTTCTGGTGAGGGCTCCTCCAGGAGGCACACAGAGCTACCAGAGCTTGCTGGTCAAGACAGATAAAAGAACACCTGTAAAAGCCCAGATGATACTGGCTTCAATAAGAGGTTTCTTTTTCTCTCGCATGAACAGACACCTGAAGATAAGCAGTCTCGGCCTGGTGGAGGAGGCCACTCACTCATCAGGAAGCCAGGCTTTTCTGGCTTATCCTCCACTACACATAGGGTTTGGTTGAACTCAGAGTCCAAGATGCCAGGTGTTCCAGGGACAACAGGAAGAGCAGATGGGGCAACAGGAAGAAGGGACATCCCTGCACACTTAGGAGACTGGCTTTAACCAGCACTTGGGTTTACACCTCATTGGCCAGAGCTTGGTCCTATGGCTGCCAATGCACCTGGGGAATAAAGTCTTTTACTGGGTGGCCACATACCTGCCCCTCAAAAACGTCTCCATTACTAGGAAATCAGGAAAGAATGGATGTGGGAGGCACCTCGTCCATTACTCTTATTACCAGAAAAGTAGGTGGTGACAATCCATTCCGCATCTCTCTAATCTCCTCCGCTACGTTTTATGTTATTTTGCACAGAGGAGTGTGAATGTATAACAGAAGCATCCATGAGACAGACAACTAACTCTTTCCATGTATCATAGAGGAGCACTGCGTCTTCACCTCTTCATATTTAAACAGATTAAATTTTTTTAATTATGAGGAATTTCCTCATAATTAATGATAGCCCAGTGAAAGGACCAAAATTATAAGCCAATAAAAGACAGTTAAAACATATGCTTTACATATTTTCACAAGTACTAGGGTTTAATTAAAACACTAAGAAAGATGTGGATTTTAAAAATTAAACATGAGAGAGTCCATTTAAAGGAAGCAGGGATATAGATATTTCCAAAACGTGAGGAAACCATGTATAGCACTTTCCACCTACTTCCGCAAATTCAAACCAACCATGATTGGAAATCTCTGCTTCTAAGAAAATTTTTAAAAACCACATGGAGTCTACTGTGAAGACACTTTTAATCCAGTGAAAGACACATCGATGTAAACAAATATCCAAGGCAAACATGTCCTGGAGTAGAGGGACAGCTAGCATTCTGCTGGAAGCCAGACTAACTGCCGCTGGGAGTGATGACGTGGATGGAGGGCAGTGCAGGGGTTCATGGAGGAGGCTGCACTGGTGCGGGGCTTGCAGGGAGAGCGTAAGTAAAGCCAGGGAATCAGGGCAATGATGGGCGTGTTTGGGAACTGGCAAGCATGGGTGTGACCTGGAACATGGGGTCAGTCTTGGAAGCAGATGTGTTGGACAGGTTGAGGAATGGGATCTGAGAGGCAGGCCTCACGTTATGCGCTCAGGAACTCGGACCTTGCCCTCTTGGCAGTAGAGGGACAGTGGAAGAAGTTGAGCGTGTTCATGTTTTATGACCTTTATTTTCTCAGAAAGTCATGAGCAAGGTTATTTACTGTTGAGAAGTTTGTCAGCTCTACGGAATGTAAATGGTTGGCCCTGGCCAGGTAACTCAGTTGGTTAGAGCATCGTCCCCATAGCCAAGGTTGCGGGTTTAATCCCCAGTCAGGGCACATATAAGAAGCAAGCAGTGAATGCATAAATAAGTGGAACAACAAATCAATGTTTCTCTCTCTCTCTCTCTCTCTCTCTCTCTCTCTCTCTCTCTCTCTCTCTCCCTCCCTCCCTCCCGCCAAAAAATCAATCAATAAATTTTTTAAATGTAAGGAATATAGAGGGTTTAAAAGAAGATAATATAATGAAGAATCAGAAAGGAATAAACAAGGGGCTGGGAGTAATCTCAAAATCCCCACTGAAGTGTTGCAAGTGAATTTATATTCAGATTTTCTGACAGCAAGAGCAAAAAGGCAAACATGTTAGGGTAAATAGCATTTGGGTTCTTGACAAGTACAAGTAGACCACATTGTGTTTTTCTTAAACTGCATCACTTGATATTTCAAGATGTGCCCTTTTTTAGCACCAGTGGGATGATTTTGAGTGACCTTGATAATGTAGAAACCAAGGACATTAGCCTTGAATAGCTGAAGGGTGTGTGTGTGTGTGTGTGTGTGTGTGTGTGTGTGTGTGTGTGCAGCCATATCTTATGCTTAGTTAAGTCGTTAAGGAGATGTGATCAAGGGGTAGTAGCTTGTGGTCAGAGGAATATGTGTGCACATGTGAATAAGCTGGCTGACATTTGGGATGCGTCTTAAAGCAGTGCTGGATATTCTGGGCACACCGATGTGAAAAGAAGAGAATTTTCCATAAAGAAACTTTTAGCCAGGGAAGTTTTAATGGGACTCAGAGATATTACCTCTGGAGCTGGAAGGAGACCCACTTTCCTCCTTTCTTTCAGAATGGTATATATGGAGATTTAAGCAGAATGCCTTACAGAATGACACCCTGTAGCAGAGCTAAGGTGGCTGGAGCTGATCAGTAAATACGCTTGCACTCTGAGTCCTTGGCACTCGCCACCATGTGATCAGTGAAAGGCAAGCTGTAAATAGAAACACAGAGTTAGAGCTTAAGGAAGCTTTTATGTGTTTTTTTCATCTGCCCAATGCTCTCATCTATGGATGAGTAAGTAGGCCCATGAGAGCCAGGGCTTGCTCAACGCACCATCCAATTAAGGGCAAAACCGATGACTGCCCAGATTCTTGACTCGTGGCCCAGCCCCCCCCCCCCCAATCTGTGCTGTGAGGACAGTTGGTGTCCTGAGGGCCAGGGGAGTCCACCCTGAGAGCCACCCCGAGCTCTGTGCTGGGCCTCATGGCCGGTGTGTCACTCAGAGAAAGAGGCAGCATGGGGGAGGGGAGGCTGCCGGTGAAAAGGAGCTGAAGAAAGCAGTCAGATGGGGATTTCAGGAAATGTCCTAAGTGGCTTCAGAGGGCTTTAGGGGGAAATCTACTTACCACCGTGTTTAGGGATATGAGAACAGGCAGAGCTGAGCGCCCTCCTGCATTCGGGCTTTCTGTGCCTGTGGGGGACGGATAGATTTTCTTTCTAAAGTGCATTGAGGGAGACAACCCACAGTCCAGCTCCAAATCCTCCCCCAGCTGAGAGGGCAGCGGCCAGAGCTTTAAAGCATTGACTGCTGTCCCATTGGAAATGATGGGCATGGCAGTGGTTAGGTGACTAACTCTCCCATCAGCCCACCACCTGGCTCATTGAGACCCCGGACCAGGTGCGCCTTGAACACCCCCAGCTGGCAGCATGCTCAGGGCTTAGTGCAAAGCAGAATTAGAGGGACATGCAAGCACTTTGCCCAGGGGTTTAGTGAGGTGCTGCATAAGGAAGGGGTGTTTTTATAGGAAAATCTAAAATATAGAAGCCAGGCAAGGCTTAGGGTTTCTAGATTCTTTGAAAAGGAAGGGGGGAGGGGGGCAAGAGGTCAGAGGTGTCTGATTTTAAAGAATCTGCCTGTGGCCAGACCATGCGTCCTGGTTTTCTGTTCACTGGGGTTTTGTAGGCATGCTACGGTAACATGGTTACCATACGTGTGTGGTGAGTGGCTGTCTGTTCGTGAGAATTTTGAACCACACTTCTACAACTTAGGGCTAGAATGGGCCTGGGTGATCTAGTCCCTAGATGGAGGACCCGGGCTTCCTTAGAAAGTTGAAATATCTTGTCCAGACTCATGGCTACTAAGTAACAGAGCTGGGAGGCGTATCTAGGACCCTTCATCTTTGGTCTAGAACTCTTTGCATTGTATCTGTCCTGGTGCCATGAAGGTCCACTTTTTGGCAGGTCAAGGACTGCTCAGAGGCACCTGTTAACAAAATGCAGCCTTTTATGAGGCATCGGTCTGTCCATCACCAGTGACACCCAGAGGTTTATGAGCCTGTTCCTTAGTTACAGGCCAGTCACCCCCCCACAGAGCTCAGGGCCCATGTGTGTCACCGTGGGCCTTTGTGTTTCTCTGGACTGATCAGCACCTCTTTTGAACAGTGAGAAGCAGTTGTTTAAAAACCGAGCTGGCTGGCTCCTGCTCACAGCCTATCTGTGTCTCAGTGCCATGAAATAGAGTCTTTTGGGCCACAGGTGTTTTCATTGTTTAATTGTCAGAATCCACAGACGTTGTTGTGTGTATTTTGTTTTAGAAAACCCTTATGATTCTTGGAGTTTTATGATCACACACTTTTGTGTTTTAAATGTCACACCAGCTAGGCCAGCTGTTGTTCAGTTCATTTCGTTGCAAGGTAAGAGTTCTCTCACAAGAGCTCAAGGAAGGGTAGAGTATTACTGGGAATCAGTGAGGTAGATGGAATCACAGGGATCAAATGCTAGCAGCCATGGTAGAGCAGGACCTTGTGGAGCCCGGATCTGTAGGATGATCTTAGAACCAGGGTGGCCGTCCAGTTTAAGATCCTCTCCCAAGTTCCACCCCATCCACATCTTTCCTTCACCATCTCACCTCTGCTTACTCTGAGTTTCTGTTCCCTTATCCCCTAGGCTTGCCTGTGGCCCATTATGGCCCCCCTGACCTTTCTTCCCTTCATAGAAACCTTTCCTGCCCTCAGGTAACTAGGTCATTCTCTTGCCACTTTCCCGTTCTTGAAAGATGGAATCTGATTGGCCCCACTCAGTTTTTGCCCCAGGCCAGGTCATTTCTTACTGCAACCTTTAGGGTAGCTTTCCCTGGGCAAACGCCCACTCTGGTCCATGCCTGTGGGTGCAGGACAACATGGTGCTGTGCAGTGGAAGGTGTGGATTTGTCAGGCCTGCCTGCCACCAGCTATAGGCAGGGCAACTCTCACAGGAGCCGTGGCCATGCCGGGCCATGCCGGGCCATGTCCTTCACCCACGTAATAGAACACACGGTCAGATCATCAGGGAGGCAGACAAGAGTAATGGAAAAACAGAATTTAGCCACAAAGAATTCATGGTTCAGTTCCCAACTCTCAGACTTAATAATTGTGTGACTTGGAGCAAATTACCAAAACTCTCCAAGCTTCAACCTCCTAGCTATGTGTGAGGATGGAGATGTGAAAATGAAATGAAATAGTATGCATGAAACCTCCTGTCAGCTATGTGGGACCACTCCCATACAAAGCATATGGCCTCCTCGAGGCCCATCCTACACATAAAATCTTCTGTTTATGGGGCTTCTGTGGACCCCTTCCTAAGTTGACCATCATTTCCCAGAATTGACTTATTCCTAGAGTGTTTGTGCAGGGAACACACAGGTGCGAGCTGACACTCCGTTGAGTCTTCTGACTCAAACCTCCTTATTTACAGGTGAGGAGCTAAGGCTTAGAGGTTAATTAATTTCCTCTATGTCAGTGTTAGAGCTAGAACAGAAGTCACTTAACTATCGATTGCTGTGTAACAAATTACCCCACAGCTTAAGGACTTAAAACAACAAATCTTTGCTATCTGACCGTTTCTGTGGGTCAGGAATCTGAGCATGGCTTAGCTGGCTGGTTCTAGCCAGGGTGTCCCATGTGGCCGCAGTCAGGATGTCAGCCAGAGACACAGTCTCAGGAGGTCTGACCGGGTGGGCAGACCTGCCTCCAGGATGCTCCCTCACGTGGCTCCTTCCTACCACGTGGACCTCTCCCTTAAATGCCCTCCTGACGAGGCACTGACATCCCCCAAGGCCTGTGATCCCCTAGAGCACACGGAGGAAGCTGTAACGCTTTTTACCTCCAGCTTCAGAAGTCACACATCAGCCACCCCTCCCACCATAGCCTGTTCATTAGAATCAGCCACCACGTCCGGCCCACGCTCAGGGGAGAACACAGCTCCACTGACAGCTGAAGGGTAGAGTATCTGAGGACTTGTGGGCATACGTTTAAAACACCACAGAAGGTTTCCTGTAATAAAGTATTTTCTTTGCAAATGAGCTTCCATAAGGCATCAATTTTTACACCCAGTTCCTTGATGAAAGGTTAGCCTCATTAGAAGTGATTGATGGAAAGGAAGTGAATTTATGAGGATATCTTCTCAGAGCATCTTAGGAAAACCTGTGTTACAAGCAGGAGAGTAAAAGGCCTGGGAAAGGAAAGGCATGGAAGAGGGGGACAGGGAAAGAATGCCAAGGGGAACCCAGAGACAAGGGTGCATCAGTGTCCGGCTTCCGTGGGCTGAGTTCCCTTTTGCTTCAGCAGACAGTGTGGACAGATGCCTGTACAGCATGTCTGGGGCTGGAGTGTGGAGACACAAAGCCTCCAGGGATCCCAATTCTAGTTGCAGAGCTTGTCCCACGTACAGAATTAGCCCCTATAGACATACAGGGAAACTTAGGTTAGAGGTGCCTATAACGTACATTGGGAACATGTAAGAAAGAAGCAATTCTGAGAGAGCGGGTTTGGGAAATCCTCACAGAAGCTATGCAAACCAATAGATCCCCCTCCCCGACACACCCATCACCGCCACCCACACGCCAGACTTCCTACACCCTTTCCTTGCTTGGTTTTCCTCTTTAGCACTTACCACTACCTAACATTCTGACATTCTGCTTACTGTGCCTGTTTATCTTGCTTACTGCCTGCCTCCCCTACAAAAATGCAAGAGGGTAAAATGTTTCTTTTGTTCAGCACTGGCACACTCAACAAGTATCTGTTGAATGAACAGGTTAGGTAATTAGTCAGTGCATAAGGAAATTGAGCTCAACCATCAAGGAGCAGGAGAACTTGACATGTGGGGGCTGGAGGGAAGGGCTCCGGGCAGACGGGACAGCTGACCAAAGGCTCTAGGATATGCGGGGCCTGGCCATCCGTGGCTGGGACTGTGGACTGTAGGTCGCTGCAGCCAAAGGTGACACTGGCCAAGCAGGTAGTAGAGGATGCTTGGGAAGAGGTTAGGATTTTATTATGCACAAAGGGGACCTTTTTGAGGCCACAGGTGAAGTCTGTGTTTTTTTCCCTGTGGCCTGGCTATCCTTAAGAAGATGCAAGGCTGCGATTTCTATGTTACCTAACCTTTTATTTGCTGCTCATTGACCAGTGATTCTAACTCTTTCACTGTAGCAAGCAGTATTTCGTTCATCATTCTCTCTTTCGGGCATAGGCAGGGTAAAACGCTCCATCTACGGGGATCTTTTATCTTCTCCCTCCTCTCCCAGTGAGCCTGAGGTTGACATTAGGCCCTGGAAAACCTGGTGGCATTTGTGGCGCATGACACGGTAGCTTTATGCCTAGGGGATGCATTGTGAGTTTCTTGCTATAATTTTCAGTCTCCCTAAGGCAGTGATTCTCAACCTTGGCTGCACATTAGAAGATCACCTGGGAATCTTTTTAAAATCCTGATTTCTGGGCCTCATTCCAGAGGATTTTAAAATCAGGATTTTTAAAAGATTCCCAGGTGATTCTAATGCGCAGCCAAGGTTGAGAACCACTGCAGGTGTAGGGTGCCTTTCTTTTCTCAAACCTCCCGTGCTGAGATTTGAGCACCCCCTTCTGAGCCGTTCACAGCAGCTGTGTTGGATGAAGTCTTGGAACTCACACAGAGACACAGGGCTGTTTCTGGAAGCCCAGCAGGTAAAGGCCCTCTGGTTCCTGCCTTTGCCAGAGAGAAGCAGCCCCAGGCTGAGTTCCTGCTGCCCAGAGGAGAGGAGACACTTGGGTGGGTGATGAGAGCCTGGATTAGCAAGGGAGCTGCCCAACAGTCAAGATAAAGGTTTTTAATAACCTGGCAGGACCAAGTAACAGATTAGATAGAAGGATGGAGAAAGGAGTCCCAAATGATTACTGTTTGTCCGACATGTTTTGGAATGTGGATGGGCAGTGTGAACCACAGAGGAGGGAGCAGGAAAGGAGGAAGAGGAAGAGGAGGAGGAGGAAGAGGGCCTATGGTCTATGTGATGGACAGGTACCCTGGCCAGAGAGCCAGGAAGCTGGGCCCTGACACCAGTGAACTTGGTGATCACATCACTTCATCGGCCCTGGTCTCTGCTTTCTCATTTCTAAAATTAGGAATGTGCCAAGTACTGCAATTGTCTCTCTCCAGTTCTCCATGTGGGCTGGCGGCGTGCCCCAGCCAGGGTAGGATCCCACCTTCTGTTCAAATAACCTTGTTTCCTTGAGTAAATCCTAGCCTTTGCTTCCCTCTAGTGGCCACTGAGCGCCACTAGAACTGTGCTTTTGGCCCTGGATTGCAGATCTGAGCTGAAAGTTAGAAGTGAGGATGGAGCTGAACCAGAAACTGTGCACGTGGTCCAGAAAACAGACAGTAAGAGGCATGCCGCCTTGATAGTTGGGAACCAGGCGAGAAGGTGGCGGGAAGAAAGATACAGAACCAGATATAAGACAGGAGGTGGCTGTCATCCCATGGCAAAACCAGCTCCCGGCAGCAATAGAAGCAGAAAGTCTCACTAGAACTTACCCAATCAGGTGAACCTGGACGAGTAAAGAGTGTGGGTCACATTGAAGAGGCAAGGGTAGGATCAGGAAGGCGGGAACATCTGTAATTCAGTGAGGGCAGACTCTACAGCGGTTCAAGGAGACACTCTGAGACTCTGGGAAGCCTTGTTGGGCACAGGACCTGGATCCTTCCTCTGAAAAGTGGCATCTCCTCCAGCTCCCGCCACAGGGTGGTGCCAGAACAGTTGGAGATGGCCTGGGGTGTGGGGGAGCTGAGCTGGCACAGCATGGAGGCACATGCTGCAGGCTCCCACCGGCTGGTGGGTGAGCCGAAATGAAGTTGTTATTGACTGTCACGGCCAAAGGAGGTGCCAAAGCTAATGATATAAACAGCCGCGAGGAGACACAGCCATGGCGGTATCCAGTGGAACGGGCAGGAGAGGCAGTAATGGGAAGAGCAGATCACTTTCTGAGGGACCCCATCCCTCGTGCCTGGGCCAGAACCCCACGCCTCCCCTGTTGCCACGCTCGAGATGCCTGTATGATGCATGTTCCCCAACAGACAGTCAGCTTGGTAAGGGCCAGGTCATTGATTGGCTGCTTGCTGCTCTGCGCCCTGTGCCCAGCACTGTGGCTGGCAGGTGAATGAGCCAACAAGTGCATGGGTGAGATCACCGGCTCCATCAGACCTGGATCCTACCCTTGCAATTTGCCGTTTGTGATCTGAGCAAGTATTTCACTTCTCAGAGCTTCACTTCCCTCATCTAGAAACTCAGATGATAATGCTGACTTTACGGGGTCCACGAGAATCAGACAATGTCTATGAAAGAGATTTATAAATGTTAAAGGGGCATGCAAATGTGAATTATTTTATTATGCTGCCTGAGCATGAGGAAGTCACAAGATGTACACTGGTATCTCTTTGGGCCTGGGAGACAGCGACTATGGATGTTGGCTTTCTTAGTCACAGCGTTAGGAACGTGAATGCGCCGTGCGCCCCCCAGCTGCCAGCAGCTGCCTGTGCTGAGACAGGCCCTCTGGGGCACTCAGCAGCACACCCTGAACCCACCTCTGCCCTCTTCCCAGTGCCAGTCCCGCAGACCTGCTGCCTGCCCTCAGGTGCCAGCAGCAGCCAGATGCGGCATTCCCTGCTCCACACGGAGCAGCGGGCCTCTCTCCAGGGCTTACGTTGCCTCAGCCTCCACCCTGTCACTGCGTGTGGACGTGTTATCCACCCGAATTTGGCCAATTGTCCCAAGGACCCCCCTCGGAGGCCTGGTTGTCCCCCTCGGAGGCCTGGTGTTCACATCCCCGGCTCTGCACAGGGAAATGCTAACCTGGGTTATATCCTAAACGTTTCAGCCCTGGACATGGGGGTATAGGGCTGCTTTGCTTTGCTTTTCTCAAATCTGCCCGTCATTAGAGATGCTTTGGAAATGGATTTCTGTTTTCTAGGCACGCAGTATCAGTACAGAAAACGTGTCGGGTCTGTGCCAAATACCATTTACTCTGTGTGTCAGTCCGTGTGAACTCATGCAATAACTATATGGTAGGAATTTATATTATCCCTGTTGTACAGATAAGGAACCTGAGCCAAAGAGAGGCCATTTAACTTGCTTGAAGTTACACAGATAGGAGCGGCGGAGACAGACTCAAACCTAGCGTCCGACTCCAGACCCAGTGCCCCACAAAATGGGGAAGGGTGACTCACATCTGAATAACTGAGGTTTGAGAACATTTTGCACTTTTGCAACATCCTCTCTTGTCGTTGGCTGGATTTCCCCTGAAGTTCAACTTTTCAGTGTTGGGTAGACAATTGGCAGGAATGCCTGGGGTTTCTCTCTGCCTGGAGAGCTGCTCCTGGTAACCTCCAGTTTCTCCCAGCCGCCCCTCCTCCCTTTGCTGTGGGCGACCTCGGGCTTTTCCGAGGCCCTGCCACAGCTAGCGCTGCAGGAAAGCTCCTCGCAGCCCCAGAACAGTGAGGACAGCTGTGTGGACAGACTGGGGCAAGCACAGAGGAGCCGGAGTCTCCCCTTGGCAGGACCACTATCTCCAGACTAAGGCTCAGTGTTGCCAAAGCCCAAGTTCATTGCCACGTTCAATCCTCCTGACCCCATTTCTATGGACAGTTTGTACCTCGTCTAGATGGTCGCTCAAGCCTGAGTAGGAGTCAGAGATACGAAGCAGACAGAATCCTGTATCAGTCTGCATTTCCCTCCCCCCTCACTGGAGAGCCCTACGCAGCATTTGATAAATTCCTGTTGAATGAACAAATGAATAAACACTAGTTAAGCCCAATCTGAAACGCTATATCTTCACCCGAGGTGTGAAGGATGCCCGGGAGCACATCTAGTTCCTTCTCTGGGTGAATCAAGTCTGTCTGTGAAGGGGTTCTGCCCTTGTTCCGACCTTGTCCCCTCTTTTTCTCTCGCTTGCTTGAACACATTGAAACATAAATGTCATGTTTTCGGATGACACAGCGCTGGAAGGAATCACTCCTCTGATAGATGAAAATCAAGAACACTACGTCTTAGCTAGGAGGTTAATAGAAGATTAGTAGAAAAATCTCCAAGTTAAAAGCCTCACAACCCCATGTAGAGAAATGGGGGGAGCTGGGTTGAGCAGACCCTGTGGATCAGATTGGGCGTTTTTAGCAGGCTGCCTGCTCAATAGAAGCCGACAGCATGACTTAACTCTCAGACCTCAGGGATAGACATATAGTGTCTAGACATGGGAAATGGACTCCTGACTTAGTCTGCGCAGGACACACCACATCTAAAGGACTGGGCTCAATTCTCTGGGCGCCCTCTTAGGAGGGACAGTGACATAATGAAGTCCATCAGAAGAATATGATCAAAGTATTGGAAACCCCCCATTTGAGAGCGATGTGAAGGAACATTTTGGAAAAGAGAAGACTTCAGGAATTCTTGTCTAGTCTTCACATATGTGGAGCTCTATGGAAGAAAGTTACTTGGCGTTACCCTAGAGGGCAGATGAAGAACCCTGGATGGAAATAATGAAAATGTTAGAATCACCACTGCCCCAGGAGGGGACAGCTTCATAAAGCAGAGAGCTAGATATCTTTAAAGGTCCCTGCCCTGAGCAGGAATTTAGGGTAGAAGGTCCTACGCCTCTGATCTGTAACTTAGCTGCCTCTCCCAGCTTCCTGTCCTCTGCTGCTCTGCCAAGCGTGGATTTGAAAGTCCCCTTCCCACCGTCACACCAAGCCCTATATCATCAACACGCTAGGTACAAGCGTGGACCTCGTGACATTCCCGCAGATGGATACAACTGTTAATCTAGCCAGATTGAGTGAAAGGAGTCCTGAGCCTAGAATGTGAAAACCTGAGTCTCGTCTTGTCTCTGCTACCAGCTATGTCGGGACCCTCAGCTTTACCAGTTATGAGTTAAAAGAGTTGGATGATCTGTGACAACTCTTTTACTTACCAGTGCACTCATTCATTCAACAGATGTTTATTATCTTCCATCCTCCAGACACTGCCTTCCTTAGATAAGTCCCTGCTCCTTTCGGGGTTTCGTTTTCCTCATCTGTAAAACAGGGGGATTGGATTAGATCAGCGGTTCTCAACCTGTGGGTCGCGACCCCTTTGGCGGTCGAACGACCGCAGGGGTCGCCTAAAACCATCCTGCATATCAGATATTTACATTACGATTCATTACAGTAACAACATTACAGTTATGAAGTAGCAACGAAAATAATTTTATGGTTGGGTCACAACATGAGGAACTGTATTTAAAGGGCCAGAAGGTTGAGAGCCACTGGATTAGATGAATCCCAAAGTCCCCTTCACGTCTAATAGGCCATGTGCCCACCTGAAAATGCCATCATCTCAGCCCACATGTCATTGTTTTGGCTAAAGGTTGCCACATAAGGCTTGGATGAATGCTTTGCTAAAATCAAAAACCATTTTGTGGTTCAGGCTTTTTTTAAATCTGTCTACCTAATACTTCATATTTTAAAGTGAATAAAAAGATTCTTTTAATTTGTATATGTCAAAGACATATCACATTAAGAGAAGCAACAAAAAAGTAAGCAATAAAAGAGGAAAATTAAGCGGACAACCAATGCTAATGATAGTTATAATAATAATCATAATAGCTAATACTTATTGATGCTTATCAAGACCACCTTTTGAGACTTTCAAACTCTGAAAATGCCTTTAGTAAACCCTCATATTGACTGATGGTTTATCTGGGCGCAGAATTCTAGGTTGGAAATAATTCTCACTCAGAATTCTGAAGGAATTGCTCCATTTTTTTTTTTTTTTTTTTTTATGTTTTAATGCTGTTGCTGAAATCTGCTGTTATTGTGGTCCTTGATTTGTTGGGGTTTACCTGACTTTCCCCCTCCCTCTAAAAGTTTTTAGAACACGCTATTTCTGCCACTATGTCCTGATGCTATGCTATGTTTTAGCGTGGGTCTTGTTTTTTAAAATAATTGCAACAAGTACCTGGAACATTGTGTCAATTTGATGCATGCCCTTCCGCCCTGGGAATTTTCCCTTACAGTTTATTCCTTTCCATTCTGTCTACTTAAAACTTGTTAGATTGATTCTCTCATTTTCTTGTAATTTTCTCTCATATTTTCGTCTCTCCGTGTTCTTTTTCTCCTTTCCGGAAAGTTTCTTTGACTTTACCTTCCCACCCATGTCTAAAATGTTGTGTTTCAACCCTGTTTTTCATTTCTAAGAGCTCTTTTTCGTCCTGTAATTTCCCCCATTTCTGTAACAGCTTGTTCTTTTGTCAAGGACAAGATGCCTCTCTTATCCCTCTGGGGATATGACAGTGCCCTTGAAGTGTTATTGTCCTGCCTGCAGTTTCTTCCCTCTGAGCCCCTGGTCCTGTTTGTTTGCTCAGTTTGGCCTCTAGTGAGGGGCTTTTCTGAAAAGCCTGGTGATCCTCGGCTGAATCATCTTTCTATTTATCAGTGAGGCACCAGAAGGGCTGACTGGCTATTGTGTGTCAGGGAGGGAGCTTACTGACTGGAAGGTTTCCTGTGCAGTGGTCTGACCAGGCACTGGGGACGGGATCTCTGAATGTCCATGTTTGACTATCTGGACATCTCTTTGGTTTCTGTAATGCAAGATCTTCAGATCTGCCTAAAAGTTTGTATTTGCCTGCAACGTTCTGGGAGCCAAGAGGGACAAGGATGGAGGCCATCTCCCTATTCTGTATGTAGACCTTCATCGAATTTCAATTTTCCAGGAACGTATGCACTGGGTAGAAGAGAGATCTAGCAGTTGGCTGCCTTTACAGACATTCAGTCCGTCTTGCCTCCTTAACCCACTCGTACCCCTACCCTCAGCGCAGCCTGGACTCACTCCCCCAGGGCTAAGTGCCAGGAACTCCAATCTCACCTCCATTCTACCAAGTCAGACACCACTCTTTTTTTTTTTTATCCTCATTTGGGGATATGCTCCCCTTGACCCCAGGGAGAGAGGGAGAGGAAGAAAAACATTGATGTGAGAGAGAAGCATCGATCAGTTGCCTCCCAAATGCCTCCTGACTGAGAATCAAACCTGCAACCCTTTGGTACATGGGATAGCACTCCAACCAACTAAGCCATACCGGCCAGGGCAGATAGCACTCCTGAAGCTACTTTGTTATTCAAATAAAATGTTGACTTCTCTTCTCTACTGTTACCCCTTAAGCTCTTTGATTTTGTGTCTCCGCACACCCGGTGTCATTTTTGTCAGGTTTAGGAATTAGTGTATATATAGCCAAATGAACAAGATAATATTTTTTTGAAAGATGCTCAGAACATACCAGGTAAACAGTGGGATCTGGAAGACACTGACCGGAATGGGTGGCAGCCAATGAGAGAAAACTCTCAGGCACTGTAGCCAGACATCTCAGTTACAATCTGGGCACTAATCCCTGGAATTGATTCCCGGTGCATTCAACAGGTATTGGATGCTCGCCTGCCATGTGCCAGGCATCACTCTAGCCTCAGGAGATGTGGCCATGAGCAAGAGAGACTGTTTCTGGATCTCACATTCCTTCCAGGATCTTACATTCTGATGTGCAATATGACAGGAAATACTAGTAAGTTAACAATCAAACAAGATAACACCTTGATGATAAGTGCTCAAGAAAGTGAAATAGGATTGTGTGTTAGAAAGTAAATATAGAAACTGCCTTGCTCACAGATTCTAAAACAGGAAGGGGTTCTGAAGTCCATTTTTCTCACCATAAACATGAGGAGATTCGGGTATGGAGAGGGCAGGGGGTCTTCCCAATGTCACACGGGGTAAACCTGCCCCAGCTCCAAGGCCTCCCCATTCCTGCTCCTGCATTCTTCCCACTGTTAATTACTATGCACTTCATGAGCCCTCCGCTGACAGCAGACCACACTCCACGCCAGTACTGTTGATGATGTTCTTCACACTGTTATATGTGCAACTTATAACACTTCTCTGTGGCTCTGCCCTTCACTTCAGCACAGGGCAACAGTGAAACCAATTAATTAGCTCCTTCAGTTGCAGTGGTTAGCAGCCCAACTCCAAAGAACAAGGACAAAGCCAATCATCAGCTTTACTAGTAAAGAGACCTGGCAGCTCCATAGGCTCCCGAAGTGCAAACTGAGTGCTCTGCAGTGACGTTCCCCAGGCCCAGACATGGCTCACACCTCTGTTTCAAAAACTCAACTCAAGGTGAAAAATGCACTAAACTTGTGTGAAGGCTGCGGGTTTCTGGGAAGCTTATCTGAGTCTCACCCTAGTACGGGACAGAGGTTTATGGGGACAGATTTTGAAGCCACCACACCAAGAATGTCAAACTCACAGCCCAAGGGCTGCATGCGGCCCACAACGAATATTTTTGGGGCCCAGCCAATATCACAGTATGAGCAGTTATTTACAATTATGAAAGGAAATAAGTCTCCTGTCAGATCCAGGATTACTGGCATTCATCTTGGGTCAGTTCTGAAAGTAATCACTGTGAACAAGATTTCCCCCGAAGTAGGAAAGATAGTAGCAGAGAAGAGATGCCAAGTGTCAGTAAGGAACCATTAATTTTATCGTTGCTCTTGTTCTTTTTTTTTATACTATACTTTTCTAAATAAACCTATGTTTCTATGAAAATTGAAGCTTTTGGGGTTTTTTGCAGCCCACATAAACTTAAACCTTGTTTATTTGGCCCATGTTAGCCTTTGAGTTTGACATGCTTGCACTACACGGAGGCATTCTCAGCAACTTGGGACTTTTCCTGAAGCTCACACACTGGTCCTGGAGCAAAACTGGACACTAGCCATCATCCACTGCCCCCTTTTGTTCCTCCAAAGTACTAGTATATGCCTCCCGGGAATGTGTTCAGGTCTTTCCCCCATTACATTGTGGACTGGTCTTATGGGTTATTGTTGAGGTTATAATTAATTTCATTCTAAAATAACTCTTAGATGAGAAATACTGAGCAATACTGGAAATTAGCAAAGGGGAGGGATCACCCAGAATTCCTCACCCAACAAAGCCAGTCTTAACATTTTGATGAATTTCCTTCCCATTAGTTTCTTGTTAGTTGTTAAGTTGTTGATGATGTTTTTCACACTGTTACATGTGCAACTTTATACCCTGTCATTTTTTTCATTTTTTTCATTTTTTTCTTTTTTTTCTTTTTTTTTTTTACCTGACTTTATGTATCTTGTAAACTCTTATAAATCTTTATCAATATCTGACGGCTGCATAATTACACATT
Organism: Myotis myotis; assembly: GCF_014108235.1. NCBI lineage: Eukaryota > Metazoa > Chordata > Mammalia > Chiroptera > Vespertilionidae > Myotis > Myotis myotis. The sequence goes on from NW_023416324.1 coordinate 161,295,706, forward strand.
CACTTAGTGGATATATCATCACTTAACCATTCCCTTCCTATTAGATTTTTATATTTTAGTTGTAAGGTGTTTTTTTAATAGTATGGTTAAGTTTTTCTCATTAAAAAGTGCCATTATGAGCATCTTATGCTTAAAGCCATGTACGTACAGTTGCATGTCCCCCATCTTTCTGCACTTGGGAGGGAATCACATGCGTAGTCTGCTTTGAGACGTGCCACGCTGAGGGACGCTACCTAAGGATGAAATTGACCTCTGACAGTTGGGAGTCCAGGCTCTGGCGGCAGGTGCAGGGGGAGAGAAGGGCAGTTAGAACAGGAGCTGGCAGGCCTCCTCAGTGCCCTTTAAACCACACCAGCCTCACATTCCACTAGGCCAGCGCTGGCCTCCATGTTGACCTTCTATGTAGACGTTAACTCCAGTGATTCTGTGCCTGAACTGGCTGCGCACTGGGGAGGAATCGGACGCACAGAGTTAGAGGACTGGCGTCAGGAGAGGAGGAGGAGCTCTGACTTATCTGATGGGCGATGCGGTGTCAGAAACCGGCCTCCACAGTTCTCAGGAGGCTCGGCTGGCAGGCACTGTGGGCACTCGTCCGACTCCTGGAAGGGGGCTCCTTCAGATGGAAGAGCCGCGTGGAATGAAGAGACAGGAGTGAATCCTCATTTTCCATCCAGGGACCTGGGGTCACAGGTCCCCTTGTCTTAACAGGGAAAGCACGTGCTGACGTGGGAGACCTTTGATGGCGTCCACATCACTTTTCCTAGACAGCCTTTGGGCCAGTTCTTTTAGTTGGCTTGTGTAAGGGCAAGATTCCACTAAGATTACTAAAAAGGAAGGAAATTTGGTTCATTTACATAATAATTTGCATGCCTATATACAGGTTCCCAGACAATCTGCCACCAAAATTGATTATTTTGCCCAACCAGTGAGGCTCAGTGGATTGAGCATCGTCTCATAGACCAGGAGGTCACTGTTTTGATTCCCAGTCAGGGCACATGCCTGGGTTGCAGGCTCGATTCCCAGTAGAGATGTTTCTATCTCTCACGTTCCCTTTCTCTCTCTAAAAAACCAATAAAAACATATTATAAAATTAAAATTTATTTTTTTCCATTTCTTCTGTACCCCTATCGCAAACTTAAATAATAATTACTAATACCTCTAGAATTTATTTTTAAACATTTAGAGAACTAACTCTGCTTAAGGTACTGTCCTAAATACTTTAAAAGTATTCTCTCATTTAATCTTCATAGCAACCTATGAAGCAGATACTGTCATTGTTAGGGTCGCCAAAGGAGGAATGCATGAGGCCAAAAGGGGTGACGAATTATGAATTTATTAGGTCATCTGGGTACCAGATGGGCTGAGTCCCAAAATGGCACCAGCACCCAAAGACGGAGAGTCAGGGGTTTTTAAAGGACTCTAGGTGGGCTATCTCTGGGCAGAGAATTCTCTGTATAGGTTTGGATTCTGGGAAAGTTTGGAGGGGAGAGCTAATGGTCTTCACAAGTGGAATGTCCATTGTGAAGTGGCCTAAGGGCAGTTCCCAGGGGAGGGGGTAACGATGCAATTATTTGATCAGACCTAACATTTTGTTATTATCCTCATTTTACAGATGAGGACACTGAGGCCAAGAAGTTAAGTAACGTGCCCCTGGTCCCTCAGCTGGGGAGGGGCTCCAGAGTCTGTGCCCTCAGCCCCGAGGCTGTGCTGCCTGGGAGGATGGGGCGGAGGCAGACGTGTGGGCCCTGAATGGACAGCAGTAGCCTGCCGGGCGGGGTCCTGTCCCCACCTCTCAGAATGTTGCTGGGTTCTTTTCCCATGTGTGGAAGTGCTTAGGGATAATCTAGCGGCACTGTATATACAGGGAAGCTCAGTTAATCCCCAACCAGGAACCAAGCAAAATGGACCTAACTGAAAGCAGTAGTTTCTGGCGAATGTAAGATCCTAGGGTGGGCATGATCTCCTTTTCACTACTTGCATGTGGCCCTATGTGCTGGAAAGAAGGACCCGCGGCTACACAGAGGGGCAGGAGGCACATGAGGACATGAGGAGCAGCTTCTGCCCTCAGGAGGCACCATGGAGAGTGGAGGACGGAGTGGGGAGGACGGAGTCCACCAGAGGTTGGGCAGCAGGGGCACAGATCCCCCTGGAGAGGCCAGGACCCAGAAGGAGAGAAACTGGGAAAGTGGGGGAAAGAATCAGAGGATCACTCAGCAGCAGGCCCCGGAGTCAGTCCCAGTAGCACTTAGCATCAGAAAGACTTGGGCAGGCCTGCGCTGGGGCCTAGGGAGCAGGCCAAGGAAATGTCTGGGAGGCGCCCAGGAAGGGGCCAGGGCAGAGGCCCACAGGCAAGGCCAGGCTCTCCTTGGGGGTGGCGGGTGCTGTGGAGGCAGTGAGGTAAGAGCCCGTTACAGGTGCCGGGGTCCAGGTGAGAGGAGACCCAGACACACCGGCCTTCATGCTGAGAGTCTGTGCTGCCCACTTCGGCCTCCCAGCGTCTCCCTAGTAGAAATAAGTTTGGTTTTAGAATCTGAAGCAGGATCGGATTGACAGTTTGGAAGCTAAGTATCCATAGCAGGTAGTTTTTTGTTCATTGATTAAGGTATTACAAATGTGTGGTTATCCCCCCTTTGCCCCCCCACCCCCCAATCCTGCCCTCACCCTCACTCTCTGGTGTCTGTGTCCATTGGTTAGGCTTATATGCATGCATACAAGTCTCTTGGTTGATCTCTCTCTCCCTTACCCCCACCCTCCCCTACCTTCCCTCTGAGGTTTGAGCATCTGATCGATGTTTTGCTGTTTCTGGATCTGTTTTTGTTCATCAGTTTATGTTGTTCATTATATTCCATAAATGAGTGAGATCATGTGATATTTATCTTTCTCTGACTGGCTTATTTCACTTAGCATAATGCTCTCCAGCTCCATCCAAGCTGTTGTAAATGATAGGAGTTCCTTCCTTTTTACAGCAGTGTAGTATTCCATTGTGTAGATGTGCCAAAGTTTTTTAATCCACTCAACTGCTGATGGGCACTTAGGCTGATTCCAAATCTTAGCTATTGTAAATTGTGCCGCTATGAACATAGGGGTGCATATATCCTTTCTGGTTGGTGTTTCTAGTTTCTTGGGATATATTCCTAGAAGTGGGATTGCTGGGTCAAATGGAAGTTCCATTTTTAGTTTTTTGAGGAAACTCCATACTGTTCTCCACAGTGGCTGCACCAGTCTGCATTCCCACCAGCAGTGCACAAGGGTTCCTTTTTCTCTGCATCCTCGCCAGCACTTGTCGTTTGTTGATTTGTTGATGATAGCCAGTCTTACAGGAGTGAGATGGTACCTCACTGTCGTTTTGATTTGCATCTCTCGGATGATTAGTGACTTTGAGCATGTTTTCATAGCAGGTAGTTTTAAAATATACAGTGGAAATATGATGTGTCCTCGGAGTTTGGAACAGGGTGTGACAGTCCCCTGACCTCTGTGGTGCTGAGGGATGGGGCTGAGGACACCCATCAAGTGGAAACACTGTCCACTGAAAGAATAGCCAACTAGCTGATAGAAGAGACCCAAGCATAGATATGAGAGAGGAACATCGTATGCGCCCCAGCCGAGGATCGAACCGCAACCTTTTGGTGTCCGGGGCGATGCTCCAACCAACTGCTGTTCCCGGGAGGCTCTGTGCTAAGCCCTGTGAGACGCATTGAGAACTAACGGGTTCTCTTGGGGAAAGTCTCAGCCTTTAGCCAGGAGAGGTTGTTCCTATCTCTGGGTCTCTCTGCCCAGTGTTACTGGTTCTGCCCAATGGGAAGGGCCTGGCCTGGAGGGAGGGCAGGATGGAGCATGAAGGGTGGTCCCTAAGCAGGATGTGGCCCCTCTTCCCCGCCATCCTTCCCCTTGGTCCCCGATGGCTGAGCACCTGTGAAATGATCCTGTTCCCCTTCCAGGTAAACAGAGTTCAGCTCCTGCCTTTGAGTTGAAGCCTCATTCTCTCTTGTGTTGTTGTGTGGCAGCATCTGTTTTAAGCAAATGGCTCCAAAGAGGGGTGGGGATGGGGAAGGTATCAGGGATTAGAGGGAAGGCAGTTTCTCTCTCATTATTCCCTAGAATCAAGTGAGAGTGAGTGACTGAGAACTAGATGCTCAGGAAGAGCCTGAGGGGCGGTTGGGGGCAGAAATGGGGCATGCGGTGGAGCCCTTGGAAGAAGCAAAGCGGGTACTGGAGAAGGGCTGTAAAGACACAATCAGCTGGAAGCTGGCAGAGAAATACTGAAAAGAACTCTAACCAAACAAGGCATTAGAATAAAGTCCCGGTTCCAGGCAGGCCCCAGCTGTGGCTGCAGCTGGACTGGCTGAGTGACTCAATGGCACCGCTAATTCCTTTTCTTTTTTTTTTTCCTTGTTTTCTTTCCTGCTCCCACCTCCCTTTTCCATCCTCTGCCTTCTTTCCCAAATCCCATCTTTCCCCTCCATCCTCTCCTGTGCTCTCACGCATCCTTTCTCCCCTTCCCTCTCCCCCACGTCCTCACATTTGCTCCTATCCCCCATCCCCTCCAAGCTCTCTGGCGGATGTGAGCTGACCGTGGTCCTCCAGGACTTCAATGCCGGCCACAGCAGCGAGCTGACCATCCAGGTGGGGCAGACGGTGGAGCTGCTGGAGCGGCCGAGTGAGCGGCCGGGCTGGTGTCTGGTGCGCACCACGGAACGGAGCCCCCCGCAGGAGGGCCTGGTCCCCAGCAGCGCCCTGTGCATCTCCCACTCCCGAAGCAGCGTGGAGATGGACTGCTTCTTCCCCCTGGTGAAAGGTAGGGACCACAGAGGGGGAGGGGTGTGGAAGCAGATCGTGGAGCTAACCCTTCTCATGACCTCGTGGGATTTCCCGGGACCTGCTTGTGAAGAGAGTGGGTTGGGAGCTTGAAGGGAGAGAGTACTATGAGTAGCCGTGTGACCTTGCGAGTTATTTAAGCTTTCTGAGTTGGTTTCATCTTAGACATTAAGGTTGAATTCAATGACTCCTAAGATCTCTTTCAGATGTGCCATTGTATTTGGAAAAGTCCTCTTCTACCTGTGGCCAAAGCCTGGGCTCCTCTGTCCACTGCCCTGCTCCCCACCCCCCACCCCCACAGCTCCCACGGCTCCCTGACACCCACCCACCTCAGTGTTCCTGCTGGCACAGGGGCACCCAGCAAGCCCAGGCTCAAGGCCCTGCTCACTTAGGTGCCTTTGATGGATAAGTTATTGGAGCCTCGGCTTCCGTTTGGTATAGTTCTGTGTTCCCTCCACATGCTTGTTATTCATTTTCTCACGCAGGGAGACTCACCAACTAGAATAGCGATCCTCCAAAGTGGGGGTGTCTCAGCACCCCCTGGGGACCTGTTGGAAATGCAGATTCTCAGGCCCCTCTCCAGAGCTGAGTCAGAAACGCTGAGTGGGGCCCAGTGGTCTGTTTTAAAAGCCCTCCCAGGGACTCTGCTGCATCAAAAGCCAAGGCAGGTAGGGGAAACTGAGGCCCAGAGAGCGGCGTGGTTCTGAGCTTCTCGTAACTCATCAGATCCTCTATGTCAGTAGTTACAAAAAGCTCAGCCTTGTATGCAGACCCATGCTAGGTACTCATGGGCTAGGAAGAGGGAAGGGACCTGCTTCTGTAGGGAGTCAGGGACAAGGGTCGCCATGGAGACCTGCTGCAGGCTTCCTAGTAGATACTACAGGCTAATAAGGTTTAAATGTTCTGGTTTCTGGAATTCCATCTGGTCCATCTCCAAAGACTGACTTCCTCCTGCATCCACCAGATGGCGATAGCAGGTGGCTTGTTGACAGGCCTCTCATCCAGCCTGCCTCCCTGGGTTTTTCCACCAGGAGAAAAATGCAAACTAAAACCTGATTCTTCCCTCCCCCAGTTCAGCTCTCACCCAGTTCATTTCTCCCCTTTTCTCTGGGGACTAAAGAGGGGCTGTGTCCGGAAGTCCTGTGGATCTGGAATTGCCCAGGCAGCTCCTCAGTCCTTTGAAGTAGCCACAGAGAAGCTCTTGGAGCCAGGGAAGAGAAGATCAGGGACACGGGAATATGGCTCTGTGTGAAGTTTAAACAAGAGGGAAACGGGGACACACAGAGGTTAGCGCTGTGAAGGTGAGATGAGGTAACACACGAAACACCTGGAACAGTGCCCGGCACTCGATACATTAAGTTGTCAAAAGTTGGAGTTATTACATCATTTGTCATGGATTCCTCAGTGAAATAACTACAAAATCCCATAAGCCCTGTCTGGGACAAAGCCCAGGACAGCAGTCTTCTGGGAAAGGCTAGTTTGTCGGACATCCACGCAGGTGTGTCCGTCGGGAAGGACGTAGCTTCGAGAGAAGACCTGACATGTCTAATTTTAAAGTATTTTTTTATTTTTCTGTTACAGTTGACATACACTATTCCATTAGTTTCATGTGTAGAGTATACTGATTAGACATCTACATAGCTTACAACGTGATCACCCTGATCAGTCTGGTACCCATCTGACACCGTACGTAGTTATTACAATATTATTGACTACATGGCCTATGCTGTACTTTAATAACTGGCCATTTGCACATCTTTATCCCTGCATTTTTTCAGCAAACGCTCAAATCCCCCTTTCAGCTGGCAAACATCAGTTTGTTCTCTGTTATCTATGAGTTTGTTTCCGTTTTGTTTGTTTATTTTGTTTTTTGGATTCCACACATAAGTGAAATCATATGGTACTTTCTTCCACTGTCTGACTTATTTTACTTAGCATAATACCCTCTAGGTCCATCCATGTTGTTGCAGATGGCAAGATTTCACTCTTTTCTTTATAGCTGAGTTATATCTCATTATATATACAGTATGTACCACATATTCTTTACCCATTCATCTATTGATGAGCACTTAGGTTGCTTCCATATCCTGGCTATTGCAAATAATGCTGCAATGAACATACGGATGCATTTGTCTTTTTGAATTAGTGTTTTGAGTTTCTTCGGATAAATATCCAGAAGTGGAATTGCTGGGTCCTTCTTTGTCTCTTGTTAGAGCCTTTGTTTTAAAGTTTATTTTGAAGTCTAATATAGATATTACTACCCCAGATTTTCTTTTAATTTGCCTGAAATATTTTTTCCATCCCTTTACTTTCAGTCTGTGTGTGTCTTTCCATCTGAAGTGAGTTTCTTGTAGGCAGTGTATGTATGTTTTCTTTTCCATTCAGCCACCCTATGGTTGTTTTTTTAAATATATTTTATTGATTTTTTACAGAGAGGAAGGGAGAGGGATAGAGAGTTAGAAACATCGATGAGAGAGAAATATCAACCAGCTGCCTCCTGCACACCCCCTGCTGGGGATGTGCCCGCAACCAAGGTACATGCCCTTGACCGGAATCGATCCTGGGACCTTTCAGTACACAGGCCGACACTCTATCCACTGAGCCAAACCGGTTAGGGCTACCCTATATTTTTTGATTGGAGCATGTAATTCATTTACATTTAAAGTGATTATTGCTAGATATGTAGTTTTTGCCCCTTTATTATTCATATTTTTATTTCTCCTCCTTTTCCTTTTCTCCTCCCCTTTCTCCTTCTGCTCCTTTTCTTCCTCTTCATTCTCATTCTCCTTCTTTTTCTTTGTTCCTGTATCATTTCTTGTAATACTGGTTTGGTGGTGATGAACTCCTTTCTTTTTTTCTTGTCTGGGAATATCTTTATCTGTCCTCTGATTTGAAATGATAGCCTTGCTGGGTAATCTTGGTTATAGGTCCTTGCTTTTCATCACTGAATATTTTATGCCAATCCCTTCTGGCCTGTTGAGAAATCTGCTGGCAGTCGTATGGGAGCTGCCTTGTAGGTAACTAACTGCTTTTCTCTTGCTGCTTTTAAGATTATCTATTTGTCTTTAACCTTTGGCATTTTAATCATGATGTGTCTTGGTGTGGGCCTCTTAGGGTTCATCTTGCTCAGGGCTCTACACATCCTGGACTTGTATATCTATTTCTCTCACCAGATTAGGAAACGTTTTCATCATTATTTCTTCAGATAGGTTTGTAATCCCTTGCTCTCTCTCTCTTCTCCTTTTGGTACCTCTATAATGTGAATGTTGGTAGGCCTGATGTTGTGCCAGAGGTTCTTTAAACTATTTGGGGTTTTTTTTTTATTTGTTTGTTTGTTTGTTTGTTTTTACTCTTCTAATTGATATTTCTGCTACCTTGTCTCCCAAATCATTGATTCAATCTTCTGCTTCATCTAATCTACTGTTGATTCCCTATAATGTATTTTTCATCTTAATTATTGTATTCTTCATTTCTGACTGGTTCTTTTTTATTTTCTATCTCCACTTTTATGTTTTCTATCTCTTTGTTAAGTTCTCACTGAGGTCATCTACTCTTCCCCTACATTCATTGAGCATCCTTATAACCAGTGTTTTGAACTCTGCACTGATACATTACTTATCTCCATTGTGTCTAGTTCCTTTTCTGGAATTTTGTTCTGTTCTTTCATTTGAAACGTTTTTCTTTGTCTCCTCATTTTGGCAGCTTCCCTGTGTTTGTTTCTATGTATTAGGTAGAAATGCTATATTCCCCAGGTTGGTAGAGTGGCCTTGTGTAGTAGGTGTGCTGTGGGGCTCAGTGGCACAATCTCTCTGGTCACCTGAGCCATGTGCTCCAGGTGTGTCCCCTGTTTGGGTTGTCTGTGCCCTCCTGTTATAGTTGAGCCTTGACTGTTTTTGGCACATCAGTGGGAGGGATTAACCCTCAGGCTGATGGACTGTCAGGAGTGATCATGACTACAAAGGAGGAGCTATTCTGCAGGGGCTGTTCGCACAGAGCAGGATTCACTTTGCCTGGGCTCTGGTCTCTGAGTCCGCCCTTTGGGTGTGACCTAACACTTTTTGACCTAGGTCCAGCCTCCCTTGCCTATGTTCATCTCTTCAATACCCCGAGCCCAGCTGGGGCCCCTCTGTATACAATTTCAAAGGATCACACCTAGGGGGAGAAGCAGAGAGCTGTCAGTGTGGGTCTGTGATCCAGAGGTGGAAGGTGGGGACATTCTGGGTAAGAACTCTGGAGAGAAGGGAGTTAGTGGAGTGTTAACTGAAAATGGGAGCTGAAGAGGAAGGATGGAAAATAGAGGCTTGAGGGAAAGCAAGGAAGGAAGCTGTCACAGAACTTTCCAGCTGGCTGCCAGCCATCCTGGCTTCTTAGGGGCACCCCCCACCTCCACCCCTGGCAGTTCTGTCACCCGTTTCCTTGGATCTTTTTGTTTGCAAGTTGGTTCTTCTCTCTACAAGCTTAGACCAATTAAGGCTGGGGTTTCAGATGGCAACCCGTGTGCTCTCACTGCCCTCTCACCTGTGTGGGCTCGGAATGCGCAGGCGCCTGCCTCCCAGCAGTCCGGACTTAAGTCCTAGTGTCCATGGGACATCTCCAAGGGCCTTAACAGGGCCAAAATATGTGTCCATGCACCTGCCACTGCCTGGAAACCCCTCCCTCTCTATCCAGGGCCTGCCCTGAGTGTTTCCTCTTAGAAGAAATTCAGTAAACTCTTCCTTCCTCCATTTCAGCAGCTGCCTGCTGGCCAGTTGGCCTTCTCTGAGCTACGCTTTGTCTCCAGCAGGCACTCCATGTTGTAAGTCATACACAACTGGATAGAGAATCCTTCTGAGGGTTGTGGGATAGGACAGGGTTGCCTCATCCGTGTCACTGCACATCAGACTCTATTTCTTTTTCAGTTCTTAGAGGGGAGCCAGTCCTCTTTGACTCTGTGGAGAGCACTGCAGAGTCAGTGCTCCTACAGGCCGTGAGGAGCTGGGCAGTGTCTGCGTGATGTGCTAAGTGTCATGTGTGTGCTCGGGCCGAGCTGTCAGCACCAGCAATGGTGACAGAGCCACAGAATGTTAGCACCAAGGAGGGACCTGGGAGAACTGCTAGGTGTGGGTTCTCAACCCTGTCTGCACAGAATCACCTGGAAGCTGTACCTAATGACAGCACCCTGCCCCACCAGGAACAACTGGAACCAGAGTCTCCAGGGTGGGGCCTGAGGGTCAGTATTATTTCAAATGGTCCTTAGTGAATTTAAGCTATGGTCAAGGTTGAGAACCACTGTACCGGCCCAGTTTCCTATCTTTGGGGCACTTTGGGGCATAGGTGACTTCCCAAAGCCGCAGGGAGAGTTGGTGGCAGAGCTTGAGCAGAACCAGGGTTCCCACCTCCTCTCAGGCCCAGTGCTTCACACCCACACGCTGCCTGCTGAGCTAGGTGCTGGGCCCTTGTCCCTCCTGTGTTTTCTTGGGATTCAGGGGTTGGTTGTTTCCTCCTGACATATCCATGGCAGGACTGATGATGAGGCTATGTGACAAAGTGGGGGGCCTGCCTTTCCTACTAGTCACTGCCACCCTGACATTGAAAGGCTTCTCACTGGGGTGGAGCCTAGTCCCCTTGTCTTCCAAACGCCCTCTCTCATTCTCAGCACTAAGTGGGGGAGGGCAGTGCCTGGGGGTGAGGGGAGTACTTGGTGGTGGTTGTTTCTAACTCTGGGTGCATCTTAGAGCCACCTGGAGGAGACTTTTAAAAATACTGATGCTTCACACACCACTCAGACCAATTAATTCAGAGCCATCAAGCTTGGGCATCAGAATATTTTAAGCTCCTTGGTAATTCTGATGCTCCATGAGGATTGAGTCCCTGCTCTATGGGGTTGGCACCCCCAGAGTGTCAGGCTCAGGAGATACTTAAAGATGCATAGGGAGGGTTAGTGTGCAGGTTATGTCAATAACTCATACAGCTCAATGACACCAGCAAAATTTGTTTAAAAAACAGGCAAGGATTTGAATAGGCATTTCTCCCACGAAGATGTACAAATGGCCAACAGCCACATGAAAAGGTGCTCCACATTGCTGTTCATTAGGGAAATGCAAATCAAAACCACAGTGAGATACCACTTCACACCCAGTAGCATGGCTATTATTAAACACACACACGCAGAGAAAATAACAGGTGAGGCTATGGAAAAATTGGAATCCTTGTGCACTGCTGCTGGGAAAGTAAAACAGTGAATTGTTGTGGGAAATAGAATAGGTTTCCTCAAAAAAAAGTAAAAATAGCGGCATAGTATTCCATTACCATTTGCAACAGCATGGATAGACCTGGAGAACATTATGCTAAGCAAAATAAGCCAGTCGGAGAAACATAAATACCACATGATCTCACTCATATCTGGGATATAATGGTCAACATAATTTGATGAACAAGAATAGATTCAGAGACAAATGGTGGTGGGGGGGCGGGTGGGGTTAGAGAGCAACCAAAAGACTTGTATGCATGCATATTAGCATAACCAATGGTCACAGACACTGGGGCAGTGGGGGCTTGCCTAGGGTGGGAATGGCTGGGGGTGGGGGGGGGGGTCAATTGGGGAAAAAGGAGACACATGTAAAACTTTAGACAATAAAATCCTATATAATAAAGAGGTAATATGCAAATTAACCTTCATACCCTCACAAGATGGCTGCCTACGACCAGGCTGGCAGGAGGATTAGTGAGGGATGACCAAATGACTGAACAAGCAGGCTGAGTGGGGCAACCAGGCCAGCAGGGGGGTTAGTGAGGGATGACCAAATGACTGAACAAACAGGCTGTGTGGGGCGACCAGGCTGGCAGGGGGGTTAGTGAGGGACAACCAAATGACTGAACAAGCAGGCTGAGTGGGGCAACCAGGCCAGCAGGGAGGATAGTGAGGGATGACCAAATGACTGAACAGCAGGCTGCATGGGGCAACCAGGCCGTTGGGGGGGCCATGAGGGGCAACCAGGCCGGCAATGGGGGGCAGTTGGGGGAGACCAGGCCAGCAGGGTGGGCAGTTGGGAGTGGCCAGACCAGCAGGGGGGCAGTAAGAGGTGACCAGGCTGGCGGGGGGAGGGGGGGCAGTTGGGGGCAATTAGGCTCACAGGGGCAGCAGTGAGGAGCAACCAGGCTGGCAGAGGAGGGCAGTTGGGGTGACCAGGCTGGCAGGGGGGACAGTAAGAGATGACCAGGCCGGCTGGGGGGGGGGGGCAGTTAGGAGTGACCAGGCCTGCAGGAAGGGGGCAGTTGGGGGCAACCTGGCCCGCAGGGGAGGCAGTTAGGGGCGACCAGGCAGGCAGGCAAGTGAGTGATTAGGAGCCAGCGGTCCAGGATTGTGAGAGGGATGTCCGACTGCTGGTTTAGGCCCGATCCCTGGGATGGGGCCTAAACCAGCAGTCTGACATCCCCCAAGGGGTCCCAGATTGGAGAAGGTACAGGCTGGGCTGAGGGGGACCAGGGGCTGGGGGGAGGGAGGAATGGGAGTGAGTGTTTAATGGATACAGAGTTTCAGCTTTGCAACATAAAAGGATTTCTGGAGATGGGTAGTGGTGATGGTTGCACAACAATGTGACTGAACCTAATGCCTCTGAACTGTACATTTACAAACGGTAAAAATGCTGGGTGTGTCTGCCCCAGGCTCCAAAGGACAGTCTACAGCAGTGATGGCGAACCTTTTGAGCTCAGCGTGTCAGCATTTTGAAAAACCCTAACTTAACTCTGGTGCCGTGTCACATATAGAAATTTCTTTATATTTGCAAACATAGTAAAACAAAGACTTATATCTTTGATATTTATTTTATATATTTAAATGCCATTTAACAAAGAAAAATCAACCAAAAAAATGAGTTCGCGTGTCACCTCTGACACGCATGTCATAGGTTCGCCATCACTGGTCTAGGTCCTTCTTCACCCAACTCTGCAGGACACCTATGTTCCTTTGCTTCCCTGTGCAGCTGTCCCTGGCCCCAGCTGAGTGCCTGGAGAAGCTATAAGGAAACGCCTCTTTGCTTACAAACCTAAACCAGGCCAGGCAAACTCCGGAAGCAGATTTCCTGGAGGAGAGGGGCCGTGGCTGTGGCGGCCCTGGCTTGTTCCTGGGGAGTCCTCTTCCATGGGGTCTCCTGGTGATTTCTGCCGCTGTCACCTAGCTGGCCTCGGGAACAGCTACCCAGGCAGTGAAGGTGTAGAACAGTGGAGAAAACTTGGGCTCTCGAGCATATACCACCAACAGCTGAAGATGCTGAGCAGCTCTGGGATGCTACTGACTTATGTTAAGTTTGTAGTCAACTCATAAAAACACTGACATTTATTGACTTACTAAGGGCCAGGTTCTAGGTTATTGCTTTAATACTAATAACAATAATATTGTCCTCGTTTTCTAGACAAGGAAACTGAGTCTTAGAAAGGTAAGGTAACTTGCCCAAAGTCACATAACTTAAAACTGGTGAACCCAGATTTGAGCCCTGTGCTCTACAACAGAAGGCATGTGAGATAGATAGGTCCTTCCCATCTGATTAGGCTCTCTGTGTTTAGCCAGGCTAACTGGGCAAGGACTCAGAGCGCCCTCCCACTCGCCCTCCCACCTCTGGCCTCCTGTGCTCCCTTCCCGAGGGGCAGTAGCAACAACCAGACAGGTTTTGTCCTGTGGGAGCTTTGCTCACTAGAAAGATCCCAGTGTCTCCACTGGAGCAGGACAACTTGAGCAGCACTTGGACAGCAGGCTGAACTGGGTCCAGCTCTGATAGGGGCCAGCCAGCCCCTGGAGCTGCGCCAGCCTGTCCACCAGATTTTCTGCAGGATGGGAATTCCCTGGATTCTCTGCTGCCAGGAGCCAAAATGTACCTTCCCTGTCCCCTCTGCTATCAAATCCAGACACTTACAGGCTCCTCCTGCCTACAGACGCCGGAGAGTCCACCAAAAAGTCTCTCTCTCTCTCTCTCTCTCTCTCTCTCTCTCTCTCTCTCTCTCTCTCACACACACACACACACACACACACACACACACACACACACACATGCACACACACACACTCTTCAGTATAATCTGCACTAAGAGCAACTATCCTCAGGTTCTGAGTTTACTCCATAATGCCCAGCACAGGGCTTTACTGCAGGAAGCTGAACACTAGTTGCAGGATGGATATTGCCCAAACATTTCCTTTTGGAGTTGAAGTGACTCGTTACAAACTACAGCTGCCTGATCCACGTTCCACTCCATTTGTGCAGCCCCACATCTGCAACAGACCAGCTGTGAAGCAGCCACTTTGAAATTCAGAACCCACTTCCTCATAGAACAAAATTGCACCTGGGAGTGTGAAGAGTGAGGATGGGAATAGGTCTCCACACTAGCCCACACAATTTCATTTAAGAATAACATAGCTGTTATTAACCAATGTCACCCCATTACGTTTAATAACATAAAAAGAGGGGGGAAAGAATAACATAGCTGAATATAGTATGTTGGCAATGAAACTAGTGGTAAGGTTGTTGTTAAGATTCACAGTACTGCTGGATAAGGATAACTGAATTTGAATAAGATTCTGCATTTGAATAAGAAATGTAATTAACTTGAGTGCTGAGCCTTCTTGAAACAGGTGGAGATTTTAAAACTTTAGAATTCAACCTTCTCTTTTCATAATTGAACCACAGGGGTCCTTGGTTAGATTTCATTTCACGTGGGCTTTTATGGGCTCTTGGAATCTTAGAATTGAAAGCATCTTCGGTCTTCTGGTTCACTCTGGCCCCTAAGATAGGGACCGCCTCCTCAAATGTTACTGACAGGTGCTCAGCCGAATGGAATGTTACCCGAGCACTCCCAGGGACTGGAACTGTTACTTCCCGAGGACGCCTGTTGCGTGTCAGTGCCGTTCTGATGGTTAGAAAATGCCTCTTATTTAGTGCTGAAATCCATATACTTCTTACCATGGCTCCCCCCTAACCCACCAGTCCCAGTTCTCATTGTGTAAAAACCCAATCTTAATTCTCATTCTCCATCTCCTTCTATCTTTAGGACAAAGGGATTTCATTTGCATAAAAATGTTAGACACGTCTTTCCTAAGATACTACGTAGTAAGAGTCTAGCAATTTCTCCATAAATTCTTTTATTACATCGTTAGAGCAGAACAACACATTTTTGGATTAAATTTAGTAATCCTAACTATGTAAAGTCGTTATCTGTGTGCCATTTTATAGTCCTCGTAACCTCCCTGGACTTAGGAACTCCAGCCCTCTGGCTTCCCCTGCACTTCAGGGGCCCTGGTCTCCCCCCCCCCCCCCAAACCTCTGATCGTGTCCCCTTCTCTCAGGGCCTGGGACCTAGACCACTGCTTTCCATTCTGAGCCTCTCTACGGGCTTGTCTTTTTTCCTAGTCATTCTCTACTGTCCCTCATATTATGACTTGTTCTAAAATAGCATTTTTATGACCTTTCCTCCATCTCTCCCTGAATTACCTCTGGGATCCCTTCCACCTCTAAAAATGTCTGCTTTTTTCTCTCCACATCAGGTAAGTACCCTTGGTAACCTCAAGTGATTAACCTAAGTATCCTATGTTTAATTCATTCAAGCCCAGCATAAATATCTTCATTTGAGATCCAATTTATTAGGTTGAATCACATGAAATTGCCATTTTTATAGTAAAAAATGGTTGAATATCAGCAATCTCTAAGTAGTTTAACCTTGTGTGTTACAATCGACCTATATTTTACTTAGAGGGGCACTTGCAAATCTTTGAGAAAACAGGGTGGGTTTGGCTCTCAGGGAGTCAGATGGGCCGGGAAGAGGACACAGTGTGGAAGGAGTGGCGGGTACATAGTCTTCATTTCCGCGCCTTTGCAATGAGAAGCTGATAAAAAGGCCTGTCTCACAGAGTAGCTGGGCGGCTCACAGGTGGCGATGTGAGGTAAAACTGTCTTGAACTGTGGAGTTGGTCTGGTTGTTTCATGCACAGGCTAATATGTAGAATAAAACAAAAGTGGCCTGGCTGCTCAAGGCTTGGCGAGGGTAAGAAGTTGGCCATAGGTGAGATGATGAGAGGCATGGAGCAACTGAGAGTCTTGGGTGGAAGACCTGAGTCTGAGTCCTGGCTCAGCACTGACCAGCTGATGACCTTGAGCACCACACTAAAAATCCATAAAATAGGTCTTCGTGCTTACTTCCCTGGACTTCGACTCCCCAGCTGGGTGCACCAGAGGCAGTCTGTGAATGTGCATTTCCCTGCCTGCCCTTTGTCCCAGTTCTGACACCTTTTCAGGGCTGAGTGTAGGGTGTTCCCAGCCTGAATCCTCTCCAGGGCTGTTCAAAGGATCAGGTTCTGTTTCTAGTTTCATCCACATGGTTTGCAAAGGCCCTGACATTGTGTCTAGTCTGCACCCTCCCCCTTCCCTCAGTTTCTTTTCCTGGCCTATCCTGGGCCCTGTCTCCAGCCTCCCAACAGCAGGTCCATTGCGCTCTACGTAGAATAGAATAAAATGGTTTATTCTTCTCTTCTTTCTTTTGCCTTCCATGCAGAGGGTCGAGATCCTGCCTGATACACTTCACCTCTGGCATCTCCCAATGACCTATTCTCTTTCAGTAGTACCTCAGCCAGGTCATTGAAGGTAACCTTTGGACCACACCAGAGTGACGGGCTGACCTATGTGATGGGGGACTATGTGAGCCTTTGAGTGTTGGGGGGCTAGGAGCATGTCATTCTTCAATTCAAACAAGACAAAGACAGAGTGGAGTTTTGTAGAGAAACCTTCCCTATTTCATTTTTAACTGAATTTCTTCCACGTACCTGTCTATGTCAGGATGAGTCAGAAATGGCTCAGTGGTTACTGAACAGCAGTCTGGGAGTCCTCCCAGGATGCAGTTGCAGAAAGAAGGAGGTATAGGTGCCCTCCAGTCCACACTCTGTTCCCTCCCCACCTCCCCCTTTTTTTAAGACTAAGGGATCAGCAAGAATGGTTAGAAGGGTGCGCCAGGCCTGCTTTGCCCTGGGTGAGATGTCTTGCCTGCGGCTGACTACCTTCCATCTGCTATTATTTAAGACATTGAAGGGCTTGGCATTGAAACTGCAAATAGGAAGTTGTCAGGCCAGGCCGCCTCCTCCGCTAAATGCACCCTGTGGTGGCCCCTCCCAGCAGTGCCCAGGCACGAGGGCACACACTGTCAGGGAAAGAACTGACCTCCTGGGCCTCCTGCCTTTCTCCCTTGTAGCACCTGCTGCGACTTAGCTCATCCCAAGGCCCATATTCCCCTGCCTCCTGGTGTGCTGTAAACCTGTGCGATCTACGTGCAGATGAGGCCTCTTATCGTCCAGAGGGGAGGGAGGGAGCGGCTTCACTGTCCTGGTCCCTTGGAGCCTCGTGAGCCAGCTGATGGATCAGAGCTAAGTTGAGGGTCTCAGATTTGAGTCCAGACCGGAAGGGCTGCCACTGGTTTTGTTTTCTGAGAAGAGGCTGATGATGGAGAGGAAATCACCCCAGCAAACAAAATGTTCCCCAAGAGAAGTCGATGGGATTGTCTCTGTTCATGCGCGCTAAGCTAAAACCCCTTCCCCCTCAAAAGAACAAAGGGACCAGAAGGGACATGCACCATGTGTGGCTTGGGAAGCAGAGAAGAAAGGCAGTGGTTTGACTGTTGGGGCTGTGCCTGCCCTGTGTGCTCAGTGGGTCACAGATGAGTGGGTCTTAAAGGCCACGGGGTGAGCGGCTGTCAGCAGAGGCATCGTGATGCTCCTCCCCTCACTGCCTTCCCTGGGTCACGTGAGCCTTGAGAACAGGCCCCCTCCTCCAGGACCTGTGCAGGACTGAAACTGCTGCTTGTACCCACGCCACACCCTGCCACCCGTATGGGGTCTTTTGACTTATAAGCTCGCCTTGTTTAATACCAGCTCCCTGGACTCCAGCTGCTCACTGAACAGCCCACCCTGTTCTTTGTCCCTCCCCTTGGGATATGGCTGGGCTGCCTAGTTTTCCTGCCCTTGGCCCCCAGCCCCAGCCAGGGATGTGGATTCTGACATCATGCCCGCTTGCCTCACTTTCCACAAGGCCCTGTGGGCCGCAGGAGGTATGGTGTCCATCCTTTGTACTCAGTGTACTTGCTGGCTCCGGTGCAGGGAAGGGGCCTGGGATGAAGGTCCTGCTCAGCGCAAACCATCCCCAGGGCTCCTGTCTCACTTTGAGTAAGAACCACATCCTTTCTGTGTCTGCAAGGGGGCTCCCACGGGACCCGCCCCAGAGCCTGTTCTCTGACTTCATCTCGTATGTCTTAAGTCTCCTTTTGCTGCTGTAACAAGTTACCACAACCTGGTGGCTTCAAACAGCATGTTGATGCATCTGCAAGTTCTGTGGGTTAGGAATCCAAGGAGGTGTCAGCAGGCTAAATTCCCAGTGTCAGCAGGGCGGTGTTCCTACTGGAGAAGCTGTTTTCTCGCCTTGCCCACCCCTTATAGGCTACCTGCATTCCCTGGCGGGTGATCCCGTCCTCCATCTTCAAAGCCAGACATGTGGCCTCATGGCCTGGCTCTCATCCTTGTCCCAGAGTCACGTCTCTGACTGACCAATAGGAAGGGTGCTTTGCTTGCAAGGAGTCTCATGACTGCATTGTGCTCACCTGGATAGCACAGGATAACCTCCCCATCTCAAGGCCATAATGCAGTCACATAGAAAAGCCCCTTTTGCCAAGGAAGGTAACACAGTTACAGGTTCTGGGATTAGGACGTGGACATCTTAGGGGGCATATTCTTCCTTCTACATCCTACCCCTCTCCTGACCAGCCCACCTGGCTGAGCTGTTCCCAGTAGACCCATGTACACTCCCACCAGCATCTGCACCTGGGTTTCCTCTGCCTGGGCACTCCACATCCTCAGACACCTGGTGGCTGCCGCCACCCTTCCTTCTCGTCTCTGCTCGAATCGCACCTGATTA
This sequence comes from Myotis myotis, assembly GCF_014108235.1. Lineage (NCBI taxonomy): Eukaryota > Metazoa > Chordata > Mammalia > Chiroptera > Vespertilionidae > Myotis > Myotis myotis. Next base: position 161,314,437 of record NW_023416324.1, read on the forward strand.
GAGAGGCCTTCCCTCACCCCTACCCTCTCCCATCACACTGTATAGGCCTTTCCCTGTTTTACTCTTCCTCGTTGCATTATTCGTTACCTGACATATTTGTTCATGCTTATTGTCTATTCCTCCCACTGCCCCACCCTCCAAATTCCCCCTGTAAGTGCACGAATTTTGTCTGTTTTGTTCATTGCTCTATCCCTAGCATCTAGAACAGTGGCTGACATATAAGTTCTCAGTAAATCCAGAAAGGAAGGGAGGGAGGGGAAAGGAAGGAAGGGAAGGAGGAAGGGAAGGGAAGGGAAGGAAGGGAAGGGAAGGGAAGGGAAGGGAAGGGAAGGGAAGGGAAGGGAAGGGAAGGGAAGGGAAGGGGAAAAGGAAGGAAGGGACCCCTGAGGAGTCCATGTGTGAAGGACCAGGCTCAGTGCATCCTCCATCACCTAAGAACTAAAGAAGCTTTAGCAGGAGCCTGATGATGAAAAGAGGAAATAATGATCTGATGCTAGGAGTTCTGACTGAGAGAGTCTTTGAAATCCTATTTTCTGAGAAGTCTTCTCTGGGGACACAGGCTCAGCACCTCTCATTTATATGTAATTGTTGAAAAGTCAGAAATATAAGAATGGGCAGTACCTCCAACATCCCTCCTATTATTGAAATCTTCAATAAACTGACCTGAGTTGCATCAAGGCAAAATACACTTTGATTTCACATATCAGAAACCTCTCCATGGCGCCCTGTGAATCTATATGCTGCTGCAGCTGCTCCTCTGCCCACAGGAGGGAAGGTGGCAGTGACAGTCAGAATTGAAACACCACCCTGTATGGTGGACACTTGGCAATGGCAAGCCTTCCCAAACTGAGGCTCAAAGTGGTAGGCTGGCGCTTCCTTCTGCCCTACTTTGGGAACACTTTGACCTACTTAGAGGTAAACGTCTTTGGAAGTGGATAAAACCTGGAGTGTTTGTTTTTAGCAACTCCAGCTGCAGTCATCTTTCACTTTGATAAATCTCCTGCCTCCTCCTGAGCACAGGGCTGCTCAGCGCAGATCTCCAGGAACACGCCTGCGGCCCTACCTCCTTGTCCACACAGAACACAGATGTGAGCTGTTCTGAGGAGACACCAGGGTCTCCTGTGAAGTCCCACAGTCTCCGTCAGGACTGTCTGAACTCCTAACCCGGGGCCTGGTCAGACCAGAAGGTGATCAGTGGAAAGAGGGTGATTGATAGAATGAACTGGAGCTTAACTTCCTTGAGGATAAGTGAGGCAGCCAGAAAGAGGTGGACAGGTGGCCCGGGGCACGCCCAGAAGAACCCATTTACACATAGAGGATGAGCAAGTGATGGCTTAGGCTTTGGAGTTGGGGAGCTGTCACCAGGTGGAAGGCAGCAATTCAACATTGCACGTCCTTTCTCTGATCTTCGGTGTTGCTGGTCATTGATGATTATCTCAGTTCCTCCTTTTCACATAAAGACAAACCCTCTACCTATGTCCAGTCCTGGTCTGTCTCCAGTTTCCTTTTACCGCCACAAAAAAATGTGAACCAACTGCCTCTCCTAGAACTTACCCTGTTTTTTGTCTTTGTTCAGGGAACGTGTCTTATTCCCTTTATATTTCTCATATACCTTTCCTATATTAATTTCCATATACCCCCTTAGCTTAGTGGCTAGCAGAGAGTAGATGTTCAGAAGCCAACCATTTGTTGAATACATGGTCAGTACTTGGCAAGAATCTCAGAGGTTAAGCACAGCGATAAATAGAGGCCAGCACAGGGTAATCTGGGGGAAATTGTTAAGCACCTGGCATCAGCAGTCAGGCAGTTCAGAGGTCAGAATCTGCACAGGGAAGATGAGGATTAAGGAACGTGCAGGTGGCACATGAAAAGCATAACAGGCAGCAGGAGATGCATCCAGGGACCAGTTGTGAGAATTTGAGAAAGTGAAAGCATTTGAGTCCAGGTGCTGCCTAAACTCCCCATCAACCACGCAGGGCCTAAGCCCCAAGGCCAGTGGTTCTTAACCCGACTTCATATTGAAATCACCTGCAGAGCTTTATACACCTGTAGATATGAACCTGATCTGAATCTGGGAGTGGGTGCTGGAAGTGAGATTCTCTGGGAGGGGATGAGGCAGGTCAGTGACGGGTCAGGGTGGCTGGATGAGGAAAACAGGGCCTGTCCTCCCTGCTCGCCAGAATGTAGTCCGCAGCCCTCTCTGAGCCTGTCCGAGCATGCTCTGCAGAAGGTGTGCACTGTACGCGTCACAGTAAGAAGTTCCTCACGGAAGGGTCTAGCACAGTTCTATGCCTTTTGTCTCTGGGCTGAGTTCTCACTAAGAAATCTGGGGAAGTGTGATTTGAAAAACTCTGTTCCTATAAATCAGAAGGGAATAATCCTTCTGGTTTTGAGGTCATGGTGCAGCATTAGTGAAGCCTGTGACTAGTTAGTGGGAGAAAAGAGCGGGAGTGGGGCGCGGGTGGGGGGGAGCTGTTCTATTAGTCCCCAATATCAGGCTCAGCATGTGGTAGACCTGACCCAGTATGTCTGCAGGCTGGGACCATCAGAACTCTTTGGGGTTCACTATTGTGGGGAATGGAAATGAGACATGAAATGGACACATAGGTAGGCAGAACACCTAATTCATGTAAAATGAGGCATCACTAAAGACAAGTTCTGCTGAAGATGAGAATAAGATTCAGCCATCTGTTTAGAAACTAAGAACACTCTAAATATATTGCTAAAGCTCCAGGGTTCTTAGCCTGAATTTGGGAAGTGGGTGACTATGTGTTTGAAAACCCCGAAATTATAGACATTCAACTGTCTTTTGCAAAAGAAAAGGGGGGGGAGTTTAATGGGGGGCTTAAATAAAGTCCAGGGATCAATAATGCTTTGGGAAAAAAGTATACCTGGTTATTCTGATGATATTGCCAAACCTCTTCTCCCCTCCCTTCCTCTCTCTCCTCTTCCCTCTCTCTCATCTTTTTCCTCTATGTTAGCCTTATTCTCAGGCAGCTTCTTTCTATGTGGTTATGTCAACATGGCCTCCAGCTGCTTTTAGTCTAACATTGTACCAACTTAGAAATCTTGTAGGAAGCTGCTTTCCTAGTAGTTCTTGCTAAGGTCACATGGTGTTTGCTCATTGGCTGAAATTGGATCATGTTCTAAATCTGAAACAATCCCTGTGACTGACTGGCCAAGTGCAGGTCAGGGGCCATCCTTGGAGAGTAGGGGATGGGGGATGGGTGGATGTCAGCCATACCCAAAAACATGACGGAGGGAGAGGGAGAGACAGAGAATGGAGGGGGGTTGGTTCCTTAAAGAAAAAGCAAGGTGCTATCATAGAAAGAAGTGAGCACAGATCACAAACCGTCATCAGTGGTTCCTAATCTTGGTTCCACCTTGGAATCATCTGGACAGCTTAAAAATAACTACTAATGCCTAGTGTTTTTAAAAGCTTCCTTGGTGATTTTACTGAGCACCATGTTTGAAGACCATTGACCTACTATCCCCTCCAAATTATCCCGAGGACATCACCTTAAAATATCTAGATGCAGGCAGGTTCAGGTTACAGGATTTATTTTCATAAATCCCCCAACTCAAAACTTGGCCAGATATCTGATGTTGATTCCCCTTTCCTTCATGTTCATGGAGAGTCTGTCCTAGTGGCCAGCTCTGCAAGGGCTGGGAGTATTTTTGCTTACCAGTGTATACCCACTGCCTAGAACAGAGCCGGGCACATAGTATCCAAAGAGATGGGTTGGGTGGGTAGACCAAATATCTATCCATTTGTGTATCATAGCCCCCATGCAGTGGATCACAAGCAAATAAACTTCACTTTTATTTATTTTCATTTATTTACTTATTTTTTAGTCTTCACCCGAGGATATTTTTTCCATTGACTTTTAGACAGAGTGGAAGGGAAAGGAAGAGACAGAGAGAAACACCTATGTGAGAGAGACACACTGATTGGTTGCCTTCCACATGCCCCCAACCAGGGCCAGGAGCCTGCAACCGAGGTACGCCCCCTTGACTGGAATGGAACCCAGGACTCTTCAGTCCGCAGGCTGACGCTCTATACACTGAGCCAAACCGGCTTAGGCTAAAATTCACTTTTAGAAGGACTGAAGGTGCTGGCCATTTTCTGTTCTGGGCTTACAAAGAACAGCAAAATGGGTGTTGTCTTTGGTGATATGGAAGAGAGAACTAGACAATAGTACTGGTTGCTGTGGGTCAGAACTGAAACCCAGGATAACTATGATCCTACAGTAACTCAAGCTGGCAAGATGAGAAGGGCCAATAGGATGATCAGGGAATCGGGAATCAGGATGCAGGTTGCATAAGCAATTTGAACTTTCATCTCTCTGTTTGGTATGTGGAGCACCTCCTGCTCAGCAATGAGGTTCTTATGTAATTCTTGCCGGGGGGGCCATCAGGGGGATGGCAGGGGTAGAACTAGAAGTTAGATTTTGACTTTAGATTTTGTTTTTCCTATGAGGTGGAACTTTTTAGAGATAAACCATCAAAATCTCATCATAGTTCATTCATTCCGTTTCCTCAGATGTAAAAGAGGTCCCTACTTCATAAGGTTTTTCGTATACCTGTGGTCGGCAAACTGCGGCTCGCGAGCCACATGCGGCTCCTAGGCTCCTTGAGTGTGGCTCTTCCTAAGCCTTAGGAGTACCCTAATTAAGTTAATAACAATGTACCTACCTATATAGTTTAAGTTTAAAAAATTTGGCTCTCAAAAGAAATTTCAATCGTTGTACTGTTGATATTTGGCTCTGTTGACTAATGAGTTTGCCAACCACTGGTTAGACAAATAAATGCTTAATACATGGTAGTGATTGTTACTCATTAAATTGTCTACTATCATTTACTGAGCATCTACATGTTCCAACTGTGAGGCAGATGCTGCAACATATAGATAAACTAGAGGCCTGGTGCATGAAATCATGCACAGGTGGGGTGCCCCAGGGTGGCCTGTGGGGATCAGGCCGAAACCTGTCCAATGCCGCCTGCAGCTCCTGCCTGCTGCTCCCGCTCATCCTGGCCCTGCTGTGCCTGCCTCAGGGTTGTGCCCAGTCAGTCCCAGGAGTCTCTGCATCTGGTGCCTGTCCCAAGGGGGGTTGGGGGAGGGGCTGGGATGTGATTGGCCCTCCGGGCAGGTGGTGGGATGCCCTTGCCAGCCCAGAATCTGGATCTGTCCCACTGACGTTCGCACTGGTTGTCAGGAGCTACCTGGCTGCCACTTTTATATTGTTTCTTCCTTGTGGAGTGTCTAGGGAGGAGAAGCAGCAGTGGTGCCCGAGGCCAACTTCCAGGAGGCTGGTGGTGCTGTTGGGATCATGCCAGCAGCGCCGGTTTGTCGGTGCCTGGCCCATTCTCTGGATATTGGACCTGCAGGACTACTGAGGGAGGGAGTGGCTGCCACCAGGCTGGTGGGCCTCCTAGACAGGTCAGTCAGCTGAGTGGCACTCTTGCTGTGGGAGTGCACTAACCACCCGGGGGCAGCTCCTGTGTTGAGCATCTGCCCCCTGGTGGTCAGTAAGCATCATAGCAACCGGTTAAGTGTTCATTCGGTCGACCAGTCACTTAGGCTTTTATATATATAGATAAGCACAAGTCTAAACAGTTAAAACTGAGAAAGAAAGCCCATACCTCGGTAATCCCTACAAGTCTTGCCCCTTGGCTGCCTTTCTTTCAGGTGGCAATTGGTTTCCTCAGTGATCAAGCTTCTGTTTTTTCTTCCTCTCACTTTCCTGTTTGTTTGTGTTGGTTTTTTTATTGATTTTTTTTTTTAGAGAAAGAAACATGTACGTGCCCCATGTGTGCCCCAACTGGGGATCAAACCCACACCTGGGTATTTGCCCTGACCCGGAATCAAACCTGCTGCCTTTTGGTGTACAGGATGACACTCCAACCAACTGAGCCACACTGGCTAGAGCAAACTTCCCTGTTTTCTGATGAATGAGCCCTCTGTACTCTATGAGTGTTGTATGTTCCTAGCAATCCCTTTTTCCTAAATCTAGACACAAAGGAATGGGAGAGATGCCCAAGAGTGATAACACAGTGATTCCTGTGTAGGTTCAGTTGATGTGGTCCATGGGAGGAGGGGGAATATGGGCTTGGCCTTGAAATATGAAAAAGATTTAAAGAAGAAATCAATGGAACAGAATAAAGGAATGGCAGCTCCACTGGGTGTGGTTGGGGGCAGGGGGTGGATGGAAGTCTTCCACCATAAGGTGCTCAGGGTTTCTCTGCAGGCTTCACTAACTGGAACTATTCAACATCTCTCTAACAGTATTTCCTTGGATGTGTCTTTTAAAATTCTATTAGCAATATTTTTTAAATGATTAAATATTTTTAAATGATTAAATTGAAGGTTAAAAGAGAGAAGTGACTTGCCTAAGGTCAAACAGCTAGTCGGTGGCAAAACAGGTTTGAACTTTGGTTTTATGATTCCAAATCCAGAGTGTGTTCGCACAACATCATTGCAGCCCGGAGCCAATAAAAAAGTGAGGCACTGTCAGCAGTATTAGCATGAAATATTAAAAGGAGGGGGAAAGCCGGGCTCGTATGGCTCAGTGGTTGAGCATGACCCATGAATGTGGAGGTTGGAGTTGGATTCTCTGTCAGGGCGCATGCCCGGATTGGGGGCTGGAAACCCGGTGGGGGGTGTGCAGGGGGACAGCCAATCCATGATTCTCTCTCATCATTGATTTTTCTGTCTCTCTGTCCCTCTCCCTTCATCTCTCTTAAATCAATAAAAACATTTAAAAAAAAAAAAAAAAAGGAGGGAAAGAAAAGGGATAGGAGGGTGTTTTCAATGCAGAGGAGGTTGTCCAAGTTTGAAGGCTGAGGGGAAGGTGAGGGTGAACCTGTTGGAGAAAAAAAAGCATTCTTGAGTCTTGATCCTAAATCTGCTCCTGTCCCACGTCTTTGGCGTCACCTGGTTGTGTGTTTTACGCTAAAGCTGACCGTGGTGGCCTTTGAGGAGAGGAAGCTGCACAGGAGACGCACCAGTTTTGTGCCAGGGGCTGTGTGTCCAACAGATCCTGCTCCCTACCCGTGCCCTGTGCCTGCAGCCACAGGCGGCATTGCCCTTGCGTATTGCGTAAGGCTCTGGGCCACCCCGCTGGCTCGGACTCCAGCAAACAGCTGGACTTTGGAACTCCGCCCCCTTAGGCCCTCCCTCCCCGCCGGCCCCTCCCCTACTCCCCAAGGTGGCTCAGGCTCCCAGAAAGTCCGCGGACTGCCGCTTCGCTTGGAGAGGGAGGGCGTGAAGGAGGGAGCTGGCTCCCGGGCCGGCCGCGCTCTGAAGTTTCCTGCCCGCTGCGCTCCCACCGCTGCTGGCCGCTGGCGCCCGGGCCATGCTGGCGCGCAGGGCGGCAGCATGAAGGGCTCGGACCGGGCTTACACCCGCGGTCCCTCTTTGAGGTGGCTCTTTGCTAAGTGCTGCTGCTGCTTCCCGTGCGGAGGTGAGTGGCTGTCGGCATTGGCACCTTCTCTTAGCCGAAAACTTGCGGGGGGGGGGGGGGGGGGGGGCTGAGTGCGAGGGAGCGGTGGGGGAAACGGGGTGGGTAGTGGGGAGGTGGCCAGGGGAGAGAGTGTGCTCTGAACCGCGTTTATTTCAGTTTCCCTGGCAGAACGCGCGCGGCTGGCGCTCGCAGTCTGTCGGTGAGGTTCTGGGTTGCGGAGCTGCAGTTTGCAAACTGTTACTCATCAGCGACTTTGGATGTCCGCCGCCAGCCCGCGGGGGGTGGGGTGCGGGTGCGGGGGGATGGGGAGAGGGCCCTGGGAGCCGCGCGAGTGTCGGGGTGGCGGCGGAGTCGCACTTCCCCGCTCTCATTTACATATGGATCTCAGCTGCGGATTAACTGGTGACTCTTAGCTATTGGAATGTGTTTGACACTTGTCTCCACACTAGCAACTATTTTTGCCAAGTGACAGTTTTCTTTGGGGACTGGAGCAGCCTTTCTCTGCCTGGGCTTTCGCAGGTCTAAGTAGGTTTGCATCTCATGAATTAACCAAGAACTCTCTAGGTGCCCAAGTATGACTGTATTTAATTACTCTGCTAATTTTAATGTTGTAGAGGAGACTTGCTGGAAGCAACGAATTCCCCCCAATCAGCCTGCAAGACCAGACAACGGGATGTAGGACAGAGGGAAAGTGATCAATTTTGTAGCCTCTCTTGAAAAAGAAGTCCGATTTTCCTAGACCCTTGGCAGATGTTCCTCAAGCCCTCCTGTCACCTCAGCTTGGAGGGTGAGGGGAGAGACTGTGCTTCTGTGTGGTTGGAAGTGAGAGTATGGCCTCTCACTTGACATTTGCCCCTTTTAGGTGTCATCTATTGGACCTGTCACCTCCACCCCCATTTACTGGGCCCCAGTGTCTGTCCTCATTCTGTCTAACAAAGTCCAAACGGAACGTACTCTCTGAGATAAATGAATACACTTTCCAAATAACCCTTCACCGTCTTCTGTGCATATGCCCCATCCTGAGCAGACAGACATAAGCTACAAAAACGAATTAAATAAAAAATGTTCAGAATCCCAGCGTTAGATTCTCTCAGTCTGCGTTGCATTAGAACTGCCAGGAACGGTGTGGCAGCCAGCTCTCAAAGCCAGAATGCAGATGCAGAAGCAATCACAAAGGGCCAGGACCCTCAAAAGAATCAAAGCCTAGTTCAGAGACTTGTGAAACCAAGGCTGGGAACTAAAGGAAGAGGGTGATAAAGGTGCAAGGACGCAGGAAGTAGCCGGAGGGAGTCTGAGTGGGTGGGTTTGCTCTGCTTTCACGGCGAAGGGTTCCCAAGCAGGGTTTCTTGGGAGTCCGTTTCCTGTCCAAAGGCAGAATTCCGAGACTTGGGCGCTTTTCCAGATGTGTGGCAGCCCAGCTTCCCTACTGAGTAATTCTCTGGGGGTCCCTCCAGCCTCTGCTTTGTTTGTGAGTTGCCCTGGCTATCCTTCTGTCTGCAGCCAGAGGAGGGGCGGGGAGCCTGCTTAGAGAGACTCTGGGCTGCCTCCTGCCGGCAGGACTAGGAAATCTGTGGCAGAGCTGGGAGAGACCATTGACCCTCAGCCAAAGGCCCGAGCCCTGAAAGCAGCTTTGAAAGGAAAGGAGGGTAACAGAGGTGGGTGCCTTGTCACCTCCCTCTCTACTCCTTTCTCTTCCTTAGACCTGACACTTGTGAAGAGAGAGAACTGGGGCTCAAATCTGAGGAAGATGGTGGGAGAGGTGATTAGCCACCCCTCAGAAGCCACCCACTGGCCTGGGCTGGGCTGGGCAGGGCAATGGTATCTGAGGGGTTGGGACTCCCCTGGGGCTCCCTCAGTCTGCCCTCACCTAAAAAGCAGTTCTGTCTCCACCCAGCCTACAGACATCTATTCAGAAGCAGATTGAAACGATAAGGCCTTGTGCTGAGCTTGAGTGCATTGCCCAGAGCCCCAGGACTGTACTGAGAAAAGTTGACCCAGTTGCATCCCAGAAAAGGGCTCAGGGAAGAGGCTGAGAGGCTGAAGAGAGTGGAGGGCATCTCAGCCAGGAGGTCTGCCTCCCTCTTTAGTCAAACCCGTTTCTCTGGTTGTTCAAACTTCATACAGTTGAAAGGCAGCTTTCGCTTTTAAATAAAAGCAGCTGGTTATTTGGTCTCTCTCTCCGGAGAGAAACTGGATCTTTCCTGCTCCTCCAGGAGCCGCACTATGAAGCTGATGGGCCAGAACCCACCACAGTGGTTCCCAACTCAAGGGGCCTTCACTAACTGGCTCCCAGTCCCGCAGGGTTGAAGGACACCTTCGTCTAAACTCTGAGGGAAAGGAACGGAGGGGCAATGGAATGTTCTGGCTATTTTTGACTCACAGCTAAGTAAGGAACCCTGGACTTTCTCTGGTGAATCCTAAGTGGTTGTAATTGTTAGCACTAGTAGTTGAGGGTAAGACTCGAGGACTTAGTCATGTACTTGTGTGGCCTTTAAATATTATATCTGAGAAAAATGTGGAATGAAGTTAGTTAAGCTTGTCTTCTGATTCAGAAAAGTGAGGAAAGCAACTATCTGTGTTTCTATTCCAGGTTTTGGTTCTGTTGAGTATGAGTATGGTACAGGGGTTTGATGAAAGGTGGTCTTTCTTCGCTGCCTTGAAATTTGTGTTGAAGGGCAAGGAAACTGAAAAACAAGAGTAGGATGGAAATAGAGATCAGGTGAGAAGGAAGAAAGACAACAAATACATTTATAACTGCCTTTTTGGAAGTGAAAACTAGCCAAATGTGAGAGAATGGCAGACGTGTGTCTGAAGAGTGATTAATCACTGATGCCACACTCTGTGGAAAGTTTCAGGATTGTTTTGGCTTCTTATACACTCCTTCAAGGCTGATGATGTGGGTCAGTTCTGGATTCTCTTTTAGTTATCTTAAAATTTTAAAAAGCTACTTGTTTCAGAGTAACACAAAGGATTTCACGTCACCTGGAGGTTGCTAAGTCGCGTGTTGCAGACTGGAAATTGTGACTTCTTCGGTCATGGAGCCTAGAGATTTTTCTGACCTCACCAGGTGGAAGCCATTTTTAGAGCCTTTAATTTTCTGGTCAGCTTGTCATTAAATTTGGGTATGTGGCCCAAAGTCCCTTCTTGGAAACCTTTTCTGCTCCTCCCCTCCCCTGCTCCTCCGCAGTACGTGTGGAATTTATTTAGCTGTATCATTGTCCTTGCATCTCAAGCCCATCATGGGTCTCCATTTACACTGAGACGGGGACAGGACGTGAATGTCACAGAGGAGAGGAAGGGTGGTGACTTACCCAGGCTGAACCACATTCTCATGGCTCTCTCACCACAAGGCCGTTGGATTCCAGCTTGTCTCCGACGTCATGAAGTGTGGATAAGGGTTATAGGGGTTCCCAGGGCATCCCAAGTTATTCTCATCTATAACTTCTTTTTTTCCCCCTACCTTTTCCCAGATCACTAAAGAAGAACCTCATGACTTGATGTGATTGTCTCTTCTTTGGCCCATAAATAAATACAGCTCATTTGATAAACGGAATTTAATGTGTGAAACCATGACACCAAGTTCCTTCACAAAGGTGTGGGTAATGTCAAAGAGGAGCCCTTGTGACCTTCACTATCACTTACTTTAAATCACCACCCAAGGGGCACAATCCTTGGGACCTTCACGGATGCCCTGTTGTTTCTTCGTTTTCCAGGACCTGCCTTCACCATGATGAAAATTGGATGGACCATTTAGCGTGTATGCTTTTCCAAGATATCTCTTGGTTTTTTCTGCCTCCCAGGGATATAATCTGGGGAGAATTACCACACATACTGTCCCCCACCCAAATCCTCTGCTTCTCTCCGCATACCTGGTTCTCTGACTGGGGATGGTATCAGGGATATCAGTTGTTACCTGGAGAACAGCACTGACTGCCAGTCAAAATGGAGCCTCATAGCAATGGGAGTGTGTGCAGGGGTCCTCAAACTATGGCCCACGGGACACACGCAAATAAAAATATTGTATTTGTTCCCATTTTGTTTTTTTACTTCAAAATAAGATATGTGCAGTGTGCATAGGAATTTGTTCATAGTTTTTTTTTAAACTATAGTCCGGCCCTCCAACGGTCTGAGAGACAGTGAACTGGCCCCTGTTTAAAAAGTTTGAGGACCCCTGGTGTGGGGTGAGGTGGAGGCTGGAAACTGAAGCTGAATGTTCCTCCCCTGGCACAGCTGTGGATCCATGATCACTGACAATGCTGTGGGCACGGCACCCCAGTGGTTCCAGGTGCTGTGGCGGTAAGGCCTAACCTGGAATACAAGGGTAGCATTTCAGACTCTATCTGTGTTTTTATGCAAAAGAGTTTAAAAGTAAAAAAACACACAAGTGAACACAGGATTCCCTGCTGAGCCGGGCGATATTGCAGGCACACCTTACTCTGGAGTAGGACTGTTGGTGTTCTGTTCCTGATATTCCTTTTGAGAATCTTGATGCTGCTCTCTTCTGCCGGAAAATACCCCCGTCCTTCTGAAGTGCTGCTTATCGGTCAGTGAGTGAGAAGCTGCCTGGCCTGCCCTCTCCTTCAGACCAAATTCCCTGGCTTTTCCTGAAGGAAGGCCTTAGGAGAAGCCTGGGGCTCCGCAGGCAGGAGGAGCTAAACTGTGGAAAGTGAGAAGGCACCTTAGAGATTATGTAACAGGTCTTCTCCTTTATACAGGAGGAAACAGACCAGCCTCTTGGCTGCAGGCTCTGAACGAGGACCCTGCTCCTGTGGCCCATCCTGTCCTCCTCTCACTGCGGGCCTCCTGGGCAAGTGGTTCCTCCCGCTCTGCAGAGGAAGGCTGGCCCCCTGGTGGGCGGAGCAGAGGCAGCCCCCACCTGGAGCGTGGGAGTGCTGACTTGGGGTGATCTGTGGTTCTGGGGGTCAAGGAGGGGAGACTGCTGTGCCTGGAGCAAAGCGGAACTGGACCCGCCTGATCTGCTTTGAGTGGCTGTTCCGTCCCAAGACCATGGAAGGCAGAGCTCTCTTTCAGAGCAGCTCGTGCACATGTTCTTAACCCTTTGAGTGCCAACCAATATCCTAGGAACTATGCTAAAATTGCCAAGGCATTTTTGCTGATTTTACAGCAGTTTAGGAAAAACATTATGAATCGCAAGTAAATGAAGTTACATATTCAAAAACTTAAGGAAACCTTTACTACATTGACATATTTAGCAATAGCATCATCACTAATAAAAGCAGACTTAGAACTGGACGCCATTTCGGGGCTTTGATAGCGCTCCCGGCACGCTCCTCCTGCTCATCCTGGCTCCCCTGTGCCTGCTGCAGGCTCATGCCCAGTCAGTCCTGATCGGAAGAGGCTCGCGCTGCCACAGGGGCTCCACCAGCCATGAGCCTTGTGTCTGGCGCCTACCCCGAGGTGGGTAGGGAGAGGGCCAGGACGAAATTGGCACTCTGGGCGGTGGTGGCATGCCCTTGCTGGGCTGGGATCTGGATCCATCCTGCTGACATTTGTGCCAGTTGTAGGAAGCCACAGGGCTGCCACTTTTATATTGTTTCTTCCTTGCGGAGAGTCTAGGGAGGGGAAGTGGCCGCAGTACCTGGGACCAACTTCCATGAGGCTGGCCGTGCTGTTGGGATCCTGCCAGCAGCGTGGGGTCCGTCGGTGCCTGGCCTGTTCTCTGGAGATTGGACCTGCAGGACTACTGAGGGAAGGAGTGGCTGCTGCCTGCCTAGTGGGCCATCCGGATGGGTGGGTCAGCTGAGTGGTGCTCCTCCTATGGGAGCGCACTGACCACCAGGGGGCAGCTCCTGTGTTGAGCACCTGCCCTCTGGTGGTCAGTGCACATCATAGCGACTGGTCAAGTAGTTTGGTCGCTTAGGCATTTATATATATAGATTAAACCAATTTTGGAAAAAAACCACCTCAGAACGCATCTAGTATTATAATCACTGTATGTTACATAAAGGAGCATTTGAAAGAAGATACTGGCAAAAGAACCCTAAGCACCATAGGTTGTTCTTCTCCGAGGGGAAACGTGAGGTATAAAAATGGGAGAACAGCTACCCCAGCTTTGAAGTTCAGATCCTGAGCATGTAGGTACTAATATATGAAAAGACATCAGTTATTCTTTGCTTGCCCCTTGACTTTAGCTCCATTTTTCTGTTCATTTCAGCCAAGATTTATTGCACACCCTTTATGTACAAAGCTTTGCTGGTTCTTCTTCAGGTTATTTTTTTTAATACTTTTTTATAAAAATCTTCACCAGAAGATATGTTGTGGTTTTTTTAAAAAATGTATCTTTATTGTTGAAAGTATTACAGATGCCCCCCTTTTCCCCCCATTGGCACCCCCTACCCCACCATTCCCCCTGCCCCAGGCCTTCACTGCACTATTGTCTGACCATCGGTTATGCATATATGCATATAAGTTCTTTGGCTAATCTTGTCTCACCACCCCCCTTTCCTCTGTGATTTGTCATTCTGTTCCATGTATCCATGTCTCTGGATCAATTTTGTTTGTTAGTTTATTTTTCTTCATTGGATTCAACATATAAGTGAGATCATGTAATATCAGTCTTTCTCTGACTGCCTTATATCACTTAGCATAATACTCTCCAGTTCCCTCTATGTGAAGGATATGTTTTTACTGATTTTCAGAGAGAGAGAGAGGGGGGGGGGGGAGGAGAGAGAGAGAAAAAAAATCAATTGGTTGCCTCTCATGTATGCCTGGACCAAATACTGACCCGAAAGCTTTTGGTGTACATGGCAAGGTTCCAACCAATTGAGTCACCCTGCCAGGGCCAGGCTGTTTTCGCCTAGATAAAAATCATGACCTACTGTGGCCCGTGTATCTAAGTGGTTAGAACATCGGCCCGTGCACCGAAGGTTCAAGGGTTTGATTCCTGGTCAACGGCACATACCAGGGTTGCAGGTTCGATCCCTGCCCCTGGTGGGAGCGTGTGCAGGAGACAACCAATAGATGTGTCTCACATTAATGTCTCTCTCTCTCTCTCTCTCTCTCTCTCCCTCCCTCCCTCCCTCCCTCCCTCTCTCCCTCCCTCTCTCTCTCCCTCTCCCTCTCTCTACCTCTCCTCTCCTTCCCTCCCTTCCACTCTCTCTAAAAATCAATGTAAAATCCTTGGGTGAGGATTAACAACAACAACAAAATCATGACATGCTGCCTATGACAGCCCCCAAGGTTCTGTTCATTTCCCTGAGGGCTGGCAAATATCATCTGTATTCCGTGTAGATTGGGGGCATGGGTAGTCTGGCGCCCAACTTAGTCTGCTTAGTGAATATAGAGCATAACTTTTGAGTTTGACAGAACCTCCTGGGTTGGACTTCCTGGAAGGAGGGGAGCCCTGTTACACCTGCGAGGCAGCTAGAAACTGCCAGGTTGGTTTTAGCAGATGAAAGAGCAAAGACCAGAGTTACAGAACAGGTTGTCCCACATTCTTGCTTTCCTGGAGATTACAGTGAGGAAACCCTCAAAGGGACAGGAAGGGAAACCCCTTCTCCCCTAGATTGAAACAGTACCTCCTAAAACTTGTTTCCAGTTTATCTGCTTTTCCTTGGGGCAAGATTAGTTGTAGGCATGTGTTTGTTCTCTTTGGTGACTCAGCATGTAACAGGCTCTCAGGACACTCCCAATCTCTGCCCTCCCGCCATTAGAATCTCCATCCAAAGGGGAACCAAGTCTCACTGTTCAAAGGAATTGGAGACACTCTGCTTCTGCACAGATTTCAGGTCTCAGTTTGACATCTGGGCTGTGCCTCCTCTTCTTCTCTCCCTAGAGCAGAAGTTCCCGAAGTGTGGTCTTCAGAAACACAAATGCAGATTCTCAGCCCCACTGACACGGGCACTTGGTGGGAACCCCAGCAGTCTCTGTTTTAACAAGCTCTCCATCTGGCTTTCTTCCCCCTTTGGTTAGTTCTGTTCTCTTTCTTTCTTCTCTCTACTCACTCCTCCGCCCCTCCTCCCTTCCCCCAGCTCCAGGGAAAGCATCTATAACTGAAGGCTCCCTGCTTCCCCAGAGTCTCACTTGGAGAAGTGGTAGAGAGAGGCCTCCTTCGCTGTTCATTTTCACTTGCCTGGTGGGCGCGGGTCCGGGTGGGTAGGGATTAGGAATCACCTACACGTTCATTGATCTCTCCAGCCCCCAAGGGTCCAGTGTGTGATATTGTTGCATCCTTCTTCCCATTTAAGACTCCTTTGCTTTTATTTTGTTTTCCTCATTACTCTTAAAGCTAACAATGCTCCCTATAGAAAAAAATCAAGGCAGGCAAACAAACGGTCATAAAGGCATAACTTTTATAGCATAACCCTAAACTCTCTAGAAACAGCTATGACTCAACCTCTTAATATATATCCTTTCCTATATATTTACCAGCCCTTTTAAAATAAACGAGTTCACATTTTACTTACTGCTTTATACCTTGCTTTCACTTGCTCTTCTGCACATCTTCCCACGTGGATGCATGTTTAGGATATTTTTAATGGCTGCAAAGTGTTTTGTTACAAGACTTGAACTTGACACGTGTTAGTATTGATTCGATGTAATGGTTGAAGTTTGGTGGGAAGGGCTGAGGATGGCCCTGGGTTAAGAAATAGATCTTCCCAGAATCCGACTATAGACAGCCTGACTCTTTTCCCGCGTTTACATATCAGCTCCCTGCCTTCCACCTTTACGCTCTGCAGGTGTATGATGTGTTCCTCGGGAGATGGGGATGCAGCATGGCGAGAACCGCAGGTTTTACCCCCTCATCCCATTCTTTCTGAGGGATTAGGGATTTTCTCACTCCGTTGGCTTCTAACCGTCCAGTTGCTTTCACTGAACAGGTCCAGGGATTTCTCTTCTATTTTTGAGACATGCCTCCAAAGATAGGTCATTTTAAAATCATTATAACTGAGAAAGAGAGCCTTGATTAATGGTTTTCTGCCTAGCAGAATCAGCTGGGAAATCATTTGGAAATACAGATAAATGAAGATAAAATTCCGTAACATGGAGAGAACCACATGAACACTCTGAATATATCCCTTTAGTCTTTCTTCCTGTGCGGGCATTATTGTCAGCAACATGATAGAGCAGTGCTGTACACTTCTTCACATAACGCATAGAGCAGCTTCTACGATGTTTCTATGGAAGCGTTTAGTAAAATGCTGGCGCCAGCTCAGCTCAGGCTGCGATTGGCAAACATTCAGGATTCCGAAAGCAGACTGGGAAGCCATTGGTGGCTCAAGATGGGTCGTGGTGGCAGCATTTATACTAGGAGAATAACCAGATACCACAAATCAATGCTTTCTGTTTTATTCGGAGAGCTGGTTCCCCAGATTACCATTAGATGTACATTTTATTCTGTGTAGAAATGGCTTGTTTTTCTTTTCAGTCTCCTTGTTTTGGGTTGTTTCTAATGTTCGCTATGGTAAGCAATATTGTAGTGACCATTCTTACAGTTAAGTCTCAGCAGACACCCCTAATTGCTTCCTTTGGATAACTCCCTAGAAGGAGAGCTCCTGAATCAAAGGACAGCCTGATTGTTAGGACTTACTTGTGGCCAGTACCTCCCATTCACACCCTTTGAAAGGAAGAGTGTACTGTGTTCTGTTTTGAGAGGATTTATGAGCAACATCCTCTGGGACCAGGAATTTCATGTCTTTCTATTATTTACTTCTGTTTACATTTTCAGAATTAACTTAATTCTTTTCCTGTAAGGAAATACCCTGGCTGAGAGTATGATAAGTCAATGCCTTTGATTCTTAGGCTGCATACTGATATTCAGGATATAAAAAAATATCTTGTGGCTGTTCTGGATGGAGAGGCAATATAACATGACAATTAAGAGCTTGGACTTTTGAGCCAGAATGAGTTTGAATCCCAGCTCTGCTACCTATGTGTGTGACCTTGTGCAAGCTATATGATCTCTTTGCCTTAGTTTCCTCATCTGGAAAATGGAGATGATCATAGAATCTGGCCATGGGGTTCCTACAGGGCTTAGCTGGGTTGGCGTATGTTAATCCTTTAGTACTGGCACAGAGGGTAGCGTTGGATGAGTATTAGCATTGAGTATATAGAAATCTCTGTGGGACTGTGCCAGTGTCACACTCCAGTGATTTCATTAGTCACCTCATCATGTGAGAAATCGAGCTGAGCATTTTTTGTATCAATCCCCAAATATGTGAGTACCGTGTGGCAGGTTTTGGACTAACAACCACAGAGAATTTAAGATGTTGTCATGCCCCTGGGGACCTTGCTGTCTAATTTGGGAGCTGCTCCATAAGTATGAAACAGTAAATAATAAGGAAAATAGTTGCTGAAGACAATAAGAGGAAAGATGCTCCAAGGTCCACCTGATTGCTGTCTAAAATACCGATGCAGAGCTGATGGGAGCACAGTGGCCTGGGGAGGACTCCTCAGAAGATAGAGGGTTCTCTCTGGGCCGAAAGGAGAGAAAGGGTTCTTGAAAGGACTGAGGAGATAGTGTGAGCAAAGTGGCAGGGATATGCTGGGAGCCACAGAGGAAAGCAGATCAGAACTGCCTCTAGGGCTGTGCTGTCCAAGTCAGTAGCCATTAGCCATGTGTGGCCACTGCGGACTTGAGATGAGCCTAGTCCAAGTTGAGATGTGCCGTGAGTATAAGTTACATACCCGGTGTCCAAGAGTTAGTACAAAAATTGCAAAGTATCTTAATAATGTTTATATTGATCACATGTTGAAATGCTAATATTTTGGAGATATTAGGTTAAATGCAATATATTAAAATTAATAAAATTAGTTGTACCTCTTTTTACTTTTTAAAGTGATTGCTAGAAAACAAAATTATATATGTGGCTCCCATTTGTGACGTGCATTCTATTTCTATTGGACTAGTTATCCTAGAGATTATAGTCCGTGATACATTGATGTGCCGCAGTAGAAAGCTTCCAGCTTTGTGTCCTTTCGTGCCATTCCAGGGCCAATCCAAGACCACCCTCTGGCCCTCCACATAATCCCGGGAGAATGGTGGTCCCACTGGCCCTGCATCTCCAAGCAAGGCCAGTCAACACAAGGAACCTTCTTGAGACATCACATCTACCTGTGGCCTCCCAGGCCAGATAGAAAGTCAGTAATGATCTGAAGCCAGGCCTGGGCAGTCTGTGTGATCCAGTCTCATCAGGGTCCTGTCCAGCCCTCCCATCGAACCCAGGGAAGTCTGTGGCTGCCCCAGGATTCTGGGGGCCTTACCCACGGTCTCCTGGGCTGATCATCTCTGACTCCCCTAGGACTGGGGGAGCATCAGAATCACAGCCAGGGAACAAAATGGGCATGGCACAGCCCTTGTAAATGTACAACTCAGAAGGGCAGCACACCTCTCTCACACACAGACACACACTTCTGAGTGTTCTCAAAGGCTACTGTGAGAGTACCTGTTAGTGAAATAGTGACGTGGAGGGGAAGAGATGGGATTTAGATTGGGGCAGTGGGGTCCCTGTCTGAGGAACCGACGTAAGTACAAAAGTCTTGTGACTACTATTCTTTTGGCGCCTAAGTGGATATTATTTGCATTCTGGACCAAGTTTAAAGAGTCTTCCCAAAGGTTTTGTTAAATATTATGGGAGAACACAAGGGAAGTAGAATGTAAAAAGCATAAAGCCAGACAGCTTTATGGAAGGCACATTTCAGATAACTTGCCTGAAGTTGACTTGCTTCCAGAGCTCACATGCTGCTCTTTGGTCCATACTCACCTGAGGAGCCAACACTCTGTCCATAGAGGACTCTTGCTGAGACCTTCGCTTCCTAATTCATGACCTGAGTCCCAATCGAGCTATCTGCCATATTCCTGCATATTATGAACTGAGATCCAGATTAAAAGGCCCAGACTCCCATTCCACATCCCCACCTGGGGCTTTCCCACCCGGCCCTAGGGTTTGCCCTGAGGCACTGCCATGCACAGCTGCTGCCTTCTGCAGTGACCCACCCTCATCCTGCATGATGACAGGTTGTAGCTGAGCCTCGTGACCTCCTCGTGGCAATGTTGTACCCTTGACTCTGCAACACGCAGGACATTGTACTCAGTGGCCTCTGAGATCTTCCCAGTTCCCACGCCACAGAGGGACTTAAAAAGCAGTGACAACCCTATTGGTTTATTTGGATTCTGCATGAAAGCAGGAGGAGACCTCACTAACCAGCTGAGGTTATTTTTCAGCTTTTAAAATTGTAAGGACCCTGTTTCTTTGTGCTTTGGTTTGGAAATTATATCCCCTTCTTCATTTAACTTCCATCCTAACCACCACATAGTGCCTTCATTTAGAGTACCAGTATGAGCAGCCAACTCTGCCAGGGTGTCTACAGATCTCCTCAAACAGCCAGTTCCCCAGCTCCTTCCCAGTGAGGTGGTCAGCTCTAAATTTAACCATGACCTTCTGTCAGCATACGCAAGCCAGGGCTGCAAGAGCAAAATCAGAGCTGGGCTGTTCTCAGGGGTATGTGTGTGTGTGTGTGTGCAGGAGTTAGAAGAGAAGGTGGACAAGAGTCCTCAAAAGGCTAGATCAGCCCCTGAGGGGAGAAGAGGAGGAGCTCAGAGTGAGAAGCAGAGTCATCCCAAGTGACTGCTGGCTTGGCTGGTTCCTTGGAGAAAACAGCCACATTCTGCACCCTCTCAGTTTCCTCCCACTGTAAAGTACCCCTGACGTAACTCACCTGGATTTGTAATTACCATGGCTTCCTGCCAAGGATTATACCGCAATTATGTGTTCATTCCTGTCCCTTATTCCAAAGTCGCCAATCCCAGGTTTAAGAAGTACAATCTGCACGTTGTATTATGTAGATTCCAACCTTTCTTTGGTTGTCTGTCTTGCATTTTTGTTTGGTTTGCATCTTTTTCTGTATTAATGGGTATATATCTCAGAGTTAGGACAGAAAAATGAAGACAGTCCTATTTGATCCATAATCTGATGCCATTTTAAAAATGTCACATATATATATACAGACATGCTGTCATTTGGGTCAGCATCTGTAATTCTGTAGTAAAATAGCTTTTCAGATTTTTATACTCAACATGTATAAATGCAAAGCATTGAAACTTCCTTAGTTTGTAAAATTTAGCTCATTATAACTTAGTCACACCTCCAGTTTGTATTGATAGTCATGATTAGCACCTTACACAATGAGATTCATATGTATGGATCCAATAGGACTGTCTTCATTCTTCTGTTTGATCTCTAACAATCAGAGGCAGGGTGGGGAGGCTGCCTTGAGTGTAGGTATCTTGGAAAAATGCGCTCGCTTACATTTGAGAGGAGAGCCAGATCACAGAGGCCGGAGCTGGGGCTGTAACACTCTCTGAAAATGCGCAGGTTAGTATCACAAACAGGGACTTGACTAAGAAGGGAATATGGGCCAGTTGGCACTCTTGTGCTCACCTCTCATTTTTTGTAAATAAACTTGAGGGTTTTGGGGGGGGCGAATGTCTCTTTAGCTCAGGTCTCCCAGGGAAGAGCATCAATTAAAAGTTCCCATGTTGGCATCAGCACTTACTAAGTTGCATTAGTTGGAGGATGAGTGAATATTCTTCAAAGGTGTCCAGGAAAATAGACATGTAACTTAGGCCTCTGATTATTAGCCTTTTGCCGAATGTTTGATTCCTGGGAGTGTCCTTGCTCAAAACAAGTTGCTGATCTGGTGGGTCATGGAGTGACAGTTTAATTTAAGAAGGATAAAAGGTCTCCTCCCTATACCTGCAGGTCAATGTGTTGGGTTCTTAAGCAATTTCTACAAGACACTACTAAATACCTTTATATTTATTTATTCAGGGCCTCTGCTAGTTAGGGTATAGTGTGTGTGTGTGTGTGTGTGTGTGTGTGTGTGTGTGTGTACTCACCAAGCCATGCTTTGGCAGCATAGAGCTCATCCTGTGCCTTTATCCTGTATTCATGTCCGAAGTTGATCATCCTGGATATGTTCCTTCAACTACTACAATTATCTGCTGTGTTCCAGTAAACATCTGACCTGCCATTTATGGCTCAAAATGTTCTGTTCTGTCACCAGCAACCAAATCAGTAGCCACATTTATCATTTTTAGTTGAAAACAAAGAAACTTGACATTTTGGTTAACTATGTTATTGTTTAGATTTAGATTCCTTTGTCCAATAATGAAACTCACAGACTTGCATGTTTGGTAGAAAGGAAGAAGTCAAGATTGACTTCTATGAGCCTGTCTAGGCTGAGTCAGGTCATTTGATCATCCTTGAATTAATGCCTGTGGCCCAGGGAATAAAATATTCCAGTTATGTTAGGACCCACCCTTGGGGTGGGGGTGGGGTGGAGGTTGTTGAACTAACACAGTTGAGAAATCTGGGTGCTCTTATGAAGGGCAAGAGAGACATGGTGCTGGGAAAGAAACCTCAGTGGGATGAGAAACTGCGGTGAGTTTAAGGACTGCAGGGATCCCTCTGCCTCAGATGTCAGCGTTGGCAGCTCTGGTGGAGGAGTGAGGGGGACGTGGACAGGGGAGGCCTTGTGAAGAGGTACACGGGGACTGGGTCTTGAAGGGTCAGGAGGGATGTGTTTAATTAAGAAGTTAGGCAAAGGAAACAGCATGAGGAAGGACTTGAGTCCTGTATTAGAATGGAGTGTCTGTGGAAATAATGAACAGATAGCAATTTACCATGTGGCACTATAGTATCTCCTTTGGGGAGTCAGCCTACACAGTTCACGAATGGGAAGACTGAAGCTCCGAGATTAAATGGTTTTCCCAAGAGCATGTAGTTAATAAATTGAGTCCTGGTTTCCTCTCTCCCCCACTTACCCTTGCTGCCCAACTAGATACTGGTCATTCATTGTATCAAGTTCTGATGTTTTTTGTTTGTTTTTTTTGTTTTGTTTTGTTTTGTTTTGTTTTGCTGTAGTGGGATCTGGTGCAATTCCATATTGTGTCCCTGAAAGTATGGGATGGTTTAGTGGATCCAGAAGCAGTTCTTCTTGTGGGCTGTTACTTTTATTTGCATATATAAACTCTGTGCCGCCAAAGCTCTTAACAGAAGCATTGTTTGGCACACACACACACGCTTTTATACCCTAAATAGCAGAGACCTAGAATGTTTGTCTCCTCTTGCCAACATCTGACTGTGATTATCTTTAACCACAGTCACCCTTGTTTGTCTCTGAAAATAGTATTGACTCTCCCAAGGAGGCTATTTCTAGTCGTCACGGCCCTCCAAGAACCCTGTCTCTTCTGCCTGCCTTGTCCTGGTATCCTTGGCAGCCGGGATCTACTGCCGTTAATTCCCTGCTCCCTGGTGTGGACACTCCTGAGTCCTTCCTTAGGATTTGGAGCCCTCTGCTAGTGAGAGTAGTGGATTTCACCTGTTGACTCAGGTAATTGACAGTATACCTGTCCCTGAGATGCCCACCAGCCATTCCTCCTTGCTGTCCTTGCTGCCCACAGGTCATGCCAATATGCAGGGGTTGACTTCCCCCAAAGAGAGTGGCCTAAAAGCCAAGCCATGTCTGACCTGTGGGGTGGATCTAAATGATATTTGGAATGGAATATTCCCACTCCCTCAGGCCCCCCAGCATGAACATTAAAAATGTCTGTCCTTGCTTTGGGATTCTGTCTCAGAGAAAGTCAGGATTCCCCCTCTGCTAGCCTATTGGGTTCCTTTGCTTTGAAGTAAAAGTTGCCTTATTTTGACTTCAAATTTGATGAGTGTAAAAAAAAGGAAGGGAATGAAAAAGGTGTTTTCACCTTATAGTTTCTATCTCTGCATAGCCTCCCTACCCCTGCTCCTAGACTAATACATCACACCAAGCTAGGCAACACTGCTATTGGCTGGAGCCTGGTAGTCGCAGTTGACACAGTCGTTCTCAGAGCCATCGCTAGGATAAAGGGAATGGACAGCGTCAACTCACACATGCAGTTCTGTGTTGTGAGCTCCGGACTTGGATCTTATCACAAAGAGATCCCTTTTCACATGGGTGGCAACCACTAAAACCCACAGAGTGAGGACTCGGAAGAAAATAGATGGTCAGCATTGCCTTCCCGTGTTTCAAGCTCACCCTATGATTTGAACAGTATGTTCTCCAGAGTGGGGGCGTGGAGGTCACCCACTGAGCTCTGGCAAGAGCCACTCTTGGTGCCAGTGTTGGACTGTATTGTTCTTCCCAAACCACAAAGGTTGTTTCTGCATAACCTTGAGACAGTAGAATGGTGCTTAATGGTGGAAAATAGGTTTGCGAGATGAGGTTTGCAGATGAGCTATGAAAGCCCTATAAATATTTTTACGACCATTAAAATAAATTATCCCACTAAATAAAGAGAATGAGTACTGTGCAATTTTCATTCTATTGGGTTAGACATGGTTCAGATTTTTCTCACTAGAAATTTGAACTAGATATTTTCAAGCTCCTATTTGTGTGTGTAGATAATAGGTCCATTAAGACACTTTCACCCCCACCCCCGCTGTGCTTCTTCATCCAAATGGGGCTCCAAACTGGACAGAGTGTAGATTTCAGAGCCCAGGAGACCTGCCCTGAATGCTGGTCTGTCAGTTACCAGCTCTATCATCTGCTGTGTGAGGGACTTACCCTCTCTGTGGGCATGTAGTAGCACCCACGCACGTGGATGGTGCAGATGCGACAGGACAGTGGCAGGGAAATGCTCAGCGCACCTGTCACATTGTAAGTTCTCAGTAAAGAGTAGCACATAAAATGTGAATGTTAAGAGTGATTAATTTGATAAATTTTATTTTTTATGTATTTTATCACAAAAGAATTTTTAAATTATATCCCAAAAGTTAAGTGTATGTGTGAAAGAGAACAATTTATTAATTTATAAAAGACTGGAAGGAAGTTCACCGAATCACACTGAATTGAAGGATTCTGGGTGACATTTTTTTTTATTCTCTTTTTTCAACTTTTTTTTAAAATTGCGTGTGTGTGTGTGTGTGTGCGCGCGCACACACACACTCAAAAATATTTTTTTTGTTTATTGAAAGGAGTAGAAAGGCTGATACACAATATAAAACAGTTAGGTAACCAATTCCCTAATATTATTTTCTTCTACAGCTAGAATATGTTACCACAAAAGGCTAAATGGACAAAAGCATAGCTAAGTAAACTAATGACAGACCACCCACACTCTCAAGCAGATCCCAGGACCCTTTGTTCTCCATCTGCCCTAGTGGTTCTTGGGGTGGATGGGGGCAGGGTCACAAGTGCAGCCCCTCCCTGTCCTGGCCCCACACTGACCTCTACCCTAGTTAACTGTCTGTCATACCCAAAGCCACAGTCACCGCCTCCAGGAATCATGGATGGGATGGGGCGGGGGGCGGGGGTGCAGTTGATTCCTTGTGGCCCATCCTCTGAGCTATAGTCCACAGGTGCCTACATCAGGTTTGGCTCCCAGTTCTAGTGTTTCAGTACCTTAGGGTTGGGGTGTCATGTACTAAATAAAGATGCATGTGTATCCACAGGTGTTTTTCAGCCCCTGTGCTTCACCCAGAACAAGTGATGTGTGAGAACACCCATGAGCAGAGGAGCAGTTGGCTCAACCCCTATCCCCTTCCATTACACATGACTGAGATCCCCTCCCCCAAACACACAGAATGTTATTCTTGTTATAGCTTCTGGCATCTCTCCCCAGACTTTATTGGAAAATCTACTTCTTGTTAACTTGAGCCCCCTTTATCATCTCAATGCCTGCCAATTCCTGATTACCCACATCACGAATGATTTAAAGATTTGACTTAACGTATTCATGAATCCATTCATCAAATATTTATTGAATCTAATATACTGAAACTTAAAGCACAGAGAGAAATGAAATCATGTTTATTGAAATTTTTGCATGAGGGGAAATTCTGCTTTGGAGTAATTGCTGTATTGTCCTCCTATGGGGCATTCCTAGGTCCTTGAACTTTGGCCGTAGTGATATTTAGACTGGTGTGTCCCCTCCTCGGTGGGGCCCTAATTGGTGATGCTGTGACTAAGAGGAGCACCGGAGGTGCCGAGAGAGCCAGAGACTGAGATCTGATTCTCATAGGGCTGGCGGGCTCCATGCTGAGCTGGGAAGATACTCAGGCTCTGAGATGTATGGCCAGGCTTCTTTGTGATCCTTTCTCATCGTCCTGTCTCCTTCAAATTCCATCATTTTTACTTATAAAATGAGGGAAGCTTATAGGACAGATATAAAACAGAGGTTCTTTGAAGTTTCTACTTTAAATATTTTTCCTGACAATAATATAAGTTAAAATGTGTCCCAAATTAACAATTACATACAAGTAATTTCCAGATGGCTTTTACATTTATTCCAAATGTAATAGACACTATAAAGGAAGTTAAGACAAATGATAGACTGGGAGGAAAGACTTGGAACCTACATAATTGATGAAAGATTACTATCCGACATATATAAAGAGTTCTTACAAATCAATAAGCAAAGCCGGCATTTCCAATAGGGAAATGTAGCACAGCTGGTTCTGTTTTCGTTCTCAGCATTGTTCCCTGCTTCTTTCACTTCGTGTTGTCTGAGCGTTTCCCCACAGTTTCACGAATTAATAATCCCTCATGCTACTTTAAATGTTTATTATAAATTCGCACACTTTGAGGCTCAAGAATAGATGGCAGGATTTTCAAGGGCAATGAGGGCCAGGTACCTGGAGACTGAGCCCGCACTGTAGAAGTGGTAGGAGGACAGCTAAGTCAGGCCCAGGACTGGAAGCATGTGGAAACCACACAGCGCCCCTCTCCCCTCTTGCCTTCTCTTCTGGTGGTCAACAGACATTACGTTTTTGCTCCTCCCCAGCTCAGGTTCTAACAGGCTTCTGGGAGCTGTCTTCTCTGCTGTAGGCCGCCTGACAATTGGGGCTACAGGACAGGGTTTGAGATGTTGGCCCTCCCCTGAAGTAATAGCATCTGAAAGTCAGCTTAGAATACAAACAACAGTCTTCTATGTCTCTGAGATTTAAAGGGGGAAAGAGCCGATAGAGTTGTTCTCCCATGTGACAGATTGGTAAATTAAAACCCAGCCAGATTGGGATTTGCCTAAAACCATGCTGCAAGGTATCAGGGAAGCAAGAATCCTCACCTGGGATCCTTGATGTGGCCCAGTGCTCTTTTTAATGAGCCACGAAAGGTACCCAAGCAGCATTCAGGCTGCCTGGAACCCTGAGACTTAGCCAAAGGGACAGTGAGCTGAAGATAGGCCAGCCCACTGGGCGTATCTAGTTTTAGTTCATCCATTCAACAAATACCCTCTCCACATACTCCGAGATGAGGGAAATGCTCTATAGTGTTATAGGTGTAATTCTCACATGGTAGTATGGTTACAGAAACATTCCATTGTCTTCTATTTTTTCCTATAATTACTGTGTATTACGTTAGAAAGTTTGACTTTTTAAAGTCATCCTGATTATCTAAGTATTTTTATTTGTTGAAGTCATGAAGTACTTTCTAACTTTGGAGTAAGAAATGGTTGAGAAATTTTATGAACCAGATAGATCCTTTCTTCCAATGTGAATAGGATAGTTCTGGGGCCTTGGGCCTGCGTTTGTAGAAGTTCTATGTGTGTCCTGTCACCACCCCATTCACACTTGTCATGCAGGTGAATGTGTATATGTGTGCACTTGCTGGGGTCTGCTTCCGCATTTGTGACTGACAGGAGCAGCAGGTTGTAGATGGGAGGAAGAGGCTGTGCTCGGACGAAGGAAGTGCAATCTCCCTTTGTTGCTATCTTGTGCAGGGAAAGTGAGAGAGAACTCACTCATCAGATAGTGCAAGGTAAGGGCAGGCTGACTCTCAGGCTTCAGGCCCCCTGGGCATTACTGCATTACAACACAAGACTGTTCATTGTCATTCAGCAGTCATTGTTGTTATTGCTGTTTATTGCCATATCATAACCTTTCACTATTACTGTAAATAGGCATTGTTATCTCGGGGGGTTGGTTATTCCCATTTTATAGATAAGGAAACCAAGGTTCAGAAAGGTGAAGAGGTAGAGCTGGGAACTCAAAGTCCAAAGTCATCCTGTATTTATCCACGCACACAAACAGGGGCCTTGGCTTTTTTTTATTCATTGAATATTTACATCTCTACTGAGCATTTTCTATGAAATCCTTTTCCAACAGATGTTTTAGTGTTTTAGTTCTCTGTGTCAGGCCCTCTTTTGGATCCTAGAAACACAACAATGAACAGAGGCAGGCAAACATATCCTGTCCTCGTGGAACTAATATTCTAGTAGAAGAAGTAGGAGAGACAGATAATAAAGTAAATTCTACAATAGGCATTTTTTATGTAATATATCAATAGAAAATTTTGAGGTTCAATAAGGTCAACAGATCAGGAAATAACACAGTTCCTAAGAGAGAAAGCACACCTCACAAAACCATGGCAGAAAACACTGAGGTTGGTTGCAGGAAGAAATAGACAAGGACTTAGTAGGCTGAGGCCTTTAAGAGGGGATGAGGGCAAGCAGGTTGAGTGTTGGCTAGTTTGAATAATTTCAGCAGGCTCTAGAGTACAGGGACTGTCCCTGCTACCTGCTACCTGGCCCTGGGGCGATTAGGGCTGGTGGATAGTGGTCCAAAATGTAGAGCTCACTACAGAAGATGATTGTGGATATGGGCTCTGGATTGGTGGTTTTGCCTGTAAAAGGCACAATCTCAGTTGAGTTGTTTGCTATCTCTAGGAATTAGCCAGCCCTGGGAGGGACTATCTCTACCAGAGTCAGCAAGGCTCCAGATAGCAGAAGCATTAGAATACAGAAAATAAAAAGGTGTGGTTAATACAACAGGCTAAATGGCTTAAATGCTATAGGGAGAGTAAAAGAAGGGAACAGGGAGTGTCAGCGTGGAGGGGTGGGATGTTTCCATTTTCTAAATAGAGTAGTTAGGGAAGGTAGCATTTCAGTAAAGACCGAAGGCAGAGAGGAAATGAGCCCCATGGGATCTGGGGAAAGAACTTTCTGAGCAGAGAGATAAGCAAGATCAGAGGTGGGAGCATATCTCATTGGTAATGCCACCTACAGCTGCATCAGTGTGCCTTGGGCCATAGCAGGAGGAGTACAGTTGAGAGATGGCGGTGCTGCGTAGGTGTTGGAACGCAAGCCCATAGTAGGAAGGAACGGGATGGCCTTATGTGTGTTAGCTGAATATGGAGTATTTTGTCCAGAGACCAGATCTGGTAAGATGTTTCCCATTCATCCACATTTTGTAAGATGTTTCTCCCCAAATCCTTTAGAAGACGAAAAGGTTGGTTCTTGGTAGAAAGGTAATTCTAATTCAGGAGAAAGTTATCTGACTAAGGGCCAACATGGACCCATCAGAAAGTGAAGATTGTTCACTAAGGTAAAGTCATATCTCATCACCTATCCTTCACCCCAACCCCTTTGGAAACACTCCAGTGACTTCCCACTGCATTTAGGATGAAGTTCCAAATCCCTGTCATGGCCTCCAAGGACCTGAGTCTACCCACTGCTTACCTTTCCAATTTCATTTGGTAACTGTGCTCCAATCACAGGAGCTTCCTTTCGGTGCCTTGAATATCCCAAACTCATTTCTGCCTGAGGATTTCTGCAAAGGCCGCACCCCTGGCACAAGGCCTTATCCCCATCTTTACAAAGCTGGTTCCTTCTTATCGTTCAGTTCTCACAGACAGTCTGCAGAAAGACTGTCTCCAGCTGCTCACTCGATAGAAAATGCCCAGGCCCTCTCCAGCCCATGAGCCAGATTAATTCTCTAAATACAGCTGAACAGTATTGGAAATTTTCTAACTCGTGTATTAGTTTATTATCTGACTCCTTCTCCATGCCAACTAGAATGTCAGCTTCTTAACATCAGGACTGTCTTCTTCACTGCAATAACACAGCATCAGGAATAGCACCTGGTACAGGCTCTGCACTCAGTAAGCACTTGTTAATGAATGGATAATAACACGATCTCTTACAATATGAATGTTATATAATTAAGCCTATAGGACCCAGCACTTAAGTAATGAAAGAGCCATCACAAAGAGCAGGGTCTAAGCAGTCTTCCAGGAAGGGGGCGCTCTTGTGGAAATAGTATCTTTCCTGCAGAGGATATCTCCAAGGATATCATGGTGCTGGGCCATATCCCTTCCCAGTCATTGCTGACCTTGAGGCTGGAGGGGGGGGTGGGGGGTTGCATGTAAAAAGCACAATCTCAGTTGAGTTGTTTACTATCTCTAGGAATTAGGCAGCCCTGGGAGGGACTATTCTCCAGAGTCAGCAAGGCTCCAGATAGTGAAGCATGAGATACAGAAATAAAAAGGCCTGGTTAATACAGCAGGCTAAATGGCTTAAGTGCTATAGGGAGAGTAAAAGGGACGGGAACAGGGAGTGTCACTGTGCAGGGGTGGGGTGTTTCTGATTTCAATTGCTCTAGCAGAGGAGATGGCCTTCTCATCATTAGGCAGGCATGGCAGAGTAGCAGCCCTTGGGCCTTGGGTCCCAGGTGTGTTGTATTTGGCAGCACAGTGTTTGGGTTCTTTCTTGTTTTTTATTTTCCTTTATTTTTTATTTTCCTTTTTCTTTATATTGGGTTCTTTCTAAAAGTAGGAATGTGAATGTCTTCAGCCACCTTACACTCTTCATTTCGCTGCACTACGCCTCTGCTGATTGTCCTGTAGCCAAAGTTTTCTCATGTTGACCTATTTGTTGGTCCCTGAAGACATCTGACCTTTGACCCCTGCCCTAGGCGAATAAGAGCCCTGTGTCCTAGCAGCCCAGTGGGCACTTTGGATGTTTTCCCTAATTGAAAGTAAGTTGAAATAATGTCGTCTTAGGCACCAGGTCATGGCTAGAGGACAAGGTGTTAGCTTGTCTTACCTGCTCCAAAGGCAGAGAATGCTTGCTAAAGGGAGTTTATGGTCCCAATTATGAAAATAACATGCAGAGCATAATTAGGAAGTGATCTCTCTAGGGTCCAGAGATACCTGTTGTCTCAACCAGCCTCTCCACCCAGTTCTTCATGTGCCCAAGGCTTATTATTTGCTACAACAGTTAAGTAACCCCACTCAGTGTTTTCTAAACTAGAGGCCAACATCTGGCTTCCAAGGCTCTCAGTGCTCTATTCTCGCATCACCCGCCTGCCACTTCTCCCTCCTTTAACACTCTTCCTCTTGATTTGTAAGAAAGAAATGCCTCACCGTCTACAGTGCCTTAGAGTCATGTTTCCCTTCTACCTCTGGTCTTTCCAGCTGGCCACACTCGGGTCTCCACGGCAGCCAGAGTTCTTTGTCATGATGACTGTCTGAATTTATTCATAAAATATTGTAAGTAATTAGCAGAGCCAGCCAGAATATTCTGCTTCCCCCCAAATCCTCCAACAGCATTTTCAGTGACAATTTCAAGGTCTGTAGAAGGGACTCATGGGTTGAATGCAAAGCTGACCCCAGACTAGCCTTCCAAATCCCCATTTAGGAATATGACTTTCATGTGGAAACTTCACCTTGACTGATTTTGTATACCCACAGGCTACAATCAACTTTAAATATGGCATGTCAAGTAAAGCACAACTTATAAAATTTTAACAAAATCTAGTTCTAGCCTTTAGAATAATCACCATTTTTATTATACATTGTTTGATCTATTTTCAATGGGGTGGAAAATTATTCTCTCATATATGTGATCAGGAAATGGATTCATG
Source organism: Myotis myotis (assembly GCF_014108235.1). Classification (NCBI taxonomy): domain Eukaryota; kingdom Metazoa; phylum Chordata; class Mammalia; order Chiroptera; family Vespertilionidae; genus Myotis; species Myotis myotis. The sequence goes on from NW_023416324.1 coordinate 161,345,539, forward strand.
GATGGAATTGGGCCTTTTATATAAGAATTATGTTTAAACATCATTTACAGTTGATTGGTACAGTTGATCAAGACTAAGCATATATGCAATTTAACTTAATGAGTTAGAAAATTATGCCAGTGACAGACATCACCTTAAGCAGGGGGGTCAAAGCTAACATCATTAGAATTGGATTACATCTATATTATGTGTCTCCTCACATGGTACATTATTTTCAGGGGTATTCCTGCAAAAATATGCACACTCTAGATCTAATCATAAAGAAACATTCAGCAAATCCAAATTGAGGGGATAGGCTACCAAATAATTACGCTGTACTCAAAAATATGTCCAAGTCATGAAAGACACAACCTTTTTCTATAAAGAACATTATTTGAACAGTTGGTAACATTTGAATAAAGTACAATATCACTGTTAAGTTTCTGATTTTGCTAATTGTACTGAGGTTACATACGAGAACACCCTTGTTTTTAGGAAACTCTTACACTGAAAGATTTGGGGATAAGGAGGAATCTTCTCTGTGACTTATTCTCAGACAGTTCAGAAAGAATGAGAGCAAGTGAGTGAGAGAGAGAAAAGAAAAAAACAGGTGGTAAAATGTACTAGACATTGGCGAGATCGGAGTAAAAGGCATTTAGGAATTCTTTGCACTAATCTTGCAGTTTTCTTCTAATCTGAAATTATGTCCAAATGAAAAGTTTTAACAAAATGATGCCAATGGGATCTCACTTGTGAATCTTATCCCTGAGTAGGCCAGGTGGTGGGTCTTCCTGGCCACGTGTGCCCTTAGTGTGAATCTGCTCCGGTTGGAGGAGGCCGGGGAGGAGGACCGCAGGGGCACTGTTGCATGAAGATCCACTCAGAGTGGAGAAATGGAGAATGACACCACGCTTGGCCGGGAAACTCAGCTTGTTCACTTGCTGCTTTTGTCCAGCCAGGGAGCAGGACCTGGAGGAAGATTCCCTTGGCACAGATGCTTGGGAGAAGCAGGGCTATATGAAGACTGCAGGGTGTCCTACTACCTTCAGTCCAGGAGACCCTAAACCTTAACACTGTCTTTCTCACCCCCCCCCACCACCACCACCACACACACACACAAAATGTAGTTTACCAAAAAAGGGCCCTGAAAACAGATAGAACTGACCACTGGCCACCTGTTTCTCCCTCCAGACATGCAGTTTCCTCCTCTTTCTCCTTCCCCCGGGTTCCCTAGAAGAATTTCCATTGCAACCTTTCCAGTTAAGTAGTGCTTAATTACAGTCTTAACCCTTCCCGCGTCACCCTGCTTCCGTCTTTCCCTCAGCCTCTGTAATTAAGCCTGGCACGGCGACCTTTGGTTAAGGTTCCTACCGAAGGGCACATTGTAAGTGAAATCCAGGTCAGGCTTCCCACTGGCTTCTGGGTAGACTCTGAGGTGATCGTGCACCAGCCGAAAATAGCTGGACTAACTGTAACTTATCTCCTCCCACGGTGGCGGTCATAGGAGGTGTTGAGTTTGGCATTCCCTGATGTCCGGGTACCATCCTCGGAAATCCAATTCACCTTTTGTATCCAAACAGAGGTGGAATGATAGCCAAGATCAATGCCGTCCACACTGCCTTCTACAACATATTGATAGAATTCAATAAATGCTACCTGTTCTTGGAGATTCATCACCTACATGGGTATGTTAATTTGCATACTAAAGTTTCTTAAAAGTCCTAAAGTCAGGAAACAGGGAACTTTGTTTAATGCATCTTAATTGACTGGGCAACACGTAGACCAGTGGTCGCCAACCTTTTGGACCTCATGGACCACCAGTGGTCCGAGGAGCACCGGTTGGCAACCGCTGACTTAGACTGTCTTAGGAACAGGAAGCACAAGTCTATATTGACAGTCACATTGCTGAGTTTCAGAGATGAGTTCCTCACCAACGTTGACTTTTTTTTAGTTGTCTCTGGACCTAAAAATAGTCCAACTCCAATGATTTTCTTTGTGCTTAGCTGCCCATCACAGCCATTTAGTGAGCTCCTTTGTGACCAAGGAGTTTATACTGGGGACAAGGATGGAGGACCTGTCTGTCCTCAAGGACTTTACTGAGAGGAAGGCTACGCACACAAGCATTACTGGTGCCAGATAAATGGCACAAGAGGTGCTCAGAGAAATAGGAGAACGTGCTGGGCTTAGTCATCTCAGAAGTCCTAGTAGGCTTTAGACAAGCAGGGAGACAGCAGGGTGGTGTGAGCAATGAGGAATGCAGCAAGGGTGGTGCCATGAGCTGAACAATTAGGCTAGTGAGGAGGGTTCATATAGAATACTTGTTTCAAACGTGAGCATACTCTGAGATCACGTGGAGGGCTTATTAAAACACAGAGTGCTGAGCCACCCCCGTGGTTTCTCACCCAGTAGCTCTGGAGTGGAACCCACGAATGTGCACTTCTACCAGTTCCCAGACGGTGCTGGCAGTGCCCAGCTGGGGACCACAGTTTGAGAACCCTGGACTATCAAAGAATAGAAACTCACCGAGCAGGAAAGGTGATCTTAGACCTGACCACGGAGTGTCAATGGCAGGCTGACATGTTAGACTTTCCTGGTCCAGTTTGGAACAGTGACTTGCACAAAGCAATGCCATTGTGCTGGTAGCAGAGATAGGTCGAATGGGTAGAGCGAAAGTAAAAGATGCAGAGACACCATGGTTTATTACATGGTTAAAGCAAATGGACTTGAAAGGTCTGATTAGGGCAGTGACAGTGGGAATGGAAAGAAAATATTAGTGCAGAAATCTTTGTGAATGAAGCGTCTGCTTGTAGGAGAGAAGAGCTGGCTGACAGGTCGTCTCCATCGTTCTTTGAGAGAATCTTCCATTCTGTACAGTAATTTGTATAATGTGATTTTGAGGCTCGGTGACTATTACTAGGGTTGAACTTTTTACATTCACACAATCTAGAAGGAAAAGCAGAAAACATTACTGTGGCCCAGCCAGCGTGGCTCAGTGGTTGAGCGCGACCTATGAACCAGGAGGTCATAGTTCGATTCCCGGTCAGGGCACATGCCCAGGTTGCGGGCTCGATCCCCAGTGTGCGGCATGCAGGAGGCAGCCGATCAGTGATTCTCTCTCATCATTGATGTTTCTACCTCTCTCTCCCTCTCCCTTCCTCTATAAAATCAATATATATTACGTTACTGTGTAAGTTAGTAGGGTAAACTGTTTTTAGGGAGGTCATTTAATTTTCCTGAGGGCTTTTTAAAAAATTTTTTAAAATTTTTTTTTTTTAATCAGAGAGGAAGGGAGAGGGAGAGATAGAAAAATCAATGATGAGAGAATCATTGATCGACTGCCTCCTACACGTGCCCCACCAGGGATCGAGCCCACAACCTGGGCATGTGCCCTTGACTGGAATCAAACCTGGGACCTTCCAGTCCACAGACCCATCCATGCTCTGTCCACTGAGCAAACCGGCCAGGGCTACCTGAGGGCTTATTTGAAGGCCTAGGAGAGAACTCAGGTGTGAATACATCTGGGACTCAGGAGTGGCCCTGTTTTACCAGGGAAACTTGGCTTACCTGCCAGGTAGGATAGAGCCTGCGAGGACTGCTTTTGAAGAGGTGAAGCTCGAGGAAGATGCCTCCTGCAGCCTCAGAACTTGGCAGGTGCTGTGTCGTGATCAGATGAGCTCCTTGTGCTCCTGATCTCTTTGTAGATGAAAGCAGAGCCCAGGTGACCTCAGCTCCTGCCTGTCCCCTGATTCTTGTTGCTCTGTCACAAGTGGGAACCATGTCTTCAACCCAAGTCTGTATTTAGGTTTTATACTAATATGGGGTGGTCCATTTTTCCATCTGAATTAGCACAGCTTTACCATGTTATTTTGGTTTTGAACAGTCCCAAAGCCTCTTAGGAGAGTTCCCTACTCCACAGGTGGGAGGAATGTGTATTCCCTCTCCACAGGCTGTGGGCTGGGCTGGGAGAGTGAAATGGGTTTATAGATGGAAATGGTACCTAGAATGTCTGCTCCTGGAAGGGCAGCAGAGCCGCGCTCACTGATTTTGCTTGATCTGATATATGAAGCTTTAGAATCACCCCCTGGAATATGGAGCAAGTGGTGGCGAAATAGAGAGTCAGTGTTTTAACCTTGACTTCCAAAGACAACTACAGAGGTGGTGAATCAAGGAAGTCATCGTGGCAACACGTTACGGCAATGGCCTTGCTTGTTCAGGATATGCTTACCTGGGGTTGGAGGCTTGGTGTCCTTTGAGGCTCTCCTTCCTCTGTCTCTGACTCAGGGAAGAGAGTACACAGGGGAAACTGAGGCTAAGGAGACCTGAGAACAAGCATTTGGAAACATTACCATCTTACCCTCCTCATCCAATGGCCTCCTGATAGGAGTCAGGCAAGGAGAGGAGCAGGAGGCACTGCAGCAGTTGAGGGAGATCTGGACCGAATTAGAACAGGATTACAAAGACTTCATCTAGGTTGAAGCCAAAGGTGCTGCCTTCCCACCCTGTGGAGAGTGTTTTGTCTGTGGGAGAAGCCCCTGGTATGAAAAGGCTTCTGTCTGGCGAAGATGCCACTGGTTTGAAATCACCCCTGTGGCTCTGCTCCCTGTGCATATTCCGCCAGGTTAGAAACAACAGTTTAGGGAAAAGAAGGGGACCAATAAGTAGACATGAACTAAGATATAATCCAGTACAATGTGCTTTTAAGGCATTTTTTACTCTTTGTTTAGCAGGGGCAGTCAGACAAGGATGTCCCGAATACCTAAAGATTTAGATGTAAAAACAAATGATAAAAAACACATGAAGCCTGAGTAAAGTGGTGAGGTGGAGCATGATGGGTTGGCAGAGGACTTGCTGGAGAAGAGATTCCTGAACTAAGTGCTATATAGCAGCTGTGGCATAATGAACACGAGGCAGGGGCTTGCACCTGCATTTGGGACTTGAGTGTGGCAACGAGAGGGGAAAGGGAATATTCTGAGCCCGGACGTGTTTGCCAAGTTTTGTCTAAAGTTGTGGCAGGAGCAATTGCAAGGACAGTAGGTTTCCGAGTGTTAAGAACAGTGTTTCTGGCCCAGACTCATTCTCCCCCTTCCCCCTTTCCAGTTGCTGTCCCCACACCAGCTTTCTTCATCCTCTGGTACCAAGTCGACAACCAAATGGTTTGCTGGGAAGCCAGCCATGCCAGGGTGCGGTGGTCTGTAGCCTTGGGGCCTCAGCCGAATGTGCAACCAGGAAATTGGCTTTCACGAGTTTCCCACTGAGGGCTGCCAGAGCCATCAACTTAAGCCAGGAAGGATATACTCATACTTGCTGTAGGTTTCGGCTGTTTCTGCATACAGACCATTGAATTTATGTATTTATTGCCCAGAGAATTTGTACCCTCCACCTTCCCATGATATGCCCTTCTCTGTGCCATTTCCAGTGTGAAAAAAGAAAAGTACCAATACTTGGATAATTTTTACATAAGTAAATTATTTCTAAAAAAACAAAAAAACCAGCAATGTTTGGAATCTCTGTAGACAGATGTATTGAAATGCATTTGCCTTATACAGTTCAAGCCATAGAAAGCAATGAGGATGAGTTTACAATTACTCCTGTGCCATTGGAGCTAAAGCAAAACAAAAGATCAGTCGATTGAGGATCTTGTGTAAATATCTAGTAAATAAGTACCTGGTAATTCCTTCTGATTTGGGCCATTGGAATCAAAGCTTCCAATACAGTATTATGATGAATACCAGGGGGACATTTATAGATCCACTGACCATTTAGATAAAACAGGTATCCTATCTAATAAAGAGGGAATATGCTAATTGACCTTCACACTGTCACAAAGATGGCTGCTCCCACAGCCAAAAAGGAGGGAATATGCTAATTGACTGCCCCACCCTCAAAGATGGTGGTGCCCACAGCCAATAAGGAGGGATATGCTAATAGACTGCCACGCCCTCAAAGATAGCAGTGCCCACAGCCAATATGGAGGGAATATGCTAATTGACTGCCATGCCCTCAAAGATGGCGGCGCCCAGTCCCCTCAGCCCCACTGGGGCGCCTACTTCTGGAGTCCCCCAGTCCCCTCAGCCCCCCAACCGCCCAGGGCCGGCCCAAGGTGCAGGTAACCAGGGCCAGCCAAGGCTTGCACTGCTGGCAGTGGCAGCAGCAGAGTTGTGATGGGGCGTTGCCTTCCCCTGATCACTGGGTCGCCTCCCGCCCCTGAGGGCTCCCAGACTGTGAGGGGGCAGGCCGGGCTGAGGGACCCCCTCTGCAGTGCATGAATTTTCATGCACCAGGCCTCTAGTATTGAATATAAAACAAGAAGACTCCATTTTTTTTTTTTTAGCCATTACCCAATGCAGTGTGTGAAAGACGTGTTTAGGGTATGATTGAATACCATCCCTGAACTACAGAAGAGTGAGTTGAAAATGAGTTTTTCAGTCTTGAGTCCCGCCTTCAAAGCCACGTGGGAAATGATGGGCCAGCCTCATGAGTTACGCATCCGGGGGCTCATGAGCTGCTGGAACCTTGGGTTCCAGGCTCTCTGGCCCCAGCCTCACCCTTGTAAGGACACTGTTCCTGGTCTTGGGGATGCTAAACCCACAAAACAAATGAAACTGTTTTCTCTTTTTGTCTAGGAGGTGTAGTTCTTGACTTTCAGCTCACTGTGTGGTCAGAAGAAAGAAGGCTGAATTGACACTTTGTGATTAGACAGATAAGTGGTTGACAGTCCTGTGGATGCAGCCACAAGGCACTTGCCACATCCTAAATTTGTACTCTTCCATGACTTATATACAATGTATTTTGGGTTTAGAATAGTTTTGCAAAATTTACACTGGGACAGAAAGGGTAGAAGCTTTTTTTTTTTTTTTTAAGGTGCACATAAACGTGAAATAAATATGAGCTGAAACTTTGTAAACAGGAAATTGAGTTTATAAATGAGCCATATTTGGATATAACAAATGTCTAGTATATTCAGTTACTCCTCATGTTGTACACAAGTATCTTCTATTTTGCTTGCTAAGGAAGGGCGACCCAACTAAAAGAAGGACAATATTTGGTGTAGACATTGGGCTTAGTACAATGTGTTCAGTGCACAAACTCTCATGGGCTTTATTCTAGTTTTCATCTCCATGTCAAGCAGAGCGCTCATCTCTTGCTTGCTTGGAAGCATGCTGCTGTGATTAAAAACCCAACACATACACACACACACACACACACACACACACACGTGTACACACCCCAATCCTGAATTCCTGGAGCCATTGCCCCAAGGCTTAGCCTGACAATACTGACATAGTGACTCCAACCCCATGGTGGTATCTGAGACCCCAGTCTCCTCACTTGTTCCTTTGCTCCGGTCCTGTAGATAGCACTATAGAAAAGGAGGCTTGTGTCATCTCTGGGGAGTCACCTCTGCTGATGACACTTCCAGACAGTGGAGGAGGGGGCAGCAGTGGCCTGGTAGTCCGAGGGTGAGGCTTCCTTATTCTCGCAGGAAATTCAGGCACTGGTCATAGGAATGGTTCCTTGAAGTGGGGAGGGAGGGAGCACAGAATGACACCTGGTAGCATTCAGTTTTCCTTTGCTTTCATGGTGCATAAAACTTTGAAGATAAAAAATGGCCTTAAATGATCTAGTCTAGCCTTTAGAAGAACATATAGGTGGAATTAAGGGACATACAGAATAAAATCACAGTCATAAATTAGGGAAGACTTTTATGGTTTTATTGATTTTTACTTAACTTAAAGGATGCTTCCTAAGGGTCTAAAGTACTCTCAGCATTTTGTAAATATAAATATTAACCCCTTAATCCTAATAATAGTCCTGTGGCATAGATACTAATATTATCTTAATTTACTGATAAGGAAACCGAAATACAGAGAGGTGCAGTAACTGGCTCAGAGTCACACAGCTCGTCAGTGGCGGGGCTGGGCTCTGAAGGCACCCTGTCTAATCTGTCCATTCTGTCAGTGAAGAGACCGAGGCCGGAGTGTGTGTCCATTGCCACCTCTCTAGTTAGTGGCAGAGCAGGTTCAGAGCCCAGGTCATCTCTGTGTTGCCATCCACTGAGTAGGCACCAGTAGATTGTTCTTGGATTAGATGCGCTGGGCAGGAAAGTCATCAGACCAGCAGCGCTTCTCAAAGTCACCTTCAGAATTATCACTAAAAGATGAGTGTTGGTGTCAAGAATTCTCTAGCTATTGGTTAAACTATGGAATATCTTCTGTGACCATACAGCATGTCTTTCTCCCTCAAGTACAAAGAAGAATTTGGGTGGTTTTGAGAGGTAGCTTGGGAATTGAAGAAAGTAGGGATGAAAGTATGTGAGTCTGCCAATGGATGAGAGTTTGTTGACTCACTTACATTTCCTTTATTTCATTAGTATTGTTATAGTCCCATGGCCATGCACTTAAGCTTATGCCACTCAGTCTATGAAGCTGGGCCTTCAACCTCATGGGTTATCCTGCCAAGTTTCCTATTTCTCCAGTTGTGGCTGAGATACCAACTATAGGATGCATTTCCTACTGGTCGAGAGGCACTGGTTTTTACCTTTTCATTGCTTCTTGGAGTATTCTTCATTCATCCTAGTTTACTTCCTTGAAGTATGTGTTTTGGGTTAAGGAGAACACATTTAATTTTTCCAGAGGAAAATTATGTGCTAGTATACATATAATTAAACATCGAGGAGAAGGCAGGAAGACGAGAACTTTACACATAGTTGATGGAGTAACTCGGAGAGCAATGTGATGATACCTAGTGAAGTTGGTGATGTGCATTCCCTAAACCCAGGCTCCACCTGGATATATATGCTTTAAATGCTGTAGGGTTGAGAGTGGTGCTACTCAATGTGTGATCTGCAGATGGTGAAGGTTTGTGAGCTCTTTGCTTCCAATGCACAGTGAGATAAATAAGTAAAGGAAATGAGAGTATTTAGAAGCTTTTATAATAATTTGGCATTTCTGACTTCCAAGAAATTGACTTTGTATGTTATAAAAATACTAGAAGCCCAGTGCATGAAATTTGTGCACTGGGGACGGGGGCGTCCTTCAGCCTGGCCTGTGCCCTCTCACAGTCCGGGAGCCCTCAGGGGATGCCCAACTGATGTCTTAGGCCCACTCTCCATGGGGACATCCTTAGCGCTGCCATGGAGGCAGGAGAGGCTCTCACCACTACAGCTGCACTCGCCAGCCATGAGCCTGGCTTCTGGCTGAGCAGTGCTCCCCCTGTGGGAATGCACTGACCACCAGGGAGCAGCTCCTGCATTGAGCATCTGCTCCCTGGACATCAGTGCACATCACAGCGACCGGTTGTTCTGCCGTTTAGTCAATTTGTATATTAGCCTTTTATTATATAGGATTGGCCCAAAACAGACTAGATATAAGAAAACTGGGTCTCTTAACACAGATAGTTAGGGAAGCTTTGTCCTAGAGGAATTCTCAGACATATGCAAAGAGACCTATACAGGAGTGCTTAAAATCACTATACACCTGTGTGTACACACACATACACATACATGCTTGTGTAACAACCTAAATGTCTTCTGTTATGAAAATGTATTAGAAACATCACAATATGTCCTAAGAAAGAGTATTCAATGATTAAAATAAACTAGATGTACATATATGAACACAGATAAATCAAATTTTGAATAAAAGAGCAAGTTACAAAATGATACCTACATTCTGAGAATTATATAAAATATAAAACACAAAATAACAATATATTCACATACACAATAAATGCTAACAACATGGATGGGAAAGATGCTTCAGAAAAGAATTAAACTCTGGGAAGGGAAAGTGGGTAGTAGGATTGCAAATAGGCAAAAGTAATAAAAAGGCTTCAACTATATGATGTTTTATTTCATTTTTGAGAAACTGAAGCCAATGTAGCAAAAATATTTACATTTATCATATCTACATGGGTATTAAATTTTTCTGTATTTAAAAATATTTCATAGTACAATTAGCCTTAAAGTATGATTTTTTTTTTTCTGATTTAGAAAGCAAATGGTACATACCAGAACATCCGGGGGCCTTTATTACGAGCAGTGTCTAGGGACCCACTTTCTTCCCAGTGACTTAAAACCAGGTATCAGTCTAGTGGGCAGTTTTATAGCTCAGGGCTGATGAGGAAGCATCCTTTCAGAGCCCAGGAGCAGTCAGAGATGCCTGGATTCTGATCCTAGCTTTGTGACAACTCAGTTGTGACAGTGGGTTCCCATGTCAAAACCTTCATTGTTTGCTCTGAAAGATTCATGCTACTGAGACTGCTTTCAGTATTGAAATTTTATAACTTATAGAAATGATATATAAATGTGTATTTGAAATATTATAAGGACTGGTGACTTCATGCTCCTTTTGACAATAATTATATAGACTAAGGGACTACCTGGAGTGAACACAGATGTAGGAATAAGATTCGATATTTGTGCGGTGGAATCAGATCTGGATTTAAATCTTGCCTCATGGCTGCTTACTAACTATGAGCCTTGGTTTCCTAAAATATTCTGTTTTCCTATTTCTTAAGACAAGAAAAAAATAGCGCCTACCTCAGCTTGGAAGGATTTTATGAGATTAACAATATTATCATTGAAGATGTTACAAATCAGTGCCATCACTGTTGTGCCTGGGAAGGTACTAGAATAAATCCTCAAACAATTCATTGCAGCCATCTTCCAGCGATGAGAGGAGCATAACATGCCAATTGGCCTTTGAAGTAGTAATAAATGAAATGATGCTGCATTCCTTTATAACCATGCATTTGCAGTGATTTAGTAAATGTTCTCATCATAAGAAAAAAAAATTGTAACTATGTGAGATGATGGATGCTAACTAAACTTAGTGTGGTAATCATTCCATATATATACTAGTGTGTGTGTGTGTGTGTGTGTGTGTGTGTGTATACACACACTAGTATATATCAAATCATGCTGTGCACCTTGGACTAATACAATGTTACATTGTATTAGTCTCAAAACTAAAACAATGCCCTAGCTGGTTTGGCTCAGTGGCTAGAGCATCGGCCTGTGGACTGAAGGGTGACGGGTTTGGTTCTCAAGGGCACATGCCCGGGTTGTGGGCTTGTTCCCCAGTGGGGGCGTGCAGGAGGCAGCCGATCAATGATTCTCTCTCATCATTGATGTTTCTGTCTCTTGCTCTTCCTTTCCTCTCTGAAATCAAGAGAGGAAATTTAAAAAAAAAAAAAACTGAAACCATTATAAATATAAAAGAAATATAAATCAATTATACCTCAGAATTGAAAAATAAAAACAAGATAAAGTGATTTAGAAATGGTTCTGTATCAGTTCTAACTAGATGATGAATCATACATTGCTTCCAACTCTTGAATTCTCTTCTCTGTGGACTGTGGTTGAATTACACTAATTGTTTACACAGGAAAAACAAAATTGAGAATACTCTTGGTTTTTAATGTGTGTTTTGTAATGTATACTCTTGCCATCAATTTTACCAGGACTCTCCAAAGCAGAACCAGATGACAATGGGGAGAAAGAATGATCAGTCAGGTTTAGCTTTAGTGCCTCTCAGAGCCGGGTTGCCATTTGCTGTGGAGCAGAAAACGTGGACAGTCATCTGCCTTGCTTAGTGACACAAGGCACAGCTGATGGGCTGATGCGGCTGGGCCTCCAGTTCTGCTGACTGAGTATGTGCTGATAAATCTAGGTTTCAAGGGCTTGGGTTTAATGGAGCCCTGTGGTATCACAGGGGCCTGGCGAGTGAACCTCCTGCAGCTTATCAGCAGAAGATAAACAGAAAGGCGCTGGTCCCTCTGCCGGGCTGGGGAGATGTTTATCACCAGGCTTCTGAGAACAGGAGTTAAACCCATACCAACGCTTCAGAAGTAATGTCAACATAACTGGAGACCACAGCCAGCAAGGAATTCCCTGAGATAAGATTACAACTTTGTCCTTAAAGCGATGCCGACCAAGTCAGTCGAGCCCCAAATGTTCCCTCAGCAGAGAGACCCTGTAAGTTATCCTCCATACCAAAGGACTTTAGGAACTCAATTTTCTGTGTGCTGCTTGATGCAACTATTCTGCTATTTTCTAATCTATGTATAAAACCCTAGCAATATCTAAGAAAGAAACTCAATTTTCTATGTGCTTCCTGATGCAACTGTTATGCTGTTATTTTCTAAACGTTGTACAAAACTCTAGCAATAGCTGAGAAAGTCCTGCAGGGCCACGCTTGGTGCCCCCGAGATCAGGTGGTTGTAGACATTGAGCCAGCTCTCCATGGGCAAAAGCACTCACTCACCTTCTCTGGGGACTTTGTTTCTTCTGGGTCTCGCCTGAGGGCTCCAAGGCTAGATTAGACCTCTAGTCTAGGTCCAGGATGAAGGCATTAGAGGGAAAGGGAATTCCGTCTTTGAGATAACTAGGAGCCACTCCAGTAATCTGTTTAAATACAGAGTCACGAGTTTGGTTTAGATATCAGTATGCACCCTGGCCCTGGAGTGATGGGGGCATCAGGGATCAAGGTAAAGCAGGTATCCTCCCAAGACCACTCTGGGAATGAGAAAGAAACAGCCTACAGAGCGACAACTCACCTTCAGTTGTCGTCCAGATAGGAATGGCATCACTTCTTGCTTTGAAGTGCCTCCCATTCATTCCATTGCAGTCCCTGTGCACAGCCTGGTGTGGCCTCTGGATTCTAACGCCCTTCCCAGGGCTATGCCATATATAGTTACCAGGTTAATTAACTAACAAACAAACAAACAAACAAACAAAAACACTCCTTTTTATCCTGTCATTACAGTGAAGTCTTACAATAAACTTCATCCTCCTAGTTCATTATTAAATGTTCTTAGTAATCTTTCTATCCAGTTTCTCCTTCTTCATTAATCTTTATTTCATTCAAAAGATCTACGTATGGGCTGTGGTAACTCCATTTTTCCATTTTCCTGCCTGTGTGCTTTTGTCCCCACCCTCTCCCCTTTCGGAATTCCTTCTCCCTTCTCTTCTAGTCACACACATCTCTTCCTCCAAACCTTGGCAGACCAGCCCCTCCAGCACTGATCTGACCCGCCTCTGAATTCTGCTGCCTTGTCGTCCAGAGTCCATACAATTAATCACATCCTGCTGTGTGAATTACCTTTACCTCATGTGCTCTGTCTTGCTCTTTCACTCTCTGCTTCTCTCTCTTTCTCTCCGTGTGTGTGTGTGCGTGTGTGTGTGTGTGTGTGTGTGTGTGTAGCTAGATAAAGGGCCTCTGAAAATAAACTCTATGACTTGCATATCTTTAGAATACACTAATGGGTGCTCCATGACATTGCTATTCGTCGGTAATTCTCCTTAGGACCTTGGCTTTTTCCATGATGGCAGGCATCTTTGTCTTCTGTCCTCTCCTGTTTCCACGGCACCTGGAGTGGTGCCTTGCACAGAAAAAACTGAGCGAGTCTCGGCAAGTCCTGCTGCTCCAGAGAGAGTTCCCTTGACCGGGGCCTGCAGCTGGCCTTGACGCTCTGCCCGTGTCCGCGCTTCCTGAGGACGGAGCTGCCTCGTGCCCGGGCTGGCAGGTGCCTTCGCTGCCCCTGACCCCGCTCTGTCTGTGTTTTCCTCAGATACATACTCTCATTCCTCAAGTGAGAACGGAGGCAAGTCCGAGTCAGTGGCCAACCTGCAGAGCCAGCCCTCCCTGAACTCCATCCACAGCTCCCCCGGCCCCAAGCGCTCCACCAACACCCTTAAGAAGTGGCTGACCAGTCCGGTGCGCAGGCTCAACAGCGGGAAGGCAGACGGAAACATCAAGAAGCAGAAGAAAGTGCGCGATGGCCGCAAGAGCTTCGACCTGGGCTCTCCCAAGCCTGGGGATGAGACGACGCCTCAGGGAGACAGTGCTGATGAGGTACCTACCTACGGCCCTCGGAAGGGCTTTGGCACTCATCCTTCCTGCAGCCCCGGCACCATCTTCCCCGGGTTGTAGCAAGCTGGACAGTCTAGTCCCCAGTAGTGTATTCTTGAGCCTAAGTGACCCGAGTTCTCTGAGTTCTCAAGACCTGGCCAGTTTGATCTGTGACCAGTTCAGAGCCTGAGCAGCACCTAGCACATCCACACACAGACACCATTTTGCTAGATTTGGCTCCAAGGGGAGCCAGGTAGTCACCTAGGCCCCTGCCACTGCCAGGGACTCCATCAGAACCTGCTCGGCCTGTTTAGAATGGGAATAAAAGAACAGAGGCCATTTCACTTGGAAAACAGAAGACTGTGCTGGGAGATGGTCGCTCTTTACAAGTGTCTTGAGCACTGCCACATAGGAAAGGGAACAGACAAGTCCAGCTTGCTCCAGGGGGAGAATTATGATTGACAAATGGTGAACATTATCACAGGCAAGGTTTCAGCTCCAAGAGGGACTTTACAGGGGGGTCAGCTAGTGAGGGAATGAGCCTCCATGAAATGAATGGCCACCATACTGCAAGGGTCTGGGAGACTGCATGATCTCACGTAACAGAAAGACGCCTGTTTAACCCAGAGGTCAGACTGGATGACCCTTGGAAGTTCCTTCCAACGCTGAGATTCTGTGATCAAGATGTAGTGGGTCTGTTTTGGTTGGTAGAATGGGATAGCTGTTTTATCTGGCAAACTAACCTACTCTAGTCACCAGTGTGACTAAGAAGTACTTCCTGATCTGTAACCATACGCTCTTTGTAATTTTGTGCTGTCTGCCATTTCTTCCTATGAAAAGGGGAGCCTGGTGATATTCAGACTGTGTTTTAATAGTCCTTCGGAAACTCAGGAAGTTAGCTCTCTCTGACCACACTCAGCTTTCCCTTTCACTGGCTAATCCACAAGGTAGATGTTTCTCAGACGCATGCGCATACGTGTGTGTGTGTGTGTGTGTGTGTGTGTGTGTGTGTGTGTTTTCCTCATTTGGTCCTTACTGTCCTTTGAGGTAAGAAGTATACCTATTCTACAGAGGAAGGCACTGAGGCTAAAAAAATGTAGGGGTAGGTTGAGAGAGGAGGTATCTAATATGTTGCTTTAAAAAAAATTGCCAAGTCGATTGGCATCTTTAACTCTATGGAACAGTGACTAATGCTGCTCTTTTGTTCTAGAAGAGCAAGAAAGGTTGGGGTGAAGATGAGCCAGATGAAGAATCCCACACCCCGCTCCCTCCGCCTATGAAGATCTTTGACAACGACCCTGCGCAGGATGAGATGGTAGGACTTCTTTGCTCTCTCACTTGAACGAGGATGTGTAACGCATGTGCTTTCATTGTGTGTGTGTGGTAGGCAGCAGTACTCTCTCCCTTGTTATCTCCTGCACCACATGAATCCATGGTAGTTGGTAGGGTCCTCCCCCTACAGACCCTGGAGGTCTGACTTTGTTCTGGGCAGTGTGGCCGTGTGTGTGGAATGGGCAGAGTGGGATCTGCTGGCATCATGTCCCACTGATGAAAGGTCATGGCTTTGTCTTTGGGAGCAGCTGATCCCAAATGGCACGGTTAGTCTCAAAAAGGAATCTGCGGTGGTCCCAGCCATGATCGTTTTCTTGTGCCTGACTGTACACCCCGTGCTTCAGTTGATTGTTTCCCCTGTCCCCAACTCTAACACCTAAATAATGGGAACTTCCGGGCAAGCCCAGTGCTGTTGAAATTCTGCAGGCACAGCATGAGGATGGAGCTGAGGGGAGGTTGCTGTCAGAGGTGGGCAAACCCAGCATGCCAGGTTGCTCAAGTTCTGTGTTTTGCAAAATGCCCCGAGGCCCACAGGTGTTGGAAGTATGATGAGTGGGCCTCTAATCGCAGGATGATCATTCTGGTTGTCCTGGAGCAGAAGCTGAGGTGGGATATGTGTTCAGGTTCTGACCCGAGGCCAGAGGCTGCTTTAATCACGTGCTCCATCACTCACTGTCCTTACAAACCACACTTTCCCTTAGTGTTGCTGTCCTTTGGACGCTGGAGTTGAAGTGGTGGTTTCCATTTTTTATTGTACTTTGCATTTGCTTTTCAGAATGTCATGTACTGATTGTGGCAGTGGTAGTCATGGTGGTGGTGGCGGTGGCGTTGGCGGTGGTGGTGGTGGCAGTGGTGTTGTTGTTGGTGGTGGTGGTGGTGGCAGTGGTATTGTTGGTGGTGGTGGTGGTGGCAGTGATGGTGGTGGTGGTGGTGGTGGTGGTGGTGGTGGTGGTGGCGGCGGTGGTGGCAGTAGCAATGGCAGTGGTGGTGGCAGTGGCTTAGCCTCTGTCCGGTCTCCCTGTGCTCTCTAGTGTTCTGCCTTGCAGTGGGGCAGCCCGCTCTGATGCTGTGGGGCCAGCATACAGCACCACCTAGGATACAGTGCCAAAAGGACTGTGCAGATGCTTCAGCATTTCTGGTGACAGCCCAGTTCTTGTTTTAATTCTTCTCTACATTTGGGTCATTACCCACAGACACTAATTGAGGGCTTCCTCTGTGCCAGAGGGACTGATTCTAGGGACAGGATGATGACTAAGATGTGGTCGCTGCCCCCTCTGTGACTCACCATGAGAAGCACAGTGTGGCCCCTCCTAAGGTGATGTTGGTGACCCTGGTCTCCAGGGCCAGCTCTGACTCTTGACTACGGGCAACAAGGAGCAAGAAGCCTGGCATGGTGCCCATCCTGGAATCCCTGTGCTTCACCTTGAGGTGGGAACGAAGACCAGCCCGCTGTGTTCCCAGAGGCCTACCTTTGTAACATGTTCCGTAAACAGTGATAGCGCCTGTGGGCAGTGGGATGCTCATGTCGCATTATCTCCCACGCAGCCTTCCGCACCGAGGTGCCAGCTTGCAGAAGATAAGTAAAGGTCATGAACCCTCCCCCTCTAGTAATCCCAGAAACAGCAGAAACAGTTTGTTTGGGGGAAAGGATGTTATGTTGTTTCTAGATAATTTTTAACTGAAAATGTGGACTTACTCCCAGATGTCTATGTAGACTTTTCTCAGCCAGAAACCAGGAGATGGCAAGTCGCTTTGTAGACTGGTTAACCCTCCTCCGTCCTGCTTGTTTGACTTCTGAACCCTTGTTTTCTGGAAAATTGGAGGATCCTCAGAACTTCTAGCAAATGGTGTTGGGTTTATAAAAATAATTTTTACAACCATGTAAAAGGGATTTTTAAAAGTCTACCCATTGTAATGTTGTGCATGTTTCCTTCTAGCATTTGTTCATTTGCATGTATGTCTTATTTACTATGTCCTCATTAACTTTACCTCCGTAACTATAATTTCACTAGCTAGGGAGTATGAGGTTACTTATGTGCCAGAATTAGCTTGACCAGCCTGTTTGAGGATATCCCAGGTTGCTGCCAGCTTTGGCTACTCCCGATAGTACTGCCCAGGTCACCTGGAACATACACTGCTGCCCTTGGAAACAGTTCCTGGGGGTAGGATTACTAGATCACAAAGTTGATAACTTGGACTTCCAGACAGACTTACGCTTTTTTCCTGCATTCCCCAGGAGAGAAAAAAAGAGTGTCCTTATGTCTCTCTTAATTACATTTATCTGATTTTTTTTTTTTTGCCCCGTCTCAGAAGTAGAGACTAAACTCGCACTGAGATTAGACAACAAGACGCTTCCTTTCTGAAACTCTTCCCCAAACGTAAGGGACAAGCTGGAAACCAGAGCACAGCCAGGACAGTCGGTCGTTAGTATCAAAGGCTGAAGGCGCGTGCGTCCCGGGCCCTGGGAACACCATTGTCCTCTGCTGCGATGTGCCAGGGGGAAAAGCTGCCCCATGTATGTAGGGTTCATCATTTCCCCCAATTTCTTCTCAAGTAGAAGGAAAAAAATATGCCACCGCCCCTCAATGAGCAGGAGTTCCCCAACCATTGACCAACAGCCACCTGGGTCCATCCTTATTGTGGGTTGAGGGGCAGCGGGACAGCCCATGGCTGAGCCTGCCTTCACTGTGATCGGGAGAGTCCCTCGTTGCTCCAGGAGACACACACGTCCTGCTAAAGCCCTTTATTGCTTCCCAGTGTTCCAGTGTGGGGACCTTACTGGGAATAGCTGTGTTTGTGGAGGAGTGTGTGTGAGGGTGCATGTGTGTGTGACTGTGTGTGTGACTATGTGTGTGTGTCTGTGAGGGGGAGGGGTGTAGCTTTCTCGCCTCTAAGTGCCCTGCCCCCAGCATTTTTGCTTGACACCAGGTGAAGATTATATTTAAGATCTGAGTAAAGCAAGGACAATTTCTCTTCTTTGGACACACGGAGGCTAGGTGTTTTTACTCCTTTCATACCCTGGAACAGCAATGAGCAGCACTGTAATGACCAAAGTCTTGTCTGGCCCCTTCCCCCTCACGCCCACCACCTCACTGCTATCAGTGGGTGCAGCCCTTACCTATTGGCCTCTCAGGGAACACAGTGGCCTCGCCCCTCGGCTCCTTTGGTGGCCTGCCTAAGGAGAGCCTAGACCAGCCGTGGGCAAACTACGGCCCGCGGGCCGGATCCGGCCCGTTTGAAATGAATAAAACTAAAAAAAACTAAGACCGTACCCTTTTATGTAATGATGTTTACTTTGAATTTATATTAGTTCACACAAACACTCCATCCATGCTTTTGTTCCGGCCCTCTGGTCCAGTTTAAGAACCCATTGTGGCCCTCGAGTCAAAAAGTTTGCCCACCCCTGGCCTAGTCCCATCCCTGCTTCCTTCTGGCCAGATTTCCTGACAAGGGGTCTGGCAGACCTGTCCCACACCCACACCCACTATCTCCCTCTGTCATCTCTTCCCTTGATACATAGAGCTTTGCTTCCCTTGCCTGCCTTGAGCTTTGGACTTGCTGTTTTGCTTTCTAATTGCTATTCCTCATTCCTTGCTAATCTGCTTTTCCTTTGCTGCTCAATGTCTTGCAGTCCTCCTCTTTGCTAGCAGCCCGGCAGGCTTCCGCTGAAGTTCCTACTGCTGCAGACCTTGTCAGTGCAATAGAACAGTTGGTCAAAAGCAAGCTGGTAAGTGGGGGTCCTGGAGGCACGTCTGCCTGTATCTTACCTCCATGTGGCTCCCCGGGGCCTGGCATCTGTCGGCCATGCTCTCCTTTGCACACACCCTCATCCCTCCTACAGCACTGTTTCCAGCTAATGGTGCTTTCTACTAAAAAAGCTGTGCCCCCAGAGCCCTTTTGTTTTTTGTGTGTGTGTTTTTAAAAATACATTTTTTTTTTATTAATTTCAGAGAAGAAGGGAGAGGAAGGGAGAGAGATAGAAACATCAATGATGAGAGAGAATCATCCAACGCCTGCCTTCTGCAAGCCCCCTACTAGGGATGAAGCTCCAACCTGGGCATGTGCCCTTGACCGGAATCAAACCCAGGACCCTTCAGTCCGCAGGCTGACGCTTTATACACTGAGCCAAACCAGCTAGGGCCCCAGAGTCCTTTTGGACTTTGTTTGGGAGTGGGTACCGGCAACTAACAGGTTCTTCGGGGTTGTGATCTTGATGAAAGGTGAAAAATACTCTCGACAAAATAGCCCCCAGGGAAGTGACATTTGGACAGTGACTGATGTGTGTCTGGTTAGCCCAGAAGCTCACTTTGCTGTGGAGACACAGAACATGGGTTGGCCTGGGAAAGCACTGAGTAATTTTATTTGGGGACCGAGGATAGCCTTCTAGCTGGCAAAATCTTACGTAAGTAGACTGCTGACTGTGAAGGAGAATGGGCACAAGTATGTGGATACCTCCCCACGGGCAATTAAGAGCACTGGTGCCCATCCCCCTCTGAGCCTGAGCTGGTTCAGGGTTGCGGCATCAATGCTGGTGAAAGCGCTCCTTTCTGGGTAGAGCCTCCATGGCTTCACGCTGAGGTGTGTCGGGCAGCATGGCAGTCTGAAGCGTTTTCCTTTCCTTTGCTCCCATGTATGTCACTCACTTGGTTTTTATTGCAACTCGCATTAGGATAAATGCCCGTGCTCCTGCCAGACTTCTGCTGGGCAGTGCCGTTAATAAGCGCCATTGAAACCCATCTCGCTGAAACCGGTTTGGCTCAGTGGATAGAGCGTCCGCCTGCGGACTGAAAGGTCCCAGGTTCGATTCCGGTCAAGGGCATGTACCTGGCTTGCGGGCATATCCCCAGTAGGAGATGTGCAGGAGGCAGCTGATCGATGTTTCTCTCTCATCGATGTTTCTAACTCTCTATCTCTCTCCCTTCCTCTCTGTAAAAAATCAATAAAATATATTTTTTAAAAAAAAAAAGAAAAGAAACCCATCTCCATAGGCCCAGGAATGAGAGGAAAATGATGGATGCTCTCTAGGGAAAGCTGCCTGCCCAATAATCATTTTAATTACAGGAACTCCTTTGTTAAATACCCCAGCTCTGTACCGATGAAATTTAATACACGTGAATGTCTTCTTTTCCTTCTAGCTTTCCTTCCTAATTAAAAAACAAAACAAAGCTTAGCTGGTGTTTTCAGTAACTAGTGCAGACTCTGGACGGTTGTTCACTTCCCTGCCATCTCTCAGCATCCCGCTGGTGAGCTGGGTACTCCTGGAGCCTGCACTGACTTGTCAAAGCTCACCTCTCTGACTACTCCTCACTGCTCTCCTTTCCCCGCTACACTCGCCCATACACCCTTTTCATTCTCTAACACCATTTCATTTTGCCCCTTAAAATTCACCCTTTTGCCCTAGCTGGTTTGGCTCGGTGGTTTGAGCGCTGGGCCACAGACTGAAGGGTCTCGGGTTTGAATCTGGTCAAGAGGCACATACCTCAGTTGTAGGCTCGATCCCCAGCCCCAGTCAGGGCGCGTGTGGGAGGCAACCAATCGATGTGTCTCTCTCACATCGAAGTTTCTCTCTCTGTGTCTCCCCCCTCCTTTCCACTCTCTTTTAAAAATCAATGGGAAAAAATATCCTTCAGTGAGGATTAACAAAATCATCTTTTTTTTTCTTTTCTTTTTTTTTTGCATTTCCTCTTTCACCACCTGAGCCTGGGCCCTGACCTCATGCCTGGACTATTGCAGTATCCATTGCTTGATCTCCCCCCCCCCCACCCCCGTCTGCCCCCCTGGCCTCACTCTCCTGTCGGGTCTCCCATAGGCTGTTTATTGCCTCCCTCCTCGGTGAAGGCTCACAGTTTCCCTCTCACCTATACAGGCAGCTATTTGCAATGCCAGTGCCTTCAGATACACAAGATGCAGGAAGAAAATATTAGCATCTCTTCACCTCATTATTTTACAATGGTTTTGTGTCTGTTTTAATCTGTACATGATGGTATGTAATTTATAAATAAGTTACATGCTTTGGGAATGCATAACCAAAATTATGCTCACTGATAGAGGAATAGAATCAAAGTTTGGAAATCTCTGGCTCGTAGCTACTTACCCAGAATCCTCATGTTCTGTAGCCTCCTCTCCAGCCTGTCTTTCCAGCATCCACTTGTTTTTCAGGCGGATGAACTCTGACTTGTCTTCTTCACTATCCCCAAGCACACATTCGGCTTTCCTCCCTCCAGGTTGCTGTGCATACCACTCCACTTCTCTGGAATGTTCTCCCTCTCGTGCTTGTCTAAAGCATAATGGTCCTTCAAGGCCCCCTCAAACCTCATCTCTCCTCAAGGGCTTCCTGGACCAGCTCAGGACAGCCCTTAGAACAGTGGTTCTCAACCTTCCTAATGCCGCGACCCTTTAATACAGTTCCTCATGTTGTGGTGACCCCCAACCATAAAATTATTTTCGTTGCTACTTCATAACTGTAATTTTGCTACTGTTATGAATCGTAATGTAAATATCTGATATGCAGGATGTATTTTCATTGTTACAAATTGAACATAATTAAAGCATAGTGATTAATCACAAAAACAATATGTAATTATATATGTGTTTTCCAATGGTCTTAGGCGACCCCTGTGAAAGGGTCGTTCGACCCCCAAAGGGGTCGCGACCCACAGGTTGAGAACCGCTGCCTTAGAAGGTCTTGCTGTGCTATGTGTTAAAAATCACTGAATCTTCTCATTGGCATCCTACCCCTCCAGGTAGGTGATTTGTCATTGAGGACATTATCCTCTCCTCCATCAATGTGCAGGAGCTTTTTACACTTACATCAGAAAACACTTGTTTTTAAAAGTCTGTATTTTTTCATTATTTTGGATGACCTTTTCCCTACTGCTACAACTCACCTTAGCACTATTAGGAGTCTCTGTTCACCTCTAGTTAGTGTGAGCAGTGGGTTTGGTGTTAAATATGTGAGTCCAGACGTTGAAAAGTCCCAAAAGAGCAAACTTCCCAAAGGAAAGGGCATGGAGGCTGGTGGTGGAGTTGACCTAAAGCAGTCTCTCACCATATCTTTGCATGAATGGCCTTTCTGTGGTGAGTTTCCCATAATAAGGGCTTTAACTTCCACCAATAATTACCTCTTGCGGACCTGCCGTGAGCCCAGAATTACAGAGATTCCTTTGGCTGAACATACAAAACCAAGCTCATGTCAGGGAAAGGGAGGAGGGAGCAGTGGTTTGGTTTCTCAGAATCTTCTCACCAAAATTCAATTGTTCGCCCTCTCTTCTACTTCCTCCGTCTTCCCATCCCCACACATGCCCGCCGTGGGGTAGCGATGGAGCCAACAGTGGGCGGTGGTTTCCTCGGCCACATTTCTATCTTCAGGACTTGTATTCCCGCTCTTTAGCTTAGAAGAGGGTAAGACGTGGAGCCTGTAAAAATGTTGAACTTTTTATTTGACTGTAAGTACAACAGTGTGGCCCTGGCTGGGTAAGGAAGGTACAGTGCACAGATTAAGGGGAGTAGCAGTCCCATGGCACTCAGCGCCCTCAGGCACGCCTGTCCTGAGTTGTGTGTGAGTCATGCATCGGCTTCTGAACCTGGTGTTTCAAAATATTCTTGAACTCGATGGAAGTCACCCCCGAGGAGGTAACCAATACCGTGTGGTCCATGTCATTTGAGGGAAAGCTGAAGAAACTGAGTGTAGGTATGCGGAGAAGTTAGGAGAGAGAAGACACAAGAGCTGTAATCTAATAATTGAGCACTGCCCTGGGAAAGGAGGGTTTCTTTCAATGCTTCTTCGCTGCAGAGGGCGGTCCCAGACCTGTGGGTGGAGGTTATCTTAGTTCAACATAAGAAGAACTAATCAGGTGCTTTTCAATGCAGAGCCTGGGAATTTTACGGGAACATGTAGTATATGTGGACTTTATGTCTCAGGCTTGAGTTCTGTTTTCGCTGCTTGAGAGATGGCACCCCATTCTGCTCTGAGAATTCACTTGGCCCCCTAGCTCTCCCCGGAGCCACGCTGAGATCCCCATGTCTGAGTTTCAGGCCCGGAAGAGGCCTGGCTCCCTGTGTGCTCGTGGCCCAGGGCTTCCTCCCAATTGTGATCTCTGCTGTTGAGAGCTGCTGCCTGGGGATGAGGGCCGGTGCTCGCTCACCTGCGCGCAGATAAAGCCCCCAATAACCCCAGTGGCAAGTCTCCGGACATTAATGGGTACTTCTGAGTTCTCTCCTGCCAGCCTTGCTCTTTACCCAGTGCTTTTGTTTACCAAGAGAGGATGCCCACCCACTTCCCCAAACAGAGCTAACGTACTTTTCCTAGGTGTTGCTTTAAGGTGTTGTCATTAATTCTGAGGCAGGACGAAGGGCTCCCCCTGCTTTCCCTATGTGGTTTTTAATAAAGCCTTTTCTAGACATGTGGGCTGGTGCTGGTGTCAGGTATAGAAGGAAACAGAAGACCATGTGTTAGTCCTGCCTGTGCTACTTATTGTGTAGCCCTGAGCAAGTTACTGAGGCCACCTGGGCTTTGGTTTTCTCATTTATCAACAGTGCTGGTTCCGTGCACTGGAAACTAATCTCCAAAGTGTCATAATGAGGATTGAGTAAGGTGTGAACGTGCTTTGTAAACTGATAGATAAGCATCCCTCAAACCTTAGCTCTTAGCCAACTCATCGGTGCTGGGAAGGGCAGGGCAAGGAAATCTGGGCCTATTTGATCCTCTGTGGCCACACCCTGGGCACAGGGACACAATATTTGTCAGCCAGGACATTGGTGGTTGGGTGACTGTTGCTGGGTGTAATAGCTTAACAATCTGTATGATTTGGTTTTATTCCTCAAGCTTTGAGCAGCAGGGCTTCCTGCCCATGTGTGTCTCTAAACTTCCCTGAGATGCCCCCACCTGCTGGAGAGGAAGGGCTGAGCCTAAAGAAAGCCTCCTCGCTGAGCCCCTGCCGTCAGCAGCACAGCACAGTCGTTCCCTGTGGACCCTTGGCTGACGATCCTCGGCCCTGAGGGAAGGAGCAGCCAGGACTGAGCTCTTGTTCGGTCTGCCTGAGCCTGGCTCCCTGGGACTGTGTCCACCTGCCCGCCCTCTGGGACGCCTGCTTTGATAGCATTCACCTTCCTAGGTCAGCCTTGGTCAGCTGTGGTGGGCACGTAGCATGGGCAGGGCCAGGCTGCACTCGTGGGTGTGCCTGCTCTCCTTCAGATGACCTGGCCTGCTGTGTCAGCTGCAAGGTTGAACAGCAGAAGTTCAGAGTCCAGAAAAGGAGGAGTAATGGCCCCATGATATCCACTGTGAAGGTGCGTGTCTTCAGGAACTGGCTTCCTCTGATAGCCCTCTCTGGAAAAGATTGTTGAGCTTGTTGAGATAGAAAAGTTTAAATTTCTACCGGAAAATTTTTAACCCAAAGTCCCAGACCTGAAATGTCATTTGCCTGAGAAGGCTGGACTTCAGTTTTTCTCCTACCCCCACCCCAACTTGCCTGGGAATGACTGAGATCTGATACCTTTGTCCAGAGGAGAGTATACACATTTTTATAAAAAGGCGGGGCAGCTAAGAGGTTGGTGTGGTAGGTGGTGCTGGACCAACACCTTACCTGTGGTTTCATCAGATGAGCTTTGACCTCTCCCGAAGAGTTCCATAGCAAATTCAGTAAATTCTGGGGTCCTACTATGTGCCGGCTCTGAGATCAAGCACAGAACCTTCAGTCTAGGGTTAATGCTCAGCATCCCCTCCTGCCTGGGCTGTTGCAACTGTTTCCTCTCAACTTCTCTCTTTATGTGACTAACAGAGGAATCTTTTCTTTTTCTTTTAAAAAAACTTTTTAATGGTTCTTTCTTATGAATAAAAGTAACAGATGCTCGCCGAAATCGGTTTGGCTCAGTGGATAGAGCGTCGGCCTGCGGACTGAAAGGTCCCAGGTTCGATTCCGGTCAAGGGCATGTACCTGGGTTGCGGGCATATCCCCAGTAGATGTGCAGGAGGCAGCTGATCGATGTTTCTCTCTCATCGATGTTTCTAACTATCTCTCTCCCTTCCTCTCTGTAAAAAATCAATAAAATATATTTTTTTAAAAAAAACAAAAAAACTACCTTTAAAAAAAAAAAAAAGTAACAGATGCTCATTCAAGGAAAAAAATGGAAAAACGACAAGAGTACAAACAAATTATAGCATCATTCATAATAGCATCATCTACCAAGCATGTCAAACTCTCGGCCGGAGGGCCACATGCCTCCTTTAAATAAACAAGGCATGTGGCCCGCCGGCCGAGAGTTTGACATGCTTGACCTAGACATAGTATTGAACCTTCTAGACTCTTTTTTAGATAATGCAGTCATAGAGTATATAAAATCTAAGGCCTGTTTTCCTTTAGTATCTTATCAGCGAGATTTCCCCAAGTCATGAAAAGGAACATTAAGACCGATCTTTCTAAAACTTAAATTCAATGATGTGACTTCCCTGCTCAAAATCCCCCTATCAGTGGTGTTAGAAGGTAAAGTCTCTACTTCCTAATGCTCCATATAAGGCTCCCTATGGTTGGACACCCGAATACTTCTCCCGGGTTATCTATTTCACCCCTCACCTCATCTTTCCCTAGTGCCCACTCACCCCCGCCCCCGCCTCAACTTCACACCCTGCATCTCGCAGCTTCCCAGCCTGCCCGGGGGAGTTGATCCTATTCTCACAGTGCTGTCTGGAATGCCCTCCCATTGGTATATCTTTCTCAATACTCAGCCCACGTTGCCTCTTCCATGAAGCCCTTCCCTTTCTCCTCCACCCCACCATAGAGCTGCCTGTGCCTCTTTTCATCCTCCATGGTACCTCTTCTGGAAGACCACCCCTGTGCCTTAGACTATGGAGGGCAGGGAACCATATCTTACTCATCTGTGTTTCTCCAGGACTTTGCAAATAGTCAGCGTGTAGGTACATATTTGCTGAAGTACAAATAAATGATCAGTTACAACACTGCCCTGAATGCTGTGCGGGGTGTGCAAAGGGTGGTTATAGGAGCCCAGAGGAAGGGCGTTTTGTGGGTATGTGATCCAAGATCCAGCAGACAGGAAATGTGTTCATTTTTAACATGGGGTAGCCTTCCTCCACACTTAATCTACTTTTAAAACTTCTATTTGCATTTCTGTTCCCTGTCCTTGGACCAACTATAGGAGCACCCATTGTGCAACTTTTGTCCCTCCCTCCTTTGTACACCTTTTCCTTTGTCTACTGAGACCGCTGTGACCTCAGCCTGGCGGGGCAGAAGTCCTCCCTGTGGTGGTGCACAGCCCACCACTCATCAACCAGCTGCCTGCGTCCCCCCAGGAGCAGCACAGACAACTGCAAGTCACTACTAGTGGCCCTGGAGTGGGACCCAGTATCCCAACTCCAGGTAGCTAAGTCCTCAGAGGGAATCACTGTTGAGCCGGTGTAGGTATTTATAGCCAGCGCCATTATTGGAGGCAGATTGCCCAGCATACGGCTTAGCCAAACCCTTTACTTCCCTCTCCTTCCTCTCTCACAGCTTCTGCCTTCTCCGCTCCATCCCAGAGATAACCTGGGCTTCGTGCTCCTGTAGCAGGTCAGGGAGGAGGCGATGGGACCTATTTCTCTGTGTGACACTGTGGACTCCTCAGATGTCCTTCATTCTGTAAGAGTTAGAGTGGACCATGTTAAGCTGGATGCTCCACAGGACAGCCTTGTAGGCAGAGATATAAGCCTGTTTCCCAGGCCTTGCAGCCAGCATGCTGCCGGCCAACAGGCTGCAGAACAAAGGCTGTAACAGGACAACGGGGAGGGGGAAGGGAAGGGAAAGGCATGTAATCAGATCAATCACCAGCTGGGTCCCTCTGCCTGGGAGCTGGTCTCTGGTGATGGCACCAGGGGACTTGTCACATGTCATTGAAAAGCCTGCCTGTCCGGGGCTTGTTAAGCCTCAGCACCAGACACTCATTTCCTTAATAACTGGGTACAGATCCTGAACCTATAAATTTAGCTAAACTCTTCTTGACCTTTCTATATTTTTAGCCTGTGCTGCTTCTCTGGATAACGGTGCCCATGGCTGATTACTTGTTCTATAAAATACCTTCCTGTCAAGTTAAAAGGAATTCTCTTTCTCTAGCTTAGAAACCCTGTCCTCATAATTCTAGTTTCTATGTTGGTAACAAATTCCAGTTTGGCCCTCAGCGCTTTCTGTGGATTTGGGGGTCCAGTGGGGGAAAGAAGGTCAACATCTCAACTTCAAGTTTTTCAGCTTCAGGTCTTATATTCTCCACCTGTCCTCACACAGTGGCCCCTTGGGACCTCTTCCATTTTTGTTTCATTTTCCTGGACTGTATCTGCCTCTCTTTGGCCTGCGTTGAGACACAGCCGCTGAGTGAGTTCCTGACAGATGGTTTAAGTGCAGCCTAAGACCACGCCAACGTCTTCTGTTCCTACGACCTTTAGGGACACTTTTTGATCTCTGTGGCTTTCCCCTGAGGGCTGATGTCTTCAGCCTGCTGACGTGAGCCTTTCCTTCCCGCCGCAGTGGTGCTGTGGACAGGCCTGTGGGGAATTGGGACTCATCTCCCATCCTTGTTTGACGGTTGCCCACCCTGACTTCTCCCGTCGTATCATTCCTCCACGTTACTTCTGCCAATTTGCAAAATGAAATGCTAAGTGTCCCTATGTGGTCTTTCTTCCCAGGTACTTTTATTCCTCAGAAACCTGTAGAAAGGAGAGTTCTGGGCTGGTCTGCAAGTTGAGGAAAACTGAAGCGTGGAGTAATTTTAGCTTCTCTCCCTGAGGTTGCCCAGGCACCTGCAGATCTGGGATTGGAATCCTTTACCCTTAGCTCTCTCTAGGGTGCCACAGTGATCCCTTGAAAGGCCTCTCATTCCTGTAGCAACTTAATTAAAAGAAATGAAAGGGATTAATAGCTGAAAGGAAGCCCTGGGTAAATAACCTAGAAAAGGTGTTCTTAGAAAAGGCTAAATCTGTTGACCGCTTCAAAAACAATTGTAACTAATTAAACAAACATGATTTTAAACAACTAGTTTTCCTATCACTACCCTCCCCGTTCATTTGCACTTGATGCTCCTACATCTGATTTTCTTTTCTAACTGCTTGTTTGGTGTAGAATTGCGATGACTAGCTTTACCTCTGGAGCCCTTACCCGAGACAGATCACTTTGACAATTTCATTATGTCCCATGTCTGGGAAACAGGCAGGCAGCACCCCCTGACTGCCTGAGAAGGGGCTGCGCTGAGCTCCCTGCTGCAGGAAGATGGGCGTCTCTGGTCTCCTGGGGCCTCACTAGGTCCAGGATGAACAGCCTCGGCTCGGGCAGGAACACGGGGCCTTCCAGGTGACTTTCACTGTGCGCTTCTCTAAGGCTGTTCAATCTTCTCTTTCCAGAGCCTAGAAGGAGGCTCATACCGGGGAAGCTTGAAGGACCCAGCCGGCTGCCTGAATGAGGGGATGACCCCGCCCACACCTACGAGAAACCTGGAAGAAGAACAGAAAGCCAAGGCCCTGAGAGGCAGGATGTAAGTGGCCCCCCGATTCCACCCTGGTGCACGAGTGTGCGGTGGGCGATGGGCAAGGGTTGCAGTGGTTTGGCATCCCTTCAAGGGAAGAGATGCCAGGTACACTAGCAACACCCAGCCCAGCCCCCTTCCCGAGGCAGCCCTCAGTGTCTCAGTGGACAGTTTAGGATAAAAATATCACCTGGAGACAGAGCTGGACCTCATCTCCATGGGACCCTTCTAGCACCCAATTCCCACTCTAACTTGCCTGTGGGCTTCCTATGACCACTTTCTTCCAAGCAGTCACTTGGGCTGAGCTAAAGATATATTTAAGTGCTTTTATTTGGCCTTCCCAGTTCCTTCCTGTGGCCTACAACACATGATTGTGTCTCAGAAAGAGGGAGCAGTGGGCATGCTGGGCGTGCTGATAAAAAAAGCATGTGTTCCCTGCTTCCTCCCGTCGCCCGAGGCCCCAGACCCGGAATTTGGTGGCTTCTCTGTGCCGCATAGATGAAGGATTTCAGATGAATTGCTTCCTGGGTTCAGAACGGTTACAACCCTTGTGCTGGGGCCCTTCTTGACATCTCAGAACTTTATCCCTTCTGCTACTTGGGCCAAAAATGCAGTTGTGTAGCTCCAGGCAAACCTCTTTCACGCTTAGATAAAGTGTGTCAGACATCAGCACGCCGCACAGCACCTGGCCTGCACCAGGGCACAGCCGTCCGAGTCTGAGTCCAGCTCTTGATTGTCTAGACAGAAAGGAGTGTTTGGGGTTGATGCCCTGGGTACCCCTGAGAGCCAGTCCGAGCAGTTTCCCGGGCAGCAGCTACCATGAAAGTGCTCTGCTACTCACGTTGTCCTCTTGGGCAATACTGCCTGAGCCTTCTCATCTGTATACAGTGGAGCTTACAATCCCTACCTTGTTCTGAGCGTGAGAAAACCCCAGTGATGCAACTGGCAAATGCTCCAAGAAGAAATCATGAACAAAAAAGAAACCGAGAAAGCAAATGCCCTTGAAGTTGTTAAATCCTACATCTGCTGGTGGGTCAGGACGTTGAGCATTCAAAGTTGTGATTCTGGAGAGTCTGCACTCAGTCTTGCTGGCCTTGACTGGGGATTTTGCAGTCCGGTCACCATGGACACCTACTTGAAGAACTGTGGCTTCTGTATCTCAGAAGCCTCACTTGCTGTCGATGTCTCCAAGGCCTCAAAAGGGTGGTCATCAGACAAATGTCTTTCTCCTCTTGTGAGGCGAAGAACAGAGCTGAAAAGTCTCACATTGATCCCTTGGCCTCAAATCTTTCATAACTCAATTAAGCCAAAGTGGTTGTCATTCTTTCTGCCCTGTGTCTATATGGTTGTTCAGTTACACGTGAGGGAGGCAGAAGCACAAAGAATGGGAATAGGAATGCTGGGTTGTGCATGGCGTTCTTTGTCCGACTGTTGTGTGCCACCTGGGAAAGCCCTCTCAGCCTCAGTGCCCTCAGCAGTCCAGCACGGGCCTCTCGTAGAGAGAGAGAGCACCTGTAAGCCCCTTCCTGAGGGTCCCAAGTGTGGGCTTTGGGGTGGTCTTGCCACCAACGCACCAGAGTCACTTCCCTGTGGACTTAAGTGTGAAGATTCCTTGCTTCACGATTAAGAGGAACCTCATTGTTCTTCATCTCCTGCTCAGGTTTGTCCTGAATGAGCTGGTACAGACGGAGAAGGACTATGTCAAGGACCTGGGGGTTGTGGTGGAGGTGAGTGGATGGCTAGGGGTGGGTCTGCTCACCCAACCGGGGGCATATTGGGGCCCCACTGGGCCGAGGTGTTTTCTCTCCAGGTATTTGCAGAAATGAAACTAGAAATGATAATAGATGAACTTGAATATGCAGGTAAGGCTTTTTTTTTTCTTTTCCACTTGAATATTGTAAGAGATCTAGAGGGAGGTAGGGCCCTAAATGTTGCAGCCTCTTGGTTAGAACTGAGCCTCTCACCTTGTTTTAGGTGACTTTTTGTCTCAGAGCTTTTCACTGGTGTTCAACCACGTGGACATCTATTCTTCAGAGCCGTGAGCCACCGTGACCTGCACTAAGCAGGTCACTCCTAGTGATGCCTTGGGGCTTATCTGTGTTCTTAGATTTTAAGGAGAATGTTATGACTACCAAGAAGATGGACAAAGAAAAACCACCAATCAGGCAAGGTTGGCAGGTCCACAGTTCAGAGTCAACTTGGCAGTAAATAAAACAGCTCTTTCTCCATAGGGGTTTACCTTAGGGGGATTTAGACACTTGGATGAGAAAGTCAAAGAAAGTACATGGATTATTTAGATGGCTTAGAGCCCTGTGGCTAAACATCTTAAACAAATCATGTGAATGCTAAACACTGAATGTCTGCTATCTACATCCCCTGCCGGTGCCTCACATTGGACCTGTAAGTCCCCATCCTGTGAGATCTGCTGACTTAGGGTTTGTATTTGCTTATCCTGAACCTTGGATAAACAAACTAGCCTAGTGTGCAAAGGACCTGAATTCTGACTTATGGGAAGTTACTCTCTTCTCCAAGGAAGGATGGGGCTGGCAGAGGGGCAGCAGCCAGAACCTGCAGTCAGCCCAGGAGTGAGGGGCTCGGGAATCTGGAGGCTGAGCTGCAGGGCAGTCAAATGTCGGTGGTGGAACTGTAAGACAGAGCACTGACTCCCCAGTGTCTCAGCTTCTCATCTGTCAGACGGGGTACATGCTGCCTATGCAACCTCAAAACCTGACTTAAAAGCTAACGCAAGATTATACATGACTAGAGGCCCAGTGCACGAAATTTGGTAAACCGGCAGTTGGACATTCCTCTCGCAATCTGGGACCACTGGCTCCTAACCACTTGTCTGCCTGCCTGCCTGATTGTCCTTAACTGTCTCTGCTTGCCTGCCTGGTCATCCTCTAACTGCCCCCCTGCCAGCCTGGCCGCACTCTAACTGCTCCCCTGCCAGCCTGGCCACCCCCTAACTGGTCCCCTGCTAGCCTGGTCATCCCCTAACTGCCCCCCTGCTGGCCTGGTCACCCCCTAACTACCCCCCTGCTGGCCTTGTCACCCCCTAACTACCCCCCTGCTGGCCTGGCTGCCCTCTAACTGCTCCCCTGCCAGCCTGGCCACCCCCTAACTGGTCCCCTGCTGGCCTGGTCATCCCCTAACTGCCCCCCTGCTGGCTGGTCACCCCCTAACTACCCCCCTGCTGGCCTTGTCACCCCCTAACTGCTCCCCTGCTGGCCTGCCCCCCACCCCAACTATCCCCCTGCCAGCCTGGATGCCCCCTAACTGCCCCCTTGCCAGCCTGGTCCCCCCCCCAACTACCCCCCCGCTGGCCTGGTCCCCCCTAACTACCCTCCTGCCAGCCTGGTCACCCCCTAACTGTCCTGAAGGAAGTCAGACATCTGGAAGATGTCCGGTTGACCCAGTCTAATTAGAATATTACTCTTTATTAGTATAGATAGCCTTTTATAGACTCTTAAGTATTAACACAGTGAGACTTATTTCTAGGCCAGATGTGTCTAGTTCTGAGCCTTTAAAGACATAGACCTCAGATTGGGAGAAGAAAGAGGGGCAGGCGACTTCTTCTTTATTCTGCTTTCTTAGAAATTCATAGAAGTTTTGTGTCTCACTCTGCACAAGGGTGAAGTCCTGGTTGAATAGTGAGAAACCACAGGGGCGCTTGCCCTCAAACTCCTGCAGAAAGGCCTGCAGTGTGGTGCTCACCCAGAAAGCTTTCTCGTAAAAACTGCTCAGCTCCTCATTGCCTCTGTCCACAGGGCTTCATGAAGAGGATAGAAGAAAAGGGTGTCCCTGAGGACATGCGAGGGAAGGACAAAATCGTGTTTGGAAACATTCACCAGATTTATGATTGGCATAAGGAGTAAGTACTACATCATCCTGGGGATCCGGGCATCCTAGAATCCAGGCCTCTCCCGCCCTCACCCCACATCTGACCTTAGGGCCAGGGTTTGGGGAGAGATTTCCATCATTTACCTCAGCCTTGAGAAGTTACACAGTGCTGAAGAATGTGGCTTCCTTTTTTAAAAATTTTATTTTATTGTTTAAGGTATTACAAATAGTAGTACATATGTCTCCTTTTTTCTTTTTCCCCATTGACCTCCCCCTGGCCTCCCCTACCCCCCGGCACTTGCCCTCACACCCCCAACCCCAGTGTCTTGCATCCATTGGTTGTGTTTATATGCGTGCATACAAGTCCTTCGGTTGCTCTCTTAGCCCTTCACCCTCCCTTGCCTTCCCACTGTAGTTTCACAGTCTGTTCGATGCTTCTTGGCCTCTGTATCTATTTTTGTTCAACAGTTTATAATGTTCTTTATATTTCTGGCTTCCTTCTTTCATCCCCTCCCTCCTTTTAGTTTTTTCCTGGCCGAACTGGAAAAATGTATCCAGGAGCAAGACAGATTGGCCCAGCTCTTCATTAAACACGTGAGTGTTTCCTGCGCCTTCTTCCCCTCCCCTTACACCAGCCTCACTTCTATGCATTTTTATTTTTTTAATTTTTTAAATATGTTTTTATTGATTTCAGAGAGGAAAGGAAAGGGAGAGAGAGATAGAAACATCAATGATAAAAGAGAACCATTGATTAGCTGCCTCCTGAATAACCCCACTGGGGATCAAGCCCGCAACCCGGGCATGTGCCCCGACTGGAAATCAAACAATGACCTCCTGGTTCATGGGTCGATGCTCAGCCACTGAGCCACACAGGCCAGGCAACTCCCATGCATTCTTAAATCCCTCTCTCTGCGGCTATTCCTCTAAACCTTTCTCTGAGTTGTTTCACTGTCTCGGCAGTTTGGAGATAGGCTCTTGCCACTCCATTCCCTCCTCTGCCCTTGATATGTCATTGCCCTGGTGCATCCCCAGAGTGTGGACCGTGTGTTTTTCCCCCGTCGTGTAGCCCAGCACAGCGCTCTTAGACTCAGGTTCCGCGTGAGGCGGGAGGTGTCTGAGCGCCTGCCTCTGCCCTTGCAGGAGCGGAAGCTGCACATCTACGTGTGGTACTGCCAGAACAAGCCGCGCTCCGAGTACATCGTGGCCGAGTACGACGCCTACTTCGAAGTAAGCTGCACCGGCTTTGCTGGTGGGAGCGGGGGGAGGGGGGATTCAGGCCGAGACAGCCGCATTCAGAAACAGCAGCCATCATCCAAGACAGCGGCCGCTGCCTCGACACAGCTGTGAGCTTCTTAGCTCGATTCCCAGGAGCCCCCTTGCTTGGGAGGAGCTGGGGGCCCGAGCCTGTGGACTGCTTTCAGAGGCCTCGGTACTCAGAGTTATTGTGGTGCAGAGGCTGCTTCCAAAGCCGAAGCTCAGGCCTCCTCCCCGGGCCCCAGGGCAGACTGTGCCCACACTGCTCTGCACCAGCCCTGGAGGCTGCCTGCTGAGGGCCCCCACCTTGCTGAGGTGCTCGCAGGCACCTCGTAGTCTCAGCTTCCGTCCCCAGAGGTTCTGTCAAGCACCCGAAAATGTTTGCTCTGCCCCAGCCTGGAGGAGAGGCAGCCATCACTTGGGAAGAGCGTTTGCAGATCTGAGTTGAGGGCCCCAGGCTTGTGTCCTAGGAGAAGCCCTTCATTCCCCTGGGCCCTGGAGCAGGAGAGAGAACAGAATATCCATTCCTGCTCGTCCCCCGGACCTGAGCCAGGACACAGCTATGACAGGGATAGACAGGCAGAGGGTAATGGTGTGTGTTCTGTTATTAGTAACAAATTAGCAGTAGTGTAGGCAGTTCTGCCTCTTGCGTGGTTTGAAGATTCTGAAACTTGAGTGGCAAGCATGACGGCCTGTCTTCCTGGCCTTGAACCCTGACCTAGAATACCCCAAGTCTGTGGTTCCTTTTTTTTCTAATACCACTTCCCTTGTGTTCCAGGAGTTGAAACAGGAGATAAATCAAAGGCTGACGCTTAGTGACTTCCTTATCAAGCCCATTCAGAGAATAACAAAATATCAGCTGCTTCTCAAGGTAAGAGGGCTGGGAGCCTGGGTCAGGTCCAGGGAAGGGTCTTCATGGCTCTGAGCTAGCAAACAGGTTAGCTATGGTCCTGTCTCCACCACATTATTCCGTGGACTCGTGGGGGCACATGTGGGCTTCTATCTTGGCTGGCGGTTACTTGTGTCTGCTTTGCTCCCAAGTAGATTGTATACCTGTTGTTCCTGCCTTTAAGGTTGGTTAATTCATTTTCTTTTTTTTCAATGTCTTACTTTGTCACCATCACTGACTCGGTACCTTTAATAAATTAAAAAATAACAAGAGCATAAAATCAGAGTGGAATATAGGTGAAAGGAAAGGCCCTAGAAACCTTAGATGAGTGATACCTAAAATTTAACCATGTTTTACTTTTTGTAATGGTTTAATTTATCTTACAGAGAAGGAGGTACACGGTAGAGACTTAACTTCCTTCCTCCCTCCCTTTTCTCAGAGTGTTGAATTTTTGCGTATCCTGGGGCTTCTCTGTGATACATGTACAATATGACTCATAGCCTCATATCCCAGCTACTACACAGCATCACCATCTCTATGGGAAAGGAATGTCTCTAGGTGTTGCCACCATGTCTGTGGTGCTGGGTTTTTATAGCTCTATTTTCCTAACTGATTTCACCCTCCCATACCCTTTCCCACCTCCCTGACCTACTAGGACTTCCTGAGATACAGCGAGAAGGCGGGTTTGGAGTGTTCAGAGATCGAGGTGAGTTTCCTGCTTGTGATGCTGACTGTTGTAGGGACAACTGTTGGGTGTCTGTCTCTAAAGGGGAAAGATTGGTTCTGGAGACCGAGGGTCCAGGCTGGCTCCTCTAAGACAGTAAGAGCCCCTGGCAAGCAGCTGCTGAGCAGGATGTGGAACAGCGAGTATTAATTAACACACGGAGTTAATCCTGTCCTGGGCCAGGTCAGAGCTCAGCCCCACTGGTGTTCTGCTGCGGCCCCCAGGGACACGTGGTGGAAGGGATGGTATGTGAGGCCTCTGACATCCTTCAGAGACTGGCTGTTTCATGTGCAGCTTTGTCCATGAACCCGGGCACTATTTGAGTCTAACGTACAAAGTATTTTGTTTTCACTCCCTTCCCGCCCCCAAAGATTACTCCTTAAGCGAAGTCCTTTGAGATGGTGTCACCATGGGGATTGTTTTAAGGCAGACCATTCTGGAAGGTTATTTTAGGTTAAAACCTCCAGTGTTTCACAAGCCAGGCTAAGCTGTTGCTTGGGCAGCTAGAAAACAACAGAGAGAAGAAAGAACATATAAGAAGGAGAGGGAATTGATAACCAAAAGTGGGAAGGTAGGAAAAAGGTGGGCTGGGCAGCATTCTCCCCACACGTGGTCACTGATTCACGTGTTGCCCCTGCACTGGTGACCAGCAACTTCCCCCTCCCACCCCTCACCCCCAAGAACAGACAATCTCGCAGTCCTCCGGGACCAGTGTCGTTTCCTAGAATCAAGGAACTACCAGGAGGTCCCTGCCTTCCAGCATGAAATTGCCCTGAGCTTCCCCTTCCCCCTCCTGAGCTGCTGTTTTTCTTTCCGACAGAAAGCAGTGGAGTTAATGTGCCTTGTTCCAAAGCGCTGCAATGACATGATGAATCTGGGACGCCTGCAGGGCTTTGAGGTGAGCCCCCACGAATGCGCCTAAGCTCTGTCACTGGGCCTCAGGAGCCCCGGGGGAGGCGGCTTTCTTTGAAGTCCTGTGCCCGCCTCCTCTGCCTCCTTTGCCCCATCTACTCCTCTATGCCCGCCTGGCCTCTCTGGTGCACAGGCCTCGATGCCTCATCTGTGTAGGATTCCCAGTGACAGCTCAGTCATAGAAAGTCACAGAGCAGTCATCCGAGCTGGAGTCAGAATTGCAGGAGGGTTGGAAAGACCCCACGTTGTTTATCACTGTGGACCTGGCACTGGCCTCTTCCCTCTTCTCCTGCTTGAGGCTTGCGAGCTGTGTGAGGGGAGCAGCCTCTGTGACGGGAATAGAACCAGGGGGAAGTGGAGCACTTTTTTGAGAGGGTAGCTCTAATTGACAGGCCTACCTAGTGGCTCGGTTAAACAAACACTCAAAGCCCTAAGACATCAGAGTGCACGCTTCTGTTCTTTAAAGAGGAGAATCAAATTTTAGGACAGACAGCTAGGATTTTGGTTACAGACAGTGGACTAGCCTAATCGGACTGCCATGAAAAAGTACCACAGAGTGGTGGCTTCAACAACAGACTATCCTTGTAAACAGCCGTTGAGCAGGAGGAGGAGAGGCGAGTATTAATTAACACATGAGTATTTTTCTAGAACTCGAGAATCCTGTTCAACTCATTTCTATTAACTCATTTCTATTAACTCATTTCTAGAAGCTAGAAGCCCACACTCAAGGTCAAGGAAGGTGGTTCCTTCTAGGACTGTGAGGAAGGGGTCTGTCCAGGCCTTGCTCCTTGGCTGGTAGATGGCCGCCTTCATGTGCACATGGCATTCTCCCTGTATCTTCACATCGTCTGCCCTCTGTGTCCTAATTTCCTCTTTTTATAAAGACACCCGTCATCCTCGAATAGGAATCACCGTAATGGCCACACATTAACTTTTTAAGGACCCTGCCTCCCAATAGGGTCCCATTCTGAAGTCTGGGGGTTATGGCTTCAACATGTGACTTGTGGGGGATACAATTCAACCATAACAGTGAACCTTTAAAGAGCAAATTGATTTTTCTAATTTAACTTAATAAGTGGCTGTTGTTAGCTTATACCCAAACATTATATATTCACGAAACATAATCTGTTGAGTATCAATATGGTAACATTGGAACGGACACAGTTATTGACTGGTACGTAGTTGTTGAGCTCTGTAGAGAGAGAGGTGAATCTTCCAGTCCTGTTTCCCCGGTAATCCTGTCATCTAAGATTTCATTATTCCTTTTTTGGAGAAAAGGGAAGATTTCTGAAAGTTGACATAATTAATAAAGTAATAGCCTTTTTTCTTCTGGCTAAATTAAAAGAGGTAGACTAGACTAGATATAAGGCGGACTGGCCCATAAGTAAATTTCAAAGATGCTATATTCAGCTTTGGGTTCTTGAGTTGGATCCATGGTGTTCTTGAGACAAATTCTTGTGTCCTCCTTGCCCTTCCAGCCCATCCTGGTGTCCATGTCTGATCTCCATTGCTTTGTTGTGTCCAGGAAGTATATGGAGGGTCTTCTTTGCTATTCTTTTTGATAGGTTCCCAGTTGTCCCCAGTAGACCTAGGAGGAGAGTAAGAGGGATACACAGCAGCAGCATATCTGACTTCTTACACAGTGCTTCTTTAGTCATCCTAGGTGAAGTTTATACCTTTTCCCTTGGAGTTATGCCAGGGCTGAGACTATTCTGAACAAGGCAAATAACTCCTTTTGCTCTTAAACCTTGATGGCCCATGTTTTCTGAGCAAGAGCCTGGCTTGACTTTCTCTTGGTCTCTGAGGAGACCACTGACAAGAGGATCAGCATCTGATTCGCTGCCTGATTCACGTCAGACTTCACAGGAACTGTGCCCTGACTGGGAATTGAACCGGCCACCTTTTGGTTCATAGGTCGATGCTCAACCAACTGAGCCACACTGGCCAAGGCAATTATTCTCTCTTTTAAATCAAGTACCACTATCTGCATTTTTCCTCTAGCCCCAGAGAATCTGCTTTGCATTCCTTCAGCTAATTGGAAAGGATCATGAACATATTTCCATTCCTTCTGAAGTCCATGGCTTTGGGCCAGGGAGGAGGTAGCCCCTTCACTTAGATTCCCTCCCTTTTAAATCCTCTAGCTTTCCCTTGAGCATCAGCAGGGCTATAACTTATGGGTCAGGCTTTTATGTAGTATTAATAGAGCTTTTAGAGCTTTCCTGGCTTGCTAGTCACCAGCTTAATATTAACTTTGGGCCAGGGTAGAGATAAGCCTGTTTGGCTGATGACCTTGACAATGAGGAGCCATGATCCAAGCAGAAGGAAGGTGTTTCTCAGGAATATGAAAGGAAGATGAAAGCCCTGGCCATGTAGCTCAGTTGAGTAGAGCATCGTCCTGACACACCAAGGTTGCAGGTTCGATCCCAATCAGGGCACATACAAGAATCAACCAATTAATGTTGGTTGGCTCTAGGCACAGTTTCTGTGAAGTCTGACGTGAATCAGGCAGCGAATCAGATGCTGATCCTCTTGTCAATGATCTCTTCAGAGACCAACAAATGGAACAACAAATTGATGTTTCTCTTACTCTCTGTTTCCCTCTCTCCCTTTCTGTCTTCCTCCCTCCTTCCACTATCTCAAGAAATTAATGGGAAAAATATCCTCAGGTAAGGATTAACAACAAAAAAAGAAGGATCACAGGCTCTGGCCCATGTGGTTCAGTTGGTTGGACATTGTCTTGTGCACTGAAAGGTTGACAGTTCAATTCCCAGTCAGGGGCACATATACAGGTTGCAGGTTCAATCCCCAGTTGGGGGGCATGCAGGGGGCAGCCAATCGATATCTTGCTCTCACAATGATGTTTCTCTCTCTCCCTCTCCCTTCCTCTCTCTCAAAATCAATTTTAAAAAAAGGATTATGGATCCGAAAAAAATACCTACCAGCTTATAAAATTTGGGCATAAATCTAGGGGACTCAAACTTTACCTGTCAGCCTGTAGGAGCCTAGGACTTGAGAATTCCCTCCATTTTGAAATAATAGAAGAAAAGAGGGGCCCAATGCATCAGATTAGGTATGGTTGTGCCTACATCACTTCTCCTGGCCGCGGTTGGCTCTAGACTCCTGGCCACTAGAGGACTCCAGGTCCTTGGCCCATGCTGCAAGAAAGCCAGGCAGTCACACTTCTCAGAGCTTCAGGCACAGAAAGGTCACTTTGAGCTCCAAGTGTCACTTCCTTTCTGTTTTCCTTCTAATAAAACATAAGCAGGGCCAGTGTCATTTCTGAACATCTCTTTAGTGAATAATCTTACCTTCCTTCTGGCATTACCCTTAGGCTGCTTCTTAGTAGTTCTGTAGCCTCCTTTCCCTTTCCGTTTCTCTTCACAGCCCTTGTGGCTGCCCCAGATGAATGGGCCAGTCCTAATTCAGGCTCTTATTAAGCCCAGAGGGTTTGGGTATCACATCTGCTGTCCATGTCCATTGAGGGGAGAATCTGTGGACCCAGAGGGCTGTGGTAGTCTCCCCGTTTTTCATTTGCTTCACCCCAGCCCTTCTCTCCATCAGGGCACACTGACCGCTCAGGGGAAGCTGCTGCAGCAGGACACGTTCTACGTGATTGAGCTGGATGCGGGCATGCAGTCCCGGACCAAGGAGAGGCGTGTGTTCCTCTTTGAGCAAATTGTCATCTTCAGCGAACTGCTCAGGAAGGGCTCTGTCACCCCGGGCTACATGTTCAAAAGGAGCATCAAGGTGAGGATCCCGTGGGGGTGAGAAGGCACGAAGAAGAGCCAAATTTGTCCCTAAGACAGAGGCATGGAATGAGTCAGGATCCTGAACATTGAAGATCTTTCAGCCTCCTGACCTTTCGGGCATGAAGGCTGAGCATCTGTGGGAAAAAGTGACAGGGGAGTGCCCGTCTGCAGCAGGATCCTGCAGGTCTCCAAGACAGAGACCAAAGTACTTAGCTGTTGGATCCAGGGTCAAATTTTGGAAACACCTCCTGAAATAGAAACTTCGCGGAACTGTGATACGTTGTTGATTTTTATTAAACCGCTTACATATGAACAGATCACCTTGGTATCTTCCAGATGAATCACTTGGTCCTGGAGGAGGACGTGGACCATGACCCCTGCAAGTTTGCGCTCATGAACAGGGAGACTTCGGAGAGGGTCATTCTGCAAGCCGCCAATGCTGACATCCAGCAGGCCTGGGTGCAGGACATCAGCCAAGTCTTAGAAACACAGCGAGACTTCTTAAATGGTGGGTCCTGGGCCTGGCTTCTAGCGGGGCAATTTCATGGCACCCCACACCCCTGAGCTTCCTTGGGTCTGGGCTTATGGTGAGTTCTGAGCCCAGGTCACATTTTATATGGAGGTCAACTTAGTTTTCAGAAACACTTTGTTTAGAATTTTTCTAATTAGCATCAGAACCTGAATGTACAAGGGTAACAGATGGAGCATTATAAAGAAGCCCCATCTCTCCAAGGGCAGGAACACTCCCTTATAGCCAATACATAGGGCATGTGCCTCGTGACCACCATTACCAGCTGGTCATAATTGGGGCAAAAGTCAGAGGCAGGCACCACCTCTTTCCCTGAGGGGCCGACATCAGTGACATGTCTTCCCCTTTGGTGGCCGAAGCTGGTTCGCTCACAGGTTCTCCAGTGTTATCGAGAGACTAGGAATTTGGCAGATCAGTTCAAATGCCCCTTCTGCTCCCAACAGTGTGAGAGCTTGGACAAGCCCTCTCTTCCAATAAGAGGTGATCACACTCAAAATTTCAGTAATACCTTGAACTTCCTAGAACAGATTGATGATGCAGAGAATGTAGCTCTCTGTGGACCTTGCAGGAGTGCCCCTAATGGGCTGTGTGGTCTGGAATAAAGTGGAGCCGCTATCTTATTTACATTGTTTTATTTGTTTTCCCTGCGGGGATCTTCTTCACGTTGAGCTTGGCGTGGGAAAGGAAGTGTACAGGGTTAAACTAGTGGTAATCTGTGCAGTTACGAGCTTAGATGTCTCTCTGAGCAGAAATGGAGCTTGAAGATGAAGACAAAATATAGCTAGTAACAAAGCAAGTCTGGAGACTCAGCAAGCACATAGGGCTGTATGTGCTTACGCATACACACACACACACACACACACACACACACACACACACACCCCTCCCTCCACTGTGTCACCTCCTTGCCAGCACCACAATCCGGAACCTGTCAAATGATGCAAATGGAGCATTTGTCGATGTCTAGCATAGGCCTGAGTGCTGTGGGGAAAGGTTAAAGGTGACACACTAGTTGAGGACCTTTCCTTGGACCTCAGCTCATTTTGTGAAAAGGAGAAACAGTGGGCTTCGCCCACACTGGCATGTGCCATGGCGTGCCAGCCACCCTGGAAATAGGAAAACATGGCACACCTCCCTGCAGTATCAGTTTTACTCCACGATAAGAGGTTTAACACATTGTGTTTATTTTAAAACAAATAAAAAAATTATATCAAAGGATGCCGTGACTTCTTGAGATAGAGCATGGGACTTAGAAGCAGTTTCACACTTACAGAAAGTCTTTCTGGGTCATGTCCCCCAACTATAGAATACCTTGGGGGGAAAAATTAAGTGATCTCTAGGTTTATTTTCATTCTAAAAAGTCTAAAATTAAACACCAGCCTAGCCCTGAGGAATAGTAATGAAAGTTGTATATAATTTACAGTGTCTGAATATACAACTGTGAATTAACACTTATGCTGATAAAATAACTTTATACAAAAAAAAGTGCATATATAAAATACATTTATTAAATTTCACTCTATCAGGAATTTCTGATAGACTCTAAGCTGGAATGAGGTTTTTACGTTCATTAATTCAGGACAAAAGAAAAATAAGGGAGGAGAATAAAATTGAAACCAGAAATAATTGAAATAGCGGCTGCCATCCTTTCTCTGTGCCAGGCACCATGCTAAGCATTTCACATGTATTATCACATTTAATCCTCACATCAACATGGGAAGATAAGTACTGTCATCATATATTTTTAAGGTGAGGAAAAGAGGCTCAGAGAGGTTAAGAAACTTGTCCAAAGTCACAAAGACAAGGACTTGAACCCAGAACTGTATAACCTAAAATTAGGTTCTTAACCACAAAGCTGCAATAGAGTTGCTAGTGTAGAACACACATTTATATGTGAGCTCCCTCACCAACAAAGCAAAGAAAGAAACAGGATCAGGTATAAGCACTGTATCCACCAGCCAGAAACAAACCCTGTCCGTAGATGCACAGCTTTCCCCATCCAAAGGCCTAAGTTATGCACATTGAGGCTGGTGGCAGAACACAGGCTCTGGAGGTGGCTTATTTAAGAACTAGAGGCCCGTTGCACGAAGATTCGCGCAATAGGCCTTCCTTCCCCTGGCTGCCGGCACCAGTTTTCCTCCAGCACCCGGGACCCAGGCCTTTGGTCCAGCTGCAGCAGCGAGGCTTGGCTTCTCCGCTCGAGCTGCAGCAGCGAGGCTTGGCTTCTCTGCTCCAGCTGCAGCGGAAAAGCCAAGCCTCTTCAGTCTTCAGTCATCTTCAGTCTTCAGCCTTCAGTCATCTTCAGTATTCAGTCATCTTCAGTCTTTGCTCCACGCCTGCATAAGCAAATTAACCGCCATCTTTGTTGGATTAATTTGCATACCCATCCTGATTGGCTGGTGGGCGTAGCAGAGTGACACCAATTTGCATGTTTCTCTTTTATTATTGTAGATATAGACTCGATTCAAACATTTGAGCACCCCAACTCCATGTAGCAGGTATTTCTTTGGGAGGGCAGTCTGACAGGGCCTGCTTCACAACTCAACTTAAGTCTCTCTACATAAAGCATAGAACTGCATTCCTTTGAGCAGTCAGTGATTCAGACTTTGCCCTGGTTCCAAGAGACTTGTCTCCTAATGTTAGTGAATTATGGAACTATTGCTGGGCCAGATTATAGACACCTAGTATCTAAGCCCACAGAGCTCTCTCCAGGGAGAAAGGCCGGGCTCCGGCAGAGCCTGCTCTGTACTTGGACACACTCGGGAGACAAGGATGTGACGATGGCCAAGGGCCAGGCCTGCTTACAGAGTCCTGTGCGGGCATCTCAGAGCCCATCTTTCCCTCCTGAGACCGCAAATAGGAAGGCAATGTGGCCAATGTTGGGTCCTGTTGAAGTTCATACCGATCACTATAGAAATACTCTAATAATGGGAAGTTCTCTGGGCCCCAGCTGGTAACCCATGGAAGTATTTGTTACAGTGAAGACTGATAAAACCAGCATTATTGGGCCAGTCCTTGATGTCGTCATTACAGAGTTTGACCTCGGTGGCCTTTGACTGGCTGTACCTCTTTAGGACTCAGACCTTGGAACTTTGTTATCTTAAACTCAGTGAAACAAAGCTCATGTCATTTCTTTCAAATCAGCTTTTCCGCTGTCTCCCTTCTCCCAGTCTCCAAACCAGTGTGACCCTCGATTCTTGCCTTCTTTACCCCCTAGGCGGGGTCGGAGTCTAGTCTGCCTCCAGAACACTTGCCACAAGAATCCCTTCCACATGCCCACTGCTGCTGCTTGAGTTGGGCCTCTTGCTTGTTTCTGTCTCAGCCTCTCCAATCTGTCTTCCCAACTGCTTCAAGGTTAATGTCCTCCAAGCCTGGCTGTGGTGAGAGAGTCTGAATTTAAAACGTTCACATTCATGAATCCAGTCACTTTTCATGATCTTCAGAATCAAATCCAGACTCGTGAGCCTTGGCTTTCTAGGTCGTTCGCACATGGCACCTCTGCCTCCCACACCTGCTTCACCTTCTCTTCCACGGAGACCCATGGCCCGGTGCTCCACGTAATGGTTCCATCCTGTTCCCCAGGCACACGCCACACTTGCTTCCTTCCTGCAGAGCCTGCACGGCACAGCCTGACAGCCGGACCTCCTCTGAAGTTCTTTATCGCCACCACCTGTACACAGGCACCCACACCACACACTCCCTCCTTTCGCACAACACTTTGCACCTCACCTACAGCAACTACTTGGGCTTTGTATTTTCATTATTCAGGTAGGTTTCTTAGTTCTCACAGTAGATAGGTTCCTTAACAACAAGGGTAGTGTCTTCCTCCTGTATCCCCATTGTGCCTGGC
Source organism: Myotis myotis (assembly GCF_014108235.1). Taxonomy (NCBI): domain Eukaryota; kingdom Metazoa; phylum Chordata; class Mammalia; order Chiroptera; family Vespertilionidae; genus Myotis; species Myotis myotis. The sequence continues at coordinate 161,389,950 of NW_023416324.1, forward strand.
ATGGAGCCTGTACCTAAGAAGCTCCCAAACCCTGCAGGATCCCCAGAGCTCAGAGTAACCGTCGCTCTTCTCTGCAGCACTGCAGTCGCCCATTGAGTACCAGCGGAAGGAGAGGAGCTCAGCCGTGATGAGGGCACCGCCTGCCAGGACTCCCCAGGCCAGCCCACGGCCCTACTCCTCCATCCCTGTGGGCTCTGAGAAGCCCCCAAAGGGCTCCAGCTATAACCCGCCTCTGCCACCCCTGAAGATATCTACCTCCAATGGCAGTCCAGGGTTTGACTACCACCAGCCTGGAGACAAGTTTGAGGCCAGCAAGGTAAGTGACAGCCCATGGGTTCCATTCTTGCCAACCTGAGGGCATGGCCTCAGGGCTCACTGTAGGAAGTAGCATCTTTTTGTGCTGATCATTTGAGCAGGAACAGCCCACTAGATACGAACTAGTCTCAATTATTCCTCTTTCTTCTCTGCAAGTTGAGTGTGTTAGATCAGTTCCCCCTGGCTCAGAAACTGTGTTCAAGAGCAGTAGTCATCAGCAGAAACTCCATAAAAGTATAAGGTGTTACCATAGTCACAATTATGAAAACAGGTGATTTACACCAAATAGAGAGTTGTGGTGTAGGTCATCTAAAAGGCACCACTCTGGTGTTTGACATTTTAAAGACATTGCCTTTTCTAATGATGAGCTGCCGAAGTGACTCACAGTTCTTCACCACCCACTGGTTAATGTGGCAAGAAGTCACTTGTGTGTGTGAATGGGGAAGCCAGTCTTGGATTAAACACTTATCATTGATAATCCATCATGCAGATATCACCATGAGGACAGCCACAGACATAAGTGTAGACTCATTCTACACAGTTGCTTTCATCCCACCAGGTAGTAGGAGCAAGAGAACAAATAGGAAAGATGAGGAATTAGGGAATCTGGTTTCCATTCCAATTCTGCAACTCACTTGCTCTAGAACAGGGGTGGGCAAACTTTTTGACTCGAGGGCCACAATGGGTTCTTAAACTGGACCGGAGGGCCGGAACAAAAGCATGGATGGAGTGTTTGTGTGAACTAATACATGTTAACACTGCTGCTGGTGAAGGAGTGGAGGGGAGAGCAAGAGAACCCTCTGCTTTTTCGGCTCCGCGGGCCGGATAGAACAGCCGAACGGGCCGGATCCGGCCCGCAGGCCGTAGTTTGCCCATGGCTGCTCTAGAACCTCAGCAAGTTAGTGAATCAGATTAGGCCTCAGTTTCCTCTAAAACTCAGTGGGTCGGTGAATAGGAACATTTTGGTGTTCATGTTCTGATTTTATTCTTTTTACCTCAATTATCCTATATAATAAAGAGGTGATATGCAAATTGACTGTCACACCCTTGCACAAGATGGCTGGCAGGGAAGGGCAGTTGGGGGTGACCAGGCCGGCAGTGGGGGCAGTTGGGGGCAACTGGGCTGGCAGGGGAGGGCAGTTGGGGGCGATCAGGCCAGCAGGGGATCAGTTAGGTGTCGATCAGGCTGGCAGGGGAGTGGTTAGGGGGTGATCAGGCTGGCAGGCAGAAGCGGTTAGGGGCAATCAGGCGGGAAGGTGAGCGGTTGGGAACCAACAGTCCCAGATTATGAGAGGGATGTCCCAGATTGGAGAGAGTGCAGGCTGGGCTAAGGGACAGCCCCCCCCCCCCCCCAGTGCACAAATTACGTGCACTGGGCCTCTAGTTAGATGACACTGATTTTTTTTTTTTAATTAACAGTGTCTGACTTCAGTTCTGTATTAAAGTAACTGTACCAATCTATTTTATCACATCACCTAGAAATGATGTTCCATCTTAAAACCCCCTGCTCTTGTGCATAAGTTAAAGTCACATTGGCATTTTGTCAAGCTTTTTGAAGAATTTCTGGCTCTCACCATGCTCTGTGAGGCAGCCAGGCCTCCCTGGGACATACAGGTCTGTCTAGAAGCAGCTTCCCTGGTGGAGAGCCATGTGAAAAGGCCACAGAGGCAGGGCCACTGCATAAATGAGAATAGGGGAAACTGGAGGAGTTCTGTCCCCACAGGAGTTAGAGCAGGATAGGTCATGACCTTGCCTTTGAATTGGGCAAATGGCTCATTGTTACTCCTGTCTCAGGAGGGTCAGAATGTAGGAACAGAGTAAGACCAATGTTTTTTCAAAAGGAAGAAAAAAGTGTATCAAAGGGTCTGTGTTCTTTCCACTTGGGGTTATGACCTCTAGCTTGACCTTTGCCCTGACCTCACTTTGCCCAGGTGCTCATGGACCCCTGTGCCAGTACCATGCTTTTCCTTCCATTAATCAGAGGACATAGTCAGGAAGGTTGCATGCTAGGGAGGGGCTTGCAGGTGGAAGGTGTGTTTACATCTTTACCTAGGCCAGCAGTATCTCTACCTGTTCACCCTTGATTATACAAGGTGTCCCCCCAAAAATACATACACACTTTAACACCTGATTGCTCAACTTTGAAAATGAAATGTATTTTAATAAGCACTGCCTTTATCATTATTCAAAGTGTGTGTATACATTTTTGGGGGGGGACACCCTATATGTTGTATGAAACAAGAGTATGTTTATGAATATAATGTCATTACTCAAGATCATCTTCCCCTGCTAGTGGGAGGGTGGGCTTTTACCCACACGGGATGCAGAGCAGGCCATGTGCCCCAGCCTTCTTGTATCTGGGTCCCTCTCGCCCTGTCTCCCAGCAGGGCGACCTGGGAGGCTGCAATGGGACCTCGTCCATGGCCGTGATCAAAGATTACTATGCACTGAAGGAGAATGAAATCTGTGTGAGCCAAGGTGAGGTGGTCCAGGTCCTCGCCGTCAACCAGCAGAACATGTGCCTGGTGTACCAGCCTGCCAGCGACCACTCGCCCGCAGCCGAGGGCTGGGTCCCGGGCAGCATCCTGGCGCCCCTCACCAAAGCCACGGCGGCGGCAGAAAATAGTGACGGGAGCATCAAGTAAGTGCCTCGGTGGCTTCCCCGGGAGAGGAGTATGTGGATGTAAAAAATTCCAAAACAAACCAAGAACACAAAAATGCAAACACACAGTAGGGAATTACTGCTGCTTACTCACGACAGCGCCACCAACGGAAGTGATGCTTGAGGGCTCAAGAGCCACCGCAGCCCGGCGTCCAGGCTGGATTGTCCCGAATCTTTTGTTTTTGTGGATGGATGGTAGTGGCGGTGGTTCTCCTTTCCATTTTGTTTATAATTTTTGTTCGTTTTTCCCCCCTCTCCCTCTCGCTAAGAAAAGAGCCCTACTGAGACCCTAGGTGACAGCATGCCTTCCGTGGCTCCACCTGGCCCACCGCAGGATTCACTGGACTGGACTTCTATTTATATTGGATTAAGTTGCTGATATATATATATTTTTTTTTTTTTGATTGACACCAAAAAATTACCTTAGCACAAATGCCAGACCTGTGCAGGTCAGAGGCCCGCTGCTTCTCCCAGGAGAGAGGGAACTTTTTGGTTGTCTATGGCAATTCCTCTGTACAGATTGTACTTTTTTTTTTTTTTCAATTTCCCCTCCCCTGTGCGTTTAATATATGTTCATGGTCATTTGTAAGATATTTCTTTTCCTTATTTTGGTTGCAAAGACCCTTCCGAACACATTCCTGTATAAAGTATTTTGCACTATTTAAAGAAACCCATATGGATGAAGTCAGGCTGTGCAATATAATGGAGAGTCACAATGTTCATCATTGTACCTGTAATGTAACTAATAATTTTAAATGTACTATTTTAAATATGTAAAATAAATTTTCACCATGAGCATGTTTTAATGAGGTTCAAGACTAGTTGACCCTTTTTCCCCATTTCACTATTCTGGGACTTTCAAATGTGCAAATGATTCTTCTTCTCCCCCCCCCACCCCCACCCCCTTTCCTTTTCCTTTCTTTTCTATGCTTTAGAAGTTGGTTGAATGCACTGACAATCAGTTGCTAAGGCTCCAACCCCACCCCGTCTTCCCTTCTAAATAGCCCCTGTTGGTTTTCTCTAACCTCTGAGATGAGGAAGGAGGCAGATTGGATACTGTCCACCTGGGCGGCCTCGAGGTGCTGGCGTAATTAATGACTAGAGTAGAAGGTAGTGCTTGGCTTGCCTCCCCGCTGCTTTCTGTGCTGTGTGGTCATGGCTTCGGGGATGAAAGGGGCTCCTGTAAGATGTCTGAGCAGGGTCACCGACGGAGCTGTGCTTCTGTGGCCCTTTCTCCAGCTCGGGGGTGGAGGCTGCTGAATTGGCCCTGGCCTTTCTAGGCAACCATAGGCCCATCTGGGAATCAGTCGTGTCCCCTATGGCACAGAGAGGCCCAATGCATTTTACCCTAAAGTCACTTGGCTGTGGTCCCCTTTAAGAAGCCTCGGGAACAAAGGCCCTCAAAAGCATTGACGTTGTTATGAATCAGTGGCCTTACAGGATGGACACGTAATGACTTATGATCTAATCATGCAGGCTCTGAGCAGGTCTTCCTCCTCGCCTTCCAGTCTATTGGTCACTTTTCACATCTTCTGTAGGAGGGACGGTAGGAGGGGTCAGGCTGGGTGAGAGAGAACAGAATTGATACAAATCGGTCACTTTGGTTCCTTGTCAGCTGCTCTTACACAAGGGGTGGTGAAGGTGGACCGAGCAGCTGACTGAGAGTGGGTGTCACTTATCAGTGAAGGACACGCACCGTACCCTCCCCGAGGCCTACTGTGACCACAGAGGTCAGAGTTCGTGTGATGCCTACGGGCCAGTGTCACCAAAACCCTGTTTCCACATCAGTCCCTGGGCTTGTGGCCAAGAGATGGGAGCTCCCCAGACCATGAGGATGCGTTCTCCTGGGAAGAAGACCGTGAAGCTGAGCCTGTCCCACCACTTGTATTGCTCTGAGTCCCCCCTCTGAGCACTGTTTGTAACGTTTCTAGTGTCTCACCGAGCATGCCCAATGACCCAGAGGGTTGTAATGACTGAACACACACACACACACACACACACACACACACACACACACACTGTGCTATCTGCCTAGGAGTCTTCAGCAAGGACCTGCCTGACTCATGTTCTCAGAGAGGGTTAGAAACATGGATTTGGAGCAGAGATATGAGATGAAACTCTAAAGCTAACAGAGTGATATCACCTAAGATGAGCTTCCATGACTGGGTCTTACTCCGGTACAGCAGGTGGGCGAGGAGCTGGCATGCAGGGGTCCCTCACAGCCTGCCTCTTTAGGAGCAACAAGAGAAGGTCTGGCCAAGAGACTCTGGACTTGTAAAGGAGCCCACTTTCCCAAAAGATTTGAGAATGTGACTATGATTGCTCTTCTTGCCTACTCAGAAAGTTGGATTTTTGACCACGTGTGTTAGTGATAAATATTTTGGGGACACCTTTCTCAGAACTTCCTAAAATTCCTAACATATGTGGGATTTTGTGGAGGGGATGTGATACATTTTGGAGTATCCTCCTAAACCTTATATGTCTCTCTGTCTTCTCTCTCCCTTAATGAAGCTCTTTTCATTGATCTCTGGCCTGCATAGGCCTACGTTGGACAAGGAGACACTGAAGGGAAGCCAACCTCACTTATTTCAGACACTATTAGAGCTTCGTCCAGAATCTGCGGCCACACCTGGAATTATTATGGCCGACCAAGGTCATTCATGCCATGTGGGACATGGCTTCTGGGGTCTTTGTCTTTGAGTCCTAACATATCAAGAGCTCTGCTCTGAGCTTCTCTTGGCAGGTCTGTGAAGATGTAGCTCTCACACCCTCATGGGAAAAAATAAGTTAGGACAGTGGGAAAGGGCATGGCCGGCCTCGCCTCCCTGAGAGCACATGTTGGTTCTTCTCCCAACAGGAAAACCCTAGGACCTCTTAGTGGTTGACTGAGCCTCACATGTATAAACACCCAGTGATGTGGAGAACATAGGCCACAAACCTTTTATCCCAGCGGTTCTCAACCTGTGGGTCAAATGACCCTTCCACAGGGGTCGCCTAAAACCATCGGAAAACACATATATAATTACATATTATTTTTGTGATTAATCACAATGCTTTAATTATGTTCAATTTGTAACAATGAAATTGGGGGTCACCACAACATGAGGAACTGTATTAAAGGGTCGCGGCATTAGGAAGGTTGAGAACCACTGCTTTATCCTAAGATATCCCGATAAATGAGTCAACTGCCCCCGAAGGTCCTATCTGCACCACAGTGTCTGGGAGAGGCCACAGTCCAAACACAAATAACAAGATGGAAACCTCAAAATCGTCCTTTTGAGTCTCTATATCTGATCCCAGGGAAGTGCCAGTAACTTAAACACTAGAGAATAAACTCCTTTTATCTTTCCAACCCCCTCCCCTACCACCACCACCCGTTCTTCCCTTATCCACCAAACCCCTCAAGAAGGAACTGCCTCAGGCCTATAAGACCTCATCAGTATTTTATAAAAGTTGCCCCTGGTAGAGCTTCCTAACTCAGTGCTCATGTTTTTCTCAAACGCTGCTGTCTACCTTGCACATCTCAGGAGGGTCAGTTCATTCTCACTCGCTTCCCGTTGGAGGTGAGGTCAGCTGCCCATCACAGAGCTGGCATGCAGGTTTGGGGCCTCTGACGCCGGGGCATGACTGGAGCCCTTCACCTACCAACACACCCACAGGTGGCCAGCCCACCTGCTGCCTGTCTCTGCCCTGACCTGCCATTTTGATTGGTGCATTTTTTGGTACAACAGGAAGTCATGTTCATGGCATACTCTACGCATGAGAAAGCGGGCGGAAGTGGAGAACTCGGGTAAAAATGAAGCCACAGGGCCTCGTAAACCCAAGGATATTCTGGGCCACAAAGTCTCTGTTAAAGTGAGTAAGGATCCCGGAGCTGCATCCCACCCCCTCCACTCCCCCCGCAGCATCCTCACGAGGCGACCGGGGGGACGGGGATCTTTCTTCCCAGCGTGGGAGCCAGAGGGGAGGTAGTTTAACAGGTTTTTGCATGCAAGATCAATTTATTTTTTATTTTTTATTTCTCCTGGCAACTTCGATTCAAATAAGTAAGTATCCTTTTTTTTTCTTTCATAACTATATACTGTGCAGATGTTTTATAGCAAAATTATCTGCAGCATTATTCCCTTAGAACCGCAAGGTGCTTGATTCATAACCAAGTTCTCAGAGTTGCCCATTTGGCATCGTAGGTTAGACGGTACATGTGGGGTGAGGAGATGAGGGGTGCTCTCCAAACCCTCAACCCTGTCAAGTCTGAGGTTTGGAATTTAAGGGCTACTGTGTCCTTGGCCAAGTTTCATTTCTTTTCCCCAGAATTCAGACATCACATTCCAGCCTGTGCATGGCAGAGAAGGGTAGCACATTGGTGACGCCCGAGTCTGCTTGGTAATAATCTCCCTGCTACTCTCGCCGAGTCTAGGCCTCGGCAGACCCTGGTTGCCTCCTGTCTCAAAACAGTGTGATCTGTTTTCTTTACACTTGGCCCTCTGGCAAATGGAACTTAGACTGCTGACGTTTAATTGTGCTATAAAGTGTGATTATGTACCTGGCACTTTCCCCCACCTTCCTGAGCAAAATAAGAACGGCCAAAACCCATTCTAACGTCCTTCTTGGGGAAAAGAAATTGTATTCCCTCCTTCACCCTCATCTGGGAAGGCCAGCCTCACCGAAGACCACAGTCTCGATCCAACAGCTCTCATGCTCCATGCGGTTGCTTCCATTGCTAGTTCCTGTGGGATGAGCGGCTGCACACGCTCCCAGCCTCGGCTCCTGACAAGAGCATGCTGCCGCCTTGGCGACCACACCCCGCCCGGGTTTTCCTCTGCCCGGTTGCCCATTGCCCGCGCTTCTCTGACGTTCTCCTCGCTCTCTAACAAAAGCTGCCTGTGTTCTAACTGTGTTCTCTCTCTCCCCCCTTCCTCATGCTGCCCACCAAGGAGACGAACAGCTCCGAGGAGTCAGAGTGTGACGATCTTGACCCTAATACTAGCATGGAGGTAGAAGCAGCTATTGTTGTCCTATTTCCTACGCTGATTGTCTTTCGTAATGTGCTCTGTGACCGTGGCCTTGCTAAAGTGACCTGCCAGGCAAAGGAAAATTGTTATGTCAGGGCTTCTCGGGGTGTTCCATCCCAACTTAAACCAACAAACGTAATGCAGCTGGATTTTGATAGAAAATTCTACCTAGATATCTTTTTAAGAACACACACTTGTGTTTCTCTTAAATGCTTGCTTGTTGTTTTCTTTTTTGGCGGGTTTGGCTTTGTGTAGAAAACACCCAGCTTCATTATTGGAGACTTAGAAAACAATTTTTTGTTCATGGAAAATGGCATTATAAACAGTGGTTGGTTTTCTAGCTGAGAGACGAGAACCCATTCGTTTTAGCTTTCCCCACTTGTTTCTCCCTCCTCCCCTTTTCCTCTTTTTCTCTCCCCTTTGTTCTCTTTATCTGGCTCTTCCAATGGGACCTATTCCTCCCTCAAGACTCCAGCAAAATCATGTTCTAACCAGAGCCCCAGGCAGTGGCTGTGCCCACCCCGAAGGAAGGAACAGGGCCCCGAGAGAGTGCCCTCTCTAGAGACAGGGAGACTGAAACGCTGCCCTGGGACCTTCCCACACCCGGGGTAACAGGGATGTGGCATGGAACCACCACCTCCACCAACAAGAGCTTCAAATCACCTTCCAGCTCCTTCTCGGCTGGAAATGATCTGGGGTTATAGGAACAGGACGCTCACCTGGCCCACAATGAATGAAACCCTTGTGAATGTGCAAACCCTAGAGCAGTGGTTCTCAACCTTCTGGCCCTTTAAATACAGTTCCTCATGTTGTGACCCAACCATAAAATTATTTTCGTTGCTACTTCATAACTGTAATGTTGCTACTGTTATGAATCGTAATGTAAATATCTGATATGCAGGATGGTCTTAGGCGACCCCTGTGAAAGGGTCGTTCAGCCGCCAAAGGGGTCACGACCCACAGGTTGAGAACCGCTGCCCTAGAGGATTCACGCAAACTTGGAGTTGGCATTCCCTACCACTTTCAGAAATCACTGAAATGCTTTTCTCCAAATCTGTGCCCCCATCTCCAACATTGGATAAAAGTTTAGAAATTTCCTCTAAGGACAAAGCAGAGAATTTAAAAAAATAATAATTTTTTATAGCCCTAAGCTTTTCACTTAACTAGATGGATTTTTTGTTTTTATTCTAATTTGACCTAATCCCAAAGAAATCCACCACCACATTATGACAACCACCACACAACCCAAGAATGACCACGCTGCCCGAGATGTGGCAAGGCAGCTGTGGAAGATGCCGATGGAGTTGAATCGGCCAGAGACGAGCGGTTGCAAGTGGGAGTCCCGCCAGGACCAAACAGTCCCCTGTGGATGTGGCTGCTGCCGCAGAGCTACATCTGGCCGGTGTGGGCCTGTGCAGTGCTCCGCGGTGGGAGGAAGTGAGCATTGCATTCGCAGTTTAAATGCGTCTTAGAGACTGAGGATGCTGGGGACAGGGGGGAGGTCTGGCTCTGCTTTCCCTGCTCCCGTGGGGCCCACACCTGTCGGCTTGTAGATGCCTGGTGGCCCTGTACCTCCAGCCTAAGTGTTGCTGGCATGTATTGGAGATGTCATCTGTAAGCGGAGGGAGGGGAAAGCCAGGTACCTGTGTCCCAGAAGGCAATTTGGGACCTTTCTCAGCTCGGGGGGCCTGGGGAAGAAGAGTGGCGTTGCTACTCTGCCCTTAAGAGGAAGAAGTGGGCACGGGAACGCGGGCCGGGAGAGGAGCCCATTCTGCATTTAGTTAAGCGCGTGCATGTGCACGTGCACACACATCTCAGCCCTGATTTGTGAGCTGCAAGCATTTGTGAGGTTCCTGTTCCTCCCGCGCTTGCAGCCTTCGCACGGCTGAATGAGGTGGGTCCCCAGAGGTGCTGGAGACACGTAAGCAAAGGCACGAGGCTGTCGATGCTGAAACAAGGAAAGCCAAACACGGTCTTGATGCATGTCCAAGACGTTTTCACATTCCAATGAACTGGAACTCTCAAGGGGTGTGTGGCTAGAAGCTGCAAATATTCTGGTTGACCCAGCATTTCTTGTGGCTGGTGTGCGTGTGGCCCTCATATGTGCCATATGCTCCTTGTAAGCGTCAGCGAGCTCCTCTGAGCTGAGCTGCCACCGGGAAGCTAGCCCTGAGCACAGGAGCAGGTGCTGAGGGAAAGCGGCATCACCGCTAGCTTAGGCTTCTCAGGCACAAATAACAAGTCAGAGACAGGAAGGCCAACTGTTCCGTGTGAGCTGAGGGTCCTCAAGGGGTGGGTAAGTAGGACCTCGGTGCACTGTCCATTGCAGACGAGAATGGCCAAAGGTGCACCGGAAGAGAGCTGTGCTTGGAAGACCTGGCTTGAGAAACAGGTGGGAGGCCACCTCCAGAAGCCCACTCGCTGGTCAAGTGAGAGCTTTGAGCATCTTTCCAGGCCCAGCCTGGTCCCCAGCCTCACTCCTGTCTTCTGACCCCGATGATTGTAGTGGGAGTTGTCTCCTCGGGAATGTGTCCCTGTGCTCTACCGAGCTTTACTTCACTCCTCTGGCCTGGAGCCTGTGTCTGGAGCCCTGGCTGACCCCCTGGCCCTGTGTGCGTGCCATGCTAGGTCGCTGCTGCGTCCTGCCCAGCTGGCTGCCTACCCGTGACCTGTGCCAGCGCGTCGATGCCACTCCTAGCCGTGCATAGGCTCTTACCTGGCCTCCACAGCGCGTCACTACCCAAGCATCCTTTCTTCTCACCTGGTGGATTGAAGGGTTCCTGTAAGGAGCCGTTTCCCAGGGTCCTTGCTTAAGCTGCTTGCTACCCTCAGAGCTGGCATATGTCCCACCGCACTGTTTCAGGGAGATATATAGGCACATCCTTCGCAGCTAAGAGGACAATAAGTCACCTCGGACCCTAGGAATCTGAGTTACAAAGCTTTCGGAGGACACCCCGTTATTTAAAGGAAGCGGTTCTGCTCCCATGCTTCCCTCCCTCCCCCTGCAGGGACTCCTGCATGTTCTCAATTACAACGAGCTCCCAGCACCGCCCGCTATGCCACTCACTGCCACAAGGCGGCCTCCAGGTCTGCGCGGTCCCTCGTGGCCCAGCACCCCTTTTTCACCTGATGGCCCTGACCACACCTCAGGGAGAACGGCTCCAAAAATGCCTGGGAGCTGTCCCTGGGTCGGCTTACTTCTTTGCCTTCCTGGCCTTGCACTGGCCACACTTTGGGAATAGGAGTGGAGGGGCTGTGGTCGCTGAGATAAAGGTTTCTACGTGGAGGAAGAGTCCAAGCAGGCGAAACACAGACACTCGGCTCTCCTGGGGACACGTCGGTATTCATTCCATTTCCCAGGACAGCGTAGACCACAGGCTGCCTTTCGTCGCCAGGAGGGTAGACGTGATGGTGCCCACCCGGCAGCTTCTCCCTCCTGCCCCACCCGTGTCTGCCCGGTACCTGGGCCCGAGCAGGCTCAGGGCTTCGGGCTCGGCCCGGCCCTCCAGCCAGCACCCACCTCTGAGAAGTCTGAGCGTTACTGGATTCTCTGAGGACCCCGGTGAGGCAGGTTTCCACACCCATGCCACTCCGAGGAGCTGTCAGGACTGTGGGGAGGCTGGGTTCCCGCACCTGCCCTCCCACCCGCCCAGCACTGCTTTTCGGCCACATCACGTGCTCGACGGGGAGGCCTGACCCAGCCTCCCAGCCTTCGTCCTCAGGGACAGGGATTCTTCGCCCAGCCTTTCGGTCAAGCACAATTAATTACATGCATCTTAATTGTTTTAATGCCCAATAGCACTTCTAGCAGAGAAGGTCAACCCATCAGAGGAAGAGGGGGTCAGGATTCTCGAAAGACTGTATCTCGCACTTGGTGTGACCAAATGCAGACCTTACCCATGGGCGTAGCTCCAGCCCGGAGGCATTCCATCAGGGGCACCATCTGTAGGAAGAACGGGATTAGGATCTTGTGGGAGAGGTTCTGACAGATGAGGGAGAGAAGACACTTAAAAAGGTGAAGCTAATTGGGGAGAAAATTTCTAATTAGGGTAAAATCATAGACTTTCAGAGTCGACAAAAACTTGGGAAACTCGTTAGCCCCGTCCCTGTCATGTATTGTTTAAATTGCAGTAAAACATACATGACATAAAATTGACCATCTTCACCATTTTTAAGTGGCATTCAATACCTTCACAAGTCGTACAACTGTCACTCTATTCATCTCCAGGCTTTGTCATCATCCCAAACTGAAACTGTACCCACTAAACCATAATTCCCCAAGCTCCTCCTCCCTCCAGCCCCTGGGAAGACAGGGGCTTCCTGTAGAGAGGAAACTGAGGCAGAGGGCGTTGTCACTTTCTGTTGGGAAGTGAGAAGGTGCCCTGAAGGCAGTACCTGGGTGTCCCTGTGTTCCCCACCCTCGCCACCTGCTCTTCCTCAGCGCCCCATCTTCGGGTGGTTTTAACCTAAAACACAAACCCTGCCAGATGACGAGACCTGCCTGCCAGTGCCAGTTTTCGGTACAAATTTGTTATTCAATGCTCCAACTCAACAAAGAGGAGTGTCATTTCCGCCCATCCCAGCTTTGCAAGGCCGAAGTACGAGTTAAATAACAATCACACAGAGGCAGCCTCACATGGAAGAACGGACTCCAGACCGTTCTGTGCGGGCTCAGGCCATTGGCCTTTCTGGGCCCGGGGTTCTCTGTAGGTGGCAGCACGGCTTCCGGGCACAGGGGCTGCTGTACGTGATGGGGAACGTTGAGCGCCCTGCAGACCTCAGGTGAGCTGCCAGGACTCAGAGACCCTTCACTCTCCTGAGCTTCTGATTCTGACAACGAGGAGACCCCAAAAGAAGAAGAAGCAGAAGCTTCGCTGTCTTGCTCCAGAAACGTGCTTCGCAGGGGCCGTGGCAGGAACGGCCTCCTGAGACCTGGTTGGATTGCCCGCTCCCTGCTGGGGGGAGAACCGGAGTAGCTGGAGGGGACCCTTCTTCCCTCCCCAGCCCCACTTTGCCCAGCTCCAGCTTCCGGTCTTCCAAGAGCTGGCCTGTCGCTCCCACCTCAGCGGCTTCTCTGTCCCAGATTCGGCCTCCTGGCCGGCCAGCTGGAAGGACACACTTGCCCCCTTGTCCGGTGACTGACCTCCTGGCATCGCCAGTGAGTTTCCACCTGCGCCTGTTTCTGCATTTTATAAAAAGAATGTTTTGTGTGAAAAGAGCTCTTTGGAGAAAAGAAAGTGAAGCATCACATTCCTCTCGGTTTGTTTGCACAAAATATTTTCTTTGTAATACATCTGACGGGTTTGGCCTGGAGACCTGCTCTTCTTGCCTCGCTCTGTTCCGGCCCTGCGTGCAGATGGACTTAACATTCTGCCACTGAGGCATTTAGCTTGCAGGCGTCTCTCCCAGAGGTCCTCCGTGGACTCACGTCTGTCATGCCTTCTGCTCCTTCCAACCACCCAGTGAAGATGGGGTGCTCTTACCCTCAGAGGTCATGCTTATTCAGCCAATGGGAAGAGCAGGTTTGAGGGTGGTGCTTTGAGAGGCCAGCCTTGGCGCGGGATGCAATGGAAGCCTGTCACTGAGGCTCAGGTGCTTTCTTAGGAGGGTCAGGTCCAGGCCCTCCCTTGTTGCACATCTGCTGGTTGGAGGAGAATTTCTTCCTCAACAACTTTTTAAGTCTTTTGACAATTGGGGCAATTATTTGTCTTCACCCCACCCTTTCCCAATGACTCAGGAGTCCATTCATAGAGGCCAGGAAAGGAAGTTCCATTGCTTTCCCAGGCCAACGCAGCCATCGTAACGCACACCCTTAGTCATGCGTGTCCTGTGGCTCCCGCCCCCTGAGTGGAGGCCCAGCCCATGTCATTTAGGGTGCATGCTAATGGGATTATGAAGCGCCATTGACCCGGGAGAAGTTGCTCTCAGGACCAGCTGTTAGAGGAGAAAAGGCCACAGTCTTCCTCCCACAGCCCTGCTCACCCGTGCTGTGAAGGCTCACCTGCAGGCTCCCTAATGAGATGTCCTAGGCCAGTGGTCGGCAAACTGCATCTCGCGAGCCACACGCGGCTCTTTGGCCCCTTGAGTGTGGCTCTTCCTAAGCCTTAGGAGTACCCTAATTAAGTTAATAACAATGTACCTACCTATATAGTTTAAGTTTAAAAAATTTGGCTCTCAAAAGAAATTTCAGTCGTTGTACTGTTGATATTTGGCTCTGTTGACTAATGAGTTTGCCGACCACTGTCCTAGGCAATTCACTACATCAGAATTTAATAATGCAGAGCATTACAGTATTGCAGGGAGTACTGTGGAGGGCCAGGGAGAGGGCGTCCGGCGTGAGTCCCCAAATGAACCTTGCACTCCCCCGTGTCCTCAGAGCCAGGTTTAACCTGTTGTGGGTCCTTAGACTCTGGGAGGTTGTTTCACTCAGTAAAAAAAAGTTGGGGGGATAGGGATGAGAACTCAAAACACTCGTCCATAAAGGCTGTATCCAAAGTTAAGATCTTGGCCTCCACGCTGGCAATGTGACTTATGAAAAGGAAGTTATACCACCGCCAGGGACGGTCCTCAGCCCCACCCAGCCCAGCCCTTCCCGACAGGCACCCAGGCTGCTGAGAGCACCACGAGCAACGCAGACACCCAGTAAACCTCCTTCTTGCATTCTTTTCCCCTCAGCTGTTTTGTGGGACGGGTTATAGATTTTTTCATTCTGCTAAAAGTCACGTTTCCATCCTTTTAATTTTTGAGGACACACTCGATGTTCTCCAACCAAAATAGCAAGGAGGGCTGGGAGAGGGATTTGGAATAGAAATCTCCACAAAGCAATGTGCTTGACCCGTGGCCATCCACAGAGACCCGCACCCAACAATTAATACATACACATTCTTCTTAAGAAGCCACGGAACGTTTTACAAAAGTTGACTCTTAAAGCAAGTCTCATTTTAAAAAAAAATCAAGGAAACAGTATCATATGGGCCAACTACTCCAACCACAATGCAATTAAGTGAGAAATCAGTAACAAAACGATAATTTTTTAAAATCTCATACGTTTAGAAATTATAAGGTATTTCTATTACAATTAGGTCAAAGAGATAAATCAAAGTTGAAGAAGAAATACTTAGAAGTAAATGATAATGAAAAGAGTTGAGAAGTAAGAAACCAGTTCAGAGACAGTTCTATTGCCGTTTGGGATTGAGTTGCATTTACGTGTGTTCAATTGCAGCTTGTGTTCATTTAGGAATGAGCAGAAGTAGGAAGATTTTCTAAACATTTAGAAAACTATTTTCTAAAAATTCAGAAAATCATGTCTGGTCTGGCCAGTTTGAAAACATCAAGGGTTAAACCTCCAAACCAGAAATCATACCTAAATTTTTAGAAATTGTTTTTCTTAGATCTGTTCATTTAATCGCCAACTCTCGTTACCTAAAATCATCTAACACCCTTTTCCCTCCTCCTCTGAACACAGATTCCCATGAACCAGCACAAAGGGCATAGAAGGAAGAGGCAGAGAATAGAAATGCTGGTTCATTTGAGCAGCTGAGTTCAGTTTAGGGCATTTATTTTGAGTTTCTTTGGACCGTGTTTATTCCTGTCGCATTCTCGCTGTGTAGCTTTGGACTGTGTTTTGTGGCTGGTGCTGAGGGTTTAGAAAAGGTGGGGTGGGGCGATTTTCTGGAGTCGGTGGTTACCTGCTCTTCTAGACAGATTTCAGCCTCACTGTCAGGACGTCGAGTCGGAATCGTGGGCATTGATTGACTGGCAAGAAAAATAGACTCAAATGTCTTCAGAGCTCAGCTTGCTCCTTGGTGCTGGTTGATTTTACCTGCCATTCTCTCTGGCTACCTCCCTGCCCTCCCACTTTGAAGGAAAATCCAGGAGACACTGGTATTCTCTCCAGCCGGAAGAACGAAGGGGCGATGGACCACATGGTGGTGGTTTTCTTCATCCAGGAGGAAGCACTACCCCCTGCCGCCCTCTGCTGTTCAAATAAACCCGGGTCCTCAGCAGCTCTTCCGCACGTGGTCTATGCCAGGCCCGTCCTCTGGCCTTTGGTCTCCCAGAGAGAGAGCATGTGCCTTTCCCATAAAGAGTGTCACCTTTCCCCACCACCACATCCGTCTTGGGTTCCAGTTCTCCCCCCTTTCCCGTCTGCCACTCTGCACGGCCCCCCCCAGACTGTTCCTAAGGAAGGGAAGCATTCAGTTTCAAGAAACAGGGCAGCTTACAATGAGCCCTTCAGGTCCCAGCCTGACACCTCAGGTCCCTTCACACATGAGCAGTGATCATTAGACAAGGCGGTCAGGAGGCCAGTGTCCTTATCTGCTAATTGTGTGACCTCCATGAATTTGCTTCAACAAATACTTGACCTCCTGCTATGTGCAGAATGCTCTGTTAAGCAGCCTAACAAGTGGTACATGGGACATGTACAAGGGTGGCCATCTTTAAAGGATTCACAGCCTCGAGGGGCAGTAACTGCAGGGAAGATGCTAGGATAGATGGGCACGTGGTCAGGGCTATGGGACGAGCATGGAGGACGGAAGAGCACTGCTGGCTGAGTCCCCACACGGGCCGGCGATGAAGTCAGAGCAAGTCACATTCCAAGTAATGGGAATAGGAAGACACCCAAGTTCGTTCAACACATTTTCTCCCCTCTCCTCCCCCAAATTAGGATCCCACCCCTTTACAGTTCCCTGGTCTGACAGATATGTGCCTGGCTCTGAGGCATTAACACCCAACAACACACGGTCCTTGCCCGCCTGGGCCCTGAAGTCCATCCATAGGGAGCCATAGACCAATACAGAGGCTCCTACACTACAGCTAAGAGGCGGTCACAGCCCTCCTCCAGTCCACGTTCGGATCTGCTTCCACGTGGAAAGAAGAAAAATGAGGAGGAACCGTCTATGGACACAACCCAGAGTCAAAGTGAACGAAATCATGAGCATGGGTTTGCCCAGGCTCCTGGTCCTTGCTGGACGAGTTTAACGAGGAGGATTGGGTAGAGATGGGCTGCAGAGCAAAGGTGAGCAGGTAGGCCTTGGCATCGGTGACTAACTTTCACAACACTTTTCCCAAAACCCTGCCTCTGCACCGAACGCTGTGGCGGAAGGAGCGGTCAGGGCCAGTCCTCTGCACCGTCTCCTGGATCTTACATGGACTTCCCTGTCTCATCTGGAAACAGAAGTAAATGACCCCTGTGCAACACTTCCTCCCCAAGGGGGGGGGGGGGGCAATGAAGGAGGCTGTGAGTAGCCTGTGCCAACTCCAGAACGCTGCACAAGTCAGTGCCATTGTCACCATTCCCAGCAGTACCTGGGCCAGCCTCGCGCAGCGCAATCAGGACAGGTGCCTCCCCCCAGCCCTTGTAGATAGAGAACCTGCAATAAAGCCTATTGGCCACCTTTCTCTCCAACCTCCCCAGTGAAGCCTGCACCCAGGCCGGGAGGACCTGCTTTCTAACCAGTGCCCGTGTTTAATAACGTGCTTACCGCAGTTGGCGTTGTGATGAGAACGAGAAAGAAGGCGAGAAGTCCTCTAAGCAGCAGTGGGGGTGCCGTCTTATAAAAGTGCTGCACAGTGCCTGGTGTGAACCCCACGTACAATTTTATAACCTGGGAACTGCCACTCATCTCTCCCACCGGTCATCTGTGTCCTCTCAGAGGCCCCTGCGTGGACTCCCTGTCTTGCTCCTTGTGGATTCCCATCGGGATGGGAAAGACAGGCCACTGAGCAAAGTTGGCCACATTCCCAAATTGTTTTTACCGGAGTCCTTCTGATGGAGTGGGGGTGGGGCAGGGTGAGGGCCGTGCTTCATGCTTGTGGAAGGCTGTTCAGTAACACCAGCCAGGCCACACTCGGCCACTGAACCCATGTCATTTAATTCCATAGACTCAACAGCGGATTCCCAAGGAAAGGCAGCGAGCATGTCTGCCTTCCTCCCTGCCAGACACCACCACCCGACCAAGGGTCAGCTCACAAAAAACTCTCATCAGTGAATGAGTCCTCCCACCCAACACCATTCCAGGTGGGCATTATTGTCCCCAAGTCACAGACACAACCGAGGCCCGAGCTGCTTTAAGAATGTTTCCAAGGCAAGAGAGCTGGTCTGGCTTAGGGTCTGGGTTCTTCGCGTTCTGTCTGCTCAGAGTTCACAACCCCTCGTGCCCAGATACCTCCTCTCTCAGAGGCAACCGGTTTTGTTGCTTTTTAATCACTTCCCACAAAGTTTGCCTGCCACCTGTGTTTGAAAACAGGCTCTGGTAAATTGCAATATAGCAGAAGGGATTATTTTATGGACCATTTGGCCCTATTTCCAGATCCTACTTGTGAACCAGTCCTCAATTCTCAGGAGAACTGAAATGAGAACAAAGATCAAACACTCATTCGGCCAACATGCCTGCAATGCCCGCAGTGCAGCAGACCCACGCTGGGGCCTGAGGTACAAGGGGAAGGACGAGCGGCTCCTGTCCTTGAAGAGCCTACAGCCCATGCTCTGGCTGCGCCTTGTCTCCTTGAAAGAAAAGTTATTAAGAAGTGAGACATTCTGACTGAAGAATATTTGGAAAGGCTGGGTAAGAAGAGAAGAAAAGTGTCACCCAAATCCAGGCAACATTCTCCAAATCCTGAGGGCAGGGCCTATGGCCCACACACCTCCGTGTCCATGAAACCTTACGCCGGCCCAGAAGAGACGGCGAATGTTTGAATGGGGGGAAGGCTGCCCTTTATCTCATCCTGAGAAAACCACTGGGGACTTCAGACGATATTCTTAGTCTCTTGTTCTTTGGCTGGGAGATGGCTGGTTCTCTTTGCCTCAACCTAAGCCAGGCGGGTAAATGCATGGCCTCCTTAGCACCCCCGACAAATGATGGGGCGCTGCCCCCCATAGTTAGGGGCAGTCCCCTACATGTCTCCGCACATAGCAGAGTCTCTTAGATGTAGGGAAGGCAGAAGCTTTTACCAAATCCCCACACACATCCCTACCCCCCACCCTACCCCTACCCCCACCCACCCCACCCTACCCCACCCCACCCCACTTCAGGAGAGCCTCAGGGGCAGGAAGTGCTTTCTCTGAGAGCAGTTTCCTTGAATTGAGGGAACTTTCCGGAGCTCTCAAACTGGGCTGCATGTTGACGCACCTGAGGCAGCTTTCAGAGCTCCCGCTGCCTGGATCTCCCCGACGCACACGCTAATTAAAACAGAATCTCTGGGCATGAGGCCCTGGCATTGGTCTTTTTGTGTTTTCCAAGTTGTCCAGGTCAAAGATTGAGAACCAACAATTAAAGGGAGGCCAGACAGTGGTGTGAGTGGCCTCTTGAGACCAGCAGAGGGCACTGCAGTGGCCAGTCATGGGCTGCTCAGCCCCAGGCCTGGCATCACAGGCCTGCTGGGCAGCCTGCTTCCTGAAAACCTGGGTAGCGTCCTGGGCAACGGATCTGCAGAGGGGAACCCGGAGCAGGACGCACAGCTCTGTTCCCAAGGGCATCCGGCTGCCTGTGTAGGGAGGAGCACACAGAAGCCATGTTCCCCTCCGATGTACATACCGGGTGCTAAGTGTGAACGCCCCGGGGCTGTTTGTACGGCACATCAGCTTTCCGGCTTCTCTATGAAGGAAAGAAGAGTTTGCAAAATAAGTTATTAGAGCTAAGCCGCTGCCACAATAAGCTGCTTAGCAGAAGAGGGATGATCAGAATGAGATCATCTGTATTTAAAGTCATCGAAGACTTGTTCTTGTCAAACATAGTGCTAAGCACTTGACATAAATTATTTTTCATAATACTTTGCACGAAGCATTACTTATTCCCATTTTATAGTAGATGAAATCGATGCTAATAAATTTCAAGTAATTAGCATGAAATCACATTAAATAGAAGAGATGAGCCCAGCCTCTCTGACTCCGAAGGCCCTGTTTGGGTCCCCCTGCCAGGCGTGATGACCAGGACTTGCTTGGTTAGAGGTCATACAAACATGGGAGAGAAATCGAGGCTTCCGCCCCCTGAGGAAAGGTAACTTTTCCGCAAGGCGAGGCTGGAAGGTATTTCTTTCTGAGAAGACCCGTGTTGTCACAAGGCAGTCAGCATGGGATGTGCCAAGAGCTCCCTTGGTGCCTCTGCCAACTAGCCCTGGCACCAGACAAGTCTAGTCGGCCCAAGGCTCTGTTTTCTCCCCTCTGCAGCCAAAGGGCTCAAACCATTAGGTCAGTGGCTCTTGAGTTGCCCTATGGAGGCCTGGGATGCGGGAGGTCATGCTGGGGACAAGAGGGATGGGCATGTAGCTGCTTGGGGAGATGAGTTCATTTGGAAGGAAACCACTAGGTTTGTGATTAGTGGTTCATGCCATTGACCCTTCCAATTGGATAAATGTCAGGTCCTCTGTTTTTGAAAATTCATGAATCTGGAAAGAATTGATGCCATCACAATACATAAGTGGGTGTTGAACAGGGTGGGCAGGGTGGGCACACACGTGGCAGGGAGAAGAGCAGCTGAGGCGGTGGAGAAGAAAGGCCTGCTGCGGCCAGCACAGCCCCGCCTGCGCCCGGACACCCGGAGGAGTGCGACCGACCAGAGTAGACAGGAGAGTAAGCCAGGGCCCTTCGTCGTCACTGTGATGGAGACACGGTCACAAACCACGGAGGCGGGGCTCTGGGCTTGCCCCCCCTAACCTGTGCTTCTTTTTACTCAATAGGGTAAAAGTCTCCGTTCTCTTATACTGGGTTAGGACTTCAGCAATTTTCTGTTTCTTTTTGTTTTTCAGATCTTAAATCCAAATTTCATCCAAGAAGGTGAGTTTGAAAAGTGGTAGAATTGAGAGCACAGGGATTGGCTCAGTCATTTATGCAAACCCAGCACAGAAATGGAGCCTTTAAACCAGTGGTTCTCAACCTTGGCTGCACATTAGAATCACCTGGGGATCTTTTTAAAATCTTGATTTCTGGGCCTCATCCTCCGGAAATTCTGTTTCTTTGTTACTAATGTTGTGGCCCCACCCCATAACAAAGAAACAGAATTTCCGGAGGATGCGGCCCAGGAATCGGGATTTTAAAAAGGTCCCCAGGTGATTCTAATGTGCAGCCAAGGTTGAGAACCACTGCTTTAAACAGTGTGAGGCCGGGCTGTACTTAGACGGGGAAGCGTGTTTATGACGCACTGTTAGGGTGGGAAGACCACAGGTGCAGTGTGGGTAATGGGATTCAAGTTTGGTAAGACCACGTGCGTGGATATGAAACCTAAGAGCACCTATACCAGATGCTCACAGTACTTACCTCTGAATCATGACATCACGAAGCGTTTTCTCCTCTTTGCTTACCTGTGTTTTCTAATTTTTTTCACAATAAACACTTGTTGCCTTTAAAATACCTTTTCGTGGGGCACAGGTGACTCGACAGTGTTAAGCCGAAGGTTATCTGAGTCGTTATGCATCATGGGTGGGAAACCAGAGTCAGGTGTGGTAAAGTGGCTGCTTTGTTCCCAGTTCCGAATGATGTGAATTTATGTCCATTTGACTGCAGTGGCCCCAGAATTCCTTGTGCCCTTGGTGGATGTGACCTGCTTGCTTGGGGACACAGTGACACTGCAGTGCAAGGTCTGCGGGCGGCCGAAGCCCACCATCACCTGGAAGGGGCCAGACCAGAACATCCTCGACACCGACAGCAGCTCAGCCACATACAGCGTCTCCTCCTGGTAAGCGGCCCGCCCCCCTCAGCACCGCCCCCCTCAGCACCGCCCCCTGCAGCACCGCCCCCCGCAGCACCGCCCCCCTCAGCACCGCCCCCCGCAGCATCGCCCCCTCAGCACCGCCCCCTGCAGCACCGCCCCCCGCAGCACCGCCCCCCTCAGCACCGCCCCCCTCAGCACCACCCCCCGCAGCACCGCCCCCCGCAGCACCCCCCCTCAGCACCACCCCCCAACAGCACCACCCCCCTCAGCACCGCCCCCCGCAGCACCGCCCCCCGCAGCACCGCCCCCTCAGCACCGCCCCCTCAGCACCGCCCCCCGCAGCACCGCCCCCTGCAGCACCGCCCCCCGCAGCACCGCCCCCCTCAGCACCGCCCCCCGCAGCACCACCCCCCTCAGCACCACCCCCCAACAGCACCACCCCCCTCAGCACCGCCCCCCTCAGCACCACCCCCCGCAGCACCGCCCCCCGCAGCACCCCCCCTCAGCACCACCCCCCAACAGCACCACCCCCCTCAGCACCGCCCCCCGCAGCACCGCCCCCCGCAGCACCGCCCCCTCAGCACCGCCCCCTCAGCACCGCCCCCCGCAGCACCGCCCCCCTCAGCCCACCCCCCGCAGCACCACCCCCCGCAGCACCACCCCCTCAGCACCGCCCCCCTCAGCACCGCCCCCCGCAGCACCACCCCCCTCAGCACCGCCCCCCTCAGCACCGCCCCCCGCAGCACCGCCCCCCTCAGCACCACCCCCTCAGCACCACCCCCCAACAGCACCACCCCCCTCAGCACCGCCCCCTCAGCACCGCCCCCCGCAGCACCGCCCCCTACAGCACCACCCCCCGCAGCACCGCCCCCCTCAGCACCACCCCCCGCAGCACCGCCCCCCGCAGCACCCCCCCTCAGCACCACCCCCCAACAGCACCACCCCCCTCAGCACCGCCCCCCGCAGCACCGCCCCCCGCAGCACCGCCCCCTCAGCACCGCCCCCCGCAGCACCGCCCCCCTCAGCACCACCCCCCTCAGCACCGCCCCCCGCAGCACCGCCCCCCTCAGCACCACCCCCCGCAGCACCGCCCCCCTCAGCACCGCCCCCCGCAGCACCGCCCCCCTCAGCACCGCCCCCCGCAGCACCGCCCCCCTCAGCCCACCCCCCGCAGCACCGCCCCCCTCAGCACCGCCCCCCTCAGCACCGCCCCCCTCAGCACCGCCCCCCTCAGCACCACCCCCTCAGCACCGCCCCCTGCAGCACCGCCCCCCGCAGCACCGCCCCCCTCAGCCCCACCCCCCCCGGCCGACCACCCCCCCGCAGCACCACAGCGTGCTCGTGCGGCGCCCAGAGGCCACTTCCGGGGTGCAGCTACCCTTCCAGTGACTTAGTTTCTCCCAGAGCAGGGCTGCCCTGGCGGCTGTTCTAGTGCACACACTTGGCCGTGAGAGGGAGACTCAGTCAGGCACGCATGTGGCTCCTGGCAGTGGCCTCTCACAACGGTTGCTCCCACGGCCCGTGGGCAAGGGGCTGTGAGCTTCAGGCCCAGCCTCAGCCTGAGGAACACCTGGGTCACGACCAGCACATACTCACCTACTGCTCAGCGTTGTGTAGACAGACCTAGGATCAAAATGAACAGTTCAGCCCAGCCAGTGTGGCTCAGTGGTTAAGCGCCCATCCATGAACCAAGAGGTCACTGGTTTGATTCCTGGTCAGGGCACATGCCCAGGTTGTGCGCTCCATCCCCAGTAGGGGGCGTGCAGGAGGCAGCTGAGCAATGATGTTTTTCTCTCATCTATGTCTCTAGCCCTCTCCCTTCCTCTCTCTCTAAAAAAATCAATAAGAACATATTTTTTAAAAATATTTTTTTAAAAAAGGACAGTTCAAAAGACTGTATTCTGGACCCACATGAAACAAAGAAAGAAAAACTCTCTCAGGTCAAGGCTGAGCCCCACTGGCGAAGAGCCTTGGCAGCCGCTGACTTACACTCACCCCCTTCAATCCTCTTTCCCTACGGACTCCCAGAAGCACCTGTGCCAGGAGCAGTGCGGAGGGCTGCAGGCCTGCAGGAAGGTGGTCCTCACATCTAGACACCCCAGTGTTCTCTGTGCCCCTCAGGAGCCCAGGAAACAGCAATGTATTGAATTCCTCCATTTACTTGAGGACAATTGTCTTAAAAGAATAAAAAAATGCCCCACTCCAAAATGTGCAACAGAACACAGAAAATCCAGCCCCAGCATGCTTCTATGCAAAAAGGGTGTTTAACAAAACCTGGCCCACTGCCTCCCCATCTTCCTGGTCATATTTATTGCTACTAATTATGAGCTTCCTTGTGGACTAGTGCTCACGGTGGGCAAGCAGTAATGAGCCCTCCATGCATAAGAAAGACTCCTCTGAGTGAGGAGATACTTCCATCTTTAATTGTGTGTGTGTGTGTGTGTGTGTGTGTGTGTGTGTGTGTGAAACGTGTTCCCAGCAGAGCCTGCCCGCCAGGTCCTGACATCTCAGTGGTTAGTGTGCGCGAGTGTGATGAGGACCATGATCACCACGTCTGTGAGAGCCAGGGGAGAGTGGGCTGACTGGGACTTCTGCGCGTGGCCCTCTCTGCAGCTTTCCCAGGTGCCGTCCTGGACCCCAGAGTGGGCTACGGGGAAAGTTATCCTTTAGTGGAGGAATTTGCTCTGTTTAATTCATGTAGTTATTTTGAGAGTCCCACGTGTGGAATTTGAAATACTGGAACATTTTCATTCATTAGTCTTTCCATTTTTGGGGGGGTACCATTCATTATGGATCCATGAGGCTGAAAATATTTTAGAAGAAAGTTGCTGGTGGTAATAATACGAGTCATACTGTGGGCCAGGGCTTGTATAAGACTTGATAGATTTCAAACCATGCTTTAGTTCTTATCTTGTTTTGCTCTTTTTTCTATCCCTATCCCTCACATACAACAAACCTGAGAGATAGGCATGGCGAGAATTTTTCCCCTGAAAAGAAGTGAGAATGTAGGGAGGTGAGGCGGTCACCCAGGGCGGGTAACAGAACTGGACCCGCCTTGGGCCTGAGTCCACTCAGCACACCAGGTGCCAACATTTCGCCATCAGTTGTCTCCTGGTTGACGCTTGAGGCCTCCTTTTGGTGTCCCTAGTGAGTCCGGAGAAATCACCCTGAAGATCTGTAACCTGATGCCTCAAGATAGCGGGATTTATACGTGCATAGCAGCCAATGACCACGGCACCGCATCCACGTCCGCCACGGTGAAGGTGCAAGGTACAGACTCTCTCCGTTAAACGTGTTTTATGCTTTAAACATATGCTTATTGTCGTAAGATGCACATGACAGCATTTACCATCTTGACCAACTTCCGGTGTCCAGTTCCATAGTGTGAAGTTCATTCACACTGTTGCGCAGCCAAGCTCCAGAACTCGTTTTATCTTGCAAAACTGAAACTGTACCGGTTAAATAACTCCCCATCCTCCTTGCCCCAGCCCGTGGCAGCGCTGTCCTACTCTTCATCTCTATGATTTGTGTGGGTCAATCATTTTCGGGTGGCATTACCAGGGCTCCCTGAAAACTGGAGTGGCGGGAGGGGTGGGGGGGGGGAGGATTCCATTGTGAACATTCCAAAGCAAAGTTCCAGCAAACAGGAAGAGAATGAGTTTTTGCTGTCTGGGGGGTAGAATTTCCAACAGCCAGGCGCGCCTCCCGGGCCTCCCCCAGACCTGGGGAAGGTGGAGAACATCACAGGAAAAATGTGAAATGCTGGTTAGGTGACGTTTCCTGGGTGGCATTCAACCCTGGTGTAAATGACCCGGTTATGCAAAAATAGCCCGGACCCTGTCTCTGTCCTGCAGGCGTTCCCGCGGCCCCCAACCGCCCCATCGCCCAGGAGCGGAGCTGTACCTCGGTGATCCTGCGCTGGCTGCCCCCGGCCAGCACCGGCAACTGCACCATCTCCGGCTACACCGTGGAGTACAGAGAGGAAGGTGGGCTACCTGTGTGTCCTCTCCTCCTTGTAACGAGGCCTGCAGAGCCGCAACACCATTGGTCTCCGTGCCCTCCATCAGCTGTTCCTTCTTGTGTCTCCCAAGGCGGCACCATGGCCCCAGCGCCAGACTGCAGCACCTTCTCGGATCTCAAACACCCAGTCGGGGTTTCCCACAAAATGATGACTCAGGGCGGGTTTCTAAGTGCCTTAGCGCGCACTGCCCTGCTCAGCAGGCCCAGTGACCCAGACAAGCACGCCCATTCCACCGACCAGGAGGCAAAGGCCTAAAGAGAGTTAGGGAGCAAGAGGCTGGAGTTAGAGCCAGGTCGCCAGGTTGCTAATCTGTGATCTTTCTCCCAGAGCAACCAGGAGGGGAGCAGGAGCTGAGCTTTACCCACCCCCCTCCCCTGATAAATGTAGAGATCACTACACAGCAGGGGTGGGGAACCTTTCTTCTGCCAAGAGCCACTTGGATATTTATAATGTCATTCTCGGGCCATACAAAATTATCAGCTTAAACATTAGCCTGCTACATTAGGTCAAACATTTAATTAACTCACCCCTAATGCCTTGGCAGGGCCAGACCAAATGATTTTATGGGCCTTACTTGGCCGTGGGCCCGATGTTCTCCACCCCTGATATAGGGTGTCCCCCAAAAATGTATACACACCCTTTGGATAGTTATAAAGTCAGTGTTTATCAAGTGCTTTTCAGTTTCAAAATTGGAACTATCGGCAGTTAAAGTGCGTATACTTTGTTTGGGTCACCCTGTATATATCATTATATATAGTAACTTTTTAACAAATTGTTCCGTTTTTTAATTTGTTACATTTGCATGCTAAAGTGCATGCATTTCTTCAGGAGTTGTTAAGAACTGAGCCTGACACCTGCTGAGCTGAAATCAGAAGTTGCCAGGGAGCGGATTGTTAACACGTCTCTGAGCCCCACAATGAATTACAATGGAAAGTAATGCTTGCACCCAGAGCCAAAATCATGCGTTTCATTACTCCTATTATTTTAACTCTTCTCTCTCCTGGTAAACGAGGCCCATGCAGTTTAAAGCTGTTTATTTCTGCATCTTTCTCAGGCTGCTTACTCTTGTGTCTCCCAACTCCACACAAATCCACGCTGAGCTGACAGGCACGTCTCACAAAGTTCATATTTATGCAGCATTAGTTAGGAAAATCATCCAATCTCTCCGAGTCCCGGTTTCTTCATCTGTACAGTGAGATGAATGCCCCTGACCTTGGGGTTTCTGTGGATTTAAGTGAGGAAGTGATGTGAGAGAATGGGGGGAGGGTGCCTCCCATGGGTCTTCACAAGCAAGTGGTGCTCAATACGTGCTCATTTCTATTTTGTTGCCATTTCCAAACGCTGTTTTCTCATTGTTGCTCTTACGTTACGTTTTCTGACACCCCGTGAAGAACCGGCCCCACATTCCTCCGTAACTTCTGCATGACCTATGTCTTCTCACTCTCACGTGCACAGCTGACACGGACAGAACCTGTAGGCCAGCTGCCTCCACACGCCTCACTAGGATACTGAACCCAGATCCGCCACAGTTGCCCCAGGCTTTCAGAGCCAGACACAGTGACCACAACGGCCCTTTGAGTGGAATGTGTCCATTTCCCTCTCTTTGTTTGCTGAAGGTCTTTGAAACAATGTCCCTCTGGCTTGTTCTCTTTCTCTCTCCTCGGAAATTGCTAGGTTCCCAGGCCTGGCAGCAGTCGGTAGCGTCGACCTTGGACACTTACCTCGTCATCGAAGACCTCAGCCCCGGGAGCCCTTATCAGTTCAGAGTCAGTGCCAGCAACCCCTGGGGGATCAGCCTTCCCAGCGAGCCCTCGGAGTTCGTGCGACTTCCAGAGTATGGTGAGTCCCACCATGCCCCGCACCCCAGTGGGTGGAGGCCAGGCGCCCCGCATGCTCACCGGCACTGTCTGCCCATTGTGTGGCAGCTGCTGTGCAGTGAGTGGCCTGGATTGGCTCCGTGGCTTCAGTCAAGTCACAGTCCAGAGGCCTGGTGAAGGGTGTTTCCGTAAAGTGTGATTTCAAGTGTCTGGGAGCAAACATTAGATCCCCCCCCCCCCCGGGCCTCCCCCCCCCCCCCCCCCCGGGTTTACCTGCGGCTCTCTGGGCGCTGCGCGTGTCTCCAGGACACGTGGATGCTATCTGCCCCTCTTCTAGGACAGGACACCAAACCCTCCTCTCCCCTGGGAACTGGCCAGCGCAGTGTACCTCACACATCAGGGACACCCCCACTCCCCAATTTAAAATGGGGAGAGAAAAGCAACCTGGTGGGAGGATTTGATCATTTCCCTACCCTCTACCCTCCCAGAACACCTCTTCTCATGTGGGTTCATTTTTATGTGGATGTGCTGAATAATTATGAAGACACACATATAACCAAATACACATGAGTGTTTTACAAACAAGGCTCTTACTTTGTCCACCTGTTCATGATCTCACCAAGCTACCTTGGTCCCAAGGACATTGTGAGAGAGGAAACTTGTTGGCCTAAGGAACTTTTTAAGAAGTGGGGTTTGAGGCAGTGCAGGGGAATGGGCTGGGTGTGTTGGGGTGGAGAGAGGAGGTCTCTATACTGAAAAGGCAATGAATCCGTGTCTCTCTAGGTTAAGGGAGTCCCAGAATCTAAGAGTGGCTCCAGAAACCTTCTGGGGTCCAAGACAACAGCCCTGCCCCTAGCTGAAGCCGGAAATGCTCCCCGCTGGCTCAGCACCCTCCCACTGGCCTTGCTCCGGTGGGCCTGGGACTCCCTGGGAAACCTTGGCCTGGGTCTCTTCCCTCAGATGTCAGGGTGTAGGCACCTTCCGCCTCCACGGGGCTGTGCTCAAGGACGACCACCGCTCATGGTTTGCTTCTTGCGAGCCTTGGTCCCCAAAGACAACACAAATTCACAGTAGTGTCACGCTCACACGCATGCGAGTCATTGTCAGGAAATTAACACGTCATATAAGGAAATGCTGTGAAGATTCTGCTCAGGTGTGTGTTTGGGGTTACGCTAAGTCATTCAATATATGAGATGGGCTCACTGATGCCCGAGAACAGCGGGGTGAGGAAGGGCAGGCTTTAGAATGTTTTGAGCACGTTCCTTCCCTTTTGTCCTTTCCTGGCCCCGTAATTCCTCCCGGGCCCTCTCGGCTGTGTCCTCCCCACCGCCCCAGTCCTCACCAGCTTTGCTAGGCCTTCAGCGCGGTTTCCTCGCTCCCCTTTAGTTTTTTCTACCTAATATGTATTAGTAACATATCCAGAAGCTCCATTCCGGACTGTCCCCGAGTTTCCGTGCTGATGTAGGCAGCACAGGGCGGGAGTCTGGATGCCACGTCAGGTTCCCCTGGGATGAGATTTTTATAAAGAACCTGTCAGGGAATCCTGGCATTTTCCCACCAAGTTAGGCTGCGTGTTTAGTCCTGAGAGTTGCTTTGGGTGATGCTGGGCCTTTTCTGTTAGCCTTTTCGTTATTCTTCGTCACTTCCTCAATCTCATCCATGGATTCTCTCTCTCTCCCAAAGATGCTGCTGCTGATGGTGCCACCATTTCTTGGAAGGAAAATTTTGATTCAGCTTATACTGAGCTGAATGAAATTGGCAGGTAATGACTCCGCTTTCTGTTCCTTCATTCGTGAGCACTTAACAACATCCCAGCAGAATAATGACCGGCTTTTGTTGTTTATTCAATGCATTCTCTCTAAAGAAAATATTAGGACACTTATGTACATTTTCTCTTGTTCTTTTTCTAACTTCTTAAGTTGGAGGTTTCACTCGTCAGCTCTCAGCCTTTCTTTTTTTCTAACATAAGAATTTAAGGCTCAACATTTTTTTCAAAGTACAATTTTAGCTACATCTCCTCAGTTGATATACGGCATTTTCATTATCATTCAGTCCTAAGGATTTTTCCTTCACCTATGATTTTTTTTCTTTGATCCAGTTGTAATAGAAATGTTTTAAAATTTATAAATGTATGAGATTTTTACAAATTATCTTTTTGTTACCGATTGTAACTTATTGCATTGTGGTTGAAGAATCGGGTCTGTAAGATATGTTTCTTTGATTTTTGTTGGGACTTGCTTTATGAGTAGTATGTGGTCAATTTTTATTAAAAGTTCCATAAGTTCTTGAGAAGAATTATACTAATTATACTAATTGTGGGGTTCAGGTCTCTATGGATGACCATGTGTCAAACCCATTGTTTTGTGGACCTTTCTAGTCCAATCACCCGACACACACACACACACACACACACACACACACACACACCTCTTTCTCTCGCTGCACACATATGCATATTCTCTCTCTCTCTCTCTTTCTCTCTCTGTATATTTTGGTTAGAAAAGTGTGTCTTCAAAAACAAAAAGGATAAAGTATGACTTCTTACACAATAATGAAAACAATGTATCATCTGTACCAAAATATAGTTGATGGAAAGGAATGAAAATGGTTGTCCCTTGTGCATGCATTGGTCCGCACGTGGTGTAAGTGAGAAAATGTGAGTAGTGGATCTTGGAAGTCACCCACCACCCCGGATGTATAAAAAAAAGAGCACCCACTGACAATGGGCCATCATGGCCAACTCTGACTGACGAATCTCAATGAAGCCTAAAATTTCCTAAGTGGGGTGGTTTGACAGAGATTGTGGGAACAGCCAAAATGTTTGAAATTCCCATGTTTTAGGCAGTGGTCACAATGTAAACCACTGCCTTTCATTATAGCACCTTTCACCAAAAAACAACTTTAGCTCCACATTTCTGTCTTCTCTGACAAAAGGCCGATGAAAATTTGTGTGTTGATGATGATGATGATGATCTTATTGAGTATCTATAGTGTTCCAGATACTGTGCAGATATTATACAAAAGTTGTACAGCCTGATTCTTAGAACACTGGGACAGTGTTTGAGTAAACTTCCAGTAAATGGAAACTCAGTCCCGGGGGGCGGGGGGGCAGGGTAAGGGGGAAGGAAGTAACTTCCTCGAGGTCCCACACTAGTAACACAGAGCCAGGATTCAAACCCCGGGCTCCCTGACTCTAAGCCTGTGCTTGATTGCTAGCTTCTGTTGTTTTGCATCATAGCAATTTTTGTCAAAAATAAGCTGTAGTCATGATTGAAATCTAGTTTGCTCCGTGATATTGAAGTTTGTGAAGCTAGCTATGACCCTAATTATGAGCAGGTCAAACGGGTTACATCACCTGGCTGCCCCAGTTAATTCCTCCCCAGTTGCTGATGGCCTTAGGCTAAGGCCTGATTTAGCTAGAAGAGATGGATGTTCTGGTATTTCTCAAAGGGCAGATCAATTTTCTGATCTGTTCAAAATGTTAGCGACCCCTCTCAAGGACACCAGGGAGGTGGTACTGGACAGCCCGCTGCGTCAGTGGGAGGGGCCTGTCTCCAACCTCCATCTTTGTCTTCTCATATAAATGTATTTATACCAGAGACCTTGACTGCATTGTGAAAAGCCAATGTAGTAAAACAATTAGAGCATGCACCTTTATGGAAAAAGCAAAGCATGCAAACCTATACATTTGGCTTATGAAACACAGAAGGGCTCTCAGCTGATCTGAAGAGCAAGTTGGGTGGGGGTCCGAGGGGTTATATACCGTCCTGTCTATAGGTTTCAGATTCCTTTGCTGACTATTTTGGTACAGATTCATTCTCAAGGTCCCTTTTTACTTTGTCGTGGCCTTCCCAGAATTCATGAGAAGCACCTGGCAGCTTTATCTTGCCAAGCCTCAAGACTGCTGGCTCCTCTGGTTAGGGAGTAAAACGGCCCTTTTTTCCCTTTCTCCTTTCCCCCTGCCTTCCTGCATTCTCTCCGGAGGGAGTTTTTTTAAACCATATGCTCCGTGTCCTTGGCTGTGGAAGATAAGGGCTTGTTAGTTACAAACTGGCTGCAAATTGCCCACACTGTTTGGCTTTGTTTTAATGTTCCCGTCTCAGTTTTCCCATTCCTCCTGCCCTGGAATCCTGTAACAAAAGCCATCTGTGGTTTCTCAAAAATCACATCTCCAACAACCTACGACATTTCCTCTAGCCCTAATATAGTCCTCATATTTTCAGAAGATCTTTTAAACATGCTGTATGTTACTAGGATGGAAATAAAACATGTAGATACAGGGGACACGTGAAAGATATATGTGCCAGGGCCATAAACATGAGCCCACTTTCTCCATCACAGCTACACCTGGAATTCCAAGCATACATGACTATCTTTTTAAAAATCAGAAAGGACACACTCAGGGGGCAGACTCAGTGAGCACCAAAGCCCCATTGAAGCAAGTCTTGCCCTGGAGGGGTGTCTCCAGCACAGAAGTTCTCCCACTGCAGACAGAGCTGATTCTCACAGCCAATTAGCCTGGAGGTCAATTCCTCCCAGTGATGCCTACAACAATCAAGGCTTAGCTACAATAAGACTGCACACAAAGGCCACAAGGGGGGAGAACCAAGATGGCGGCATAGGTTAACGCCGGAGTTTGCTGCCTCGAACAACCACTTCAAAAATACAACTAAAAGACAGAACGGACATCATCCAGAACCACAGGAAGGCTGGCTGAGTGGAAGTTCTACAACTAGGAGGAAAGAGAATATCATACCCAAACTCAGAGGAGGAGCAGTGCGGAAAACAAAAAGGTACAGAGGTGCGCGCGGAGTGGGCTGGTGGCTGAGGGCGCAGTTGTCTGTTTCAATCGGGAGGGAGTCTCAGATTCTGAGCTCCAGATCCGGGCGAGTCTCTAGAGACCCAGACTCAAACGGGAGAAGTGGGACTGTCTGGCTTCCGTCGGAACTCGAAGGCAGCTTTCTCTCTGAGGTTTGCAGCGGTTGCTGGGACACTGGGAGGCAGAGCCTCTGGGGACGGGACTGAGAGCAGCCATAACTGCTCGCTCAGCCCGCCCTGTTGATCCCCTGGGACACGCCACGCCCAAGCCCTGCACAGAGCCATTTGCCGGATAGCCTCAGGCAAAGGCTAGATTAGCACCTCCCCAGAGGACAGAAGTTCTCTCACTGCAGACATAGCTGATTCTCACAGCCACTTGGCCTGGAGCTCAAATCCCCTCTAGTATTAACTACAATAATCAAGGCTTAACTACAACAAGACTGCACACAAAGACCACTAGGGGGTGCACCAAGAAAACATAAAAAAATGCGGAGACAAAGAAACAGGACGCAAATGTCAGAAATGGAAGATATAGACCTCAAAACCACACTTTTAAGGTCTTTCAATAATTTTCTAAAAACTGCTGATAAATGTAGTGAGATCCTCAAGAAATCTAATGAGACCCTCGATGTTGTGATAAAGAACCAACTAGAAATTAAGCATACACTGACTGAAATAAAGAATATTATACAGACTCCCAACAGCAGACCAGAGGAGCACAAGAATCAAGTCAAAGATTTGAAATGCGAAGAAGCAAAAAACACCCAACTGGAAAAGCGAAATGAAAAAAGAAAGCGAAGAAAATACGAAGATAGTGTAAGGAGCCTCTGGGACAGCTTCAAACGTACCAACATCAGAATTATAGGGGTGCCAGAAAATGAGAGAGAGCAAGACATTGAAAACCTATTTGAAGAAATAATGAAAGAAAACTTCCCCCACCTGGTGAAAGAAATAGACTTACAGGTCCAGGAAGCGCAGAGAACCCCAAACAAAAGGAATCCAAAGAGGACCACACCAAGACACATCATAATTAAAATGCCAAGAGCAAAAGACAAAGAGAGAATCTTAAAAGCAGCAAGAGAAAGAAACCCAGTTACCTACAAGGCAATACCCATACGACTGTCAGCTGATTTCTCAACAGAAACTTTGCAGGCCAGGAGGGAGTGACAGGAAATATTCAAAGTGATGAATACCAAGAACCTACAACCAAGATTACTTTATCCAGCAAAGCTATCATTTGGAACTGAAGGTCAGATAAAGAGCTTCACAGATAAGGAAAAGCTAAAGGAGTTCATCACCATCAAACCAGTATTATATGAAATGCTGAAAGGTATCCTTTAAGAAGAGGAAGAAGAAGAGAAAGGTAAAGATACAAATTATGAACAACAAATATGCATCTATCAACAAGTGAATCTAAGAAACAAGTGAATAAATAATCTGATGAACAGAATGAACTGGTGATTATAATAGAATCAGGGACATAGAAAGGGAATGGACTGACTATTCTTGGGGGGGAAAGGGGTGTGGGAGATGCGGGAAGAGACTGGACAAAAATCGTGCACCTATGAATGAGGACAGTGAGTGGAGAGTGAGGGCGGAGGGTGGGGTGGGAACTGGGAGGGGGGAGTTATGGGGGGAAAAAAGAGGAACAAATGTAATAATCTGAACAATAAAGATTTAATTAAAAAATAAAAATAAAAATAAAAATAAAAATCACTCTCTGGTAATGAATATTATAAAAATCATGGTGCAAAAAGAAACAGCTTCACTCCTATAGCCCATCCATAGAGCATGGCATAGTAACCGGAAATAAGCTATCTAGGCCCCAGTGCCGTTGAAGGAGGCCAGGGAGTTAGCCCCTGGGAATGCTAACTGGTGCAAGCATGTCAAACTCACAGCTTGCAGTACCAGGCTACCCTTTCACTCCCTCCCAAGACTTCACTAAATCTATTATAAAACAATTTTTAAAGCAGGAACATAAGGACAAGGACGTTAGAAGAAGAGATAACAACAATAAACTATTAGAAGCAGAAAAACAGGTTGAGAGGGTGGCAGATAACCTGGGAAACCTGAGAAAACCCAATCCAAGTCAGATGTGGGGTCAAGTGGGAGCCCTTGTTACAGCCGGCAGCACCCAAAACCTCTGGAAACAGGTGTGAAGAGGATGCTAAGGTCGGAAGGATTGGCTGAGCTCTGTGTGAGGAAAAGCTGTGGCTCCCATCTCCTCCCAGCTGCAGGCCGCTGTGTGATGTCCTCCTCCAGCCAGGGAAGGCCAGAGGCTTGTCCTCTGCAGAGAGCAGAGCAGGCAGCCTCTGTCCCCAGGGACACCAGCACAGTGAGGGCAGATCCCTGCTCCAGTCAGGCGGTGAGGAGACTGCGTGCGCGCTGGGTGCTGAGGACCCAGCTCTTACCCACACTCAGAGCTTTCAGATAGCTCGTTAGTCCCAATTCTTACAAGGAGCCAAGATAGAGGAAGCCCATTGTAGCCTTTCTCTCCCACTGAATTACAACTAGAATCCCTGGGAAAAATACAAAAAAAACGCAACTATTTGAGAATTCTGGAAACACACACACACACACACAAACAGGCAAATTGGGGAAGTCAACACTTGACAAAAGACAAGGGCAGTGGCTGTGAGTTTTCTATTTGTTTGTTCTTGTCTCCTTTGCCTCACAGGTGAGCCAAATCAGGACACTGTAGCATGATCAGAGAGGAAGTGCTCCGAGAGAAAGCTGCCTTTCTGGCCAAAAGACAGGGCGAGGGGTCCCTTTGAGCTGAGGAGCACAGGGAAATTCCCCTGTCGCATCCCCACACACACTTCTTCCTCTCACTGCTCTGCCCCAAGGGCACTCAGGCAGCGCTCTCTGATGATGCAGGAAGCTCACACTCAGGGAGCCCCATCTTTCTGGCCAGAGGAACCACACAAAGGGGTCCACAGGAGCCAAAGACTGTGAGGGAAATCTCAATGAGGAGAGGGCTGTCTGCCTTTATCAGGGACGTATCGCAGGGACTAGGGATTGTGATGCTCTGGACATTGACAGCTCACATCCTCCATTACAGTAGACGTTAGAAGGCAACAGAATAAGTGCTTCAAAATTGTAAATGAGTTCTTTTCCACCTAGAATTATTCAGCTAAACTAGCAATCAAGTAAATGTGGGTAGAATAAGCACATTTGAGATGCACACGTCTCAACGTATTCCCCATGCACTCTGCTGGAACAGATTGAAGAACGCATTCTACTGTAAAAAGGAAAGATATGCATAGTTTCCTAGATGTTCAGTTGTGAATAGCACTGATGTGGTTCCAGGAATGTAAATAGTAAACATTGGTAACAATGTAATTCTGCTGGGAGACAGGGCATGGGGAAAGTGGCTGTGGGGTGGAGACAGAGGGAGGAAAGAGTGGGATGTCAGCGGATGATAACTAAAACTGAAAAAAGCAAGTGGTCACTCAAAACGTACTGTATTTAGAGTCACAGAAGCAAACATCTAAATAATCAGCTAAAATAATTAAACTTGTATATTAAATTGCCTCTGGGGGAAGAAAAACAGAGATGGTGGGATGATGGGATGCTGTTGTTTTTAATAGCAAACCTTGTAAAACTAACTGACTGTAAACCATGGGGATGCATAACTTTGACCAACACAAACAAAAATGAAGGCAGCAGGACTTTGACACGGCCACAAAGTCAGGCGATGTGTCCTCAGCACTCAAGATCCTCTGGAAGGACTGCCTTATCCTACTCAAACTCACAGAATGACAATGTGTTTATATATGATGTAAAATAGAACTTCTAATTTGACCAAATACTTGCTCACTGGGCCAAGAATGGTGTCTGGCATATAATAGGCATTCAACTAATATTTGCCTGATACTTGTTTTATTGATTAGCACATTCTCTATAGCAAAAACAAACAAACAAACAAAAACCCCACAATTATTATCAGAAAGTTATTTGGTGAGCACAGAGCCAGGTCAAGGAATCAGTTGGACAGTCTTGGTCATGGCCATGGTGTCGGATTTATCCATTTCAGCTAAGGGAATGAACTCTTCAGACCGTTCTCTCCTCTATTCATGGGTTAGGGCACCTCCAGCCTTGATGGCACTGGCTTGTCACCTCTTTGACCCTCTCTTTCTTTGCTTCCATTGCTGATCACCCCACTCCTTCTACTTCACTCTCTTACTACCCTCCATAGGGCTACAGCTATCCCTGGAAACATTTCCTTTATTTTAGGTGTGGTTAATTTTGGTAGATGTAAAAATAGAATGGTTGGTTATATACTTGTTAAATGTCTTTGTCAATTAAAGATGCAAACAAGTATTAATGAGTGAAATAACATGTTATATGAATTTTGCTTAAAACACTTCAAAAAAAAGCAAAAGGCAAGAAAGGAATAGATGAAATAAGGTTGGAAAAATGTTGATAATTATTGAAGTGGGCTGCTAGGTGCATAGAACATCTATATAGTGTCCTTTCTATTGTTGTGTATATTAGAAATTTTCCTTAAAAATAATAAATATAAAATTAAATTAAAAATAGCCTCTTTAAAATGTTTTTTTAAATATTATAAGTAGAGTTCCTCTTTTAACATTGTTACTGTTATCATTGTATTTTATAGAAATACTAGAGGCCTAGTGCACAGATTCGTGCACATTGAAAGGAAATTAATTAGAAGAAATATTTTAATATCGCTATTCGCCCTTTCTCTATAATAGCAGTGTCAACCGAATTCACCATCAACAAGGACAGATCAAAACACACACGTGTGATTGGTGCCAGCAAGAGCTTCATATATATATATATATATACTAGAGGCCCGGTGCACAAAACTTTGTGCACTCGGGGGGTGGGGGAGGTCCCTCAGCCTGGCCTGTGCCCTCTCGCAGTCTGGGACCCCTCAGGGGATGACCACCTGCTGGCTTAGGCCCGCTCCCTGGGGGATTGGGCCTAAGATGGCAATCAGACATCCCTCTGGCAGCCCGGCAGCCCTCAGGGGATGTCCACTTGCCAGTGGGGAGCAGGCCTAAACTGCAGTCGGACATCCTTAGCGCTGCTGAGGAGGCAGGAGAGGCTCCCACCACCACCGCTGTACTGGCAGCCATCAGCCTGGCTTGTGGCTGAGCAGAGCTCCTCCCATGTGAGAGCACCCTGACCACCAGAGGGCAGCTTCTGCATTGAGCGTCTGCCCCCTGGTGGTCAGTGTGTGTCATAGTGACCAGTCATTCCCAGTCCTTCTGCTAGGGTCAGTTTGCATATTACCCGTTTACTATATAGGATAGAGGCCTGGTGCATGGGTGGGGGCCGGCTGGTTTGCCCTGAAGTGTGTCCCGGATCAGGGTGGAGGTCCCGCTTGGGTACCTGGCCAGCCTGGATGAGGGGATGATGGCTGTTTGCAGCTGGTCACACCCCCTTCAGGGTGGGGGTCCCCACTAGGGTGCCTGGCCAGTCTGGGTGAGGGGCTGAGGACTGTTTTCAGGCTGGTGGGCGACTGAAGCTCCCAGCCTCTGCTTTTTTCTTTTTTTTCTTTTTTTTTTTTTTTTCTGGTTAAGGTTCCACTTTATTAATCTTTTGGTAGGGTCTCTGCTATACTCCTACTGTTCCTGCCCTTCCCACATTCCTGGAATCCTGAACAAGTTTACGGCTTAGAAGGAAATGTTCTTGTCTCTAGGTTAGCAGTGTGTCTGCCCAATAGACTCGATGCCCAGGACTCCTGTTCCTGCCAAACTGGTTTTCTCACTTTTCAGATTTGAAGTTGAGGCTCTCCTTAGTAAAATCAACCCAAATGTTTCTAGCATTGATTTGTTTCATGGATTTGATCAACATCTAGTTAGTACCTTCTATATAGCAGGCACTCGTTATTTTGGCTGGGCCACAAAAAATATTTGTTGCGGGCCTCGAGTTTGACATGGTTGGTTTAGCTCTTTCCCAATTCTTCCTCCTCCTTCTTTCTCTTTTTTCTTCTTCCTATTTGTATTTCATCTTTATAAACTAAGCAGGAGTTATTACTTCATGTGCATTGTGCTTAAATATGTGCATTCCAAGATGACTTCTGAGCAAAAGCACAAGGTTTGCATTAAGGACAAGATTATCTTCTGTTCTGATGCCTTTTTGTCTGTTACAACCACATTAGACTAACCACAAAGTCACTCTTATTTTTCCAAAGATGCTCTGAGCCAGTTGTTCCCTGACCATTATTAATACTATTTATCTTTAGCTCTAGGACCTGCATTAGTTAGTTAGGGCTGCCATAACAAAGCACCAGGCTGGGCAGCTTGCACCAGAAATTTATTTAGTCAGTTCAGGAGACTAGAAATCTGAGATCAGGATGTCAGCAGGGTTGTTTTTTCCTGAGGCCTCTCTCCTTGGCTTGCAGGTGGTCCTGACTACCTTTTTGCTGCATCCTCACATGGGCTTTCTTCTCTTTTTTTTTTTTTTAAATTAAATCTTTATTGTTCAGATTATTACATTTGTTCCTCTTTTTTCCCCCATAACTCCCCTCCTCCCAATTCCCGCCCCACCCTCCACCCTCACTCCCCACCCACTGTCCTCATCCATAGGTGCACGATTTTTGTCCAGTCTCTTCCCACATCTCCCACACCCCTTTCCCCCCCAAGAATAGTCAGTCCATTCCCTTTCTATGTCCCTGATTCTATTATGATCACCAAATTATTTATTCACTTGTTTCTTAGATTCACTTGTCGATAGATGCATATTTGTTGTTCATAATTTGTATCTTTACCTTTCTCTTCTTCTTCCTCTTCTTAAAGGATACCTTTCAGCATTTCATATAATACTGGTTTGGTGGTGATGAACTCCTTTAGCTTTTCCTTATCTGTGAAGCTCTTTATCTGACCTTCAGTTCCAAATGATAGCTTTGCTGGATAAAGTAATCTTGGTTGTAGGTTCTTGGTATTCATCACTTTGAATATTTCTTGCCACTCCCTCCTGACCTGCAAAGTTTCTGTTGAGAAATCAGCTGACAGTCGTATGGGTATTGCCTTGTAGGTAACTGGGTTTCTTTCTCTTGCTGCTTTTAAGATTCTCTCTTTGTCTTTTGCTCTTGGCATTTTAATTATGATGTGTCTTGGTGTGGTCCTCTTTGGATTCCTTTTGTTTGGGGTTCTCTGCACTTCCTGGACCTGTAAGTCTATTTCTTTCACCAGGTGGGGGAAGTTTTCTTTCATTATTTCTTCAAATAGGTTTTCAGTATCTTGGTCTCTCTCTTCTTCTGGCACCCCTATAATTCTGATGTTGGTACGTTTGAAGCTGTCCCAGAGGCTCCTTACACTATCTTCGTATTTTCGGATTCTTTTTTCATTTCGCTTTTCCAGTTGGGTGTTTTTTGCTTCTTCGCATTTCAAATCTTTGACTTGATTCTTGCGCTCCTCTGGTCTGCTTTTGGGTGTCTGTATAATTTTCTTTATTTCAGTTAGTGTATGCTTAATTTCTAGTTGGTTCTTTATCACAACGTCGAGGGTCTCATTAGATTTCTTGAGGATCTCACTACATTTATCGGCGGTCTCACCAGTCTTTTCAAGGGCCTTACTAAGACAGTTCTTGAGAGACCTTAAAAGTGTGGTTTTGAGGTCTATATCTTCCATTTCTGACATTTGCGTCCTATTTCTTTGTCTCCGCATTTTTTTATGTTTTCTTGGTGCACCCCCTAGTGGTCTTTGTGCGCAGTCTTGTTGTAGTTAAGCCTTGATTGTCAGCAATACCAGGGGTGATTTGACCTCCAGGCTAACTGGCTATGAGAGTCAGCTGTGTCTGCAGTGGGAGAGCTTCTGTGCTGGATCTCTAGGGCGGTGCTAATCTAGCGTTTGCCTGAGGCTATCTGGCAAATGGCTGTGCGCAGGGCTTGGGCGGGGTGGGTCCCCGGGGATCTACAGGGCGGGCGGAGCAAGCAGTTATGGCTGCTTTCAGTTCCGTCCCTAGGGGCTCTGCCTCTCAGAGTCCCAGCAACCGCTGCAAACCTCTGAGAGAAAGCTGCCTTCGAGTTCCGACTGAAGCCAGACAGTCCCGCTTCTCCTGTTTGAGTCTGGGTCCCTAGAGACTCGCCCGGATCTGGAGCTCAGAGTCTGAAACTCCCTCCCGATTGAAAACAATAACCGCGCCCTCCGCCGCCAGCCCGCTCCGCACGCGCACTCCGCACCTGAGTATTTCACTTCAGCACTGCGCCTCCTCTGAGTTTAGGTATGATATTCTCTTTCCTCCTAGTTGTAGAATTTCCACTCAGCCAGCCTTCCTGTGGTTCTGGATGATGTCCGTTCTGTCCTTTAGTTATATCTCTGAAGTGGTTGTTCGAGGCAGCAATCTCCTGCGTTAACCTATGGCGCCATCTTGGTTTCTCCGGCTTTCTTCTCTTGTTGGTGTCTCTTTGTGTGTTCAAATTGTCTCTCTCTTTTTTTTTTTATTCTGGGATTTATTTACCTTCTATAGCTGTCACTGGAGCTGAGAGCCGGCTCCAGCTCTGAGGCCGTTGCTGGCTGAAAGCGGGTACCTGGGTTTGTTTAGGTTCTATAATTGAAACTCTGTTGCCATCACTGGCCGCTCTAAGCTCTGAGGCCGCGCTGGCTGAAAGCAGGTACCTGGGGTTTGTTTAGGTTCTATAATTGCAACATAGTTGCATCTGGAGCTCAGAGCTGGGCTGCGGCAGGCGGGGAACCTTAGCTTCCTCCATCACTGGAGCAAGCAAGCCTCATGTTCGCTTCAGCTGCCTGGCTGCCAGCCGCCATCTTGGCTGGCAGTTAATTTGCATATCTTGCTGATTAGCCAATGGGAAGGGTAGCGAAGTTATGGTTAATTACCATGTTTCTCTATTATTAGATAGGATAGATAAACTTGCTTAATTAGACCTGCTTTCTGATTTAGCTAAATTTTT
This sequence comes from Myotis myotis, assembly GCF_014108235.1. Lineage (NCBI taxonomy): Eukaryota > Metazoa > Chordata > Mammalia > Chiroptera > Vespertilionidae > Myotis > Myotis myotis. The sequence goes on from NW_023416324.1 coordinate 161,431,128, forward strand.
TCCAGCCCAGGGAAGCACCCCAACTTCTCTTTCAGGTAATTGTCAGCAACACAGCAGTAAATATCAACACAAAGCAGATTATTATTGTAGATCACACAGGAAGAACAAAGGGTAAAATATTTAACTGCAGCAGTGTTTGACTACATTCTCTGCATTGAGAAAACCTGAAGTCATTTTCAAGGTCCACCATTTCTTACTTCTTTTCAGTTGGGTCAAGTTTCTAAGCTTTCTAAATCTCCATTTTTCAGCTAATGAAAAGAAAATAGGATTCCTCTGAGTCTCCTATCTACCTATTCCAGGACTTCTGTGAGGATCAAATGAGATGAGGCATGGGAAAACATTTCACAGACATTTGGTTAAAGTGTAAAATGTTTCCACCTTGCTATAAAGCAAGTCGTGTTCCTGGGCTGAAGAAACTCCAAGGAGGCTAGTCGCTAGGGAGAAGAAGCTGGGAGTTGCTCTGTGACGTCATTACCCGACACCCACAGCGACCGTTTCTGGGCTGGGCTGGGCTGTGGGCCGCATTTTATACCATGGGGTCTCGGCAGCGTCAGCTGTGATTTGGTGGGGTGTTGCTCTGGGGTGGTGGCAGGGCCTATGTCCCAATTGGGGGAAGCCAAGTGTTGTTTTGTGGGCACCAGGTCCGCGGTGCCGTTTCACTGTAAATGGTCAGTGCGTGCCAGGGCAGCTCCTGCATTGAGCGTCTGCCCCCTGGTGGTCAGCGCACATCATAGTGACCAGTTGGACAGTCGGACACTTAGCATATCTTTTATATAGAGAGACATTCTATTTAGAAAAGAAAACTGAACCTGTAGTTGATGTTGAAAATGACGGAAAAATATTTTTGCATCTCAAAGAAGCCTAAAATGCTAAGGAAGGAAAAATGGTGTTTCTGAATGATAACATTGTAATTAAAAATACAGTAGTCCCCCCTTATCCATGGTTTCACTTTCCACAGTTGCATTTCCCCATGGTCAACTGTGGCCTGAAAATATCAAATGGAAAATTCCAGAAATAAACAATTTATAAGTTTCATATTATGCCCTGTTTAGAGTAGCTTGATGAGATCTCCCACCATCCCACTCCGTCCCACCCAGTACATGAATCACCCCATTTGTCCGGCATCTCCACGCTGTGTACGCTTCCTGCCCATTAGCCACTTAGGCACCATCTGGGTTATCAGATCAACTGTTGTAGTATCACTGTGCTTGTGTTCAACTAACCCTTATATTACTTAATAATAGCCCCAAAGCTCAAGAGTAGTGATGCTAGCAATTCAGACACACCAAAGAGAAGCCATAAAGTGCTTCCTTTACGTAAAAAAAAAAAAAATGTAAGTATGTATAGGAAAAACATGGTATATGTAGGGCTCAGTACAGCCTGCAGTTTCAGTATCCCCTGAGGGTCTTGGAATCTATTCCCCTGGAGAAGGGGGCAGGCGGCCACTGTACAGGAAAATAGAATTCCTAATAAAATGTTACTATCTGACCACTTGAGCGAAAACATCACACTTGCTTGAATAAGATAGTACCCAGTTGACTAATGAATCTTGACAAAATGCTTTCTCCCTTCTGTTTCCCAGAGGCCGTTTCTCCATAGTGAAGAAATGCATCCACAAAGCCACCCGCAAAGATGTTGCTGTGAAATTCGTCAGCAAAAAAATGAAGAAGAAAGAGCAGGCTGCCCATGAGGCCGCCCTCCTCCAGCACCTGCAGCACCCACAGTACATCACTCTCCACGACACCTACGAGTCTCCCACGTCCTACATCCTGATTCTGGAACTGTAAGTACAGGCGTTGTCTCCCTAAGGTGGTCCCCAGCTGGTTGGGTTATTTACTGGAAGCTGTCTTTAACACAGTGTCTTAGGTGACAAAGTGTTCTATATAGCACATGCCCTCTGCTCTCCACTTTATAAAAATGTAATTCCCATTTTTTAGAAAATCCAGGATAAGGAAGCTCCTTAAAGGTAGGAATTGGAAAAGCTGGGACTTAAACCCACATCTCTCTCAGTTTTCATTTTCTTTCTATTGTGGACTCTTGAGCTGGGCAGTTTAGAAAAACCTGATGGACAATAGGCTTATCGACAGGGCTAGGGTTGAAATGAGAGAAGGTTTGTGCATCAATCCACTGCCATCGCATCCCATCTACCATCCAAGAAATTCCTTTAAAGGTGGAACCTAGCTTTGAAATGTCCCACTCATTCCAGATTTTCTAGGGACTCAGGCAACCATCAATTTTGGCCACAGAAGACATCAAATAAAGTAGTGAGGTCCCATTCTCCTCACCACTACCCCAAGCTAAGGACAGAGGGCATGCTCTGTGCTGTAGAAAGACTTTACAGAGACTAAAGAAAGTCTTTTCAGCTGTGCTGAGCCCTCATAGAAATGTTATCAGATTGGTGCTGATGAGACCCGGCCAGGGGAGGAGACAGACATTGGCACCGAAGGCCAATGCTGTGTTTGGCTCCACAGAACCTCTGTTCAGTAGAGAAGCACCTGCACTTACAGCTTACAACTGTCATTTTAGTCTTGCTCTTGTGTACTTCTTGATCTAGCTCAGCGATTTTCAACCGGTGTGCTGCAAGAATTTTAAAACATGCAATACCTGACTATTTAGTTAGGGGCACTGATCTCTTTTCCCTTAGATTGTCAAATAAAAAATTGACAACAGCCAACACAACAGTAGCTGTCCAGGGTGAATGAATCAAAATTATACCTATTGCCCTAACCGGTTTGGCTCAGTAGATAGAGCGTCAGCCTGTGGACTGAAGGGTCCCGGGTTCGATTCCGGTCAAGGGCATGTACCTTGGTTGCGGGCACATCCCCAATAGGGGGTGTGCAGGAGGCAGCTGATCGATGTTTCTCTCTCATCAATGTTTCTAACTCTCTAGCCTTCTCCCTTCCTCTCTGTAAAAAATCAATAAAATATATTTTTTAAAAAATTATACCTATTTTTTTTGTCAGATGAGCAAAAGTATTTTTGGTGTTATGCAGAATTTTAGTGGTTAGTTTATGTGTGCCATGAAATGCAAAAAGTTGAAAATTGTTGGTGTAGCTGTATGTGTATGGGGGTGTTTGCAGAAGTAACTTATCATAAATTTATTTATGATGAATAAAAAAAGCCCAGCCCTAACCGGTTTAGCTCAGTGGATAGAGCGTCGGCCTGCAGACTGAAAGGTCCCAGGTTCGATTCCAGTCAAGGGCATGTACCTTGGTTTCGGGCACATCCCCAGTAGGAGATGTGCAGGATGCAGCTGATCACTGTTTCTAACTCTCTATCCCTCTCCCTTCCTCTCTGTAAAAAATCAATAAAATATATTTTTTTAAAAAAGCCCAAATGCAAACATCTTAGGCTAAATTTGTAACTTGGTTGAAAAGAAATAAAACCAACACTGTTAGTATTGGTAATTCTTTTGTGATACTTACACAGCTGTGCAGTAGCTGGTGGATTGTCACTTTGGACTTAGCAAATGCACTTACAAACAGCCTTTCTGAGCCTAACCTGTTTGTTTGGGAGCTTCTTAACTCAAGTGGTAAATTCTGTGGACAGTGAATTATCTTTGTTTACAAGTGACATGTAATATTTGCCTAGACTTACGATAAAAGGTATTATCACTTGCATACCAAGGTGGTACAGCAACCCAGGACCTTTGCTCCTTCAGATTGCAGATCACCATCCCAGGGAAGGTGTCAATCACCAGGCTCTTGGTGCAATGGAGAGACGAGCCCTTGGAATGAAGAAACTGGGCTCTAGCCCCAGCTCTGCGTTTGGGGCAGTGTATGTGGCTTCCTGGACCTCGGGGTTCCCATCTGTGAAGTCTACAGAATTAGTCCCACTTCTCAGAGATGTTGCAGGGATTAAACTAGATGAAGAGTGAATTGAACTAGTTTATCAACATGTACTGGGCACTCACTATGTGCCAACCACCGTGTAGACCTGAGTCGGGGTGGGGAGAACAAAGATGAAAAAAGTAGCTCTTGACCATGATGAGTTATACGTTGAATGAGGAAGACCAATAGCTAAATGAATGATTTCAATTTCATAGGTACATGCATATTTTGGAGAGAGTTAACTGTGAGAACCTAGAAAGGTACTTGGTTGGACTTGAGGTGAGAGGCAGTTCCTGTGCTCAATCTTGGTTATGCTATGATGGTCACAGAAAGGGAGACCTAACTTTTCAACCTTAAAAACTGTGACTGAGAACAAGGTGGGAGGAACCAGGCAGACCATGATTTGAATCCTGATTCTGCCACTTGCAGGCTGGGAGCTTAGGGCAAGTCACTTAATTCTCTGTGTTATGGTTACCTCATCTTTAAAGTGGGAATAATAATAACAACCACAGCAATAATACCTACTTCATTATGAGGACTGTGCAGGGACCAAGTGAGACAATGAGGCATGTACACATAATTGGTAGTAATAATAAGTGCTCAATAAATGCCAACTACTTTCTTTTATTAAAAAATAAACCCTTATGTAGGTCTCCCTTTCTGTGACCATCCAAATGGCTGGTAGAGCTTTTCTCTACCAGACAACTGAAGCAGACAGCTAAGGTTCCGAGCCTCTAGTCCAGCAGTTCTCAACCTGCGGGTCACAATGAAAATACATCCTGAATATCAGATATTTACATTATGATTCATAACAGTAGCAAAATTACAGTAATGAAGTAGCAACAAAAATATGGTTGGGGGTCACCACATGAGGAACTGTATTAAAGGGTCGTGGCATTAGGAAGGTTGAGAACCACATGGCAGGGCCTGGGCATCTGCATTATCCAAGAGCTCTAAATGTGAACTTGGTGGCTGAGACTTTCGGATCTCAGAACAGTGCTGCTGTTAATTTCTCCCTTACGTGCTCCAAGAAGTCCAGGGGGATGCATCTCACAAGCCCAAAACTACTTCATAACATACTCACCACGCCCACCCCATGCCTGTCAGGGTCAGGGAAGGAAGACAAAGGAGGTCTTCATTGGTCCTAACCTTTGCTCCTGTCAAGGTGCACAGAAGAGACCTGTAGGAAGGAAGGAGCTGGAGAAGATAATGGAAACTGGGCCAAAGGCATTTCAGCTGTGCTGACCCTTAATCACGCCTCTCTGTCTGGGCATTTCCTGGGGATGTGCCTTTAAGAGCGTAACTGTCTGACATCTGGTCACTCCTTGCTAAAGAGGGCACAGGTACCTAGAAGTAGGTGACATTGCCCGGCCAGTGGCTCAGTGGTTGAATGTCATCCCAGGCGCCGAGAGGTCGTAGGTACGCTTCGGTTTCAGGCTCAATCCCCAGTAGGGAGCATGCTGGAGGCAGCTGGTGGATTTTTCTATCTCTTTCTTCCTCTCCTTCCTCTCTCTCTAAAAATCAGTAAAAACATATTTTTTAATAAAAGAAAGTAGTTGGCATTTATTGAGCACTTATTATTACTACCAATTATGTGTACATGCCTCATTGTCTCACTTGGTCCCTGCACAGTCCTCATAATGAAGTAGGTATTATTGCTGTGGTTGTTATTATTATTCCCACTTTAAAGATGAGGTAACCATAACACAGAGAATTAAGTGACTTGCCCTAAGCTCCCAGCCTGCAAGTGGCAGAATCAGGATTCAAATCATGGTCTGCCTGGTTCCTCCCACCTTGTTCTCAGTCACAGTTTTTAAGGTTGAAAAGTTGCTTCTAGTAAAAGGCAAAGTTTTCAAAAGGGGGTCAAGAATGCCAAAGAAAAACTTTGCCTACTTCCTGGATTTCACCAACTAAAACTTGACAAATAAAAATCCTTGAGGGATGTCAATTCTAATTCATTTATTTACTTATATTAGAATCCTTATGAATATTAAACAGAAACTAGGCTACCACAATTTAAATTTTTTTGTGTGTGAGTTCACAGTGCCATTTGGGGTGAGAGAAGGTAGGCAGGCTTTAACCACCCTGTCTGACTTTGTAGAAGGAAGCAGATAAAAGCCTGTGGGGCTGCTCGTAGCCACCACGTTCCAGATAATCAGATACTGCTGAGGTAGCTCTCAATCTCTCTCTCTGAAGGCTTCTCTATTTTACAACCTAACCTCTCAAAGGGCCTTGGAGTTGGATCTTTTTTGGCTGTGAGCAATTTTAAAAGTTAACCAAACAGAATGTGTCTTAAACAAAGTTATACAGATGTCTTCCCTGAAGCACACCACATTTGTAATTTTATTTACTTGTTTGCTTATTTATTTGTTTTAGTTCTAACTAAACTCTGGATAAAATATGCCTGTATGACCACTTTGATCTCTATAACAGGGGGTAGGAAAGATCTTACAGATTTGTATGTGTGTTATTTCTTTGTTTCTTTACAAACATAGTTCCTTTGCCTCTTCCTCCCTACTTTCAGGATGGATGATGGCCGGCTCCTGGACTACCTTATGAATCATGACGAGCTGATGGAAGAAAAGGTGGCCTTCTACATCCGAGACATCATGGAAGCGCTGCAGTACCTTCACAACTGCAGGGTGGCCCATTTGGACATCAAGGTAAAAAGAAACAGCCACCCCTGCAGGGAAGTGACCTAGTCCAACCTGCCAGTCATGATCCTGGAGGGATATTAATTCTAATTCATTTTTATTTACTTAGATTAGAACCCCTCTGAATATTAAACAGAAACTAGGTTGTCACACAATTTAAATGTGTTTTTCGTGAGTTCACAATGACATTTGGGGCGAGGGAAGGTAGGCAAGCTTTAACCACTACTTCTAACTTTGTAGAAGGAAGCAAGTAAATGTCAACTTTTCCATGGTGCTCAAGAAAGGCCCTGTTCTCCAAAATGAATAATTTATTTCTTCACTTGATTCACTGCAGAAGTAAGGGATACCTATGAAAACATGATTTTCCATGTCAAAGGACCTCCCAACCCCATTTAAGCTTAGTTTGAAGCCTCCTATGTGCTTTGCAGAGGGAATGTCCCATACACTATAGGCTTTATCAAAATACTAGAGGCCCGGTGCACAAAGTTCATACACTGGGGGGGAGGGTGTCCCTCAGCCTGGCCTGCACCCTCTCACAGTCTGGGAGCCCTCAGGGGATGTCTGACTGATGGCTAAGCCGTCAGTCGGACATCCATAGCGGTGCCATGGAAGCGGGAGAGGCTCCCGCCACCACCACTGTGCTCTCCAGCTGTGAGCCCAGCTTCTGACTGAGTGGTGCTCCCCCTGTTGGAGCACAGGGACCACTAGGGGGCAGCTCCTGCATTGAGCACCTGCCCCCTGGTGGTCAGTGAGCATCATAGCGATCAGTCATTCTGCTGTTTGGTCGATTTGCATATTAGCCTTTTATTATATAGGATAGCAGAGCTGTGCTTGAACTAATGGAGTCCTACTGATAGTCAAACAGAGAGCTGAACTTGCCTTCTCTTTTCCCCGCCTCCTTGGAACTATCTCCTCAGCCTGAAAACCTGCTCATTGACCTGCGGATTCCAGTGCCTCGAGTGAAGCTCATCGACTTGGAGGATGCTGTCCAGATCTCAGGTCACTTCCACATCCACCATCTGCTGGGCAACCCTGAGTTTGCTGCCCCAGAAGTGATCCAAGGCATCCCTGTGTCCCTGGGCACGGACATCTGGAGCATTGGGGTTCTGACGTACGTCATGCTGAGTGGGGTCTCCCCCTTCCTGGATGAGAGCAAAGAAGAGACGTGTATCAATGTGTGTCGGGTGGACTTCAGCTTCCCCCATGAATACTTCTGTGGCGTGAGCAATGCCGCCAGAGATTTCATCAATGTGATCCTACAGGAAGACTTCCGGAGGCGGCCCACGGCAGCCACCTGCCTGCAGCATCCGTGGCTGCAGCCCCACAATGGCAGCTACTCCAAGGTCCCTCTGGACACCTCCCGCCTGGCGTGCTTCATAGAACGCCGCAAGCATCAGAACGATGTGCGGCCCATTCCCAATGTCAAAAGCTACATCATCAACAGGGTAAACCAAGGGACGTAGCCGTGTCCCAGCCCTGGAGGTTTCACATGGAAGTGCAGTGTGAACCAAAGCAAGACTGAACATGCTGTAAATAATTCTGTTCATTATTTCACTCTGTGCAGTTCTCTGGATTGAGAGATGGTCCCTCTTCAACCTCATCAGTGGTTATTCAGGGTCTGAGCAGCAGAAAAATCACCGTCCATCAAGGGCTTTCCACAAGGCCAATCAGAAGAGACGAAGGAGGAGAAAGTCACGGAGAGTATTACAAAGAGGGGCAAGGATAACAGGAATACTAGCTGATACAGAATATTAAGTGTGTGTTCCAAAGAGAGTGGGTACCTGGACAAAACGTCAGCTCACTGTAGTGAGTGTGAAAGGTTTCTCTGCCTTGGCTGAAATTTTAAGCCAAAAGTTCTGTTTAACAGAGATGTCATGTATGCCAACTAGTGTGATTTAGATTCCTTAGATATCGTTTCTTTATAGGAACCATCTACACATACAGCGAACTGTGTCCCGTTCCGAATTCAGAGTTTTATAATGTAGAGGTATATATGAAAACAGCATAAGTAACTCTGAGTGCTCCAGTTAGGACAGTGATTTCTTTACCGAAGCATTACATTGTTTTGACTAAGCACAATTAGAGGACGAGTTTTTTAGAGCATTTTATACATCTTGTATAGAAATCTTTTACCAGAACCTGTGCATGAAGAGAAAACAGCTACCCCTTTGCAATCTGTGGGTGAGAAGGCCTTCCTCTCAGTCATAGGCATTTGACTCGCGTAGGTCCTGTATAGGAAATGCTACTCCCCAATTCACTGGCAGCTCAGAGTTCATCTGGCAGGAAAGCCTGCCGGAAAATCAGTCCATATACAGTAAGAGCTGTAGGCTGCTTTTATGTCTACACTTGGTTTGAAATTGATAGCAAATATAACAGGTTCATACAAAAGGGCAAATAGAAACCTTTCCTACAGTTTCTCTGAACTCTGTACCACCGCTTTCTGCTGACCTCTACAACTGTAGAATGCAGTCCCCAGAAAGCTAGCCTACTTGATTTCCTACCCCTTGTAGAAGCTAAGGGGTGCTCACCAAAAGGAGGCAGCCATACATAGGCCTTGGAAAGGCCTGGTCCCAAGTCCTTTTTGAAGCCATGGAATAAAACCCAATACATCAGCCTAATAGAGCATTGAGTTTTAACTGCAATTGCAATACCTACCACCACTCAGCCGCCAATGTTTCCTGAGACTAAAAGGACTAATTGCACTTTGAGGCTGATGCTGCTTTCTGGTGTATAGTCTCCGCATCAGATGACAATTAACTGCCCTCTGTTCTGCTAGTGGAAAAACAATTAAACCTGGGCATTTCATGTTTTGTTTTTTCTATTTTTTGTTTCGGAAAACGTTTTTGTTTTTGTGTTTGTACATGATCCACTCTTTGTTTTCTGGAACATGTTTTGAAACTGGTGGTTATGCAAACAATATTTTAAATATTTAGGTCACATATTTGTCCAAATCAGGTTTAATGGCATTGCTTCTGTCCTAGAGTAGGATTGAGAACATTGAAATCATGCAGCTCAGAAGTGCAAGCAGGGAGCTGATGAAGGATAGACAGAACTACAAACCTATCTAAGTGAAAACAAAGGGTGGACATAAGCCTGAACTTTAATATATAAAAACACTGATCTGCACAGTGGGAAGGTAGAATTAAAAATACTCATCATTCCCTTCCACTGATTTCAAAGTCAACTTCCTCATCTACCTTCCACTTCATCCCATCCAAGATTATAAATTAATAAATGAGTAGAAAGTATAAGCAATAAGACTAGATAGCACTTCGTATTTTCAGGATTAACCAAATATGTGGAAACCGACTCCGACTGTGTTCGTTTCCTAGTTTTTGAATGGCCTGGGCCATCAAGGGTCCCTTCCTCAGAGCGCTCCCTTGATGAACCCTCCATAGTCATCACTTAAAAACGAATGTATATACAAATGCTATGTGACATGATATTTTAAAATGTAAAACAATTTACCGAAAACTCTTTTCGTAAACATGTCTTTATTGTGAGACATAGCGTAAAAGAAGAAAGCCTGGTCCCTGCGCTCATCATGAGATAGAGTGTGGGCGCTGGGGATTCCAAATATCCATATATATGGCCTGGCAAGTTCTGTTCCGTCCACCACGGATGGCGATGAAAGAGCCCCTGCTGAGTCATTCTTAGTGTTGATGACAAAGCAGGAGACAAGCTGAGTTTCTGCTTAAGAAGGGCAGGGCCCAGGACAATGGTGCACAGGCTGCACAGGAGAGCATCAGTGGAATCGTGCTGTGGGGAGGGCGGTTGACAGGATGTTAGAGCCAAAGCTTTTGCATCAGCTTTTACAGCGGGGTGGGGAGGATTCAGACATGAAATTGCATGGAATTCCCCCTCCCCAAGGGCACTTGGGGAAGTGAGGAGACGGAAGGGAAAGGACACAGGCATGAAAAGTAGTATGACTGTGTTAACTGGAGCCAAAGTACAATCATTAGAGTAGAATAAGTTTAATAGAGGCCCCAAGAGGAAGAGGGTATCGTTTATCTAGTTTGGCAACTGAAGGAAACTCACAGGGACGCCCCCTGTCTGCAAAGTTTCTGGTTCCTCTCAATTGTGATGAGGTCTCGATCCTGGTTCAAGAATTCTCCATAGCGAGTTGGAAGTAACACGGGAGTCCCAGAACAGGACTGGGAAATGGACTTTAGGTGAGAGATGAGGGGCCAGGGATCACTTCCTTGTACCTGTTTTGGGAGATATATTTAGTCCTTAGAATAACAGAAAAGTGGAAAGGAGAGAAAATAGTCCATTTCTCTAATTAGTCCACTTCGCTAAAACAGTGATCCTTGAACTAAAAACTTAATGAGGAATTAGTAAAAGTGAACTTCTAGTTGAACTGGGAAAAAATATAAATGTTGGTTAAAGTCACAGGCTTCTTGCTTGGCTTATATTCATTGCATAGGGTTTGGGGTTTTTTGTTTGTTTTGTTTTGTAAAGGTGGGATGGAGAAAAAAGGGAAAGATCAGGGACAACTCATAATAATTTTTAAAAGGCATAATGATTTAGTGCATCTTTTACAATTGTTTCAAATTAAATAGATTTATATCCACTTACAGCTGAATGTGGGAACATTTTTTAAAAAAAATTGTGGTGTTGGCAGTGTCCTTCAGGTCTCTCACAGCCATATCACTCTTGGGGGAGAGGAGGAGGGGAAAAGCTGGCTTCACTGCTTTGTGACTCACAAAGCCTTTATAATGGTAGTGCCTTTCAGAGGGGAGGATGGGAGATAAAGAAGTTCATTGTATTTAGAGTGACTGATATTGCAGCATTTTTCTTCACTTTATAATATCTTTTAAATGAAAACATCTGAATATAGGGTGAGCCTAGGAATTCTTGAGTTACAACCTCAGCTATTCCTGATTCATCCTTTCTTACAGAAAGTCTTTGTTTTTATTTGGCCCAAATGTCCCCACCGTTAGAAAGTTAGGGGGAAAGAGGGTAGATGTTAATTTCATAGGAATGTTGGAAGAATACCTTAGTTGGGATGTCTAGAAAATACCTTTTTTTTTTTTTAAAGTGCTACACACTGCCAGTGCTAAGAATTTTATTGATAGGAACTTTGAACATTCCAATTTTTCAATATTCATGTCTTTAGATACCTTTTGCAAACTCATGAGGTTAAATTCCATCAAGTGATTTTAACTGGAAGTACTAAGTGCTCTTTATCTATGTTATTTGGTCTTGGCCTGTAATTTTGATCATTTAAAAGCTTGTCTACAGAAAAAGGTTAGGAAGAACTGGTTGAAGTTTCATGTCAATAAGCCGTCTTCTTCAGTATTTCTTATGGCAGACACACGAGTAAGATGCCCTCCAAAGCAACCGCTACTCTCTCCTCTCAGAGAGCTTTGCACTCTGGGAAAATTGTCAGAGAAGACCCAGACAGCCACTTTCCTCACTGGGAGGGCAGAAATGAGAAGAAAATATTGTCTGATTTTACACCTCACTCTTCAGAGTCTCACTGTCATCTGCTACAGAAGCAAGTTAAATGTGCAGGTGTAGAAATGAATAGAACTGTTGGTTCGGGGAAGGAAAATCTTGAATCTTTCTTTCTTTTTTTTTTAAAAAAAGATAATTAGTTTTTCTCAGGAGTATGTTTGCTTTCTCATAGCCTTTGTGATTTGGTGCCCGTGAGTTAGTCATCACTTCTTTTCTCATGTGAAAGAGCATGGAAATTTACATCTGTGAGAATATGTCCCCATTAGAGAATTAGGAAGCAAATATATTATAAACCAGATGGAGGTTATTTCTGTGAATTAGCTAAAACTCTGTCCCATGAAGTTGATAGAGGAGGGAATATTTCACACATAAGGGTCTCTGCAGCGGGGCAAATGTGCAAATACCATCCCTTGCTCAGTTTGGGGGAATGTTGACCTATTTCTTTCTCTCCCATGTAGCATCTCCGTGGAGTCCAGGCTAGGCAAACACAGTATGTGAGCTTTCAGTGGCTTCATTGTATTATGGTTTTTCTTAACTATTTAAAATCTCGGGATCACATACTCCACTAAGGGAAGCTCCTATGTTCGTATTCATTTTATAAACACTCTAAGGCTCTGGTTGTTTCATTAACTCTAGAGGATTAAAAGGCACTGCATTTTGTTCACAGACGACACATTAGAAAATATTCATGTGAGAACCCTATACAGAAATAGAACACAGAGGTATCATAGGCCGTATTTTCTTCATCACTTTTTAAAAAATATATTTTTATTGATTTCAGAGAGGAAGGGAGAGGGAGAGAGATGGAAACATCAATGATGAGAAAGAATCATTGATGCGCTGCCTCCTGCACCCTCCCCCCACCCCACTGGGGACCGAGCCCGCAACCCAGGCATGTGCCCTTGACCTGAATCGAACCCAGGACCCTCCAGTCCACAGGCCAACGCTCATCCACTAAGCCAAACCGGCCAGGGCCATCACTTTTAATATATGTAGAAGTTAAAAAGCAATTACTCTAAGGCAAATTTTCATCTTTGAGGGATATTTGCGGAAAGCCTGCAATAATACTCAGAGGCTATTGCGTTTCCCTGTCAGCCTATTTGCTGGGAGATTCTAAACTGTGGTCAGATTTAGTTTCTATTCAAATGTTCAAGATTAACTGCTTATTCACATAACTTATTTTGGATAGTGATAATAGCTGAGAAAATGGAGGGTGGTGGAAAAACGTGCAAATAAAATTATTGGAGTCCCAACTCTGGAGGCTTAATCTAAGCAACCTAACTTGCTAGCCCAAGAATAGCTAGAATAAGAATTCCATCATGCCTGACTTCTTTCAAGAAATGAATCCACAACCAGGAGTACTATGGAAACTGTTACCGTGATCTCAAGGACTGTGGTTATGAATTTGAAGTTAACAAACGTACATATTCTCTTACTAACTTAAGCCATATCTGTCATCTCTATGTTTGATTTTTTTTTTTACCCTGGTGCTTTTACCTCTGTTTCTGCCAAACTTCAGCCTACTCTATGGGGAAAGTGAGTGAAACTGTAGTTAAGACAAATGTGAAGACTGAAAAAACTAAACATCCTCTTTAGAGTGAGATCCTAGTCAGAGAACAGTAGTGATCAAAGTGCAAACTGTTAGAAAATACGGATATATGTACATCTGTACATGTATATAGTGTATAATATATATGTATATGTTATTGCTCATATGCAGAAATCTATCCATTTGAAGACAGCCCAGATGGGTCAGTTTTTCTATTGGAAAACGATTCAGGGCCATTCAAAATCATTAGGGCTGGTGGGTAGAGTTAGATTCTACTCAATTAGGAATTATTCGCAGTCTTGAAGTCCACAAAACCAAATCAACAAAGCCTGAAGCATAATGGGGCCATCGCTTAGGATATTATGCTTACATGGAGTCAGAAGTACCTTTATATTTGAATTATTAACAGTTGGTTTGCACACTGCACTGGCACCTCTTGGTTTTGAGTGACCCCTCCCCACCAAGTCTTTTGGGGTGGCTTCTCTGGCTCTTCAGATAAAAGGGCCTTCTCCATAAGTGGACAGGTTTCCCCATAGGGACCACTACACATATACATATAAGTTCATACTTTCATCAGGCTTGTTAATAATTGGTTTAAAAATCACTCCACAGTATTGATAAATAGCTCTATATTTTCAAGGTGCAGAAGAATTCCACAGCCTTAATTATTTCAGTGTCTTGCTGGTCTGCCTTAAGTGTATCTTCTGGGTTTTAGTTGTCTTATTATTTTTACAATTTTCAGCAGTTATTCATTTTGTATGCACACAATGTCGTTTTGTAAATGTAGGTTGTAAATATTTTATTTGTAAGTCAAATTCACTCATGTGTAATGTTGTAAAGTGATGACCTGCTGTCTTGTCATTACTATAGTAAGTGTTATAAGTTATGGATTGAAACTTCAAAGTGTACATCTCACAAGTTATTCATGCCTATAAATATACTATACAAAAGATGATTATTTCTGGTGGCTTTTTTGTTTTCTAATTAAAACCTTTGTTCAAAAAAGTAATTTTCTCTCTTTCCCCAAATATATGAAAGCTTTTGATAAGGTAAAAATATTACAACACTTTTTGCCCAGGATTTTGGATAGAAAGTAACAATTTTGTAACTTGGAGAAGAATTCTAAGGCATTTTTTTATTTTTATGTATTTTTATTGATTTCAGAGAAGAAGGGAGAGGGAGAGAGAGATAGAAATATCAATGATGAGAGAGAATCATTGATGAGCTGCCTCCTGCATGGCCCCTACTGGGGACCAAGCCTGCAATCCAGGCATGTGCCCTTGACTTGAATCAAACCTGGGACCCTTCAGTCCTCAGGCTGGCGCTCTATCCACTGAGCCAAACTGACTAGGGCCATTTTTTGTTTTTTAATATGTTATTGATTTTTTACAGAGAGGAAGGAAAAGGGCTAGAGAGCCAGAAACATCAAAGAGGGAGAAATATCGATCAGCTGCCTCCTGCACACTCCCTACCAGGGATATGCCTGCAACCAAGGTACATACCCCTGGCTGGAATGAACCAGGACCCTTCAGTCCGCAGGCTGGTTTGACTGAGCCAAACCAGTCAGGGTCATTTTTTTTTTATTTTTAAAAATGCTGACTAAGCCTCAGGTGTGAATTGTTAACTGCATTCTAGTGTTGCATGTGGCAACTTTGTTAGCAAATTGGCAGGCTGTTTGGGCTGGATCTCACAAGTTTATGAATCATAGTGTGAACTCGAGGAATCTGGAGTAGCCTACATAGATATGATCAGGCTTCGAAAGACTCTGCATATGCCACCCAAGTGCAAAAAAGACTGATTCATAGTACAGTGTCAGCTAGAGTGTTCAAATTGATTGGCTTATTTTGCCAATAAAAATAAAATGTTTTGCCCTAGCTGGTTTTGCTGGGTGTATAGAGCATCAGCCTGTGGACTCAAGGGTTCCTGGTTCGATTCCACTCAAAGGTACATGCCCAGGTTGTGGGCTCGGTCCCCAATAGGGGGCATGCAGGATGCAGCCAATCAATAATTCCCTCATTATTGATGTTTCTATCTCTGTCTTCCTCTTCCTTCCTCTCTGAAATCAATAAAAATATATTTTAAAAAATGTTTTGCCTTAGCTGGTTTTGCTCAGTGGATAGAGCGTTGGCCTGCAGACTGAAAGGTTCAATTAATTTGATTGATTTTTCCTCTCCCCCTTCCTCTCTGAAATCAATAAAAATATATATATATAAATGTTTTAATATTTGGCTTCTATTTCATCAAGATTTACTACATTTATTTAAAGTGAGAAACAACTGTCAACAGACAGGCTCGTCACACTGGTTGGTCAGCACAATTTCTTCAGAGAAAACGCAGATAAACATAAATAATATTGAAATGAAATAGAAATCAATTTGATGAGCAACAATCATTAGCCCTATGGCTTTCTGGGTTGTGTGCTTTAAAGTATTGCCTTCTACACATAATGAGAACTTCCTCCTCTTTAAGAGATTTATTTGTAAAGACCAAGTACGCTTGGAATTTCAGATTGGCAGGCCAGGTTACCCTCCTGGATAACCTGGATCCCAGTCAATTCATCCTCTGCTCTCCCTCTCTTCATCACCTGTGCACGTGCTACATGCCGAGCACCTGAGCTGCTCTAAGGGGAATAAACATACTCCTCCAAGACACACAGAGCCCGCAGAGGAGGTAATGAACCTGCTGAGAGATGTATAGTCCCACGTGCAAATTGCTGACATTGTCACGTGACGGATGCTGGGACGTTAAGAGAAAAACTGGGAAAAGGTCCCCGCCTTCGAGAACTTGCACTTCATTTGGTGAAACCAGGTGCGGGGCGTGGCTAGTGAGCAGCAAATACAGACGTGCTTGCCTAAGTAGTGGAGCTAATTAAGAGGACTCAGCTTTAGAAAGTGGGCAGGGTTCAGATACAGCCTCTTGAAAGACTTCGCGTCACGTTCTTGGAGCCGATCTACCTATTCCGGGCTTTAAATCCCATCGATCCCATGCAGAGGCCGCCGACATAAACATAAATCTCAGCCAGGTGCACTGCCGCCACCTGACCCGTGTTACCTAGGCCCCAGAAGAGCGCGCACCGAGCGAGCCAGCCGCCGGAAAAGGGGCGGGAGGGGCGGGGCTTCGAGGGTGACGTCATCAGAGCGCCGCCGTGCTGGCGCGCTACGGCTTTTGGCGCGAGTGTGGACGCTTGCACCATGGCGGTCGCCGATACAGCTTTGGGGTCGTTGGTAAAGGGCCTGTACGACGTGCAGGCTTTCAAGTTTGGGAACTTCGTGCTGAAGAGCGGGCTCTCTTCACCCGTCTACGTAGATCTGCGGGGCATCGTGTCTCGACCAAGTCTTCTGAGTCAGGTGGCCGCCCGGAACGGGGAAGAACTGGGCGGGTGGCGGGAAAGGGACCAGGAGAGGGAGGAGGGCGACAGGAGTTGGGGAGCCGCAGAGCTAAGCGGGAGGGGCGCCCCTGCTGTCGGCCTGGGGAGTCCGCGTGAGAAGCCCGGAGGCCAGGAACTGTCCGTTTTTGGGGACCCAGAGAGCAGCCTGCTGGTTTACCCGCCGACTTGGACACGTGGTTTGCCAGAGTCGGGACTCCAGGTTGGGGCCCGGTCTCGCACAGCTGTGGTTGAAGGGCTTCGGTGTGTCTAACCTCGGAAGGTTAGACGTGGGGGAGGGAGAAAAGGGTGGGGAGTTAGTGGCTGTTCAAATACTTGGAAGGAGGCTCCATTTTGCACTGTGTGACCAGGAGCAGGAATTAAGGCCTGAGGGTGGACATTTCATGGAGGGTTTCTTGTTTCGTTTTTATGGTCAGTATAAGGGGAAACTTCCTACGCATTAGAGGTTACTAGCACAGTGCTTCTCAAACTTTGAGCAGATATGAACCCCCTGGGGATTGTGTTCAGCGGTGTGCCAGGGGGGGTAGATCCGAGGCAGGACCTGCGTTGTGCCCTTCTCCTTAACCGCCACCCGAAGCTGCAGGCCGCGCTCTGGGCAGAAGGGGCTGAGTGTGCTGTTCGGGACAGTCGCCACTAGCCACGTGAATATCGAGCAATATGAATGTTTATTTTTTTATTTTATTTTTTTATTTTATTTTTTTTCTAATTATGCGGGCATCCTGGTATAGTTAACAACAGAGTTGGCAGGAACCAGGCCCAGGATGCCAGCCAGCTTCCGACTGCTGTTCTCCCAGCAGTGTAACACTTACCTAGGTACGAGGCCACCTAGGCAGCTGCCTACGGCTGGGGGAGCAATATGAATTTTTAAATTCACATAGCCACATGTTGCTAGTGACTGTCATATTGGACAGTGCAGGTATAGAACATTGCCACCGTCATAGAAGTTCTGTCTAGAAGACACGCATGCTTCACCTCTCCCTCAAGGATGTTGACGTCATGTGTGCTTGCTATGGGAAGGATTGGAGCGCTAGGTAAAATGGGTTGGAAACTCTCACCAGCCGGAATCTTGCCGCGGTGCATTTCAGCAGTGCTGCGGAAAAAGTGAGTGACGAGGGGTTCTTCTAATGAAAAATCGATGTGTTTTTTTTTTTTAACAAGTCGCCAGTTGACAGGAGACTAAAAATTATTTTTTGATACTAGATCTTGGTGTGGGTGTGATTTTTTTTGGTAGTTAATTTGGAAGGAGTTCAAAACATTGAGGGACCTCGGTATAATAGAACTTCTTTCATGTCTACTTTATATGAATAGAGTTTCTCAATATTTCTATCCAAAAAAAAAAGCAGTAGAATTTACACTAAACTCTAACTTTCTACTAGTAAGTACTATTGTACTACAGTAGATACATAAACTAGTGCAAGGAGGAAAAGTACTGTACGTCTCACTAAAAAATGCATTTCTGAAATAATCAGTTTTTATGCTATCAAAATTTGAACATTATGTTTTCATTTATTTTATGCTCATAACAATTGTGATAACTCAATACAGAAGAATTTTTAACACTTAGAGACTCACAGTCACAGGAAATGTAAAGTTTTTCAGACATAAATATATATTGCATTTAAATAAAATTGTTTGGAAATAATGGAATGAAAATATGAGTTCCCCCCAAAATATAGGCTTTTCCAGCTATCATGGCCTAGCATTTTTTTAAAATGGAGATGTTGAGTATCAAATCACTATAGCATTTGGATCCCATTATATTCACTGAAAAGAGTGATGTAACAGTCCTAGATAATATGTTAATGTTTTCGGTATTCTAGAAATTACATCTTTTGCAACTTAAAAATATTGATAGATTTTTTTCATCTGAGCAAAAATTTTTGAAGACTTATGATCAACTCTGAGTGCTTGTTTGCTTTTCTGTTTTTAAAATAAGGTGGTGTTCAGTAGGAGTATGCATTCTAGCATTAATATGTGATGATTTACGTGGAAAGGGTATTATAAAATAATGGATTCTGTATTATGAAACTTTTCATTCTTTTAAATTTTTGTATATTCTTGCATTGATTCTTTTTAAGTAAAATTGACATAACATTATATTAATTTCAGGTGTATAATGATTTAATAATTGTATATATTGCAAAGTGATCACTGCAATAAGACTAGTTAATATCCATCACCATGCATACTTAAAGAATATTTTTTCTGGTGATAACTTTTACTATCTACCCTTACTTTCAGATATGCAGTGCAGTATTAGTAACTATACTCAGCATGCTGCACATACATCCCCGTGACATTTATTTTATAACTGCACGTTTGTATCTTTTGGCCACCTTCACCCATTTCATTCCTCACACCCGCCCCCAGCTCCCACCTCTGGAAACCACCAATCTCTTCTCTGTATCTATGAATTTGGCCTTTCTTTCTTTTTTTTTGTTTCTTTGTTTTAGACTCCACCTATAAGTGAGATCATACAATATTTGTCTTTCTCTGTCTGACTTATGTTTTTATCCATTTGTCTATTGATGGATGTCTAGGCTGCTTCCATATCATAGCTATAGCTATTGTAAGTAATTCTGCAATGAACATAGAGTGCATATATCTTTTTCTTTTGATTTTTTTTTTTTTTTTTTTTTTAGAGAGGAAGGGAGAGGGATAGTTAGAAACATCAATGAGAGAGAAACATCAATCAGCTGTCTCCTGCACACCCCCTACTGGGGATGTGCCTGCAACCAAGGTACATGCCCTTGACTGGAATCGAACCTGGGACCCTTCAGTCTGCAGGCCGACGCTCTATCTACTGAGCCAAACCGTTTAGGGCCATATGTCTTTTTTAATTAGTGTTTTGCTTTCTTCAGATAAACACCCAGAAGTGGAATTGCTGGGTCAAATGGGAGTTCTAATTTTAATTCTTTTTGAGGAACCTCCATACTGTTTTCCATAGTGGCTGCACCAATCTACATTCCCACCAATGATGCACAAGGATTCCCTCTTCTCCACATCCTTGCCAACAGTTGTTTGTTGGATTTATTGATAGATGATAGCCATTCTGACAGGTGTGAGGTGATATCTCATTGTGGTTTTAATTTGCACTTCCCTAATGATTAGTGATGTTGCGCATCTTTTCATATGTCTATTGGCCATTTGTATGTCCTTTTTGGAGAAATGTCTATTTGGAACCTCTGTCCATATTTTAATCAGTTTGTTGTTTCAGTGTTAAGTTGTATAAGTTTCTTAAATATTTTGAATATTAACCCCTTTAGTGGTTCTCAACCTTCCTAATGCCGCGACCCTTTAGTACAGTTCCTCATGTTGTGGTGACCCCCAACCATAAAATTATTTTTGTTGCTACTTCATAACTAATTTTGCTACTGTTATGAATCGTAATGTAAATATCTGATATGCAGGATGTATTTTCAGGGGTCGTGACCCACATGTTGAGAACCGCTGCCAGATATATCAGGCGAATATTTTCTCTCATTCAGTAGATTTTCTTTTCGTTTTGTTGATGGTTTCATTCACTGTGCAAAAACTTTTCAGTTTGATATAGTCCCACTTGTTTATGTATATACTAGTGGTCAGGTGACTGGGGTGCTGCGCCTGCTCATCCTGGCCCCACTGCACTTGCCACTGCCGCCTGGTAGCGCTGTCACAGCTGCGCTCACCAGCTGTGAGCCCCGAATCTTGCACCCGTTGATCAGCTGAGCAGCACTCACCACCAGGGGGCAGCTCCTGCGTTGAGCATCTGTCCCCTGGTGGTCAGTGCACATCATAGCTACCGGCTGGTCATCTGGTCGACCAGTCGCTTAGGCTTTTATATATATATAAAATATATATATATTTTTATATATAAATAAAATATATATATATCTTATTTCCCTTGTCTGTTGAGACATGTCCAAAAAAATATTACTAAGAGTGATGTCAAAGAGTTTATTGCCTATTTTTCTTCTAGGAGTTTTATGGTTTCAGTTCTTACATTCAAGTATTTAATCCATTTTGAGTTTATTCTTGTAAGAGTTTATTGGTGTAAGACAGTGATCTAGTTTCATTCTTTTTGCATATATCTGTTCATTTATTGAAGAGCTATCCTTATCCCATTGTATATTCTTACCTCCTTTGTTGTAAATTATTTCTGAGTTCTCTATTCTATTACATTAATCTATTTGTTTTTGTGCCAGTACCATATCATTTTGATTACTATATCCTTGTATAATTTGATATCAGGTAGCCTGATACTTCCAACTTTGTTCTTTCTCTATATTGCTTTGGCTCTGTGAAAAATGCCATTGGTATTTTTATAGGGATTGCATCAAATATATAGATTGCTTTGGGAAATATGGACATTTTAATGGTGTTAATTTTTCCAATCCACAAACACAGTAGTATACCTTCCATTTATTTGTGTCTTCATTTTCTTCCAGCAGTGTCATACAGTTTTCAAAGTACGGATCTTGTTACCTCCATTAAATATATTCCTAGATATTCTGTTACTTTTGTTGCCACTGTAAATAGGATTTTCTTCTTTTTTAAAAAATCTATTTTATTGATTTTTTACAGAGAGGAAGCGAGAGAGATAGAGAGTTAGAAACATCGGTGAGAGAGAAACATCGATCAGCTGTCTCCTGCACATCTCCCACTGGGGTTGTGCCCGCAACCAAGGTACATGCCCTTGACCAGAATCGAACCTGGGACCTTTCAGTCCGCAGGCCTACGCTCTATCCACTGAGCCAAACCAGTTTCAGCTCTTTTTTTTTTAATTAAAATTTTTTTATTGATTCCAGAGATAGGGGAAGGGAGAGGGAGAGAGATTTTTTTTAGGCATTCATTGATTGCTTCTTGTATGTGCTTTGGCTGGAGATTGAACCTGCAACCTTGGTGGATCTGGTCCAGGGGTGGGCAAACTTTTTGACTCGAGGGCCACAATGGGTTCTTAAACTGGACCGGAGGGCCAGAACAAAAGCATGGATGGAGTGTTTGTGTAAACTAATATAAATTCAAAGTAAACATCAGTACATAAAAGGGTACGGTCTTTTTTTTTTTTAGTTTTATTCATTTCAAACGGTGCAGGCCGTATTTTGCCCACGGCTGATCTGATCGTTGCTCCAACTCAACTGAGCTACCCAGCCAGGGCGGGATTATTTTCCTAATTTCTTTTCCTGATAGTTCATTGTTAATATATAAAAATGCAAGCAATTTTTGAATATTAATTTTGTATCCTACAACTTTACTGAATTCATTTATTAGTTATAATTGTTTTTTGGTATAATCTTTATTGTTCTCACTATATAGCAGCGGTTCTCAACCTGTGGGTCGCGACCCCTTTGGCGGTCGAACGACCCTTTCACAGGGGTCACCTAAGACCATCCTGCATGTCAGATACTTATTTACATTACGATTCATAACAGTAGCAACATTACAGTTATGAAGTAGCAACGAAAATTTTATGGTTGGGTCACTTCATGGGGAACTGTATTTAAAGGGCCAGAAGGTTGAGAACCACTGTTCTATAGTATGTTATCTGCAATGAGTGAGTTTTATTTCTTTGTTTTCAATTTGGAAACCTTTTATTTCTTTTTCTCTTTTAATTGCTAAGGTTAGGACTTCCAATACTATATCAAGTTAACAGTGGTGAGAGTAGACATCTTTGTCTTGTTCCCAATCTGAGAGATAAAGCTTACAGTTTTTCACCTTTAAATATGATGTTAGCTGTGGTTTTGTCTTATATGGCCTTTATGATGTGGAGTTATGTTTCCCTATATTCACTTTGCTGAGTGTTTTTATCATAAATTAAAGATGAATTTTGTCAAATGCTTAGCTGCTTTTAACAAAATCCGATATGATCATATGATTTTTTATTTTTGTAAATCCTAACTTGATATTTTTTCAATTGATTTTTGGAGTTGGGGGGGCGGAGAGAGAAACATCAGTGTGAGAGAGAGACATCAATTGGTTCCTCCTGCATGCTCCCTGACCAGGGCCAGGGATCTAACCTGCAATCCAGGCATGTGCTCCAGCTATTGAACCACACTGACCAGGGCATGTTCATATGATTTTTATTCCTCATTTTATTTATGTGGTGTATCATGTTAATTGCTATGTGGATGTTGAACCAGTCTTGCATCCTGGGAATAAATCTTACTTGATCATGGTATCTGACCTTTATATTGTATTGCTGAATACAGTTTGCTATTATTTTGTTGAGGATTTTTTCATCTAAGTTCATCAGGGATATTGGCCAATAATTTTCTTTTTTTTGTAGTGTCTTTGTCTGGTTTTGGTATGGGGTAATGCTGGTCACGTAAAATGAGTTTAGGAGCCATCCCTTGTCAGGGCCAGCCTGACAGGTTGAGCCGGGCTGAGGTAGGGAGGTGGGAATTGAGAAAAGAAAGAAAGACAGGAGAGCGGGATCAGGAGGACTACAGCTCAATTGAGGAACTGCAGCAAGTTTACTAACCACACAATGTTTTTTATACACAAGACACTGAATAGGAGGTCTGTCAAGAAGAATGTATTATTTGTTCCTCTTAATCTCTAAGGGAAAGATAGAGTGGAAGGACAAATTCTCGGTACAGCAAATCTCAGTAAATAGTTACAGACTTCTTGGTAAGCCATGAAAGGCTGTTCTCATTCTACAAAGGTTGCTCTCATTGTACTGATAACCGCCATCCAAACAAGTCTGGGAAAACTGTGTGGGTAAGGGTCCCAGCCTTGCTAGCCCCTTCAGGTGCAAGGACCGTGTCAGCTTACACCCGGTCTCCAACAACCCCTCTTACATTTTTTTTTAATAGTTTGAGAAGAGTAGGTATTAATTTTTTGAAAATTTGGTAAAAATTTACCTGTGAAGACATCTGGTCCAGGGCTTTTATTTATTGGGAGTATTTTTTTTATTACTGATTTAACTTCATTAGTAGGCAGCGGTGTCTTCTAAGTTTCTGTTCCTTCCTGATTCAGCCTTGCAAAATTGTATGTTTTTAGGAACTTAACCATTTCTTCCAGGTTGTCCAACGTGTTGGCATATGATTGTTCGTAGTATTTCCTTATTTTAAATCCTTTGTATTTCTGTGACGTCACTTGCCACTTTTCTTTCACTTCAAATTGTACTTATTTAGGTCCTCTCTATTTCTTGTAAGTCTGGCTAAAGGGTTATCAATTTTTTTCATGGATCTTTTCAGTTGTTTTTTTAGTCTGTATCTTATTTCTGCTCTGATCTTTATTGTTTCCTTCTACCCACTTGTGCTTTGTTCTTTTTTTAGTTTTGTTAGGTGTAAGATTAGATTGTTTATTTGAGATTTTTTTTGTTTGTTTCTTGAGGAGGCCTGTATTGCTACAAAATTCCCGTTTATAACTGCTTTGGCTGTGTCCCTCAGATTTGGGGTCATTGTGTTTTCATTTGTCTTATGGTATCTTTTGATTTCTTCCTTGATCTCATCGTTAACCCATTCATTGTTCAATAGCATGATGTTTGGCCACCACGTATTGGTGTGTTTTTCAGTTTTCTTTTTATAATTGATTTCTAGTTTATACCATTGTGATATGAGAAGACATGAGACTTGTTTTGTGGCCTAACATGGTTTATCCTGGAAAATGTTCCATGTGCACTTGAATGCATGTTCTGTTGCTTTTGGTAAAAAGTCCTAAAAACATTAAGTTCATATGGTCTAATGTGCCATATAAGATCACTGTTTCCTGGTTGATTTTCTGTCTGGAAGATCTATTCATTGATGTCAATGGGGTGTTAAAGGCCTCTACTATGACTATATTACTGTTGATATTCCTTTTTTTTTCCCCTCTATATTTGCTTCCTATATTGGGATCAGAGATGTTTATGAAATATCCTTTTGCCTGATTGATCCATTTTTCATTATGAAATACTGTTGTCTCTTGTTCCAGTCTTTGTTCTAAAAAGTCTATTTGTCTGATATGAGTATTCCTCCCCCAGCTCTTTTGCTTGTTTGTTTCTATTTGTATGAAATACCTTTTCCATACTTTTACTTTCAGCCGGTGTGACTTTCCATCTGAAATGGGTCTCTTATAGGTAGCATATGTATGGTTTTCTGTGTTTTTTTAAAAAACCCATTTAACAACCTTATGTCTTTTTTATTGGAGCATTTAGTCTATTTACATTTAAAGTGATTATTGACAGGTATGTAATTATTGCCTTTTTATTAGTTGTTTACTGATTTAAAAAAAATTTTTATCTTCACCTGGGGATATTTTTTCCATTGATTTTTAGTGGAAGTGGAAGGGAGAGGGAGAGACAGAAACACTGATGTGAAAGAGACACATCGATTAGTTGCCCTGAGTCAGGGCCAGGAGACAGCAACCAAAGAACATGCCCTTGACCGAAATCGAACCTGGGACCCTTCAGTCCGCAGGCTGACGCTCTATCCACTGAGCCAAATCGGCTAGGGCTACTGATTGTTTTTGTAGTTCTTCTCTGTTCCTTTCTTGTTCTTTTGCTCTTTTCTATGTTGATGATTTTCTGTAGTGTTTGTGTGTGTGTGTGTGTGTGTGTGTGTGTGTGTGTTTATTCCTTTCTCTTTATTTCTTGTAGACTTTTGGCTTATGGTTACCACGTACTTCATTATACCAAGCTATATTTATAACAGCCTATTGTAAGTTGACAGTTGCTTAAGTTCAAACACATCCTAAAACCACTATAATTTCTACATCCCCACACACATTTATGTTCTTGTCATTTTTTACTTCTGTGTGTTTGTATTCCTTAATTTATTGTTGTAATTCCACATGATCTTCCTACATTTGCCTTTTAATTTTCTTACTAGCTTTATAGTTGGTTCTGCTATAAATACTCTGTTCGTTTTTGTCAGTGAGAATTGTTCTTATATTTTCTAATTCACATTTTTTATCGTTTCTTTTTAAAGAAGTTCCTTCAACATTTCTGGTAATACTGGTTTGGTGGTGATGAACTCCTTTAGCTTTTACTTATCTGGACAAATCTTTATCTCTTCTTTGATTATAGATCAGTGGTCACCAACCTTTCGGACCTCACGGACTACCAGGGGTCCACAGACCACTGGTTGGCAACCACTGTTATAGATGATTGCCTTGCTGGGTAGAGGAATCTTGTTTGTATGTCTTTGCTTTTCATCACTTTGAATATTTCATGCCAATCCATTTTGACCTTCAATGTTTCTGTTGAGCAATCAGCCTATAGCCTTATGGGAACTCCTACGTGTGTAACTATCTGCTTTTCTCTCGGTGCGTTTGAGATTCTCTCTTTGTCTTTAACTTTTGGCATTTTAATTATGATGTGTCTGGATGTGGGCCTCTTCAAGTTCATTTTATTTGGAACTCTGCACTTCCTAGACTAATAGGTCTATTTCCTTTGCCAGGTTAGGGATATTTTCAGTCATTTCTTTCAATAAGTTTTTGTCCCTTTTTCTCTCATTTAGTTTCTGGGATCCCTGTGATGCAAATGTTGATACTCTTTTTAAAAAATATATATTTTTATTGATTTCAGAGAGGAAAGGAGAGAGATCAAAACCTCAGTGATGAGAGAGAATCATTTATTGGCTGCCTCCTGAATGCCCCCCAGGGGATCAAGTCTGCAATCAGGGCACTTGCCCTGACTGGGAATCGAGCCATGACCTCCTGGACATAGGTCAACGCTCAACCACTGAACCACGCCGGCCAGGCAATGTTGTCCCAGAGGTCCCTTAAACTATCCTCATTTTTAAAAACTCTTTTTTCTTTTTGCTGTTTCAACTGTTTTTTGCTACCTTGTGTCCCAGAGCACTGATTTGATCTTTTACTTCATTCAATCTGCTGTTGAGTTCCTCTAGTGAATTTTTCATTTCATTTATATTTTTAGTTAGTCCTTGCCTGAGGATTTTTCCCCCCCCATTAATTTCTAGAGAGAGTAGAAGGGAGGGGGAGAGACACAGAGAGAGGAACATTGATGTGAGATCAATTGGTTGCCTGCACGTACCCTGACCAGTGCTGGGGATTGAGCCTGCAACCAAGGTATGTGCTCTTGACCAGACTAGAACCCATGACCCTTCAGTCTGTGGGCTGATGCTCTAACCACTGAGCAACCTGCCAGGGCTCATTTCAGTTATTCTATCCTTCATTTCTGATTGGTTCTTTTTAATATTCTAGATCTGTTTGTTGAAGTCTCCCTGAGTTCACCTATTATCCTGAGTTCATTGAGCATCTTTATTACCATCTAGAGGCCCAAGAGTAGGCCTTCCTTCCCCTGGCTGCCGGCACCAGCTTCCCTCCGGCACCCGGGACCTATGCTTCCCTCTGGCCACTGACAGGCACCCAGGACCCAGGCTTCACTCTGGTCCCGGCTTAATCTGGAAGGACATCCGGAATGGCATCTGGTCTAATTAGCATATTTGTTACCTTCTTATTATTATAGATGTTTTGAATTATTTATCTGTTAGATTGCTTTAGTTCTTTTGATGACATTTGTCTCTTCAGTTTGGCTGACTCTCTGTTTGTTTGTGTATGTATTGGATAGATCTCACTACATCTCCTGGTTTTGAAAGAGCGGCTTTTATAGAAGGTGTTCTGTGGGGCAGAGCACAGTTCTCCCTGGTCACCGGAGCCAGGTGCTCCAGGGGTGTTCCCTCTGTAGGTTGTATGTGCCTTCCTGTTGCAGTTGAACCTCGATTGTTGCTAGCACGTCTGTGGGAAGGATTGACCCTTGGGCTAACTGGCTGTAAGGGCCTGCTTTGACTACAATGGACAAGCTGTTGTGCGGAGACTCACCCCAGGGAGCAATGCTCTGGTGCCAGGCAAAACTACCTACCGGTGTGTCGGTTGTGAAGCTGCTTGGGAGGGGCTCGGTGCTTGTACATTTCAGCAGTGTTTTTGTGCTGGGCTTGGAGGCCCTTGGGAGAGGCTAAGATGCTAGCTACGGCTGGCTGCCACCTTTCTGGGCTTGTAACTGATTGATGGGATCCATGTTGCAAGCCAGCCTGGCCGTCACTTGTGCCAGGCTTGGGGCCACTTGGGAGGAGCTACAGTGCAGGCTGAGGCTGCTTGCTACTTGTGGGATTGGTGGACCTTTGGCAGAGCCTGGAGGGCAAGCCCAGGGAGGCTGCTTTGGAAGAGGCTCCGGCCAGGCAAGTAGGTTGAATGGGGTAATGTGTCGGGAAGATGCCAGGGCAGATGGTTTGTGTTAGCTAGGCTAATGAAGAGTGGCATATTGTGTACTTGCCCATGCCAGGCCAGCTGGAGGTGAGGAGAGCTGAACAAAGGAACAGTAGTGCTTGCCAGCACTTCGTCCCCTCAGAGGATTCTCCCAGTTCCTGCTCCTCCAGCACATACCCTAAAGTGAGTCAGTTGAATTCCTCCCCCTTATGATCCAGGTGCTTCTCAAGCTGCTGCCTCTGTACTGGAGCTTGGAGCAAGTTTGTACTCAAGCCCTTTAAGAGCAGCATCTCAGTCTCCCATAACCCTTTGTCTTTCTGGGGCGTAATCCCCGCTGGTTCTCAAAACCAGATGGGAATTCTTCCTGGCTCAGGTACCCTGGGCAGGGGAGCCAGGGGTGAGGCTTGGACCCCTCACTCCAGAGGGGACCTCCATAACCTAGCTGTCCTCCCTTTTTAATAATCCCTACACTGTGGATGTGGGAGCTCCCCAGTCTGCATCTCCACCCTTCCTACTTGTCTTGATGTGATTTCTTTCTATCCTTCATTTTCAGAATTCTGTTCAGCTAGTCTTTAGGTCAGTGGTCACCAACTGGTGGTCCGCAAGGTCCGAAAGGTTGGCAACTGCTGCTTTAGGTGATTCTCAGTGATGGTTGTTCTGTAATTTTCATATGTTCATGGAAGATGGTGAGTTCAGGATTTACCTACTCTGCCATCTTTTTTTTTTTTTTTTTAACATTGATTTTTAGAGAGAGAGACGAAGAGGGGAGAGACAGACAGAAAGACATCAGTTTGTTGTTCATGTTATTTATACATTTATTGGTTCTTCTTGTTTGTGCCCCGACTGGAGATTGAACCTGCTACCTTGGTGTATAAGGACAGTGCTCTGATAAGTGAGCTACCAGGCCAGGGCTCCTGCTCTGCCTGACTTAGCCCTCGCGTTGACTTTGCCCCTTGCCATTGGAATTTTGATAGGGGTTGCATTGAATATGTAGGTTGTTTTTGTAGTGTGGACATTCTGACAATATTAGTTCTTCCAATCCATGAGTATAGAAGATCTTTCCATTTATTTGTGTCTTCCATTTCTTTCATCATATAGTTTTCAGTATTCAGGTCTTTGACTTCCTTGTTTAAATTTGTTCCTTATTTATTTATTTATTTTTAAATATATTTTATTGATTTTTTACAGAGAAGAAGGGAGAGAGATAGAGAGTTAGAAACATCGATGAGAGAGAAACATCGATCAGCCGCCTCCTGCACATCTCCTACTGGGGATGTGCCCGCAACCCAGGTACATGCCCTTGACCAGAATCGAACCTGGGACCCCTCAGTCCGCAGGCCGACGCTCTATCCACTGAGCCAAACCGGTTTCGGCTGTTCCTTATTTAAATGGGATTGTTTTCTTAATTGTTGTTATGAAACTTCATAACTGAAGACTTCTTTCAGGAAGAAAATACAATTAGTAGGAAATAGGTTTAAATACTGAAAGCATAATGGATTACCAAAGGAAACTGGGAACCCTAGGGGACATCTTTAGTCCTTTGGGGTCAACATCATAGCTTCCCTAACACATCCTATATTGTCCTCAGAACAGACCCTGAGTTTAGACGAGCAGACTAGTTGTTTTGTTTTTATATTTGTAAATGGGTTTATGCAGAGGGTGATTTAACAAAAAGGCATTTGTAGTTTTCTAATCAGGTTTGAGACTATTTCCTACTGTCTTTAAGGTTATGCTACCTTATTTGTACACAGGTTAAAATAGAACAGTAATAGTTCATGTGTTCTGTTTCTTGTTGTTTTTTTTTTTACAGGTTGCAGAACTTTTATTTCAAACTGCCCAAAATGCGGGGATCAGTTTTGACACTGTCTGTGGAGTCCCTTACACAGCTTTACCATTGGCTACAGTTATCTGTTCAACTAACCAAATCCCAATGCTAATTAGAAGAAAAGAAACAAAGGATTACGGTAACCTTATACTGCTAAAATTTTTTTTTTCTTCTAGGCACTGCTATTACACCATAGGTCCTTTAAGTTGTTATGGCAACTGTTGCTATAAATCACCTTCCTTTCCTTTGGAGCAGTGGTTCTCAACCTTCCTAATGCCGCGACCCTTTAATATAGCTCCTCATGTTGTGGTGACCCCCAATTTCATTGTTACAAATTAAACATAATTAAAGCATAGTGATTAATCACAAAAACAATATGTAAATTATGTATGTGTTTTCCGATGGTCTTAGGCGACCCCTGTGAAAGGGTCGTTCGACCCCCAAAGGGGTCGCGACCCACAGGTTGAGAACCGCTGCTTTAGAGTCTAGAGCAGTCGTGGGCAAACTACGGCCCGTTTGAAATGAATAAAACTAAAAAAAAAAAAAAAAAAAAGACTGTACCCTTTTATGTAATGTTTACTTTGAATTTATATTAGTTCACACAAACACTCCATCCATGCTTTTGTTCCGGCCCTCCGGTCCAGTTTAAGAACCCATTGTGGCCCTCGAGTCAAAAAGTTTGCCCACCCCTGGTCTAGAGGTAAAATGGCAACGAAAAACATTGGGGGTTTGTTTGTTTTTGTTTTTTGCACTATATCTGTGAGATCCAACATTTTTACCAGCCCTTCTCTTGTCAGCAGTGTGTTCTAAGAGTACTTTCCCAGTGTATTAATATTTAAATTACATGAAAAAATTATATGTCAATAAAATTACTCAAAGCCACATGAAGTTCTTAATGAAGATACTTTTTTCATGGGCAATAAATTATTAGGTGGATGTTTTAAATATGTGGGCTTGCTTTAAAACCAAATGGACCTAAAAATATTGGTATTTCATATTTGATTTCTTTAAAAAATATATATTTTTATTGATTTCAGAGAGGGAGAGAGAGATTGAAACATCAATGATGAGAGAAGATCATTGATTGGCTGCCTCCTATACGCCCCCTACTGGGGATTGAGCCAGCAGCCCAGGCATATGTCCTTGATGGGAACTGAACCCAGGACCCTTCAGTCTACAGGCCGACACTCTATCCACTGAGCCAA
Source organism: Myotis myotis (assembly GCF_014108235.1). Classification (NCBI taxonomy): domain Eukaryota; kingdom Metazoa; phylum Chordata; class Mammalia; order Chiroptera; family Vespertilionidae; genus Myotis; species Myotis myotis. The sequence goes on from NW_023416324.1 coordinate 161,462,166, forward strand.
ACCGGTTAGGGTCATTTTTTATATTAAGGAAGCAATGGGTTTTGCTTTGTGTTGATGTGATAGTATTTCTATTATTAATTTTTTTTTTAAAGAATCCTTTTATAGATGCATTCTAAAATTTTTTATGATGAAATCATGATTTCTGAGAGTTGCTTCTGAAAACTATGGGGGAAGGAAGGGAGAAGGGATATAGCTGAAACAAGATTGACCAGGAGTTGTTAAGTGGAAGTGCTGTATTTATTGGTGTTTTGTTTAACTAGTTTGACTAGTTTTGTTTGACATTGTCTACTTAAAAAAATAGTAAGAATATATGCTGCTTGAAGGCACACTGTTTATCTGTATGAATCTCTGCCCACAAGGAAGCTATTATTTCTATTTCCTTATGATTTGTCTTCAAAAAATATTTCTTAGAATAAGATTGTTAATTTTTAAATATGCCTATAAATACTCGCAGTCTTGTGTTCTAGTCCAAGCTGACTCGGTGAAACTTGCCAATTCTTCAATAGGAAAGGAATGGGGAAAAAGCAAAGATGGTATCTGTGTGCGGTAAAGCTCAAAAAGTGGGCAAAATGGTCACCAATTCTATTTCTGTTTCAAAATTAGACAATTTTGGTAGTGGGAAACAGAAAAATGAGTCTAAAAATGAGTCTGTAAAGTCTTCAGCCTGAGTTTACATTTTGTAGATTATCTGAAAAGAATCTATCTTGGAGTTGGAATGGCAAAGTATATTTAGTCACATTGCATTATATAATTTATAAAGTTGTAATGCTTGGTCTAAATGGTTGCTGAGTATTTTCTCTCCTGAATCTATTATATGCAAAGGCCAATTTTCTGGCTGATCTTGAGTTATGACCTGGTTTGTTGATGGAAAAAGGAATGATTTCATTGAGAATATTGTGTTATTCTTTGTTTCATCACTTTCCTTGATCTAGGTTATCTTGCTTTAAGAAACCCCAAATTTGAAACTTTGGTTATAAACATGTTAAGAGTTTTTATTTACAATCCAAAATAATTTGCTAGTTTTACTGTAAATATTCTGTATCTGTAACTGACAATTTTGGGATACAGAGACACTAGATAAAACAGTAATTATGAAACATTGAAGATTCATCAGAAATAAAGTTGTTCCAATGTAGTTTTTCAGAAAATAAGATTTAGATTATCCACCTCTTCATAAATACATGCAGATTTATTTTGTAAGATACATCTTTGAGTTGATGAAATATTAAATTGGAATCAATGTAATTCTTTCTTGTCCAGGTACTAAACGTCTTGTAGAAGGGGCTATTAATCCAGGAGAAAACTGTTTGATCATTGAAGATGTCGTTACCAGCGGATCTAGTGTTTTGGAAACTGTTGAGGTTCTTCAGAAGGAGGGCTTGAAGGTCACGGATGTCATAGTGCTGCTGGACAGAGAGCAAGGAGGCAAGGCTAAGCTGCAGGCACATGGGCTTCATCTCCACTCGGTGTGCACATTGTCCCAAGTGCTGGAGATTCTTGAGCAACAGAAAAAAATTGATGCTGAGATGGTTGAGAGAGTGAAGAAATTTATTCAAGAGAATGTTTTTGTGGCAGCTAGTCAGAATGGTTCTCTCCCATCTATAAAGAAAGCACCCGAAGAACTCAGCTTTGGTGCACGTGCAGAGCTGCCCGGGATCCACCCAGTTGCATCCAAGTTGCTCAGGCTTATGCAAAAGAAGGAGACCAATCTGTGTCTGTCTGCTGACATTTCGGAGTCCAGAGAGCTGTTGCAGCTAGCAGATGCTTTAGGACCCAGCATCTGCATGCTCAAGACTCACGTAGATATTTTGAATGATTTTACTCTGGATGTGATGAAGGAGTTAACAACTCTGGCAAAACACCATGAGTTTTTAATATTTGAAGACCGGAAATTTGCGGACATAGGAAACACAGTTAAAAAGCAGTATGAAGGTAAGTATTATTCAGGAATCTGCAGGAATCAGAAATCCAGCTTAAACTAGCTAAAGCGAAAAAGGAAGTGTATTGGCTCACATCACTGAAAGTCCATCCGTAGAACAGGCTGACAAGCATGGTTGGATCCAGGAGCTCAAGTGATTTTTTTGGACTTGCTTTCTCTTCTATTAACTCTGCCTTCTTCCTTCTTCCTTCTCAGGTAGGCCCAGTCCTCATGCCTACCCCAATTCAGTCACTGGGTATAGAATAGCTAAAGATATAGCTAACGCCTGTATAATATGCCCCACCCCTGGTAGGTAATGTGAGGTGGTTAACTCTGTATAAACTTCTTAAACCAAGATCTGGTAAAGGGTAGTTCCACTTAAAAAAAAAAAAGGTGTGCTGCTGATGCCAGAAGACAGGAACATAGGGTCTAGGCAGGCAAAAACGACAGAGGTTGGGCGTGGCAAAGCACAGTGAATTCTGTTATTTGAAGAATGAAAATTGCAGCTATGAGAAATAATGAAAAAGTATAAAGTTGTAAATTTATTTTTAGCAGAACAAGTTTTATTGATGATACACATTCTTTTAATAATATTTTGTTAAACTCAAAACAGAGCATATGTTGGTTGAAAAAAAGCTTAATTCTCTACCTATCCTTCTATGCAAGTTTCTGCCACAGTGTACATATCTAATGCTTTTTTCTTCGCTTAACCTTATATTTATAATGTTATTAACATTTATAGACATCTTTTGAGATTTTTTTTTTAAGTGATGCATGCTTATACTAAAGCTATTTCTTTGGGATAGATTTGTCTATAAGCATGTTTTCTTTTTATGTGCTTCACATATCCTCTTTTGTTGACTAACATAAGAGTTATATAAACTTTCTACAGGTTAACATAGAGTCTTTTAAAAAATCAATTATGGTTATTGCTGGTTGCATTTTAAATGAAAATAATTGCTTATTGATATTTGAAGACCAAAGGAGACCTTAGGAATAAGTAGAAGATTTTTGAAATGGTAAAGTTGCTATGAGATCCCTGCAGAATGAAAATTTGTCATCTTCAGAGGAATTTCCAAGGGTTGATATCTTTGACCTTCATAAACACCCATCTTCACTGGGGTTCATTTCTAATTGCATAAGTTTTATGGGTCACAGCTTCAGCCTGCAAGGAATAACAGTTTAGTGTTGCTTGTAAACCAAGTACAGAACTTGCAATAATTTTCTCATTGTGATCTCTCAGCTAGCTACTAGGTGGATAAATTTTTCACACTTAGAACCATACATAAGTCCACTGAAATACTAAAATTCTTGAAGTGTTTCACTATTTCATTAACATGTTACTAAGACATTATTTCATACTCTACTTGTTTGGGCCAAAAGTTAAAGGCTTTTGTGTGAAATTTAAGAAATATCTTTTTGCCTCTTTCTTAGGTGGTGTCTTTAAAATAGCTTCCTGGGCAGATGTAGTAAATGCTCACGTGGTGCCAGGCTCAGGAGTTGTGAAAGGCCTGCAAGAAGTTGGCCTGTCTCTGCACCGGGGGTGCCTGCTCATTGCGGAAATGAGCTCCGCCGGCTCCTTGGCCACTGGGAACTACACTAAAGCAGCGGTAAGTAACAGAGGGACTGGGCTGTAAAGCACATGTTCTAGAGGAAGAAAATATCTTCTTTTTGGGTCTATGAAACTGCTAAAAAAAAAAAGCTGCTGTTAATGTGACAGTATATTAATACTCATTGGCTAGAATTCTCTGGTAGTTAATAGCATTTTATGTCTTGTGGTGACCACTTAAGAGATTTGAATTGTACACCCAAGAGAGAAACATTGAAACAGATATTTGGTCAGATAAATATTTGCCACGCTTACCTGACCTTAAAGATATAGTTGTTGTTTTTTCTCTCAACATGAGTTGAAATTGAAGAGCTGCTTCCCATATATGCAGTGTCTCAGAACCTCCCAAATCCCACAGAGATGCATTCTCAGGACAGCAGCCCACATGTTGTTTGTTTGTTTGTTTGTTTAGTCTTCGATGTTGATTGGTATTGTATGGTAAAGCTCTTAACTAGAGCCCATACACATTGTTTCCTCCAGTAACTCCCCATTAGTAAAAGTTTTTATAACACTACACTTAATACCCAGCACCCACCCTCACATTCCAGAATAAAATGAGAGGATTATTAACTAGTTAAAAAGTTTCATAGTTGGATAGATCACCTTTACAGATATTTTGTTATTTCAAATACTCTCTATGGAACTGAAGAACTCACATGGCCCTAGGACAGCCGTGGGCAAACTACAGCCCGCGGGCCGGATAGAGCCCGTTTGAAATGAATAAAACTAAAAAAAAAAAGACCGTACCCTTTTATGTAATGATGTTTACTTTGAATTTATATTAGTTCACACAAACACTTCATCCATGCTTTTGTTCCGGCCCTTCGGTCCAGTTTAAGAACCCATTGTGGTCCTCGAGTCAAAAAGTTTGCCCACCCCTGGTCTAGAATCTGTTTAGCCTAGCATATTCTTCTTGGAGCACAGAGTCAAACTTTTTGACCCGAGGGCCACAATGGGTTCTTAAACTGGACCGGAGGGCCGGAACAAAAGCATGGATGGAGTGTTTGTGTGAACTAATATAAATTCAAAGTAAACATCATTACATAAAAGGGTACAGTCTTTTTTTTTTTTTTTTTTAGTTTTATTCTTTTCAAAGGGGCTGGATCCGGGCCGTAGTTTGCCCACAGCTGTTCTAGACCACCATAGTATATAGGATTTACTATAGTATAGTATGGACACTGTTTGTAGGGTCTGATTAATTGGGAGAAAGGGAGAGATAGGGTTAATGGGGCAAGTATGTAGATTCATAGCTAAGATTACCTGTGTTAGATATAATGAATTTAATATGAAATGAGGAAAGACATCCATAAAATAGCAGTTTCTTACTAGTTAATACAGCCAGTTTTTTACTTGTAGAATTATTATTCTGTGTGGTTAACTGCTTTCTTGTAATCTGTCCTATTATATTCCATTTAGGTTAGAATGGCTGAGGAACATTCTGAATTTGTGTTTGGTTTTATTTCTGGCTCCCGAGTAAGCATGAAACCAGAATTTCTTCACTTGACTCCAGGAGTTCAGTTAGAAGCAGGAGGTAAGTGTTCATTGGTCATGGTTCTTCCAAAATGCTTCTTTACCCAAGTCCGCAAAGGCTAAATGAAATTTTGTTGTTATAAAGTTGCTAAAGAGAAAGCTTGTTTGTCTAGAACAGTAATGAATGAGCCCTTTGGCCTGGGGATACTGACTTAAGTATGCAAAGTGGCTTGCAGTCTAATTTTAGGGTGAAAATTTAGAAAAATACTTTTCATTAGAATGTATCAGATATTTTAGTTGTGTTTTCCAACTGATGTTCTAAATGTGCTGCCAAAGAAGGTGCTCTGTGCTCCAGGAAGAATGTGCTAGGCTAAACAGAAGCAACAGTTTGATATTTTGTTAGAGGACCTTGCAGAGCCTTAGATATGCTAATGTCTGTTGTGACTCCAGAGTGGAATAGGGATCTGTCCTGTCTCCCACGCTTGTTTGAACCTGCAGCACTTCAGCAGTCTGAGAAGTACAGTTGTAGGGGCTGAAAAACTGCACATTTTCTCACTAATAGTCTCTAATCAATAGTAATCTAGGTTATAAAAATATACATATTTTAATATCCTGTGGGACTCAATAAAGCTCCTTTGGTTTTTAATGTGAAAGAAAAATGACCTGGAAAATTTTTATTTTTCCTGAATTAGCTTATCACAAGTATGGGAGTTTATTCTGTCCTACATTCCATCTTGTTGCATTTCTTATATACCAATAACAAACTATCAGCAAAAGAAATTAAGAAAGCAGTCTCGTTTTTTGTTGCATCAAAAATATAAAATACCTAGAAATAAATAAATTTAATCAAGGAGATGGAAGACCTGTACACTGAAAACTACATTAATGAAATTGAAGAAAACAAATACATCAAATATTTTCTGTGCTTGTGGATTTGACGTATTAATGTAATTAAAATGTCCATACTACCCAAAGCAATTTACAGAGTCAGTGCAATCCCTATCAAAATTCCAATGGCATTTTTCATAGAATAGAAAAAACAATCCTAAAATTTATGTGAAACCGTATAAGACCCTGAATAGCCAAAGCAGTCTTAAGAAAGAGCAACAAAGCTATAGTAATCAAAACAGTATGTTATTGGCATAAAAACAGACATATAGATGAATGGAACAGAATAGAGTTCATAAGTAAAACAACACGTATATGGTCAATTCATTTACAAAAAAGAAGCCTAGACTATACAACAGAGAAAAAAATCAAACAGTTTCTTCAACCTATCGGGTTTGGCTCAGTGGATAGAGTGTTGGCCTGTGGACCACAGGGTCCCGGGTTTGATTCCAGTCAAGGGCACATACCTCAGTTGCAGGCTCCTCCCCATGTGGGCCCTGGTCTGGGCTCGTGTAGGAGGCAACCAATCGATGTGTCTCTCTCACATCGATATTTCTCTCTGTCTTTCCCTCTCCCTTCCACACTCTCTAAAAATCAATGGAAAAATATCCTTGGGTAGGCTTAAAAATAAAAGTTTAAAATATAAAAAACAGTTTCTTCAATAAAATGTGGTTGGGAAAATTGGACAGCCACATGCAAAAAAAATGAAATGGGATCACTATCTTACTCCATACACTTCAGGTATTGAATGTAAGACCTTCAATTCCTAGAAAAAAAGTTAAGCTCCTTGACATAGGTCTCAGCAATAATTTTTTAAAATCTGACACCAAAAAGCAAAAATAAACAAGCAGGATGATATCAAACAAAAAAGCTTCTGCACAGCAAAGGAAATTATTAACAAATGAAAAGACATCCTACTGAATGGGAGAAAATATTTGTAAATTATGTATCTGATAAAATATTTTTAAAAATTTGTACAGCTCAATAGCAAACAAATAATCTGATTTAAAAATGGGCAGATCTTCTTTGGACATTTTTCCAAAGAAGACATACAGATGGCCAACGGATACATGAAAAGATGCTCAGCATCACTAATCATCAGGGAGGTTACAAATGAAAACCACAATGAGACATCACCTCACACCTGCTAGAATGACTTACCAAAAGGCAAGAAATAACTGGTGTTGGCAAGGATGTGGGGAAAGGGGAACCCTGTGTACTGTTGGTGGGAATATATATTGGTGCAGCTACTAAGAAACAGTATAACAGGGTTCCTCAGAAAATTTAAAATAGAACTTCCATATCATCTAGCAATTCCACTGTGAGTATTTATCCTAAGAAAACAAAAACCTAACTTGGAAAGAGATATGTACCCCCATGTTCATTGCAACATTGTTTACAATAGCCAAGATATGGAAACAACCTATATGTCTATTGATGGATAAAGAAATTTTAATTATGTATATATTTTTCAACCATATGAAAATGAAATCTTGCCATTTACAACAACATGGATGTACCTCAAGGCCATTATGCTAAGTGAACTAAGTCAGACTGAGACTGACTTACAGTACAATAGCCCATAAGAAGTTATTCCACGTGAGTTCACTTATATGTGGAATTTAAATACAAACAAAAAATTAAATAAGCTCATTGATACGGAGAACAGGTTGGTGGGTTGCCAGAAGTAGGGGTTGAAGGGTGGGAGACATGGGTGATGGGGCTCAAAGGTTATAAGTCATGAGGATATATTCACAGCAAGGCAACTATAGTCAATTATATTGTATTGCATATTTGAAAGTTGCTAAATCTTGAAAGTTCTCTTCACAAAAGAAGATCTAGTAATTATGCCAGGTGATGGATGTTAAGTAGACTTACTGTGATCAGTTCTCAGTGTATACAAATATTGAATCATGTTGTACACCTGAAACTAATGTTATATGTTAGTTATACCTCAATAAAAAAAAAAGATATAAAAAGAATGAAAAAAACAAAATTAAGGAACAGGCTTTATATACAGAGTGGGGCAAAGGTAGGCTTTTAGTTGTGAGTATGTGAAACAGAGTTTATTCTTGTATTACTATAGATTATTGTATTGCATACGAACAACTATAAACCAACTTTTGCCCCCCTGTATAGTCTGAAGCGCTTGATGGGGCTGCAGCAGAAGGTTCACATATGTGGCCGTGGTCCCGTTCAGTGCCTTCTGAGGGCTTTCCCAGTGGTGCGGCATGTGATTCTGACGTGTATACTAAATTGCCTTCCATTGTAAGGGCTTTGTCTTATTTTTTTGTATTGAACCTTTCTTGGCATTGGTAGGAGATTTACTTTTTTTCTTTTTTAAATACTGTTAAACTATAAATGCTCTACAACTAGACACTGAAAAGGAGTTGGTTAGCTGCTTCACTGTGGGTATCTCTAGCCTGTCCGGGGTCTCTCTTCTCCTGCATTCACTCACTTGCTGTGCGGAAGGAGCATGGAAAGCCAGAGCATGGTGTCATTTAAAGATGGTTAGATACTTTTCCCAAAAAGTCACGGGGCAGGTTTTCTGATGTTCTGTATTGTGTTGAATAGTAACTTTTGTGTTTCTGCAGGTGATAATCTCGGCCAGCAGTACAATAGCCCACAAGAAATTATTGGCAAACGAGGTTCTGACATCATCATTGTAGGCCGGGGTATAATAGCATCAGCCAATCGCCTGGAAGCAGCGGAGATGTACAGAAAAGCTGCCTGGGAAGCCTATTTGAGTAGACTTGGCGTTTGAGTGTCAGATACTTTTTGTGAAGGCCTTGAAGACCCACTGTCTCCTGAGATGCATTGGCTGGATAACACGCAGCCTTTTATACTGCCTGGATTCCTCCGTGGGTCCTGTGTTGGAGTGACTTCTAGAGTTACCACATGCTTAGGATCTACTGAGCAGCTGTAATCACTGCATTAGTTTTCAAGCAAGCATTCTTTAGTGAGACTGGTGTTGGCGAAGCAGTCACAGTCCTGTCTGTGGTAAAGTCTTCCGCATTTGAGGGTTCCCCCACCTCCTCCCCATCTTTAGATCAGGCTTTTTGATTCTTTTAGTTGCTGTGGCACAAAAATTTTACGACATAAAGAGTACAGCATTTAGGACATCAAAATACAACATTTCTTGTGTTCTTTATTCTATGTCTAATGTTAAAATATTAGTTCTTCTCCTCTTAAAAGTGATAGTCCAGGTATCCAAATGGTGCTAGTTCTCAGAACTGCCACTATTCACTCACCGAGGGGAGCAAGGTGGGGAAGTGGAAAGCTGACCAATACCTGGCTTTCATTTCAGCAGAGGGTTTCTGACTCTCTTCTCGCAGCAGCAGTGGACCTGTGCTGAAATCCAGGCACAGCTTCCTTTTGCCTTGTTTGGTTACAAATGGACAAGCTGCTCCTTCACTTATGTAAAAAGGCAGCAGCGTCAAGGAGGTCTGAGGTTCCATTTGGAGGTTTGCTTCAAAATCCTACATAATTGTCCCAACTGTCGTTGACGAGAGGGAAGTCAGACTTCACTAGAAATAAGGAAAAAGAAGCTCAGCAACAGAGCTGATATTGTCCACGTCTCGGTTTTTACCACCTTTGCTCACAGGCCCCACCATCACACACGTGGCATCACCAGTTAGGCAGCCCTCTCAATCACGTCCCAAATGCACTGCAGTCAGACCTCGATTCTGAAATGTCTCACATCTCAAACACTGCCTCTCAAGCTGACAACCCTTTCATGCTGAGACCTGTATGATCAGTCACGTGTCTCTCAGGTGGCAAAAGGAGAGGATGCTCAAGAGCTTACTGCTGTTAACATCTCAGGATATTGTGCTGTGAATGTTCTGGTTTTTTGCTTTTGTTGCTGCTTATTAAATGTTCACTATTTACTGTATATTTAATTCCATTTTGTTTTCATTTACATTTCATGTTCTTTTTGTTTTTAAAGTGTTTATAGGTTAAGCAGTACATTAGACATGCATTGTATATAAGAAAAGTTAAAACGGAATCACTTGGGGGTCTGAATGGATTAATTCAATTTACATTATTTCTAATGGGAAAAATGCTCCGGTTTTTGAACAGCCTCTGGAACAAATTAAGTTTAAAATCTTAGGTTCCACTGTATTTCCCAGAAATTTTTCCGAGTTTCTGGATGATCCCTGTTCGCCAATAGGTAGATGTTCTCCATTTATATATTTCTGTGGTCTGTTCAGGAAGCATCTTGGAGGGAGGAGAGTAAAGGGTGTGAGCTCAGGTGACCATTTGGAAATGGCCCCGCTCTGCATTCAGAGCCCTGACTGAGCGGGGCCAGGGTGGTAGCTGCATTCGAAGGCTCAGTTCTGATTCCACCAGCACCCCCACCACCTGCCTTTCCTTCTCGTCTGAACTGTTTACAGGCAGCAGCGGGTGTCAGAGGACTCGGCACCTCCTCGTGATGGTAGCTGCTCCCATCCCTGACAGCCCCCTCTCCTGATGACTGCTGGGAGCCTGGAGTTTCCGTTCAGTGTCACTGCGTTCCCTCTCAGTGTCTGCACTGAAGGGCTTCTCTAAGGCCCAGTGCTGCCTCCAGAGAAGTCCCCTGTGGAAAAGGCAGTTACCAAGGAAGACGGCCAGAGGAAACAAGGGATGTGGCCCTCAGGCTCCTCTGAAGGAGCTGGATTAGGAAGAGGAAGATCTAATAAAGTCATAGGGATCAGTTAGATGTCTTCAAAGTCCTGGTGACCGGGGGCTGAGAGACCTTGGGAGTGAACTGCTGGGTGTCAAGTGACCACCTAGTGGACTTAGAAGGTCAGTGGACATCCATCAACACACATCAGGAGTCTTGAATCATGCCGGCCCCGCCCCATTTTTCTGACTGGATAATTCTAGGACGGGGCTTGAAGCCTGGCATTCCTCACAAGTTCTTGGGCAGCGCTGATGCTGCTGGTACAGGGACCGCTCAACACCTGCACTGTCAGTCATTTTTCCTCTGCAATGAGATGGTCCTTGGGTCTGCCTCCTTGCTGAGTCACCTAACCCTGCCCTTCCGAGTGTGAACTGCCACAGCGGGACTGGCACTGCCTGTTCTGTTATTGAAGCTCACCCACCGCCCCATCTAGGTAACGTGAGATCAGAGGGGTGTTGAGAATCACGTGGTCCTTGTGCATTTAAAACACACCCCCATCAGAGACTATTTTAGCAGATTTGGTGTGTGGCCTGGAAACTTGCATTTCTCCCAGGAGCCCAGGAGGTAGTGATGTTTCTTGCAAATAGCCCAATGTTGTAGACCTTATGTAAGCAAAGACCAGACAGTTCAGGAGTCACAACTTTGGAACACAAATTGATTCGGACAAAGAGCAGCTGCCTGAGGCCTGTGAAGGTGCTGTTCATAGAAGTGTTTTGGAGGCATTAGATCCTTCAGCCCCTTCTCAGTCAAGGAATGTTTACACAGCATGAGCTCTGAGCATTAGATACCTGGTCCTACCCAGGAAAATGCGAACTATCCCCCCAGGGTGCCCAGAAGCCTGTGAAACTAGTGGGTGGAGAACTCTCCTGGCATCTTTAGTCCTCCAGGCATTTAGTAGAGCCTAAGCCAGTCAGTCTGTAGAGCTGGGAACCCTAAGAAACCAGATAGGGCGCCCTTTACTTTACAGAAGCACAGAGCTGGAATAGTAGAGGGATCTGCTCAGCCAGCCTGTGGCCACCAGGCCTGCAGTCCCAGTACCAGCTCTCACCCTCAGGTGAGATGAGTGGCCCCTGGGGATGTCTGAAGTCTCTGAGAAAAGGCACTAGTGAGGCCACAGATGGCAGCCTGAGGACACCTGGAATGTTCTTTCAACTCCCCTTCACCTGCCTCCCCTGAACAAAATGGTTCCAGTCAGGCAAGGCCTGGAAGCACTGATCACAGGTCTGCCTTGGTCTCCTGAGAAGGGGCAGGTGAGGGTACTGTCTCTTTAAGGGAGCAAGGGGCAATAGAGGGGAGGCGTGTGTGTGTGTGTGTGTGTGTGTGTGTGTGTGTGTGTGTGTGTGTGTGTTTATGCACCTCAGGGCCACCCAGATCCTCCTGGCTTGAGAGGAGCTGGACTTTCTGACAAGTAGCCCATCTTCAGTCTCCTGTCATCCAGGGGTTTGCTGCGACATGAGGGTCCACCCGACTTCTCAAGGTGGACAGAGCTAAGTGCAGGCAAAGGAAAGAAAGTACCTGAGGAAATGCAACCAGGGAGGAAAGCAAAGAAAACCACCTGCAACGGGTGGGCTCCCGAGAGAGCAGGGGTCTCACTGGTGTGCGTGGCGTGTTCTCTGCACTGGGAGCAGCCCAGCGAACGTTGCTGACCCAACGCCAGCATGAGGCTTCTGGAGAAAATGAGCGGCCACGGGAAAACACTCTCCAAAGACCAAAATGACAAGAAGGCACAACTTTTTGTGGGAGCTAAAAGAAAACTTTAGTTTTGAGTTTCAAAATTTGATGGAAAAATTGGGAGGTAGTATAACATTGTAAACTACATTGTGGGCTGGAAGGTCAAGTGAAAGGAATCATCAAAACTCAAAATGATGGGACAAAAATGGAAATAGGGCGTAGATGAGAGGTTTAGAGGAGAAGACGTAATGGGAGGAGAGCAAGAAATTATAGAAAAAAATTGAGGAAATTTTCCAGTTTGAAAAAATACTTAAGACTGCATATTAAAAGGGGCCACTAAGTTCTAGGCAGGAGCTACAGAGGCATACACCCGGGCACACTCTATAAAAACTATTGAACGTCAAGGATAACAATTTTATAACTATCTAGGGCAGTGGTCGGCAAACTCAGTCAACAGAGCCAAGTATCAACAGTACAATGATTGAAATTTCTTTTGAGAGTCAAATTTTTTAAACTTAAACTATATAGGTAGGTACATTGTTATTAACTTAATTAGGGTACTCCTAAGGCTTAGGAAGAGCCACGCTCAAGGGGCCAAAGAGCCGCATGTGGCTCGCGAGCCGCAGTTTGCCAACCATGCATCTAGAGGAATGAATTACTTGCAAGCTAAAAGAGTAACTAGTCACTAGTAACTAGTCACTGTCATCTGTAATGCTGGAAGCTTGGAGTCAGTGACAGCCACAGGCCCTCAGAGGAAAGGATTGTCATAACCAGTTACCCTGAATCCAGCCTCTCAGGTTGTAGCCTGTAGGGAGTGTTCACATCTCCCTGTAATCTGTTCACAGGGCTTGGATTTATGTCCACACTGGTGAGTGTGATGCAACGAGTGTCTCCGTTAGGTGGAGGCGGGGTGTGCAGAGGTAGAGTCCCCTATCCAGCCAATAGAAATGGGACCCATCAGCAGCTGGAGCAACTTAGGAAACTGACATGGGAGCTCCTTAGAGAAAATCTAACCCGATCATCCCATCTCACAGATGAAGAAATTGAGGCCCATTGAAAAATGACTTGCACAAGGTGGCAGAAGAACTAATTACAAGCAGAGGAAGGACTAGAATCCCTGTCTCTTGACTCCAATTTGGTATTTTTATTACACTTTCCCCCCCTTTCTTTATAGGCAGATATGTTCAACTTTTTTACCCGTCTATGTGCAGATACATAACTATACATATATTCTTACACCATGTAATCAAAAAGCACTTACTAAACACGTGAAGCAAACCAGACACACCTTGTCCTGATCATTATGGAACTTAGTTTATAAACTAAGCTTTCAAAGGACTTACATCCTATCAGAAGAGACATCAGCCAGCCTTCCCTTCCTACCGATCACAAACGACATGTCTGTCCATTCCTACCAGATTTGGTAGGAAGTGCCAAAACTGACGTAGCAACTCTATTATATAAACTCTCCATTCTCCCCGCTCTCTAAATCCCTGCACTTTGCCAGGTGACCCAGCAGTTCCATTCAAGGTGAAGACTATTTCCACACCTCACTGGTGCTGGGCTTGGTCATGTAGCCTGCCTCGACCAGTGGAATGTGGATAGAGGTGATGGCACCCTTTCTGAGCCCAGGGTTATATGCTGCTCACCCCATGTTTCTGCTCACCCCTTTTTCATGTCTGCCATTACCACGAGAAAACATGCCCTGGTTAGCCCACAGGTCCTGGGAGAATAAAAGAAAGCAGAGCAGCGCCCACACCAACCTTGCAGCCTGAGTGATGCACAAGGGCCTGGCTGGTCTGTACGCCTGTGAGCATGATAACTGCCTATTGTGTGCACCATGGAATCGGGGTGGCTCATTAAGCAGCAGTAGCAAAGGAGTGCATCTAGCGATGTGCCGGCTCTTCCAGATCCAGCAAAAACTATCCCAAGATCAACCTCCCTTCCTTCAGCCTTCTAAGTCATTGAACCTGATGATGGGCAACCTCAGGGATCTGCAGGTGGGTATGCCATGTCATCAGCGCTGGGGCACACGACTGGCCGACCAAGCGTGGGCTAAGAGGGCCACTAAAGCAATGATACCAAGGAATCTGATTTTTTTTTTTAAGCATTGAGGGCTGGGGAAGGGGCGGGGGGTGGGGGGGGGGAATCAGGACTCTTTGGGGGTTTTTACATTTATTGTGCAGTTAATGCTATTTTAGTAAATGCTGTTTTTATTTTGGATTACTGGATGTGAAATGCCTTTTTTTTTTTTTTTTTTTTTTTTAAGATTCTAGGGCCTTTAAAGGTTATAATCTGGCCTTGGATGAATTATCAAGGTCCCCACCCGCTTCATTTTCTCCATAGCCTCCAAGCCATGCTAGGCCTTTGTGCCACCGGAAAGGGAGGCCACGATGGAAACACAAAGAGAAACAAAACAATTAGAACGTTTTTTAACTTTTAAAGTTCAAGGTCTTGGTGTACGTACTGCTTTGGAAGAACCGTTGCCTCTCTCCTTCCCACTGAGGCGGAGGGAGGAGTGTCCCTCTGGCCTGCGGAGCACGGAGCCGAGGGGTGGTCCCGTCAGATCTGGGCAAGACAAACCCAGGAGGGGGCGGAGGGAAATCGCCGCCCAGACAGAGAGGAGCTCTGGGCCTCCCTTTTCTAGGAGGCGCCCAGGAAAGCGATGAGCATCCAGAGACCCCACGCAGCACCCAGCACGGCAGTGGACTTGGGGGCTGTGTGGTCTGGCCAGACCCCGAGGCGGCTGAGCTCCTGTGGCTCCTGGGTGACATGACAGAGGCCGAATGTCCCTGAAAAGGGCCTGAAGGGGCTGGGAAGCATCTGGTGGACCCGACGGCGAGGACAGCCACCGTGAAAGGACATCTGAGTGGAGGGAGGTTCTGCTGGGGACAGCGATGTCCTGGCAGGTGTCAGTGTGCACACACTTGGCCCTGTGAGCCTGCGACCTCCAATGTCGTACACAGCGTTGCCCCCTGCACTGAGCCCCTCGCCAGAGTGGGGGCTGGGAGGATCCAGAAATGACTGTTTAACAAGACACACTGTCCCTCTGCGCCTAGCAACTTTGTTTTCTCCCTCACTCGAATAGATACTTGAAGTCAAGATTATGTTGAGTTAAAAGACAAAGAACACGCATCATGCTTTTTGCACAAGTGAATGGGTGGCTTAAAGACTTGCTCACCTCATCGCATTTGCTTGGGAAAACAGCAGAGTGAGGGCCCGGGGCAACCTGCTCAGTCTGCATCCCCAGTGCCAGCTGGACACATCCCCTTAGGATCCGTCCAGCGCCTCCCATACTCAGGTCTAACACTTAATGTTAAGGGTCGCTGAAGGAGGAACGCACGAAGCCAAAGGGGTAAAGAATGTGAATTTATTAGGTCATCTGGATACCAGATGGGCTGAGCCCCAAAATGGCACCAGCATCCAAAGACGGAGGTTTTAAAGGACCTAGGTGGGCTTTTTCTGGGCGGAGAATTTTCTGTGCAGGTCTGGATGCTGGGAAACTCCGGAGGGGAGAGATAATGGTCTTAGCAAGTGGAATGTCCATTGTGAAGTGGCCTAAAGGTATGGGTTCAATTATTTGATCAGACCTAACATTCCAGCTTTCTTGTTTTATGGAATAGGGACGAAGGTCATCTCTTCTGTATTTACTTCCTGCTGAGGGGGAGACGTTGAGATCACAGGGGGGTGGACTTTGATAGCAGTCGGCTGGACGAGGGGAGCAGCCGCACGATTTCCCCAAGAGACTGGTTGGTGAAGTCTCAAAAGCGGTCCTGTTGAGTGACTTGAGAGGTAAAAGCTGGTCCGAGGCTGCCGCAGTGTCACTTGTCTGATTTGGCTGCTTTTCTGGGCCTGGAGCTGAAATGAAACTGAGGCCTACATGTTATCTTTAGGGAGGAAAAAATCAGGGGTGTAAGTTGCCTGACTAGTTATTTGCTAGGGGAGGACAGGTTACCCTGGGGGCGAGGTTCTTGTTTTCCCAGTTTTGCTACTTGCTAGCATCCAGAGCTTTCTGGTTCAGTGAGCTTCTATACCTGTACCTGGCCCATCATCCTTGCTCGGGGCGGGGTGGGGGGGTGGGGGGGGGGGTCGGTCAAAGGGACCACGAGACCTGGGCACAAAAGGAGGTTATGATGGTGTCTAGGGGTGGTATTTCCTGAGTGCAAGTAGGGCTTGCAACGTGGTGGAGACAAACTGTTTTATAAATTTTAATATTACTAGGGCAAACGCTAGAAGAACAAGAGTTATGATAAATGGCCTGGTGGAAGGAAAGAGATACTAGTTTAGAGCGCTGTAGTCTAATATACCAAAGTGAGGTTTATCTTCAAATCATTTACTCTTAAGTGCCCTTGGTTAAGGGAAGATAGGGTTTTCTAGATGGCTGCAAACTGCTTGGCATCTGAATTTTCTAGATGGTTGCAAACTGCTGTTTTACTCTCTCAGTTTCCCTGTTCTGCTTGTCCTGGCTTACTGGCCTGTGTCATTTATGTACTACCTCTTAACATTTCTCCCTACAAACCTTCTATAACTTTCACAAACCTTCTTACGACTTTCATAAACATTCTTACAACTTTAACTCACTTTCTTTTTCCTTCATAGTACATGTCCATGCCTATGCCTTCTATTGTCAACTCTTAAAAACCTTAATTTTCTTAAATGCACCCCTATGTTCATAGCAACACAATTCACCATAGGTAAGATTTAGAAACAGCCTAAGTGCCCATCAGTAGATGAATGGATTAGAAAACTGTGGTACATCTACACGATGGAATACTATGCTGCAGTAAAAAAGAAGGAGTTCTTACCATTTGCAACAGCATGGATGGAACTGGAGAGCATTATGCTAAGTGAAATAAGCCATTCAGAGAAAGATAAATACCACATGATCTCACTCATTTGTGGAATATAATGAACAACATAAACTGATGAACAAGGACAGATCCAGAGATGGAGAGGCATCGATCAAACCATTGGGCCTCGAAGGGAAGGTAGGGGAGGGTGGGGATAAGGGGGAGAGATCAACCAAAGGACTTATATACAAGCATATAGGCCTAACCAATGGACACGGACAACAGGGGGGTGAGGGCATGAGTGGGGGGGGGGGGATAGGGGGTAACAAGGGGATAAGAACACATATGTAATAAATTAATCAATAAAAAATTTTTTTAAAAAAACAAAAAACCTTAATTTTCCAATGACAACCAAAAAGTAAACAGCCAGCATTTCTTAGATTAACATTTATCAACACACTGTAAACACACTCTTACTTTCAAGAAAATATACATTCAACAAAGTACAAGAGACCTTCTGTAATAAAAGCTAAGAGCAGGTGAATTAAAACTTGTCTAGCAATCAATGCTTCAGTACTTTATGCTATTTTAAAATATTTAGATGTTTATCATTTAACCCAGCAATGCTCCAAGGTCTTTAAGTTATTAAAGACTTAGGAAAATTATGTATAGGTATATGAGGCTGGAGAAAAGGTGGGGGGAGGAGGAAGCCGGCCCAGCAGCCTATTCCCAGGCCTTTAGCCTCTTGGATTTAAAACTGCCACATTTTTCCTTAGAGATAACATGCTAAGGTTTGGGTGACAATGAGTTCAGCTTCTGATAGTAGCCATACTGTTTAGTAAGCATGTGCAGTAAAGAAAACTGTTCTTTGGGAAAGGTGGGGCGAGAAGGCGCTGAGGTCAGAGCAGTTTTTAGAGCATTAACGGTGTGAGAATGCAGTCTTGGGACCGAAAGGCTCAGTGAGGAGACAGAAGACTGTCATGTCATACAGGAGCTTTGGGAGAAGACTGAAGTTGGGAACCCAGAGGTGAAAGTATGCAGTGAGCCCAAGAAAGGAGAGTATTTCTTGTTTAGAGGAGGGAACAGTCATGGAGGAGATAAGGAGAAAAAGCATTTATAGTCCAAGGAATGGCTTGGCCTTATGGGGTGAGAGAGTGAAACTGAGGTAGGTGACTGTGGTTTGGGACAACTTGCCTATATGAGGGAATGCATGGTAGCCCTGGCCGGGCACCGAGGTAGAATGAGAAAAGGG
The DNA here is from genome assembly GCF_014108235.1 of Myotis myotis. Taxonomy (NCBI): domain Eukaryota; kingdom Metazoa; phylum Chordata; class Mammalia; order Chiroptera; family Vespertilionidae; genus Myotis; species Myotis myotis. The sequence continues at coordinate 161,480,427 of NW_023416324.1, forward strand.
TGAATGGGGGTATTTAGTAAATGGCTGTGAGACTAATCCGTCAACTCCCATAATGGAGACTGAGGAGGGGACAAGGGTCCCAGTGAATTTGGCGAGGGCAGAATAAGTGGACCCAGTGTCAATTAAAAGGAGACTGGCTTACCTGCCACCACTACCTGAGGCTCTGTCCTGGTGATGTAAGTCTGTGGGTCCCTCTGGGAGCCTGGGCAGCTTCAGTCTTCAGTGGCCAGTCCCAGGAGGCCTGGGAACTCCAAACCAGATCCTGAGGAAAGCCTTGCTGAGGTCCGTCCTGCGGGGGTGGGGGTGGGGGTGGGGGTAACAGACTACAGTACCTTGGGCAGGGCCCAGACGGGGGTCTCAGGTTTGAGCAGGACTTGGTCCAGTGTCCTCTCTTGTTGCATTTGAAGCACAGGCCCAGAGGAGGCGTAGCCCCTGACTTACCCTTGGTTGGAGGACGGGCACTTCATTTGGGGTTCATGACAGTGGTAGCTAGGAGCTGGAAGGCTTCCTTCTGGACCTCAGCCTTGACCTGATCTCACCTTTGTTTTTGGATTTGGGTCTCCTTGTCTCTATTATTAAAGACCTTAAAGGTCAGGTTAACAAGGTCTTTTTGAGGGGTTTGTGGACCTGTGTCTATTTTTCGAAGTGTGTGGTGTGTGCTGGGGGTTGATTGGTGTCCCAAAGAAGGGTTCCCTCTGGGGGGTGGGGTCTAAGGTGGTAAATTTCTGCAAGGCCTCTGTAGGTGAGAGAGGAAGAGAGCTGGGTTTTCATCAGAGCCTTGGGTGATTTCACTAAATTTGTTATAACTGACCACAATGCCCTCAGTTCCTGCTACCTCCCTCAGGGGTAGAATGGGCACGGGAATAGAAGAGGCTGTTGATGAGGGTGGTCTTTGGGTGGCCTGAGAGCGTGTTAGGAGGGAAAAGGCTGTTTTGGAGCTTGTGTTCTTGGGATTTGGGCTCTCAGGGACCAGGGAGAAGGTGGTAGCTGGTTAGGAGGGTCTGGGTTTTGGGAATCTACTGCAGGTGAGGGAGGGGGGCGTGTAAGGAGGTGGAGGTAAGGGGTCTGCTGGGTCAAAAGTAGATTCAGAATCAGAAGTGTTGGGGTATGATGTTTTGTGTGAAGGAGAAAGATCTGACAGGTAGAGCAGGGCTGAGAGAGAGAACTGGACTGAAGGGTGATAAAGGCCTGGACGTAGGGGATCTCTGACCATTTTCCATTTCAGTGACAGCAATTATCTAAATTGTACAATGTGTTAAAATTAAAAGTGCTGTTTTCAGGCCATTGAGACTAGTTTATATTGTGGCCAGTGTTACAAAATAAAATGAGGTGGTTGGGCATGATCTCCCCTGTGAGTGTGCAGAGGGAGTGTAGTGTAGCCCATGAGAGGAAGGGTGTGTGACAGACCACAAATCCAAAGGTGACTGTTTAGGGCAGGCGTCCCTGCTGCTAAACAAATCACCATAGAAATGAGAGGTGATCCTCTGGGCTGGGCGTCCCCAATCCAGAAGGACCCAAAGCTGAACAGCTGAAGAGTCTTCTGGCCTAGCACTAGGACTTTTGAGACAAGAGACTCGAGAAGTCAGCGAGAGAGAGTGGGCAGAAGACACAAGACGAGGGAAATTGTGGAACATCACTCACCTAGAGAAGACTGGCTGGTGTGGGATGGAGGGTCAGCAATGGAGGAGCAATTCCTGATCTGGTGTCCTCCTTGGCTGGTTCGGGAGGGCCCATAAGGGAGAGAAGCCTAATTGAGGCAGCAATCATGTCACCCGGGTAGGATTTGGAGGTAAGCCCAGGTCGAGCTGCCACTGCCTACTGCTCTCTGAGTAGCAAACTCGGGGTGACCAAAGTCGGGGCAATTGGTCCTCATCCCCATAGAACCTTCCCGGGTTTTGGCACCAAATGTTAGGGTCATGGAAGGAGGAACGCACAAAGACAAAAGGGGTAGAGAATTATGAATTTATTAGATCATCTGGATATCAGATGGGCTGAGCCCCAAAATGGCACCAGACACCCCAAAGACTGGGACACAGGGATTTTTAAAGGCCTCTAGGCAGGCTTTTTCTGGGGGGAGAATTCTCTGTGCAGGTCTGAATTCTGGGAAACTCGAGAGGGGAGAGATAATGGCCTTAGCAAGTGGAATGTGGTCTAAGCAAGTGGAATGTCCATTGTGGAGTGGCCTGAAGGTCAGTTCCCAGGACAAGGGGTATTGATACAATTATCTGATCAGACCTAACACTTACCTCCTCCCGAGTTCATCCAAGCGGCTGTCATCTTCCTCCTCTTGGCAAGTCACAGAGCCCTGCTGGGCTGAGCCCATGGATCTTTCTCAGGAGCAGGAGCCGCAGCTGAAAGCCCCCCACAGGGGGCGGGGCTATTTGGTTAGAAGGACTGGAACAGAGCATAACACTTCCACTCTGATCTCCCCATCTGTTTGCTGTCACCTGAAATTCATCCTGACAGTTTCATGATAATCAACCTCAAGCTTTGATCCTAATTAAGCAGAATACAACTTGCCTTCCCCGAAGAGGTGGCTGTTACTTTAGTTTGACTAAGTACTAATCAACCAAGCTGAGGGTCCCCAGTCCTTGAAATGAGAATGACACTATAGTCCTAACTTGGTTCAAATCTAAAAAAGACTGAGAAGTCATACACAGAATAATCAAGAATTGTTACTTCTACATGGAATGATTACAAACGATTTTTACTTTCTTCATAACCTATTTTCCAGGTATTACTTTGGCAATTAAAAAGTTGTTTAAAATCAATAAAAGTAATAAGTACTATTTGGAAATCTGTGTATCAACATAGATTGATTACCAAGGTAAATAGCGCCCCATTCTTTTCAACAAACAGCCGAAGCACCAATCGTCTTCCCAGACAGACACCAGGAAAGAACTTTCCGGGACTGCCAGGTGCTCTTTGCAGAGCCCAGCAGACACACATGGTGATACCACTGCACTAGAAGACTCAGCCCCCCTCTGTGCCTCCACAGCCCTTGGTTTGAGAGAGCTTTCCAGCCCACCTTCAGCTCCTGCTCCATTATTTATGTTAACTGGGGAGAGGGAGAGGGAGAAGGGACATGGCCAAATCCCCTAAGGAAAGAAATAAAGAAATCACATACAATACTGGGTCAGAATCAGGTCTCTGAACAGCTTGTCCCAAGAACTTCCAGCAGGGGGCAGCAGGGCACTGTATCACCAGCCATCCCGTGTCACAGTTGAAATAGCCCTAATGTCCACATCAGGTGGAAGCCCCAGCAAATCATCCTTTGCTGCCAGCTCTCAAGAATGCTGCGGCCAAAACAAAGTGACACTTCGAACAAGTTCATGACTTGTCAACAGGAAACAAGTCATTAAATGGAAGAGAAACCTAACATTTCTTCTCAAATCCAGGTGTGTGTGTGTGTTGTTGTTTTTTTTTGTTTAGAAAGTCTCGAAGCCACCATTTACCTATCCTATCTAATAAAAGAGAAACATGGTAATTAGTGTATGACCGCTACCCTTCCCATTGGCTAATCAGGGCGATATGCAAATTAACTGCCAGCCAAGATGGCGGCCAGCAGCCAGGCAGCCGGAAGCGAACATGAGGCTTGCTTGCTTCAGTGATGGAGGACTCCAACGTTCCCCGCCTGCCGCTGCCGGCCTCTGAGCTGCAACTCTAAGCAACTATGTTACAAATATAGAAGCTAAACAAAACCCCAGAAACCTGCTTTAGTCCGTCGGGCTTCAGCCAGCAGGATCGCAACATTGTTTCAAATACAGAAGGTAAACAAGGGCTAGAAACCTGCTTTCAGCAGCGGAGGCCTAAGAGCTGGAGCCTCAGAGCTAAAGCTGGCCCAGAATAAAAAAAGAAAAAAAGGAGCAGTTGGGAGCTTCAGTCACCCGCCAGCCTGAAAACAGCCCTCAGCCCCTCACCCAGACTGGCCAGGCACCCCAGTGGGGACCCCCACCCTGAAGGGTGTGTGACCAGCTGCAAACAACCATCATCCCCTCATCCAGGCTGGCCAGGCACCCCAGTGGGGACCCCCACCCTGATCCAGGACACCCTTCAGGGCAAACCAGCCAGCCCCCACACATGCACCAGGCCTCTATCCTATATAGTAAAAGGGTAATATGCCTCCCAGCACCGGGATCAGCGTGACATGGGGCAGCGCCCAAACCCCCTGATCGCCCTGTGGCTCTGTATGTGACAGGGGGCGGGGCCACAACCTCCCTATCTGCCCTGCTCTGTTCGTGACAGGGGAAGGTGCCCCAACCCCCTGATCAGTCCTGCTCTGTGCCTGATAGGGGGGAGCTCCCCAACCCCCTGATTGCCCTGCGGCTCTGTGTGTGACAGGCTGCGGTGCCCCAACCTCCTGATCAGCCCTGCTCTGTGTGTGACAGGGTGCGGTGCCCCAACCCCCTGAATCGCCCTGCTCTGTGTGTGACAGGGTGCGGCGACCCAACCCCCTGATCTGCCCTGCTCTGTGACAGGGGGGAGCTCCCCAAGCCCCTGATCGGCCCTGCTCTGTGCGTGACAGGGGGGAGCTCCCCAACCCCCTGATGGGCCCTGCTCTGTGCATGACAGGGGGTGGCGCCGCAACCTCCCCATCGACCCTGCCTTGAGTGTGACAGGGGGCGGTGCCCCACCCTCCCAATCGGCCCTACCCTGAGCGTGACTGAGGGTGGCATCGCAACCTCCCGATCTGCCCTGCTCTGTGCATGACAGGGGCGGCGCCCCAACTTCCCCAATCAGCCCTGCTCTGAGCCCGATCAGGGGCTGCACCAGGGATTGGGCCTGCCCTCTGCCACCCGGGAACAGGCCTAAGCCAGCAGGTCGTTATCTCCAAAGGGGTCCCAGACTGCGAGAGGGCACAGGCCGGGCTGAGGGACGCCCCCCCCTTCCCCCTGAGTGCACACATTTTTGTGCACCGGGCCTCTAGTCCTATATAATAAAAGGCTAATATTCAAATCGACCAAATGGCAGAATGACTGGTCGCTATGACACGCACTGACCACCAGGGGGCAGACGCTCAATGCAGGAGGTGCCCCTGGTGGTCAGTGCACTCCTGCAGGGGGAGTGTAGCTCAGCCAGAAGCCCTGAGCCAGGCTCATAGCTGGCGAGCACAGTGGCGGCGGTGGTATCTTCTCCTGCCTCCGCGGCAGTTGGACATCCCCCAAGGGCTCCTGGACTGCGAGAGGGCGCAAGCCGGGCTGAGGGACACCCACCCTCCCCCCCCCCGAGTGCACGGATTTCGTGCACTGGGCCGCTAGTTTTATATATTTACATACATTAGGCTTTATTTCAAAAAGGATTTGAGGCAGCTTCACCAAGTCACGGGGTCTCCCAATGGCACAGGACAAAGGATGCAGAGTCTGTGCACATCTGCCCGGGTAACAGGCCCTGTTTACTGACAAGCCTTGTCTTCCTGTTTGCCAAAATAAGGCAGAATCTGGTCCCAGGCTGAAAACAGATGAATTTCTTGGAATGAAAGCCCAATAACCTTGAAGTAATGCCAAAAGCAAAAAATGATTAGTGAGAGAGATTTTTACAAGAGAGAGCAGGTAGTGGGGCGGCCCTCTGGTGGAGACCTGGCTCTTTAGTACCAGTCTGCCATGCGTCAGCCTCCGGACACCTGGACAGGCTACTTCCCCTCTCTGCCCATCAGTTTCCTCTTCTACAAGTAGGGGATTGGATCAAACAACTTGTGGGGCTCCCTCCGTCTCAGATATGGGGACCTAAGGGGACTTCAGGGCCCTGAGGAAGGAAACAAAGCTGAAATGGGCCTTGTGCTTTGGGCCTGGTCGGGACGTAGGAGTTTGGTGGGGAAGGCACTGACATAATGTTCTGGAGTACGATGTGTAAGAAGAGATTTTTTTCTGGAAACCACATCCTGACCCCTTCTCCAATCTATTTCTGGCCTCAGTATCTGGAAACCAGGGAGGGAAGTCAGAGGGGAGGGTTTTCACGTTTTCTAGCCTACACTCTTAATTTTTAAGCAAAATCCGGGAGGGTCAGAGAGCACCTGCTCAGCCCTCCTGGGACACCCTGGCGGCACCTGAGCCCCCACCGTGGCTGCTGTGTTTGAAGAGGCCAGTCTGGAGCGCTGGGCTGGCCTGTGAGGCCCCGGAGGGAAGTGCGTGGCCATCTCAGTCCCCACTGAGGCGCCATTCAAGGCCACTTCGGAAAGGGACACGCACACACGTCGTAGAGAGCAGCAGGCAAACACAAAACATGTTGGTTTTAATCTTTACTTTCAATCCCAAGCAATCTCTTTCCTTTTCGTTACAAAAGTACTAAACAAACACGGACAGAAGAGAAGAGCTGACATCTGCAAATGCTGTGCCTTCAGCAGGCGTCTCCATAATTCCATCACCAACACCCCTGTGCATAGACACCAGGCAGACAATTCTCAGGAATCACCACTACACCATAAATGCACGACCTTTTTATTTCATATAAAAATGATCAACACGCAAAAAGCCAGACCATCCGTCGATGTGACGCACTCCGACACTCCCAGGAGCCTTCTGCTCCAGCCAGACTAGAGCCCGGCCCTCCTGGGAGGGAGGGGCAGCCTAGCACCTCGGCAGCCCATGGACAGGACAAGCGGGATGTGGCGGGGAAGGCCAAGAGCGCCAAGCTCCCCTGCTCCTTCCCAGGCACGGAGGGTGGCGCCTGGCATGGCTCTGGCCCAGCAGCACGGGCTGGGCGCCTGCCTGCGCCGGCAACGGGCTCCTCTCTCAGGCTCACCGTTCAGTCTCTGCTTGTCTATCGTGGGAGCCGTGATCGAGTCCAGCAGCTGCCCAAAGCGTGTCAGTCTCTGACTTCACCAGGCGCCCCTCCAGCCCTCGAAGGAGAAGGAGCCGTCAGTCCACGGCGCCGTTGTAGGATCTGTTGAATTTGTTGAAGGTGAAATCCACGGCGTGTGTGGAGATGGGCTTTCTGTACAGAGGGTTTGAAGCCTGCGGAACACGGAAGGCGGGAGGACACGTGTTAGTCCAAGGAGGACACGCATCTGTGGCTGCCACCGCACTAGTCGATGCGTTGCCATCCACTCCATCCACACTCGGGGCTGGAGGCCCTTCCCTGGCCGGTCACCCAGAAGGGCAGCAGGCAGAGCACACAGGCGGAGAGTCTGGTGTGCAGGGACCAGGTGCCTCTGACTCGCCTGCCCCGGGCACTCCCTCCCTTCTGAGCTCTCAGTTTCCACCTCTGCAGTGAGGGCTGGGAGCTGGTCTCTGAAGTTCCTTCCACTTGAACAGAAACTAACTGGGGATTCAGGGGAGGAACTCCCTTACTCGGCTTGGTCCTTCGGGAACGTGCAGTTGGCTTGTGGAGACAAGGCTTATGCAGATGGATCCTGAAACACAGACTTGGGTCTGTCATCTCCCTAAGACCCTCCAGATTCTTTCTGGGGAGGCCCTGCGAGCACCTCGGCCCCCCGAGTCTCCCCACTTGGTGCGGGGCCCTCTGTGTTCGTGGGCCATGGACTTCTCTCTGTCCAGAGGTGGGCGCAGGCCTTTCAGGTTCTGTTCTTTGTTTTGAATGCCCAAGATGTTAGTGGGCCTTTACCACTTGCTTGAACTCAACCAGACCTCTAAACTTGGCATTTTTTTCCTACTTCCCACTTCCCAACGGCTTACCATTTCATAGCGGGCCCTGGATCGCTCGCTCTGGAACTTTGCAAACTCTCTGCGGTCGTGGATGGTGACAAGCAGCTTCCAGATGCCCAGGAGCACGAACCCAATCAGGAGGATACTGCCGACCACGATCAGGAGGATGGTGGTGACGTTGGGGGCCGTTCCACACTCTGGGTGGGACCAGGAGGTCCGGTGAGCACAGGCACCACCATGGCGCGCCCCTCCTGCCCCGGCCTCAGGGGGTCTGAGTGAAAGGTACCTGTCTCTCCCTCACCCCTCCCTCCTCCTCTTAAGAGCCTCGCGCTGCCCTGCAGATGTGGGTGGGCAGGCAGGTTTCTTCCATGCACATTCGGTGAAAGAGGGGCCACACAGCAAGTCTAGGCGAGAACCCTGGGGGCTGCTCCACTTCCTCCCACGTGCCCTGTACACAGCTGCCTCCCCCAGATCGCAGCACCCCTCTCCAGCCTGGCCCAGGCCCCGTGCAGGACACTGGGCCCCGCCTCCGCTTCCTGCAAATGGTTTCAGGGGCAGCCTGGGCAGGCAGGAGGTTTCGTGAGCCACTTCCACGAGGGCTGGGCTGGGCCGGGGCCAGCCAACATTTGTAAGCCCTTAGTGTGGTGCCCTCTGGAGCAGATGTGCTTATTTTCAAAGAACCGCAAAGACGGCGCTTGGAAACAGCCTCGTTCTCACAGGCACGCATCTGGGCTGCCACCACACTAGCCGGGAAGGCGCACCATGCGGTGGGGCCCAGTTTGGACAAACAGTTTTCGATGCTGTGAATTAAAGAGAGCACATCTTTTCCTGCTCCCTCCACCCCCCCAGAGAAGAACAAAAGGGGTCACACTAGGAGCCCTAATTGCTCCAAGGCAAGAGGCCACGGCGCCCTGGCACCAGGCACTCTGTTTGGATTGAAGCTGGGCCTCCTCAGTGGCCCCGAGGCCCAGCAGCCCACAGGAATGTTTAACCCAGCCTCCCTCTGCCCTCGGACTCTGCGCTGGGCGGTGCGGCGGCCTGGCCAGGGCTGAGCCTACCCAGATGCTCCCGGCACAGCGCCGGCCTGCTCAGCCCTCATCGTCCAGAGAGACCTGCGAGCTCCCTGCAGAGCCCAGGAGCCCCCACCACAGACGCTCAGCCCTGCAGGTTAAGTGTGTTCCGGGCTTACTCTCCCCTCCGAGACGGGACACTCCCCCTACCCTCCAACGCCCATGCCCTCCAAGCTATGCCCCAGCAATGGGTCCCAGATATGCAACCATCTTCCTTCTAAACTCTAGGAGGCAGGCAGGTGTGGCCTCGGAGTCCGATCTTTACAAGGATTGTTGGCCTCCTCTCTCTCGAGGTCGGAAAGGGCGGTGAGGAGTGACGGGCGGCATGCCCAGAGCAGGGGTGGTGTCCGGCCCAGCCCTCACCCACCTGGCTCCCTGAGGACCGTCAGGTTGGACTTCCCGCTGGGCAGCTCTGCGTAGGTGAACAGCATGACACAGTCCTTGGCAGTTTTGTAGAAGCAAAGCACGGCTTCCTGGTCATCTTTCCCTGCAAGAAAACCAGGCGGGAACGTCCTGAGTGTCTCCGAGCAACCCAGAACCACCAACCACCGACCGACCAGCAAGGAGCCTACCACCTCGCAGGAGGCAGGGGCGCAGACGGGCTTAAAGGGAGGCTGGGTCTTTAAAAGCGAGCTCAGCCGATCCCCAAGCAGTCAGCGTTCCCCAACTTCCTAGAGGGACGAGGGCTGCAGAACTACACTGACCGACTCAGTGCGTGCCCATCCCACGCCAGCAGACGCCATTGAACCCCATTCGTGATGAGGATCGAGGATTGCAATTATCCCCCACGAATGAGCAATTCCCAGTAAGTGCGGGTCATACGCATGTGTTAAAGCCCTTTAAAAAACAAAAATACGAAGAAAAACGAGCTCAGGTTTCTCCCATGAAGAATGCAGGCCCAGGCGCTGAGTTTCCTTGGCTTTGGGGACATGAATGCCCTCAGACGCAAGGGACCCACCCCTGTGGAAAACAAGAGGATCTTCAACCTCCGGAGGGTTTGCTGGGGTGAAGGGCAGTGGGAGGGGGCATGGATGCTGGGGCGGGACTGGCCTGAGGAATTGGCTGTGGGCGTTAAAGGGGCAGAGAAAAAGAGCCCGCTGGTGCCCTGGAGGCCGGAGTGAGAGTTCACTGGTCCACAGGCTGAGCGCTGGCTCGAGGCCAAGCCTCAGGAGCTCTTTCTTGGGATGTAAAGCCCGAAAGACCACAAGGTGATGAGGACGTCGGCAGAAAGGCTGGTACCCACAGTGCCACCTGCACCCCAAGCAGAGCCCGGCCGCTGACTGGCCTCCCTCCTCTGTGGTAACAAGCCCCTTCCTCAAGCTGCCTCAGTCCTCCCTGTGCCCGCGGTCTCCCAAGGTTAAGGGTCACAGTCCCCATCGGGCATGACCTGCATCCCTGGGCTTTCTCGGAAGGGAAGGGAGGGGAGGGGAGGGGAGGGGAGGGGAGGGGAGGAGAGGGGAGGGAAGGGAAGGTGTGGTGAGTGTGAGTTAGTGGGAGGTGAGTGCCAGGAAGGGGTGGTCGGCCAGATTGACGGTGCAGGCTCCTGTTACGTGAAATGCTCTTCGGCCCTGGCCTTTGTAACCCTGCTGAACAAAGGACTTTCAACCTGGAACAGATACAGTAGTGTGGTTTTCAGACACGGAGGCCTGGACCTTTCCCCTCCACCCCCAGTCATTGCCTGGTCTTTGTGAGTGTGGGTGTGTGTATATGGAAAAAGCCAGGGAGGAGGACGGCAGAAACCTGCTCTGTGAAGCGACCGCTGCATCTCCCAGGGCAGACCAGGAGGCAGCTGTGGAGGGTCGGCGCACTGCACCACGGGAACCCGTTCGTGGCCAGCGGCGGGCACCGTCTCATCTTTCTAACTGCGTGCGTCTAGTTAGGGGGCAACTGCCCCAGATCTGCAGGCAGAACCTGCTGTTCGGCCTTAAGTTTCAAGACAGAAATAGGGGCAGGAAAATGGGCACGGAAGATGGGACTCTAAGCTCCCACTGCCCCGGGTGTAGCACAAGCCCTGGCATACAGTCGGTGCTCCGTGAATGCTGGCTGCATACATGACTCAACATACTCAGGAGCCATGATCTGGCCAGAGGCATCAGTCAGGGTCAGAGAGGCAGGAGCAGGAAGTCCACAAAGAAGGCCAGGCAGGGCCAGGCCGACAGGCAGCTGGGCTGGGAGTCTGCGGCAGCTGAGGTCACATAGAGGGCAAGGCTGCCGGCCAGGGGGCCTCAGATGCAGGGTCCCTTCCGAGGTGCACAGCCTTTCCCCACCTTTTAACCATTTTTAAAGTGTACAGCTCAGTCGTTTTGTAATGTTCACAACGTGTGTGACCTGCCCACTATCTACTTTCAGGACGTTTCTGTCACTCTGGAGAGAAAGCCCATACTGTGGACAGTCAGGCCCAATCCCTGTCCTCCCCAGTCCCTGGCAGCTACTAGCCTATTCCCAGTCGCTCTGCTTTTGTCTATTTGGGGCCTGTCATATAACTGGAATCCTATAACCTCCGTCCTTTGCTGCCTGGCTTTGCATAATATGTTCAAGGTTCACCCATGCTGCAGCACGTACTGACACTTCATTCCTTTTTATGGAGGAATAATATTCATTATATAAAGGCACCACATTTTACTTTCCATTCCTTAGTTCATGTGCCTTTGGGTTGTTTCCAGTTTTTGACTACCATGGATAATGCTGCTGTGAACACTCAAGCACAAGATTTTGTGTTAACCTCTGTTTTCAATTCTCTTGTGTATATGCCTGGAAGCAGAATTGATAGATCGTATGGTGACTCTGTTTAATTTGGGGGGAAACTGCTAAATTGTTTCCAAAGTGGCTGCAGCGTTCGTATTCCCGCCAGCAGTGCAGTAGGGTTCCAACACAGGGTCACCGTGACTGGGTGTAGTAAACAGAATGTTCCGGAACAGTTCCAAACACAGTTCCATGCGTACAGGGCTGACATGTGCTTTGCATCTCTTACCCTCAGAACTCCTCAACCTGGACGGCGATAGCTGTACTAGAAGAGATATGGATGTAGCCCCAAGAGGATAAGAGGCAAACACCTGTGTCCCTCTGTCTGAGCCTCCCGTGGGCTCCCAGTCAGCAATGGACTTGCAGCCGTTTGTCCAGAGGTAAAGGCAGAGGGATGGAGGGAAGGTGTCCAACTGGAATGGCTAGAGGGAGAAGAGCCTTAAAACGTGAGCTGCCGGGCAAGGCAACAGGACACGGAATGGGCAAGAGGCGCAGAGACGGCAGAAGAGCCAGGGCATCTCTCAATCCTGGGTTCAGTCGGACCGATGAGAGCTCTGCCCTCGCTGCCTGCAGCATCTGAGAGCTGCGCTGGGCAGAGGCCAACGGGGCAGAGACTGTTCCCCAAGAGCGGATCCCGTTTCCTGGGCACACAGCTAACTCCATTTCCCAGCCGCCCTTGCAGGTAAATGGGGATGGACGTTATGTGCACCCCTTCCAGGCCCAGCCCGTATGCACCTCCCACGTGACCCTTCACTCTGCCTTTCCCCCTTGGCCAGCTACAGGAAGAGGCGTCTGAGGACCGCGAGGAGGGAGGAACCTGGGCACAGAGAGGGCCTGCATTCCTGAATGACCACAGGAAGGCTTGTCAACAGGAGCACCTCCTCCGGCCTTTCAGCGAGTGATAAACTGACTTAGGTTTTGTTAAGCTGTCGAGGTTCGAGGTTTGTTTGTTACAGCAGCTACCATTACTTATTCCGGTGCACGACCTTCCCAGGAGGCCTGGGGGGAGACTGGGTCCCAGTGATGGGACAGACTTATAAACAGGGAGGTCTTCTACTCTAGAGAGTCTGGAACCTAGACCCCAGCTCCGGTTCCCCACGTCCTCCTGGGGAGCAGCCGTCATGCCAAGGACACGGAGGCCATGCTTCCTAACTCAGGACTGAAACCACCCTCCTCCCTGGCAAGCAGCCGTGAAGATCATCCCACAGGGAAGAAGGTCTCTGTGAGTCTGTAAGACCCAAGAGGGGGCAGCTGCCCATCCACTCACCGATGGCGTCCACCCGTGTGATCACCTCATCCTTGCACAGGTTTTGGCAGGTCTGGTTGTCAGCTGGGCTCCCTGAGTGAAGCAACAAGCACTCGACACAATCTCTTTGGAAAAGAGGCAATACACATGGGTGTTAGATGCTGGGTAGTGGCTCCACACAGGTAATGAGCTCCCAACAAGGCCAGCTGCTGGGACAGGGAAGCCCCAGGGTCCTTGGAGGAACCAATCAGAGTGCAGAGCCCCGTCTGGACATGTCCAGCTGTAGGCTGGAGACCTTTCAGATTCTGATAAACACCTGACTGAGGAGTCTGCTCCAGCAAGAAGTCCTGGCCGAGTAGCTCAGTTGGTTAGAGCCTGGTCCTGATAGGCCACAGTTGTGGGTTCGATCCCCAGTCAGGGCACATAACAAGGAGCAACCAATGAATGCATGCATAAGGAGAACAACAAATTGAGGTCTTTCTCTCTCAAATCAATAAAAACATTTTTTTTTTAGTTTCCAAATGATAAAAACCTGTGACCCCAGCCTTGAGGAGGGGTCCTCACACACCCTGGCCAGTGCTTGATAACTCCACGTTGCCCAACTCCCAGGATGCCCCCCACCCCCTGGTCACCGCCTGGGGCAGGGCTCTCAACCCTCCTGCACACTAGACTCCCCACGGGGGCTCTGAAGACAAAGCACCCCTGCCTGGGTGACCCCCTCCTCCCCCCCATGGAGTCACATCCCTGGGGCAGAGCCCCGGCCTCTGGGATCTGGATGAACAGTGAGGGCTAGAACCACTGTCCTGGAAACCCTCAGGCCCTCGCCCCTTCCCTCCCAACGGAGCTCGCCTGGCAGGCTCCCTACGGCCCTGCTGTCCATGCACCTGTTAGCTGAGCTACACTCAACTCTGATAGAGGCCACGGGGGCAGCCCCCCAGGGAACCCACATTTCACAGGGCCTTCTGGAGAAAATGGGTGAGAAGCCCCTCTCCTCCCACTGCAGGCCGACAGTTTAAATCAGGTATTGTGTGAAATGCTTAATTAAAATGGTCAATTAATAACTCATATTTATATTTTCCATAGTCAAAACCCAACTCCAGAAATTCCCCTTCCACCTTCAGTTCCATGAGGGAGAACAGGACTGAGGACGCCAGGCCGGGGAGCTAGGGTCTGACTCAGGGCCTGGGAATGGGGCGCACACACGGGACAGGACGGTGAGAACTCCATCCCCGGGAGGAGTGGGCTGAGCAAAACAACCCGCCGACTGAGCTTTCAGGGGCTCCGTGAAGCAAGGAGGTGAGACCCTCCAAACACGGGCTCCCTCAGGAAACGAGGCAGGACTGGAGGGCTTCGCCCGGCACCAGCGTGCAGGGTGGCTTCACAGAGCTGCAGCCACACTGGGCGCTGCCCGCTTCCCCCCAGGCTGCGGGGACCCGAGGGCTGTGCATCTGGAAAGTCTCCAGCAAATCACGGAGGATGTACAACCACCGGGCATCGCCCTTATCATCGTCCTCCTTTGAATTCCTCGAGATTAAGAGGCCAGTGACTGCATTTCCAGGGCAGAAGCTGGGGATGGGGACACAGACCTGGAAGGGAGCTCAAGAGCTTTCCACCCCCACCCCCACCCCCCTAGTTTATAGATGAGGCTGTGAGGCCAGAGAGAAGCCAGGGCATCTGGGTCCAGACAACCCTCCTCAAGTCCCGACTCCACTTTCTGCTCATTAAGGAGGCAAGCGAGTGGATCATGAAGAGAAAGTGGGTAAGATTCTCTCACGAGGGTTCTCACAGCTCAAGAGTTCAACTATCCCAGATTGGGCATAACCTCTGCCCCTCTCCCCCAGTCTCCCTCTCCCCGCCCATCCTCCCTCCGGCCTGGGCTAACTTCATGGAAACATTCAGGAGTTACAAACAGGCTGGTGACATTCCCATTTCCCTCGAGGCCAGCGCTCCAGAGCCAGGCATGGGAGACTGGCCGCCGTCCAGAAAGGCTCCGCTCCCGCTCTGCTCATTCGTGCTGACCCAGCTCCCCGCCCCCACTCCAGCCTCGGGGCTAGCACCAGGAAAAGAACGGAGCTGCTTCCAGCCCGGGCCTCGGCCTGGGCTGGGACTCACTGCCCCTTCCCCGCATCCCCTGCGGTCACTAAGCCGCAGGGCAGCTTCCAGGACACATTCCCTCATTCTCCACGCAGACATGTCAGTCTAACTTATGTGGCTCCTGTACTGGGTTGACACTTGGGGTGTATGGTAGTCACATATTCAAGTAACTGGTCTGTTAAACAAACAAGTTGCTGAGGGAGCCTTTGCACAGCATCTGTTCATGGAGATCGGCCGAGGCTGACTGTGAACTCAGCCAAGGTGAAGGGTGTGTGCTTAGTTCTAGAAAGTGGAGGTCGGCTGCTCTGAAACCCCGGGGGTGGGGCGGGGGGGAAGGGCATCGGCATTCATGCGATGCTCTCAGCAGAGTAGCAAGTAGAAAAGCAAGCTGACATAATCCCTATCAAGGGGACTTTTCTTTTTTTCTTCTTTTTAAGTTGCAACTATGCCATGAAAGAGAGAGAAGGCCCATGGGGCCCAGAGACGAGTCAGAAGGCTCCCTTACGGCATCTCTTTGCTCTCCTCGTGCCTTCGGTATTGCGTAACGGGTAATCAATGATCAAGTGTGTGTCTCCTAGGACATGAGTGCTTCGAACATTTAGAGCGAGGGCTGTTTCCCCTTGGGATTCTGTAGCTGACCCAAGCCGATCGCACAGCGCCTTCTGCTCCCGAGGAAGGGAAGAAGTGGGCTTGGTCTACTTGTATTGATTCCACGTGCATATCAGAGATGCTATTTTAGCTCATGTTGTCCTAGCGTGGCCCCGCCCCCCCATGTGCCCCAAGGATTGGGGACATACACTCAAAGGGTTTTCTGCTGGTGGGGTTGGCGGGGCACCTCCCTCCAACACAAAATGTGCATCATGGCTGCGAGTCCACGCCCCGGTGGCCACTGCTTTTCGGGCTCCAGATCCGGGACCCTGCCCTCGGCCGGGGGTGTTCCCCTTGAATTTCTGTAGTTTTTCCACTCTTCGCAGGTCTAATGTGGGCCTGTTTTCCTCCTCCCTTCCTCTCCCCAGCTCCCCACCAGTTACACAGAAATAAAAGCTGGCCCTGTCGATCTTGTCTGTCGCTCCGCAGCCAGCTCCCAATGACCCACGCCTGGACTGTTGGTGGCAAGTGTCCAACCAGGGGTCCTGCCACCAGAAGGTGGCTGCGCACGGACTACCAGCAGTCAGGGCAGGCTCGGGGAGCGCGACCTCATTTCATTATCAGCCTGAGCCAGACGTTTGGGGGGGAAATCTGCCAAAAGAAAATTGCACACGTGCGTTCCCCAGAAATGCCGTCTGTGTTATTATTTGTTTCGGACTCTCTGTGCCTCGGCTCCGCACTCTGCTGGCCCCTTAGCACGGCGATGACACAGCTCTTTCTCCAGTGAAATGCAAGAGGAGCCGCCACTCCTGCTTTCCTGGCGGCGGAACTCCTTGGTTGCTGAGCACCCTCTCACTGGCAGTGTGCAGGGCGGAGCGTGGGCAGGCAGCCCGGGAATGTGACCCGCAGCCCCGTCAGGAAGGCCCGGTGCCCGGGCTGCACAATCTGCGCATTCATCAGCCGCATGGAGCCAGCGTGCCGTTATCTGCACACACGGAGCAGCAGATGCAGCCGCCACGGCAGTCCGTGTTGGCGTGCCTGATCGAGGCCGGCGCCCTCCTACCCCCTTTGCCTCTGATTGTGTTTGTTTCCAGCAGCATCTCCCACGCTGTGCCCTGTGAAACACTGTTTGGGGGAGGTTAAACTGGGGGAGGGAGTCACATGCATTTCAAGGCAGGATGTGCACAGGAACCCCTTCTGGGATGCTCAGAGCACACTAAGGGCCCTGAGATGTTATTCTGGCATCAACACCAGTTTAATTGCACTTAACTCAGGAAACTTGTCATTTCTAAATGTGTTTAGCCAATAGAATAGCAGTCTTGGTTTTTTCCGGTTTTGTTATTTTCTTACAAAATCCCCACGGAACCAGAATCTCCAAGATGCTATTTTAGCTTATGTTAGTAAGAGTTTCGCTCCCCAGCAAGGCTGGGAGGGCGGAGCTGGGGCCGGGTTGGGGGGAAGAGGGGGAGGTGGGCGGCTGGCCTCCCGAGGGCTGACTGGCTAGGACACAGGCCTGGTCTGGGGGGGTGCGGGGGGAAGAAGTGGGGCTGTAGAGGGGCTATTACCTCTTGGTGCTGCAAGCATCTGGGCAGGTCGGGCACTTCTCACATGTCTCCCCAAAGGCCCCGGGCTCTGTGCACTGGCACTGCCCACAGACGCAGTGCCCGCGGTCGCTGCAGATCTGGCCCTTCTGGCCCCGGCACGTGCTGATGTCTGTGGAGCAGTTACAATTGTCTCCGATGTAACCCGCGTGGCACTTGCATTCTCCGCAGTGGCATTCGCCGTGTCCTAAAGGGCACACAGAGCACATCGGCACCTGCCCGCACCAACCACCCAGCGCCACACGAGCCAGGCAGGCTCTGGGGGTCCAACAGAACGTGACCCTGTGCCCTCCGGGTCTGTCTGGGTGGGCAGGCGGCTGTGTGGTGGCTGGGGCTGGTGTGCTCCAAGTTGGTCCAGAACTTGGCCACGTCATGCCATTGGACAGGACCCAGAGAGCTTCCGGCCTCAGCTGTTGTGTGACTCGGTCCCCAAATATGCCCACATCCCGAGAACAGGACCTCATATAGAGAGACCGCAGAGCAACCGAGTGATGGATTTGGAGATGGGGATTTTCCTGGGGTACCAGTGGGCCCTAAGTGCCACCACGAGGGTCCATGTCAGGGGAAGGCTAAGAGGGATGAGCCAACAGAAGCTGGACGTGTGCTGGTGCCTGTAAAGGAGGAGGAGGAGGAGGCAGTGGCCTAGGAATGCAAGGAGCGCAGCGCAGGAGGATGGAAAGGGCGGGGAAAACAGAGGCTCCCGAGACCCTCCTCCAGAGCCTCTGGGGGGAGTGCTGACACCCTGACTTCAGCGCAGTGACAATGACTGCGGACTCTGCCCTCCAGAACCGAGAGGATACATTTGTGTTGTTCTAAGTCACTAAATGTGTGGGGATTTGGTACCGCTCAGTAGGAATCTAACACAGTTGCCATCCCCGGTCTGGGTGAGACGCTGAGTTCTTGCTCTGGCTGTGCACCCGCAGCCCAGAGCAGGCGACCGAGGGGCAGTCCGAGGGCAGCGGTGGCTGACACCGAACAGTGCTCACTACACACGCATCGGGCTTCACACCATAAACTCCACTGAATCTTACACCCCCTTCCCCCCGGGTGAGGGATCGCCACACTCCTCACTTCCCAAGTGATGAAAGCGAGACACGGAAAGATAGAGCGGCTCGGTGCAGGTCACACAGCTGGCGGCCCGCAAGCCAGGACGCCAACCAGGGAGTCTGGCTCCAGGCCCAAGGTCTGACTCCAGGACCTACTGCCTCTCAGGAGAAAGGAGACTGAGCATGCCCGAACCAGGATGAGAGCCAGCGGAGGGCGCCCTGCTCCCCTCTGCAGGAGGGACCCTTCCTGAGCCTGCAGGAGGGGGGCGGGCATCCCTCGGGTTCTGCGCGTGGCACGGGCAGGGAAATGCCCAGCTCAAAGGATCGAATGTGTTAGTGTGTGTGCACCCGGCACGTGTGTGAGGGTAAGCATGTACACTAGGCATGTGTGTGAGTGTATGTATGACAGAGTAAGTGTGTGCACCAGGCATGTATAAGCAGGGGGTGTGCACACATGATGGGCAGTGAAAAGCATGGAGAGTGCCACCTGCCAGCAGCCCGAAGACTGGCAGTGAGTGGATTCTCAGTTCTCTACACCAGCAGACGCCGAAAGCAGCGCTACAGATGGGACCTGTATTTTAAAACTCTTCCTAACACTATTGTTGCAGCATATATACTTCCTGATGCCATTCTGCTAAGACAGTATTATAGGATGAAGAGTCTATTTGCTGAGCACTCCCTTACACACGGGCAGGAGACTGGAGAGGCGGGATGGGCGTCAGATGGGGGTGGGGGGCCTGCATTTCCCTCCCACACCCAAGTCAGTCTCACAGCACCTTCTGTGAGACCACCAGGGAGCGCGGCCCACAATCCAGGTCAGGACCACACCTCAGGGAGGCTCTGCACCGCCACCTCGTTCCTGCCCCTGCCTCTCTGTCAGCTCTGCAGTGCCAGGCGCTGCAGGTGGTGGGAGGCCATCTGGAGCAGCCAGGCCTCCAACCCTCCCAGGCCAACAGCCTCTCCGCTTGCTCAGCCGGGGCTCAGAGCCACAGAGAGACGGTGTGGGGCCAGAGCACCCTCCCACCTCACGGCAATGCTGAGGCACAGGGCAGCCTCCCACAGGGGTGGGGAAGCCAGGCAGGGCCGGGGGAGGCTGTGCAGTGCAGGTTAACTGCCGAGAAGCCGGTGTGTGGCGGGTGCTGGTGTGCGGTGTGAGTGGGTACACAGCTCATCCTGGGCGGGGACTGCGGCCCCTCCTCTCCGCCAGTCTATGAACAGCACCGGCGTAAGCCACGGCCCGCAGGACACCACTCCCCACAGGAAGTCTTTCCAAATGAAACAGCTCCAAGCTGCAATCACAAAATTCCCTCACTCTGGCCTCAGGGACCACACTGGTCAAGAGCCTGTTTTAAATCAACATGGCTCACTGTCGGGGGTCACCCCGCCCCCCAACATTCTAGTATGAAAATTTCCAAACCAGCAGCCAAGTGAAAGAACTGGACAGTGAGCATCCAGCTACTCACCGCCCACACTCCACCGTCAGTGTTACCTGCTCCTGTAGCCACCTCTGTCGAGCCCTCGATCCATCAGCCATCAGCCATATTTTAGAAAATGCATTTCAAAGTGAGCTACGGGTGCCAGTGCACGCCAGGGGTAGGTCTGTAATATAGCTCGGGCACCCTCCAATGCCCGGTGCATCCCACCATCCCACAGAGCAAAAGCACACAGAGTGAAAGGCAGGTGGGTGCAGAACCTACGAGCACCCAAGACGGCCCAGGCCGGAGGGACTGCTCTGCTTGAGGCGGTGAGTGCTGTTTTTCTTCCTGCTCGAACTGTTCTGGCGGCCATTTAAAATTACCCAGCCATGACCTGACACAGTATTCCGAAGTGTGGGAGATTTGGAGAGGAAGTAGAACATTATCTATGGGAGAGTGGGTTTTGGTTGAAGCATGTGTGTGCTGATGGGAGCAGCTGCTCCCCATGGGGACTGGACCTCCAGCTGAAAATGGTGGCAATCCAGGCAGAGGTGCCCACTGCTCTGTACTGCCCACCAGACGGCTGAGCGGCAGGTAAACCCAGCTGCTTTGGGTACAGCAGTGCCATGCAGGCCGAGAGCCCCCAAACCCAGTCCACAGCCAGGGCAGGTGAGCGTGCCCCAGCAGTCGGGAGTAATTTTCCATTACGGGTTGAAGTAGAGTCGGGAGTCATGGGCGGGACAGAGTGGGAGCTGACGATGAGTGGAGTGGCCGGGGAGAGGGACAGGACTCACCACAGAGACGTGAGCTCTTCCTGGGAGCCCCCACGACACCTGAGCACAGCGCAGGCGCGGTAAGAAAGAACCATGCGCAGAGAACCTGGAGAGTGGACAGAGCACGCAGCCACAGCCCACGCCAGTGGGGTGCGCAAGCAAGTGGGAGTCACTGAGGGACATCAGAAAGTCCCCAGCCACGTGGCCTCGGGATTCCAATATTTGCCGTTTCCAAAGCAAAGTCCCGGCAAGCCAAAATTAGGAAAGAAGCCCCGGCGCCACGCTTGGTGAAATGGCTGAAGCCACCTGAATGCTCGTCCTCAGTGACGCCCTGGATAGCTAGGGTTTAGCGTGTCAGGCAGTTCACTGCCTTTCAAAGACGCCACCATGTCCTCCTTCACGCCTACGGCAGGCAGTCCTGTCCAATTAAGGGGTGCTTTTTCAGGGAGCCTGGGCTGGGCCTCAGAATCCCCCTCAACATTATACTCCAAGCAGGTTCTACCAACTCCTGGGAAAAACACACAAGAGGCAAACCCTGGCCATCTTGGCTTAAAGCTCAAGAGTCTCCTTTAGAAAGCATGACCCATATAGGGTGTCAAAAACTAAGTAGGTCTGGTCACCTTTTATCCTAATGCAAACGTCTCAGGTCGTGCAGTTGGGCCTCACCCGGCCTTTCCCTCAACCGGCATGTGCAGAGATTTCCCACATCTTCTGGTGAGCCCTTGGCCTCTCCTAACACCGTAGGAACACATGACATTAAAATGACGAGGGTCATTTGGCCCTGTCCCAGAGACTAATTCCCTGTCAATCAGTGAATGGGGGATGGGGCACATGATCACAGAGGGCCTAACAACACACAGAGGACCTAAGCATTGACTGTACATCAAAACAAAGCTCATTTAGGATGCTGCCCCCAACGCCGTGGCAAAGTGAGTTGAATGTAACGGCGCCTTTTTAACATTGGGCAGACACAAACATATTTTCATTGCACATAGATAGGGATATTGAGAGGCACGTGAAAGTACTTAGTGAGCTGTGAATTGCTCCATGTGCAAGTTATTATTAGTACTACCTTTGTTAGGATGATTGATAGCTAAATGGACAGGAAGTTGTAAATGTGTCTGTTTATGCAGAATTTCAGCGCCACAGAATTCAACAGCTTTCCTTCAGCACAACAGTGCTTGTGTGGGCTGGAGGCCAGGACGCAGCCCCTTGCCTTCTTCCATAAAATAGAAAGGCAGCTACTCAGAGGAAGAGGTACTCTTGACGTAGGCTGGGAAGGAGCTGCTGGCAGGAAGGAGCAGGCCCAGTGCCTGGAAGCCAAAGGGGACCTGAGAGGACGCCGAGCACCAGGCACTGTAGAGGTCAGGGAGGGCAAGTCCTGCGGCAGCTGCTGGCCTCGTCCTCACTGGGGATGTGAGGGCGGAATTCAGCGGGTGCAGGGGTGAGGAGGAGACAGCAGGCAACTCCACAGTAACCTGGTTGTGCAGGGGAAGGAAGTGAGGAGGAGGAGGGAGGGCAGGGGACACTGAAGATGGGCTATATCTGAGCATACTCCTGATTAAAGAAAAAGATTCAGAAGAGAGACGGTTTGGGGGGAAATGAGAAAATCAAGTGGCAAACACCAGAGATCACGGCAAAGAGATGCAGTAGGAGAAAGGGGGGATGAGCGGAAGGGGGAGGCTGTGGCAGAGGGAGATGCTCCAGTCCTCAGTGCCAGCAGTAGGGTTCAAGGTCATGGCGATCGGCTGCATGAAGGCCACGGGGCTGGGCTGGAGCCAAGTTCAAGCCTGTCCCCCACCATTCGCAATGCACACTGGGCAAGTTGCTAAACCTGAGTGATGATGTTTCCTCATCTGTCAGTGAGGACGGTGCCTTCCTTGCGGGAATGTTGTTAGAAGTATGGGCACTATTGGAAGTGAAGGCCCTCACCCAGGATCTGGCACATGAGGGCGCCCAGGAAGTGGTAGCTGGAACTTCGGGACTGCCACTGGGGCTGAGCAATCCAGGGGCTGGGAGACCAAGGTGGTGGGCAGCTCGCCACGGGGAAATGCAGTGGACAGTGGGACCTGGGGGAGAGGGGCGAGTGTGAGGTAGAATGTACGGGTCAGGGATGGGGAAAGGTGGGGGACCATGTAGTGGTAGTGTACAACCTCAAAGGAGGGGGCGCCTTCTAGGGGGTGAAGCAAAGATCTGAAGAGAACACCGAGAAGCAAAGCAGGGGTGGGAGGGAGGAGGCCAGTTCCCCCAAACCACCCCCCAACAATGCTCCTGGGGACCATCAGTTCCAGGAAAAAGAGGGGGTGGGGCTCCTGCAGAGGCTGGGAATGAAGGGGAGCCTGTCATGTGAAGGGTGGTGAAGAACAAGGCCGGGATTCAAGGACACACTTAGAAAATGGGGCAGTAGGCGTAGCGGTTAACGCAGGACTTCTGGGAGCAGAGTGCCTGGGCTGGCCGGCTGGATCTGCTGTTTACCAGCAGGGGAGAATGCTCAACTCCTGGATCTTGGTTTTTTCATTTTAAAATGGGACGAATAAAATGCCCCCCTGGTAGGGATGTTGTGTGAGTGAAGCCACTCAATCTGTATAGAGCACTTGGTGTTGGCATATAGTAAGTGCTCAATAAATGCTAGCGCTCACCACCATCACTATCATCACCACCATCACCACCACCATCATCATCATCATCATCATCATCATCGTTGTTATAATGGGAGTGAGGGGAGGGAGGCTTGGCGAGGATCTTGGAGGACTGGAGGGGAAGTGCTTTCTGGGAGCTTGGATCAAAGCCTTTCGGGATCAAAGCTCCCATCGGTTCCCTACTCCACACCCAGTCCCAGGGGAGAACACCTGGGGCCCCAGAGCCTGGGGGGAAGGCTGACACAGCAGGGTGCCCCAGGCCCTGCTTGGGGAGCTCCGGGAGGTGTGCCAGAGGATGGGGAGGGGAGAGGGGGATGCACAGTGCAGCCCGTGAGGGAGGGACGGACCTCCCCTCAGCAGGAAGGGACAGCTAGATGCCCGAGGCAGGGCTGTGTGACCCTGAGGTCCATCTCTCTCTCCATAGCTGGTCCAAAAATAGTTCCCATGCAGCTCTGGAATGCACTGTGGCTCCCTCAGGGGCAGCTTCCGTCCTGTCCCCTCCCTTCCCTCCCTTCCCGGCTGGCACAGTGGGGAGGTGGGGAGGGGGAGGACTAGCAGTTTCTGAGAACGGAAGGAAGGAATTCCCTTTCTCCTTTCTCATGTTCCTGTCTCCCTCTCCCTCTCCCTCTCCCTCTGACACAGGGTATGCAATCACTTCCTCTCTTTCATTGCTTCCTCTCAGTTTCTGCCTCCCTCATGTAACCTGCTCTCCTCACAGCCCCGGGGGTGGGGGTTGTGGGAGCTCCCTCTGTTTCACTCACAGCCCTCCATGGGCCCAGTCTCCCCCACCTCTCAGTCCCGAGCCAGCCCTGCAAACAGGAAGCCGTGAGAGAAAAGAAAAGAAGGGGTGTGTCTGGAAAGCCTTGGCTCCTTTGGGATATTTCCCTGTCACCGGAGTCAGACCTGTCTGCGCTCTGCACACTCTGGGTGAGGCCTGGGCCCAGCTCCCGGGCAGCCAGCTCTCTAACAACCTCCCCAACAACCCAGAGCTGCATGTGCTTCCAGTCGAGGGGTCTGCGGGACCCAGGGGCCCAGAGAATCTCCGGAGCCAGGGCAGCTGGGAGCGGCCCCCACAGCCAGGCCCTCTCCAGCATCGGAGGGTGTCTGGACCCCCTCTCTGAGCCTGTGGACACACCGCTGAGAGCAGCCTCACGGTCACTGACATCCTGGCGCCCACACAGATCTCCATGGAGAACCAAAGCCAGACGCAGGCTGACCTCCCTGTGGCCAAACACACCCACAGGCTTGCAAAGGGTAGGGCCTCTCCGACCAGGGGGGCTTCAGCGGAAGGGGAACTCCCTCCTAGGAAGCGTCCTTCCCGGTTCTCATTGACAACAGGCCCGTGTTACATAACAGGCATGTCCCTGTCCCTGCTCGGCCAGGCCCGGTCACCAAGTCTGGTCCCTGGGCATGTGCCCTTCCCCTGCTTTATCTTTCCCTTCCAGGCACTGGCTCTGGTCCCAGAGAGGGGAAAACGGGGCTTCCTGAGATGCACAGGACATGTCCCCAGGCCCCTCATTCGGGATCTTAGTGTGGCTCCCGGAACCTCAGCAGAAACGAAATAAACCTCCAGGGGCCAGAGAGAAGTCGCTCTTGACAAGTGGTGTCACCACAGGCTTCCTTGGCCTGTGAACACCGCGGGGACTGGCCAAGGACCAGTTACCAGAGAAACTGCCAACCAGGGCCACCTCCTCCCACCGGGCAGCACCGCGCCCCTCATGCTACACACCAGCCCTGAACTCACTGCAGAAAGTCTCCTCTGTCAGCTCAGTCCTGTCCTCGTCCCTCCGCCTGACACTCCTTGGAGCTGCTCAGCTGGGGACGTCCTTTCTGGAATGGGTGCCACTGCGCTATCTCAGCTCCCTCCCGGCTGCTCTGGGCAGTAGGCCAGTTTCCTCCCCAATAAAGGAGGGATAGTGCCTTGTCTATTTTACAGGATTGGGGACATCCTCCGTCAATGTGCCTCAGAGAAATGTGAGGTTTAAGCACTTTACCTGAATTATCTCATTAGTCCTCCCAATAACTCTATGGGGTGGTATAATTATTACCCTAATTTTCCCAGTTATGAAAAACGAGGCACAGAGAGGCCAGGTAATTTATCCAAAGTCACAGAGCAGGTAGGAATTGGGGCTGGGATTTGAACCACAGTTGTATGTGGTCCTGGAGCCCAAATTTCTAACCACTGTACATACTGTCTCCCCAGTATAATCCAGTCATGATTAAGTGATAAAAATTAAAACAACTAACAGGATAAATGTTCAAGGTGACCCGGGGTGTGGTATAGTTGAAAATGTACAACAGACCCACCCACAAGGCTGGCTTTTTATCACTCCTCAGTAAATCACTCCTGGCCATTTTCTTACCTGTAGTCCCATTTGTTTATTTATTTCTTTTGTTTCCCTTGCCGGAGGAGACGTATCAGAAAAAATACTGCTACAAGAAATGTCTGAGACTTTACTGCCTGTGTGTTTTTCTAGGACTTCTTTGGTTTCGAGTCTTATATTTTGAGTCTTTAATTCATTTTGAGTTTATTCTTGTGTGTGGTGTAAGAAGGTGGTCCAGGTGAAGGGATTAAGCAAAAGAAACCATCTCCCCCTTCCCCCAAAAAAGCCTTCATAGAGGCACAGAGAGGCCAAGTAATTTATCCAAAGTCACAGAGCAGGTAGGAATAAGGGCTGGAATTTCTATTTCAGACAACAGTGTGGTGATTACCAGAGAGAAAGGGGTGGAGGTGGGGGGAGGTAGAAGAGGGTAAAGGGGGGATAAATGGTGATGGAAGAGACATGACTTTGGTTGATGAACACACAATACAATATACAGATGATGTATTATAGAACTGTACACTTGCAGCCGACTGAATTTTATTAACTAATGACACCCCAATAAATTCAATGACAATTTTTAAAGAAGATTGAAGAGACCTGAACATGTTCCATAGCTGATCAGAAGACTTCGTTAAAAGGGAGAGTGTTTATTTGTTTACTCATTTGCTTCACCTCATTAGCCTACACCAGTGATGGCGAACCTCTTGAGCTCGGCGTGTCAGCATTTTGAAAAACCCTAACTTAACTCTGGTGCCGTGTCACATATAGAAATTTTGTGATATTTGCAACCATAGTAAAACAAAGACTTATATTTTTGATATTTATTTATTTATTTTTTTAAAAAATATATTTTATTGAGTTTTTACAGAGAGGAAAGGAGAGAGATAGAGAGTTAGAAACATCGATGAGAGAGAAACATCAACCAGCTGCCTCCTGCACACTCCCCACTGGGGATGTGCCCGCAACCAAGGTACATGCCCTTGACCGGAATCGAACCTGGGACCTTTCAGTCCGCAGGCCAACACTCTATCCACTGAGCCAAACCGGTTTCGGCTGATATTTATTTTATATATTTAAATGCCATTTAACAAAGAAAAATCAACCAAAAAAATGAGTTTGCCATGTCACCTCTGACACACATGTCATAGGTTCGTCAACACTGGCCTACACCATACAAAGTAGACAGTGTTTCATTTTTGTTTGTCCCATGCCTAGCATGGCGTCAGGCACACAGAATGTGGTTGCTGGTCGCTGGAAGCTATGAACATCATGACAAACCTGATGTATTGGGGCTCAGACATCAAATGCAGGAAATCAGAAAAGGCACAGAAGTATTAATGATGCTTATGAGCTCAAGTGTGACACTTGAGATACTTCAAATTCTTAAGCCATGTCCAAGAAACCCAGAGACTTCAGGTACCAGGAGGAAAAGAGGATCAAGGCTTCTCTTTCCTCTAGGGCAGTGGTTCTCAACCTTCCTAACGCCGCGACCTTTTAACACAGTTCCTCATGTTGTGGTGACCCCCAACCATAAAATTATTTTCGTTGCTACTTCATAACTGTAATTTTGCTACTGTTATGAATGGTAATGTAAATATCTGATATGCAGGATGTATTTAGGCGACCCCTGTGAAAGGGTCGTTCGACCCCCAAAGGGGTCGCGACCCACAGATTGAGAACCGCTGCTTTAGGGGGATGTGGTCACAGTCAGAGTCTTTGCTCCCACTACAGTTCTTGCATATTGTTCAGATATCACAGGGATCGGGGTGAAAGACTTCAGAGATACGAGCAATGATGCGTCCTTAGTCTCAGGGCCTTGGCTTAGTGTCAACGAACCAGCCCTGACAAGGTCAACTAACAGTGCTTCGCAACAGGCAATTCCCTGACAAGCCCCTCAGCCTTTGCCTTCACCTGCTGGGCCACGTGTATCTGTGCAGCCGAATAGGACCCCTACTAAACAAATAAGGCTTTAAGCCAAGCTTCCCCAAACCTCAACATTACTTTCTGAGATGATGGCACTGGCTAGAAAGTGGACTCCACTGTCCAAGGCACGAGTCCTCCCAAAGGTTAGCTTTGCCCTTCTGGTCTTACACCTGATTTCTCAATGCGCCTGCTGGCCTCCAAGTCCCTCTGATTACCACCACAGTTCACATGAGAGCAGCAAGGGAAGGACTTGGTCTCTAGCCCAACTCTACAGATCACAGGGAGATTAAGGTAATGAAGGGAAGATGGAAAAATCCCATGTTCTGTAATGACCTCACCTTTCTGGGTTCAAAGAAGTCTGTAAACAACTGAGTGGGACGAACCATCGTCCTCAGAGGACCCTGAGAATGCTGAGTCAGAAAGGGAAACAGAAGGCCTGCGGCCAAAAGAAACAGAGCTACTGCAGACTGACACTGGGTTTGGCTAAACCTGCTCCATCTGCCCGGCAGGCACTCCTGGGGAAATGCCAATCACACCTGAGGAGTCATGAATGCATGCGAGGGTTTCTATTTTCAACCTGGAACACCATCACACTGTTGTGGTTGGTGAGCAGTTGCCATATTCCACCCTCAGCTGGCCGCTGTTCAGAGCCTGGTGCAGGATCTCCAGGATGGGGCTGGTTTGGAATGTCACATGAGTGGGCCATGCTGACGCCTGGCTGAGGAGTCCGGCCAAGCCATGAGATGGCAGGAAGCAGCCGCCCAGAAGACAGCCCCCAGCTCCCAGCCCCCAGCCCCCAAGGGTTAACGGAGGTGGGCTTTTATTGGGTCAAGGCTTTGGGCCAACCTCACTGAGGAGTGCTGCCAACCTGCCAATCCCCTCAGCCACCACCTCCCACGTGATCAGGTCAGTAACAGCCACATCCATCTCCTGGAAGAGTAAGGACAACTCAATGAGGTCATCCTGTCGAGAGTGTTTTATAAATTAAAACAGGCCAACGAAGGTTCATTTAAGGAAAGTGGGGTCCGCATAATCAATAACAAAGCCAGGCACCCGCTGAACACTCAGAGCAACACTCGGTACCTTTCATTAAATAATAATCATAGGCCGGGGACCTATGGCCCATGGTCCGTGTGTGTCCTTCAGCCTGGCCCACTGTGTCTGATATATTCTTATGTAACCCAGAGACACCCACTTAGGAAAACAGAGACTAAATGTTCCCTAAAATGTTGACCAAAATAAGGAGCATTTATTGGATAAGACTTGGAAAATGTGGGCTAAATGCTTGGCTGGTAGCAGGGACGGCTGAACTTGTAATCCCGATATTTGGGAAGGGTCTCAGCTAATCAAAATAAGTAAAATCAGGTGGAAGTTAGGTCATTATTACTTGCAAGGCTCTCCTTGTCTGAATCAATAATCAAGAATCACAAGGAGCTTTAGTCTAGATTCTGGGCCTCAGCTTCTCCAGATGTGAACAGTCAAAGCAGGTATTACACAGTTGACCTACTGGGTGTGATTGGTGGTGTTAAAAAAGGCATGAGATGCACATCATCCCACTATTCGTGCTGCTCACGATGAATGCGAAATACTATGAAATTAGCCTCAGTTTGTTTCCCAGGAAAGAAGAGAGGTATTAAAACAGATCCTCCTTGTATTATTACATTCGCCTACTGCTGAAGAGCCAGACAGTGATGTCGAAGAGCACAGCAACCTGGGAAGTACATTGTTTAGCTTGGGGACAGTGGAGTCATTTGATCAAGACTTTTGGGGGTAGTGGTTGTGGGCTGGGGTGATAGGAGGCCCCCTCCTGTGGGTCAAAGGGCAACAGGTAGGGCTCAGAAAGGTGCCCTGGAGAGAAGAATCAAAACTCCCAGCAGGTCAGACTAGCTCAGAGCAACTTCCAGACACCCAGGAGCAGCTGGATCTGGGTGGAGTTCTTAGGTCAGAGTTCTGAGAGTCACAGACACTAACCCCGCAGGAAAACAGGGCTCCAGCCAATCCTGCCCCACCCGGCCAGAGGCACTGAGCAGCAGGGGCCTGCAATCAATGATGTCACAGTTTCCAAAATCAAGACCAAATTCAAAGTGGCAGCTCAACACCCAAGAAATGGAACCAAAAGGACTTTAGAAACAACTCTTTCAGTCACAGAGGTCTCCCATGTTTTCAATTTAACTAAAAATGAAAATTTTTCTAACATGTTCTTCTATAATATCAAAAAGCTACCCCTGGCCTGGTTTTCTCAGTGGTTAGAGCATCAGCCCACAGACCAAAGGGTTGCAAGTTCGATTCCTGGTCAAGGGCACGTACCTCAGTTGCAGGTTCCCCAGCCCCAGTAGGGAGTGGGAGGCAACCAATCAACGTGTCTCTCTCACGTGGATGTTTCTCTCTCTCCCCTCCTTCCTCCCTTCCATTTTCTCTAGAAATCAGTGTGTGTGTGGGGGGGGGGATAATCTTCCAGTGAGGATTAATTAAAAAAAAAAGAAAGAAAAAGAAGCTTATACCACCCAAATCTATACATGACATTCACATGTGTTCCTAGGATTTTCCTGTGCTTTTGGAATTTCATTATTTCCTTCACAAGCCAAACTTCATGACCTTGAGGACCAGGCCTGAAGTTCAAAGGCATGCAGAGTCCTCCTGCACCCATACTTCCCTTTCCAAGTAGAGAGAGAAGGGCAGTGAGGTGAGATCCCATGCTCAGATTACTCCATTTTCACAATCACTGGCGACTTGTTGCATAAGATGCTTCTAAAAACAAGATCTGAGCAGTGAGCAAGAGCAGTTAAGAAAACTCCACCCCCAGAGCTAAGTTCGGAGCACGGAGCAGGGCAGGTTCTCAAAGCGGCTTCCCAACACTTCCTGTCTCATATAAATCTGGATGGTGAGGGGAGAAGCGGGAAATTCCAGGGGCCACAAAAAATGAGAGATTAATTCAAGACCACAAGCAACTCCAACTCTGCACCCACGGTACCCAGTACCGCTTGGCCTATGAGGGTTGCTCACTGAGCTCTTGTGGGCTGAGAAGAAAGCAGCAACCTACCGAAAACCGAGTGACCCTCAGTGCGAGATCATTGTTTCCATGTCTGTGGCCTCACTGCCTAAGATCAGATGCTTATTAAACTCGGGTTTTCCAAAGAGCTTTCTCCAACAACAAGCTGTGGCAGCTAGCCGACTCCAGATCTAAGCAGCCCAGCTCGCCTGGTTTATGTGACTGGTCTGAAAGATGCATTGTGTCCTTATGTGACGGGGGCCTACATTTCGGGTCCTTTTTGACTTTCAATTGAACCTGAGCAATGTCTGGATACAGATGTTACCGTTAGAGAATTCCTGACCATGGGACACCCACTGAGAACTTCCAAAACCAACACGTTTTGATGCCATGAATCTCTCTGATGCTCACCTGTGTGTAAGAAAATGTTCTTCCGGGAAGGGAGTGGGCAGGTAATAGCCTTTACGCGATACCCCTGGGGAAGAGGCAGTGTGCCGGAGGTTTCACAGTAGGGCCCTATTTGATGCTCACGACGACCCTCTGGGGCATCTGTCAGAGAGGGTCCACGGAGAGTCTAAGGTCACAGGCAGAAGGGCACCGCCAGGCTTCAAGCCCAGATGTGAACATGGCCTGGTCCTCAACCACTCTGTTAAATGCTCTTTGGTGGCAATATCTTGAATGGGCATATTATTCCTCATAATCATAGTCACTGACGAATTCTGTCACATGTTCTGCTCTCAGAGCCACCGTATCCTCAGTCCTCCAAAATGAATGTGAGCCCCTCGGCCTCTGCGGAGACGTAGCATTTACACCCCACCAGGCGAGGACACCTGCTGCGTAGCATGAGGCAGGGGGTCCCGTGGGGGTGAGGCCGACGGAGTCCTAACGAAGCATGCCCGACTCCGGAGATCAGGTTCAAGACGCAGATCTGAACTTTATTGTTTAAGTACAGGGACATATATAACATTCCAGACCAATCAGAAGTTTACAGCATCCTTAGGGCAACCAATGGTAGGAAAGTTAGGGTACTATGTAGGGGCTCTAGGGGGCTTACTCAGGCGGGCGCTGCCACTTCCTGGTGTGCCGAGGAAGCTTGTATAGGCGGAGTGCGCTCACGCCATTGCATCCGCCACTGCACTGAGATAAATCTCCTGAGCTCTTCCCACAGTAGCACATGCCTCTGAGGGAGAGGGGCACTTTATCTAGAAAAAAACACATATCCTTTGCATCCTCATATTTACAAATAGCAGCTGGTAACCATGAACACACGGAGCAAAGATGAGTATTTGTGGGAAGAACTTTCTAGGCCTCCCACCTGGGGCACACAGTGGGAGCCATCCCACCAAGAAGCCCCTTTCCTGGGAAATAAAATATGTCCAATCTTGGTTCATTCAAAAGGTACTTGGGGCCCTAACCAGTTTGGCTCAGTGGATAGAGCATCGGTCTGCGGACTGAAAGGTCCCAGGTTTGATTCTGGTCAAGGGCATGAACCTTGGTTGCAGGCACATCTCCAGTGGGGAGTGTGCAGGAGGCAGCTGGCCGATGTTTCTCTCTCATTGATGTTTCTAAATCTCTATCCCTCTCTCTTCCTCTTTGTAAAAAAATCAATAAAATATATTAATAATAATTAAAAAAAAAGTACTTGGGGAGTCCTCTGCCAGGGAGCCACACCGGAGACGGTCCTGTGACAAGTCATTTACAAAACATGCACTTTGCCATGAAGTGACAGAGGTGGAATCTGTGCCCATAGCCTCGGCAATGGCCACTGGGCTGCGAAAATTGCCTTTCTGAAGAAAACAGTACAAATATGGTGAGAAGTTCTTTTATAAACATATCTGGATAACTGTGGCCACAGAAAGTGTTTCATTGGCAAGAATCAGTAAGTCCAGAACCAGGCCACAGTGCCAGAGGCTCTTTTAACTGGGGAGGGTTCGCAGAGCAGAGCCTTGTGAGCCTTCGGGAAACCATCGCCCTGGCCCGGAGCTTATGCTTAGGTGCCGGCACTGCCGCTAGGACTGACAGCACTAGTGTCGCTGTGTAGTTCTCCTTTTTTTTTTAATGTTTGGGAGAGAACTGCAGATGCCTCCTGACCTGTCACAAATGAAAGGATATTACCTATATAACATATCTCTATACTGGATAAACTGCCCAAATAGCCTGTTAGATGCAGTAAAATATATGAGAATTTACTTAGATTACTTTGGGGACCTCACAGTCACATGACCAAAAGGGTGCTGTTAGGAATCCTATATCTGAATTGTTTTAAATTCTCTCAATATGTGAACCCCAAGAAGGAGGCTATACCCCAGTGCGGTCATTTTAAGTACAGAGGCTCAAACAGTTCCATAAAGGAGTAACTTGAATCCCAGGAAATGCACTGTTTGGGTGCAGAAACCAGCAAAGAGCAACAAAGTGTGAGCAATAATATTTTATTGCAATAAAAACAGCTTCCCATATTCTACTAGCAACACTTTACGAGGCTCAAGAGGACAGAAGCCCTCCCGATGGCCCCTGGAGCTCGCTCTGCACATACAGGTTCGTCTGTGGGCAGAACCCTTCCCTTCTCCGAGTTCTGCTGCCTCCAGAAACCACAGGGAGACACACCAGCCCTGACTGCCCACGCGTTCCCGGGACAGTGTGTCACAGAGCAACAGCATGGCTGTCCAATTGCTTCCAGACCTTAGTTTGATCTGCCGCACCGCTAACTTATATGGCGTGTAACCTCCTACAAACCTGTAACTGCTTGCATTTCCCCCTCGGTCCTGGCTCTGGGTGGGGGAGCTGGGGGGACGGACTCTAAGCCTCTCATAGACGGAAAGACCAGAGAGAAGTGGAAGGAGCTGTCCCAGCAGTTCTGGCCCTGGCTCTACCTCCATCTCCATCTGAAGACAAACCACAACCACAGTCCCCTTGCCGGACGGGCCGCAGGGCCCAGGGCTGAGGAAGACTGAGAGAACGCTGATGTCAGCTGCCCAGGAGTCTCTGAGTCAGCATCTTTAAGACCAGAATGGTTATTGGGAAACAGGCTTTCCCACAAAAACACCACATGGAGCAGCAGCTCAAAACCAACACGCACAACCCCAGAGTGGGGCTCCAAGCCCTTGGCCACGGATGCAAAGGAACCGAGAAATGGAGACCCTCCCACACCCGCTCACGGCCACCTTCTGTTGAGTTTGAGAGACAACGAAGGAACGGAGAGCTGGGAGCTGCATGGATGCTCAAGGAGCTGCTGCCTGGGCGTGTTATGAAGTCCTGCCCGGAGCTGGCTCCTTCCAAGTCCTTCCTCAATAATCAAAACAACAGTGACCTCATTCCAGAAACTGCTTTCCCCAGGAGGACTTGGAAAGCTTTATGTTTCGACCCGTTGTTGCTTTAAAGTGAAGGGTTTGGAAAGGAGGCTCACCGGGGATGCGATGGAAAGCGTCAAAATGGCCTGGTCAACGATGGAGTAAAATAACTGAACTTCAGTGCTTCTTAGGATATAATAGTATGGGGGAGGGGGCGAGGGATCAAGACACGAAACTGTACACAGACGCACACAAACTTCAAAAAAAGTTTAGAAGGAAAAATACTAAGTCTTAAAGCATGAGTGATGGAATTATGGATATCTTTCTTTCTCTTCTTCAGAACATTCCAGACCCCAGCAGGGCCCTCCACCTAGATAGTCATGCTCTTGACTGCGTACACATGCGCACCAGTGACGGTGAGACATTCCTTATCTGGCTCACCAGGTGGCCCAATCAGTCCCGTCACCAAGGAGACAGACGGCACAGAACTTCCTGGTATTTTTCAGTTTTCTTTAAGAATATGCATGGCGCTCCCAGTGTGGGGGAAAAGACACCACATGTCAGCAATCCCGGGAGCTAGTGACTTGAAGCATCGTGCATGTGGGACCCTCAAAGGCTTCCCGAACCTTCGTGTCTCCACCGCAGGACTGCATGGAGGGAGGGGAGTAGGGAGAGCACCGGGCTGGCAGACTGAAGGGCAAGACCAACTCGGAACTGTGCGTTCTGGTGGGGGAGCAAAAGAGCTGCACTTCCACTCAGCTACAGACAAGACAACTCCCGTTTCCAAAGTAACAAGTTCTTACTACTGAGGCCACGCACACCTCATCCAGCACCTGCCCTTCACCTCCAGGCTCGGGGCCCACTCCCAGCACCGGGGCCCATCACAGGACCCTAACATCTGAGACCGAGAGGAGGCCTCTCTGCGCCTGGGCCGTTTCCTGCCAAGCCCAGGCCAGGCCCTGTGTCTATGCCTTCTTCAGTTCTCAAAACAATGCAGAAACGAGGGGTGCTGGCCGCGTTAGAGACAGCAGAGCTGAGTCCAGGACAACCCGCGCAGCAGGCGGGTGAGCTGTGGGGACGGAGCGTGCCTGTCGCTGACGTGGAAGCCCTGGCTGCCCGGCAGCCTCTGGATGAGGACCTATCAGAGGATGATTTCTGGCTCCTGAGGGGAAAGGAGTGACAGTTCTGTGAAAATATTTGCTAAAATGTTTAAAAACAAAACAAACACTGCTGAAAGCCAACTGCAGACACTGCCAGGCTCCCTGGAGCTTTTACGGTAGCTGCTCAGGGACTGGAACTCTATCCCACCGCTGGGACTCCAGCCCTGCTGGGACTCTTAGGCAAGCCAGAGATTTACAGGGGGACGCGTGGCGGGGGGGGGGGGGGGGGGGGGTTAGGGGGTGGTGAGGGGGGAAGCCGCCCCTCCCCCGCCACAGCAGCAGCTGTGGCTCCCAGCGCTGTGTGGCACTGACTCTCAAGGGGGTCAGCGAACCCTCCTTTTGTGCCAGGCAATGAGCTAGGTGCTTCCTCTACATTCTCCTGTTGCTCAGAACAACTCTGTGCCCACGTGACCCAGCAGCATGTGGTGTTATTAGAATCAGAGCCAGATCTGCCTGATCCTAAGCATGTTTTCTGCTAACCCTGCCGAATCCAGCCAGCTAATCCAATCCATCATCCCTGGACAGGGAAGAGTGGGCCCTGTTGCATGTTCAGCACATCAAATCCTATCACCTCTGTGGCATTCCGGTGTCCTGCACTTTCTGGAGCAACTCTAACTTTTGAACACGTTGGTCCCACGGGACCCAGGGGTGCACTCATGCGTGTCTCACGGTGTGGTCAGCCCTGGGAGGTCCCACTTGCTGACCCGCAACTGTGCAGCCCTCAGCACTTGCTTCTTCCACTCACAGGGACAGCTCATTTACATGTTGTGATCGGCTTCACATATCTGTGCTTTATCTTCCCTGCTGCCCTCTAAGTTCCTCCCAAAGCAACACTTCCCAACCGGAAGGCCATTCTCAAGGAAGGAATCCTGGAAACAATAGAATACACACGGAATCCACACCAGGACCCACAGCAGAAGACACTACAGTCTCACCTACAACTGTTCTGCTGCCTCCATTTGCAGTGGCCTTGTGCAGGATGCAATGGCCCTTCGGAGACATGTTCTTACACTATCTCATCGGCATACAACTCCCAGAATGGGAGCTGCCCAACTGTAACCTCAATGGAATCCATGTAAAGTCCTAGGCCCAGATTTAAAAACCCAAGTGCTCAAACATGACACAATGAAAACCTGGCTGGGTTGTACTTCAAAAAAAGTGTAAAAGCTTCAAATGTTGGTAGTAAAGTTAAAAACAAGCTCAACAGTATAATGTGACTGTTGAACAGGAAAGTGAAGGTATCGCTAGGATGTGCGGATGGAAGTGGCCTGGGCAGACCACAGGAAGCAAACGTCCTGCTAAGCCCTGGGCTGAGCCCGTTACGCAGAAGGACAAATACCGCGCTCGCGTCTGGAGAAGGGCAGAGAAACATAAAGACACTCCAGATGTTTGACAGGCTCTCATATGGAGAGAGGATCTAGAATGCAAACCATTGGGGGAAAGTAACTGAGGAACAATTTTTTGTTCAATATAAGAAACTTTCAAACTGTGCCTGTGGGAGGCAGAACATGGCCCCCCCAGATGTCCACGGCCTCAACCCCGGAGCTGCGTCTGTGTGACCTGATGTGGTAAAAGGGGCTTCGCAGCTACGATTCAGTCAGGGATCTGGTGGGAGGCTTTCCTGGGTGACCCTTTTAGTGGGGAGGCAGGAGCGTCAGAGAGATGAGGCATCTGCAGGTGCTACAGGCCCAGGGATGCTGGTGGCTCCTAGAAACCAGGAAAGGCCGGGAGTGGATTCTCCCCCAGGGCCGTTAGGAGGAACACAGCCCTGCCGACACCTGGACTGCAGTCAAGTAGCACCCATCTCAGACTTCTGACTTCCGGAACTGTAACAGAATAAACCTGTGTTGTCTTCAGCCACTAAGTTACTGGAAACTTGTTAAAGCGGCAATCAGAGATGAATGCGACAACCAACACAGGAATAACCACCACCAGCCGCAGTGAGCTCCCTGTCCCAGGAGGCAATCAAGAAGAGGCGGTACGTCTACCTGCCAGGAATGCTGTGCAGGCAAGTCCTGGGTGAGCCATGACAAATGCCTCCAACGCCGAGAGTCCACGTCACGTGGCGGCGCCTTCTCCTGCTTTTGTATTTGACACGCTGGTCCCCACCCCCCGGCCTGGTGGTGGGCAAGGCTTGCCCTGTTGCCTCCCAGGAGGACAGGGGTAGTAAGGTAAAGCCAGGCTTTGGGGGATGTCCCCAGAGCACCTGGGGCCGGGCCTGGCTCAGAGCAAAGGTGCTTGCCGGGGGGCCTACCTGAGCAGAGGACGCCTCTGTTCCTGGCACAGGAGAAGTTGTCGCACTCGCAGAAAGGCCCGTAGATCTTCCCGAACTCGCTCTCGAAGCAGGAGCACTGGCTGCAGCTGCACTGCCCGCGCCCGCTGCACAGCGGCTTGCCCTCCGCCTCGCGGCACAGGTTCTGGTGCCCGCTTGGGTTCTCCCCTTCCTGGCACTCACACTTGCTGCCCAGGTAGCTGGGGTTGCACTCACACAGCCCGCAGACGTAGGTCCCATTCCCGCTGCATCGGGGGCTGTCCGGCTCCTGCCCCGCGCTGCAGCCGCACCTGCAGTTGTAGGTGACCCCCACCTCCAGGCTGTCCCGGAACCCCACGGGCCGCAGGGTGAACGTGTGCTCCGTGTGTTTGCCTGGGCAGCTCCGGGCCTCCACCGACACTTCAAACGATGCCTGGGCAGAAAGAAGAGAGGGGACATCGTGGGCACGATGAGCCAGGGTATCTGCTTCTGCCTCCCAATCACCCAGGGCCCCGCCCAAGAGCGGTTCCTCTGAGGCCTCAGGGGCGAGCTGTGGCTACGCCGGCCCTGTCCACACATGCACCCGGACCTGGAGGAAGAGGCCTAGGCCAGCAAGCTCCTGCACACTTGCCAGGCATGGTGCTTGGTCCTGAATGTTCGTGATCTCTTTCAATCCTCACAACCTTGAGGAAATGGCTTCCATAGGAGAGTAGAAAGACTCAGGCAGGGTTCTTTTCTCCCCTTTCATTTCACCTATATTCTATCCTCTCCCCATTTCCATTCTGAAAATCTGTGCCAAGCACTGCATCACCTGCTCCCTGAGTGCAGGGGACCCGGGGTTCCACAGACCCCTCTGAAGAGGTTCCCCCCTGCTGGAGAAGGGATAAAATGGGGTTTCCCCGCTGGGGAGGGTTGGGCTTATGTTCACTGGGTCCCTCCCAGCGAACCCGCCTCCTCCAGACACACCTAAAAGGACCTGAGTGGTCCTCACAGCTGCATCTTTCATAATCAGCTCACAACCCTGAGGTCGTAAGGAAATCATCGCTGATGGAATGTGCTACACACGCGAACAGACTGTTTGTTAAAATAGATTTTTATTGATTTTAGAGAGAGGAAGGGAGAGGGGTAGAGAGATAGAAACAACAATGATGAGAAACATTGATTAGCTGCCTCCTGCATGCCCCCTCCTGGGGATCGAGCCTGCAACCCGGGCATGTGATCTGACCGGGAATCAAACGGTGACCTCCTGGCAGGGCCAGACTGTTTCTTGTTAAACAAAGCATGTAAAGAAGCATTGCTAACCCCTAAGCTGCTTGTGCGTTGCCCTGGAAATAGTCAGCAAGGTGGACCGAGCTGGCAGATGGCGGGAAAGATGCCTGTTAGCTGCCCACTCGGCTGCAATGGGAGGAAAGCGAGGGCACTGCTTGGTGATTCTCCCAGGAAGTAGAGCACAACTCTTCCACTCCCCTCCTCCCACTGAGAACGGAGCCATGTGTGGTTATATTCATCCAGCACTGCCCTCAGAGCAGGGCACTGTGGAAATCCAGACAGGGATCTGGCACACCTTGACCAAATGCCATCTGAAGTGCTTATCCCTGAACAGTGGTGCTTCTCCTCTGAACGGTGCTGCTTCTCCTCTCAACGGTGGTGCTTCTCTTTTGAATGGTGGTGCTTCTCCTCTGAACGGTGCTGCTTCTCTTTTGAATGGTGGTGCTTCTCCTCTGAATGGTGCTTCTCCTCTGAACGGTGGTGCTCCCTACACAGACAGAGGCCTGGGCCCACTCCAGAAACTGACTCACCACGTCTGGCCCAGATGTCTTTATTTTTCAAGTCTCCTCAGATCATTCTGAAGCTCAAATGGGTTAGCAATCATGTTTAATGATTGTTATCCTTAATCCTATTATTTGGGCTGAAATACGGCTGAGTTTTAAAAACAATTACTTGCTTTACAGGGCACTCTTTAGGTAATGATGTGTACTTCTGGTGAACACAGAACGTATCTTGCTCTAAATGTTCTACAGATCCCTATCACTTCTGGATCTTTGCTAATTCTAAAAAGCCTCCCTTCAGATACTGTGAT
The DNA here is from genome assembly GCF_014108235.1 of Myotis myotis. Taxonomy (NCBI): domain Eukaryota; kingdom Metazoa; phylum Chordata; class Mammalia; order Chiroptera; family Vespertilionidae; genus Myotis; species Myotis myotis. Next base: position 161,519,256 of record NW_023416324.1, read on the forward strand.
GTCTAGGGACACCCGGGGGAAGGGGTGAGGGTGGAGGTATGAGAGACTGAAGAGGAAGACAGACCCAGCTGTCTAGGTCCTGGAGATAGTCCTCCTGGGCAGCAAGCCTCAGCTTCAGGGAACTCACAGCAGACACTCAGGAGTCAGCATTAGCCAAAGGGGGTCACAGGAGAGGACAGTGAGCTGAAGACCATGACCAGGAGCCAGGGTCAGAGGACACTGGGAAAGCAAGCCAAGCGCAGACAGTGGGGACTAGCCCACCCTCCATATCTATGTGCGAGTGGGGGGAGGGGTGGGAGAAGACAAAAAGAGAGATTGACAAAAGCAAGTTCAGAACTAAGTCCCAAGGCCCCGAGGCACAGTAACAAGACGGGGACTCACCGGGCAGTGAAATCTGCCTTATGACAACACACACTGACAGTTCCCAGGTGCCAAGCACCCACTGTGCAGGCATTTCCATGAGCAGGTCCCTCACATGCCCCAGAAGGAGACATCCCATTTACCAGAGATAAAATGGGGTTTCCCCGGTGGGGAGGGTTGGGCTTATGCTCTCCTTGGCATACCTCCTGGAAGCGGGAATGAGACAGGTGCCCAGTGTCCACGTCTGGGTACAGAGGTAGAGGCAGCCTGGCTCACTGTGGAGACTAGAGGGTGACTCCCAAGGGCCAGAGGCTCCTCCAAACCCTCCTGCCTGGCTCAGGATGACCCAGGCCTGCAGGTGAGAAGCGAGGGGAGACCGCACCTGACCAAAGCCACCATGGGGACATGGAGCATGCGGAGGTGACTCCCCCCTTCCGAAGCTCGGGGAGCAGCTGTGACTGGCTCCGTGGCCTCCGCTTCTCTGCACTTACTAAATGGAAAGCCCTGCCCCCAAAGGCATCTGTGGGCAGAGGTGGAATAAACTACAAAGGAGTGGCCTGGACCAATAGCCAGAGTCTTTTAATTACTGAGACTCTGGGAGTGTCCCTCTGTGGGCATCGCCTCCCCCGGAAATCTTGCCTGCGTCACGGGGCACGGTAGCCAAAGAGAGAACGAAATGTCCCGAGTCTGGCCGATGTGTCTGTGTTTGCCGGGAGTGAGTGAGAGGTGAGGGGAGCCCCCGAATCCGTGCTGGCAGCTGATCACCCAGGATTTAGAAAAGCTCCCGCCCTGGCTGCCTGGCGGGGAGCAAGGAGGACTCAGCTTTCAAGCAGGTCCGGTGGCCCTCATGCAACCTTCCCTCCCCCCTGCCCCCCCCCCCCCCCCCGCCCATGACCACAGAACAGCTGTTCCAGCCCCAGGGCCTGGGGGGCACAGGAAGCTATAAAGCCCTCGGGAGCAGCAAGTAAACCTGTCCTGTGACCCTTCCTCTTCCTCTCAGAGCCCACTTCCCTACGGGAGCAGGAAAGAAACCGGAGTCTGGCAGGCGTCGTCCCCGGTTATTCCGGCCTCCGACACTGAAGGCTCCCAGTTCCTGGACTCCCCATTCTCCCACACGGAGACGGAGAGGAAGGGAGAGGAAGATCAGGGACCGAGCAGCCCTCCCTCCCGCCCAGTCCTGTTATTCAACCCTCATTGGGATGCTCCCGGTTCCTCAGCAGGGCGGCTGGTCTGACCCACTCTTTCAAACGGGCCACCCGGCCCCCACCCCAAACCCACCCACCCAGGGCTGCCCGATGCCAAGCCCACCAGGAGCACAGGGAACACAAAGCGCGGTGGGCACAGGGTACAAAGCCTGGAGGAGGGACAGGAACGGACAGTGCCGGAAGCTCACTGGGTCCTTTGTACTGGGCGTCAGTGCTCGCCGCACAGGCCGCAGGCATGCTGATTTGTCAAGGCCAGCCCATGAGAAACCCGACTCCCAGGGCCGGGCCTCAGTCAGTCCTGGTTGGTGTGGGGTGAGGGGAGGAAAACTAGGGGGAAACCTGAAGTCACTGGAGAAGAGAACCTCATTGGACTGGGGGCTTTCAAGGTCTTACTGATGTAATATTTCTCTTTGAGGACATCCTTGTCCCTCACCCTGCCACCTCTCTGCTTCTTGCCCGGGCAGCCACCGCAGGAAGCAGGGGGAGCAGTAAAGCCCCTGCCTGTGCAGTATTGGGCGCATTGCGAATCCCCACGAGACGGTAACTCGTGTTATTCCCTCCATGATGAGGAGGCGATGATTAGTGAGACGAATCGGTCGGAGTGAAAAGACTGGTTTGAGTTGCAAGTCCACTGCTTGTTAGCTGGGCGGTCTTGGGCAGGTCATCACACCCCCGAATCTCGGCTGCCAGCAGCAACAGGTGCAGCATCCGATCCCCACCTGAGCCGCAGGTGTGCCGAAGGAGTGTCAAGTCACTCCATCAACTGGGATCCCTGAGTGGAGGCCCAGTTCTTTGTTATCATGCTTTGCTCTGAGACGAGCCCTTTGAAACAGGCATGGCAGAGCAGAATCACGGGCACCAAGAGGCCAGGTAAAGGTGAGGTCAGAGAGCCCTGGCTTTGAACGTTCACTTTGCTACTCACTGGCTGTGGTGCGCTGAGCAATTAACTCGATTCTATGTGCCTCAGTTTCTCTCGTCTGTCAACATGAGTAACGTTATCTCCCTCCCAGGGAAGTTATTTGACTTGTTCACAAGGATGCCCTTAGAAACTGCCAAGAGCCTTCCTGAATGAACCCAGGCGTCCGTGTGTGCCACGCAGCCTCGCTCTTCCTCTGCTCCGCTGCATCTGGCTCTCCATAAAGGGCCCTGTTTGGGTGGTTTTCACACATCATTCTGTAGCTTTCCTGACCCACTGCACCCCATAGTCCACCCACAGATCTATAAAACTCACATGTTTGGGGTTTGTTTGTTTTTTGTTATTTCTGCCTCTTTCCATTTTTTCATAAGTATCTCCTTAGACCAGCGGTCACCAACCAGTGGTCCGAGAACCACCGGTGGTCCGCGAGGTCTAAAAGGTTGGTGACCACTGCTTTAGACCCTGTGACTATGAGGTTTTTGTGTGTTTTTTTGTGTGTTTTTTTGTTTTTTATCATGACTTTTTTTAAATTGTTTTATTGCTTAAAGTATTACAAAGAGTATTATATATGTCTCCTTTTTTTTTCTCCCCTTGACCTTCCCCCTAGCCTCCCATACCCCCCAGTGTCTTGTGTCCATTGGTTATGCTTATATGCATGCATACAAGTCCTTCGGTTGATCTCTTACCCACCCCCAACCCTCCCCGGCCTTCCTGCTGTAGTTTGACAGTCTGTTTGATGTTGCTCTGCCTCTGAATCTATTTTTGCTCATCAGTTTTAATGGTCTTAATTATCCATAAATGAGTGAGATCATGTGGTATTTTTCTTTCATTGACTGGCTTATTTCACTTAGCATAATGCTCTCCAGTTCCATCCATGCCGTTGCAAATGGTAAGAATTCCTTCTTTTTTTGCAGCAGCATAGTATTCCATCGTGTAGATGTACCACAGTTTTCTAATCCATTCATCTGCTGATGGGCACTTAGGCTGTTTCCAGATCTTAGCTATGGTGAATTGTGCCGCTATGAACATAGGGATGCGTATATCCTTTCTGATTGGTGTTTCTGGTTCCTTGGGATATATTCCTAGAAGTGGGATCACGGGGTCAAATGGGAGTTTCATTTTTAACTTTTTGAGGAAACTCCATACTGTCTTCCATAGTGGCTGCACCAGTCTGCATTCCCACCAGCAGTGCATGAGTGTTCCCTTTTCTCAGCATCCTCACCAGCATTTGTCGTTTGTTGATTTGTTGATGATAGCCATTCTGACAGGTGTGAGATGGTACCTCATTGTTGTTTTGATTTGCATTTCTTGGATGATTAGTGACTTTGAGCATGTTTTCATATGTCTCTTGGCTTTCTGAATGTCCTCTTTTGAAAGTGTCTATTTAGGTCCTTTGCCCATTTTTTGATTGGATTGTTTATCTTCCTTTTGTTAAGTTGTATGAGTTCCCTATAAATTCTGGAGATTAAACCCTTATCGGTGATAACATTGGCAAATATGTTCTCCCATGCAGTGGGCTTTCTTGTTGTTTTGTTGATGGCTTCTTTTGCTGTGCAGAAGCTTTTTATTTTGATATAGTCCCATTTGTTTATTTTCTCTTTAGTTTCCAATGCCCTAGGAGCTGTATCGGCGAAGAAATTGCTCCGGCATATGTCTGAGATTTTGTTGCCTTTGGATTCCTCTAGTATTTTTATGGTTTCTCGTCTTACATTTAAGTCCTTTATCCATTTTGAGTTTATTTTTGTGTATGGTGTAAGTTGGTGGTCTTTTGTGTGTTTTTTAAAATTATCTGGATTAATTAATCAAAATAACATAAATACAGGGTATCCCCCCAAAAATTTATACACACTTTAACAGCAGATAGCTCAATTTTGAAAATGAAATGTATTTTAATAAACACTGCTTTTATAATTATTCAAAGTGTGTGTATACATTTTTGGGACACCATATATGTTGCTAAACTTGACAAGCATTAAAAATAAAATTTTATGGTGGGTGGGAGTGGCTGGGGAGGGGTCGATGGAAGAAAAAAGAGACATGTAATACTTTAAACAATAAAAAAATAAAAATAATTTTATTGGAAGTGCCTCTTTGATTATGAGGCTTTCCCTACCCCAATAGTTCATGTATATGTGAAATAATAATCCCTTTTTTGCTAAATAAGACAGGGATCAGTATTAATTCTATTCTTATTTGTTATTGGTATAGATTAAAGCACTCCCTCCAAAAAAACTTATTCACATAAATAGGAAGATGGAAACAGAAGTTTTGTTACAGCAACATCATCCTATTCCTGAATGCCCTCTGTGGTAATGCCATAAATAATCATTTTTTTTTTTAACTGCCCTTGACCAGAATCGAACCTGGGACCCTTCAGTCTGCAGGCCGACGCTCTATTCACTGAGCCAAACTAGTCAGGGCTAAATAATCATTTTTAATGATATATCTGACAACTTGAGGAGGCCCTCTTTCACTTTTTCTTTTTCTTTCTCTCTCTCTCTCTCTCTCTCTCTCTCTCTCTCTCTCTCTCTCTCTCTCTCTCTCTCTCTTTTAGCAAAGATGCTTGAGGAAAAACCCGTCTTAGAAAAAGATTTGTTACCCAGTCCCTCAAGTCCTTCTCAACATCGACACCATTATTTTGAATTGTCCTTTCGGTGGGGCAAGGCACCGTAGTCATGTTTGGATGGGTGAGGGCAAGCCCAGGTGCTGTGAAGTGGATGAAGGGCAGTTGTGAAAGGGGAGGGAGGAGAGGATCAACTATGGAATGTGAGAAACCCAGAAGACTGCGGTGTAACCAGCCATGCCCTCTCCCTACATCTTTCTGAGCTGTTTCTTGGAGTCCACGCTGCCTGCCTGAGCCCAGTGCTCTGTCTGTGTCCTCAGCACCCGTCTACCCTCCCTCGAGTCCTTGGATTGGCACACAACTGCACATCTTGACATACAACGCTTCTTCCCCATCATGCAGTCACATCCACCTAGTGCACACAAGGCACCCATGCCCTCTGTTCTGTAAAGTTCTCCATCCCATTTCATCAAACAGAAGAGGTGAGTGGATTTCTTCATATTTTACAGGAGGGAAACGTGAGGATCCGATTATCCAAAGCATAGAGTGAGCTGTAGAAGACTAGGAATGAGGCCAGAACTCTCAGATCCCTGCCCATATTCTCCCACCTGATCTCATCCCTGCCCACTGGAAATAATAATGATGTAAAACACCAAGGGCACAAAGTCAACCTGAGGAAGATAGGGGACAATGTACTGAGGCCATCTATTGACTGGGGCTTTTTTAAAAAAAATTTATTTTCAGGGACAGGAAGGGAAAGGAAGAGAGAAACATCTATGAGAGAGCAAAACATTGACTGGCTGCCTCCTGCATGCCCCATATCAGGGATGGAGCCTGAAACCCGGACTATGTGACCTGACCAGGAATCCAACCAGCAACCTTTCGGGGCACAGGACGATGCCCAGCCGAGCCACACTGGCCAGGCCTCGCCCGGGGCTTTTAAACAAATCCATCTGGAACCTTGAAGATGACAACACAGGGCAGGCTCAGGAAAGCCCCCCAGGCTGATAAGTAGGAAGGCAGAATGCAAAACCCTAAAAGAATCTGAGAAGTCACAGACGTTATCAGAAGCCAAAGAATGATGGCCAGTGCTAACTGTGCCACATAAACGGAGAGGAGAGAGAACTCACCGTGTCCCCGATCTTCAGGCCCTCACACTTCCTCTGGTCAGGGTAGGACACGCCGTCCTGGCAGGTGGCAGTGAAGAAGAGGTTAAGGTCTTCAGGCTGATCCCAGACTGACAGCTCCACCTTAGACCGGATGCTCTGGACAGAGAGAGAGGATGAGGCCAAAACCACTTAGTAATGGCCAGGATGCTTGCCACAGTGGCTCTCTGATGCCCACACGGCTTCCTCTCACTCAGGGAAGAGCCAGTGGGCTCATTTTGGTGTCCCTTCCTCTCCACACCCTCAGCCCAATCTAGCTAAACCTGTCTGAGGTCTCTGCTGGGAGCTCGGAGATGTTGGACATGGTCCACCTGCCATACGTCATTACTATCTGCTTCAAGGGATGATGCTCCAACCTGTTTGCCTCTCCAGCCACCTCTCTTCCCACCCTCAGCTTCAGACATGCAGCTCCTCAAACCCTCCCACGTCGGCCTGTGCTCTCCAAACTGGGAGCCTTCACCCATGGAATAACATTCCTCTGCTCAGTGGCTGCTCTCCTCTCTTCCCCTGGCTGGCTCCTTCTCTTCCTTCCAAATCAGTTCAGCAGGAACTTTCCCCTGGAACCGTATTGTTCTTCTGGCCCAACCCCTCCCCATCAGATGAGAGCCACCTGCACAAGGTGGAACGGCATTATCAGAGAATAACATTTTTTGTGTGACTTGTGTTCTCAAGACAGTGAGTGAACTGAAAATCAAGCCAAAATTTCCCATCAGAATAGAAAAAAAAAAAGACAAAAAAAAACTGAGAACATCAAGTGTTAGAAAAGTGCGGAGCAACTGAGGCCCTCGCATCCTGCTGGTGGGAGCGTCAATCGGTACAGCCCTTGAGAAAACCTTCCGGCAGCATCTACTGAAGCTCAGGCCAACCTCAGACCTGTCAATTCACCCAAGGACTACAGGCAACAGAGATGTGCACTAACCAGAAGGTAGGTACAAAGATGTTTATAGCAACACTGTCCATAACAGCTACCCAAATGCCTAGCCACCGAATAGGTTTTACTTTTAAATGGGGGCGTGTTCACACAATACCACACAGCACTGAGAATGGATGAAACATGACTACATCTCACGACACAGATGAATCTCATAAAGATAACAATGCCCGAAAGAAGCCAGACACAAATGGCCTATATACTACATGATTCTATTTACATGAAATTCAAAACAGGCAGATTAATGGTTCCCCTTGGGGGACAGTAATGGGGAGGGGGGAGAAACAGGATAGGGACTTGTGGGTGCTAATAATATTCTGTGGTGGGTTTTTTTAGCCAGGTGCTGGATACTCAGGTGTGTTTAGATTGTGAAACAGTTGAACAATTTTCTGTGTCTGTTAGTTTAAAAAATTGCCATTGAAATCTCTAAAGGGGATGTACTTTGGAGACTGGAACCAAATAAAGTAATTGGCTTATATTTAGGGGGCATACCTTACCCCCCGGATATTTTAGGTACTTAGCACACTCTGCGTAGCAGGATGTGCGCACTCCAAGGGACTCAAGGACACCTGCCGCCCGGGATCAACTTCTCAGGTGCCTTCCGGGAGCACACCACCGACAGAACAGGGGGCAGGACTGCCTCTTGCTCTCACGGGTTTCCTTTCTGTTTTCTCTCTTCTTTTTCATTTTGCTGAACACGTAGTATTAAACTTGTATACATTAAATATGCAGTTTTCCTAACAAATTAACAGCTGGTAAAAATAGTCTCCGTGAAAAACTCTCTTCCTTTGCAACAAATTGTGCAAGTGCATCTAAAACTCTAAAAATACTCTGTCTTAAATCCACTTCCTCTCGGAAGTGCCAGCCTGAACTGGAGAAGGTTGCGAGACCGCCGCTCCACCCCTCCCTCCCTCCCTCCCACCCCCCACCACACACACACACACACACACACACACACGCACGCACTCTCCTGCTGGAAATGATTAGCTATTCCCACCGAGTTGTGAATTCTAAGGGCCATATTATATTTCTCCCTGGGACTGAGCACAAGCTTTTGTTGATGGATGGAAGGATGGACAGTCTAACGGCAGCCACACTAAGGACCTCCAGACTAGTGGGAGAAACTTAAAGTTATTTTTGAAAGACTAGATAATTTTTAAAAATTTGACTAACTATGAGGATGAGGCAAAACAGTATGTCATGAAAGGGCTAGGTGGACTGGAGCTATGTAAGAAGTTTCCTGGGGAGAGTCACGTTAAACATGGCCTTGTGGTCCCGGCCCGTGTGCCTCAGGTGGTTGCAGCGTAGCCCTGTGCACCAAAAGGTCTCGGGTTCAGTTCCCTGTCAGGGTACATAGGTTCGACCCCTGGTCAGGGCAACCGATCAATGTTTCTTTCTCACAAAGATATTGCTCTCTCTCCCTCTCCCTAAAAAAAAAAATCAATAAAAACATATATTTTTTAAAAAAAGAAATATGGGCCTTATGGTTCACAAACAGGATGCTGTGAGGGAGTATCAGCACTCCCCATGAAGATCCTGAACCTGGATGCGTCAGTGGAGAAAGAGCACTGGACTGGGGCTCCCAGTCTATGAATCAGTAACTATAACGGATGGAACCTGAATTCTATAGTCGCCTCTGGCCGTAAGATCCCAAATTTTGTGTTCTGATCTGAAATTTATATTATTCCCACTTGCTACAGACTCTCTAAAACTGGAAACTGTCAAGATGTGAGAAGGGTAGGGATCATGGAGATGACTTAGTTCGGACCTCTCTTTCTACGGAAGTGGAGGCCAGAGAAAAGGGCTCATCCGGGGTCAGCTGTGCCAGAGGCGGGCAGGACCAGGACGGGCCAGGCCCTCCGGCCCCCCACGGTGCTCTCTGCAATCACCACGCCCAGGACTTCTTTCTTGTAAACCTGGCTCTGTCTGTGAAGAGTGTGGATGGCCAGGTGTATTCTGCTTGTAGGGGTCAGTCTTCCCTAAAAGACTGAAATCCCAGAGGGCAGGACTGTGTTCTGCTCAGTCTTATTCCCAAGGTCTAGCATGATGCCTGCCAGCTGCTAGTATGTACTTGCTGAATGCATGGATGCATGGATACCGTGAAGGAACAGAAAACAAGACACCGTGGAGGGCCAAAGCCACAGGCGGTGCAGTTCTTCCACAGCAGGACTTAGGTGGGACTCCTGACCTTCAACCAACCCCTACCAGTTCTGCCCCTGAAGATGCTTCCTTACGCCTCATCCTCAGACTAGGAGACAGTGTCGAGAATGTCAGAAGTTTGAAGGCTATTAAGCACTCGGTCAGCCCAGGGCACATCTGCAACTGCTTTAAGTCAGGCAGCTGTGGTGTGGGTGGGAGCAGACTTTATGGCAACAGCAAAAAGAGAAACACATGCTCGGCGAGGAGCAGCTTACACCACGGCTCTGACGTCACCCTCCGCATGCAACGGCTGTGGTTTCCAGCTCCATCTGCTCTTTCCCACTCGGAGAAGCGGCCGCAGTGACTGCCCTCTGCGTCCTCGCTCCCCTTTCTCAGTGCGACGCGATGCAGGTGCTGTGTGTGTGCAGCCAGGGTCCCTCTGGGCGCTGGCAGGGGCCCTGTCACCAGCACCAGCTGTGCAGCGAAGCTCCACATCGCTGAACACCCTTCTGGGATTCGGGGATCTCTCTCAATGGAGAATTTGGCACAGCAAGAATAAATTTACAAATCAAAGCCCAGGGTTGAAGATTTCTCACTATGAAAATTGCACAGGACAGACTGGATTCTGCAAGATATTAAGTTAAACATGCCCTTCCCATTTTGCTCCCTCCGCAGCCGAGCTAAATGCCGCAGCTATTTCATCTGTTACATATGTTCCAACCAAAATCTTTCCAGAATGTCCCCACAGATGGTCTGCCAGCAACTCTTGGGGGTAAAAGTCAACACCCCCACTTAGTCATGTGCTGTATGACTCATTTGAAATGCACCACAAACCGCTGAGACGGAAAGGTGACACAGAGAAATGCAAACAGTCCTGTTAGAGCTGGGCTTGGACCCTGGCCAGAGAGAGGAGCAGGTGAAAGGGTAGCCAGGGCTAACTGGGGCCACACCCACACCCACACCCACAGCCACACCCACAGCCACAATACATACACCCTCCACACACACCATACACATACACCCCCCATACATCATACACATACTACAGACATATGCACCACACAAACCCCCCCACACACACCATACACATCATACACATATACCCCATACACCATACACATACTACAGATATACACACCACACACATACACCCCCCATACACCATACACATCCTATAGATATACACACCACATACATACCACACACATCATACACATACTACAGACATACACACCACACAAACACCCCCCACACACACACACACACCATACATACTACAGGCATACACACCACATACATACCACACAAGCAACAACACACACACACACAATACACGCCACACACATACATATACTCCAACCACACCCCCATCATACACAACCCCCCACACCCCTACCACATACCTTACATACACACCACCACTCCCGCCTTTCTACACACACACACACACACACACACACACACACACCACAGCAGAGGCCAGTGCTAGGCTCAACCCCAGGAAAAGTGCTAAAAAGTCCATGGGCTTCCCATTTTCCAGAAACACTGGCAACATGAAACAGGTACTAAATCAGCATCGAGCACCAGCACACCCACACGGCTTCCACCACCAGGGCTTTGCTCCAGATTCCCTGCCATTTCACATCTCTGTATTGAATATCTTACTTTAAAATTCCACTGGGGGGAGGAGGGGTAGAAGAAGGCAACGGCCACACGTCCACCTATGCAGAGCGAGGGTCTGTTCCATATCATGACGGTGGTGATAGATTTGCAGGTAGGTACGTACGTGTGTCACAACTTAAACTGTACACTTTACATCTGTACAGTTTATCATGTGTCCATTGTCTCCCAATAAAGCTGCTTTAAAACTGTCCGCTGAACTTGACTAGTCATTGTGGATCATATGCCAGAATTGCCCATTTGAAAAAAGTTGAGTTTCAAATGTTCATTCATCCATTGTATGTCTCATTCCCTAACGGGTTCTCTTTTAGGAACCGGTTTAGCTCAGACTCAAGTTACAGAGCGAGGTTCCCACAATTCCTCAGCGGTTCACCCCAGCTCCACACGCAGCTTCCGGGAAAAGGTCGTTCTTTATTCATCCTGTCCCGGCTCCTCAGCAGCGGAGGGCTCCCCACTCCTCTCCAGCCCCCACACAGACAGAGCACGCTTCCCCAGGTCCCTGGATTTCTGTAAAGAACACAAATTTGTGTACCATGATCCTGCTCAGAGCCAACGCAACGGGGCTCAGAGAGAGAACGCTGCCAGCATGTGCGGTTCCCACCCGGGGGACCTCCAACAACGCCACGCTCCCCGGTTCCCAGCAGCCCCCCGCAAGTGTGGGTAGTTTCACAGGCAGGTACGTGTGTCAGAACTTAAACTGTACCCTTTACATCTGTACAGTTTATTATGTGTTCATGGTCTCCCAATAAAGCTGCTTTAAAACTTTCCACTGAATTTGACTAGTCATTGTGGATCGTATTCCTTAGCTGCACAGCGCTGACTGAGCTGTGTTTTTCATTTCTGGCGAACACCTCCCAGCCAGGTCTATGCACCTGGGTGTCCTTATGCCCTCCTTTATCAAAGGCAGGAGGAGCTGAGAGCCTGCGCCTTCACCAGGAAATGCCCTCAGGGAGGCCCAGAGTCTGTCATCGCCCACAGGGGCTGACTCAGGAGCTGGGGATGAAAATGCTGGGAGGTGGCTCCTCCCCAGCAGCTCAGGAGAACATCCTCACCCCACCTCAAAGCTTCAGATGTGGTTGCTCTTCAGCCATTGCTCCCTCAAAGGACCTGTCTCAGTAGGAGGCAAGCTGTGGTCACCCCACCAGTGAGAACAGGTCCAACAGCAGCCCCCTCCCAATCCAGACCCCAGAAGGATGGGGGGGGGACAACCCAGGTATGGTTCCAGCTCTTGCATTGCCTTCTTTCTCTTTTTTGTCCTTACCCAAGGACATGCTCATTGATTTCAGAGAGAGAGGAAGGGAGAGAGAGAAACATGGATGTGAGAGAGAAACATCCATCAGTTGCCTCCCATATGCTCCCCAGCTGGGGTCCAAACCCACAATCTAGGCATGTGCTCTGACCGGGAATCGAACCAGCCACCTTCTGGTGTGCGGGATGATGCTCCCACTCTCTGAGCTAGCTGGCCAGGGCTCACTCTGACTTCTTCAGTTCAGTGCCCACAGCTTGTTCCCAAGAGGTTCACAGCGAGGCAGGGGCCTCGAAAAGAGGACAACACTCGGCAGCCCAGGCCCCCTCCCTCCTACACACTCTCTCTTCTCAAATGCTCTCTCAGTTCATTACATTTCCATTCACTGGAAATCTGAAAGTCACTGAGCATAACCTGGAAACCCTGTCTTACTGGGATCTTGGTTGTGAGGTGACCAATGGATCCAGAGATCAGAGGTCAGAGATCAGAGAAGAGGATGTTAGTATGTGGGGAGTGGGGTACGAGAGGAGAAGGAAGTCTCCAGTTTCTCTCACTAGGGAATGAGGAGTGAGGAGGAATCGGAGAATTTGTGGAGAAGAGGACCCTTAGCTGTAACAGAAGGTCGGGGAGGGAAGAAGGACCAGCCATAAACCCTCGCTGTCCCCCAACTCACACCAAAGCTCCAGGAGCTCAAGGGAGGGCCGCCTCACCCCCCTGCTCCCAAGCTCTAGGGCTCCTCCAGCAGCAGGGGCGAGGGCACCCCCTATGGCTCTAGTCACTCAGAAAAGGGCTGGAGCAGTAGATTGAAAAATCAACACTGGGAAAGGCTGAGCTCCAAATGCTCATCTGTCAATCAGTCGTGGCGGGAAAGATGGTTCATCTCATACATGGGACGGCACAGTGGCTAACTGGGCTCCCAGAACTAATGGTGGTACTTAGACTATAGTTACTCTATGTATAACTTTGTTTTAAACAGAAGACACACTTTGAATCCTGTTTGGGAGTTACCTGGCCCTGTGAAGGGCAAGGTGGGTACTGGGAACTTCACAGGGAGAGGACAGCTGAGAGCGTATTAGTACCTCCCAGCACAAGAACCTGTGCCCGCCACTTTCCTGGGGGGAAGGGGGGAGGAGTAGGTTTGCCCAGCCAGTGTGGTTCAGTGGTTGAGCATCGACCTACGAACCAGGAGGTCACGGTTCGATTCCCAGTCAGGGCACATGCCTGGGTTGCAGGCTCTCTCCCTAGTAGGGGGCGTGCAGGAGGCAGCCGATCAATGATTCTCTCTCATCATTGATGTTTCTATCCCTATCTCCCTCTTCCTTCCTCTCTGAAATCAATAAAAATATATTAAAAAAAAAAATTTTAAGGTAGGTGGAGGCAAGTACTTCTTGGGAATTGAGAATTGAGGTAAAGGAGAATAAAGAGGAGAGAGGTGTGGGAATCACGGACAGTCAGTTTGGGGTGTGGAAGTGACTCCTAAGCCACGTCTGTAAATGCTGCAATAGCAGAGCCAAGCTATGCGATGGCTTACTGCAGCACAGAATCTCCCAGGCCCACCCAGGCTCCTCCGATTACAGTCAGATCCCGAGTGTGTAGGCAAAGACCTATTATTGATTCTTCTCGGGTCTTCTACCCCATTTCAGTTTGCAGCTCTGAGCTAAGCTCCATGAGCCTGGGGAATTTCAACTGTCCTGCCACTGTGAGGTGACATCTGTGTGCGTGCTCCTCCCGTCTCCCCACAGGGAGCACAGTGGCGGGATCGCCTAGGCAACTGGTGCGTGGAGAGTACCTGTACCCACCCAAGCGAGATGCTACAGTGGGACCTGGGGTATCACTCAGTCAGAACCTGCATGTTCAGGGGCCACGGGCTGAGTCTGACTGAGCATCCACAGCTCACAGGGACCAGCTGATGATAAGAGTCAGGTTGGCAGAGGGAAGGGGAGGAGAGGCTTCAAGCCAGATGGCCTTCTCCACTCCGAATCTGAGCAAAGGAGGAAGGCACCAAACTCAAGAGGCAAGAGTCAGGAAGCAGAGCCGAGCATCCGGCTCAGGTGTGCTGCCCACCTGAGTCCAGGCAGCTCCCGGAGCCTCAGGGGAAGAGGGTGGGGGTGGAGGTGGGGATCGGGAAGAAACTGATGACTTACACTGTACGCATTGATGATCAGTTGAATGATATTTTTAGAGTCTCCGTGTAAAATCTCCACCGTTGTTCCGGGTATCAGGGCTGTAAAATTCTTGGGGGGCGGGGGGGGGGGGGGAGAAAAAAGAAGTCAGTCCATCTGCCCTTCCATGCCATCAGAGTGAACCCTGCTCTAGAATGGAAGGGGACCCCACGCTGGTCTGCCACTCTCTCACACCACACGCTAGAGAGGAGGCCCCAAGGAAAGGTGAAAAGAACTGCGCAGGGAAACGGGCATTGCCGTAGGCTGTGCAGCACCCATTCCGGAAGGTCTAGACCTGCTCCTACAGCATAAGCCATGCTCCTTCTTAGAGACCCCGTCACCTGGCATATGACAACTCTGAAAGTCCCTCCTCCAAGGCCAACACATCCCACCCTATTTCCCGCCAGCTCTCCCCTCGACTGCATAGCGATTCCCGGGATCAGCTCAAGGATGCCCTCAATCTGCTCAGCCTCTTTCCCTAGCAGGGACCAGAGACATGAACGGTGCCCTCTGGGGATCTCTGGGTGAAGTCCTGCCACAAAGCAGGCGGCCTGAAGTGGTTGCCTTTTCTCTTTCAGTTGTACTAACACCTGAGTAGGCCACTTAGTAAAGTGACAGAAACTCTAGAAACACCCTCCGCCCTCAGCCTGTCGTGGGCGCCTCCCTGAGCAAGGTGTCCCTGGTTCTGAGCAAGGACGGCTCAGCCAAGGTGGACGTCTTCCCGCCTGTGCACCTGGGACACACCCAGCACGGTCTGCGCGCCTGGTCCTCTAAACCCGCTATTTGCAGATGGGTATGTGTTATCCTGCTACCTTCCACCAAACAAAAAAGAAAAACAATCCCCTTCCCTCGCTTTCATCTTCTAAAATGGATTCAGACTGAAAGAAGATGAAGAGCTCAAGAACATGTAAGTGGCCCTTTATCGGCAGTGATGTCAGGCAGGAGCGGGAGATAAACGTAATTAGACAAAGGCTCTTGGTGGGCATTTAGAGCGGGAAGGAGAAGGGACCAGGGCCGGCTGTTCCAGGGTGGGGATGAGGGTCCCATAGCCTCTCAATTCCAAGGATGTCGGAGGCGAGCTGGGCTTACGGTTAGCTTAGATGCGCTCCCTGAGCAACTCCAGGGAGGCGAGTGCTCGTTCCCCATGTGCCTGTGACTGTGGGAAAAGCACGCTCACCAGGGGAGTTACTCTGATGGTCCATGGAAGGACCTGGAAATAGTCTCTTTTAGACAGAACAGATTCACACACAGACTGCTCTGTTCCCTCAAGATGTCTCTTGTTTCCTTTGGGAGTTCCTGTCCCAGGCTAACCCATGGCCCCCCGGACTCTGTGGGCAAGGCAGGAAAGCTCAGGAGAAGTGGAGCTAGTGACCAGCCTGCTTCGATGCCTTCGTTTTTCTTCCTGTGCATTTTCACTTTATATTTCCTTCCTCATCAGAGTGTGCACCCCCTCCTCCCTGCCCCCCAAACCGGTGTGTTTCCATTTCATCATCTGAGAAGCGAGAATTCATATTTCCCAAGTTTTTCTCAAGATTAAATGAGATGCCACATGTTTACATTCCTTGTAAAGGTATACACTGCTGGGTAAATTGCTTTAACACAGATATTTTCCATGAGAACAAGACAGGGCTATAATCTTCCCCACCCCCACCTATAATTCTCCCCACCCCGCCTCCTGTGGCCTGCCCCACACACAGAGTAGGGCTGTTAACACGCCTCCCCCCACATTCTAGACTCCCATTCACCTTAGGGTCAGCATGGCCCCCAGGATTAGGACACCAGGGTCCCTCCCTCCCTCCAGGTGTACCTTGTAGAGCCCATAATGGTTTTTCGTCACCGCAAAGATGAGGTTGATGTTGTTCTCCGCCAGCTTCTCTCCCAGCAAGGCGAGGGATGGGTAGTCCTAGGTCCAACACAAAAGTCAAGCTGTGACACTTCTAATAGGTGAGACACTGCCAGCTCCAACGTGCACTCAGTCACTCACTGCTGGCCATGAAAAGCATCTTCCCCTGGCAGCCCCTCCACCACCCAGCCCCGGCGGTGGCTTCCCCTGAGGACAGGTGCAGAGGAGACCCTCCAGGAAACTAGATCACACTCCCCCCACCTAGAATGGGGAGGTGATGAATGGCCGTTTTCCATACCTGGCCCGTGTTACCATCCTTTCGGCAGGGAAGGGGCAGAGTTGGGAGGCCCCCAAAGAACAGCTACCACATCCTCCCATCTACCATCAGCACCTATCACCTTTCCTTTGTCCCTAAGACCTTTCCTCTTGATCTCCCTGGCTCATTCTCCTTTACGTAGGCCTCACGCTTGGGCTTGCCTGTGCCCCGACCCCCCGAGTCCTGCTGAGTCCTGCTCATGGCTCAGAAAGGCAGAGAGGCTGCTGACCTCTGCACCAAAAGTTAGGCCATGACGGGGTTGGGGGGGTGGAGGGTGGTGGGATACAAGCTGGGAGGGTGGGAGGAGGCTGAGAGGCACTTTAACAATGTCCTGAAGGATTTTAAGGGCTAATGACGGGCACAGGGGCCCATTTCAGCTCTATAGTTACCAGGTTCTACAGCTAGGAGTCCTTCTCCTAGACCCCATTATTCGTGGGTAATATGAAGGCTTGGACACTGGCCACCTCTTGAAACTGGAGAAAATGGGCTTGTCCAGCAAAGAAAATTAGAAAGAATTCCTTTCTAGCCAGATACCAGAATGGATTCGGGAAGGAAGAGGCACAGATTTATTATTTTTTTAATTGAATAGTAATTTAATTGAATAGGTCTTGGTAATTATTGGGTCTGGGTGATGGGAATGTGGGAGTCCATTTTGCTGGTCTATTGATCATTATCTATGTTTGAAGATTTACATAAATTCTTTTAAATTGCAGGGTCCTGGTCGTAGGTCACTGGGAGGGGAAGGTCCCTGGGGCCTCCCATTCCACGCAGGACGCCCCCTGCCCCCTCCTGACACTGACGGAGCCCAGTGCTCAGAGCTCGGTCCTAGAGTCAGGAAGCTTTGGCTTGGTGTGTCCTGTAACTCCTATCCCAGCTTTTATCTCTGCAGGATCACAGGCCCCGCCCTCCTCTAAGATCACCTCTCCCCTCTGAGCTTTATCCCATCTCCCCGGATCACCCCTTCCCTCAGGAAAACACTCCCACTTGGGTGCACAATGGCAGAAAGATGACCCAGTGGCTGAAAGTGCTCCCAGTCGAAGAGGAGTTCCGGAAGCCCCGCTGGGGAAGATGGACTAATGAAACCCAATCCCCACCAAGGTCACGGGCAAGGTCACGGGCGGCGCTGGGGCCCAGCCCTCACCATCTGGTTGGATGCGGTGTACTCGTTGGCCTCGTTCAGGTGGCACCGGCCATCGTGTGGCTGCACCAGGCCCCCCAGTTTTCCGTCCAGTGCGATGTGGGGCACGTCGTCCGTTGTGAAGACCAGCAGGTGCAAGGCATCCTTTCGCCAGCCGATCTTCTCCTGAGGAGCAGAGGGTGGGTGGCTGCAAAGTCTTTCTGGGCACTACCAACGCCTTCCCGGAATTTCAGACAAGGCACTGGCCCGTCTCCAGGGGATATGGTCTAAGTCAGAGGCACTCCCCCGTGTACTGGGGACACTGTTAAACACTGGAGAGGAACCCCCAGAGCTCAGAAGAGACACAGCCTGGACTGGGGAACCCTAAATGCATGGCTCACATAGGCCCAGGCGCCTGGAACCCTCCCTCCAGCCCATCACACTCCTCCCTGCCCCTTTCAGTTTACTCCCGGGGCTGCTTCCCCTTCTAGCCTCACCTGTTATGCCTTCCCCAGAACAGCCTTCCTCCCAACTCTCACAACACACTTGGGCCGGCTGGCTTGTCTGAGATGACAAGGAAGTCACACCTCAGTTCCCGGATTAGACGGAATCGCTCAGAATGAAGTGCTCAATGACCGACAGATCTGCCTTTAGAGCAGCGGTTCTCAACCTGTGGGTCGCGACCCCTTTGGGAGTCGAACGACCCTTTCACAGGGGTCACCTAAGACCATCGGAAAACACATATATAATTACATATTGTTTTTGTGATTAATCACTATGCTTTAATTATGTTCAGTTTGTAACAATGAAAATACATCCTGCATATCAGATATTGACATTACGATTCATAGCAGTAGCAAACTTACAGTTATGAAGTAGCAACGAAAATAATTTTATGGTTGGGGGTCACCACAACATGAGGAACTGTATTAAAGGGTCGCGGCATTAGGAAGGCTGAGAACCACTGCTTTAGAGGATTTGGTAAAATGGGCCGTCCCTCCATGCTGGCAGGTGTAAACCACTCCCATGACTAACTGACCCACTCTGGTGTTTAGTTCATTCAGATAAAACTCTTTCCCCCTTCCCTGCTTCACTACAGGGAATGCACCCACGCTTCAGCCAAGGCACAGCTCAATGCCGACTGCACTGCGATGGGAGGACTCTGCTTCTCATAGTTAGCCACTTGCAGCCAACGCTACACAAAAACACGCCCACTCATTATTGGGAGCAGCTACTGGCACAGAGAAATAAAAACTGAGGTACGGTTGCCGTCTTACTAATCTTCCTTATCTTAATGAAAGGGCATCCCAAAATACATTGGTAGCAGGGCAGATGTATGAAGGATTTAAACACTGTTGAGACGATACCGAAATGAGGACTGGCTGGACTCACGGACTTGACAATGAAAAGCTATTGCTCTTACGGCAGCTGAGGGGTTGAGGGTTTCTTCCTCTCTGTCTTTTCACCTTAGTGATGGATAAAACAGCCTTCCAGAGCTGTGATGTTTTCTCACTTGTTCCGAAAGCAGCATGGAAATAAACAATTTTTTTTTTTAAATCATGGAAAGTCAGAGTAACATGAGGGAGAAAAGGGGTTTGGAAAAATAAAAAAGGTGAGTGAGGACAGAAAGCCAGGGGCCTACTATGAACAAGGAACTTAACCTTTTGGGGAATCAGTTTCCTTGACTTTCAACATTCATCCAACATATAATTACTAACATCCTACTGTGTGCTGGGCCCCCATGAAGGCACTGGGTCTAGGCAAAGATTTCTTAGATAAGACAGTTTATAGGATCAATATATTGATGAATTGGATTTCATCACACTTGTTGTGTATCAGTAGTTTGTTACTTGAAGAGCTTACAGTCAAATGGACCTGCTATGTCAATGGAGACTGGGGGCGAAGGAGCAGGGAAGGACTTCCAGGGCAGATGAAACTCAACCTGAGCTGAGAGGATGAGGAGGACTCTTCAAGGAAGCTGGAAGAAGAAACGAGGCAGAAGGGGGTGAGGGGTAGTCATTCTACGCACTAGCAAGGGCAAAATGAGGAGGCGGGGCATGTTTTGGGGACATGGAGTGAGAAACCTAGAAGGCCTTTACAGCAATAAAATTCTAAGCCACGACTTACTAATTCATGGTGTTAGACGTTGAGATGGCAGCTCCCATTGGTGGCTGGATGGGGCGGGGGCGGGGGAGTAAAGGACGCGGCCATAAGGAGGTTCTGGGATGCTGGTGATATTCTGTTTCATGACCTGGTGTTTCCACCTTGTGAAAATTTGTCGAAATGCGTTCTTAGGCAAAGTTTTCTACATGTATATTATACTTTGCTAAATAGCTTAAAACTTTAAAATAAATAAAGCAATAATTATAATCCATGGAGTGTGGAAGGGAAGGGGGAATCCATGGGAGATAAAGCATAATCAAGAGATTATAAACCAGCAAGGTGGTTTTGTTTTTTGGTTTTTGTTTTAGGAAAAATGTGGTTTTGTTATCCAGAAGGGCACAGCAATAAACACCCTCCCCTGAATGTAGAAGACCAACCTTTAATTTGACCAGGTGTTTTAAGAACCTTAGAGAAAGCTAGAAACCTGAATAAATGGACAGAGAGATCATTTTCATGGATTGCGAAAGTTAATGTTGCTGAGATGCTGTTTCTCCTACAGATTTGACACAATCCCAATCAAAAGCCAGAAGACCTTTTTGAGAAAATGACAATCTGATTCTCAAATTTATACGGAAAGGCAAACAATGAAGACGAGCCAAACAATTTTTAAAAAGAACAACAAAGCTGGGGGACTCGTTACTTAAGATCGAGGCTTTTTGTAAAGAAAAAACAGTAATCAAGACAGTGTGGTAGTCACAGAAGGATAGACACACAGACCAGTGGAACAGGACGGAGAGACCAGAAATGGACCCACACTTGTATGGGCAACTCAACAGAAGGTATTGGATCAGTCAGACATCCATAAGCAAAATAATGCCCAACCCATACATCTCACTAAATGTAAAAATTAACTCAGAGTAGATCACAGACCTAAAACTGTAAAACTTCTGAAGAAAACCAGAGAAACCCTTTGCAACCTTGGGCTAGGCAAAGATTCCTTAGAGAAGATAGTTCATTGGATTAAAAAACTGACGAACTGGACTTCATCAAAATTAGAAACAGCTCCTCTTTGAAAGATACCATTATCTTTCAAATGGTAAAGATACCATTAAGAAAATGAAATGACAAGGCATAGATTGGGAGAAAATATTTGCAAAAAAACCCCACAACAATTTGATAAAATATATAAAACTCTCATAGGTCAATAATAAGAAAACAAATAACTGAATTTAAAAAGATAGAGACTTGAGCAGACATTTCACCAAAGAAGAGATATGGATGGAAATAAGCACATGAAAGGATCCTCGCCATCATGAGTCAGTAAGAAAATGCACACTAAAACCATACTGAGATAGCTATTCCAATGGCAAACAAGCCAACCCTCATAATACCCAGTAACAGTGAGGATGTGGGAAAATGGATCTCTCATCATTGCTGGTGAGAACACAGCATGTCTCAGCAAGTGGAAAACAGTTTGGCAAATTCTTATAAAGTCAAATACACGCTTCCCATCAACCCAGCAATCCCCCTCTTTGGCATTTACCCAAGAGAAGTGAAAACGTACGATCACCTACAAACCTCTCTGCAAATATTTATAGCAGCTATTTAGAATGACCCAAAACTAGGAACAACCCAAATGCCCATCTGGTGGCAAACACAGCGACACCCTGCAGTGTACCTGTACAATGGGTACTACTCAGGAATGAGAGAAGCAAAATAGAGACACAGCAGGTTGGAGGAATCTCAGAAGCAGTAAGTGAAAAACGCCTGACTCAAAAGGCGCTGTGCTAACTCCATTCATCTAGTATTCAGGAAAACACAAACATGTAGGGACAGGAAACAGGTGGGTGGTTGCCAAAGTCTGAGGGTGAAAGGAGGATGGACAATAAGGGATAACTAGGAGACTGGTGATGGGAATGATCTGTAGCTTAACTGTGGGTGGCTCTAAGACTTCTTGCATAAAAAGGGTGAATTTTACTCTATAAAGTATCCCTTAATAAACCTGACTTTTAAAAACCGCTTACTGAGGTATATAGCTGTTAGCTCAGTGATTCTACTTCAGGGGACTCTGAGCAAGAAGAATTCTGAAAAATGCAAAACAGTATTTTTACCAACAATGCCAAAAAAAGGGGAAGACATGAACATCCCACTATTTGAGAACAAGTAAGTAAATGGAGATAACTCCTCTGTGGCCATTAGAAATTATGCTCATGAAAAGTATGAAATTATGTATAAACATGTACAAATAAAGTGAAAAAATAAAGACTACAGCACTGCAATTGCAAATGATGCAAAAAACAAGCATCACTTTCTACTAAAAAGACAGTCAAACAAAATACACCGTAATGGGGTTGGAGTTAAGATTATGGGCAATCTCTTGTTCTTTTTTCCAAATTGTCTTTAATTGGCAAGTACGACTTTTCCAAGACTGGGCTCTGGGTGTTGGCTCTGCCATTTAACTGCCTTGCTCTCCTTTCCTCCCGTGCCAGCTTTTCGAGGGACCCGTGGGGACCTAACAGAGGGTGGTGGTGAGGACACAACAGTGTGGAACCTGAAGATGAGCATTTGAATTTTGCTGCAGCCTGAATTACCTGTGCAGCTTTGACCAAATGACTAAACACCTCAAAAGCGTTTTGCTTATCAGTAAAATGGGGATACTAATACTTAACATTTATTGATCACTTCCATTATTCCATTAATCTTCACTGCAACCCTTGTGAAGTAGGTAATATACGTAATGTCCTCTTGTAGACGAGGAAACTGGCGTTCGGAGACATTAAGTAACTAGCCCAAGCTAACTAAACCGGCAAGGAGCCGGGAGGCAGATTCAAACTGCTTATCTCTTACCCATAAAGCTAAACTACCCAATCACAAAGGGAGAGAAGAGGTGTGTGTGTGTGTGTGTGTGTGTGTGTGTGTGTGTGTGTGTGTGTAATAAATGTGACAATTCATGGAAGTACATGGTAGGTTCTTAACCAATGACTGCCAGAACCCAAGTTCAATGCTTGTTGGATTTAAAGGTTGAATCTGAGATGGAAATAGCTCCACAAATGAAGAGCTATGCCCCAGCATAACAATAATAAATCCTGTTTTCTCTGAAGTGGCCCTGGTTATGTAAGTGATGTGAACAGACTGGGCCCGGAGTTGGACAGCAGAGAATGAGTCAGGGCAGGCTTATTTATTCGGCCAGGCTTTGCGGCTTGGAGCTTTCACAAGTGGTGACTCCACAAAGAATTTACATTCAAAATAATTTTCCTCCTGTCTGCCTGGTCAGCAGAGCTGTCTGTTTTCAAGTCTTAAAGTTCTGTATTCCGTGTTTGGGGCAGAGGGCAAGTGGAAAAATACACTTTTATTTTTGTAAAAAAGGAAAACACATTAAAAAATGAAGTGTAGCATAGAGGCCAAAGTATGTGGGCTCTGGAACAGAGGAGGCTGAGTTCAACCTTTGTTCTGCTCTAACTGCGAGGCCTCAACTCAGCCTCCTCACCTCTCTCAGCCTTTAGTTCTGTCACCTATAAAAAGGAGACAATCCCACTTTGCAGGGCTGATGCTGGAGTTAAACATAATGCATTTAAAAGTACTGAGGACATAAAAAGAACTATAATTATTACTCTAAGACTAGTAATAATTCTCACATTTCTTCACTTCGTTTACTACTTGATATGTGAGGCTCCCATTGTTACAGGGACTAGGAAGTATTGCATACCAAAGAGTTCATTAAAACCACAAGATTCCACCACACACCTGACAGAATGGCTAACATTAAAAAGGTGAAATGGGTGAAGCAGAGGGAGGGTCCAAAGGTACAAACTCCCAACTGTAAAATAAGTCGGAGATTTCATGTACAGCATGGCAACTACAGTTCACAATATTGTGTTGCATAACTGAAAGTCGTTAGGAGAGTAGCTATTACAGTTCTCACCACCAAAAAAAATTGTAACTGTGTGGTGATGGGTGTTGACTGGATTTATTATGGTGATCATTTTGCAATATATACAAATATCGAATCATTACATTGTACTGCTGAAACGAATACAGTGTTATGTCAATTATACCTCAATTAAAAAAACTAAAAAAAACTAATCACACCAAATGTTGATGGAGATGTGGAGGAAATGAAATTACCATACACTGCCAGGAGGGGTGTAAAATGGCACTCGTCACCTTGGAAAACTGGCAGTTACTTAAAAAGTTAAACACCTACCAACTGACCCAGCCTTCCCACTCCTAAGAACTGGCCTATGAGAAATGAAAGCATATGTCCAGAGACTCGAACGCACACATTTATAGTGGCTCTCTTTGTAATAAGCAAAAACTATAAATATCCAAAACCACCCAAATGCCCATCAACACGCAGATAAAGAAACAAACTGTGGGACATCCATACAATGTAATACTTCTCAGTAACAGAGGGAAAGAATGGAGACTCTCCACAGCACAGAGTAATCTCAAAATAATTGTGCTAAGTGAAATAAGCCAGGCCAAAAAAGAGTCTATACCAGGGGTGGGCAAACTTTTTGACTCGAGGGCCACAATGGGTTCTTAAACTGGACCGGAGGGCCGGAACAAAAGCATGGATGGAGTGTTTGTGTGAACTAACATAGATTTAAAGTAAACATCATTACATAAAAGGGTACGGTTTTTTTTTGTTTTTTTTTTTTTTAGTTTTATTCATTTCAAACGGGCCGGATCCGGCCCACGGGCTGTAGTTTGCCCACGGCTGGTCTATACTGTATTTAGAAAATTTTAGCAAATGCAAACTACTGTGTAGTGATAGAAAGCAGGTTAGCAGCTGCCTAGGGTAAGGGGACAGGAGGTGCAGGAGGGAGAAATGGCAGAGATATGTTCATTGTCTTGACTGTGATATATATATATATATACTAGAGGCCCGGTGCACAAAAATTTGTGCACTCGGGGGGTAGGGGGGTCCCTCAGCCTGGCCTGTGCCCTCTCGCTGTCTGGGACCCCTCAGGGGATGACCGCCTGCTGGCTTAGGCCTGCTCCCCGGGGGATTGGGCCTAAGATGGCAATCAGACATCCCTCTGGCAGTCCGGCAGCCCTCGGGGGATGTCCACTTGCCAGCGGGGAGCAGGCCTAAACTGCAGTCGGACATCCTTAGCGCTGCTGAGGAGGCAGGAGAGGCTCCCACCACCACTGCTGTACTGGCAGCCATCAGCCTGGCTTGTGGCTGAGCAGAGCTCCTCCCATGTGAGAGCGCCCTGACCACCAGAGGGCAGCTCCTGCATTGAGCATCTGCCCCCTGGTGGTCAGTGTGTGTCATAGTGACCAGTCATTCCCACTCCTTCTGCTAGGGTCAGTTTGCATATTACCCGTTTACTATATAGGATAGAGGCCTGGTGCATGGGTGGGGGCTGGCTGGTTTTCCCTGAAGGGTGTCCCGGATCAGGGTGGGGGTCCCGCTTGGGTGCCTGGCCAGCCTGGATGAGGGGATGATGGCTGTTTGCAGCTGGTCACACCCCCCTCAGGTGGGCGTCCCCACTGGGGTGCCTGGCCAGTATGGGTGAGGGGCTGAGGGCCATTTTCACGCTGGCCGGTGACTGAAGCGCCCAGCCTCTCCTTTTTTTTTTTTTTTTTTTATTCTGGGATTTATTTACCTTCTATGGCTGTCACTGGAGCTGAGAGCCGGCTTTAGCTCTGAGGCTCGGCTCCAGCTCTGAGACCTCGGCTGCTGAAAGCAGGTATCTGGGTTTGTTTGGGTTCTATAATTGTAACACTGCTGCGGTCCTGCTGGCTCCAGCTCTGATGGCTGAAAGCAGATTTCTGGGATTTGTTTAGGTTCTATAATTGCAACATTGTTTCTTAGACTGCAGCTCAGAGGCCAGCAGCAGCAGGCAGGGAACCTTGGCTTCCTCCATCACTGGAGCAAGCAAGCCTCCTATTCGCTTCAGCTGCCTGGCTGCCAGCTGCCATCTTGGTTGGCAGTTAATTTGCATACCTCGCTGATTAGCCAATGGGAAGGGTAGCGAAGTTACGGTTAATTACCATGTTTCTCTATTATTAGATAGGATATCTCCCAGGTGTGTATATATGTCAACATTTCCAAACTGTACACTTTCAATATGGGTAGTATATTGTAAATCCATTATACCTCAATAAAGGTGTGTGTGTGTGTGTGTGTGTGTGTGTGTGTGTGAGTTTAGGAAGGCTTGGTTTGCGAACTGTTTAAATACAACAAATTACATGAACAGACTGAGCGTTAGTAGTGTGCTGGGAAACCACTCATACATGTTCTTTGTTCTGGGGCAACATCCACATAGCAGTCAGGGGCCTGGGCTCAGACATCTGGCAAATCCCCGTTCAGCCCACATCTGCCTCGGCTTGTCCTTATGATCTTAGCGATCCTAGGCCAGTTACTTAATCTCTCCCAGCTCCAGCTTCTCAGCTCTAAGGAGGAGATGATAAGAGTGCCCATAAAATAGGGGTGCCCAGAGGGTTGAACAAAATGATTTAAAAGAGCACCCAGCTCAGCACCTGTATATGTTAAGTGAACAGTCAAGAACGACAGGCTTTGTCTTCGGTGTTGAAAATCTGTGACTTGACACTGCAGTCCAGAAGCACACGATCTTAAATCTTATCTTTGTGTTGCAGGGTTATGGGTGATGTTTATGCCCTTTCTTTGTACCAGCATTTTCAAAGTTTTAGATTAAATATATTCTCTTTTTATAGAAACAATTTTAAGAAAAAAATTTTTGAGACCTAAACTTTTCTCTATGCCTCTGATTAAAAACAAAAATTTTAAAGGCCAATTAAATTCAACGTGATAGAGGTCAGCCCTCAGATGAAAATGTCAGGGGTAGGCGGGATGGAAAGCTGCTGGACTCAAGTCTGGCCAAGGCTGCAATTCACTCAATTTCTCTTTGGTCACTGGTCACATCTCCATCAAATTCACCACAAGGTCTGTGGCAGCCTTCAAACACTTACTTTCCACACCTGCTCCAGGATGTGACTTCGCTTTTTCAGTCACCAACAGAGAGGAAGGTAACAGCACTTGCCTTTTGCCTATTCTGGCTCCACAGTCCTGGATGCCTTGTAAATAAAGGGGCCACCTCCTGGCCTCTCCTCCGATCTTACTGAAGGAGGGCTCCTCCCTCCACCAGGAAACGCAGCCCCTGAATCCCACCCTCTTTAGAGAATGTGTATGATGGTCAGTCTCTCTGCTTCCTTTCCTTGTGCCTAAAAATCTGCTCATAACTGGCCCTGGCCAGGCAGCTCAGTGGGTTAGAGCATTGTCCTGATACGCCAGGTTGTGGGTTCACTCCCCAGTTAGGACACATACAAGAATCAACCGATGATGTATAAATAAGTAGAACAACAAATTTATGTCTACCTGTCTCTCTCCCCTCCTTCCCCGCCCCCGTCTCTCTAAAATCAATCAATAAAAATTGTTTAAAGAAATCTGCTAAAAACAAAAAAAAATCTGCTCATAACTCACTTTTAGTAACACTTCTTTTGACTCAGCTACTTTGCCAATCTCTCATTACCCCTCCCTCCCTCCCTTTCTTCCCTTCCTTCCCTCCTTCCTCCCCAAACCTAATGGACTTATTGCCTCTATTTCCTCTTTTCAATTCCTTATGATCTGACCTCTCCCCATGACCTTTTCTAATCCGTCTCCGTCTCCCAGACAGAGGCTCTCCATCCCGTCTTCCTGCCAACACCGCAGTGGCTCTGTCCTGGCAGCGCTGGAGGCTCCCCTAGGAGCTTTCACAATGCTGGTGCCCAGAGGTTCTCTTATAACTGGGCTCACCTGTAGCCATATCGCCTAGGCTTCTAAAGCTTCCCGGGTGAGTCTGCCCTGAAGTCAAGGCTGAGAACCTGGCCTGAGGTTGTCACCAGCCCACAGACATCCTCAGGCCATGCTCCTATGGCCTCTCTGTTGCTGACCAGGGCCTCTGCAAGCCCTCCTGTCCTTGGCTTCTGGGACCCGGCACCGTCCCTGTCCCCCAGGCCGCTCGGGCTGCTTGCTGGCTCCATCTCCTCTCCCAGCACTTAGATGGAGTCAAAGGTAACACTGTCCCCGTAGAGATGTATCCAAGTTTGTGCATCTGCCTGGACGACTCACAGTCACATCCGCTACCACTTGATTTTCCTCCCGAGTTTCACTCCCAGATCTGCGCCATCACCCAGAGCTCAGCCTGCTGAAGCCGCTGCACCAACTTCCCTCCAAATCACCTGCCCTCCAGGCTTCCCACTTCCGCAACGATCCCATCAAATGCCTGTCCTAGAATCCTCGGAATTGTCTTTTCCATCACGTTGCCCTGGCCTCCTAACAGCATGCACACAGTCCTGAACCGTCAGTTCTCTCTCATAGTCCATTCCCGTGACCTGGGTTGAGCTGGAGCCTCCGGGTTGTGCTGTACCTTCCCCTGCCCTCCCTAAACACACCTGGTGAGCAGGCAAAGCCTGAGGCTCACCTCCCGCCTGGCCACCAGCCTGCACTCTGTCACCCCAGGGCGCTCTGTGACCCACGTTTACTCCAGCTGGCCAGGTGAGCCAGATGCATGGTTAGGTGGCCTGGCCGTGCTATGTGCCAAGCAGCCATCCATGGACTCTGGACACAAGTGCCAGGAGTAATCAGTGGCTGGGGGAGCCATCATCACACCCCAAATCTGATTCCATCCAGGTTGCAAGAAGCAAACCCTCTAGCTTTGTGGGGACCAACCAGCCCAGGGCTGGGGCTGGAGACGACTTTCTCGGAGTAGGAACTCAGCAGAGAATCTGCATAAACTCTGTACAGGGTCCCACCCCACCTGGACTTTCACCCACAGGCTAAGGAGACTCCGTGGGGGAGCCATCAGAAGCAAGGAAAGCTTTTCTCAGCATCAGCTCAGAAAGCAGCAGAGATCGGGAGCTGAGGGAAGAGAAGGGGTGCAGGGCCCAGTCCCAGAATAACAAGAGCTTCGCCCTGGCACATAAAGCACTCAGTGAGGAGCGAGGGAATGAACACATAAACAAAAGCGGGGCTGGGTACCGAGTAACCTCCCTCACAACGTCTTCACGTCTTAAATCGCTTCACTCATGATTCCACCAGCTATTTAATATGCTTTGGAATCTAACAAACATCTTTTTAAACATTTTTTTAAAGCCTCACGGAGGACATGCTTTTATTGATTTTAGAGAGTGAAGAAAAGAGAGGGAGAGAGAGAAAAGGAAACATCGATGTGAGAGTGAAAGATCAATTGGCTGCCTCCTGCACACGCCCTGACCAGGGATCGAACCTGCAGCTGGGCCTGTGCCCTGACCGAGAGTCGAACCTTAGACCTTTCACTGTGCAGGACGACTTCCAACCAACTGAGCCACACCAGCCAGGGCTCTAACAGACATCTTCATTTAAACATATAAACACGAGAAGCACTAAAAAGTTATCATAAGTAAAAACACTTAATCAAATCGCCTGCCACGCACTAAGATATGAGAAAACTAATGGCCATTGCAGAAAGGGCGGCCGGGCCACGGGATTGTCTGAAAGAAGCTCAGCGGGGTGGGGGTGGGGGGGCCGGGCAGCCAGTGGGATGGTTACTGGAGGACCTGGGCAGCCAGCCCTGGAAGTCAGGCAGGGCGACGTGGGGCTCTGTGACATGGTGAAGAGGAAGTGGTCCATGAAGAGTGGAGAGGGAAGACGGAGCCTTCCAGCCTTTGAGGAGAGTGAAGACAGATGTGCTGGCTTGTTCATCTCCAACATCTGGCCCTGGAGTGTGGGGCTAAAGGAGAGAGAAATCAGGACCAGGGAGTAAGGATGTGGTTTCTCTGTTTGAGGACATGAGCCTCTGGCCTGTGGGCAACTTGGTTTCCAGGGTTGGGAGGAGTCATCCGGGGACTGCAAGATCTAAGAAAGGAGGAAGTCACTCAAGGGACTAGAGCAGGCTCCGCCCGCCCCGCCTACCTGCAGTCTGTCCCTGGGCCTCTTGTACAGCGGCCCCACCCCACCTGGACTTTCACCCACAGGCTAAGGAGCCTCCGCGGGGAAGCCATCAGGAGCAAGGAGAGCTTTTCTCGGCATCAGCTCAAAGCAAGCTGAGCTTGGCATGCAAATGAGCACCCATGATAGAGTTCATGGTCATGGTGGCCCATTATAATGCAGCTTAGAGGTGCACCGCCAAGAACCACAGAAGACAGGCTAGAAGGGGCTCCTACAGAACCAAACACCAGCGGCTACTGGAGAGAAAAATTGGCGCAGAGGAAACAGTGGCACCTAACGTTCGGGAGGAACCCCAGAGGTTGGCTTGTCCAAGCTCCAGCCAATGTAGAAATCTTTCGTGTGGCACCCCCACCCCAAGGGTAGGGGTCCTCCCACACACTCACTCCCACGTCTGATAGCTTATTCTACTACTGAGCAGTAATCCCTAGAAAATTCTTCTTTATGTTGATTCAACCTGCTTCCCTGTGGCTGCCCTAGCACATGGAGTCTACCACTCTTCTACACTGCTATCTAAGATCAGGTCACACGCTGCTTCCTGGGGTGCCCCCTCCTCCTGGTTAACATTTAGCCCCGCCCCAAGGACACAGTGCCAGGCCCAGCACCATCCACTCAGCCCCTCTGCTCGCTCTTGCCGTCAGCGTCTGTCTTAAACACAGTCCCCAGAGATGACACAGCCCCCTCAGTGGGGTCTGACGGTGCCAGGAAGCAGGGGTGGGACTGCGGCCGGCAGGCCCTGGAGTGCATGTCCTGTGTTTGGCAGCTGAATCTTCCAAGGGGCTCCCAGGAAGCATGTGGGTCCCCTGAGGCATTTCACAGTGACTCACACAGGGACCACACAGCCCACAAGTGAGAGAGGCAGGGAGAGTGCAGGGGAGAGCCTAGAACACCAATTCCTGGGAAGCTGGGAAAATCTGAGCCACTCCGTGACTTAGAAAACAGGTGAGCACGTGCCTAAACGTAGGCTGGCTGGCTCGCCTTGGCTGGCTGGCTGGGAGACAACGCTCACGATAGATACTCCCTGGTAAACAGTGCTCATCCAGGGAGCAGTTTCAGTGATGACAGAAACTCTACCTTTAAATGACCGGGTTTTCTGATCTCAAGGTCAATCCGTCTAATTAAAATTAATGGTCACCCAAATGAATGGATCCTCACCAGATGTTGCTGACACGGCCTGTGGGCCCCAGCTGTCACTGAAGGGTCACCGGCCACATGCTCCCTCACTGCTGGAAAGGACCCTCCATCTGAAAAAGTGTCTCCACCGCACTGTGTGTGCGAGACAGAGAGCAGAACCATGGTTCTGAGACGCCCTCTGAATTATGAATGAGCAGGCAGACATCGGAGTTCCCATTCACAGACAGGGGAGCTAAGGGCAAAGATAAGCTTGCTTATTCAAAGGGCTGGGCTCCATCAGCAGGCTGACCCCAGACGGGACCCGAGGCTGCCAGAGCTGTTTAGCGTCTTGATAAACAGGAAGCTCTTAGCTCCGGAGCACCATAGCATGTGCAACTGTCTTCCCTTGGGACTGATTCAGTCCTGCAAACTGGGTCACGTGGGAAGCGGAAATGGCTCCTTCGATGAGGACTTTGCTCCCTCTGGAAGCACACGCCTTCCCCCTCTCCCTTCCTGCAATGGCCACTCCAATGTCAGGATTAAGAGCACTGGCTTTGGTGGATCCAGTCCCATCTCTGGCTCGGTCGTTTCCAGCTGTAAGACCTTTGAGAAGTTGCGCAACCTTTCTAGGCTAGTTTCCTGGTCAGGAGGGGAGAGTAAAACCACTTTAAGAGGATTAACTAAAATAACTTCTGTGGAATGCTTGGCGTGGAACCTGCTCTCGCAAAGCATTTGGCCAATGGTTATCAATAGCATCATCAGCATCAGGGCCTCAGGGCAAACATGGGGAAGCAAAGAGACCAAGGCGACCCTGAAGGTCAAGAGCGTTGTGATTCCACCGCTGGGTCCTAAGGGACTAGGCCTTGCACAGAGCCTGTGCACTGGGCTGGTACCTGAGAAGCTGTATGGACATCCATCACCCAACTGAAATGATGCTCATGGGGACAGGCGCTGGGGCCCATTCATCTCTGCATCCCTCACAGCACCTAATGTGGCAGCTTGCACACAGTGAGAACTCAGTAAGTTGTCAAAAGTCATAATAAAACACTGGACATTAACCTTCCAGGCACCCACTGAAGGAGACAGAACAGGTTTGGGAGAGGAGATGAGGAAGGAAAGGGAGCTGACATGACCAGCCAGGGGTCTGAGCTTGGGTGCTGAGGGATCTGAATTCCAGCCAACACATAATGAAAACACAAGGTTAGATTCCTCTGTGACTCCCCAATCTTACTGACATTCAAGCCTATTTTTGTCACTTTATAACAATAAACATGTTCTCCAGAGTAGCTTGTGTTTTTTCCTGCTTCCATCCATATTTTCCAATAAAAAAAAAAATCTTTAAAAAAAATCTGTTCTGCGGTTGAACTTGAGGGCAAAAGTGTAATATTTCTTTCCATGGGGAAAAGAAATCTCAGCCTGTGACTCAGGATTTAGACATTCGCCTCGAGCCCCAGCCCCAGCAGGGTGAGCAGGACATGCCGGATGCCAGCTCCATGGACAGTCCAACCTAAACTCAAGAAGAGAAACACTGGGACGTGTAAGGCTGAACCACAGGCGTTTTCTGTTTCTTTAGAGGAAATTATCAATAGTCAAATATCAATTATCATACAAATGATATCTGGCATACAGACGAGCACCCATGATAGAGTTCATGGTCATGGTGGCCCATTACAATGCAGCTTAGAGGTGCACCGCCAATGACAATAACTACATATGGTCCCATCTAATGTTTACAAACAGGATCTTTTATTGACTTTCTGGTGGATCTGCCAGCTCAAACCAAGTCCCCAAGGACAGGGACTTGTTCTCATCGTCCTTTAATTTTCGTCACCCTACCTGCCACTGCACACTTACTGGGGGCTTGATAGATACACTCTGAGTGGGAAAGTACTGCTGAATAACAGTACTTCCCATCTGCTTTAGTGGACATGTGGGAAGCACGGTGTCATGGAGGCCGCCTGGTGTGATGAGAGGGTGGGCCTCCTGGACTTTGGGAGCTCAATGGAATCTGCAAGAACAGAGCATCTGTTTCTTTACCAAATGTGTACCATGAACCTGTGATGTGCCAGGCAGTGAGCCGTCGGTGCTGGGGGTGGAGGTTGCACGGCTCAGAACACAGAGCACAGGCTGGACAGGGCTACTACAGACCAAAAAGCAGCAGTGGTTCCTGGCGGAAAAACAGACGCTGAGGAAACAGCAGCCGCTACGTCTGGAGAGAAAGAGACAGGTCCCTGTCATCAGAGAGCTTACTGTCTCAAAGGGGAAACAGATGTCACACAAGGAGTGGCTCAAATAAAACCACATGGGAGGTGGGTGCATGTGGCCGAGGTCTGGTGCTGGGGACTCTGACCTAGCCAGGAGGACCCTTCGGGCAGGGCTGCCTCCACACAGACCAGGAAGCGGAGATCTCAACCAGAGGTAGCCATGGATTAGACATGAAAAGAGGGTTCGGGGAAGAAGGGAGGGGTACAGAGCACGGAGTGTGTTCAGGGCAGTGGAGCTAGTCTGAATGATTCTGTAATAGGGGATACATGTCATTACACTTTGTCCAAACCCACAGGATGTACACCAAGATTCAGTGAAACCCAGTGTGAACTATGGACTTTGGGTGACAATGATGTGTCACTGTAGATCAGTGGCCGGCAAACCGCGGCTCGCGAGCCACATGCGGCTCTTTGGCCCCCTGAGTGTGGCTCTTCCACAAAATACCACGTGCGGGCACGCACGTACAGTGTGAGTGAAACTTCGTGGCCCATGCGCAGAAGTCAGTTTTCGGCCTGGGTGAGTCTATTTTGAAGAAGTGGCGTTAGAAGAAGTGGGGGATGTTGGTCAGTCGGGTGATGGGAGACACGGCACAGGCGGGCTGCGGGATACGCAGGGCGGGGGAGGCGCCAAATATCAACAGTACTTAAACTATATAGGTAGGTTAATAACAATGTACCTACCTATATAGTTTACGTTAAAAAATTTGGCTCTCAAAAGAAATGTCAATCGTTGTACTGTTGATATTTGGCTCTGTTGACTAATGAGTTTGCCGACCACTGCTGTAGGTTCATCAGTTGTGGCAAATACACCACTCCAGTGGGGGATACTGACAATGGGGGAGGCTCTGAGTGGAGGGTGGGGGAGGTTTATGGGAGCTCTGGGTACTCTCTGCTCCATTCTGTCAACCTAAAGCTGCTCTTACAAAATACAGACTGTCAATGAAAAAGGAAAGAAGAGCCGGAGAACAGAGGAGGAATAGTCCAAGCAGAAGAAACAGCATGTGCAAAGGGCCTCACATGAGTCAGAGTAACCGACTCAAGGTCACTGGCTGGACGCGGAGGCAGGGATGGAGGCTGGGAGAGCAGTGCCAGAGGCCGGGGATAAACCCTCGTCTCTTTTCCTCTTTGCCAAACGGACATTCAAAGCAGAAAGGAGCCGTCATTGAAAGGAAAAACTGGCGTTCTCGCCAGGTACAGGAATACAGCCTCAGCCGTCGAAGGGCCTCCTGACCTTCCCCAGGATGAGTCTTCCTGCCATCGTCAGCCAGGGAGCCAAGGGGTGCACACACCTTCTATGCAGGAAGCAGAGCTGTATGCTGGGAGGTAAAAGGAGATGCGAGCTCTCACGCACACCCTGTTGTAATTCTGAGCTGTAATTCAGTCAGTTCTCACCCGCCTGTCAGAACGAGCAGCTGTGGGCAGCGCAGGGAAGCCCACAGAACAGCTCACGGGCAGGAGGCAAAACAAGGAAACATCGCCTCCTCGACTAAGACAGTCAAGTGATTCAAAAGTGCACATTAAGCCACAGCTCCCTGCCCCATAGGAGGCCAGGGCGGGCCTTTGCCTCCTCCGATGCAAAGGTGGCACGGGCATGGAGCTGCACGCCTGTGCTTTAAGCGTCCAGTCATGCCCTTCCCATGACGGAAACTAAACAGAGTTCATATCACTGGGCATTGCTTAGGCCTGTCACTGGGTCCTTTCCCTGGAGCCTTAACGGTGATTTCTTACCCTCCCCCAACCCCTCCCCCCCAAATGCACAAAATTCTCAAGACGGGAAGACAGAGGCATCCTATGTTTTCCCTGCACTGTTCATCCCTGCCAGAAGTGGGATTTGGCAGCATGTCTCTGAAGACAACGCCTCATACAATCGATGTATGCCAGTCAAAATACCATTTTTCTTTCTGAAGCAAATGTAGACACTGTCTATTTTGTGATGCATTCGAGAGATTAAGAGCTGGACACACTCTAGCTGTGTTCCATCTCACTTTCTTGGACGGCTACAAAGCATCGGGGACCTCTGAGTCAAACCCTCTGGCTCTGCCAGCAGCTGGGAAGGGGCCGCTTGCAGCCACCCTGGCCGGGGCCTCTGGGGAACCCTCCTCTCCAGGGCAGCCGAGGACGCGGCACGGGTCCAGCTGTGGGACCAAGAAGAGGACCTTCTTCACTTTCTTCCTTCCCCTTAGCCCGCTCGGTCCACTGTTTCGGTTTTTTATTTCAGAAAGGAAACTGGCTCTCTTGTCACCCTGACGGAGTGTGTGGAGGAAAAGGGAGCGAGCCACACTGAGCACAGGCCCTCTAGGATCAGAGCATGTAAGTGGCCAATTAAGTGCTTATCGCCTAGTGAAGGACCAGCAGCTGCTGATACAGCTTCTCCAGACTGAGTCCCAGCCTCCTTCCCCGGCCCTCCCCCAACCGCAGTCCCGACCCCCGACCCCCGCCCCACTGCCGAGCCCGCCTAACGTTTCAAGAGAGCTTTGCCAATTCCATGTGCTTTGTGATGACCACCATGGAAAAATTTCAAAAGTATGCATTGGGATAGCAAATTCAAGAGTGACTTTTATGCTTTGTTGTTGTTACTGGGTTGTTTTGACAGCAGACCATTATTTTAGGAATAAGTCATTACCAACATTCCAATGATATATTCTGCTGAGACTGGAGCCTCTCAGAGCGTGAGTTCATTTCTGACCTAAGCCTATGCCTCCCTCCGGATTCATAGCTCACAGAGAAGCAGGAGGAAAACAAACAAACAGAAATGCAACCAGCGATGACATGCAGTTCTCCCCTCCAGCTGGATCCCCCCACAGAGCAATATGTAAGGTTTACCAAAATCGGGCCAGAAAGCTCGATAAGCTTCCATGCGTTTGGCTGGACCTTTATTATTTTTTTTTTCCCCTGAAGAGATGCTAAAAGCCAAATGTATAAACACAGAACAGCTGTCTCCTGGCACAGACAGCATCCCATTGCTACAGCCACACCCTGACAGAGAGAGAGATACACGCCAGCCGGATCCATCCCTGAGCTCCGGCCGCCCTGACGGCTGTACATTTCCCAGGGTCCACTGAGCTCATCCTCTGACATGAAAGCCACATGCTCGGGCAGCTCGAAGTCTGCCATCTCCTGCAGGCAGTGTCCACGCCCACCCTGACGCTCTCTTCCTGGACCTCCCACACAGGGACAGGACCGGAGAGGAAAGTTACCTTGCAGACAGCCGCCTGGAGCACGGCATCGAAGCCGCCCTCGGGGGCATCGCGGTTCCGGGACACCCTCTGTTTCCGAACTTCCTCGTTGAAGCTGTCGACTCTGTCTGTGAGAGGCAGCAGGTGGCGGAACCCAAAGGAAGGGACGCAGTTTGGGAATAACTTGTAACTAGAGAGAAAGAAGACAAGAGTCACTTTTCCATCGCTGTCTCTAGATCTTACACAACCCACTACTCTTGAATATTTACCCAGCACCTACTGTGTGCCCGGGGGACCGGCACAGTGGGGAGAAGAAAGAGAAATAACACACAGTGGGGAGAAGAAGGAGAAATAACATCGTCTCAACTCTCCAAACATCACGCTCTAAACTGCAGGCAAAACAGCAGATACCAGGTTGTGAGTGAATGAAAAGGACGCGTAGGTGAGAGGAAGCAGAGGTGATAACAGGCTGCTGGGCTCAGAGGAAGACCTCAGGGAGCGGGGCCAGTGGTTTGGGCGCCGTGGCCTACGCAGCACACGGGGAGGCTCAGGACGGTGGGCCATGTCGAGTGAAGGCAACATGGGCAGTTACTCTACAAAACCAGCTTTCCAACTCGGCCGCTGTCATGTGACAAAGGATCACACAACCCCTTCAGGTCAACCCGCTCAGAGACCACAGGACATGCTGGCATGTGAGCCAGTGCCAAATGCAACAGGAATGGAGACGTTCTTTCTGCTTCTTCATTTATTCATAAATATTGCCACGCTAAACTGTCAGCTCTCGTAGACGCAATCAATATCATTTAGAAACCAACCATCTCCCAATGGAAAATTATATCTAGGAGTTTGGAAAGAGGGGAGTGCCGCACCTCAATAACAGGCTAATGCACAATCTTAATGAAACACTGGGCAATCTCATCTTGAGGGTGCAATAGGGATCCCCAGCGGCCCATTCCAGGAGGAAGTTTGATCCCAGTTGTAGTTTCAGACAATGAAATAGGAAGAGAGGCCTCACATTGTTTCAGCAAAGGGTTCCTGACAGGGAAGAGCATCCCGGCCAGAGCATCCCAGCCAGAGAGAAGAGCACTTGCAAGAGCCTGGGGGCAGGAGGGAGCCGGCGAGCCCAAGGCGAGGGGGAGGCCAGCAGGGCTGCAGTGCAGGGAGTGAGGGCAACGATGGGCTAAGAGGAGCTGGGAAGGCAGGCTGGACCAGACTGCAGATCTGTGGACATGTTACGGAAGCTTTTATTTCAGAAAAAAAAGATGAAAAATAAACACTAACAGAGGCCTGTGGGAAAGCCCTGTGCTCCAACGCAAGCCCTGTGCATGGGGAGGGAAACAGGCTTAGCAATTGCTAGAGATCGTGCCTCCCTGCGGCCCAGAGGCGGCTGCCAGGGCAGGTCTGGGCAGGCTCCCCTCCTCCCGCAGAGGTGATCTTTGGCTCTCTGAGAGGCCGCTGCATTCTTCTGGGGCCGACAGTGCCTGCTCCGTCCACCACGCACTAGCAACTCGCTGGCTCTGCACAGTCACCCCCACCGGCACAGTGGCCACGGTTCTCTCCAGACGCTAAAGGTTTCCCCACCTACTGTCCTGTTTGTTCACTCCCCCCTCCTACCCCCAAATCTTCACCTGCACCTTGTGCTTGGACAGGTCAGATTCCTCTCACTCGTGCCTGGGGCCACCCACACTTTTCATCCCTGTCTCGTTTTGCCAGAAAGAGAAGGGTCGCAGAAATTACATTGCCATCTGGAAAAAGGAACGAGCTGAGGTCTCCTCTGGGGTCATCTGACACATGGACAGGCCTAGGAGGAAGTACATCCAACTCTCACTTCCCTCTCTCTTCCTCTAAGCAGCTACTCCCTCCTGTGTCGTTCTGGTCCATGATTTAGGCCGTCAGGTATGTGCTGACTGTCGCAGTTAATCAGGTTAGCTAAGGAAAGGGAGGAGAGGTGCAGAATAATAACAGCCGTTCAATGAGAAAACCAGAAGCGCTGTGACAAGCTCAGCTAAATTGGCCCAGCATTTTTTACCTTTTCTCTTTCATCCCTGAAAACAGCAAGAACAACAGGGGGTTAGGGGCACTGACACCCCATGCAGGTGAAAACCCACATATAACTTTTGACTCCCCCAAAACTTAACTACTAATCATCTACGGTTGACCAGAAGCTTTGAGATTAACATAAATGTCGATTAACATTTATTTTGTATATTATGTATGACATACTGTATCCTTACAATAAAGAAAGCTAGAGAAAAGAAAACGTTATTAAGAAAATCCTGAAGGAGAGAAAATATTTACAGTATTGCACATATTTATTGAAAAACGTCTGCCTGTAAGTAGACTTGCACATGCAGTTCAAACCTGTGCTGTTCAGGGTCCACCGTAGATAAATCTTTACTGTGGAGAATTACTACTAAGTAATTAGTAACTGGAAAATGTGCTGGCCAGTGAGAAGCCTTCTTTACAGAGAACTGACTTTAACCAGATTAGTCACCTCTGAAAAGCAGCTTAGCTGGAGAAAGACAGACCCTGTTGAACATCTCCCTAATCGCTGGAATCCAATGTCACCTGTGACTAATCTAACCCCTGGAAGAGCTGAGTGACCTGTAGATCTAGTGCTTGGGGGTCTCGTGCCAGGAAATCCTTCCACCTCGGCCCTATGTCTGCGCCCTCGGACCCCAGGTTAGGGCCGTGGAGGGGGGGAGTTACTAAATTAAGGGCTATGGACCAGGAAGACCAATAAAATACATATGCGTAAAGAGCCTGGAGAGCATCTCTATATACACAAGGCTAACATGCTAGTGTCTGACCTGTCACTAAAATCAAAAACAGAAAAATTCCAGCCACTGGCCTGGGAAAGAGGGAACATCCGCTCTGGGCCGAGAGTGAGATGAATCAGTTGTAAAAATTGCAACTCCGGGCCCAAGCAAGTCAGAATCCACTGCTTTTATGGTGAAAGAACTCCCCAGCCAAGAAATGAATGGGAAGACTAGTCCCAAGGACAGCTGGAGGGTCCTGGCAGCAGCAAACATAAAGCCGCCCTGCAGGGCGGCCAGCGCCCCTGGAGCATGTGGTCCTCTGGTGAGGAGGAGCTAACGCACAGGTGCAGACCTGTGAGAAACCAACCACCATGAGGGAGGCCAGCAAACCCAACCAACCGCAGGCCAGCAAACCCAACCAACCGCAGGCCAGCAAACCCAACCAACCGCAGGGCCTGCAAACCCAACCAACCGCAGGCCAGCAAACCCAACCAACCGCAGGCCAGCAAACCCAACCAACCGCAGGGCCTGCAAACCCAACCAACCGCAGGCCAGCAAACCCAACCAACCGCGGGGCCTGCAGTTCAAGAGGCAGAGATGAGAGAAAGGCCCTTTAAAGCACGGATATTCCAGAACAGGGTATTATTCGGGGGGAAAGCCAGAAGGCTGTGAAAAAATAATATGAAAAATAGTCTGAAAAAGAACCACATCAAAATTACAGTCACCAAAATCCCAAAATGAAACCTCAGTGTACAGATTAGACAACTGAAGAACAAAGTGACAAACTGGGAGACATTTCTTCGGCAGTTTAGGGTAGAACAATTAAAAAAAGAGGTAGAAATTACGGGAGAAAAATTTAAAAACACAAAGTTTAGAATGAGAAGCTCTGACACACCTGGTGGTGTTAAAAGCAAGTGGACAGAACAGGAGAGAGGAATCAAAGATTTAATGTCAGAATTTTCAGGAATAAGGATGTCTTCTCTGATTAAACAGGCAGACCAAGTATTTCCATTTTTTGTGTGAATGGTAAGACCATTTAAGATCTCTCTTAACAATTTTCAACTATACAAGCATAATTTCAAGTGTAGTGTTGTTAACTATTAACCCAATGCTGTACATTAGATCCCCAGAACATACATATTCATCTTATAACTAGAAGTTGGTACCCTTTGACCAATGTCTCTCCATTTCCCCCTCTCCACCTCCCAGCCTCTGGGAACCACCACTCTACTCTCTGTTTCTATGAGTTTGGCTTTTTTATTTTTATTTTTTTTACATATGGAATTTTTTTATTGATTGATTAGTAGTGGAGGGAGTAACGGAGGGAGGGCAAGAGGGAGGGAAGGAGAGGATGATGGGGAAGGAGGGAGAGGGGGAGAGGGGGAGAGGGGGAGAGGGAGGGAGGGAGGGAGGGAAGGAGGAGAAGGAGAGGGGGGGAGAGGGAGAGGGAGAGGGAGAGGGAGAGGGAGAGGGAGAGGGAGAGGGAGAGAGAGAGAGAGAGAGAGAGAGAGAGAGAGAGAGAGAGAATGAATCTGTTGTTCCACTTATTGATACATTCATTCGCTGGTTGATTCTTGCATGCGCCCTGATCAGAGACTGAACCCAAACCTTGGCATATCGGGACAACACTCTAACCAACTGGGCTACCAGGCCAGGGCGAGTTTGGCTTTTTTAGATTCCATGTATAGATGAGATATGACATGTAATTCAAGAAGAGCCCAATACCT
Source organism: Myotis myotis (assembly GCF_014108235.1). Classification (NCBI taxonomy): domain Eukaryota; kingdom Metazoa; phylum Chordata; class Mammalia; order Chiroptera; family Vespertilionidae; genus Myotis; species Myotis myotis. Next base: position 161,559,976 of record NW_023416324.1, read on the forward strand.
CCAGTAAAAGGAAAAGTGTTCAGAACCAGAAATAACAATTGGATTAATCCTTCAAATCAGTGACTATCATGTGACTCTTCCCAGTGAGACTATTCATATGACAGAATAGCAGCTACAGTTCTTCAATCTAATGATTAAATTACTCTACATCTTTTCTTTAATCCTCGTCCAAGGATATGTTTTTAAATTTATGTTAGAGAGAGAGGAAGGGAAAGAGGGGAGAAGAGAGAGAGAAACATTGATTGGTTGCCTCCCATATGTGCCCAACAGGGGACCGAACCCACCACTTTTGGTGTACGGGATGACACTCCAACCAACTGAGCCACCCAGCCAGGCCTACTCTACATCTTCCTTTCTCCTGTGGCAACCCTGGTCCTGCTCACTTTAGTCCGGCCTTTCTCGTGCACTCTAAGATGGGAAGGAATGAGTCTAGGATTGTGATCCTTTGGCAGAAACATCTGGAGCAGAAGGAGAAGGAACAAACCTCAGGAAAGCCCCATGAAGAACTGGCTCTCTCTTCTCTGAGATGTCCTGCACAGGTGGTTAAGTCACCTCTTCTGACTCCCCCCCAGTCTCCAAAACTTCTTGGGGCCTGCTTCTGCTGCTCTCACCACCACAGGGAAGAAAAACCTAACTGAAGATGCCATTGCATCTTGAGAAGAATGCTGTGATTTTTTTCTCCACACTTGCTGAAGAAAAAGAACAGACAAGAATCACAATGTCTACCAGCCAGGCATTTTAACACAAACCAGCTGTGAGACAAGAGGGAGTGGTGGGGACTGTGGCAGCCAAACCGTAAGTGGAATTAGTCCAGCTTTACTAGACCTTCCAGTTTTTCAAGAAACCCTAGGAATCCTGGTTATTCGTGGTTAAATCTACTTTCTAAATATTGGTGACTGGTTCACAGGGCCATTAAAATTCAGAAAGGCAGACAAAGCATATGTATAGGCTGGATCAGGCCTGGGAACAGATTACATACATCCTCGGAGCTGTGGGCCATCTCCAGAACACTGCACACGCCCACTGCTAAGCCACGGGAGAGAAATCTCGGCCTGCTCACTGAGCCAAACAGCGACTCCCCGATGCGCTGCCCAGCTTGCAAAAGATAGATTTGCATAACTGAGATGTGACGGTTCCTTCAAGACTCCCATTCTTCGCCAGATTTCCTGTCTTACAAGCAGCTTTTCAGTGTGCCTTGTACTCACTGTCAAGACTTTTACTGTCTGCAGTTGGCTCTGCCTTCTAGGGCTTAGAAAAGGGGCTCTGAATAAGTCGTGTGTAATAACCTGAATTCAAATGCAGGCTGCCCAGAGCCAGCCCTTCATCCTCTGCCAGCTTCCAAGCTAGCAGCTCAGTTAGCGGATGCTCCACAGAAGGATGAAAGTGGAGACACACCTTGTCTATCTGGAGACAGGGCCCAGTCAGAGAGCAGAGGTGAAAAGCAGCAGAGAGAATCACTATCCAGATGAACTGAAAAAAGTTTTGATTAAGATGCTGGTGCAGCCTGGTCAGCAGCAGAACGCCAACGATAGGACATTTGGTACTGGGACTCAGCTACAAAGGGCCTTAGAGACAGGAGACAGGACCAACGTAATGATGCCTACAGCCAGGAGGAAGATACACCCAGCAAATGATGACACCTAGTGCTGCTTCCTGGTTAAGGAACTCAATCTCATTTGTACTGAAAGCGTCTTCTCTTGAGTGTTTTTTTTTCCACCACTGTGTCCGTTCCCAACCCCTGGGGAAGATCTACATTAACTTCCAGGAGCCTGGACAGAAGAATCAGGAAGGCTTCAGAAGAACATACACCACCAGCAGAAATACCACCTCACCCCAATCACCAGCCCAACCCAGAGCTGAGATGCTGGAAAGGCTCAGGGGGCTAGAACAGCTCTCTGCTCCTAGGGCAGCAGCCAAGGAGATCAAGAATCAAAAAAATGACCTCACAAATGGAATGAGCCTGGCTCCCTGAGTCACCGCTGGAGGGAAAGCTGCCATGGGAAGCAGTTCAACCCTCATCAGATTGTGTACCAGCAAGAGATAAACTTTCCCTGTGTTGAGCCACTGAGATCTGCGGGTTGTTTGTTACTGCAGCAGAGCCCAACATGACCCTCAGGCAAGCATCAGAGGGTGGGGCGGTTTTGGAATGAGTATGATTACTTACATGCAGGTGAAGTTTGTGTGCTGTAGTGTGATTTGGATGGGGGGAAAATAAGTCTACCCCTTACTATCTGTGTAATCTTGGGTAAATTATTTATTCTCGCTAAGCCTGACTGTTCTCATCTTTAAAATATGGCACACGCCCTAGCTGGTTCGGCTCAGTGGATAGAGCGTCAGCCTGCAGAGTGAAAGGTCCCAGGTTCAATTCTGGTCAAGGGCACATACCCCGTCAATCCCCAGTTGGGGGCGTGGAGGAGGCAGCCGATCAATGATTCTCTCTCATCATTGATGTTTCTATCTCTCCCTGTCCCTTCCTCTCTGAAATCAATAAAAATATATTTTAAAAAAAATATGGCACACATCTACCTTAAAGACCTCAAAACATTATGAGATTAAATAAAATAATCCATGTGACGTATTTAGTATGGTGCTTGACACTTGATAAGAACTTAAATCTTAGCTATTCCTCATTCAGGGACATCCCAAAGCCTGACTAAATAAAGCTGAATGTGGACATGAAGAAAAAGTTAGGAGTCACCACTCATTGTAGTCACATTTCATTTAAAGGAATACTTGAAAGACTAGAAAAGAAACAAACCAGCCCCCCAGAGGTTGTTAGGGGAGTTGGGGCTATGACCCCTCCACCCCCCACACATATTCAGGGCAGAGACCTGCTCACCAGTCCCCCTTCCTTATCTTCCTCGGTCTCCAGCTTCCTTGCTAGAACCTGGCTCTTTAGACTAGAATGTGGGAGCAGAAGAGGCAAAGGCCACTCATCCTGGCCCGTAAGCTCCTCCTATGAGCAATCTCCAGGCAAGATGACCTCAGAAGCCACATGAGGAAGATGGTGGAGTCTGGGCTCTGAGACGTGCTTGGAGGAGAGGTGCCCACTGATCAGGAGACCCACTTAGGAGAGCAGGAATAAACTGCCATCAGGTTGGAGCCATTATATATTTGGATTTGTTTCTTGCAGCAGTTAGAGATGCCTGTTCTCTAATAATGTGTCAAATATTTTCTAATACAAGTACGAACATAAGTTGTAGGTTTTTACAAACAATAAATATACTTTGAATTCACTGATCCCAGGCACCTCTGTCACTCCAAACAAGGGGAAAGTTTAGGCTGTTCTGTTTGCTCCCTCCCTGATCACCTGGGTCTGTCACTTCCTGAGAACATTCTCTAAAACCTATTCATGTCACAAGGAGTCCCATGCCAGGTAGGCAGGGAAACAGGTGAACTATGATCACTGCATCTTTACGCAATGTTGTGACAGGTCATTTCTTCACCCCGAGGGAGAGGACAGAACTGGGTCATTGCTAATCAAATTAAACACCGAAGCCAGGTTCCCCTCCTAAGTATGTCCCCCTCGGTCCTTTCTTTGGGTTAAGGTCTCCCACTACTCCATTCGCCGACCCTTAAACACCCAACAGGAGGAAAGCTGGGCACTTACCCGATGCATGGGTTGGTCCGGTACCTCGGCGCTGTGTAGGAGAAAGGAGAGATGCTTTTGTCTACAAAAGACCCGAACCCCAGTCGGAAGTTGCTGGTGAGCTTCCTCATCTCCTCGGCGAGCTTGGTGCCCAGGTTCCGGATGTTGTCCAAGTCGTCCTTCATGGACAGGGAGAGGTCCATCAGGTAGTACAAGTCCACGGGATAGTCCTCCACCTGCCGCACCTGCAGCTGGAAGGTAGTCTTGTCGCCTGTGCCAATAGAGAGGCCGTGCGTGTTAGAAGTCATCAACTCGCTGGGGGGCTGAAGGGATGGATTTCGCTTTCACAGCTGGCCACCGCTTGCTTTTCTCCAGAGACTGTGCGCCTCTGGAGAAATATTTTTTTCTTGGAAGTGGAGTGACAGAAGGGAATAAGGGTGCTGAGGATAAAGTGCTGGGTTCTCTGTCCGAACACTTGGATCAGCATGTTTTTTTTTTAATCCTCACCCGAGGATATTTTTCCATTGATTTTTTAGAGAGAGTGGAAGAGAGAGGGAAAGACAGAGAGAAATATAGACATGAGAGAAACACATCAGTTGGTTGCCTCCTGCACAAGCTCCGACAAGGGCCCAGGCCAGGAAGGAACCTACACCTGAGGTACATGCCCTTGACCGCAATCGAACCCAGAACCCTTCAGTCCACAGGCCGACATTCTATCCACTGAGCCAAACCAGATAGGTTGGCTCAGCATCTTTAATAACCAGCCTTCTTAGTGGTGTTCTGTTTTCTCAGCAAAAAGGACACTTGGGTAATTGGTGGACAGTGAACCAGACAATTCCATGGACACGAAGTGGGTGAGAATAACTCACCAACCACACACCAACTTCAGAGAAAGGACCAGCCAAGGTGAGAATGCAGCCAGGAGGAGACTATAAAGGTTTATGTCAGTGGCTCTCAACCTTCCTAATGCCGCGACCCTTTAATACAGTTCCTCATGTTGTGGTGACCCCCAACCATAAAATTATTTCGTTGCTATTTCATAACTGTAATTTTGCTACTGTTATGAATCGTAATGTAAATATCTGATATGCAGGATGTATTTTCATTGTTACAAATTGAACATAATTAAAGCATAGTGATTAATCACAAAAACAATATGTAATTATATATGTGTTTTCCGATAGTCTTAGGCGACCCCTGTGAAAGGGTCGTTTGACCCCCAAAGGGGTCACGACCCACAGGTTGAGAACTGCTGGTCTATGTGAAATAGAAAATGGGGATGAAATTAATAAAAAGGTATAGACATGAGTAAGGTGGGAAGAGTGAGATTACAAGGCAATGGAGGGTGGGGACACAAAGACAGCACTTAAAACACCCCCCATGCTTGTGCCAAGTCAACTATTTCTATGCCTCTAGATATTTATCAGACAATAATATTTAGTTCTTAGGTTCGACTTTAGCTCATGCCATCACTTCGTCATGGCAGACTACTAATAGCATTTAGTTCTTGGGCACTTTCGATGTTTTGGAACATTGCAGACATAAGTCATCATCATCAGAAATTATATGTGTAAACATAGGAAGACAGATTCCGAATTTTAGGCCCATCAAAAGGGAAAATAAGAAAGCAAGAAAAAAAAATACTACTAGACTTGTCCACCAGCTACAAGAACAAGAAATTAATTTTTGGTTTTACAATAAGAGAGTCAACAGACAGAGGAAAGGGGACTTAATTCAGAGGAAAGAACCAAGAAAAGCCAGTGTCTGGGAGGCATGGCCTCTGCAACCTCACCCCCCACCCCCAGGTGCATAGAAAGGCCATGTCAACTCAATATGGGGAGGACTCACACCAGCGTATAATCCCAAATCATTTATAATCTCTACAAACAGTGTTTAGACCAGTGGTTCTCAACCTGTGGGTCGCCACCCCTTTGGGGGTCGAACGACCCTTTCACAGGGGTCGCTTAAGACCATCGGAAAACACATATATAATTACATATTGTTTTTGTGATGAATCACTATGCTTTAAAGATGTTCAACTTGTAACAATGAAATTGGGGGTCACCACAACATGAGGAACTGTACTAAAGGGTCACGGCATTAGGAAGGTTGAGAACCACTGGTTTAGACCCAATGTCAAGAAGCAAATCATACTAGGTCATTCTATCTGCCCTTGGGCTCATTAGCCCTTCAGAGGCACCAAAGGATGACCTTGAACTCTCTGGTAGAAGAACTGTGCACACACAGTTGAAATTCGGACATACTCTGTGTTCAGAGGTGCAATAGGGAGAAGCCACACCTGCCCAAGGGCCCACGCCTGATCTGCTGGCCTCACGTCTCAGAGAAACCAATCTTGCACCTCCAGCTGACAACCAGCAAGCTGAAGCCCTCTTGAACTTGTAGGAAAGGGAACCAATCTGCTGGGCTCCCTCTCCTCCCACCCCAGACAAGACATACTCCATTAACTAGACCGTGAAGAATAAAACGATCAAAAGATTTCAGTCCAAGTTCCAGCTCTGTCCCTCATTTAGGGGTGCAACCTGAGCCTCAGTTTCCTTAAATAAAAAATGAAATTCTTAACAACACAGTGCTGATTAAGGTCGTGAAGCACTCACGCAGGAGAGGAGTGTTTTGTAAGCAGCAAAAGCCTGCAGAAATGAAGTAGGAGCGCTGTAAGTACTATTTGCAGCCCGAACCACACGCCCTGCCTGCTTCCTCTGGCTTGCCTTGGCCTGTACTGTTCTAGCCGTCTCAGGATTGATGTTGTTTAGGTTGCCTGTTGGTATAAGCCTATTTTTAAAAAACCAGCCGAGTCTGACTCAAATGGAAGAGTGTTCAAGAATTCTTCCAGAATGAATGCTGAGCTGCTGCGATGTCGTCTCTGGTTCCCATCAGGCAGACAGAGCAGGGCCTCTCCCAGCCTTGGATGCCACAACTCAGGGAGGGGGGTGGGAGGGTGGGGGAGGAGCTTGGGGGGAGGGGAGACCCTCCTTGGCCTATGCATGGGCAGACCACACACCCCAGATGGCCAGAGCCTGCAATCCCATGACCTTTTTCAGGGTTTTCTGCATTTTCTGTCGCCTGTGCCCTTCCCCCGACGTTCCCAGCCACACCTGCAATTTATCCAGAGTCCACTTCCACCTCTCTGTGAGGTATAAGTAATTAACGGGTAGCCCTTTAGGACCAGGAAACGGGGACCTGATTTGGATTCAGGGGGCCGCCCATGGGAGGAAAGTGAACTCTAGCCTTTGGGCGGGGTTCCCCCCCCGCTGAGCTGGAACCCTGACCTTGTCACCAAGGACTGGGAGACCTCAGGCTTCTTTAACTGCTGCTCAGGTTCTGGATCAGTAATGGGAGGATGTTAATTGCCGCAGGGATTAGGGGAGACAGTGTATACAAACACCATCCAAATGCTTCTACACAAGGAAAACTTCGGCCTCCGTCCCCCCAAAGTCAATTATGAAAGCAATTTCCTGTGGGGATGAAAACAGAGACAGGAAATTCTGCCAGAAACTTGAGTGTGAAAGGCTGCAGCCCTGGGCATTCAATTGAACTCCAAATTTTCCAGGCGTGAGGTAAAGATGTGACACCTAGGTCTCTCTGTAAACTAGGAGGGTATCTCTTCTGAAGTGAGCGACCTCTTGGCATTAAATTCTAAGAGAAACTGATCACTAAGGAAGTGCGTGCACCTACATGCTGGGGAGGCTGCAGATGTTAAAAAGAAATCTCTCTCCAGCTTTCTAGAAAGGGAGTAATAGCATTAATGTTCAGAATGAGGGTTTATTGCTCCCTCAACTATGCCCAATTTTATTTCTTTAAAATATATGCATTTTCTTTTTTTATTATTATTATCTTATTGATTTTTTACAGAGAGGAAGGGAGAGGGATAGAGAGTTAGAAACATCAATGAGAGAGAGACATCAATCAGCTGCCTCCTGCACACCCGCTACTGGGGATGTGCCTGCAACCAAGGTACATGCCCTTGACCAGAATCGAACCTGGGACCCTTCAGTCCACAGGCCGATGCTCTATCCATTGAGCCAAATCAGTCAGGGCTACGCCCAATTTTAAATGCTACCAGCTCCTCAATGGGCCGTGGCCATAATGGAATGTCTGTGAGCAGTTTTGGGAGGGACCGACATTCCCAGACCCATGTTGTTGGGAGTTAAGCTGCAGGGCACTAACTCCCAACAAGGGTGGCCTCCAGGGTTAGCAAACTGATGGGGATGCTGCCCTGTGCCAGGCACCCGCTCTGCCGAGAGAAGGCCTGGGGCACATTTACTCTCTTAGAGCACATGTCTGGAGCACGTACGCTTAGCCACACTCCAACACACAGCCAGGCACCCAGCCCTGCACCACCCGAGGCTTTACACCAGTCACGCATCCCCTGCGTCCAGCAGGGTGCAGAGGCCGCTGGCTTCCCTGTGGGTGCTGGGTCTGTGCCTGCCACTGGGGAGACCAGCCCACACGCCCCTCTCCTCCCTCTTCTCCACATAAGACCTGATGGGCTCGTCTCCCTGCGTGGCTGTGCCCCTTCTCTCTGGGGACATTCCATATAATTCCCCCCTCAGGCCAACAGCAGGATCAGAGAAACAGGAGAAACAAACTCAAAAGCAGAGCTGATCGCCTAGCACCTGTGAGGATGGATCTGCTGCTGCAAGGAGCCCCTCTCATGTCCTTCTGGTTTTTCCTGTTCCCCAGGCAGCCAGCTCCAACTGTATTTTGCACAGAATTCCTGACACCCCTCAGTTCATGACTGGAGGCTCTCCCCCTCCCCCCAATCAGGTATCAACTCGCATGCATTCCACCTGAAATGGATATTTTTTTAAAAAGCTTTCTTCTCTCTGCCCTCCCTTCAATAAAGAGTGAAAAGTTAGCGTTTTTCCTTAGGGACATGTATGAGATGACAAACATTTTGGGAGAGTGAAGGGACAGAACTCCAGCAAGAACTTGTAGCTTTTTAAGGATTGATATGTTAAGGCAAAGCAGTACCTCAACAGATAAACACTCTTGGCATCCCCAGATAAATGTAAACAGTGTTTGATGCTCCTGAATTACTCTTCTTTGCTAAAAACTGGAAGAAAGAATGGAAACATAAACATCAGCTCTATTGTAACAGGACTACAGCTGAGCGGGGTGGGTGGAGGAAGGGGGGGGCAGGGTCAGGGCTCCAGTGACACGCGAGCTCTTCTGTTCAGTGCAGCAAAGGGAACAATATCCCAGAATTAAATTCAGACCCAGAACCAAAGAATCGCCCACTGGTCCCGTACAAGGTCCCTATGCCGCACCCCACCGCCCTCCCCAGCTCAGAATGCAGCCTCGGGACAGATGGCACCATGGTTGGCCTCCAGTGTCTGCCCCCATGCATCAGGGCTTATTATTCCTAGTTTCCTTGAAATAACCTGTCTCAGACAGTTGGGGCTGCTGTAACAAGTACCATGGATCGGGTGGCTCATGAACAACAGAAATTTAGTTCTCACGGTGATGAAGGCAGGAAGTCCATGCCTGCGCGGCAGAGTTCTGGTGAGATCCCTCTTCCAGTTACAGACTGTCAGCCTATTCTTTTTTTTTTTTTTTTTTTTTTAATACATTTTATTGATTTTTTACAGAGAGGAAGGGAGAGAGATAGAGAGTTAGAAACATCGATGAGCGAGAAACATCGATCAGCTGCCTCCTGCACATCTCCCACTGGGGATGTGCCCACAACCAAGGTACATGCCCTTGACTGGAATCGAACCTGGGACCTTTCAGTCCGCAGGCCGATGCTCTATCCACTGAGCCAAACCGGTTTTGGCGTCTTCTTCTTCTTTTTTTTTTTAATAAAGTTATCATTCTTTTATTTATTTACTAGAGGCCTGGTGCACGGAATTCGTGCACTGTAGGGGAGGGGTCCCTCAGCCTGGCCTGTACCCTCTCGCAGTCCGGGACTCCTCGCTCCTTACCGCCTGCCTGCTCACTGCTCCTTCCCACTCAGCTCGCTGCTCCTTAGCACTGCCGTGGATGCCGGCTGCACTCGCCAGCCGTGAGCCCAGCTTCTGGCTGAGCAGCACTCCCCCTGTGGGAGCGCATTGACCACCAGGAGGCAACTCCTCTGTTGAGCATCTGCCCCGGGGTGGTCAGTGTGTGTCAGAGCAACTGGTCATTCTGGTCATTGCACTGTAATGTTAGGCTTTTATTATATAGATTCATTTCAGAGAGGAAGGGAGAGGGATAGAGAGGTAGAAACATCAATGATGAGAGAGAATCATTGATTGGCTGCCTCCTGCACGCCCCTCACTGGGAATCGAGCCCGCAACCCGGGCATGTGCCCTTGGCTGGAATCGAACCCGGGACCCTTCAGTCCACGGGCCGGCACTCTATTCACTGAGCCAAACCAGCCAGGGCAAGACTGTCAGCTTCTTGCTACATGGTGAAAGAGCTCTCCAGGGTCTCTTTTTTTTTTTTATTATAGCACTAACCTCATTCATTAGAGCTCTACCCTCATGACCTAATCACCCGTCAAAGGCCCACCTCCTAATGCCACGGCACTGGGGTTAGGATTTCATCTGAGGAATGTTGGGGACACAAATATTCAGTCCACAGCAAACCTCCCACCCACACACATGGAGTCCTTTGAAGTGTGTGCACTGCCAGTCTGGGTGGCAGAAGCAAGACCTCAATCAGGTAACTGGCACCTCCAACACAGCACAGACAGGAGCTGGCAGGAAACACTTACCAAAAGCAAGCGGCCGCCTGTAGTTTAGTAAACAGTACGGTACCGGTGTCATTTCCTGGCCTGGATTACATACTCTGCTTATGCAGTATATTATCACTGGAGAACATGGAGAAGGGGATCCAAGAACTCTCTACTATTTGTGTGACTTCTTGTGAACATAAAATTGTTTCGAAATAAAAAGTTTTAGCCTGGCCAGTGTGGCTCAGTGGTTGAGTGTTGACCCATGAACAGGGAGGTCACGGTTTGATTCCAGGTCAGGGCACCTGCCTGAGTTTCAGGCTCGATCCCCAGCAGGGGGCCTGCAGGAGGCAGCCGATCAATGATTCTCCCTCATCAATGATGTTTCTATCTCTCCTTCTTCCTTCCTCTCTCTGAAATAAAAACATTTAAACCAAATAAATAATAATAAATTTTAAATTTAAAAAAAAACCACCCTGCCAACCAAAGGTTATTTTTTTTGAGAGGCTAAGGGATTGCGGCAAATAATGACTTAAGCAAACCCTTTCTGATTGCTCTACCTCTAGCTTCTTACCATTTCAATAAACTTTATTCTAAAGTTTATGTCCTTTCTTAAGGATTTTATCCCTTGTTAAAGCCTTTTTAAGATTGTTATCCTGACATTTTCAGGACTGAAAACAAAATGGAAAACAGGATCCTATGTTTATACAAAATCCTGCTTAAAGTTTGGCAGGTGTTCAAAAAGTTCAACACGAAATAACCACATGACCCAGCAATACTACTCCTAGCTATATACTCAAAATTATTGAAAACATATTGTCAACACAAAAACTTGTACACAAATGTTCATAGCATAGCAGCATTAGTCATAATTACCCCAAAGTGGAAACAGCCCAAATATTCACCAATTAGAATGTGGTACAATGGAATATTACTGGGCCATAAAAATGAATGAAGTCCGATACGTGCTATGACATGGATGAATCTTGAAAATATTTTACTAAGTGAAAGATGCCAGACATGAAAGGCCACATATTATCTGATTTAAATGAAACATCCAAAATAAGTAAACCACGGAGTCAGAAAATAAATTAGTGGTGATCCGAGACTGAACTGGTGGGGAGGGCGGGGAGAAGGAGTGACTGCTAATGGGTACAGGGTTTCTTTCTGGAGTGATGAAAATGTTCCAAAATTCGACAGTGGTGAAGATTGCACAACTATATAACTATACTACATACTACTACGTGTATGTAGTATACCACTAAGTTGTACACTTTAAAATGGTGGATTATATCTCAATTAAAAAAGAAAATAAAAACAAAACAAAAAATCCTGCTGAAACTAGAGGGAAATGTTTTTTTTTGTCTTTTTTTTTTCTCCAGGCTTATCCTAGAACAATAATTTTGCCTTGGTGAAGTCTCTCCTAGTATGTTGAGGCTTGTCCGTGGCTGACCTTTGATTGGCAAAGAGTTACATGTCACTCAGCAAACATCTATTAGGAGGTGTGGGGGAGCAGGCAAGGGGGAGACACAAGCATCGCTCAATAAGCACAATGGAAGAGCAAATCGCTGGGCAGCAGCACGCACGCCTTCCCCAGAGTCAGGGGTCACTGCTTTGAGGTCAGTATGCACTCGGTAAACTGAAAACGTTGCTAACTGCAACATGCCGTTTTCTCCTTCCCCCAAATAAATAAATATCTGGGGTTTGCCTGTACTTCTCTTTAAATATTAACATTTTCAAAATGTTAAGGGGCATCACTGGCTTCAAGTGTTTCTATATTTGAGAAACATATTTACAAGGTTCTAGGCCTTTAAGGATTCATATTTTCATCAGCTCTGCTCCCAGTCTTCATCTCTGCAGACTGAAACATCCTCATGATTTGGGTGTCTTCACAGGGCAGCCTGTCCCTCCATCACCCTGACCTCCGGGCAATGGGCCCTCCATCAGTACACTTTCCACAGGACCAGAGCTACACACAGCACCGCAACACTATTTTGTATGAACACAAGATCACATTTTCCATTTTATTTACAATATCAGAAACTGCATCATAATGCTTAGCAGGAGATGTGACTATACCAAGTAAGACAAAATTTTTTCTTTAACTGAGCATACATTGAACTTCATGCATAAATAAGTATTGTGCATAAATTTAATGCTAAGAAAACTTCAAGGAACTGCCAGCACTCTCATCACTTCTTTAACTCCTCTTTGGGGGCTATATTAAAAGCCAGGTGATAAGTCAAAACAAACCACAATTTCTCCCCCTCGTAGTCACAACTTAATTCTAATTTTTAAACTGGAATTAAAACTGTGACATCTCTGGCTTTGTGTGACTGTCAACTCTTTCCTAAAGCAACCCCCTAAGAACAAGAATTTACTCTGAGAGTAAATCTAGATGAGGAGCTCCAAAACTATAAAACCCTCCCTTGGTGATGACCCTGAAACCATAAACTCTTTTGGAGGCATTAATTTTGGTCCTTGTTTTCAAAGATTATTGAGCAAAAACTATACACAATTATAAATTCACTAGAGGCCCGGTGCATGAATTTGTGCACAGGTGGAGTCTGGCTAGCCTGCCCCGATCGGGGCCAACTGGGCTGGGCCGGCCGGGGGGAGGGGATGCAGGTGCTTGGCCAGCCGGCACTGCTCCCTGATCAAACTCCCAGTCGAACTCCCAGTCGAGGGGACAATCTGCATATTAGCCTTTTATTATATAGGATTATAAGTTTTGAAAAATATGAACACGTGAATAAAGACAGAGGATCTTTCAAAAATTTCCTTTAAGTTACTGTTAGACTGTTATTACAATATGAAGGAAGATGCATCATTCACCTTAATGGATAACCATTCTCATCCTACACAATGTTCCAATATCTCAATAGTCCACCGCAACTCCCACACCCCTTCTAGGTCAAGGCCCTTGACCCTGAGCCTGTTTGCACAGAAGGATGTGAGTTATTTTCCGAGAGAGAACGTCGCCAAACATCTGCCCACACAAAGGCTCAGCTGACTTTTCTACCCACTCACACAGCTTTGTAAGGGCTCCCTTCCTTCTCTCTCTCAACTTGGTGTCTCTCCGAGCAAAAAGGCTACGTGTCACTTACAGTGAGGTGACTTATAAAAATAGCAACTTCAGCTAATCCCTGCACTAATCCCTGGGCCGTCCATAGTTTGTGCCTCTATCTGGCAGGGCCACTTACATCCTTGCTTGATTTCTTATTTCCAAGATAACTCAACAGACAAATAACACATTTCTCAAATATACGATGACTCAGAGCTCTCTCTAAAGAAAACAAGAAGCAGGTGGAGTGCCTCCGACATGCAGAGCTGTGCTAATCCTTTTCTGAGAAGCTGAGAATCCCTACCCAAAACTTCATCTGGCTGGGATTCTAGAATCTATGCCTCTGGCCATTACTCTTTGAAAATAATAATTTTAACTTTTTAAAGTGCAATTATTCAAAAAGCCTCATTTAAGCCTCTGAACATAGCTGTGAGGAGTGAAGGTGAGAACAACCCTGAGACCAGAAGGGTGGGGTAACCTGCCCAGGGTCTCTGAGCGAGGGTCAGGGCCAGAGCTAGACCCCAGAGGGCCAACCAGGTCCATGACCTTTTCACTGTGCCAAGCTGCCCTGGCATCTAACTAAGCCACCTAGAAACAGTGACTGCCAGGGGTTTCCTAGATGATGGGATAGAAGACAAGGCTATAGATCAATGGAATTTGTGGGGGGGGGGGGGGGGGGGGGGAGCTGCCTTTTCTCAGCGAAGTAATACTTTCCTAATCTAGCATGGGCACATCCATCTTTTGACATTGGAGACTCTGATATGTGAACACTGGATAACAGAAGCGGTGAACTAGAAACAACTGCGAGCTTTGCCATCATAGAGACCTGGGATTGAATCCAACCGGGAGAGCTTGAGCAGGTTACTCCTCACCCACAAAATGATGCTACCTGCCTTAGGGTAGGTCAAGTATTTAGCACATAGCTGGTGTGCACATCCGTTAGTTTCCTTATATTACAACTAGAGGCTCAGTGCATGAAATTCATGTGGGGCGGGGGGGGGGGGGGGGGCGGTTCCTCAGCCTGGCCTGAGCCCTCAGGGGATGTCTGACTGTCTTGGGGATTGGGCCTAAACCAGCAGTCGGACATCCCTCTCACAATCCGGGATGCTGCATGCACCAGTGACCATACTTTTCATACAGGTCAAAGGCATCTTGCTGTTGTATGGGCAGCTACATTTTTTTGCCCTGATTATAAAAAGTAGTATAGAACATGAGCCTTCTGAGGCAGTAGTACCATTTTCCCCCATCTTATGTGGAAAAATTGAAGCAGAGAGAAGTTAAGTAATTGGCTTTGTCACACAGTTATAAGTGTCAGAATCAGGGCTGACCACAAAATGTGCAAGCCAGAGTCCATGCATGTCATCACTGCATCACCCTGTTTTTTCAGTGTTAGAGTAGCCTTACCAGGTTTTAATTTTTAAATCTAAGAGACTGTTCCCAATATATAGGGTAGGGTCCCTAGGCCTGGCCAGCAATCAGAGCCAATCTGTGGGGTGACCGGTGGGCGGGGCAACTGGTGGGCCCCCGCTGGCACCCACCTTGGTTGGTGGCCTGGGGCTGCCTACTGGCCGGCCCTGCCCCCCAATCGCTGCCGCTGGCTCCCTCCCTCTCAGGGGTCAGTGTGCATCATAACAACCATGGTTCCATCAGTCGGTCGATTTGCATATTAGGGCTTTATTATATAGGATTAACTCAAGGGTCTGCAGAGGCTCCAGGGTCATCAAACAAACTATTCTTACTCTAAAAGTTTGTCCCTTCAGAATGCCACTGACTCAAATGGAATTTGCTGGCAGGAAAAAAGCACTTTTCCCCGGAAGTAGCACTTTCCCTGAAACCTGCATTAACTACATCCTCCCATAAAAAAACATTACTCACAATAGCTAAAGCCCATGTGTCCACTGATGGCTGAACGGATAAACAAAATACAATATATACATATAATGGGATCTAATCCAGCCTTAAAGAGGAAGAAAATTCTGACATCCTACAGCATCGATGAGCCCTGACGACATTATAAGTGAAATAAGTCGGACACATAAGGACAAATAGTGTATGAGCCCACTTATCTGAGGGACTTAGAGCAGTCAAACTCATACAGACAGAAAGTGGAAGGTGCCTGCCAGAGGCTGGGGGGAAGAGGGGGCGAGGGGTTACTATGTAATGGGTACTTAACGAGTTTCAGTTTGAGAAGACGCAGTAAGTTCTGGAAATGGATCGTGGTGATGATACTACAACACTGTGAGTGTACTTAATGCCAATGAACTACACAGTTAAAAATGGTTAAAATGATGAACTTTATGTTACACCTATTTTACCACAATTTTAAAAATAGGAAAGATATTCGGTCCCTCCACGGGGCCTTGTACGCTGGTTCCTGGAGTCTGGGCCATGCCTCGCCTCCCCCCTCCCCTGGCTCTTGCCCTCAGCCTGCCCTGGCTCATGTCCCCATTATTAATGTGTCCCACCTCGAGGGCACTCACCAGGCCGCAGGTTCACAGCGATCTCCTGTGGCGTCATCTGAATGACGTCTGAGCCTGCGTAGCTGGAGCCCTTGCTGCTGAGGGGCAGGCTCCGCAGAACCTGGGTGACGCTGGCCGGGCTCTCAAACTCCCCTCCGCAGCCGTTTCTGACCAGGTTTGCCTTCAAGTCACACCGGGAGGTGACCGACCGCAGGCTGCCGAAGTTCTAGGCAAAGAAACAGGAGGAGAGCAGGAGGCAGTTAGGGTGTCTCTCCAGAACACCACAGGCTGTAGGACCATCACCAGCTGGTTGACTTTGAACCCCCTACATTCCACCTTCATCGTCTAAAGATGGAGAAATGATCATCCGTGTCCCAAATGCCTCACCAGGTATTAAGAGGATTGAGGGACTGGATATGAAAGCATTTTGTAAACTGTGAATACATAATACAAATGTTTGCTTTTGTGGTTATTTTAATGGTCAAAAGGCTCCTTAAAAAATATGCCAGGCTACATGATGAACGGGAGCCACTGAAATGGTCAAAAGTTGTATAACTATAATTTTCTGAAAGATATAAGTTTCCAAGTTGGCCATCACTCAGGCAACCAAGAGTTAACCTCTGAGTTGTCCACTCATCAATCCCATCTTTTCCGCAGCACTGGGCATTGCACAACATGGAGAGAGCAATGTCGCAATATATGTTGTGTCCTCTGGCCTGGAGGTCCTCTCCTAGGAATTTACCACAGAAACTAATCAAGAGGAAGGGGAAACTATCGGATATGTACTGCTGTCATTTAGAATAGCATAATCTCATTACTGTGTAAACCTAAACCCCTGAACCATAAGAAAAATGGGGTATATCAACTCAACAGATGACAGTCATGATCAATGATTATGAAGACTACGTAGAAATTGCAAAACAGTCATACTAGTAAAAAGATCAGAAAATATCATTGCATCTGCACTAGGATTCAAAAGAAAAACTTTAAAATAAGGATAGTTGAGGTATTAGGATAAACTACCCTAATTGTACTTTATTGCTATTTGGACAATAAAGCCACATTGATGAGAAAAATATTTCTTAAGATGAACTGAGGAGGGGGTGGGGCATCGGGGCAGCCCAACCCAAGGTGGCACCAAGTGTTTGGGCTGTTAACCTTAGCATGAAATAATATACTTTGTTTTAATATATGGTGATAGTAAGTATGGATCACTTTCCAGTAATGAAGTTTTTATTTTATTTTTTTAATATGTTTTTATTGATTTCAGAGAGGAAAGAAGAGGGAGAGAGAGATAGAAACATCAATGATGAGAGAATCATTGCTTGGCTGCCTCCTGCACCCCCCCCCCCCCCCCCACTGGGGATGGAGTCAGCAACCCGGGCATATGCCCTTGACCAGAACTGAACCTGGGACCATTCAGTCTGCAGGCCAATGCTCTATCCACTGAGCAAAACTGGCTAGGGCTCCAGTAATGAAGTTTTTAAATGGCAAAGCAAACCCAGGGTTCTGGCTGACAGCCCTTTCTCGGACCGATGTGAGAACTAAGGTCACCGCCCGCTGGCTGGCTACAGGGCTGCACTGGGCCACCCTGTAAAGGCTGGAGAGTCAGGCCCCTGGTCTGCCTCCCGCCTTGGGAGCTCTGACGCCTGGGGAGCTCTGATGGAAGCCTGGGTGGGCGGAGTGTTCCTTGCCTGCTGTGTTGGGAGCCAGACTGCTGGCAGAGGCACCCGCCGTCCTGGTCAAGGATGCCCTGAGGCTAGTCTATGTCTGTGAGTCTTTGCGAGATTCAAGACCAAGAAGAAAGACTGTGTAGTATTTTTTAAATAAGTAAAACCAGATGTGTCGTTCTGGGGTTCTGAGCTTTTTTTGGTGTGTGTGTGTGTGTGTGTGTGTGTGTTTATAAGTGGATTTTTTTATTTTCTGTATCGAACCCTTGGAGATCTTGCCTATGAAAACCTCAGGGACTGCACCATAAGTGTAACTGACTCCACAGCCCCTTGTGGAACACGGTGAGAAACGTGAGTATTCTAGGTTAAAATGATTATCCTTTCAATTTTATAACATTCCAAAGCCAGGGTTTCCAAACCTGGGTTCCAGTGGGCAGGTTTGACTCTGATGTAACAATTCTAATGAAGCAGTACAGCAGCCCAGGGCCAGGGGAAGGGGAGTCAGCCTCGGAGGGCCCTGCATCGACCGCTCTGCCTCTGGCGCTGCCCGAAGCAGAGGTCTAACCAGCTGCCCAGAGCGGGACGGCCTGCCTGCTCAGAGCTTACTCGGTTAGTCGGTGGTCCGTGAGGTCCGAAAGGTTGGCGACCGCTGGGCTGGAGTTTCTGAACTCCTGGCTGACATACGGGGCCTGGCTGCCGGCTCCTCCAATGCTGAGGAGCTGGTTACCCTTGGCCCAGTTCTGATTGTCAAGGTGCACCTGCCTCAACCAGTCCCAGGCTGATCCCTGCCACCAGGTCGGCAAGGAAAGCATCTTCGGTCTCCCCAGAGTGACAGGCACCCCCGAGGTCCCTCCCAGGTCCTCAGCAGCTTGCACTGTGGAACAGACGAGGCCACAGAGCCGATCTGTTTCACTCTGAGTGGGAGGCAGCTGCGTGACTCCTCACCCACAGCCTCAGCCATTCGCTTTCAGGCTGGTCATCGAGATCGTCCCCTTGGGCCTGGACCTTCCCGGCCAGCCTGCTCAAAGGGCTTTCGACAGACACTACCAGCCCTTGATGGAGGGCTTGCCCAAGGCCGCCTGCTGGCCAGGAAGATGGACCTGCCGGCGTCACCAGGAGACTCAAAGTCCAGGGCATACCGCCCACACCTGAAGCTCTCAGAGGCAGCCACACCCGAAGCTCTCAGAGGCAGCCACACCCGTGCCAATTACAACCTTATCTGTGTAGCTGGCTTTTCCAGCTGCACTCTGGGGCCTCTTTATTCTCTAGGATGTTGAGAGCAAACCCCTCTTCATTCCCTCGTCGCTAGCATTTCCTCTCTTTCTCCTTCGTATCTTTCTTCAAGGTTGTGGTAAAGCCTCAGCTCCGATGTGCATGGCTTCCCCGAAGTTTGCTGCCAGCACGGAGGACTGTGAACTCCTGCCTCGTCGCCTGGTTCCCGGCGTGAGAACTACCACTGGCCACATTCAATCTGCAACTTGCAGGATGACTTCAGAAGTGCCGACCACGGCAGCCACGGGACAGCCCAGGCAGCCCGTGCCAGCAGCTCCAGCTTTCGGACAGTAAGGGACATATCTTACGGCGCCCAAGTTAGAGTTAGTCTCAATGCCGTTCACCTCTACCATCAGTTTGTCAAAACCCTATTTCACAAAGCTCAGTGTTTTGCTCCTTGGGGCAGGCCCAGTGGTTTTATTGATGTGCTCAACAGCCTTTGAGACACCCTGACCTACATATCAAACCTTGTCATTGTTCCAGAGCTTTAGGGCCTCAAAGACACCAGCTGGGGCACCTCTGGGCATGGCAGGTCTGAGGAACCGCGTGAGAGTAAGGCAGCGACCTCAACAGCGGGGTTCCCACCGTAGCTGAAGGTCCCTATGCCATGGAGTCTGATTTCTAGCCAGAGGTTCTCACTGCCCGAGAAAAGCACAGAGAGTGCGGCCGGCCCCAGACAGTGTTCACCCCACAAGCCCAATAACTTCTCCTCTCTCCCCCTAAGCTCCTTTCTAGGTAATTTTAGGGTGCAGGCATCTTTAAAGAGAAGAAACCAAAACCACAGAGGCCAGGGGCATAGACTGTGACGGCTATGACCTTTCAGATACACAAACATTATAACGACAATGCCGCAATACCTGCAATCCCGAGCTCCCAATTCAATGAGAGCAGATGCCCCAATGATAAGCCCTTGGAGAAAAGGAAGACTAGTGCTGAAGAAAATCCTCTCACACGAATGACAGTCCAACGACGGATGTGCTAAGAGCCTTCATATCCCGGCGGCCTGGCACCTGGAGCCTCCACCAGGTGGGAACACAGCACGTTCCAGGGGAAGGGGACCGTGGATGTGTCGCCGGGCGCCAGCCCCTCACTTCTGCGGGTGAGGAATCAGAGCCGCATGCCTGAGTTCGCGCTGACGTTCACCCAAGAGGTCCGAATTCGCCTGGCCTCAGCTTCTTGGACCCAAGTCCAGTATTGTTTGTGTCATCACCCTCTCATCTCAGCCAAGGCCATTGCTGAATTCCACAGCAGAAAACTAACTGGGCACACAGATTCGGTGCCTCTGTATTTAGTATCTCCTCGCTGCCCCAAATGCAGAGATCCTCCTGCCTCCTATCAAACTTGGAGGATCAATGTCCTCTTTGTGCAGAAAAATGAGTATGGAAGGTGGGAAGGGGGGACTTTATCTCAACAGGGAAAAATGGAAACTAGCCCCAGCTGTTTTGGCTCAGGAGTTGGAGCACCAGCCTGCGGATTGAAGGGTCCCAGGTTCGATTCTGGCCCAGGACACATGCCCAGGTTGCAGGCTCGATCCCTAATGGGGGGCATGCAGGAGGATTGTCTCTCATCATTGATGTTTCTCTCTCTTCCTCTCTGAAATCAATAAAAATATATTTTTTTAAAAAAAAAAGAAAAGAAAAATGGAAACTAGCTTCAGGATGGGCCTCTGATGGGCTCAATTGCTTGCAGGTGCTCCGCGCTGGAGAGGTTTCAGTTCCTGACGGAAGCCTCTGTCCATGGTCTCCCAAACCTCGTCATCACCGCCCCACAGGCCTCATACGGGGTAACTGCATTACAGGCTAGTTACCGAGAGAAGCGACCGAATGGGAACAGGAACTTGAAACATCTTTTGTGGCTTTTAGTCTCTATCTGGTAATAACAAAAAAGAAAAGGGAGGTGTTCCACATTTAGATCCTTTTAATTTGTTACCACTCTGCTCCTTGTTGTAACCCACCCCTCTCCATTCCCTCCATCTCCTGTACCAGAGCACATAATGAGGTTTGCTGTTTATCATAACATTGTAACACCTGACTCCCTGTACACTTTGTTCATCAAAATCTCTTTTCCTGAAGTCAAGGCCAGGGCCCAGCTGGCTCTTAGCACAGCTGTCTGTCAACTCGGCCAGTGCATTCAGGGTTGTCTGTCTGTGCCACACCAGTCATTACATTTTATCTGCAGACCACCCCGCCTACTCCTGCTAAAGGCTAAGATGCTAAAAAGATGTGGGTGGTTGTTCAGTGGGGGAGTGGGGGGGGAGGGGTGGGGGCGGGAGGAGAAGACAGATTTTTGTTAGTTTGAAACTGCAGCCCTCTCCGGTTTGGCTCACTGGATAGAGTGTCAGCCTGGGGACTGAAGAGTCCCGGGTTCGATTCCAGTCAAGGGCATGTACCTTGGTTGCAGGCACATCCCCAGTAGGGGGTGTGCAGGATGCAGCTGATCGATGCTTCTCTCTCATCGATGTTTCTAACTCTCTATCCCTCTCCCTTCCTCTCTGTAAAAAAAAATCAATCAAATATATTTTTAAAAACAGAAAAGAAAAGAAACTGCAGACCCTGGAAGAAGAGGCATCCATGCCGGAAGAAGGCATCCAGGCCAATCCCTGGGATGAAGAGGGAAGAAGCAAACTGGTGAAGAGGCAGAGAGCCCAGCAGAGAAGTGGGCACGGGCGGGGAGCTGGCTGTCCTCTGAGGCTGGCCTTCTCCTGCAATATGGCCGGGCCAGGCTCTCTGACCTGCCAAGGCGGCAGCCCTGGCTGGGCAGAGGGCTCATGGGTTTAGGGGTGAGGGAGGAGAGAAGGTAAGTGATGCAACCCCAAATCTGTGCCCCAGCCACTCACTGCCACGTGTGCTTCCTGTCTGGGGATAGAGAAATCCCTCTGTCAGCTTCCAGTCGGCTGACTAAAGGCACTGAACAAATATTTACAAAGCATCTGCAACCGGCCAAGATCATCTCTTTCGTGGCCACAAAGAGATGCTCTCTCAAAGAATCTATATTTTAGTGGTGAGCTGGAGCAAACGCTCAGTTGGGGTTTTTTTCATGTTTTCCCAGCTCAAAGGAAACGTTGGTAATGTCTCCTCTACTTTCCCTGCCACCATAACTTCCCAGAAGGTCCAGCCAGCCCTTCCGCCTTCCAGCCTCTAATCCATCCCCTTCCTCACATTCCTGCCTCCAGTCGTCCTGACTCCTTCATTCCTTCTTCTCCACACCCACCTCCAAGGCAGAGCCGCTTCACCCCAGCCCAGGCTCTCCCGAGTCGTCTTCTTCCCACATCTACTTCCACCAGCCACAAGTCATAGGCTTCCCTAGTCTCCCTGCGGGTTTCAGCTCCCGCAGGGCGGCCTTGCCCAGGTCCTTCTTTTTCCAGTTTCTCAACAGCCTGTACTGCCCACGGCCACATCATCTCAACATGCCTCGCTTCCACGCCCCACAGCCTCCCCTCTGCCCCCAGCCCAGCCCTGAGCTCATCTCCTTGCCTGCCTTTGCCTCCCCTGCTGCCCCCACCAACTGTGCTTTCGGTCCCACAGGGACCACGGGTGCCTCAGCCCTGCCACTTCTCCTCACCCGCTGTTCTCTCGCAGGGCACGCCAGCCTCCAGCCTCCAGCACACTGCTGGCCCACAAAACCCAGCCTCCCTTTTGTCCTGGGCACACGGCTACATTAAGTCTCCAGTTCTCGCTGCACTGGGGCGTAGTGATGCGACTGGGTTTTAGACCGGAAAATGTGGTGGGGATAATGTGGGCTGCCCCAGGGCTGTCCTAAAAGCACCAGCACATTCTTCCCAGCACGTTCCCCTTCGCGGCTGGCTGGGCCGTGACACACTTTCAGAGCAGAGGCGACTTTCCACTTTAAAAAAATGAAGGACAGCCCTAGCTGCTTTGGCTCAGTGGATAGAGCGTCGGCCTGCGGACCAAAGGGTCCTGATTAGATTCTGGTCAAGGGCACATACCTCGGTGGCAGGCTCCTCCCCGGCCTGGGCCCTCCTCCCCGGCCTGGGCCCTGGTCAGGGCTCATGCAGGAGGCAACCAATCGATGTGTCTCTCTCATATCGATGTTTCTCTCTGTCTTTAACTCTTTCTTCCAGTCTCTCTAAAAATCAATGGAAAATTATTTTTGGGTGGGGATTTAAAAAAAAAAAAAAAAAGGACAAAATAGATAATAAGCTGCCCGAGTTTGCTGTGTTTATTACTTATTTATTTTAATCCTCACTAGAGGTTATTTTTCCCATTCTTCTTTAGAGAGAGTGGAAGGGAAGGAAGAAGGGGGAGAGAAGGAGACCGAGAAGGGGGTAGGGGGAGATGTGAGACTGGAGGTGGGAGCGAACCTGCAACCACCACATACCCTTGATCAGGAATCAAACCCATGACCCGTCCATCCTCGGGCCAATGCTCTAACCATTGAGCAGCTGGCTAGGGCTGCTGCGTGTTTTATACTGTGCAGTACATACAGCATAAGTGTTCGAGCTGGCTGAGAAGCAGGGGCCAAGGGGCCACGAAGGACAAGGGACAGGGGCTGAGGTGTGCAGTGCAGACAGGTGAGGACAGGCAGCCCCTACACACCCTCGTCTCAGAGAGGGGAGTCTGGCAACTGTGGTCTTATAGCCCGAGGGTAAGTCTGAAGCCACCAGGTAAACTATGTTAGGAGACAGACGCAAGAGCGGTTCACAGGGCCATGCGGCAGAGCTGGTAGCAGCCGGCATGCAGCGCAGCACTGCACTGGAGGACGGGAGGGAGGACACCGGCTGACCCCTCCTCCCCTGTGGGAGGACAGTGCTGGGAGGTGGACTGGGTGGAGGAGGTGGGTTAGGTTACCAGGGGTGTTACATATAAGAGGTCCCCACCTCACCTCAGGGAAAACAAGGAAGTCACTGTGGGAGCTAGAGCAGGGGAGGCCCGTGGGCTGTGTGCTAGGATGAATCCTGGGTGATATGTAGTGACCAGGAGCCCATAGATCAGAAGCCACAAGAACACACTGGTTAGGGACCTGGCCCTCCATACTTCCACACAGTATCAGCCCTCAATACACACACACACATCATATGCTCTTGGCAGTTACATTACTTCTCCCATGATGTTGCAGGATGTGTGGTTAAGAAGGCACTGGCCACATTCATTCTGTCTTGCTAAGGGGCAGAGATTGACCAAAGCCACTCCTGACCCAGCTCCCTGAAACACATTCAGGCCCTGGGAAAGTTGCCTTCCAAAGACGGTGGGAAGCTGCCTCCCGTGCAATCCTCATGGGAAGTTCTGCAGCCAAGAACGAGGCCCTACCTAAGCATAGAGGGAGCCCCAGGGGCTAGAGAGGAACCCAAGTGTGGGCTGGGACGATGACCTGCTCCTCGGATAATGGCATTCGGTGTCAATATCAGGATGTCACAAATACTAACACAAGAAAGGAAGAAACCTAAAGAAGACAAATGACACTGGTGTCCGGGTCCCACTGCCCACATTTCACTAGAAAATACCCATCGGTGACAGCAGTTTGCTGGACAACTCTCACTCATCACTCAGGAGACTGGGTTCATTAGCAGCCCCACCCACAAGCCCTCTTATGCACTGATCTCATTTTACACTCCCAATAATGCTGGAGGGTGGGAAATATCTTATTCACCATAATAGAGGAATATGCAAATTGTCCAGGATGCATCACAGTAACCAGGGAAAACGTCACAGTAACAGTAACGACCAAACAGCAGGCTGTGTGGGGCGACCAGGCTGGCAGGGGGGTTAGTGAGGGATGACCAAACGACTGAACAAGCAGGCTGTGTGGGGTGACCAGGCCAGCAGGGGGGTTAGTGAGGGATGACCAAACGACTGAACAAGCAGACTGTGTGGGGCGACCAGGTCGGCCGGAGGGGGCAGTTGGGGGTGACCAGGCCAGCATGGGGGCAGTAAGGGGCAGAGGGGGACAGTTGGGGGCAACCAGGCTGGCAGGGGTGGCAGTTGGGGGTGATCAGGCTGGCAGGAGGAGGTGGTTAGGGGTGATCAGGCTAGCAGGGAGGGATAGTTAGGGGTGATCAGGCAGGCAGGCAGGTGAGAAGTTAGGAGCCAGTGGTCCCAGATTGTGAGAGGGATGTCTGACTGCCAGTTTAGGCCCAATCCCCGGGATCGGGCCTAAACCGGCAGTTGGACATCCCCCAAGGGGTCCTGGATTGGAG
Organism: Myotis myotis; assembly: GCF_014108235.1. Lineage (NCBI taxonomy): Eukaryota > Metazoa > Chordata > Mammalia > Chiroptera > Vespertilionidae > Myotis > Myotis myotis. The sequence continues at coordinate 161,584,857 of NW_023416324.1, forward strand.
AGGGTGCAGGCTGGGCTGAGGGGACCCCCTCCCCATGCATGAATTTCGTGCACTGGGCCTCTAGTTTTACATATAAGAAACTGAGAATAAATCATGGCAAAACTGTACTTAAACTTTGATTTTCTAACTCCATGTCTTTTTAGAAGGCCTCTTTTATCAACGATGAATTCCTGCCAGACTCTTGGCTGAATCTGGGAATATTAAGATGAATAAGACATGGTTTAGGTTCTCAAGGAGATGATGACTTAGTTGATGACAGGCATGAGAACAAATGAACAGAATAAGAATAGTCTATAAGTGCTATTGAAAGAATAGAGTATGGCAGACAAAGAAGTGGTCATGGCCTCCTCATGCACACACAATAAATAGCCATTTAATGAACTCCTTCAATCAATATTTATTGAGCAGCTACTGTGCATCAGGTACCACTCTGGGTGCTGGAGATATAGCAATGAAGAATACAAATAAAGCTCCTTCCCTAACATTCTGGTGCAAAGAGCTTGCATTCTCATATCAAAAATGGACAGACACATGGATGAATGGATGGACGGACAGACAGACAGATGTGTCAAGGGAAAACCATGAAAGTCTTCATAGAGTAAAAGAGACTTGACCTGAGTCTTGGAAACCTGGAGACAAGGTGTTGGCCAGGGGAAGGTGTGGGCCGCAGAAGGCCCTGAGGAGGAACAGCACAGGGAGGACCACGAGGGTGCTCATCAATCAGGGCTCTCTAGGGATCTTCAGGTGGTTCCCTCTGGCTCGAGGGCTGGGGTGGGCAATAGCAGGCTGTGTGGGGCTGGAGGGTGGGAAATATCTTATTCATCTATACTAATAGATGGTGGGGAGGCAGGAACTTGGATTTGTCCTGCAGGTCATAGGGAACCAGTGAAAGGTTTTAAAGAACATTTATAACAAAGACACGATACTAGGAAAAATTCTAGGGCAGTCACACGATGGAGGCAGTGTAGACTAAGCTGGTTTTGCTCAGTGGGTAGAGCGTCAGCCTGAAGACTGAAGGATGCTGGGTTCAATTCCAGTCAAGGGCACTAGCCCGGGCTGCGGACTCGATCCCCAGTGTAGGGCATGCAGGGAGCAGCTGATCAATGATTTGCTCTCATCACTGATGTTTCTATCTCTCTCTCCCTCTCCCTTCTTCTCTGAAATCAATAAAAATATATATTTTTTAAAAAGAGGCAGTGTAGCCTACAGGAAAGAGCTGGGTTCAGAAGTCCAAGAAGCCATGCTCAAACCCCAGCTTTGGACCATCATGTGGCCTTGAAAGAGATACTTTACCTCTCTGAGCCTCAACGTTTCATCAATAAAATGGGTGTATTACCGCCCACCCGACAGAGCTGTTGTGGTGACGAGAGATACTGTGTACAAAGTGTGTGGCATCTAGCAGGGGTCCCCAGGTGATCCCTGGACCTCTGAGGCTGCGTCAGGGCAAAGAGCCTGGCCTCCCTGACGGGCACCACAAACTGAACTGCAGAGGCTGAGCCGGTCCAAACGAAAAGTTTTCAGTTCTTTCAAAAAGAACCTTAATCGTGCACTAGCTTATGCCCATGGTTCTCACGACAGTCTAGAAAACTGACCCAGCATTTTCCTTTAGAAACAGATCACTTCCCAAATAGCCCATCAACCTTGATATTTGCATTGCTGTACGATAGCAATCTGCTCAAACTGACACTCCTTCCTATAGGGTTTGAAGAAACAGCAGCCATTATTTCTCAATAAAATCGTTCCATGAAGGCCAGTTCATGACATTCAGTTCATCCTCAAATAAGCCACATTACGATGAGCAGCACCCACCCACCGGTCACCCACCCAGGCATGTTCTGAAATACACTCACTTCACAAGCTCAGGTCTCCGACTAAAGAGAAAACTACAGTGCACAAGAGTCAGTCATAGGGGTTCCCCCATAAAAGGAGAGAATGGCCTTGCTTCCCTAAAACAGAATTAAAACGTTCAACCCTCTATCTAGAGACCCAATGTTATAAAAATGCCACTTTTCTCTGGTCACTGCCCTGGGAAAAAGAGGAAAAGACAGCTTGCAGAGTCTGCACACACTTTTTCTGTCCGATCAACTTCTGTGCTGCGACCCCCTCCCTACCCCCAGAGCAATCCCTCCCTTCTTCCTCCCCTTCCCGGGGCCCACATACCTCTTTGGAGCACCAGGCACATTTGGGGTGGATTAGCAGACATTCTTCACAAGAGGTGGCACTTCCGCGAGTGCATTCATTGAGACCTTCAAAGCAAGATAAAGGTGCACCAATCAGTTCCTGGCCGTAATCCCTATGGATGAGGCCTTTGAATGGGCCGGGAGAAGGAGTCCCTTCCTTTATGAATGGGGAGCCTGGGTAAGGCTGCAGGGAGCAGGCCCCCGGTGCTAATTGCAGGTTAAGGCTCATGGGCTGAAGCCAAACACTGGGATTTTGAAGCACCCACCAAAAGCATGCACACCTGTGTCAGCACCTCCCATTTCCTCTGCTGGACGCACTTGGATTTCCACCCCCTCCCATAACATAGCAGGTTATACATTACATAACATACATAACATAACAGTCAGGCCCCTTTACACTTTTACCCAAAATGACAAAAAAAAAAAAATTAGAAAAGAGGAAATGAAAGAACAGAGCAGTCTCCTTCAGGCATAAGAAATGAAAATCCTAAATCGGGTGGTACCACACCAAATCCACAGGGCACCAAAAGCAGCCAGCACAGCCCTTAAAGAAGAATGTAGCCCAGGAACACAATGCGGGGTTAAGATAAAGGAAATCCAAGAATTCAATATATCTACTACTGCGTCAAGTAAGACAAGCCCTATCATCACCTCAGGTAATGAAAAGGCTTTTGATCAAATTCAAAACTATCCCACCAAAAATAAAAAATAAAATTAGAAACTAAGATTAGAAGGAAATTTTTTTATTGTTGTAGTTACTTATTTAAAACCCAGGCCATCCCCCTCCGGCAATGGTGTTGAGGTTAAATCCATTGTCCCCTCCCCTCCCTCCACCCCACCTTCCTAACCCACCCTCTGACCCTGCCCCCACCTCCCAGCAGCACAGGTGAAACTTCTCAGCCCTTTCTTTTCCTTCCTCTCTGAAATATCAGGACAGATTTTTTTCTTGACCAAAAGCAGAACTTGATGGTTTTTCTCGGAATGAAAATGACTCTATTTGGTCCTAACAGGCCCACTGGTCTCTCCTAGAGACCTAGTTGCCCATAGCACGATGGACAGAATAAGGAAAACTCAGCCATGGGAAGAAGGGCTCAGAAAGTCAAGGGGAAATAGTCAAAAAGAGAAAAGGGGGAGAATGGAAGAGAAAATACAGGGAAATAGAGATCGTTCCCTATCTCCTAAACACCAGAATAACTTTTATTATAAGGCATCTCGAAACTGGAGTATTTCCCTAATTTGCTCATTTTAACTCCCTGCTTCTCCTTTGTCACTAGACATTAAAACACACAGGAACTGGGTGACACAGGAAGCTACACTGGGTCTCCCCAAGGGACACTGGAGGGATAAAATGGTAGCGGGCATAGGCGGGAGGAGAAATGGGCTGGACCTGAGTTGCTGGGAAGAAAGAAAGGGTGGCTTGAGGTGAAAACAATGGTTTCTACCAGCCACAGGCCCCAGCCCTGAACCCTGGGTCCCTGTCCCCCCGCCATCATCCTGTAGGGACCCCTGCCTCCCAGCCACGGAGCTGGCGTTGCTCAGACACCACCTCACTGCCAGTCCTGCGGCAGGGCCTCCTGGGTACCGCGCTGGACGAAGAGCACACTTGCCCAGAGAGCGAGCTGGGACCAACCAGGGTGCATGACCTCACTTGAGCAGGGACCCCTCCCAGGTCCAAACACTGACCAAGAGAATCTTAGACTCCTGCCTGCTGCCTGCTTACAGTGACTTTCAAATGGGCACTTTTGCCTTTAGGAAAGAGAATGTGTGCGGGATACGTTTCAAAATGCCAGTTGCGTTTTTTCGGTCCAATTCCCTTACCTGTCAGAAACCACCACCTGAGGGGGGGGGGAACAATCAAATCTAGAATGAAAGTGACTTTCCCCTGCTCTCCTCAGCTCCTCAAATACAAACTCGGGCCCTCGTGGCATACACGTGCTTTGATGTATAAAATTATTTCCATACAATCACGGAACTACAGAACCTTGGAGCTAAAAATGTTTTAAGATGAGCGAGTCAAGCCGCCTCATTTGATGGATGAAAATATGAAAAAAAAGAGTGATTTGGAACCAGGAGCCCAGTCTACAAGGAGAGGTCAGAGAGGATGCTGGCCAGCAAGTGCCCATGTGGGGACCTCCTGATGGTCCGGCACCCTGCCAGACTCAACACCACGTGACAGGGAGTCCCAGTGTCCTCTAGAAGAGATCTCCAACATGCCTTTGGTCAAAAAGAAACTTGAGATCGAATATCTCATTTATGTCTCTGAATCCACATAAACTCACAAACACCACTTTCTAATTTTCAGGGCCTCATCAGTGAGCTCTGGGAACTTGGAGTGTGGGGGGAATCTGGGCTCAGGGATCCTCGGTTCTGACCCAGATGAGACTGGGCTCTGGCCCTCTGCGTTGCCAGCCTAAGACCTTAGATCAGGGGTGGGCAACCTTTTTGTGAGTGCGCGCCAAAAGCAGCAAAATCTCTGACTCAAAATTCTTCTGTGTGCCAGCCCTAATTTTTTGAGAACATGTTACGCCTACTTGATCTCTCTTAAGGTGTACGTATGTGAAGAGCCTTGAAGAAATAATAAAATTCATTCGAGCGACAAAAACACGGTACATGATGATGAAAAATACATTTATTTTTTAATGTATGCATGTAGACTGATAGTCCGACAGAAAACTTTATGACTCCGTTTGATATTATCAGTGGGACTTTTGCTGCTGCATCACTGATGACAGAGATTTTACATCAGGTTTATATTTCGTGACCTTTAGAGATATGCACGAGCTACTACTTTCATCCATCAGGCTATTCCTATTAGGAGACTTAACAAAATTCATCACTGAGAACAAAGATTCACAAGTGTATGTGGATGAAACCAAAACACTGGTCGGATCTAGGAAGGCAGAGAGAGTTAAGGCAGAGGCATAGAAATTGCTCTTCCCCTCTCTCGTCAATCCACGTCTATGGTCTTTAAGATAAGTTGTTATGTAAAATTATTTATTTATCTAAGATGCACCTACACTGAATTTATCTGAAAAATAAAAAAAAGTCGATATTAAGAAAAAAATTGTAAATGGAAGATGATAAGAGAGGTTTTCGCGTGCCAGCAAAAGTTACTGGCGTGCCATGTTTGGCACGCGTGCCAGGGGTTGCCCACTTCATAATGTGTGCCAGGTGTTGCCCACCTTATAACGCGTGCCAGTCGGTGTTATGAGCCTTAGACATAACACTCAAGAGGCTCAAATGTGACAGACTGTAAAATATCTGTCATACTGCGTTGCTAATTGTTTATAGTTTGTTATTAACATTCACACGCAATAGTAGTTTTATTGCGCTCGAAATTATTCCCCTAGAATTAGGTTGCTGTTGGAACAAAATCAAAGTTTAAAAAAACCCGCACTCAGCATGCCAAGCCTGGGACTAGGGGATGCTAGAGGTATAGAGATGAGTGAGCCAGGCCTTGCTCCCCAAGAGCTCACAGCCTGCCAGGTACCAGGCAGCAGACAGGCACTCTAGGGACTGATGGCAAAGGCTGTGTGCTGATACGTGTCATGGTGCCAGAGTTACTCCCTTTGGCACCTCTCCCCTCTCCACCTATTAATGTTTCAGACAGTTTGGATTTGGCTGGATGAGTCACTCGGCACCAATAGCACTGCGAAAGGAAGGAAGCAATGAATAAAAAGCTAAACAGCCGGAGTTCACAAATGTCAGAGTGTTGTGTCTAGGTCACAGAAAGGCGCTAGCAGCACAGACGAAGGCCACATCTTTTCTTAGTTGCTGTTCGTGTAGTGACTACTCCCAGCTCAACTTCAACTGCCTGCAGCGCTTAATGTCTCTGAAGCCTGGGGTTTACTGCAAACCATAATCTAAAAATATGCTCTCCTTCCGAAACTCATTGACTCACCCCTCTCTTTCATCAATCATATCCAGGCGGCCACCATGTCCGGCTGATCATTCCTTCAAGATGTATGAAATGTTTCTTTCTTCCAATCCAGCCCTTCCTGCTCGCCCCCTCCCCACCCCACAAAGTTCAAGCCAGGCCCTCTGCGGATTCCTGCAGCAGCCTCCTGGCTGGCCTCCCTCCCTTCTGCCTCTCCCCAGCACACGTCCAAGGTCAACACCTCCTGAAGCACATATCCAGCAGTTGAAGTTTCCTGACCAAAACATTCAGTGGGATAGCAGGAGTGAGCGCCAGGCTGGACCGGCCCTACTGGCTGGGGGAGAGGAGACCAACGCTACTCAGGTGGGAGGTGGGAAAAGCGTGATGAGCACATGGGGTGTACGCTCTCCCTGCGAAGCACATGAACAGTAGCAAACCATGACATTCGGAGCAGTTAATGTCTGTGCCATCAACTTCAAGATACAAGTGAGAAGCCAGGCCAGAGAAATACAGTCCTGAATTACATGGTAGTCACTGTTTTCAAGACAACAGAAAATAAAAACATTTCATTATTCTTTTTTTTTTTTTATAAAAAAATATAATTTAATTGATTTCAAAGAGGAAGCAAGAGGGAGAGAGAGACAGGAACATCAATGATGAGAGAGAATCATTGATTGGCTGCTTTCTACACACCCCCTACTGGAGATGGAGCCCACAACCTGGGCAAGTGCGTGCCCTAGACCGGAATTGAACCTGGGACCCTTTAGTCCATAGGCCGACACTCTATCCACCAAGCCAAACCAGCCAGGGCACATTTCATTATTCTTGTTTAAAAAAGAAAAAAAGTTGGTAAGGTGCTGGCATGCTTCTCCCTATGACCTGAACTACATCTGCCACATTTGTCCACGCAATAGATCAATTATTCCCAGTACAGAATCCAGCAACTAAATGGTCGGGGGGGCGGGGGGGGATTTGAAGATGTTACTATCTATAATAATAAAAGAGTAATATGCTAATTAGACCAGACATCGTTCCGGACAAAGCCAGGGCTGCAAAGGAAGCCCAGGTCCCAAGTTCCAGAGGGAAGCCTGTGCCTGAAGCCAGGGGAAGAAAGGCCTACTCTTGCACGAATTTCATGCATCAGGCCTCTAGTGAAATAGAATATGCTCTAGGAAAGATCTATCTTAGTTCACATTTTAGACTGCCTTTTTGAACATCAGACATTAGCAAAACACCCAACAATGTCAGCTTTAGAGATAAGAATTGTGTCTAGGTCACAATGGAACACTGTCCACATTTTTTTAAAAAATATGTATGCTCTTTATATACTAACTAGAGGCCTGGTGCACAAAAATTTGTGCACTCAGGGGATCCCTCAGCCGGGCCTGTGCCCTCTCGCAGTCTGGGACCCCTTGGGGGATGACCACCTGCTGGCTTAGGCCTGCTCCCTGGGGGATTAGGCCTAAGCTGGCAGTCAGACATCCCTCTGGCAGGCTGGGAGCCCTCGGGGAATGGCCACTTGCCAGCGGGGAGCAGGCCTAAGTTGCAGTTGGACATCCTTAGCACTGCTGAGGTGGCAGGAGAGGCTCCCACCACCACTGCTGTACTGGCAGCTGGCAGCCTGGCTTGTGGCTGAGCAGAACTCCCCCTGTGAGAGTACACTGACCACCAGGGGGCAGCTCCTGCATTGAGCGTCTGCCCCCTGATGGTCAGTGTGTGTCATAGTGACCAGTCATTCCCAGTCGTTCTGCTGTTAGGGTCAATTTGCATATTACCCTTTTACTATATAGGACAGAGGCCTGGTGCATAGGTGGGGACAGGCTGGTTTTCCCTGAAGGGTGTCCCGGATCAGGGTGGAGGGTCCCGCTGAGGTGCCTGGCCAGCCTGGGTGAGGGGCTGAGGGCCATTTTCAGGCTGGCCACACCTCCTTCAGGGAGGAGGGTCCTGCTGGGGTGCCTGGCCAGCCTGGGTGAGTGGCTGATGGCTGTTTGCAGGCTGGCCACAGCCCCTTCAGGGTGGGGGTCCCCGCTGGAGTGCCTGGCCAGCCTGGGTGAGGGCTGATGGCTGTTTGCAGACTGGCCATGGCCCCCAGCCACCCAAGCTCCCAGTGGAGGCTGGCTGGAAGCAGGTATCTGGGATTTATTTATCTTCTGTAATTGAAACTTTAATTCCCCGTGAGCGGAGGCCACAGGGCCAGGGCAGGCGGGAAGCTTGGCTTCCTCCATTGCCGGGGCAACCAAGCCTCCTGCTTGCTTCAGCTCCGTGGCTCCCAGCCGCCATCTTGGTTGGGTTAATTTGCATATAGTTGCTCTGCTTAGCTGGTGGGCATGGCTTGGGCGTAGTGGAGGTGCGGTCAATTTTCATGTTTCTCTTTTATAGAATTAGATATAAAGCTTACTCTGATATACTGCTAAGTTAAAAATAAAAAGACTGAGCCTGCTGGGTGGCTCAGTCAGTTGGAGCATCATCCCATACACCAAAAGATTGTGGGTTCAATTCCCAGTCAGAGCATATATCCAGGTTGTAGGTTCAATCCCTCCTGGTTGGAGTGTGAGTGGAAGGCAATGACCAATGTCTGTCTGTCTCTCACTCCCCAAGCTCTTCCTCTCTGTTTAAAATCAATAAAAACATAACCTCGGGTGAGGATTAAAAAATATAAATAAATTAAAGGCAAGATGCAGACGTGTGTTTAGTGCTGCCTTTCAATGAGAATGGGGGAGGCCTATTTGTAACATATGTGCAGAAAGTACTCTGGGTACGTAAGAGACCTCGCAGGGACAATCTGGACAGCTCAGTACAGGTGGGGCCCTGGATGGGAAACTAGAACAGAAAAAGGACATTAGGTAAAAGCTAAGGAATCTGAATACGTATGGGCCTTAGTTAATAATAATATGTCAATGTGGTTCCTTAATTGTAACAAACGAACCATACTAACATAAGATGTTAATAACTGGCAGAACTGGAAGTGGGTATATGGGAACTGTCTGTACTATCTTCTTAATTTTTCTGTAAACCTAAAACTGTTTTACATTTCTTTTTTTAAATATATTTTTATTGATTTCAGAGAGGCAGGGAGAGAGAGAGAGAGATAGAAACATCAATGATGAGAGAGAATCATTGGTCTGCTGCGTCCTGCATGCCCCCCACTGGGAATTGAGCCCGCAACCCAGGCATGTGCCCTTGACTGTAATTGAACCCAGGACCCTTCAGTCCACAGGTCGACGCTCTATCCACTGAGCCAAACCAGCTAGGGCTGTTTTACATTCCTTAAAAGTTAACATTTTGGGTTTTTTTAATGCCATTGAAACCATGGAGTGGTTGTATCAGGAACCTACGGTAAGTAGGACCAGGGCAGTTCACCTGGTAGCAGGTGAGACAGATCCCCTCCAGTCCCCGTATGTGCTATGAGCCACGGAAAGGAAGGAGAGGCCAATTCTGCTCCACCAGAGGGATGCAGAGAAGCCTCCACAGGGGAGGGGGCATTTGGGCTGGAATTATGGGATGAGGAGAGGATATCATGGGCATGAAAGATCCAAGGACTTGTTCTGCCACTTACTGGCTATGTGACCTTGAGCAAGTCATTTTACCTTCCCAGGCCTCAGCATCTTCATGCAAACAGTTCAACTAAATGGTCTCTATCACAAATTCTGCTACACCACCCCGCCCCCCCCCCGCCCCCCGCGGGCAATCTTGACATTTAAATGTTCTCTCTCCCCCAGAATGTTTCTTCCTAATAAGCTACATGCAGAGTCCTGACCTCAAAACTAGTTGGAGAAGGCAGCAAGGAGGTAAGGATGAAACAAGCCACACACACACACACACACACTCCTAAGACTTGCTGCTCATCTATGCATTCAACTAATATCATTCAGATGCAGTTCCAGGCACAGAGGAGAGAGAGGAATCAGACTGATAAAACTCCCTGCCTCACGGAGCTTATGTCCTGGATGGGGGATACCCTTGTTGGGGAAGATAGACAACAACAAGGTAAGCAAGTACATGAGCCGGGGATGAGAGCTAAGGAGAAAAATCAAGGAAGGAAAGGATATAGGAAGAAGGTGGGGCAGGAGGCTGCAGCTTTAGTTGGGCGTGGCTGAGCCGGAAACTACAGAGAAAAGGTAGAGGAAGCCCCCTGCCCGCATCTCAGGGAGGAGAGTGTTCCAGGCCCAGGAAGGGTCTGCGGCGGGAGCAATGAGAGCGTGGGCATCTCGCTGGAAACAGCCAGGAGGAGGCAAGTGCTGCTGGAGGGAAGTGTGCGAGGGGAAGTGGTAAGAAAAATAAAGTCAGGGGAGTAGGGCAAGGGAGAGCTCACGGAGAGCCCAGCAGGACACCGGCAGACTTTTTGGAGGGTTTTAAGCAGAGTGGCATGATCTGAGTTAAGTTTTAGCAGGATCGCTGAGTCAGAGTGAAGAAGAACTCAAGGGGCACATGCAGAAGCTGGTCCCAGGCCTACAAGAGACAAGCAACCGTCTCTGCAAAGCTCTGGTGGGGGTGGGGGTGGGGTGGGGGGAGGGTGGGGGAGGGGGAGGGAATCCAGTAAGGAGCAGGCAGGCCACGCTATGTAGAGCCCCCACCAAACATCCGCCATAGGGGATGAGTCAAGGCCTGTCCTGGAGCAAACTTTTCATGGTGTGGCCCAGGAATCAAACCCTGCTTTCAACGGAAGCAAGAAGAGGCCTCACAAACAAATGGGTGCCTGTAAATAAATTGTCCTTTACATCTACAAAGGCCATTAATCCCATTCCAACTGCAAAGAAAGAACACAAACCGTAGCTTTGGCTTCCAAAGCCCTGGGCCCCAGTCCAATGAAGATACCTGTGAAAAGAGCCGCGACCCCATGACCCAACCGCACACCAGCCCGAGAAAGGCCACTGTTGTTTAAGTGCTGTGTGACTGTCCCACACTGCGGATAGTGTTAGCGCTTCTCAGCATATGCCCGCACACCAGCTGAAGGAGAAAAGGTAGTTGCCAGGCAGGCACCAAGGGCCTTTTGCCAACTACTTAGATATTTTAATTCCCCGTTGCCTCAGCAGCTAAATAAGCATGGAGAACAAGCAGGCGAGGAATACTAATTAGAGCTAATTAGGCCCTGCCCTCTTCCGCCTCAATCCCCTTTGTACAAAGCCCCCCGATTCAAGGATGATGGAGCCAGAATGTAAATACCCAGGCCCTAGGGTAAACAGCAGTCCACACACCAGGCCCGCATCTGCATTTCATTGTCCTGTCACTTCTAAACCTACATCTGATTACCTGAAGAGGGCCATCAACCCACAGGCACATTCCAACAGCCCCATCACAGACCCAGGAACATGGGGGTGGGGGCAAGTGCTGCCACCAGGAGTCCTCTAAATAGACTAAAGGGCTCAGAGCATTCTGTTAGCAGGGCATCACTAAAAGGACATTTAAAAAGTAATAAACTATGATAGCAAACACAGCGCTAGTCCTGCCATAAGATCAACAGCACATTCCCCACTCCTTGGGGAGCAAGGGCTCACCCCAGAGAAACCCTCCCTTGGTTCTGGGGGAAGACGGGTCCCAGGGCCCTGTCCTGAGGCTCTTGGCCATGGGATAATGCGGAGAGCAGAGAAGATAAGCCTGGGATAGGGGTTGTCAGCCTCCCAGAGGCCTGTTTGAAATGAAAAGTCTGTTTCCAGCTGCATGACGCACAGAGATGAAAGTGTGGTGAAAGCAATAGACAGGCAACTTGGCTAATGGCCTAGGGTAGTGGTCGGCAAACTCATTAGTCAACAGAGCCAAATATCAACAGTGCAGTGACTGAAATTTCTTTTGAGAGCCAAATTTTTTAAACTTAAACTATATAGTTAGGTACATTGTTATTAACTTAATTAGGGTACTCCTAAGGCTTAGGAAGAGCCACACTCAAGGGGCCAAACAGCCGCATGTGGCTCGCCAGCCGCAGTTTGCCGATCACTGGTCTAGGGACACCCTGGCAAGGGCCCCGAGATCACCTCTTTCTTTCACTGGGTGAGGAAGGTTTTTCTTTCAAATCATGTTCCTACTAGTAGTAGCAAGATAGAAACAAACTCTGGAGAAAGTACCTGCAGGGCTTCAAGGAAAAAGGAGAAAAATTGTTTCAAACTGTTTGAAGTTGGCTCAGTACCACTGGGAACCAGAACTCACCGGGAGTTGAGTCAGCCCCTTTGAACCTCGACAAGCTGCAGGGCAGGGCATATGTAAGAGGGAGATGACCGGGTCTGGAGGCCAGCGCTGGGCTTGCTCTGCCACCATGCTGCTGACCCACCAGGAGCTGGCTGAGCTCCAAGGCAACGGCAGAAGGAAAAAGTAACCTGAAGGAGTGGAAATATAGACCACCATGGCTGAGTGCTTTTTCCCCACCTAAGGTGCATCATGTAGGAAAAGGGCACTGAGCCTAAAAAGACTTGAGGTCCCTGGACAAGGAGGATGGGCAAGTCACTTCGCCCCTTTTGGGCCTACTCAAAAAATGAAAATCATTGTAGGGACATGTATGAACTTCAAAAAACAAATCACAATGCAAATGAAAAAGAATTCTTTGCAACTGGAAATATGAATTTTTATTAGAATCACAGAAATGTCAAGCTGTCAGGGAACTTAGAGGTCATTTCCTTTAGCAATTCCTAATTTTTGGAATTCACGGAACATTAAGAACACAACACAACAAAACAAAACGGGGGGGGGGGCAAAGTTTATATGGGACTACCAGATTTTTCTATTTTGTCAAAAATGAAAAACTACCCTCTGTTACCACTTTAAGTCATTAAAATAAGTTTCCCACTACAAATAAAAAAGAATTTCAAATTAAAGGACAGTCCTTGGGAAGCAGGGGACTGGTTGGCAAAGAAACATTCCTGTGTGTGAGACAGGCTACATCTTTTTATTATTATTATTAATTATTATTATTACTATTATTTCATTTCCCTGGGGACCCATGAAAACATCAATGATGGGCACTGGTTGCCAGATGGGTGTTTGGAAACCGCTGATCTATTCCAAGCTCTGCAGTGATTAGTGTCCCATACAAGAAACCTCGCTACAGTATTAAGTTTGAATTAGGGCCTGGAGAAGGTTTTTGTTTGCCCAGACCCCTCCTGCGCTCTCAGACAGAAACCTCCACTGCCTTCATGTAAATGAGACACCGAGGCGAGGGCTGTGCGGCCTCCCTCCTCGGCCAGGCAATTGGCTCACAAGAGCCACTCAGTACATCGGCCTTTAAAGTGAATGGCGCACCCCAGCACGGCTATTTCCTACGGGGAAAGAGCGAGTTTGGGGCTTCCTGCTCTTTTGGGGAGGGGTCAGTGGTAGCTCCTCTGCCTCGAAACCCCAGCACCCAGCTGAGCATCCTTTCTCTGGGGCCGCCTAACTGCCACGTCCAGCGCTCGGCCAACTCGAAAAAAGCTTAAAGCAGGTAACACTGCAGCCAGCCCCTGGCAGTGTCGCGCTAACGCAATCTCACACGCACACACCCAGCCCTCCGCTCCAGAATCCTCCCGAGTCAAGGGTGTGAGGCACGGAGCACGTTAGTAATCGCGGTAAAAAGTAAGGCAGAGGGATCAGATCGGCAAGTCCCAGGGGCGGCTGGGCTTGGGACGCGGCTCTCCCCTCGGGTTTGAGGTTTCCTGGGGGAGACGCAGAGGGACTACATCGCTGAAGGAAGGTGCCGGGCTGGCCTGGGCGCAGGGAAACTCTCGGATCCGCTCTCGGCCCCAGAGCACCCGCAGTTCCAGGAGACCAGCCCTCCGGGGTAGCCGTGGCTCCCCTCTTTGGCTCCAGCGAACGCGTCGGGTCTCGCACCTCCAAGGATCCTTCGCCGGCCGGGGACGGGGCACCGGCGACATCACTTGGCGCCTCGCACAAGCCCGCCGGCCCCCGGGCGGCCACAAGGGCCGCTTTGTGCCAGGGAGTGCAGTCCCGGCCCCAACTCAGGGCCGGCGCGGCCCTCCCCGCGCACTGGGCGCGGGCGCTGGCGAACTGGGTCGGGCAAGGCTGTTTACACAGGAAGGGAAGGCTCCTGCTCGGCCAGGAGGGGACCGGCGGCCGACGACAGCCCGGCGCGACAGCGGGTGGCGCACGCAGTTCTTCAACCCCCACGGGGCCGACCGGCGGCGGCTCGCCCACCTGGGAGGGCTCAGAAGGCGCTTTCCACGCTCAGGCACCGTCTCCCGCCCCAGCCCCGCCAAGACGCCCGCGGGAGGCTCGGTGCGCAACAAAGTTTCTTTCTGCCAGCGGGCGCTCGGGCGGCTTACCTGAGAGCCTGGGCACCAGGGCGCAGAGCGCGAGGAGGCAGGCGTACAGGGGCGCCGGGGCCCGCGGCATGGTGGGGGCGCGCGTCCGGGGCTGCTGCGCGGGGGCGGAGGGCCGGGGGCCGGAGCCGCATGCCCGGCGCGCAGCGGGGGACTCACAGCGCCCGGGGCCGGGCGGGAGTCGGCGGCGGCTGCGCTGGCCCGCGCCCCGCCGCCACCATCCCTCCCGCAGCGCCCGCAGCGGAGTCCCGGGCAGCCGCTGCCCTGGCTCGCCGGCTGGGACGTCTGGGGTGTCCGCGCTCGGGACGGCCCGGCGGGCGGCCTCGGGCAGGGGAGGGGCTGTCTCCGCGCTGTGGCCGCCGCTTGGGCTCCGGGACGCGCCCCGCGCTGAGGCTCCCCCGCGCGCCGCACACTCCGTTCTTCGCCTCCGCCCCTCCCCGCCCTCCCTCCGGCCCGCCGGGCTCCACTTTCCTCCGCTCTTTTCTCCTCCCCTCGCTCCCCTTCCAGGCCCCCGCCCGGCAGCCACACGGTCAGCTTACGGCGGGCGGGGCGGGGCGAGTTCCCGGCCGGGCCAGCTCCGCCCCCGCGCGGGGACCGGGCCGGGGCGCGAGGCGGCGGGCGTCCAGGTGGGAGTCCCTTCCGGCGCCCTCGGGGCGGGTGGGGTCCGGCTCGGCTTCCCGGGCGCTTCCGCAGGGGGGCGGGGCGCTCTCCGCCGGCGAGTGGAGGTTACCTGGGGTGGCTGGTCTTCGGAAGGGAGGGCGGGTTCGGTGGGGTCCTGCCTCCATCCCCGCGCCTCCCTCCCCGCGCTCGCCGGAGGAGGGACCCAGGCGCCCGCGCGTGTGGCCGCGAGGCGACGAGCCTGATGGAGAAGGGAGGGCACGTGAGACGTGGAGCCCACTTTTTCCTCATTAACATCTTGCCCCTTTCGAGGACTCGCGCCTGGCCGATGTGCTGCTGTTCTGTTCCATCTCAATACCCCAGTGGGTTCCGGGAAGCCAAACTGATAAACTCAAAAAACGGCTGCTCAGTCGAAATTTCACTACATCGTCTGAGTTGGTTCTGAAACTGCCGGTTGAGGGCTGGGTTTGCGCGTGCGGAGGGCCAGGTGGGCTTGAGCTGCGCTGATGGGTGGGTTAAGACTGGAAAGGTGGAAGAAAACAGCACACTGCCGGCCAGGCACTGTACTAAGTACTTTACCATGTCAACTCATAATCCTCCTGGCAGCCCTGCTGTTAGCCCGATGAGAAAGCAAAGACACAGTTCAACTTGCTAGAACTGACAGGGAAGGGATTGCCTTGTCCAAAAGTTCAGAATGCTTTGACTAAAAGCTGCAGTAAGGAGGCAAGAGCAATGTGAGCTGGCCTTTGCAGGGGCCAGGCTAGGGATAGTTCTAGCTGTCCAGACTAGGGAGTTTGGAGTTCAATCTTCATGTGTGCTCCACACTCCCCCCCCCCCCCCCCCACGCACACACACTACCAAAGTGGTGCCCCCATGTCAGAGGAAGTAAACTTATTCTTACAGGATACTGTGCCTAGAAGCAGAACTCCAGGTTTCCTGAAGGCCAGTATTTCGTCCTTTACCTGCACGCAAATATCATTTATTCTATAGCATCTTGTTTGCTCTGGTGTAAAAGTCCTGCTTGTCTTCAAACATTTGCCAGTAAAATCGGTGCTGCAGAGGCTGCCCCAGGTTTATGTTGGGGTTTCTGCCTCTCGGGGGAGTGGCCTTGGGCTGCTCCTACCCAACCTTGAGAGGCCGTGCTTATAAAGCATGGGGAGCTAGTGCCAGTAAAAGAGTTTGAACTGGGAGGTGTCGCTTGCCAGGTGGTGGTTTTAAAAGATTTGCCTGGCAGGGTTGGTAAAGGATAGATTAGATGGAAGAAAGTTAAGTCTCATAAACTGGGTAAATAGTGCATTAAATATAATAACGTGCATTTATCAAGCATCCTCCAAGTGTAGGCCCTGTGGTGTCTGTGCATCACCTTCCCCACCCTAACACTGTCTTCCGTTGTTCAGACCAACACAGAGCCCCATTCACCTGGGGCACCTGGGAAGAGCTGCAATCAAATACGCCCCTGTCCTGCCCCACCTGGCGGTTTCCAACCTGCCCAGGCCTGCCCTAAGCCAACGAGTCCCCAGTGATGACAACATTCTTCTGTGCTCCATTATCTCAGAACCAGTTTGGAGATGCCTTTTCTAATTCCTCTGAGGCGTTTGCTTTCTGGTCTGTAGTTTTTTTCCTGTCCAAGAACCCTTTGTTCTTTTTTTTATTATTATTAAGCTGGAGGATGAACGTGCCCTTCAAATGCTTTGACTTTCTCAAATCAGCAAAGTCCGGGTGTGCTAACAGCCACACCCTCCAGGAGGGAGATAAGGCAGTACTTCCCACGGTCACTGGACCAGTTTCCCTTGTGGTGGCCTGGGGAACATCCCATTTCTGATCATTGCTGAGTTTCTGGGCCCAGTGGAAGCTGCTAGTTGGGTTGGGTTGGGTTGGGTTTGACTCTTGAGGTTTGGGCATGGATAACCCAGAGAAACTTTGTTTCTTATTAGTTTTAAAACGTTAGCTTCTCAAAAAGTGACACAATTGCCATATGATCCAGCAGCTCCAGTTCTAGTATGTACCCAAAAGAATTGAAACAGAGACCCAAACAGATATGTGTACACCTGTGTTCACAGCATTATTCACAAAAGGTGGACACAACTTTGTCTATCACGAGATGAATGGATAAACAAATTGTAGTATCTATATAAAATGGTTATAATCCAGCCTTAAAAAAGAATTGAATTCTGACATGTGCTATACTAGTAACATGGGTAAACCCTGAAAGCATTGTGCTAAGTGAAATAAGCAAGATGCAGAAGGACAGGTATATCATTCTACATATGAGTGTACCTACAATAGACAAATTCATAGAGTTAAAGTATAATGGAGGTTCCCAGAAGCTGTAGAGAGGGAGACTGGGGAGTTATTAATTAATGGGTGTAAAATTTCTGTTTGAGATCATGAAAGGGTTCTGGAAATGAATCATGGTGATTGTTGTACAACATTGAGTTAATACCACTAATCTGTATACTTAAAAATTACTAAAATTGTAAATTTTATGTTATGTATATTTTACCATAATTTTTTAAAACACTGAAAATCAGATTAGCAAAAATTTTTCTATTTCACAATTCAGATTAAATGTTAACTCACGACTCACACCGTGATTTGTCACATTGTGCAATTCAGCTTATAATCCAGGTAAAAAATATTTTACTGATATGTGGTTGTAATTTAATATGCTGGGGTGAGGGGGTATTAGAGAGGGGAAAAGACCACAACCCTACAATATTCACCTTAGTTTAGGTCTGTGGTCGGCAAACTGTGGCTGCGAGCCACATGCGGCTCTTTGGCCCCTTGAGTGTGGCTCTTCCTAAGCCTTAGGAGTACCCTAATTAAGTTAATAACAATGTACCTACCTATATAGTTTAAGTTTAAAAAATTTGGCTCTCAAAAGAAATTTGAATCGTTGTACTGTTGATATTTGGCTCTGTTGACTAATGAGTTTGCCGACCACTGGTTTAGGTAATATGCTTAATTTACTCTGCTTTTAATAGTTAGGTCTGGAATTTGTCACAGTGCAAGAAATGAATGGCCCTGGTGACAGAATATTACAAATTTCTTTTAGAGCAATGTATTTTTCTTTAACTTTCTATTTTAAAAATATCAAATTATATTCCTTTTTATGGGAAAATGTCCTTTATAGGTTTTTCTCCCCCTGGGTCCCATGGTCCTGGTTAGGAAAAAATAATCCCCATTTCAGCTCTCAGAGTTTACAGCCTGCACAGACTGCCAAGGACAGGCCTAATGGCAACATCCTGAGAACCGGTGAACACGGGGGATGGATGGGCAGAGGACAAGCCTCCTGCCACTTTGGTGAAAATAGCCTGTTATGTTCACTGGCAGATAGCAGATCCCTCAGGAATTTTTGTTTGCTTATTTAGGGTTAAGCACCACATTGTGATTATGCCAAGCCTGAGTGGGTGGAGTTTCACATGGAGAGGGGGAATAAAAAGCAGGTCTTGATTGACAGAAATCTTCAACAATAGGGAGAGGTGTTACTGTTTGTTGCTGTTGCTTTTAATGCCAAATGTAGCTGTGAGTCATAGAAATGTCAGAGTTTTCTGAAGTTAAGACGCATTTTAAACTTATTAAGGAGGCACACCCTTCGTAAATAATCCATGTGTTTTCAACCTCCCTGCTCATATAATTATCAGTTCTGAAAGTGTTCATTAGTTGCATTTTTCTGAGAACAATTTTCTTTAAGATTACATATTCCAGACGGAATGTTTGTTTTCCAGCTTTCATGAACAGAGATATTTTTAAATAATATTCGTTAATAAAATCACAGTAAGAATGTGATGTTTTTCAATTAATTTTGGAACGTTGTGCTTTCTTTTTAGAAAATTTTTCTTTTAAAATTCTCTTAGGGCTTGGACCCAGAAGAGATTGCTGAAGTCTTTATCTAAATGCACCTTTTTGCTCTAGCAAAGTCATCACAATCTGTTTTTCTGTTCCTAGAACAGTGATGGCGAACCTTTTGAGCTCGGCGTGTCAGCATTTTGAAAAACCCTAACTTAACTCTGGTGCCGTGTCACATATAGAAACTTTTTGATATTTGCAACCATAGTAAAACAAAGATTTATATTTTTGATATTTATTTTATATATTTGAATGCCATTTAACAAAGAAAAATCAACCAAAAAAATGAGTTCGCGTGTTACCTCTGACACGTGTGTCATAGTTTCACCATCACTGTCCTAGAAGCTATGCATACTGCACACCACCTAAGGGCATAGATTCTTGTTCAGTTATTTCAATAAAAAGTACAATGAATGGCTCGCCAGGCATGGCTTAGTGGTTGAGAGGCAATCCATGAACCAGGAGGTCTTGGTTTGATTCCTGGTCAGCACATGCCCAGGTTGTAGGCTCGATCCCCAGTAGAGGGCATGCAGGAGGCAGCCAATCGATGATTCTCTCTTCATTGATTATCTATCTATCTATCTATCAACTTATCTCTCTTTCCATCCCTTTCTCTCTCTCTCTCTCTTTCCCTCTCCTTTCCTTTCTCTGAATAAAAAAGAAGCAACCAATGAATGCGTTAAGTGGAGCAACAAGTCAATGTCTCTCTCTCTCTCTCTTTCTCTCTCTCATCAATAAAACTTAGAAAAAAAAAAAAAATAAATTGCCTTAGCTGGTTTGGCTCAGTGGACAGAGCATCGGCCTGCAGACTGAAGGGTCCTAGGTTCGGTTCCGGTCAAGGGCATGCACCTCCATTGCAGGCTTGATCTCTGGCTCCAGTCGGGGCATGTGCGGGAGTCAACCAATCAATGTCTCTCTCTCACATCGATGTTTCTGTCTCTTCCACCTCCCACTCTCTCTAAAAATAATAATTAGAATATAAAAAGAAATAAATTTAGTTTTTTTTAAAAAGTACAATGAATGAATACAAGTACACACACACACACACACACACACACACAGACAAACTGATTAATCATGCCTGGAAACTTCTAGAGTAAATGCCAAGGGAAAAAAGGGGTGAGGAAGGGGCACAGAACAGGTACTGTCCATGCAGAGGTGGCCTGAGGAGAAATGTCACAGAATGGGAGGATGAGACAGAGGGCAGTGAACATCACAGACACCCAGATCTCTGAAGACTAGAAGGGAGAAGCCAGTCACTTAGGAAATTTTTGGAAGCTGAGCCAGCATTCTGCCTTGACTGCCTAAATAACCACTTCATTTTTTCCCCTCCTTTTCTCACCTACACTCCATTCCCGTCCTTGTCACCCGCCTCTTCTTGCCTCTCTCCTCTGCCTTGTCTTAGGTCTATCAGTGGCCCTTAAAATGATGCTTAGCTAGGAGTTCGGCAGCATTTCAAAAAGTGAGACAAGCTTCTGACCTCTATTCCTTCCTAGGGGCCCTGGCTGTGGGTAGGATGGGGGAGTGGAAGCTGAGCAGCTGCTCAAGGATTGAGTCTGCAAGAAGCTATCAGCCACCCACCTGGGACCCAACTTTGCCCTGTATGAGAGCCTGCTGCCCCTTCTGTAGAATATAGCTCTACATACTTTCTTTTGTTTGTTTTTTTATTCTCACCTGGGGATATTTTTCCATTGATTGTTAGAGAGAGTGGAAGAGAGAGGGAAAAACAGAAATATCAATGTCAGAGAAACACATCGATTGATTGCCTCCTGCACGCACCCTGACCAGGGACCAGCCTGAGGAGGAGCCTGCAACTGACGTTATGTGCCCTTGACCAGAATAGAACCCGGGAACCTTCAGTCCACAGGCTGATGCTCTATCCACTGAGCAAAACCAGCTAGGGCTAGCTCTTCATACTTAATTGCTGGAATAAAAGTAGAAACCTGGATTCGGAGTTTCAGTCCTCAGTGCCATCAACGACCTGAGCAACCACACAACTGCCTACCCCTCTGTAGATCTCAGTTTGCTTATTTAGAAATCAGAGGATCTGGTTCATGCCAGAGCTGGCTCTATAATTACTAGCTATGAAGTCAAATGTTTGGCACTTGGCAGCAGGCTCTGGTTTATATAACCTGTTCTACCAACTAAAAACTGTCCTTCAAAAAGTCACAGCCCTTTCACAAAGGATGTGATATGTTTTAAAAAAAACATGTTCTCTGCCCTACCCGGTTTGGCTCAGTGGATAGAGCGTCGGCCTGCGGACTGAGAGGTCCCAGGTTCGATTCCGGTCAAGGGCATGTACCTTGGTTGTGGGCACATCCCCAGCACGGAGCGTGCAGGAGGCAGCTGATCGATGTTTCTCTTTCATCGATGTTTCTAACTCTCTATCCCTCTCCCTTCCTCTCTGTAAAAAATCAATAAAATATTTAAAACAAAACAAAACATGTTCTCTCTGTGGGAAGACTGTGAGGGTCTGCCTTGAGGGTTCACTCTGAAAATGATCACATCACCTCTTTAAATGATGCTCCAAGGACCCTGCATCAATTCCCTAGTTAACTTACTCCAATTATGTAATCATAAATCACAGCAAATTCTTCATTCCATGTAGCCCAAGCTCATTCTTTGATAGTTTCCTCTTCTCCTGGCATGAATGGAGATAGGTCACTGTCCCCTCCAACACTTCAGAGACTGTAAAATAAAACATGATGCCTGCTGTGCCTGCCAGAGGTTCTTCCTAAGTTCAACTAAACACTCAGACCCAGAAGCCTTCCAGAAGCCAGACTTGGCTTTAGTCAACTCAAAACTACATAGGGGGGAACCGCAGCTGGCCAGCATGGCAACATTAGAGTTCATCTCACAAGAGCTCTGGTCTCAGTCTGGCACAGGATTCAGTTCAGGTGCATGTTGATCCATGTTGCTCAGGTGGTATAAGAGCCTCGCAGGCTGAGAGGCCATTAAATTTTAGAATACATCCATGGATATAGTTTTCAGGTTCCTGACAAAAGATAGGCACAGTTCAAAAGTCACCATACTCAGAGAGGCACAGAGGAGGGTGCTCAGCTAGACATGTTTAGTTCATGGAAACCAATGCCATAAAACATACCTTATTCTCCCCATTTGGACATTGGTGCTCAGAGAAGTGGTAATAACTGATAGAGCCAACATGTCCTGACTTTAAGCTCCACTGTTATTTCCATTATATCATAGCTGCCTCATTTTGAATGGAATTTTTTATCTTCACTGTGGCTATAAAATAGTCAACATAATTTGAGTAGATTTAAGAGAAGTATACTGTGAACAAATAATGACTGAAAACTTCCCTAACCAGGTAAAGGAAAAAGACACACAAGTGTAGGAAACACAAAGAGTCCCAAACAAGATGAACCCAGAGAGGCCTACACCAAGTCACATTATTATTAAAATCGCAAAGGTGAAAGACAGAGAATCTTAAAAGCAGCAAAAGAAAGATAGTCAGTTACCTACAAGGAAGCTCCCATAAGACTGTCAATTGATTTCTCAACAGAAATTTTTCAGGCTAAAATACCAACGGCATATTTCACAGACCTAGAACGAACTCTCCAAAAATTCATCTGGAATAAAAAATGACCCCGAATAGCTGCAGCGATCCTGAGAAAGAACAAAGTAGGTGGGATCTCAATACCAGATATCAAGCTGTATTACAAAGCCACTGTTCTCAAAACTGCCTGGTACTGGCACAAGAACAGACATATAGATCAATGGAATAGAGAGCCCAGAAATCAGCCCCAACCAATATGCTCAATTAATATTTGACAAAGGAGGCAAGAACATACAATGGAGTCAAGATAGTCTCTTCAATAAATGGTGTTGGGAAAATTGGACAGATACATGCAAGAAAATGAAACTAGACCACCAACTTACACCATACACAAAAATAAACTCAAAATGGATAAAGGACTTAAATATATGACGGGAAACCATAAAAATACTAGAAGAATCCAAAGGCAACAAAATCTCAGACATATGCCGAGGCAATTTCTTCACCGATACAGCTCCTAGGGCATTGGAAACTAAAGAGAAAATAAACAAATGGGACTACATCAAAATAAAAAGTTTCTGCACAGCAAAAGAAACCATCAACAAAACAAAAAGAAAGCCCACTACATGGGAGAACATATTTGCCCATGCTATCACTGATAAGGGTTTAACCTCCAACATTTATAGGAAACTCATACAACTCAACAAAAGGAAGATAAACAATCCAATCAAAAAATGGGCAAAGGACCTAAATAGACATCTTTTAAAAGAGGACATTCAGAAAGCCAAGAGACATATGAAAACATGCTCAAAGTCGCTAATCATCTGAGAGATGCAAATCAAAACAACAATGAGGTACCATCTCACACCTGTCAGAATGGCTATCATCAACAAATCAACAAACGACAAGTGCTGGAGAGGATGTGGAGAAAAAGGAAACTTGTTCACTGCTGGTGGGAATGCAGACTGGTGCAGCCACTATGGAAGACCATATGGAGTTTCCTCAAAAAACTAAAAATGGCCGAAACCGGTTTGGCTCAGTGGATAGAGCATCGGCCTGCGGACTGAGGGTCCCAGGTTCGATTCCGGTCAAGGGCATGTACCTGGGTTGCGGGCACATCCCCAGTGGGAGGTGTGCAGGAGGCAGCTGATCGATGTTTCTCTCTCATCGATGTTTCTAACTATCTCTCTCCCTTCTTCTCTGTAAAAAATCAATAAAATATATTCTAAAAAAAACCACTAAAACTAAAAATGGAACTCCCATTTGACCCTGTGATCCCACTTCTAGGAATATATCCCAAGAAACCAGAAACACCAATCAGAAAGGATATATGCACCCCTATGTTCTTAGCAGCACAATTCACCATAGCTAAGATCTGGAAACAGCCTAAGTGCCCATCAGTAGATGAATGGATTAGAAAACTGTGGTACATCTACACGATGGAATACTATGCTGCTGTAAAAAAGAAGGAACTCTTACCATTTGCAACGTCATGGATGGAACTGGAGAGCATTATGCTAAGTAAAATAAGCCAGTCAACGAAGGAAAAATACCACATGATCTCACTCATTCATGGATAATAGAAACCATTATAAACTTTTGAACAATAATAGATACAGAGGCAGAGCTGCCTCGAACAGACTGTCAAACTACAGCAGGAAGGCCGGGGAGGGTGGGGGGGGCAGGGGGGTGGTAAGAGATCAACTGAAGGACTTGTATGCATGCATAAAAGCATAACCAATGGACATAAGACACTGGGGGGTAGGGGAGGCCAGGGGATTGTCAAGGGTGGGGGGAAAAAAAAGGAGACATATGTAATACTCTTTGTAATACTTTAAGCAATAATAATAATAAAAAAAAGAATGCAGATATATAATAATCCTAACAGCAAGAAATGCTGAGAAATAAGCTCAGAGGGGGAAAAAAAGATATTTTTGGTGAATGGTTTGCAGTCTCTACCACAAGGGCTGAGGCTGGGCTTGAACCCAGATAGTATGACACCAGAGACTAATACTTAAGACTATTAAACCTTCTCTAAAGGAATGTGCCATGCCTATTTATTCCATATCCTAATTAGATGTATTCATTATGTCTTATAATGATACATGTTTTCTGCCCAAAATATATAGATTGTATGTATTTTTTAGATCAATTTGACAGCCTTTTGTTCTTTATATGTTTATATAGCAAGTACATGCCTTACTTTGTGCTGAATATCTAATGAAAAGGATTGGTAATGTCATTGCCAAAACTTTATCTGCACCCTGGGTAACTATATGTTTGTCACTATATGAATAATTATATATTTAACTATAAAATTTTCTATACATAAAAAAAAAAAAAAAGAAATTTTTCAGGCCAGAAAGGATTGGCATGAAATATTCAAAGTGATGAAAAGCAAGGACCTACAACCAAGACTACTGTACCCAGCAAGTCTATCATTTAAAATGGAAGAAGAAATAAAGAGCTTCCCAGACAAGAGAAAGCTAAAGGGGTTCATCACCACCAAACCAGCATTACGAGAAATTTTAAAGGGATTTATTTAAGAAGAAAGAAAAAACAAAAGAGGAATCCTATACTAATAAAAGACAAACATGCATGCAAATTGACCATACTTTTGCTATGCCTTAAGCCACACCCATCAGCCAATCAGAACAACTATATGCAAATTAACCCAACCAAGATGGTGGCCGGCAGCCATGGAGCTGGAGCGAGCAGGAGGTTTGCTTGCTCCAGTGATGGAGGAAGCCAAGGTTCCCTACCTGCCGCGGCCCGGCTCTGAGCTCCACTGAAAGCAACAAAGTTTCAATTATAGAAGCTAAACAAACCCCAGATACCTGCTTTCAGCCAGCTGTGGCCACGGAGCTGGAGCGAGCAGGACAGCAACAATGTTTCAATTATAGAAGCCAAACAAACCCCAGATACCTGCTTTCAGCCAGCCATGGCCACGGAGCTGGAGCGAGCAGGAGCTGGGTCTGAGCTCCACTGAAAGCAACAAAGTTTCAACTATAGAAGGTAAATAAATCCCAGAAAAAAAAGAAAAAAAGAAAAAAAGGAGAGGCTGGGAGCTTACATCGCCAGGGTGCTTGGCCAGCCTGAAAACGGCCCTCAGCCCCTCACCCAGACTGGCCAGGCACCCCAGTGGGGACCCTCCACCCTAAAGGGGGTGTGGCCAGCCTGAAAACAGCCATCAGCCCCTCACCCAGGCTAGCCAAACCTCCATGGGGTGAAGGTCCCCACTTGGGTGGACATCCTCCGAGGTGTCCCACACTGCAAGAGGGCATAGGCCGGGCTGAGGGACCCCCCAAGTGCACAAATTTTTGTGCACCAGGCCTCTAGTATAAATATAAATCAATAGAGGCCCAGTGCACGAATTTGTGCATGGGTGGGGCCCGGCTGGCCCGGCTCCAATCAGGGTGGATCAGGGCTGGGCCTATCAGGAGGAGGAGATGGCGGGAGGTTGGCCAGCGGGCCTGCCCGGATCAGGGCCCGATTTGGGCCACCAATCAGGGCCTGGCTGGCTGGGAGAAGGGACCGTGGGCGATTGGCCAGCGGGCCCCACCCCTGATTGGGGTTGGGGGCTGACTGGGGGTGAGGCCGGCCATGGGGAGAAGCTGTGGGTGGTGGGCCTGCTAGCCCCACATGTGAATGGGGTGGGTGGGTGGTGCCAATCCGGGGCCAGTGGCCTGGGGGAGGGGCCATGGGTGGTTGGCCAGCGGGCCCTGCCCCTGATCAGGGTAGGGGAACGATCTGGGGTGGGGCTGGGCAGAGGGAGGGGTTGCAGGAGGTTGGCTGGCCAGCCCTGCCCCCTATTGAGGTGGGGTGGTGATCAGGGGTGGGGCTGGCCAGGGGGAGGGGCTGTGGGCCAATCAGGGTGGTGGGGGCCCATTGGGGGCGTGGCTGGCCGGGGGGAGGGGCTGAAGGAGGTTGGCTGGACAACCCTGACCCCTATTGGGGTGGGGGGTGAGATCAAGGGCAGGCCGGAAGGGGGGGAAGGGGGTGCGGGCCTATCAGGTGGGGCGGGTTGATAGGGGGCGCGGCTGGCGGGGGGGGGGGGGTGGAGGGGCGGGGAGGGAGGGGGCGTTTGGCCTGCCAGCCCACTCTTGATCCGGGTGAGAGAGTCCGATCATGGGCAGGCCGACAGCAGGGAGGGGCCGTGAGGTTGGCCATCAGCCCCACCCCCGATCAGGCCGGTTCACTGGCCACAGTGGGTATCATAGCAACTGGTTGTTAGGTCGTTATGACCTATATGGTAGCTGTTTTTATATATATATAGATAGCAATAAATACAATAAATACATACTTACCAATAATCACTTTAAATATAAATGAATAAAATGCTCTAATTAAAAAACATAGGGTAGCTGAATGGATAACAAAACTATATATATATATATATATATATATATATATATATATATATATATATATATAAAATCTACAAGAGATGCACCTCAGATCGAAGACACACAGATTGCAAGTAAAGGGATGGAAAAAAGACATTTCATGTACATGGACAAATGGAAGAAAGACTACAAAGAACATTACATAATGATAAAAGAATTAATCCAACAAAAGGATATAACCTTTCTAAACATTTATGCACCCAACATAGGGACACCTATATATAAATATATAAAGCAAATATTGATGGACATAAAAGGAGAGATCAACAGTAGTACCGTCAGAGTAGGGAACTTTAACACCCCATTGGCATCAATGGGAAGATCTTGCAGACAGAAAATCAACAAGGAAACAGCAGTCTTAAATGACGCATTAGACCAGATAGATTTAATGTATATTTTCAGAACATTTCACCCCCAAACTGCAGGATATAGATTCTTTTCAAGAGCACATAGAACATTTCCCAGGATGAACCACACATTTGGCCACACAAAAAGTCTCAATAAATTTTTGAAGATTGAAATCATATTAAGCATCTTCTTCAACCACAATGGTATGAAACTAGAAATCAATTATTAAAAAAATCTGAAAAACACACAAACACATGGAGACTAAATAACATTTTACTAAACAATGAACGGGTTAATAATGAGATCAAGGAAGAAATAAAAAAGTACCTTGAAACTAAGGAAAATAAAAACACAACAATTGCCCAGCTGGCGTGGTCCAGTGGTTGAGCATTGACCTATGAACCAGGAGATCATGGTTTGATTCCCAGGCAAGGCGCACACCCAGGTTGCAGGCTCGATTCCCAGTGTGGGGCATACAGAAAGCAGCTGATCAACGATTCTCTCTCAATATTGATGTTTCTAGCTCTCTCTCTCTCTCTCCCTTCCTCTCTGAAATCAATTTAAAAAAAAGTAAAAACCCCACAACAACCAAAAATCTATGGGACACAGCAAAAGCAGTCCTAAGAGGGAAATTCATATCAATACAGCTCTACTTCAATAAACAAGAAAAATCTCAATCTTACCTTACACCTAAAGGAACTAGAAAAAGAACAACAAAGTCCAAAGTGAATAGAAGAAAGAAAATAATACAGATCAGAGAGGAAATAAAATAGAGTCTAAAAATAATGCAAAAGATCATTGGAACCAAGAGCTGGTTCTTTTAAAAGATAAATAAGACTAATAAACTTTTAATCAGATTCATCAAGAAAGAAAGAGAACCCAAGTAAATAAAATCAGAAATGGAAGAGAAGTAACTGACACCACATAAATACAAAGGATAAGAAAATACTACAATTGTATGCAAACAAATTGGACAATCTGGATGAAATGGATAAATTCCTGGAAACACACAATCTTCCAAGACTGAATCAAGAAGAAACGGAAAATCTGAACAGACCAATTACAACCAACAAAATCAAAGCAGCAATAAAAAAAACTCCCCCAAAAACCAAAGTCCTAGACTGATGGCTTCACAGGTGATTTTTATCAAACATCCAAAGAAGAACTAACACCTATGCTTGTCAAACTATTCCAAAAAATTCAAGAGGAGGGAAGATTCCAAAGCTCATTTTACAAGGCCAGCATTATCCTGATTCCAAAATCAGATAAAGACATGACAAAGAAAGAAAATTGTGGGCCAATATCCCTGATGAACATAGATACTAAAATCCTCAACAAAATATTAGCAAACCAAATCCAGCAATACATTAAAAAGATCATACACCATGATCAAGTGGGACTTATTCCTGGGATGCAAGATTAGTACAATATTTGCAAATCAATTAATATAATAAACCACATAAATAAAATGTAGGATAAAAATCATATGATCATAGTTATGATAAAAACTCTCAGCAAAATGTGAATAAAGGGAACATATCAACATAATAAAGGCCAGATATGACAAATCCACAGCTAACATCATACTCAACAGGGAAAAATTAAAAGCGTTTCCCTTAAGATCAGGAATAAGACAGGATGTCCACTCCACCACTCTTATTCAATCAACTTGATATGGGAAGTCCTAGCAACAGCAATCAAACAAAAAGAAGAAATAAAAAGCATCCAAATTGGAAAGGAAGAAGTAAAACTGTCAATATTTGCAAATTAACATGACAAAGAAAGAACCCCAAAGATTTCAGCAAAAATTCACTAGAATGAAAAATGAATTCAGCATAGTAGCAAGATACAAAATAAATATTCAGAAATTAGTTGCATTTTTATACACCAATGATGAACTATCAGAAAGAGAAACTATGGAAACAACTTCATTTACAATTACTTCCAAAAAATAGAAAATACCTAGAAATAAATCTAACCAAGAAGGTAAAAGACCTATACTTGGAAAATTATAAGACACTGGGGGGGGGAAAAAAAGAAATGGAAGAAGATACAAATAAATGTTCTCATGGATAGGAAGGATTAACATCATTAAAATGTTCATACTACCAAAGCAACCTATTGATTCAATGCAAATCCTATGAAAATATCAATGGTGTTTTTCACAGGACTAGAACAAATAGTTCAAAAACTTATATGGAACCAAAAAAGACCCCAAATGGCTACAGCAATCTTAAGAACAAAGAACGCAGTTGGAGATATCATGCTACTTAATGGCAAGAACATACAATGGGGTAAAGACAGTCTATTTCAATAAATGATGTTGGGAAAATTGGACAGATACATGCAAAAAAGTGAAACTAGATCACCTTCTTACACTTTATAATAATAAAAGTGTAATATGCAAATTGACTGAATGGCTGAACAGTGGGACGACCATCTAGACGTCCTTCCGGACAACCTTCTGGACGAAGCCAGGGCTGCAAGGGAAGCCCAGGTTCCAGGTGCCAGAGGGAAGCCAGTGCCGGCAGCCAGGGGAAGGAAGGACTACTCTTGCATGATTTTCATGCATTGGGCCTCTAGTCCTATCCTATATAATAAAAGCCTAATATGCAAATAGACCGAACGGCAGGCTATGATGCCCACTGACCTCCAGGGGGCAGACGCTCAACACAGGAGTTGCCCCCTGGTGGTCAGTGCGCTGCCACAGTGGGAGCACCACTCACTTGACCAATCAGTTCCAGCCCACCAGCTTGGCAGCAGCCACTCACTCCCTCAGTAGTCCTGCAGGTCCAATCTCCAGAGAATGGGCCAGGTGCCATCAGCAAGATCCCATCAGCACTGCCGGCTCCTAGAAGCTGGCCTCGGGCACCACGGCCGCTTCCTCTCCCGAGACATTCCACAAGGAAGAACCGATATAAAAGCAGCTGCCAGGTGGCTCCCGACAACCAGCACAAACATCAGTGAGATGGATCCGGATCCCAGGCCCACAAGGACATCCCACCACCCGCCTGGAGGGCCTATGGCTTCCTGGCCCCCCCACCCCCTACCCCCCTTGGGACAGGTGCCAGATGTAGGGCTCATGGCTGGCAAGCATCGCAAGCCTCTCCCGATTGGGACTGACTGGACACGAGCCTGCGGCAGGCGCAGCAAGGCCGGGATGAGCGGCAGGCGGTGTTGGACTGCTGGTTTCGGTCCGATTCCCCGCGGGCCACCCCAAGGGACCCCACCTGTGCACGAATTCGTGAACCAGGCCTCTCTCTAGTCATCAATAAACCAACAAACAACAAGTGTTGGTGAGGATGTGGAGAAAGAGAACCCTTGTGTTGGTGGGAATGCAAACTGGTGCAGTCACTTTGAAAAACAGTATGGAGGTTCCTCAAAGTATTAAAAATAGAACTGCCCTGTGACTCAGCAATGACACTTCGGGAAATATATCCAAAGAAACCCAAAACTCTAATTCAAAAGAATATATGCACCCCTATGTTCATTGCAGCATTATTTACAATAGCCACGATATGGAAGCAACCCAAGTGCCCATCAATAGAGGAGTTGTTTAAAAAGCAGTGATCCATACATGCAGGGGAATATTAGTCATAAAAAGACTGAAACCTTAGCATTTGTGACAGCATGAATGGACTCAGAGAGTATTATGCCAAGTGAAATAAGTCAGATAGAGAAAGACAAATACCATATGATTTCACTTATATGTGGAATCTAAAGAACATAATAAACGAACAAACAAAACAGAAACAGACTCACAGATGCAGAGAACAAACTGATGGTTGCCAGAGGGGAGGAGAGTTTGGGGGGCTGGGTGAAAATGTTGACGTACAAATTAGTAGTTACAAAATAGTCATGGGGATGTATAGTACAGCATAGGGAATATAATCAATACTACAGGGTGCGGGAAAGCAGGTTTACAGTTGCGAGTACATGAAACATGAAGTTTATTTTTGCATTATCATTTATTAATTATTGTATTATTTTGCATACAAACAACTGTAACCCTACTTTTGCCCCATCTTGTATTGTATAGTGCCATGGTAGGTACTTGAATTATTGGGGTATCACTTTGTAAGTTGTATAATTGTCTAACCACTACTCTGTACACCTGAAATTAATATAAAATAATATTAAATATCAACTGTAATAGAAAAATTTTTTTAAAAATCATTAAATTAAAAAAAGATTTCTCCAATACCACATAAGGGCAGGACACCACAGCTGGTTGAGAACGGAGAGAGAAGCTGGAGGGCCCCTCAAACAAAGACAGAAGCCACACCTGGGGTAATAAGTAATAGGCTGCCCTAGGCAGTTTGGCTCAGGGATAGAGCATCCGGCCTGCGGACTGAAGGGTCTGGGGTTTGATTCTGGTCAAAGGCCCCGGGTTGCTGGGCTTGATCTCCAGCAGGGGGCGTGTAGGATGCAGCCAATCAATGATTCTCTCTCATCATTGATGTTTCTATCACTCTCTTCCTTTCCCTTCCTCTCCCTTCTGAAATCAATAAAAAAATATTTTTTAAAAAGCAGCAGGCATTTTGCAGATGGATTTAAATGAATTACTTTAAATGGAGAGACTATTTTCTGAAATTTGAACCATTTCATAATTGCATAAATTTAGACAGAAATTTTCATTTTTGGTAATAAAGGCCTTTTAACCTATAAGCTCCAGGAAGCTCTATTTTTCTCTGGCACCAGGCCTTGTACATATAGGAGCCTCTCAGTTTCAAATACAGGTCTCATTGTCCCTACTGACCAGTGAAATACCCTTCATGCCAACTTTTTGGCATTGAATGACAGAGAGCCAGGCTCTGGAGCTGGACTGCCTGGGTTCAAACCCTAGTTGTGCTTCTTACCACATATGTGACTTTGGGCAAGTTTCTTGCTTCTACTTCCCTAACTGTTGAACAGAATTCATAATAGTACCTACTTCATGATTATCATGAGAATTGAAGGGGTTAACATATGCGAAGAACTGAGAATTGTGCCTGGCGTACATTAAGTACTCCACAACATATTAACTATTATTATCCTTGTTTTTCAAAGTGGCTCTCTTCTGAAAGCAGGAGAGAATTCTTTTATTGGACTCCACGTCATGATTGTGGGCTCAGAAAAGATGTTACTGGGCCTGCAGGAATATGAGGCTTTGTTTCTGCCTTTGAATAAAAGAAAAATTTCACAGCCTGGAGGTTGGGAAAACACCATACTGTGCCCCTGAGCTCTCCTAACCTCATTTTCTAAAATAATTCAGCCAGACCTTGCTCACTTTCTAAAAGCTGATGAGAATCAGACCTCCTACTGGTGGTACTTTGTTTTTATATTAAAAAATGGATTTCAGTGAAAATTGATTTATCTCCTTTTTAATTTTTTAAAAAATATATATTTTATTGATTTTTTACAGAGAGGAAGGGAGAGAGATGGAGAGTTAGAAACATTGATGATAGAGAAACATCAATCAGCTGCCTCCTTCACACCCCCTACTGGGGAAGTGCCTGCAACCAAGGTACATGCCCTTGACGGGAATTGAACTTGGGACCCTTCAGTCCACAGATGGATGGATGCTCTATCCACTGGGCCAAACCTGTTAGGGCTCCTTTTTTTATTTTGAAAAAAATCACCCTTAAATAAAACATTGATTATCTAAACAATTATTCCAAATTGTATGCACCATTAAAAATATGACATTAACACTACTTCAATACTATGTAAGATATTATAGGGCCAATAAAAAGGAACAATGTATGATCTCTAACGATCCAGTAAAAATAAGGCAAACGTTGCAATAAGAATGAGCTGAGTAACATTCATGTTTCCCTGGCACGAGAGTGAGGAATGAAGAGACAAAGAAAAAGTCAAGGGAAATTTATTTGAATCGGTGGATTAAAAGTTAACGATTTCAAAGAAGCCCTTGAAGAGTTGTCCTGCGGGGAGTTGGGTTTTCTGCAAGCCACAGGAGACAGCGCCACCTACTGGCCTCCGAATTAGCCCAACGGGTAGGAAGAGGTAAGAGGGGTGGTGGTTCAGGCGCAAAATTCCCCAAAGGTGTGTTTCAAGCTGTTTTGGTGTGGAAGCCACCCTTTACGCCTAACCTCCTCCTCCGTCAGGAAGTTGAGCCCACGGAAGCTTCTTGCATTATGGGCTTCTGGTTTCTAGACTCTTGGGGGAAGGAATGGGAAGTGATGTGACCTGGGGAGTGGCGGAGATCTAAAGCAGCGATTCTCAAACTCCGCTGCACATTTGAATCACCTGGGGAGCTTAAACATCAGGACGCTCAGGCCTACCCTACACCAGAGAAGTGCTCCAGCCTGGGACCCAGGCCCAGGCATCAGGGATGTTTAAATCTCCTCAGGTGACTCCAATGAGTGCTGAGACCAGTAGCTGTCAGGGCCGTGGCACTTCCCCAGTTGGTTTCATCCCTTGCTGACCTCAAAGAACATTCCGTCTAATGCAGAGATCAGCAGAATGGCATGTATATGCTTCTGCCCTGTGTTAGGGCTGTGGTCCCAGGATGCTTTTCTCAAGGTCAGAGAGGCCCCTGCACTTAAAAACAAACAAACAAACAACCCCCCCCCCCCAAAAAAAAAAAACCACACACAAAAAACCTGGAGATTTGTTAAGTACACTGGGTCCCAGGCCCAAATCTACCCTGGTGTTCCCCCACACCAACAAACAGTTCTCAGAAACCAGCAGGGTGTCCAAGAATTCAACTCAGCTCAGACACTATCCTCCTGGAGCTAGCATCAGATTCCACAGGTTAAGGATTCAGGCCTACAGGACTGCCCCGCTCCCCACCTCCACCCGCTTCAGCCACCAGCTGCACACTGTGCTCTGACCTACTGGCCACAGACTGGAGGTTCCAACGATCCCCTCCGACTCAGAATGCTAATCACAAGTCCAGGTTGTCACCTGTACTCCCGACCAACTGGCTATAAATCAGAGGTTCCTTCGGCCCCTCCTTGGGTTCAATTAATTTGCTAGAACAGCTCACAGAATTTAGAAACATTACTTACTAGATCACTGGTTTATTGGAAAGGGATAGAGCCCAGGAACAGATGGAAGAAATGCAAAGGGCAAGGTATGTGGGAAGGGCAGGCACATCCATGCCCTCTCCAGGTATGCTACTCTCCCTGAATCTCTACTGTTCACCAACCTCCCCCTCCCACACACGCTCGCCAAACCTCAGCCTCATGGGTTTTTATGGAGGCTTTGGTTTCCTAGTCATGATTGATTAAAACACTGACCATTGGTGGTTGATTTAGGGGTGGGACTGAAAGTTCCAACCCTCCAATCACATGGTTGGTTCCAAAAGTCACCTCATTAACATAACAAAAGACACCTTTCCCCGCCGGCGTCCGCCTCCCCAACACTTAGGAAATTCCGAGTTTCAAAAACTGTGAAGCAGGAATTGTGAACAAAGCAAAATAGACTGACCTCGTTTTATTTACTTTGCTATATTGCACTTCACAGATGTTGCATTTTTTACAATTGAAAGCAAGACCCTTCACCAGCAAAAAGGTTACAACTTGGTTTATTGCAGTGGTTTGGAACCGAACCCACAATGTCTTCGAGGTATGCCCGTACTCAACCTGGCCTAACAGCAGAATCCAGAGGCATCAGGTATGGCCTGGCTATATACTCCAGCCTCATATTGCGGTGGTTTTCTCAGCTCTGTCCTCCTCTTTGTCAGCTCAGCAAAACTGAAGCAGTTCAAGGCTTCACGTCTTTCAGCCCATTTTCCAGAAGGAAGAGTTTCCCTTCCTCCAAGCCTCCTACCAGAGTTTGGGCTTCATCCTAATTGCACCCACTTATGCCGTGTAATTCACTCCTCAGTCAGGCACGGGAGCAAGGGGATGGGATTCTGCTGACTGGCTCAGACTAACCCAAGCCCGCCCCTGGAAGCTGAGGATCCAATCAGTCCCACCGGAAGGGCTTGGCTGTTTCCTAATGGGCGGGGAGTGGGATGTGCGCCAGGAAGCAGCTGAAAATATCTACTATCTGTTCAAAAATGCCTTGGGCCATCCCACAGCCCCTAAGGAGGACAGCAGGTGTCAGTCTAGCTTGCCATGTGTCATGGTCGCTAATGAAAGTGAGACCCACTGCGGCGTGTGCAGCACCAAAAGCTCCGAACACAACACAAAGAAGGACGCCATCTACCAAAGACGCTTTATTTGTTACCTTTCACATGAACAGTCGACAACAAATAATAGTAACAACAAATACAAGTAACTTGCAAGGGGACCAGACATTAGACATAAATAAGGACACTCTTGACATTAAAGAAAGCCCGTGCTGGATGTGGCTTCTTGGGTATGTGGGGGCCACAGCGCGGCCTCTGTCGCCAGGGAAGGCGGAGGCCTCAGTGAGGTGCCTGTGGAACCCGCATCGCAAGGCTGGACATCTGGACCCAGAGCACAAGCTCCCTGTCCCACCCTCAGCCAGACAGAAGGTCTGCCATTTCAAAGTGACTTCAAGCTCTTGCTCCTGGGATTTTTGTCTTCACTCCTTTCCCCAGGCTCTGGGCCTTGGGTAGGGGCTGCATTAGAGGAAGTGCCCATTTGCTCTCTGAGGAGGGGAATCTGAGGAGGAAGGTGACTCCTGCACCTTGTCCTCACTCATCTCCCAGTCCAGCTTCCTTCTGCCTCTGTTCCTCCTGCTCCTGGTCATGACTTTTCTCCCTGCCTCTTTCACCTACTGGCATTTCAAAAACTCTGAAATGCACCCCGCCATGGACACTGCTGGTCCAAGCCTTCTAATTCACAAAAAGGTCCTGCATTCCATCACTCCTCCAAAACATCGGAGACATGTCTTTTTTTCTGTCTTCTTGGGGTGAGGCCATGTCACAAGCTCCGGCAATTCAAGAGCAATGCAATCCCTACAGCTGAGGGACAGAAGAACCTTAAAAGGTGGTATCTCTTCCTTTGCCGGCACCTCCAGAGCTGATGTGGGAGCATCTCCCAGAAGTGGGTCACTGATCTGCAGGCTACCAACCCAAGAGCAGCATTTCCCCAGGAGTAAACAATCTTGGGAACTTTCCTCTAGATTGGAAATGGTTATTGTTGCCCATCAGGGAGAAAAAAAACAGAACATACCAAACAACAAAACCCTAACCATTGTACAGCTTGGAGAAAATCAACTGTCTTACAAGTGCTAATAGCATCTGAGTGCATTTAATTTCATAGGGACTTAAATAGCAAACAAGCTATCATCATTGCAGACATCCCCAGCTTCCACTCAGAGCGGCTGGATGTCAGATGGAAGAACAATACCAGGCCAGGTCTTCACTGCTGCATTAGTCTCTTCGTCAAAGTAAAAGCTCAGACACTGAGTTAAGGGCCCTTGATGGTTCCAATTTTTTTACCGCCCTAGACAACAAGAGAGAAAGGAAGAAGGAAAAAAAAAAAAAACCTCTTAGAAAAGCAGTGTTCCAACAGCAACACAGGAGAAAATTTAGATGCATAAATTATTTTGATGAACATTCTTTGAATACTGTTTTTAAGTTGGAACCTATCAGTGTGTTAGATCTTTGTCCTATGAGCTAGGATGCATTTTGTCCATTTCACAGATGAGAAAACAACTAACCTGTCCGAGATCACAAAGCCAGTAACAGGAAGGGCAAGGCTTTGAACCCGGTGAAGATACAACAGCCAGGTCCCTACACTGCCCTGGGGCCTTGCACTCAGGAAGCCAAACCAAGCCCACTGGCTCACCTAATAGTCGGGGCGGGGCATGCTTCTCTGTGCGTAGGGGTTCTGCATGAGGCTGTCCTTGGGGAAGGTGGCTTGGACTTTAGGGAAGAGGCTCCCTTCTGCTCCGAGATTGCTGAAGCCTGTTGTCGACATTCTCACACTGTGATAGTCGTTCTCAATCAGGTTCTGTTCTTCAATGCCCTTTGTCTTCGATCTGTAATTAGTAACGGGAATTAGGATCTGACAATGGCAGAAAGTTCCTGAAAGCAAATGCTAATGCCAATATTCTTTTTAAAAAATGTTTTAAAATTTGCAAATATTTTCAAATTTACCGTATTTGAATTACCAAAAAAAATATTGCAGAGTTCTCATACATCATCGCCCAGATTCCCCACTTGTTAACATTTCTGAACCATTTAAGCTTAAGTTGCAGACCTGATGACCCATAACCTATAATATTTCAGTGTAGAGTCCGTAAGCCTGAGGACTGTCTCCTCATAAGCTTCGTGTAACCATTAAAACCAGAGGGCTAACACTGATCCGACATTACCATCTAATTCCACCAGGCCACATAGATTTCGCTAATGTTAGTATTCTTAAGTGTGCTTTTGAATTATTTATGGAAATAACAATAGAAGTCAAAGAGGAAAGATGGTTTGTGATACATTTTTCCATTCAAGCCAAGTCTATGTCTATAGAAGCACCTCAGTGAATGAAACAAGTTCAAGGTGTAGAGGTCTTAATGCCTTTCTGTATTGGCCTCGGGGATAAGCATTTCAAGCCAAGTGAAATTCTTACAGGTGAAGGAGGCATCTGCCCCAATTCACCCTGATCGTGACCTTATTCTTCCTTCTGTCCCTCGGGCCACAGACGTGCCCCTGCAGTGTCCTAGACCAGTGGTCGGCAAACTGCGGTTCGTGAGCCACATGTGGCTCTTTGGCCCCTTGAGTGTGGCTCTTTCACAAAATACCACGTGCGGGCACGCATCTACAATGCAATTGAAACTTCGTGGCCCATGCGCAGAAGTCCATGAGCAGAAGTTCTGCCAGCAAATATATAGAAATCAAGGGCATTTCCCAGGACAGGAACACTTCCATGCCATACCTCAGGAAGATAAGTGCAATCACCATGCCAAGAATGAGGATGCCAGCAATGGTGCCCACGATAGTGAGAATCAGCTGAAATGCTGAAAGGGAAAAGAGAAGAGCTGGAGCAGTATCCTACAAGCAAGCCCCGCTGTCTGTCTCCTGCACAGGTGTGTGTGTTCCGGGGGCTCACCCAATCAGGCTTTCAGCTAGCTCGGACCCCTCCAGGGCCAGCTTGGATGGGTCCCTCACCTCTCCCCACAACCTCCAAACCCCAACGGTATGTTCAGAACTCAATCAGAAGAGGCAGCCTTGCCAGATAAAAGACCAGAAACGCGAAGGTGGCCATGGAGGCCATGGGATCTGTAGGGAATGGGATCTCAACCAAGGACCACACTCCCTCCTGAGCTCCGCTGCCTTTGGCTGCCCCCCACACCTGACCTGGATGATAAGCTGGGGCGGGGGGACCTAGGAGGTTGGGGTTAAGTTGTCACTCATAGAGGAGATAAGCCATGGCTTGGTAGAATCGGTGAGGGGAGAGTCTGCAGGTTCATTACCACCAGCCTCCCTCTCGAGATGTGTTGTCTAGCACGGCTGAGCACTTGAGATGTGGCTATGAGATGGCCGGTGTGTGTAACATGCACAGTGGATTTCAAACACATTTGAAAAACACTGTAAAATATCCCGTGAATAATTCTTATGTTGAAGGGATAACATTGTTGATACAGTGAGTGAAATAAAATGTCATTAAAATCAATTTCTCTTTACCTTTAGAAATTTACTTAGAATTTTACAATTTGAAATTAAATATGATGCTCACATTATATTTCTATTAGATCATGCTGCCCTGGACCCTTTCTCTCTCTGCCACCTGACTGTCATGTATGCCTCCGCCTGGGTTCACGGGGCCGTAGACCATTACACCTCCAAGGTCATCCAGCCTCACCTTCTCATTGTATAGGTGTGGACACTGAAAGCCCGGATGGAAGAAATGACTTAGTATATCCAGTTCTGCCAGCAAATATGTAGACATCGAGAGCATTTCTTATCACTAACTTTGGAGGTGGCTGGAGGCCAAACGTAATATTTCCCTCATCTTGGATCATTTCGTAAAATTTTAAATGTAAAATAATTTAAAATAGACTAGTAAAGTTAGTATTGTCCCAACCTGGTGGGTGTGAAGGGTGGGAGGAAACGAAGCCGTTGAATTTGCAACAACAGATCTCAAACTACTAGGTAGCCCTGAAGCATATGTCAGTATTGAAATGTCTGGTGTCTAGCTCTCCTCTTCCCCAACCACAACCACGTTTGGAATACACGGGTCTTTTATCCTTTCTAGTAGCAGAAAATGCATAGTTAAGCTACTGTTGAAAACGAATAGGACGGTAGGATGCCCTTGGCTGACTGGGAACTTGTCCAGAGGCGCCTGCCCACCTCTTGGGCCGAGTTCTGTGATTTCCTACAGCAAAGGTGCTGCTGTCTGTGACCTGCGGGCGGGAGGGGCTGGCACCACCCAGAGGACACGCTGCAGGCAGGTCCCTCCCTCTCTATGACGGGAGCCAGAGGCTTCGGGGGGCTGGACTGAATTCTGAATGGGATTAATGTTTGTTTTTCAGGTGCTTAACAGCAAAGCAAGACTTTTATACTCACGGTCTTCACAGTTGACTCCACTGTAGCCAAATGCACACCTAAGATACAAGACATGACAGGAAACCATGGTAAAGGGCGTGTGGGAGCGTGTCAGGGTTCCCACCCTGCCCCCACGTCTTCCTTTCCAGCGTTCTCTCATCCTCCCCTCCCTTGTTCTTTCTCCTCTTTCTCTTTCCTTCCTTACAGTCCCAGTCTCCAGG
Organism: Myotis myotis; assembly: GCF_014108235.1. NCBI lineage: Eukaryota > Metazoa > Chordata > Mammalia > Chiroptera > Vespertilionidae > Myotis > Myotis myotis. The sequence continues at coordinate 161,624,516 of NW_023416324.1, forward strand.
TGAGCATCTTCCATGGAGCTCTAGAAGGTTTGTGTGTGTGTGTGTGTGTGTGTGTGGGGGGGTGTCACATAATCCCAGGAGGTCTTATTTTCTGCTGATGGAATACTCTGTCCCCTGAGCTCTGGGAATATTCAGCAATCCCGGGGGAGCAGAACCCCAGAGGCACGGAGCATAGGGGGACCCCCTCCGGCTGGGAGGCCATGGGCCTCTGCACTGTACGCTGAAGAAAAGGATGGATATCCTCTGAGCTTCAGTTTCCTCACCTGCAAACGGGGACTGACACGTTCCTGATGGTGCTGTTGTGTGAGAGGTATCCCTAGTGTGGCTCCCAGCACACAGAAGTGTCAGAAACTACTGAAGACAACAATGGTGATGATGATGATGATGATGCTCTATACCTACTGACTGACGCCAGGATACCAGCTTTCTGACCCTAAGCCATGTTGCATAAGCTCTATCCTTATCCTTTACCCCCTAACCAGCTCCAGCCATGGCAGGATAAGAAGGGAGTGGTTTCTCTTACGCTTGGCAGCTCCCCTTGGCGTCCCTCTGGTAGCCCGGCAGGCACACGCAGTCAAGGCTCCCACCGCTCTGCACCAGGCACTGCATGTTGTACTCTGCTTTGCAGGTATCAGGACACTTTGGACCCAAAGCTTCAAAACAGAGTGAATTCTGGGTCATCTTCAGAACCAACCTCTTTAGCCCCAAAGTGATACGTCACAGAATACAATTTTTCACATTTCTTTTTCGCGGCAAAATGAGGTGCCCCTGGGCTGTGCACACGGTGTGCCCTGAGAAGCTGCCCATGGGCTGCCACACCAGCTCTCAGCCAAGCCCCTGCTTCAGTCATGTGTCTAGAGCCAAATGTCACAGCCCTCAGAACCTGAGATGCACCTGGACCCTTGAGCAGTAAAGTTTGTGTTTTGCAAATGTGAAAGCAGGGAGGGCAGGCGTTGTGCAGAACATTTAGAAGCAGGTGGAACACTTACCAAGACACAGAGCCGTCTGTGGGTTGGGTCTTGACAGCCCCGGTTTGCACTTGCACTGTAAGATATCACTGCAGTCGTCTTGCTCATTTACACACCCATAGAACTCACACCGATTTTGCTCTGAGGGGCACAGATAATTCCAAAATATATTTGTTGTTATAACTGTTGTTATAATTGCCTTTTAATAAGTTTGGGGATTTAACAAATGAAAATCTGGGATTCTAAAACCCAACTCCCCAATCCTCTCTTCCATGACGATTTCCTTACATTATTCAATTCAAATTAATTCCATCGAAAGCAGTGCAATTATGTTCCAGTTCAAGATTCCTTTTGTACCTCGCTCGATGCTGGGCGAGGGACACAGTAGCTATATAACTTTTGGGTCCCATCTTGGTAGAATTACATGTTTGAATCCACAGAGAGTTGTTTCAAGCAACTCATAATCCAGACTTTAAGTACAATGGGACATTAGGGGCTCAAGTTACTAAAGGTAACATCATGGAGATGGGAATTGGGCTGCCTTGAAAGATAGGGAAGATTTGAACAGTCAGAGGAGAGGCAAAATCTTTCTAAGTAGAGTAAACAAGGCATGAGCAGAAGCAAAGAATTCTTGTTAGGGAGTAGTGGTGTTGTATGTGGGTAGGGGAAAGGCAGTGTGGTAAAGGGGAAGAAATAGAAAATTCTTGGCTGTGCCATTGGGGCTCTTGGCTATGGGCTCTCTCTGTTCAATCATTTGATTTTTGGTGGGTCCAAGTTCCCTCAATCTGTAAAATGGGGCGAGTAATTCTTACTTCACATGATTGTTGTGAGAACTGAATGAGCTAATGTAAGTGCACGCCCACTGTCGGAGTCTCAACAAATAATCATTCTTTTGTTCATTCATAGGTGTAGCAGGGTTTGAATGCCAGGCTAAGGACCAGGACTTTTATCCCATAAGCCTGAGAATCCATTGGTAGATTCTGAGCAGGAGCAAGGTGTGAAAAAACAATCTTTGAAGAATGTTAGTCTAGAATGGGTAAAGAGGTGATTATATATATATATATATATATATATATATATATATATATATATATTAGAATATCACTCAGCCATAAAAAAGAATGAAATCTTGCCATATATGACAACATGGATATATATAGGTCCTAGAGGATATTTTGCCAAGTAAGATAAATCAGAAAGAGAAATACCATATAATTTCATGTATATGTGAAATCTGAAAAACAAAATAAACAAACAGAAACAAACTCATAGGTACAGAGGACAAATTGATGATTACCAGATGGGAGGGAGAATGAGGGAGTGGATGAAAAAGACAAAGGGATTAAGAAGTGCAAATCACCAGTTATAAAAATAGTCACAGGGATGTACAGTACAGCACAGGGAACATAGTCAATAACACTGTAGTAACTGTATGGTGGTAGATGGGTACTAGACTTATCAGGGTGATCACTTTGTAAGGCATATAAATGTCGAATCACTATGCTGTACACTTGAAACTAATATAATATTGTATGTCAACTGTAGCTGAAAAATAGATTTTAAAAGAATGTTACTCTAGAAGCAGGTTGGAAAGCATTTGGAATAAAAAGATGAGTCTGAGACTAGACTAGGGGGAGAGAACAGGAGGTAGAACAGTTATGTGGATACTCTCTTCCAAACATCCCAGACCTGTAACAAACCTTCCTTCATGCTATTTAAAAATGCCTCCGATTAAAAGTCTAGAGAAAAAGATTCTACAACTTTTGACACAGAAGGCAGACCCTGTCTTTGCAGCAGAGGCAGGAAGCAGAAAAAGGTGTTTCCCCCTAAAACAGTGGTTCTCAACCTTCCTAATGCCGTGACCCTTTAATACAGTTCCTCATGATGTGGTGGCCCCCAGCCATAAAATTATTTTCGTTGCTACTTCATAACTGTAATTTTGCTACTGTTATGAATCGTAATGTAAATATCTGATATGCAGGATGTATTTAGGAGACCCCTGTGTCACAAAGAGTCGTTTGACACCCAAAGGGGTCGCGACCCACAGGTTGAGAACCGCTGCCCTAAAAGTTCTGAGCCTCTCACTTCCCTTTGCTGGGCGTACAGGCTGCTGTGGCCACGTCTAACTGGCATCCTTTGGTAATTTGTTAATATATGTAAGAGCGCATGCCTGGTCTCAGAGGGGAGAGATGTTGAGAGGAGTTGTCAAGAGAGAGCAATTCTCCAGCCAAGGTCAAATGGTTTCAAGTGTGCCAGGGCTTCAAGCCAAGGCGGTTACAGAGGAGAGCCCAACCGAGAGAATTACACAGGGGACCCCAACTTTATCTTGAAGAATGCACGGCTTATTTTCAGCTGGCAACCACTCTGCATGGCCAGTCTCCATGCTGATGGGGACCCCCGGCTTCCTCGCACTTGCTAGAAGTCTCATCTAGCCAAAAGCAGAGTGTATGCAAAGGTTCATCTTGCCTTGCTGACAATTTCATCTTCCAGGGAGTAGGGGTTGGGACGGCCTGAATTGCTACTCTGCACCGAATTCTGGCCCAAGGAGAAATCGATGGGCAGGTAGAAGTGATGGGTCCCTTGGAATACAAGAACGAAGTGATAGCCAGAGAGAGGAGTATGACTTTGACGGAGTAAAAATTGGAATGTTCAGAAGGGAAAAGGTGTAACTCTGTGGCACGAGACCCTGAAAGACGAATTCAATTCTGAAAATGTAATTCTAACTGTGCAGTTGCTAAATGAGCTGTAAAAAAAAAAATGTGGGGAGAGGGTCAGGGAATAGAAACTGGCATGGTTTGCACAGGAAGCTGTCAAATGAGACATAGAAAATATGGAAAGAAGGTCCCAAACCAAAGACAGAATATTAAAAGTGTGAGAGAAAGGCGAGAGCCCCCAAAGAGCTCAATAACCAAACCCAAAACAACAACAAAATCCAGCAACAAAGGGCAAAGGGATGAAGTGGGAAAATGGGTAAACGAATGGAGGGGTGTGTGTGTGTGTGTGTGTGTGTGTGTGTGTGTGTGTGTGTGTGTTATGTGTTTTCCATGCTATAGGGGCTCAAGGAGAGGCCAGCCTGTTTGGTGTAATGTTGATGGCTAACATAGGACAAACAGAACGGCTCCCAACTATTCTCTCCAGTCTCCCTGCCAGAAAATGACACTTAGATGGAAAGAGTTGAATGGACATGGCTGTCGGGACTGCAGCCCAAGGAGAGCAAACAGTAGTAGGAGCCCCCATCTCTTCCAGTAGAATTTAAATGTCTTATCATAGAGCATTTACACTCCAGGTCCTGAGAGAATAGTGAGGGTCTTTGAGAAGAGGTGCTGGAACGCTATAAATGAACAGGATTTATTTATATTTTCAGAAAGAGAAGTTTGGGACCCTAGGTCAAGGAGGTCACAATCATTAAAGAGTAAACATTGTAAGAGACTAAAGAGTTTTAGAAACATCGAAGAAAAGGACGGGGGAGCCAGGAAGGGAATCGGGAGTATGATGGGGTGGGGGGTGGGGCGCAGGGAGAAGAGGACCTCAGGACGGGAAAGTACCCGTGTCAAATGCTGCAGACAAACCAACTGTGCCTTGGCAGACGCGTTTGGACTTGGCAGCCAGGACTGAGAATCAGTTGTACAATGCTTCCACCGTAGCTGGCTCTCTGAGATGGGGAACTTCTGATGACTGCTGTAATAGTGTCAGTTTACTCATGCCTTCCTGGACCCATGCCCTTTGCTAGGGCCTGACACACTGCTCTTGGCCATGTGAATTGCTTTGGCCATCACGACAGCTATAAATGTGCCATAAGCAGAAACTTGAGAAATACCTATGCTTTGAGACACCCTCTCGCTGCTTTTGAAACTCTTTAGGACTAGCCTGCTGAAGGATGAGAGACCATGTGGAGCAGAGACAAACCATCCAGCTGAACCACCTTAGATCAGTCAGCCCCCAGCTGACCCACCCAGCAGCTAACAGCAATTGCTTAAAGTGAGCCCAGCAGAGATCAGCCACGCCTGGCATAGATCAGCAGACCTGCTCGGCTGGACCCAGCCCAAGTTCTGACCCACAGAATGATGGCATTGCAATAAATAAATAGGCCGCTAAGTTTTGGGGTGGTTTGTAACACAGCAAAAGTGAATTGTTACAGCAAGGCTATGAGTTTGTGTATCTGCCTAAAAGGGAAGCAGAATAGGTAAAATTTCTCTAATCCAGCGGTTCTCAGCCTGTGGGTCGCGAACAATGAAAATACATCCTGCATATCAGATATTTACATTACGATTCATAACAGTAGCAAAATTACAGTTATGAAGTAGCAACGAAAATAATTTTATGGTTGGGGGTCACCACAACATGAGGAACTGTATTAAAGGGTCACGGCATTAGGAAGGTTGAGAACCACTGCCTTTTGGAAAGCTATAACTTGGAATAAAGCCCTCTTGTTTCACCTTGCTTCCTCTTTCCCTGTCCAGAGACTATTTGTTCAAGGCTACCTTCCAAAAAGAGAAACAAACTGGTCAGTTTGAGGAGTTGAGAGATAGTTAGGAAGGAGTAGAAAGCAAGTGAGAGAAGAAAGGGAGTAAGAATGGACTAGTGGAAAGTCCATTCTTGGAGATCTATAGATTCAGTTATTCAATTCCTCTTGCCCCCTTCTTACATATAATGAGAAAGTTTACAAAAGGGTAGGTGGATGTTCAGGTAAATTTTGAATAAAATTATTTCATACTTACTAGTATAGTCTGAAAAGGTATTAGGGTTGCTTGCAACTGCTTTATTAATTGCGTTAGATACGGTCGTCTCATTTTCTTCTGAAGTTTCTGCAAAAAGGTTTACTACTGTTACATCAACCAGCTTGTCACCAGCACGCATTTCAGATCTTGCTGGAGCAGATGTTCTGAAAATGAAATGAATTCACCACTTGAGGACGTGAACACAAGCATCCACAGATTGGTCTTTGAACTTCCTGTCCAACCAAGTCTCCCAGTTCCCTTCCTGATGCACAGATACAGCCATAGTTAGGGGCCTAATAAGGAGGCTGGGGTTGCAATAAGGTAGCAATTTATAGGCCCAGAGTTTTCTGCTCAATGTGTGTTCAGAGGAAACCTATGGCTAAAGCAATATCCCATTGGAGGATCCTGAGAAAAATTGTGGACAATCATTTTTAGAATCTAGGAGCCTGGGACTAACCAGATGGTCCCAGGTATACAGATGAGGTAACCCAAGTTCAGAGAGGTTCAAACAACTGCCCATCCATGCAGCCAGGAAGCGCCATGGCCAGGATTCAGATTTGTCTGAAGCCATCCCTCCCCACTATTCCTGTGTTATCCAGTCATGCTACAAGCAGGAACTCCCTGTTGTCCACTAAACCAAAGCAAAGGCCTGGAACGGGGCCAGCCCTCCAGCAGCCATCCCCTGTGAACTTCCAGCTCAGAGCCTCTGTGTCAGGGACCCGCCTCTCTGCCTGCTGCCTGCCCCTTGCCACGCGCCACTGTGCCTGCCCTTAGTCTGCCTTCTGGTCTCCTGGCTGCCAATCACACTTGCCCCTCATTTACCATCAGCTCAAAACTCACCAACTTCAGGAGGCTTTCTCTGAATTACATGCATAAATATACACTGTATCTTATTCCACAAAGAATTGACAAAGCTTATAAAGATAGATGTGATAGTCAAAGCATAAAATATGGATTCATTAGGGCTGCTTTTCCTGCACAACTTCATTCATCCTAGAGCAGTGGTTCTCAACCTTCTGGCCCTTTAAATACAGTTCCTCATGTTGTGGTGACCCCCAACCATAAAATTATTTTCATTGCTACTTCATAACTGTAATGTTGCTACTGTTATGAATCGTAATGTAAATATCTGATAAGCAGGATGGTCTTAGGCGACCCCTGTGAAAGGGTCATTTGACCGCCAAAGGGGTCGCGACCCGCAGGTTGAGAACTGCTGTCTTAGAGCATTCTTTCCTAGGGCTGCAGCACCTGGGAGTGAATGTGCTTCCGAGAAGGCTGATACAGAACCGCTAACTTCTTGAGACCCCTTTGCCTCTTTGTGTCCCTAAATAGCCCTCAACACTGGTCACTGCATATTGATGTGCTCAATAAGTGCTTGTTTTTACTGCAGGAAGAGCTCAGTACTGGTTCTTCAGCAGCCACTGGTGGGATTTGGGTGTTGTCTCCCTCACTTCCCCCATATGAGGGAAGAGATGACCATGAGCCATTCATTCTTTTCCTAGCCCCTGGAATGCACATTCCGGGGATTGACCAGGTGTGGTTTGTAGCCAAGGGGTCAAACCAAACAAACGGATCCAGGTGATGCCCTGGACCATGCATGCAAATTGCTAAAGAGCCAATCACAGACAGCATCTTGCTGGCCTCAGGGTACAGTCTGCCCAGCCACACCAAGGTCAGTGTGACATCAGGCTGACTACCTCTTCCTGACGTGTGACTTCCCACTGGCGGCCTTAGTGCTGCACAGGGAACTCAAGAGAAGATGAGAAGTCAAGCAAACGCACACCAAAGTACCCCACCGGTCCATAGCAGCCTTACCTTACTCTATGAATCACAGTCTGTCCATAATCAGGATTTTTAAATGCATCTGCAAACTGTGGCAGAGAAGAACAAATTTAGTAACAGCTACCAAGAGGCAGGGAAAGTGATACTGTATCTAGGTTTTAACATACATACATTTCTAAACTCCTGTATATAAATACACATGGTTCACTGCAGAAATTATTTATTCTTGATATGCTCTCTAACACCTTTCAGTAATGTTTGCTGTAAAATGGTAAGAATGTAATATAAGTCAGGGTTATCCAAGAAAAAGTTGGAAACCTAAAAAAGCAAAGTCAATGGTCATACTCTTAAAAATTAAGGTGACTAACTTATTAGGTTTGTCTTTTTAAAGTCACGGTAAAGTTTTGCGTATTTATTAGACGTATCTGCCTGCTCCATACACGCATCAATTCACCTATGGAACACTTCTTCAGTTGTCTGCAAGGCAAGTGCACCAGGGGATAAGAAGGCAGGCGCTATCCAATCAGGCCTGCCTGGCCGCCACTGCACAACAGAGCCAGCAAGTGAGGAGAAGGCAGGTCTGAGGTCAGGCAGATCTGGGTTCAAATCCCAACCTTCTCCCTCATCAGCCTGGTGACCTTCAGAGGGCTCCTTCACTTTCCCGGTCCTTGACTGCCTAATCCACAAAATAGGCACCAGAGTATTCTCTCTCCCAGAGGCCTCTTTGGAGAATTAGAAGTATTACACATACAATGCCAGGTCCCGCATGCAACAGGGCAACTCCAAATCAGGGACTAGCCATTTGGGTCCAGCTGGGTAAAACAATGGATCCTGGGAGACTTCTCAAGGTCTGAGCTGGGACTGCCCCAGCTACCAAGTCTGCTGAGAGGACCCTGCAGAAAGGAACTTGTCTCTATTTTCCTATCTCTCAGAGTTGCAAGGGAGTTCTGGCACATCCCTTTTGGATTCACAGCCTCTTGGAAATGAAAAGAACTCTCTCTCCCCTTCCTGGTGCCCCTGGGACCATCAAGACCTGACTGAGACCAAGTCCCTAAACTGGTCTCTGGAGCTGGAGGGGCCTTTTGGTGGCCATAGTGGCCAGTGCTGGGTAAAGGCACACGAGAAAATCCAGGGCCCCCTGGGAGGAGGAGCACCTTGACGCTGCCTTCTTCAATGTACTGATTTTCATCCAGGCCGGCAAATGGGAACGTGGATCCAGAATAAGAGGAGACGACATGGGCAGCTGGCCCGTTGGGCACAGGGGCATGACCGGGGCCAGGGCAGCCGGGGTTTTATCCCAGCAGTGCCAGGCACCAGCTGTTCCATCCTGGGCACCAGTTCTCACTGTACAATCTGTAAACTCGTTTGGATAATCTTTTTTTATATGTTATCAATTCTAATAACAAAACTCTTTCATAATGATGTAATTCCGAATGGAAAGACATTGTCATAGAATAAGACCTTAGTTTTTACGGTAATGTCTTGCTACACTTTGGGAAACACTGGCTGGATGCCCTCTGCAAGCCCCTGCAGGCCCCACGCCTGTGGTTCTGGCATGGAGATCTCGCGTGGGCACAGCCGCTCACGATACCACAATGGAAAGGAGCAATTGTGCACCCTGGCATTTTTGACAAGAGGGAGGAAGCGGACCAGATGCGCCTTCAGATGGAGCTCCTCTTCCAGGTATTAAAAAACTCACACTAGCTCAGAAATGTATGCAAATTGGAATGAGAAAAAAAAAGGAACATCTTTAAAGGTTTTCTGTTCAATTCTGTGGAAATAATTCATTTTAAAACATCATTATATTTACCTGCTCATTTAAAAACATTCTAAGAGCTTATGTAACGACCGGAGTGGCATGGCTGGGGCGAGGACCATGGGGAGGCCCAGTGCCCGAGGAAGGTTCCAGGGACTCAGGTCAGCTGCTGTTCACCGACCAGTCCGAGTGCATTTCGCTGCTTGAACAACTACTGGGACAGCTGTTCCACCTGAGTATCAGCCCTCTGCTCTGCGACTCAGTGTTATACAGGAAGGAAGGTTGGGAAACACTTACGAATTTTCTAATTTGCATGTATAACTTTTCATAGGCCGGCGACTTTTCATTTTCCAAGCCAGTTGTTTCTGATACCTTTACTTTAATTGTTCCAGGGAAAACCTTTCCTGAAATTCAAGCAGAATCTTTCTGTAATGTTTAATTTAAAGAGGGTCATTTTCATGTTGTTTAAAAACATACTTTAAAAGAATTCTAAGCATTATATGATGCTGTGACAGGAAGCCTGGAAATGCGATAAATGTTACCCCAAATCCCACCCAGCCTAACACAGCCATTTCCATTTTGGTATAAGGTATCCCCAACTTTGCAAAAGGGCGCTTTATTCTACTTCACTTTGACGAAAGGCCTACATCAGGACCTGTTTCGTGAACCAAAAAAAACCCTGAGGATTTTTGCTTTTATAAAAAAAGGTGAAAATCAAAAATAGTGTTCAGCGTTGTAAGTAATTAATTAATTTTTTAATCCTCACCTGAGGGTATTTCTTTTCCATTGATTTTTAGAGAGAGTGGAAAGGAGGGGGAGAGACACACAGAGAGAAACATCGATGTGAGAGAGACACACATCGGTTCGGAGCTGGGGGATCAAGCCTGCAACCAAGGTATGTGGCCTTGACCGGAATCAAACCTGTGACCCTTCAGTCCACGGGCCGGTGCTCTAACCACTGAGCAACCATCAGCATTCAGCATTTTGCAGCAAGCTGCTATAGAGGCAGCTCACACCCTGAGCAGTGAGAGTGGCCCACCAGCTCCTTCCCTAGAAACACCCCTCAGCATCCCAGCACCAAACAGCCATAGCTCTGCACTGTGTCTGCGCTTTATCTCTGTGTATTTTGTGCTGTGTTAGCAGGATGTCTCCTAAGGTAATTGCTTCTTCATTTTACACCATTTCGGTGTACAAAAGGTTTTAGTGGAAAGCTCTGCTTTCAGATAGCAGGGAAATCTATATTTCCTCCAGTTCCTTTTTTTCCTATGCATAGTTTATATCATTATAATTCCAAATTTATAGCATTAATCTTCTTTACTTATATATATACTAATAAAAGGGTAATATGCTAATTGGACCGGGTCCACCAGACATCTTCAACTTCCTTCCGGACAAAGCCATGGTGGTGGGAGCCGAGGCAGAGGTGGTTAGGGGGTGATCAGGCTGGCAGGAGAGCAAGCAGTTAGGGGGCAATAAGGCCTGCAGGGGAGCAAGCAGTTAGGGGGCAACCAGGCCAGCAGGGGGCCAGTTAGGGAGTGATCAGGCCAGCAGAGGACGAATTAGGGGGTGATCAGGCTGGCAGGCAGAAGTGGTTAGGGATGATCAGGCAGGCAGGCAGGCAAGTGGTTAGGAGCCAGCGGTCCCAGATTGTGAGAGGGACATCCAAGATTAGAGAGGATGCAGGCCGGGCTGACGAGCCCCCCTCCCCCCCCCCCAGTGCATGAATTTTGTGCACCGAGCCTCTAGTTATTAAATAATAAGCATTTTAAACATTTTCCCAAATCATTACCTGGTCTTTATAGCTATTATTTTTTAAAGCTGCATAGTATTCTGTGAAATATATGTTCCCTTCATTGATGTAATCATTTTTGTTTTTTAGCACTTCTAATTATTTAAAAGGGGGGAGGTTGCAATGAACATATTCATGTCCATGCCTCTCTATATTTGGGGTCATTGACTTAGAGATAATCCCTAGAAATAAGATTATTAGCATGAAAAATAACATCCTTTCGAATTTTGAAATACCTCTAATCCCTGTGGCCAATACTATGCATTTGTTTTCTATACAATTGATCTACTCTGGCAAGGGGGGGATTTCTCATTCATGAAAAATAGAAGTTTATTACAGGAAACAGCCTTGGAAACTTCACAGCACCCAGCTGATCTAACCAAAAAGGTGTTATGTCAAGTTTATGGCCGTTTGCTCTAGTGTCCATTTCTAGACCCGAGAGGCTCTGAAGTCTCTAAAAATGGGGTTTGCTATTATGGAGCCAGCAAATCCTATGGCAGAGAACCAACCAGGCCTGTCTGAACACGTGGTCTTAAGCACTTCCCCTCATTCTGCCGCAGGGTCCCCACACGCCAGCACTACTTTGTGCAGTTGTTGTACCTTTTCAGGGCCTTCGACACCTGTCATTCCCATTGTGTCCTCATGGCACTGTTCCCTTGGACAGGAAAAGTGAAGGGACACATCCACTCCCAGACCTCAGGACCAGCCCACCAACCTGACTGCCCATTTCCTCCCACACTTGGTTCCACAGAGACAAAGGCAGGAGCCATCTTTGTAGTTTACTGGCCTTTGTTGCCTCCAAATGTTCCTCTTCCTCTCGTATCCTGGAAGCTCTCTTGCCATTATTTTAAGTTTTTGATTCCACTTTAATTAATTAATTATTTACTATATTTTTATTGATTTCAGAGAGGAAGGGAGAAGAAGAGAGAGATAGAAACATCAATGATGAGAGGGAATCATGGATTGGCTGCCTCCTGCACGTTGGGCCAAGCCCGCAACCCAGGCATGTGCCCTTGATCAGAATCGAACCTGGGACCCTTGGGTCCACAGGCCGAGGCTCTATCCACTGAGCCAAACCGGCTAGGGCCTATTCCACTTTAGGTATGAGGTACAGCTCTCCATGGTTCATCCTTTATAACTCACCTTTATTGCATTTGGAAGAATTATAGTAATACCCATCAATACACAGGCAAAAGTATGAGTTATTCAGACCCACACACGAAGCATCACTGCCACAGGAATCTTCTTTGCAAAGACCTGAGATGGAATAGAAAGAGGTGAAAAATCCACAGAACAACAAATAACACCCAGAAACATACTTTTACATTTTCATGCCTCCCTCCTGGGAACCTTCTATTCCTTGGTTGTGTTATTCCAGGGCACACCCTGAGAGGAGTCAGAAACAAATACATATTTTCTTATGTGTCTAGGGAGCTTGTGGCTGAAAGTCTGGAACAGGTGCTTGTGAACAGTAAAGGTCAGAGCTTGGTGGCAAGACTGTGCTCAGAGCAGTCTTCTAATTCCCAGGAGCCAGGAATCCCTGCACCTCAAGGAACCTCAGGAACCTTGGTGTCTGACCCTCTAACACCAGATAGGGCTCCCCAAACTATTTTATAGAAATCATCATATTTTTAAAAGTGTATTTTATTTTGCCATCACCATTTATCTCTATGTTCTCTTCCACCCCCACCCCCACCCCCACCGGCAATCACCACACTGTTGTCCATGTCCTTGAGTTGTCTCTCTCTCTCTCTCTCTTTTTTTTTTCTTTTTTGCTCAGTCCCTTCAACACCCTTCCACCCCAGCTGTCTGCCTACTTTCTATCTATGAGTCTGGCTCTAGTCTGCTTGGTAGTTCAGTTTGTTAATTCAAGTCAAAATATGAGTGAAATCATGTGCTACTTGTCTTTCTCTGGCTGGCTTATTTCACTTAGCATAAGGTTCTCCAAGTCCATCCCTGCTGTCGAAAAGGGTGACATTTTCTTCCTTTGTACAGCAGAGTAGTATCCCATTGTGTAAATGTACCACAGCTTTTTTATCCACTCATCTACTGATGGGCACTTGAGCTGTTTCCAGGTCTCAGCTATTGTAAATAAAGCTGCTATGAACATAGGGGGTACATATCTTCTTTCAAATTACAGAAAGAATATATTTTAAAGAAGGTATAAGTAACTGTATTATAGGGATGAACAGGCAAGAAGCTCCAAAAAGAAACTAGATGCTATCTTCTGGTTAGCATACATGATATACAGATCCATAATGTGCCGGAGACCAGCTCCAGCGTGTCATAATTTCAAGAGTTTCATCAAAAGGTTGATGAGACTTGGGGACTCAACAGGGTTGAGTCACAAATGTAGTCAGTCACCTGTTGGAAATGGCTGAAGGCATTTCCCCAAACCTGAATAGGAAACTGATTGTGGCTGCCAGACAGCTAAAAGGCATTTTAATCTACATGTTATTGCCTCCTACTGGCCAAACACCTGAACAGCCGTAGGCTAATTCCTCCATTCTGACATGGACTCTGTACTAAACCCTGACCCTTTGAATTTGTATATCTCTGCCTCGCCTCAGGACAAGTTGTGTTAATAAAAACCACGGGGTCCTGGGGACGGAGAGAACCTAAGACCTTAGACTTAAGATCTTGGATCTTAGCTCCTTTAGCTAAGCTCCTCTGACCCCCAATGCCTTTCAAAATTATATCTCGTCTCCGGACTCTTTATTAGTCTCTGGGTTCCTATAACATCTACACACAGCCTTCTCCAGATTCCTGAACCCTTCTTGATGCTGGGACAAGAACCCCGGCAATAATGAAAAGATGGGAATGTTAAGGGGAGAATGTGGATTAAGTCAGTGACCATTCTAAGAGGAATTGATGAAATGACACTCCACCCTCTGGCTTTCTGAGTGGATGACTTGAATAAATGGTTAGGATAATATTGCAGTTGTTTTCTGCACTGCTGGCTGGGACCCCAGACCAGGCTGGGTGAGGCATCTTTTTTTATCTCCAGAGATCAGATGGAATCCAAGGAAGAAAGTTAGGTCAGTGGCCAAATGATGATCTTGGCTGGCCATTTTATTCATCTCTTCAAATGAAATGATTCTGAATAAATTAAGTGTCTGACAACCTTCAGAGTTGTCTGATTGCTTATGAGCCTTTAGGTGGATATAGCTTTTAAAAAAAAATCTACATATAAGGTACAATGTGTATAACATGCTCTTTTTTGTGATTAAAAGGGGGAATGCACACCCAGCCGGTGTGGCTCAGTGGTTTGAGCATCCACCCATGAACTAAGAGGCCACTGGTTCAATGCCCTGGGTCAGGGTATATGCCTGGATTGCGGGCTCCATCCCCAGTATGGAGCACACGGGAGGCAGCCAATCGAAGATTCCTTCACATCATTGATGTTTCTACCTCTCTCCCTCTCCCTTTCTCTCTCTCTAAAATCAATAAAAACATATGAAAAAAAGGGGGGAGAATACACAAAAACACACAAATATGTATGTTTATATTTGTATAGATTATCTATAGAGGAGACACAAGAAATTGGCCATGGAACTGGCCTCTGGGAAAGGAAACTAGAAACCTGGATCCTAAGGATTTAGGACAGGAGGGAGATTTAGTTTTTACTGACTATACTTTTACCCTGTCTAAGCTTCTTTTTCCACAACTAGTGGCCCCTCCAAACACGAAAGTCTGGGAGCCAGGTCGTACATAAAGGCTCCATTTGCTTAATCACCGTTTATTTTAGATCTACCAGAGAACACTGGGGAAGCCGAAAGACGTGAGTGTAGGGAGACTCAGCTTGTTCTGTGACCTGGGGTAAGTGGCTGCCTCCTCGAGGCCTCTGTTTCCCTATCTGAGAGCAACAGGGTTTATCCAGACCCTTCAAGCCTAGGTTTGAGGATTCTTTTAGACCAGGGGCTGACAAACGATGACTCATGAGCCAAATCTGGTCAATTTTCTGTTCTTAAAGTTTTATTGGTGCACTGCCAGGCTCATTCCTTTGTATAGTGACTATAACTGCTTCTATGTCAAAATGGCAGAGTGGAGTAGTTGCAAGGAAGACCCTGTTGTGACCCACAAAAGGTAAAATATTTACTAGTTTGCCTTTATCGATAAAGTCTGCTCACCCCTATGCTGGACCAAGCTTTGGGAAATGAGTCAGGTGGTTTGTTTCAATAACTTTGGCTTGAGGTCAACTCTTAGACAGTATTCCCAGCACACCTGGCCTTTGGACAATGGCCCCGGTCATGTCTAGGGCTGTGTGAGCACTGCTGTTGCTTGGCTTTTTATCCCTCGGGCTCAAATTCCACAAATTGGCTCAAACTCCTGATTATGATTGGCCACCATCATAACCTGTCCCATTTTTCAATAACACCTGAGAAGGAATAAGGGTAGAGCTGACTCCTTCCTTAGATAAAGGAGCTAGCAGGGTTTCGGGGGGGGGGGGGGCGCTTAGTGGGGAGGGAGAGTGTGAAGCATTGGTGCTTATTTGGACCTGGCCTTCACAGAGAAGCTGAAACTATTTTTGAAAACCCCTAGGGATGGGGCAGTTAGAGAAATGCCTTTCATAAAGTCTAAATTTATAAAAATATTCCACATCTGGCAAATAGCTTGAGGTAGGATGGGCAGTAAGGAAAGGAGAACAGAAGGGAACTGTGGGTAATTTTTTAGGGCCTCGGCCATCACTACTAGCTGCTGTGACTCAGACTTTTGAATTCCAAGGGTTCTTATCCAAGGAAAGCTTGAGTCTCTATAACCACTTCCCTATCCCAGCAGAACATACTTGCCTGCCACCCTCCACAATGCTGACTCCTCAGTGAGGTGTCTTTGAAGGAGTTGTTCTTACCTGGTGAATTGACACTGCTGGAAGTAGGTGCTATCGTGGTGGTGGTAGTGGTTGCGGGAGCTGGGGCGGTGGTAGTGGTAGCGGGAGCTGGGGCGGTGGTAGTGGTTGCGGGAGCTGGGGCGGTGGTAGTGGTAGCGGGAGCTGGGGCGGTGGTAGTGATAGCGGGAGCTGGGGCGGTGGTAGTGGTAGCGGGAGCTGGGGCGGTGGTAGTGGTAGCGGGAGCTGGGGCGGTGGTAGTGGTTGCGGGAGCTGGGGCGGTGGTAGTGGTAGCGGGAGCTGGGGCGGTGGTAGTGGTAGCGGGAGCTGGGGCGGTGGTAGTGGTTGCGGGAGCTGGGGCGGTGGTAGTGGTAGCGGGAGCTGGGGCGGTGGTAGTGGTAGCGGGAGCTGGGGAGGTGGTAGTGGTTGCGGGAGCTGGGGGGGTGGAAGTGGTAGCGGGAGCTGGGGCGGTGGTTGTGGTAGCGGGAGCTGGGGCGGTGGTAGTGGTAGCGGGAGCTGGGGTGGTGGTAGTGGTAGCGGGAGCTGGGGCGGTGGTAGTGGTTGCGGGAGTTGGATTGGTGGCAGTGGTTGTATCTTGGCTGATGGCTGAAAGAACAAAGATGCCAAGTTTCAGAAGGCAGAACATTAACTATGTAATGACTGTTGCTATCTATATATACACTAGAGGCCCGGTGCACAAAATTTGTGCATGGGGGGAAGGGTGTCCCTCAGCCCGGCCTGCCCCCTCTCACAGTCCAGCAGCCCTCAGGGGCAGGAGGCAGGAGACCTGGTGATCAGAGGAAGGTGACGCCCCATCACACCTCTGCTGCTGCCACTGCCGGCAGCGCAAGCCTCAGCCGGCCCTGGTTACCTGAGCCTCAGGTGGTCTTAGGTGGCTGGGCAGCCGCCATCCAAGGCTTGCCTGTGCCTTGGGCTGGCCCTGGAAGACTGAGGGGACTGGGCGCCGCCATCTTGTGGCTGTGGGTGCCACCATATTTGAGGGTGTGGCAGTCAATTAGCATATTCCCTCCTTATTGGCTGTGAGCACCGCCATCTTTGCAATGGTGTAAGGGTCAATTAGCATATTCCCTCTTTATTAGATAGGACTAGTAAAAGCCTAAGTGACCTTTCAACTGTTCGACAGTAGCTGTACGCTCACTGACCACCCGAGGGCAGATGCTCAACACACAGGCATGGAAACATGGAACAGACTGATGAATCTCAGAGGGAAGCGGGGAGGAGGAAGGGCGGGAAGAGATTTACCAAAGATCATATATGCATACTAGAGGCCCAGTGCATGGATTCATTCACCAGTGTGGTCCCTCGGCCTGGCCTGCGGGGATCGGGCTAAATCTGTGCACCAAGCCTCCGACATACCCTGAGGGGTCCTGGATTGCGAGAGGGCACAGGCCAGGCTGAGGAAAATCTGTGCACAGGGCCTCTAGTTATTTAATACAACAGTTGACCCTTGAACAACACAGGTTTGAACTGCCTGAGTTCAAATTATACTCGGATTTTAAAAGTCAAACCTGTGTTGTTCAAGGGTCAGCTGTAATTAGTACCCAATTAATTTTTTTCTGAAAAATAAATGCAAGAGGTGCTTGAATAATGTTGTTTC
Source organism: Myotis myotis (assembly GCF_014108235.1). Lineage (NCBI taxonomy): Eukaryota > Metazoa > Chordata > Mammalia > Chiroptera > Vespertilionidae > Myotis > Myotis myotis. The sequence continues at coordinate 161,641,972 of NW_023416324.1, forward strand.
ATTCAACATTTTTTTGCAATAACGTTGATGAGATGTAGGAACTTAACTTCTGTTTGCATCAATTAGCCTATGTAAAACTGGTTTCAATATACATCATTTTGCTTTAAGTTGCAGAACCTATTCACAAGGTGAGGACTTACTATTTAGTTGACAACATTAAAAACGAAAATATATGACTTCTTCAAAACACACACACAAACTCACATTAAATTAAGTTAAAAATTAAACAGATAAAACTGGGGAAATGTTATTAAAATATGACAGAGTTCATGAATACCAAGGAGTAATATCATTTATGCCTGTAGTTGTAGAACTGTCAATCCGTCACCAGGTGGCGCTGTTACAACCTGGAAATGGACTTCTTTGTCTTTTCACAGTTTAAGACAGTGCTTCTCAACCTTCCTAATGCCGTGACCCTTTAATACAGTTCCTCATGTTGTGACCCAACCATAAAATTATTTTCGTTGCTACTTCATAACTGTAATTTTGCTACTGTTATGAATCGTAATGTAAATATCTGATATGCAGGATGTATTTAGGTGACTCCTGTGAAAGGGTCGTTCGACCCCCAAAGGGGTCAAGACCCACAGGTTGAGAACCGCTGGTTTAAGGCAATTGTCCCAATTTATCATTACATGGCAAAGCTGTTGACAGGTATGAGAGAAGGGGAGGAGTGTGTTTAAAGAATGATGAAATAAAAAACTTCATTAAGTGTCTATTAAAACTCCAAAAATTCCAGACACATGAACTTTTTAAAGAGTAAGATGAACAGAGATGATCTTTGCCCTAAGGGCTATGGTGATCATCAAAGTTGTCTTTTTTTAAAAAAAAACTCTTAGACACCTTTGGACATATGGGTTAGTACAGTGGTTCTCAACCTGTGGGTCATGACCCCGTTGGGGGTCGAACGACCCTTTCACAGGGGTCGCCTAAGACCATCAGAAAACACATATATAATTACATATTGTCTTTGTGATTAATCACTATGCTTTAATTATGTTCAATTTGTAACAATGAAAATACATCCTGCACATCAGATATTTACATTACGATTCATAACAGTAGCAAAATTACAGTTTTGAAGTAGCAACGAAAATAATTTTATGGTTGGGGGTCACCACCACATGAGGAACTCTATTAAAGGGTCGCGGCATTAGGAAGGTTGAGAACCACTGGGTTAGTAAATGGTTAGTGATCCATTGATCAGTTTTCTAGAACCCTTAATTGTCTTTAGAACTCTGACATTGATAATCGGTTAAACACATGATTAAAAGAAGTTTTAGAGAAAAAGCAATTCCTAAACCCTCGAGTATAGAAAACTGCTGAGAGTCTCCCTGATTCCCCCTGGGTCTGTGAGTCCCTAGATGGCAGAATCTGGCTCTTCCCCTTGACGGGTCCCAGCTTAGTCACTCCTAGATGTTGAGGAGATAAGCAATTGCTCTTCCAGGGGCCAGAAAATGGCCCACCAGCCAGTCATGGTGACTGCTGCTACTCCTGTTCCTACTGTTCTCATTTATCAACGGCTTACCCTGTGCCTGACAGCACCTGGGATGGAGATATGAGAGACACATTTGATAGAAGAGTGCACCAATACTTAGAGGGATTAAGAGATTTACCTGGGGCTAAACATTTAATTCCCACATGTAAGGGGGCAAAAAACTCTTGATGCCAGAAGCAGGGATTAAACCTGCTTCCTGCACTGCACTGGGACCCAAATGACATCTGGGGGCCAAAAGGAAGGGCACTGGACCCTGGGAACCTAAGTCACTCTTCTCTGGCCTTGGGAATATCTCTGGTTTACTGAACCCCAAATCTTAGTCCAGAGGCCTCCGTACTACTGCTCTATCCTCCTTCACCACAGACTGAAATGCCTTGTGTCTTTGAGCCCACTTGGAGAGGAAATTTCATCCACAGAATAGTCCATCTGTGGGGCATCGCTGAAGCCTGTTGGTTCTATCGCAAAGACAACAAACATGGTTAAAATAATTTAAAAGACTTAAATGTTCCTTACCTGAAATTACAATAAGGAGGGTGAGAAGAGAGACGTGAGCGAAGGCTTTCATTTTAGATCTTCTTGCTAGGTAACCCAAGGAGGAAATGATCTTCCCCCAACTGCCTTCTGATTTAACTCTCTTTCAGGTACAAAGTCCAGCCATTAACTGACGTCAAATGAGCCAAAAGCAATTACTCGTTAGGGTTTGGTCATATACCATAGGTCTCAGATGAGCTTCTGAGATGGAAGAGATGAACCTGGCCTCATGAACTATTTTTCTATCTCATGGTCCAAAATAACTCAGGACAGTTGGGATGGTTGGTGGGGAGGGGGGAGCCTCCTACCTTATGATGAAGCCATTTTGCTCCTAATTATTTACCCAAGAGAAATGAAAGCATACATCCACACAAAGATGTCTACATGAATATAAAGAGATATGTATCTCTATATCCCAAACGTCCCCAAGCTACCACCTTTTAGGAGGTCACCATTTCTTAAAATACCCAATGATACAGCCTGGCTTTACTCACCCCATGTGAGTGCAGGAGATCCATTTTCTTCCCCCGGTAGTTTTGAGAATCCCTGAGGAGTACTTCCACGTTTCCCCAGCCTGTTTGTTGCTTAGCTCTTGTCACCTTTTGGTGTGGATCAGCGCTCTGGGCCCCCCTGATGGTCACGCCGAGCAACTTTGAAATCATGTCTGCAAGCGCCCACTGTTCTCCACAGATCACTCTACCTGCAAGAGCCCGCCCCCCCACCCCCGCCCCCATTAATCCTCAAACATTGTGAATATCAACTTGTAGCATTTAACCTACGTTTACCAAAGGCTTGTGGGTGGCAGGTCAAGGAGGGGGAAATACAATGTAGAAAAGGGGAAAATTTTAAGCAGGTGAGTTTATTTTCTCTTCATTCCTGGTTGTTCACTGCTCAAGTTGCTGCCTCCTGGGTCCTGTACTGACAGCTGCTCCTCAGCCCCTGGCCTCTCACAGCATTTCAGGAACCAGCTTTATCAGTTGGATGAGGGTCTGCTTAGTCCAGGCCTTCCTCCTGAAAATCCAGAACCACTACCCCCTGGGGGTAGCCCAGGCCTGAGGAATGGACCCAATATCACCTTGTTTTTGCCCTGACCTTGTAAACACAACATTTTTTATATTATTACACTAGAGGCCTGGTGCACAAAATCCGTGCACTGGGGGGGGGGGGCGGTGTCCCTCAGCCTGGCCTGCGCCCTCTTGCAGTCTGGGAGCCCATGGGGGATGTCTGACTGATGGCTTAGGCCCGAGGTTAGTTGGACATCCTTAGTGCTGCTGCAGAGGTAGGAGAGGCTCCCGCCACCGCCGCTGCGCTCAACAGCTGTGAGCCTGGCTTCTGGCTCAGTGGCGAGTCCTCTGTAGGAGCACACTGACCACCAGGGGGCAGCTCCTGTGTTGAGCATCTTCCCCCTGGTGGTCAGTGCACATCATAGCAAGTGGTTGAGCGTAGCATTTCATTAGCATATTATGCTTTGATTGGTTGAACAGACAACCAGACGACCGGATACTTAGCATATTAGGTTTTTATTATATAGGATAGGAGGCTAGTTTCTTCTTGTCCCAAAAGTCTCCATTTAACAATGGGATTTGGGGTTGGCTCTTATAATGCTAAGAGGCTCATTTACATATTTTCCCCATGCAAGACATCTCTTGGGCCCATGTTTTGTGCTGTTATTCTCAATTTGAGCGACTCCTGGCACCAGGAGTTAAACAAAAACCTTATTTTAAAAAATCCTTTTCTCTTTTCCTTTGAAACTCATTTCTTTTTTAAAAATTTTTAAAATATATTTTATTGATTTTTTACAGAGAGTAAGGGAGAGGGATAGATAGTTAGAAACATCGATGAGCGAGAAACATCGATCAGCTGCCTCCTGCACGCCCCCTACTGGGAATGTGCCCGCAGCCAAGGTACATGCCCTTGACCGGAATCGAACCCAGGACCCTTGAGTCCGCAGGCTGATGCTCCATCCACTGAGCTAAACCGGTTAGGGCGAAACTCATTTCTTGAGGTAGGTATAATTTTTTTTGAGGCAGGTATAATTTTCCATAATAAGTAAATCTATTTAAATTGTAAAATCCCATGAGTTTGATAGATGCACATACATCTGAAGCCACCATCACGCTCAAGATGCAGAACATTTCTATCGTACCCTGACATTTTCTCTTCCCCTTCACAGTCCATTCCTCTCTCCACCCCCAACTCCAGGCAACATTGATCTGCTTTTTGTCACTAGAGAGCAGTTGACTTTTTCTAGAATTGTAAAACAATGGAGTCATATGGTATGTACTATATGTCTGGCGTCTCCCCCTCAGTATAATGATTTTGAAAAATTCTTCCATGTTACTGTGTGTATCAGCCCTTCTTTCTTTCCTTCCCTCGTCCATTCCTCTCTTCCTTCTTCCTTCCTTCCTCCCTTCCTTCCTTCCTCCCTTCCTTCCTTCCTCCTCTCTTCCACTTTCCTTTCCTTTCTTTCTTTTATAACTTTATTGACATAAAATGTATGTGTAATAAACTGCATATATTTAAAGTGTTGGCATGTGCATACACCCATGAAATTATCACTGTAATCAAGTTCTCAAACATCCTAATGATCCCCTGAGCGTTCTTGGGTCCATCCTTCCCCACACATCCTGTCTGAGGGAACCACCCATCTGGTTTCTGTCATGATGGGTTGGTTTGCATTTTCAGAATTTTATATAAATGCAATTGCACAGATGTACTGGGTTTGGAGGTTCTTACTGTTTGACCTGGCTTCTTTAGCTCAGCATGATTATTTTAAGATTCATTCATGTTGAATATATTAATAGGTTTTTTTCTTATTTCTTAATAGTAATAATAGGTATGTTGGATGTACCATGGTTTATCTATTCACTTGTTGATGGACATTTGAGTTGTTTCCTTCTTGACTATTACAAAATAAAGATGTTATGAATACTCATGTAGACATCTTTGTGCGGATGTATGCTTTCATTTCTCTTGGGTAAATACTTAGGAGCAAAATGGCTTCATCATAAGGTTGGAATATGTTTAACTTGTAAGAAATTCGTCAAACTGTTTTCCATAGTTGTTGTGCCATTTTGCATTCCCGCAAATTTCAGTTGCCACCCATCCTTGCCATCACTTGGTCACTATCAGTCTTTTAATATTAACCATTCCTAGGGTATGTAATGATATCTCACTTTGGTTTTAATTTGCATCTCCTGGTGACAAATGATATTGAGCATCTTTTCATGTGCTTATTAGCCACTTATATCTCTTGTAAAATATTTGTTCAAATCATTTCCCCGTTTTTTTCTTTCTTTTTCTTTTTTTTGGGGGGGGGGCAGAGGGGAAGAGAAACATTACTGTGAGAGCGACAAATTGACTGGTAGCTTCCCACACGCCTCCCAGCTGGGGCCAGGATCGAACCTGCAACCCAGGTATATGCTCTTGAATGGGAGTTGTTTGTCATCTTATTTTTGAATTGTAAGAGTTCTTTATATATGTATTTCATAGATGGTCTCCCTTTGCCATTTTTACATGGCATTTCAACCATGTACATTTAATACATTCACTTTATAAAAAGCTAACCAGGAATCTAGGAAAATCTAAAAAGTGGCCTGAGGTCACAAGATTAGCGTAGGGTCTCAAATGCAGGGTCTCCATTCCTGTCTCCTAAACCAGGAACAGCCCACTGCTCCATCTTGTCTTGGGTCCCGGCAATCAAGGGAGCAATGCCCACAGCACGCGACTGCCATGTCTGCCAATGACACCATACTACAACCGTGTCAGCCCTGACCCTGGTTTTCTATACCACTTCTCTGCTGAGCATACAACGCAGATGACCAGGAGGGGACGGAGGCCTGCTAAACACCTGCCTTCCTGACTCGCCCCTGGCCTCACCTGGGGAAACTCAGCCTCAAAGCAAGTCAGGCAGTCCTGATAGTGCGAACCACTAATAGCACGGACCAGCTGTCATCCCTTCTTATGGCCCCTCCTAACCCAGACCACACCTGATACCAGCACCGCAAAATTACAGACACGGTGCACAGAGCTTCTCATTCCGGGAAAAGTGCTGTTGCTCATGTGCCCTTCCACGTGGAGGGGACTCAGTGAGTGCCAGGCTCCTGGGCTCTGGGCGTTGCTTTATTCACTCTGCCCTGAGAGAGGCGACGTGAATTATTTCAGAAGAACCCATTGGGACGATTCACCTCTGATCCTGCCTTTTCCCTTCGGGGAGGGAACCTGGGGACTCACAACTGTTGTGCCTGGGAGGGAAGGGGGTCAGCATTAGGAAGCCGAAGCCACATCCTCCCAAAGGAGCGATATTTTGTCTCCGTCTGTCATAGTCTTTTATTTCTTACATGATTCAGAGCCTGGGTGAGGAAAAGGGGTCATATTCATTAGCACAGCCCCAGCTCCATTCTAGAGCTGTAGCTGTAAGTCCAGAACACAGACTCCAGTTTCCCATAGAAACAAGGCGCAGAAGGCAACGCAGACAAATGAACGGGGTTGGGTCTGCTGGGAGGCAGTGGTGTGGTTGAGCTCTCTTCCTGGGTTTCTCTCCTCTGCTCCACCCAGGGTGTCAGAGGCTCAGCAGTGGTTTAAATGCCCCCCATATGGGCTTCTGGTTACTGGAGATGTGTTCCATTTAAAAAGCGCGGGGATGGGCTTTTGGAGTCTTGGCTTGTAAAACTCCACCACTGGTTATCTAATCACCCCACTGAGTTTAGTCAGCTCTAAAAAAAATTCTCATCATCATCTATCTTCCGGAATGAATAAGCTCTTGGAGAAGTTATATGGATGGGGCTTTCCCCAGGAAGTAGTTGACCTCTCACCTACAGTAATTCCTCCTCCACTCGCAGCGGGGGGAGGGGTTCTGGGGAGGTTTGACTAATGTCAGAAAGCTCTCTTCAGGCCCTAACCAGTTTGGCTCAGTGGATAGAGCGTCGGCCTGCGGACTGAAGGGTCCCAGGTTTGATTCTGGTCAAGGGCATGTACCTTGGTTGCGGGCACATCCCCAGTGGGAGGTGTGCAGGAGGCAGCTGATCGGTGTTTCTCTCTCATCAATGTTTCCAACTCTATCTCTCTCCCTTCCTCTCTGTAAAAAAAGCAATAAAATATATTTTAAAAAAAAGAAAGAAAGAAAGCTTTCTTCAGGCAGCTATAAATGGTAATTCAGGTTCCCTCCCGAGGAAGTGAGTGGTTCCAGGAGGTGTAACCGCTCTCAGGGATGCTAGGGCTGGGCCTGGGATTGTTGCTCTTTAAGAGGAAAATTGCCAACCACAGATGGGAGCAGTCTGCCCCTGGTTGGGGTTTGCAATTGTTTCTGGTTTGCACCTGTCAGCCTCTCCGAACCCACTTATTCCCAAAGTGAGAGAGGATGCGGCGCGGGACCTGTGTTCCCCAGACCAGCAGTGCCAGCGCGACTCGGGCACTCCTCGTGGAGGCACATTTCAAAGGCGCCCACTGAATGGGCCGTCTGTGCTTTAACAAGACTCCGGCGACTCTGGATTTCAAGTGGTCCATGGACACAGCGTAGAGGACACTGATTCACTCCGAGGGGAAACCAATGGCCTTTCCAGCTTACTTTAGTTCTGATGACACCGGGAGAAAACCTCACTTGCTGCTGGCATAGCTTTACCTGTCTCTCGAATATGCCCCTATTTCCCTTTACGAGGCAGAGAGAGCAGGTCTCAGGCACAGGGCCTTTGGTAATCAAAGATGCACACCCAGAATCCGATACCACTTTATTTTTATTGTATTTACTTTATGGGGACTTTCTACTGATGGCAAAGAAAACGAGTGGTTTATATGAGGTGATGATGTAAAGTTTATTTTAAAAGTAAATTCACTTAAAGGAATAAGTCGATTTCATGAAAAAGAGGACAGAAGAAAAAGTAAAGACAGTAGCGTAGTTCCCCCTTATCCACAGGGCACGTGTTCCAGGACCCCCAGGGGGTGCCTGAAACCCCGGGTAGTGCCAAACCCTACCCAACTGCAGCTCTGCCGGACGCTCGGGGCAGAGTCCTCATTTGCGGAACTTGCACATTTTTCAGTCCACACCTGTTCCTGCACCTGTGTAACCATCCCTTCCCTGCAGTCAATGGCTCATTGTCATTTGCTCCAGGGATCCTGTGCGGAAGTCCTCATAACAGTGTTATGCTTTCTGGTGCGACATGCTGGCGTCAGTCACACCATGTTTTCTGTTCACGTCTTCCACCACAAATGCAACGCCTTTCCCCTCCTAAGCACATACCATGCCATGTGGAGGTGAGGCAGCAAAACCAGCCTGAATTTCCCCCCCTTTTCACAACCTCATGGATAGGAGAGTCTTTCTTACCATATATCCTAGCAACCTCATATATTCTTTCTCACCTTATAAAGTCCAGAACTTTTACCTTTTCACTTAAAGGGAGCACTTCACGGCCTGTCTTGGGCATAGGCGATTGCAGCATCAGTACTCTGGCGCCTGGGGTCATTATTAAGTAAACTAAGGGTGACTTGAACACAAGCACTCAGATAACGTGAAAATCGACCTGATCACATAGCCAGCTACTAGGTGACTAATGTGGGGAGGGGGGTGCTGGTACAGAGCAGATAAAAGGGGCAATTTCTGTCCTGGGAGGGAGGGAGCAGGAGGCAGGAGATTTCATCACTACTCAGAACAGGGCGTGGCCCTGGCCGGGTCTCTTAGGTGGATTGCAATTGACCTCAGGTGCATAAAACAGAGGAAAATGAAACCGTGAATGAGGCGGGGACTGTTGTATATATTAGTACAGTTTGTCAGGAATCTGAGGGTGGCACAAAATTGACGGAGATTTGGAGAACACTGAGCTAGGACACATTGTTGAGTGGCTGTTGAAGGAGAGGGCCTTTAAAAATATGGAGGCAGGGGAAGCAAACAGGTAAATGAAGTAAAAGAGAAATACTCAATATCAACAACGTGAAAAAATGCCACATCATACTAGTAAAAGAGAAAATGGAGTGGGCTGAGCTCTGAGTTATTTTCTGGTTGGCTTTATTCAGAGAAACACCTGTTCCTGGGAACCCCCCCACCCCCGCCCCAAACTGACTCAGTCTGGGGAGAGCGCAATGGCGTTTAGCTCAGTATTCGAGGCTTGAACAGCCATCCCCAAAATCTTTACCAAACATTCTGTTTGCTTGTTGTTGCTGCTCCCAGTCACCTATAAAATGTCTCTTTCAAGAAGGAATCTTTGATTTGGCTTTCTCAGAAACTGTTTTCTTTATGGCAAATTTGAAAAAAGAAACACCAAAACTTCGACATGTACTCAAAGCAATTCCCTGAGAGGTTGCTTAGTACCAGGAATCAGTTAGATACCATGATCGTAAGACCTTTTATTGGCAAAGATGAAAAGAACGATGACGCCTGCTGTTGGCAATGGTGAGTGGGAATCAGGCCTCTGCGCAGCCTCTGAAGAAGGAACATGTGCCGTATGTGTTACAGACCTTCAAAAATGGATGCCACCCTTGGCCCGGGAATTCTGCTGTAGGAATTTATCCTGAGGAGATAGCCAGACCTGTGCTTGAAGACATTTTTTACAAGAATGGATCACTATTATTTTCCATAGGAAAAAAATTAAAAACGATGGAAATGTCCAACATCTGGGTCTTGGTCAAGACAAATTAGGTGAGTTCACGAGAGGAATATTACTTAGTCATTATGACAAAGAAAATTTTCAACAATACCGTATTTTTACTAACTGTGAATAAACTATTAAACAACATATACATTGAGGCCCTTGGGTTCCAGCAGCCAGTGTTGAGTTTACATTCTCTCCTTCATTCATCAAATACATTAGGGTCTTGACAAGCACTAGACACTGGTCCAGGCTCTGGGGATATAGCGATGAACTGAAATTAGCATTTCTGCAATAACTCTGTGAAAAATGCTAAGAAGGACAGGTTTGGGTGTAGTGGGAGCAGGTGTAATGGGAAGGCCTCACCTTGAAACACTCCTGGCAAAGTACACCCAGTAAGCATAACACCCAGCAGAGGCCAGCACACAGTAGGGACACAGTGAATAACCCTTGATTGGTTGACTTTCTCCAGTGGCAAATACGTATACCAATCTCTGCTCCACCCTAGGCAGCAGTTGACACACAGGGCAGGACCAGAAACAATCCTCCCCTCGGCCCTCCTGACCTCCTGTGGGGCCTGACTCCCCAGGGAGACTTCTCTCCCAGTGGCCCTAGTTGTTCTCCCCGGAAGTCTCCATAGTGTCTCTGTAAGTCACAGGATGGAGGGTGGAAGGGGGGGCTGGGCAGTGGTGTCTGCAGAACTCTCTAGCAGCGATCTTGTCTGAGCTCCTGCTGAGTCAAGATGCCTTGCAATAATCTGCCCTGGGAGTATTTGTAGTCCCTGGAAAAATATTTCCATGTGTCTCAACAGTGCCTTCTTAGAGGGTGGGGTAAATGCGTGGGTTTGTGAATCGAAAAGCTAATTACCAATGGGGCACAATCTCTGGAGTTAAATTTTAGTGGCAATACCCCGACAGTCTTTCAGGGCTGGGTTCCCAGGGTGGTGTTCCCACATGGACCCAGCATAGAGGGTGAGGAGGCCAGTTTTCCCCAGTACGCCATCCCAGAGAATTAAGAGTGAGTTGGTGTCACTTCATCGTCCCTAGCATAGATATAAAAATATAGATAATTGTAAGTGTGGGTGAGGATGTGGAGAATTTGGAACCCTTATACACAGCTGGTGGAAATGTAAAATGGTGCAGCCACTTTGGAAAACAGTCTGGCAGTTCCTCACAAAGTTAGACATAGACTTACAATTTGGCCCAGAAATTCTACTTCTAGGTACTCCTAAGAGAAACAAAATACACCCCCACAAAAACTTGTACATGAACATTCATTATTTGTAATACCTAATATCTATAAACCAATGAATGGGTAAGCAAAATGGGGTATATCCATACAATGAAATATTATTCCGCCATAAAAAGGAATGAAGTACTGATACATGGTACAACATGGATGAATCTTGAAAACATTATGTTAAGTGAAATAAGCCAGTTACAAAAGACTACCAATTATATGATTCCATTTATATTAAATGTCCAGAATAGGCAAATCTATAGAGACAGAAAGTAAATTGGTTGTTGCCTAGGGCTAATGAGAGGTGAGAGGATTGGGGGATGATAGCTAAGAAGTAAGGATTTCTTTCTGGGGTGATGGAAATCTCCTAAAATTGGTCGTGATTAAATTAAGTTTAAATGAGTGGATTGTATGGTATGTGAATTATATCTCAATAAAGCTACTACCCCCCAAAATAAAATAAAAGAACATTAAAAGAGTGAGCTGGTCCCAGCCAGTGTGGTTGAGTATCTACCCATGAACCAGGAGGTCACGATTCTGATTCCTGGTCAGGGCACATGCTGGGTTGTGGGCTCGATCCCCAGTGGGGGCGTGCAGAAACATCTCATCATTGATGTTTCTCTCTCTCTCTCTCTCTCTCTCTCTCTCTCTCTCTTCCTGTCTTTGAAAATCAATAAAAAAATATTTTTTTAAAAAGTGAGCTGGGATGGATTAGGTAAATACAACACCAGCGCAATTTTAGCGAAGACCATCTTAAAGGAAATTTGTATCACCAGAGACCTCCCTCTGCCTACACATAACTTTTGCAATGACCATAACTCTGTATAGTTGAGAAGAGCTCTAGTAATGTAGTTATTAATAACAACTTACACTTAAAAAGCACCTACCATGTGTCACCATTCCCCATGCTTTAAATTTATTAACTCAAAACCATGAAGTAGATTTACTATTATTATACCCATATTATAGCTTGGAACCTGAAGCACAGGTAGGACTGTGATTTAGATCAGGGTCAGCAAACTTTTCCTATGAAGAGTCAGATAATAAACATATTAGGCTCTGTGGGCTAAGAGGTGAAATTGAGGATACTATGCAGACATTTATAAAACAAGAGAAAAAAAACACATTTCCAAAAAATATTAAAATATAATAGTAATTGAGCACAATTTTTGGAAATACTGTTCTACTAATAGGAGAATAGAATTATTCTTGGATGGAGGAAATATTTTGCTTAATTGAGGTTCAGAGTTAAGTTTCCTATTATCAGAATTGATGACAAATATTCCACTGTTAATGCTGATTAATAATAAAATTTTATGTATTTCATCCTTGAAAATGTCTTTCACACAGATATGTACTGCCAAATGCTGAGATCAATCCATGAGCATATAATTTTAAGGATATTTATTGCTTGGGAGGCAGTTATAGAATTCTATGAGATTCTTTTATTGGTAGTGCCTTTTAGCATGCCATTATATTGCAAATTAATCACTTCCAATTGAAAGTTAGGTAGCTGCTCCTCAATTGCTTCATAAAATGGACTTTGAAATATAAAATTTGTTTTCATACTTGCATTAAAGCCCAAAAAGTACTGCTGGAACTATAGTTTAAGTTCAGATTATATGTCTGCTGCAAATTTGTGTGGGAAAGATCTTCTCATTTTAACCTTCTGACCACACAGGAAGTATAGAAAGCAGCTTGATGTGACTTGTGACTTACACAACATCAATAGTTAAAATGACTTCACCACAGTATAAAATTTGCATATAAACCATTCTTGTCTGATAAGAGTGGTTCTTCTCACTAATATTTTAATCTCAGCCCTGTACTCAAAAATTTGCAATAAAACTTTACTACTGCTAAGCCATCAAACTGCTTTATAGTAGGGTAAGTCAGGATATTAGCTTCTACAAGTGACAAAAAACCACAGAACAGTGTTGGTTAAGTTCACTGACAGTGAATGAAGTTCACCATTGACACTACTGGTTACATAACACATGATATATTCAAATATTTTCAGCCAAATACTTACTCATAGGTAATACAAGGAATAGCCATCCATAAGCTTCAAATGCCTAGCATTTTCACAAGCTTTGCAAATGAATCACACTATCGTTTTTTTTTGCTCCACACATATTTCTACCACCTCCAGTTGTAACACATCTTAGCAGATTCTACTTCAGTTTATACTGAAATAATGTTTTCTCAACTTCTTTGAAAATCAGTTTTTTAAAAACAACTTTATTGAGGTTTAATTCACCTATCATACAACACACTCATTTAGAGTGTGTGATTTCATTTAAAAATATCCTTTCTTACAGTTGTTTCACAGAGGCTATTCGGGGAGGCTAATTCTTCAGTCACTTCAAATTTGTCACTGACTCCTTGAATGAACCGCTGAGTAGTATGGGTAACATCTGTCAACTCCTCAAGAACCAAGGAAAACCACTCAAAATTACTTGCCTTGTTTATTAGTTGACTATTAGATACTGTCTCAACTCTCTGAGCAACTGTTCTTGCTGCAACTGTCTTAAACAAGCTTCTCTCCTCCGGACACATCGCTTGGGCTGCTTCACTCAAACACAACTTAATTAACTCACTCCTAAATGGCTTTCCTTGCTTGGCTCACAAATGAGCCACTCTGATCGCAGCCTCATTTTCGTTATTTAATTTTGGAAGAAATTCTGCTGTGATGAGACATTCCATGTGAAATTTTCTAACCCCCCCCCCCCCCCGGCCATGGCTGCTTTCTTTGAGTTGGAAATATTGTGATATGTCTTTAGTAATATTAACATAATCTATTATTTCAGCTCACCTATAGTGTCATGGTCTAAAGAGTAATGCTTTGCCATCTAATTTGATAACAAAATAATCCATACTCCAAAACAATCCATACTGTAACTTAAAAATGACACATGAAGTCCATTTTGCTCTTCTTGTTTTGACATGATGGTTATATGCTGGTAATTTAAAAAGTAAACAAAATGTCACAGCATGACTATATACATGGTGTTTGAAACACTGTTGAGCTATAACTGCATCGCCGTGACACGTAATGTGTGGAGCAGCCGTCACGTATTAATCTCTGACTGCTCTACTCTGCTATTGTAGCACAACATGCAGCCAAATGGGTGTGGCTGCGTTCCAATAAGACTTCATTTGAGGACACTGAAATTTGGGTTCCACATCATTTTCACATCAAGCACAATATGATTCTTATTTTGATATCTCTCAGTGATTTAAACGTGTGAAAATGACTCTTAGCTTGTGGGTTCTACAACAACAGACAGCTGGCTGACTTTGGTCCATGGGATGGAGTGAGCCAGCACCGGCTCTAGAGTGCGGTCAGCCCAGTGGGGACCGATCCTCACCAAGGTCAAAGCTCATCCCTGTCCATAGCATCCTGAAGACCGACAGTCTTAAACAAGTTCCTTTCCTCCGGACACATTGCTTGGGCTGCTTCAATCCAACACAACTTAATGAACTCATCTCTAAATGGCTTTCCTTGCTTGGCAAACAAATGAGCCACTTGGAAACTTGCTCCGATTGCAGCCTCATTTTTGTTATTTAATTTTAGGAAGCAATTCTGCTGTGTGGGTGTTCACTTTTAACCTCCTAGAGCAGTGATGGCGAACCTTCTGAGCTCGGCGTGTCAGCATTTTGAAAAACCCTAACTTAACTCTGGTGCCGTGTCACATATAGAATTTTTTTGATATTTGCAACCATAGTAAAACAAAGACTTATATTTTTGATATTTATTTTATATATTTAAATGCCATTTAACAAAGAAAAATCAACCAAAAAAATGAGTTCGCGTGTCACCTCTGACACGCGTGTCATAGGTTCGCCATCACTGTCCTAGATTGAAGGACTACAAGACTTGACCCCCATGAAGATGTCACAAACCACATCTTCCAGAACTCTTTCCCAGGGCTGAGTTGAGTAACACTACCCATCCACTGTCTCCTTTAACTCCATTATGAGAAGTCAGATCTATGGGCAAATTTTTATAGACTAAAACTTGGATCTTGGAGATGTTAAGTAACCAGGGGATGTGTGGCAGCCCTGGGATTGAATTCCAGGTTTCAAAGGTCATGCTCTACTCACCATCCACACTGCTTCTATTTCATCCAGACACTCATCTATGCCTGCCCCACACCCTGCCCATGTTCTCCAACCAGGCTGCTTCCGGAATGACTTCTGTCTCCACTGTGGAGCTCATCAGTAAACACAGCTGGGTGTGCTGGCCTTGCCCTCTTCCATACACCACTGTAGCTCACATGTTCTTACGGCTTATACTTTTGATGACATTGTGTCCTGGAAATCATAATAAGCTGGATGCCTAAACTTTGAACTTTTACCCCAACCCTTCCATGAACCTGAATTCAACTCTGGGAAAATTTCCCTTCTCTGATCATCAGTTTCCTTATCTGTAGAATCAGAGTGGAGGTTGAGTGATGTCATCATTTCCTGAGCTTCTTCCTAGTTTTAACTTTCTGTAAGTTGACTGACTCCTCACCATGTTTTATTACCCACATATCACCATGTCCTTTTATTAGTAAGAGTTATGCTGATAGGTTCAGAGAGGCATGGACTCTGAACCTTGCTTTAAGACACATGACAAGAATCTATTAATAGACATAACATCCCAGAAATGCCAACTGGTTCATACACAAGAACATTTAAGAATAATTAACTATCTCTGCCGGTGCGGCTCAGTGGTTGAGCATCAACCCATGAACCAGGAGTCACAGTTGGATTCCTGGTCAGGGCACATGCCCTGGTTGCAGACTCCATCTCCAGGAGGGGGTGTGCAGGAGGCAGTCGATTGATGATTCTCTCTCATCATGTGTCATCTATTTCTCTCTCTCCCTTTCACTTCTTCTCTCTGAAATCAATAAAAACATATTGTTTTTAAAAAGAAAAAGAATAATTAACTGAACAAAGAGACCAACTTGATCTTTAGCCAATGTACAAACTAAAGTGGATAAAGAATGGGGCATTATGGAGCGGGGAACAGCTGGAATAACAGCCAATTCTACAAATATTCATTAGGCATCTACCATGAGAGTGCTAGCAAAAGGGAGTGGAGGTAAATACAAAACAAATAGATAAAAAAAATGTAAAACTGAGGAGTTCACAGACTAGTGGGTGATAACCAAGGAGCTAATAGAAATGTAGGAATCAATGGGGGGCTTTTGACTTACCTGCCTCTGTAGAGAGGTAGACTGAGAGAGCTTGCTTTATTGTAATGCCCATCAATCAGGGGATAGAGAGCCTCAAGGGACAAAAGCCTCAGGCCTCAAAGTTCCATTATTCCTGAAGGTTAACCTACGCTTAGCTCTTCGGATACAAGCGTAGTGCTTGCTGCCGGGCAAGGGAGTGGGAAGGGTGTGCCTTTCTCATTTTTTGTTTTTGGTTTGCATTATTTCTTTAGCATAAATTCTAGGGAGTAAAATTACTAATTCAAGGGTTAAAGATTTTTAAAGCTTCTAGAAATTGTTGCCTAATTACCGTCTTAAAGATTTATATTAATTTATACCCCTACAGTTGTCCTCTCATCTATCAGCATGAAGTATGTTCATTTATAAAGTAGGCTTTTTTTCCTACCTTGGTAGGTAAAAAATGGATACCTCAGTGTTTAAATTATCGTTTATTGGACCACTAATGAGATTAAACATTCCCCATATATTTGTTAGGTTATTTGTAATTCCTATTCCTGATTTTTTGTCTATTGTTTTAAGGGAAGAGTTATTCATAATGTTCTAGTTAAGGTACATGAGATGTTTAGGTAAATGTTTGGATGAAAGATATTAACCTTTGTTGGCTCTTCATTTTCACCTAACCCTCCCATCTTCTAAGTCCAGACCCATAGGCTCATGGTCAAGTCCTCGAGGCCCAGAGGCTTGCAGTCAAGTCCATCAGAACCCTCTCGTGCTGGTGCCACCTTCCAAACAAAACCTCAATTTTGGGTCAATCCATTGACCCCTTCTCTGCTCTAATACCCACTGCTGAGCCCTGCTAGAGTAAAATGATTTAATGTGGGGATTGCTGCTACCACAACCCCACTGTTCTCAGCCTGTGTCCAATATACTCCATGTCCTGACCAGCTTCCTCCCATGTTCCTAACCAGCCATTTCAGACGTTCTCTCCTCCCCTCCTTACAACCCTTACCACCTGCTTTCTTCCTCTTGTATTCCCTCCCCCAAATGTTATATAATCTATCTACACTAATAAAAGAGAAACATGTAAATTGGTGTCACTCTGCTACGCCCACCAGCCAATCAGAATGACTATGCAAATTAGTCAAACAAAGATGGCGGTTAATTTGCATACGTAGGCATGGAGTGAAGACTGAAGACTGAAGACTGAAGACTGCAGCAGAGAAGTCAAGCCTCGCTGCGGCCGGAGGGAAGAAGCCTAGTCTCAAGGCTTGGCTTCTCTGCTGAAGCCAGACCAAAGGCCTGGCTCCCGGGTGCTGGAGGAAAACCGGTGCTCGCAGCCAGGGGAAGGAAGGCCTATTGCACGAATCTTCATGCAACGGGCTTCTAATATATATATAAAAGGCTAAGTGACCGTTTGACCTTCCGACCAGCTGGTAGGTATGATGCATACTGACCACCAGGAGGTAGACACTCAACACAGGAGCTGCTGAGCTGCGGTGAGTTGGTAGTGGAGATAATCGGGTGATGCACCCCAGAGCCAGAGAGGAGGGAACCCGATTCCGGGGTGCATCACCCAAGAACCACTCTCTCACAATCCGGGACCCCTTGGGGGGTAATGTAGAACCGGTTTCGACCTGACCCCCACAGGCCAGGCCAAGGGACCCCCACCTGCCGGAGAGACCCCACTCACTCCACAGATGCCCTCGGAGCCGTGGTGCCACCCCAGGTGTGGCCAGCCGGGGAGGGACCTCGGAAGGTTGGCTCCAGGGCGTGTCTGGCCCCATCTTGCTCAGTCCCACCCTGCCTGCCACCTTCTAATTAATTTCCTTTCGATGTGCGCAAATCCGTGCACCGGGGCACTAGTTGACATATAACATCATATTAGTTTTAGGTATACAACATAATGGTTTGATAGGTGTTTATATAGTGAAATAATTACTACAATAAGTTTAGTTAACATCCATCACCTCACATAAATTTTTTTTTTTTTTGTGGTGAGAACTTTCAAGATTTACCTTTTTGTGACTTTCATTATAATGCCTCTTGCATTATAATGTGCTTCTCAACTTGTTTCATCGTTTAGGAGGTTGTCAGGAATATAATTAAAATAGAAACACAACAGTACATGAAATTGTCTACAGAAACGTGGCTACAGAAATGGTTCCTTTAGTTTGAACTCCAAAATGTTTTCCCTTTAACAAACACACAGCTCTTATTACATGTCAAGTGCTGGTGTAAGTGTTGTATAGACATTGACTCATCTCATTCTCATGACAACTCTAAGAGGGAGATTCTGTATTATTACACATGAGAAATTAAAAAGAGAGAGAAAAAATTGCCCAGGGTCACACAGAGCTAGTAAGTGGGGATGTGAATCCAGAAAGCCTGTGTGAATGGCCAGGGTCATCTTTCCCATTCCATTACACCTTGTCAGCTTTGGCTGTCCCCCACTATGCCCGCAGGATGGCTGGGGAGAAGGTCGAAGAGGTGGGCAAGGACTTCTTTCCCCTCACACCTTTTTCAAGTGTCCCTGGGAAGCTGCTTGCGGCTCGCCCAGAGCAGAAGAACGTGTGTCCCTTATCGCAGTGACTGTCTGCACCTGGGCCCACTGCCCCCATACAGACCTTCTGTCCCAGCCTCACCTCTCTCCTCTCCTGTTAGCTTTGCTCAAATCTGTCCCCATATAGCCCTAACCTAAATCTAGTACTTCCATTCTCTTCAAGCACTTTGACCCTCCCAGGAGGACTCTTATCCAAGAAGCAGGAAATAACTGGGTTGGAAGTACGAAAGAACTTTCTAGTAGCTGGAGTTATTGAGTTAAGCAGGAAGCTTCCTCAAAGCAAATGAGCTCCCTGTTGCTGGGACAGCTACTCAGATGAGAGGGAATTTAAGTGCTTCTTTAAAAAAATAAATAAATAAATAAATATATATATATATTATTGATTTTTTACAGAGAGGAAGGGAGAGAGATAGTTAGAAACATCGATGAGAGAGAAACATTGATCAGCTGCCTCCTGCACATCTCCCACTGGGTATATGCCCACAACCCAGGCACATGCCCTTGACCGGAATCAAACCCGGGACCCTTCAGTCCGCAGGCCGACGCTCTATCCACTGAGCCAAACCGGTTTCGGCTTAAGTGCTTCTTAAGGGTGGTTGGAATAAATGATGGCGAAGATCTCTTCCCAGGATTCCATATTTTATGTTTCCTAATGTTGTTTTAATTTGTACTTCATATTGTTTAAAGCAAAAGGTCTCCTCTCTAATGTCTTGAAACATATCTCATCTCCACTTGTATCACTAGTAGTTCTACCTTTAGTACTGATGCTTACCACAGAGAAAGATGGTGCTGGGACACGTCACTTCATTTGCACAGGGTCTTCTTCCTCTAGAGCAGCGGTTCTCAACCTGTGGGTCGCGACCACTTTGGCGGTCGAACAACCCTTTCACAGGGATCGCCTAAGACCATCCTGCATATCAGATATTTACATTACAATTCATAACAGTAGTAACATTACAGTTATGAAGTAGCAATGAAAATAATTTTATGGTTGGGTCACAACATGAAGAACTGTATTTAAAGGGCCAGAAGGTTGAGAACCACTGCTCTAGAGCAAGCATGTCAAACTCGTGGCCCACAACGAATGTTTTTATGGGCCAGCCAATATAACAGTACGTAAGAAACATTTAAATAAAAATTTCATAACTTAATTTTTACAATATCCTGGTATACATAATTATTATTAATAATGAACTACAATGTTTGCTAATGACTGATTACTATAATCATGTTGCATTCATTTCCCTTACGCACAGGTGCACCATTACTCTCCACTAATACTAGCAGTGAATATTTTAGCAGCCGATTGCTACATCATTAGTCTTGGACTGACTTGTTTGGTGTGAGCAACAGGAAATATTTTGCTTTCGGAGAACAAGAAAAATAGTTTAATTTGCATTACGCTTATTAATTTGTGCAGTTATTCAGTGTCTGGTAAGTTAATGTTCAAGAAAAAATACGAATTTTTATTAAAATGTTCCATTATTTTATGTCAACGATTACTCATTTATTTCAGCCCTTTGTATTCAGCATGTCTCTATCTAAATAAACCTACATTTCTATGAAAATTGAAGCTTTTGTTCTTTTGTGACCCACATAAACTTAAACCTTATTTATTTGGCCCGTGTTAGCCTTTGAATTTGACATGGTTGCTCTAGAGGCATCCTCTTCAAAATCCTGAATAGCCTACTTCCTCTCAGTCTAAGGGTCACTTTTTAAAAAATATATTTTTATCAATTTCAGAGAGGAAGGGAAAGGGAGAGGTAGAAACATCCATGATGAGAATCATTGATGGGCTGCTTCCTGCATGCCCCCTACTGGAGATTGAGCCCACAACCCAGGCATGTGCCCATAGGTCAACATTCAACCACTGAGCCACACCAGCCGGCCTAAGGGTCACTTTTGACATATCATTTTTCTTATCATGCTCAGGTCAGTACCCACTGCTGGCAATTCTGCCTTCCAACACCAAATGCCTGTGATTTCCAAGAAGTTGAATCACATCCAAGGTCTTCAGGACCAGTTCCTGGTGAATCAGCATTGACGTGACATCCTCATCCTACTTTCGTCTGTTTTCTTGTGTGACAAGAGGGCCCCAGTGAAGAGAACCAATATGTGTTCTTAGTAGTTTGTTGTCCCCACTTCACTGACTAGGATACTCAGAGAGCTGAGCAGACTCTTAGGCCTGACATCACAACCTGGGAAAACAGCCAGGTTGTTAGAAATTGTTAGAAAAGGGTCTTGTACCAGCTGTCAGAGCCCAGACCTTCTGACTGTGCAATCTTTTATGAGGTCCATAAAAAGCAACATAGATAACTTATTCCTGGCACCTGTGATGTTTATAGTATCTGGCGGAGCTGGGCAGGACAATAAAGGGGTCAGTACTGCGTTCCTGTGAAGATCTCCCTTGGGGATTACCATGTGGGCAGGAAAGCGGAGTGGGAGGGGCTGGTCAGGAGAGGAATGCAGGTCATCCCCATTCGAGGATGTCTGACGGGCCGCAGTCTGAACCTAATCTGCCCAAAGGTCACTGCTATGCCCAAGCTGCCCTAACGGCCTCTCCTGGGGCCAGGTTTCTGTCACAGAGCTGACGGAATCTGAGGGGCTCATTCATCCCCTGCCACGAAAGGCACCCGAGAAAGCAACTGATTAACATACATCTAGCCAGGCCGCCACATTCATAGGCCACCATAGTGTCAGGGCCATGGCCCCCCACCTTAACGTTCCCCAGAGTCTCCACCACAGAGCACAGAGGTGCTTTCTTCCCCTTCTCCTCCAGGACATACAGAATTGGCCTGGAGTGGCAGTGGGAGAAGCTCAAGTGGAAGTTTTCAGGGTCTGAATTGGTTACTCACACTCTCAACCCATAGAAAGGAAAGTAAACAACGGCAGGTTTTATACCTGAACCAGGCGTTTTATCATTAGGCCAATCT
This sequence comes from Myotis myotis, assembly GCF_014108235.1. Taxonomy (NCBI): domain Eukaryota; kingdom Metazoa; phylum Chordata; class Mammalia; order Chiroptera; family Vespertilionidae; genus Myotis; species Myotis myotis. The sequence goes on from NW_023416324.1 coordinate 161,663,475, forward strand.
GTCCGTCGTCCATCCATCCATCATCAGAAGTGTGTCTCCTCACGGAGATGCGCATGGAGGATACAGAAATACCGAGTCCCGACATCTGCCATGTGAGAGTTCCCGTGTAAGGTTCCCTGTGCAGGGGCTCACCACAAGAGCGCCATGGTTTACCTGATGCCCTCAGGAAAAACTATTTGCTGTGCTCTGCCTCGTTTGCTTGCTTTTACGAGAAAAACACACAATGAAAATGATATTTATTTTATTGCAACATTTTACTGACTAGAACGCCAGACTTATAGTGGGTATAAGTATAAAAATAACCGAATTCTTACAAATAATACTTTGCTGCTACAGTACTGAATAATTAGTGGAGGTTGCAGTTATAATACAATTTTAAATAACATCCTCATAATGGATTTAACACAATCCATTGGGGACTAAGGTGTCAAGGTTTGCAAAGAGAGATCCAGGATGTGACTCAAACAGTTCAGATTCCAGCCACATGCTTCATTTCACCACAAATCCAGCAACACAAACATTAAAAAACCTCACAACAACCCAGGTTGAAAAACCTTTTTTGTAACCCAGGCAATAGAGGAAGATAAGTGGGTTAGTTTCACAGGGAGACTGCATCCATCCCTTCCCTGGGTGGTCCCATCCTTCCTACCCAATAATTCTGCATCTAATGCCTTAGATGGGCCCAAAAAACAACAATAAAACCAGATCTAATGCATCCTCTTCACAGATACCCAGGAGACAGAGCCAGTCTAAGATCTGTCTCTTTTCAGACCCATACTGTCCCTTTGGTTTCACAGGTTTTTCTGTGAGCAGTTTACACCAAAGAAACACTACTGAAAAGATATTTTAGCACAATGGATTAACTGCCATTTAATACTTTAATGCTCCTAGTATTTTAACCAGAGTTTCCTTCTCTGGGGATTGGAGAAAAGAACACACACTGTAAAAGCCGACTCTACAAAACCGAATATCCTTTTTCAAACCCAAACACAAGAACCCCAGAGTGAAATAAAATGTCCCTTCTAACCCCCACAACAGTTTTCACATACACACACACACCAAAAAAAAAAATCTCTGACAGTAGGGTAGTGTTAAATAAGATGCAAAAGACTGCAATTCTCCCTCTTTCCAAAGACTTGCTTTAGGTTTAAGATCAGTGTAAGAATCTCAGAACTATGGGTCAAACCCAAGTTGTGGGTGTGTTAGGCTAAACTAAGCCAGAAGCAAAGTTCATAGAGCTTCAGGGGACCTGGGCCCTTCACCAGTGGGCAAGATGGCTTAATAGAGGCCCCCAAAGGCCACGTGCAAGACCCTACTGTGTCTGCCTGGGCACGTTCCCATCTGAATAAATACCCTTCAAAGACATTTTCTTGGGCAACCATCCAGCCTTGTAAAGAAAAGAGGCTGCCTCCCTCTGGGCCAACTTTCACAGTCACCTCCTCAAGAACTCAATAATCCCATCGTCATTTCTGACCCCAATGCTGCCAGCCAGCTTTGATGAAGCTATCCACTCAGCAATTTTGCTCTAAAGGACTTAGCTGCTTCTGAAAATAAACTTTTGTCAAAGCCGGAAGATTTGTCAGCATTTCAGACATTCAACTGAATATGTTCCCGACTCGGATAATATTTACAAAAGTGTGCCTCCAAAATGTGGGAGCCACAGCCTTAGCGAGGGAACAAGACAGAGTGGCCCTCAGGTGGACGGCTAAGTCTGGCTGTGTGTCCCAAACCCCGCTCATCGCCTTACACCTCCTACCCCAAAGCCACGTACCTACATGCTCCGTGCTCAGCATGAACCAGCACTATTTTCTTAATGATGACTACATGTGTCTAAGAAATACATGTAATGACAAACCTGAAAGGACTTTTTCAAAAGGGGAGTCAACATAGGTTTTTTGTTTGTTTTTTTGCACTTCCTGTCATTAGTTTAGTTATTGCTTAATAACATTAAGGTTCTTTTACAAAAAGATAACACACTTTAAACTCACTCTCCCATGCCCTTTTACATTTAAAGTACACTGGATGGTGAGGCAGGGAGGTACAGTGAGAAGAGCAAGCCAGGCAAAGGGTCTGAAGCACGGCTGTGCAAGGCAATTGTCCTCTCTGACGTTTCCCACACCCGAGAAGTGGGCGCTGTTGTGCCCACCTCGCAAGGGTGTCGTGAGTCAAATACCTTGCACGGAGCCTGCCGTGGAGGAAACACCAGAGATGCTATGTGACCCTTTAGACTTCTTCCCATGTTGTCTCTAGAGTCCTGGGCTGGCTCACGGGGCGGAGAGGAAAAGACATGAGAAATAAGAGCCTTTGTTTAAGAGCTTACACAAAACCCACAGATGCTACCTGCTCAGGTATGTTACAGGACAGGTGGGTTCCATTCGGCCCCACTCTTCCCTATAGAAGTTTAAGAGTCTCCTGGGCAATTAGGCGTCCCTTTCCCCTTCCCCCCACTCCCCCAGCTTGGGCCCCACCCAGGGATACAGGGCTGGGGCATTTCTATGAATTCCAGGTGTGGGGCTGACACTGCGCACCTGGGCCATGGCTGAGAGTGTGTTTGCCAGGGGTGTGTCCCATCCTGTCCCTTCAGTTGAGGTGGCTGCTGCCCTAGCAGGTGCTGCTCTTGGCAGACAGACTCTTCTGGAGGTACCAGCCCCACCCAGGAGCGAAGCCAGCCTTTCCAGTCCTCACCCCGGTGGGCAGTCAGCACCGGCTAATGGTCATGCTGTCTTCAAGCCTTCTTAGAGTCTCAGGCCCTGGAGAGGCATTCCCCACCCCCACTCACTTCCTAGCAATCGCAGCGTCCTAGGTGAAGGCAACCTTGCGGGGGACCTGCTTTTTTCACAGTAAAAGAAAAACACATTCTTAATCCACTTCATCTGCACAAAACCCATTCACAGGAAAGTGTGCTTGGAGCTCACAGGACATTCCTTTCTGGATTCTTCTCAAGAATGCGTTTGGGGTGGAACACTTCATTTTGTGGAGCTCATAGCTCCGGCCCAGATACAGGAGGTGACTTGTCAGCTGTGGTGGCAGCTAACGGTGGCAGCGGGGCACGCCTGAGAATCGCCCCCACGTGGCTCTGGGTCGTGGGAGGAGCAAGATCTGACTGAGAGCCGGGCGCCAGGCCACTCAGTCTGTTGGCTCAGGCGAGCAGATGCAGGAGCTCTGAGCTCTCCAGTTAGATGTGAGGCCACGGGGCATAGGGCTGGTTCCACGGACAGATGCAAGGGCCAAGATTTCAAAAAGGCGACTTTCAGTTGGCACCTGCTGACTAAAACAGCATTCTCTCTGCATCTATCTCATGAGATGAGTGCAATTTAACTACCTGGAGGCCGCACACCCGGCTGGCACTCCTGGCTCCTGCTGCTGCGGGGGGGGGGGGGGGGGGGGTGAGGACGCGTGGAGACCACGGGGCACAGGAGTTCGCACTTAAAACTGTTAGGCTGAGGACTGCAGAAGAGTGAGGGTTAGATACATCTGAAGGGGTTAGAGAACTTTAAAGAAACAGCCCCCAGCACAGAACTGTCCCCACTATGGGTTCCACTGAGCTCTGAGCTTCCGGGTGGGACCAGTTCTTTACCTCTGTGTTCTCCACTTCATCCAAACCTAGGATGTGTCAAAGCAGAATCATCACAGCCCCACAAGGAGCAGTTAGAGACAGCACTGGACACGCCCCTCGCAGGCCCCACGCCACAGGCATGATAAAGAAGACGCGCGACGTTCCCTCCCAGAGGCCGACTCTCACCCCCGTCTTCCCAGAGTCTTTCGTTCTCCAATGCTGACCTGAATCAGGGCCGTGTTTCTGGAGGAAACTGTATAGTAGTACAAAGAGTGCAAATCACTGGGTGAGCGAAAATAAGTTACTTCTTCGGTGAATAAATAGTTCTGAGCAGTGGGCTGAAAGTTTATACCGACTTTGTGGGTGAGATCGGGGAACAGTTAAAAAGGTGCAGCATCGGAGGTGAGCAGACTTACATGTGGCTCCATCCCAGCTCGCTCTCCTTCCGCAGGAATCTGCCCGGCTTCCCACAGCACTGGGGTTTCAGGCGATGGACTGGCCCGTTCAGCCCATTGCTCTAACCACCGTCAGCTGTCGAGACTACACACGCTGCTTTTCCTTTAGTGGTGAAGTGCCAGCTCACACCCAACCTGCATTCAGCTTAGCATTTCCACTCCACATGGGGCAGCCTCGGCCTCAAGGACGAAGGTCAGACACCCAGGCACCACGCCATGTGCGCAGGGATGAAGAGCACCCCGCCGCCTGCACCTCTCGCTCTTCCTCGGGCCTCCGCTCAGCCCCTGCCCGGCTGCGGCTCGCTGGGCCTCTCTGCAGGGCAGCTGTGTGCCTCTAACTAAAACCAAATGGAAGTCATTTTGCCCCGGCCCAGCTTGTTTGAAAAAGTGAGCTTTCACTGCAAAGGGAAGAAGTAACCTTCACTCTAGGTGTCACCTTGACTAAAAAACCAAACTGGCGCGGTGGGCTGGGCCGCACACGTTTCCATTTCTCATTCTGGGGGTTGGCTTGGAGACTGCAGCACAAGAAGACCTGGAAACGTATTAAAATATTGTACAATAGCCTACAGCATCTCCAGACCTTAGTGGTATGTGCATCACCATCACCTGTTGTTTAGCACATGGTGCTGGGCAGGAAAACAACTAACGAGCCAGTATTTTGCTATAAATTAATCACCAAATCGAGGCCCATGGAAGCATCTGGGGAAACGAGGCCTTCTTTCTGGGAGTCTTGGAAAAAAACCCCAAAGGAGACCCCCTACTCAATTTACTAAAGTGCAAACTAAGGAGACCCCGGTGCTTGCAGTGGTGCCCAACGAGCTGCCCTAGCCGGAGTCATCCCTGCAGCCAGTGGCCGGGCCGCGGTCGCGCCGAGAACCTCCTGGTACTGGCCATGTGCACATTCACAGTAACAACAAGTGAGCGGCCTTCCACGGTGGCCACGCCCCGCACACCCGTCCCACTTCCTGCCTGCCACTCCAGTGCGGCTCCCAGTCCTGGGAGCAGCACCTGCAGGCCCCGTGCAGTCAGCCCTCTGAGCAACAGCCGGCCCAGCCACTTGCTCGGAGCAATGGGCTCCTCTCTCTTCTCACTTAAAAGTAGTCTCTTCTTCTGCTCTCATCACTGATGAAAGACGGGTTGTACTGTCCCGGGAAAATGCAAGAATGCCGGGAGCCCGGCAATCCAGTGTAGGCCGGGTAGAGTCCATTTCGTTCAAGTTCAGGATTCCTTACGCTTGTGGGCTGGAGGCCAGAGAGAAAAGGAAAAAAGGGCCATTTATTATTCATGGTTTAAATGTAATAGTAAAAAAAAAGAGAATGCTGCATTATAATAAACCTCAGATGGAGGCAGCTAATACTCAGCAAAGTCTAACCTAGAAGCCAGGGCCCTCCCCAGGATGGTTTTTTATGGAAAAAACTTGGACCAAGGGCAGTCCAGTGATTTTAGACCAACATAGGAAAATACCTGGATTAACTGTTATCTTTACTATTATCCAGATTAATTATTATCTGATTATTCACTTGACCTTTTAAAAGAGTGTCTTTCTCTGTGGAGCACAGCAGCTGTAATCCTCTCTGGCATTTAGCTGGACTCACTGGGTGAAGGGTCGTCTGACCCCCCTCCCCCCCCCACCTCGTCGGAGCTGGTGTTAGGACCCCTAGGCAGGAGGCCAACAGCGATTCTTAGGTGTCTCCGACCAGGTCCCAGCCTAGCAGGTTTCGACTGCCTGTCTGATGTGCAAAAGGGGCTCCTGGGGATGACAAGACTGCTCTGGGGAGGCCCTCACGGGGGACCCCTGGGGGAGAAGGCTTGCCTGGCAGAAATGAAACACAGGCACTGCACACAACAAACGCAAGTCCTGGGGACGCCCGCGGCACACGCGAGACCGTGGTGAGCGACAGCACTCACACGGGGGACAGCTTCATGCCGTGGCCGTGGCCGGGCTCTGCTGCCACAGAGTGCTCAGCCTATCTTTGAAATGCAGGTGGTGTTCAATTAAGTTCTCGATCGTCTCTATTGAAGGCGATTCTTTAGCTAAGGCCATGGAGGCACAGTTGGGTCCTATGACTGCAGGCCTGTTTGTTGCTAGGTAGTCACACCACACTGGGGTCGAGGAGACCCTAGCAAATCTGTGAGTGTGTGGTCACCGGTCGCTCCTGGGGAAGACACCTGCTTAGCTATGGCTTCAGTTATTAGAGCAAAAGAACTTTCCTGACAAACAGAAAACAAAGCAAACCCTTTACGAAGAAATACCAACAAAACCATCTGAGCCAGAGCTAAGTTTGTGTCTACGTTAATCTTTCCTCTGGGTCTTCTCGTTCTTCCCCCAGGTTCCAGTTTTTCAAAGAGCCCATGGAAGCAATCGCGTTCTTACCATAAACAAACTTGCCCTTCCCGTCCAAAGTCTGAACCCCCATGGTGAGTCCCCTTAGCAACCAGAGGGGTTGTGGTTTCTGTCACAGGATCGCCTGGTGTTATTAAGTCCCCATGGAGCCAGAGTGCATGTTTATTGCTACCGCTCCAACATGGTGTGAGAAGTCACCTGACATCTATTTATTTTTCGGCTTTATGTGTTTGCTTTATGGCTGACGCAGTGTGATGTGAAATGAACTGAGCAGTGCCTGGAAATATGACATGGATTCCTCGCTGTGGGACAGAAGCAGCCAGGGTTGCAGGGTGTGTCCCATCTGTCCCAGAGACACAGTCCAGGGCTGGGCAGAGCAAATTATTAAACACCTATTACATATATCTTCGAAGCCTCTGAGAAGTGCTGGTGGTGGATGAGGTTATATTGCTCTCTTTCTACCTTTCTCTAACCCCTCAGTTTCGATTACCCAACAACATGAGGTAAGGTGGGGCAGACAAGAGATAAAAAGGAAAGGGCCAAAGGCTAAGTATCATTTCTCTATCTTTCAGTATCCAATCCTATAACTTAAAAGCAAGGTTCATAACAAGACGGCTCCTGCTACCATCCCATAAAGGCAATGTGCTCTGTGGAAACAGCCTTCATATCTCACTGTTCCAATAACTAACATGCAAATAGGTCATAAGTGAACTGAACATTAAATTCTGTCCCTAAGGGGCTTAGGCCATCATTCCCTGTAACCTGTAACTAGCTGTAGTGCTTTGACTACAGCCAAACAGAATCCCTTTAATTCTCAGAGGGAACCGGAGCCTGCGGGCCCCCTGGCCCCGGAATACACACCGAGTAATACACGTCCGTCATCTGGAGGAGGTTTTTGGTGCTTCCGTTCTCATGCATCTCAATAGCTTCTCGGCCCCATTCCTGCGAGCGAGGGTTCTTGGGGTACTCAGCGTATGGGGACATTTGGAAATCTCCACTTTTGAAGATGAGTTTGCTTATGTCATTTTTATTCTTTCTGTGGGGTAAAAAAATATTTGAAAATTTAAATGAATACATTTTGTTAAAAAATAAAAGGTATTTGTGAAAGCACCATCTAGCATTTTACAAGGTAAATTAGACCTAAAGCTACCACTATATTTCTTTGTAGCTGCCCACCCAGGAATGTCATTACTGTTATTATCTTTAGTATTTGCCCAAACAAGTAAAAATGCAATTACGTACAAGGAAAGATGCAAAAACCCCTCCAAACTAAGAGGCCCAGGGGACCATGGCAGGCCTCTCAGAGAGCTGCCAGAGAGCTGACTCAGACCCTCCTGGGGACAGACCGGCGCATCATGGGGCCAGTGGGAGCCAAGAGTCGGAGGAAAGGCCTTCGGCCTCTGGTTCTGGCCAGCGGGAGCATCACAACGCACATGGAGCTTCTAGGTCTCATGCAGATTTATTAGAACAGGAGCTCTGGGGACGGGGCGCCTCTGGCTGGGCGGAGAGATGCGACTTGCTCCCCGGGCCATATCTCGCTACTAACAAAGCTGGGACTAGAACCAAGGCCGTCCAACGCCCTGGCTAGTGCTCTTCTACCACATGAAGCTACTTCACAAACCATAAAACCAGGATGTCTTGTTTGCAAAAAAAGCCACCTATTTATACACCTACACGTCTCATGTCAGTGGGTCAGGGAAACCCTGGGGCAAGTCCCCTACATGTGAGAGGTGGTCACTGGAAATTGTTGGAATATGTTAGTCACCTACGTACTAGACATGTTTACCCATATGTACCCTGGACTTTTCTTCCTTCTACCTCATTTTCCTATAAGCAAATGTTCGTGGGAAAGCACAAAGCAACTCGCGGTCATAAAAGCAAATGTCCAGTGTGTGGCTTAGGTGTTGTTCCTCCTGCAAATTCTGAACAGGCCTGCCACTGTGCTGCCCGGAGGGTGGGGCATCTGGTCTCACAGTGGCTTCCTTATTCACAGCTAGCCTTCCTTTCCAGTGACCAACAGTCACAAGGTCCTTCCCCCATGGTTACAACTCCCTGGTACAGGGCATTTAGCACACAGGGGGCTGATGTCCCCTTGAGCACCCAGGGTTTCTCTCTCCAGCTCCTAGTCTCAGCCCCAGGATTTTATTTCGCTCATACTTTTGGACGAAAGGGCCCACATGCTAACTTGACAAGCTCAGGGGAGGCCTGCATGGCAGTCTTACAAACTCAGAGACCTAAAGTAACCACAAAGGATGGTCTGAAATTAAACTTTAACTAAAAGCAGTTATGGTGGGCAGTTGCGTCCTAGGCCAGTATCTTCACTGACAAGGTCAACCTTTACCTTAACCGAGCCTATCTGTCTTTTTGCATCTATAATAACATACCCTTGAAATGTCTGGGTAACTTGTAACTTTCCTATTTCTGGACCCCTTGGGGCACAACCCAATGTGCCTGGGCTCCAAGACAGATACCACATATTCCTTCATTATCATGTTCATTGTTCCTGCACCCACCTAAGTATGCGTCTATCATTTTACTTTTTATCCAATCCAAGGGGTTTCCATGCTTTGCCTTCTCCTACCTCTCTAGTCTATCACCAGTGGGTTTCATGTAACCCATCTACGTCCCTTTCCTTTGATTGCAATGTATAAATACAGATATAACCCGCCATTCTCCAGAGCAGTGGTTCTCAACCTTCCTAATGCCGTGACCCTTTGATACAGTTCCTCATGTTGTGGTGACCCCCAACCATAAAATTATTTTCGTTGCTACTTCATAACTGTAATTTTGCTACTGTTATGAATTGTAATGTAAATATCTCATATGCAGGATGTATTTTCATTGTCACAAATTGAACAAAATTAAAGCATGTGATTAATCACAAAAACAGTATGTAATTATATATGTGTTTTCCGATGGTCTTAGGTGACCCCTGTGAAAGGGTTGTTCAACCCCCAAAGGGGTCGCGACCCACAGGTTGAGAACCGCTGCTCCAGACCATTATCTCAATTCATTGAGGTTCTGCTTCCTGGCATATGTCGACAGTTTGGCTCAAATAAACTCACAAAAATTCTTTACAGGTTTCAACGGTTTTTTACGTTAACATACTTTATCTTTGATCATTGGGTGGCAACTTTGCAAGTGACCGGCAAAGGCTGTACCACGAAGTCTACATCCCGAATGGGCTGTTAGGGCAACCTGGTCCCTCAGCCTTACTGGAGACAAAGGGTATCTTAAAACGTCCTGCATGTCAGCGGCCGAAAAGAAATCTTGCTATTTTGGTAGGTTTCCTCCGTCTGTTATGTCAGGAGAATGCCTGCCATTTATTATCATCTAAATCAAAGGTGATTATGTTTCCTTATCTGAATAGATAATCACAGAGAAGGGGAACCAACTGTCTTTTCTCTTCCCTGCCCAGTAGAAACCCACTCTCGCTGGCTCCCAGGAAGCCTAGCACCCAGAACACTGCTGGGTCTGCTCATCCCCAGGCCTGCTACAACTTCTCTGTGCTCAGGTATCTCAGGTACCCATTTCATCTTTGTTTGATTTTTAGTTTGTCCATTTAGAGTATACAGTCAGTGGTTTTTAGTATATTCAGTGTTGTGTAACCATCATCACAATTTTAGAACGGTTTCATCACCCCAAAGAGAAACCTCATACTCCTTAGCCATTACTTCTCAATTCTACCCTCTGCCCACCCAGCCCTAGGCAATCACTCATATACTTTCTGTCTCTATTAGATTTGCCAACTTGGAACATTTCATACAAATGCAATAGTTGGTCTTTTAAGGCTGGCTTATTTCACTTAGCATAATATTTTCAAAGCTCATGCACATTACAGCATGTATCAGTATTTCATTCCTTTGTATGGTTGAACTAGAGGCCTAGTGCATGAATTTGTTCACATTGAAAGGAAATTAATTAGAAGAAATATTTTAATATCGCTATTCACCCTTTCTCTATAATAGAAACGTCAACCAAATTCACGATCAACAATGACAGATGGAAACACACACGTGTGATTGGCACCAGCGAGAGCTTTATCTTATATAATAAAGTGGTAATATGCAAACTGACCCTCACTCCATCACACTGCCACAAGATGGCTGTGCCCACAGCAGAGTCAGGGTTCCCCTAACACAAGCCGTAACGAGCGATCAGCAGGGACCTGAGGCTGCGTGGTGCCGGGGTGGGGGACCTGAGGCTGCGCTCCCCGTCTGGTGGGGCTTGACAGGGGACCTCAGGCCGCGCCCCCCACCCCAGCACTGGGCTGGGGGACCTGAGGCTGCGCCCCCCATTTGGTGGGGCTTGACAGGGGTGGGGCCGGCCGGGTCAGGGTCTCGTGCAATTTCGAGGTGCACATGGGTGGGCGGGAACTTGACTCTGGGTCCCCCAGTGTGCCCCAGACTCTGACAGGAGGAAGATTTTCATATACATTTTACTAATTTTCTTTCATCCCTGAGACTTCTATTATAGAGAAAGGGCAAATAGCAATATCTCCTCTAATTAATTCCCTTTTAATGTGCACAAATTTCATGCACTGGGCCACTAGTATGTGTGTGTGTGTGTGTGTGTGTGTGTGTGTGTGTATATATGCTTAATTAGACTTGCTTTCTGATTTAGCTAAACTTTTTCCAGCCCAGCAAAGCACCCCAACTTCTCTTTCAGAAAACTGTCAGCAACACAGCAGTAAATATCAACATGAAGCAGATTATTATATATCACACAGGAGAACAAAGGGTGAAATATTTAATTACAGCAGTCTTTGACTATATTCTGCAGTGAGAAAACCTGAAGTCATTTTGAAAGTCCACCATTTCTTATTTCTTTACAGTTGGTTTCTAAACTTTCTAAGTTCACTTTCTAAACTTCCTAAATCTCCATTTTCTGGCTAATAAAAAGAAAATAGGATTCTACTGAGTCTCCTATCTACCTACTCCAGGACTTCTGTGAGGATCAAATGAGATGAGGCATGTGAAAATGTTTCACAGACATTTGGTTAAACTGTAAAATGTTTGCACCTGGCTATAAAGCAAGTCATGTTCCTGAGCTGAAGAAACTCCAAAGAGGCTAGTCGCTAGGGAGAGGAAGCCAGGCGTTGCTACGTTACGTCATTACCTGGTACCCACAGTCACTGTTTCTGGGCTGGGCTGTGGGCCGCATTTCGCGCCATGAGGTCTTGGCAGCATTGGCTACAATTTGGTGGGATGTTGCTCTGGGGTGGTGGCAGGGCCTGTGTCCCACTTTGGGGCAAGCAGAGTGTTGCTTTGTGAGTGCCAGGTCCGCAGTGCTGTTTCTCTGTAAATGGCCAGTGTGCACCACGGCAGCTTCTGTGTTGAGCGTCTGGCCCCTGCTGGTCAGTGGGCATCATAGTGACTGGTCTGATGGTCGGACACTTAGCATATTAGCCTTTATATATATATATATATATAGTATTTAATTGTATGGATATGTCACATTTTGCTTATCCATTCATCAGTTGATGGATACTGGGGTTATTTTCAGCTCTTGGCTATTATGAATAATGCCACTATGAACATTCATGTGCATGTTTCTGTGTGGACATAACTTCTCATTTCTCTCGGTATATAACTAAGAGTAGAAGTACTAGGTCAAATGGCAACACTGTGTTTAACTTTCTGAGGAATGGCCAGACACTTTCAAAGTGGCTGCATCATTTTACATTTCTACAGCAGTATATTTATTTGTGTTCTAGTTTTTCCGTATCCTCATACCAACACTTGTAATTTGTGTTCTAGTTTTTCCATATCCTCATACCAACACTTGTAATTCCCTGGGTTTAAAAAATATTTTACTGATTGACTGACTTCAGAGAGAAGTGCTGGTTGAGGATGACCTTGCATTGTTTTCTTTGTACCTTTCTCCAACCCCTCAGTTTTGATTACCCAACCACATGAGGTAAAGGTGTTCCAGTTAGTTATGTATTCACTGGTTAGTTCTTGTATGTGCCCTGATTAGGGGTCGAACTTGCAGCCTTGGCGTATCAAAATAATACTCTGACCAACTGAACTACCCAGCCAGGGCTTTTTTTAAAAGAAAAAATTACCCATCACAGTGGGTATAAGATAGTTTTGATTGCATTTCCCCGGTGGCTAATGATGCTGAACATCCTTTCATGTGCCTTCTGGACACTTGTATATCTTCTCTGGAGAAATGTCTTTTCAAGTTCTTTTCCATTTTAAAATAGGACATTTTAAAATGGTCCATTATGATTTAATGTCTTTTTATTATTGAGTTGTAAGACATCTTTATATATTCTAGATGCAAGTCCCTTATTACACATATGATTTATTTGCAAATACTCTCTCCCATTCTGTGGTTTGTCCTTTCACTTCTTGATAGTGATCTTTTAAGCTGAAGGGGTTCAGAACAAGTCTCCCCAGAACATGCCACTGTAGCCTGCAGACAAATTTGAGCTGAAGACAGTCAAGGCCCAAAAGACCCAGGAAGAGCTTTTATACCTCCCTTTAACTGCCTAAAAGGATTCTGATGGGGGGCTTGGTCCAGAAAGAGAGCTATCATCAGAGATCACTCCAAAGAGTGTGGGCTGGGTGTGGGAAGCTGCTGGGGAGCTCAGCAGGGCCTGTTTGTTCCAAGTCCCCTCTGCGTCCCACTGTCTCTACATCCCATTGTCTCTGCATGGCATGGCGAACGTTGGTTTATCCATCTTCCTGTGAATCACCTTCCTCCCCTTTGAAGTCCCTTCTCTTAGCTCTGGATGGAATATAAGCCTCAATTGTCTGACTGCCTGTGGGTCTCATCTTTATATGTGCCACCACCCACCACCTATATACATAATTAAATGTGGTTTTATCCCATAAACTGTCTTATGTTAACTTGATTATCAGACCAAAGAACCTAAAAGGGTAGAGAAAAAATTTTGTTCCATACATTAGCAGAGAAGTTTTTAACTTTGATGCAGTCCAATCTATCTTTTTTGTTGCTTGTGCTTTTGGATATTCCTTTTCATTAAAGAAAATAAAGTCCCATTGACCGTCTTTTCTTTCCTCCAATGGCACTACCTATCATGGATTTCCCTTTCTGCTTTTTTTAGTGGTTCAGTCATATATTACGATTTAATGCTGTAAACCACCCCGAACATTCCCGAAGAGTAAAAATTGGCCCTTGCATAGCACATGCAAAGAAACAGAATTAGAGTGTGAACTCCATCACTCACCGGCAGCAGGTGACAATCAGTGCAATGCCGAGGATCAGCAGAAGCCCGCCTCCTGCTGCTGCAATCACCACGGTGATAAGCTGATAGGCTAAACAGGTTTAAAAGAAAAAGACTGGTAAGAGGTGATGAATGAATAAACGGATACACAAGTATGATTCTCCTCCCCTCCCCACCGTGACCTCACCTTTCACTTCCTGGACCCCCAGCAAGGGCTCCTCAGGGTTAGCTCTACATTTCCTAGGTCAGAGGGCGGCAGAATTTGCCACCCCAAAACATGCCTCTTTGGCATGTTTGTTATGTCTGAGAAATTGCAGACATAGGAGAAGCTCTGAAAACAGAGCATTACTTACCCGTTGGTAAGGGAGCGTTACATTAGAAAGCCCGCCTGGACCAGCAATAGAGCTATTCGCAGAGAGACCTTTTTCAGCAGAGAGATTGTCCTACTTGGCAGGGAAGCCACTGTTTGCCAAACATTTCCTCTCCTCACCTCCCATGACTTGCCTTCCCTACCCTGCAGCCCCAGGCCTCTGGTCCTACCCTTAGCTCAGGAGGGTATGTTAGCCTCAATCATCGGCTGCCTTTGGAGTCTCATCTTGTGGGACTCCCCTGTGCACATATGTAATTAAGTTTGTTCACCTGTTAATATGTTTTATTATGGTGATGTTTGGGGGTGTCAGCCAAGGACGTAGAAGGGTAGAGGAAAAGTTATTTTTCTCCCCTGCACTGTTTTCAGTCAAGTTCCTCTTTCTCAGCCACTCCTAGAATGGCTCCCCAAGTGTACCTGCGGACCAGCCCTGAGGACATTTTCACCAATCCGTGGTAAAAAGAGAAAAATGAAGGCGATAGGTGAATTTTTCTAAAACTAAATCTATCTGGTTTCAATCATTGTTCTGTCTTCTAAGACTCGGTCCTTCCTGTTTTACCCTCACTTACTATGTGTGCATTTTATTATGTGTAAATTATGCCTCCAGTAAAATTGGTTTCTAAAAACTAATGGAGAAAATAGGGAATCTTTTCTTGGCTACTTCCCACCCTTTGGTGTTGTTTCTGAGATTTTTAAAAAATGTATAGTGACAGTAAATATAAAAATTCTTAATTTGGTTTTAGGTTTTTAATTAATAAAATAAAAAGGAGGTGACCCTAGGTTAGACTCTCCAGTTTTGTAAGAAATATTACTGGCCGGTTAAGACCAGAGCTGGGAATCACTGCATATACATACCATGCTAGGCACTGAGTGGTTTCCTCAACACATACAAATGGAATTTAACTACCAAAAATTAGCAGTCACATGTGCAGGTACATATCATACATAATAATATTAATTTTTAATCCATAAATTTTATACCTGTGCATTTCTGGGAAAATCATAATTTAGTGAAGCTTATTAAATAATGATTTAAAAAAAATTAATCCTCACCCAAGGATATTTTTTTCATTTCTTCTTTTTTTTTAGATAGAGTGGAAGGAAGGGGGGGATGAGGGGGAGAGAGAGAGAGAGAGAGAAACACCAATGTGAGAGAGTCACATTGATTAGTTGCTTCCTACACACGCTCTGACTGGTTGGGGATCAAACCTGCAACCCAGGTATGTGCCCTAAACCAGAAATTGAACCCACAACCCTTCAGTGCATGGGTGGCACTCTAACCACTGAACACACCAGCAGTGCCAGATAGATTTTTCCTATGTTGTGGAAATATAATTAAAATTTTGCTCTGAGGGTCTGTGGTTCAGGATGTAAAAGTGGCCAATAGCCAGGTTTTGTATATTAAAATAAGATGGAACCATGTTCTCCATGTCTCAGGCAACACCGAAGGACAATGCGTGGAGCTGAGAGTGAGCTGACTGTGAGACAAAAGCAAATGCAAGCGAGGCAACCATTTGCTTATCCTTTATTTGAATAAACAGCACAGAAACTTGGTTATCTTGAAGACCATGAGTACTAAGATATACAGAAGACAAAGCTAAACCTTGGAAGGAGGTCATTCTCGCCCTCACCTCCAAATACATGTATTTAAACTTCGCTTTTAACAAAAGTGAAGACAAAAGACAAATCTAGATTTTCACCTCTTTCTCACCTCCACCACTACCACCCCCTAAGCTACAGTCTACTATTGATTAGACAACTGAACCGCCTCCCAACATACCTTCCTGCACCCAGTCTTGCCCACTCATTTCAAAACACAAATCTGATCATGCCATTTCCCAGCTTTAATAAACCTACAGTGAAACAAATGAGCAAACCAACCTACAGTGGCCCTCTCTGTTTCTAAAGACCAAAGTCTGGCTCCTACTCATCCCTCCACACCAAACTCAAAAACTCTCACTCCAGCAAAACAAGCAGGTGCTCAATTTAGAAGTGGCCTCACAAGTGGCTGCAGTTGTGGCAGGTTTCCCTTGAAAACAGGCAGTTTTGTCTCAGAAGAGACAGACTCAGACACACTGTGCCCAGTGCTTCTCAAACCATCTGTGGTCTAGGACCTACTTTTCTTTGCTTGTGCATTTTTATATTATTTTTAAGTAAAGAAAATAAAGTCTCATTTTATCTTTCCCTATAGGCACCAACTTTCATGAATTTCCTTTCTCCTTTTTTTTTTTTTTTGTTTTTTTTAGTGGGCCTGCAGATTCTTATTTTTTATTTATTTTTTATTGATCTTAGAGAGAGGAAGGTGGAGAAGGAGAAACATAAATGTGTGAGAGAGAAACATCAATCGGTTGTGCCCCCCCCTCACCGCCCCCGCCACCACCCATGCACCCAGATCAGGAATCCAACCCACAGCCTGCGTATGTGCCCTGACCAGGAATCAAACCTGGCCACCTTTTGGTTCATGGGACGACGTTCACCCAACTAAGCCACACTGGTGAGGGCGCTTTCTCTTTTTTATAAGGAGTCGACTGTGGAGTGACTTTGTAAAATACAACAATACTATTTTTTTAAAAGGATCCCATGGTTGGATGTCACAGCATGTGAAATTAACATCAATATTTCTAAGTTTAACATAAATGTTTCCTCTCAATTTTTGTGTTTCTTTTTGCAGCCCGATAACAGCTGGCAGATCACATTTTGAGGAGCACTGGTACACCCTCGTGCTCCTAAAACTTTCCTGTGGGTCTGAACCACCCAGAGGCTGTGCAAACTCAGATGGCTGGTCCCCACCTGAACACACTTGATTCAGCAGGTCGGGGCCTGGGCCAAGAAGAGAAGTTGTACCTCCAGCAAGCTCCGGGGGCACAGTGATGCCGCCGGCCTGCAGACCAGACTTTGGGCAGCATTGGCTTAGATTACACAGGAGAGGAGTCTTAGACTGCACATGGGCGCTGAGAAAGAGCTGGGAGGGAATTCACCAAAACGCTCATGGAAGTTAGTGCTGCCTCAAGTACTTTACTTTCTTCTTTGGGGTTTTCTATATGTCCCAGATTTTTTTAAAAAAATATATTTTTACTGATTTCAGAGAGGAAGGGAGAGGGAGGGAGAGGTAGAAACAATGAGGAGAGAGAATCATTGATCGGCTGCTTCCTGCACGCCCCTACTGGGAATTGAGCCAGCAACCCAAGTATATGCCCTTGATTGGAATCGAACTTGGGACCCTTCAGTCTGTAAGCCGACGCTCTATCCACTGAGCCAAACCAGCTAGGGCTGTCCCAGATTTTATTCATATGTGTACACACACTCATAACCTCCTCTAAATGTAGAAATTGTGTGTGTATACATAATTTATCTTATACACATATATAATTTTTTAAAGAGTATGTTTGATGTTCTTTGGCAGCCATATCACTGGAAACTTGTAATAAGTTTATGGACAACATAACCCACAGATCTTTTTTCTCATACCAGCTGTGAAGTCAGTTGATGAACTATGTGATTCTTTGGACTCAAGTACTGACTTTAGATTTATTATGAGGCCACGTGATGATGTACAGGTGCATGGGATTCAAATCAACATCAACTGTAACGCTCATCAGTTCCGCAGGCGCTCTGAAAGGTGACTTACTAACGTGAGAGAAGGCAGTGGTGTCGGCTTAAGTTTGTCTGTCTTATTCTTTCCACTTTGAGGAGATCTCCAGAATGATGGACTTGGAATTCTCAGTCTTACTTTCTTTCTTTTTTAATTGATATTTTTTAGGGAGAGAGGAAGGGAGAGGGATAGAGAGATAGGAACATCGATGAGAGAGAAACATCATTGATCAGCTGCCTCCTGCACAGCCCCTACTGGGGATCGAGCCTGAACCCTGGGCTTGTGCCCTGACTGGGAATCGAACTGGTGACCCCTTGGTTCTTGGGTTGACGCTCAACCACTGAGCCATGCAGGCCAGGCTTACTTTCTTCTTGACATCTGCTGACATTTCAGTCTTTCTCCAGCAGTGGCTCTATCTTTTCTTTATTCGTATAGTTTGATCCTCAGTTGATGTCTCTGTCATCACTGTTGGCTTTTTCATTAAGACAACCATTCTGAGCCTTGGCCTTTTCTACAGTCTATTTTGTCCTTGTTCATATGCTTATTTGGGTGGATTCTACTGGACTGTCTGCTTAGCCAGCCCTCTTTCGGGAGCTGTTCACCCCCAGTGCAGGTTATGGTGGGGTGGTCAGGCTGGCATGATATCATCCCCTGGCCACAGCAGATTGGTCTGGGAGGAAACACATGGATCAATTAGTTCCTTCACAGGAATTTCAATTTGGGGAAAATAGAGAGCTTCCTCCTTCAAACTGGCTGAACGGGTAACACACACTCAGTGACGTTTGGCGAGCCTGTTTCCAGCACGTGGTCTGGGAAGGAGAGCGCGCCTGTGCACAGCGGAGAGCGGAGATGAAGATGGGGTCCGGTGAACGAAGGCCCCGGGCCGCCAGCTGCTGTGGTCCCCACATCCCCCTGAGGCTGGAATCCCATGACACACCCGGGAGCCTTCCAATAAGCTGTCTTTGTTGCTTAAGCTGGGTAGGCTTCTTTACTCCAGAAGAGAACCTTAGCCAACGGTGACACTGTGATTTATAATAAGAAATATATACGTAGTCTTCATCCCAGTTCCAGGCAGCGCTCCTAAAACCCTTGGCAGAGGTTCTCAACCTGTGGGTCGAGACCCCTTTGGCGGTCAAACGACCCTTTCACAGGGGTCACCTAAGACCATCCTGCATATCAGATATTTACATTATGATTCATAACAGGAGCAACATTACAGTTATGAGGTAGCAACAAAAATAATTTTATGGCTGGGTCACAACATGAGGAACTGTATTTAAAGGGCCAGAAGGCTGAGAACCACTGCTTAGAGTTTCCTAAGTGATGAGAGCCCATAAAGGTGTCTTCTGTGATGTTCACGAGGTGACTTTTGGAAAGTACCTAAGGATGGGGAGTGGTTGCCAGGGGAACCAACCTTGTGATTAGAGAGTTAGAACTTTCAGTCCTACCTCCTGACCTACGGGGAGGGGAGAGGGCCTGGAGGTTGAATTGATTGCCAATAACCAATGATTTAATCAATCGTGCCTTTTTAAGAAACCTTCAGAAAAACCCAAAAGGATGGGGTTTGGAGAGTTTGGGGAGAGTCACACACTCAGAGGGCATGGAAGCTGTGCACCCCTCCCCCCACCTTGCCCTGTACACCCCTAATTCCCCACTGGCGGAGTGGGACAGCTGCGCAGGAATCTCTGGGGGAGGGAACCTTTGCATGGAAAGGATGGGCTATGAAGGGGCAGGTCGTGAATATGAAAAGGAGATGGACGAACATCTGCACCAGACAAGGGTAATCTAGGAAATGATGTGAGTTCCAGAATCACAAAAGGACAATAACCACAAAGTGGCAAAATGGCTTAGGCCAGTGGTTCTCAACCTTGGCTGCACATTAGAATCACTGGGAATCTTTTTAAAATCCTGATTTCTGGGCCCCATCCTCCGGAAATCCTGTTTCTTTGTTACTAATGTTGTGGCCTCACCCCATAACAAAGAAACAGAATTTCCGTAGGATGAGGCCCAGAAATCAGGATTTTAAAAAGACACCCAGGTGATTCTAATGTGCAGCCAAGGTTGAGAACCACTGGCTTAGAGGATGGGACTATAAGACAAACTTAAAAAGGGTAATAAGCAAACGGCGAGTTTATGATGGTCATCCACAGAGTAGGATTCCACAGAGTATGGAAAATGACATTATAATAGAGTTAGGCAAATGACAATATCGCACAGTTTACTCAAGTTACTAGCGGGTTACAAACAGTACATTCGGTGAGATCCAATTCCATACATAACGCTGGGCAGATACAGAAGACCAGTGCTTCTCAAACTTGAAAACGCACGTGAATCTGCACATTAACCGAATTCACTTCGAGTCCAGGTTCTGGTGCAGCAGGGCTGGAGTGAGGAGGTGGGAATTCTGCATTTCCAACAGCTCCTGGGAGCTGCTGCGGGTCCTGCGGACCACACTCAGCAGCAAGGATGCAGACCAGTGATGTTTCACGGATGATGACACTGTTTAGTTTAGCTTTCTTCTTCCCTGAACTTATATTTATTTTCTAGTTAACTTGGGACAAATATTAAAATCAATGGACAGGTGTTGTTTCATGTTATGAAAAAACGTATTTTAAAAAGAGAAAAAGGGTGAGCTAAACCAGGATGCCATGGGAAATAGAAGACGACTGTGAGGAGGAGACAGTATGAAATTCAAGCACAGGAGGGAGCGTGCACACCGAGGAAGAGGTGGGGCAGCAAGGGAAGGGCGAGGGGGGCATCCTGACAAGCCTGTAAGAGGATCTGGGTCCAGTGGACCCGGGGCACGAGGATTGCTGGAATCTGGGGTATAAATAGAGACGTTCCACATGGGAACATAACCAAAAGGAGGGCAGTGATGAGACAGGTGCAGACCTGAGCTGCCCAGGTGTAGGTGGCCCTGCCAGGTACACACGGGAGTCCCGCTGGCCCTCACCACCTCAGGAACTAAAGGACTTGGAAGAAGGGCCGGAGCTGCCCTTGCAGTTGAAGGACATTCTCCATGAGGAACAAGGCGTGTAATCCGGACACAATAGAGAGCTAATGGGGAAATCTGGACGGACAGGTCACAGGTTATGCCGGAACCCAGAACACAGTAGAGTTGGACGACTCCCAGGAACGTAGGAGTGAGGGAGTCTCAAGGCCATGGCTTGGCTGGACAAATCTGGGCGCCCATCTCATTGAGCTTGGGCAGAATGTGTGCCCCGGGAATGCATGGAGAACGAGCACTTGTTGTCTACAAAGAATCCAGCCCAACCACAGCCCGCAGAAGGCACTTACCACCTCTGAATGACCGCAGAAGTGGCCGCAAAGAGTGACCAGAGCCCTGTTGTTTGGCACAGAACACTGGGTGACCAGCCAGACTTCACAAGGCGCCATTGATGGGGATGAAGCTCAGGTGTTCCTGATTCCTTAACCAACGCCCAGGGCTGGTCTCTGACCTCAGGGAACGGAGCAGGTGGCAGATACTATTTGTTATCAGCCCCTCTTCGTTGCTTGGCAACACTAAAGCTAATTCAGATATCAAAGTCATAAAGTGGTGTTTACACGCCATCACTGAGTTAACACAGGCGTCACCAACAAAACGTGGCCAGGAGCTAGGCTCCATCCAGATAGCAGTGTGCCCCCTGTTGGACATGAGAGCAACTGGGATAAACAGAAAAAAGTCCCAGATCAGAGAGAAATCCTGGCTCCTTCCAAGACCACCACCCCCGCTCCCCCAAACACACACACACACAAAATGAGGAGACACAGAAACTTACAGAACAGCTCACGGTTATAGGGTTTTTCATCTCCAGGCACCCATAGTATTTAACAATCCCTGGGGGGGGGGGGGGGGGGCGGCGGCACTAGCTGCCGCTTAGGACACCCCTTTCCCTCCACCACTAGAGGGCTTTCCCCATGTCCACTTCCCTCTCTGGGTCACTCTTCCCTTCACTGAGGGGTAGGGAGCATTCTCTGGTAAATAACGATTTGGAAAGCTGTTTGACCAAAGCGGGTCCAAGTCACTGGCTCATTCTATGAGAGCCTGTCAGGGCCGAGAGGCCCCAGGGGGACGGGGCAGGTGGCACTCTCCCCTCCTGCTCCCTGGCTCCCCCCAGAGTTGCTGCAGCTCCACACTCCTCGCCCTCTTGCTCATTCACTCTTTGCCATCTGATGGGACTATATTCCAATATGTTGCTTGCAAATGTGATGCAACTCTGTTGTGATCTCCTCCCTTGCGTAAATTATTCTTTATGTTATCTACGCCTCTCTGTTTTTAATACTTCTAATGTCTTAGGGCAAGGCCCGCAGGCTTGTGGTGTAGTCCCTACTGTGAGCCCCACAACCATCTCTTCTAACGACTATGCCCGTTAGTGCTAGTGTTGCAGCGTTCGGCGAAACAAGTCTCAGATATCTTACATGTTTTACCTGACGGCTCAGCCTCCGTTTTCCACACTGAAAATCCTAGGTCTTTGGTGTATTCTTGGGTGCAAACCACTCCTCTCTCTGATCAGTTTAAGGACGCTCTAAGTTCTAGCAAAGTACTGACTCTGACCAGGGGGCCAGGGAATCCCTGATTTACAGCGTGTTGGTCATGAGTCCCGGAGGCCTGGATGCGGGATTGGGTCTGAGTGGGGGCAGTTTTGTGAGACTGAGCCCTTCACCTGCGAGGTCTGAGTGGTGTCAGAACTGCTCGATGTGAGGAAAACCCACGCATCTGATGTTAGAAGTGTCGTGAGTAAAAATCCGTTCGTAGTAACACGGAACACCATTTGGTGTGTGACGACTTGGTCCATCGTAACGAATGTCGGCACTTAAAGTTGTTTCATGATGCCCTTAGGAACTGCTGAAGACCACAGGGTCATTTACTCCACCACACAGTGGCCGCAGGTTGCTACTTTTTAAAGAAGATAATCATTAATTCTGTGGGTTCCTCCCTCTCTGTGCAGTATGGCTCTAAATATAGTTGCTTTGGAAGTACTTCTCGTCTTCCTCTTAGGCTGTCTACTGTAACCTCTGCTAGTTTGCAGTCGGGGTAAATCGGATGACCATAGTTACCAGTAATCCTAGATGGATATTTAACCCCAAATCTCTAGAGTCTGGCCTTCAAGTGGCTCCACGCTGAGTACACCAAGAGAGTGTGTACTCAGGAATGAATTTGTTTTATTTTACTTAATGTATTATTCATGTTCAAAAAAAGGTACATAATAAAACTTACTAAAAGAAAGTTTACGAGCAAAGAAAATATCATTGAGGACATAAAAAGCAAGGGGCACTGTTGGGGAACAGATATGGGACTGTTACACGTGTTAGATAAAACCGTGTCTACTTTTGGTCTAAGTAAACTTAGAATATGGACTGTTGGCATGTTTACCTATAGAATGAAGGACAAAGCGACCCTAAAATGAAGCACTGAGTGTTGTTATTCCTATTCCATCCTACACCCCAGAGTATCTTTCATAATTTTGAGGATGATTCAATTTGTCAGGTTTCCATATAAGAAAATGTCAGTGAAAGTGATTCTAAATTCATCACAACTGCTTTTTTTGTTTTCAAAGAACTAAATTAGGTGTGACACGCGCCACGCATGCACACAGCCAGCTACCACCGTCCTACCCTCTGTGCTTCGGGGAGCGGGAACATCAACAAGCAGATGCCCCGAGCCCGTCTCTAGCCCGAGCCCCGGCCATGCCTGTCCTGGAGTCTCTACCCCGCTGTGTTCTTCCCCCCTGCTGTCTGTCCTCCTCACTGCAGCCCGGCTTCATTTTCTTGTCCAAACTGCCTTCCTGCTCTAAGATCTGCTAGTTCCACAATAGAAACGGATCAGTTACTCTCCGGCTGGCCATCCAAGCCCCCAACAGCTTGGTCCCCTGTACTCTGCCAACCTCGTCCTCCACTCGCCACCTTCTTCTTTCTCTATTCCAGTGGTTCTCAACCTTGGCTGCACATTAGAATCACATGGGGATCTTTTTAAAATCCTGATTTCTGGGCCCAGTCCTCCGGAAATTCTGTTTCTTTGTTACTAATGTTGTGGCCCCACCCCATAACAAAGAAGCAGAATTTCCAGAGGACGAGGCCCAGCAATCAGGATTTTAAAAAGATTCCCAGGTGATTCTAATATGCAGCCGAGGTTGAGAACCACTGCTCTATCCTCAGCCACATCCACTTACACGCTGCCCAGCGAATACCATGGCCCAGGCTGCCCGAGACCTTTACGTTGTTCCTCCTTCTTCCTCCATACCTACCAAAGTCTCCCAACACCTCCAAACCATCCCCTCCCAGACGCAGAGATGCTTTGGAAGTACTTCTCGTCTTCCTCTTAGGCTGTCTACTGTAACCTCTGCTAGTTTGCAGTCGGGGTAAATCGGATGACCATAGTTACCAGTAATCCTAGATGGATATTTAACCCCAAATCTCTAGAGTCTGGCCTTCAAGTGGCTCCACGCTGAGTACACCAAGAGAGTGTGTACTCAGGAATGAATTTGTTTTATTTTACTTAATGTATTATTCATGTTCAAAAAAAGGTACATAATAAAACTTACTAAAAGAAAGTAAGGTGTGGCCCCTCCCTGCCTGCCTCACATCTCACATTTAATTCACTGTAGTCACACTCCCGGCCAGGCTACTGAGGGAGGTGTTTATCTCCCCACCAGCCCTCAGCCCCTGCAGAACACGTTGCTTTCCACATACCTCCCAGCACAGGGGCTGAGGGAACAGCGGATCTGGACTGAGGAGCGGGGAAGGGACAGCCACCCTGCTCGCTGACAACCCCGCCAGGCCCGCCCAGGTGGAACGGGCCCCTTCTGCATACTCACGGTTTCCACAGTTGAGACCACCAAGGCCAAATGGGCAACTGCAAGTCAACAAAGAACAAGAATGAGTCTCAAATCTCAAAAGAAATCATTGCGGCAATTCACTAAGTAATTTCTAAGTAAGGTTTGCAACAAACGCATCAGAATAAGTGAACCGGGAGCCTACCTCATGCAGGTTTCGTTTTCAAGCCTGTATCCGTCTTCACACGCTGAAAGAGAAAAGGACAGTCGGTGAAGGTGGCCACTTCCGTTGGCCTAGACTGGCAGTTCATTAAACACCAGCCAACCTAAAGTCCACAAGAATATTCTAGAACCAGAAGGCTACCAATGGCTTTAGGATTATCTGTTATCTGGGCTAAATAATGTTGTCAGCTCAACTCATAATTTTACCAAGAAAAAAAAATTAACCTCTTTGTGATTCTCAGTTTCCCATCTATAAATAATAAATAATAATAATAATATCTACCTTACAGTTTCTTGGAGGGGATTAAGTAAAATAAAGTTTAGCACAGTGCTTGACACATAGCAACCACTAAATAAACGTTTTACATTATTTTGCAACAAATGCCATGCTCTCTGGAAGTTCTCTGTGGCCCCCGGGCAGCATCACATATACAGACAAGTGCTTCACCTTCTCTAGGTCAGACCTTTAACCCGCTGCTGGCCCCACAGCCCCCACAAGGTGGTGGTGTCATCCTCTTGCCTGTGGTCCTAGGGGGCACCTGTTTTCATAAAAGACGCTTTTATCATCTGTGCAGGGGCTATAGAGATGAGCCCTAACCGGAACGGGGCCCAAGAACATAACCTTGAGCCCTCTGGTGGTACGGCTCAGGGCCCACTGCTTCCCTGAAGGGCTGTGTGTGGCCCAGCCATCCCCCTGAGTCAGTAGTTGCTGAATTTATTGGATTACAGAACACTTTCAACACTCCAGTCAGCTAAGCGAACGCCCTGAGCTACAACATAGGTTTGGGTGAAAAGCGGACAAAAAAAATGGCCCCCTCGACAAATCTGTTGCTGCAAGGAATGATAAACATTTGATTCATGATTAAGGTCTGGTATACACTGCATACAACAATCGTGGGTGAGCACAGGTACACGGTATAGAGCAGTGATCCCCGGACAGACAGCACACACGCTAACAGTGGGACGTGACACCCACAGCCTGCACGGCTGGGAAAGGGGAGGGGCCCGCCCTGCAGGCTGCGGCCAGAGATCTAGACTCCCCACACCCTCCCTCACGGATTAATGCACAATAATGTTAACTACATAGATGTGCTCAATAGTGTTCTTCCCTCTATTTTTTCATGTTAGATGTTAAAGGTCCCTAGCATCTACTTGTTGTCACAGACCACAGACGTGACTGGGGTTTTGAGGGGCGGACTGGCAAACACTGTTTGAACCACCTCTAATTCTCTCACAGCGGATCCTGAGAGCTGTGGACCTGGACCGCACGGCATGGACTCCGTGGAATCGCTTTTCCTGATCCACATCCTCTTGCACTCAGAGCTCCCTGGTGTGAGCAGCAGCCCGGCAGGCCTGACGGGAGTTACTGTGGGGTGTCATGGACCGCGCTGCCACGATACCGCTCAGTCACCTCCCGAGGAGGACGCCCAGCACTTCTCTAGCCTTCGGAGTCTGGAAAGGTGGGGTGCTCCTCAAGCTGTGCTGTATGTTACGGTCCGCTCCTGTTTTCAGAATCAGGCTTCTCTGTCCCAGTGTCCAGGATGCTCGGAATGCAGACGAGTGGCCTGCCTCTAGCGAACAGGCAGGGCCGGATGGTCTATCTTTCTGCAGAGTCACTTTCCTTCCAGTCTCAGCAGAGCAGTCGTTTTATTTCTCCTTCAACCCGATTTACCTTTTAAGTGAAATCTCATTTTGCTACATGAATTTTCATTTCGGTGCTTCAGTTCCTTTTGGCAACAAGGTCTAGCATAATCACATCCCATGAAGGAAGGGGGACGGCGCTGCCGGAAGCCGGTCTATCCTTGCTGCTTGACACAGTCGCTGCAGGAAAGAAACATCTGCACAGCATATGTTTCAAGGGACCTGGCGTATATAGCATACTGTTCTTAATATGTTTGCTCCCCTTAGCGCTGTGTGTTTTAACCAAGGTCACCTCTCCGAGAAAGGTTGTTTCCCCAGGTAGGAATTTTTCCCTGAAGTCAGGGAGGGGATGCCTCTCCTAGAAAGGTTGTTTCCCCAGGTAGGAATTTTTCCCTGAAGTCAGGGAGGGGATGAAACTCCTTAACTAAGTGCCAGGCGAGTAGTTAATCACTACAAACAATCATGCTTAAGCTACATAATCTTTACTCCCTGGAATGGAGATAAGAAACGCCCTAACTTTTGTAATAGAAATTGACAGGATTAAAATCAACTGGGATAAATACGGATGTAACAAGACAATAAACAGCAGAACCTCTCTGGAGATCCAGACCAGAACTTGGCTGGAGATCCTGGCTAGAGATCCTGGCTAGGCTGTTGATCAACTAACTCCGTCTCCGTGTCATTCCTTCTTCGCCGACTCCATCCACACCTTTGGGGACCCCTGGACCTGCTGGGGTTGGACCCCGGCACGGCGCCTCTCCCCTAACCCTGTGACACCTTCGAGCTCTCCACGCCCCGCCTCATGTGGGGCCTTCCCTAAGGAACAAGCCGAGCATGCCTGCCTCTGGGCGTGGGAAGCAGCATGTGTGGCAGTCCTCCTGCTACGGCCGGTCACGGACGGGAAGCTGCCCCTGGAGGCCACGGCTCTGCCCCCAGTGACATCCCCACCCAGGGCGGCACCAAGGCCCGCTGACGTCACACCAGTCAGTTCTACGAAAACACCTCTTCCTGGAAGTGTTTTCACATCAGATCTACCTCCCAACCCTCATCTGCTGGGTGGGAGCTTCCAGGCCATGACTGTCATCTGGGCACACGTAACGCCCATCTGTTGCCCGGCCTGCGTGCGGGCTGCTGGGCTGGGCTGTTTTCACGTAGCTTCGGAAGTATCCAGACTCCAGACATGATGATGTTTCTTTATTCGAATGGGCTCATTTGGTCATTCATCGAAGACTGAGGCGACCGTGGGCACGGTGCTGTTCTAGGCACTGCAGCGCGCCTCATGGCCACCCCCGAGGAGCTCTGACCCACGGAGCATGAAATGAACGTGGGACTAACTAACATATATGTCCAGTTGGGCTTCTGCGCTGATATGGAACACAATAAAATTCAAGCCTCTGTCCTTTTAAGAAAAATAAGTGGTAGAGTCCTAAACACTCTTGTTCTCTTGCAGGAAACTAACTCAAGCCCTGCCAGTCTTGCCCTGCCATTGCTGCCCTGTGATCCACTGTTCACTCGGCGGACATTGCTAAACCCCGCAACATGCTGAGCGTGTCCTGGACCCAGGCACCGCCCTCAAGGGACTTGCCGTCTGGGGAGAGAAAGAGACCTGCGAACAGGGAGCTGGAATTCATCACGAAGCCTGTATGATGGAAGGAGGCTGCGATGGCTGTCCGAAGGTCACCTAGTTTAATCTTACAGACAGTTAAAGTCTGGTAAAGGCACTGTACAGGCGTGTGAGACACTAAGTGTGTGTGTGTGTGTGTGTGTGTGTGTGTGTGGGTGTGTGGGCACTGCTGTGAGAGAATTAGAGATGGTTTAAACAGATGACAGAGAACAACGCAGCTATGCTACTGTACAAATATGAACTGCAGAGATTTAGAAAATACACCCGCAACTCTATCTCCCATTTATACAGGGGGCTGACCCCTGATTTGCAGTGTCCAAAGGGGACTCACTCTAAATACCTCTGTGCTCCAGCACCAGTGGCCAGAAGATGTCACTGCTGACCCATCAGAACCCAGCAGACAGGGCTGTGACCAAGGAGATCCCTCATGTACTCATCAAAGGCCTGATGGCTACAGACGAAAATCTAACTGCAGAAATGAGGCTGCAGAGGCCCTTGGCAGTAAGCCCACAAGCTAACCACGGGTTCTTTAGGCTGCTTCTTGGGTCATCTCTGGATAAACCCAGATCGCCGGGGCCTGTGTCGTTGCATTTGAAAACCTCTGACAGCTATGCCATCACTAATGCTTGTCTGCAGGCGACACAAATAGGAAACTGCTGACTCGGAAGCAGAGGGGAAGTGGCCCGGGCCAGCCAGGGGCAGAAGTGGCCACCAGACGCTCCAGAGACGCGGCATACAGGGCCGGCACTCTAGATGCCTGCACCTCTGCCCACTCCCCTCTCCCTCCCGACAGCCACGCTGCCCCAGCGGATGGATTTTAGCAGAGGTCACCTTCCCGCAAGGCTCAGTGTCTACGAAGGGCGAGGAACATTCGGCATTAACCCAGATAAGACGGAATTAGGAAGTGACATCTCTTTGTATGAGGGCGGCAGCCTGACGTGCTGAGGAACACGGTGAAGCTGCCCATCACGGAGCACTGGCCCTCTTCTCAGCGCCCACCGCAGCGCCTGCGTACAGAGCGGAGGACGTCCATGAACCTAAGCCACCGGATCTGACGCTCAGGACGAGCGCGCTGCCCTCAAATGTATTTTTATCCTCTCCTGACAGAATGAGTCCTCCAGCGGGCGGTCCTGACAGCTGTAAGTGGCATGCCACTTTTTGCAAATATGCGATTTGACTCTGATTCCAGGACACCTATCACCAGCCAGTGTTGGCTGCTGCAGTCCTTCCGAGTCAGGGTCCTCCGCACTCTGGGCCTGGGCTCCACCCAACACTCACTGAGCAGCCTCTGATCTCAAACTACACGAACTTAAGCCTCACCTAAAAGGTTTGCGGAATTAGCTTTCTGTCCTTAAATACTTTATGAAACCTTTAAAAACTAAGGCTCATTGTTCGACAACAGCCACCTGGGTAAAATACAAGAGCAATGTGGATGGCTTCCACAGGACCACCGTATGTACATGTTGCCCTCTTTAATTCTTAGACGATCAATGAAGCATCCCTACACCCATGTCACAGAAGAGGAAACAGGTCCAGCAAAGTGGAGGCCAAGGTGGGCTCTGACCCACTTGGGCCACAGCTGCTGCTAAAAGGTACAGCCTGACTCCACGCTTGTATCACCATTTTAAAAGATTAGCGGACAATAGAGCAAAGCTTTGGGAATTAAAACAATAATTTTTCTAACTTCCTTAAAGTGGAAAGAAAAAAGAAAAGGCGTTGCTGGTCACAGGCATTCCATTCTCTTTACTTTCCCTTTGAATCCAGGGGCCAGGCCAGCGCAGGGTCAGAGATAATGCTGCTATTCCAAGGAGGTAATGTATTCCAGCCGGCTGCGCGCCAAACAACAAGGGCTGGTTACCCCCAGCCTAGAGCAGGCCACTGAGCGGGAGGAGCCCCGGCAGAGAAAAGCAAGGCGCACAGAGCCCGAGAAGAGAAGCGCAGGCACCTCGGCAGGAGTGGTCCATCTTGTTGAACTGGAAGTAGCCCGACTTGCACTGGCACAGCGCCACCCCGTCCAGGTCCGTGCAGACAGAGGTCTCCTTGTCACATTCCGGGGTCTTCCGCTTGCACAAGCTGCCCGCTGGGATGGAAAACAAGACAGTAAAACCACACAAAGCCTCCTCCACCTCAGACCTTAAGACGCAGGAACTTCCTATGTCCAGAGGCTCCGAGGACAGGTTCCCAAAAAGCCTGCCGGTGCACGCTCCTTGCCCAGGTCCCTTCTGCCTTCTGCCCCTCCTCCCCCGTGTCGGCCCCAGGCCTCTTTACTGAGCGTTCACACAGCATGCGGAGATGGAGAAGCCCAGAGGAAACAGCTGGCCCCAGCTCCGGGTCACTGCACGGATGGCCCTCGAAGGTGTGGGATCTTCTCGAGTAAGGACTGCGGGGGGAGATCACAGACACCCAGGAGCCGAGACCATGCTCCACGGAGAAGGCTGAGGGGCAGACCTGCCTCGAGCTGAAGGCGCCTCAGCCTGTGTCTGTGCAGCCTGGGAGGCTCACCTGACAACAGACGGTCCGAGGGGCAGTGGAAGATGACCTGGGCTCTGCGGGCTGTAGTTTCATCGTGTCCCCTGCCTGCTTCCCCACTACATCGACTATGTCTCCCGGTTT
Source organism: Myotis myotis (assembly GCF_014108235.1). NCBI lineage: Eukaryota > Metazoa > Chordata > Mammalia > Chiroptera > Vespertilionidae > Myotis > Myotis myotis. The sequence continues at coordinate 161,693,857 of NW_023416324.1, forward strand.
ATTCATCTCTGGGTCTCCAGCACCACACAGTGCCTGATACACATGCAGAAGGTGCCGTCGGACCTCCAGTCACCGCGTCACCATGAGAGACAGGCAGGCCGCGAAGGCATGCATCTTTCAGGCTTCCTATCTCCTTCGCTTGAAGGCCCTGTTTCTTCCAGGTGTACCCACCTGGCTGTGTCCAACCCTGGTGTGTGGGCCATGTTCATTTCATGGATGATAAAGCACCATTTTCATTATCAAAAAGCTCTCAGATTGGGCATGTGGCTTCTCTGGGATTGTACACACTGGACCCTCTCTGGGACTGTACACATTGGACCCTCTCTGGGACTGTACATATTGGACCCTCTCTGGGATTGCACACATTGGGCCCTCTCTGGGATTGTACACAGCAGACACAATGAGGGTACATTCTACCACTTAACATAAGTCCCTCCCAAAAACGACACATGTAATTGGGGTACACAGACAATAGAACAAAACTATGAAACCAACAGGAGAGTAAGCAGTTAACTTAGACCCGTGTACAGGGCAAAGCAAGCCTGTCATGTGCTGCTGCTGTTGGCAGACAAGAGCAAGTCCAGATGGGGGGAGAGCCACGGAAGGGCAATGTGTACATTGTGCTGTGAGGATGGTCTCCCCTCTCCCACCTTAAGGAAGACACCAACCTATTCAGAAACCAGTTCTTAACACAGCACGGCAAAACTGTCCCTGCCTAGGCCAGTCTGATGACAGGAGCTGATGCCCACACAGTGTGGGGGTGGGGGAGTCGGATGGCGGTCCCAGCATTAGCCTCCTTTTCTGAGTCCTGAGAGCTTGGGGCCTGGTGGATGGCCTGGTCACAGGGAGGTAAGTTTAGGACACAATTTCGGTTCTCAACACCAAGTTTCCTGTCTTTATCAGTGGAGGCTGACGTGCTAAATCAGAACCCTGTTTGTGTGTGTGATAGAATTTCCTTTGTTTATTGTGAAAAGCCTGTATTTAAGGGAGAAAAATAAAAAATGAAAAATCTCACCAAGCCTACACTGCAAAGCTGGCAGCAGAGAGGTCCTAAACCCCCGGCAATCACTCATCTCTACTTTCTGAAGGTGCTGCCAGCCCTCAAGCCTTAATCTGAAGGAATACCTCCAGGGCCAGGCAGCCTGGCCAGCTCCAGCCTTGTCCAGCGGCCAGCCTGAGTGCCTGGCCTGATTAGATATTCTCTGGAAGCCCGTCATGTTTTCCTTTCATCCTGCCCCTTAATCCAGTGTCCTGGCTAACTACTCGCCCAGCACGGAGGCAGATTCCTGGGAACGCAAGGGAAGCTGGCCCTGCCCATGCAATGGAGGAGCTGCTATCCTAAAAATTCTCAAAGAACAGAATTTTTCTACCGTAAATCCATCAAACGGAACCACGCAGAATCCCATTTTCATTGGAAGCCTGGCGATGTGATTGTTCTACATCCCCAGTTCCCATGGTCCTTTCTGGGCATGACATCCGCCGGACAGACAATGGGAACTTATGTAGGTCTAAGGCTGAGACCCTGCCAGGGGGATTTCCAAGGATTCTAAACCTCTGGAGACACGAGAGCTGCAAGGTTCCGAAAGGAGAGGAAGTAGGTATTTTGTGAACTGAAGGGTCAAAGCCCGCCGTTCCCATGGCCGCGTCCAGAGTAGTCGGTGCTGCCCAGATGTTGGAAACACCCAGATGGCAGAGCCTGAGAGCTCCCTCCCGTCACGCCTGCCTCCCTAGCACTCAGAAAGGAGGGCGACAGACCATGCTGGGTGTGTTGGCAAAACCTGGAGAAGCCCTGGGATTAAGAACAGAGATGTGAGCCCGCATTGAGCCAAGATGCCTGGCTGTCTCTGTTTTTACAAGCTCTGGAAGGAGAGACGAAGTATGGGGACCAGCACATGTGGGGATGTGGGAGTATGTGGGATATTTCTGTATCTTATTCTCAATTTTTCAGTGAACCTAACAATGCTCTAAAAAAATTAAAGTCCTAAAAAAATAAAAAAGAAGAATGGGACCCCAATAAGGAAACAGGTGCTTTCCCATGATCCACACATATCCACACTGGAAGAATGGGAGTCAGAGAGGGGGCAGGACTGCTCTAAACAGGACCTTACGAAGCCAAGGATTTGTCCACTTGATTTGCAAGGCATGCAATGCATTTACTGGGGACAAAACATAACCTCACACCACGCTGACCACCTAGGATGCACTCGGTAAGTGTTGACTGAATTGAAAGGTCCCCTTCCTACTCGCCACGGAGGCCAAATGGGGACCCTGAATCACAAAAACAAACAGAGCAAAACCAAAGAGCTCTTGACTCAGAGTTTAGAGCAGTCAGTCCACTGGGACATGAAGTTTTAAGCTAACTCCCCAGTGATGCTGAATGACAGCAACTGCCACCTACAACTTAGGTCCAGCATCGGGGCCCAGGTGGGAGGCCCACCCAGACGCCACCTCCTAACCGTGCAGGGAATGAGCTTGGCCGAGCCGCTTTGATCACTTAGGAGACGGCAGCAGGGACAAGCCTCTTTGCGAGGCAGCCCTTTGATTCCAGCCGTTTTCCCATCCCAGAGGCAACACCTCCCTCTAAGACCCAAATGTGAACTTGTCTCTAATCCCTCATTTCATCTGCTTTCCCCTAGATGCACCGCAGCAGCTTTTGACAAAACAGATAAAGCCCGAACAAGAATGGGGAGATTATCCTGACTGACACTGGGCAGCTGGCGAACGTCGTCTGGTCTTGTGTCTGTGCACTGGTAGTCTGCAAACCAACACACATGGCAGGTCACACTGCCCGGGCTACTGTTACTTAATGGTATATCACCATGACGGTTTGGGGTATTGACAAGCAGGTACATTCTGTGTGAACGTCTGCCTCCCCAGAGAGAGTAGGAGTTTTTCAAGAGAAAGAAGAGTGGTTTCTGCTTCATTACATCAGCTCCCGTGTAGGAGTAGAAGGGGCAGCAGGCCAAGGACCAGGTGACTTCAAGACTGTGCATGTGTGCCCTAGCTGGTTTGGCTCAATGGATAGAGCGTTGGCCTTTGGACTGAAGGGTCCCAGGTTCGAGTCCAGTCAAGGGCACATGCCTGGGTTGTGGGCTTGATCTCCAGTAGGGGGCATGCAGGAGACAACCAATCAATGATACTCTCTCATCATTGATGTTTCTATCTCTCTCTCCTTCTCCCTTCCTCTCTGAAATCAATAAAAATATTTTTTTTTTAAAAAAAAGACTGTGCATGTGCACACCTGCATGTACAAAGCTCCACAGACATGAAGGTCCTTCACTTAACACCTGCTTCAAAGATAGCTTGGCTCTGTGACGAGCTCTCTTGAACTTGAGCCCCAATTGCCTTCCATTTCTATCCCAGATGTGTGCCTAACCGTATGGGGCAGGGGGTCATCCCAGAGGGCCGTTCTCTCACCTCTAAAGATGCGCCTCTGAGATCCCAAGAGCTGGCAGACCTCAGCAGAAGACCTGCAGGAGTTGGCACACCTCTGCATCCCGTCGGCCAGGTCAAACAGCGTCACGTTGGAGGCCAGGGAGAAGGTGGTCTGCAGCGACAGGACCACGGCGCTGGACTCTCTACGGGCAAAGCGTGTAGGTTTTTAATTGCTCTAAAATGACACGTGGGCCCCAAGGCTTTTGGAAAATGAGCCGTTATCTCCATTGTCCGGTGAGGGAATGGGGCGGCATGAAGGTCCAGTGACTTTGGCCCTGGGTCACCCTGTGGCTTGGTCAAAACAGGGCCCGGGTTTATTGCTGCCACCCATGGGCGAATATCCTCCCCTTTCTATAGTCTGGTTCACAGGCGAATGCACTTACCCTGAAGCACGAACTGTGGATCGGGTATAACCAGGTAACATTGAAAAACACATATTCAGCTGAAAGGAAGAACAGGTTTGTCGTTAACCATGAGCTAGACAAAAGCCTTAGGGCTGGAACCGATTTCCTATTCTCGGTGTTAAACGGGCATTTTCCAGCCATCAAGTTATCAGCAGGGGGCTTTACAGAGGAGGGTGTCCTCTTTGTGTTCCCTTCTTAAACGCCTTCCTGCTCCTATTCTGTGGCCCCGTGAGTACAAAGGGAGAGAGGCAGATAGTGAATCAGTGGGGCAAGTCTTGGCAGGGGCGGATGTTCTGAACAGCGCCCTTGGATGCAAAACATCTTCAAAGCGGCAGATCTCTTCTAAGACCCAGGAGACCTTCAAAAAACTCCAAGGCAACTGTTTATTTGGACTTCACACAGTGAGCAAGCCTCATGAAAAGGCTGGTTCCTTTCTGCGGCCCCAGGTCTGGCAGGCCCCAAGCAGGCCCCTCCTGATGTACAGCGGGTTGACCCAACTCAAAGACAGGTCCCTCGGCAAACATGGGCAATTACATTACGTGGGTCAAGGACCCTTTTGTTGAGAGCAAATTAAGAGTTACTCTGCCTGTTTGCCTTGTGCCCTCAGAGAGAGCAGGAACCCCCTCAGGGTGTAAAGAAAGCACCAGGCCTGCTTCCCTGCCCCCCCACCCCACCCCACCCCCACTTTGGGGCCAGGGATTCCTTCTAGGCAGCAGAAGGTCTCAATACCTTGGGCAGTGCAGACGCACCTGGCCTCACGGCCCATGTCAGGTACATCTCGCTCTTCAGAAGAAGGATTCAAACAAGGATGTTACCAGACGTTTATGGCTTCGTATGACACTGCTTTGTATTTTGATAGGCAGTGATTCATCACTAGCATCAGTTCTTAAGCTTTCCCCCTCCCAGGTAAAGACAGAAGTGGCGCGTTTCAGAACAGAATGGCATCTTGGGAAGGGCCACCTGAGTGGCTTCTCCAGTCACTGCCTAAATCTCCACTATTTCCTGGGGTGGGGGTGGGGGGGCGTGTCACTTCACTAACAAGTGATGGGCTGACACTGGGTCCAACTTAAGCCAGAGCAGCCTCGGAGCGCTGTGTAGTGGAAGGTCTGCCCCCGTGCACGGCGCTCTCAGCCCTGTGCTATCTTACAAGGAAAGACTGACCGAGGCAGGTGTGGTGGGGTGACAAGAATACCAGGTATAGGGTTAGAAGATGTAAAAGTAGACAAAAACCTGCCATATAGTAAAAATTAAACCCTGCCTCAAGAGAGGTCTGGCCTTAGGCTCCTGGGAGGCAACCTCTAAGCCTTTGGAATGGCCTGCCTTTGTTTACCCCCGGGGCCTGGGCCACTCCAGATCGTCTAACAGCGTGATTGATGGTGAGGGCTTTGAGTTATAGGGTAACCCCTGGACCTCCAGCGGGGCTGGGGCCCGAGGTCAGCCCTTCGGGCAGTTGGCCATGTCTAGGTATTGGCTCTAACGTTAGTGCCTGTGCTGCTGAAGCGAGCACAACATATTGGCTCTAGACACCAAGACTCAGGTGCGCTTCCCTGGCTGGCACACTCCATGAATATTGCGCACATCACAGCCCAGAGGCGTTAACCCTGTTCGTGGCCCCGTGGGGAGAGGACGGCCAAAGCACCGCATCTGGAACCCTCCGGGGCCCTGTCCCACGCCTCTCTTCCTTGGCTGGCTGTGACCTGGACCCGTTCACTGTAATGAACCATAACCGCGGTGTAACAGCTTCAGGCGCCATCTGTGAGTTCTAGTGAATTGTCAAATCTGAGGGTGGCCTGGGGATCTCTGAATTTGCAACTGGTGTCAGGCCAGAGGATGGTCTGGCGGCCTGTTCCCTAACCTGGCACCTGCTCAGTGTGAGCTCAGGCAGCATCGTCAGCTTCCAGGACCTCCGTTTTCCATCAGTCACGGTGTCAGAATACCTTAGTGAGGCACCTGTCACACCCTGTCAGAGCAGACGCGCAGGAGATACGGAAACAGAACTGCCATCTAAAGTTTGCAAATAAATTCCACAGTCCTGTAAAGTCCTCGAGGTTTTGGCTAGTACTCTAACTCTCACCCATACGGAACAAGTAAAACTGAAATCAGAAATAGACTGATCTCTAAAACTTATTTTAATGGCAAACTTTGGTTTTCTAGACACTAAATCTTAGACTCACATAGCAGCCAAGAGGCAAAATATACTGTTTCATTTCATCTCTTCTTTCTTCCTCTCCATTTTCCTTCCTTCCTCCCTCCCTCCCTCCCTCCCTCCCTCCCTCCCTCCCTCCCTCCCTCCCTCCCTCCTCTCTTCCTTCCTTCTTGTTTCCCTGACAAAAAGTAAGCCGAGAGGGAAAGAAGAATAAAAGGCCCCTTGATAATCTATGTCAGTGGTTCTCAACCTTCCTAATGCCGCGACCCTTTAATACAGTTCCTCATGTTGTGGTGACCCCCAATTTCATTGTTACAAATTGAACATAATTAAAGCATAGTGATTAATCACAAAAACAGTATGTAATTATATATGTGTTTTCCGATGGTCTTAGGCGACCCCTGTGAAAGGGTCGTTAGGCCCCCAAAGGGGTCTCGACCCACAGGTTGGGAACCGCTGCTCTATGCAATGAAACCTCCCCCTGGGTAACCAGGACTGACTGCTCCGCTTTGGCACTCCCTTGAAGGAAAAGGGCGCTATCCTCTCCATGTTCCTAACCCCGAGAACGTCACACAGCAGGTCAGCAGCAGGAGGGCCAGCAGGATGCTCTGGGTCTTTCCTCTTCACCAACAGCTTTCACGGGTTCACGTCACTTACATGTCTGTGCCTGTCAGTGTGCACATGGAAAAGAACCGGCACCCCACCGACAAAGGCTGCCGGCGAGGACACGTTCAAAGACACCCTCCTCCTGGGGACCACTGCCTCTCCACACCGCCCTCTGGCTCGGAGAGGCCTTTATGCTACCCCGAAGTTTACCTTCCAAACGTAACAGACACAAACAGCCCGGGAGACACAGCTGACCCCCAGGAGGCTCCCAATCCCCAATGAAATCTATTCTAGAAAACAAAGGCCTAGAAGTAAGATGCCTTTCAGAAAACTTACCGTTTTGGTGACCTCACTTTCAACTTCATGTAGGTCCGAATGTTTCTCCACGGTGGAATTAGGAAACGTTTTCTTCAATTTAAACTCTGTCACAAAGGTTCTAACTGAAAATAAAAACATAACCCGTTAGGCTACACGAGAGGTTGACCTACACACGGCTGAGTGCCTGTAGATTTCGAGGTGGCTTTATCCCACCTCGAAGACCATCTCTGTGCAGTTCTTTCTCCTTGAGGGTGGAGACCACCTCCCCTCTCTGGGCGCCTCTCCATGAAGGTGAGCACCTACTGAGCTGAGCTGATGGCTCAGACTGAGTAACTCTGTGGGTGAGAGACTCCAAGGAGCCCTTTGTGTGGAAGGGAGGGCTGCTGAGAGGAGCCTTCCTGACATCTCTCTAACGGCCTTCCCATAATAGATGCCCAGTAAAGCTGTGACAAAGAAGAAAGATGAACTGGCCTAAACTACATAATCCCAGGAGGGAGACATGGGGCTAGACACAAAAAGTGCTCCTCAGGCCCCATAATGCTTTATTTACTGGAGGCTCAGTACATAAAATTTGTGCACAGGTAGTGTCCCTAGCAGCTGCCGGCTGTCAGCCAGGGCCTTCATTCATTCCACGCCACCCCCTGGTGGTCAGCACACGTCAAAGCGAGCAATCGAACTCCCAGTCAAACACCCAAGGGGACACTTTGCATATTAGGTTTTATATAGAGAGAGATTTCAGAGAGGGAGAGAGATAGAAACATCAATGATAAGAGAGAATAATTGATCAGCTGCCGCCTGCATGCCCCACACTGGGGATTGAGACTGCAACCCGGGCATGTGCCCTGACTGGGAATCGAACTGTGACCTCCTGGTTCATAGGCCAACACTCAACCACTAAGCCACACTGGCCGGGCATAGCACTTTAGAGCAAGCATGGCATGTCAAACTTATGGCACACGGGCCGCATGTAGCCCACAATGAATATTTTTGCAGCCCAGCCAATATAATGGTATGTAAGAAACCGGTATGTTTTAATAAAAATTTCATAACTTAATTTTTACAATATCCTGGTATACATAATTATTAATAATGAACTACAACATTCGCTAATGACTGATTACTATCATTGTGTTGCATTCATTTCCCTTACATGCATTACTCACAGGTGCACCATTTCTCTCCACTAATACAGTGGGGCCTTGACTTACGAGTGTCCCGACGAACGAGTTTTTTGAGATACCAGCTGTCTCTCGGCCGATTTTTTGCACTGAGTTGATAGAGTAATTTGAGTTAACGAGCTCCTTAACAAGCTCAGTCTCAGAACAAATTAAACTCATAAGTCAAGGCCCCACTGTACTAGCAGCAAATATTTTAGCAGCCGATTGCCACGTCATTAGTCTTGTACTGACTTGTTTGGTGTGAGCAACAGGAAATATTTCGCTTTCAGAGAATAAGAAAAATAGGTTTATCTGCATCATGCTTATTAATTTGTGCAGTTATTCAGTGTCTGGTAAGTTAATGTTTAAGAAAAAATATTAATTTTTATTAAAATGTTCTATTATTTTATGTTAACGATTACTCATTTATTTCAGCCCTTTGTATTCAGCATGTCTCTATTGAAATAAAACTACGTTTCTATGAAAATTGAAGCTTTTGTTCTTTTGCGGCCCACATAAACTTAAACCTTGTTTATTTGGCCCGTTAGCCCTTGAGTTTGACATGCTTGCTTCAGAGAGAGGAGAGCTCTTGCACTCTCGGTCTTTCACCAAGTCTACAAATCCTCACGTTCAAGGGCATGCTTAGGTTTCCTCTACTCCTTAGAGTCGCCCCATCAACACCTATTCCTTCTGTTCAGAGGAAATGCCCACTTTATCACTGTAACTTCCCAAGGTTGCGCAGCTCCCAAGAGCCAACATGAATATTGAACCTCATGTGTGCCCATCTTCCAAGTCTATCTACACCTCAGCCCCCCGAGGAATTGCCAGGTCATTAGTCTTGTACTGACTTGTTTGGTGTGCGCAACAGGAAATATCTGCTGTTCTGAGGACAATCACGGGGCTACAGAGAAAGGCTCCAAACCTCTGTAAGGGAGCCAGACTCCACGATGATAAGCCATGTAATGAAATGACCCATGTTCAGGATAATGTTGGATTCATACATGAAAGAGAGCAGCCCCACTTTCAAGGCCCATGTCACTCATAAAATAAAATTCCAGTTAACATCAATTTGTGCTGATTGGGCCTGAGGGGAATGGAACTTACAAATGGGCAGACAACCAAACATTAGTACAGACTGCTTTATATCTGGCTCTTATCTTCTTTTATATTAAATTCCTATCTTCCCCTCTGGACAGGAAAAAAATAATAACCCGAAACACAGAAACCCCTGAAGCTGCTTTTTCACAGAAAGCTTGCTTGCTGAATTAAGAAAAAGGCCCACAAATGAGCCAGGGAAAACATTTAACATCTTATACTTACTGTCTGAAGCCCTTAATCCTTATTTAACATCTTTTTGCTTGTTCTACAGTTCAGTGGAGCCAGCTGCTTAGGACTCTTTCTGAGCAGCAGGGAGCTCTTTGAAAACATTCTTGGCCAAATGAAAGCATTTCAGCATGCTCTAATTTGCATGTTCCTCTGATGTTTATGAACAATGAAGTTAAATGACTTGAAAAGGGAAAGATGATTGTTAACACAATCGACCCACTCTCCTCCCAATACTGGTACCCCTGGGACACTCCACACACAGGCTTCCAGAACCCTCATCTGCTCCTTCATCTGTACATCTCACAGGTCCAGGCTTATATCCAGACACTCAGTATAGAAATATACAGGTTGCAAATGCTAAGTACACAAATCTCTTCTAAATCACGACAGCAAATGTGACCTCTACTTTCAGTGTGAAGATGGCGTCACATGGCATCCTCCCAGCCCCTGCACTCTCCCTGGCACACAGACATCCTCATGCCTGCAGTTATATCACCTGGCTTTCAGGCAACTTTAAAAAAATATATTTTTATTGCTGTCAGAGAGGAAGAGAGACGGAGAGAGAGATAGAAACATCAACGATAAGAAAGAATCATTGATCGGCTACTTCCTGCACATCCTCTACTGAGGATCAAGCCCACAACCTGGGCATGTCCCCTGGCCATGAATTGAACCGTTACCTCCAGGTTCATAGGTCAACATTCCACCATTGAGCCACACCAGCCGGGTTAAGGCAATTCTTTACTTCAAATTTAACTATTGATTTACACAGGTTATTGAAATGATTTTTTTAAAGACCCATACTTATTCCTTTGTATTCAGAGTAGTTTATTATTTTCATTGCTTTCAATTCTAGACCAAGTGGCCCAAGAGGCTAAAGACTAATGTTAAATGATACCTCCTGTCTGGAGGACTCTACCATTTTCTTTTCTTTTCTTGGAGTGCTCCTGAACACTACCATTTTAAAAACTTGCTCAAATACATTATTTTATTTGATGTTCACAATAAGCCTGAGTGGGACGCAGACCAGGGGGCAACCTGGTTTTACAGATGAGGAAATTGAGGCTCAGGGGTCATGGGCTGCAGGTGGTGGCCCTGGGGCTGGCAGCCAGGCATCTGCGTTCTCGGACAGGTGTACTTTGCACACCGCTTCCGAACAAAATCATGTCCACCTTCTCCATTCTTAATCCAAAACTCCTGGCTTATAGGGTGTAGCTAAATGGAATAGGTTCCCCAAAAGCAAATAAACTATTAGAACAAGAGGAATTCTGGATTTTGACTGGTATCTAATATTCCTAGATTTTTCTTTCTTTAAATAATGCTTTGATTTAACCCCTGTATTTTAACCAATTTTCAAAATCCTACCATTAGTTCAGTAGGGTAGCAACTGTTGAAATAAATTTCTAGGCCCAAGATGGAGCTGCTCCTGCCAGGGACAGCTTTCATGCAGGCTCTGCTGGGCCAGAAACACCGTGTTTCCAGCCAGCCACTCCCCAACACCAAGCCAGCCCTGAGCTCTATACTTATTTCCTCGTTCCTTAATTTTTCTAAATAAGGTCAGATATGCAACCCCCGCCAATTACACCCTGTTTCCCCCTCGGTCCCACTTCTAACCTTCTGTAACACTGCTCTCGCCCACAGTCCCTCAGGCGGAGTGCTCCGCGCCTGGGAGGCCCTGCGCTCCCCTCCATGGGTGGCTTCCCTTGAATAAAGAACCTCACACTTGTTACTAGCTGTTTTAGTTTTGTTGTTTGACACAACCTTCTAAAAAGTCTGATGATTCCCCTTAGCCTATAGGCCAGTGATGGTGAACCTATGACACGCGTGTCAGAGGTGACACACAAACTCATTTTTTTGGTTGATTTTTCTTTGTTAAATGGCATTTAACTATATAAAATAAATATCAAAAATAAGTCTTTGTTTTACTATAGTTGCAAATATCAAAAAAAATTTCTATATGTGACACGGCACCAGAGTTAAGTTAGGGTTTTTCAAAATGCTGACACGCCAAGCTCAAAAGGTTCACCATCACTGCTATAGGCAATAGGAGTTCATGCAAATGATATTTTCAAAAGACAAAGAAATCCGTTCTGGCAAAAAAATTTTACTGAGCACTTTCTGTGTGTTAAGTATCACACTGGGTGCTTTAAGATGGTTCAAAGATGAGTCACTTTACCAGCCAGTTTCCTTACTGAGCTTAGATAATAACTCGATGTTCTTCGCTTCTAATTTCTTCCAGTTATGTACTGGGCTTGGGCATTCCAATACAGGGTTATACACCGTGTGCAAGAAAGCCCTTACAGCTAACACAGTATTTTGGGACAGGAGGAACGGTAGGCTGGAAACCTGGCTTCCAATCAAGCAATTGTGTACACCTGGCCACTTAGCACTTTGTCAGGCCTTGGTCTCCATGTGGGTTGTTTCTTAATCTTAAAGCAGTGAGTACAGCGAAAATCAACCAGCTTCATGAGTCTTATCAAATTAGGAAACAAAATGTGATAAATTGCATGGTACAAGTATGGCAACAGCTTTGTAAAAATATATCTGCCTGTGGATAATAACATGAAGATTGTTTTTAAAAATGAAAAGAATGTGTGAATTTGGTAGGATAATCAGGGTTTTTTTCTCTCTCTAAAATGTATTTTTTAAACAATAGAGTTAGAATATTCTTTGATGTAGACATATTTTTTTTCTAACTGCAGGGTGAAATGGTGAAGCAAACAGTTTATGCACAAATGATGGCATACTTATGCAGTCATTAAGAAGTTTGTATAAAATCTATAATAATAAAAGCATAATATGCTAATTAGAGCCGACATCCTTCCGGACAATCTTCTGGACGAAGCCAAGGTTGCGAGGGAAGCCCCGGTCCCGGTGCCAGAGGGAAGCCGGTGCCAGCAGCCAGGGAAGGGAAGGCCTTCTCTTGCACGAATTTTGTGCATCGGGCCTCTAGTTTTTTAATAACATGAGAAAGTATTTAAGATGTAAAATTTGTACAAATATCACATGATTTCAACTATGTAAAGATATAATGCACACTAAAGAAGTTTCATAGAATGTGCTATCTCTCTAAGTGGTGGGACACAAGGCAGCCTCCACTTCTTTCTCTCTTCCTTAAACTACAGTTCCGACAAATGTTGGTTTTCATTAGGGAGAAAAGCAACGTTACTTTTTATGTCACTTTGCAAAATATAGAGTGGTATAGAAAGAATCCCAAGATAGACTAACTCTCTTACCCAAATTGCATATTCCTTTTTCCAGCTGGTACCCAATGGGGCATCTGCAGGTGAAGGATCCCTGAGTATTGTTGCACACTGCCAGGGGCGGGCAGGGGCTGGAGAGGCACTCATTCACATCTGCAGAGGATAGAACACAGGCCACACTGAATCCGTATCAGACAGCAAAACCATAACCCAGCACAGTAAGCGCGGACTAAGGGCCCAATGGCACGAGGTGTAGTGGGGCCCCAGAGACCAGCAGGACACTCCCCTCATTCCCAAGGGGCTACCAGCCTATTAAGGGTGGAGGCTGCCATGCAGACAGCTAACTGTAAACACAAGGCAGGATTTGCAAGTACAGAAAAATAGCAGATTTTAATGGAGGGGAGGATTAAGACTGTTTCTAGCTGTAATAGCATCAACAATAAAAAAGAAAAAAAGACTGTTTCAAATGATATCTGGACTAAGACTAGAAGAACTTTAATAAGCAGGTGGAGATGGGTGGTGGTGAGGGGGGGGGGGGGGGTTCCTAGGCTGAGGCACCAGCACAGTGGAGGCCAGAAGAGCAAAGCAGAGGGGTGCTTGGGGAGCTGTGCAGGGCCCAGTGTGGCAGGAGTGTATGGAGCCCACAGAATGAGGCCAGATCGTGGAGACCTGCCAGCCGCGCTGTCCGACATTATTCTGCAGACGACAACGAGCGTGTTAACCTCAGGTCAGCAGGGCATCCATTTAAAAATCTTACTCCCCTGCATTTGGAGAAAAAACGAGCCTGCTGCCTCCCGATGCGCTACTGCACTGTAGACCCGGAGACGGCTTTTCCTCTTACCCACACTGCAGTCTTCCCCTTGCCAGGAAGGGGAGCACACGCACCGATGGCCACGGCGGGCGGGGTCCACAACGCATTTCCCATCGTGGAGGCAAGGGTTAGGGGCGCAGCTGTTCACTAAAACACATTCCAGGAACAGAGCAGTTAACCGCACGGCAAATGTAAAGGCAGCGCTCGGTAAATATTTAATCCTCCCGGCTAATATTTGATCCTCACTTATTTCTGTTTACTTGCCCTGAAAGGCCACAGTACGAACACAGAGTGGGTTCCCGAGAGGGGCGACTGAGACGCGGTGGGCCTGGGTTCCGGCGCTCGCTGGTGGGCAGACACGGCGCCGGACAACCGGACCCTGAGCGCAAGAACCGGCTCACATGCTGCTCACGGGTCACTCCCCTCAGGACGGACGATTACTCTGCCTCTGTGATACTTGGAGAATTCTACTGGAACTAATGCCCATTTAAAACACATATTAAGGGGAAAAGGACCCCTGATCAGCCATCCTCCGGCGGCAAGGTTTCCCTGTATCCGAAAACCTCACAATGCAATAACATGCGGGCCTCCACGTGCTGTGCCCTCACTTAGAAAACCGACTGGAGGTGAGCATGACCGTGCCAGCTCAACGAGCCCTGTAGGGTTCATCTGGACCCAGGGATGCTCTGGCTTCAAGGTCACCTTGGACTCCCAGCTCCCAAGGGCAGTGGCCACAGCTCTGTGCTTCGGTCTGTGTAACCTGCATTGTCACACTCCCTAGTCAAGGTTTCTGACATATACATAGAAAAGCCAGATCCCACAAAATAACTGCATCGTCTCCAAGGAGAGAATCGGTGGTAGGATGAGAAAAAAAAGGTGGAAGTCAAGGTCTCTAACTCCAAAAGAGTGACCCTGAAAACCGATGGGCTCACCCTAAAGATGGTGCTCCTGCCTGCGCCTCGCTGCTGCTCTAATAGACCTGAACTCAGCCATCTTAGCTCAGCAGGGACCAGCAAGCACTGAGCCCATGGGTCCTGCTGCAGAATGCACATCACCAGCCAGCAATGACGCTAACTCCCACCCACAGCTGCCACTGCAATGGCCACAATCAGCGAAGGGAGACAGTGCGTATCTGGCTGCTGGAAACAAAGCCCTGTGAACTCTGAAGCAGGGGAAGGATCCAGCTTTCGTTTCCCAGAGCCGCTGGGATCAGAGGGGGCACCGAGCCTCATGGCACCGTGGGGCTGGCAGGCGGGCATGACCCTCCAGCCACCAGACTGCTGACAGTCCCTGCTGCAGTCACCACAGAGCACTTCCCGTCCTCTCTTTCCATAGGGCATCATCTCCATTTCACCCCATCAGCACCGGCAGCTGGCCTTCCTGGGTCTGGATGAGCCACGTGTACAATTTTAAACAGGGCATCAAAAGACAGATCGTCTTACTTCTACCTTTCCTTACATGACAAAGAGTCATGTGTGTACCAGGAACTTCAAGATAACCTCAGGCACAATGCAGTCACTATGGGACAGATTAGTCCGTCACCATCTTATTGAACATGCCCACCTACCCCCCTGTCCCCCAACACACACACATCTACCAACCAGCAACATAATCTGAGGGACACCAAGGGGCCAGGGCTTCCCCTGGACCAAGGGAAGCCTCCCTGGTGAGTGTGGAGCCACCTGCCCGGCTCAGAAGCGCAGGCTCTGACCAGGGAGCAGCCACCGACTCACTCCATGCCTCGGCCAGGCCACCTAAAGCTTCTTGACTATGTTTCCTCTACCCTCCCGCCCAGCATCGCGGCCGCCCCGCTCCAGGAGAGTTAAGGGCATGCTCAGAAAGCTCTTTCAGTTACGGGACATTACAAGCGGCTGCTACACCGTCTACTGATGTCGCCCAGCCAGTGGCATCCTCTCCTCCTTGTTCGGGAGGAATTATGTAACTCAGGGGTGAGAAGATTAGGTCCACGGTGACATTACTTTATGCTTTAGGTGCTTCTACAGGAAGCACTTGAGATCATCCAACACTGTAACACTGTGCTGTTGCCAACAGCAGCCGCTGCCGCACACCCCACGCACCCCCGCCCGCACTCAGTGTGCCCGCGTGACTGTGTGCTACCTGAGGCTGGAGACGACCGTGCTGGGGGTGACTGCGTGCCGCTCTGAGCACGGGAGGTGGTGGCCAGGGGAGACGACACTTCGGCCGGAGAAGCGTCTGTGCTCCAGGGAGAGGGAGTCGTCCTGAGGAAAGGGGGAGCGGGGCTGTCCCCTTCGGAAACGCCCGGCTCTGTGGTCAGTACTGTTGCTGATGTGGGTGCACTGGTCAGGGAGCTCCATCGGGTGGTGTCACCGACAGGCGCTCGGCTCCTTTTAGTGGTAACGACGGCTTCTGTGGAGATCCGTGGCGCTGGCATTTCAGGGCTGGTCGGCAAGAACCGTTTCCCAGCCGTGGTCTGCACTGCGGCGGGGCCGGCCATCGGAGTGGCTGTGCTTGAGGAGGGGCCGGGCGTGGGCACGGGGGGAGGGGGCGTCCTGGGAGTGGTGGCTGTCCACGCTGGCGGCGTCCGGGCCAAGCGGGTGCTTGTGGCTGGAAGGGTTGGCTCCGGAAAGGACTCTGTTAAAGCGGGGGCCACGGGGATCCCCGAAGCAGAGCTCACGGTTTCAGCTCCGGTGGCCTCTGTGGGCAGAGACTCCCAGCTCGGGGGCTTTGATTTGGTGGCCACGTGTTCGTGGTGTGGGCTGCTCTGATTCTTAGGATCTGCTGTTTGACTGCGGGAGAGCATTGGCACCGACGATGCCACTGTTGCCGTCCGAACTGGCGTCACGGGAGTGTCCCTGGCCCTGGGCAGGGCCAAGGTAAGAGATGAAGGCGAAAGGGTTGCCTGGGACACAGACACTGAGACAGGGGCAGGGACTGTCAGGGATCCGGGCGAAGGGGGTGGCGAGGAAGGCAGAGGTGTGGGCGCATCGGGGGTGGACTCCAGTGGGTGAGCGGAGGCCCTGGTGGATGATAAGGTGGAGGAGAGGGGCTGGTGGGGCTGTGACACTGAGGGTGGGGGCAGCGGGGGCCCCGACGAAGGGGACGAGTCACTGACGGATCCAGTTCGTGTGCCCAGGAGGTCCAAGGTGCCCGACGTGTTCACGGCCGGGGTGTAGAATGGGAGGTGGGCTGGACGCAGGCCCAGTGACTCCGTGGCAGGAGGAGCCCCTGCGTAGGAGGAGCCGTTACTTCTTTCCGTCTGAGCCTGAGAAGAGGGAGGATCGCCCGAACGTGAAGGGTTTGAGATCTTCCCAGAAGAGGTCGAGCTCTCCCTCGCGTCCGGGGCTGAGCTGTTGTCTGTGATGGACAGCAGCGCTCGCTCCCCTTTGGTGAAAGTGGAGGAGACGTAGGTGTGGTCTGTGTGGTGGCTGGGAGGCCTCCGTTCGGTGTCTGTGCCGCCCGCCGGATGGTAGATCATTCCAGTGACTGCCAAGGGGAAAACCAGAGTTAGGTCAACGGAACAAACAGGCAAACCCCTGGACACCCACTGAGGACAGACGGCCCGTGTCCGATCTGTGAGCACCGGCGGGCGAATCACTTCCTTTGGAGACGCGGTCTCCGGTCTCCGAGGCGAGCTCTCCGAGAGGCCGCGCAGAAGGCAGGCAGGGCCTACGTCTGAGGGCAGGCTCACCTCCGGTGAGGAACGCGGTGGCAGCAAAGGAAATGGTAAGAAAAGAGAAGTGGGGCCAGGGCCCAAAGAACAGGGAACAGGCCCAGATTCCTTCCACAGGCCTTTCTTGATAAAAGCAAATGGGTATCTTAAAAGCTCTTAAGACCCCAAATAGAACAATTGTTATGTCTAAATGGAAAAAGGAAAACCCTCCCAACTTTCCATTCTCTGAAGAATGAGAGATTTCTTTCCCAGGAGGCTGGCCTGAGCCGCAAAGCGGCTGTTCTCTCTTTTATCTAAGCATCCTGGCAGACACCACTGGCACATGCCTTAGGTAAGTGGGGGGTGAGCTGGGGAGCGGGGGGGGGGGGGGGGGGGGGAGAACCCAGAAAATTCTCGTCCTAAAGAGCCTGTAAGGTAATTGGGGTGGATGCGAACTTAATCACTCTGGGACCGTGAGCAAGCTGAGAGATGAGCTGAAGGAGAGCGGGGAGGGATCCAGCTCATCACCTCCGAGAGCCTTACCGGCCGCGGTCACGTTCCCATGTGGAGTGGCGCTCTCTGCTTCTCCGGGTGCCGTCTGGGAGCGCCCCTCATCCCCGGAAGTCCGGTTGGTGACAGATCGCAGTGTGCGCTCCCCGTTTCCAGTGAAGGTGGCTGAAGTGTGGGGGCTGTGAGCGCGGGCTCCGGGTGTTCCCTCGGACCCCTGCTGTGTGTCGGCACTGACTCCCAGCTCAGGACTATCTTCAGTGGCTACAAGATTGAAAAGGGGAAGACAAACACCACAGGATTTCACTCATATGTGGAACGGAATAAACAAAATGAACTAATTGCAAAATAGAGACAGACACAGATAGAGAGCGGGCTGACAGCTGTGGGGGAAACGAAGGGATGTTGAGCAAAACAGAAGAACTCATGGACCAGACAGCACTGTGGTGATTGCCGACTGCCGGGAGGAAGGGGGGTGGGAGGAAGTGAAGAAGGGCATAGGGGAGATAAATGGCGATGGACAGAGACTTTCACTTGGGGTGGGGAACACACAATACAGTGAGTGTACAGATGATGTGTTGTAAAATTGTGCACCTGAAACCTGTATACTTTTGTTAACCAGTGTCACCCCAATAAATTCAATAAAAAGGAAATTTTTTTTTTTTTTAAAAAAAGAAGATTGAAAAGGGGATGACGGGTCAGTGCAGGAGGCGGGGGTCAATGCAGGGGAGACAACAAGGGCATGGACTTGAGTCTCAGGAATAAGCCTCGTTTCCTGGGCTACGTTAGCCCGAATGCTCCCTGGGTTTCCTCGGGGTCTTTATCTGAGGAAGCCGGGCGTGGGGTGTTCCTGCAGATGCCTGTCAGTGACGGACACACGGGGGGCGCCGCGGGTCAGCATGTGCAGGGGGCCTGGACTCATGGGAAGGTTTGGTACTTAAGTGACCAGGATCAATATTGTGTTTTGCTGGGCGATACATAATAAACAGAGTTTGTGTCAGGGACATGGTGGTGGCTGCGGGGGAGGTGAACAGTGGGCAAAAGACTAACAATCCTACTGGGGCTTTACACCTTCTGATGAGACCGAGCAGGGAGCCCACATGACCCCGAAGGCTCTCACCTCCTGGTAGGACCAGCGAGGCGTGATGACACATCCATGAGAAATGGTATGTGATCAGAGGTTAACGGTAGGCTTGGTGTGTGTGTGTGTGTGTGTGTTTTGGATGCATTTGTTTTATTTTCTTGGTGGGGATGGCATAGGGACAGGTGATGCGTGAATAAATATCCCTTTCTTCCTTTTTGGGGCATGGAAGTGAGGATCAGTTTTTCTTGGCCTAACTACTCCATAATCTGGCTCTATGAGAGAAAACAGGCTCTTCTCCTGGTTCTTATTTTTATTCCCAGACCAGACTAGCTCTTGCTGCCCCATGGACACACCCCAATGGAAAACGAAGGTAAAGCTGAGGGTTAGGTAGGTTCACCTCGCGAGAGGTCTGCCTTCACTAAGAGACAGGAGTGAGTGGGGGACAGGGGTGCACAGGGCCTGGAGCAGCACCCAGGAGCCAGGAACCAGGGGAGGAGGTTGCTTGACTCGGACTGAAGGGCTTAGGGGACCCATGGAAGACCCGCCGGGGAGGCTGGAGAGCTGAGCGGACTGGAGCACAAGTTCCCGAGGTAAAGCAGACAGGGCCTGGGGTGGGGAGACGGAAAAGACCTGTTAGACAAACATCAGGCAAACAGCCCCATCAGGCTGACGGACACCCCCGTGGAGTCAGACAGGGGCTCCATCTGAACCCAGAAAGGAAGCTGGAGAGCTCCGAAAGGCTGGCTGGCAGAGTCAGCTCGGGCGATCAGAGGAAACGAGATAAGGCACCGTGTCAACCGCAGGGGGGCGGTTTCAGGAATGAGGCTATTCCGTGTCCAGCACTTTATAACCAACCCCAAGACCTGCCCAACTGTCTACAAGGACCAGCTGAGCAAGCGCTGCAGAGCAAAGGGTCCTGAAGGGAAGGGGAAGGGAAGGCTGCAGGTTTGAGGAGGGACAAACTCCTGGTTTGAATGGGGACAAGTCTGAGCCCCACAGTAGTGAGGGTGGAAAATGATCCCTTGGTTCAGGAGACAGAGAATGCATTTTCCATGCACAGAAATAAAAGGGCACACGGGGATCCTCCACCCATATGTGTTTTTTCACATCACATCACATGAGCAGTTACCACATGCTAATTTTCCTCATCAATTAGGATGGGGCAAATGGAGACATTATTTATTATTGGTGGTGAGGAGGTAAGACTTTAAACCTATTACAAATTTAAATGATAAGTTAATGCATTTTTGCTTTAGTCAGCATACAATTCACATGGATAAGGCTGCTGATAATAGTTTTTAAAAATTACCCAAAAACATTATTAGGAAGGAAAATGAAAAGAAAAGTTTTCTCACATTGATAAGTTGGACTTCATCAAAATTAAGAACTGTTGTGCTGCAAATAATGCCATAGGAAGTGAAATGATGACCCAAAGAACGGGAGAAAATGCCTGCAAATCATCCTATATAATGAAAGGCTAATATGCAAATTGACCGAATGGCCAAACAACCAGTCGCTATGACACGCACTGACCACCAGGGAGCAGACAATCAATGCAGGAGCTGCTCCCTGGTGGTCAGTGTGCTCCCACAGGGGGAGCGCTGCTCAGCCAGAAGCTGGGCTCACAGGCTGGCAAATGCTGCAGTGGTGGCGGAAGCCTCTCCCGTGTCAGCTGCAGCGCTAAGGATGTCTGACTGCTGGCTTAGGGGGGCCTAAGCCTTCAGTCAGACATCCCCCGAGGGCTCCCAGACTGCAAGAGGGCACAGACCAGGCTGAGCGACCCCCCCTGAGTGCATGAATTTCATGCACTAGGCCTCTAGTATATCTGATAAGGGACTGGCAGCCAGAATACACAAAGAACTCCTATACCTCAAAAAAGGACAAATAACCCCATTTAAAAATAGCCAAAGGATCTGAATGCACATTTCCAAAGAAGATATACAAATGGCCAATGAGCACATGAAAGGATGCTCAGCTGGAAAATGCAAGTCAAACCCACAATGAGATACCACAGCACACCCATCAGGATGGCGATAGTCAAAAAAAGATGGGCTATAACAAGTGCTGGTAAAGATGCTGAGAAACTGAACCCTTGCACATTGCTGGCGGGAAGATAAAGTGGGGCAGCCACTTCGGAAAAGAGATGGACAGTTCTTCTAAAGGTTAAATAGAGGTACTATTTACCCCACAATCCAAGAGAACTGAAAACACAAGTCCACACAAAAAATTAGCACTAGGATGTTCGCAACAGTATTATTCATAATAGCCCAAGGATTTTTTAAAAACCTACACATCTATCAACTGATAAAAAGACAAACAAAACGTGGTACCTCCATACAGAGGACCATCATTTAGCCATAAAAAGGAATGGAGAACTGACACAGGCTACAACACAGACGGACCTTGAAAACATTATGCTGAGTGAAGAACACAAAAGGCTACATAGCATATGACTCCATTTGTAGAAAATGTCTAGAATAGGAAAATCCATGGAGACAGAAAACAAATATGTGGTTGCCAGAGGCTCAAAGGAGGGGAGAATGGGGAGTGACCTCTGGCGCCGGGTTCCTTTCTGAGGTGATGGAAAGTCTTCTGGAAGTAGATAGTAGTGATGGTTCCATGACTTTGTGCATATACTAAAAACTACTGCACTGTACGCTTTAAATGGGAGAATTGTGCAGAATGTGAATTATATCTCCCTAAATCGATTACAAAAGAGAGTTTCCCTTGATGAGTGCCTGGATAGGGGGTGAACTGTGGGACTGAGGCAGGTATGAGGGTGTGAGGTGGGCTATAGGGAGTGGGAGGATGTGGCCAGGGAGGTCCCTGGGCTCCCTGTGGGAGGGGCAGGTGGCAATAGCAACTCTGTGGCGATGTACCAGGAAAAACTGGGGGCCATGCAGGTGTATGTGTATTCACCAGCTGGAGGAGGGGCCTGGGACCACTGACACTAGAGGAGACTGTGGAGCTGTTTCACTGGCGCCTGGCCCTGTGGTGCTGCGGAAGACCTCAGGCCTGGCCAGCCCTGCCCCCTCCACGGGCCCAGTGTGCGCAGGGGAACTCACTCGAGCGTTCACCGCGCGGTGCTGAGGACTCCAGGCTCTCTGAGGAGGAGGAAGACGCAGGCTCGGTGGCCAGCTCGGCGTCGCTCCCTCCCCGCAGCGCGGTGTCGCTTCCTCTCGGCTGCGGGGCAGAGGCTGAGAACGGGGTCAGAACGGAGGAGTTCACAACTCCAGGGCAGGAAGCAGAGCTTCCTGTCACACCTTCAAACGTCTCGCTGTTGGTCAAGATCCAGTGTGCGGTGCTCTCTCCAGCTCCGCCCCACGGGACTGACCCAGCCACAGACTCGGTCCGAGACCCGGGGCCCCCACTCTTCTTATCAGAGCCGCTGGCCTGCTGGGGTCCTTCCGGGACTGCAAGGTGTGGGGGGAAATGCCGTTACATGGATGTGAAAGAGACCCTCCACCACTGAGATGTGAGTCCCCGCTAAGGAACGTTCCCTCGAGGAGGATCTTGCATAGAATTTATTGTATGTGTAACCTGACATGCATTTTCATTTTCTAAATAATTAATTCAGAGCTCTTCCATGTCCATAAGATAGCAACACTGAAAATAAACGTGATGAAGAGGGGAGCTCTTAACCTGCATGTGCAAAGCGGCAGAAGGGCCTGTAGGCTTGAGCATTATATTCTCTTTCCCCAAAGGGGGCCAAGGGAGAGAGGGCATTATGCCCAATAAATACAACACGCCTCAACACAGGGCTCGGGCAGAATGCGTTTCCTAAAACAGTGCTATTATTCATACAGACTTTTCCAATTTTGCTGTAGGAATTTGGGGAATATATTTATATCTGCACCGTGTGTCCTGACAATCCATAAAGTAAGTCAAACTAGGTTTAGAGAGGCCACCTCTCATTTGGAGACAATGCTGCAGTGACAAGACCCACTCAGCAGTGAAGGGTCCGAGGCTGAGGTTGCAGCTCTGCCTAAACCCCTGGCCCTTGGTTTCGTCATCTACAGAAATGCAGGAGGAATGCCTGCTGGACACACTTCACACTGCTTCATAAGGTGCAAATCACAGTGTGATGACATGATAAACTAGAGTAAATATGATATACTATGTGCCATAGAAGGCCTGGAAGCCATTCCGTAAGAAAATCCAACAATGCATTTTTTTTTTAATCCTCACCCAAGGATATCTTTCCATCAATTTCACAGAGAGAAGAAAGGGGGTGGGGGCAGGAGGGGGGGAGGAGAGAGAGAGAGAGAGAGGGAGAGAAACATTGATTGGTTGCCTGCCGTACACTTCCCTAGATATGTGCCCTGACCGGAAATTGAACTCAAAACCTTTTGATGATGGGGTGATGCGCCAACAATTTCTAAATGTCTATAATAGATCAAGCAAAATTGAATACTTACCTGGGGAATCATTTTGCCAAAATCCCACTGCGACCTCAGAAGATGTAAGGCCAAATCCATTTTCTGTGGATGACTCACTGAATTTCCCATCCCCTAGACTCCTGGTTACTCCGGTGTTTCTCCTCAATTCTGCCTCAGATGGTGAAGAATGAACTGAAGCTGACGTTGTGGCAACTTCAGCATCCTCAGAGAAACCTTCTGTCTCGTTCAGCTGTCCCGCACTGACAGCTACAGACTGGGTCACCCTTGGGACACCACTGGGGAATGTCGTGGCAACCTGCACACTCTTTGCCCAGCTGACCGAGGGGCTTTGAGGAGCCGTGGAGTTGTTTAGCTCTTCCGTACTTCCAGAAGCTAAAATGGAAAAAAAATAAAATAAAATAAAAAAAAGCACACACACACGTTTCAAGACTCCTGGGGGGTGGGGGGGGGGCTGTATCTAGATATAAATCATGTCTATTACATTTTGGTAAATAGATCTAGATCATGTGGACCTGACAGAGATAAACACATTTTTTGTTGTTGTTAATCCTCACTGGAGGATATTTCCCCCCCATTGATTTTAGAGAGAGTGGAAGGCAGGGGGGAGGGAGAGAAGAGAGAGAGAGAGAGAGAGAGAGAGAGAGAGAGAGAGAGAGAGAAGAGAGAGAGAGAGAGAGAGAGAGAGAGAGAGAGAGAGAGAAACATCGATGTGAGAGAGACACATCAATTGGTTGCCTCCCCCATGAGCCCCAACCAAGGCGAGGAACCCGCAACCCAGGTATGTGCCCTTGATCGAAATCGAACCTGGGAACCTTGGTGAATGGGCCGGCGCTCTAACCACTGAGCCCTGGCCAGAGTTGCCTTGGCTCCTATAGAGGAAGAAACTAGTACTCTTGAATTCAGCTTATAGCTTACATAGGACAAGCCATTGTGGTAAAGTACAGGTTTTTGCTTGCTTTATTTTAGCAGCCGTAACCTTATGTTCAAATGCTATTGTGGAAGAAAACCCATACATAAAAAACGAATGCAATGAGCCGTTCCCCGGCACCCAGCTCCAGGTTCCCACTGAGGCGGCCTCGGCTCTGCCCAGCAGGAACACCGCCCAGAACAACAATTTGCAGCCTGCCACCACCAGGGGTTCGCTATTATTTCCCACCGCAGGGCAACCAGGAATCTTATGGTTTGAAAGACTAGGGACTGAAATGCATTTATTAAGTAAGAGAGTTTCTAACCAGCAGGAGACCATCCTTGTTACCCCACTGATTTAATTCCAGCCCAAAGCAAACAGGCTCCATTCTTGTGCTTCACCTCATCAGGCACTGGAGGCAGCTCCCAAGTTTACATTCTACAAGGTTCCCTAGGAGATCGAGGACTCCAGGCTGGGAACGCTTTTTCTGATGAGCCGATGGCAGGGACTGGGTTAATCATCAGGAACCTCTACGAACTGTATTATACACCGTTGTTCAAAACGCACGGTCTGCCCGGGTCGCTTGCTCACAAAGAACGTTCCGCAGGGCACCCTGGGCACAGGCCCCAGAGGGCACGCCGAAACCCTCCCTCCAAACAGGAATCGCCTGCAGGAAAGCTTGGGAAGTGGGAAGAAACATGCAGGCGAGATCCAAAGGCCAAAAAAAAAAAAAGAGTGTCATTTTTCTTTCTCAGCCAAAAATAATGAAAAGGACTCTATACCTTATAATGCAAGGGTTCAAGCTGTTAAGTATGACCCAGCAAAGAAAAAAGAAAGTTCTCATTATAAATGTTTCCATGAAGGCCAGTCCTATGTGCAGTTCTGACCAAAAAGCGCAAATAAATATTAAGTATAATTAGAAAGAGCGTAGGAAACACAAAGCTTCCTCGTACTCGCGTACAAACCATAGCACCAGCTATGCCTACAGCACAGCCCACGGCCGGCAGCTCCGGTCACCGGACCTTTATGAAGGCAAAATGAAGATGCAGGCGATCCATACAACTAGTCATTAAAACAAGGGAAAAGAAAGAGCCGGGCACAGAAACAGAGTCCCAGCTTACCCAAACCCACCTCTGCTCAAAACAAAAACTCCTTAGGATAACACAAGGAAAGCATGCTGTAGATCAGGGGTCCTCAAACTTTTTAAACAGGGGGCCAGTTCACTGTCCCTCAGACCGTTGGAGGGCCGGACTATAGTTTAAAAAAAAACTATGAACAAATTCCTATGCACACTGCACATATCTTATTTTGAAGTAAAAAAACAAAACGGGAACAAATACAATATTTGTATTTGCATGTGGCCCGCGGGCCGTAGTTTGAGGACCCCTGCTGTATATAGATACACCCCAAGTCCTCACTCAACCGCTGAGCTCCTTGGGCCTCACTGCATTAGTTATCGTCTAAATCCACCAAGTTACAGCCTCTTCGGGTTGCCGGGTGCTCTTCCAAAGCACTTGTGTTCCCAGTAAACTTCATTATTTCATCGATTCAATGTGCGGCGGCGGTTGTTCTGGACTCAGCCTGACTACCTGTCCAGCGAAGCCATGGACAGAAACACAATGACAACAGGCCCCGATGCTGACAGTCACAAAAGGAAAGGGGCTGTGTTTTTCCTGACCCCGAGGGCGCTGTGGAACATTTGCTTCGTCAACTCACTGTCATCATTATTAAAAGCTGCCCCTGCTGACCAATTGCGATGTGCCAGTGCTTTATATGCACCTTTACAGACTGTGCAAGGAAGTACTTCGTACGCGTAATCTCACGGAACCCTCTCGGTTCCCGTTCTGGAGCAGTGTGAAGACTTCCTCAGAGCGGTGCCTCGTACTAAAAAGAAAAAATGTTTGGTCAAACTAATCTACAGTCACTGCTCACACCATCAAACGAGCGCCTGCACATAGGGGACACTTACCGCGTTTCTAAACGAACAGGCCAGCTCTATTGATTGGCTAGTAGCTGCCTCTCCTTGTTCATTTCTACCCTTAAAGCAGCCATTCAAATATGGGAAGACCATCCATGTGGGACCAGAAACGAGCCAAGTTCCCTGACTCTATTGTAGGAGGTGAAGAGAAGGACTCCTCGGCTGGTCGAGTGTGTGGGTCAGTCTCCTATCCCAGCACAAACACGGGAGCCTCGGGCATGCACCAGAATGCTCAACCTTGGCTTGACTGCTGCCCAGAACCTGCCAAAAATCTAGCTGAAGCAGCTCATATTTGAGAAAGACATGCTCACTCGCCCTGACTTACGCTCTCTTTCTTTACAAAGTGAAATCACCACAAAGCAATTTACCTGGACCACATTAGCTCAGCGCCCACAGAAGTACTTTCATGAGTCGAGATCCATTATTACACCCTCAGCTCCAACTGAGAATCTATAGAAAATACCACCTTCTAGAGAACATGAGCACTATTTCCACAAACTAGCAATTGATGGCATTTTCTATTATGATTCTCAGCATTGCTTATATAAATATTCCTCTTAGAATTTACTGCCCCCAAAACACTTATGCCCACGGATGGAATTGTATGCTTACCTTATCAGACAACAATCTCATGCCCCACCCAGTTTCCCTTTGTGCCCTGGTTTCCAGGAAGCTTGGCACTAAATTTAGTGCTCCATTGTAGCTGCTCTCACACAATTCAACACACACATATCTCTTTCCACCTTCAAAAGAGAAACTGTTTTCCCCTGTCAGTTGCTTTACTTAGTTTTTTCCCTTTATGGTTAAACTAGAGGCCCGGTGCATGAAATTCGTGCACTCAGGGGGTACCTCAGCCCAGCCTGTGCCCTCTCACAGTCCGGGAGCCCTTGGGGGATGTCTGACTGCCGCAGAGATAGAGAGGCTCCTGCCACCACCGCTAGGTGCTCACCAGCTGTGAGCCTGGCTTCTGGCTCAGTGGCACCCCCCCTGTGGGAGCGCACTGACCACTAAGGGGCAGCTCCTGCATTAAGCATCTGCCCACTGGTGGTCAGTGTGCATCATAGTGACCAGTTGTTCCCATCCCCCGAGGGGTCCTGGATTGCAAGAGGGCACAGGCCAGGCCAAGGGACCCCACCAGTGCACAATCAGGGCTGGGGAGGGATGCGGGAGGTTGGCCAGCCAGGGAAGGACTGCAGGAGGGCTCCAGGGTGTGTCTGGACCGTCTTGCTCAGTCCCGAACTGCCGGACCCCAGAAGCAAGCTAAGCTACTGGTTGGAGCATCTGCCCCCTGATGGTTAGTGCACATCATAGTGACTGGTTGACCAGTAGGCTTCCCCCTGGTGGTCAGTGCATGTCATAGCGAGCAGTTGAGCGGCCTTAGCATATCATTAGCATATTATGCTTTGATAGGTTGAACAGCTGACCGGACAACCAGACACTTAGCATATTAGGCTTTTATTATATAGGATAATACATGGTCATTATGGAAAGTACAGGAAGATATAAAGCAGCAAAAAAAAGTAAAGCAGCAAGAAAAATAATTTCAAATGGCTTCCCATCTCTTGTTCTAAATCTGGTTTAGCTATCTGGGCCTACACCTGCTTGCATGCATCCGTTTGTTGGCATATGATTTCTTGTAGGAAGCAAATAACTCCTGGCTCCCCGAGCCTCAGAAGAGGATGTGCCACGTGCCTGCTTCTGTGTGGCAGAGTGAGGGGTGAAAGGAGGCACCAAGTGAAAAGGCTGGTGTGTTCGGAGTAACAGATGCTGACTCTAGAAAGACTCTTCAGGATCATCTGCTCTCATCCCTTCATGTTTCAAATAAGGAGCCCCATTCTCCCTGGGCTGGGCTCCTGGCTGCCACCCTATTGACCCCCGTGAGGAGCACCACTCATCTGACCTGTGTAAGCGCCAGGGCCTCACTGAGCCACATTTATTAGTGTATGGAGTGGCACCCCCTCCCCACCCCCACCCCCACCCCCGCCACACTTCCTCTTCTCTTCTGTTCTACAGATCGGCCAGCTGGGCCGGCAACGCCAGTCTGCTCCTGACAAGTCCCGCCAGCCCTCTCAGCACTCTTGCCCGCGTGCCTGGAGCTTCCGGATCCTGTGGCCAGAAAGAGATAGTAAAACCTCAGGATGTAGATGCAATGGGAGGGAGGAGGCACACCAGAGCTCTAGTTAGCAGGTGAGTGAAGCAGAGTTTTGTTCCCCAGTTGGCTTTAGGTCCCTGTGCCTGTCCCCTCTGCGTCCCCACAGGGAGGAAAGGAGGCTGGTGGCTGGATCCGGACTTCCTGGGTGCCTGGCTATCCCCTCATTTAAAAGCAGCAACTCCCTCTTCAGCATCTAAGAAGGAGGTGGGACTCCACCCAGCATAGAACATCCAGTTCACGGAGAAGGAAGAGAAATGCTCAGTGAAAGACTCAAGAACTGGAAAGACAGGGTACTACTCTTTAAAATTAGTAGTATGAGGTTCTCAAAGGAATCTGAAGACCAAGTATTATTATTATTTTTTAATGTGGAAAAATACAGGGGACTAGAGAGTCAAGTGCAGTAAAGTTAGAAACATCAGCTGATTTTCAAATATACCACAGTCGTGGGCTGCATTTAACTTATAAATATTAAATGACCCTGATCAGAACCGAAGTGTGGCTTCTTCAAAAATGCTTCCTGTCCACCAGTTAGTGAAGCTGGTTGTAAACCACCGAACCACAGGACTCTGAAGCTGGAAAGGACCGCAGCTTTCATCTGATCTGACCAACGTTTGAGAACGATCTTTAAAAAGCAATCTCCGAAAGACAGACACGAATCGTAAATCACACACATCCCGGGGAGCAGGAAACGGGGTTCAGAGCACACGGGAGAGGAACTGGCGGCTTTACATAGGCATTGCAGAAAGGACCGCTGGACTCGGCTTTTACTTTGATGACATAAACCCAAACCCCTCGTCTTGCAAAGTACTTCTAAAAACCTCTGACCCCTAAACATTCTGAAGCGGCAAGTTCTAAAGCAGCCTAACTTCTGTTTCCCAAGGATATCTGCAACCCTCTCTGTCCTGCTCCCTGGGCACAGGGATGAAAGCACCTGCGCCGTGCACAGAGTCGGCGCAAAACCTCCGGGAAGAGCAAAGGTGGGCCGTTCCCAACAATCTCGTTGGCCTGGGACTGGGTGGTATTTGGGCATATACTGCTCCCCGTGACTTATCACCCATAACTGTTCCGGGGCAGTGGGGCATCTAAGAGAAGTAATAGGCACTGCCAATGTGCTCAAGAGGATTATGAGCCATCGAGGCAGACAGGCAGTAGATAACCTAGTGTGACACAGGATCAGGGGCTGAAGAAAGGCTTCGTGGAGGCAGAAACATCTGAGCGAGACTTAACTGATGAGTAGGAACTGAAGCAGCAGAGAGGCGAGTACTCCACTCCTGCAGCCTTGCAAACACCTGCATTGTATGATGTTAAAAAAAATGATGCTTAGCCTGGCCAGTGTGGCCCAATGATTGAGTGTGGACATATGAACCAGGAGGTCACGGTTCCATTCCTGGTCAGGGCACATGCCCAGAATGCGGACTCGATCCCCAGTAGGGGGCGTGCAGGAGGCAGCCGATCAATGATTCCCTCTCATCATTGATGTTTCTGTCTCTCTTTCTCTTCCTCTCTCTGAAATCAATAAAAAACATATTTTTTTAAAATGAGGCCTAGAAAAATGCGTATCTGTTATCTTTGCCACTGACAGAAACTTTTGTAACAGTGAAGCCTTTTCAAGTCCTCCACAGTTGTCCCTAACACCATCCACACAACCTCCTACCTGCTGCTCCTCTCCTCTGTGACTCACGCCTCCCCCCAGGGAGGCTGCTGGCCTTGCAGCCCCACAAAAAGCCCCCGCTTCTCTCCTATGTAGCGTCCCTCAGGTGGTCCAGGCGCCCACCCCTCAGCTGCTCTGGCATCTCGCTCAATACACAGACTGGGGCTCAGATCCCAGCTCGGACTGTTAGCTGTTGGACCTACAGTGGGGCCTTGACTTACGAGTGTCCTGACTAACGAGTTTTTTGAGATACCAGCTGTCTCTCAGCCGATTTTTTGCATTGAGTTGATAGAGTAATTTGAGTTAATGAGCTCCTTAACGAGCTCGGTCTCGGAACGAATTAAACTCGTAAGTCAAGGCCCCACTGTACACCCTTTGGATGGACTGACTTCTCTGAGCTTCAGTTTCCAAATTCCTACGTGGAGGATAATGTGAGGACTGAGACCAGACACGCTGTGTGTCGCAGGGACTTAATCAGTGCTCATTTTCTGGCTTCCCTTCCTCAATCAAATCTTGTTCATCCACCCCCGGCCCCTGCTTGAAATCCTTTGCTAAAAACAGCAAACCGCCAGCTGTGCAGACTGGAGCAGGAACATCCATTTGAGCCACGTTGACACACACACACACACACATACACACACACACACACACACACACACCACCACTACCACCACCACCACATGGTGCCTTTCATACTTGCAGCGTGTGGCGGGGTCACTGAACGCTGTTTGCATTCAAACCGGCCCTGAATGTAGGCTCTATGGGACCGGACAGGCCTCTCAGCAAATCGGCACCCTGGTCTGGTTGATACTTCTAACGCGGTTCATTCAGGGTGCCACAGGTCCAGCCCAAGTCACAGGGCCGATCCCCACCCAGGACCCCGCGATGGTGCCCTGGCTCAGGGAGGGAGAGAGGAGACTGGCAGAAATGGTTTTCTAGGGCTCGACCTACATGAAGCCGGTGGCGTCAGCACAGACTCACCTGAGGTGCTGCTCGGGGAAGTTGGAGCCGTGGCTCGCTCAGGCCCAGCAGGGGCCGTGGGGACCTTTGTTCTCCTCCGGGAGGGGTTTGTTCCTCCAGCAGCTGCTGTCTCAGTGTGCAGAGTGAAGTTTTCTGGAGCATCTGAAGGAGCGTGGCTCTGGTCGGGGGTCTGAACCTTCACCCCCTCCTCGGAGGCCAATGTGGAAAAGTCCACTGGATTCTGATCAAAGGTGACGTTTGCTGCGTGGGGCTCAGTGCTGCCTTCTGGCCAGTGGTTCCTTACAGCAGCTGAAACAAACAGAAAAGGGATCGGTGAGAACCCGCTGGCTTCTGGAAAGAGAAAGGAACCTTCAGAAACCACAAGCAGCTTTGTCCGGAAAAAGTGGATTCAAGGATAATATTTTCACTTCTCTCCCCGCCTCCATCCCCCACAGTAATTATTCTTACAATCAATCCAGGGGGAGAAATTAGGAAGCATGAATAGTGTATCGGACTAAATTTTACAGCACGTGGAATGAATGATGGAAACTGAGAGAGACCCACGTGGGGCTCAGGGAAGAGGACCGGAACCTCTGGCAGCTGGGCAGGCTCAGGGAGGGGCAGGGGACGCAGGTCAGGTGTGAGGAGAGGGAAGGCAGGTCTTCATCAGCACAAGGCTGTGAACTGGGCCTTCTCGACGGGAGCGGGGAAAAGCTGGCAGCCCTTAATCCTACACCTACTCTTGTAGGCAGGAGGTGGGACATGCATCGTTCCGGGAAAACATGTGAGGATTTGGCCATTTTACCAAAACCTTAGTAATGTACATGGGTTTGATGCAGTAACTTCACAGGAATGGATGAAGAAAGAAGGGAGAAGGAGAGGGAGAGGGAGAGGGAGAGGGAGAGGGAGAGGGAGAGGGAGAGGGAGAGGGAGAGGGAGAGGGAGAGGGAGAGGGAGAGGGAGAGGGAGGAGAGGGAGAGGGAGAGGGAGAGGGAGAGGGAGAGGGAGAGGGAGAGGGAGAGGGAGAGAAGAACCTAAAATTCCTATAGCAGATCAATTAAGCCAGTTGCAGTATATCCATATGAAAGGATACATGAGGTCATTAAAAACTACGTTATAAAATATATTCTACAGATACCAGTGAGTTAAAACAACAGTCTTCAAAATAGAATTTAGAGTATGACCTCATTTTGTTAAAATTAATAATAAAGGGAATCGTGTGTGTGTGTGCCAATCACTAATGTACACGCTTCACATGCACCCATTCATGTAATCCTTGCACTTATGGGAGGTAGGCGCTCTTCCCCCCCCCCCCCCCACTTTGCCGAAGTCACCAGGAAGCCAGCTTGAAGCCCAAGCCCTCATTCTCGGCTGTGCTCAGCTGGAAGGGAAAGTGCCGAAGAGGAGTGTCGGAGCCAATCCTGTTCTCACTTACTTCCAGTTCAGAGGGGCTGAGGAAATGCTGCCTATGAGGATGGACTATTACTTGACGTCTATAAACTAGGAATGTCTATTAGAAAACACGTTAAGTGGTCATTTACTTCCACATCACCCAAGATGATCACAAAGAAGACATTGGTTAGAAATGCTGGGAGGATGAAGTTAAAGTTGAGGGTAAAATTGGGCACCAAGGAAATCGTCTTGTAGTGTCAAGGTCATGCATCAAGGCAGAGAGGTCAGAGTCAGGGCAGGTGGGTGGACACCCAAGTCCAACCCGAGAAGGCATATCACAGATGTCACTTTAAATTTTCTAGTGGCCACATTTAAAAAGTGAAAAGAGACAGGTGGAATTAATTCGAATAAATATTTTATTTAACCTGACATCCAAAATAGTACCATCGCAATATCTAATTGATGTAAAAATTATTGATGCCCTGGCCGGTTTGGCTCAGTGGATAGAGCGTCAGCCTGTGGACTGAAGGGTCCCGGGTTCGATTCCAGCCAAGGGCAC
This sequence comes from Myotis myotis, assembly GCF_014108235.1. NCBI lineage: Eukaryota > Metazoa > Chordata > Mammalia > Chiroptera > Vespertilionidae > Myotis > Myotis myotis. Next base: position 161,726,484 of record NW_023416324.1, read on the forward strand.
ATGCCTGGGTTGCGGGATCAATCCCCAGTAGGGGGTGTGCAGGCGGCAGCCGATCAATGATTCTCTCTCACCATTGATGTTTCTATCTCTCTCTCCTTCTCCCTTCCCCTCTGAAATCAATAAAGAAATATATTTTAAAAAATTACTGAGATATCTGCATTTTTTGTATTAAAGCTTTAAAACCCAGTGAGTATTTTATGAGCCATGCTCTAAGAGCTCAATAGCCACAATAGCTACCACAGTGGACAGTGCAATTCTAGATCGATCGTTCCCAACATCTCCCCACTCTGGACTACACCTACCAGGAGCAGTGGGGTTGGAAGGGTGGTGATTATGAAAACTTCCATAAGAGATTCTGACAAACTTTCCTAAGGGAATCATTTCCTCCCCCAATCCCTTGAGATTACTGTGTTCATGCTTCCTATTCTGTTTCCTGTAAGTGAAAATTAACAGAAGCTTCCTGAAGTGTGTGTGGGGGTGGGGGTGGGGGGTGAGTTGTCCAGGCATCTGTACTCCTCTGGGGCCCAGCCCCCCACAGGCAAGGCACAAACTCACTCAGAAATGGGATGTGGAGGGATGTTTCCAGGGGCAGCTGCAAAGTCCCTAAATTGAATTTGAGACTCGGATTGTGAAGAGCAGTGACCCATATGACATGTTCCCTTCGTTCTTCCTGTCTGAGCTGCTGAGGCAAGCTGGCCTCCCAAGAGGAGGTGAAAGGGTTTGAGGATGCTTTCTCCATCCTCTTGGTACAATGAGAGACATTATCCTCAAAAGCCAAAAAAAAAAAAAAAAGAAGTGATTATAGGAAGATAGAAGGGACTCAAAACCCATGCCCCAAAGCTGGCAAGCCATGAGCAAAGATAAGGAAATGAATTTAGCTCCATTATTCCCTGAGATGAATATGAGGCTTATGTAGCTGGGCCTCCAAGGAGGCAGCAATGCCCGCTTCTTTAGGGATAAGGAGTGGAAGTCCAAGACCCCAGTCAAGTCAAGGAATCCCACTGCAGTCTCCAAAAGGAAAAGAATAGCCCCAGGAAACAGGACACGGCTGGCACGGAACCACACTCTCTCCCTGGAAGAAGAAAAAAATGCACACTATAAACAAAACTAAAAGGTAGACAGATGACAGTCCTGAGGTATCCCAAATAACCTTGCCACTAAATACAAAATGCTGAATAAAATATTTTAAAAAAATATATCTAAATGTATTGTTGTGTCGACAAGAAGTAAAGAATTTAATCTTCTGAGGCCAAAAATGAAGCAAGAACTGAAATTCAGGAGGGGGGGGCGGTAAGCTAACTCTGAAGCTGGCAGCTTCCCTGAGGCACCTGCTCAACATTCGTGACCTTGAAATTCTGTTCTGAGAGCTACGAGGATGCAAGAGACAGAAGACAAAACTCTCAAGGAGGGAGTCTGAGAGGACACTGCTGTGTGAAGCTGGAACCAGAGCTACACCCTGGGTGTCAGGCAAACAGAAACCAACCTGTCCTCCAGGAGGAAGACAGCAAGGTCCTTCCATCTTGATCTTAGGTAAAAGGAAAATAGATCTCAGCCGAGAATGTGTAACCATAGAGCTGACCCTCATGTGCAAATGCAGCACAAACTCAAAATATCTATGTCAGGTACAACTCAAGCCAAATGTGCTTAAAAGTGGTCTTGAACACACACACACACACACACACACACACACACACACACACACACACACACAAGGGGGAAATAGTGGTTCTGATATACAGTGCCTTCAGGTACCTGGCAGAAACAAAAGTGAATGTTCTCTAAATGAATATGGCCACAATCCAATTTCATCATTTACTGAAAAATTCTAAGGAATAAGAGATCACAGTAAAAAAAAAAAAAAAAAAAAAAAAAAAAAAAAAAAAAAAAAAAATCACAAAATATACAAGGGAAAAGGTATCCATGGACACAAGTCAGCAAACTGGACAAGCAAAGACTTTAAATACTGGAATTATCAGACAAAAAATATAAGTATATAAAACTACATGAAAATAACTAAGAAATTGAAAATGAGGGAAAAACATGATAAATAACGTCTTTTTTAAAAGCCTAAGTGGAAATTCTAGAAATGAAATAATATAATAATTAAAATTAGGAAATGCAACAGTGGATTAAATATGGGTGAAAAGAGAATTAAGAATTACAAGACAAACAGCAAGAGAATGCCCAGATGAACATAAAAAGACAGTCAATATGAAAACCAGGTGCAGATACAAAAGGAAGATAAATTGAGAAAGTCCCACATATATCTAACTGGGGTTCTAGGAGAGGAGAAATCAAGCAGAAATGGCAATATTCCACAGGGTAATGGCTGAGAATTTTACAGAACTAATAAAAAGTATGAATCCTCACAGTAAGGAAGCCCAACAAACCTTGGAGACCTAAATAAAAAAAGAAATATAAACCCCTGTCATAGTGAAACTGCAGAAAATCACAGAAAAAAAAATAGGTCTTAAGAACTCCCACATTAAAAAAATGACAAGCCATCTATAGAAGATGACAGTCTAACTGCTGACTTTCCAACAGCAGCCATGGAAGCCAAAAGACATTGGATAAATAGTTTCAATGTGCTGAGAGAGGAAAAACAGAATTGAATACTCGGCAAAACTATCTTTGAAAAACATCTTGAAGACTGTTTCAAAATAGAAACATTTCAGTCAAATTCGAGTTTATCAACCACAGCCACTAAAAGGAAATTATGGAGAATTTATTTTAAGCAGAAGAAAAATAATCCTGGATGAAAGCTATGAGATGCAAGAAGAAATAACGAGCAAAGAAAATGGTAAATATGTACATAAATATAAAGAAATAATGGATTTATAAAACAATTTCTCACTTGTCTTACAAAATAAGACAGAGCAAATCCTGGATAACAACAGCACATAAATTGGGAGGGTGCAATCAGAATCACATTGTAGGAGAAAGGTAACTTTAAATCGTGTCAGCAATGCATTTTGAAGTTCTTCAAATTGAACCGTAAGGAATAGAAATAGAATATAATATGTTACTTCTGAATGGTATAGCTTGAAATGATATAAAATTTCCATTGAGATAAATCTATGACTATTGCCTAAAACCAAAACAAACAAAAAAAATCAATAAATAGCAACAGAAGCATGTTATTTACAGATCTGGATGTAATTACTAAGAGAATCAGTTAAAAGGGGTGAAAATGGTTGATTCTAGGGAGCAGAAAATAATGATAGGAGGAGTGGGCAGGGTTTCTATAACAGCTTCATAAATACATACTTGATTTTTATACTATGTATAAGTTGGATAAAAATAAAAGTAAAATTTTATAAAAGTTGAGTAACAAACCGGGGTAAATGTCTGCAGTACATGCTAAAAGTTTAGCATTCTTAATCCATGAAGAACTCTTTCACATCCCCAAGTGTACATCTCATAGACAAAGAACATGAATGCATGATTCACAAAAGAAAATAAATGGAGAAGAAAAATATATGAAAGTATTGTTGAAAAGAAATAAAATAATACAAACTAGAAAAGACATTTTTAAATGTTTATAAATTTTCTTTTCCTATCAAATTGGCAATGGTTTTAAAAAATTATACCTTATATCATAGGTATAGAGAAATTGGACAAGTGGGTACTTGAAATACCGGGGGGACCACTTAGAAAGTATATGATTACCTAACCACTATGCCATGCACCCGAAAACGGACACTTGTGTATGATGTTGGTAACAATGTCATGTGAGCACATTCTTTCTTGGAAGAAATTTGGAACCCATCGCAAAAGCTTTAAACATGGGCCTATATTTTGACCCAGGGATTCCGTTTCTGGAAATTAATTCCAACGAAATCATTAAAGAAGTACACAAGTTTCAGGCATAAGAAAATTTATGACAGCATTGTTTACAAAAATGAAAATTGGAAATAACCTTCTGTGTCTGCAATAGGGAGTTGGTTAACTTCATTAGGAGAAAATAAAATTTTAAAGAACGGACCAAAATATATTATTAATAGTTTTAATACGTATTATGCCCACCCTCTATTATTAAGTAAAAATGTAAATTACAAAATAGAGTGAGTCATATGATCCCGTGTTATTAAAAACAGATTGTTTAAAGCCTGGCGGGAGTGGCCCGGTGGTGTGGAGTGCCGTCCTGTGCACCTAAAGGTTGCTGGTTCTATTCTCGGTCAGGGTTGTGGGTTTGACCCTGGAAGGCAACCGACCGCCGTTTCTCTCTTGCACTGATATTTTTCTCTCGCTTCCTCCATCCCTCCCTCTATTTAGGCATGTCCTTGGGTGAGGATTAAAAACAAACACCACATCTTTTTAAAAAATGCACCTCCTAAGAAAAAGAACAAAAAAAGTTGGTATCTTGGTATCTCCAGGTCCAGAAGCCACCTTATAATGGGCTTATCTTTGGTCCCCAGACCTGCCCCCTAAGGGAGGTGAAGCCTGTAGGCTTAAATATAAAGCTGGTTCATGCAACCTGCTAATTAATATGTGGGTTTGGGCTCTAGTGCCATTTCTGAAATGTAAGCATGTGAGTGGCCTGTGACTGTTCACCTGAAGGATGGATGGTTTTACTTATGTCTGGATCAGTCAGCCTCTGGATGCTTAACTTCTCTCAGCACCAGCGGTGGCCTGAGCTGGAGGCCTGATCCAGGAGAGGCGCCAGGGACCACCGCCCCAGAGCACAGGCAAGACGTCACCCTGGTGAGTGCTGCCCTTCCGGGTCCTGCTGACCTCAGAGACCTGCTGGTTTGAGACGCCACCTCCACCCTCTTCCCCGGGTCACGGGGGCCACAGCTGCCTAAACTGGTGAGAAACACTTACCTGTTTGTCCTTTATCTGGGGACCTTTCTCTTTCTCCCCCAAGGAACACAGGAGGCAACGTGAAAAAGTCGCTTGCTTTACATGCACCTTGAGAATCTGTGTTCCCTATGCAAACACCCTCTCATCTAACAGGAAAAAAGCCTGCCTCCGGCTCCATGCCTGCATCTAGATCTAGACCTTCGTTTCTTAGTAAGACAGGCAGTGGTAACACAGACTGTGGTGAAAGTCAGGCTGTCTGGATGAGACTTCTGGCTCTCCCTCTTACAGGCCCATGACCTTAGACAAGATACATGATTTCTCTGGGCCTTGGCTTCTTCATCTGTAAAATGGGGACAGTAAAAGTACTACCTCCCCAGTGATCCCACTTCTAGGAATATATCCCAGGAAACCAGAAACACCAATCAGAAAGGATATACGCATCCCTATGTTCATAGCGGCACAATTCACCATAGCTAAGATCTGGAAACAGCCTAAGTGCCCATCAGCAGATGAATGGATTAGAAAACTGTGGTACATCTACACGATGGAATACTATGCTGCTCTAAAAAGAAGGAATTCTTACCATTTGCAACAGCATGGATGGAACTGGAGAGCATTATGCTAAGTGAAATAAGCCAGTCAATGAAAGAAAAATACCACATGATCTCACTCATTTATGGATAATTAAGACCATTATAAACTGATGAACAAAAATAGATACAGAGGCAGAGCAACATCAAACAGACTGTCAAACTACAGCGGGAAGGCCGGGGAGGGTTGGGGGGGCGGGGGAGGGGGTAAGAGATCAACCGAAGGACTTGTATGCATGCATATAAGCATAACCAATGGACACAAGACACTGGGGGGTAGGGAAGGCCCGGGGAATGTCAAGGGGGGAAAAAAAGGAGACATATGTAATACTGTTTGTAATACTTTAAGCAATAAAACAAAATTAAAAAAAAAAATAAAAGAGTACTACCTCCCTGGGCTGTAACAGTGCACTCGAGAGTTCCGAGCGTATCCGGTACATAGTGGGTGTTATACACATCACAGCTGCTCAGTGGATTGAGGTCTATCAACTTTTAACAAACATGTGGGGACGGCTTTGGCAGGCACTGCTACCCAGTCATGGCTCAGTCTCCCAGTCCTTCTCCAGGCAGCAGACCAGAGCTGGTCCCAGAGGTGGAGGCCCACGCCCTCCTGAAAGTGAGGCACGCATTCTGATGAAAGGACGGAGGCAGGCTGAGCAGCTGCTGGGTGCTGCCTGGCTCCAGCTCTGCTCCATGGCACCCTCCTGGCAGGTGCAGGGAGACCTTGGGGTGCAGGGTGAACACCTCTGGTATGACTGGCCCCCTGATGTCACTGGCCCGGAGTTCCAAAGAGCAGTATCCTGCTGCCCCACTGAACTCAGGATGTCCCTCCACTTCGTCGATCGCCCTTGAACTATGCCCCCGACAAGGGATTAACAAAGCAGCTGGGGCAGGCAGCACCCAACCCACCCTCTGCCACTCAAGGTCTCAGTTGACTGTGAACATCCAGGTGCTTTACATCATCCCATGCTGTATGTCGGGGAGAACGATGGGTCAGATGCTACAATATTTATTCACGTCATAGGGCAGATCCTTTCAGAAGCCCTGAGTTGCTTCGGGCTAGTGTAGCTGAATCTGGTTTGTGGCTCCTTATTCAGCACAGGTCTGAACCCCGAGTGGGAGAGTAATTCAGAGGAAAGTGGGCAGGACTGAACAGGGCCCCTCACAGCAGGGAGAGGTCTCGGGGGGAAGAGCAGTGCCCGGGGGAAGTGGGAAGGAGAAGGGATGCTCAGGCTGCAGAGCCTGGGCCAGATGGGGGTGAAAAGAAGAGCTGTGCCCACCAGACACTTAGCGGAGATGCTGGGATGGAGGGGCACCCGCGGCTCCGCAGAAGCTGGCCCTCCTCACCGCTGACACCCTCTGCCCTGATGGCCAGAGACAACTGCTTAAATCCCCCCACATCCTGTGTCAACCGAACCACACCCACCAGCCTCATATTGGAGGCTAGATGTCCAATTTCCCAGGTAGCTTCTGAGCTGGAAATACCATCCTTTCCTCTCTACTCAGCCCCCTGGGTCAGGCTATCACTTTCCCTTGAACCATGATTGGCGATTAAGTTAACAAGGCAGTTTTATTGCTTGGCCTGCTCCGCCCCTGTCCCCCCCACCCCCACCCCCACCCCCAGTTGACAATTTCCACTTCTGTAGAGTCTTAATGTTCCGAAACATCTGTTTGTGAACCAACATCACCAGGGACACTAGCACAGCCTGGGAATAGGATTTCCTAATTAGCAGCTGCTACAGAGTCAACTCCTCGTCACCCACCCACCCCATGAATGGGGGTTTTTCAACTTGCATTGTTTCTGAGCAGTGGAGTGGGCGTGGACGGGAGTGCGCTGTGTCATCCAAAGAGGCAATTTCCTCCCGGAGGGCTGGTCGGGCGCCCCCACACCGCTTCAGCGGGCCATGTGTCAAGTGCTGCCAGCCACAGTCTCGGGTTTCTGGGGCACAGAGTGGAAGCACCAGCCCACTCTGTTCATTTCCCTCTCGAGATTCAGATTTCACTAAGTGCTAAGTGTTTTCACATGTGTTATCTCAGTTAATGCCCATGTCAGCCGGTCAAGTGGGAATCCTGGGGAAACTGAGGAGCAGGCTGATTAGGTGATTATTCAAGGCCACACGCTCAACCGCAGAGAGACTCACTCTGAACCCAGGTGCCATTCTATCCCACCCCGATGATCAGGGCCAAAAATGTCCCGGTGGCCTTCAACTTCAGCCTTAAACCCAACGGCATGGTGTGCATGTGGCCTTGTGTCTCCCTGAGAGGAAGGGGATGGTGAGCATCCCAGGGGCTTTGGAGTCAGACAAACTTGGTAGACAACAGCTGCGCGGTATTAGCTGGAAGACTGCACACGAGGACTTTTAAATCAGCTTCCATGTCAGGGAGGAATCTCATGGGCAATGAAAAGAAGGATCATAAGAGTAGAGGCAGAATGGAGAACAGGTTTGAGGGAATGTGAAGTTTGGGGTGAGGTTGGAACTCCCAAGGGGAAAGGTCCGACAGGCAGTTAATATTGGGGACAATGGATTAGAAGGAAGGACAAGGAGATGGCATATGACGGGTCAAGGACTGGATTAAAGGGAAACTTGAATCTGGAGGGAGGAGGAGAAGAGCCCAAGACACAGATGATGCGGGGAGGGGAGGACAGAATGAAAAGCAGGGGCCAGGAAGGTGGCAGGTGCCGGGATGCAGCAGGGAGAGGCCATGGACACCAGGACTGCAAAAAGAGGGTCCACGGAAGCTTTACGGAGAATAAAATGATGCTCTTATTCTCAGAGACCAAATGAAGAAATCCCACATATTTACAACCTGCAAAGCACTTGTCCTGGGATAATTTCGGGGCCCTAAATGAACTTGCTAAATCCTGACATTCTAAGTGGCAGGCAGGAGAGAAATTCTTACCCTGTTTCACAGAAGGGAAGACCGAGGCTCAGGACGAAGGTCACCTTCCCAGGGTAACCCAGAAAATAAGTGGCAGGGTAGGGACCAGCACCAGCTCTTTAATTTCCTAATTAACCACCCATATGAAAACCAAGTCAGGCAGCTCTTCCCTAATTAATGCGTGGCGTGCAGATTGCTTCACTAGCTAGCATCCACAGTGCTAGGCATCATTCGTTCTGGCCCGAGTTGGACATTAGCTGGGTTGTCTTGGATGCCCCCATCCCTCTCCAAAGATGATCTCCATCCTTAGGGACCATAGCAACCAACTAGTCTGACCCTCAGATGACAGGACTGGGCTCTAGAAGGGTCAGTAACAGCTCAAAATCCACAATATAGCCAGTGAGTGTCTATATGAATTCAAAAAGTTTACTTTTATATTTCTTAGGATGGTTATTATGAAAAAAAAATCAGGAAAATAGCAAGTGTTGGCAAGAAGGTGGAGAAATTGGAAACTTCTTGCATTGCTGGTGGAATGTAAAATGGTGCAGCCATTGTGGAAAACAATTCGGTGGATCCTCAAAATTTAAACATAGAATTACCATATGATCCCCTGCTAAATCTATACACATAGAATTGAAAGCAGGGCCCTGGTCCATGTGGTTCAGTTGGTTGGAACATTGTCCCGTAAACCAAAAGGTGGTGGGTTCCATTCCAAGACAGGGTATATATCCAGGTTGTGGGTTCAATTCTCAGCTGGGGCATGTATGGGAGCCAACCAATTGATGTTTCTCTCTGTCTCTCTTCCTTCCTCTCTCTCTCTAAATAAAAATAAAAAAGAACTGAAAGCAGATACGTGTACACCCATGTTTATTGAAGCAATATTCACAATAGCCAAAAGGTAGAAGCAACCCAAGTGCCCATCAGTGGATAGATGGATAAACAAAATGTATTTATATACAATGGAATATTATTTAGCCTTAAAAAGGAAAGAAAATCTGACACATGCTACAATATGGGGAAACTGGAAAACATTATGACAAGTGAAATGAGCCAGACACAATAGGACAAATAATGTATGATTCTTCTTGTATGAAGTACCTAGAATAGGCAAAGTCATATAGACAGAAAGTAGAATAGAGATTAGCAAGGGCTGGGGGGAGGGAAGAATAGGGAGTCATTACTTAATACGTTTCTATTAGGGGTGATGAAAAGTTCTAGAAATGGATGGTGGTGACGTTTGCATAACACCACGAATGTGCTTAATGCCAATGATTTGTACCCTTAAAAATGGCTAACACGGTAAATGTTATGTTATGTATATTTTGTTACATATACATTTACTGAGTATCAACCACACACAAGACAAGGCCGAGTCTGCCTCAAGGAGATTAGCTTCCGAGAGAGCTGACCCAGGTGAATGACGCCCTCCCTGGCAGCTGGGGTGTGAGGAGTGGGGGCAGCCCTGGACGTTCGGAGGCGCAGGGCTGAGACCAGAATCCCATCCTCCCTTCCGGGCTCCCGCCCTCTCCTCCATCCAGATCACAGTATTCACTCCAGGAATCCTCTAAACGAGGGGGATTTCGGGGCCGGATGGCCAGCGGTGGGATATTCTGGGGCACACAGGAACCCGGGGGCGTGGGGGGCAGGTGGCTGCGCCCTCACCAGAAAGGCAGCCTCCTACTCGGCTGGCCGGCCGGCCGGGCTGTGTTTTGAAAGGCTGCTGCGGATGTCATGAATCTGGGCGGAGGCGGGTTAGGAGCCAAATGAGTTTGTGTGAACAAAAGACTCAGCCCTTGATCTGAACTGTCCAGGGCTCACGGGGAGTTTCGTTTCCTTCCTTGTCCTTGCCCTGAAAGGAGAGGCCCTAAGAAAAAAAAGCCATGCACACTGAGAAGTGTTTGGACTTGAGACCCGATGAGCTGAGTTTTTAACAGAGACTCCTCTGGAACAGCCTCTAGTCATGGAGAGTATAAAGTTTACCAGGCGAGCGGGCCTCCCCTCCCCGTGACACAGCGGCTCTGGGGAGAAGGACAGGCCTGCGGGACTGACCTGCAGCCGGGGATCTGCTGACCCGGGTCTAGGGTCGAGCTTCCAGAAAAGGAACGGCCCCTGAGGTGGCCTGGGGGCGATATGAAAGGCTGCCTACCCAGGCTGAGTGAAAGACAAGACCTTGAAGTGACCTCAAGCTCTTCACTTTAGAAAGAAATTCTACAGATTTAAAAAAAAGAAAAACACAAAACAACTTGAGACAAAGCCCTAGGGTCCAAGGTCGGAAGCTTCTCACTCAATTAACTAAGTCAACAAAAAGGCTTTCTGCCCGGGGTGCCTACCTGGTTTCTAGGGGGTGTCTACCTGGTGCCTCCCTTGTCTTTGCCCCTTTTAGCCTTAGAATACGAAACACCCAGCAGAGGGGCTGGAGAGGAGACCCTAGCCACCCCCTGTGGCGCCCGGAGGTGAAGGTGGGGCAGCCAGGACGGGGACCAGGCCGCCCTGTCACCCTAACATTTGATCACACCCAGAGAGGAAGCCTGGTGGCAGGGCTCCACCTAAGGAGGCCTGCCAGGTTAGCGAAACAATAAAAAAGCAAGGAAAAAACATCCTGGTTCCGAGGAGGAAGGGGAGAGGGGGCAGGAAGAGGGGCCAGCTACCGGGGCGGCGGGCTGGTTTAATGAGATGTGGCCCGGGCTTTCAACACTCCCTGGACGCTGGCGACTGACTTTTATAAGTTCTGCAGTTAATTTAATCTGCAGACCTGTGTGAAGTGGCCCAGGACACTGAGGAAATCATAGAAACATCATTTGTCTGGGAAGTTTACAGTCAGAAAATGCACACAGTGGAATGGTGCAGCCGCACAAAGGGCCTGAGGCCTGAACTTGGGGGGATGGGGGGGGGCCGGGGATGGTCACTGTTATCACTGAAGGGTGAGTGCTCACCTCGGCCCCCCAGGACCCTCCAGGCTTGGATAAGTAAGAGCTATGTAAAGAGATAAATTAGCAGCTTACTAATGGAGTTTTTTTTTCTTTTCTTTTTTTAAATATATTTTATTGATTTTTTTACAGAGAGGAAGGGAGAGAGATAGAGTTAGAAACATCGATGAGTGAGAAACATCGATCAGCTGCCTCCTGCACACCCCCCACTGGGGATGTGCCCGCAACCAAGGTACATGCCCTTGACCGGAATCGAACCTGGGACCCTTGAGTCTGCAGGCCGACGCTCTATCCACTGAGCCAAACCGGTCAGGGCTGGACTTTTAAAATTAAGATTGGGAAACCTGACACTCGATTCCAATATAACCAATATATTAAAAATCAGTTGTAGGCCATAGCCAGTTAAGAAAAACAGATAAAACAGAGAGAGGAAAAAGGAAGGGGGTGAAAAGAGAAATAAAACAAAAGGGAGAAACTCACAGAGGGCGAGAGAAACAAAGCTAGGGGGGATGAAAACAGCAGACCCCCCCCCCCCCGGAGGGGAACTGGTGTGATTTTGTGTGGCATTTGCTCCCTGCAGACACCTCGCTGAGCACCTCACAGCACCGTCCCTGTTAATCCTCACAGCAGCCCCGAGAGGTGGGTGCCGCCATCATCCCGCTTTCCCGAGCTGCAGTGAGAGGAAGTTCATTGCCAAAGTTACACAGCACATAAAATAGGACCCCACCCAGGTCTGTCTGACTCCGAAGAAGCCCAATTTTTAAAAATACAGCAACAGAGAAAGAGTGAAGGATAAGAAAGGCAAGAGCAAAACAAAGACCGAGAGCTGCAAAAACAGCCACAACTTCAGACAAGGAAAGCCAGAAAGGGCGGGGTGGTCTCCACAGGTGGGCCCCCATGAGCCTCCCTCAGGACAGGGGGACCCACGCTGCAGGTTCCCCACGCACATGGAGCATTACAACCTCGACAGCCTGCACAGCTCATGGTCCAAATGGAATTAAGAGCTGACAGGGCCCTAACCGATTTGGCTCAGTGGATAGAGCATCGGCTTTCGGACTCAGGGGTCCCAGGTTCGATTCCAGTCAAGAGCATGTACCTTGGTTGTGGCACATCCCCAGTAGGGGGTGTGCAGGAGGCAGCTGATCGATGTTTCTAACTCTCTATCTCTCTCCCTTCCTCTCTGTAAAATATCAATAAAATATATATATATATATTTTTTTTTTAAAAAAAAAAGAGCTGACAGGAATCAGAAGGGTGAAGGAAGAGAGGAGGGGAGGGTCCACGGTGATCACACATGAGTAAGAAAAGGCGAGGCAAAGATGGCTGAGGCCTTGAATGTGTGACAGAGAGATTGAGGAGTTAATAATAACCAAAGGGAGAATGGGTTATGGCGGAGGACAGGGTGACATGTCTGCATTTAAAACCGTCACCTGTTGTGTGGATGGATGTCTGGCAGGCAGCTGAAGGCAGGGAACTGGACTTCTGAAGAGAAAACAAACAGTTCCGGGAAACACCCCCTCAAGGAAGATCGGCGAAGCCATGCTTAGCTTCCCTCCACGCCTCATTCCTTTATTCCTGCCGTCCTATCCACCTGTAATTCCCTGCTAACCTTCCCCTCGGCCTTCTGGCAAAATCTGACTCATTTCTCACAACCGGTTCAGACGCCATCACTTCCAGGAAGTCCTCCCAGAGAGCTGTCTCCCTCGCTATTACTTTATCTTGTTATACAATTATAACGTATTCGATCACATTTCCATGTCCCTTATGAAAGACTGTGGCTCATGGGAGGTGCTCAATAAATGTTCACTGAACTGAGCTGGAGGTGGAAGGCCAAGGGCAGAACTGTGAGCATCCCCAGTGGGTGGGAAGGAGAAAGCCTGGGCCAGAGTTCCCATGGCAACCAGAGGAGCTGAGAAGACAGAGGTGAAGGACTGAAAAAGGCCACTGAGGTTGCCTAGCGTGTTCTCCTTCTCCCCACCGCCTCTCCAACCTTCTACTCTCCCTCCTGCATCTACTTTCTTCACGAAGCCCCACCTCTCTTAGCAAGGTCATGACGTTATGTGTTCTGGGAAGCGTTAACGACGCACACACACAAACCGCGCATGTTTACTACGCTTGTCCATGTGGATTAATTCCTTTTACCCCCACAAAATCCTGTGAAGTGGACAGAACTGGGATGATCATCTCCATTGTACAGTTATGGACACAGGCGCAGAGGTGACACGCCTGGCCCAACGTCGTAGTCAGTTCCTTGTATTGTGACTCAAATTGCTTGCAATGTCCACACCTAAAATTGCTTTTGCAGTCATAATTCTATTTGTTCTGCCTCAAAAGCCTTGTTAAGGAGCGAAACAGGTACTATTGTAATCCCCACTTTTTAAAAAAATATATTTTATTGATTTTTTTACAGAGAGGAAGGGAGAGGGATAGAGAGTTAGAAACATTGATGAGAGAGAAACATCGACCAGCTGCCTCCTGCACACTCCCTACTGGGGATGTGCCTGCAACCAAGGTACATGGCCGTGACCGGAATCGAACCTGGGACCCTTCAGTCCGCAGGCCAATGCTCTATCCACTGAGCCAAACCAGTTAGGGCTGTAATCCCCATTTTTAACAGGCGGAAATTAAGACCCAGAGGCGTTAGGTAGCTGCCCAGTGCCACGGAGCTAGCAAGTGAAGGGGTTAAGACCAAAAGTCCTCTGACCCCAACAGAGCTCTTGAGCCACTGCTGGCATCTCCCTTCCCTAGCTCTTCCAGCGGCTAATGATTCCTAACAAACCCCAAGAATTCACCTCTCCAATGGATATGAGCTTCTTCAAAGTGGTCCCATTAAGACATACCTATTCCAACAATGCTGATGGCTCAAGTTGGATTCTCAAATTCTCCAATATCCAATAGAGCCTGCAGAATACTCTGCAGTTTCCTGAATTTCCATCCCTTGACAATGGATTTGGATTGTTTTGGAAACAATCAAAAATTCAAAGCCCAATCTAGTGGCTGATGCAGGAGATGGAGGTGGTGACCCCATGTGGAATCCAGAAGGAGGTTTCATTGCAAAGAAACACTAGTGAGTCCCTGTGGCCCACGTACGGGCTCTCCCAACTCCTTCACATGCTTTGAGGCGCGTGTGTCAACAACCTCCAAAGGCTCTGAGCAGAAGGGGAAGACTCACTGGCCACACAGGTCCCAGTATGATTGATCTTTAAAGTGTTATTATTTTGCAGCAAACCCTCACATCCTGTTTTTATGCTTCATGTGTGTTAATCTGATCTCCTCAGATGATTACAAGTGAGGGCTGTGGCATTTACTTTTTCTTTCTTCAAATCTTGCTCTTTCCTCTCTGCACCTGAAGCTAAGGATGAAGAGAAAGTTCTAGGAAGACCAAGGGGTGAGGCTGGCAGGGGTTCAGGGTGAGGAAAGAGCAGGTAACAGAGGTCCTTGGACGGGAGACTTGAGCCCTTTGCAGTCAGAGCTTGTCCCCTGTCCAGGAAGCCCAGAAATGTATGGGTGCGGTCATCAACGCGATGGTCTGGATAAGCAGGCACTGGTTTTAGTAGCATCATCGTTGCCAGTGCTTGCAAAACACTCCTGCCCAGGCCCTGAGCAATCTGCTGGGCAGGGGTTACATGACACTTACATTCCCTGAGGGAGGCCTATTAACAACCCATTTGACAGATGAGAAACGGGTGGCACAGAGAGGCTGAATAACCCCCCAAGGCCCCACAGCTGGCAAGTGGCACTGCTGGGGTTTGAACTGAGCAATCTGGCCCCCAAGCCAGGATCTCCCAGGTCCGTGACTGCAAAGCCAGCAAGGCTCTTTCCGCACCCTGGAAAAAGGTGACCCTAGAAAAAGTCTCACCACATAGCTTCCCCCCAGAGCCTACAGGAGTGAAACTCGCCCCCAAGTTGAAGCTGTTTCCGTCTCCTCCGGCCACTCAGGGAAGGGATAGGAGTTGTTTTCAATACCAGCCTAACATTCAATAATCACCCGTCACGACTTTGTGCAAAGAATATCATCCCCCCCAGATTACAACCAGCATCTCTCCCTGCACTCTTGCTACTCCTTCCTCCAATGTGACTGCTTCCGTTTGATGGCCCAGGACGGTGCAGGGCCAATGGGTGAGCTTGACCTTGGCCTCTGGTCTCTTCTTATCGTGTCTTCCTCCTTGGTCTTCATTTCCCAACTTGGCAAAGACCCTGAGCAGACACTTGTCAAACTTGTAAGATCCATCTCCTTGCCTCCAGCCACCCAACTCCATTCCAGCACAGGGAGGTGGGAGTTGCTGTTATTCAAGGTCTCCAGTGAGATCAGAGCCTCCCCTTCAGCCCCAGCAACCCCACCTGACCTGTGAGCTTTCCTCAAATATTCTTACATGACAGGAAAGCCAGAAGAGTTCCATGGAGCACAAGTACCCCAGAAACAAAATACTAAGGAAAAAACCAAAGTGCCCACGTTTAACAGCCTCTGTAGACTTGGCAGGTGTCTTGCCAGCTCCTTTGACAGGAGTCCCAGACCACGTGGTGGTGTGGGCGTGACTGCAGTACCACGAGGCAGCTGAGGCCGCAGGTTGGACAGATGCTCCTTGGCTGAGGCCCGTGCTAGGCACCAGGGAACAAAGATGGACAGAACCTGCTGCTTCCTCTCAAGGAGCTGTAGGTCTAGCAGGCTCACATGCAGGTGTACACGCAGGTGCACACACAGATCCTCTATGAGGCCCCTTTCCTCGACCCTCTGCAGGCTCCCGCAGCTCCCGGACCCTGAGCTCAGAAGCCAGGTGCTGGTCTCCTCACGCCAGCATTGAGGAAGTCGGGAGGTTCGCAGGACAAAGGTGGGCCCTCTCAGGAACGGAGCTTTCAGCTTGGGATGGACCAACCCCTCATTTCATAATAAATAGAGGCCCAGAACTGGATGTGATTTGCTCAAAGTCATACTGATGAAGAGATGAGCCAAAACTTGAACTTCTGGACCAGCGTTCACCTCTAGCCACTCCGGGTTGCTGGAGTACCATGTCTACCCCCACTTGCAGCTCTGACGTCAGGCTGGTGGTTGTGAAACAGCTTCACCGGTTTCCAGGACTACCTGTGTCTGCGAGTTGGCTGGAAGCATCTGGATTTATCAAATAACCTCCCAATCTAAGGTGACCTCGCATTCTGCACCATGCCTTGAACAAAGACACCAAAAGTTTCTGAGCACCAAGTGAGATTCACTGACTCAGGCTGGAAATTAACTAGGGAAGATGAGGCCCAAGAGTGGGGCTCTGGAATGATATGGAAGCCTTCTCTTTCCTCCTCATTTTGGAAATGGGCTTTTCCATCATTTAATGAATAAAGATGGACCTTTTAAGCTCCCTTCTGGTCCTGAGTCTAGAATTCTCAAAATGTTCTTATAGACCCAAAACAAAAATCTAATTTTGCCCAGTACTCCACAATTTAAAGCATCAATCACTGCCAATGAAATGGCTCTAATTCAGAAAGATACCGGTCCCTGTGGCATTCTCTTGTCCCATCCCAAATTTTGCACTCCAGTTCCTTCTGAAACACTGTTTGCCTCCTGTCGCAACACTTTGCCAAAACACTTCGCTAGGCTGCCTCCCTGCCCAGATGCAGTCGCCTCGACACCCCCACAGCAAAGCTTGCCAGATTCTCCAGAGGAACCCACTTCCACCAGCAGTGTCCCCCCGGCTTCCTGCTCACCACACGTCCTGCCAAGTCACCCACTGAAGCATTCTCTCTCCAACTTGCCTCGGACCAGCCCAAGGAGTTTCGGGAAATGGGGTTAGGAGAGCAATGCTGGGATTGCCCCCCACCCCCCACCCCCCCGCCCACAGCACTATCAGAAGATATCTGAGTGAAAAAGAAGGATAGGAGAAAGTGCTCTGTTTTAATCAAAATGTCCAGTGAAAGTATTATTTGGTACAATTCTAAGGGACCACTTGGTAGTGCTGTCAGCATCTTAAATTTTCCACATCCAGGAACTAACACTAAGCCAATAATCAGGTACAAATACAAAAATTGATGTACAAAGATGTTTATCACAGCATTATTTATACTAGTGAAAAACTGGAAACAGTCTGTATATCCAATAAAGAAATAGCTAAAAAAACAAAAAAAAATTATGATGTAATGCAACAGTAGTTATACTAGATATTCATATGGATATACATATAGATATATAAAATTTTATATGCCATATAAATGAGAAAGAATAAGAATTGCTAATGTTTTAATACACTTCTAGTAGTTGAAATATAGGAGATACTTTATTTGTTTTTCTCTTTAACTTCCAAATTGTATGGCAAACACATAAAATGTTTATAATGAAGAAAAACATTAATGTTATAATTTTTAAAAAGCAAAGATGACCACACAGTCCTGCTGGTATGACTCAGTGGTTGAGCATCAACCTATGAACCAGGAGGTCAGGGTTCCATTCCCAGTCAGGGCACATGCCCGGGTTGTGGGCTCGATCCCCAGTAGGGGGCAGGCAGGAGGCAGCAGGAGGCAGCTGATCAATGATTCTCTCTCATCACTGATGATTCTCTCTCTCCCCTTCTCCCTTCCTCTCTAAAATCAATAAAAATATTTTTTTGTTTTTTTAAAAAAGATGACCACACAGCTTGGAAATACCAAAATGTAAGCACTTTAACCTGAGCCTAAGTAGAAAATGTCACCTCAAGGCCTCACTGTTGACTGATGGTAAGCCAGGCCTCTCTGGGCTGAGGGTCCCTGGCCTGGCAGGGGGAACAGATGTCAGGGAGCAGGGCCCCTGCCTGAAGGGAGAAGCCTCCTCACCCTCTGACAGCTCCTGGGCCAAGGAGAGAGGCAGGAACACAAGAAAAAGGCAAACACTTTAGATACTTACATCCAAACCCTGGACTCCAGAGACCCTCCACCGCCACAGCACCCCAGTCAGGTACCATGGACGTGACCCCACCCACAGCAAGAATACAGGCCTCTCTGCTCCGCCCCAGTGGCAGCCCCTGCCCTCTCCCTCACCCAGAGAAGACTGTCCAGCCCACTGTCCACTGCTTTTGGGGGGTAAAGCATGAGGAAGGTATTGACTAGCCCACCCCGTGTTTTGATGACCCAGGAACTTGAGGATGGCTCAGTCAGGAAGATTATTGCAAGCATGCATTCCTCTCTCCACCTCCAACTTGGACATCTGGACCCATTTTCTCTTTGAGCAATCATTTATTCAACCACCACCATGAGTGCTTAGCATGGCTCAGGCCCCGAACTAGCCCTGGTTTCCCACCTTCACTTCCTCTGGTCCTCCCACAGTCCACTCTCCACATCACTCCTCTGCTGAAACCCCTGCATGGAGCCCAGAAGACAATCGGACCTCCTTCCTGGGGTTCTCAGGGCAACTACATGACCTGGCCGCTGTGGCCTTCCTTCTCTCCAGTCCCAGACACCCAAGCTTGTTCCAGCCTTAAGGCGTTTGCACTGGCTAGGAGACTGGTTCCACTGCAGGCAGGGGACACCATGTGGCTAGTCTTCAGGACAGGAAAAAGTCTGACGTATAAAGAGTTGTCTGATGTGGTTAGAAGAGGGGTGTAGAGCAAGATGAGGCCAGAGGGTTGGCGGGGTCGGATCCTGCAGACCTTGCATTCCAGCAGGGAGTCTGGATTTTATTCTAAGTACAATGCAAAGTCCTTGGAGGGTTTTTAGCCTGAGAGTGAGGTGACCTGAATTACATTTTAAGAAGATCACTTGGGCTTCCGGGAGCATGGATTAGAGGGAGAGCAGCAGTGCACACAGGGAAAAGAGAAAAGAGCAGCACAGACAAGGAATAATCTAGAAACAGAATCTACTGGAGTGGAAGGAAGGAAGGAAGGAAGGAAGGAAGGAAGGAAGGAAGGGAGGGAGGAAGGGAAGAAAGAAGGAAGGAGTAGAGGGTGAGGAAAAGAGAACAGGGTAGCTTCTAGGCTTCTTGTTTAAGTAAGTAGATGATGTTGCCAATTTCTGACGTGGGAAGAGTGGGGAATTGACAACAGGTTTAGGGGTGGGCATCAAGGGTGCTGGTTCCCCCTGACTTGCCTCTCTCATGTCACTGTTAAACTGTGTCCAGGGAGGGCAACATCTGCTGTCTCCCACAGGCTGAGCAGGCTTCTTCCCGAAGTCTTAAAGTTTCCCCCATAAACCTCTGGGAATCAAATCCAATGGCCTTTCCTTAGGCCTCATACTCCCCCATCTCCCTTTTCCTGATAACTTGGATAGTGCCCGAATGAGATGACAAGTCCACACGGATACACGTTAAACTACATGTACCTTCACAGACCATCACATTCTAGGCATAAGCCGGGCCCTATATTCAAACCATCTGCCAATCCCCACCCAGATCCAAACTGCTCAGCCAGCCCTCGCTGCGCCTTTGGGCCGGGCTGGCTCCTGTGCTGGCGCCACTTCCTCCCGCACCAGCCACACTGATGTTCTCCACCCAGTCAGAGGCTTCCTCTTCTCCTGTGGCTTCAACCCCACCAGGCTGACTCTGGCCCGACTTCACCCCAGTTCAGCTCCACATTCTCAACTGCCCACAGATACTTCCACTGAGACGTGCTACAGCCTTGGCGGTGAGAACCCCGGCAACTCGGGTGGACTCTGATGGCACACCAGTGCCTCACCACTGTCCCAGCATCCCCACAGCCAGGCGGTCACCAGGGCCTCCTGCCTCACCCTTTTAAACGGCCCGCACATCGCTCCTTTTCAAGGTCCGCTACCCCCATTCTAGCCCATGCACTGTTTCTGGTCCTTTCCTCCCAACGTATTGATATGATGCCTGCCAACAACATTTGACATTTCTGCAGAACTACTGGCTGCAGTAAGGGCAGGTCTGTACATGGTTCATCCATGCGGCCCCAGTACCAAGCACAAAAGAATAAGGAACAAGCAAATGATACTACCCCTTCCTCAAGAGACATCTCAATGCAACATGACAAAACAAATGCCTTGATCAGGCCTCTAAAGCCCTCCACCACCTGCCCGGAGCCTCCTTTCCCGTCTTGTCTTCAATGAGTCCAGTTATTCCGGAGCGTAACTAGTCTCCCCAAGTCCTCTCCCTGCCCCAACCGCACCTCCCTGGCTGTTGACCACCTCCATGTTAAAGGTCCTGAGCTTTTTCATGTTTGCGATTTTGCTGGTGCCAATACCCTCCTCACCTCTGTCTACCCATACCCCAACCAACTCCATCTTTGCTCGAAGTCTCCCTGGACTGCCACCCCCAGCAGCCTCTCACCTCTGCTCGCTGCAGCCCATCTGCCCACACCACTCCTAGGTCAGTGTGATCTTCCTGTGACTTTCGATGATGAGTCAGTAATGCATCATTGCACTTTTTACAAGTTCGATGTCTGTGCCCCCAAAACACTGCCTGTTCCCTGGGAGTATCGTAGACTTGCACTGCAACCTCCCTATCACCTGGCACAGCCTCCTCGTACAGAGAAATGTAAATATTTTATGATTTATAAATCAGTCAAACATGACACAGACTGAGACATCTGCCACACTCCAGCAAAAGAAGAGGAAGAAAGACAGGCTAGAAACATCTTTGTTTCTTTCTATGTAAGATGAATGGTGAGGGGAGAAGAGGGCATAGACGTCAAAAAGAAAACAATTTTACAGGATCTGAGTAGAGGCACCATTTAACCTCTCCTCCTACTGACTAGGTAGGTACAGCAACTGTCTCATAACCTTAGCCTTGTTCCCAGGAGAGCCCATCAAGAATGCCACCAGCCGAAACCGGTTTGGCTCAGTGGATAGAGCGTCGGCCTGCGGACTGAGGGGTCCCGGGTTCGATTCCGGTCAAGGGCATGTACCTGGGTTGCGGGCACATCCCCAGTGGGAGATGTGCAGGAAGCGGCTGATCGATGTTTCTCTCCCATCGATGTTTCTAACTCTCTATCTCTCTCCCCTCTTCTCTGTAAAAAATCAATAAAATATATTTAAAAAAAAAAAAAGAATGCCACCAATTCATTTTAGCTTGGTTGATAATTAATGTAACTATCTCTGGCAGCAATAACCTATGGATACACACACACACACACACACATACACACACACACACACACACACACACACACTGAGTGGCCAGATTATTATGACCACCCATCAGTACTTCATTGGGCCACCTTTTGCCTTCAATACTGCGGCGATTCTTCTTGGCATTGACTCCACAAGATGTTGAAAGGTGATGCGAGGAAGCTAATACCATGCCTGATGAATAGCACTGTCCAGTTCTGTGAGATTTGATGGTTGTGGAACCAGCTGCCTGATGGCTCTTTTAACTTCATCCCACAAATGCTCAATTGGATTGAGATCTGGTGATTGTGGGGGCCACCGAAGCAAGGTAAAGTCTCCCTCATGTTTTTGAAACCACTTCTGCACAATATGAGCACCGTGGCATGGCGCATTGTCTTATTGGAAGAAGCCATCTCCATTGGGATACACCATCAACATGATAGAATGAACTTGATCAGCAACGATACTTAGGTATGTTGTGCTATTCAGACGTTTATAATGGTCTGGCCCTCTAGCAACTTCAGCGCGAAATTATAGCTAATTTGCCTACAAACGTCAGGTGGTCATAATAATCTGGCCACTCAGTGTATATATAAAGAGAGAAAGAGAGAGAGAGAGAGAGAGAGAGAGAGAGAGAGAGATGGTCCTGTCCTGAGTAATTTCCTCCCCCAATTTTTTTATCTTTACTCTGCAGGTAGTCCTCATTACCACTGCTGTCTCCTCATCCCATCCCTCACCCAATCTTAGTCCCTACTCTCTAAAAAGGGGCACAAGCAAGGGAATGGAAAAAGAGAGGAAGAAGAATGATGCACAGGAGAGGAGCTCAGCAATTAGAACAGCTTACCAATGGGAAAGCTGAGGCTGCATGCTATTGCGAAAAACGCAAATCCATTTGGTCAAACTGATTTAGATTCTGCCTCCTCCATTTACTGTGTGAGTTAACCTCACCTGGACTCAGTCTAACTGGGATGAGGACCGGGCAAACTCCCACCACAGGTACGTGCTCAAGGCGTGAAGTCCAAAGAGGGACCAACACCAATCTCCTTGCCTGTCGCTTCCCTAGGCTTCTTCAAAGGGAGAGCCGAAACCAACGTTTATACAAATGAGGGGAGCCACTAGAAGGCAATAAGTGGCTCATGAAAACTCGACTGCCATCTGTTCTCCGCTTTCTTTCTTCTGGAGCGACTCTGAGACTAGGCAACTCCAAGCACCGTGTTTTCTGCCAGCTGGGCAGAGCTGCTGGAAGGTGCAGGGGATCACCGGGAGGGCAGAGGCAGCTTCCCAGCTCTCCAGGACGAGGACTGCAGTCACTGCCCGGCTGGGCATCAAACACCTTTCACTCTCCTTCTGCCCACACGATTCAGCTCTTGGGCAGAAAATAGCAGTTCAGCAATTGCACCCAAGCCGAGGGAAGCAATAAAAGGGTTTTTGCCAGGTTAAAAGGATATGGCTTTTAAACACACACAGGCATGGAGAGTCCCTTTCCCCACACCCGTCCTTCTATTTGCAACACCCTCCATCAAAGTAAGAAGGCTTCTCAGGAATCCCCACCACCCCCACCTCCCCTGGCTTTGGCCAGGACAGAGGTGGCCCAACTCCTAGAGGAAAGCCCGGCTGCCTTCCGCTCCCTTCCCTGCAGGGCTGCCTCTTGCCCAGCCCCGGTTTTCACTGCCCTGTGTATTGGCTTCCCCAGCAGCTAAAGCCTAATGACAGAATTGGCCCACAAAGTTACAGCAATTCAGGCGACAGCTATGTAACAGCCCAGAAGGGACTGGGCTCATAGTGCTTCCTTTACCCCAGGGAGCTGCATTTTTCTAAGATTATTATTCCTTGGGCTGGCTGCTCAGCTCCTCAGCGTCATTTCCCTTTTGGGTGGGAAAGTTCTTTCCTCCTGCATTGATTTTCATTATGACTTAAGCCTCCCCACTCCCCTCATCTGCAGATCTCACAATTAAAGCATGGCCTATAAATTGCAAAAATCAAGGCATAGCTTAAAACTGTGGCTTAGAAGCTCTGGGTTGTGTGTGTGTGTGTCTGTGTGTGTGTCAAGGCGTGAAGTCCAAAGAGGGACACACACACACACACACTTAAAAGCAAACCCCCAGGACTTGTCATCCTCTCTATCATCTCCAATGGCTGAATTACCAGCAACAACTTCAGCTAAACAGCCAGCAGGCAATAGGTGAGCACAAAAGCTTAAGGATGGCTGTGGGGTGGAGTGAGGGGCTGCTCTCCTGGACCTTGCAGCCAACAACCCACAGACAGAATGCAAGTGCGGTTACCGGTTACGTAACAGTGAGAACCTCAGACTCTGTCAAGAGGAGGCAAAGGACTAGAAATGGCCCCAGGGAAGAAGAGGATAACTCCACCGCCCAAGCCAGAGGGCCAGACACTGACCAGGAGCATTCCTGCAGCAGAAGGGGCTGCAAGCAGCTTCCCCAACAATCATATGAAACACATTCTTTGTAAAACTTGGGCTCATTACCAGCAGGAGGGAGCACCTCCCCAAACACAAAAACGCCGGTGCACTGCCTGGACGGCCATGTGCCGGCTGCTGAGATGCTGCTGAGACGGCAGACATACCCATGGGACACGATGTGGACCAGAGGGCCTCTGGAGGCCCTTCAGTGTGGAGACTGCTGCCTTAGGAGCTAACTGAATGGACCTTGTGATACATGATGGCCAATCGAAAAGGGCCCAAAGAACATCCTTGGGGGTCATTAGGAAACTCAGACTCACTGAAATCAGGCAATGCAGTTCTCTTGTTCTTTCTTTTCCCGATAAAGTGACATTGTTTGAGCCACCACCAGAAAACAAGCACAGGTCATGCCTGAATCCTCAGTCATGCTAGTAGCTTCTTGCGGTTTTCAATAGGTAATCAATTTCCTCTCTTTAATCTCAGGTTTCTAACATCCCACTTGAGATCCAGCCTTAGATCAGCCTTGGGCGGTCTTCATGGGGCACCAGGACAGACCCTCCTAGCTAAGAGACGTTTTGGACTACTCCGCCTCCTGCTTGCCTGCTCTCTGGGACTCGCACGTGCATTCCGCCAGATCTCAAGCACCTGAGTCTCCATCACTCTCATCGCCCAAAATGAATCAAACTGGGAAGGTCGTGAAGCCAAGACTAGCAGAGTCCTCTGCCGAACCTGTGAGGACAGGTGGGTCACTTAAAGCAGAGAGGGAATCCTAGAAAAAAAGCTCAGCCCCAATTCTTACCTGCTGAGTCCCCTAAACCAGTTTTCCTCCACTGCCCTGCTCCCTGTAACACCTACCTCTCCGTGACTAACCCCTAGCTTTCTGAGCCATGTCGGGACTCCCAGCCATAAGAAAAGGATGGAGACACGTGGCCAGCTCCATCCAGCCAAAGCCTCCCCCCACCCCACCTTCCTGCAGGCATCATCCCTCCCACCCATCCCCTAAGAAGATGGGGGCGAAGCTAAGAAAGCCTGATTACCGGCCAGAGAAACCAGTCTTCCATGCCTGGCGTCTCTTCTGACATGGCCTCAGTTCCCTGCACTCCACTTATAAAATACTACAGTGTTCCTTAGTTACTTTCCTAGTGCAAGAAAGCCAGGAAATGTTCTCCTTTATGTTCTTAATCCCTTCCCGTGGAACTTAAAACAATGTGTGTTGTAAGTCATTTAAAATCGGAGTCCCTGTGAGTGTGTCTCCAGCTGGTCTACTGAAGCTCTCCCTTCCCTTACTGTTCCTCAGTTTCTCAATCTTGTGCCAGTGACTTAGAAATTCAAAGACAAGGTATTTTGCAATGATGGGAGTGCTCCTGAATGTGGAGTTGAGTTTTTACTGGAGGATCAGACTTCTTTTTTTCTTTTCCCCCCTTATTTAATTAGAGGAAGCATACCTAGGTTCAACAAAGCAAGCTAATTCCTATACCACAAAGTTGGTGTGATGTGAGAAACTTAAATGAAGTGCCAACCAGGGACATAAAATCTTCTCAACCTTCACCTAAACTCCAAAGCAGCATCTGGTGTTAGAAGTAACCTTGCTTCGCCAGGGTAGCCCTGAGAGAGCCTGTGCCTTGTGTCACTCACAGGAAGGCACTGGCTGACACCACCACATTGCTGACTTGGTTCAAAGCACTTTCCACTATTTTTACTTTCATTTTGTCACATCATCACTAGGAGGCTAGGAGGAACAGGGATCATTACCTCCATATCACAGATGGAGAAACGGATCTAAAGAGGTGACATTCCCAAGGTCACCGTGGTATTATGGCTGGAGTTTCACTGCGTCTTTAGCATCTCTCCCAGACCTAAAGAAGGAGCTGGATAAAAAGACCGGAGGGGAGTGGGGAAGGGAGTGGGCAGGTCGGTCGGGTCGGACAGGGGCTGTGTATGTAGATGAAGGGGAGGAAAAGGCCCAGGGACAGTCCCGTGTCAGCGTTTGTCTTACAGGGGTTCCACCTTGCAACCCCCCAACCCGCCCCGCCCCCAATCCTTCAGCTTTTAGAGTGAACCAGTAGAGTGTTTTGTTTCCAGTTACACCCTTTGTCCTTTACAATATCCCAAGGACTAGAATTCTTTAAAAATTAGTTATTTATATCTGAAAGTCAGGCTCTGTGCCTGAAGAGGCCACTTCTTTATCTAGAGGGAAAGAACTGAGTTGGGGACTGGACAGGCCGGATGTCATCCCTCGGAGAGGTGGCAGAGGCGCTTGGGAAGGTTTGGGGTTTTTCCCTTTTTTTAAATGGGGGGGTGTCTGTGGGGTGGGGGGCCCGGGGTACAACAAGGGAGATAAGTTTTCTTCCAAGGGGTGGAGGGAAAACAGGATGGTCACACCCCCCAGCCCAGCCACCAGCGAAATCGTCTAGGAAATCCACTCCACCCGCGGGACCTCCCGCCCAGCCCGCCCGCCCGCGGGCTCCCACGTCCGCACAGGTCAGCGGGGCCCCCACCCGGGCGGGCAGCGCGCAGGGGCCTAGGGCGGGGGATGCGGAGCGGGGCGCGCCCACGGCCCCAGCCCAGGCTCGCAGGGCGCGGGCGCCCGGCTCTCACTCACCCGCGCTCCCGCCTCCGGGGCCAGCGGCGTCCGGCGCAGGGGCCGACCGGCGGGGTCTGGGGGGCGCGGGCCCGCGGCGCGCCCGGGGCGGGGTGGGCGGCGGCGCCTGCAGCTCGTGCTCGGGGCTGGGCTCCGGCGGCCGCGCCAGCCCCGCGCCTGCGAGAGGCGCCCCGCGGGCCGGGGAGGACGGCTGGCCCCGCGTCCTGGGGGCGGCGGGCGGCAGCAGCGGCAGCAGCAGCAGCAGCAGCAGCGGGAGCGGCGGCGGCCACCGCGAGGCGCGCGGCGAGGCCATGGTGGCGGCGGCCGCCCGCGCTCACATGCCCGGCGCGCGGGGCGGGCGCGGGGCGAGGGGAGCGGCGGGTGCCTGGCGGGCCGGGAAGTCGGCGAAGTGAGGCTGCGAGCGCAGTCTCCGCCTCAAAAGTTGTGGGGAGCCGCGGGGGGGCCCGGGGCCGGGCGGGCGGGCGCGGCGGAGGCGGCCCCGGCGCCGCTACATGCTAATTAGCCCGGGCGGGTCGCGGGGCGGGCGGCTCCGCCGCGGGTTGACATCACCCGCCGAGCGGCCGGGCCGGGGGCGGGGAGAGGGCAGGAAGGGGGCGGGGGCGGGGGCGGCGGGCTGGGACCACGCGGTGACACACACACACACACACACACACACACACACACACACACACACACACTAGCGTTGCTTTGCATTTGAAAAACCCAGTCTTCCGAATCAGGAACCAGAATTTCCCAACTCCCTAAATGCACACAGTGAAATTGGCACGAACTGGATTTCCCCAAGCGCTTCGACGTGGTAGAGAAGTGGGATCCGTGCCCCTGGTCCGCAGCCCGGCCGTCGCCGCCCCATACTACTGTGAAGTGTCCCCGCCTCCGGCCCCGGGGCTGGTGCTGGGTGCGCGGCTGCCAAGCCTAACGCCTCACCCTGAGGCCAGTGCGGGAGTCATCCTCACCGCGCCCTCTCCGGCCTGGACTCCATCCCCATTCGACCACTGCCTTTGGCTCACACCAGAGTTCTGCAGAAATGTCCCCACCAGGACACCCGAGCGGGCGGCGGGGAAAAGAAAACTGTGAATTCAGGCACTGCGAGGACAAACTCAATCAGGAAAAGGACTACAGATCGCAAATTTAACAAAAAGACACACAGGAATCGCTGCATTTTAAATGGCACCCTTCAGGGGAGAGATTCAAAGATTTGGCGTAAATGGATTTTCTGATAAATAAAGTCCATATTCCCTCCCTCTCCAGTAAATAAATGATAAAATGTCTAATGTTAGGGCTGCAAGCCTCTTCATTTCTAGGTAAAGAAAGAGGGGCTCAAAATGGAAAAGACCTTGCTCAAGGTTCTGAGGCTAGACCCAAAGATTAAGGGATCGAACTATGCATGGTCACATGGCATCGTTAATTCTGGTCCCATTGTTCAGAATTTGCAATCATTCAGACAATGTCTCCACTGAAACAAAAACTGGAGCTCCTTGGGGATCTCCACAATTCCATCGGGGGCGCCTGTTTGAGCACCAGATGCTCAGGAAACTCTGAGCTTGGACTTCCCTTCCAGGCCTGTCTCTCCATCATCTCTCTGCCTCCTCTGCTGACATCCAGAGCTCCCTAATCCACCTCCGGGGGAACGCGCAGATCAGGGTGTCCCAGGCAGCTGCCGATGGACCCACTTTCTGGGGGATTCAGTCCAAGTGAGTCACTGGGCAGAAAACATAAGGATGCGCTGTATAAACAAGCTCACCTTAAACAGGGGAGTGAGGAGGGACAATTAGGTTTTATTTTGTTTTGTTTTTGAAGAACCACAAAAAACAAACAAACAAACAAAAACACCCCACAACTTTCCAGGTCTTTCCAAGAAAGTGCCATACAACGATCCCCCTGTAAGTAACTTGGTTTGCTCTCATGGCCCCAGCTCAACTTCTCGGGATCCCATTCTCATGCTAACAGCAGGACTGCCCAGCTGCTCAGACAGGGCCAGACAAGCCCCAACACGCCAAGACACTGTGCTTAGAGGTTTGGTCACTGAGGCTCCCTTCCTTCCTCAGAGGACATTTCACATAGCTCGAGTTATCACCCCAGGCAACCAGTAACGGTCAGGGGTTAATTACGGGCTTCTCATGTGGATTCAGAGATCCCATTAGAGACTCTGCCTTCATTATCAAGGCCCAAGGAGCAACTGTGCACCTGCCACATGTGCCTTCGCTGTAGGCACTGCGGATTCATCCCTCTCTGATCTTCTCTCTACCTTCTAAGAGCTATGATCAAGTTCAGGTCAGCTGAGTAGGGTTTTTTTGTTTTATAAAATATATTTTTATTGATTTCAGAGAGGAAGAGAGAGGGAGAGGGAGAGAGAAACATCAATGATGAGAGAGAATCATTGACCGGCTGCCTCCTGCACGCCCCACACTTGGGATCAAGCCCGCAACCTGGGCATGTGCCCTGACTGGGAATGGAACCGTGACCTCCTGGTTCATAGGTGAACATTCAACCACTGAGCCATGCCGGCCGGGCCAGCTGAGCCGGGTTTAGAGGAGAAGAAGACAAAGGAGAACCTGGAAAGACGGATCACAGTGAAGATGAACCTCTGCATTTTTTCATCTCCTCCTAGGACAGAACAAAGGAAACAGCAAGAGCAAGTCGGAGGTGGATAGAACGTTGGAAAGAGTTCTGGTTCTCCCTGACTTGCAATCAACTTGGTCTTAGAGCCCATGCTTCTTGTCCTAATTTTGCCACTCTTTTAACTGTGATCTGGGCCTCATTTTCCTCATCTGTAAAACAAAGATTGATCTCCTAGAGCAGGGAGGGGGAACGTCCGGCCCAAGGGCCGTAGAAGGCCCGTGAAATCACTTGGTCTGGCCCTGCCAAGGCATTAAGGGTGAGTTAATTAAATGTTTGACCACAAAGAGCAGGCTAATTTTTAAGTTGATAATTTTGTAAGGCCCATGAAATGATGTTACAAATATCCAAATAGCCCTTGGCAGAAAAAAGATTCCCAACCCCTGTCCTAGATGATTGCAAAGGAGTGTTCCAGCTCTCTTGTTTTAGGGTTCAATAAGGATCTGACACAGTAGCAGGAATATATGAAACAGGCGATTAAGGCTCAAGGATATTTGTAGTGTTTACTTCCCAGAGATATAAAAATCCAGACAAGAATTTTGATGGGCATTTCAGAGGTTTGGAAGAGGCCCTATCTGGAACCAGGGGGATAAATCAGAGGATATTTCAGATCCATTCCAGCTCTGGGAGTTCATTAATGTAGAATGAAACAGGTGGGATGCAACCTCAGACCACATTTCTGGACTGAGTTAGGAGTCAGGGATTCCTAACCTCTCCGGGGGCGGGGGCGGGGAGGGGGGGATATATTCCAAAGTGTTTGACAATGAAATCAGCCATGAGTCCAGTGTCTCCACCACCCAATGCTGTATGTAGTCAGAGCTTTACCTGTTTCTACTGACTTTAATTAGATTAGGTTTAGGTGAGGCTGCAGTGACAAATAGGCCCCCCAAATGCAGCAGCTTTACACGATAGATGTTTTATTCTTCTTGTTCCCTTAACAGCCTTAGGCACTGCTGTTCAGGTCAGTGGGGTGACTCTTTACACAGTCTTTCAGGGATCCACACTATGGCAGCTCTGCCATTCTTTAATGTATGGAAGGCTTCCAAAGTTGCCCTTGGAATTGACATCTCAGTTAGCCAGAGGTGAAAAGAACATGGAGATGTGAGCATGGGAGGTTTTGATGGGCTAGGCCTGAAAGTGGCCTGCTTTACTTCCTCTTACATCCCACTGGGGAGAACATGGTTACATGGCTCGCCAAACTGCAAAGGCATCTGGGAAATACAGACTAGCCATATAGGCAAAGAAGGGCAGAAGGGGTTTAAGTAGACATCTAGCAATCTCTACCCTCCCACTCCACATCAGCAGGGAAGGGAAAGGAAAGGAAGGGGAAAGGAAATTCATCAGTTTCCTCCTTCATAAAACAAAGGTGTTGAGTCAGATGATCTCTGAGGGCCCATTTGCTTTAACGTTCTGCAGTTCCAAGGGGTGATGACATGTGCTTCTGCACCAAGGAAAACAAGCCTCAGGCACCTCCTTGGCCTGAGCAGGCCCCTGCCAATTGGTCTGGCTGGTGGACCCCGTAGAGAGGGCCTTGGGTTCTCGCCAAGTTCTGTTCCTGAGCTGTTCCCAATCCTTGGCCAAGTCAAGTGATCTCAATTGACCTCAGTCTCCCCAGCTGTACAGTGGGAAGACTAATCTTTACCGTTTGCTGCCTCAGGGGTTGGTCTGAGGACATGATGAGATCACTGTCCGGAAGGCACCAGGAGCTCTTCTGACCGAAACACTCTACACAGTGCTATTATTGTAACCAGAGCCTTTAATAGCACTGCATTCTGGACAGGTTCGAAGTGCACCCAGTTCCCGAGGACAGTGCTCGGCAGAACCTGTGGCAGTGGTAGCCTCGCCATGGCTGGGATGCAGTGCTGAGAGATCAGTCACAGACACCTGGACTGAGCTTCATCTGGGGGCGGTGAGCTGGGCCCAGGCATCATCGTGTCCTCTGGCCTGCTCCTCTGCTATGTGCTCATCACCCTGTTACACCCCGGATCTGTTTACTCATCCTCTCATCTGCTTGTCCCTTCCCACCCCCAATCTATGAGCTGCTTTCTGGGAAGTTCAATGCCATACTCATCTTTGTAACCCAGGACCCAACATAGTAGCTACTTTCTTTCATTCAGTAATTCAACTAATATTTATTAAGTGTCTACTCTGTGCCTGGCACTGTGCTGGCATTGGGTGAGTCTCAGACCACACAGATCTTAAAGGTTTGGAGGAAACAGTCAGTAATCAAAACAACATAAATGCAAACTTGTCACTGTGGAAAGTGCTCTAAAGCACAGCACTTGGGAAGGGGTATTAGGTTTGCTGTAAACATGAGACTGAGCCATGATCTGAAAGCTATGTAGGCCATTGATAGGTTGGCTGTGAATCAGGCAAAGGAGAATGGGAAGAGTATGTGCAAAGGCCCGGAGGCAGGAGGAATTGAGATAAATGTGAAGGACCGAAAGGAAGCTAATGTGGCTGGAGTGAGAAAGAGCATGGAGGAATCATCTAGGAAAGAGAGTGAGGCCGGAGACTTTGATAGCAACCAGATCAGGCAGACCCTAATGGTCCATTTTAAACATTTTTGCTTTATCTTAAAAAATTTAGGTCCCTAGCTGGTTTTGCTCAGTGGTTAGAGTATCCACACTTGCAGACTGAAGGGCCACAGATTCGATTGTAGGCTCAGTCTCCTGCTCTGGTCAGGGTTCATGCAGGAGGCAACCAATCGTTGTGTCTCTTTCACATCGATGTCTCTCTCTCTCTCTCTCCCCCCTCCCTTCCACTCTCTCTAAAAATCAATGGAAAAAATATATCCTCACATGAGGAATAACAACAACAAAAAATTTAGGGAAGTCATTTTAATGTTTTAAGTTAGGGAGATGTAAGGTAAGATGGTAGTCAGAGGAAAGAAAGTGGTGAGGAGTGACATGATTTGCAATTGTAAATCATCATTCTGGCTATGACATGGGGAATGATTTAGAAAGAAATAAGAGCTCTTGCCTGAACTCCAAGTGAATCCAAGTGAGAAATAACAATTCTTGGACAAGGGTGATAGAAATGAGTTCAGAGAAGCATATGGGTTTGAGGTTGTAGGATGTAAAATTCAAAAGATGTGGAGGAGGAGGAAGAGAAAGCAAAGACTTCCTGAGATCTGGCTTTCGTGATTGGATGGCTGGATGGTGGTACCAGGCACAAGGACAGGGAGCAATGGATGAGAACTAGATGTTTGAGGTCAAGACTTGGGTCTGGGATAACTCTGAGATGGGTAACTTGGAGCTGAGAGGAGAGGTTCTAGTTTGAGGTCTAGATCTGCATAGAAGGAAGTCAGATCACCTAGGGAAGAGAGTACAGTGAATAGAGCCTAAAAGTGAACCCTGAAGACATACATGAGATGGCTGAGAGAAGAGACTGAGTCACAAAGGAGACTGGGAAGGAGCCATGGGGAACAAGGGAGGAAATCCAGGACATAGTCATGTCACGGGGACAAAGGGAAGGAGGCCAAAAGATCATGTAAGGTCAAGATGGAAAATATCCATTGGTTTTAGCAACATGGAAGTCATCTTACCAAAACAGGAAAGCTTTCAATGGAGTGATTGTAGCAGAAGCGACAATGGAGCAAGTTGGGAGAGTGGGAAGTGAAACCAAGCTGGTGGAGAGAGTT
This sequence comes from Myotis myotis, assembly GCF_014108235.1. NCBI lineage: Eukaryota > Metazoa > Chordata > Mammalia > Chiroptera > Vespertilionidae > Myotis > Myotis myotis. The sequence continues at coordinate 161,758,978 of NW_023416324.1, forward strand.
TGGCTGTGAGGGGAAGAGTGATTTAGGACAGTAACTGCAGGGGAATGTAGAGTAGGAAACTTTCTTGTTTTTAGTGGGAGAATTTGAACAAGAAAGGGTATACTTGGGAGAGAGAAAATCAAAATTCTAAGAAAGAGAAAAGATGGTTAAGATATCATCTGATTCAACTGTTTTATGAAGGAGGAAGCTGATACGGATAAGGTTTCTGAGAAGCAGAAGGGGATGGAATCCATAGTACAGGGAGAGGGACTGGCATTGGGAGGAGGGAAGAGGAGATGGTGGCACAGTGAAGGGGTTTGAATTCCTATCTGAGGATTTCAAGAAGACCTCAATTTTCTTTTTTTTTTCTTCCCCCCCCCCCTCAATTTTCTTTGTAATGTAGGAGACAAGGATATTTGCTAAGAGTAGAAGGACTCAAGGGGTGGGGCCTGAGGAGTTTTAAATTTTGAGGAACACTATATATTCGTTTTCCAGGACTGCTGTAACAGAGCACCACAAACTTGGTGACTTAAAACAACAGAAGTTTATCTTTTCACGGATCTGGAGGCTGGAAGACCAAAATCAAGGTGTCAGCAGGGCCATCCCCCCTCCCCCTGAAGGCCGTAGGGAAGAATTCTTCCTTGCCTCCTAGTTTCTGGTGGTTGCTGGCCATCCCCGGTGTTCCTTGGCTTGTGCATGCATCACTCTAGTCTGTGGCTATGTCTTCACATGGCCTTCCTGTCAGGACACCAGTCACTGGATTCAGGGTGCAGCCTAATTCAGTATGATCTCATTTTAACTTGATTACATCTGCAAAGATCTTTTCAAATAAAGTCACATGCACAGGTACCGGGAGCTAGGACTTGAGCTTATCTTTTGAGGGACCCAATTTTGTCCACTACAATGAAGAAGTTGAGAAATAGTTGCAGAGAGCGGGAGAAATGTGCTAGAATGCCAGCCCTGTCCAGGGCTCACAGAGATCAGTGGAGTGCGTCCAGCAGCACCAGCTGTTCCCAACTTGCTCCTCTCTGCGGACCAGCATCCAGCATCCTTGGTCTGAGCTGGGGCACCTCAGCCCTCGTCCACTTCAGGGTAGATTCCCTCCCTCCAGGAACAAAGACTTCTGACCTCTCTTGACCCCTCCTCCCTTCCCATATTAGTCTCTGCAAACCACTCAGTCCTTTTCTCCGCCCAGTGAAACATCAAGAACCTCTGAAGACAGAAGCTGCTGAGCTGGCCCTGACAGTGCCAGGATTATCACAGAAGAGAGAGAATTTGGGGCATCCATGCAACGCTTGCTACACCTGCACTGTCTTGTTCAGAGCTCCAGGAAGTGGAGTGCCTTGGAATTTTGACAAAAGAACCGAAGGAATAAACCCATCTCCTTATTTTTGACCTCCCGGGATAAGCCTTACGGTCTTCTTTCTAGAATATCAAGAATAGTTTCCTTTTGTTGGGGCTGAGCTGGGCTGCTTGCTGGACCCCAAGCCAAGGCCCCCTTGCTGCTTCTCCCCCAGCTGGTGCAGGGCTCCAAGGCATGTGCACTGGAGGGCCAAGGTGAGAATGTAAACACTGCAATCCGCTGCTAAAGGCTGGGGCCGCCTCCAGGGAGGAAGGCTTGCTCATGGCTTGGCCAGGCTCCCAAGCATCACGTCCAGCGATCTTGAGTTCCAACTTAGACAGCCTGGGGTGGGTCCTCGAATGACCTTCCGTTTCTTGTCTGCCCATCTGAGAGGACCATTTCATTCCAAACAACATTCCTCTGATAAAATCGGTTACGCACTGTAAACGTCAACGAGCCAGGAACATTCTCCTGGCACAACGGGATTCTGATAAAGTGGCCTATTTTGCAAAAAACCTTCCAGTGTGAAAAATCCTCCCTGGCGGGCAGGGAAGTTGTTGGCAGGCCAGGGCCCTGGGCAAAGTGGTCAGGGCCCTAGGGCAGGAGAGAAAACCCAGAGGTGAAGGTCCCCCTGTGGGCAGAGGGGCTGGGTTTTCAGGTGGCATTTCCTTCCATCAGCCAGTCAACACATATTTGATGAGCTCTTTCCAAGTGCCAGGCCCCGATCCAACGGCACTGGGAGGGCAACGTCTTCATGTGGCTGCAAAGCTCCCCTGCCTGTCAACAAGCAGTGATCGCTCGCTCCCCTCCTACAATACAGGTGAGCAGGCAGGTACACAGCCACACTCCCCTCCAATCCAGTCCTCTTGCCACTCCTCTCTGCCTCGCTGGGAGGCTGGGGTTTTGCTCTTCCTCTGCACCTCAGTGAGCCTCCCATTCTTTGGCCCTTCGTTATGTCGCCTTCTGTTTTCCTGTGTCTCCTTGTGGGGCTGTGTCTGGGTATCTCAGTCTCTGCTCTCTTCTTGTCTGCCTTTGCATCCCTGAGCGCCTCCTGGCACAACCCTCTCTCCGTCCCCACCAGGCTCTCTTTTCCTCTCTTTTTATGACTTTCTTCCAAGAAATTCATCCCCATTTTTCTCCCCTCCTCTTTTTTGCTTCTCTCTCTCTCTCTTTTCCCTGTTCCCCCCCCCCGCCCTCTCTCTCCCTCTCTCAAAAACAACAACATATTTTTATTGATTTCAGAGAGAGAGGAAGGGAGAGGGAGATAGAGATAGAAACACCAATGATGAGAGAGAATCATTGATTGGCTGCCTCCTACAAGCCCCACACTGGGGATCGAGCCCACAATCCAGGCATGTGCCCTGACCAGGAATCAAACCATGACCTTCTGGTTCATAGGTTGACGCTCAACCACTGAGCCATGCCGGCCGTGCTCTGCTTCTTCTCTTTAACAAACTGCCACACAGAACTAAATACATGTTTTAAATATTTATGAAATAAACTTTTACATTCTCTGGGTTTTATTCTTTAAATTGTTTGAGGACTATGTGGACTTCTCTGTGTTGTCTGAGTTTCTTACAAGAGCATAAGCAACTATTGAAAGCTTTTTTATTGAAATATGGTATACATAGAGAAAAGGGCACCTATAGGGGGACACAAACGTGCCACACACAGAGCTCACTAATGCCAACTAACAGCATCAGTGTGGTCAGCACTCATGGAAAGGTGCCCATGCTCCCCTCCTGTCATTCTCCCCACGCAAGTCACCACTATCCTGATCTCTTCCAGGATACATTAGTGTTTTATTATTATTATTATTATTATTATTATTATTATTATTTATTTAATCCTCACTCAAGGAGTGAGGATATTTTTTCCATTGATTTTTAGAGAAAGAAGAGGGGAGGAGGAAAGAGAGAGAAACATGGATGTGAGAGAGACACATCGATTGGTTGCCTCCCACTGGCGCCCCAACTGGGGCCAAGGATTGAACCTACAATCAAAGTACATGCCCTTGACTGGGAATCAAACCCGAGACCCTTTAGTGCAAGGGCTGACGCTCTAACCACTGAGAAAAACTGGCCAGGGCTAGATTAGTATTTTTGGATAAAATACAAAATACCTGGTTTTGTATTTTACTAGTATATCAACGGAACGCTGCAACATGTACTCTTTTATGTCTAGCTTCTACAGCTCAGCCTTGTGGTAGAGATTCCCCCAGATGTTGCCTGTAGTAACAGACGCTTCATTCTCCAAATCGATGGTACCCAGGGTGGGGCTAGCCCACGATTTGTTTGCCCTTCTATTGTCAATGGCCATTTAACAGCTATTACAAATCGTGCTGCCATTACCATGCATGTATGTTTCTTTTGAAGGCATGTATTACTTTTATCATCAGGAGACGAAACTATTTCCATCGGGAAACATGGAGAGGGATGACCAAGTGGGATGCTTTGGAAAAGGGCTCTGGAGTAGGAAGCAGAGCACACGTGTCCTCGTTCTTCTGGCTTCTCTCTTCTCTGGTTCCACAACTTTGAGCCAATCAATTAACCTCAGTGAGGCTCCGTTTTTTCATCTGCAAAATATGTAATGTCTGCTATTGGTAGGTGGATAAGATGATGGATATGAGGGAAAATGCGTCATGCAAAAATCAAGGACATCATTTTATTAAAGAAGAAATTAACAGTTACATTATGAGGCTCTTGATTTATCTGTTTTTAAATTTTGAAAACTATCATTCAATCTGTGACTTTCATTAGACAAAAGATCTCACAAATCCTTGACCCACTGTAGGCAATAAAAGATAAATAAATAATAAATAAAAGATAATACAGTGGAACCTTGGTTCTCGAACTTAATTTGTTCCGGAAGGCTGTTCAAAAACCAAAGTTTTCCCCCCCCATTTTTCTAATGTAAATTGAATTAATCCGTTCCAGACTCCCAAATGATTCCATTTTAACCTGTCTTATATACAGTACATGTCTAATGTACTGTTTAATCTATAAATAAACACTTTAAAGACAAAAAGGACATAAAATGTAAATGAAAGTTTAACAAAAAGGAAATGAAATGTATAGTAAAAAAAGGAAAATTTAATAATAAGCAGCAACAACAACAACAAAAAGAAAATATTCACAGCATGATTTTCTGAGATGTTAACAGTGGTAAACTGACTCATACTCACACATTCTCTCCTTTGTTTGTCGCCTAAGAGACACGTGACTGATCATGCAGGTATTGGCATGAAAGGGCTGTCGGATTGAGAAGCAAATCGTTTGAGACGGGAGACGTTGGAGAACTGAGGTTCGACAGTAAATGTATCAAAATGTCCTGTTTCCAAAGGTCTTAGTTTTACATGGACAAGTGGGCACATGTGGCCAAGACATCTTTTGCCCCTTCCAAGTGACCATGGTTTATAACATTTGGGAGATCCTGGTCTAGATAAGCAACAACAACACACACACACACACACACACATCCTCTCTGAGCTGTAGGGACCCAAGAGACGGGCCCAGCTTTTCTCCCCCACCCCCAAGGGAGAGGAGCATGCCCACAGAGGACACACAGAGGCCAGGATTGGATTTGTCTTCAGATACCAGCCCGGTGTTCCGTCCACTACCCTGCATTGTAAGGAGAGAACCAGACAAGAGTGTGGGACAGAAAACAGGGCTACATGTCTGCTGAGCAGCAGAGCAAACCTACGGCTCTGTGCTCTCTGCCAACACGGGGGCAATTGTTAGCAAAGGGAAGCTGGTGCTGTTCCCACACTGGGGTGGACACAGGCTAGGCACCAGCTGCCAGCTCCCGCCCAATTCCTCCTCCCTGGCCCACCAAACAAACCCTGTGCTCTGAGGCTGGGGCCCTCAGCTTCCATGACACTGGCAGCCCTGTGCTTGCCCTCATCTGAGTGGGGGAGAAGCATGGCCTGAATGAGAGAACAATTCAGGAAGGAGGCAAGAGGGGCTCTGAGCAGGAACTCATGAAGAGACGGAGAAATGAATGGGAGCCTTGAAAACTAGGCATAGACAAGGATCCGCATCCCTGGCTGGACATTAGAATTGCCAGTGAGTTTTTACAAAAGGTCAGTGCCTGGATCCCACCCACCTAATGAGAATCTCTGGCCATGGGGCCTGGGCATCAGTATTCTTTAAAAGCTCTCCAGGTGATTCTAATGTGCAGCCAGGGTTGAAACCACAGCCTTAAACTTAGTGCCGTAGGATATAGAGACAGTGTAAGCTCTCAGGACAGAGACACATGAGCAAAGTGGTTGCTCAAGGAGCATTTACTGAACACCTACTCTGTACCAGCAGGCACTGTGCTGGGCTTTTGGTACACAGGGATGAGAAAGATAGAGAGTCCCTGCCCTTGACTAGCCAGCAGATTAGGCGAAAAGACAGATCCATAATAAGAATAAGATAAAGTATCTGATGTAAATATGAACCACGTGCTCTGAGAACATTAAGGATTTTCTGGAGAAAGCTTTCTTAGAGACGTGACATTAGAATGTGTTCCTGGAGGAGTTTACCAAGCGAAGAAACAGAGGAGAACATTTTACTAGTAAGTGGGAAAAGGTAATAGACAGGTGCTGAGTCCTACAGAGGCCCGCTGTGTTCAGTATAACAGGGGCATGGGGAAGGGATGCTGGGAAGAAGGCCACAGGCAGACACCAAGGGCCCAGTTCTGTCTGAGCTCTGTATTTGAAAATGAGATGGAGAGAGCAAATTAGCAGAGTCAGAGGGAGGTCGGGAGGCCAGTCAGGAGCCACCACAGGGATCCAGACGTGAAGTGATGAAGGCCTGGACTGAGGAGTGGATGGTGGGAATGAGGAAGAGAGCAACCCAAGAGTCTTGTCCAAAAAAGGCAACTGGTTGAATCTGGTGACAGAACAGATGTAAGTATAGCAAAGTTGTGTGTGTGTGTGTGTGTGTGTGTGTGTGTGTGTGTGTGTGAAGGGGGAGGTGGGGAGAGGTGCAAAGATGGCCTCCCAGTATGATTTCAGACAGTAGGAGACCAGGAGAATATGGCATTAGCAAAGATGGGGATGCTGGGTAGATTATGTGAATTTCATGTAACTGCAAGACATCCACATGGAGATGTATCCAAAAGGCTGCTGAAGGGCAGAAATCGGATTGTAGAGGGTGAGGAGGGAAGGTACACGGAGAGAAAGTGGGATATCCAGGTTTAAACTATTTATACCAGGCATTTGGCATAGAAAAAAGAAAAATGGATGGCACCTGGCAGACCAGGCACAGGTGTGTATTTACCAGGACTGGCCTGTGTGTGTGGCGGGGGCGGGGGGCTGGGGGAGTGAGGGGAGGGTACAAGGGAAGGAGGAGGAAACAGAGGTAGCTGAGGGGGTAGGCCCATGAGGTGTAAAAGTGTGGCCTCTAGCAAAGGAGGAGTGTTTACCCTTTGGAAGGAGAGGTGTTTCCTAGTGGAGATACAGATGTCCGAGAAAACCTTCCCAAGGCCTGGACCCAGACCAAACCCCCGGAAGCAGGGTCCAGGAAACTTTCCCATAAAGGGCCCGAGAGTGGATGTTTCAGGCTTTGTGGGCCATGTGGTCTCTGTCTCAACTACTCAACTCTGCTGTTGCTGTGCAGGAGCAGCCAGTGAGTGAGTGGGCGTGGCTGTGTCCCAATCAAACTCTATTTTCAAAACCAGACAGTGATTAAAACGGTCAATTTTATTTTGTGTGGATTTTACTTCAATTAAAATAAAATTAAATAAAACAAAACAAAAGACAGACCCTGGGCTTGATTTGGCCCAGGGGGGTATAGCTTGCCCATACCTGCTATAGAGGTGAAGAAGGAGTAGATGGGAACCTACAGAGAGAAGACAAGGTCTATGCTGGCCTCCATGGGGACTGTGAGGAGTGATCAGGAGAGATCTGAGTTCAAATCCAGCTCTGCCACTTACTAGCTATGTGACCTTGAGTGAGTTACTTATCTTTCCTGAGCCTTTGTCTCCTTATCTGTAATATGGGGGACACAACAGGACCTTCTTCACTGAGTTGTTGTGAGGATCAAAGGAGACGATGCATATGAATGTCTAGCATAATGCCTGGCTCAATACAGATTTTCTTACTGAATTTTTAAGGACGGATCATGAGTTGCAGGGTCACAGCTGCAGTGGGTGCCATGACCATGGGACCCAGGCAGTGCCGTGATCGACAGTGTAGAGCTCTCCACCCTTCTCTGACTCTTATCAGACTGGAATATGAGGCAGGCATAAATGTATAAGTGCCAAGTCACTGAGATTTAGGGGCTGTCAGCAAGTCCACCCTGACCAATACAGATACGTAGAGTCACACAGAGGTGCTCATCTGACAAGCAGCTCAATTAAAAACTGACTGCCACTGGACCATCTCCCCCTGAGACTTTCAGTTTGGGGTTCGTATTTGAAAGCAGTGCTGTTTTCTCCATCCTCAACCTCTTACCACATATGGCATATGTCACATCGCACCGAGGAGCACTCATCCAGTCCGCTAGCTGGCTGCTGGGGCACGACTGCTAATCCTTTGAAATGCCACTCACCCTGAGGGCTTCCCAGAGTGAATCTGACGTAGACCACGTGGCCCATAGTGTAAGCCAGGCTTCCCATTTGCTGAGTCCAGCCTTGTTGTTGCGGGTTTTTTTGTGTTTGTTTTTTTTATAGAGTGCCTTCTCTGACGAACACAGTCAGGAGAGGACCCACATGTGCTTGCGCACACACACATACTCTCATAGGTGTGTTTTTTTTTGTTTTTCTGTTTTTTTTAAATATATTTCTTTATTGGTTTCAGAGAGGAAGGGAGAAGGAGAGAGAGATAGAAACATCAATGATGAGAGAGAATCATTGATCGGCTGCCTCCTGCACACCCCCACTGGGGATTGAGCCCTCAACCCAGGCATGTGCCCTTGGCCGGAATCGAACCTGGGACCCTTCAGTCCGCAGGCCGACACTCTATCCACTGAGCCAAGCCGGCTAGGGCCATAGGTGTGTTTTTAAGGAACAATAAAATAGGCTAAAAACCGAGGCTCTCGACTATTTTTGAGACTCCCATTTAGAGAACTGCTTCTGCCTCTTTTAGAAGAAGGCCACCCTCACCTCAGTGACTGGTCAACTGCTCTCTGTCCTCCATTCACCCCAGCCCCTCAGTCTTGAGCACAGGGAAAGTGCACCCGCCTTGATGCTGGGAAATGGGCTGCGTGCCCAGGAGCCCAGCTAGCGGGGGGGCCCCCTGATGCGGGTGGGTCTTTCTTGCCATCTGCTTTGCCTCTTCCTTAATGTGACCTCCCCCTCTCCTGCCTCAAGAGTCAGGGGCCCACGCCTGTGCTTGCTACTCACACCAATACACTGGCATTCATTTCTGCCTGCCAGGAGCCCAGGTACATCTCCCTGATGCCAGAGTGCTGCATGGTGTGCGGTGAGCACAGACCTCTGTATTCCCTTGTCTGCTGAGAAGTGCAAACAGTATGGAATAACCCCAGCTGTGCAGGCACCACCTCGGACCCTCTCTTGGGCATCTATGTGGACATTGAGGGTATAAGCCATGGCAAGAAGTGGGTAATTTGCTCTAGAGTAAGCCTCGGTTCAAAAGAACCAGAGAGCGGGTAGGCTTTTTGATGTCTAAGAAAAATTCCTAAGGCTCTGGGAAGGGAAGGGAGAAGCCTGAGAGAGGTGATATAGGAAAGTGGCCAAATGAGGGTAATAACCAAGGGTGTGAGGGGAGGAGGCAGAGTTGAAATGGTGACCAGGTGGTAACCCTTGTTGGTTCTCCTCCCTGTGGCTGGGCCTGTGCAGATTTCCTGCTGTTGGCCAGAGAAAGGTGTCCCACGATGTCTGTGGCCGACGAGACAGCGTGGCTGGTTGAAGCAGCAGGACTCCACTCTGCTCTGAAAGTTCAGGCTAGCAGGTGCCAAGAATCACTGCAGTTTCTCCTTCCTTCTTTCCTTCCTTCTTTCCCTTCCTTCTTTCCCTTCCTTCTTTCCTTCCTTCCTTCCTTCTTTCCCTTCCTTCCTTCCTTCCTTCCTCCTTCCTCCTCTCTCTCTCTCTCTCTCTCTCCCTCTCTCTCTCTCTCTCTCTCTCTCTCTTTCTCTCTTCCTTTCTTTCTTCTTCTTTCTTCTTTCTTTCTTCTTTCTTTTCTTTCTTCTTTCTTTTCTTTCTTTCTTTCTTTTCTTTCTTCTTTCTCTTCTTTCTTTCTTTCTTTCTTTCTTTCTTTCTTTCTTTCTTTCTCTCTCTGTCCCCACAGTAAGTGACATGGAATCCGCAGGGTGGGAGAAGAACATTTTTATGGCACCTCTTCCACCTTCATTTCCTCTCCAAAATGTGTCCAATTTTAGTATTCACAATTCCACTTGGAGGCAGGCAGAATTCTAATTCCCATTTTACAAAGAAGGAAATCAAGGCTCTGTGAGGTTAAGAAGCCTGCCCCAGGGCACAGAGCTGGTAAGATCCAAGATTCAGAGATTTTCATCCCCAAAACCCATGAGTTTGCAACTATATACCAACTCCTTCTCAAGTGAGCCCACTTAAAGGTTACAGAAATCCAAATCACCAGTCAGAAAGAATATATGCACCCCTATGTTCATAGCAGCACAATTTACAATAGCTAAGATCTGGAAACAGCCTAAGTGCCTGTCAGTACATGAGTGGATAAAAAAGTTGTGGTACATTTATACCATGGAATACTATGCAGTTGTAAAAAAGGAAAAAAAAGAAAAAACAATCTCTTACCATTTGAGACAGCATGGAGGGACCTGGAGGACCTGGAGAACATTATGCTAAGTGAAATAAGCCAGCCAGAGAAGGATAAGTATCACATGACCTCACTCATATGTGGAATCAAATGAACAAAATAAACTGATGAACAAAATAGATCCAGAGACAGAGAAGCAGAGGATAGACTGACGAATCTCAGAGGTGGGGGTGGAAGGGTGGGAGGGGAAAGATTAACTGGGGAATTTATATGCATATATGCATAGCTCAAGGATACAGACAATAGAGTGGTGAAGGCCTGGGAAGGGCAGGTGTGGGGTAGAGGCAGTCAACGGAGGGAGGAAAGGGGACATCTGTAATACTTTCAAAAATAAAAAAAACAATTTTTAAATAAATAAATATAAACCACACACAATAAAATAAAGGAATTTTAGCCAGCCAGTGTAGCTCAGTGGTTGAGCACCGACCTATGAACCAGGAGGTCACAGTTTGATTCCATCAGGGCACATGCCCAGGTTTCGGCCTCAATCCCCAGAAGGAGGCATGCAGGAGACAGCTGATAGACAATTCTCTCTCATCACTGATGTTTCTCTCTCTCTCTCTCTCTCTTTCTCTCTCTTTTTCTCTCCCTCCCTACCTTGCTATAATCAATAAAAATATATTTTTTTAAAAAGTAAAATCCAGGACTCTCAAACTTACTAAATAAAACTTACCAAATAAAAAAATCTGTGGGTGAGGTGCAGAAAGCTGCATTTTCAACAAGCCTGCCAGGTGATTCTGAGCACACGGACTATGGAGAGCCTCTCCCACAGAAGAGAGAGGTTATAACTGACCCAGCAGTACGTCCCTCCAGGCTCGGCAGAGAAACCACTGACTCTGGGCCAGGTGCTCCACTTATCTGGGGAAGCCACTAAGGCCTGGATGCTTGGGATGAATGCTGAGCTCACAGAGGAACCAAAATAGTTCCGTCCCCTCATGCATTTATACCAAAAAACAGCTGCAAAGGTGTGGGGAGAACTGGGGACCATAAAAGCTTTTGAGAACATGAACCATGGGCTAATCATGATAATTTACCTTTTTAATTAAAAAGACCTTCACTGCACAAACAGAGCTTACAGAGGCACGTACCCTTTGATCCTGCAATGCCACGTTTGGGAATTTATCCTTCAGAAATTCTTTATGCTTGTATATACGCACAAGATTATTCAGTGCAGAACTGATTACAATAGCAGCCAAAGACTGGAAATAATCCAAATGCCATGAGTATGGAACGATGAAATAAATTACAGTGCATTCATACAATGAAAAGTAATGAGGAAACTGTATGTAATGATATGGAAATGTCTCCAAGATAGATCGTTAAGGGGAAAATCGAGGTGCGGAACACATGTATAATACGCTATCTTTTGTGTATAAAAAGGGAGTAATCAGAATCCCCATTCCTATTTGCTGGTTTATCATCGAGAAATGCTGGAAATAATATAAGAACGGTGTGGTGACCTCTGGGGCAGAGAATGGAACTGAACAGACGGGGAGCAAGGATGATTATACTTTGGGGTTTGGAACCGTGTGGGTGCACTATTTATTCAACGAGTAAATAATAAAATAAAAATTTAAACAACCATTTATTGCGGCCCTCGGAACAAGCAGTCTGGTCTGGTTCTCCACACCTGCCGGTCTTGCTTGGTGTCCGTGGGGAGCTCTTCAGACGGGGAGTGTGTTTCAGAGCCACCGCCATTCGCGTGGCTGCCCTGGTCGGCGGTGGTGCGCCAGACCAGAATGCAGATAGATGTTCATTGTCCAGCACGGCAGCAGGAGGACAGGTCTTTGAGTTTCTTACTGAGGAGAACCAGCTCCACAAAGGCTCTGGGATTGGAGTCCACGGAGCACTAGACAGCTCCAGGAGAGGAGGGCCCCGGCTGCCCAGGACTGAGCGCTCAGCACTCTAGTACTGAGGCATCAGCTGCTCTCGGCTCACCCGGGAGGAGTGGTGGTAGCGGTCCCGAGTGGCGAAGTCCGCGTTCTCTTGGGTGAGCTGAGTCATCTCCATGTCAACCCTCGCCAGGGCCGGCGCCAAAATGATCTGCTCCTGTGGGGATCGCAAGCTCCTTTGGTGAGAGAAACACAGATTGACCGTCAGAAGGAAAGACCAAGCGCTGAACAGGGAAGAGGAGTCTCCCCTGGGAGAGAAAAAGTATTTGCAAAAAACATTCTTGTCCTTAGTATTGAACATATATGTTAAAAAACACAACTGTACCTATTTTTGTTCATGAGGCAGAGAAGCATCGAACAGACTGTCAAACTATAGCGGAAAGGCTGGGGAGGGTTGAGGGGGAGGTAAGAGGTCAACCGAAGGACTTGTATGCATGCACATAAGCATAACCAATGGATGCAAGACACTGGGGTGGGGGAGAGGCGGTGAGGGCATGTATAGGGGCGGGGCGGGGGGGGGGGATAGGGGAGGCCAAGAGAAGGTCAATGGGGGAAAAAAGGAAACATATGTACTGCTATTTGTAATACTTTAAATAAAATAAAATTTTAAAAAACACAACTGGTGCAAGTTACATGTACAAATGTTTATGAATAAAGTATGAGAAATGAGTATAAAATAAGGAGAGAGGTGACTTTTACCTTTCTTTAGCATAAATGTATAAAAGTGTACAAAATAACCATCCAAACAGTGTCATGCTGGGACTCGCTAGCATTTCTTTGCTCTTTTGTCAAGTGAAATAATGGAATGGAGAGGCTGAAAAACAGAGAAGAGTAGAAAGAGAAACCTCTTCGGTTCATGGGAAAGAAGCTGAGTGAGGAATGATTTCCAGAGCTAAGGCTGACATAGCAGGCAGCTCCGAGACAAACGACAAAGGCTTTGACACCACGTTGGCCTGAAGACAAAGAACAAGTCCCGATGTGGATTCCACTGTCACTGAAGTGCCGACATACAGTTGGAGTTGGAATAAACTGGGACACACTAGGAAAGTGCCAGAGGCTAAGGAATAAGGAGAGATTCGACCGGCGGTCAGGGATGTGCAGAGGATGGATACAGTCATGGCTCTGCCCTCCAGGAGCCCAGTGGCCTCAGAAAAACTGCCCCACCTCCTTGTGCCAAAGCCTTTGTCCGACCTTAGACGTGATTGCCCCTTAGAAATTTAACCGAAAAGAATCATCTACTTTACAAGTAATAATGTCAATTTTTTAAATAGGGGTATATTTGATAGTTGTAAAGACATTTTTAAAGGTATAAATCTAATGTTTCAATTTTTAAAAGTTAAGCAGAAAGCTTCAGCTGACTTTGGCAAAAAGTGCCGTTACAGAAATTCAGATCACATGATGAAGGCCTTGCAGCCACTGAGAACATATCTGAATTAGGTTGAGGTTTTCTGAGAAATGAATTAACTTCTATAAAGGTTGAGTCTTCAAGAAGTAAAGTTGAGAAGTGTCAAAAATACCATCCCAATGAACATAGAAGTGTTTTTGCCAATGTATTTTTTTCATTAATGCTGGTTTGTTTGTTTGTTTGTTTATTTTTAAAAAGGTGAAACCATTACATTCTTCTAAGTTCTGGCAAATAATATGCCTCACTTTCTAATCTAGAATGGTCTAAAAATTCTCACCTGGGCAGTTGCTAGGACTTTAGGAAAGAAAGCCTTGTCAAGGTCAGGCTAAATTTCACATAATTCTGGGAATTGTAGGTGTAATACAGGGAGCAACTTAATCAAATTCCTTTGCCCAAACACTTTCACCACACCATTACTCTTCTTTGATTTTGAAGAGCATCTGGGTCCATAGTTGTAAACAAGCAAAAAACAAACAACCAAACTTCAAAATTACAAAATAGAAAACACAGCTACCAATTTCTACTTTTTAAAAACAATCACCATTTCTTGGTCCTTTCACCTTCCTCCATAATCATCACAAACATCGCTCAGGAGCCATGGTGAGGCCAGCACGTGTAATGTGGAGACTTCGCTGATGCCTCCATCGCCCACTTCACAAGCCCACAGAGCTATGCATAGTGCGGACTGGGTTCTAGTCCAACCAAAGTATTGCTCTCTTCTAAGAATAATCTCCTAATACATTCTTCTTTCTACATAGCACCACAGAGACCTCAGAGGTAAAATTCTAGGAATTCAGAAAGCAACAGAAGGAGCAGTGGCCTCCCATGGCCATGTGTAGGCTTTAAAACTGCAAATGCCTAAAAATATCCCTGTAAATCAGATGGGGCCCAATACTCCTAGCCACTCAGCAGCTCCAGATCTTTAGGCAGCCTCTACACAGAAGCTCTTTCCACTGAAACTCAACTTTTCCTCAGGACGAGGTGACAGGGAGAAGAGACCAGTGAGGGAGTGTTGTGATCTGAGTCACCCAGCCTGGGGCCTCAGATGGGAAGAGAGGCAGAGAGGTGACCCCACCCCTCCCATAGCTCCGCACTGAATGTTAGCCCAGCTTACAAGCAGATGACAGGGATCTCCCCGCACACCACCCTCCCTCCCAGCCTTCACCCTGTCAGCTTCCGTGGCCCCGATCCTTTGTCTTCACCATCCCAGGCTCTAGCTCAGTGGTTCTCAACCTTCTGGACCTTTAAATACAGTTCCTCATGTTGTGACCCAACCATAAAATTATTTTTGTTGCTACTTCATAACTGTAATGTTGCTACTGTTAGGAATCGTAGTGTAAATATCTGATATGCAGGATGGTCTTAGGCAACTCCTGTGAAAGGGTTGTTCAACCGCCAAAGGGGTCGCGACCCACAGGTTGAGAACCGCTGTTCTAGAAGCAAGCTTTAATTTCTTGCGCAATCTTGAGCAAATTGGTAGTGCTTATAAGACTTGTCTTAAAAAGGATTCTTGGAAGGTAGAAAGGGGGCGTTACTGTTTACTAGACGGAGTGTTTCTGTTTTTACAGGACAGTGAGTTGAAATACATGGTGGAGGTGGTGGCACAACAATATGAATATAGTTAATACCACTGCACTGTACACTTAAAAAGGGTAAAATGCTACATTTTGTGTTATCTGTACTACATCACAATTAAAAATATGGGGGAGGAGGGAAGGATTCTGAATGTACATCTGGGATCCAAGGGAAAGGGTCCATCAGCAATATCTGGGCATGGAAGGTAGAAATATTTGCAAGTGCAACCCAGACATCTAGATTGTCAAAAACAAACCAACAAAATGAAATCATAGTAAACACTTGATTGAGTTCTGCCTGGATTTTCCCAGCCTGCAGCGTTGGTTCCTCGAAGGAGGAGGGAACGTAATTTCCTAGAGTCCCAAGGCCTTAGCATTGTCTCCAGAAGGGTGAAGGAGGAGGAAAGAGATTAGGGCACTCATGAAATCTTACGTTTTCCATGAGGCCTTCTCCTATTTCTCAGGAGAGTCGATTCTTCCCTTTCCCTGCATGTTTGAACACGGAGGTGCCCCAGAAATCCTCCAGGATCCCTACTCTATATATTTCTGTACTTGGCTTCTGTACTTTCACGGCCTTTGGGCTTAACCTTGTGTGTGATAATGTGCTGATGCTAGTGTGTCTCGGACCATGAACTCACTGAGAATAGCTCTCTGGACTGAGCACCCGCAATCAGATTCTACATAAAGCCCCTGTTCATGATTCCTGAGAATAGAAAGCAGGAGGACATGAGCCAGAGGAAGCTTCTGATGAGCTGAGGCTGGGGGCTGGGCGGGGGAGGGCAGTGAGGAGCAGAGTCTGAGTCTCCTCTAGGGTCTCAATTGTTGGGTTCCCGCACACAATTCACCCTCGCCCAGTTAGGAGTGGGACCCAGGACACTCATCCACCCCGGTCCTGGCCCCAGATTAGCACTGACCTGCAGGAGGGGATCAGAAGAGACCGCATCCATCTGAAAAAGCTGAAGTTGGAGGCTGATCCTACAGGGAAGACATATACATGAATATTGCTGAAGGCTCTCGATATGCATCTAAAATCCCAGTTTTAATAGAATTTATATCCTCTGACACACATGCACAATTAGTATAATTTTTTTCCCTTTTTCAGCCTAACCAAACTATATATATATTATGCTAATTATCCGGGACGCTGTAACGGGTCAACCCGGACAGGAGGAGGCTGTGCGGGCAGCGTCTGGGGTGGGGCGGCAGGGGCCTCCATACCCCTGCACTGGGGGAGGGCCTGATCAGCAGTGGCCGCAGCTGCTTCAAGGGCCAGAGAGGGAGGCAGAGCCAGACTGGCAGTGGCCACGACTGCTTCGGGGCCTGGGGAGTGAGGCAGGGCCGGACCGGCAACTCGAGGTGGGCAGCATTGTGCAATTTCAAATCATGCGCTAGGCTGCTAGTATTCATTATAATATTCCCTGATAGCAGCCTGCTAAGGACTTCATACCCATATGTAGTTTCCAAAAATTTATTTCTAAATTTCAAATTCTCAAGAAAGAAACTGAATAAAGTGCTATAGAGAAAAAAAGCAGATGACTTGCTAACTTCAGTCCTATGGATTTAAAAATTTTGATATTTTTTTCTTAGATTCAAACTATGCGTTAAATATGTGCTATAAAATCCCCTACTAGACCATACGCCCTTGGAGGCTAGGAAGCACGTCTTCTCCATCTTGTAACACTCCCCACACCCACAGGAGTTGGCACCCAGGAACTTTTCTACGGGTGTTAAGTGAATCCAATTGCTCACAGTGTAGAAATGTTAGAGCTGAAGTTTGAAGTGAGATTCTTGTTGATACTGACTAAATATACTGACATCAGACACACTAATTAGAATAGGGCGAATCAGCTTTTTAAAAAAATATTTTTATTGATTTCAGAGAGGAAGGGAGAGGAAGAGATAGAAACATCAATGATGAGCGAGAATTATTGATAGTTGCTTGCTGCATGCCCCCTACTCGGTATCGAGCCTGCAACCCAGGCATGCACCCTGACCAGGAATGGATCTGTGACCTCCTGGGTCATAGGTTGACACTCAACCACTGAGCCACACCAGTTGGGCCTAATCACCTTTTTAAAAAAATAAAACAAAAACCTCATCCCTTCTTTGGTGTGGGGTTTTTTAAAATCTCATATAATGAGTTACATATAACTTTAAGAAACCAAATCAAATGTCATTTTATAAAATGTTCTTCTAAATTATATATATTTGCATTAATATCTACAATTGCAAACAGAAAGTTTCTAACATATTCTGATGTTTTCAGGAGGAAGCAAATAAACAAACATTTTATCAACTGACCTTTCTTATTGTGATCATTTGGAGTCTAAGTTATCTAAATTTTAGATGGAGACTGGCCTGAAATTTTATTTCATACCTTCTTGTGAATAGATTTCTGGGAATGATTTGAATTTCTTAGGATCAAACTAACTCCTAAGAAATTTAGAAGCAAACACTGATGTAATCACTGTGTTAATTAAAATATATCCTGTCCCTTAAATTAGTTGGTATAAGGACCTCTTGTTAGCATGACTTTTCTAAAGCACTGTTATTGTTTCTTAAACACCCTCACAGGCACACCCACAAATAATGTTTAATCAGGGAACTGTGGCCCAGTCAAGTTGACTCAAAAAATTAACCATCACAGGAGGCTTCACAGAGGAGGGCGGCTTTTGAAGGATCCTGAACTGACAGACCTGGGTTTTCATCAGAGGTCACCCTGAGGGCCTTAGCAGGGCATGTCTTCACTCTGGGATTTACTGCTCTCCCTTCTACTCTACCATCTTTACCAAAAGTCCTCGAAAGCATTATTCTTAATGTGCATGTGACTTCAAGTGTATGAAGTACATTTCTTTCAAAAATATACATCAAATTATTCTAATTCTGAAGAATTTTTTCTTCAGTTTGCCTGGATTGCTGTGGTTCATTTAGTTAGGACTTAGAACTAATTGCTTTATTTTAAATTGGGGCATCATAGAATGTTGTTGAAAAGGGCTCTCAAATGTATTTCTTTTAAATAGTTTTATTGTTGAGACTTAACTGTAAATCACCATAGAGTATTGATTATACTTTCTTACTATTATATTCTTGATGCTCTGACATTCGGGGCCTTGATCCTAGAGATAGCAAAGAACTCCCCTGTGAACACCCCTTTGATATACAAATCAACCAAACCAGAACCCACACCCCCAAATTCTCACAAAAGAGCCAATACGCCCCTGCCCTAAATCATGCTAGGGCCACATAGCAGACAACTAGAGACCACCCCTATATACTCTTTTTTGTCTGGTTTCTTCCACGCAGCATAATTATATGAGTTTCATCCATGTTATTGTATGTTCCTTTTATTACTGAGTATTCCATTGTAGAAGTACATTGGCTAGTTCATATAGCAGGTATATGTTTGACTTTTAATAACCTGCCAAACTGTTTTACAAAGTGATTGTATTATTTTATTTCCACCAGTAGTATACGATAGTTCTAGTTGCTCCACATCCTTGCCAACACTTGGCATGATCAGTATTTTTAATTTTAACCCCTCTAGTAGGTGTGTAGTAGTATAATATTGTGGTTTTAATTTGTATTTCCTAATCACTAATCATGTTGAGCATCTTTTCATATGCTTAAGACTTTCCATATAAGTATTTTATTTTATTGTTTTATTGATTTTTAGAGAGGGAGGGAGAGAGAGAGAGAGAGAGAGAGAGAGAGAGAGAGAGAGAGAGAGAAACATCAATGCGAGAAAGATACAGTGATAGGTTGCCTCTTGCACATGCCCTGACTGGTGATTGAACCCACAGCCTAGATATGTGCCCTGACTAGGAATCGAACCCATGACCTTCTGGTGCATGGGATGATACTCCAACCAACTGAGCCACACATGCCAGGGCTCATATAAATATTTTAGAGTCTGCTTGCTAACTTCCACAAAAAAAGGCAGCAGAGATTTTTATTGGGATTATGTCGAATCTGTAGAGCAATTTGCGGAGAATCAATGTCTTAAGAATATTGAATCTTCCAATTCATGAACTTAGTATATGTCTTCATTTATTTCTTTAATTTCCTCTTTCCTTTCTTCTCAGAAATGTTTTTGTTTTCCTCTTCTAGTCTGTAAATATGGTGAATTACATAGAATAATTCAGAATGTTAAACCAACCTTGAATTCCTGAGATAAACCTATTTAGTTACGATGTATTATCCTTTTTATATTTTTTTATTCAGCTTGGTAAAACTTTGTTACAAATTTTTGTATCTATGGTCATGAGGGATATTGGTGTGTAGTTCTCCAAAAAGTTTGCAGAGAATTTATATTCTTTCTTCCTTAAATGTTTGATAGGTTTCATTAGTGAAGCCATCTGAGTTTTCTTTGTGGGAAGGTTTTAATAACAAGTTTAACTTCATTACTAGATGACTTAAATAGCCTTATTTTTCTTCTAGAATGAACTTTGATAGTTTGTCTTTTTCAAGGAATTTTCCCAATACATCTAAGTTGTCATATATATTGGCATAAAGCTGTTTAAAAATATTTATTTATTTTCCTTTTAATATCTATAGATTTTCTAGTAATGTCATCTCCTTCACTCCTGATACTGGTCATTTTTTACCTTCTCTCCTTTTATTATGATCACTCTGGCTAAAAGTTTGTCATCTGTATACATGATATCACATAACCAGTTTCTTGTTTTATTGGCATTCTCTACTTTTTCTAGTTTATATATTATTGATTTCTACTTTTATCTTCATTGCTTCTTTGTTTCTCTTATTTGGGTTTAATTTGCTCTTCTTTCTCTAGTTTTCTTAAGTTAGAAGTGGGGGGTCATTGATTTAAGATCTTTATTCTTTTCTAATATGAACATTTGATGCTATAAACTTCCTTCTAAGTACCGAATTAGCTGCATCCCACAATTTTGGTGTTATATTTTCATTTTCATTCAGTTTCAAATATTCTGTAATTTTATTTACTATTTCTTCTTTGAACCCTGAGTTATTTCATATCTTTACTTGATTTAGCATTGTTTAGTGTTCTTAGTCATTCAGTGTTCTTTAGTTTCTAAATATTTGGGGATTTTCCAATACTAGATATCTTTCTGATATTTATTTCTAATTTACTTCTCATTTGGTCAGAGAACATACTTTTTTCTTGAATTTACTTGAATACCTTTAAATATATCGAAACTTTTTATGTCCTAAAAATATGGTAAATATTTCATTTTTATTTTAAAAGAACATTTATTCTTCTGTTAGGTTAAATGGTCTATAAATCTTAGTTTGTCTAGGTTTGTGGATAAGTTATTCAAGTCTTCTAATGTCTTACCAATATTAAGCCTACTTGTTTTATCAATTATTGGGAGAGGTATTGAAACCTCTTATTTTAATTATGAATTTTTCTATTTCTTGTTACAGTTATACCAGGTTTTACTTCATATATTTCAAAGCTCTATTTTTAAGTGCATAAAGATTGAGATTTTTTATGTCCTCTTCATGAACTTTTTACTTTATCTTCATGAAATAATCCTTTATTCCTGGTAACATGCTTTTCTCTAAAATCTATTTAGATTGCCTGATAGCAATATAGTCACTCCAGCTTTGTTTTGATTCACATTATTGTATCTTTTCCCATCTTTTTATTTTTAACTTATTTTGTGTCTTTATATTTAAATAGGTTTCTTGTAGGCAGCATATAGTTGTATCATGCATTTTTATTCATCTGACAACCTCAGTGTTTAGACCACTTTATTGAGAGTGTTTACACCATTTATTTTTAGTGTGATTATTGATTGATATGGCTAGGTTTATATAAACTGCCTTGTTATTTGCTTTTTGTTTGTCCCATATGCCCTTTATTATCTTTTCTTCTTTTTCTGCTTTCCTTTGCGTTGAGCATTTTAAAATTCAATTTTACCTCCTTTATTGTCTTACTAGTTGTAACTCTTTGTTACTTTTTTTTAAATATATTTTATTGATTTTTTACAGAGTACAGAGAGGAAGGGAGAAAGATAGAGAGTTAGAAACATCGATGGGAGAGAAACATCAATCAGCTGCCTCCTGCACATCTCCTACTGGGGATGTGCCCGCAACCCAGGTACATGCCCTTGACCGGAATCGAACCTGGGACCCTTCAGTCTGCAAGCTGACGCTCTATCCACTGAGCCAAACCGGTTTTGGCTCTTTGTTATTTTTTAATGGTTGCTTTAGAGTTTGTAGTACACATTTTTAACTTATCACAGTCTACCTCTAAGTGATATTATAGTACTTCACATATAGTATCAGAAAGTTAAAACAGTATATTTCCATTTCTTCCCTCCTGGCCCTTGTGCTATTGTTATCATCCATTTTACTTCTACATGTCTTATTTTTTTAATTTATCATTTTTGTGCATGTCATATTTTCCCCCTAAACTATAAGCTACTTGAAAATGGGATTCATATCTGTCAGTGTTGGCATTTAGTTGGTGCTCAAAACACATTTCTTCAATGGATCCTAAAAGAGAAAGAGGAAGGTGGTGGCAAAATGGCCCTGCTGCTTACCAAGGTGAAGCCCGGGACTGGCCCGACCAATGTAGAAATACACAATGGCAGCAACACACATGTTGATCAAAGCATAGACCCACTGGATCACAAACATGATGACAAGAGACCCAACGGCCTGTGGAAACAGTAGGAAAGGCAAGTCACCTAATGATTTATCACATTGTAGGCAAACCACAAGGCTAGTCCCTCTCATCAACCTTTGGTCACTATAAAAGTCTACTTAATTGAAGTTCACTCATAATTTTTTAAAAAAACTCATTTAAGCAGATATTTGAGAAGATACCTTCTGAAAGGACCCTCTAATCAAAACTATCAATAAATAGTTATTCTTTCCTAGTTCACTGTCCTATTCCTCCCTAGAAGAAACAAAGTGAAATTATGCTAATTTGGTATACCTAGAAATTTAGTGACCAAGAGGTTATCAGAGATGATTATTTTACAAGTAACCCACTGATTAAAATCAATGCTGCACTAAATGTAATCTTGCCATTTGTAGTCTTGCCTAAATTCTAATATAACAGGTAGTTAAATAACATTGCTCCTGGTTAAGACTCTCCTCTTTCCTTCCCACAGCCCCAACCCTGAGATCACACATGTCTCCAGTTCTCCTTGAATTATGTCACAAGGACAACTGAGATAAAAATGAAGCTACTCACCCCCAACAGGGAGACCCAGGGGTTGCATATGCGAGCGTAGAAAGAAGTAGTTCTGCTCTGGATATCTTGTTCCTGGAGCCTAGACTTTAGGAAGAAATCTAAAAAATAAATGAGCCAAATCCTTATTACCAATCTGTTACCAAATCCTCTTATATTTTTATGAACAAATACTTATAAGCTCATCTTCTCAACCTAAAAGTCAACTTCCACTCACGTCAACCATTAACTTTCTTGTGGTCTTAGTCAACTCATTCTCCTACTCTCTGATGTAACAAGTTTACAATCTCTCTCAAAGGAGACCTTTCATATCCTCTCATCACCAAATCTACCAACTCACTTGCACATGAACCTTCTCTTCTGCCTTCCCTCCTTGTCCAGTGGATGAACAGTCCCGGCTCCTGTGTAAGGCCCATTCTCTGCTTATGCTTTGCTTGAGGATTTTGCTTTTGCATCCTTGATTTTTCCATCCTATACTGAACCATTACCATCTATAATAATAAAAGCATAATATGCTAATTAGACCGGCTGTCTTCCAGACGGGGCTGGGAGGGAAGCCTGGTCCCAGGTGCCAGAGGGAAGCCAGTGCCAGCAGCTAGGGCAAGGAAGGCCTACTCTTGCACGAATTTAAATATAAATACCTCTACTTAAACATAAATACCCTACACTGCAATTTCTCCCACTTAAGCAAATACCTTCTGGTCAACCCCTAGTTACTGCCCTATTCCTTTGTCTTCCTTATAGCAAAACTCCTCAAAAGAATTGCCTATACATTATTTACCTCACATTATTTCCTCAACCCACTCGTAAGATTGTAAGATTTCACTAAAACTACTCTTCCTAAGTTGCCAATGACTTGATCTTTTCAAATTCAATGGTCAATTCCCAGTCCTCATCCTATGAGGCCTTTCAGACAGCAACTGACACATGTGATCACTTCCTGCTTATTGAAACACTTCCTTCTCTTGCTTTCTAGGATGCCTCATTCTCCCAGCTTTCCTTCTACCTCATTGACCACTTCTTCTTGGTCTTCTTTACTGGCTCACCTTCCAAACCCTAAATATTGTAATATCCCAACATTCATTCAGTCCTCAGCACTCCTTTTACCCCCATATATACTCATTCCTGGGATATCTCATCTAGTCCCATGGCTTTAAATACTATCTATATATTGATGATTCAAATTTACATCATCCTTGACCCTTGAACTAAAATTTTGAATATCTAGTTTTCTTCTCAATAGCTCCTCTTACATGGCTAACAAGCACCTCAAACCTTAGCATGGCTAATGCAAAAATCTACTCTCCCCAAGTCTTCTTCATCTGAATAAATGACACCACCATTCACTCAAATATCTATGATTCATCCTTGACTGCTCTTTTCCTCACACCTACACCTAGT
Source organism: Myotis myotis (assembly GCF_014108235.1). Taxonomy (NCBI): domain Eukaryota; kingdom Metazoa; phylum Chordata; class Mammalia; order Chiroptera; family Vespertilionidae; genus Myotis; species Myotis myotis. The sequence continues at coordinate 161,782,494 of NW_023416324.1, forward strand.
CCATCAGTAAATCCTCTGACTCTACCATCAAATATATTCAGAATTTGACTATTCCTCACTGTACAATTCACTGCTCCATTGAAATGCCCTCTTCTCAGAGAGATCTTTCCTGACAAACCTCTCTGAAACAGTTCGCCCTCTCCCCACCTAGTCTCTCTCTTATCCCATCACCCCACCTTATTACTCATCATACTACCTGACATTACAGTGTATATTTGTTTGTTTGTTTGTTTATGTACCTTCCCCTACTAGAACACAAGCTCAATGATAGCAGAGACCCATGTCTATTCAGCATGTTCTCCGGCACCTTGAACAGTGCTTAGAATGTAGTAAATGTTCCATTCATGTGGTTAAATGAATGAGCAAACCATCCTAGCCCCCAGAGAAATCTTTATTCTCTCAACATCTGTCTTCCTTCATCATATGTTGCCAATTATTATATTTATCTTTTATACCTGAGGGCAAGGACTGTGTCTCTTATATCTCTAAATGCCAAATCTAGACATTTAGAAGTTCATGTATAGGAAGTGCTCAAAAAATGTCTCCCTATTAATTGTGGATTGAAATAAACTCTGCCAAGCATTATGACTGATTTGAATTGATGGCTCTGCTATTTTTTAAAAAAAGAAATAATACTGTTATACTTCCATTAGTTAAATTGTATAACTTTAACATGTTCAATGCATGATTCATTTTTTTCAGCCATTGGCTTAGTGAAATACAGTTGCTCTCTTTGTTACTAAGAAGGAACACTATTGGTTAAGGACTTAGATTATTGCCTCTCTGAGATTTGCCAAATGTTAAGCTCACCTTTTCATACTTGATCTTTTTTTTTTTTAGTTTTTTTTTTTTAATTAAATCTTTATTGTTCAGATTATTACATTTGTTCCTCTTTTTTCCCCCCATAACTCTCCTCCTCCCAGTTCCCGCCCCACCCTCCGCCCTCACTCCCCACCCACTGTCCTCATCCATAGGTGCACGATTTTTGTCCAGTCTCTTCCCGCATCTCCCACACCCCTTTCCCCTCAAGAATAGTCAGTCCATTCCCTTTCTATGTCCCTGATTCTATTATGATCACCAGATTATTTATTCACTTGATTCTTAGATTCACTTGTTGATAGATGCATGTTTGTTGTTCATAATTTGTATCTTTACCTTTTTCTTCTTCTTCCTCTTCTTAAAGGATACCTTTCAGCATTTCATATAATCCTGGTTTGGTGGTGATGAACTCCTTTAGCTTTTCCTTATCCGTGAAGCTCTTTATCTGACCTTCAGTTCTGAATGATAGCTTTGCTGGATAAAGTAATCTAGGTTCTTGGTATTCATCACTTTGAATATTTCTTGCCATTCCCTTCTGGCCTGCATGGTTTCTGTTGAGAAATCAGCTGACAGTCGTATGGGTACTCCCTTGTAGGTAACTGAGTTTCTTTCTCTTGCTGCTCTTAAGATTCTCTCTTTGTCTTTTGCTCTTGGCATTTTAATGATGATGTGTCTTGGTGTGGTCCTCTTTGGGTTCCTTTTGTTTGGGGTTCTCTGTGCTTCCTGGACTTGTAAGTCTATTTCTTTCACCAGGTGGGGGAAGTTTTCTGTCATTATTTCTTCAAATAGGTTTTCAATATCTTGCTCTCTCTCATCTTCTGGCACCCCTATAATTCTGATGTTGGTATGCTTGAAGCTGTCCCAGAGGCTCCTTACACTATCTTCGTATTTTCGGATTCTCTTTTCATTTTGCTTTTCTGGTTGGGTGTTTTTTGCTTCTTTGCATTTCAAATCTTTGCCTTGATTCTTGCGCTCCTCTGGTCTGCTGTTGGGAGTCTGTATAGTATTCATTATTTCAGTCCGTGTATGCTTAATTTCTAGTTGGTTCTTTATCATAACATCGAGGGTCTCATTAGATTTCTCGAGGATCTCATTAAGTTTATCGGCGGCTTCTAGACAGTTCTTGAGAGACCTTAAAAGTGTTGTTCTGAACTCAATATCCTCCATTGACAGTTTTGTCCTGTTTCTTTGTCTCCACATTTTTTATGCTTTCTTGGTGCACCCCCTAGTGGTCTTTGTGCGCAGTCTTGTTGTAGTTAAGCCTTGATTGTTGTCGGCAATACCGGGGGTGATTTGACCTCCAGGCTAACTGGCTATGAGAGTCCGCTGTGTCTGCAGTGGGAGAGCTTCTGTGCTGGATCTCTAGGGAGGTGCTAATCTAGCGTTTGCCTGAGGCTATCCGGCAAATGGCTCTGCACAGGGCTTGGGCAGGGTGGGTCCCCGGGGATCTACAGGGCGGGCCAGAGCGAGCAGTTATGGCTGCTCTCAGTTCCATCCCTAGGGGCTCTGCCTCACAGAGTCCCAGCAACCGCTGCAAACCTCGGAGAGAAAGCTGCCTTCGTGTTCCGGCCGAAGCCAGACAGTCCTGCTTTTCCCGTTTGAGTCTGGGTCCCTAGAGACTCACCCAGATCTGGAGCTCAGAGTCTGAATGTCCCTCCCGATTGAAAACAACAGCCAGCCTTCCTGTGGTTCTGGATGATGTCCGTTCTGTCTTTTAGTTGTTTTTTGAAGTGGTTGTTTGAGGCAGCAATCTCCGGCGTTAACCTATGCCGCCATCTTGGTTTCTCTTGATCTTGATCTTGCACAACATCAATTACAGTGTACCTAAGGGAAGTGTGTATGTCTGTGTGTGTGTGTGTGTGTGTGTGTGTGTGTGTGTACGCTTTCTGAGAAGCTCAGGAGAAAGTAGTTAGGAAGGGACGTGTCCTGTAGGCAAGGACAACACATCAGCAATGTGAGGGAGAATTCATGCAAGGATGCTCAATGACTTTGAATAGGTCTCACAGCACAGGCAAACAATATGGTTCAAAATCCTTCCAAATAACTAAAGGAATTTTTTTCTCTTGTTAAGGATTTTGCTGGAAAAAACAAGCCTTGTGGATTATTGGTGGAAGGGGACATTTTTCACATTAGAAATTCTAGAGCAGTGGTTCTCAACCTTCTGGCCCTTTAAATACAGTTCCTCATGTTGTGACCCAACCATAAAATTATTTTCGTTGCTACTTCATAACTGTAATGTTGCTACTGTTAGGAATCGTAATGTAAATATCTGATATGCAGGATGGTCTTAGGTGACCCCTGTGAAAGGGTCGTTTGACCGCCAAAGTGGTCATGACCCACAGGTTGAGAATCGCTGTTCTAGAGTAATGACCAGAAAGGCAACTTAACTTTTCAAGTTTTAGTTGCAAAACAAACAAACAAACAAAACCATGCATCAGGCACACTAAAGATATCAAATATAAAAAACAGAGTAAAAATAATATTAAAGTGTCTTTTAAAATATAATGGTATGTCTAACATATTCAATGTTCACAAAATCCATGCAGATATAAACACAGTAAACATGAAAGGTGAAAACAATTATGTTAACTTTTAAAATCATGAATTTAAGTAACTTTATAGACATTAGGAATCTAAATATTAAACTATCTCTGTAAATGCACCTCATGTCTTTCTCAGAATACATAAGCACAGTTCTAGTCAGCATGTACAAACCGAGAATGTGCACAGATGCTGTCCACAATGATCCTGTTTCAAGTCCAGGTGGCCTTTTATCATGATAATGCAATTCTTTTAACTGCTTTCCAAATGCGGTACATTTCAGTTATTTCTAACTTGATTATGCAATTCCCCCAAATAGATTTACTAAGCCAGGGCAATTAAACAGGTTTATATTCCTTGTTACATCTTTTAAAAAAAATTTTTTTATTGATTTTTAGAGAGGAAGGGAGAGATAGAGAGAGAAACATTGATTAGTTGCCTCCCACACACTCCCAAACTGGGGATCAAACCCACAACCTGGGCATGTAACCTGACCAGGAATTGAACCTGCCACCCTTTGATGTATGGGATGACCCTCTAACCAACCAAGCCACACTGGCCAGTGGTGCTCAGTGGTTGAGTATTGACCCATGAACCAAGAGGTCACCAGTTCAATTCCCAGTCAGGGCACATGTCCTGTTTTCAGGCTTAGTCCCCAGCAAGAGGCAGCTGATGGATGATGTTTCTCTCTCATCTTTCTCATCAATGTTTCTATCTCTCTATCCCTCTCCCTCCCACTCTCTCTAAAATCAAATATATATGTATATGTATACTATATAATAAAGAGGGACTATGCTAATTGACCCTCACGCCATCACAAAGATGGTGGTACCCACAGCCAATAAGGAGGGAATATACTAATTGACTGCCCCACCCTCAAAGATGGTAGCACCCACAGCCACAAGATGGCTGGCAGGGGAGGGCAGTTGTGGGAGATCAGGCCAGCAGGGGAGGGCAGTTGGGGGGGACCAGGCCTGCAGGGGAGGGCAGTTAGGGGTGACCAGGACAGCAGGGGAGGGCAGTTGGGGGCAACTGGGCCAGCAGGGGAGCAGTTAGGCATCGATCGGGCTGGCAGGGGAGTGGTTAGGGGCAATCAGGCAGGCGAGCGCTTGGGAGCCAGCAGTCCTGGATTGTGAGAGGGATGCCTGACTGCTGGTTTACGCCCGATCCCACAGGGATCGGCTGTAGGACATCCCCCAAGGGGTCCCAGATTGGAGAGGGTGCAGGCTGGGCTGAGGGACACCCCTCCCTCAGCACACAAATTTCATGCACTGGCCACTAGTGTGTGTGTGTGTGTGTGTGTGTGTGTGTGTGTGTGTGTATTAACAATGCCTAATGCTGAGCTTAGATGAGACAATCTGTGTTAATTGCTTCTCTCAGTGTCAAGAACATGGGGCATGCTCAATAAATGCTGCCTATTTTTAGCTACAAACATTATTTAACACTTAAAAGTAAAAGTTGGTTTGTTGAGTGGACAGTAAATGAGTCTGGGAATTGATTTTTCAAATGTAAACTACATATTCATCTCTTCTGACCTCTGCTTAATATAATCTGGATTCTGACCTTCCTGTTTTTAAAAATAATATGCTTTGGAAGGTACGCTTTTATCAGTTGTGTTTGTCTGAATAATTGTTTCCTTCTGCGGCACTGTTGTTCAAATGTTTTTTTATTTCCATTTAATCAGATCCTTTTTATCTCTGATGATGTCTTTAATAGTCAGCAATATTTCTCTTGCACAGCTGTTATAAATAAGGAATTCGTGGCTATATAAGGCATAAAATACAGTCCCAAGTTAATTTGGGGGGCCCATTTGCTCTCAATAGCATTTATTCAGTAGCAATTTGATTCTTGTTATTTCATGGCATCTGGTTTGTCACAGATTAGGTTCTTATGACAGTTTACACTTTCTATTCTACTGATCAATGTTTAAATGTTTTAGACAATATTTGTTCAAATGTTCATCAATTTCACCAGCTTTTACTGAGTGTTTGTTGGATGCCATGTGTCGTGTGCCGTGTGGGAACGCTGTGATGAATACAAGGTGGAAAGACATGGTTTATGACTAAAGGAAGCTCACAGTCTAAAGGCACAGGAATGGAACTGGTATTTCTTTTCCTTAAGACAGACAGATGAGCGGAGCCGAAGACAAACGTATAAACACATGTGATCTGAATGTGTAAGACAATGTGATAATTATTTATACTTCCTGTATGAATCAAATGTCATGCCTGCACAGCAGGGGGACCAGGTAATCCTTCTCAGAGGGCATAAAAATGGGTCTGAAAAGTCAGATGGATTTTAAACACGAAGTCAGAGTTTTCCAGATGGAGAAGGGGGAGGTGAAGCAATTTGAGGAGGCAGAACAGCATACACCAAGGCAGGAAGGAATGAAGAACATGACGTGTTTAGAGCACTAGTCTGGGTGGATCCACAAGTAAGTGCATGAGTTGTCATGAGGAAAGTGGCCAGGAAGGTAGGTCTGGATTGTAAAGAACCTTAAAGATCACACCAAGGATCTTGGACTGTCTATGGAAGGCATTAGATTCTGGTGAAGGTTTTTAACTAAGAGACACAAGAGGAGAGTTTTATTTCAGAAACATCATTCAGTGGACAATAATGAGAAGGAGAAGCAGGATGTGGGGAAATCTGGGGGCAGAAGACTGATTGGGAGACTTAACAAGAGCCTGGGTGCTACATGATGAGGGTCTATACCAAGGCAAAGCAGCATGGATGGAGGGGAGGGAGTAGTCAGTAGCTATATTTCTCAACTGGGCGACTGGGTAGCAACCACTGCAGCGATTAAACATGGCAAGCTGGCTGTAAGTCTCTTCTGAAAACCCAGTGAGAAGACATAAAAGGAATTAAATAGGTATAAATCCACAGACACAAGGTGAATGAGAGAGGAAAGATAAAAACAGGTATTGGAAGATGAAAAGGTGACAGAGGAGCAGTAACAGACTGGGCCGAGCAGAGGGGACGAACTCTAGAGCCTGCAGGGGAGGTGCTGGTAAGAAGCAGCCCAATGCACCCCCCAGGCTCCAGCAAAGTTCAGGACCAGGAAGTATCATGTCCCTGGGAAGAGGTAAGGTGCGTAAAACTACTTATGAAACAGTTGGGCCCTAGCTGGTTTGCTCAGTGGTTAGAGTGTGAGCCTGCAGACTGAAGGGTCGCTGGTTTGATTCCAGTCAAGGGCATGTACCTCAGTTGTAGGCTTGATCCCTGGCCCTCTTCCAGGTGGGGTGTGTGCAAGGAGGCAGCCAATTGAGCAGGAGGCAACCAATCAATGTGTCTCTCTCACATCCATTTTCTCTCCATCTCTCCCCCTCCCTTCCATTCTCTCTAAAAAATCAATGGAAAAAATATCCTCGGGTGAGGATTAACAACAACAACAAAAAGAAACAGGTGGACACGGAGGCCCTCTGCCCAGTGGTAACAACTCCTTCTTTGCCCTATCCCCTTCCCAGGGGGGATTTCCTCCAAAGAAATCAAACCACAGAGTGCCTACACTCAGGACACCAGGCACAGCAGAGAGCAGGGAAATTGGGCTAGAAACTGGGGGATTAAATGAAAGCTTATACCCTAAACAGTGGGGAGCCCCCAACTCCCTTACCTTACCTTGCTCCCTAGTTGCAAGCAGCCATCAGGGTGACCCTCAGGCAAGAGATTAAGTGACTCTTCTGCGGAGGAACGGGGGAGCCCCGGAGGAACCCTTGAGAACAGTGGTTCTCAACCTTGGCTGCACACCAGAATCACCTGGGAATCTTTTTAAAATCCTGATTTCTGGGCCTCGTCCTCCAGAAATCAGGATTTAAAAAGATTCCCAGGTGATTCTAGTGTGCAGCCAAGATTGAGAACCACTGCTCTAGAAGATGGTTACAGGTGAGTCCTCTGTGAAGAAGCCAGTTTATTCCCTAATCATCCTACAGCGAGGTTCCCAAGGAACAAGCCCTGCCCAGTGTGCTTTTTAGGGCTTCGCTTCTAAGTATGAACAGAGATAAGAAGATCAGCAGACATGTTAGTGAAGCGTCTAATGAGAGAGAGAGAGATCCAGCCAAAGAGAAAAGGATCTAACACAGGACAGACAGTAAAAGGAGCAGAAAAGACTTTAAAGGGAGAATAAGTACTATTACCAGAAAGATAAGATAAACCATTTTTACCCATGAAACAAGAATAAAGTGATGCTCATTTTTTTTAAGGGACAAGGACGAATTAGGTTACACCCAAGAGCTCTTGGAAATTGAAAACAGGACAATTGTGGCATAGCCCGAATGTTGCCACCCAATCTACTCTTCTTCCTTAGGAAAATAACTACACAGTTTCGTGTGAAGCAGCAATATGACCAGCCAAAAAGACATTTCCCAGCCTCCCCTCTGAGAATAGCTGGGAGGGCTACCGAATCAAGCTCAGGGCTATGCAGCCAGGGACAACACTCACAATTGTATGTCAGAGCAGCCCAATGGAGCCATCACTGCTGCAGGCACCCAGGTCTAGACAGCGCAGCCTGCCTGCCCATGGACCCGGAAAGCCCTGGATGCTGGAAGCAGGACTGTAGGCCTCCTGCAGCTACTTTCTGCTTCCAGAGAGTTCCTCAAAGTCCGCATTGCTTTGGGTTTCCAGTTCCCATTATAAGGAGGGCTTATCCAGTTAGCAGAGTTTGGGTCTTGTGCCTGAACTCTGGCTGCAGGAGAGGTTGGAAAACTGACATCTGACATTTTGTTTTGAGTGTGAAAGGCTTGCTTTGCCTCCCACCAAGACTCATAACATTGGAAATTCTTCAAACATAGGGAGGGCACTCAGTGTTGGGGAGGCAAAAAAAAACAACAAACAACAACAAAAAACAACAACAGCAAAAGTCTACTATAATATGGTATCGAAGAAATCTCCTCTATCCTGGATCCAAGACAGCAGCCTGCAGCAGGCCTAGGACCGACAGCCTAGAGTGGAACAGTCAGTCAGTCCAAGCAGAACAGTAGAGCAGCCGTGGGCCAGAGGAGAAAACAGATGGATATGACAGATTTCTGAAGAATTCGAGCATTTGGAAAACAACATGGAGAGGCATTTGACATATCTGCCAGAGCATTTAGAGAATAATTGATGACCCCTCCAAAAAGCAAATTTTTAAAATGTAATTATTAACTCCAGGAAACAGAAAATGTTGGACAAAAAAAGACATGTAATCATAGTAGAGTATATGGCTCAGAGGTAAGCAATATTTACTTAATTATGATAATATGAATACTAGATATTAAGCTAATCAAAAAGTGATATAATTACACAGGGACATTGAATGAGATATCAGAGGGGTATACATGAGTTAAATCTTCATTTACCATAATGGGAAGTCAAAAGATGATATCTGAAACTGACATATCAGGAAGTAGTAATAGCCCTGGCCAGGTGGCCTAGTTGGTTGAGCAACAACCTGTACACCAAAAAGGTGGTGGCTTTGATTCCCAGTCAGGGCACATGCTTAGGTTGTGGGTTCAATCCCCAGTTGGGGCACATACAGGAGGCAACCGATGGATGTTTCTCTCTCTCTCTCTTTCTCTCAAATCAATAAAAAACATATCCTCCCATGAGGATTTTTTAAAACTAGCAATACAAGAACCAAGATGGCGGCATAGGTTAACGCCGGAGTTTGCCTCGAACAACCACTTCAAAAGTGAAACTAAAAGACCGAACGGACATCACCCAGAACCACAGGAACGCTGGCTGAGTGGAAGTCCTACAACTAGGAGGAAAGAGAAACGCATACCGACACTCAGAGGAGGCGCAGTGCTGAAGTCAAATACTGAGGTGCGGAGTGCATGCAGAGCAGGCTGGTGGCTGAGGGCGCGGTTGGCGTTTTCAATCGAGAGGGAGTTGCAGACTCTGAGCTCCAGATACGGGCGAGTCTTTAGGGACCCTGACTCAAACGGGAGAGGCGGGACTGTCTGGCTTAGGTCGGAGCGAGTGCAGCTTTCTCTCCGAGGTTTGCAGCGGTTGCTGGGACTCAGAGAGGCAGAGCCCCTGGGGACAGGACTGAGAGCAGCCATAACTGCTCTCTCCGGCCCACCCTGTTGATCCCCTGCGACCCACCCGCCCCGCCCAAGCCCTGCACAGAGCCATTTGCCGAATAGCCTCAGGCAAATGCCAGATTAGCACCTCCCTAGAGGACAGAAGCTCTCTCACTGCAGACACAGCTGATTCTCACAGCCACTTGGCCTGGAGGTCAAATCCCCCCTAGTATTAGCTACAACAATCAAGGCTTAACTACAAGACTGCGCACAAAGACCACTAGGGGGTGCACCAAGAAAGCATAACAAAATGCGGAGACAAAGAAACAGGACAAAATTGTCAATGGAAGATATAGAGTTCAGAACCACACTTTTAAGGTCTCTCAAGAACTGTCTAGAAGCCGCCAATAAACTTAATGAGATCCTCGAGAAATCTAATGAGACCCTCGATGTTGTGGTAAAGAACCAACTAGAAATTAAGCATACACCAACTGAAATAAAGAATACTATACAGACTCCCAACAGCAGACCAGAGGAGCGCAAGAATCAAGGCAAAGATTTGAAATGCAAAGAAGCAAAAAACACCCAACTGGAAAAGCAAAATGAAAAAAGAATCCGAAAATACGAAGATATTGTAAGGAGCCTCTGGGACAGCTTGAAGCGTACCAACATCAGAATTATAGGGGTGCCAGAAGATGAGAGAGAGCAAGATATTGAAAACCTATTTGAAGAAATAATGACAGAAAACTTCCCCCACCTGGTGAAAGAAATAGACTTACAGGTCCAAGAAGCGCAGAGAACCCCAAACAAAAGGAATCCAAAGAGGACCACACCAAGACACATCATCATGTGTCAAATGCCAAGAGCAAAAGACAAAGAGAGAATCTTAAAAGCAGCAAGAGAAAGAAATTCAGTTACCTACAAGGGAGTAACCCATAGAACTGTCAGCTGATTTCTCAACAGAAACTTTGCAGGCCAGAAGGGAGTGGCAAGAAATATTCAAAGTGATGAATAGCAAGAACCTACAACCAAGATTACTTTATCCAGCAAAGCTATCATTCAGAACTGAAGGTCAGATAAAGAGCTTCACAGATAAGGAAAAGCTAAAGGAGTTCATCACCACCAAACCAGGATTATATGAAATGCTGAAAGGTATTTTTTAAGAAGAGGAAGAGGAAGAAAAAGGTAAAGATACAAATTATGAACAACAAATATGCATCTATCAACAAGTGAATCTAAGAATCAAGTGAATAAATAATCTGATGAACAGAATGAACTGGTGATTATAATAGAATCAGGGACATAGAAAGGGAATGGACTGACTATTCTTGGGGGGGGAGGGAAAGGGGTGTGGGAGATGCGGGAAGAGACTGGACAAAAATCGTGTACCTATGGATGAGGACAGTGGGTGGGGAGTGAGGGCGGAGGGTGGGGCTGGAACTGGGAGGAGGGGAGTTATGGGGGGGAAAAAGCGGAACAAATGTAATAATCTGAACAATAAAGATTTAAAAAACAAAACAAAACAAAACAAAAAAAAGAGTAAAAAAAATAAAATAATAAAATAAAATAAAACTAGCAATACAAATATATTATTTAGCAACATTAAGGTTAACAGAAGAAGCACCTTTTTGCTTGAAAGTGGGATTTTCCAGCGGTGAGACCAGGGTATGGAGAAGGATAAAGGGGATAGTACAGAAGAGAGGAAACTATTTTTTATTATATGACTTTTAACTCCACTTGGCTTATTAAACTACATGATTTTTAAAATTTTAATAACGTTCCTACCTCACACCGATGTGGAGGTAAGGAAGAGAAAGTAGGTGTGTGGGAAAATGTAAAGCGTCTATTCTTAGACATCTCCTTCTATGTCCTGAGGGTTTGCTCCTCTCTGCCCGCTGGGCTATACAGATCTCAGGGGCAGGGCAATGGGAAGGGAAGCATTTGGCTTCAAATCCAGGCACACCTGGGTGCCACGTCCAGCTGTGCAAAGTATCAGCGCTGAGACTCCTCTGTGACTCACAGGGCCTCAGGGTCTTCCTTGGTGAAATGGGAAATGCTAGTATCTATTCTTACATGCAATAACACTTGTCAGGCACCTAAAATCCGGAAGACTCAAAAAGTATACATTCTCTCTCAGAATTCCTCAGGCTAAGCCTCTCCTTGAGAGTCTCTCTCGGGGTCTCTGTGTTTGCCAATTTGAGAAAGCAAAGAAAAGCTGTGCTCCTTTCGCCACCTTCCCCATCCCCTCTTGCCCGCTTGGGGATCTTTATCTTCCACAGACAAAACATACTGAGTTTTTGCCAGGCAGTTTGTCATAACACATTTCCACTGCTCTTGGAAAAAGAAATCGGTTTCATTCACGTTGGCCTTATACTTCAGCTAATTTTTGAGTAAAATAAAAATGCTACTCAATTACTAGCCAAGGCTCCCACATATAGGAGTAGGTAGAAATTTCTGTCTAAAATCAACAGAGTAGAATTACAAATTCAGCTGATACTTGAAGATAACTTTTAAAATAAATACAAAATACAATTCACAAAGACTTTAAAGTGAGCTGGCTAAAGAGGGTTATGCTAACCGGGTAGATGAGGCAACCAGTAGTCACCCCAAATTAGGAGGCCCCAGTATGATTTCAAGGCGCTCACCTTCTCCACTTGGCCTTGGCTGGTTACTCAGCTCAGGGACAAGTTGTTCTCCACGCGCTCCCGCAGGCTGAGCCCTTTCCCTCCTGGCACCCTGCTTGTTCCAGTAGGACTCCTGCCCCGCCCAGATGGCAGTGGGCAAGCTGTCAGGGCCTTCTGCGGGGAAGGGAGTTGGCGACTTGAGGTCCAAGAGGAAGCTATCTTGCAGGGTTTGCTTGGTGGCCTTCTTGCATTTCCCCCTCGGATGCTCTGGGATCCTGTTGCTCTCTCCTGGCCTGGTCTGGCTGCTCTCAAGCTTCTTGGTTAGCTGCAGGAGCTGATCCATGTCTTTGGTGAATTCTAGCAGAGTGCCCTCAGAGAGGCTTCGGGCAGTGCCCTCAGAGCCATACCGGGGAGCCTTTTCCAACAGCAGGTGCTCAGAGCAGAGGAGAGCTTCCATGTCCTGCCTGTGCACTGGCTCAGGCACCTGGGGGTGGCTGCCGGGAACCATGGACAGGGAGAAGTAAGAGTAATCCACTGCGATGTATGTCAGCATGAAGTTAATGGTGACTATGGGAGCCAGAATGTTCACCTGACCCACAAGGACAAAGGCCATGGTCACCAAGCTGGTCAGGCAGATGGCAGCTATGGGGGTTTTATTTGGCCCTTTCTGCAAAAACAAAAATAACATGCAGGACTATGAAATTTCAGAAGAAAATCCCATTATCTGATAGAAACACAGCTCATGAGGGCTCAGCCACTTCTCCCATGTGACTCTTGGTGTGTTCATCTACAAGCTTGGGATAACATCCAACCCGTGGAATTATTGTGGGGTCGGAGCTAATGCAGCTACAATGCTTGACATGGCACTGACACACAGTCGGCTCCTAACACAACATGGGTATTAGTTGTATTAGTGACTATTAATTGGGGCATTAGTTTAGAACTTGGGCTTCCCAAGTGTTTCTCCTTTTATCTTTCATTGGGTTCTAACACCAACTTTGGAAATCAAAGAGATGGAAAGTTGATTGTTTCCAGACGACAGCGGAGAAAATGACTCCAGGGGAGTGGCAGACCCTAGAAGACACAGCAGAATCCTTGGCAGCTGGGGCCAACACATCTGTTATTACTGGAGGTGGGTAGGGTGACCTTCAGGACAGGAGTGGAAAACATGTGCTAACTCCATATAATCTGTTACTCCGCAGGAGATATTCATCACAGAAACTGGCATAGCTCTTGGGCCAAAAACAATAATTACTTCGCAGTCCTCATCTTCCTTGACTTAAGAACTACATTCGACCCAGCTGGTCCCGCTCTGGTCTTTGAAAGACTTTCTACATCTCACTTCTCTTGATTCATCTCCCTCCTCACTGACTGCTCCTTCTGTCTCCACTGTGGCTCCTCCACAGCCCAGGCTCCATCCTCAGACCCTTCTCTTGTCTCTCTACACTCCCTTCCTAGGTCACCTCAACGGGGCTCGTGGCTTTAAATACCAGCTTTATGCTCTCAACTCCCAAATCTGAATCTCCAGCCTGAAATGTTCCCCTAAATCCAGGCCTAAATATTCAACTGTCTACTCAACCAGGATTTCAAACCTAATATGTCCAAAATCAAATTGTTGTCCCCCAACCTCCTGCCGCTCAAATCTACTCCTTCTGCAGTCTTTATCTCAGCAAATGGCAATTCCATCCTTCTAGTTGCTCAGTCAAGGAAAATTCTTGATGCCTCTTCTCATTTTCTCATTCTCCATCAACAAATATTATAAAGATTTACCCTCAGGATTTACACAGGCTCTAACCACTGCTCTCCCCTCCTTTACTGATAGCACTCTGGAATGTGAAGGGCAGGCATATAATTCACTTCTGGTTCCCACCTGGAAACCTCCCACGGGTTTCTCCAGGTGTGTTCCCCTTATTGAGGGCTGGGATAGATAGTGACCTTGGAAGTCACAGGATGAGGATGGCAAGGTCATCATCAGCCTGAGTCTCTGAGGACAGAGCTCCTGTTGACCTGAAATACCTCCCTAGTACTTTAGAGTAAAATTCTAAAAAAAAAAAAAAAAAAAGGAAGAAGAGTAAAAATATACTTTTATTGTTTTTAAGAATTATGTTTTTGGTATACCTATAAGTGTTTAGCATATTCTAACAATAAAATTACTAAGAATAAAGTAAATCATCAGAAACAAAAAAAATAAAACTTAAAAGGAGAGTCTTAGGTGTGCTGACGGACATACTAGTGGTCCAGGTCAGGACTCTGATAAGGTGGGTTGTAAAGAGACAAAATAGTCGAACTTCTATTCACCAAAAGTCACCATAAAACAAGCCATGGAATAGGGAAAGATATTTGTAAAACATACAGAAGTTGGAAAACATAGTTGTACTACAAATAAATAATACAATAATTAATAAATAATAATACAAGAATAAACTGTTTTGCTGACCCATAACTGTAAACCTATTTTTGCCCACCTCGTGTAACTGACAAAGGGTCAGTCAGAATACTCCAAAACTATCCTCACAAAATAATTAGAAAGAGACAGATAACCCAGTAAAAAAAAAGAAAAAAAGCAAAAGAATGCCCATTAAACATATTAAAGATGCCCAATTTCATTATATAATCTGGAAAATGCAAATTAAAACCATAGTGAGATACCATTAAATACCCACCAGATTGGCAAAAATTGTCTGATAATATCAAGAACACAGAGAAACTGAATCAATTAAGGTTTGTCTGATAATGGCGGGAACACAGAGAAGCGGGAATGCTGCTAATGGACAACTCCCTTGGAAGAAGACGTTGGTGTTCTCTCGTGAGGGAAAGCACACACGCCTTCCCGCTTAGCCGTTGCGCTAACGAGCGTGTGGTCTGGAAGGCCTCCGCCTGTGTGCCTGTGCCAGTACAAGGATGTTCACTCCCTGTCTGTAATGGTCCCAACTGAAATGACCTCAGTGTCCATCAATAGCAGAACGGATAAACGGTAGCAAATGAGGAAATGCTATATAGGGATGATAATAAACAAACTGCTATGGTGAGCCAAAAAGTGGATGAATCTCAAAAACATAATGTGGAGTGAAAGAAGCATGCCACATTAATATAAAGTTAAAAAACAGATAAAATTAAATTATTTTGTTTGGTGATGCGTATGGAGTAAACCAGGAGCTGGCAAACTATGACCCCTGGGCCAGATCTGGCCCCCATCTGTTTATGCATGCCCAAGAGCTAAGAATGGTTTTAGAGTTTTAAACATCTGAGGGAGGGGGGAGATCAAAAGAAGAGTAATATTTTGTGATGCATGAAAATGACATGAAATTCAAATTTCAGTGTCCCATCAATGAAGTTTTATTGAAATACAGCCTCTTTCCCATTGGTATTATCTGTGCTAACTTTTGAGCTACAATGACAAAATTGAGTTGTGACAGAGATCGCAGGGCCTGAAAAACCTAAAATATTTAGTATTTGGCACTTTCCAGAAAAACTTCTGGGCAAACCTACAAAGAAAGTAAAGAATATTATTATCACAGAAGGCAGGACAGTAGCTTCCCCAGAGAGAGGTTCAGGGCTCGGACCAGAGTGGGGTGTGGAGGGTGGGTGTCTGGAGGCTGGCAGTGTTCTTGGGTGGAGGCTACAAAGATGTTCATGTCATAGTTCGTCTTAAACTGTTCATATTGGGTTTATGACCTTTTCTGTATATTGTATAAATCTCAAAATTTTAAAACGTTTCTTCTCTTCACCATAAAAAAAAGTGTCAATAAAATGTAATCATATGTAAAGAAGCTTTGAAAAATGACAAATTAGAGAAAATATCTGTAATGTATATCACAAGAATTAATCTCCTTAGCAAAGAACAAGCTTCTAGCTATTAGGAAGAAAAAGAGCAACAATCACTGAAAAAATATATATATAAATGATGAAAAGATGTTCAAGCTCATTCATAATAAGAATAATACAAACAACAAGTATCCTAAGATGCCATTTCTCACTACTCAACTGGCAAAAGTTCACATCTGACAATGAACTGTGGACAGGTTCATTGCTGATACTGTGATACCTGGTGCAAGAGTGCAAATGGCAGTCCACACACCGTATATCTAAATATTTATAATTATAAACCAAGCTATCAAACGGTTAGATTACATTTGTCCTAGCCTTTCCTTGACAAACACACCTTCAGGACAATGGGGAAGGTTGGTTTAGAATTCCCGCACTCCTCAGAGTTCCTAACTGGAGGAGGGGCCGTGCACAGCCTCCTGCTCACAGCCCATGAATCTGGATGTGGGCTGGGGGACATATGGGCAGGCAATTCCAAGGTGCAGTACAGTACCTGGACCTTTGGCCTCATGAACTTCTTACCCTAAAGACCAGAACACAGTCCTATAAAGCAGTGTCTTTGGCCCAAGTCTAAGAGTGGTGCTGGCTGTGAGGAAACTGAACTCTCATATATTGCTGGTAGAAATACAAAATAATAGCAATACCATAGGACGTGTTTTGGCAATACCTATTAAAATTAAAAAGACATTTACCCTTGGACCCAGCAAACCCACTCACACAAATGTATCCTATAGACACATTGACACATATACAAAATTATACACACACATGCACGCACACACAGAGATTATTCTTTGTAGCTCTGTTTACTGGAAGCAACACGAGCATCAATTCATAGGGAGCTGGTTAAATAAACTATAGTATATCCACATGATAAAAAAAAAAGAATGAAAACATTCTCTCTACATCCATATGCAAAGACAGACTTCTAAGCTATATTAAATGAAGAAAAGCAAGGCATATAACAACTTGTCTAACTCTATCCTTGCATAAAAATAGGGGAGAGAAAGATTCATAAAAAACTAATAAAACAGCTATGGATAAGGCATGGGTGCAGTTGGGGCAGAAAAGAAAAAAAGATTCATGATAGGAAAAGAAATTCTCAGTGTGTACCTTTATATCACTTTTAGTTTTGAACCCTGTGACTATCTATTGCCTAATAAAATAAGTAAAATTGAAATAAAATCAAAAGCATATACCACCTGGAAGGTATAGCGATGATAGTCTTTA
Organism: Myotis myotis; assembly: GCF_014108235.1. Taxonomy (NCBI): domain Eukaryota; kingdom Metazoa; phylum Chordata; class Mammalia; order Chiroptera; family Vespertilionidae; genus Myotis; species Myotis myotis. Next base: position 161,799,529 of record NW_023416324.1, read on the forward strand.
CTTCTACCCAGCCTACCCTGACTGATGCATAAGAAGTGGAGGAAGGTAAAGGGAAGAACTAAGGACTTGCAACCAGGTGGCCCTAACCCATCTGCTGGGCTTAGCCTAGGCTACATGTCCTACCAGGACCACAAAGGGAGGCTCGGGATGGGAAAGGGGTTGGGGAGGGCCTGTCTGGTGCTCCAACAAGACAGAAATGAACTACAGCTTGCAAACCACATTACTGAGAAGTGGGGTTCTCTCTGTTTATGTCTCTCTTGTCATCCCCTCCATTTTAGAAATGTCTCATTTGATCGTTCTGTGATCCAAACAAGCTATACTGGATCAGTTAAGGTTTGGGCCATGAGAATTAGGAGGGAGCCCAGAGGCCGGAAGTAAAGGGAAGGTGAACTCGAGGGCAGAGTTAAAGTCACAGGACCAACATCCCTCCTCACCAAGAGATTCTTTCTTCCATGCTAAACTTGGAGGACCCTGAATTAAAGGATGTGGCACTCCCTGACCCTCTGTGCAGGGTCCAAGACGTTTCTGTGACAGTTAGCGATCCCAGTGCTAGCAGCCCTGGGTGACTGTGACATGGACAGATGCTTTGTCTGGCTGGCCCCATTCTAAAGCAGCCAGAGGATGTGGGTGCGAGAGATGACCTCTGCATTCCTGTTTCTCCCCGCCTTGGAGAACTTGACCCATGGCTCTAATCAAGAAGCGTTAAGCAATTTGTTTACCAAGAATCACGTGCATGGCAAAATGGACATTTGTCAAGAAAAAGTTCACTCACCTCTTGCCCCAGACAGGTCAATGCGGGAATCACTTTCTCCCGGGCAATGCACTGCAGGATCCGGGGGGCTCCATAGAGGCCCCCCATACAGGAGGCCAGAGATGAGATATATAAGCCCAAAAGGAACAGGAAGCCCACCAGGGACACCTATATGAGGAAGCAGTTCCATTACCCAAGGCCAGACTCTGCTTCTGTCCCTTTTTGCTCCCCTGGTACCCACCCACCTGCATCCCATCTTCTCATAAGTCCTCTAGTTCAACCTCTTGGACATATTTCCATTGTCAGCCCCACCCCACTTCATTCGCACTGCTACCATTTCCATTTGGACGACCATCACATCTTGTCTGGACCACATAGAGGTTCCCAAATTGAGTGTGCACCGACTCTTCTGCAGGGTTTGTGGATTTGTGAAAACAGATTTCTGGGTACCACCTCAGAGTTTCTGACTCAATAGGTCTGGGGTAGGACCCAAGAATTTGTAGCTTTTGTTGTCTGTTTGTTTGTGATAGTTTTTTAAAAGTCTTTACCGTTGAAAGTATTACATATGTCCCCCCTTTTTCTCCCAGTGACCCCTTATTGACCCCTCCACCCCACCCCAGGCCTTCACCACCCTGTGTCTATGAGTTATGCATATATGCATACAAGTTCTTTGGTTGATCTCTTCCCACCCACCCCGTCTTCCCTCTGAGATTCCATAGTCCATTCCACGCTTTTATGTCTCTGGATCTATTTTGTTCAACAGTTTATTTTGTTCATTAGATTCCACATATGAGTGACTTCATGTGATATTTGTCTTTCTCTGACTGGCTTATTTCGCTTAGCATAATACTTGAGGCTCCCTTCTCCATTCTACTTCACTTCCAGTACAGTCACCAGAACTGTGCATTCCAAGTGTTCATTTGCCCAACGATGAAGATGGGTTAGATTTAATTTTTGGTTTTGCCACTTATCCTTTCTCCATGAAGATGCACCTGACCCCATTGTTTTACTTTCTTGCTTACAATGCACCATATCAATGGCATCAAACTACGCAGAACACCAGTCCCTCATATTCCTCTTCCCAGAAACCTGAATCGGCCATGATTCTTGATGGGAAATATCTTTTAAGAACATACTTGTAGGACACTGGAGGTTCACAAATCATCTGGAGGCTGAAAGATGAGGCTTGGAAAAGGGCAAGACCCATGCCTGGGTACACCCAGGCTCTTGAACAAGAACATTTGACCAGGATGCTACCAGCACCCGGCTGCCCTGTGGATGAATTCTCACCGTTCCTTTATATTTGCTTCATTTGTTACATTTGAAGCATCCGAGGGGCCTAACCTAGGTTACATGTCCTACCAAGACCACAAAGAGACAGACAAAAGAGAGTCTGGTCATTGTGATTCTGTAATATTAAATGGGGCTCACTCCCTTTCAGACCACACATAACACAGGTGGAATAACCCCCAAATGGTCAGGGAGGCCAGAGGTTTGATGGACATGACGAAGGCCTACTGCAGAGCCTATCTTGTTCCTAATTCAGTGTGTATTACTTTTCCCTAAATGCATCACCTCATCTTATCCCCAGTGAATCTCCTGTTTCTTCAATGTCATGAGTTTCTTTCTGTCCAACCCTTCACTTACCATTTTATTACTAGAAGAAATTAATGTCAGCTAATGTTTCTCATCATCGGTTTTCTATGTGTGTGTGGGTGCTGATGGCATTTTGTTATTTTCTACCCTGGTATAGTTTATTGTAGCCCCACGGCATAGTTAAATACGCTCACGGCTGACCTTGCTAGTGCACCATAAGCTCCTCAGAGGTAGATCTGTGTCTCAGGCAGCTGGCCCCTTCCTTGCCGCCCCTGACAGAGTCTGGCAAACAGGGCCCAGCAAGTACCAGCTGAATTCATGAAGCGTCACAACTTCACCATGGTTCGTGCCCTGGATGTCTTACAAATCGTTAGATAAACTGGTCCCATTATCAATCCCCGATCCACTCCGAGATGCAATCATTCGTCTATAACCTTTGTTTCTGTCTTTGCTCCCAAATGCATCCTATTTTACAAATACATAGATTGTGGGATAAAATTTTATCAAAAGCTTTTTGAGAATCTAACTGGGTAGTTCTCCACTCTGGCTGTACACGAGAATCACCCCAGAGATTGTGCTTTGATTAGCATGGGGTGGGGCACAGACATCACTGGCTTTTCAAAAGCAGCCCAGGTGATGCTAACATGCAGCCAGGTGAGAACCGCTGGGCAGGACACTGTGCCTCTCAGCCTCCCCTCACAGAACTCTCCAGACCAGTGCGGAAACTTCATTGCTTCTTACCCAAAAGGTTATACATATTTATGTTTAAAATATTTTTTTCTTACAAAGCCTGTCCATTTACTCAACGTGGAAATGGGACTGCCCTTCTAGTGTGGTGTCCTCCTGGGGCTGGGACTGACCTCAGGAACTTGATGAGGCTCTGGCACCAGAGACCATGACCTCCAGCTGCCGCCAGCCTTCCCACAGACACCTCCTGGAACCCCTGCAGCGCCCTCAGGCTGCGGCCAGACAGGGACTGTCTAGGTATAGTGACTTGTTTAAGTCCAGTCTGTCCATTGTGCTTATAATGGTCCATTCACTCACCAGTCTTTTACATAAAACTACTATCCAGCCAGTTTTCTAAAAAATAAATGAAATGTTGGTCCTGATGTCTGGGTAAAGCATAAAAACTCCATTTCATCTCTTTCCCACCTGAATCCAGTCCTTTCCTTTCTGTCTGTCACCCATCCGTCCCTGTGGGGACATTTGCGAGGACACGTATATACCGGGTACAGTGCTGGGCACATGGCAAGACTTATAGGTACAACAGTAACCCACACAGCCCTGCCCCCAGCCCTGGCAGGATCGCATCACTGTCTCTATTCACACGGGACTGTAAACCTGCTAACTGTGCAGTGGAGGTGGGGGTGAGACTTTATTTGAGCAGGTGCCTTTCTGTCAGACACCTGTCTGAGCCAACACAAAAACCTCTCGATCTTCCCAAAATACTACCTGGGGTGTGAACTACCCTCACTTCTTTTTACAGTAACTCCTGGAGAAAATCACTAACTCCATCTCTCTGCTCTCGGTATTTGGCCTCAGCTCCCACTTGAGCCGTAGTCACAGGAGACCCCACCAGTCCACAGACTGCCCCCTTCTCTTGAAGGACTGGATCTGAAGTCATTTGCAAAGTGCTCATTCTGCCTCCTCTCATTCCTGTGGCCCCTTGACATTACAGAGGAGTTTATGCTGAAACCCTTACACTCCCAATCTTTTTTTTTTTTTAATATTTTTACTGATTTCAGAGAGGAAAGGAGAGGAAGAGACAGATAGAAACATCAGTGATGAGAGAGAATCATCAACCAGCTGCCTCCTGCACACCCCACACCAAGGATCGCAACCAGGGCATGTGCCCCAACCGGGAATTAAACCTTGACTTCCTGGTTCATAGGACGAAGCTCAACCACTGAGTCACGCCGGCCGGGCCCCTATCTATTAACACGGCGATGTCTCCATAGATCCCCAGTTTTCTCTCACATCCTATTTCCATAGACCCCTGTTCTCTAGTACTGTCCTCACTCAATGAATTGACCAACATCTCAATCTTGAGTCACGTTTTCTCCCACTTGATAGCCATTTCCCTAGGAAACAAAGTTGGCTTCCTTCCTGAGAGGCAGCGCCGTGTCCGCGATGGAGAGGGAGGACAGTGGGCTGGCTGGGTGGCGGAGGCTGAGCAGCTGGCAGGTACAACTGTGAACATGCGAAACCATGCCTGTCTCCGCCAAGAATGATTCGAGTTTACTCTGTGGGATACCCCATTTTTAATAAATACATTGTTTGGGTACTTTTGTTACTTAGTCTGCTCTATTTTGCTAGTTAGCAAACCCCAGGGCCCCTAAAGGACTTGGTCTTTTTTGATGTGTAAAAAACAGGGTCTTTTCCTGGACTGTATACAACTTTATTCTGAAGCAATCATTTAATCTATTTAACTCTACCCCTGCTAACACCTGCTCTTGATACAATTCCTTTTTGTATCAGTGAATAATATTGGGATTGACTTTTTAGCTTTTCCTATTTAGTTAAATACTAGAGGATTGGGGCATGAAAATTCATGCATTCAGGGGGGTCCCTCAACCCGGCCTGTGCCCTCTCATAGTCTGGGACCCCTCAGGAGATGTCCACCTGCTGGCTTAAGCCAATTTTCCAGGGGATTGGGCCTAAGCTGGCAGTCAGACATTGCTCTGGCAGCCTAGGAGCCCTCGGGGGATGTCCGACTGACAGCTTAAGGCTGTTACCCGTGGGGAGTGGGCCTAAGCCACAGTCCAACATCCTTAGCACTGCTGAGGAGGCAGGAGAGGCTCCCGCCACCGATGCTGCACTCACAGCCATCAGCCTGGCTTGTGGCTGAGAGGAGCTCCACCTGTGAGAGCACACTGACCACCAGGGGGTAGCTCCTGCATTGAGCATCTGCCCCCTGGTGGTCAGTGCATGTCATAGCAACCAGTTGTTCCAATCGTTCCACCGTTAGGGTCAATTTGGATATTACCCTTTTATTATATAGGACTGGGGGGGGGGGCCCCTCAGCCCGGCCAGTGCCCTCTCGCAGTCTGGGACCCCTCAGGGGATGACCACCGGCTGGCTTAGGCCCGCTCCCCAGGCGATTGGGCCTAAGATGGCAATCAGACATTCCTCTGGCAGCCCGGCAGCCCTCAGGGGATGTCCACGCCAGTGGCGAGCAGGCCTAAACTGCAGTTGGACATCCTTAGAGCTGCTGAAGAGGCAGGAGAGGCTCCCACCACCACCGCTGTACTGGCAGCCATCAGCCTGGCTTGTGGCTGAGCAGAGCTCCTCCCATGTGAGAGCGCCCTGACCACCAGAGGGCAGCTCCTGCATTGAGCATCTGCCCCCCGGTGGTCAGTGTGTGTCATAGTGACCAGTCATTCCCAGTCATTCTGCTGTTAGGGTCAGTTTGCATATTACCCTTTTACTATATAGGATAGAGGCCTGGTGCACGGGTGGGGGCCGGCTGGTTTGCCCTGAAGGGTGTCCCGGATCAGGGTGGGGGTCCTGCTTGGGTGCCTGGCCAGCCTGGATGAGGGGATGATGGCTATTTGCAACTGGTCACACCCCCTTCAGGGTGGGGGTCCCCACTGGTGTGCCTGGCCAGTCTGGGTGAGGGACTGAGGGCTGTTTTCAGACTGGTGGGCAACTGAAGCTCCCAGCCTCTCCTTTTTTTCTGTGTTTTGTTTTGTTTTGTTTTTTATTGTGGGATTTATTTACCTTCTATAGCTGTCACTGGAGCTGAGAGCTGGCTCCAGCTCTGAGGCCTGGCTCCAGCTCTGAGTCTGCGGCTGGCTGAAAGCAGGTATCTGGGTTTGTTTAGCTTCTATAATTGAAACATTGTTGCCATCACTGCCGCTCTAAGCTCTGAGGCTGAAGCTGGCTGAAAGCAGGTATCTGGAGCTTGTTTAGCTTCTATAATTGCAACATAGTTGCTTAGAGTGCAACTCAGAGGCCAGCAGCAGCAGGCGGGGAACGTTGGCTTCCTCCATCGCTGGAGCAAGCAAGCCTCCTGTTTGCTTCAGCTGCCTGGCTGCCGGCCGCCATCTTGGTTGGCAGTTAATTTGCATATCGCCCTGATTAGCCAATGGGAAGGGTAGCAAAGTTACAGTTAATTACCATGTTTGTCTATTATTAAATAGGATGGGTGACTCATACCAAAAAATGTGCCCCCTGCCAATGTGTTCTATCTATTAGGGTCTCCCATGAGGGACTGGAGGGGAGGCAAATGTCCATAGGCACCTGCCCACACCAGGTATTATGATTTGCAGAGATTACCATAGAGCCGCGCTGCAATCACAAGGGACTCAGGATTGTTAGGAAGCATAACATTACTGAGACCGACACCTGAGAGCCAGGAAAAAGTTCCTGGGGGCAGGGACATAAGGCAAAAAAGACAATTCTTAGAGAAACCCTGGGCCAGGAAGCCAAATAATTAGAAATACGTCAGAGAAGCTGCAGGAAGCCCAGAGATAAACAACGAGCTGAGTGGTTGCAGGTCAGTGGAGAGGAATCCAGCACAGCCAGCAGCCATGGAAGGTACCGTCCTGGCAGAACGCGCCCAAGAGAAGAAGTGCATGGAGGAGCTTCGGGAGAACCAGCGCGAGGGGCGCCTGCTGGAGGCCCGGCTTGGTCTGCACCCGGCCGGAGGTGAGACCCTCTGGGTACACAGACCAGACCCAAGAGGCCTTGCTTCCCCAGGACTCAGGGAAGCTCAGGGATGGACAGGCTCACAACCGAGGCCACGGCTAAGATGTGAAGCCGAGGTGAACGGTTCATTAAAACCACATCCAGGTGGTAGTTTGTATCGAGTGGCCACATAAGACCAGGCACTTGTACCTTCCAACCACTACACGTTCTCTGAGGACGGTCAGTAAAACTGTTCGTGGCCCATTTATCACCTGATTATAGTACCTGCTATTTCAGCCTCATCAGTCCCAAGGAGTCAGTCCCGGGAGAGAAGAGGGAAGAAGAAAAGCCAAGGTTCAAGGTTTACGGGGAAACTCTTGCGTGGCCCTCACGGTGGCCGGCACACCAGGGCGCTGCTCTCTTGGAGTGGCCCTGGTTGGTTACTTGTTGCACCAGCCCATCTGCTACTGAGAACAAAGAACAGTACCTTTTCTTTCGTTCTGGTCTTTACAACTATTCCAGGAAGTGGTCTCTCATCCTCTCCAAAAACGACTCTCCACCTCTCATCCTGGCATGTGCATAGTGGCATTCCCACATGCTATTGCCAGGCATGGTTTAGCACGTGCCTCCCGCCGGCCAAGCACTTGCCTACCTGTCTCGTCGTTCGGGACAGGTGGCATTCCCACATGCTTCCTCCCTGTGAATATTTTTACTATCAGCGGTGGAATTTCCACCCACAGAGGCCCTCCCATGCTGTTCACCGAGATGTTTTTACTCTCTTGCTGTCTGGCCTCTCTTGGATACAGGCTGCCTGCCCTCCCACACACCCGTTCTTGGCTTTTCCGCAAAGCAGGGGAGGGAGGGAGGGAAGAGAGGAGCCCCAGCCCCGAGGATAATTTGCCTCATTTCATCCAGACCAGAGTCTCTGATGGTTGAAAGGACCCCTGGGAGGGAATGCACTAGAAAGAAACGGGCCTTAGGAGCAGGCAGAGTTGGCTGGCCACTGGCAAGCCGCAGCCAGCAGCAGGCAGCTCCCCCTGGTCAGAGGGTCTGCCGCTCCCCAAGGCCCTTAATTCCTCTAATGCAGCCAAGCTTTTCATCCACAATTAGAGAAAAGGCCCCTGGGAGATGAAACTCAAGATGAAAGCAGGCACGTAGGCATAAATGAGGGCCGCAGATTCCCTCCCTGAGAGCAAATCCCCTTGTGGGGGCCCTGGAAGGTGGGTGCCAGTGCTCTCATTAGGGCCACTGCTGCCCCCTCAAAACCTGCCCCCAAGGTAAGGTCACGACCCCTGCACGCAAACATCCCCTTCACATCAGCGGCTACATGACTTAAAAAGAAGCCTTTGCTAGTGTGTAAACCAAGCCGAAATGTAGCTCTAAAAGTTGTTAGAGTTTCCTGCCCTGGCGTTGGCCCAACAGTGCCCCCTCACCGCCCATGATCAGCCAGGCCTCACCAAGAGGAAAGGGTCATTTCTCCTAAAATGTGAGCAGTGACACCCAGGAGCTAACTGAGGAAGAAGGGCTCCCAGCCTACTACCTTCCTCAACAAATAACGGGAATCGCAGGGTCCACATTCCTCCAGGAACCTAAGGGGAGGTAGAAGTTTTGGGGGTTTCCAGAAAAGTGTCGGGCAATCTTATTCTCCTGGGTTCCAGAGATGCCAAACCAGTGTCCTTGAGCATCACATGACCTCCAGCCTGAGAAGGGGCGGCTGTGGAACGTGAGGAATTCGCTAATCTTCTCTGGGTAGGAAGTTCAGCTCCAGAAACAGAGATGGTACAGCCAAATCTACCCGGCCCACCCGTGCGTGTGGAGAGCCCAAGGGGTCAGGGTTCTCAGAGGACAGCAGGCCTCCTGGCCTGCCTCCCACAGGCTCTCGCCCTGGCTCTCGGCTCCCTCCATCTCCCTTAGCCTTGCCGCCCTCCTTCTGTCTGTCAGCCTCCTCCTTCTTACCTGCTTCCCGTGAGCAGCACTTTCTGTTCAGGGTGGTAGGTGAAGCTATGGGCAAAAATGAAGGGCTGGTGGAGCTCGGGATTTGAGGTAAACAGAACCTGCTTTTGTCCTGATTTTTGCCCCCACTCTTTAGTCACTTGGGTGCATGTGACTTTACAGGTGTGGCTGTCTGTTCCTAGGGATCCATAAGAAGAGCCTGGACCTTTTCTATGGTTTTGACCCCATCTTCTGTCCTGGGCCCAAGACTATGTGGATTCCCAGGCAGAACTGCAAGGGGCAGGCTGCCATTTGTAGATGGGAACAAACAGACGACCTGGCACACCAAGCCCCCGTCAGTGCAGGACTCACCCACCTTTTCCGCTATCAGGAAGTCATAGCGGAGGGCCTCGCGGGTGCAGATGGCGCCAAGCAGGAAGACAAAGACGATGTACAGAAACCACCTGCAAAATACCCAGGCATGGAACAGAGCTGCCACCCCACCCCCAGCCTGGCCAACCCCCTCGCAACGCACCCCACTCGGCCTTGGGCCTTCAGGTTCCCATGGGGACCTGACTCAAAGGAAAGAGAAAGGCTGATCATAAGCTTCCCTAGTTCCCCTTGGGGGCACCTTCCGTACTCTTTCTCCTTAGTACATTTCTTAGCAAAAAGGAGGTATTGTTGTTTTGTCTCTTTTTTACAGTAAAGAAAAACACACAAAGGGTGTTGGAGGGGGAGGAGGGGGAGGCCCAGTTGGCCTCTAGGTTGCCAGGACTCAGGCTAGAATTGGCAAGCAGCCCCCTCCCCTTCATTCCGCAAGAAGGACAAGTTGATGGTCGGTCAGGCCTCTAAGTCCTGCTGCTCCTTGGCTCCCAGATGATAGACAGCCAAGCCAAGTGTAAAAAGGCCTGCAGTGACCTGGCTCTGCCCCCAGATGCCCTGTGACTTTGAGCAAGTCCCATGATCCCGGTGGCCTCATACCCATCTGGGCAGTGAGAGGATGGGCCAAAGCTTCCTCCTGGGATCTCCCAGCTATGACGAAAATGAGACAGGGTTCTTTCTTTCCTTTCCTTCCCAACTCCCAGCGCTCTCTCTCGCACTCTCTTGTTGTCTTCATTTTCTTCCCAATACAACTGCTTGCCCTATTTAGCATAAAATAGACTGGCATTGTGTGCCTGGCTAAAAGCAACAGTGTCCGGACAGTAAGCTAAGAGCAAATTCAGCATGTGTGGAAAACATATGTTAATATTTATAAATATCACTGTTAAAATAATGCAGGCACTTTCAACTTTTCAGGTCACTGCGCTGTCTGTGATCTCATTGCCTTTCACACCCTCCCCATGAAGGCTTTTTCTCACAGTACAACAAGAAAATCAAAATATTCTAGAAGGTCAGAAAAAGGCCCCAGGCCACCCGACCTGCTCGTGTGGGTGGCACAGTGTGACCTAAACCCAGGGCAGCCTTAGGGTGGTGCAGGAAGGCTAGCTGGGGGAAGAAGGACCAGGCTTTAAGTTCCTTCTATGTGTCTTTATACACAGTATCTCTTCCACAATACATACGGCCCACACCTTTTCATTGTTCCCATTTTACAGAAAAGAAAAAGGAGGCCCAGAGAACTAAATAAATGCCCCAAAGTCACACTGCAGTCAATCTGCGGCATAGCTGAAATGCAAACCCTAATCTGATTGCAAAATCCTTCATCCTTATGCTCCTTCAAATGATCCTGGAAACTCAATGGTTAAAAAAGTCCCCAAGTTCAAAATAGGGGTGGAAGAGGGGTGAGGCTGGGAGGCTGAGGAGAAAGGGAAGAAAGGAATGGATCTGTGTTAGTGACACTCCCCCCCGCCCCCACCCCCGCCTCCAAGTTCCCAGGCAGGGCACATGAAAGGGCAATCGTCTGAACCCACCAGACTTGAATTTTCCAGCCCACTGAGTGTTAAAAAGAGGATTGGAATATGAAATAGATTGGTCAGAGTTGGGGCGCTCTCAGAAAAAGGGGGCAATCCCCTCTTTCACCAGGAGTCTTCGCTTCCTCTCCCAAGCTGATTGCCACTGAGGGGAACTTACGAGATGCCAACAGCAGCGAGGGAGCCCAGGGGGATGCTGGCAGCAGGCTCCCTGAGATCACCCCCCATGTTGAAGCCGGCCATGACTCCTGAAAGACATCCAGATGAGAAAGGGTTGAAGAGGGTACTGCACCAAGCACTTTCTCCTCCTCGGTCCCTCCTGGAAGCTATCCCTTGGCCAGCCCTCCCATCTGCAAACCTCGCTTCTCAATCTCCCCTGGCAACTGGGGAGGCATCCCTGGCATGAAAGGGACCTTTGTGGGCTGAACAATGCTGAGGAAGCCCCTACCAGCTACAAAAAGCATCTTATAGCCCAGCACAAAGTAATGAGGGTCAGGGAGGCATCTGGCAGGCTGCACAATGGTCCCAAGGCCCTACACTGAGCTCTGCCTTCCATGGGTCAATCCCCTGAGAAGGGTTGACCTTAGCAAACCTCCTCCTTCAGCAGAGTTCCTTGCATATGCTGCCCACCGTCTAACTGGGGTTCTGGTGTCCTGGGGGCAAGTCTCACCTAATAGAGCCAGAGACCACATTCAAACCTCCTAAGCTAAGAGCTAAGATGGCAGCCGGCAGGACAGCAGTGAGGAAGAGAGTGTGAGTGAGTGAGGGAGTGAAAGGGGAGTGTGTGGACATGTTGGTGTGTGTGTGTGTGTGTGAGTGAGGGACAGTTAGATCTTGCAGGAGTCTCAGGGGCTGGCAGACCGGGCTCTACTAGATGGGGAGCCCCTGCTACCATTGCAAGCACTCCCAGGGGGGCTGGCTCTGGCACAGAAACCATACCATCTTGAAGGGGAGAGCTGCTGTGACTAGGAGCCCAGCCTCACCACCACCCAGACTGGCCTCAGACACCATACCTGACCCTAGAGCCACTCCAGCCAAAGACCTGCTACCTCATCTGCAGACCCACAGACTCTGAGACTCCAGCCTCCCCAGGTGCAGGCTCCTGTGAGTCCCAGAGTGTGCTCCCCTCCCACCAAGCCTGCCACTTCAGCCACAGGCCCCGTGTGACTTGGCGCCTCGACCCTTCAGTGAGAGCAAAAATGGGGAGACAAAGAAACAACCCCCCAAAGGAAAGAGAAGGATGAATCACCAGAAAAGGAACTAAATGAAATAGAGGCATGCAATGTGTTAGAAAAAGAATTCAGAGTAAGGGTAATACAGTTCCTTAACCTGCTGGATGAGAAATTCAACAACTTATGTAAAAATCCAGAGGAAATCAAGAATGATATTGCTACAATAAAAAACACAATGGAAGGTTTCAACAGTAGACTAGAAGAGGAGGATCAAATTAATGAGTTAGAAAACAGAGCAGAAAAACACACCCAGTCTGAACAGCAATTGGAGAAAAAATTAGAAAGCAGGAGGAGAGCCTAAGGAAACTTTGGGACAACATGAAATGAAATAACCTCCATATAATAGGGGTGCCAGAAGGATGAGAAGAGGAGCAAGGATTAGAAAACCTATTTGAAGAAATAATGACAAACCCCCTGAGCTGAAAAGGGCTCTCAACGAACTCCCAAGAACAATCCGGATGCTACCAACACTGAGTCACATCATCACCACTATTCCCAAGAGCACTTCTGAAAGGTGATAACTGGGGAGACAGTGCAGGATGGTGAGGAGGGGACTTCACTCTCTGTCTGAACACACACACGTGCATGCACACACACAGGGGAAAGCTACAATCCACGTGTCCGAACATCAAATGCGGTCCAGCCCACAAGAGCTCTGCCTGCCCCAGTCAGGAAAGCCTCCCAGAGAGTGCATGCATCTTCGGTGTGGCCTTGAAAGGAGAGCCACATTGGCTTAGGGGGAGGAGGAATGGTCTAACCCCATCATTATGGGTTTATGAACACTTTCAACCTGACAGGGCCTATGCTATTCTCTACATGCATTTTTATCATGTTTAATCCTCACAACAACCACATCAGAAGAGTAGAATTATTTCCCCTGTTTTATAGAACAGGAAACTAGTACTCAAAGAGGTTAATTAAAATAGCCTAAGGTCACACATTTACTAAGTGGCAAAAGCCATGATTCGACCCTGGTCTGTCTGACTCCAGAAATTATGCTCTCCACACCTCTGCAGGAATACTTACAGAAGCTCAAGAGAAGTGGAGAAAAGGGAAAGCCTGGGGCCTGAGAGCTAACGAGGGGCTGTTTCAAAGAGGACCCTGAATTTTGGACCAACACTGGGACCTACCACATATACTTTGACCCAGCAATTCCACTGCTAGGATTTTATCCTAAGTACATAGTCAAGGAGATGAGTAAAATCTGAGCCAAAAATGTCTATAAATGCTCTTTACAATAGTGAAAAGTAGAAATAACCTAATGTCTAAAAATAGCGGATTGGCTAAATAAATGATGATACATCTTTCAATAAATTCCAGGTCTCCAATATTGTCAGGAGTATGTTGTAACATAGAAAAATATTTAAAAGCTATTGTTTCATTTTAGAGGCACATTAGAAAACAGAGCATATGGTCTGATCCCATTGTAAGAAAAAACAAACATAAATAGATGCATAGAAAAAGGAAGTAGAACGTGTTTTGAAATGTTGACAATGTTATTTCTGGGTGATGAATAAACATTTTTTATTTTATTACTTATCTATATTTTCTCAGTTTTCTACAGTAATCATTTTGAAATGAGGGAAAATAATTCTTAAAGGGCTTTTTGTTTAACGTGGTATGTTAGGCACATTTTCTTTCCTCTGGTTCCCCTCCCAAGAGCCCATTAAAAGGGTAGTAAAGAGGGGAAATGAATACAAGCCCCTAAGCAAAGAGGATTGGGAGGGGGATGTCTTAAGTAGATAAAAGGTTTCCGCCAATGTCTGGAACACAGAAAATGCAGATAATGATAAAGAGTGAAAGGAAAGGAACAGAGAGCTTTGGAATACTTCTCTAGAGGGTTTGAATAAACTGCCCAAGGAAAACCAATGCTGCTGGTGCGGATGTCTGCACCCCAAATGGAGCCTCCTCAGAACCAGGCATTCTCACAGATGTGCTGCCGTCAGCTTTCCCAGGAAGAGGGAGCCCCACTGGGAAAACAGACCTACAGACACTGCAGCAGGGAATCCACGCCAGCGACCGAAGATGGCCAGCTGTGTGATGAAAACCAGGAACAAACACACAAACACATGCACGATAAAAATAGAACAACCTGGGCTGGAAGAACATAAAAACCAGGACACAGAGGAGAATTTTAAAGGAAATACTAATCAGCAGCTTCAGACACACCCAAGAAGATTATTCTATCTATAAAGAAAGTTGCCATGAAAAACAAAAAATAATCCAAGAACAAGAAAGAACTTTTGGAAATTAAAAACATGATCACTAAAATGAAAAATGCAATAAAGATCTAAATGATAAGTAAATATCCCAGAACTTAGAATAGAAAGATAAAGGTGTAGAAAATTTGAACAAAGAATATAATAGAGGCGAAATCTTGGATTTATAACATCGAACTAATAGGAGACCCTGAAAGAGCAAACAGAGAAAACAAATAAAATAACCAGATAAATAATAGAAATAATGTCTTCAAACTAAAGAAGACACATCTTCAGGTTGACATATCCTATAAAGTAGACAACACAAAGAACCAAAACAAAACAAAATCTCCATACCTACATGCATCAAGAGAAATCCTAAAAATTTCAAAGATCAAAAACTGAACACTTGCAAAGGAACAAAAATTAGACTGGGATCAGACTTCTCATCAGCAACACTGAACGGTAGAAAGCAATGGAACACTGATTTTTAAATTGTGAGGAAAAATTATTTGAAACTAGAATTTTAGCCCAATTACCAATTAAGTGAAAGTGAAGTTAAACAAACAAGGGCTCAGAAAGGTTACCTCCACATCCCATTTCTGAGAAAGATGCTAATGCATGTACTACAGCAAAATCTATAATAATAAAAGCATAATATGCTAATTAGACCAGACATCCTTCCGTCCCTCTGGACGAAGCCGGGGCTGTGAGGGAAGCCCAGGACCCGGGATCCAGAGAGAAGCCAGTGCCAGCAGCCGGGGGAAGGAAGGCCTACTCTTGCATGAATTTCGTGCAGGGGGCCTCTAGTGAGGATATAAAGCATAAAGTTGGAAAACATGAGATTCAGAAAACAGTGGTGATAACTCAGGAATGGAGCAAAGTCCCAGAATAACTGCTGTACAAAAAAGAAGCCAGCAGGTATTGAAGCTGAAGGATGGAGATCCTAACAGGATGCCTCTGCATAAAAAGTAAAGTCAATACAATGGACAGTACAATTAACAAACTGAATGATTTTAAGGATACGTTTACTACATATTTTGACAATAAGAAGAAAAAAAACAGTTATTGAAACTCCAGGAAAAGTAAACAATAAAATCAAGATCTAAATACAAAGCAAACTAAAACATGACATTTTAAACAACCAATGAAATTTAAGAAAATTTAACCCATTTGGCTGTGATATTAGGAATATTCTCTCCTAAGTATCACAAGGATCATGTCATAATCACACAGCAAAAGGAATGGAATTCTAGCCCACTACTTTGATTTTCAATGAACAACAACTACATAGTCGTAATAGTGTATATGTGCATTGTTTTTAACTTCTAAAATTTGACCTATAGCCTAGCCAGTGTGGCTCAGTGGTTGAGCATTGACCTATAAACCAGGAGGTCATGGTTCGATTCTCGGTCAGGGCACATGCCCAGGTTGCTTTCTCAGTCCCTGGTGTGGGGTGTGTAGGAAGCAGCCAAATAGTGATTCTCTCTCATCATTGATGTTTGTATCTCTCTCCCTCTCCCTTCCTCTCTGAAATCAATAAAAATATATATTTTTAAAAGTGTCACTCATTTATTCAATTCTTATTTTTTTAAAAAATTGACATGTAGACAAAGCACAGAGGATATAGCTATAGCTACAAAACAGAATACAAATATTACCTAGCTCGGTGAGGTACAAGTAAAGCTGTAGCTAACCAATATTAGGAAGTGAAAAGAAGGGAGATAAGCAGAGGGAAGAAAAAGAGCACTAATATTTTTGTTGTAGTGATGTAAAAACAGAATGTAAGTCTCATGATTTTCACTCAGGACTGGCTTGAATAGTACAAGCTTCAACCAGTCTAATAAGAAAACTTGAAAGAAGAGCTAACTATAAAATTTGTTAGGTAGATAAAGAAAAGGCTAGAAAATATTTATATACCAGTTGCAATACATTTTAAGTTAACTCTGTACTTATCTATATCTTGTCATCATAAAAGAGAGTTTGTAAGAAGAGCAAAGAAATTTCCAAAAATATTGAGCAGCTAGTCTTTGAAGTTACGAAGACTGTTGACTTCTAAGCTTAAGACAAAAAAATTTTTTTTAATAGATTTGAGTGTGTATGGGGGTATGGAGAGAGAGAGAGAGAGAGAGAGAGAGAGAGAGAGAGAGAGAGAGAGAGAGACTGTTCACTTTAAGTTGTAAACTACAGTTTTCATGGGATTTTGTCCACTGAACTGCTAATAACCAACTTGTTATAGCTTCTCTGACATTGGTCTAAAATGCAAATATAAAAGGATTATGCAGATTCCCTTAAAATTGGATATTCCCTTGAGATAACTAAATTATTCCTTGTAAAAATATTTAACACATCAAATAGTACATTAATCTTAAAACACAACACAGAATCTCTCGATTTTCCCACACCAACAATAAGGAGTGAAGGGATGTAACCTAGAATTGATAAAATAACAGAAATTTAAGCATATTATTTAAAGTTCCAAAGGTAACCAGAAAGAGCTAAAAATTAAAATATAACTCTCAAAAATTGGGAAGTGGATGGAACAATATGTGAGTAAGCTAAAGTCTCCTATTTCTTAGGATGGAGTCAATAGATTATATCTGACTTTGATTAATCAAGGTATAGGTATAGGCATATGGCTTGGTGATATAGAGTTAACTCCTGAAGTTCTAAAAATGATTAAAAGTGGTTGCCCCTATGGAGGGGAACTTGGAGTGGTGAGGGGTGGGTGGGAGGCTTGCTAATGATTATAAGCACTTCTGTACTATTTCGTGTTTTATCATGAGCAGGACTTACTTGGATCAAAAAAGGCAGGCCCAGCTGGACCGGCTTGGCTCAGTGGTTGAGCATCAACCAATGAACCAGGAGGTCACAGTTCAATTCCTGATCAGAGCACATGCCCAGGTTGCAGGCTCAATCCCCAGTGGGGGGCATGCAGGAGGCAGCTGATCAGTGATTCTCTCTCATAATTGATGTTTCTATCTCTCCCTGTCCCTTTCTCTCTGAAATCAATCAATACACACACACACACACACACACACACACACTTTTTTATTTATTTATTCATTTATTTATTTATTTATTTATTTATTTATTTATTTATTTATTTATTTATTTTTAAGGCATGGCCAGGATCTGCCTCGCTCTGGCCTATACTCCTGTGACCAGGTCCTGTCACTGAGGCTCTGCTCAAGGCCTAGAATAATCTGGTGCCAAGGGCATACCAGCCAAATCCCCATGTTTAACTGACCCCTAAACCCCCACTAACTGTCACTACCCCTTCCTGGACCTCCCCACTCTGACCTTCTGCCAATGTTCCAACCCGTTGCCAGGTTGGCGGGAGCCTCACCTGCCTGCCCACATTGCTCCTGCTGCCAGGCCTCACTCTGGTCCAGGCTCTGGCATTCATTCAGCTCTGTGAGATTACCGCTATTTGTCCTTTGCCATTTTAGTACCTCCTATAGTTTGCCGTGTCATTCTGTATACCTTCCTTCAGATCATTTACAAAAGTTAATAAATGAAGATCTACACAAACTCCACTGCTGTAATATATGCTTCTGTGTAGGAAAATGATTGATTAACCCTAATTGCTTCCTGCTTCCAAACAGGTTCTGTATTCATAGCAAATGCCCTTGTCTCTTCTGCCACAGTCCCTTACACAGTCAATGACCCGACCTTTGTTTGAGGGTCCTACTCCGTGCCCTGGTGTGGAGCACGCTGGGCCCCTGGGCAGGGGGAGGGGCGGAGCTTACACTGACACAGGCACCCTCAGGAATGTGCCAGACCCAGGCAGCCAGGAAGCTGGCTTCTGAGACACAGAAGAACCAGAAAGTAAGTAGTCGGTACCACAGACATGAAGCACCAGAGACAAGGAAATGGAGGCAACCTGTACTCCAGACTGGAAGCTTCGTGAGCGACTCTTGCTATGCTGACATGGGTGATCTGTCACACGTGTTAGATTGGCGTGCACACTGCAGCTGCTGCTTCCAGACTATACAATTCTTGGGCACATTATCTCTAGTTCTTGTGAATTATAAATGTCTTGCTTGCCAGTTAGGCCTAAAAAAAATTCTTTTGATTTAGTGTGTTTTGCCCGTGCTTGTCAAAGATTATAAAGATTCTCTAGTTTGCTCTTTTCCTGCTTCTGGTGCAATTTAAAAATATTATTGTTAATGTTAGAGCTAAATTTAGGGTGGGTGTCATAGAACAGATATTATTTCCCAGAGCTTTCATGTCCAGATGTTTTACAAATACAATATTACATTTAAAAAAATAAAAAGCTTAGCAAGGTTTTTACTGTTGGGCCTACTAGTGCCTGTAATATGCTAATTTCACTGTCTATCTCTAACAAGACAAATGTAGCCCAGTGCTTCCCAAAACTTATTTTGACAATTGAACACTTTTTAAAAATGAAATAAAACACTTTATTCATTATTAGTGTTCCATGGAACACAGTTTGGGAAACACTAAGTGTCCTTTTTGTAATTACTTTTTGATCTTTTTTTTAATTTTTATTTTAAATATATTTCTTTTATTGATTTCAGAGAGGAAGGGAGAAGGAGAGAGCGATAGAAACATCAATGATGAAAGAGAATCATTGATCGGCTGCTGTCTGCATGCCCTCCACCGGGGATCGAGCCCGCAACCCAGGCATGTGCCCTTGGCCAGAATCGAACCTGGGACCCTTCAGTCCACAGGCTGACACTCTATCCACTGAGCCAAGGACTACTTTTTGATCTTTACACTTTTCTCAGCAGGGTCTCTAAAATTGTTTACAAAGGCTACTTAGGATCAAGGATTCTTAACGCTGAAACGCATCATAAAGATCATCTCCTCCAACCTTTTATTTCCTCCGATGAGGAAACAGACTCAGAGGAGAAGTGATCGTACCCCAGTTTTTTAGCTAATTGCTGGCAGAACCAGCACTAATCTGCAATTCTCCTGATCTCAAGTCGATGTTCTTTCCACCACATCATCTAGCCTAACTTATTTTCATCCTAACACCCACACTTTTTTTTGGATTTCCTTTTTTTAAATAATAAATGCATGATTAACTTGAGGTTACCTCCACCACAAGAAGGCTGAAATGATCGGTTATAACTGGCACGACACATTGGTTCACCCATAGGTGTCCCGTCACCTGCTCCGAAGCACTCTCCTGTGCCTGGTCCAGGCGCTTTCCCTCCTCTCGGGCCGCACACGGCCAGTCCAGGAAGCAGTTAATACTGTACCCCAAGCCACAGGATGACGGCATGGTCCGCACGCTGTTACCATGTGACTTAGGTAAACAGCTCCCTTCCTATGGCTTAAGCCTTCTCACTTGGTCTTCCACCCTAGTCCTACGGCCTTTCAGCATGTCTGTATTGTCTCAGCTTTACTATATGAGATGGTGTTGGCCATCCCTTTACTAGTTAGGTTTATGAGGCTGAACTTCCAGCACCATCCACAGCCCCCTGGGCATAGACAGCACCATGTAGCAGGGGGCTTGGGCTTGGTGCCCTGGAAAATAAGCTCTTGGTTAAAATTACCAGTGTAGCCCTGACTGGTTTGGCTCAGTGGATGAAGTGTCAGCCTGCAGACTGAAGGGTCCCAGGTTCGATTCCGGTCAAGGGCATGTACCTTGGTTGTGGGCACATCCCCAGTAGGGAGGTGTGCAGGAGGCAGCTGATTGATGTTTCTCTCTCATCGATGTTTCTAACCCTCTATCCCTCTCCCTTCTTCTCTGTAAAAAAATTAATAAAATATATTTTAAAAAATTACCAGTGTAACTGTCAGATAACCACTGACCAACCTCTGCAGATAGTGGTCATCTTTTTCTGCCTGTCCCCTTAGTCAACCATGGCACACAAAGACCAAAGTCTTTGCTTGCTACCTGTTATCACAATGCTACTTCTCACCCTGTTTTCTTTTCTTTTCTTTCTTGTTTTGTTTCACTCCTGAAAATGAGAATTAGTAAAGGGAGAGAAAAAATCTAATAGTTTTTCTTGGCTTTTCTGGTTTCTGTTAGTGCTCATTAAAGGACTACTTATTTCTCAGGAAACTTCCAAGCTTCCTCCTGGGAGCTTTTCAATCCAAATCTGTGTCCTTAGAAACCTTTAATTTTCTCTTTCCATTTATAGTTAAATTGTTTCTCTGGTGCCTATTTTCTTTCTTTTATAAGTGCTTACATTTATAACTTTCTTTTTAATTAAGGTAGAATATCCATGCACTAAGGTGCCCAAATCTTATCTGTTGCCGTGTGTGTGTGTGTGTGTGTGTGTGTGTGTAATGCTGTTTAGAGGCAGCACAGCTCTGAGCCTTATCCAAAAACAGGGATAAGATTTTGCACCTTGAGGCCCATTGGAAAGTTAGAATAACTAGCTTGGCACCCAGTAGGTGCTAAATAAATGTCCACACCGGAAGGATGGGCTCCATTCTCACTCAGAAACCCCTTGGCTTCTCAGGATTCTGATGGTTTCTCTTCCCCTTGCACCTGATTTCCAAACCCCACTCCTTCCCTCCTTCTCCACATCTGGCTTATTGGTTTGTTTGTTTAGTTCTTCCTGTAGAATCTTTAATCCCCTCTTCACTCTATTCTTGAGGCAGAATTTGTCAGTCAACCCTCTACGGCCGTAGAAATTCTGCTGAGACATCATCAAATACCGGGACTCAATCAAGATCGGTTGTCTTCTGGCTTGAGGGCAGCTCCAGACAAGTGTGTGTCTCTCTTCCAGCATCCTCTCCAAATACCGTGGGATGCAGTGGGGTTCCCCACTTACTGTCTGGGTGACCTTGGGGGAAATAACCTAACATCCCTGTGTCTTTGTTTCCTCATCTGCAAAATGGATTAACAGTAGAACCCATGGAAGCATCCAGGGTTCCTCAACATGGAGGTAGAAATATGAAATTAGGAACAGGGCTCTAGAAGGAGCTCTTTAAAAGGAAGTGAGGGACAAGGAAGCCTGGGTGTCACTAGCCTCAGGCTAAATCTGTGTCTGCTAGAATCAGGGGGGCTGTGGTGAGGCTTAAACGAAAGACTCTATCTAAAGAGGTCAGCACAGTGCCCGACATCGTAGGATGATTTTGTTAAAGTTGGAAATTAACTCTACGTATACAATTACAAAAAATAAGCATGTATAATAAATATAAAGCTTCCTCCTTTTTTCCTGTTCCTGCTCAGAATGCAGAGGGGTGCGCCCCGACTTCAGGTTGTCCTCACCTGGGTCTCCCTGTTCTTTAAACTGGGGACCGCATTTTGGGGCAGCAAGTTCTTGTTCTCTCACCCACATGACACACAACTCAGGAGGAGCCCCAGGGGATGCCTTGGGCGGGAGGGACGCTGGGGTGGCTGAAGGCAGTGCCCGCACGGCAGCCCAGGGCTGAGAGTCCCGGAGACAGCCCCCACCCAGAGGGGTGCAGCAGAGCCCCAGAGCCTCTCAGGGTGTGTGTGCGAGCTGGAAAGAGGATCAGGGCCAGGGAGGGCAAAGGGTATCGCAGAAGCAACCACAAAGGTGACTACGGACATTCTGGTAAAGGCTGCTGGTTTCCCTACTGCATTCTTCTGCTGGGTGTGGTCAACCATCAGGCCCTCATTCCTTCCAGTAAGAGTCTGAGATTTGGGGACAGGGGTTACATGACTTCACATACTGGTTTTATTCCCAGTAAATTTCCATTTCCCAGTTCATCCATGTGTTGTGGTCCCAGATCCCAGGAGTGGCTGTGTGTATTTTTGTGTGTGTGTTTGTGGTGTGTGTGTGTGTTGGTGTGTGTGTGTGTGTGTTGGTGTGTGTGTGTGTGTGTTTGTGGGGTGTGTGTGTTGGTGTGTGTGTGTGTTTGTGGTGTGTGTGTGTGTGTTTGTGGTATGTGTGTTTGTGTGTGTATGTGTTGGTGTGTGTGTGTGTGTTTGTGGTGTGTGTGTGTTGGTGTGTGTGTGTGTTTGTGGTGTGTGTGTGTGTGGTGTGTGTGTATTTGTGGTATGTGTGTTTGTGGTGTGTGTGTGTGTTGATGTGTGTGTGTTTGTGGTGTGTGTGTATTGGTGTGTGTGTGTGTTTGTGGTATGTATGCATGTGTGTGGAGTGTATGTGTTTGAGGTGTGTGTGGGGGAGGGGTGCTTGTGGGGTGTCTGTGGTATGTGTGTGTATGGGTGTGTGTGTTGTGGTGTGTGTATTTGTGTGTGTATTTGTGGTGTGTGTGTGTGTGTGTGTGTGTGGTGTTTGTGTGATATGTGTGTTTGTGGTGTGTGTGTGTATTTGTGGGGTGTGTATTTGTGAAGTGTGTGTGTGTGTGTGTGTGTGTGAACACCCTGTAGGGAGAGATGTTTGTTTTTCAGGGAAACTTTGGGAGTGTAGTTTGGAGAAGGAAAGTACTTTTTAAAACAAAGCGAATACACGGTCTGTCCATGGCCCCAGCCCCCCCCCCCCCCCCCCGCCCACTGCGGCCACTTGCCCAGGGTGTGGTGGAGTGCAGTGAGGAGGACAGAAGGACAGAGGACTTGCTCCATAAATCCAGAGGAGCCGAGACCTAGCCTCCGGCTGCTCTTCCCAGGAGTCTCCCGCCCTTGGAATAAAATCTCTGAAGTAACCTCAACAATATGTCTCTGGCTGGAGACGGGGACCCAGGGTGGGGGGACTAAAGTGCTTCTTCTTCCAAACTCCCCTCCCCTCGCCAAGCCTGGAGGTTCTCTTGTTCCAGGAGAGGATGGCGTTGGAGGCAGCCCCAGCCATGACTCACTCAGAGCTAATCCGTGGCAAATCCATCACCATGGGAACTGCCAATCATCCATGCTTTTCATAGCTTAACAGAACATCTGCCAGGGGACAGCCAAGTGATACAAATTGTTCGCCCTGCCTACCGTGTTACAGTGGGGCCCTGGGAAACAGAGAGCGAGGGGAGGCACCTCCGCAGCCAGGACCGCGGCCCAGCTCAGGCCACCAATTTCTGGGGGCCTTTCGCCATCCTTCACGAACGGCTCTGTGCTCCTCCCTTACCAGCTGGTCACTGGAGGGTCAGATGAGCGCTTCCTCACCTGGCCAGGCGGGAAGCACAGCTCCCTCTAGGAGGGGCGGGGTAGATAAGCCTGTGTAGACTGTTCAGTAATGGAAGTTTATGTTTGGAATATTACAGAATAACATTTCCATAATTTAAACCACAGAAAAGAAAGCTTGACTAATACTCTTAGGTAGCGAGCTTCCTCTAAGGAAGAACAAAGGTACACCTCTCTGGTCCTGGGAGGCATCTCAGAATGTCCCGCTTATGTGCAGTTTTAGTCTGATTCTCAAAAACAAACGTGGAGGAGAAGACAGGCAGGTCCTGGACTAGCGGATGGCAAATGTTCGTCCAGGTCAGACCCTGGGCTACTGGGTGGCATCTTCAACTCTGAGGCACTGCTCATTCCTCACTGAAGGAGAAGTAGTAGGGGAGGCTCTTCTGGGACAGGTGCCCCCTCTCACTAAGGGGCGGGGCCTGGAGGGAAGCCCTGGGAGCCCTGTGGAGTCACATTCCTGAGGCGACCACCTGCCGGTGCCTGGCGACACCCTCTGGAGTGTTGCCACCAGGGAGGCCAGGCCCTGTCTCAGGTGTAACTGCTGCACGCAGGGGTTCTTGACTTGGCGTCAGGACTCGCTGCCGGGCCCAAGGAACCGCCCAGCCGGAAAGCCCCTAGAATGTGTGCTCCATCTGGGTCAGGAGGCAGGACAGGGAGGGGAAGCTGGAAATATTTTCAGATGTTAACTTTTTAAAGTTAATTTCCTTTATTTTGTTTCCCCCTTTCCTTTTCTGTCCATTCAAAAGGAAGTTGACCTATCGGTGGACTCTTGAACAATGCAGGGATTAGGGGTGCCAGCCCCCCCATGCAGTAAAAAATCCACATATAACTTCCAGCTCCCCCCAAACTTAACTATTATTAGTCTACCATTGACCAGAAGCCTTAGCGATAACATAAACGGTCGATTAACACATATTTTGTGTTATATGTATTATATACTATATTCTTACAAAAGAGGAAGCTAGAGAAAAGAAAATGTTAAGAAAATCATAAGGAAGAAAAAATACATTTACAGTACCGTACGATTTATTGGGAAAATATCTGCCTATAAGAGAAGTTCAAACCCATGTTGCTCAAGGACAGCCGTACTTTATGCCGTGGGGGTGCTATGTGTCAGGGACAAAGCAGAACTTGCCTGTGTACTTCTTGGGGCTCTGTTTCTGAAAGGCCTGGGCCCTTAGGAGATTTTAGAGGATAGAGGAGCAGCTGAATGGCTCGGGAGAGCATGGGTGGACAACAACAGTTTGCAGCCTCCCGCGCAAATAAAAAGAGAGCATCCCTTGTTCAAAATTATTAAGATTTTTACCAAGAGCAAAGCACTGAACCATTCTGAGGCCCCTCAGAGCTTGGAGCACAGTGTGAATGCACAGGTTCATATCCAAGAAGCTGGCCTGGACAAGGGTGGCCCCAGGATTAGGACAGAAGATTGCCCCTGGAGCTGGGGGCAGGGAGAGAAAAGCCCACAGGATTTGGAGCAATGAGGACCTGGGGCCCCCTCCCTGGCAGCATCATTGGGGATCAAGCAAGACCTCAGAAAGGAAGGTCAGGGAAATGCAGACTCTAAGGATAGGGGTCTCGGACTTAGCAGATTTCTAGTCCCCCAAAGTGGCTCTGAGGTAGCAAAATGCACACACCTGAAGGGAAGTGCAGACTGGAAAATGGGAAGGCCTGGCTCTGTGTCCAGATAATGAATAGCCAGAGTCCCCCTAACATGCCCTGGTACTTGGTAAGATCCCAAGACCCTGAAACAGAATGGCAGGGCAAGGCGGAGGCAGGACCAATGATTGACGTCAGCTTTCAGTAGTCATCCTGGAAGAATGAAGGCTCAGAGTCAGAGGCTGACTCTCTTTCCGGTTCATGAATATGAAAGAGATGCACTATTTCTGGCACACCTGGCTTCGAGGACCGAGATTCTACCTGTCACTACTGAGATCCAGCTCCAGCCTCATGCCTGTGGCCAAGCCTCAGGGGGCATCAGGTAGAAGGCCACTGCACTGATCCAGGTGAGAGAAGCAGCTTGAGCCAGAGTGGCCAGGGAGTACAGATGGACAGAGGAGGAGGTCATGAGTTGCTCCCCATTGCTTGAATGAGGTGCCATTTCCTGAGATCAGGAGTAGAAGAGAAGAACCAGCTGCGGGGGAGGTGGAATGCGTTTGGTTCTGAACATGTTGGGTCTGAGACACCCAAGAGAAGATGTCATGTGGGCAACTGAAACTATGATGTGACGCTCAGAGAAGTCTGGGGTGGAGGTATCCATTGGGAGTCATCAGCTTTGTGGTTGGTCAGTGAACAATGGGCATGGATGCAATTCCAAGGCAAACAGCAGAGAAAGGAGAGAAGGGGGCCCGGGCATAGCCTGGAGAACCCCAACATGTAATGGGCAGGCAGAAGAGGCTGCACCTATAATAGCAGGTCAGAGAGTCAGGGGGAGGTGAGGAGGGTGCAGCATCATTAGAGGCAAGAGGAAAGGAGGAGGGAGTGGACTGCTCCCAGAGGCCAGACACATTGACACATTGAGAATGCCCATGGATTGAGTCATGTGGGAGTTACTGATGATTCTGAAAGGATCCACTTTGCTGGAGAGACCGGCTTGGAATTCCAAAAAGAGTGGAGGAGTGAACCTAGGAACATGGAGATGGGGGTGCAGACCAAGCTCTGCGTTTGGCCATGAAGAGGAGAGGAAAGGCCATTGCCAGAGGGACTGAGGACGGATGATTATGGGCTTTGTTGTTGTTTTTTATGTTATTTTCATTTTCACAGCTTTACCCAGACATAACTACTATACAATAAGCTGCACGTGTTTAAAGGGTAACAATCTGAAAAGTTTTGGCAGATGAGTAGATCTGTAAAACCACCCCCTTAGTCAGGAATATATTTTTCAGTAAATTTCCCTGTCCACCCCTCCTGCTTCCCTCACCTCATTTCCAGGCATCCACTGGTCTGCTTTCTGCTACTATACTTTCAAGTTCTAGAATCTTCTGTAAATAGTTGTTACAATTTTATCTTTTTAAATGGATACTCTTTCTTGTCTGACTTCTTTCACACAGCATAATTATTTTGAGATTCATCTATGTTGTTGCATGTATCAATAGTTCATGTCTTTTTATTGAGTAGTTTATACTGTATGGCAACACCGCCATTTGTTTACCCATCCACCTACGGATGAATACAGTCAAACCTCGGTTCTCGAACATCTCCCATCCTGAACAATTCGGTTGCCGACCAAGTTGTTCACAGGAAAGATGTCTTGGTAGTCTAACCAAACTTCGGTTCTCAATCTAACAACCCTTTCACGCTGACATCTCAGCAGGATAAAAAGCACCTCTCAGGCAACAGACCAAGGAGAGAATGCTTTTGTTGCTGGGAAAAATCGATGATTAGCCCAATTTTAAAACATAAAGAGGCCATCAAGAGCGCTATAGTTGTGAAGGGTGTAAAAGAAGCAATGATCACAGGCAATTGAAGAGGTAGAAAAACTGTTGTTGATTTGGAGAAAAGAAAAGCAGTGAGCCAGGGGCCGCCATTTCCGAGGCAGTGACATATGAACAAGCAAAGATGCTGCGTGCTGACCTGAAAGACACCCCCTGGACCAAGTGCTGCGAGTGGCTCCTTTAAGGCCAGTAGGAGGTGGTGCAATAAACGTAAGAAAAGAACTGTTTATTTATTTGCAGATTAAACAGTACATTAGACACCTACTGTATATAAGAAAGGTTAAAACAGGGAAGCATCTGAGGGTCTGGAATGGATTAAATTCCCGTTATTTCTAATGGGAAACATGATTCTGTTTTCGAACAAATCGCTTCTCGAACAGCCTTCCTGAACAAATAAAGTTGGAGACCCGAGGTCCCGCTGTAGGAGCTGTTTCCAGTTTGGGACGATTACAAACCAAGCTGCTTTGAACTTTCATGCACAGTCTTTGTGCGGACACCTGCGTTCGTCCTCCACAGTAGATCACCGGAGTGGAATGGCTGGGTGTACGTTTAATTTTTAAGAAACCACCAAACTTTTTTCCAAAACGGTTGCACCATTTTACTCTCCCTTTAGCAGTATGTGAGGACCCCAGTGTCTCCGTGTCTCTGCCAACATTTGGTATGGACAGCCTTGTAAATTTTTGACATTCTAGTAGCTTCTCCTCTTTTTTCTACCCCTACCCTATTTAGGGAGAGGATAATGAGCAAGAAAATGGCCACATAGAAGACGGCAGAGGGAGAAGGTGAGGAAGAGGAGACAAAATCAGCCACACTCTCGGGCAGTGGTTCTCAACCTTCCTAATGCCGCGACCCTTGAACACAGTTCCTCATGTTGTGGCGACCCCCAATTTCATGGTTACAAATCGAACATAATTAAAGCATAGTGATTAATCAAAAAAACAATATGTCATTATATATGTGTTTTCCGATGGTCTTAGGCGACCCCTGTGAAAGGGTCGTTCGACCCCCAAAGGGGTCACGACCCACAGGTTGAGAACCGCTGCTCCAGGGCATCAGCACAGCCTGATCAGGGGTGAAATGCTTTTCTGAGTCTGTGCCTCCCCGCCATCATTTAGATCATCTGATCAACATATTATCTTACTGCCTCCAGGCCAGGCCCCCAGCATGGGACAAGAGTTCTGCAGGGACCTCCGCTGTGAAGGCTTCTCCCAGGCCCCTGCGGGCCAGGAAAGTGGGGAAGGCAGGGGATCCTGGTTTCCCCACACCCAGTGTGGTAAGAAAAGACAACAGCATTTCTTTGTGCCCTGGGAGACGAGGCAGGAGTCAGGGGAGAGAGAGGGGAGTTCTAGACCCAGTTTGCACTCATTCCAGGGTAGAAAGGACAGCTTGTCCTGCTGAGGAAGCCATCCTGCCCTGCCCTAACTATGTCCCCTCTCTTCACTTGGCCCAGAGGTGTCAATATATAAGTACTGGGGTTAAGGAGGATTAAATCATGTTGGGGCCTTCAGGAATTACGAACAAATACACTGTTACAGTAACAGATTTTTAGTCACGGCTAAGGCCAACTCTAAAGTCAGATGTACATTCGGAGAGCACATGAAGGTCCGTTATGATTCTGAGTTTTACGCAGCAAGCATTTATACCCCCAACATGAGCGTGAAAGAAACCCCAACAAATGACAATACCTGTTGCTGCTGGGAAGAACACCCCAAAGACAGTGAAAAAAGACTCCCCGGGGCTGTAATCAGGCAGCGTGTTGTTCTGCAGCAGTTCCGGTGAATATCCAATGAAGCCATGTTCTGAAATACACCGAGAGGAGCCGAATGAGCCAAATGATAAGCGGAAGCACAGGCTTCCCCAGACTGTAGTCCCACCCAGTGCAGAGAGAGAGAAGGTCCGACAAAGCCATCTTCCTCCCACACCCAGCTTGACTTCTGTGTGCCTGTATCTGTAGATACAGGTGGACGAAATGACATGAAGGGGAACAGCAGCTACCACGGGGGTGGGAGCATTTTCTTTCTTTCTTTCTTTTTTGTTTTGCTTGTAGACGTCAGTATACATCTTTCGATGAGCTTGTATGTGTGTGTTTGCTTTTAATTTAAAAAATTAAGTTATCTCCCTGCTCAGAAACTGTCCCATGGGTCCCCATTAGCTGTAGAACATAGTCCAAACTCCTTAGGATGAGTGTCAGACCATCCACAGCCTGGCAACCCCCCACCATCTCCCATTCCTCTTTGCCTCCTCCTTCTCCCCAACAGTCACATAGACACCTCTTCCCAAGAACCCCACGGACACCCACCCCTGCGGCCCTGCCTTCCAGACCCTTCTCCCACATACCTGAGCATCAATATTGTGCTCACTCTTCAAGCTCACCTCAAAGGTTGCTCCCCTTGGGTTGACAAGAACTCCCTAATCAGAATCAGTGCCTCTTCCTGAGTGCAGCTGGCAGGGTTAGCCACATTACGTCTTTCCCCAACTAGCCTCCTTGAGGCCGCAAGTCCAGTCTTGCACATCCCTGTCCCCCCGAGTCAAGCACTGGGCCTGGGTCACAGCAGGTAGGTTGTGAATGTGGGTCACACTGAAAAGACCCTTCCCTCAGATCCCAGCAACGGGCCCAGCCCGCTTCCGTGCTTTCAATTTGACTTGTTCACAGACTGCTTTGTAGAGGGACATCTCAGATCTGATTTCTTCAATGCGTTTGAAACGTCTAGTACATTGACTTGAATGAACTTTTTCAAGTTTGAATCCTACGGGCACTTTGCTTCTTTGTCAAAGGAGGTCACTTTGAACAGCCTCTGTGGACACGTTCGGGGCTGTGGCATTTCAAGAGACAAGGTAACCGTTACTGGGCCAGGAACACGCAGGCTCTCCCGCTGTGCTTCTGAAGCCCGTCTCTGAGAAGGGGAGGTGTGTTCCTGCTAACCGTAGTCCAAGAGAAGCCAGCCCGGCCCTTCACCCTCCGCCCCTGCAGCCACAGAGGACAGCACTGGGCTATGACTCCACAGCCGACCCCAAGGCCCGGGTGACAGGACCTCCTGCCCGTCCCCCACCTGCCTCACCCCGAGCATCCACCCACCAAACGCGCCAGCTCCCTAGTGAGTCCTGTGAGGTCGCCAGCGCTTCTCACAGCTTCCAAGACTCATAACTTCATAGGAAAAATATTTTCAAAAAAACAATAAAACGAAAGCTCAGTGAAGCACAAGGGGCCCTTGGAAGTCCGGTCGGGATGCAAAATCGTCGTCGACCGCTCTCTTTTCTGAACACAGAATCTGTCCTGGGACATTCGATCCCAGGAACTGGGCAACATTTCTGAATGGTTTGGCATCTTCACAGCTGGTCCTCCCCTCATTAACAAAAAAGCGATAATAGCGAAGCGAACTTCAGTTTATCCGCTGGCTGACCCCGGGACTAGCCTTCTGAGGAGAAAACCAGTCCAGCCTGCCTTGGAACGGAGCTCAGCCAAGCTGGGAGGATGCTCAGGTCCGAAAGCGCATCTGAATGTGCGCCGGGCAGGCCAGCCGTGCGGACATAAACACTTCATCAGGCTCCGTGGATCGCCGCCATCGCTAAGGGGCCCTGACGGGCAGGTATGTGGTCATCAGGCCTGAAGGGCTTTGCCCGGGTCAGCCTGAAGGGTCCAAGTGAGCGCAGGCCCCATAGGTGAGTCACTGGGAAGCCTCTCCCTCCACCCCACCAACAAGGCCACAGATGAGACCATGAGTCACTGGCTCCCTTGGGGGCTGGAGGAGCTGCCTCGGCCCCTTCTCCTGGGGCAGCCCTCACACATTCCCCAGCGGACTCACACCTGCCCTGCTGCCCCAGCCTCTCCTCCCAGGTCCCGCTCTGCACCTCTCTCAAGGGAATAACCTTACATTTGAGAAGACCTTTATGGACCAAGCTGCTTGGCAATGCTTTGTTTCTAATATTGTAAGGTGTGTCTACATGTCTAACGATAAAGGGGGCTGAAGTATTTCAAATGTTTATACAGGGTTTTTAGTGCCATAGAAAACTATCCATGTTCTACATGTGTTAAGAAAACTAGATACCATTTATAGTATAAATACTCAAAGAAGTTTCCATTTATGCGTGTAAAGAGTAGAAGCGAATATACCAGAACAGTAACAGTGGCTCTCTGTATAATGCAATTAGGGACAATTTTTTTCTCTCATTTTTTTTATGTCTACACATTTTCCATGTTGTTTTTAATGAGCATAATTGACTTATCATCAAAATATATCTTTCAGAAAAACAAACAGAACATCCCATAATGGAAAGCCCACTTTCTCCAGACAGCTTTTCTATAAACAAAGATCTTTTCTTCCTTTTCATCTCTACTCCCCCTACTTCTCAAAATGATTTCGGCGGTTTATGAGAAAAACATATGTACAAGGATCCAAAGAAAAAAATGAGAGAGAGAGGCCCAGCCACACCTGCACGGCACACAGCCTGAGGGCTCTGAACAAGACTCCGAGGCCAGGTCCCGCAGTCATCTCCCTCCAACCAGAATTCGAGGCCCAGAGAGAGCATCTTATGAGGTTTCTGACCAAGCAGGACTGACCCCAGGGCCCACCCCTCACATGTGCCACTTTCCAGTGGATGAGGAGGGGCCCCAGAGGTTTGCATGGTGGATCTGCCTCATTTCTCTGCCCCCACCTCCCCAGGCCTTGGTGACCAGCCCTTACCCCAACTCCTGGGACCTGGGTCTCTCCCACACGCTGAACCTGGTCCAGCTGGACCCTGAGCTCATGCAGGGCAGGTGTGCAAGGCAGGCACTGGTGTCCCTGGCTGGCGTGCGTTGCTGAGGAGTGAGGTTAGCTGGCTGCACCGACACCTGGGACCAACCTCTTACAGCGGGTCTTCATGACCGACTTTCTGATGCCCAGACCAAAGGTACCGATTTTCTGCCACGGCCTGTTTGAGATTCTGATGAAAGCTGTGGCCCCTCTCCCCACAGACAACACACTCTGCAAACCAGTTGGGGTTCTCAGGCCTCCGAAGACGTTCTGGGAGGCTTCGGCCCCGAGGTTCAGGACCTGCACACCAGGGGCTGCCTCTGCACTTGAAACTGTTCTGCCAGGCCCTGCAGGCACCTATGACATCCCCAGCCCTGCCTGTCACCACTCCATGCCAAGGAGCAGACAGTGGCTCTGAGTGACACAGCCAACTATGTTCCATACCGCAGGCCTGCCAGACTACGCCGAGTCCCCCCATGCACAGGCATCGTGCAGGGCCCCCCAGAGCACCCCGTCCTCTGAGAATAATAAACTCACTGAGTACCTCAAACATGCCAGTCGCTGGGTAGTAAGTCCTTTACAAGGTCAACCTTGATCTTCGCAATCGCCCTGAAAGCTTGGAGGTGAGGAAACCAGGCTCAGGAAGGTAGGGAATCTTGTCCAAGGTCACAGAACCAGACCTGCCTGGATTACAGCTACGGCGTCTCCTCCAGGCCAGGCCCCAGCCTTGCACGCCTCCCACACAGAGAGATGTGTGCGGCACAGGCTTCCTTCAACCTTACGAGACTCCCCCGGAGCTCCCAGCATCCCCCTCTCTCCATCTGTGGGCCGGCAGGGGGCCCACCTGTGGAATGCCACCAGCTGAAGCGGGTGGGTAGCTGGGGCTTGCACCGCTGGGAGGAGGCAGAGCCCAGCCTGGACCCCAGGTCTGTCTGAATTCAACGTGTTCCATCAGCCACACCGTTTCTCGGTAATTCGTCCCAGAAGTGTTTCCCCAGAGATTTCTAAAAATGGTCCCTTTGCCTCTGTAAGCCTTGTGTCTCCTCCTCTGGCAAACCAGGGGAGGCGGGCTGGGGTTCTCTCAACAGCTTCCAAATCTGAAAGGGCCTGGGATGCCCAGGGCCCACAGCTGCTCCGTGTGAATGTATCTGGGTTTGACCTGAACATCTGTTTCTATATCCATAGAAAAAAATACTTTGGTTCCATTTGGGCTGTGTTTTTAGAAAGAACAAAGAAAACAAATCACGCCAAGACCCAGGCAAGAACAGGCAGGGGGAGGACGCTCACAGGTCTGTCTGCAGAGAGTCTGGTAAGCTGTGCTTCTCTGGGCCCACTGTCTGATCAGAGGGGTGCTCACGGGACCCCACCCACCGGGCCTTGGCCAAAGGTGGCCAGCCTTGGTCACAAGTAGTGTGGTGGCTGCTAGGAAGCTCTCTGTGGCACCCGTGGTTCCCCCACACCTGCCCCTGCCCCTGCCTCTACCCCTGCCCCTGCTGCAATGAGAAGAGGCAGTCCGAAAGTCATCAGCCCCCACATGTGAATGTCAGATTGCAACCACTGAACTAACTGAGAAACGGAGATTTCTAAAAATGACGCTGGCACTCTGGCCACCACCCCACTGTGAGCCGCGGGCTCCAGTGGGGGAGGGGGCTTCCGGCACTGGCTTTCTTCTTGGCTCCCATCCCCAACCCCTCAACTAGCAAGATAGCCCTTTCCTGGGAATGGACAATGGAAGAGGCTGGTCCAACCAGGAATAGAAAGAGTGGAGGAAGGGCCCGGGAGAGAGGAAGGCAGGGAGGGGCCCAGACCCAAGGGCAGGCTGACCTGGGAGATCACAGGAAGAGCAACTCCGCGAGGAAAAGGAAAGGAGAGGCTGAGGTTCTGGGAAGGGGCACACGCCCTGCAAACAACACCTGGGGTGGGGGGCGGGGAGGGGCTCCCGCAGGCAGGAGACCACCAAGAGCAAGCTGAGGGTCCCCAGAGGAAGAGGAAGCACAGTAGGTGTGCCCTCAGGAAAACACACAATGGGTGCCTTTCCCAAGGGTCAAGCAGTTGCTGTAGACAAGGCTCCTCCTAAGGTCCAACTCCATGTGGAGCTGGACTGCGACCCAGGAGGGTCTGCCCAGCATCCCTTACACCTTGACAGCTCTGGGGCATGGCCTGATGGGGACAGGAGCCCGAAGCTTGGGGGGGGGGGGGGGGCAATGAGTCGGAAATGACAGCCCGACAGAGCTCGGTGAAAAGGGGAAGAAAGGGAGGGTCCAGGCCCCTTCCTGCCCCTGAGTGCCCACATGGCACTGCCCAAGGGCCGCCACCCACACTTACTCAGATACCGCCCGGCCCCAGAGGGTCCAAGGTGGACGGAGAGGGGAACTTAACCCACCCAGCATGCCCCGGCGCCCGGGCTGGTCAGCGGGGCTTCCCTTCCTCTGGGCTCTGGTGTTAGCTCCTGGAAGCTGCAATGAGCAAGGCAGCCCCGGGTCTCAGGAAGGAAGATGCACCCAAAGAGCAGAGGCTGGGAGAAGTCCAGACTCATCTCCTCCTCGATGGTGTGGGGGATGAGGGCCCCAAAGACCTCTGGGGAGGAAGGGGAAGCTCTGATGAGACCAATAGTCAGGACACCTGGGTTCCGCCCGGGTTCCACCCTGGTTCTGCCACAAGCTCACTGTGGGCCTGTCGGTGAGCCCTTCCCCCTTGGAAATGCAAAGTCTGGAAGTGGCCCGAGATTCTGCATCCCTATTGAGTACCCCAGGTGATAGAGAGTGGGGTACTAGCCAGTTTCCCACAATCCTTCCCATTCAGGACGTTGCCAAACCAGAAGCCCATTCTCAACACTCAGGACACATGGTCCAAAGACACGACCTGTTTCCAATGGCAGACATAAAATCCCAAATTAGCTTCCAGAACATGTCAGCACCGCCCCTGCCTCCCTGGCCCCCCTTCCCTTTCTCTGTGGCTATTGATACAACGCACACTCCGGAACGACTACAGTTTAATATGTTAATGAATCAAAGCAGGTCTGCATGACAAGCACTGGCGTAACATCTCCCATTACTTCACTGTCACGAGTGCTCTCCATCAGTGCAGATAGGAAAACTTCATGACCTCATCCACTGGCCCATTTGTGCAGCAGAGGAAAATGGAGTTTGGAGATGGAAGTCAGCTGCTCTAAGGCATGGAGAACTGACTGCAAATGGAGCAGGAGCCCTCGCTTAGGGTTGAGTTGGCGTCCACTCGGTAGCACGTCCCCATGGGCTGGCCTGTCCTTGAGCTGGGTCCTAACAATCCTGGTCCACTGAGGTCAGTGGTTCTCAACCTTGGCTGCACATTAGAATCACCTGGGAATCGTTTTAAAATCCTGATTTCTGGGCCTCATTCTCCGGAAATGCTGTTTCTTTGTTATGGGGTGGGGCCACAACATTAGTAACAAAGAAACAGCATTTCCGGAGGATGAGGCCCAGAAATCAGGATTTTAAAAAGATTCCCAGGTGATTCTAATGTGCAGCCAAGGTTGAGAACCACTGACTTAGATGCTCCATAAAGAAATTTTTTTTTAATTGAATTCAACGGGGCTGTATTGACTTGGACTGTATTGATCACTGGCTGGGGAGACGGAAGGGGAAGTAGGTTTGGAAGAGACCCCCAAGGCCCCGCCCACAGCACAGCTGTCCTTCCCTGCAG
Organism: Myotis myotis; assembly: GCF_014108235.1. NCBI lineage: Eukaryota > Metazoa > Chordata > Mammalia > Chiroptera > Vespertilionidae > Myotis > Myotis myotis. Next base: position 161,834,641 of record NW_023416324.1, read on the forward strand.
TTCTGGGCAGGGAGCTGGGCGCCTTCCCCAGACCACAGTCTCCTCTCTGGCTTCAGCCCTCGTGAGCTTGGTCCTCCAAGGGAGGGTGGGGAGAGGATGTGAGCAGGGTTTCCAGCTCCCAGGCCCCCACCCAGAGAGAAAATACACAGAGGAGGGCTGGGCAGGCCAGCAGTGGCCAGAAGGGAAGTCGGAGTGGGGCTGGGCCTGCCCCGAGGGCGCAGGGAGGAGCAGCCTGGAGCCTCCAGGCCCCAGGGGAAGGCCTCCACCCTGCGGGACAACTGGCTGGTGGGGCGGGAACAGCAGGAAAAGCCCAGAGCTGGGCAACTCTGGGGACAAAGGGCCCTGGTTGGGGTGATCTTAGGGCAGCCCCCTTGGGAGGGGCGGCTAAGAGTTCCAGTAAGGAGAGGGGCTCCTGCCAACCCCCACAATCTAGCACAGGACAGGCAGTCCTGGGGTTCCTTCTGGAGCAAAGGATTCGCCCTTGGAGGGGAGGATGGACCTTTTCCTGGCGAACAATGGCTTCTCATCCCCAAGGAACTGCTCATCTGCTGACCTGTTTTCTATTTTAAACGCTTAATGACCTTTTCCTATAATGGCCTGGGGGCCCGCAAGTTGAGATGAGAAGAGAGTTTTGCCTGGAGAGGCCTACAGAGGAAAGAACTGTCAGAGGCCCCAGGACATTCAGGAACTCAGGGCTCACCTGCAGGAAACAAAGAAGCAGCTTAGGCTAATATAGTGACGGCCACAGGTGCTGAGCCAGGTTGGTGCCAGGCACCGTCCACTCTGAGTGCTTTGTGTACACTAACTCACTCACGGAGTAGGTGCATTTGTCAGGTAGGAAAGGGGAGCATAGACCGGGTTCAACCCTTGGCTCCCACTCAGGGTCAGTGCTCACCCAAGGATACGGGGAGTGTGGGAAGGGGGTGGGGAGCCAAGCTGGTCAGCCTGGGCCCCTACTGAGGGGACTGCAGAGGCCCCAGGGCCTGCCCAGTGCAGCTCTCAGCTCACAGGAGCCCTGAGAAAGGAAAATCTGGCCTTCTTATCTCCTGGGGAAAGGAATGCACTCTCCCGCCAGGATAAGGGGCTGTTTTGACAGGAAGTCTCCACCCTGGCTGTGGGTTCCTCCCAGCCACCACTTACTCCTTCTGGCAGCTGGGAAGGGAGTGGATGGTCAAGGGGCCCTCCTACCAAGAACCAAGCTGCACAGATTCAAACTCCCAGACCCCCAGTTCTGCAGCCAAGGGCAGCTCTCCCCCACCCCAAGTCCTACCAAAGAAAGGGAGCAGATGGTCTCTTAGAATGCCCTGGCAGAGATTTAGTATCATAGGCCATTAGAAGGTTAGACCACGGGGGGACCCTCTGGCTCTGAGAGGGGGAAGCAGGACGCGGTGTGTTCCAGCATTGTCCTTACAGGGGCTCCTCAGCCTTCGTGGCCCTTTGCAAGCCTTTCAGCCGGGTGCTCAAGGAGAGCAAGGTGTCTTTGCATCAACTCCCCATTGATTAGGATCTCCCTGGGTCAGGGATAGGTTCCCTGCTCCCTCTATCAGTGGTTCTCAACCTTCTGGCCCTTTAAATACAGTTCCTCATGTTGTGACCCAACCATAAAATTATTTTCATTGCTACTTCATAACTGTAATGTTGCTACTGTTAGGAATCGTAATGTAAATATCTGATATGCAGGATGGTCTTAGGCGACCCCTGTCAAAGGGTCGTTCGACCTTCAAAGGGATCGCGACCCACAGGTTGAGAACCGCTGCTCTAGATCCCCTCCTCCTCTCTGGATGGATGCAATCACTGGGGTGCTCGATGGGCAGGGGGATCCGCACATCCTACCTGGGACAGTCCTGCTTACACCTGTTGAATGGAGTATTTGTCAGTAGAGCCAGGAAAGTTTTCTGATGACAACTGACGATTGACGATTGATGGGGAGTGTAGAGAGGAGAGCAAAGGGACAAAAGGAAAGAGACTCTTCTAGACTGGAAGTGGCTGTGTGCCCCAGGGACCTACCTTGTCATGCAAAGTATAGTCTGGGGGGATCAGGGGGCCTGATTGTCTCTCTGGTTCTCTGGTCTGTAGGTGGCTCATTCCCTACCCATATGTGAGTGACTTGAAGGCATGTCTCCCTGACTTTGTGTCCCTCTCCTCTCAACCCATAGGTGCCCCCAAAATACCTGAGCCAGAGAGTGCCATCATTTGCCCCTCCACAGCGGCACAGAAGGCCTTCTGCCCAGGCCCACAGCCAGAGGGCACCTTCCACCTGCTGTGAGAGGAGCATAAGGCAGGGAGGGAAGCTGGGGGCGGCCTGTGCTAGCCCATCCCTCAGGGCGTCACCCTTCAGGTCCTTGGAGCTCAGGCTGCTCAGGGCTGAGGCAGCCAGGCCCAGCAGTGTGAGAGGACCCTCCCAAGCTGGTGACTTCATCCTTCAGGCATCTGTCCCCAGAACGCTGGCCAGGGAGCCCGGGCAGAACAGAGCCCCTCCTGCTCACAGAGCTGAGAGGACACCGGGGTTGAGCTGGGCAGTGTCCGCTCCCACTTCCTTCTGCAGCCACGACTGGGTCCCCACAGCCTCTTCAGCCTAATGGCTTCTTTCTCTGCTTTCCACACCCAAAGCCAGCACATAAAATAATTCAATGGAGATAGCAGGAGGGCTTGGAGCCAGGGCCAAGGATTCTAGCCACTCTTTCTTCATCAAACTCAGCACCAGGGAAGGCCCGGGGCTGCCTGCTCCTGCCCCTCGGACGGCCAGGCAGGGGTGAGGCCCGTTGCCCACAGAAAACCTTCTAGCAAGGGTAGAACCCAAAAGCCAGGAGTTCATGGTTCCCAAGGTAGTTCCTCCCTCTCCCAGAGAAATAGTCAACGGTCTCCTCTATTTTTAAAAACAAGAACCCCCAACATACAATGTTATCCCATAGGCAGAACAAACACAAGAGTGATTCACTTCCTGTTTAGGTCATAAAGGAGAGGATGAGCCCGGCCAGCATGGCTCAGTGGTTGAGCATCAACCTATGAACCAGGAGGTCACAGTGCGATTCCCAGTCTGGGCACATGCCTGGGTTGCGGGCTTGATCCCCAGTGTGGGGCGTGCAGAGGCAGCGATCAGTGATTCTCATCGATGTTTCTATCTCTCTCTCCCTCTCCTTCCCTCTCTGAAATCAATTACATATGTATATATATAAATTTTTTTAATAAGGGAGAGGACAAGAAAGGAGATGGGTGATGAGGAGGGGCAGCAAGATGGTGAGATGGGACAGAGAGTTCAAAAAAAGAGAGAAAAAGATTAGGGAGGAAAAACAGAGAGAGACAAACCTAACGGAAGGAAGGGCGAGGCAGGAAGAAAGGAGGAGAGAAAGCAGGTATGTCTGAGGCAAGCTGGAGTCACAGTTTGCGGTTGGCTCGGTTTGCAGAAGCTCAGAAGTCCTTATCAGGATGCTTACAATCCTGCACCATCCTAATCCTTAAACCCCTCTGTTCAAACCCTTACTCTTCCCGCTTCAGGGTCAGATGCGCCTGTGAGAATCTGGCTGTTCTGGATCCTGTCCTAGAAAAATAATACTTATTCACATAAGTTTCTGCATGCAATTTTAGGGACTCACGAATCCTAACTTAAAAATTACTTATTCTAGAACAGGGGTGGGCAAACTTTTTGACTCAAGGGCCACAATGGGTTCTTAAACTGGACCGGAGGGCCGGAACAAAAGCATGGATGGAGTGTTTGTGTGAACTAATATAAATTCAAAGTAAACATCATTACATAAAAGGGTACTTCATTTCAAACGGGCCGGATCTGGCCCGCGGGCTGTAGTTTGCCCACAGCTGTTCTAGAAGCTTCACTCTGCCCTAGCCAGTTTGGCTCAGTAGATAGAGCGTCGGCCTGTGGACTGAAGGGTCCCGGGTTTACTCCCAGTCAAGGGCATGTACCTCGGTTGCAGGCTCGATCCCCAGCCCTGGTCGGGACACGTGTGGGGGGCAACCAATCTATGTGTCTCTCTCTGTCTCTCTTCCTCCCTTCCACTGTCTCTAAAAATCAATGGGAAAATACCCCCAGGTGAGGATTAACAACAACAACAAAAAATATCTAGAAGCTCTACTCTGAGGGGAGACCCATAATGGCCAGAGGAAAAACACTCCCACTGCCAGATTAAACTAGGACAAGGGCAGGATGTGTGGAATCTTATGTGTATTCAAGCCACCATATCAAGCTTTTAATTAAACCATTCGCTTCACTGATAGAACTGTTGGGTCCCAATACCCTTCCCTTGTTACTACCCCATTGGTGGTACCAGAAGCAAAGCTGGTTGCCCAGAGGGGCCAGCTGTGTGTCTGGATGGTTCTTATTACCAGAGTTTTCTTCTTCTGTTCCCTTTCTCTCTTCCTGCTCCTCTGGCTTTGTTTTTTGTAGAAACGAATTGGAAAAGGTGGGCCACACTGGAGTGCCCTCCTGGGTTCCAGAGGGTAACGCTTGGCCCCTTGGCCTCACCGCTCCTCCCTTCACCCCGAGTGCTCTGCAAACATTAGCATTTGCTGGCTGTGCAGTGACATGGAGACGGGTGGGAGGCCCTCGGTCAGGTATAAAAGAAAATCCCAGAAGGGGAGTGACCACTTGGTTCAAGGAGATTTCAGAAGTATTTTCTGATATTCCGAAAGGTGGCATTTCCCCCCAAAAAACCAACCACAATGTGCCCAAGCGGACCCACTCTGGGCTTGGCATCTGACTGGGGGGCTGGGACGGCAGCCCCACTTCCGACAGCGCAGCAGAGGGGAGAAGCAGGGAAATCCGGACACACTGGCAGCTCCTCCACCTCAGAGAGGACGTGCACAACAAGATGTTTCCTAGCACCCCCCACCCCCCTACCCCTCCACCCCCCACCCCACCCCCCACCCCCCCCACCCCCCCACTGGCGAAGCACTCCTATTTTTTGTACTTCCTCAGAATGAGTATAATTTCTTTTTTACATTTTGATTTCCTAAAACTTGACTGTCTCACAATCCATGCAATGGTTTTTTCCACCCGAAATATCTGTGTGTTAAAATGGATAGTGTCTTAGAATTGAGGAAATGAGGTTTGTTGCCTCATAAAATCTCGGAACAATCAGAGAGGCAAGTGGCGTTTTTCTCTATTTTACAGATGAGGAAACCGAAGCACAGGCAGGCGATCGCCTGAGGTCCCGGGTGAGGGTGACGGGCCAGGACTGGGACCCAGTCTCCCAGTGCCTGCGGGCCCTCTCATGGGAGCCCCTTGTTCGCCCGCCCCGCTGGGGATTGAGGAGTGATTTTAGGGGGGAAGTGCTCTGGAAAGTGGCTTCCACCCGAGTCATTGCAGTGCAAGAAAGCAAAACGGAATTTTCCTCTGAGTTTACATAGAAATTTGAGAAAAAATAGAAACATATGTAGGCGACGTATGGTTTCTATGATTAGTTTGTTTTAGGCCAGAACGAAAGTTTTCTTATGCCTTTAGGAACTTAAGCATGTACCATACATAACAACTTACATAATGATCACATTTGGCATGTTTACATTTAAAACAGCATTCATTTGGATAGTAATTACAGATTTGAATTTATTTACTTTTGAATATTTCTGCTTTCTTGCAATTGGGATTATAAAGTATTACACCTTTGAAAAATCTAGCATTTTGGTTTCTGCCGGCTTAAGGGGAGCAGAAAGAAGTTTAATAGAAGAAATCTTCATCAAAATAATAAAAGCAAAATGTAATTCTCCATAAGATTCCTTAAGTAGTTTTTATTCTGGGGAGTGTGGGGGGAGGGGGCACAGGTGGAGAGACCTACACACACACACATACACACAAACTCTAAGAAAGAATAATCACTATTGACATAATATTTCTAATCCTTAAAAATGCCCTTCCAAGGAGGGTTCCAGGGACCTGCCCACAGTCACACAGCCATTAAGGACCCTGTGTTTGGCAGCACTAGTGAAAAGGCACATATTTTGTAGAGACCGAGTCATGGATATAGAGAACAGACTGACAGCTGTCAAAGGGGAGGGGGTGGGGGATGGGGGAGAAGGGATGAAGGGATGAAGGGATTAAGTAAAGAAAAAAAAGAAAGACTCACGAACACAGCATATGGTCATTGCCAGAGGGAAGGGGGGTGGGGAGAGGGACAAGAAGGGAAAAGGAGAATAAATGGTGATGGAAGGAGACGGAGCATGGGCTGGTGAACACACAATATGATATACAGAGGACATATTGCAGAATTATACACCTGAAACTTGTACAATGCTATTAACCAGTATCACCACCAATAAATTCAATTTACAAAAAAAGCACATATTCTCATTAACAATGATCTTCCCCAATCCTCCCCACAGGGGCTGTGTCTATTTCATTCTCCATGGTCTCCTGAGCCTGGCTGCACCCCCCGCGCCCCCCCCCCCTCCCGCCAGGCTTCCATAGCTACTGGTTGGTAGTGGGTGGACATGGACAGAAGACGGAAAGGGAGGCTGGAAGACGGGGGGGGGGGGGGGGGTTGCAGTGTGGCCGGCCCCCAGCAGTGCTCTTTCCACCCATGGATCAGCCCACTTCTTTGGAGACTGAGCCCCGACAATCTGTTTCATGGGCCTCGCTGTCCTGCAGCTCAGGTCACATTTCCAGGGCTGCTCTGACGTGTGTCTGCTCGGACTGGGTCCACCTGCCTACAGCAGCCTCATCTCTCGGACGCCTGCCTCGGCCAGCCACTCAGCACAGTGCACCTGCGGGCGGCCGTTTGCCAGGTTCTTGCCAGGATGCCGGATGGAAAGGCGGTAACATGCGATCCTGTCCTTCAGGCACCCACAGCCTAAAGCAGTGATGGCGAACCTATGACACACGTGTAAGGGGTGACACGCGAACTCATTTTTTTGGGTTGATTTTTCTTTGTTAAGTGGCATTTAAATATATAAAATAAATATCAAAAATATAAGTCTTTGTTTTACTATGGTTGCAAAAATCAAAAAATTTCTATATGTGACACGGCACCAGAGTTAAGTTAGGGTTTTTCAAAATGCTGACACGCCGAGCTCAAAAGGTTCACCATCACTGGCCTAAAACAATGACTTCCACTATTTCCTACTCAGCGCCATGTGCCTCTGACAACGCAGAGGGTTTTCTGACACTCCTACCAAACTCTTTCTTAGCTCCCACCAGCCCTTCTGCTGCGTCTGCTGCTTTGCTTTGTTATTTTCAGACACAAAAGGATGGCGTGAACTGAGATGCTCCTCTCTACCAGCTGTTAGCGCGGCCCGTGCTTTTTCACGCGGGGCCTGATTTGAGCGCTGGCCGGCCGGACAGAAGCCCAACAGGAGCATGAGCCGGGCAGGTGGCATCTCACAGTGTCCTGTCCTGAGCCATCAGATGGCTGCGACTCGGAGAAACAGCCGGGAGCTGGACGAAGCCTCTGGTCTTACGGGTGGGGAAACAGAAGGTCAGCGTGCCCCCACCCCGTCCGTCCCTGGCAGAGTCAGCTGCTCTTGGCCAGTGTCCCTCCACGACACCAGTGGATGAGGGGTGAGTGAAGAAGGGACCACAGCCCATCAACTTCTAACAGATGATGAATCTAAGGTCACATTTTACTAGGGAGGCTTCAGAGACCCACAGATGTTAGCGTCCTGACCCCGAGTCCCACACACAGTGGCTGAGAGGACCCTGGCATCGCGCCTCCCCATGCAAGACACTGACTACGGTTCCTTTCACTTTACTATTTAGCAACTTCTCAAAAAGGCATTGAAAACATCACACCCTAAGTGCCCTGCTTGCTTCCTAACTCAGCACCAGGAGCAGCCTGACCTTGATGATGGAGAGGGACATGGTCCCTGACGTAGACACCAGGGTTCCAATTCTGGCTCCATCACTTGCCAACTGTGTGGCCTTGGGCAAGATAAGCCCTCTGAACCTCAGTGTTCTCATCATTACTGTAGGGACATAACACACATGGATCCCACAGGTACTGTGGGGAAAACTGACATGTACTCCACATGCCGGGCACGTGGAGTAAATTAGCTATTTTTATCTTCCTCGGGCACTATGCCGCCTTCACATCTTTTTTTTTTTTAATATTTTTATTGATTTCAGAGAGGAAGGGAGAGGGAGGGAGAGATAGAAACATCAATGATGAGAGAGAATCATTGATCAGCTGCCTCCTGCACGCCCCCCACCGGGGATCGGGCCAGCAACCCAGGCATGTGCCCTGATCAGGAATCGAACCATGACCTCCTTGTTCATAGGTTGATGCTCAATCACTGAGACATGTTGGCTGGGCTGCCTTCATATCTTAAGTTCAAATAAATCTGTAGCATCTGAAATATGAATTGACCCACAAGGTTTTTTCCTCTTCTTTATAAATTATTTTCTTTTCTTCTCTGCTTACTAGCAGAAATATATTTAGTGTTTTAAAAGTCTTAACTATATCTGGGCCATCTGATAAAGCATGTCTGACAAGGGCACTTTGAGATTTCTAATGCACCCAGACCCATATACACCTGACATAAAAATCTGATGCGTTAGAAATAAGTTTGAAAGTATTAAGAGCCAGGTAATGGTTTATGAACCACTTTCTTAATATTAGGCTTCCTGGTGAGGGGAAAACCCCTTCGTAATCCAATATTTTTAATTTTTCAGAAAAGTGACACAAATTGTTAGAGAAGCCGGGGAGATTTCCCCCCTCATCTCTCTCTAGACCCTGCATCCTGGGATGAAAGAGGCTGTTGTTGGGCCTCTGGCCTGGGAGGCAGACATTATTTTCACATGCAAATGATTGGCACCCAGTGATAATCCAGGCCAGGACGGCAGAGACTGCAGTCCTGTGATTGGGGAGCCGCCACCCAATGGGAGTGGGTATGTGTGAAAAAGGCTAAAAACACAAAGCCTGCGAGAAACCATGCAAATGAGTTTCGTTCAGAGCGAGAAGGCCTCAGTCACTGAATCATGACAGGGGCTGGCCAAGATTTATGGGAGGAAGCAACATGTGTGGGTTCCCTGCCAGGCACTGGTGGCTGGGTACAGTACCTCAGGTGGCCGGGCCAGCCACACGTGTGACCCTGTGTGGGTGCGTGTGGTGTGGAATAAGACAAATGTTTACTACAGGATCGTTGTGTAGTATTTTGGATCATAAACTAACAAAAGAAAAATCAATCAAGAGTTTCATTGGCTAAAATGAATCCCATTTGTTTGCATTTAAGAAGTGTGTATGTTCTGATGGTGGGGGAGTGCGGATGGGGTGGGAGTTGGCATGGGGAAGTGGGGGGTGGGGAAATAAAGTACTATTGAGAAACAGGTTAAGAGAATGAGATCAGAAGATGGTTTCCCATATTGCATATGGTCTTCATCTCCACCCCACCGCTCCCCTGTCAGTCCAGCGGGGGGCGGGGTAGAGATGTCAGTCCAGGCTGTCTCACCTGAGCAACTGCAGCCACCGCTGCATGGCTCCCCTGCGTCCCTCTGCATCTGCACCCACACGGACCGACCCCAGGCAGGGTTTCCAAAGACTGAATCTGATTCTGCCACTTCCCTACGTAAAAGGAAAGTCTATTGACTTTGCTCAGCTTTTTTCTTTTTTTTTTTTTCTGCGTCTTTCAAACTCATGTTGAGTTTTGAAATTATACCTGGTTATTTTGTGTATCTGTTTGCTTTTCTAACTAGAAAGACTAAGAAAAGCCTCAAGGTAAGACATGTTATCATGCCTATGTTTTTATTCCATCCCATCTGGGACTCCTGAATGTTGCTACATTCATTTTACCTTTAAAAATACTATACATTGCCCTGGGCAAGTGCCTTGGTTGGTTGAAGTGTTGTCCTGTATATCAAAAGAAAAAAAAAAAGGTCGCAGGTTCAATTCCCAGTCAGGCCACATACCTAGATTGCAGGTTCGATTCCCAGTAGAAGCACATACGGGAGGCAACTGATCAATGTTTCTCTCTCTCTCTCTCTCTTTTCCTCTCTCTCTCAAATCAATAAACATATCCTCAGGTGAGGATTAATAAAAAAAGACTATATGTTAGGTCGGAGAGAGTTACGCCGCCATGCAGTCGGTCCGTCCGCGCACCGCCGCAGCCGCTAATGCCGTAGCGGCTGCGGGAGCAGGAAACTCAAGTCCCCTGCTGCCCCTGCCTGCTTTCCCAGTCGGTACACACACGCGTCCCTAGGCTCTACCTTCCTTCTGTCCTTCCTCCTCCATTCTGCCCCTGGGAGGTTGCAGCTTTTAAACTCAACTGCCGATACCTCTTCCAAGCCCACCCAGGCCACCTCTCCCACTCTCTTCCCTCTCCTTACAGGCCTGCCTTAGTAACCTGTACCCCACGCAGTGCCCTCTGTAAGGTCTAACTGCCTGCTTTCCTCTGTGCGCTCCACCGAAACTCCGCCCCCATGACTGCCAGCACTTTAGTTCACAGGTGGCCGGCCAGTTCCCTTTGTGAGAGGTTGCAGCTGTGCTCTCTTCAGACCCTCTTATCTAGCAGCTTCCTTCTCCCCTAGAGCCCAAATCCTAAGAACGTCAGCTCCAAAACAGCCTCTTCCATTTCTGCGCCCATTCTACCCCTGCCATAGTCCCATCCAGGAACTGAGGGCATAGTCTGAATCTATGCCCCCCACTCTCTAACCCGACCTTTAAGTTTTTTTTTTTTTTTTTTTTAAACTATTTTTTTTTATATATATATATATTTTATTGATTTTTTACAGAGAGGAAGGGAGAGAGATAGAGAGTCAGAAACATCGATGAGAGAGAAACATCGATCAGCTGCCTCCTGCACATCTCCCACTGGGGATATGCCCGTAACCCAGGTACATGCCCTTGACCGGAATCGAACCCGGGACCCTTCAGTCCGCAGGCCGACGCTCTATCCACTGAGCCAAACCGGCTTCGGCTTAAGGTCTTTATTAGTCCTCAAACCCAGGTCCGAGATCGAGTGAAAAATGGCCTTGAAGGTTCTTAATGCCCTGGAGGAGCAGGCACAGTCAGAATGGGATGCCTGCCTTCCACAGGAGGTAGACCTGCAGACACGCCTTAGTTGTGGCCCTGTGGTTGGCGGCAGCCGCCATGGCCCTAAGGGGGCTGTGAGCGGTGGGGGTGCAACGAAAGGAACGGCACCAGAGAATGCTTCAAATGTGGAAATGAAGGCCACTGGGCAATGCAGTGCCCCTGGCCCCAAGCTCCGACCAAGCCCTGCCCGGCATGCGGTCAAAATGGTCACTGGAAGAGTGACTGCCCTGGAAAAGTGGCGGGCCTTCTACGCCTCAGCGTAGGGGGGCCACCCTTCCAGGCCAGGACCCACCCGCTGGCCATGTTGGAACTGGCTGAAGACTGAAGAAGCCCAGCCTCTATGACTCCAATCCCCTTGCTGAGCCTCGGGTCACAATGAAGGTAGTAGGTCACCTTCCCGGTTGACACGGGGGCTGCCTTCTCTGTCCTGCCCTCCTTTTTAGGGCCCCTTTATCCTTCCAAGATCTCGGACATGGGTTCTGACGGCAAATCCACCTGCCCTCTGGCCACCGGACCCATTCCCTGCCTCCTTGATGATAGCATGCCCCATACCCCTGTTAGGACAAGACATCCTCACCATCCTAGTGGCCACTCTGCAGCTCACTCTGAGCCCTTCAGCTTCCCTGCTCCTCCCACTCCTGGCCCCCTCCCTTTACAGGGACGCGGATCCCCCACTGCCATGCGTCCCGTCATGGGGCCCTGTTGTCCCAGACCACAGTAGCCTAGCTCAGTCTTTGCCTAGCTCAGTCGTCACCTACCTCAGTCTTCGCTGTGAACGCCTTTTCTCCTTCTCTCCGCCACAACTGTCCCCTCCTCTGAACTGAAAACTGCTCTGACCTCGCCCCACCCCCCCCCCCCCCTCCCCAAAGGAAAAATGCAGCAACTTTAAAATCCAAGCAGCTAGAGGCCTGGGAACAGGCTGTGTGACCTGCTCCCTCCCTCCCCGCCTTTTCTCCAGCCTCCAGGTCCCTGGCTTCCACTGCTCCTTCCATTTTCCCTTGGATAACAGCACATTCTAACATTTTCTCCCGCTTTCACTGCAATACCTACCTCTCTCAGGCTCACCGAGTGCCTCCCACCATCCCTGAAGAAGATTCGGCGACACCATCCAGGACCGGATGACCCATCATTCCTCACAGGCTCTTACCTGGCAAGGGACCCTCCAATTTTACTCAGGTTTTTCATATTTTCAGGTGAAACGGACATGGAATGATGAGGGAGTCATCAATTCTACTGTCTGGATGGGAAATCCTCTAGTGTCACTCTCTATTTACGAACCCTGGACCTTCTCCTATGCCCACTCTCATCAACACAACTTTCCATCTACTCTCCAACATCAATCCCTCCTCCTCTACATCCTGCTGGATTTCTGTCACTGGCTCGAACCCTCATCATAGCCACTCAATTCCAACCTACTGAACCATCTAACTAAACTCTCTCTAGAAATTTGCAGCTCCTGGCCGGACCTCCTGCCCATGGCCCTGACCAAACTCCGGCTACACCAAGGAGCCCCATTTTCTTGAGCCCTTTTGACTCTTCTTGCTCAACCACGGTCTTCTTACCGATCCCCCTCCCCTGGGTACGTATCTCCCATATCTGTCTTTAATCAGGCAATTGCTCCGAGAACACGAGAACAGGTTTCTGCCCAAGCCAGAGCCGACCGACCAGGACTCCCAAGACCAGCCCTTCACCCTGGTGACTCGGTCCTCCTTAAGAACCTACAACCACAAGCCTTGGAGCCTAGGTGGACGGGACTTCACACTGTAATCCTCACAGCCCCCACTGCGGCCAAGCTGCTTGGCGACCCCAGCTTGACAACCTGTCCTGGCACCACCTCTCCAGACTCAAGAGGACCCCGGAGTAGCATGACTTTTATAAATGTGAGGTGTTGGGCCCCACTAAGGTCCGCCTTAACTGCCCTCCCCTCCTCCTTCTCCTCCTGGCCCTGAGCAACCTACACCCACCCCCACCCGCTTATGTGTGGAGGTTCAAGGTTCGTGGAACCCACTACCAGAACGGCAAACAAGTCACCCGGCAGGTAGGATCTCAGGACTGCCCTCTGTTCGGATGTCAGACAAAGATCCAGATGGCTGTCGACATCTAGTCAGTGTCCAATACTGGCTGACCCTATGTCTGTTTTGCTTACGACCAGCGGAACTCAGACAGGTGTAATCAAGATGTCAACACCTATGGGGTTGCCACGGGAGAGACTGTCATACCACACTGCAGCCAGTCTCACCAAGGCCAGCCCAGGTACCTTCTTTTGGTGCAACGGCACCTTAAACAACTGCGTGAGCTCCTCTGACCCCGGGCCTTGCTTCGTGGTCACAGTAGTTCCCCAATTAACCTTGTATGGAGAGTTGGAGCTTGCCTGGTTTTTCCCTCCATCCCATCCCTGGACCCGCCGGGCTGCCTTCCTCTCTGTCATGTTAGGGGTGAGTATTGCTGCCTCGGTAGGCCTCACTGGGGGCCCTCGGGAACAGTCTGGTCACTGCTCAGTACTTTAATGACAAGCTCCAGTTAGCCCTGGAGTCTACTACCGCCTCTTTTAGCCTCCCTACAGCGGCAAGTGACATCAGTAGCCCAAGTAGCCCTGCAGAACCAGTGAGCCTCAGACTTTCCGACTGCAGAAAAAGAAGGAACCTGCATATTCCTTCAGGAAGAATGCTGTTACTACATCGAGTCCGGAGTAGTGGAACAAAACGTAAACGTACAGACCCTGACTAAGCTGAGTGAAGAACTACATGCAGGACACTTCCAGCACAACTCTCCTTCCGGCTGGTTCCAAAGCCCCTTAGCTACCTGGGTCCTACCCATGATAGGGCCCCTGATTCTCATCTGTGTCTTTTTTCTCCTAGCCCCCTGCCTCCTCAAGTTCATCCACTCCCGGATCACGGAGATGTCACGGGTGACTGTGAATCAGCTCTTGCTCCATCCGTATACTCGGCTGCCCTCCAATCTGCCTCTGCCTGACCCTGGCCTTTAAACGCCCCCCTCGTCGCCCTTAGCCAGCTGGAAGCAGTCAGAACGAGTCGCCGTCCCTTATCACCAAAAGGCCGGGATATTAGGTCGGAGAGAGCCCAGGATCAGATACATGCAGACATGTGATGAGACAATGGACTTCCCCTGGAATTTCTCACAGATCAACATGCCAGACACAGATACCAGCTTCTTCTCCCTGAATCCACATACCCCCACACAGATACGGACTTCTTCTGAATACCCCCGCCCATCCCCTGCGGCAGAGAATTCCTCAGCTCATGTCCCCGCCCCTCACCCAACTGCAGTATAAAAAAAGCGCCCCCCTCCCTGTTGGTGTGAACCCACGTGCCCTGTCCTGGGGGTACGTGGGTCTCCCGGGTACGCAGAATAAACCTTTTCCTTTCCTTTCCTTTCTGATTCACTGGACTCTATTTCTTGCGCTGCCTCCTGAGCCACCTAACCTAACACTATACACTGTGTGAGCCTCCAGATCAGTGAGAAAATAAATTTCTGTTGTTTAAGCGATAGTTTTCAAATTGGCTGGCTCCTCCTAGCATACCCTGGACTGGCCCGGATGAAACCTGGCTTCTCTGGACTGGACAATCCAGGAAGCCATTCATGTCCTCCATGCTTACATCTTTTGAAAATATGGGCCATACAGTTTATTTCTGCCCTAAGATCTCCCTGTACCCCATGACCCTGATTTCCTGGATACAATCTCTGGATCGGAGATGGGTGCCTGAGCCTCAGATGACCACACAGAGGTTAGGCTGGCCAACCCAGCTGTCCAAGGGATTTCCCACGAGACCTTGTCCAACCAAGTCTCTCTCTTGGTGAGAATGAAGGCAGCAGGGACAGCAGGGGTGGGCTACAGCTATCATCTTAAGAGACAAGCTAATGATCCACTGCTCTCTATGTAGACTGTTTCTCACCAAGACTTGTGGTAGATGCTGATCCTGGAAGCGTTGGGATCCTCACAGCAGCTGAGAGTTTCCTGCGCTCCTCTGTCTCCTCACGTTAGACTGGACTCTTCTCTGACCCGACAGAGCCTACCTCCTACTACCCTCCCTCCCAGCCCTGCCCAGCACGCTAAGCCCCAGCACACCTAACTCCTGCACGTCCTCAAATTACCCATGTGCTTTGGCACCACTGCATCTTCACACTTACTGTTCCATTTAGCGCCAGGTGAACTCCTGTGTCCCCTCCAACATCCACTCAAATGTCACCTTCGTCTTGAAGACCTCTTTAACACCCCAAGGGCCTTCCACTCTCATTTAGTAGCAACTTATATATTTCCCTTTCTAACATTTAACCAAATATGGCGATTATTTGGTAAGGGGACAGGCTGCATCTTATTCTTGTGTGCATTTAAACTTCCAGCATCGGGTCTGCACATAGTGGTACTTGGGGAAACGTTTTTGGTAATTGATTAGAGTGGGGGAGAGGGAAATAGAGGGGTGGGGACAATGAGAGCCAGAGATAGAGGCAAAGGGGCAAAGGAAGGACAGGTGGAAATGAAGCAGTCAGGGAAAGAATGTCAGCAAGACAAAACTTTCAAGTGCACAGTAGAGAAATAAAAGAGACAGGGGAGGAAACAAACAAACAAAAAAAAGAAATAAAGAGAAAAGAAACAAAATTTAAGACAAGTGAAATGCACAGTGAATAGTCTTTTCAGGGATACATGCATTTTCTCATTTCAACCTAAGGTTTCATTTCTATGTAGACTGTTTCTCTGCTTATACGTATTCGGCCATCACGATCCCTGGTGCCCATTATAGAATCCTCTTTAGATAACTTAAGCTTTTTCCTTAAATACTGTTCCTACATATTTCGAGCATGAGTCACTGTTTTCTCCCTTATTTGTTTCTCTATGGCCTTCGAGCTCCCAGAGTGGGGGAGGAAAGCTCTTAAGGTCACCCGAAAGGGCTTTCAGATGCTAATTCACAGTTTCTGGCCTGGGTGATGAAGTCTGAACCCATAAGGTCACACCTACTGGAGATAAGTATTCTCAGTATTTACTGTGATGCTGGGTCACACATCATGTTCCGGCCTCCACCGAGAGAACATGCCTTCTCCACATCTCCTCTGCAACACCATCCCAAGCAACTGCAAAACCATACGGAAACCTCTATTTAAAAAAGCCTCATTCAGGTGCTCACAAGTGGTCCCCAAAATCAGAGGTAGAATCCCCATAGTGATTACCGTCCCGAATACAGGACAGGGGATGTTGCCAGAGCAAGAGGGCCAATAATATCTCACACTAATATATGCTAATGTTCCCTTATAGATGAAAATGCTAACTTTTAGTGAGGGGTGGGGGGAATAAATAAAATTCTCTCATTAAAAAACAAAACAAAAGCATGGTTAGTTTGTCATTTAAAAATATTACACCAGACCTCTGGGGTAAGATGACAGACTGAAAACATGTACCTAATTTTGTCTCTCCCCAAGGCCCACTAATATACATTAAAGAGGTTTTCTTTAAGGCTATAAATTCATAAAAATGGGGGAAACAGCCATAAAATTTAGAAGCTAAAAAGTAGAGGTCAGACCTGAGAAAATGAAATCTCAAGTCAAAAGAGGGAAAAGCCGAGAACCAACCCCACATAATTCTCCAAGGTCTCAGGACTGGCAGCCCCAGATATCTGGATATGCGTGTGAGGGATAGTGGGTTAAAGCAAGGCAGACCAAGATAGAAACTCTGAGAAGTTACTCAGGCTACCAGGCACCTGGTGCTCCCCAACCAGCGAAGTCTGGAGGTTTAATCTCTGGAGAGAATAAGCCAAGGGCTTTGACTGAGGCTGCCAGGCCCAGCTGAGGGAAATCAAGTCAATGTTTATTGAATACTAAAAGCAGAGACACCTCCTCCCCCCATCCTTTTCTCCAACTCAGCTGCCACAGCAAGCGTGGCCAGACTCATCCTTCAAGCAGATTGGAAGACTCCTTTTTGGAGAAAGTGACACAATTCAAGAAGCACACAAAGGTATGAACCTAGGAGAAGATCCCCAACAAGTAGTCACCCCAATTATGTCACCCACCTCAAGCCTGACAAGACCCAAGTGTGTGCTCAGTGGTCCAATCACCTTTTTATTCCTTACTCTTAATCATGAGCTAAGAGCCAAGAATTACCAGATAGCTGATAAATTCCTGTAACATGAATGATAAAGACCCAAACAAAGAGGAAAAGGCAGGTTCTAGAAAGCAGAAACTATGCAGAAATAAGAAAACTTTAAAAAATATATCAATAAATTCTCTGAGAGCTAAGAGAAGGTATTGCATTCATGGAACAAAAAAGAAAATGCTATTAAAACAATAAAATGTAACATTCACAAAACTAAAAAAAAAGGTCTTAATCAAAAGCAAGATAAGGAAGCTGATTGAAGGAATGGTAGATTGAGCTGAGGGAATCTCTCAAAACGTGAAAATAAAAATAGGTTAAAAGAATAATTAGAAAATTAATTATCTAAATAAGAGAAGCACCAGAATGAGAAAACAAAAACTAGAGGGGAAAAAACATCAATTGAAATAATTCAAGATTTTCTAGAACTGAAAGATATGTTACTAGACCAGAACAAACAGACCAGACCAGAATATAAACAACCCTCATGATAACCTATCATTTTAAAATTTAAGAAAATTGGGGACAAAAGTAACTTCCTACTAGTTTACAATTACATATAAACGTTTTGAATGAGAATGGATTTAACTACTCAATAATAATTCTAGAAGCAAGAAAACAAACAAGCAAAAGTCTAAGAGAAAATAGTTTCCAACCTAGAATTTGTTACCCAGCTAAACTATCAATCAAGTGTGAGCATTTTAAAAAAAGAATTTTCAGACATAAAAAGTCTCAAACAATTTATCTCCCATGTGCTCTTTCTCCAGAAGTTAGTAGAAGATGACTTCCATTTTAAAAAAGAGCAGATCAGGATAACATCAGATTCAGAAAAACAAGATCCAACAGAGAAGAGAGATAAAGGAGGGTGAATGGAGATCCTGGGATGACAGCTGTGCACAGGAGTAGAGACTGACCATGCAAAGTGAAGCAGTATAACTAAATGCACGATGAAGGTGATTATCAAAATCCCAGCAGTCACTGCATCTAGTTTTTAACCTGAGGTCAGAGGAGTTGGGTGACCCTATCTCAGAGTGTTATCTGTACTTGGCTCATCTTGACCATGAACTTGAATATGAAGTTGCTGCTCTCCCCTCTAGCCTGATGCTTCACCCCATGCAAGAATTCTGTTTTGACCTACTTCTGAGGACTAGAGATAGGCAATGATGAACTTAGAGGTAGAAATACAGAGCGGCTCACTCTTCCAGTGCATTCCTCCAGACATCTAGTACCTGATGCACATTACAACGCTGAGAAAGGCAGAGACCTTTCAGATGATTACTCCTGAGGAGGAAGGAGAGAGATGCACTTGGGGAGGAGCAACATCTTTTATTTCTTGACTTGGGTACCTAGATGACATTTTGCTATTCTTGAACCAGTAGATATGATCTATATACTCTTCTACATGTGAGATATGTTTTACAATAAAATAATATAAGAAATTAATTCTAATATAAATGTTGAAAGCACTATTTTTTCCTTCCTTATTTAGGGGTAAACACCCCACCCATGTTCTTTCTCTGCAAAGTGTTATATTTCATAATTGTTTATCTTTTTGATGTAATATCTCCATTTTGTAAAGATTTGGGTATACTTTCTATAAAGACTTTGAGAATCTTCTTTGTATTTCACAACTTCAGGCACAAATTATGTCATGTCTTAAAAATAGATATGGAAACCAAATTAGGTTAAGTCAAGTATCAGAAGTTCTCCATTTCAGGCTTAGGCCTAAGTCTAAGATCATAAGATTCTCCAAAGGCATATAATATAATGGTTAAGAGATTGGGCTCTGGAGCCACACTATCTGGATTTGATCCTCAAGTCTACTAACAGTGCAACCTTAGGCAAGGTACTTATCTCTCACTACCTCAGTTCCCTCATTCGTAACATGGGCATAATCATAGTACCTACCTCTTATTTTAAAGAGTAAATAAATTAATACACGTAAAAAGCACATAAAACAATTCCTGACATATACTAAGTGCTCAAAAAGGTTATTATTATCCTATATAATAAAAGCCTAATATGTTAAGTGTCTGGTCAACTGGTCGGCCATTCAACCAATCAGAGCATAATATGCTAATGATATGCTAAAGCCGCTCAACCACTTGCTGTGACATGCATTGACCACTAGGGGGCATACACTCCAACTGGTAGGTTAGCTTGCTGCTGGGGTCTGGCTGATTGGGACTGAGTAAGACGGGCCAGACATGCCCTGGAGCCCTCCCGTGGCCCCTCCCCAGCTGGCCAACCTTTTGCATTCCTCCCCAGCCCTGATCATGCACCGGTGGGGTCCCTCAGCCTGGTCTGTGCCCTCTCACAATCTGGGACCTCTTGGAGGATGTTGGAGAGCTGATTTCAGTCCGATCCTGCAGGCCAGGCCGAGGGACCCCACTGGTGCATGAATTTGTGCACCGGGCCTCTAGTTACTATAAATAAGCAACTGTCTTACTATGCATGGCAACTATCCTATATAATAAAAGGGTAATATGCAAATTGACCCTAACGGTGGAACAAGCAGAATGACTGCTCGATCAGTCACTATGAGGCGCACTGATCACCTTTTGATCCCTTTCCCCGATGGCAAACGGGGAACTGGGGTGGGTGGCAGCGGGGGATGGGGCCTGTGAGCGGGTGGAACAGTCAACCTCTTGGTTCCTCCCCCCAGCCAGCAGGCTCTGATCACCTGATGGCGAACGGGGAATCAGGGGGGTGGGAGGGGGTGGGCGGGCTGGCTGCAGGCAGCTGGGGAAAATGGCCCTGATCACAGGCTGTACCCACGCTTGAATTTCATGCGCCGGGCATCTAGTCTTTCTATAAAACAATTTATTCCCATCAAAAGGTCCATGAGTGTCAGGCCTTGCTGTGGTCGGCCCTTCTCCTGCTGGTGTTCCACAACTGTTGTCATCCTTCAATCAACCACTGCATTCAGGTGTGAGTTTGGATGAAGCAGGTAGTGTTTGTAACAACTTGTCTAAGACTTTCACGCCCAGTCTTGGAACATGGCTCCCTAAGTGTGGCTAACTGAGCTCGCAGGTGGGCTGTCAAACAGGAAAGCTACCTCCATCACCAAACAGCTCCACAAGAGGCCCCCTCAAAGTAGAGCCCGCACACTGGTGTGAGCAATGACTCACTGTAAACATATCACTCAGGACTCCACACCACACTGGGGTACAGGGCCAACAGCACTGGATTGGGAGTTGGGGGACTAGGTTCCAATCGTGGCTCTGTGTGACCCAGCAAAGGCCACTCAACCTCTCTGTGCCTAAGTTTCCTCACCTACAGGATCAGGCACATCAGCCAGATTCAACTCTCCTAAGCTGTGGGATTCTACTGCATGTTGGTTTGCCCTTAAATACCACATAATGAGTGCAGGGGGGAGGAGGGGAGGTCAGTCAGGGGGCAGTGAGTCCTCTGAAAACACAACCTATGATCCAACACTGACTTCAGTGCTAGCACTGACCTGCTCAGGCTCCCATCCCATGTCCAGGCAGGGCCTGTAACAATGTTATCACTTTTTAAAACATATGCCTAAACTAGTTCCTACTGCAGACAATTGGCAGGTGCCCAGTCAATAGATTATTCCACCAGACAGTTTAAGGCATTGGCCATTGGTCAAAAATGAGGTCACCGCAATCCTATGAGCTATAACTGGAAAGGCCGCGTGAGAAACAATCGTCTGTTTTAGCAAATAGGGATCCACATTCCCATACCCCTCGATTTGCCTTGCTTGGCGTAGGGTACAGAAGCAAAGGGAGGTTTTGTTCGAGGTCAAGTTGGTTTTGCTCTTTGACTCATCTGCTGTGTGTGTCTGTCCATGCATGTTTCACATCAGCAAACCCCTGACCAGCTTCCAGCTGACCTGCAGGGATTTCTGGCCGACATCACCAGATCCCTGCTCTTCCTTGCAAACCTGCTGTTGGAAAGAACGAGTCAGGAGACTCCTGTCCCAGCCATCTGGACACACATGCTCAGTGGAGAAGTGGAGCTGTGTAATACAAAGCACATGTGCTTTTCCAAAAAAAAAAAAAGAGAGAGAAGGAAAGAAAAAGGTTCTAAGGGACACAGAGCTGTTATTTCAAGAGGCTGTGGCATCATTCCCAGACAAAACTACCCTTGCTGACCTGCTGCAGGTAAGACCTGACTGATTTTACCAGTGATTCGTCCCCACTCTTTCGTCCACTGTCTAATGCCTCCCTACACGTCTCCACGCCTTGCAGACAGAAAACCCAGGAGGAAACCTTTCAAAGCCACATTTTCTTCTCGGCTGCAACCCTTCCTTCCTTCCTTCTTCCCAAGACAGTCTGAACTTGCAACCTGCCCCCGCCCTGGGCCCGGCCCTCCACACAGGCATTGTGGTCTCCCTGCCAGCTGCAGCCTGTGCAGACAGAATACCTGAGCCCCTCGCCAAAACAGGAAGGTTGGCGCCTCTCTGAAGGGCAGCCTGGGTGGTATCCATCTCCCCGGCGACGGAGATAAGAAATGAAGGGGCTGGGGCTTCCCACCCCTCCGGTTACGTTCCAGAGCCTTTCCCTTGTACTTCCTGCAACCTGTTCGATTCATTCTTCACTCATTCACTCAACAAACATCTCCAGCACTTACAGATAGAAAGCCCTGGGCTGGAGCTGGAGACACACAGGGGACTGAGATATGTCCCTGTCTCTAGGACCCTTGTGTTGTGCTGACAGGCCCCTTGGAGGGCCACCCTGGCACCTTGGACTCCCCCAGAGCTCCCAGTGGAACCACCTCTCTGCAATGCCAGCCCCTGATCCCACCAGCCAGGTCCCTGAGATCATGTCATGACAAAACCAGTGGCGGGCCTGAGTAGGGGACGGGCGGTCGATCATCCAGCCCCAGGCCCATCTCCCGAGTCTCCCCGCTCCCTTAGCACATGCAAGGGCTTCCAAACTCAGGCCCACTTTCTGGCCCCAAGAGCATATCACTGGCAGGCTGGCCAATGCTGCTCACTTCTGGACCCTCCAAAAGTCTGCTCAGTAACAGCCTACAAGGAAACTTTAATTAGACAGTACCTCACTTAGACCCACATTGGCAAAATCTGCTTTACAAAGAGGGGTTGGGGCCGCAATGAGGGCCCCAGTCTGAGTCAGAAACCCCCACACAATCGTTCATTCCAAGGGTGCGACCATGGGTAGAGGTGGAGGGGAAAAGGGAAAGAGATCAGAGGAGGAAACCAGAAAATAGGAAGGGAAAGGGAGTCAGAAAGGGGTGGGCAGAGAGAAAAAGAAGACAGGCAAAGTCTAAAAGAGCTTGAAATGCTCCTCGCTGCTTCCCTTCCCTTTTATGCGGCTGCAAATTCCCACGGAGGGTCTGCTGCCCCAACCAGAGCCCTGTAGTCCTTCTACATTTCTGAGGTCACACCGCTTCCCAAGCAACCACCTCAGAAAGGGGCAGGAATTCTCACCCATACCGGGGCCAAGCTGCCGAGGCCAGCAATGTGGAAAGCCGACGGCTGAGCAGCCTGGCTCGCCTCCGCAGGGTCCGTAAAAGGGACCCCCTGTGCACAGGCCACCTCTCTGCTCTCCTGGGAGGGGGTGGCTCCCGAGGACCCAGCAGCAAGCGTCTGGCTGCGCAGGGAGTGACCTCGATCCTGACGATGCCCTGCCTGCCTTGGGACTTGAATTGGCCCCCGCCCACTGAGCTTGTCTGCGGCCACCATTGCCGATGGCGTTAGAAAGCCGTGTTTTAGACACTCGGCACCTGGTTCTGGCTCCCGACCTCCCTAGCGCCCACCAGGCAGGAGAGGGCCCAGCAGAGACCCGCGGGTTCTTCCCTTGATCCGCAGGAGCAGAGCAGTGAGGCTGCTCGGTGGAGGAGGACTCCACCGCCATCCCCCAAGGGCCTGCCGGGGCCAGTTGTGCCTGAAGTACCAGGAAATAGCGCTCTGGACTCACATCTGGCTGAGCCACTTCCTATGCAATCCCAGGAAAGTCGCATAAGCTTCCACTTCCACTTCCTTGTCTGTAAAATGGGAATAATCTCCCCACCTGTACCCCAGGGTAAGATAGACTAACACCTGTCAAGTGCCGGACACGGAGTTGGAGTCGTCACTGCTTCTCTGCGTACGTCCATGCGCAGGAAGAAGCAGGTTTTGTGGCGCGTGGCCTCAGCTGGGACTGGCTGAGTGGAAAAGCAGGGGAGGAGGAGCCAGTCCTGACCTTGGGGAGTCACTGGAGAGCCCCAGCCCCTGCCCTGAGCTGCCTGGCGCTGCCAGCCTGCACGGGAGGCGCTTGGCATCACCACGCCTGGTTCCGACTCTGCTGAGCCTGTCGGCGTGGAGCAGAGGCCTAGGTGAGTGGGGCCTGCAAAGGATCTCACGCAGCCGTGGGCAAACGACGGCCCGCGGGCCGGATGCGGCCCATTTGAAATGAATAAAACTATTGAAAAAAAAGACCGTACCCTTTTATGTAATGATGTTTACTTTGAATTTATATTAGTTCACACAAACACTCCATCCAAGCTTTTGTTCCGGCCCTCTGGTCCAGTTTAAGAACCCATTGTGGCCCTCGAGTCAAAAAGTTTGCCCACCCCTGATTCTAACCCCTGCCTGAGGACAGGTCAGGGGCTGACTGCCGTGGGTGGGGAGGGACCCCGGATTCCGGTGCCTCTAAGGTGCAGGCAGGGTGAGAGCCCCAAACGATGGGCTGGGAGGAGAGGCTGGGGCTCCCAGTAAAGTGTTCATCAGCTGCTCTGAGAAGACACTGCTCCCCTCTGCTGGATCAGGAGGGGCTGGTACCGAGGCCTGGGCGCCCAGAAGTTACTCCACCTCTGGCCTCCATTCCTGCATCTGTGAGATGGAGAAAACGACCTGTCCCCTCCCTGATAGGGCCATGTGACAGGGTCGCTTGAGTGGGTGTGTGTGGAAGCCTTGCTATCTGGTACCACCTGCTCCACACTCATACGTAAAAGGCAAATGCTGGGTCGCCACAAACCTGTCCACACAGGAGCCATGTTTCCTCCGAGCACCTCCTCGGGCAGAGAGGAGAGGCTGAGCAAACTGCCCTGGGACAAGGCTGGGTTCTGAGCGGCCAGAAAACAAACAGCCAGAATCAGGACTCCACACAGAGGCCATCCCGGGCACTGCAGGCCTCCGGGCAGACCTGGCCCACCTCGGCCTGGAGTCCCTCCCTCCACCATAGGGGAGAGGGAGTGCGCAAGGAAGGTTCCGGAAGAGGCCTGGCTGGGAAGGTGGTGCTACTTCGCGGCAGTGGCAGCTGGGTGCCATCTTCACCTCAGGAGTGAAGATGTTCCAGAGTCGGGGTGTCTGCAGTCAAGCCATCTTCACCTGCTGTGCAGAGAGGCTGTGGTGGGACCCCATCTCTCACTCAGAGTGTCCCCCCCTGCACAGACATTCCCACAGCCCCTGCATTTCAGGTGCTGTGTGCACCAGGAAGACCCCAGCCCTGCCCTCAGCATCCACAGGGGCAGCCACCTTCAAGTCCCAGACAGAGGATTTGTCCAGATGGAACGGGGCACAGATCGCGGGGGAGGTCGGGGGTGCCTTCTTGGGTTAGAATATTCCTCCTGAGCTCACCCACTTTGTATATTTGGGATTTTGTCGGAGTGGCTGTCTCGTTTTCGTTTTTCTAAAATACAGAACAGTGAAAAATTCCCCTCCCGGTGAATTCAATCCCACCTTAGTAAACGCGGGCTCTGTCGGCCATTAAATCGGCACACTCTCCAGGAACACCTTCAGCCCCTCCTGGCCTCTTCCCCACCCCACCCAGCGCACAGCCTCACCTCCAGCCCTGACCGCGCCTCGGAGCTCTGGGCCAGCACGTCCAGCTGCCTACTGGTCATCTCCACTTGGGCTCTGCTCACACCCTCCTATTCCTCCCGGGTCCCAGTGCACGACGCCACCGGCCAGCAGCCTCCTGTGGGCCCTGCCTCTTCCCTCCGCCTCATCTCTGATCCCCGTCCTGCCCATCCCCAGAGGCACTGCATCAACACTGCTTTCCTGGATTTCCACAACAGCCTCTCAAATAAGCCTCCTGCCCCCAGCCTTCACCCCTGTCTCAAGCCATTGATTTCCCATGCTGTGGGCAGAGCAAGTTTTCTAAAATATAAAACTGATGTCACAGCTCCGACTGCCCCGAAGGCAGAGCCCAAGCCCCTCCGTGTGGCAGACAAGGCCTCCCGTGAGCTGGCTCTGCGTGCTCCCCCCGCGCAGGCGCCCTCAGTGGCCCCAGCACAGCATGCACTGCCCTCGCTGCAGGACAGGCTTCCTTCTCCCCTGGCTAAGTCCCGTGTTCCCTTAACACCCGCTCAGAGGCAGCCTCCGCGGGAGGCTCAGGCTGGATTCAGAGCCCCCCTGGGAGCCCTTAGGTGCCCTGTATAAACCCCTATCACCGTCCTAGTCACCACTTAGCAACTGTCTACTTGCCTGGGTCTCCCGCGACACGGCGCCATTAAAATGAATGAAATGGCACGGCATGTCATAACATAGATAAACCTCAAAAAACACGTTGGGTGAGAAAAGCAAATTGTAAATTAACTCATCCATCCACCATCTCAGTGTTTCTCAACGGGCCCCGTTTAACCTGTTCTCGGACCATGCAGCATAATGCAATGTATGTAAAAATTTCAAACCCTACACAATAGTAGAGCCCAACGGTGGCCATCTATATCTGCTACAAAAATAAGAGTACAGCAGCCACAGGACAGTAGCCGCCTGGGGGAGAAGAGAAGGTGGATGAAAGTGCAGCTTAAATTGTGTCAGTAATGCCATATTTGTTTTATTTTTTAAAGTGATCTGAGGCAAAACTGGCAAAATATTACCCATTAAAATTGGAGGGAGGGATAGATGAGTACCTGTTATATTATTTCCTGTGTATTTGAAATATTTCATCAGTACCTTTTTAAAACTTTTAATGAGGAGCCAGAGAATCACCTGCCCTCAGTAATGTCCCTGGGGCTGGAGCACCTCCACGGGCCTGGCTGCCGCACGGAGGTAGGCAGGGATGCAAACTGGAGATGTAGATATTTTTATCCTCATTTTCACTGATGAGAAAGCGGAGACCCAGAACATCTAACCTGGCTCAAGGCCACAGAGGAGCCTGGGTTTCAGTCCATGTCTGCATGTGAAATTCCCACTCACCATTTCTTCTATGAGTGAGAACAGGGTAGACGGGGTGTGGGGACAAGAATTCCAGAAATAGAAGCCGAGCTGCATTCATAGGCATTTATAGACCAGCGAGTACAAACGGGAAGAAGAAGAGGGTTCAGAAAGGTGTGAAACTGGAAATATAACCAAATGAGTAATGTAGGGATCAACCATGAAGCTTACCGAATGAAAACCTATTGCGTTTCGATTTTGTCTTACACACACTACTTTAAGAGAAGTAATCTGGCTTTGGTGTATAGGAGGGGTTGGTTGTCCATAGGAGAATGGTGGAGTCAACCGGAGGGAAGACCCTGGAAGGATACATTTAGTTTGGGACGCCATCTAGGCGGCCCACATAAGAAATGACATCTGGCCTGGCTGGCATGGCTCAGTGGTTGAGCGTCAACCTACGAATCAGGAGGTCACAGTTCAATCCCCAGTCAGAGCACATGCCTGGTTTGTGGCCTTGATCCCCTGTAGGGCATGCAGGAGGCAGTTGATCAATGAATCTCTCTCATCACTGATGTTCTATTTCTCTCTCCCTTCCTCTCTGAAATCAATCCTATATAATAAAAGCCTAATATGCTAAGTGCCCGACAGTTTGACCGTTCAACCAGTCGCTATGATGCACACTGACCACCAGAGGGCAGGTGCTCCACCCAGTAGGTTAGCTTGCTGTTAGGGTCCGGCCAATCAGGACTGAGTGAGATGGGCCGGACAGGCCCTGGATCCCTCCCGTGGTCCCACCCTGGCCAGCCAACTTCCTGCGGTCCCTTCCCAGCCAGCCCCAATCAGGACTAAGCAAGACAGGACTGAGCAAGACGGGCCAGACACGCCCTGGAGCCCTCTCACAATCCCTCCCCGGCCCCAATCATGCACTGGTGGAGTTCCTCGGACTGGCCTGCGCCCTCTTGCAATGCAGGACCCCTCAAGGGATGTCGGAGAGCCAGTTTTGGCCCAATCCCCACAGGCCAGGCCGAGGAACCCCACCAGAGAAAAGCACGAGGCCTCTAGTAAAAATATATTTTAAAAAAGGCAATGACATCTGCTGATCTAAGGTGAGAGCTGCGGGATTGAAAGAATAGGAGGATTTAACTAGACAAAGAAATAAAAGTTAACTCCAAGCTCTCCAGGCTTGCCCAAATGCTATGGACATTCAGAAGATAAGTTAATTATTTGCTTATCCGTGTGTGTTTTTTCAGGGGGAGGGCAGGGTGTTGGGAACAGTGAGGAGGAGAAGGTAAATAAAAGGAAGGAGGAAGAAATTGATTTCAGCTTTGCTTGGCTTTAATTCAAGGTGATGCTCAGACATCCCATAGGAGCTGGTGGCATGGGAGTTCAGTTCAAGAAAGCCGGTCAGCTCTAGCTGGTTTGCCTTAATGGATAGAGCATCAGCCTGGGGACTGAAGGATCCTGGGTTTGATTCCAGTCGAGGGCACATACCCGGTTGCAGGCTTGATACACAGTAGGGGGCATGCAGGAGGCAGCCAATCACTGATTCTCATCATTGATGTTTCTATCTCTCTCTCCCTCTCCCTTCCTCTCTGAAATCAATAAAAATAGATTTTAAAAAAAGAAAAGAAAAAAAAGAAAGAAAGCTGGTAAGCCCCAGCTGGTTTGGGTCAGTGGATAGAGTGTTGGACTGTGGACTGGAAGGTCCCAGGCTCGATTCTGGTCAAGGGCACATGGTCAGGTTGTGGACTTGATCCTCAGTAGGGGGCATGCAGGAGGCAACTGATCAATGATACTCTCTCATCATTGACATTTCTATCTCTCTCTCTCCCTTCCTCTCTGAAATCAGTAAATATGTTTCTTTGTTTTTTTAAAAAAAAGAAAGCTGGTGAGGCTGAGGAGAGCACCCAGAAGCCATGTGGGAGAGCAGCAATGTGGGGGAGCAGCCGTGTGGGGGAGCAGCCGTGTGGGGGAGCAGCCGTGTGGGGGGGCAGCCGTGTGCGGGAAGGCAGCTCTGAGGAAGGAGCCAGAGAAGAGCATCGGCAGCAGATGGCTGAGCCTGCGGTCCCCCTGCACACATGAGGGGACAGGAGGACTAAGAAGAGAGCCAAGACAGTGCTGGGTCCTAGAAGAAACAGGAAGAGACTGCTTCAAGTCCGCATAGGGGATTGCTATGGAATGAGTATTTGTGTCTCCCTAACATTCACACATTGAAACCTAATCCAATGCAATGGTATTAGGAGGTGGGCCTTTGGGAGGTGGATGAGGTCATGAGGGTGGAGTCTTCTTGAAGTGGGCGAGTGCCTTAAACATGGGGACCCAAAGAGATGCCCCCCCCCTCTGCCCTAGGAGGACAGCTGCCTGGGAAGGAAGAAGGGGATCTCACGAGACACCAAACCCCCCAGTGCCTTGGTCTTGTACTTCCAGCCTTCAGAACGGTGAGAAATACATCTGTCATTTATCAGCCACGTAGCCTGTAGTACTTCGTTAGAGCAGCCTGAATGGACTGCAAAATGGGCAACTGTGCCAAAGGGGTCAGGAATATAAATGAGCAAAGGTTCTAGATTTGGAGAGCAAGGGGTCAGTGGGACCTTGGATAGAGCAACCTCAGCAGGGAGCGGTCAGGCATGCGTGACCCACTCCTTCGGGAGCTCTAAGCAGTGGCCTTGGCCTTCTTACAGCCCATCACAAGACCCCTCTTAGAATATATTTTTTTAAAAAGAAAATAAAGTGAACAAGCTAGTTTTCACTGAGCAGAACCAGCTGCTACCGGCTGAACTCAGCATGAGTGAAGCTGTGTCTGGCCCTGCTGCTCACGGTCCACTGAGCTCCGGGCTGCGGCCGAGCAGCAGCCAGGCACAGTGGAGGGTGCAGTGCGGGCTCTGGAGTGGAGGGTGCGGCAGAGCCATGCTCGGCAACAGCCTTCCTACATAACCAGGAAGTTAAGCTTGGAGGTACACAATTCCATTCTGAAACGCAGCACATAGGATTAAAATGTGCCACATGCCACCTTATGTTCTAAAATATATTTTCTCTATCTTTGCCTGACTTCTATGGCAATGAAATCATTTTGGCATGACACTCGGCTTACATAAATGAAAATATAATCTCCCCAAAATGACATTTTAGAAGCTTGGAGCCGAACAAATGCTGGAGAGCGCCTTGTTTAAGTTAAGCTGTCATGCTATTTAGCTTTCCACGGTGATGGAGCGCCGTGTCTCCGCAGAGCCTCGCACAATGATGCTTATTTTGGAAGAGGCCGGACAGGAGGTGGGGAAAGGAAGATGCCGGGAGCCGGTCCATGCTTGCTGTTTCTAGGGACCTGGCATATATGGCATACTGTTCTTAATATGTTTGCTCACCTTCTTGGCACTGTGTTTTAACCAAGGTCTCCTCTCTGAGAAAGGTTGTTTCCCCAGGTAGGGATCTTCCCCTGAAGTTAGGGAGGGAATAAAACCCCTTAACTAAGTGCCAGGCGGGTAATTAATCACTTTAACTACGAACAATCATGCTTAAGCTACATAATCTTTACTCCCTGGAATGGAGATAAGAAACGCCCTAACCTTTGTAATAGAGATTGATAGGATTGAATCAACTGGTATAAATACAGATGTAACAAGACAGCAACAGACAGAACTCAGAAGACAGAACGAAGAGAGACGGAACCTAGGCACAGAACCTACACAGAACGTTCTCTAGAGACAGAAGAACTTCGCTGGAGAGAACATGGCAAAAGATCCTGGACTGAACCTGACTACAGAAATTGGCAAGAGAACCTGACTAGAACCTGGTGACTGAACCTGGCTGGAGAACCTGGACAGAACCTGGCTGGAGAACCTAGCGAGGGAACATGGCTACAGAACCTGGCTGGAGAACCTGGAGAACCTAGCAAGAGAACATGGACACAGAACCTGGCTGGAGATCCGAACCAGAACTTTGCTGGAGAGCCAGACCAGAACTTGGCTGGAGATCCTGGCTAGAGATCCTGGCTAGGCTGCTGATCAACTGAACGCTGTCTCCGTGTCATTCCTTCTTCGCCGACTCCATCCACACCTTTGGGGACCCCTGGACCTGCTGGGGTTGGACTCCGGCATATGGCGCCCAAACAGGGACCCCTAGGTAAGCGCCCCACTCTCGGGATGGATAGGACTCCACCGTAGGAAGAGGGTGGATAGTCTTCGCCGACTCCGTCCACACCTTTGGGAACCCCTGGAACAGGATTCCCCTAGGTAAGCCCCCCCCCATTGAAAACCCCCACACTCGGGACGGATAGGACTCCACCAGGGTACTGCAGACCCCCCTATAGAGGATATGTAGGGTAAGAAGGTGGATAGTACAGAACTTAGATTGAGAAGATGTGCCATACTGAGTCCAAAAAAAGAAGACTCTGTATTGATCTTTAGATTAAGAAGATGTGCCATACTGAGTCTAAAGAAATAAGACTCTGGATTGATCTTTTAACACATATGCTTGCTAGCAGAGGAATTAAGGTTACTCCCAGTCAGACAGAACGTTTTATACAAGAAGCATGTCCATGCTTTTCTGAGGAAGGAAAGGTAAATGTAAAGGCATGGGAGAAGGTAGGCCCAAGGAGCCTTATCCTTAACCCCACTGCAGCCTTTCCACCCCAGGAAAGTGCAGGATTGGCAAGCTCTCCCTGGGGTGATAGATCAGGACTCAGGTAATAGTGGAAAGCGCCAATCCTACTCTTAAAATGGATACAAGAGAGCATTTGGGGTTTTTCTTTTTAATGCCTGATTTTAAAAAATAAAAAAGGGGGAATTTGCCGGGAGCCGGTCCATGCTTGCTGTTTCTAGGGACCTGGCATATATGGCATACTGTTCTTAATATGTTTGCTCACCTTCTTGGCACTGTGTTTTAACCAAGGTCTCCTCTCTGAGAAAGGTTGTTTCCCCAGGTAGGGATCTTCCCCTGAAGTTAGGGAGGGAATAAAACCCCTCAACTAAGTGCCAGGTGGGTAATTAATCACTTTAACTATGAACAATCATGCTTAAGCTACATAATCTTTACTCCCTGGAATGGAGATAAGAAACGCCCTAACCTTTGTAATAGAGATTGATAGGATTGAATCAACTGGTATAAATACAGATGTAACAAGACAGCAACAGACAGAACTCAGAAGACAGAACGAAGAGAGACGGAACCTAGGCACAGAACCTACACAGAACGTTCTCTAGAGACAGAAGAACTTCGCTGGAGAGAACATGGCAAAAGATCCTGGACTGAACCTGACTACAGAAATTGGCAAGAGAACCTGACTAGAACCTGGTGACTGAACCTGGCTGGAGAACCTGGACAGAACCTGGCTGGAGAACCTAGCGAGGGAACATGGCTACAGAACCTGGCTGGAGAACCTGGAGAACCTAGCAAGAGAACATGGACACAGAACCTGGCTGGAGATCCGAACCAGAACTTTGCTGGAGAGCCAGACCAGAACTTGGCTGGAGATCCTGGCTAGAGATCCTGGCTAGGCTGCTGATCAACTGAACACTGTCTCCGTGTCCTTCCTTCTTCGCCGACTCCATCCACACCTTTGGGGACCCCTGGACCCGCTGGGGTTGGACCCCAGCAGGAAGAGGGCCGAGCTGCCTGCCTGCAGGCTAATGGGGAGTGAGGAAATGGAGGTGGGCAGTAAGACCCACTGTGATGGGAAGTTTGGAGGTGAAATGAGAGATATGATGTAGTGACTTGAGCAAGGGAAGGAGGTCGCAGGTGAAAAACATAAGACTGCACGAAAGTCCGCACCCTGGCTGTGCAACCCTCAGCCCCTCTCCCCAACTCCACCTGCCCCCAGAACTGTGGCAGCCGGACAAGCCCCTGGCAGGGGACTGGGGAATCCTCTGCAGAACACACACTGCATCAGAGGATGGACCCGCACAAAACAGCCCAGTTTGCCACAGGATCACCCCCAGCGACGCCCTCCGGCCACAGCGGCCGCCCCTCTGCACAGAACATCCCATCAGCCATTCGGTGCCTCCTCACTGACAATGAATGAATGACCAGGGACTGTCAGACACATGGAGAAGGTTTGCAGGAATTAACACAGAAAACAAAACCAGATAACAGAAACAAAGGAACCTGGAAAAAAAACAGACCATATAAAAAGCAGAGGGAAATGATAAAAGAAAATAAACCCCCTATAATGTATAGCCTGAAAGAGTCAAAAGAAGCTATTATACCCATGTAGCGAAATCAGGATGTGATTTTATTTTTTATTTTTTATTTTTTATTTTTTATTTTTTTTTTTAAATATATTTTATTGATTTTTCACAGAGAGGAAGGGAGAGAGATAGAGAGAGTTAGAAACATCGATGAGAGAGAAACATCGATCAGCTGCCTCTTGCACATCCCCCACCGGGGATGTGCCCGCAACCCAGGTACATGCCCTTGACCGGAATCGAACCCGGGACCTCTCAGTCCGCAGGCTGACGCTCTATCCACTGAGCCAAACCGGTTTCGGCAAGGATGTGATTTTAAAATTAATACTCGGACAGCAATAAAGAGCTCTTGGAAATTATTGATCGCCAAAACAAAAACATTCACCAAAAAGGCTAGAAGTTGAGGAACTCGCCCATAAAATAGGGAAGGGGGAAAAGAGATAAACTATAGGAGTGAGAAGATTAGAACAAATAATAACAGGAAGTTTAGATCAGGAGCTCCAACATCCAATTAGTCAGAATTCAAGAAAATAATACAAAATTTAAAACCCTAGAAAACAAAGGAGAAGCAATTGTCAAAGGAATAATTGAAACTTCAAGATTAAAAGTGCCCAGGCCAGTGAATAAAAATTTCCATTATGAAATTTTAGAACCTCAAGGGTAAAGGAAAGATCGTAAGCATTTTGAGAAGAAAGAGCTACCCATCAAAAGCAGAAATCAGAATAGGGCCAAACCGCTGGGTGCCAGTGAACGCTAAAAGGTAGAGCAACAATGACTTCAAAATTCTAAGGGAAACCTATTTTCAGCCTAGACTTTTATCTCCGACCATTCACATGCGAAAATGGAGAAGTGACATTTTCCATGACAGACAAAAGAGGATGGTTTGGCATCCAGACGATCGGGACCAACAGCTGGGAGCAGAGAAGGCACATCCCCGCACGGGAGCTGTGATCCAGGCTGGAGAGGGTCCATCCAGGAGGAATGTGAACAGGAGTCTCCAAGAGAAGGCATAACATAAGGAGCACTGGAAAAAATGCCTATAAGTAGAAAGCTCAATAAAGAATTTCTTTAAAATAATGGCAAAAACCTAGAAAATAAAGCCCAGCCAGCGTGGCTCAGTGGTTGAATGCCAACTGAATGAACCAGGAGATCGGTTTGATTCCTGGTCAGAGCATATGCCCAGGTTGCAGGCTCGATCCCCAGTGTGGGATGTACAAGAGGCAGCCGATCGATGATTCTCTCTCATCATTGATGTTTCTATCTCTCTTTCCCTCTCCCTTCCTCTCTGAAATCAATAAAAATATTAAAAAAAAAAGAAAGAAAGCAAACAACAACAAAAAAATAGGCCGTAGTGAGTTGAATAGTGGCCCCAAGAGGTGTGTCTGCATCCTAACCATGAGAAGCGGTAGATATGACCTCATTTGCAGATGCAATTAAGTTAAGGATTTTGAGATGAGGTCACCCTGGATCATCCTAGTTGCACCTATTCCCAAATGTAAGTTGTCCTTGGAAGATACACAGGAGGAGAGACAAGAGGAGGAGAAGGCCATGTGAAGACAGAGGCAGGAATTGCAGGGATGCGGCCACAAGCCAAGGAATGGCTGGAGCCACCAGACGCCGGAAGAGGCTAGGAAGGATCCTCCGCTCGAGCCCCTGGAGGGAGTGAAGCCCTGCCTACACCTTGATCGCAGAATTCTGGGCTCTGAGACTGTGAGGGAATATATTTCTGTTGCTTGAAGCCACCAAGTTTGTGGTTATTTGTTAAGGCAGCCCTGGGAAACTAACATATGGAGTAAGCTTAATTTCAGGAAAAGCTAACATTAATACCTTTTGAAAGGTATACAAAAGAAAGCAATCAGAGTACACAATTTAGCTCAAAACTGAACATTTTCATGTATGTGTATTATTTTTTTTAATATATTTTATTGATTTTTTTACAGAGAGGAAGGGAGAGAGATAGAGAGTTAGAAACATCGATGAGAGAGAAACATCGATCAGCTGCCTCCTGCACATCTCCTACTGGGGATGTGCCCGCAACCCAGGTACATGCCCTTGACCGGAATCGAACCCGGGACCTTTCAGTCCACAGGCCGACGCTCTATCCACTGAGCCAAACTGGTTTTGGCATGTGTATTATTTTAATTACATATAAAAATTAACTTTAAAAGAATAAATGACAGGAAAAATTTTTCAACATATATGACAAACATTTTCTAGTGTTAATAAAAACTAAATCAGTATTTGTTTTATGTTAAATCAAATCATTAAAAAGTAAGACAACACAAAAGAAAAATTATAGCCTGGCTGGCATGGCTCAGTGGTTGAGCATCAGCCTATGAACCAGGAGGTTATGCTTTGATTCTGGGTCAGGGCACATACCCAGGTTTCAGGCTTGATCCCCAGTAAAGGGGATGGGGGGAGTGCAGGAGGCAGCCCACCAGTGATTCTCATCATTGATGTTTCTATCTCTGTGGTACAGCTATATAATGGAATATGGCTATGGCTTGTCTCTACAGGGTGGTACAAGGCCAGGAGTACTAATCAACTGAAGGAAAAATAGAAGTAAAATATATTAGCTACCCATAATCTCCGCAGAAAGACAATCGCTGTTAACACATAGGCATAGTTCCTTCCAGTCTTTCTTCCAGTCTTTCTTCAAATGTCTATGTATACTGGTATATCTTTTTTTTTTTTTAAGGAGTTTAAGTCATTCTGCTAAATCCATTCAGAAGGTTTATGATCTAGTTTTAGTTTGGATTTTTTTACCCGCAAAAAAAGTATCCCCATATAAAACATCGGTGATACCAAAAACAGATTATAGAGGGGGCAGTTGCTATGGGAATGATCGAAAATAAATTTCATTTCACACTGCACCCTGCTAATGTACTGACCAGAAGGAAGAAGAAATATTTGGAGTAACTTAGACGAGCAGCCAAGAAAAGTTCTAATCAAGAAGAAGGAAAATACATCAGTCTAGTGAGGTTTCAAAGAGGCCAGAGCAACTCCCTGCAATTTAACTAATGACCTCCTTCCAGCAACCATACAGATGGAGGGAGAAGCACCCAGGAATCAGATAATATTCTCGCTCTTTCATGGACAGTTTGATGGCCAAGCGGCAGCAGGTCTCCCTCAGGTTGTGGCTTGTCTCTACAGGAGTGCAAGGCCAGGAAAAACAACCGCCCCTTCCCTCCCCTGGCGATGCTCCAAATACTGAGCAAGCTGCCAGGCCAGGCTCTGTCTGGACACCACATTGTCCCTTGGCCTTAGAGTGGGTCTTGGGGCCCCTCTGTACGTGCTGGGTCATGGGGACTCTGGAGGCCCTGGGGGAGGGACCAGGATGCCAGGTAGGGGAACTCAGGGAGCTCAGGGCAGTGACTATTTTCCAAAAGAAGAATTTTAATGTATGAAGAAACGATACGGCCAGATCAGTGTGTCGCACCAACTAAATTCTGACCTTTATTCAACCAGCATTTTTATGAAAGACAAGCCTGTATAGAATACATGTCAGGAGCAGCCTGAGGGGGGAAAGCAGAGCTGCTATCATAAAAAGACAGCCAGTAGTATGAAGACAGGCCCCGCTTCCCACTCAGGGAACAGCTCAGCTTTAGAACCCCGTAGATCTGGTTCATTCCCAGCTCTGTCATGCAGTACCATCTTACCTAATAAAGATGGAATATGCAAATTGACCATCACACCATAACAGTCAAGATGGTTGTGCCCCCAGCAGAGGCAGGGATTCCATAACACAAGATGGCTGCGCCCACACTGGAGGCTGAGTTCCCGTAATGAGCCTTAACAAGCAATCAGCAAGGACCTGAGGCTGTGTGGTGCTGGGCCAGGGCAGGGGACCTGAGGCTGTACCCCCCCCCCCCCCCGCCTGGTGGGGCTTGACAGGGGACCTCAGGCCGTGCCTCCCGCCCTGGTGCTGGGCCAGAGGACCTGAGGTTATGCCCCTCACCCCGGCGCCAGGCCAGGGGACCTGAGGCCGCACCCCCCACCCGGCATGGTTTGACAGGGGTGGGGCTGGCCAGGTCTGGATCTAGCCCAGGCACGGCCGGCCGGGTCTGGGTCTCGCGTGATTTCAAGGCACACATGGGTGGGCAGGGACTTGCCTCTGGTTCCCATGGCGTGCCCCAGACTCTGACAGGAGGAAGATTTTCATATACATTTTACTAATTTTCTTTTATCTCTGACACTTCTATTATAGAGAAAGGGCAAATAGCAACATTAAAATATTTCCTCTAATTAATTCCCTTTTAATGTGCACAAATTCCGTGCACCAGGTCACTAGTGAATTTTATAATCTCTGAGCTCTGACTTCCTCATCTGTAAAATGGGTATAACTGTTCCCTCATGAGGTTGTGGGAAGAATTACATTTGAGATGCTAACAAAAGGCCTGGCACAAAACTGCTCAGTCAATTGCAGCTGCCATCACCACTACCATTGGAGGCAATTGTGCTGTGGACCAGTTTTCCTTTTTCTCTTTCTTTTCCTTTTCCTTTTTTAACACAGCTGGTGGCCGTATCTCCCTTTCCTGTTCATATTCCAATGCAGGTACCTAGTCACTACTACCATATACAGACAGAGTCCCCGGAGTGTGAACTATCAGTCAGTTAACCCTCTCTGCTGCATCCTGGGAAGAGCTTTGCACTCTGGACAAAAAGACTTTTGCTGCCAAACCAACTCAAATCACAGCATTACAAAGTTATGGACACTCGGGGTAAGACCTTCTCACTCAAAGCATAAGGGTTGAGGATTAGAGTTGCCGACCTGAGGAAACCCAAGTTAGAGCAGTGATCCATTGATTTTCAGTACCTGACACCATTTCAGAGTATTCCTGCCTGTTTATTTTCTGTCTTTAAACTTAGTTAATAGATTTATATATTTACTTTGAAAAAAAATTTAATAAACAAAATTGTAGATAATCAAACCTATATCTGCCTCCATCTCCCAAAAAATGACAATTAACATTTTTTATGTTTGCATCAAGTCCTTTTAAATAATTTTTTAAATATGACAGATAAAAAAAAAAGTTAGTCCATTTTCTTCCCTATGTCCAGCTCTATTTCTTGCCTACTCCCTTAATCACCATCATGAATTTGATGTTTATCTATCCAGCTCAATGTTATCATCTTACCTAAATTTTCTGGGTTCTTCTAATAGAAAGAAAATAAAAAGAAACATGGAAAATGTTCTAAGTGAAAATGTCTATGTGAGGAGGGCCTTTCTGAAGCTACACTAAGTGTAGCCT
The DNA here is from genome assembly GCF_014108235.1 of Myotis myotis. NCBI lineage: Eukaryota > Metazoa > Chordata > Mammalia > Chiroptera > Vespertilionidae > Myotis > Myotis myotis. The sequence goes on from NW_023416324.1 coordinate 161,872,212, forward strand.
CTGCACCAAGACATACCTACTCACCTGCCCAGAACAGCACACACTGGTAGGTAGAGCATATGGGGGGTGAACTTCAAGAAAGCGGTGCAGACGCTGTAAGGCCAGCGTCTGACCTCCCAAGCTTACCTGGGTCCAGGTGTGTGAAAGAGCCCACCACGAAGTCCAGGGTGGACACGGCCAGCAGCAGCAGCAGCAGCAGCTGCAGGCGGATGATCCATTTGACACCTGCTAGGTTAATGCCCAGCAAGGCCAGAAGCACCGCAACTGAAATGCCTCGCACGGCCCAGATGTTCCTGAGGCTCAGCAAATCTGAGATGGATTCAGCGAAGCCGGTGATGTACATGGCACCTGCAACACACTGACAGGCAGTTCTAGGTAGGAAGAGTCAGCCAGAGAGAGAAGCACCCAGAGACACGGGCCAGAGCTGCCCGGCCCTAAGGACCCCACTCACCCCCGTCAGCATGGGACATGGGATCCAGCATGGAGCTGAACGAGCCGTCCCACCCAGGAACCCTGCCTCAGCCCCATTTCTTCCCATCACCTCTCTACCATCATCCAGAGGGGAGGATGAATACCCACCCAAGCCTAGAGCTAGCGGATGGCCAGCGCTAACTCACATGAACAGATCAGGGGAAGAGGGTGGGATTCTGGGCCCAGAGTCTTTGGGTTTCTCTGTCTGAGGTATTCAGGAACTAATCAGAGACCAAAAACACACAGGGGGTGCCATCTCAGAGCCTGGGAGGGCACGGAAGCAAACCCCAGTTTTTCTCCATTTTTTTGTAGTCACTATTATTTTTTTTTTAAATATATTTTATTGATTTTTTACAGAGAGGAAGGGAGAGAGATAGTTAGAAACATCGATGAGAGAGAAACATCAATCAGCTGCCTCCTGCACATCCCCCACTGGGGATATGCCTGCAACCCAGGTACATGCCCTTGACCGGGATCGAACCCGGGACCCTTCAGTCCGCAAGCCGACGCTGTATCCACTGAGCCAAACCGGTTTCGGCGAGTCACTATTATTTTTAAAAAGTATCTAAAACTTGGAAATAAGAAAAAACGTAAGCCACACATCTTTTCAATGTCACATAGAACAAAGGCTACCCAAGGACCACCTCAGTGAATGTATTTAGAGTTCTACTCACTGTTTGCTATTGATTAAATATATTAAATGTCCCAGAATTAGTGGTTACATGTTAACATATAGATTTTTCCCCCAGCAGAGATGCAAATAACTTCTTCCCAGTGGGACAAATAACCCAAAAGATTAGGGTTTGCTGTTCTGTAATACACTAATCCAGCGGTTCTCAACCTGTGGGTCGCGACCCCTTTGGGGGTGGAATGACCCTTTCACAGGGGTCACCTAAGGCCATCAGAAAACACATACATAATTACATATTGTTTTTGTGATTAATCACTATGCTTTAATTATGTTCAATTTGTAACAATGAAAATACATCCTGCATATCAGATATTTATATTACGATTCATAACAGTAGCAAAATTACAGTTATGAAGTAGCAACAAAAATAATTTTATGGTTGGGGGTCACCACAACATGAGGAACTGTATTAAAGGGTCGTGACATTAGGAAGGTGGAGAACCACTGCACTAATCCATCTTGTGTCTAGCCCAGCAATCTTACCCTTACATTTATTTATGAAGTTGCCCAACTGTTAATTTATGGACTTGGTCTGTATCCATCTAGGACCCATACCTAGCATCTCAACTGCTCTTTAGCAACTTACTGGCTCCTCCATTAACTGAGTTAGATAAAATCTTTCATATATGTTTACTTTATATTTTCCTAAGAGTCATGATTTTACCTTTTAAAAAAGATTTGAAACAAGATCTTAAGTAAATATTTGAAAATAACACCAGCCTCACTTTCCATAATTCCTCAGCCTCCTTTTCTCGTCAGCTTCCTCCCTCACCAGCCCCCAGGAGGCGGGTCACCACAGCTCGGCTCGGCTGTTCTCAGAGGGAATGCATTCTACTCGGGCCTCCATCGGGTTCCTCCTCTTCCACGAAGCCTTCACGTACCCCCTTTTTCTGGATAAATATGATGCTGACTACCGGTGCCATGCAGTTAATTCTCTGGCCATATTCTGTTATTTAGTGCATATAAGTTTTCTCCTCTGCCACCACCAAGAATGCAAACATCTTAAAAAACAAATATGCTGATTGCACCTCTTAAAACCCCCTGCATTTGCTAAGTACGTTGCAAGCATTCAATAAACACTTTGTAATATGTTTACTTTATGAAAAGTACCTTGGAAAGCAGGAGCAGTTAAGTTCCAGCCTTTTATATAAAAGCCAGAAGGTCATACAATTTCTGCATTTGAGGGGAGCTCACAAAGAGGCCCTGCTGTTCACTGAGATTGGTTCACTAGACGTACCAACGTTGTCAATCTCCCCCAAATTTAAATTAGGCATTTCCTCTATATTTGGGTAAAGGGGGAGGGAGCCCAGTCAATGTGGGGGAAATGCAATCAGCTCTGAGAGGGAGACAGATGAAATGTGATGATAGAAAGAAAGATAGATAGATAGATAGATAGATAGATAGATAGATAGATAGATAGAGATAGATCTTTGTTTCCTGCATTCACCTCAAAACTCAAACTTACGCTTGACTAAATACCAAGAGTGTGATGGGGATAATGGTGCTAGTTCATCAGTATTTGGGCAGGTCAACAGGACTCTTCATGGTCAATTGTGTCAGAGATTAAAAAACAATTGATAACCATGTGGTCATGATGATCATCTGTGTGGGCATCTCCTTCCCGGGCATCCGTTGTCTCTGACATACAGAGGGGGATGCCCCAACTTGAACGTGACCATCTGCATTTGGAGCTTCCAAACCGAGTGCTTCCTGTTCCAGCAGGAGAACAACGTGTGCTCACAGGAAGCGGGCCACGCAGTAAACACTGCCCTCTTGCAGGTTCGCACCTGGAAACACTGTGTAGCCCCCAGGAGGCCAGTAACAGGAAAAAGAAAAGGCCCTTGGGGATGCGTGAGAGAGCATGTGGTTAGGAGCACGGACCGTGGAGCCAGACTATCTAAGGCCAAATCCTGGGACTTCATAAAAGGAAATACGAAATTAATGAAACAGAGGGGAAATAACAAAACAAAAAAAAGGACACAGTGAACAAACACTGATCTTTTAAAAGATCAATAAAATCAAGAATGAGAAAAGGAATAAACCTACTCTTACAGAAGAGAGTTAAAAAATGAAGGCAAGGTGCCCTGGCCAGGGTGGCTCAGTTGGTTGGAGCATCATCACCGTGCACGGAAAGGTTGCCGGTTCAATTCCCAGTCAGAGCACATACCCAGGTTGTGGGTTGGGTCCCCAGTTCTTACAAGAGGCAACCAATCAATGTTTCTCACATCAGTGTTTCACTCTCTCTTTCCTTCTCCCTTTCTCTTTCTCTAAAATCAATTTAAAATATTTTAAAATATATTTTGTTTTGGTTTTTTTTTACAGAGAGGAAGGGAGAGGGAAAGTTAGAAACATCGATCAGCTGCCTCCTGCACACCCCCTACTGGGGATGTGCCCGCAACCAAGATACATGCCCTTGACCGAAATCGAACCTGGGACCCTTCAGTCTGCAGGCTGATGCTCTATCCACTGAGCCAAACCGGTCAGGGCTAAAATATTTTTTAAAAAAGAACGAAGACAATATGAACATGCTAGACATGATGGTACATTCACATTATGCAAATCTAAGTCACTAGTTTAAACGCACAGACTCAACATGGCCTGGTGGGATGTCCATGACTTAGTAAGTAAGAAACACAGGCAGGGAATAGGGCGTGAAATCTGTCCGCATTTCCATAACAGCAAGCAGCACTTCAAAAGTCCATCCACGTGTGTAGACGAGCAGGGGAAGCTGCCCTGAAAGGGCACGAGGCGGTCACATGGCTACCTCGGGAGTGTGAGGGGACACTCGCGTGTTCTTTACTATCTCCACTGTGTTAACTGGTTACAAGGAATATAATTCTGTAATTTTTAAAATAATTTCACGAAGGAAAAATAAAAACAAACCTATTAAGAGCACTGTTCTGTTTATGCAACAACTACATTTGGGTTCATACAACACAGTGCATCCACGTGGAGAAAAGCAGCCCAGGACCCCGGTTCCCTGCACCCAGCTCCTGCCAGCAAACCCAGGCTGGCCGGAGCTCCGCCTCTCCCAGGAGGGGAGTGGACAGTGACCACTAGCCCGTCCCCAGAGCGATCCAGCCACCCCGAGGCAGTGCACCTTCCAACCATGACGACTCCTCTTCGTTGGAAAACATCCTGTTGGTTTGTTTAATGGATAAACACCCCCCGAGTTTATCATATTTTTTTAATTTCTTTATTGGTTAAGGTATTACAAATGTGTCCTCATTTCCTATTAACCCCCAACCTCCCCCCCACACACACACACTCATGCTCTCATCCCCCTGTTGTCCGTGTCCATTGGTTTGGCTTATATGCATGCATACAAGTCCTGTGCCAGAGGGCTAGAAGTTTCTCTGTGGAGAACGAACAGGGAAAAGGAATGCCTGTGATGATAAACTTTAAGAGGAGATAAAAATACTTTAAAAATATATCCACAGAGAAACTTCTAGCCCTCTGGCACAGGAATCAGGGGGTGCCACCTCCCATTTTAAAGGGAGAGAGTGACCTATTTTCAGGGTGTAAAACTCCCTTCCAATGTATTTTGTTTAGAAAAACTGTACCTCCACAATCACAGACAGTTTCTTGTCTTTGAGAACCAACCTAGAAGACCAGGGCTTCTCCTCCACAGGCCTCCCCTTCTGACACAAAATCCCTAGTTCAAGCTTCGAGTTGGCTGACCCTATGTCCCCACAGTGAAAACCTCAGGCTTTTGTCAGGTCTTCTCTTGTACTGCCCTGCTTTCGCACGGGGTCCAGCACAGAGCATGGGAGCCATTAACAGAAGCTTTTAGTCATAACGGTACAGGCTGAAGCTGGACATTTTGGTGTGTGGGGTAAGCAGCCCCAAAGAAGCCCCCAGGTCCACAAAGGTGAGTGGGGCAGGGAGTGAGGAGGGGCTTCTATTCACCGTCTCTTCCATGGCCAAGGGGTCTGGTCCACACAGCAGGCCTGCCATCCACATCTCAGAGGGACGAGGGGGAAGGGCTTGGGAGGTGCAGCCCTTTTGCAACTTTTAAAAATAATTATTTGAAGTATTTATATCTCCTATATTTTGATGTTCTAGGGCAAGCATGTCAAACTTGTAGCCCGCAGGTCGCATGCAGCCCACAGCGAATATTTTTGTGGCCCAGCCAATATAACGGTTTATAAGAAACGTTTTAATAAAAATTTTGTAACTTAATTTTTACAATATCCTGTTATACATAACTAGAGACCCAATGCACGAAATTTATGCAAGCGGCTCAGCCCCTGCTGCCACAGCAGCTGCCTCTGCCTCAGTCCCCAACCACCGTGGTAGCCACCTCCTCACCCCCTGCCACGGCAGCCGCCTCAGCCCTTGCAGCCCCGGCTTTGTCTGGGAAGTCGTCCGGAAGGATGCCCAGAAGGACATCCAGTCTAATTAGTATATTACTACTACTAATAATAATAATTAGCTTTTATTATTATAGACTAGTGGCCCGGTGCATGAAATTCATGCATGGGCGGGGGCGGGGTTGTCCCTCAACCCAGCCTGCACCCTCTCCAATCTGGGACCCCTCAGAGGATGTCCGACTGCCAGTTTAGGCCCGATCCCTTTGGACATCCTTCTCGCAATCCGGACCCACTGGCTCCTAACCACTCACCTGCCTGCCTGCTTGATCACACCTAACCACTCTGCCTGACAGCCTGCTCGCACCCAACTGCCCCCCTGCTGGTCTGATTGCCCCCAAATACCCCCTCCCCCCGCCAGCCTGATCACCCCCAACTGCTCCCCCTGACAGCCTGCTTGCCCCCAACTCCCCCTCCCCCCCCACCTCTGGCCTGATCACCCCCAACTGCCCTCCCCTCCTGGCCTAATTGCCCCTAATGGCCTCTGCCTTGGCCCTGCCACCATGGCTCTGTCCAGAAAGACATCCAAAAGGTCTCCCAGAAGGTCTCCCGGTCTAACTAACATATTACCCTTTTATTAGTATAGATTATTAATAACGAACTACAACGTTCACTAATGACTGATTACTATAATCGTGTTGCATTCATTTCCCTTATGCGCCTTATGTGCAGGCACACCATTTCTCCCCACTAATACTAGCAGCAAATATTTTAGCAGCCGATTGCCTCGTCATTAGTCTTGTGTTTACTTGTTTGGTGTGTGCAACAGGAAATATTTCACTTTCGAAGAACCAGAAAAATAGGTTTATTTGCGTTATGCTTATTAATCTGTGTAGTTAGTCAGTGTGTGGTAAGTTAATGTTTAAGAAAATATATTAATTTTAATTAAAATGTTCTATTATTTTATGTTAACAATTAATCATTTATTTCAGCCCTTTGTATTCAGCATGTCTCTATCGAAATAAACCTATGTTTATTTGACAATTGAAGCTTTTGGTTTTTTGCGGCCCACATAAACTTAAACCTTGTTTATTTGGCCTGTGTTAGCCTTTGAGTCTGACATGCTTGTTCTAGGGCAAAGGTTTGCAAACTTCGCCCCACTGGCCAAATCCTGCTCCGCCTGCTTTAGGAATAAAGTTTTATTGGAACAGAGCTATGCCCATTTCTTCAGATTGTGGCTGTGTTTGTACTACCACAGCAGACTTGAGTAGCTGTGACAGAGACATATGAGTTACAAACACTGAAATTTGTACTGGCTGGCCCTTTACAGAAGAAGCTCGCTGACCCCTGCTCTAAGGCAAACAGGCCATCTGCTCTGGCAATCATTAAAAATCAATGATTCCCTGAGCAGACATGCCCCGAAATGAGGGCATGAGGGGTTCCCAAGAATTATTATTACTTCTTCTTTCAAACTCTGGAGGAAGAAAAATCTCAAATCAATGACCTAATCATCTATCTTAAGGAACTAGAAAAGAAGAGCAAACTAAACTCAAAGCAAATAGAAGAAAACAATAAAGATTGAAGCAGAAATAAATGAAGTAGAGGCAAGAAAACCAATAGAGAAAATCATCAAGACCCAATCTTGCTTCTTTGCAGACAAACCTTTAATGGACTGACCACGCAAAACAGAGAGAAGACTCAGATTATTAAAATCAGGCATGAAAGGGAAAACATTACTACCAATCTTAAAAAAAAAAAAAAGGATTATAAGGGAATCTGTGACACGCATGCCAATAAATAAAATAAAATAGATTAAATGGGTAAATTCCTAGAAAGACACAGACTACCAAAACTGACTCAAGGAGAAAAAGAAAATCGGGATATGCATATAGGAGAGAAAGAATTTGTAATAAAAAAACTTCCTGCAAAGAAAAGCCCCGGACCAGACGGTTTTACTGCTAAATTCTTCTAAACATCTAAAGGACTAACACCAATCCTTCACAAACACCTCCCAGTTTCATTCCATGCAGCCAGCATTGTCCTGATACCAAAACTAAACAGGTATCACGAGAAGATTACATACCAATATCCTTCATGAATATATTTGCAAAAATCCTCAACAAAATACTAGCAAATGGACCCCAGCAGCATAGTCACAGGATTATGCAGCAGCCACGCCCTGCTCCAGAGCCCAGCCGTGGGCAGCAACAGATGAAGCAGAGGCACTGGAGGCACCAACCAAGGGGGCAAAGGTATTTCTGACCGAGGCCCGAACGAAAAGCAAGCAAAGCAAGCAGGGAAGCGATGTGATAGCTGCTCGCAGTAGCTGCCAGTGATCAGAAAACATCTTGCGAACATCTTTTCCTCCAAATCAGCCCACGTACAGGAGAATCAACATCCTACTGCTCTCTCTCTCTCTCTCTCTCTCTCTCTCTCTCTCTCTCTCTCTCTCTGATGGGGCCTTCCCACCCGTTCGGCACTGGTCCCTCGTCTGTAGTATCTGCTTCAGGAGGCAAAGTTGTTGTCTACTCAGGGAGCAAGAAAAGTGTCTATCTTGCAGCCTGCTTGGCTTTGAATAGCAGAAAAGTAAAAAATCAGTGTATAAATCCCCAGGGTAATAAAATAAACTGGCTGGTTGTTACTCACCTTCCAAGCCACTATGCTTAAAGATCTCTCTCCACACTTCCGGTCAAGATGGCAGCATAGGTGAATGCTGCACTCGCCTCCTCCCAGGACCACATCAAATTTGCAACTAAACTACAGAACAACCATCACTGAGAAGTGCCTAAAGTCTAGGTGAACACAGTCCTCTATCTAAGGATATAGAGAGGCCACATAGAGACTGGTAGGAGGCCTGGAACAGGCTCGTCCCACAACCAGGTGTGACGGTTAAAAATCAGGATTTCTCAGCTGGCGAGGAGCCAGGGGTCCCAGCCCCAGACCAGACTCCTCAGCCCAAGGTGCCAGTGCCAGGAAGAGAAGTCCCCTAACTTCTGGCTGTGAAAACCAGCGGGGATTGTGGCTGAGACCGAGGCTGCTAGAGTCCCAGGTGTTCCTCTTAAAGACCCTGGCAGGCACTTACTCGGACTCACCCACTCTGAGCCCCAGCTCTGGGGCAGCAGTTCAAAATGTGCCAGGAACATAGAGGGAAGAAAAAAATTACCTGGCATCACGGTGAGGGCTGGAGGGGCAGCTTTGTCCCAGACAGAAGTACTGGCAGAGGCCGTTGTTCCCTTGATGAGCCCTCACCCTGCAAGCACAGGGGGGCTCCATATCTGAGTCTCCATCAATCTGGCTAACACTGTTCACTCGCCCTAGTGATTCCCTGAGACCCCGCCCCACCCAAGAGTTTACAGCGGCTTTTCCTGTCTTGGTTCAAACTGCCAACTTTCCTAAAATCTCTCAAAGGTTCACAAACCCCAAACAAGCAGCATTGGCCTGAGCATGCCCCACGTCTCTGGCACCAGTGGCAGCCAGCCTCGGTTTGTAGCTTAGCCTCTCTTAGACACCTCCAAGTCCAGCACAAGTACCATCTGCGGATCACTTTGTGGCTCATACCAGGTGGGCCCAAGCAGAGCAAAGGCAGTAGGTGACCTTGGCCTGCACCAGATTCCCTCCCAAAAAGCCTGAGAACCAACACACCCGGTGGCCAGCTTCAGACCATAACAGAGCATCACTTAATGACCTCCACAAATGACACACCCAAAGGGTGGACTCGGCAGGCACCAGAGCTCCGCTAAAGTGATTCCTGCTCCATGGGTCAGCCCCTGCAGAGGCTACTTTGTCACAGTCACAGCCAGTTCTCACAGCCAATCAGCTGAAGGGTCAATCCCTCCCACTGGCATGCCAACAACAACCAAGACTCAACTACAACAGGAAGGAACATATCACCCACACAAGGGACTCACCTGGAGCACCCGGCTCGAGTGACTAGGGACTGCACCACAGGATCCCACAGGACACCTACTAAATAAGGCCACTCTACCAAGACTGGGAGGTGAAGAGGCTCTACTTAATACAAAGAAACAGACACAAGGAGGCAGCCAAAATGAGGAGACAAAGAAACATGTCCCAAATGAAAGAATAGGACAAAACTCCAGAAAAAGAACTGAACAAAATGGAGACAAGCAATCTACCAGACACAGAGTTCAAAACATTGGTTATAAAGAAAAACAAAACAAAGCACACATTAGTTATAAGGATGCTCAATGAACTCAGTGAGAACTTTAGCGAAGAGATAAGAAACAAAAAAAGGAGATAGAAAATGTAAAAAAGAACCAGTCAGAAATTAAGAATACAATAAATGAAATGAAGAATACATTAGAGGGAATTGACAGTAGATTATATGAAGCAGAGGATCAAATCAGCTATTCAGAAAAGAAGGTAGCAGAAAACACCCAATCAGAACAGGAAAAAGAAAGAGGAATCCAAAAATTTGAGGATAGTTTAAGGGGCCTCTGGGATAACATCAGCATACCAATGTTCACACCATGGGAATACCAGAAGGCAATGAGAGAGAGCAAGGAATTAAAAACCTATTTGAAGAAATAATGGCAGCCAATCAATGTTTCTCTCACTAACCTGCTATAAAATAGACACAAGTCCAGAAAGAGCAGAGAGTCCCCAAAAAGATGAACCCAAAGAGACCCACACCAAGACATATCATAATTAAAATGGCAATGGTTAAAGACAAAGAATAATAAAAGCAGCAAGAGAAAAGCAGTCAGTTACCTACAGGGAAGCTCCCATAAGATTGTCAGCTGATTTTTCAACAGAAATTTTGTAGGCCAGAAGGGAGTAGCACAAAATATTCAAAGTGTTGGAAAACAAGGACCTACAGATAAGATCACTCTATCCAGCAAGACTATCACTTGGAATTAAATGACAGATAAAGAGCTTCCCAGGCAAGAAAAAGAAAAAGCTTAAGGAGTTCATCACCACCAAATCTGTATTATAAAAAATGTTAAAGGGACTTCTATAAGAAGACAAAAAAAAAAAAAAAAAGATAAAAGCCCTAGCTGGTTTGGCTCAGTGGATAGAGCATTAGCCTGCAGACTGAAGGGTCCCAGGTTCAATTCTGATCAAGGACACATGCCCGGGTTTCGGGCATGATCCCCAGTAGGGTGTGCAAGAAGCAGCTGATCAATGATTCTCTCTCATCTGATGTTTCTATTTCTCTGTCCCTTCCTCTCTGAAATCAATAAAAATATATTTTTAAGAAAAGATAAAAAACATGGATAATAAAATGGCAATAACTACATATCTATCAATAATTCTTTAAATGTAAATGGATTAAATGCTCCAATCAAAAGACATACGGTGGCTGAATGGATAAGAAAACAAGACACATACATGTGCTGTCTACAAGAGACTCACTTCAGATCAAAATATACACAGACTGAAAGTAAAAGGATGATAAAAGATATCTCATGCACATGGAAACCAAAGGAAAGCTGGAGTAGCAATACTTACATGAGACGAAATGGACTTTAAAACAAAAGGTATAACAAGAGAGAAAGAAAGAACCCAGCAATTCCACTTCTGGGTATTTATCTGAAGAAACCCAAACACTAATTTAAAAAGTCGTATGCACTCTGGCCAATGTGGCTCAGTTGGTTGGAGTGTCGTCCTGTACACCAAAAGGTAGTGGGTTTGTTTCCTGGTCAGGGCACATACCCAGGTTAGGGGTTCAATCCCAAGTTAGGGCGTGTGAGGGGGGCAGCCAATTGATATTTTGCTCTCTCTTTCCCTCCCTCTCTTTAAGATCAATTTTTTCAGGAAAGACATATGCATTCCTATATTCATTGCAGCATTGTTTATAATAGCCAAGATATGAAAGTAACCTAAATGTCCATCAATAGACAAATGGATAAAGAAGTGGTACATGTATACAATGGAAAATTACTCAGCCAAAAAAGAGTGAAATCTTGACATTTGCAACAACATGAATGGACCTAGACCAGTGATGGCGAACCTATGACACACGTGTCAGAGGTGACATGTGAACTCATTTTTTGGTTGATTTTTCTTTGTTAAATGGCATTTAAATATATATATAAAAGGCTAATATGCAAAGTCTCTTCACGGGAGTTCAATCAGGAGACCGGGAGTTCAACCAGGAGGCCAGGAGTTCTATCATTCACTATGACATGCACTGACCACCAGGGGGCGGCGCGGAACAAAGGAAGGCCCCAGCCGGCAGCCGGAAGGCCCTGATCGGCCCTGATAGCCAGTCAGGCCTAGTTCCTCTACCCATGCACGAATTTCATGCACCAGGCCTCTAGTATAGTCAATAATCTATAATAATAAAAATGTAATATGCAAATTGACCAAATGCCTGAACAGGAGAACGACCATCTGGACAACCACACTATGACACACACTGGCGCCAGGCCAGCCAAGGCGGGTGTGATGTGATTGGTCAGGGGGCCCTGCCATTGTCCCATGATCGCCCTGCAGAGGGAGTCCAGGCCACTGGCCAGCAGGGTGATCGATTGGGGGGAGGATGGAGGACTCCACGATCACCCCAAAGAGGGAGGCCCAGGCCACTGACCAGTGGGCTGCGGTGGGTAGGCGGGGCCTCTCTCTACAGGGTGATGGATTGTGGGGCTCCAAGACTGCAAGAAGGCACAGGCCAGGCTAGGGACCCCACACACACAAGTGCACGAATTTTGTGCACTGGGCCTCTAGTGTTGTAATAGCTATGTATGGTGTCAGATGGGTACTAGACTTATCCAAGTGATCACTTTGTAAGTTCTATAAATGTCCACTCATTATGTTGTATACCTAAAACTAATAATATTGTATGTACCAGTAAAATGTAATTTAAAAATAAAAAATTATTTAAAAATAAATAAAAATGACAATGGCAACAAAAAAAGATCTTTCTCTAGTAAAGGCAAGTGGTTTTTAGGAGTTCAGTGACATTCTGTGTGCCTCCCATGCATTGGTCCTACACACACACACACACACACACACAGAGCTTTGTGCTGTTGGAGAATCAGATGTATTGATGCTAAAATACTCTGCCCCTGCTGCTTAAAAATAAAAGAAACAAAACCGATACTTTCTTTGAAGATACTCTTGTAGTATTACTAAGTTCTAAGTAATACTACAAATTCTTCTCATTAAGCTATTTTTTCAACCACCCACCACCCTTTGCACAATCATAAAAGCCTTTTCCACACTAAGAAGTGCTGACAAAGAGCTGCTTCTTAACGTCTGCATTTGTTTCCTCTGCATTAGGTCGCCATCCCTGTGTTTCAGCTAAAGAAGCCTCGTGTTTCTCCCACCTCGCTGGTTTTCTGAGAGCCTCTGGCCACCCTGGCGATGAGGCCTCCTCATTAGTATTCTCCTTCTCAGACAGGCGTTCACACAGGGGCTTCCAGCCTCCTGGGAAGGCCGTCAAGTTATCCATGCACGAGAGCTCCAGCTCATTTGAGAAGTGCCTGCTGCAAGGGAAGTCCTCTGGCATAGGCAAGATATCCCCTCTTCAGCACAAGAGTGCCCCAGGAACCAGGCCACTCGGCTGCCACCTGGGCTCCAGCCACTGTCGTGCACTCACCTCCCTAGAAAGCCCAGGCCCTGCCTCCCTGTTCAAATCAGGACTCCATGAGGCAGGCCTGGTGGAGAGCAAGGACCACTGACTAAGGGTCAGGGCCTGGATGGTGGGCTGGGCTCTGCCGCTGAGTTCCCTTTCAGAGCCCCAGTTTTACCATCTATAAAATGGGGGCAGTTGTCCCACCCTCATCTCTCTCAAAGCCAAGTTAGAATGTGGATGAGCTGAAACCGGTTTGGCTCAGTGGATAGAGCGTTGGCTTGCGGACTGAAAGGCCCCAGGTTCGATTCCGGTCAAGGGCATGTACCTTGGTTGCGGGCACATCCCCAGTGGGGAGTGTGCAGGAGGCAGCTGGTCGATGTTTCTCTCTCATCGATGTTTCTAACTCTCTCTCTCTCCTTTCCCCTCTGTAAAAACTCAATAAAATATATTTTTTAAAAAAAAGAATGTGGATGAGAAGATGGTGGCAAACAGTAGGCAAGGGAAGAAATGCCACTCATGCTGGAGGCCTCGGGACACAGTTCCCCTGCCCCAGCAGCCCAGGCTCACCTGTCCAAACACATAGAGTAGCCCGATGGTGCCTCCGGTCTGCCCGCCCAGGACTGAGGAGATCATGGAGTAGACGCCACCGCTGCCAATGCCACAGTGCACCCCGACTCCGATGCCAGACAGCACGGTGACGAGGGCCACCAGGATGACGAAGGACACCAGAAACATGCCCATGAGCACTCCCGTGTTTCCCTGCAGAACAACAAGGAGCAAGGTCAGGGGTTAGGATAAGGAGGCCCCACCAAATGCAGCCCCTCGAAGGAGCATTGACCACCTCTCCCCCCGACCCCCAGAGGTGGGGCAAGTGCAGTACCACCAGAAGTAAGGCCAGATGAAGGGAAATGTCCTTGTTTCAAATTCTTCAATGACTTCCCATCATCCCCCGTAGAGTAAAGTCAAAGCTATGTAATACACTGATGAGGCCCCTCCTACTCTGTCCCCTCTTGCCCTCCCCAGTCCCTCTCATCCTTTTGCCAACAACACCCCCCATTCACTCTGTGCCCCAGCCTGAAGTCACATGTTCTCTCCCCAGCACCCCTCACCATGCTGATCCCCTGCCTCGAATGCCTTTCCTGCTCAATTCCTTGCCAGGTTCCCTCCAGCACATCCTTTAAGACTCGGTGCTTCGGGGGTTCCTCCTTCAGGAAGCTGTCCTGTACCCCTTGCTCTGGGCCCCCACAGCACCCATGACTTAGTGCTATAACAGTACTTATCTCACCGAGTCTACCTCCAGGTTGGTCTTCACCTCTGGGCTGTGAGCTCCGAGGGAGCAGGATTATGTTTTATGCAGTTTCTCATTTTGCTGATTTTATATTTTTAATGAAATTATATCATTACTTTTTCCTTGTGTGCTTTTAATTGTCTTCACATGATAATAAAATATCCTGCACCAATCTTTAAGTTTCCATGACAAAACTACCACTTTCACACTTTCCAAATTATAAATATGCTGCCAAATTATTTAGTTAATATTGTCTATTTTAAAAATCAGTTGGGCATGACCTCTACCTGCTTTAATTGTGTGCCAGCTCCTAGAAGCGCTACCTGATTTTTGGCATCCCACATTTGCCTTTTTTTCCACGATCAAAGGTAATTTTTCAGGTGAAACTAATGTCAGAACTGGAAAACAGATCACTTTAGGGCAAAAGGATGTATTTTTGTGGCAGAAGCCTCAAAGACGGCCCCAGCGATCCCCACCTACTGGTACTCCAGTCCTTGAGTAATCGCCTCACCTTGAGTGCCGGCTAGATCCAGTGACTCACTTTTAATGAACAGAGTATTTCAGAAGTAATGGGATGTCACTTCTGAGATGAGGATATAAAAAGACTGTGGCTTTGCGTGGCTAGTGTGGCTCAGTGATTAGGACATCGGCCCTCACACCAAAGGGTGGTGGGTTTGATTCCTGGTCAAGGGCAAGTACCTGGGTTGCAGGTTCAATCCCCCACCTCAGTAGGGGTGTGTGAAGGAGGCATCAATTGATGTGTCTCTCTCACATCTCTCTCTCCCTCTCTCTCTCTCTCTCTCTTTCTCTCTCTCCCTCTCTCTCCCTCTCTCTCCCACTTCCTCCCTTTCTCTCTCTCTAAAATTAATGGGAAAAATATCTTCGGGTGAGGATTAACAACAACAAATAAAAAGACTGTGGCTTTCTTCTCACACTCCCTTCTCAGATTTCAGCCCTGGGGGAAGTAGGCTGCATGGAATGAGGCAACCCTGTGAAGAGGCCCACAGGACAAGGCCTGTCAACAATGACACAAGTGATCTTGAAAACGGTCCTGCCCCAGTAACGCCTTCAGATGAGACTGCAGCCCTGACTGACAGTTCAACTATGACTCCATGACAGACTGAGCAGGAGGCACCCAGCTCCTGAACACAGAAACTATAACATAACATGAATGACAGGATGACATATTCATTGCTCTAAGCGGCTAAGTGCTGGGGTAGTTAGTGATGCAGCAACAGATGATTAATACAACTTGTGCTTTCACTTTGGGGATAGAACTGACACCTCTTGATAGCCAGTTCTCAAAAAAATAACCCACTGAGAGGGTTCAGAGGAGGCCCATGGACACCAGAACAGAGAGAGGTTACCCTTCTCTCCTTCCACCATTCCAGAACCACCCCCTGCAGGAGCAGAGCCCAGGCTGTCACTGGCCTGGCCTTACTCGGCCACAGTGGTCAGCTGATGGGCCTCCCTGGGACACAGGCTGGAGAGATGCTGGGCAGTGAGGTGGCCCACAGGAAGGGGCACAAACAGAGGTCAACCCCAGACACCTGAGACTGTCGCCAGGATGACAAGTCTGACCGGGAGACTGTGTTTTTGTAAGTGGGAGCCCCTGTAAGTTTGGAACAGGGGTGAAGGGCATGAATTCTTAGCATCCACACCAGGCAGGTTGCTGACTCTGCCCCAAGCTTTCCACCCATTAATAAAGAAAAAATCCAACCCACACTGGATGTGGTTCAGGCTGAACCCTGGGCCAAGGACTTTTTAAAAGGACGCTTCTACTTTATTTTCAATTCTCACCATTACAAGTATTGGATTCTGCAAGACCATAGTTAAAACCCTTTAGTGTGGCATATCAATTTAAATACATATAAGGGCTAGATTTTTAAAAATCAATTTTGGGCTCTCTGATATTAAGTTAAAATTTATCTGAATGTATGAAGTATGAAATTAATAAACCTAAATGATAAAAAGTTCATAGTTAAATATTCATTGAGATGTCTGTTGCCTTTATCATAAACAATAAATTATCGTTAAGAATGCAACTATTTTTGAGTCTGCAAGTCAGATGTTATCAAGCAAACTGCCATATATGACCCATAATCCTTTTAAATATTTAACTCAAAGACAAATTGGAAAATTCAATAAACTTTAATTTTCCAAATGTTCTCAGAAAGAATTATCAGAAGCATCCCCTGTTATAAAACACAGTGGGATAATCCATTTACCTCAAATGAACCTCCTGTGTATGCTGTGAGCTGGCAATGAAAGTCTCTGATCTTTTATGGACTCGAAGCTCAGGGAGTCAGACAAGGGCTTAGGAAGGTCTGGCCTCACCCAGGCCTTCTGAAGGGGCTAAGAACCCCACACACCCCACTACAGTGAAGCTTTAATCCCCTGGAATCTGCCTATGTGGTGGCTAGTTTTATATATCAACTTGGCCAAACCATGGTGGCTGGTTTGTCAAATGCTAGTCTAGAAGTTGCTATAAACTATTTTTAAGATGTAATTAACATTCGTAATCAGCTGACTTTAAGGAGATTTCCCTCCATAATATGGGTGGGCCTCATCCAATCAGTTGAAGGCCTTAAGGGCAAAGACTAGGGTTTCCCAAAGAAGGAATGTTGTCTCCAAACAGCAACATACAAATTCTGCCTGAGTTTCCAGCCTTGGCACTCAAGCCTGCAACTTCCGTTCTCACTTGAATCTTGCTTGTCCTACGATTTTGGACTTGCCAGGCCCCATAATCATGTGAGCCAATTCCTTAAAATAAATATCGCTCCCCACCCCTCTTTCCATATATACATATATTTATATGGAGACGAGAGAGAGAGAGAGAGAGAGAGAGAGACAGAGACAGAGAGAGAGAGAGAGAGTTATATGGTTTCTCTAGAGAACCCTAGTACATTCCACACCTTGAATGGCCCCCTCTCGCTTTTCACCTGTCCAGTCCAGTTCACCTTTCAACGCCTGGTTTAACCACATCTCCGGGACGCTCCCTGGAGACCTCAGCAACCTTATAATCACAGCCTTTTCCACTCCTGGAGGTTTAATGCTGCTTGGAGAGCTCTCCTGAATTCCTGATGTAAAATCTAACCACTACGGCTGTTAGCCCACCAGGGAAAGGAACAGGGTCTTATATTTTGCAATCTTATTGGCATGTAGTTCCTGATACACCACAGGTGCTCATCAAGGACTCCTGATAGACTGGCCTTTTGTTCTGAGAAGGCTGCTGAGTTCACTGAAGTCCAAGGGAGACGGCACTGTGTGAAGGGCTGATACCTGCTGAGGACACGCATCTACCTGGAAAGTCCCAGGATGCTTTCACATGAGACATAAAAAAGAGGCCCTTGTTCATTCTACAGAGGAAGACAAACTAACCCCCACGGTCTCATGCAAAAGGTGTGCCTCCGGTAATCTGGCCCTGAGTGTGGTCAGTATGCACCTCTGACCAAGGCTCCCTGTGCACTGGGTGCAGTGGGGAAGGCAACCACCTAGGTGAGGAGCTGGTACCACCAGGAGGGCACCAGACAAGTGGAAGAATACCAGGGACGCTGGAGAGGGTCACACACTGCAGGCCAACTTACCTCTCTCTGACCCATCTCTAGTCCCACCTACGATGTGCCCTGAGTTCTGCGCTCATATTCAGTAGGTACGTCCATGGTGAGGCTGGCACTGAAGCCTCTGTGGGAGGCCTATTTTAAAAGCAATGTAACTCTTCCATGTACGTGCTTCTTGCTTCATGTTTCTGGAGCATCTGTGCTTCAGGAATCTGTTGCCAGCACCGGGGGTGCCCAAGAGTGACAGACTTCCCATGTCACCGGCCCACAAGAGACTCCTGGGCCACCAAGCCATCACTCACCACCAGCCAGCCGGTCCTCAAGAAAAGGACAACCCCAAAAATGTTGATCATGCAGGACGTGAACACGCCATCCCAGGTCCCGAACAGCACTGGCTCCCATACGAACAGCTGGACCTTCCACCAGGGCTGGGGCTGGGCCAGGACCCCCTGGAACAGAGCACAGAGTCAGCTCAGCACCAGGGAGGGGCAGGGAGGGGAAGGGCAGGACGGGAAGTAGATCAGGAGGAGGTAGGAGAACTCAGCTTTAACCCTTTGAGTGCCAACCACTATCCTAGGAACTATGCTAAAATTGCCAAGGCATTTTTGCTGATTTTACAGCAGTTTAGGAAAAAAATTATGAACCGCAAGTAAATGAAGTTACATATTCAAAAACTTAAGGAAACCTTTACTACATTTGTTTTCATCTTTGACATATACTGTTTGCTGATCCTATATAATAATAGACAAACATGGTAATTGACCGTACCTTCGCTATGCCTCCCATTGGCTAATCAGCACGATATGCAAATTAACTGCCAACAAAGATGTGGCTAATTTGCATACTGCAGGCAGGGCAGGCCAGCGTGAGCCGCCATCCGGGCCCCTGTGTGCCGCCTAAGCCCTGCCCCCAGCCGGGACCCCCGTGTGCGGCCCTGGGCAGGCGGGACCCCCATCTGGGCCTTGGGCGGCGGGGCTTGGCGGTGCGATTGGCCGGAGGAAGCCCTATTCTTGCAGGAATCCTCCTGCAATGGGCTTCTAGCTGTATTATAAAATACTAGTAGAAAAAAAAATTTGAACAAAACATATAATGTTAAAATAGAGGGACACCCTTCTCCAATATCTTCCACAAAATCATCTTCACAGCAAGAATTGACATATTTAGCAATATCAACACTAATAAAAGCGGACTTAGAACTGGATGCCATTTCGAAGCTTTAGGGTTACAAAATCTGAGTAAACTTCATAAAATCGTAGTACCTATAAAAAATTAGGCAGATAAATGCCAGTGGTCAATTTTAGAACTACAAACATTTGGCATCATAAGTAATCTGCACTTAGGTGCCATCTGTCAATAAAGAGTAAACCACTAGCATCTAATAGTGACACTGCAGGAGGAGTACGATCGCGTTCCCCGGCACTCTAGGGGTTAAAATACTCCCATCTTATTCCCGCAGAGCAGGTTGCATGCACACAGACAGAATCTTGAAGGTTGAGTCTGCAAAGGGTCCCTGTTCTCTCCTCACGGCAGTGATTCCTGTACCATGCATAGCAGAGACTAGTGGTTCAGCAAACACGGTCCCTTTCCTCTGGCCACTCCGCAGCAGACATTTCCCAGTCTCCTTGCAGGTGGGTGTGGCCCTGTGACTGAGTTTGGCCCCGGGGATACAGGTCACAGTGCTGTTGCCACTTCTAGGTGAGAGTGGGACTCTGGTTCCCACGCAGGCAGTGGTCATGAGCTCTGGGTAATGCCATGGTCCCTCACAGCTCTCCATTTCCAAGGGACAGCAGCCTCTGGCACCTCCTAATCTTTAGGTAGCCTCCTTACTTTACATCTTTTGCTCCTCTGGTCCTTCTAGCACCTCCATAATGAATTCTGTGTGTTAAATTCCCTGTTTAAAATACCTAGAGTGCTTTCTGTTTTCCTGACTGAACAGGTTTCTGAGGCATCCCTTGGCAGTTGTCTAGAATCAGAGGCTGGCAAGTAGTTGGACAGACACCTTCCTCATTTCTCCAATTCAAAAATAATGAAGGCACTCACGGACCACTCAAATGGAAACTCTACTAAAAAGGCTAAACCTTGTGGAAATACTAAAACGATCTTAAAACCAGTAGCAACTCTTGCTGCGAACCGCTCTCACAGCGGCTTTGTAATTAAGTCAGACGTGAGTGGAGTCCTCTGACACCCTCGGCGACAGTGACTCTCACCAGGAAAGCACCTAGAACCACTGTGAACCGCGTGCAGTGCATCTAACTGCTGTATGCATGTGACCTATCAACACAGCGAAAGGGCAGAGAAACCACAAGGGCAGGGACGTCTAAGGTCGGAGTCACGGGCACGGGGTGGCTGAGCACAATGGATGTGTGTGATCCAGGCCAGAGGCGGGGCAGCTGCACTCGGTCAAAACCAAAGGAGGGGCTCCCAGCTCCTCTTTCTTTGTTATATCCACACACTCCCAGGCCAAGGAATCCTCAAGATGTCACTGAAGCCACAGGGCCAGAGGGGCCAGGGGGCTCCTGGGCAGCCCCGTCCGCCCCTGACTCCACTAGAACTCCTTTCATCTGTGAGCATTTCTGCTCCTCATTCTGTTTTTCACAAACCACAGAAGAGGAATCTCCTGAAAGCCCATCAATGTGAGCACAGCGATCGTGACTCAAAGCTAGGACCCTGCCAACCCGGGCTTGTCCTTGGACGAACGGTACCGAGGGACCTGTGTGCTGAATGCAGGATTGTTTCCCAGGATCCTAATCTCAAAATTCAGGACACGGTCCAACTTCCTGTCTCTGCGTGTGCTCAGCTTCCCACCCATGGCTTCTTACAGGCCTGCTCTTTATTAGACACAGTAAGAACAACGACAACTCTCAGCCACAGACCATCGTCATTTAGCCAGAGCTTTCAGCTTCCAC
Organism: Myotis myotis; assembly: GCF_014108235.1. Taxonomy (NCBI): domain Eukaryota; kingdom Metazoa; phylum Chordata; class Mammalia; order Chiroptera; family Vespertilionidae; genus Myotis; species Myotis myotis. Next base: position 161,892,978 of record NW_023416324.1, read on the forward strand.
ATCAATCCCTCCTTTGATCCCAACCGCACCCCTGGGAGGGAGGCGGAGGGGGAACGGCCGTTCATGTAACCAAGGAAAGAGCGTCTGCAAGATGAGACACATTGCCCAGTCCACAGCAGGCTTTGGAACCTGCTGTCCACACTGTAAAATCTGGGTTTGGCCCACAGATCACTTGCCCCTTCGCTCCTAAATTTTGATCTTTCAGATTTCAATGTCTAATTATCCTAGAATTGGCTTGTGATTACATTTGCCTTATCCCTAAATCTCCCATTGTGATTTTTCAAAACGTTATTCTTCTTTCATGCCAGCCTTTGCATTTCCACTCTGAAGGCTGTTTTGCTTACATGTTTGTATACCTAAAGTCATATGAAAAGCCCTGGCCAGCATTGTTCAGTGGTTAGAGCTTCAGCTGTTCAATTCCTGGTCAAGGGCATGTACCTGGGTTGCAGATTCGATCCCCAACCCGGGTCAGGGTATATGTGGGAGGCAACCAATCGATGTGTCTCTCTCACTCTCTCCCCCTCCCTGCTCCCTTCCATTCTCTCTAGAAATCAATGGAAAAAATATCCTCACTCCTTGGGTGACGGTTTAAAAAAAAATGTTGTGCGAAAAGCCTTTCAGCTCCTGGATCTCACTGGACTAAATCAGCCTTAAAGGTGTTTCACGGATGAGTAAAGTAGAAGCTGTAGGAGATGCTTTACCCTGAGGAGGAAAGTGCAAATGGTGTGAATTGGGTTTGGCGGCTCAGCTAGGACAGCTTGCTGCTAGATGTGCCGGGAGTGTGCCTGCCCTTTCTAACCAGTGACAGAACAATATAATCAAGTATTCCCAGAGCCTGCTCATCAGACGCACAGGAGCCTGAGTTTGACACCAAGATTGCAATCCTGATATTCTTAGAGAGAGATACTGGTACAAGCCCATGGAGAGAGGGACGGTGTGTATTTGGGGGGGAGGGGGGAGAGAAGAAACAAAAGTACAGAAAAAGGGACAGGGGCTGAGACAGAAAACCCTAGATGAAAATGCCAAGTAGGTGCCTGGCTGGTGTGGCCCAGTGGGTGAACGTCGACGTATGAACCAGGAGGTCACGGTTGGATTCCCAGTTAGGACACACACCCAGGTTTCAGGCTCGATCCCCAGTGGGGGGTGTGCAGGAGGCAACAGGTCAATGATTCTCTCTCATCACTGATGTTTCTCTTTCTCCCTCTCCATTCCTCTCTGAAATCAAAGAAAGAAAAAAAATATATATATATATACACATATATATATGTGTATATATATATATTTTTTTTTTTTTTTAAATATGCCAAATAGGTAACACAGAGATATTTCCCAGCCTCCCCCCATGGGCGCAGTGCCTCCAGACGTCAACGTGGAAGCCCCAGCTTGGATGCCCATTTGTCTCACCTCTCCCTTCTCCACCATGTCCCCCAGCCTCACCCGCTGCGGGATGCCCCCGAGCTGACCTGTCAGGGGAGCACTATCTAACCAACTCACACCAGCTACCTCACATAGCGCCCACTGGGCCATGTCAGGTATGACCCTGACACCAATTCCAATGTGTGGGGCTGCGACTGGTGTCAGAATCACACCATAGCAAGCAGTTCTCCAGCACCAGTCAGAGGTCCTACAATTAACTCAGTCCTGACTCTCTACTCAGCAATGGTGTCAGATCCCGCAGGTTAAGGGCTCAGTCCTCCAGGACGGCGTCCCCACCTCCTCCCAGCTGCCAGTTGCACGTCCAGTTGTCACCCGGGTGTCTGACCCACAGACTAATGATTAGCGGAACCCATGACCCCTTCTTTGGATTCAACTACTTTTCGAGAGGGATTCACAGAAACAATTTATTTACTAGATCGCCAGTTGATGATAAAAGGATGTAACTCAGGAACCACCAGATGGAAGAGAGGCGCAGGGCAGGGCAGGGCATGGGAAAAGGGTGTGGGGCTCCCACGCCCTCTGAGCCGCCACTCTCCCCCATCTCCACGTTCACCAACCCTGAAGCTCCCGGAATCCTCTCCTTTTGAGTTTTCATGGAGGCTTCATTACATACACGAGATTGATTAAATCATTGGCCATCGGTGATTGGTTCAACACCAGCCCTTCACCCTCCCCTAAAAGTTCCAACCCTCTCATGACTGGTTGGTTCCCTGGCAACCAGCCTCCACCCGCAGGTGTTTTCCGAAAGTCACCTCATTAACATCAACCAAGTTTGTTAAAAAATATCAAGGGGTTTGTTATAAATATCAAGACACCTTTGTCATTCTCAACTCTTAGAAAATTCCAAGGGTTTTAGGAGCTCTGTGCCAGGAATGGGGATGCAAATCCAGTATGTAGTTCTTGTTAAAAAATCACAATATCACAACTAGCTGCTCCACAGATCACTCCTGCTCTGCCGGGCCAGTTCCCACTAGCTCCGGCTCAGACAGGCTGAGGGCAGACGCGAGGGCTGCAGCAGAAGCCGACACCCTACAGCGGAGTATCAGCTCTCCCCCACAGGCAGGACTCCCAGCCCACTCCCTCCTCTGCCCGAGGGTGAGGAGCCCCTCTCACCTGAGCATGCCCTCCCACAGAGCCAAGGCTCACGGACCCTCCCTCTGCATCTCTTCCCAGTAATTTCTATCCCCCAGGGCAGGAGGGCAGAAGGGCAGGGAGGCGGGGCAGCAGGATGGCCGTAGGTGACAGCCGGCCAGTTCTAGGCTGTCTTGGTAAGACCTAGGGGAGAGGTCCGGTCCCAGTGTGGCTAACAAGAGTCCCATTCGCCGAAGCCGGTTTGGCTCAGTGGATGGAGTGTTGGCCTGCGGACTGGGGGGTCCTGGGTTCGATTCCGGTCAGGGGCATGTGCCTGGGTTGCGGGCATGTCCCCAGTGGGAGATGTGCGGGAGGCAGCTGGTCGATGTTTCTCTCTCATCGATGTTTCTAACTCTCTGTCTCTCTCCCTTCCTCTCTGTAAAAAATCAATAAAATATATTTTTTTTAAAAAAAAAAAAAAGAGTCCCATTCGACATTCTCTGACATAGACATAGCAGGTTTCGGGGAAAGAGGCGGAAACAGGATGTGTGCTGTGCCTGGCATGGCCTCTGCTGGCGCGCAGGGGTGGGGACGAAGATGAAGGAGAGCGGGGAGCAAGGAGCCCCTCAGATTGCACACCACACATGTGCTCAAGCGTCAGGCTCCTCTCTTCCCTGCAGGGACAAGCTCGGCAGGTCCCAGGGCACAGGAACTCGGAGCCAGACCGGATCACATCTCCATGCTGCTCTGCTGGCAAGTCCCTTCCCGAGCTCCCAGCCAAGAAGCCAGGCCTCCCCTCGGCGCCAGGGGCCTGCCCCCCACACTGGACACTGCACGGCTGTCCCGGGGTGTTCTAGCTCAGAGGTGGAAGTCTTTCCTGTGAACAGGGAGTCTCTGCACTGAGTAGGGCGTCTAGGAAGGGGGGACCTGCACCTGAGAGGCACCGGGCGGAGGAAACCCTCCCGCAGCCGCGAGCTGGGCTGAGTGGGAGGAAGGCTCCGCCACGGGCATTGGGGCGCACACCGCCTCCTGCAGCCACCTGCCCGGCGCAGTGAGCACATCTGCAATGTGAGATGACACCTTCCTCTATTGTGGCATCAATATGTGGGTCAAAGCAAGACCCGGCCTGCCCCTCCGCCCCAGGCACACCTGCAGGACGGCTCTGCCGGGAGCACAGGGAGCCGGAGCACAGGGAGCCGCGGGCGCCCTCTGAAAGCCGCGGTTTCATTATTAATGACGCCCCGAGAACACCCAGGCCGCGCTGAGCGGGCCCAGCGCAGAGCGGGCACCGCAGTCCTCCCCTCGGGCTCTGGCCGAATGAGGTGAGACAGCCACGCACCGCACCAGGGAGGCTTGCACGGTGCAGGTGAGAAGACAACCGAGAAAGCTCTTGGAAGCATCCAGCACAAGAGACGATTTTCAGTGTGAGGGCGGGGGTCTTCAGAGAAGTTGGAAGGAAGAGAAAGAAAAGAGGTCTTGTTGGGGATGCATTTTCTATTTCCCCCGACGACCTGTCCTCAAGGTGGAGGTGAGTCCCTGCTCTCCAGCCCAGCCCTGAGAGCTGCCTCTCCAGCTCCTGCCAGTCCCAGCCTCTCTGGGTTGCCCAGCTGAAGTGTCCTAGGGGATCCAGAACAATGTCCAGGGAGTGCCCTGTACCTGCCCCCCCGCCCCCCCCCCCACCCCCGCGGGTGGAGACCACACAGCTCTGCGGAGGAGTGGGGACCCACAGGGAGTGTCAAAGTCTGACTCCCCTGGATTCTGATCTGGGCAGCACCCTCGGTCAATATTGATTTAGTCCTTCCCAGAAGCGGGAGCTGTCCGTGCAGTGTGGGTGGCTCCCACCACAGAACAGGTCTGAAAGCCAGTGCCTACAGACAGTGGTCCTGCAGGGCTGACCTGGGGTGTTCCAGGCCTGTTCATCCTAATCCCCGTCCAATGCCGGGGTCTCCCACACAACCTGGTCCTACCCCACACAGCCCCAGGAGGGGTAAGACCCTCAGACGCCATGAAAACATTGCTGCTGATGGGAAACCCCTGCTTGAGTCCTGCCTCCCGGGACCACACCCCCCTCCTCCCTCACTCTGCCCTTCAGAACGCAGAGCTGTGATCTGGACATCTGATACCATCCCCAAAATGAAAAAATCCAGCAGCAGCGATGCCACGGCCACCTGAACAAGAGCTTCCCCACCCCTCCCAGCCGCTTTGGCAAAAGGACAGAGCCTTTCCTGCGGACACAGGCTGCCACCAGGAAGTCCACCTGGGTTTAACATTGGAGGAGAGACATGGACCCTAATGCCCTCTCCCAACAACAGGCAAACCAGCTAACACTCAACTGCAGGAGGTTTACTCTTCTGGGTGCTTCAGCGGATCAGCCTGTATTATATCTGTTCAAGAATTCTTATGGCCTGGGCGGGAGCGGCCAGGGAGAGGTCAGTGGGAGAAAAAGGAGACTCATGTAATATTTTAAACAATAAAGAATTTAAATTTAAAAAAAAAAGAATTTTTATGGCCTTTCGGTCAGAACCACCACCTTCCAGTAATTCGCCAAAATGACTAACACAAAGAGAAAGAGAGGCACCCACTATATGTTTTCTAGGATTTTTAGAAAACATGGAGTTGTTCCTCTAGCCACATACGTGTGAATCTACAAGAAAGGTGATATTGCGGACATCAAAGGAATGGGCACTGTTAAAAAAGGAATGCCCCACGAATGTTACCATGACAAAACTGGAAGAGTCTACAATGTCACCCAGCATGCAGTGAGTGGGCACTGCTGTGAACAAACAAGTTAAGGGCAAGATTCTTGCCAAGAGAATTAATGTGCGCATTGAGCGTATTAAGCACCCTAAGAGCCGTGATAGCTTCCTGAAACGTGTGAAGGAAAATGATCAGAAAAAGAAGGAAGCCAAAGAGAAAGGTACCTGGGTTCAGCTGAAGCGTCAGCCTGCTCCACCCAGAGCAGCTCACTGTGTGAGCCAGTGGGAGGAGCCTGAGCTGTGGCCCGTCCCCTGTGACTTCATGGCGTGACAAGTGTAAAAAAATACAAGACCTCTGAACTGGGAAAAAAAAGAGTCCTTATATACGGAGTAGTTTTGACTTTTGGAATCACATTAATGTTTTACGTACTCAAAATAAAACAGAATTAATCTGTATGTGTCTTTCTATCTGAAGCGGGTCTCTTGTAGGCAGCATATGTATGAGTCTTTTTGTCGTTAAAAAATAAAACAAAATAAAATCAAATTAACAGGATGAGAGGAAAAATTAAAATGGAATGAGAAGAGAAACAAGTGAGCCGAACAAGTTGAAATGAGTAACACAACCACACTGAAGGTGGGAAAAGAGGTGACCGATCAGAGGAACTTTCGAACGTAGTACTTTGACCGTGTGCTCCCAGTCTAAAAGCAAAATTACCTACAAACTAATACAAATTCTAGATAGAAATTTTGGTTTTTTGCAGGGGTGGAAGTTACCAATTCAGAACCTATGATCTGTGAATTACAGGATTGAGCAAATAAGAAAATACAGGCTGAACAAAAGTAGGTTTACAATTGTTCCTATGTGAAGTAATCCTAATATATAAAAAAACCAGGGGCCATCATGACTGAAACAACTGGACGGACAACCAAACACAGGCTGCATGGGGCGACCAGGCCGGCAGGGGGGTTAGTGAGGGACGACCAAATGACTGAACAGCAGGCTGCGTGGGGTGACCAAGCCGGCAGGGGGGATAGTTGGGAGCGACCAGACCGGCGGGGGTGGGGGTGGGGGTGGGGGGGGGCGTTGGGGGCGACCAGGCCAGCAGGGGGCGGGCAGTGAGGGGCAACCAGGCCGGTGGTGGGGGGCACTTAGGGGTGACCAGGCCAGCATGGAGGGGGCAGTTGGGGGCGACCAGGTCAGTGGGGGTGGGGGGGGAGTTGGGAGTGACCAGGCCAGCCAGGGGGCAGTTAGGGGCGATCAGGCAGGCAGGCAGGTGAGCAGTTAGGAGCCAGCGGTCCTGGATTGTGAGAGGGATGTCCGACTGCCGGTTTAGGCCTGATCCTCAGCATCAGGCCTAAACCAGCAATTGGACATCCCCTGAAGAGTTCTCAGATTGGAGAAGGTGGAGGCTGGGCTGAGGGGACCCTCTCCATCACGAATTTCGTGCACCGGGCCTTTAGTACAATAATACGAATAAACCATTTTGCATACTCACACAACTGTAGACCTAGTTTTGCCCATTCCTTTATACTGAACAGGATTCGAGTTTCTCTCTGGCGGAGGAGAAGGGGGTTACAATTAAGGGAAGAGAAAAGAATACAAGGATAAACCCTGGGGTGATGAACTGGAATTAGAGATAGTTTGCATTTGCAGCTTTTAATACATATAGAAAGATATAGAGCTAAATATGTATGTGTGTATTTACATTCCTTCCATGTCCACTTAAAGCAAGCATGTCAAACTCACAGCTGGCAGGCCGCATGCCTCAATCCGCCGGCTGCAAGTTTGACATGCTTGGCTTAAAGGGTCTGTCTATAAGACACTCCAGTAGTAATAAGCATACCTAGCACTTTCCTAGCTTCCAAATTACCATGAAAATGATAGAAAATATGTTTTTATTTTATTTTATTTTTTTTTATATATTTTATTGATTTTTTACAGAGAGGAAGGGAGAGAGATAGAGAGTTAGAAACATCGATGAGAGAGAAACACCGATCAGCTGCCTCCTGCATATCCCCTACTGGGGATATGCCCGCAACCCAGGTACATGCCCTTGACCGGAATCGAACCCGGGACCTTTCAGTCCGCAGGCCGACGCTCTATCCACTGAGCCAAACCGGTTTCGGCAGATAGAAAATATGTTTTTAAAGTGCGGAGCTATAATTATAACTAGAAAGGAGGAAAAACAGGTGCTACCAGCAGATCAGACATTTGGACAAATTCATGCAAATGGGTTAGAAGGCGGGCGGGCGGGGGGTGGGGGATCAAAGGAGAGAATACAACTGTACAAGAATAAACTGGGTTCTGGGGCAGCTAAGAGAAGAGCTGTCTCCCAGGGCACCAGAGAATCTCCCAGTTCAGAGCCAGCGGATCCCAGAGGCGGTCATGGGTCACGGTGCCACCACTGGGTGTGACATTATTTGGAAGGCTGATCATGCATATATGGTACCTACAGCATAACAGATGGGGAAGGGGGGTTGACAAAAGGGCCTGTGTGATTGCCAAGTTCCTACATTTTACACTGAAGTGGTAAAATATGAGCTCTAATAAACTGTTGAAAGTTTAAAATGTATATTTAATCCCTAGAGCAGCCATTCTCAAACTTTTTGACCTCAAGACCCCTTTACTGTCTTAAAAATTATTGAGGAACCCAAAGCTTTTGCTTATGTGTGTTATACTTATCAATATTTACCATTCTAGAAGTTTAAAGGGAGATATTTAAAAATATATGTTAATCATTTAAGCATATCAAGAAGCCCATTATCAATTAAAATAAATGACATATTTCCATGAAAAATAACTACTTTCCAAAACAAAAATGTTTAGTGAAAATAGAGACCTTATTATACATTTTGCAAATCTTTTTAATGTCTGGCCTGATAGAAGACAACTGGATTCTCATATCTACTTCTGTATTCAGTCTACTGTAAAATATGGTTTTTTAAGTACGGGGGGGTGGGGCGTGGGACGGGTGGGACTGGCCTCCCACACTTCTATAGTAAGAAAAGGAGAGAGTAATTTACTATCATAGAGCCATATATGAAAAAATTACTATCACCCAAAAGATAACAGAATCACCAAAAAGGCAACATGGGGTATAAGAAACAGTAGCAGCTGCATCAGAACTATAAGAAGTAAAGGAAACCTGGTCAGTGTGGCTCAGTGGCTGAGCATCAATCTATGAACCAGAAGGTCACGGTTCGATTCCTGGGCAGAGCACATGCCTGGGTTGCGGGCTTCCTCCTGAATGTGGGGCATACAGGAGGCAGCCAATCAATGATTCTCTCTCGTCACTGATGTTTCTTTCTCTCTCTCCCTCTCCCTTCCTTTCTGAAATCAATAAAAATATATTTTTAATTAAAATAAAATTGAAAGACATGAAGACCCTGTTGCTCAGAAGCAGCAAAGCTTTAATGAGGTAAGATTATGTTTTCTTCTCCACGTGTCCAGTGATGCCACCTGGTTATTCATTAACACACACACACACACACACACACAATTTATAGATTTAAAATTTTATAACCAACTATAACCAATGTGGAAATGTTCGTTATAATTCAGAAAAATATATGAATTTTATAAACCTTGACAATGTAAAAATGATAATCCAACTCACAGAACATTAGAAGTGAAGTGAGGAAAATGGAAGAAAGAGTAAATATGCCAAAAGTCCTCTTTCTTCATATCAGGAAACAATAAATAAACTGATAATAAGTTGGTGATTTGGTCAAGAAATTGAGGTATAAATACATTATTTAAAGTTATAACGATAACCACAAAGGAAAACAAAAACCGAAACCACTAGCAGGGACTGTCTCTGGGGAATGGAGGTAAAGAGCGAGGAAGAAAGCTTTTCACTTTATGTCATTCTCTATGTTTGAATTTTTTCCTTGACTGCATGCATGTGGCACTTTTTTTTTAATCCTCACCCAGGGAGTGAGGATGTTTTTGTTGTTGTTAATTCTCACCCAAGGATTTTTTCCCATTGATTTTTAGAGAGAGTGAAGAGAGGGGAGAAAGAGAGAAACATCAATGTGAGAGAGACACACCCGGAATGGGGCAGGAATCAGACCTGCAACCAAGGTAAGAGCCCTTGACCAGAAATCAAATCCGTGACCCTCTGGTATGCAGGCCAATGCTCTAACCACTGAACATACTGACCAGGACACATGGTAGTTCTATAATTAAAATACTAACTTTTTTATTTTAAGAAAATTTTTAAATCATCACATTATTAGAAACATTTTTAAAACAGAATGCTGACCTAGAGTTAACAATCTTGTTCATAACTTCATTTGAGCAGTGGCTGAATTCACCAAAAGATATGTGACTTAAATCACATTTAAATGCATTAGATAAACAAGAAACTTAAAGGTAGCAAAGACTTTTATAAAATTAATGTCTGTCCTTAACATTTGTGTCTTTTTTTTTAAAATTAGAATTTGTTTTGGCTTTGTGTGGTTCTTTACTGATAATTGCCTAAAATAAAAAGGAAAAGTTACTCAAAATGAGTCATGGCTTTGTGTTTTAAGTTAAATTCCTGTGAGAGCGAATTTATCATCCGGATCAGGCATGATATTTTTGGCGCAGAGAGGGCGGCGAGGCTGCCGCCTCGGTTCACCAGGGAGCACCTGAGTTCCGTAAGTGCCGGCAGGAAGTGTGAGTGTGACTTACAAGCTCTCTGCTCATCAGGGAAAAAACACTGCAGAATATTTTACGCAGACCAGTGGATTTTACTCCACTTTTTCTCTTTTTTTCACGCCTGTCCATGTGAAGAAGCAAACACTCAAACACCAAAACACAAACAATGGAAGTGTCAACAGGACCCTCCTCCTGAGACTGGTGACTGCCAAGCAGGACCCTATTAGAAACGCACCAAAGCCTGACTAGGTGCTGCCTCTGAAGTCGTTCCAGGCCACGTGACTGACTCTAAAGCACACCAGTCTTTTGATTCGGGTTTTGAAACTCAGAAGGAAAAAGAACATTTTTAAGAATCAGATTATATTACACTTGGTAATGACTTAAGAGCAAAAAGAGCCACTGAATTGAATTATACTCAGGAATGTGTGCTTCCTTAAAACTGATTCCAATTATTTAACATTGTTCTATGAATACTGAACTGCCTAGTATTTAAATTGTTACCCTTGCCCTGGCCAGGTAGCTCAACTGGTGAGAGCGTTATCCAATATGCCAAGGTTGTGGGTTTGATCCCCGGTCAGGGGACATATCAAAATCAATCAATGAATGCATAAAGAAGTGGAACAACAAACCAATGTTTCTCTCTTTCTCTCTCTCTTTCTCTCTCTCTCTCTCTCTCTCTCTCTCTCTCTTTCTCTCTCTCTCTCAAATTAATAAATAAGAAAAAGGTCGGGGGAGATGGAGGAGGGTATGGGGGGATAAATGATGATGGTAGGAGACTTGACTTGGGGTGGTGAACACATAGTACATTGTACAGATGATGTGCTGTGGAATTGTGCACCTGAAACCTGTATAATTTTGTTAAGCAGTATCACCCCAATAAATTCAATTATACATACATACATACATACATACATACATACATACATACATAAAAATTAGACTTTTACCCTGAAGATATATATTTGGGTCAGAGAAAATATAAAATGAATGAAAAAAATAAGCTAAAACTCAGTTGTCCACCCCTATTGAAAGTCAGGGTGTTCAATCAGGCCCAACCAAAGTCTAAGCACCCCCTAGTGGCACCACACTCAAATTACAAGAATAGTACTTCAGAGTCATTAAGATTCTCCTTGCAAACAAACCCCAGCTATTAAATGATGGCAAGGACTGCATTTTTTCTATATCTGGTCATGGATGAAATGTACCCTATGGCTGTAAAAAGTTTTAAAGTCACCTAGTCCATTCACTTACAGCTAGGTTAAATGTATTAATCATTTTTATTTTATTTTTTAAATCTTACGATGGTATAACATATTAAAAATCTTGCTGGCTAAGGAGATTGACCCTCTCAGAGTTAACCAATTCTTAGAGATAGTAAAGGACTAACCAAGAGCATGTCTGTTATATACAAACTAACCAATTCCAAATCTATACCCCAAACCACCCCCTTTTATGTAACTCTCACACACTAAGGCAATATCTGCCCAAAATCATCTCAGGGCCATACACTAGGCAACTAGAAACCACCCCTTTAGCCCAGCGCCTGCCAGAACTATTCAGACTAGCCAATCCTAGTCTGCTCTGCCCTGCCCTGCCTTTCCCGGTACAGGCTCCAGCCCAGGCTCTGCCCTCACTCCCACTTCTGCCCCAGACCAGACCTGATGCTTCCCCACTGGTCCTGTGTGGCAAGGCATTCCCCCTTCTCTTGGGAAACGTAAGCAGGAAATCCCTTCAATGGCATTGACCTCTCCACACCATCACTCAGTCACCTCCATAAACGAAGATGCTGTGGGCACAAATGAGACGGGGTCCCACCTAACTCATTTCAGTGAAGAATCCCTTTCATCCCAGGCTCTGGGACACCTTCAACCAGAAAAAAGGTATCCATTCCATTTTTTACAAATATGCAGCCTTTTCAGGGCTGCCCTCCCAGGCGAGGTCACAAGCAGGGCTGCAACGTGGAAAGGGGGAAAGAAAGAGGGTGACAGTGCCCACAGGAAAGCCTCGCACTCAACTGAATCCTGAGAACAATTTCTGTCCTCTCTTCTCCCCCAGGCTCCGGGGCCAGGGTCTTTCCTCCGGCCGCCTCCTAAGTTACCATTGGTGGTTTTTACAGTGAAGCGAACAGCTTGAGCTGTGAGTCCTTGCACTTGCATCGGGTCCCTTCCGAAGATTATACCTAATATTGTATTTGTCATTTGTAACGTTTTTACTAAAGACAATCCCTAAAAATCGTATAAGCTTCATGTACTACCAAAAAAATGGGATGGGGAGAGGGGTCATGGCTCCAGAAACCCCAGATGTGAGCCCCTCTCTTCCTCCCAAGCATCCTGGGCCCCCGTTTCTTTATCTGTAAAAGGAGGGGCTAACAAGACAATCTTAAGTTCCCTTTTCTTTTCTCCTCAGGTGCACTCACTTCCCTACACATTCTAACAAAGCAATATGCTATTTCCTCGCCTGTGGCTGCTAAGGCTCACTTTGCATATTGGTTTTTTAAAGACGCTAAAACAGTCCTGAAAAATGCATAGCAAAAACAAGTCAATTTTTAGCTGTACACTGGCCAATAAGGATGTAGAAAATAAGAGCAAAGGTTTTAAAATGAAGCCTGGCACCAATGCTCAAATTTACGTTATAACCTAAAGACTGGATGCATTAAGATCAACCCAGAGCTATATTATGGGGTCATGGGTCATGGGCTTGATTTCAGTCATGGGCTCTGTCACTGTTTACATATGTCTTTGGGCAACTCATTCAACATCTCTGGGCTTGTTTCTTTTCTTTTCTTTTTTTTCCAGATTTTATTTTATTTTATTTTTTTTATTAAATCTTTATTGTTCAGATTATTGCATTTGTTCCTCTTTCTTCCCACCATAACTCCCCTCCACCCAGTTCCCACCCCACCCTCTGCCCTCACTCCCCACCCACTGTCCTCATCCATAGGTGCACGATTATTGTCCAATCTCTTCCCTCACCCCCACACCCCTTCCCCCCCTCCAAGAATAGTCAGTCCATTCCCTTTCTATGTCCCTGATTCTATTACAATCACCAGTTCATACTGTTCATCAGATTATTTATTCACTTGATTTTTGGATTCACTTGTTGATAGATGTGTATTTGGTGGTGATGAACTCCTTTAGCTTTTTCTTATCTGTGAAGCTCTTTATCTGGCCTTCACTTCTGAATGATAGCTTTGCTGGATAAAGTAGTCTTGGTTGTAGGTTCTTGGTATTCATCACTTTGAATATTTCTTGCCATTCCCTTCTGTCCTGCAAAGTTTCTGTTGAGAAATCAGCTGACAGTCATATGGGTACTCCCTTGTAGGTAACTGATTTTCTTTCTCTTGCTGCTTTTAGGATTCTCTCTTTGTCTTTTGCTCTTGGCATTTTAATTATGATGTGTCTTGGTGTGGTCCTCTTTGGATTCCTTTTGTTTGGGGTTCTCTGCGCTTCCTGGATTTGTAAGTCTATTTCTTTCACCAGGTAGGGGAAGTTTTCTGTCATTATTTCTTCAAATAGGTTTTCAATATCTTGCTCTCTCTCATCTTCTGGCACCCCTATAATTCAGATGTTGGTACACTTGAAGCTATCCCAGAGGCTCCTTACACTATTTTCATATTTTTGGATTCTTTTTTCATTTTGCTTTTCTGGTTGGGTGTTTTTTGCTTCTTCGTATTTCAAATCTTTGACTTGATTCTTGCGATCCTCTGGTCTGCTGTTGGGAGTCTGTATAATATTCTTTATTTCAGTCAGTGTATGCTTAATTTCTAGTTGGTTCTTTATCACAACATCAAGGGTCTCATTAGATTTCTTGAGGATCTCACTACATTTATCGGCGGTCTCAACAGTCTTCTTGAAGATCTCACAACATTTATCTGTGGTCTCACCAGTCTTTTTGAGGGCCTTATTAAATTTATCGGCGGCTTCTAGACAGTTCTTTAAAGACCTTAAAAGTGTGGTTTTGAGCTCTATATCCAGTAGTTTGCTTTCCTCCAATTCTGTCGTTTGTGTCCTGTTTCTTTGTCTTGGCATTTTTTATGCTTCGCTGTGTCGATAGAGTGCCTTTCTGTGCTAAGTGTCTCAATTACCTGAGGTAGACACTCTTGGTGCACCCCTTTGCGGGCTTTGTGCACAGTCTTGTTGTAATTAAGCCTTGAGCCAAAACCGGTTTGGCTCGGTGGATAGAGCATCGGCCTGCGGACTGAAGGGTCCCAGGTTCGATTCCGGTCAAGGGCATGTACCTGGGTTGCGGGCATATCCCCAGTAGGAGATGTGCAGGAGGCAGCTGATCGATGTTTCTCTCTATCGATGTTTCTAACTCTCTCTATCTCTCTCCCTTCCTCTCTGTAAAAAATCAATAAAATATATTTAAAAAAAAAAAAAAAAGCCTTGATTGTTGTAGTTATCACTGTGAGGAATTGACCTCCAGGCCAATTAGCTGTGAGAATCAGCTGTGTCTGCAGTGAGAGAACTTCTGTGCTGGAGACATCCCTCTGGGGCTAGACTTGCTTCGATGGGGCTTTGGTGCTCACTGAGTCTGCCCCCTGAGTGTGTCTTTTATGGTTCCACGGAGCTGCAAACTGGATGGTCCCACTCTGACCTCTGGGCTTCCTGGCTCCTGGATCTCTAGGGAGGTGCTAATCTAGCCTATGCCTGAGGCTATCCAGCAAAAGTCTCCCTGCAGGGCTTGGGTGGGGTGGGTCCCACGGGATCAACAGGGCAGGGTTAGCAATTATGGCTGCTCTCAGTCTTGCCCTCAGAGGCTCTGCTTCTCAGTGTCCCAGTAATCACTGCAAGCCCCATGGAGAGAAAGCTGCCCTAGGGTTCTGAGCGATGCCAGACAGTCCCGCTTCTCCTGTATGAGTCTGGGTCCCTAGAGACTCGCCCGGAACTGGAGCTCAGAGCCTGAGACTCCCTTCCGATTGAAAACGACAACCATGCCCTCAGCCGCCAGCCCGGTCCACATGCACTCCGCACCTTAGTATTTTACTTCAGCACTGCGCCTCCTCTGAGTCTCGGTGTGCTTTTATCTTTCCTCCTAGTTGTAGAACTTCCACTCAACCAGCCTTCCTGTGGTTCTGGATGATGTCCATTCCGTCTTTTAGTTGTATTTTTGAAGTGGTTGTTCGAGGCAGCAAACTCCGGTGTTTACCTATGCTGCCATCTTGGTTTCCTCTGGGCTTGTTTCTTGACACACTGAGCAAGGGGGCTGGGCCAGAGGAGCTGTAAGGACCCCTCTGTCTCTAAACACATTCACTCCTATCTACCTCTCTTGCCCATGCTACTTTCCTATTCACCAGTGCCCCACAACTCGACCAGACTCTCTTTGTTACTCTCACCACACCAAGGGAACCTAGGTAAGCCATTGAATTAAGGAGGAGACAACAGGGAAAGAGCAAAGGAGAAGAAGACAGAAGGGAAAGGGAGGGCAGGAAGTCAGGCAATGCTGGGGACAGGCTCAGAGATGTTCACACCTCGGAAGCCAATCTGGACACACCTTCTCCCACACGTGGCCCAGATGCCATGGGTCTGATGGAGAACCCACACCCTGGGTCTGCGTCCAGCTTTTTTCTAGGATTAGCTCATCCCAGCCAGACATTAGCCTATGGGCTTCCTAGAATAGAGTCCTCATGGACCAACTGCTGCTGGAGCTCATCTCTGGAGGAAAGCTGGATGAAGAAGAAAGAATACAATGAGTCACTCATACTAACTAGTCTGCAGTTTTTGGTGACTTGTTCTCATGCCATATCATGACACAGTTTCTCTGAAGAGCATCCAAGCCAAAAGCAGGAAGACAAAACCCTCAGATTAGTTGGAGGTATTCCTTGTTCCATAGTAATTAAGAGATCTCAATTTTAATATCTCCAGCAGTAGCTAGAGATCCTGGCAAAAATAGGCACTCAGGAAATAAGCTGAGCTGAATTTTCTTACTATTACTAAAGCTCCAAGCATCTGATCCTGCTGGACTTCAGATCTCACACAGTATGTCTACTTGCCCTCTCCCTGTCTCAGGCGACCTGCTTTCTCCTGCCAGCTGAATCTTCCTGACATGCCATGCCACCACAGTCCTCTCTGTCCAGTGATTGGCAGAGACAAGCACAGAATCTAAAGCCATTAGCCTTCTATTCACCTCCCTCAGGTGCCAGCTGCTCCTTAGCTTCCCAGGCCCAAGTTCGCAAATAGCCTACTCTATTGGGTTTCATTGTAATATCTGCTTTATCCAGTTACTGAACATGCATTGTATTTAGTGCTCGCCATGTGACAGGCACGAGGCCAGATCCTCCTGCTTATGGCATAAACACCCTGACAATCAGGTACACTCATCCCATCTCACAGTTGTGAAAACAGACTGGGAGCCCTTGAGTAACTTGTCCAAGGCCCAGTACATCTAGTGGCATAGTCAGAATCTTGAGCCCAGATTTCCAGGTTCAAGTCCACCACCAAACCACACCACACATCAGTGACATGCCTGAGGAGAGAGGCACCTGGAACAAGATTCATACCTACCACAAGTCCAGTAGGTCCACACACACACACACACATTCCTAAACTACTCTAGACCCATCTAGGCCTAGAAAGTATTCCATCCTCTTCAGTGGACTACCCATCCAGCAGGCTGACCTAGACAATGTCCCACATTCGGGTTTTGGCCACTAGAATCTTTCTGGACTTGGGGCTCCTGCCATAGGTCTTCTGCTTGACCTTGCTGCCCTGAGTCATGCATTTATTTACCAAATGAATCTTCTGATCATTTATATCACTACATCATGGACCAAATAATGCTCCCTACCTTAGTTTTACTATTAGCCAACATTTACTGAATGTTTACTGTTAAATAAGCTCTACACTAAATATTTACATAAATTATCTCTTTTAATCTTTGTAATTCTCTAGAGTAGGTTCTATTACTATAGCCCTTTTATAAGCAAGGAGGCTTAGGGAGTAACTAGCCCAAGGTCACAAAGGGTTAGAACTATACTTGAACTCAGTCAGCACATGTACTCTTGATCATCAGCCATGAACCATCAGACCTACAGCCTCTTCCCAGCTGGTCCACGTGTTACTGACCAACACACACACAGCTACCCCTGAGACTATCCATTCATTCACCGCTCCACTTAACTCATAAGTGTTCTCACTATGGACAATTTTCCTGAGAGCTACTTTCCTGTGACCAAGAAAAGCAGATATGAACTGACGGGGTTGGCATGACACTCACTAGCTCTCTTCCCACTGGGCACCACCTTCTTAATTCCGTGTTCTTCAGGCCCCAAAGCTTTTAGCAGAATTACTGACTCCTAAGACTGGAGTAAAACTAGAAAAAGGTTCTTGGGAAACTCCTGGAGGGCCAACCACTCCCAAAGTTCAGCTTCAAACATGTCAGCCACCCAACCTGCAATGTCTTCCACACACGGGCCTTGGATTTTTTATCTGGGTTGCTCAGGCCTTTGGGGCAGTAGGCATATAGAAGGAAGGATTAAAGCTTAGACCTGCCGAGAATTAAAAACGGTGGCAGAGTAAGTGGACGCTGCACGGACATGCTCCCAGGAACAAACTGGAATTACAACTAAAATACAGAAAAATGTCCTGAATAATCAATGGAAAACTCACAGGAGAGAACCCTGATACCCAAGGACTGAAAGTGGAGATGGCATAGAGACTGGTAGGGGGGCTGAGGCGTAAAAGGGCTGGCTGAGCACTCACAGACAGCAATTAAAGTCCTGGAGCAAGCATGTCAAACTCGCAGCCTGCGGGCTGCATGCGGCCCATAACAAATATTTTTGCGGCCCAGCCAATATAACAGTATGTAAGAAACATTTTAATAAAAATTTCATAACTTAATTTTTATGATATCCTGTTATACATAATTATTAATAATGAACTACAACATTCACTAAGGACTGATTACTATAGTCATGTTGCATTCATTTCCCTTATGCGCCTTACACACAGGCGCACCATTTCTCTCCACTAATACTAGCAGCGAATATTTTAGCAGCCAACAGCCACTCCATTAGTCTTCGACTGACTTGTGTGGTGTGCGCAACAGGAAATATTTTGCTTTTGGAGAACAAGAAAAATAGCTTTACTTGCATTATGCTTATTAATCTGTGAAGTTATTTAGTGTCTGGTAAGTTAAAGTTCAAGAAAAAAATATTAATTTTTATTAAAATGTTCTATTATTTTATGTAATGATTATTCATTTATTTCAGCCCTTTGTATTCAGCATGTCTCTATCGAAATAAACCTATGTTTCTATGAAAATTGAGCTTTTGTGTGTTTTTTGCAGCCCACATAAACTTAAACTTTGTTTATTTGGCCTGTGTTAGCCTTTGAGTTTGACCTGCTTGTCCTGGAGAGATCTCTCAGCTGTGGGGAGTTGCCACTGAGAACTCTGGGATCTAATCCCCAAGCTGGGCCCCCTAACTGAGAGCACCAAAACTGAGGAGGAAACCCACATAACATCTGGCTGTATAATAACATCAGACAGCAGGGTAGCTGTCTGCCAGGGAGTAACAGCTGAAAGTTCAGGTACCCTTTTAAAAGACCAATGCACAAAATTCCCTGTGGAGCCATCCACCTTGTGCTGGGGAGAGGGAGGGTGAAGTGAACTAGAGCTGAGAGAGCAGAAGCCAGGACTGGGAACTCGGAGGATAGAGCTCAGAAGGCAGACATCCCAAGTTTCCTGGGCTGAGTCATTCCCTCCTGCAGTGGAGGACATCTTTCCCACACAGACATTTGCCTTGCCTGGGGAAGACAGTTGACCCACCCTATTGGAAAACACCTTGCCCTGAGGTCACTTAAGAGACTAAAAATAACAATTAGCCTCCAGGCAGAAGCAACTGCCCCACCCTGTTAAAAAAACAAAAAACTCTCTCACCACACCTGAGAATGATTGCCTAGGGCCGTGGTCGGCAAACTTGTGAGCCACATGCGGCTCTTTGGCCCTTTGAGTGTGGCTCTTCCACAAAATACCATGTGTGGGCGCGCACGTACAGTGCGATTGAAACTTTGTGGCCCATGCGCAGAAGTCAGTATTTTGTGGAAGAGCCACACTGAAGGGGCCAAAGAGACGCATGTGGCTCATGAGCAGTGGTTTGCCGAGCCACAGTTTGCCGACCACTGGCCTAGGGGGCTATTCAAGTCGGAATCCTATCAGTCTGTAGACAGAGGCAGTCTCTGGAGGCTTTGAGTCTTTACTGATCTAATTAGTCAGAAATAGCCTTTAACTCTGTCCTGCACTAGAGATTGAGAAGTATAGAGCAGTGGTTCTCAACCTTGGCTGCGCATTAGAATCACCTGGGAATCTTTTTAAAATCCTGATTTCTGGGCCTCATCCTCCGGAAATTCTGTTTCTTTGTTACTAATGTTGTGGCCCCACCCCATAACAAAGAAACAGAATTTCCGGAGGATGAGGCCCAGAAATCAGGATTTTAAAAAGATTCCCAGGTGATTCTAATGTGCAGCCAAGGTTGAGAACCACTGGTATAGAGCAGTGGTCAGCAAAATCATTAGTCAACAGAGCCAAATATCAACAGTACAACGATTGAAATTTCTTTTGAGAGCCAAATTTTTTAAACTTACACTATATAGGTAGATACATTGTTATAAACTTAATTAGGGTACTCCTAAGGCTTAGGAAGAGCCACACTCAAGGGGCCAAGAGCCACATGTGGCTTGCGAGCCCCTGTTTGTCGACCACAGCTATAGAGGATCTACCTAGTATATAGTCACAAACCCAAACAGAAAGCTATAATGAGGAGACAAAGAACCCCCAAATGAAAGAACTAGAGCATTCTCCAGAAGAAGAGATAAATGAAGCAGAGATAAGAAATTTATCTGAATCAGAGTTCAGAGTAATGATATTAAATTGCTCAACAGTATGAAAAAAGATGTAGTAACTATGAAAAAAGAATAGTCTGAGATAAAGAATGACGTAACACAAATAAAGAACACATTGGAAGAAATACACAGCAGATTAGGGGAAGCTGAGGATTGAATCAGTGAATTAGAAGACAGAGTTGAAAATATCACTCAATCAGAGAAGCAAAAAGAAAAAACAATTAGAAAAATCATGCTGGAGGAGAAACCAAGATGGTGGCATAGGTAAATACCTGAAATTGCTGCCTCGCACAGCCACTTCATAACTACAACTAAAAGACAAAACAGACATCATCCAGAACCACAGGAATGCTGGCTGAGTGGAAATTCTACAGCTAGAAGGAAAGAGAAGAGCACACTGAGACTCAGAGGAGATACAGAAGTAAAGTGCAGAGGTACGGAGGTTCACATGGCAAGGACTGGCAACTAAGGACACGGTTGTCTTTTTCAATCGGGAGGGAAACACAAACTCCCAACTGCTCTGAACTCCAGTTCCAGGCGAGTCTCTGGGGACTCAAACTCATATGAGGAGAAACTATACTGTCTGGCATCAGGCGGAACTCGAGGGCAGCTTTTTCTCAGAGGTGCTTGCAGCGATTACCATGGGACACTGAGACCCGGGGCCCCTTAGGGCAGGGTCAAGGATCAGCCATAGCTGTTTGCTCCACCCTGCTGATTCCCTGAGACCCCGCCCCACCCAAGCTGTGTGCAGAGGCTTTTGTATATGAATGGCCTGGCCCTTTGCAATCTGAAAATTACCTAACAAACTGAAGCTGGGTCAGACAGACCCAGAACATCCTAAAGAAGGCCCAAGGCCCCACAGCAGCTTGCATTGCTTCACAGCTGGGCCTCATCTGGGCACCTCCAAACCCCAAACAAAGAAGAGGAATCTGCAGATCTCTCCATAGCTCCTGCTGGGTAGCCTCAGGCACAGGCTAGATTAGCACCTCCTTAGAGATCCAAGAGCCAGTTTACCCAGTGGTCAGAGTGGGACCATCCAGATTACAACTCCTCAGATCCATAAGGGACACACTCAGGGGGCAGACTCAGTGAGCACCAAAGCCCCACTGAAGCAAGTCTTGCCCCAGAAGGGTGTCTCCAGCACAGAAGTTCTCCCACTGCAGACACAGCTGATTCTCACAGCCAATTGGCCTGGAGGTCAATTCCTCCCAGTGATACCTACAACAATCAAGGCTTAACTACAACAAGACTGTGCACAAAGCCCACAAAGGGGTGCACCAAGAGTGTCCACCTCAGGTAATTGGGGAGGCTGAGCCACTGGGCCCTATAGAACACCTAGCACAGAAAGCCATTCTATCAACACAGAGAAGCAGCCAAAATGTGGAGACAAAGAAACAGGTCACAAATGACAGAAATGGAGAAAAGCAAACTACTGGATATAGAGTTCAAAACCATGGTTATAAGGTTTTTCAAAAATTTTCTAGAAACTGCTGATAAATTTAGAGAGACCCTTGATAAATCTAGTGAGACCCTCAAGGATATGAAAAAGGACCAATTAGAAATTAAGCATACACTGACTGAAATAAAGAATATTATACAGGGATCCAACAACAGAAAGAGGATCGCAAGAATCAAGTCAAAGATTTGAAATACGAAGAAGCAAAAAACACCCAACCGGAAAAGCAAAAAGAAAAAAGAATCCAAAAATATGAAGATAGTGTAAGGAGCCTCTGGGACAACTTCAGGCGTACCAACATCCGAATTATGGGGGTGCCAGAAGAAGAGAGAGAGAGCAAGATATTGAAAACCTATTTGAAGAAATAATGACAGAAAACTTCCCCTACCTGGTGAAAGAAATAGACTTACAAATCCAGGAAGTGCAGAGAACCCTAAACAAAAGGAATCCAAAGAGGAACATACCAAGACACATCATAATTAAAATGCCAAGAGCAAAAGACAAAGAGAGAATCTTAAAAGCAGCAAGAGAAAGAAACTCAGTTACCTACAAGGGAGTACCCATATGACTGTCAGCTGATTTCTCAACAGAAACTATGCAGGCCAGAAGGGAGTGGCAAGAAATATTCAAAGTGATGAATAGCAAGAACCTACAACCAAGATTACTTTACCCAGCAAAGCTATCATTCAGAATTGAAGTCAGATAAAGAGCTTCACAGATAAGAAAAAGCTAAAGAAGTTCATCACCACCAAACCAGTATTATATGAAATGCTGAAAGTTATTCTTTAAGTAGAGGAAGAAGAAGAAAAAGGTAAAGATAAAAATTATGAACAACAAATACATAGCTATCAACAAGTGAATCTAAAAATCAAGTGAATAAAAAATCTGATGAACAGAATAAACTGTTGAATATAATAGAATCAGGGGCATAGAAAGGGAATGGACTGACAATTCTCAGGGGGAAAGGGGTGTGGGGGGTGCGGGAAGAGACTGGACAAAAAATCGTACACCTATGGATGAGGACAGTGTAGAGGGTGGTGATAAGGGCAGAGGGTGGGGTGGGAACCGGGTGGAGGGGAACTATGGGGGGAAAAAAGAGGAACAACTGTAATAATCTGAACAATGAAGATTTAATAGAAAAAAGAAAAGAAAAAACAATTAAAAAACAGGAGGACAGCTTAAGGGAGTTGTGGGACAATGTGTAACAATATTAGAATAGCAGGTGTGCCAGAAGAGGCAGAAAGTTAGACAGGAATAGAGAAGGTATTTGAAGAAATAAGGGCAGAAAACTTCCCTAACCTGGTAAAGGAAAAAGTCACACAAGTTCAGAAGGCACAGAGAACCCCAAGCAAGAAGAAAATGCTGGGGACTCGGGCTGCGTCAGACAGTGCAGGGCCTAGGCTAAGGAGTTTGAACCCTGGGTGGTGGACACAGGGAGTCATAAAGACTTTAAACAGGGAAGAGAGCATTACAGCTGAGTCTTAACAGATCCCTATCTCGGGGATGAACCAAGAATGTCTTATTTGTTTCCCTTTATGGAATCCCTGGGGATCAGGGCCTCACATTTTCCATCCAAGTATCTTTTTCATACTTAACACAGAATCCTGCACAGTCTTACACACCCAAAGAGAATGCATGGGAAGTACAGTGGGAGACTGGGCAAGCTAAATAAAATATAAGACCTCTGACAAGTCAAGGTCTCTCTAAGGGGCCTCAATCCCGCTAAGAATGAGGCCACGGGCCTTTCACCCAGGAGTGAACAGCTCTGGACAAGAGTTCTGAAATATCTCCGAGGAGCCTTTCTGAGTCTCCAGTCACCCATTTCTAAGCAGCGAGTACTTCCAGGGCGGGGTATGAGCAGCAGGTTACAGCCAGCCCTGGGGAAGGGGAGACTCATCACCTGCCCACCATCATGCTGCATTCCTCACATGTGCTCGTGTGCATGAGGAGAGGGTACCCAGCAGTCTGGATTCTCCCAACAACCTTGAGCCCCATTTACCTCACCAGCCTCTGCCCCTGGGCTCAGGACCCCCAATCTAGACCCTGCTCTTACTACTGCGTGAGGCCTTGAATTGATTCTCTCCCCTCTGGGGGGGGGGGGGGCTCATTCCCCATTATAATCCCAGAAGCCCTCCTGCCCTGCTCTACAAAGCATGAGAGAAACCCAAGGGACAGTGAAAACATCTAGGCTGAGTGATCAGTCACCGGAAAAGACGCTGGAAACAAGCAGTTTCCCGATAAACACTTACGTAGGTTTTCTTTTTAAGGGATTAACTACTTCCGGGGAGAGCCACTTCAACCCCATAGCCACATCGAACATTTATTATCAACAGGAAGAGGATAAAGAAAAAATACCCTACAGACATCATGGAATCCAGAAATCCATTTGGCTTCAGCATATATGTTTTTCAGAAGTAAATTTTCCTTCTTACATTGGTTTGATTCAATATGAAAAAAAGTTCATATTATCTGAGTCCTCACTCTGTTCACAGATCATCTCCATGGCAGGGAACGTGAGAGTCCAGGATTCAAAATAATAGCAAAGAAGATTTTCTGCATATGGATGGTTAAGAGTTAGCTATAATATGTTCTCAGTTAAGCTGGAACACCAAAATAAACTTCTGAGATAATTACTTCTAAAATAGTGCACTGTAATGTTTCCATTCAGCTGCCCCTCTGGTGACCCTTTGCTTACAGGCCTCGGGGGTTCCCTAACAGGCCCCCCACACCACCCAGGCCTACCTGCTGGGCTGCCTCGTGGAAGAGTTCCTGCACCTGAGACATCTGGGCCATTCTCGTGGAAACGGGGCCCTGGTGGTCTGGGTGGGGAGCCCCTCTGGAAGGTAAACACCATCTTCAGTCAGGCTGGCTCCTCCTTCCCTCTCTCCTGACCGCCCATCCTTCCTCTGCACCAGATTGCGCTCCAGGCTGAAGCAGCAACCGTGTTCTACCTCATCTAGAAACTCACGCCCCTCCCTCTTTAGGACCCCCCTCGATCCGCTCATCCTCCAGAGGCCCCTGTGCTCACACTGTGCTGCACTGAAGCCCCAGCTGCCCCAGCTCCCTCTTTCTTCCCTGAGCTCTTCCCTGGGGTGGGGAGGGGGAGCCAGCTGCCTAGCCCTTGAGGACAGTTTCACACTCCTCTCCCACCCTCTGAACCCCTTTGTCCAGGGCGAGGGCACCATCACTCACTAGACCTAGTTCCAGTGAATGTAAGACCAGACGGTGAGCAGAGAGGGAGAGGGGTGGTGAGGAGGCTGTCCTGGGGGTCCCTCTGGAGCAGGGCGGAAAGGGGTGCGGAGTGGAGCGGGCGGGCAAGAAAGGCTGACTGAGCATCATGGCCAGGCTGGGTTCTCGTCAGGGAAGCAGAGGCCTCCTTGGTCCCTGGACCAGCTGTCCCTGCGGCAGGGACCCTGTGCGGGCTCTGTGCCCCCATCTCTCCAGCAGAGGGCTGGGCTGAGACAGGGCTCCTGACCCCTTGGAAGCAGGAGGAAACGGGAAACTGAGAGAAGGGATATGGGGTAGAGGTCGTGGTCATGTGAGGAGAGAGAGCATGACCAGTGACAGTGACCAGCGAAGGCAAGAAAGGGAGGACGCTCACTAGGGAGTGTTCAAAGCAAGAGTTGGGGGTTGGAGGCCACTGTGTGCCCAGAGAAGAAGCTGGGGAGACTGAAGGATTTGGTGGGCTGCGGGGGGACCCCAGAAAGTTCCCCTGCCCAGCTCCGCCCAGCTGCCCACGTGCAGATGGAGCGCTGGTCCTCGCACAGCCCCTCTGCTCAGGCCCTTGGCCCTCCTGAAAGGACCCCAAGATTTACTGAGACCTGCTCGGGAGCCAGAGCCCACCCGCCTCGCACCTCGGTCAGTGCACCCCCACTTACACTAACCTGGTACAGCGCAGAACGCAGCCCACGCCCGCCCGCCCCCGCCCTCGGCCCGCGCCAAGTTCCGGGTGCCCTTGTGCGGACGCAGGTGACTGGGAGGCGGGGGTGGGTCTACCGGGGGGGGGGGGGGAGGAAACGTGACCCAGGCCTGGCCCCCTTCCGACGGGACAGAGCTGCTCCGGCCAGAGGAGCCGCCCCAGACCACCTGTGCGCCCCGCCGCCTCTTCCACCCTCACCTGCTCCGGGTCAGCGAGCTCCTGCACTGCGCCCGCCCCATCCCCGCCCCGCGGCCACGTGGCTGGCCAGGTGTCGCTGTGCGGGTCCCAGCTGTCCCGCTGGCCAGGCGGGTCCCGCCCGGGCTTGGGCACCCCAGCCACGTCTGCACCCACAAGTCTGGGTCCAGGGGAGAAGGAGGGGGCCGGGCTGCAGCGCAGAGCCTTCCCCGCCTCCAGAGCCGTCAGTCCGCGCACCTGCCGCCCCGGAGGGCTCCGCGCGCCCAGACAGACCCCAGGCCCACCAGCAGGGGACGCAATCCTGGCCCGGGTGGGAGGGGCGGGGGGCAGTGGTAAGCACCGGAGGGTCTGCCAGCCTTCAGGCTGCTCGCAACCAGCCAGGGCCGCTACTGCCCTCACGGCTAGTTCCATGCCACCAGCTGAGGTGCCCGGCCTGGGGTGGGGGCAGGACACCAGCTGCTCACCGCAGCCGGGTCTGAGGAACGGCAGTCTGTCCGGCCCTCGGCAGTGAGAGGCTGGGAGGCGGAGACTGCGCTCCAGGGGTCCCAGAGTGCGGCGAGCTACCCAACCTTCCAGTCTCTCAGGAGGTGGGGTTCCTTTGCCAGGAAAGTGCCCTCAGGCCTGCTGAGGGGTAGGGAGGAAATGATCCCACCGCCTTCAGTGCCACTTAGAACCGCCTGTGGGGACTGCCGGTGAAGCAGCGGTTCCAGGACCCCAGCTTGCAAAAGAAGAAGAAAAAAAAACCCCACTAAATTAACACAGGGAGAGTTTAATATTTTCATTTCCAATCTGGCATGTTTCCTAAACTTAAATAACTTGCTAGGCTTCCATGAAATAGGAGGGCAGCTGGGAGTACTTCCCACGCCCACATGAGCCTTTGTGTGAAAATCCCTAAAAATAGAGGGTTTTATTTTAAAAATAAAAGGGAAACCAAAGCCATGGGAACACTGACAGAACCCCAACCTCTCCTCCAGCAAAAAAGGGTGTGTGTGTGTGTGTGTGTGTGTGTGTGTGTAAAGACATAAAACACAAAATGTGCCATATTGGCCACTGCAAGTTTACGATTCAGTGGCATTAATTACATTCACCATGTTGGGCAATCATCACGGCCGTCTCTTTCCAAAACCTTCCATCACCCCAAACAGAAACTCTGTACCCACTAGGCAGTAACTCTCCAACCCCCGGCCCCCAGCCCAGGGTAACCTCCAATCTACATTCTCTCTATGAATTTGCTTCCTCGAGAAATATAATGTAAGTGAAATCATGCAATATCTGTCCCGTCTGGCTTATTTCACTTGGCACAATGCCCTCACAGTTCATCCATGTGTGAGAACTTCCTTTCTAGCAAAGAGGTTTTTAATAACCCATCTCTGCGAGGGGAAAGAGCCCTCAAATAAATTACAGTTAGCCATCTGTGAACAAAGGATGACACTACTGTAATAGTGGAATCCACTATATACCCAGATAATACGTCTATATGGCCAATAATAATCCTTATTGTTCACTTTGGGGTCTCACAGGACACTTGGTGTTTTGTTTTGTTGCTTTGAGCTGGTTTCCTCTTTGCTCTCACCTTCTGATGAGCCTCCAAGTAAGAGCCTTAAGGAATCCACACTCAATTCCAGATCAGCCCGACTTACGAGCATTAGAAAAGGAAATTCGCCCCTGTTCATAGCCACCTACTTTCTGTTCTTCATCATTTCCTAAACGAGAAGTTCCCCCAAGCTTATAGGCATCTTCTAAACCTGAGAACAACTGTTTGTTTCTGTTCTTCATTTGGAGGCTAGAGAAACCTGTCCATCTTCAAAGAAAAAAGTGTACTTGCTTAATGCAGATTTATCTTACAATAATGATACTAATTCATACTGAAAAACAGTATCCTGCATATCCTTTGAACAGAACAATCTGTTTTTAAGATACAGCCCTACATGATCTAGTATAAGAATGTTCCTTGTATCATTAATTTTTAATAATTCTTAAATATTAGAACCTAAATGTCCATTAATAGAAACCATTAAGTAAGTTATGGTGTAACCATACTATGACAGCCAGCCTTAGAAAGGTGTTTTTGTAGATACTTTCTTGGCACTCTGTTCATCACATAGTAAGTAAAAACAGCAAGTTGCAGAATAATGTGTGTAGCTTATTTATTAAAAAGCAGTGTATGTATGTATATAGTTTGTGTGGGCAAATGAACATCACTCTAATGGTGGTTATCTCTAGGTAGCAGGATTTATATAGTGAGTAAAGTCAGAGAGGAGATGTGCTTTGGTGTACAAATTCTGGATTTTTATTGAAATGTTTTTTTTTACAAGGAACACATGTGACTTTTGGCATCTGATTTTTTTTTTTTAAATATATTTTATTGATTTTTTACAGAGAGGAAGGGAGAGAGATAGAGAGTTAGAAACATCGATGAGAGAGAATCATCGATCAGCTGCCTCCTGCACATCTCCCACTGGGGATATGCCCGCAACCCAGGTACATGCCCTTGACCGGAATCGAACCTGGGACCTCTCAGTCCGCAGGCCGACGCTCTATCCACTGAGCCAAACTGGCTTCGGCGGCATCTGATTTTAAAAGTAAGAAACTTAAAAGACAATGTGAGGCAGATTGTACTTTCCAAAGATGGCTGCACTAACCCGTCCCATCCCAATAGCTCTTCTTGCTTTATGACCTTGCCATTCCTCTAAAAAAAGATGGCATCTATGTCCCTCCCCTGGAGCCTGAGCGAACCTTGGTAAATGCCTCAACCAGGAGGCATTTGACTCCCAGGGTTAGGTCCTAAAGGCAGTGGGGAATTGTCTGGCGTCCTTGCTCTCAGAGCAGTTACCCCTGGAACCAGCCACCATGCTGGAAGGACGCCCAGGCCACATGGACAGGTCACTTAGGGGTGTCCCCACCAACAGCCAGTGTCAACCACCTCACATGTGAGTGCAACAAGCCGTCAGATGATTCCAGTCCCTAGTGTTAGGTTCTTTCAGCTGAGGTCCCAGACACTGAGCAAAGACAAGCTCCTTACCCAGCCAGTTTAGCTCTGTGGATAGACTGTCGGCCTGTGGATTGAAGGATCCTGGGTTCGATTCCAGGCAGGTTACAGGCTCAGTCTCTACCCGGTCCAGGTGTGTGTGGGAGGCAACCAATTGATCTGTCTCTCTCACATCAATATTTCTCTCTCTCTGTCTCTCCCTCTCCCTTTCACTCTCTCTAAGAATCAATGGAAAAAATATCCTCAGGTGAGGATAAACAAAACAAAAAGACAAATTTCTTGCTGGGCTCTGCCTGAATTTCTGACCACAGAAACCATGAGAGATAATAAATTATTGTTCTTTTAAGCCTGTGATCTTCAACCCACGTGCTGCAAGAATTTTTAAAACACGCAATACTGGAGAAACCAAGATGGCGGCATAGGTAAACACCTGAAATTGCTGCCTCGCAAAACCACTTCAAAAATACAACTAAAAGACAAAACGGACATCATCCAGAACCACAGGAAGGCTGGCTGAGTGGAAATTCTACAACTAGAAGGAAAGAGAAGAGCACACTGAGACTCAGAGGAGGTGCGGAAGTAAAGTGCAGAGGTATGGAGGCGCATGTGGAAAGGGCTGGCAACTGAGGACGCGGTTGTCTTTTTCAATCGAGAGGGAGTCTCAGGCTCCAGACTGCTCTGAACTCCAGTTCCGGGCGAGTCTCTGGGGACCCAGACTCACACGGGGAGAAACTGGACTGTCTGGCAGCGGGCGGAACTCGAGGGCGGCTTTCTCTCAGCAGTGCTTGCAGCGATTACCGGGACACTGAGACCCAGAACTTCTCCTGAACTGTTTGCTCCACCCTGCTGATTCCCTGAGACCCCGCCCCACCCAAGCTGTGTGCAGAGGCTTTTGCATAAGAAAGGGCCTGGCCCTTTGCAATCTGAAAATTACCTAACAAACTGCAGCTGGGTCAGACAGACCCAGAACTTCCAAGAGAAGGCCTAAGGCCCCATAGCAGCTGGCATTGCTTCACAGCTGGGCCTCATCTGGGCATCTCCAAACCCCAAACAAAGAAGAGGAATCTGCAGATCTCTCCATAGCTCCTGCTGGGTAGCCTCAGGCACAGGCTAGATTAGCACCTCCTTAGAGATCCAAGAGCCAGTTTACCCAGTGGTCAGAGTGGGACCATCCAGATTACAACTCCTCAGATCCATAAGGGACACACTCAGGGGGCAGACTCAGTGAGCACCAAAGCCCCACTGAAGCAAGTCTTGCCCCAGAAGGGTGTCTCCAGCACAGAAGTTCTCCCACTGTAGACACAGCTGATTCTCACAGCCAATTGGCCTGGAGGTCAATTCCTCCCAGTGATACCTACAACAATCAAGGCTTAACTACAAGACTGTGCACAAAGCCCAAAAAGGGGTGCACCGAGAGTGTCCACCTCAGGTAATTGGGGAGGCTGGGCCACTGGGCCCTATAGGACACCTAGCACAGAAAGCCATTCTATCAACACAGAGAAGCAGCCAAAATGTGGAGACAAAGAAACAGGTCACAAATGACAGAAATGGAGGAAAGCAAACTGCTGGATATAGAGTTCAAAACCATAGTTATAAGGCTTTTCAAGAATTTTCTAGAAACCACTGATAAATTTAGTGAGATCCTCAATAAATCTAGTGAGACCCTCGAGGATATGAAAAAGGACCAATTAGAAATTAAGCATACACTGACTGAAATAAAGAATATTATACAGGGATCCAACAATAGAAAGAGGATCGCAAGAATCAAGTCAAAGATTTGAAATACGAAGAAGCAAAAAACACCCAACCGGAAAAGCAAAAAGAAAAAACAATACAAAAATATGAAGATAGTGTAGGAGCCTCTGGGACAACTTCAAGTGTACCAACATCCGAATTATGGGGGTGCCAGAAGAAGAGAGAGAAAGATATTGAAAACCTATTTGAAGAAATAATGACAGAAAACTTCCCCTACCTGGTGAAAGAAATAGACTTACAAGTCCAGGAAGCGCAGAGAACCCCAAACAAAAGGAATCCAAAGAGAACCATACCAAGACACATCATAATTAAAATGCCAAGAGCAAAAGACAAAGAGAGAATCTTAAAAGCAGCAAGAGAAAGAAACTCAGTTACCTACAAGGGAGTACCCATACGAATGTCTGCTGATTTCTCAACAGAAACTATGCAGGCCAGAAGGGAGTGGCAAGAAATATTCAAAGTGATGAATAGCAAGAACCTACAACCAAGATTACTTTACCCAGCAAAGCTATCATTCAGAATTGAAGGTCAGATAAAGAGCTTCACAGATAAGAAAAAGCTAAATGAGTTCATCACCATCAAACCAGTATTATATGAACTGCTGAAAGGTATTCTTTAAGAAGAAGAAGAAGAAAAAGGTAAAGATAAAAATTATGAACAAATACACATCTATCAACAAGTGAATCTAAAAATCAAGTGAATAAAAAATCTGATGAACAGAATAAACTGTTGAATATAATAGAATCAGGGGCATAGAAAGGGAGTGGACTGACAATTCTTGCGGGGGAAATGGGTGTGGGGGGTGCAGGAAGAGACTAGACAAAAATCATACACCTATGGATGAGGACAGTGGGGGGGTAAGGGCAGAGTGTGGGGTGGGAACTGGGTGGAGGGGAGCTATGGGAGGAAAACAGAAGAACAAATGTAATAATCTGAACAATAAAGATTTAATTTTTTTAAAAAAAAACATGCAATACCTGACTATTTAGTCAGGGGCACTGACCTCTTTCTCTTAGATTGTCAAAAAAGTGACAACAGCCAACTCAGCAATAGCCATCCAGTGTGAATGAATCAAAATCATACCTTTTTTTTGTCAGACTGGCAAAAAGTATTTTTTTGGTGTGCCACAAAATTTTAGCATTTAGTTTATGTGTGTCACGAGATGAAAAAGGTTGAAAATCATGGTTTTAAGCCAATGAGTTTTCAGCAATAGATAGCAAATACATGGTTCATCCAGCCAAGTGTTCTTGTTTATTTCATTGTTTGAATTCACTGTTCCTGCAGCCCCATTACATAAAAAAATCAAAATGTGGTTTTAAGCTCACCTTTTTTCTATTCATGCACAACTCCGGTTCCAGGTGAAGCCCACAATAGTGAGGTTGTTGCTCAGCTACAGACAGATCCTTCAGCCCTTTCCCTGCTAGTGGCTGGTGCTGGGACCTGCCTCCTGTGTGAAGGCTGGAGAAATCCTGTCTTTTAAAAAATGACCTCATTTGTCAAAAAGTCTGCACCCTGAGGAGGGATCAGAGCTTGCACAAAGTTAACCAAAACTGAAATGCGCAAACAGGTTGAAAACATTAATTCATGATGTAAATAATGTACATCTACAAAAACCTCTCTCCCAGCCTCCTCCCTAATGCCAGGCTCAGAAAGGCTGCGGAGGGGAGCCATTGAGCCTGGTCCTCTGCCCAGGCTGTGCTCTATGGTCACCTGGGGTGGTTTCAGAAAGCAAAGATACCTGGGCCTTGGCACCAGAATTTTCTTTAAATTCCTCAGGTCATTCTAAGGTCAACCTTGGTTGAAAAGCATGGACTTGCTAACTCAATAGTTTGCTTTTTTTAAAAAAATATATTTTATTGATTTTTTACAGAGAGGAAGGGAGAGGGATAGAGATGGAGGTTCGACACCCCTTGCACCGAGGGGGCAGAACCCAGGACTCCGCGAGACCTGGACCTTCAGGGGGAAAAGAGCCAAATCGAATAAGAGAGAGGAGGGGGAGGAAGACAGAGAGAAGAAACTCGCTCAGCTGGCCTGCACCCTCCTACTGGGGATGTGCCCGCAACCCAGGTACATGCCCTTGACCGGAATCGAACCTGGGACCTTTCAGTCCGCAGGCCGACACTCTATCCGTTGAGCCACACCGGTTAGGGCTCAATAGTTTGCTTTTTTTGTCTGCTGCTTGGTCCTTCTGTAAAATACCTGAGAGATAGAATATACCCTGCCCACCATGGTTACTCCAGTTATAATCTTCCATGATGAGGAGGTGAAATATGTCACTCAGAGAGCACAGGTAATTTAATGCATAATGGGAGGGGCAAAAGTAGGTTTACAGTTGTTCATATGAAAAATAATACAATCATTAATAAATAATCCAAGAATAAACTGTTTTGTATACTCACAACTACAGAACTACTTTTGCCCCATCCTGTACATATTTTAAAATATGTATTATTTTAAAAGTGTAATATATAAATAAATATATATTTTTAAAAAAATTTTTTTAGTTGATCATTGTGCTGTGCCTCCCTGGGGCATGTCTGCCCATTTTTAAAAAATCACAGGAATTCTGCACACATTCAGAAAAGTTGGCTGGCCCTGAGGGTGGAGTCAGGACTTGAACCTGGGTCTAGTTACAATACTAAATTCTCTCCTCTACACAACGCTGCCTCTCTAATCCAGGGGAAGGAATAAGATAGAGACAGGCTTTCTGTCTTTCTGGACTGTGAAATGGTTGCAAGAACCCCAGGTGCAAAAAGTGTCAGAGGGGCTGCCAGCCTGGAATTGATAGGTGGCAGCTCCCAGAGAGGTGGGGCAGACCCCCTGGAAGCCCTGCTCTGGCTTCCGGGGTGCGGCTGAGAGGGAGGGGCTGCGCTGTCCTGCCGCCAGGTGTTCCCAGCACCTGTTGAGCAGGTTTCTCCTCCAGGATCTAAGCTATTTGTTGACTCTGGGAGTTTGCCTCCTGACGAGAGAAAGGCCTTCTCCCTCCATCAGCCAGCTGGCAGCTGGCATGAGGACCTGGTGGGACTAGAAAACATGATGCAGCCAAAACCGGTTTGGCTCAGTGGATGGAGCGTCGGCCTGCGGACTGAAGGGTCCCAGGTTCGATTCCGGTCAAGGGCATATACCTGGGTTGCGGGCACATCCCCAGTGGGGGATGTGCAGGAGGTGGCTGATCCATGTTTCTCTCTCATCGATGTTTCTGACTCTCTATCTCTCTCTCTTCCTCTCTGTAAAGAATCAATAAAATATATTAAAAAAAAAAAAAAAAAACATGATGCAGAGAAGCTGATGAGCAAGGTCCAGTGTGTTTTAAGGATGACTGTAGCAGTCTTACTGGACGGTGACAACGGTGCAATTCGAAACCAGCGTGTGCTTAAATATCATAGCAAAGACCCGACGAGAGACCTTCAAGAGTCTCGATGAGAGAAGTTAGGTTTGGATTTGAGTCCTGTTCTTCCTCTCCACTCTGTGACCTTGTCCACGGTCCTTAATGTGCCTGAGCCTGTCTCCTCATTCGTAGCATGGTTAGTGATAAGACCTGCCAAGCCCACCTGGCAGAGTTGCTAGGAACATTCTAAAATTTTGCTGGGGGTTGAAATCCCGCTCAGCTCTGTTGTTTTCATAATCCACCACCTTTCCCCGAATTTGAAACACACATGGCAGTTTTCTGGTCCCACTGCTGCTGTCGCAGAGCCTCAACCTCCCTAGCAGTGCTTCTCTATGGCACCGGCATGCCCCTTTGTGGCTATGGTTTAACTGAGAGGGCCTGGATGCTCCCTTTAAACCAGTGGCTCTCAACCTTGGCTGCACATTAGAATCACCTGGGAATCTTTTTAAAATCCTGATTTCCGGGCCTCATCCTCTGGAAATTCTATTTCTTTGTTACTAATGTTGTGGCCCCACCCCATCACAAAGAAACAGAATTTCCGGAGGATGAGGCCCAGAAATCAGGATTTTAAAAAGATTCCCAGGTGATACTAATGTGCAGCCAAGGTTGAGAACCACTGCACCATAGTCACCAATGATTTCATCTCTAAGCACTGTGCCCAACACTGACACGCCATGGGCAGCAAGACAGCTCTGGATGGCGGGAAATCAAATTTTCACACAAATAAGCAGATTATTACAAACAGACGTCTGTGCTGGTAAGGAGCTGTACAGGGTGGTCCAAGACTCTGAAAGGGTGGTGTAGGGGTGGGGGGAGTGCAGAGGGGAGGAAGTGATGCTGGGGCTGAAATCTGGGGTGGGGAGAGTAATAGGTAAGGAGTAGAGAAGAAATAGTCTTTGTGGCCGAAGGGAGTGAAAGCAGTTCAGTAACGAGAGCAGAGAGGATGACAGGTCCACTGTGGGCAGCAGACAACCGTCAGGGCCAAGTAAGGAGTGGAGTGTTTATCCGAATAGCGACTGAGAAAGCTCGAAGGGTTTTTGCATAGCTATTACCTAGAAAAAGGCCTGGAGGCATCCAGAGCTGATGTTGAGAAGAAACTTGCAGCAAGAAGCCCGGAGGAGACGTGAGGGTGACTTGGTCTGTGGTAGTAACAGGAGGGAGAGTTTGAAAGAATTTGAGAGACAGTCACAAGCGCTGACCCTCCATGAGTTGCCAATCTGATTGGTGGGATCACAGAACACTTACTGAGCCACATCCGGCAGTGAGCAAGGTCATTTGCCATTAATAGGCCACACATGTGGACGTGGCTGTTTGCTTTTCCTTTTCTTTGTTCTGTGCACCTGGGGTGGGAAGGGGCTCACTGCCTTGACTCACTCCTCTCCAAATATTGAGATGCGCTCATTTCTCTGCAGCCCGGGGCAGGGAAGGTGCCCGGGGAAGGAGCTGGCGCTAGAAGCCTGTAGTCCTGGCACATGCTCTGGCCCACTGCCACACTAAGGTTTGGGAAACAGGCCCAGCACATGGTAACACCGGTTTCCCACTAGCCATTGGTCATTGTGTTTCTTGGGAATTGTTTAGAAATCTGAGGTTGAAAGCAGAAACCCAGTATTTCCAGGTTGCCCGATTATAGCACCATTTTAATCCCAACAAACCTCCAGCCCCATTTCTAATACCTGCACTGTTGAGGCCTTTACCCCCATGACATTGCTCATTCATTCATACCTGCTTATGTGTGATTCTGTAAAAAAAATGCCCTCCAGCAACTTACACACAAATTCAGGAGTTTTCCAATCTTCTCCCCATGAACAACCAGTTTAAAATTTTCCTGAACTACCGATACTAAAAACCCCCCGAACATTTAAGATAAACAAACCCAACCTGCATGAGACTGGGCATCACATACCATTAGTCATTTCCCTTTGGAGTCTACCTGCTACAGACCACACAATCATTCAGGGAAAATAAAACGGTGAGAGCAAGTAACAGAGAAATGGAAAAAGAAAAACACAGGAGAAAAAGGTGAGTGAGTAGGCCCACCACACCCCTTCCTCCTGCCTGGGGAGCTGGCTGCTGCCCCCCAACCTCCCGGCTCAGGCCTGTGCTTCCGCCTTGTGGGCAGCCAAGTTCCTGCTCACGACTAACCCATAGCTTGGGGTTAAGTTCAATATATTCTTACTTGTGTGGGATGGTCCTTCTGCCTCTTTGTTCTGACAAGTCTACAACATTTTTTCCTCATTCACTGTATCATTTTCCAGAATGTTCCAACCCTTCCATGGCCTCTGATAATGGAATCATAAATTTATAAAGTTCCTGTCACTGCCACTTCACTAACAGTTACTCCTTGCTGGTCATTTAAATCCAGACACACAAACCCCTCTCCTATCTTGCTCAGTCTTTTGAATGATGTCAGCAAGTTAGGTTTAAATCTTATCCTAAGTTTGGTATTTTAACTGGGAATGATTTTTAACAATGGTCTCTATTTCCACTGTTTTGGTCTACATATTTTTTCTCTTTTGTTATGTTTTCTAGAAAACTATCCTAAAATAAGTACTACTACTACTTACCCATTGGTTGACGAATGAGATATAAATTACTCAGCACAGCACCCAACATCTTAGCACTCAATATTTGCTTTAATAATCCCAAGTACAATAATGCATCCTGCAATTGCCATAATTATAAACACCTTTCAGATCAAGATGCTCGTAGCCTCAACCATCTATTTGCATATATTACAATGCTCGTTACTAAGTGATCAATGCTGAACTAATACTATGCCCCAGCAAGTAAGGATTCAAATCAATAGAAAACACAACTACTGTCACAGGTAATCCATTTCATTGGTCCCCTTCGCCACCTTGACACAGTCATCACCTTCAAAAATATTTTTTTTTTACTTGGCACCCGAGGATCTTTTTTTCCATTGATTTTTCAGCGCGTGGAAGGGAGGGATAGAGACAGAGACACATCGATTGGTGGCCTCCCGAAGGTGTCATGACCAGGGTCAGGGACTGAGCCTGAAACCGAGGTCTGTTCCCTTGACCATAATCAAACCTGTGACCCAGTCTGTGGGCTGACACTCTAACCACTGAGCCAAACTCTCACAATCTTATTAAGAATGGGAGAAGCTAAGAAAAATTAGAAAAGTTTCAACTTTAAAAAGTTCACTCTTTTGTGTAAATGGATAAATAAGGCCGAAATGTTTTCTATTTATAATTCAAGTCCATTTTTAAACTCATTTTCCTAGTAGTTCGAGAACCACTTTGAAAATGTCCTTCGCATTTACAGTAGCACATTTTACATTCCGACTCTTACACAAATGCATACATATCTGCTTAAGCATACGTGTAAAATGTTTTACTATAAATGTCCTTTTAAGAACATTTGAAAGTGACAAAGAACTGAAATTATGATCCAAATTTTACCTTTCGTTCACTTAAACTTTTCCACTTCATTGATTCACTATCCATCAAGTAGGTTATGATTTACCCTAACACCTTATCAAGTTTGGGGGTAAGGGGACGACGAGGGGGAAGAACAGCCAGTACTCTAAAAAAAATTTAAAGTCCTATCCAAACATATAGACACACACACACACACACACACACACACACAAACATATAGCCATAAAAATCTTTATACTTCTTTTGAGTAAGACTGACAACACACTAATTCAAGTGACTTCATTTTTTTCTTGTAACCTTCAGAAGGTGGGAGAAATACCAGGTAGAGTATCTCCTGACCCGCCTCCCTGTTCCTAACCATTCAAGAAAAACTGGCATGGAGGGAATGGATTAGTAGACTGTCAGTGGTGTTATTCTGCATAATTAGCCAAAGCACCATGTAGATAAAACCCGGGTCATAGGATTAATCTTTGCAAAGGCCAATTAGTTTATATTTGTCCCAAGGACTGTACTCCTAACTGCAGACAACTTTCTAACAATGCGTTCTGCTGGTCACATGATAGGGGACTCTATAAAAATAAAACTACCTTCACCAATGTGAATAATAATCCCATATACGATATGGTAATAGAATCATATCTGTGAAGAAAAAAATCACATTGGTTCTTAACTATATGTTAAACATTTCAAGTCTAAAATATTGAATAAAAATCTTATCTGTAAAGAAAAAAAGATCACATATATTATTGTGTCAAACACACTTCAGCTTAAAATATTGGACGACGGTACAGCTGACTCCTGCATTTGAACTACCCAATAGCATCTACACAAAGCTACTGTAAAGGCTCTGCTAATTGTTACCCAATTTGTGTAACAAACTGTTAATTCTATAAACATCTTTTCTCTTCATATTAATCTATATACTAGAATTTTTAAATATTTACCATCAGTTATTTGGTTCAGAATGTTCAGAATGTTATGAAATTATTCATAAAACTGTATTCTGTATTTTTTTATTTTTCAAACAGCCAGTGTCCACATTTAAAATGCAGAATTTGCAAATATAAATTAGTCTAATAATTCAATTAAAAATAAAACAAAACAATTTCCTTTAGCATCACAATACATAAAGGGTATTCTGAACTCTAAGTGGCAAGGTTAACTATATGACAATGCCAGAAGCCGTGAAACTCATTAAACCTCTTAGTGAGCAGGTCAGTTTGAAGAGCATTTCTATGTTCCCAAGATTATGCATGAAAAAAGATTTCATGTAGTATAGAGGCTCAGCAATTCATTCATGGCATAATGTGAGGTCAAGCAAGATTTTATTTTTACAATAACAATAAAAAATACATTTAAACAAAAAAGCCCTCCCAATTGTTTAAAAACAATTCTATTTGGAGGGTAAAATATATTTTAAAATATATTGACTTACCGAATTTCAATTGTCAGGCTGCTGACTACTGATATGAAAGTTTGTATTTAAAAATATCACAAATATCTTTTTAACAGTGAAAATTTCAATGTGATAAGATTCATTGCAAAGCAATTTTCACCTGAGTAGATTTTGAAATTTAGTGCGCTCATGTATTTGGGGGAAGGAAAGATCCATTTGTATCAGATAATAAGTTTATAGCTGATTCTTTCACATTTATTTCACAGAGCGTCAAAAGAAACATTTGCTGTGACTTTCCCAGGACACGATACCTCCCTTTTCCCTGTAAATTTGTTCTGGCATTTTACGAATTCTCAGTATCCATATTTCCATTTAGTTACCCATTCGAGCATAGCAACTCAGTTCATTCAGTTTTATACAACAATGTCTATATTATGTACATGTTTAATTATCAACAGGAAATAGAAAATAAAAATTTACAGTGATTGAGAAAGGGTCAGAAAACGAGATAGGAATAGTAATACTGTATAATCAGAATATCCTATTATCCTACCAGTTTCAATGACAGGGTTTTTCCTTTATTAGTTGAAATACAAAGAAGGCATAGGGGATCCCAGGAAAATAACACTATATCAGAAAATTCAACGTGCTTCACCATCAGGATTTCCATCACACATTTAATTTCTTCTGTACAATTGTTATAAACTTGTTTTTCTCTTTAAAATCATTAGATTTCCAGGTTAAATTCAGCACTACACAGTATGCCCTTTAAGTAAAATGAGGTTACCTGCTTTATTTGGATACCAAGTTCCCTTCCAGACAGCATTAAAATGAAGACAAGACTACACAGATAAAATCCAGTATAATTCAAATCCAACAATGAAAAATTTCCCCCATATTGTTGCAAAATTCTTTCTACTGAAATGCTCTGCTACAATAAAAAGCATACATTACATATAAAAGATACCAGTGTACTAAAAAGTGACAGAAGTGAACTAGCAAATCCTTCAAAGCACATTTATATAAATGACTAGCATTTAAAAACATTTCTCCTATAAAATGTAGGTCATATACATTTAAAAATTGGCGGTTTTATTTCTAAAGCAGTGATGTGTGTGTTCAAATAGTTAGCTGTTCTGTACAGTATAATATCTACTGAATTCAAACTACAATAGGTTTGTCTTCCTTTGTTATTTAAGTTGAATAAGTTCATCTGATCAGCTGAGAAATCAAGCTTGAAAAATAAGTATCTAAAAATCAAAGTAGAAAGTTTAGAATTATTGAAATGTAGATATGAAATATGAAGAGAACTATTTCACAATGGAGCTGAAGTCACCTCAAAACTTATGGGCTTGAATCTAAAACAGAAAAACAAATATTAAAATTCAAAGCAAACCACGTTAGGTAGCAGTACAGAAGCAGGAAAAGAAAATACAACACACCCCCTTCCTTCAGTGTGATGGGCACTAAGTTTTGCGGTCTTCCTCCATCTTGCAGAAGAGTGGTAAGGCCATTCAATGCTTAGTGAAAGTGAGTACAGATGAAGTCAGATTTAGCCTGTCTCCCCTGCAACTTCAATTATGCTGTGTAAACAGTGTTACGTTCCAATAGGAGGAACAATGGAATTTGTTTATAAAAACTGATTAAAGATAATCATTATTAAATGAAATAAGGATAATCAATAACTCTGAAATGTTTTTTAGAACTTTCCTGATGCTACTTGTAAAGTTAGCACTGCTATGTATTATTGCTTACATACAGTACAACATCATATGCCTTCTAACATAAAGAGTACTGTGATTTGTTTGTACATATTTACAGATTCTTAAAAACAAGCTGTAAAAACATTACATACTTTCAGACGATACAAATTAGCACATTGGTACTCACTTCAAAACAAATGGAATGCATAACATTAATAAACATCATAAAGGAAGACACATAAAAGTCCTTGATTGTCAAGACACGTTTATATATAAACTCTAACTGTGCAGAATTAAAGATTCAATCATAGGTACATCCTTATTTGATGAACCATATTTACAGCATGGTATTGCATAAAAAAATAAAATAATGTTTACAGGGTTTTACTTTTTTATCCATTGGATTAAAGAAAGCAACAAACATAACAAGAAATGTTTGTCTGCTTTAGTTTGTTTCCTACCAAAGTTTAAGTGAATAAAGGAAACACACGGTTTTTATTTGCAGAAGATAGCAAAAACAACTGGAAAATTATTTCCCTGAAATAAAGTAATTTGAAACGGAAAAAGTTTAAATTAAATTGCAGAGTCAAAAAGTTTCTCACTGATTATAATAGTGCTTCAAGTAAATATACTGTGAAAAAACGAGTTCTAGTTTAAAACGTTCTAAGTCTAAGAAATGTAGTATTACAGTAATGCCTACTTTTAAAGTTTCCCGGCGTTTGTTTTTGTTTTTAAACAGCCCTTTAAAAGCCCAAATTAATAAAATGAAACAAGTGGCAAAAGATCTAACCTAGCTGGCACTTCACGTTTCTCTCACCTGTGGAAATGAAAACCTCCCCTGAGCACAGCCTTTAGCCTTTCTCTCCAAGAGAAAAGGACCCGACCACTGACAGTCCTCAGCCAGAGCTAAAAGGATGGATTTTATGGCATCAAGTAGAAAACTTGCAGGTAGGTCCAAAATAGCTACTCAAATAGTCCAAACCAAATGAAATGTGTGCAATAAGTTAAAAAAACAAACACAAAATACTTTTTAGAATATGTGCAAGAGATATTACCTCATCTAATGCAATCTGTTTTCAATCTTCAAATGCAGGTCCTAAGTGAAAAAGCACCTCATTCACACTGACCAAAGGTTGGAGGGTGTAAAAGCACGTTTCAAAAGAACAATTTGCTCACTGAAAGTAATGAGAAACACAAATTGCAAAAGGATATCTCATATCCTTGATATTCTGATCTAAAGCAGCACAAAAGGCTACTTGCTTTCTCTGCTAATTGCCCAGATAAAAATTAAGTAACTTTCTAAACCAAATTGGGAAACCCACAATGTTGAGATGTTTACCATGTGATAATAGGACAAGGTAACTGGTAGGCATTCAGAATTTCACAGTAAGAGAATAACTATATTAAAGTCAGTCAGTTATGCCAAGTATCACTTATTGCAAAAATGTTTATAATGTGGTAGAAATGTCTGCCATTATACAGATTTAAAGAAATGTGTTGAACACAGGAATGCAAAACCTGAAATTCTGCTTGCTTAACTCCCATTTTCAAAGGCCTTTCTTCGTTAGCTTACCCTAACTGCTCAGCAGTACAGTCACATTCTAAAAACTGTGCTGCTGTTAAAACAAACTAACAAAAACCTTTATACTGCACCAAGAAGTATATCAAGTTCTCAACAGATCAAAAATTTGATCAGGCTCAAAAAATAACTCAGGAAATAAATGCCTACTATCATAAAGCAGTCCTGTAAGAAAAAGACCAATCCTATCTAGGGAGAGCAGTTCCATTTGCACCATCTCACCTGAATGAAGCTTCCCTGCGACTGTGATGTGCAACACAACACACACCATTTTTAAGAGTCAATAATGGCAGAACATTTTAAATATCTACTTCAAAGAAGTCTTGAAAAATCTGCCAGCAAAGAAAGCTGTCAAGTGGAAAAATGAGTATTTCAAGCAAAGCTTAATAACCAAAGTGTAGAGGAAACCACATTAAAGATAATTTATAGTCCTTATTATAAAAACACCAATATGTTCAAAATAACTGAAAATATATTTATGGTGGATATTTCTTTGTTCCCTTTCTTTATGAGAACAGTCTTGGGATAATATTAAATAGAAGAAAAAATAATTTAAATGTATAACATTCTATACTGAAACAAAGACTACAGACCTATAGGGCCAATATAAAAGTTAAAATGGAAATTAACAACAATAAAGTTTCATTTTCCAAGGCTATTAATTTTAGATTATCATTGGTACTCTATCAGTATGTGCATTATGACAAAGATGGCTACTGGTACTATGTCAGTATGTGGGTTATGCAAAGATGGCGAAAACTTCTTTAAAGAAAATGAAAAGTTGGAACAAATAGGGTAATAGAATCTATAAAACTAATGTTATTTTCCAAAAATTAAAACTGTCCAAAGTGTAACTCAAACCATCATTCTTCAGAAAAGTATATATGTATATATAAAAGCACTATTTATTGTACCATGCTGTATTATTTTAAGACAAAGTATTAAAAATAAAACATTCGTAGTATAAGGATAAAGTCTGTAGTTTATTTAGATTTTGAAATGCAACAAAAAGTTTCCGATCACTCATCTAGCTGAAAAAGAAACTGTAGTTACTAGAATTAGTAAACACTTTTGGTTTGTAAAATAATAATGAACAGTGTTCATTAAAAATTAACTCAAGATAAAATAAGCAATTAAAATGCCCATTTCTTTAGTTCCTCTGGATACTGTTTAATTATCCAATCTATAAAGA
Source organism: Myotis myotis (assembly GCF_014108235.1). Classification (NCBI taxonomy): domain Eukaryota; kingdom Metazoa; phylum Chordata; class Mammalia; order Chiroptera; family Vespertilionidae; genus Myotis; species Myotis myotis. Next base: position 161,935,639 of record NW_023416324.1, read on the forward strand.
TTCTAGAGAGAAGAGGATTAAACCAAGTTTTACAGTTCCAAAGATACCCAATTTCCTTTTATTGCCAAAAATTAAAATTGTCAATTATGAGATGATTATGACACAACCATATCAAACCTAAAAATCTAAATCTTTTTTTATTTTGAGAAATCAAAAATACCAAATAGATTCTAAGTGCTCTATGTTAACTGAAGTGTATATGTAAAGTAAAATACAATTAAGTTTTAAAACGTGGAATATACATTTGTATAAGCATTATGTTCTTGGGAATGTAATCTACAGAATATCTTCTTACTAAAACTTCAAAATCTTGATACCTTGCACATGAAAAATCATAAAAAATATCTAGGTACAACTGTACAAAGAAACTGACACCAATATGCATACTTCCATAGAAGTGAATGCTTCAAACATTATGTATTTTGGTAAAACTTTTGAAAGTATGCATATTTTAAAAGTAACTAGGCTTTTAAATAGTGGAGTCTTAGACTATCAGATTTTTATTACTTTTTTCCTTAAAAAAAAAACAACATGTCAATATAATGCAAAATAAAAATCAAGGGTATATGGCATGTCATTCTTTTTAAAAGGGTGGTTTCCTGGTTTCTTTTTCCCCCACAGGACACACTAATTTATTTACGCCATAATCTCTTGACATTTAAACGTTTGAGTTCACTCTGTAAAGTATAATCAAATTCCCTGCTGAAGTGCAATGACTATGCTGAAAAACTTAAAACAGTATGAGTAAATTTCACACAATTACTAATCTCCTAAGAATGTACAATGTTATCAGTTAGGAAACAATTGTGCGAAAGTCTTTTTTTTTTTTTCCTTTTAAATGTGGTGTAGGTGGAATAGCAAGTTTCTGATCTAAAACAAGTAATGCATTGCTTCTATAAAGGTGACAACATGTAAGGCAGTTCAAAGAATGCTGACTAACCAAACAAAACAGTTATTGGTTTATCTTGCTATTCATATCAGCTTAACTTGTTATACCGCATTGCTCTTAAATCTGTACAGCACTCCATTTTACACAGAGTAACCCCACTCTTGATTATTCTGTTCTAAAGTGCCAGTATTATTTACACACTTTTTTTTTTTTTTTTTTTTTTTTTTTTTTAGCCAAAAGTCTGGCCAGTTGTGGCATCAGGTGAGGATGTCATCCCAGCTCTATCATTTACATTCACCAAGGGAAATTCTGGAAATTCAGCACTTGTCCCTGGTCCCCGAAGGTTCACCTGTCCATTGGCAGTGCTAAATTGAGTAGCTATTCCAGCTCTTGATCCGTGATATGGAGCACGGAAGGGCTGTTCAAAGGAGCTCATTTGGTAAGCTTGGTGGACAGGCTGAGCCTCAGCTTTCTTCTGAGAAGTCACTTGATCCAAAAAGTCCTGTGTTGATGTGGCAGAAGCATGGTTTGTCTCATCACCTGAAAAGGGAAACGAGTGCTGTGAATCACCAACTATTAGTCCAAAGTGGGACTTATCTGGAGTTGTTCTTAGTGGAGAATTCATTCCTGATCGAAAGCTATTGATGGGCATGGCTGCATAGACTTGCTTGTCTATGGAAGAGAATGCTGGCTGACTTGGAAGGGTCTGGTTATCAGTCACAAAGTTAAGGCTCGGGCTATTCAAATAGGCATCATTTTGGCTAGTTCTGTCCAAAGCCTGCTGCAGAAACTTTGAATATTCCTGCAACATGTTGGCTTTATCTGATGAGGATGCTTGGGAGCTTGATCCAACATTCTCCGACTGGGTGACCTCAGGTACTTCTGAAGAATTTATTGATATGCTAGAAGTCACTTCTGTGTCCGAAACACTGAATGATATCTCATGCTGTCCATTAGCTTTATGGGAATAATGATCCAAAAGGGTCTGTAGTACCTCATCCGGAATAACGTTTTTGTCATGATTACTCTTAATCTCCACATTCAGTGCCTGTGTATCTAATATGGATGCTGTGGTACTTTCATCGATGACACTTGCCACAGCTGCTTGTGTTACAGAAGGCTGAGAGGCAATGGTACCCACATTCAGCGCATACTCCCTACTACTGTTACTTGCTGCTTGAAGGTATCGCTTCTTCTTCAAAAACTGCATGGCATCATCATAATTAGTGCTGCTGTGCACAGGTTTACTGGGACCCTCTTGTAAATTATCAACCTGATCAATGTCAGCATTGCCCTCTGAGTCCAGTAAAGCTTGTTTATCCACAAGTTCAAAGGCATACTTTGAAACTTTGCTCTCCTCATATGTGGATAACGGTGAAATTGTTTGGTTTTGCTCCAGTGGCTGTTTCAGGCTTCTCTTACTGTTAATTTTTTTGAGAACCAACTTCGGTGGATGTATTTCTCCTGATGCATCTTCTAAGTGCGACCCCCCAGCGGAAGAATGTGGCATTTCCACAGCATACTCTGCTACCATGTACTCGTCTTTCACTTTAGCACTTGAAGAATAAAGAGGCAAGTAATCGTTTTTGTCTTTCTTCAGATCAGATTTGTCCAAAGCACCCTCTTTGTCCAGCCCAGATTTTTTCTCAGTTTTCTGCCTTTTCTTTTTTGGCAGTGAGTTATCTTTCGGTGATGTCGAAAAGCCAGAATCTTCCTCAGATGTCAGAAGGCCACCTTTGATAGCACATCTGTTCAGTTTTTTGTCATGATTTTCATGGCACATACGTTTATGTTTCAATACACGATCTGTTCTGGAAAAATACTGTTGAATTCAGAGTTTGGTAGTGAGTTTTTTGTTTTAGTTTGTGTTTTTGGCCAACCAAGAAAAGAAAAGAAAAAAGCAATTAATATAAAGATAGACGTAAGTATATTAATACAAACAATTCCAAACTAATTTTGCTGAGCCAATCATCTATAAAAATTTAATCAACAACAGTTAGGAAGTTCTTCAAGTAGATCTAGTAGTAACAGTTTTTAATTTATTAGAATTATTTTATAATTTAATTTAGGGTAGAAGAATTTTCAAGTGTCAATCATATCTCAATAAAGTGGATTTTTTAAAAAAGAATTTCAGCCCAGCCAGTGTGGCTGAGTTGGTCAGGTGACATCCGCGCACCGAAGGGTTGCCGGTTAGATTACCTGTCAGGGCACTGCCTGGGTGGCAGGCTTGATCCCCAGTAGGAGGAGCGCAGGAGGCAGCTAGCTGATGTTTAGCTCTCACAACGATGTGTCTGTCTGTCTGTCTATCTGTCTCTCTCTCTCTCTCTCTCTCTCTCTCTCTCTCTCTCTCTCTCTCTATATATATATATATATATCCCTTTCTCCCTCTTTCCCTCCCCCTTCTTTGCTGTCTAAAAATCAATTTTAAAAAAAGAATTTTAAACCACCTCTTACCTGTAAACAGTATTCACACTGGTAAGGTTTTTCTCCACTATGAGTTCTCTTATGCCTTTCCATATGATATTTTTGTATGAATCTCATACCACATTCATCACAGCGAAATGGCTTTTCACCTAGTACATGATATAGAAAGTTTACAACAAAACAAATACTGTAAACTAACAAATTATTTTAACACAAGACTCTCTAAATAAATGGCTTTTGAGAGCTGTCATACTTGGCTCTTTTTAACTGATAAAAAGTCTCCCCTAAAATAAAGATACTGTCCCATTAAGTTTTTCAAATAATATTTTGCTTTATAAAAATGAAAGAGATTGGCTATGCCATTGAAAAGAAAAACCTAAAGCAGACATACTCAATTTCCCTGCCTTTCAATTATGTGTATATATAACATACTCTTTTCCATGGAAACCAGGAGAACCAGGAACTTATAGCAATATGAACACTCTTTCAGTGAGTGGCTTATCTTTCTAATCCTTTTCTCAATCATATAAAACAATATTTTAAAAGAATTTTTGAAAAAGGAAATGTTACCCATACATAGTCCAATACAATTCTTGGGTACAACCATTTTAATTCTACATTGTTTAAAAATATACTTGTGGTTAAATGGAATTGGAATCCTAGGAAAATACTCTTAAAAATCTAATTTACTAAAACATAAGAAGAGCTTAGCTTAGAGACTGTCTCAAATGTAAAGTCTGATTCTCTTTTTCTCAGCTCAAACCAGAATTTCTGATGTCCCTTTGGGAATGAATTAAATGAGCACTGTTAAACTGGACACACATGCGCACACACATTTTAAAAATCTCATGAAGAATCCTTAGCTATAAGGAACCATTACTACGGAGATCTAAAATTAAGTTTTACTTCTAAAACCACAGAGGTACCAAGACGCTTCAATGGGAAAACAAGAGTTTTTTCAACAATGAGACTGGCACAATCTGATATCCACACACAAAGGAATGGAGTGGGACCTCTACCTCACCTCATACACAGTTAACTCAAAATGGATCACAGACCTAGATGTGAGAACTAAAACTATTAAATAAAACGTGACCTTGGGTTAGGCAATGATTTCTTAGATATGGCACCAAAAGCACAAGCAACCAAGCAAAAATAAGTAGAATGTTATTTCATCAAAATTAAAAACATTTGTGCTTCAAAGGAAACTATCAAGAAAGTGAAAGACAAAATGGTGTAGCTGCTGTGGGATATGCGAGGACCAGCGCCCCATCTGCACAAGAGTGGTCTTTTTCAGAGTGGGGGTGGAGTTGTTTGGCTACCAGGGGTTTTACTTATTTATAGCTTCATTTTTTACATTAAATCTGATATATCTGGAGTTTATCCTCAGAGAGAATGTGAGGTACAGATAATAGTTTGTTTTCCCATATGGCTATCCACAGTTTCCCTAACCCACTTATGAGGTGATCTTTTCTTAATCCTATTTTTTATCATAATCATACACTCATAAGTTCCATGGGTCAATTTCTAGACCTTCTATTCTGTTTCATTGGTCTGACTATTCATAACCCAGAACCAACTTTATATTTGTATACAGTGTATGAATACATAGCATATACATTAAAAATGGTAAAGCTTACTGTATGTAAATTACACCTTAATTTAAAATAATGGAAAAAAAGTCTAAAGTCAACAAAACATAGTTCCTTTAAGATGAAAAAGCTACTGAAAATATAAACTATATGCATTATCTATACAAAGCATCATAAGGAAAAATCTTCAGTTATTTTGCATAATAAAACAAATCACTATTAGCCCATCTTCCTCCAAAAGATCAAAACTTGAAAACTCATGGGTGAATAAATATGGTACTAGAACTTATTGAAGTTCTCTTTTGATTATTTCAATTTCTCAGTGAAATAGGAAGCAGGCTGAAAGTGAGATGGTAAAAGAAAATTCTGGAGGTTTATGGAAAGGAGAGAATATAAAATATGTTTTGAAGAAAGGTTGGCAGCTTTTCTGTAAAAGATCAGACAGTAAATATTTTAGACTTTGAGGGTCATACAACTTTGGTCACAATTACTCAACTCTGCTATTGTAGGGAAAAAATAGCCATAGATACTACATAAAGGAAAGGGTATAGCTATGTTCCAATAAAATTTCAGTTACAGTAACAGGCAGCAGGTGCAACTGGCCCATGGGCTAAAATATGGACCACATCTAGATGAGTGGGAGACTGAATGGACTAGAAACAAGTGATTTCCAGTAGGCATTTAGGGTCTACTTAAAGTGACCCTAATACAACATAGCTTTGTTTTATTCCAGAGACGGAAAGAGTTAAAGTTCCCAAAGCTGTAATTTAGCCAAGTGTATACTATGTATGAGAGAGAGCAAGGGATATGTGTGTAAGTGAGAATGATTACGATAAACAAAGACTGCTGAATTTAAACTGGGTAAGGAAAGTGATGAAAATACAAGGAAAACAAGGATAGTGAAAAGGAGGCAGAATCGCTGGATTGTAGGTTTTCATGGAGACAAAAGATTGTTGAAGCCTAAGTATTTGAGGGATGAGCAGGAATGACAAGGGGTAGTGCATGGAAAATGAGAAAATTTAAATCACGAAGATTTAAGGTAGTCTAAGGTGTGTGACCAAGAGGAGGGAGAATCAATAGCAAGATCACCAACAAACAGAGGTCTGAAAACTGAGAACATTCAAAAAATAAACTTTGACAGGGGTTGGCAAACTTCTTTTTTTTTTTTTATAAAGGGTCAGATAGTAAATATATTAAGGTTTGTGTGCAAGAGGTCAAATCAAGGATATTGTATACATACTCAAATAACGAGAAAAAAACACAAATTTTTACTGATGAAAGTCAAACTACAATAATTATAAGATTGATGGTAACAAAATAAAAATTTTTTTTAGAATACAAATGTCCTAATGAGAAGACTGGAATTATTTTTATGAGAGGAGGTAGCATTTTTTCAAATTGGGGTTTTAAGTTAATGTTCCTATCATCAGTCAGTTGCAAATGTTTATCTGCTAATACTTATCTGCATGAGATTTTACATATTCTATCTTTGAAATTGTCTTGTCACAAAGACAGGTACTGATAACAATCCATAAAAACGTATCTGTAATTAAGAAATATTTATCACTTGGAAGGCATTTATAAAAGTCTATTAGATTCTTCTCTTGATATTTGCCTGTTAGCATGCTATTACATTGCAGATTAATTACTTCCAAATGAAGGTTAGGTGGAATTACAATTTAATGGATTTTGAAATAAGGACCTGCATCAAGGTCCAAAAACTGATCAAAGTTGTAGTTTGAGCTTAGAAAGTATATCTATCCCATATTTGTGTGGGGATGGAGGTTTTACTTCTTGTTGCAACTTGTAATGAGGGAAGTGTATAAAGCAGCATTTTGTGATTCAATAACCTTAGGAGCTGTCAAAATAACTTAACCACAGTAGAAGTTTCACTGTAAGCACTGTTTTCTCCTTCTTAATGAAGTCAATTAAGTTGACTTCATTAAGAAGTATTTTTAAGTCTTAAGGAAAAGCTAATTTCCAAAGCCCTTCTTCAGTGCTCAATAATTGTGGTTGAGAGTGGTTCTTCTCATTCAGAAAAATTTTAACACATTTTCTACACTCAAAACTCCAAATAAAATTTTACCAATTCAAAGCTATTAAACTGCTGTAGAGAATATCCAGTTTTCCATAAGAGACAAACATTAATGAAACCAATGATGGGTAAATCCCCTAGAGCAAATGAAGTTTACAGTTGACACTATTGGGTCCAATGACACATAATATATTCAAATGTTTTCCACAAAAAACTGCTCAGGTAATATAACAAATATTCATGTTTTAAATGATTTACATTTTCTCAAGCTTTGTAAATTAATCCAATTAAACTTTTTTCTGCTCCAAACATTTTTCCGTCAGTTGTGACACATCTTAGCAGAATCCATTTCAGATTATACTGAAATAATGTTTATATCATGTATTCTTTTTAAGAAAAATAATTATTGAGCTGTAATTCATATAGCATGCAATTCAATGAGTTAAAGTGTATAATTCCTTTTTGAAAAGATTTTCGTCTATACTTGTTCCATAGAGGCTAATTTTTTAGTCATTCAAACTTAACCTTGTCTCCTTGGATGAATAAAACTGAGTAGTATTGATAATAACTGTCAACTCACTAAGAGCCAAGGAAACCACTTGGAATTGTTTGTCTTGTTTTTTAGTTAACTAGTGAAGTTATTCCATGTAAGATTTCATCTGAAAATCTGGGCTCCACAATAAAAGCTTAAAAACCATTATCCTATACCAGTTTTACTCCTTTAGTTCCTTCTGATCACACTGTTATTAAATTTCATCTATATTTATTCTTCCTTTGAAATGTCTTTCTATCCATTTCATTCAGCTTCTAGTCTTAATGTATTGTTCATAAGTTCAGGCCCTCATTAGAGTATGATAGTGGTGCTCCTAAGAAATCTAATAAAAGCAATTGTTTCAATGAGGACGAAAAAATAATGATTGAGATTAGTTTCAGAAGTTACTTTCCTGTAATGGAAAAAGTATTAATAGCTAATTAATTAATCTAAAACACAAACACTAACTAGCAAATAAATCCATACTGTTACCAAAGTAGTAGCTTCAAATCACAATTCAGCACAATGATTTAATGTAAAGTTTAAGTTTATACACAATATTCAGGAACATATTTACCACCTAAGAACTGTCATCCAAAATGTAAAAACAATGCATATGTAACAGCTTGGAAATACAAAACATTACATGAAACACAAGGGGCAAAATGCCCAAAAATACTATTATTCTGCTAAAATGGCCACTGTCTATTTTTTGGTTGCAATCTTTCTCTTTTTAGAATCATAAAAAGCTAGGTAACACTGGCTAGCCACTGAGCAAATTCTCCTACTAATAACCCAGAAGTCTCAGAAATAAAGCAGAGCACCAAGCAATGTTTTTGGTAGGTAGCTTCCATCCCTCCCTGTAACAATCATTCTCTTCTCCACCCTTGCTTAGCATCTCCTAAACAATAACCACTCAAATTTGTCTCCTGCCTAGTCCCTAACATTTAGGTCCATGGCTTCTGCCTAACAAAAACCTCTGCATTTGTCACTGAATTCTACAATTTTAAAATAATCTTTCAGTTCCAAGTTCCTGAGTCCACTGTCCATTTCTCATACAATAAAATGTCTTAACTAGATAGTATATCTATACTAATAAAAGGGTAATATGCTAATTAGACTGGGAGATCGGACATCTTCTGACTGTCTGACTTCCTTCTGGACAAAGCCACAGTAGTGGGGGCCGAAGCAGAGGCAGTTAGGGGCGATCAGGCCAGCAGGGAAGGGCAGTTGGAGGCTATGAGGCCGGCAGGGGAGGGCAGTTGGGAGCCATCAGGCCGGCAGGGGAGCGGTTAGGCGGTGATCAAGCCAGTAGGCAGGCAAGCGGTTAGGAGCCAGTGGTCCCAGATTGCAAGAGGGATGTCCCTGTGCGATGGGGCCTAAACTGGCAGTCGAACATTCCCTGAGGGGTCCTGGATTGGAGAGGGTGCAGGCTGGGCTGAGGGACCCCGCCCCTTGCACAAATTTCGTGCATTGGGCCTCCAGTTTTTCTATAAGGACAATGTTAGATCTTCTCAAGATTCAAGAATTACAGGTGATCAGACTCAGTGTCCCTCCCCTCTCCCCTATGATAAAAAAACCTAAAAGGTAGGTGAAGTAGGCAAGAACATATCTGATTGATTTTTAGGGATGAAGAGAATTACTCCATTAGATAAGCACAACAGGCCTATGCAGAATACTATTTTGTTTCAAAAAATAGTAATAAATGTGTTGCTGTCTTTGTGTTGGCATTCATTTTATTTTTCACAACGGCACTTTTTAAAATTTAAGTAATTAATTTACAATCTGGTCAATTCCCCAAGGTAATTAACTGAAAGTTGACATAATGTATTTTCTGGAATAACTAAAAATGCACACTGAAAGTTTTTGCTCAACAGCATTCTTTAAGCACCCTTAGAAAGTCAAAATCAGCCCTGCTGGAGTGGCTCAGTTGGACGAGTGTTGTCCTGTGCGCTAAAGGGTTGCCAGTTTGATCCCCAGTTGGAGCACGTACGGAAGGCAACCAATTGATGTTTCTCTCTCTCTCTCTCTCTCTCTCTCTCTCTCTCTCTCTCTCTCTCTCTCTCTCTTCCTCTCTGTATGTCTTCAGGTGAGGCTTAAAAAAAGAAAGTCAAAATCAAAACAGATAATAAAACATAGGTAAAGAAAAATCCATTAAAGACCTCTCAAAAATTATATGGGGAAAGAAATGAATAAACTTTTGGTTTTTTTGTCTATCAGCTTTTTTCATACCGCTGTGAGGAGGAGACAACACAGAGCTCTACAGGAAATAAAGAGTAGGAAGTACTCGCATCAACGATCAATGATGCAAACAGCAAAAACGTGGAATGGGAGACAAGCTGGATAGAGAAATAACTACATTAGGATGTCAAACCCTATGACCTACATTTGCTTCTTAACAGTATCATGAAGTAAGATTCTCTCCAAAAGATCTACAGAAGAGCAAAACAAGTTACAAAATATGTAGAAGCTATTATCATCATTGTGGCTGCTTTCAAAGAAAGTCAAGACACTCATAAAATTCAGGTGGGGGTTGAAAACATTTAAGCATTTTTGAAAAATAGGAACTCTTCAAAAGATAACATCTAAACATCTTAAAAATATCCAGAATAAGAATGAATTACCTTGATAAATAAATTTAATTTCCCTAAATATTCTAAATTCTATTTCTTCATCATAACTGTGTCCAAATCAGATAGTACATTTTGTCAGCCACTCTTCCACCAAAGGCCCAAATAAAATGTATGAATTCTGCCCTAGCCAGTTTGGCTCAGAGGATAGAGCGTCAGCGTGCACGAGGCAGCCAATCAATGATTCTCTCTCATCATTGATGTTTCTATCTCTCTCTCCCTCTTCCTTCTTCTCTGAAATCAACCTATAATAAGAAAAGTGTAATATGCTAATTAGCCTGGACAGTTGAACAACCTTCCGGACGTCATTCCGGACATCCTTCCAGACGAAGCGATGGCGGTGGGGGCAAGGCAGAGGCGGCTGCCATGGCGGGTGGGGGCCATGGTAGAGGCAGTTAGGAATGATCAGGCAGGCAGAGTGGTTAGGGGCGATGAGTCAGGCAGACAGAGGAATTAGGAGCTATCAGGCAGGCAGGAGAGTGGTTAGGGGCGATGAGGCAGTCATGCAGAGTGGTTAGGAGCCAGTGGTTCCAGATTGTGAGAGGGATGTCCGACTGCCGGTTTAGGGATTGGGCCTGAACTGGCAGTTGG